>NW_024467106.1:4015000-6795000 GCF_017591425.1 Ochotona curzoniae
GGGACCCCAAGAGTCTCGTCCGGCCCAGAAGTCCCGGGATTCTAGGAGAGTCATCCAAGAAAGGATGGCTACAACAGATCGCTTCCTCTTGTCTTCCCCACGACATTGGCATTGCTTAAGAAAAGCCATGCCGGATGCTGGCAAGCATGCCAGGAAGCGGAGGCTGTCTCATCCACACTCCTCGGAAATGCAAATTGGAACAACCCAGCCCTATTACAGCTTAGCTGCTTTTTAATCAAAAGCCTTTTAGAGGGCGGGGTGTGGCCTGGCAACTAAGACGCCTCTTGGGACTCAGCCTGCGTCCAAGTCCTTGGGTTCAAGTCCTGGCTTCACACCCAAGTCCAGCTTCCTGCTAACATGCACCCTAGGAGAGAAAAGGCCACAGCTCAAGCAGCTCTATGGGGGACACCTGGGGTTGAGTTCAGGGCTCCCAACTGGACACCCCCCCAACAACCCTTAAGCTAACACAGACATTTGGGGAGTGAGCCAGTCCCCCCACTTTTTTAAAGGGTTACAGAGAGACCACAGGAGAGAGAGATCTGGATTACTCTCCGTGGCCAAGCTGAGCCAGTCTGAAGCCAGGTCTGCCACGCGGCTGTAGGAGCCCAAGCACCTGGGCCAAGTGTGCCTTCTCGGATGCATTAGCAGGGAGCTGGATTGGAAGTGGAGCAGCCGGGACTGGAATTAGAACACATACAAAATATTAATGCTTCGAGCTGAGGCGTAACCTACTATGCCACAGTACCAATCCCTCTCTCTGTGTTTTTAATAATAAATAAGTAAAAATGTTAAAAAGCCTTTAAAAATATCCTTACCTTTTAACTCCATGATCTCATTTTTTGGTGATTTATCTTCAAGGAACAACACATTCAGAGTTCGTACATCTTTGTAGATGCCACACACTGGGAACTTGGCGCTATGGGGCAGTGTGTTAAGCCATCTGCTAGCGTGCCGTATGCCTCTGTGCTCCACTTCCAACCCAGCTCCCTGCTAATGCGCCTGGGAAAGCTGCCCTGGCATTTGTCGCCATCAGGGGAGGGATCAGCGACAGAAGACCTCTGGGCAAATGGCCTGTCTCCATCTACTGCTCTGCCTTTCAGATAAAATGGTAACTAAATATTTTCCAAAAAAAAAATACAATACAGAGGCAGGTATCATGGGACATGCCACTCGGTAGCTTCACCATAATGACCAGGGAGACAATTGACCATGACCCTACCACCCACAGAGGACACCAAGATGGAGTTCCAGGCTCCTGGCTGGGGCCTGCCCCCCAGGCCTAGCTGCTGCAGACGTGTGGGGAGCGAACCAGTGGATGGGGGAACTCTCTGTCCCTCATTTTCATTTGCCTTTCAAATAAATAATTTTTTTTAAAAAAGCTGTAGTATAAAAGCTGTTCATCAGAGCACTATTCATATTGAGAGGAAAAAATAGCACCCTAAGTATCTGATGACAGGGGACGAAATAAAATATGCTGCATTCATAAGCAGTACTATTTTAAAACCCCTAAAAGCCCCCTTGTGGGACAGCTAATGATTCCAACATTCACGACTGTGTTACAGAGTAGACCATCTGGGATACAAAGTGACATTCACGAGAGGGTCCTGCTAGGCTTCCTTCCTGCCCCTCTCTAGGCTCCACCCTCATGTCAGCTCCCTGAGGTCCACCTTTCATGTCAGCATGCTGTCCCCAGGCTCTGCTCCTGCCCAAGCAGGGTCCCACTGCACCCGATCCCACGGCTGCCCTGGAACCTAGGGAGAGGCCAGAGCCCCATGCAGTGGCCCTGAGCCTGCTTCCCTCGCCAGGCCCTTCCTTGGCCCACCCTGGAGACATCCAGGAAGCCACTCGGAGAGGGCTCACAGGAGCTGGCTGGTGCTCAGAGAGAGTGAGCCGCTGGCCTGGATCACACAGCCGGTTCTCCAGGACGTGCCTTCACCCCACACCCCACCCCGGGGTCACTGTCTCAGGGACTGCTCTAAGGCCCCTCCGCAGGCCCCAGCACCGATACACAGAACCTGCACCCTCCCCTGCAGAACCCTCACCTCCCACTCTCCGGCTGTCTTCCCCTGCCCAGGCCCACTGCAGCCCCCACACGGGGCCCAAAGGCATGCCAGATCCCGCCCCCACTCCAGTTAGCCCACCATGCTTGAGCAGGATCCGGGATGGAAGATGGGGAGTGGGCAGTGGTGAGCAGACAACATTCCTTATCCACTAAGAGGAGACCCCAGGGGTCCCACGCAGCCACACACAGCGACACCTGCTCCTCCCACCCTCAGACCCCAACTGCAGCCAGGCACCCACACTGCTCTCAGCCACTGAGGCAACTGCAACTGCTCAGATGGCTCCACTGCTCCTCCTGCTTGAAGCTGCTTCTCCCCAACAAACTTCTCCTCCCCCAGCTGCTCTCTCCCCTCAAAGCTGCTTCCTCCCCACCCAGCTGCTCTCTCCTCTCCCTGTCTTCCCAAGCTGCTCCTCCCCACCCAGCCAAGCTACTGTGCCAGGCATCATCCTGGACATAAGGAAAGCCGATAGAGATTCAAGGTTAGCAGGCAAGGTCATTGCAGAGCTCAGGCTGACCGAGAACTGCGAGGAGATGCCACGCTCATGCCCTGGCTGCAGGGTTCTGGGAGCACCTGGCAGCATGGTGGGAAGAGGCCAGCGGGATAGTGGGGTGGGGGGAAGAGGGCTGCTGCAGATGCCTTGAACTCCACTCACCCAGTGTCTGGGACTCCCTGGCAGCTTCTCCTCCCCGACAGCAGGGTGCCATCTCTCATTCCCTTCGCTATCTCCCAGCAGGTCAAGATGGCCTGGAATTGACAGGTGAGGCTAGGGGTCAGACCATATTAGCTGCCCCAAGACGAGGTCCCCTTAAACCACCGTTAAGTCCAGATCAAGAGGAAGCTGAATCGTCAGTATCAACGATGGCTGGGGCAGCACAGGGTTGGCCAAGATATAGAGGGGACACTGGCCTCTCTTCCACACAGGAGTGCTTGGGGTCAATTCGCAGCTCCACTTCCAACCCAACTTCCTGCTGGTGTGCACTCTGATAGAGGGGTGATGATCAATTACATGGGCCCCTGTGATGCCAGCATCCCGTGGGCACCTGTTTGAGTCCCAGTTCCTCTACTTTCTGTTCAGCTCCCTGCTTGTGGCCTGGGAAAGCAGAGGAGGACGGCTCAAAGACTTGGGACCCTGCATCCACATGGGAGACTTAGAAGAAGCTCCTGGCTCCTGGCTTCAGATCAGCTCAGCTCTGGCTATTATAGCATTTGGGAAATGAATCAGTGGATGGAAGATCTTTCTCTCTGTCCCTCCTTCTCTATAACTCTGCTTTAAAATAAAAAAATAACATACATTTTTAAAATGATCATCAGCATAACAGAATCCACAGCACTTAATGAGCACTTGGCACTTGCTGCTGTGGATCAGGTCCAAGGGTAGACACCATGCACATACCCATTTCACAGATGAGGAAACTAAGCCTCATTTCAGTGAGGAGGTTGGCCTGTCCCACAGCCCTGAAGCACAGGGACTCCAGCAGCTTCACCCTGAGCAGCAGGAGAGCGGGACTAGGCCTCTCAAGAACATGGGGAAGGCCTGGCGTGGTAGCCTGGCAACTAAAGTCCTCCCCTTGCATGCGCTGGGATCCCATATGCTCGCCAGTTCTAATCCCAGCAGCCCCGCTTCCCATCCAGCTCCCTGCTTGTGTCCTGGAAAAGCAGTCGAGGACGGCCCAAAGCCTTGGGACCCTGCACCTGCGTGGGAGACCTGGAAGAAGCTCCTGGCTCCTAGCTTTGGATCAGCGCAGCTCCGGCTGTTGTAGCCACTTGGGGAGTGAATCAGCGTATGGAAGATCTTCCTGTTTCTCCTCTCTGTACATCTGACTTTCCAATAAAAAATAATGAATAAATCTTTAAAAAGAAGGAGAGAGAGAGAGAGAGAAGAGAACAGAACAGAACAGAACATGGGCAATGCTGACCACTGCTCTGGATTCAGGCTGGGCCCTCTGCTCCCAGGCCTGAACCTCGCCGTGGATGGTGCTGCAAAGAAGGTGAAAGTCTGGCTGCTCGGCCTGAAGGCAGGACAGAGGGTTCTAGCCAGTCTGCAGGCAGATGTGCACAGCAAGGGCCATCCAGCCACAGCCTCCACAGGTCACGGAGTCACCCAGGACAGAGTCCAACACTGACAATTCCCAGGAGCACTGGGGGGCAGGTGCGAGAGAGCTCCCCTCTGAGCACGCTCCAAGCGCTGCAGCCTGCTGAGCGCAAGGCGGCCTGGAACCCCACACAGCTTGTGCCAGCGTTCGACAAACACCAGTCACGGATGTGGAAGTCCTGGGCACCCGCCCAGGCCTAAGAAATCACAAATGTGGGTGGGTAGGCGTTCCATACACCCTGGGGTTCCACATGCTCCCCAAGACTCCCCCCTCTGAGCATAGTTCTTCTTTACCCCTAGAAGCCCCCAGAACAAAGAACAGGTGACGCTGCTACCCCCAAAGAAGCTGCCCCAAGAGGCTCCCTCTGCCTGTCCCTGCTGGGCGACGTCAGGCCACAAATAATCCGGGGTGCACCACATGTGACTGCCAGCCAGTGGGGCCAGGCACTGGCGCTGAAGCGCTTGCCGACACTGGCCAGAAGGCTACCTGGCCCTGCCTGCCTTTTAAGGCTTTCCGCAGAGGAACCCCCACACCCCCACTGCCCCCATCCCGGGCCTTCTCCCTTCCTGCCCAGAACTGTTCCCCGTCTCCCAAAGCCTTTAAAAATAGCCCAGCCAGCACCACCCGCCGTTCCTAGCAAAGCCCCGTGACTCAACGTCTTTCCAAGCCGATGGATCTGCAGCAGGGACAGGGGATGGACACAAGCAGCCCCTTCCCCAGCGGTTCCACCACCAGGGGCTTGTGGCGGGACCCAGAAAGACACCCCTGGAAGGGCTCCTGGCTTGAACTTGGTGGTCTCTCCAGACCATGGCTTGGGAGAAGGGCATGGCCCAGACCTGGTATTGGCATGCTGTCACATGCCACCTGGGACTTCTGAGCCTCGGTTTCCTCCCCCATGCAGAGAAATGGGAAGGGCACCCAGGACGCGTGGCACCATGTTCATGGATGTGCACGCCTGGCATGGAGCTCCAGGAACCCCAGTTCCACCTCGCTGAGTGGCACCATCCCCCTTCCAGGGGGACGCCCCCTGCACCCTTCTGCCTCCCAGGCCCAGGGTCACAGCAAGCCCCACCTGCAGCCCCCAGCTGGAGCCCCATCCAGGCTGAACCTGAAGGAGTGCCCCACCAGTGCCACCACCAGCAGCCGGCCTGGGAAGGGCCCCCAGCTGCCCGACAGCATCACCGCTTGGAGTAGCAGCCTGTAGAGTACAGGTCTCCTTGTTCCACGTATGCCTGGGGAGCATGGGTCCCTGCACCCACCAGGACAAGCTCCTTTGTTCCAACCACACAGAGCCGAAGCCTGAGCCTGGACAGACCTGCAAATGTGCCGGGAGATGGATGGGGCTGGGGGGAGGGGAGCTGAGGTTGTGCAATGCACCAGGAGAAGCTGCCTCCAGCCTTCACCAGCACTGGGGGTGGGCAGTCGACACAGCACCTTGCTGCCCCATGCAGCTGCCCAGATCTGGCTTCTGAACCCCCAACCCAAGTCCACAGCCGCTGCCCCTTCCCAGGCCAACATGCACGCAGTCAGAGGCCTTTCAAGGCAATGTAGTCATCCTGTTTTCTGGCCCAAGAGGGACAGGGTGTCAGGCCCCAGGTCCCAGTACTTCCTGGCACGTGGGCACACCTGGAGAGGGGGTTAACCCAGTATGGAGAAGGCACAGGGCTGTGAAGCTTGGGCAGGTGAAGGGAGACACCTGGAGGGAGACTCAAGTAGAGAGAGCCGGCAAGGGCCCGACCCTCCTGTCGCTGCACACCACCCCAAGACCCCAACACTGCACCCTGCACCAACCTACTTCCCAGCCTGGCAAGCAGACACCTCGGAGGAGGAGCGAGGCCAGCCTGGACCCCGAGGAGACCTAGGGCTACAAATGCTGCGACCCTCGCGGCCAGCACGCACACGGCGGGACAGAAGAGGGGGCAACAGGCCGAGCCTGCTGCAGCGGCAGCGGCAACATCGTGATCCATGAATCACTCACCCGCCGCGCTCTGCCAGGCGGCTCCGCGCCACGCTGCGCCCGAGCACCCCTCCCGCGCCCCTCGCCCTCGCACACCCCCAGCTCTGAGAGGAGGGGTCAGAGACGGCAGAAGCCGGGGATCCCCCCACACACACACACACACTTGGGCCTTGTGAGGGGGTGGCCCGGCGCTCGCTGACTACCCCAGGCCAGGGCTGCACCGGGATGGTGGGGGGCGGGGTGCAGAACAATAGGTCCAGGTGTGATGCGGGGGCGCGGCGCGGGCAGCTCCCGGGGGTCAGGGGCGCCAGCACGGCAGGCCGCGCCCGAGGGGAGGTGACGACGAGGAGGCGGGGGAGAGAGGCCCCGGGGAGGGGCTGGGGATCCGAGTGACGGCGGGGGAGGGGCGCGAGGGGTGCGGGGTGCGGAGACGAGGGGCGCGGCGCGCGCGCACTCACAGTAGGTTTTCCTGGTCAGCTCCTCCACAACTTCAGGCTTCAACTTGCTGTTGGATTTCCCCATCCTCGGCGGCCGCGGCCCCCGCCCTCCGGGCCGGAGCCGGTCGGGGCGCCGAGCGGGAGCGGCCGGCCAGCCGCGGGCCGGGGCAGGGCGCGCGGAGGCCCGCGGGCCGGGCCGGGCCGGGCTGGGCCAGGCCGGGCCGGGCCGGAGCCGCGCCTTTGTCTGAGCGGCGCGCGTGCGGCCCGGCGCGCGGGGCTCGGGCGGCTGCGCTGCGCGATCGGCGGCGCGGGGGCTCCCGGGGCGCGGGGCGGCAGCTCGGCAGAGGCCCGGGCGGTCCGGGCGCCGCGGGCGCGGAGCTGCGCTGGGCCGGCCGCCGTGGCCGCGGTCGTCCCTGGTTACTGGGCTCCGCGGCACATGCTCGCCGCCGCGCTCGCTCTCGCCGCCGCCCCTGCGCTCCCCGCCTCCCGCCCGCACCGGCGCGCCAGGGGAGGGCCCCGAGCCGCCACTCAGCGGCCGGCGCCACCTCCCGCCCCGCACCCGCCGGGCCCCGGGCCTCCGCCCGCAGGACGCGCGGCCGGCTGAGCCGGGCAGTGCAATGCGGAGGGGCGTCCCGGGGCGGGGGTGGATGGGTTAGGGTGGGGCGCGCGCCCCCCGCCGCCCCCTTCCTCGGCGCAGCGGGGCGGGGCCGGCCTGGAAGAGGTGACGTGAAGGAGGCCAGCTCCCTGCCCGGCGCAGTTCATTCATTCGACACGGATTTGTGGGGCACTGGGGACCTCACCGGGCCCAGCGCTGGGAGGGCCCTGTCCCGCTGGATTGTCACTCGGGGTGGCGGGACCACTTCCCCGCGGCCTAGGGGGAAGGTGACCTCCTGTCTCAGCGTGGGGCTGCAAAAAGGTCGCCGAAAGACGAGGGAGGCTGCTGTCGCAGGGGCTGGCAGGCCTGGAAAATCCTGTCCCCCTCCCCTGGAATCTGGGCCTATGCCCACCACCCCTAGGAATAGACTTGAGTGGGCCTTGGGGCCTCGGTGCGGGGATGCAGGTCGCTAGCCAGAGCTCCACACGGATGGGCAGGGTCGAGGGACCCTGGGGTGGGAGGACCACGCCCTGGAGAATGGCCGTACAGGGCTAGGCAGGCCAAAGTTCAGAGCGGCAGTGGTCTCCAGGCCTGTGGGCCACTGGCATCCACGCCCTGCGGGAGTCCCCGTCCTGCTTCTGCGACTGCACACCTGGGAGGCAGCAGGTGACAGTTCAGGTGCTTGGGTCCCTGCCACCCACGTGGGAGACGCCATGGAGTTCCCAGCTGCCCGGGCCGGCCCCAGCAGTCATGGAGCCTGAACTAGCAGATCAGATGCAAGCTCTCCCTCTCTCTCCAGCTGTGTGTGATGAATGGTGATTTGGCTTCTCCTCTGTCCCAGCACAGAGCCAGCCCCAGCAGAAGGCCACCTGAGGCCCCTGGTAGTCACTCCCTGCCTGCTGTGAATGGACAGACAAGGAGGCAGGGCAGCCATCTTGAGGGTGTTGGTGGTTGGGGTCAGAGCCCCTCCTCTCACCGCTCTCCTGTCTCCAGCAGTGGGGAGGAGCTGGTGGCTAGGATCTCCTTCACCTGCCCACTTCTGCAATGCATCTTGCTGGGGTGAGGGCGAAAAGCTTAGCGCACCCCCTTCCCCTGCCCTCCAAACATGCCCCCAGCTTTGCCCTTGAGCCCTGACCTGGAGCTCGGCGGGAACAGAGAGTTATCTCTGTGTGTCACTGTTTCAAATAAATATATGTATTTTTTAGATTTATTTATTTTTATTGGGAAATCAGATATACAGAGAGAGAAGGAGAGACAGAGAGGAAGATCTTCCGTCCATTGATTCACACCCCAAGTGGCCACAAAGGCCGGAGCTGAGCTGATCCGAGGTCAGGTGCCATGAGCCTCTTCAGGGTCTCTGACACGGGTGCAGGATCCCAAGGCTTTGGGCCGTCCTCGGCTGCTTTCCCAGGCCACAAGCAGGGAGCTGGGTGGGAGGTGAGGCTGCTGGAATGCAAACAGGTGCCCATATGGGGTCCTGGCATGTGCAAGGCCGGGACTTTAGCCCTACGCCACTGCACCGGGCCCATAACTAATGTTTTAAAAGGATTTATTTGTATTAGAAATATGGAGTTACAAAGATAAAAGAAGAGGCACAGAGAGAGACCTTCCATCTGATGGTTCACTCCCCAAATAATGGCTGCAAAGGCCACAGCTGGGCAAGTTGGAAGCCAGGAGCCAGGAGTTTCTTCCAGGTGGGTGTAGGGTCCCAAGGTTTGGGGTCATCTCCCACTGCCTTTTCCAGGGCACAAGCAGGGAGCTGAATGGGAAGAAGAACAGCTGAGACACAAACCAGTGCCCATTTGGGATCCTTGCGTTTGCAAGGGGAGGATCAGCTAACTGAGCCATCATGCTGGACCCCAAAATAAAATCATTTTAAAATCCCATTTCACGGGCCCAGCGCAGTAACCTAGCAGCTAAAGTTCTCATCTTGAACACCTGGAATCCCATATGGGCGCCAGTTCTAATCCCGGCAGTCCCACTTCCCATCCAGCTCCCTGCCTGTGGCCTGGGAAAGCAGTCGAGGACGGCTCAAAGCCTTGGGACTGCACCCGCGTGGGAGACCTGGAAGAGGCTCCTGGTTTCAGATCGGCATAGCATCAGCCATTGTGGCCACTTGGGGAGTGAATCATCGGGTGGAAGATCTTCCTCTCTGTCTCTCCTCCTCTCTGTACATCTGACTTCGCAATAAAAACAAATACATCTTTTTTTAAAAATCCCATTTCACTTCCAATCCAGATTTTAAAAATTTGATTTTGTTATTTGAATGTCAGAATGGAAAGAGAGACCCTCTATACGCTGGTTTATTCCCCCAAATGACCAGAAATGGCTGAATCAAGAGCCAGGAGTTTCATCCGGGTCTCCCCTGTGAGTGCATGGTTGAGCTGCATGGATTTGTGAATGAGCAAGCTGCTGCTGCTGGTAGAGCAACAGGTGCGGGACCCATCTGGACTGGGGACGAACAGCTCCTCCTCCGCTCTCCCAGGCGCCTGTGACTGACAAGGGACCTCTTGGTTCCCGTTTGCCTGTAGTCTGCGGCACAGCCACCAGCAGGTGGGATGTTCGGGGCGGAGGGGCGGTTCTGGCAGCCAGCAGAGCCCAGGAGTGGGGAGGTGGGGGTAGGGGAGAGGTCTTTTGACTTTCCAGCAAGCATCAAGTCTCCAGGAAGGGTCCCAGGGGAGGCTGTTCTCAAAGCCCAGGGGTCCCAGCTAGAGCGCGCGCCAATGCAGAAGCAGGAGGTTGGTCCTCAGTGGACCCTAGCCTCATGGCATCCCCTGAGGGCCAAAGGGAGGGTTGGCATGCAGGACCTGCAAGAATGTGCCCGTCCACACCCTTGCCAGCAGGGAGGGGTGGAGACATAACAGGGCATCTGGGCTATTTAAAAGGACTTCACTCCCCGCTCTGCTTTCTGGTTCACTCTTTGCATGTCTCCCGCCAATTGGCCTGGGAATCTCCCAGACCACATTCCCAAGAAAACCCTCTTCCCTCTTTCCCTAGGTCTTTTAAAGCAGCAGGAAGTTGTGCAAGGCCAGGAGCCCCCAGGGGATTGCTTGTACAAGGGACCGGAGAGTGAGGACAGCAGCTGGACACACCTCTCCCGATGGTGGCAGAATTAGAACTCAGGGACTGAGGGGACAGCTGAAGATGGGTCAGGAGGGGGTGGGACACAGGGATGTCGGGACCGCTGGCTTCTAGTGAGCAACATGAGGCTGTGTCCTGGGATCTGGCCAGGCCACCCCTGCCCCTCTCCTCAGCTAGGGAGACTACGAGGCCACGCCAGGTCACAGGACCACCCTGGACGGGGCAGGCAGCTCACCAGACGGTCCCACTAGGACTGTGTGGGGGGCAGGTTTCCCTTATACACAATTAGGTACATCTTCTAGAAGAATGGGAAATGGAGACAGGTCTACTGCAGGGTGGGGTGTGGGGGTGGCAGCTAGCAGCCAAATCCCAGGACACCCCCTCCGCGGGGTAGCTTGTCTGCAGATAGCATCTCTTGGTGCTCCCCTCATGCCCCTGCACGGCATCCCAACCTCTGGCCCACCTGGCCACCAGACAGGCCGGAGAAGCGATCTGATCGGCCCACACTCTGGATGCGTGTCCCTTGGAATCCAGGAGCCCTTGAAGCTGGGAGCCACGCACGGGATGCTGAGTCGGGGAGGAGGCCGCAGGCTTGCTTCTCATACATTCCGTGGCTTCAGTAGTGCCCAGCATGGAACCCCGGCATGGAGCCAGCCGCACGTGGCTGCTACCACCTGGCAAGGGTGATTCTTGCCGCTGGCACACTCTAGTCTGCATGGGTCGTCCTCTGCTGCCTTCCCAGGTGCATCAACAGGGAGCTGGAAGTGGAGCAGCTGGGACTACAAGAGCTCAGGTTGCAGGCAGCAGATTAACTCTTTGAACCACAACGATGGTCCAAGTGTGGCTTCTGTACAGCTGGTGGTGTGGGCTGCCTGGCGACGGCCCTGGGTCTAAATGTCCCCCAGCTCGTGTGGTGGAAACCCGGTCCCCAGGGTACCCTCTCCAGGTGGTCGGGTCAGCAGGGGTCTCACCTCACGAATGCAGTAATCATCGCAGCAGGTTCAGTGTTGTGGTATGACCACCATATGGCAAATCGGCTGGGCTTTGTGAGGGCGTGGGCTTTGTGGGACACTGTGCTCCGGGGTTGGCCTCGGGCTCAGCTGGCTAGACGCTGTGTGGAATCCCCACGTTCCATATCCAAATTGTCGGGTCCGAGTGCTGTCCCCTCTTCCCACCTAGCTTCTGGCCAGTGTGCCCCCTCGGGGGGCAGCAGGTGGTGGCCACATGTGTCCAGGTGCACTGTCCCTTTCTCCTGTCATCTCCCACCCCATGACACGGCCATCCCACAGTATCTGAGAATGCATTCCCAACTCTGGGCTCTTACCGCAGCTCAGCTCTGACTTGCAGGTGTTTCAGAGTTGGAAAGCAATCCAAACCTCCCATGTGGGAGCACAAATCCTTCTCTATTGCCTCCCAGCTCTCTGTGTTAGCAGAAAGCTGGGGAGCAGGCACAGGGATTGGCTAAACTGTGGGGCCTAGTGGCTGAAGTCCTTGCCCTGCATGCACCAAGATCCCACAGAGGCGCTGGTTCCAATTTCAGAGGCCCCACTTCCCATCCAGCTCCTTGCTTGTGACCTGGGAAAGCAGTCGAGGATGCCCCAAAGCCTTGGGACCCTGCACCGGCATATAGAAGACCCAGAAGAGGCTCATGGCTCCTAGCTTCAGATTGGTGTAGCTCTGGCCATTGTGGCCGCTTGGGGAGTGAAATCAGTGGATGGAAGGTCTTGCTCTCTGTATATCTGACTTTCCAATAAAAAATTTAAAAAAATAAATCTTTGAAAAAGAACCTTAGGAGCTGCGATGTGTAGCAGTGTTCAGCAGCTGGGACTGACAGGCGTCACGCCTACCCTGTAGACGGATCTGGGGGTACCATGATTGTAACCCTTGTGTTCCAAGAATACGGGGAGTCCCCCCCTTGGCTTAGGTCTTGACCTGATTAATGCTTTAGTCTCCAGGGTGATAAGTGCGTGTTGAGCTTCTGTTAAGATGCCTACCTATTTTGTTTTTCCTGCTGCTATTATAAATGGGACTGTTGCGTTGTTTGCTGCAAGTGTATGGAGACACTTCCCATCACTGATCTGGCCTCCTCAGCCACTCCTGTGTCTCTTCACAGGCATATCCGTCACTCTGAAACCTTACTCTGACTACCATATGGCAAATAAGCTGGTGCAGAGACGAGGCTGGGAGCCAGTGGTTATGTAGGTGAGAAGTAAGGTTAGGGGCAGTGGCGGTGGGCATGAAACAGAACGAGGGATGGGAGCGTGGCACCCCCACCAGGAGGGTGGCTTTCACATGCCTTAAGACATTCCAGGAGGGGTGAGCAGTGGGGAGCAGTGATCTGGCTGCTACCTGGGACAACAGCATCACACATCAGCATGTGGGTTGGAGTCCCCCCTCTGCTTCCAGCGCCCTGCTAAGGTGCCTAGCAGGCAGCAGAGGGCAGCCCACCCAGAGGGCAGTTCCCGCCTCCTGGCTCTGGCCTGACACAGCCCCAGCTGTTGCAAGCATTTGGGGGGAAATGAGCGTACAGATCAAGATTTCTGTTCCTGTCACTCTGTCCTTCAAATACATACCAATCTACTGTAAACAGCCAGCCCAGCAGGCAGCTGAACAAGCCCTCGGGCTGCGGGCAGTGCCAGGCTGAAGCAGAGCCCACGTGTCAGAGTGGACAGCAGCAGGATGGAGGCTGCTGTCCCACGAACCCTCTAACCCGGACAGTGAGCGGGACAGCTCGCAGTGCGGAGGGCAGAGGGCAGGACCCAGCTGTGTCCCAAGCTGCTCACACGGGGCAGATGACCAAGGTCTCCAGGTAGGCACAACGGGGTGGTCAGATTGCTGGGAGCTGCGCAAGAACTGGAGGAATATTCACTGCTGATGGGAGGGATCCGATGAGGGCAGGGGGCCGGTGTTGGGGGACAGGACTTCGTGTGTGTCGACATACACGCTCCGCCCTGGGTGCTGGGAGTGACCAGCGCCACCTCCACGGCTGTGAGCAAGGTGCTCACTCCTGGCTGCGGGATGCTGAGGTGCTGTGGGTGAGGTTGCTACGGGTCTGTTTTATCAAGTGGATCCCTCCTGCCGACGAAGTCAACACTCCTGCAAACTGCCCCAAGCCGTTTAAGACACAAGGGAGTCACAGGACCCCCAGACGCCCGGTGTCCAGTGTCCAGTCCACAATGCTGAGCCAGCTGCCCCTCCTAGGGTGGAGCTGAACTGGCCGGGGCCAAGGGTTGACACAGATCTGCAGAGCAAGAAGTCTGGCACTTTGTTTTATAGGAACCATTTAAGGGGGCCTGTGCACAGCCCAAGGGAACGGAACATACAGCTGTCAATGGCTAGAATGGCAGCCCCCCCAACTCCCACAGCCTTGATAATTAAGGAGTCCCCCAATCACAGTCCAGGTTTTGGAAAGCTTCCCCGGGGTCCTGGGCCAGGGAGGGGATTGGCTGGTGCGGCAAGGCCAGTGGGGCCAGACACAGAAAGACCACTAGAGGGGCCGGAGCAGGCGTGTGGCCACCAGGAACAGGTGTCCTTCCTGGGCACCCACACGGCCTGCAGGACTGGGTCTAGGGGTGTGTGCAGGCTCCAGCACCCTGGTGGGCAGCATTGGTGAGCTGGCCCGATGGCAGCCAATCAGCTCTATCAATGAAGGGTTGGGAGGACTCTACCTCCAGGGGCCAGCGCAACCGCTCCTGGGCAGGAGGCAGTCTGCGGAGTAGACACTTCCAGACAGGAGCCCCAGCAAAGGAGAGGCGGCAGGGGGACATCGTGGAGCTGCCTGTCCTCATAGTGGCCTTGGTGAAGGAAGCTTGGCCCGGCAGAAAGGAGACAGATGTGCACGGAAGGCCCTCACATCCCAGCACGTTCTTGGGGTCAGCCTCCAGCTCCTGCTAGGCAGCGCTGAGAGTGAAGCTCTGCTCAGAAGCATGGGCCCGAGGTTGGCTTTCCTCATTTCTTTCCCTTTTGCCTCTCTCCTTTCCAAAGGCAGACAGACTCTTCCTCAAATGTCCGCTGGAACTGGGCACGCCCAGCAGGGAACTCCACCTGGGCCTCTCGTGTGAGTGGCAGTAAGTTGAAGACTTCCCAGGGGGTGCACTGGCAGGAAGCTGGAACGGAGAGTGGGGAATGCAGGCATTATGCCCTGGGATGCCGGGAGGGGTCTTCCATCTTCACTCTCCCAGTGGCTGCAAGAGCCAGGTCTGGCAGGACAGACGCAGGGGCCAGCAGCTCCAGTGTGGTCTCCCACCATGCGGGTGCAGAGGCCCAAGCACTCAGGGGCCAGCAGCTCCAGTGTGGTCACTTGGCCATCACTTGCTGCTTTCCCAGGCGCATTAGCAGGAGGACGGTCAGAGGCAGAGCAGCTGGGCCTTGAACCAGTGCTCCAGTCCAGGATGCCAGCATCACGAGAGAGCAGCTGTACCCCGTAAATGCCACCTTCACTCCTGTACTTGGCGCACAATCCTAAGCTTGTGTAACACAAATCTATACGAGAGCCAACAGACGCATTTTAAAAATATATTTTATTCAAAAGGCAGAATTACAGAGAAAGTGAGGGAAACAGAACAAGATCTTCTATCTGCTGGTTCACTCCTCCCCAAATATCCGCAACAGCCAGTCGGGCCTGTCCGAAACAAGCCAGGAGCCTTTTCTAGGTTTCCTAAGTGGGTGCAGGGGCCCAAGGATTTGGGCTGTCCTCCACTGCTTTTCCAGGTGCATCAGCAGAGTTACAGAGAAGCAGAGACAGAAATATATAGAGAGACAGATCTTCCATCCATTTATTCACTCCCCAAATGGCCACAACTGCCAGAGCTAATCCAAAGCCAGGAGCCTGGGGCTTCTTCCAGGTCTCCAGGTGGGTGCAGAGGCCCAAGGACCTGAACCATCCTCCACTGCTTTCCCATTAACAGAAAGTCGGATCAAGAGTGAAACAGCTGCCACTCAAACCAGCATCCATATGGGATGCCAATACTGCAGGTGGAGGCTTTAACCTGGCACCAGCCCTGGCTCTGGCATTTCTTAGCTATGAGGGGCTGTGGCCAAGCCTGCCCCAGGCCCCAGCTTCTGCAGTCCTGAGACAGGTTCAGTGTGTGGTGTGGTGTGAAGGCAGCCAGACGCTGGAGAGGGCGAACCGGAAGGCACCACTTGCCCAGTCAGTGCGGAGCAGCAAAGCCATGGAGCCTGAGCAGTGCTGGGTCACTGCTGGAAGGCGCAGTGTGGCAGGGAATGGGCACGAGGGACCCTGTGGGCTGATGAAACGCCCCACACCTTGACTGCAGCAGAGGCCTCGGACCTGTGTGTGCACCTGTCAGAATTCAGTTCTACTGTATCAGACAGACCTCCACTTGGGAGTTTGGACAATTCAGATGTAGGGAAGTGGGCAGGGCTAGCCAACAGCCCGCATTTGAAGGAGGCGCAAGGAAGACCAGCTGGGCCCAGTGAGGACGTGGCTTGTCTGTCCCACAGAAGTACTTAGCGCCACCTGGCTGTGAAGGCATGCACCTGCTCCCAGCGTGGATACCTGTAACCCACACCCACTGCTTGGTCGCTGGTGTTGAACTAGCCACTGCCACCACTCTGCTAAGATCCCAGGACCTTCCCTGCTACTTGTCATGATTGTCTATGGGGCAGGTGGGAGGCACTTACCGAATTTAATGAAGAAAAACTCACAGAGGAAAAAGTCGGGAGGGGGAGGAAAGCCCTCCCTCGCACTGCGAACACACACTTCCTTCCGCCATGGAATCTTTATTTGTACACATGTGCAACACAGCCCGATTAACCCCTCTCCCCACACGCCGACCCCCTCTCCCAGAAACACCCGGCAGTCACTGGAGATCCCCTTGCTTTCCCCCGCTGCGACCCAGACAGCAGGTGAGGAAACTTCTGGATTAAAGGCACCTGATGGACGGCTCTTAGGGTCAGGTGACCAGGCCCGCTCGGGCTGCTGAGGAAGTCAAGAAACAGCCCTGGGTGGACGGAGCTTCTGGGTCCTGCAATCCTAACAGCACCTTTGGGACTAAGGAGCTGACCGCTTGCACCACTGGCACCGCTGGCACCGCTGGCAGGTGTGGCTGGCCGCCTCAGAAGCTCCCAGCCTGCCTTGTCAGGAGCCGACCACCTCGGGGGTCAGTGGGCTCTTCCGCTCCCCTCAGACCTTCATCCCAGAACTGCTCCTTCCTGGGCTGGCCATGCCGCAGGCTTCCTCGGGCCAGCTGACCGGGGCTAACATGTGCCTCATCCCTTCCCTTCGGGGCTTCTTGCACATGGCGACATCACCAGGAGACCTGGCCCTGCCACGCAAGCAGATGGAGCAGGCCCTGCGCAGCTTCGGGGGCGTGTCTCAAGCAGATTCCCCACCAGAGCCCCCGGCGGGAATGCATGTGGACAACCCTGGGATACTGCAAACGGACCCTTCTTGATGACCCAAGAGACGCCGCATCTAACTGACTCACTAAACCATAAAGGGAAAAATGAAGCAGCTGTCCGGGCCTGCAGGCTGCAGTGTTTGAGGCCAGGGCAGAGGCCAAGGGCAGGGGGCAGCAGGGGCATGGGGACACAACAGGCTGGCAGAGCGGGCCAGGTGTCGGGAGCCGGGCCAGCAACCCTAAATTGCAATCCAGGAACCTTCCTTGCAGGAGACATGGCGCAATTAGAAGTGGTGTATTCGGCACCATTCCGCAGCCCATCAGGGCCACCTCTGACCACAAGCCACACCTCAGCAGGTCCCCTGGGGACACCTCTCCACTCGGCTACGGAAAAGAGGCACCACCGCACACCACACACTCCTGGCCTGCATTCCCTCGGCTCCTGGCGGAGAGGGATGGGGCAGGGAAGGAGGTGGCGGAAGCAGGGAAAGGCGAGGGCCCATCCTGTATCACATCTGTGTGCTGGGAGGCTGCACTGCCTTGGCTGGCCACATTCCAGGGACAGACCTGGACATTTATAAAGTGTCCTCCTAAAAGGAAACTGGTGTGGCCAGAGCCTTTTATGCTAGAGCAAGCCATCCTCCTGGGAGGCGGAGCTGCAGACCCAGCTGTCGTCCAGCACACTGACGGCCATCGCTGCCAGCTCCTCCTGCAGGCACACCGGCATGCCGGACCACGGAGCAGGCCGACCCGCTCCCTGCCGCCATCGAGAGCCGGGGGGGTCGGTGATTGCTCTTGTTGCCCAAGAAGTAATTTTCTAGCAAAACGCATGCAATTTACTAAACCTGCAGCTGGCAGCACTTCCGGCCCACATGGATCTCTCAAAGCAAGACGGGTATTCTGTGTGGGCAGGGCGGCGAAGGGGAGCACAAGGCAAAGCTATAAATACCGCGGGCGGCACTGCGCCCTGCAGCCCAGCTCTTTGGCCCGATCCCTGAAACACTGTCAGCCTAAGTGTCCAAATACTGGTTACCATGAGCCCGTGGGCTCCAGACAGCAGGAGGGCAGCACAGGGAGCGACCAGCTTTGGACCCAATTACCTTAACTGAACAGTGGAGCTGATGGCTGCTGGGGTCCGGCCCCCCGGGAGGGGAGGGGCGGAGGGCTCACAGCGCTGCCTCAAAGCTGGAGTCACTCGGCTGGCTGTGCCCCTCGCGTCTGGGCAGGCAGGCTCTGTGCCAGGAAGCTGTGGCCGGCCACCCCATCTCCTCTGGCATTCCTGTTCCAGAAGGGTTGTGACTGCACAGCTGTGTCCTTGCAGTCACGCTGAGGATGAGCCAGGGACACACTCGGCCATGAGGGGTACCCAGGTTCATGACTGTCCTGGCTGCAGGGCTCACCGGCGCTCGTCCACACTCCCACACTCTCACTCAACCCCAGCCTGAGAAACGCGGACCCCAATCTGAACCCTTCCTGGCAGGGAGGGTTTACCACACTTCCTGCTCTTGCCAAGGAGCCTGGCACTGAGATGGCATCTGCTGCCACTCACTCCTGGGAGTACCCAGGAGTGCCCAGACGCTCAGTTGCACCTGCGCCTGCACTTTCGGCCTCAGGTTACTGCACTGGGACACAAAGTGCCACCGCCACAAAGTGACCACCTGGGGTACAGTCGCCGTCTCCCAAGATGGGGAGATGCCCAGCCCCTTCCCTCCAATACCCCGAGAGGCCAGAGGTCAGAGGCCAGGGGCAGTGGTGGCCCAGTCAGAGGGTGGAGGACACGTGGGGTACAGCGAGGGG
Organism: Ochotona curzoniae; assembly: GCF_017591425.1. Classification (NCBI taxonomy): domain Eukaryota; kingdom Metazoa; phylum Chordata; class Mammalia; order Lagomorpha; family Ochotonidae; genus Ochotona; species Ochotona curzoniae. Next base: position 4,033,386 of record NW_024467106.1, read on the forward strand.
CCTTACTTCCTCAGCTCACTTGGAGTGACACCAGCACAGGGAGGGGCAAAGGGACATCCTCAGGTTCCCAAACCTGGGACGCAGCAGTTGCGACAGACCCAAACTGGCAGTTAGACAGCAGCCCCAGGACAGTGGCGGGCACCCCAGAAGCCCCCAGGCCTAAGCATGAACTGCTTCCGGTGCCATGCTCTGGTCACATGCGAGTCCCTCGGTCACGACCCTGCGGGCAGCTCCTTATCTACTCCCCACAAGAACTGCGGTGTGCCAGCACCGGGCACCTTCACTCCTTCCCGTCCCTAAGTCTGGGGCCCGGGGCCCAGCTCCACTCAACTCCTCCACACAGAAACCTGGGCTTGCCCAAAGGAGAAGCGTCTGAGCGGCCATTTGCTGTGTAAGTGTTGGCTTGAACACACCTTCCCTGCCTTCGACTGTCCCTTAGGGAAATTCCTTCCTTTTCCCCCTCAAATTCTGACCACAAGGAAGGACAGAGGCCCCAGGAAGGGAAGGAGGGAGCGCTCCCAGCAAGCCGGGCCACGGGCTTGGGGAGGTGTGGTTTGCCAAAGCAGACCACACCTCCCCCACGAGACCCGCTCCCCACAGCAGAGCTGTGCCAGGATGGCAACCCTAACAGTCATGCCCGAGACCACTGGCTCGGGGGCCGGCTGAACCCGACCACCACCAGGGTGCAGAGCGAAGGTCGGGGCTTGCAGGGCCAGGAGCCGGGGGCGAGGGCGACCCGCGGCCGCAGTGCCGGCCCTGCCTCTCTCCGCTCACCAGTCTCACTTGTTTGTGTCAGCCAAGGAAGCAACAGCACTGTCCCCTTCCCTTCCTGGGGTCCTCAGTGGGCATCTGACCAGGTCTTTGAGGCTGTCAACCCTGCGCCCAGACACGACAGGCACACCTCTCCTGCCCCCTGCCCAGCCGCCACCGCTGCGCTGGCCTGCGGCACCCACGGGGCACAGCTGTGTGCACCTGTGTGCTCCAGTAGGAAAAAAAAAAAGGAATTTAAAAAGATTCTTCTTCCCTTTATCCTCCTCCTGTCTCCCTCCCTCCCCACGAGCCGCTCCCACCTGAGGGGAAGAATGCTAGCTGCCTGCCACCAGCCGCAGACCCAGTTCCAAAGCGACAGGCCGGAGTGGGCCGCGTGGCCCCTGGCTCCAGCCACGAGCCCACGTGGTTGCGGTCGCTGGCGGGAGGTGCCCTGGATCGCCAGCAGGCCCATCGACACGTGAACAGTCTGTGTGGGGTGCCAGGCTCGGGGGCATCACGCCGTGCCCGCCCAGCCGCCTGGGGGCTCCAGGGAGCCGTTGGTCGTCTTCCTGACCTTCTTCACGCTCTCTGTCACCCCCGACGCTGTCACTCTGAGGAACAAAACACGACAATCAGGGTGCTGCCACCCCCCCAGGGGACACACGTGCTCCAGGGAGCAGACCAACGCCCTGGCAGCTACGCAGCCTCGGCCAGCTCCCGACCTCTCTGCACTAGGTATAAACACGACTCCATTCTTACCGCAGCCTCGTCCACCTGTCAGGCCACCCACCCCCACCCGGGGGCCTCCACGCATCCTGCCAGGCACTGGTGCTTACAGCACCCAGTCAGAGCGGGCCACTCGGGAGTCGAGGAACCCAAGCAGGGCTCAGCGGAACTCCTCTGGCCACTCCGGGCCGGGTTGGACTGCTCCCACCAGCCCAGGGCCCGGTGTCAGAGATGTGGCCTTGGCCTCCAGGGTGTCAGCTCCCAGACCAGAACCCTCGTGTGCATTGCAGACAGGCCAGGGGACTGACTGCTGGACTGAGGCTTGGCCCAGGGGCGGAGGCTGCGTAGCCCCAGGGGCCACCACCTCCCACCCACCGGAGGCCAGCAGGGACAGTCATCGCATCCACCTCTCCCCAGACCCAGCCTCCCTGGACACACAGGGACATGGGGTCCCAGCCAGATGGTGCTGGGGCATAAGACTGCCTGGGCAAGCCGACCTCCCCTCCTTCCTGCTGCGCTCATGCCCAGAGCCGCCCCGTCCAACAAGATCCCACCGTGGCCAAGCTACGGTGCCCGCAGGATGCCAGGAGACTCTGCTCCATTTCCTTCCCTAAGAAGACCCTGGCAGCACACACTGCCCTCCGTGAGCCCACAGCACAGAGGGGAACCAGCCTCTGCCTGGGGGCTGTGAGGACTGTGGTGGGCAGAGGCTCAGTGCCTGAAAGGGAAAGGACAGGAGCGTGGAGGAGAAAGAGCCGAAGCCTCCTAGTACAGCGGAGGCGGTGCAGCTCCAGCCGGGCAGGGCAAGGCAGGGGCGGGCAGGGCAAGGCAGGGGCGGTGCAGCTCCAGCCGGGCAGGGCAAGGCAGGGGCGGGCAGGGCAAGGCAGGGGCGGTGCAGCTCCAGCCGGGCAGGGCAAGGCAGGGGCGGGCAGGGCAAGGCAGGGGCAGGCTGGGCAAGGCAGGGGCAGTGCAGCTCCAGCCAGGCAGGGCAAGGAAGGGGCAGGCTGGGCTGTGGTAGCACGGGGCTCTTGGATGCAGCGCTCGGTGCTAACTCCTGACGGGCATGGCCCAGGAGTCAGAGTGACTTGAGGGAGCAGCCAGGGACTCTATGCTAGGGTCGGTGACCACAGCAGTGACTCTGGGGGTCCAGAAGCAGGTGTAGGAAGATTGGAGGAAACTGTGTCATGATGGGAGTAGGGAGCACTGAGATGAAGACAGGGAGGCTGGCCTGGGAGGAGGAAGGTGCTCCAGCTAGTAGCCTCGCTCTGCTCCCAGTGATGGGAGACAGGCATGCTGGGCCTGCCTGAAACAGGAGAGGCAGTTTCAGGTCTGACAGCAGTGACCAGGCGCCCAGGAGCTGAGGGGGCTGGCAGTGGGAGCGGTCAGTGGAGAGGCGGCAGGCCCTACCTGGGCTTGGGTGAGAGAGAAGGGCGGGCAGGGCTGAGGGAGCCCAGGAGGATGCCCAAGGCAGCAGGTGGTGGGGAGGCTGCCTGGGTCTCGGGTGCCCACAGAAAGCCCTGCTGGCCTTGCCCAGTGGTACTGGCTGCTTTGCAGCTTGGATATGGGGGCCGGAAGAAAGGAAGGGACCGAGGCGGGATGCACTGCCTGCCGTCTCCGGACAGGGACACACGGAGGTCCTTCACAGGCCCCGCCCGGGGAGTCCTAGCTTGGCAGAAGGGCTGCTCCCTATCTAGCGTGCATTCTCAGGGTGCCAGGCAGCACGGCAGGTCACTCTGCCAAGCTCAGCATGGGCAGTGCAGTGGTAAGCTAGTGTCCAGTGACAGGCCTGGCCGCCAGGACAGGTGCAGAGGAAGGCCAAGCTCCCAGGCACATCCCCAGAACGCCAGGTCTATGTTCTGAGACCTCTGTGGGGGGTGCTCCACAAATGCCAAGCAAGGCAGCACGGGCAGAGCTGGCACGAGCAGCAGGGCACAGGCTGGCTCCGAGGGCTGCTCCCTGAGCCCAGCCACTCACAGCAGAAGCTACATCAGCACGAGGACGCTGGTCCTCAGGGCCGGCCGGGCTCCCCACAGGAGAGCTCAGGGGACTCTGAGGATGGAAGGGAAGATGAGGCAGGCAGGAAGTGGGGGCTCTGCCGTGGAGAAGGGAACCCTTCTTCCATGTCTGCTTGTAGATTTGCTGACTCCTATGAATGGCAGAGTGCGCGAGTAAGAGCTGGGCTCTCAGGTCACTCTCCAAGCGGCCTAGCAGCCACAGCTGGGTCGGGCTGAAGCCAGGAGCTGGGAAGTCCAGCCAGTCTCCCACATGGGCGGAAGGGGACTACAGCCCCTGCTGCCCCCCAGGGTCTGTGTGGGCAGGGAGCCGGAGTCCACAGGAAAACCAGGAGCTGCATCTAAACCACCAGGCCACACGCTTACTCCCTGCATGCACCTCTGGATTCTATTTCCCCCAAACTTTATGAAGCACCATCCATCCCTTTCCATAAAGGGTCAGCTGGCAAACAACTAAACAATGGAGGCAGAGACTGCGCGCCCTGGGCTGGGGCTGTTACCAGAAGTGGGGGGACGGACCACCATGCAGGCACACCTCCCACAGGAGTGGGGCTGCCAGACCTGGACAGGTGCTGCGTAGTCTCTGGAATACCCAGACTGTCATACCCACCTATGGGCAGTGGGTGGAGCCTCCATCTTGGGCCTGGCTACTTGGTCACCAACTAGCGACCCACAGAGCATATTCCACAGTAGCCTTCTCAGCTTAAAGGACACGTCCCAGGCTCATTTCCTGGGCCACACAGACACTCCTCAGCCTCGCTGTGACAGAACCGGCGCTCCCTGTCCAAGGCCAGGCCCAGCCCCCCCGGGGCCTGCTGAACAAGGAGACCCCTGCAGACGTCACGCGCTCCGACCAAGTCCTGGAAATGCACATGGCATGTCCCAGGCACCCTCCCCTTGGCACAGAACGTAAACTGAGGCAAGCTAGGGTATACCCTGGATTCCAGCCCGCCCTGGCCTGTCCAGTCTCCCCCAGTTTGCACACACATACTACTGCGGCGACTGTGACTGCAGTGAAACAGCAAGATGAAACTCAGCTTGTCTTGCTATGAGACAGGAAGTGCGCCTACCTCTAAGCTGCCATGGCTGGGGTGGGGGCAGGGGTGCAGTGGGCGGGACCATGATGCAGGCCTCGGCTTCCGGCTCCCTGCCCCAAACAAAGGCCGTGCATGGCCCATGGACCAAGTGCCAGGCCCTGGGCGGGGACCAGATGAACAGACCGCGTCTCCAGCCACTACCGTCACTGCCCGCCAGGCTGCCTTGGGTTTCAGACTCCTCACCCAACAGGATTCACTTGGATTCCGCTGCCTCCAGAGGTGGCACAGCGGGCGACCCTGCAGTGGCCCCTCTGCCCTCTACGAAGAGCCAAAGGACCTGCCGTTAGTTCTGTCCCAATGACAGAGCTGAGCACAGAAAGCCATCCCCACACAGCCTACAGCCTGTCACTGCTGGACTGCAAGGCCCAAGGCCGCCAGCCTCGAAGGCAGCATGCTGGAACGCACGGCCCGCTGGCTTCCCATTTGTCACAGATAATGGGCAGAAATGCTCATCTCTGTCTTCTTACAGAAAATGAGACCCTCGCCCAGGAAACTGGAGCCCAAGGGCACTGACATGGTGGCACAGGGGTGCTCAGCCACGGCCTTCTAGAACCGCCCTGTGGCCGGGAGCAGCCCGTCTGACATCAAGAGGCGTGGGGGCGACACCCCGGGGGAGGCTCAGCACGGCACGGCGGGCCGGGGGGCTGCCCTCTTGGCAGTTCTGAGCCCCGGGTTGCTCCTGAGCGCGGCCATTCCATCCTCCCTGAGCAGACGGAGCCACAGCTGGCAGTTGCAAGCCCGAGGCCGCAGCATCCATGTCATATGCTAAACACAGGGCTGCCACCTCTGCAGTGACAAACGCTGCCGGCAGCCGGTCCCCGGCACGGGGAGGGGTGGGGCTGAGGTGGGAGAGAAGACACGAGACTTACACTGATTCCATTTCCAGGTCGTCGTCTTCCTGCGACAGCTGCAGGTACGGGTTGTCAGACGCCGGGCGGAATTTGTAGCCCGTGAGAATGAAGAACACCAGTGTGGCCGTCTCGTCCAGGAGCTGCACATGGAGAACCACCCCAAAAGGAAGGGATTAGCAACGCTGGCTCAGGGGACGTGGCCTCTCCAACACCCATCGCCTGCTTCCAGCACACTCCCCGGCTTCGCTGAGGCTCCAGCTTACAGCACCCAGTGAGCTTCCACCTTCGCCTACAGAAGGGCTCCCTGAACCCCCACAGCACCCACGGGTGCTGCCAGGCCAAGACTCCAGAGCAGCTGTGAGCTGACCTGGCATGTCAACTTGCTCTGTTCATTGTCCAAATATTTTCTGACCCAAATAATGCTAATGAGTAAAGAAGGGAAGTGTGGACTGTGAATGACCCTAAGCCTGTCATTGAAAGGCCCTCAGCGTGGGCTGTTTTAACTACACAAGGCAAGCCTGCCTCATGAAAACTACGGCCAACCGTGCCCCGGCTTCCAGACCGCCTGAGCGGCCCAGCAGCTTTCTGGGACACACAAGCCATCTTCACGGTAGATGGGAAGAGATGGAGGTCTCAGGGGTAACTCCCAAGTATGTCTGTGACTGTCGGAAGTCACACCCCAAAACTCCAACCTGATCCCGGGTTGGGGCCCGGGGCTGGGGTCCGCGGTGGCGCACCTGGTAGAGCCACTTCCACTGGAAGGGCACGGCCAGCTTCAGGAGGAAGGCGATGATCCGGGTGAAGTAGATGTAACACACGATCTGCGGGGAGACGGGGACGGCAGTGAGCGCGGCCTGGCTCAGCACCTGCTTCTACAGGTGAGCACGCAGCACTCGGAACTGGAACTGCCCTCGAGCCCTTCCACGGGTCAGCCCTTCCACGGGTCAGCCCTTCCACGGATGGGGTCAGCCCTTCCACGGATGGGGTCAGCCCTTCCACGGATGGGGTCAGCCCTTACACAGGTCAGCCCTTACACGGTCAGCCCTTACACGGGGTTAGCCCTTACACGGGTCAGCCCTTCCACGGGTCAGCCCTTCCACGGGTCAGCCCTTCCACGGACGGGGTCAGCCCTTCCACGGACGGGGTTAGCCCTCACGGGGTCAGCCCTTCCACGGACGGGGTCAGCCCTTCCACGGACGGGGTCAGCCCTTCCACGGGTCAGCCCTTACACGGGGTTAGCCCTTACACGGGTTAGCCCTTATACAGACGGGGTTAGCCCTTACACAGACGGGGTTAGCCCTTACACGGGGTTAGCCCTTACACGGGTTAGCCCTTACACGGGGTCAGCCCTTACACGGGTCAGCCCTTACACGGGGTTAGCCCTTACACGGGGTTAGCCCTTACACGGGTTAGCCCTTACACGGGTTAGCCCTTACACGGACGGGGTTAGCCCTTACACAGACGAGGTTAGCCCTTACACGGACGGGGTTAGCCCTTACACGGGGTTAGTTACTGAACGCAGCAGGGAGATGGCCCTGCCCCCTCCCCCAGCCAGCTCCCCTCCAGGGACTCAGCCCTGCTCCGGGTGACACAGACACGGGGGGAGGACCAGGCAGCGCAGACAGGCTCCCAAGGCTGCGACTCACTGCAGTCTCTGACACAGTAACAGTAAACTAAAGCCACACGGCGAGGGCGACACCCTCCACCTGCCCCAGCAGCAGGTCCTGGCAGCGTGGGCGAAGCGTGCCCAATGCTCCAAGCCAGGGGCAAGCTTGAGGTGCCAGCCTCGAGCAGCGCCAGCTCATAGAGGATGCTGCCAGACTGAGGAGCATGTGTTGGGGGCAGCAGCAGGCTGCGGGAGGGCGTGAGGGCGGACAGCACATCGTGGGAGCAGCTGCAGGAGTCACCCTGGGGTGGGGGGTGCACGGCTAAGCGAGACCACCAAGGGCTCACACCACAGTTCCATCCACGCTGTTTTTTTATTTGACTTCACATGCACCTTATTCTCCGAGTATTTAAAAGCCAAACTCTTACAGTAGTTCGGATTTTCTACTCCCCATTTTAAGAGATACCACTCAGTTTAACTCAAAGCGCTCCGGGCCACACACGTGGGTGCTCCCCAGTCCGGAAGCTCGTGGGCTCCGTGCCAGAGCCAGGGCTGCGTTAGACTCACCAAGACATAGTAGTGTCGGAAAAGCTTCAGCTTGGCTAGGTTAATGGCAGCTGGGGAGAAGAGAGAAAACCCAACATTAACATCTGTGCTCATCTGCACAGGCAGGTGCCACCCCGAGGCCCCATCACACTCTGGACAGGAAATGAGGTGCGGGGGCACCACGGGAACGGCTGGCCTGCACAGCAGCGTGCTGCAGCTGGCACACCCAGCGGGTTCGCCTGGTGTCCCTCTACGCTGGGCAGCAGCTTTAACCCGTGGCCGTGCAGCAGGGCTTTTCTTCCCTGGAGACCAAGCCTGAACACTGCGGTGGGGTGGGGTGCTGCAGCTGCATCCTGCATCCCACAGCTGCCAACAGCTGGGCGTCTCCTCCAGCTGCCGGCGACGTGAACGCGATCCGCTTCAGACAGACGGCAAATCTCACTCGTGTTTCCTTCAAGCACTTGGTTATTAATAAACGCTCTCAATAAAACCTCCCTGGCTCCAGCCACCCTTCCAGAATGTTCAAGGTCAGCCAGGGCAGGGCAACTCCCCAATGCCGCCTGCAGCTATGAAATATGGCCAGCCGCAAAGGCCAGCCCAGCGCCCTCCCCGGTCAGCAAGCCTCCCATTCATCACAAACCTTCCTGCGGGAGGCAAATTAATTTTACCTAAGAGCAGTCAATTAGTAATTCACTTTCATAAAGGGATGTGGGTGGTGAGGCCGGAGTTCCCGCCCCCTGTTCCCATTGGCTCATGATTAGTGGGGGAACAACCAGGCTTCGGAAAGCCCCAGTGCCATGGGGAACTGCTGCACCAGCCTTCCGAGGGCCCGGGCACACTGACGGAGCGGCTCCCAAGGGGCTAGGGAAAAGACCTCCGGGTCTGGAGCTCAGAGGACCCACGCACACAGGCACGGCCATTGCAGGAAGTGAGGGTGACAGGCTGAGACCCTGGGAAGTCTTATAACTTGTTCAATTTGATTTTCCCTACTTTTTATTCTAAAGATTTATTTTTATTGGAAAGTCAGATTTACCAAGAGAAGAGACCGAGACCTTCTACCCTCTGGTTCACTCCCCAGTGGCTAGAGCGGAGCTGATCCGAAGTTGGAAGTCAGGAGCTTCATCCAGGTCTCCCACTCAGGTGCAGGATCCCAAGGCCTTAGGCCGGCCTTCACTGCTTTCCCAGGCCACAAGCAGAGAGCTGGATGGGAAGTGGGGCAGCCGGAACACAAACCAGCTCCCATACGGAATCCTTGTGCATACAAGGTGAGAGGTTCAGCCACTAGGCTACAGTGCCAGGTCCTTCACCCATTTTCAATTCAATCAAGTGAGTTAGGCTCTGGGATAGAAGCAGCAGCCCTGGCCCCTGGCATCTTGTTTGGGGAAGGTGCACAGGAGGCTGAGCTCCACCCTCGTGGGGAAGACGCCCACACAAAGCCACAGAGGGGAGCGCAGCCGCACTGTGGAACGGTCACAGGAGGTGGAGGCCGGCCCGTGGCACAGTGGGTAAAGACACTGCCTACATTTAATGTGGACCACTTGCAGTCCTGGCTGTTCTATTCCCATCCAGCTCCCTGCCAATGCACCTGGGAGAGCAGCGGAGGACAGCCCAAGACAGCCCAAGCGCCTGGGGCCCCGCACACGAGGGGGACCCTGGTGAAGCCCCTGGCTCCTGCCTGGCCCTGCTCTGGCGTTCGTGGTCATTTGGAGAGTTAACTAGCAGGTGGAGGAGAGATGCGAAGTGGACGGAGAGCCTGGCCCCGGGGCGTGCGCCCGCGGCCATCCAAGGACACAGGTGGCCGAGCGAATGACTGCCCTACTGCCCTCAGGCTGGTTCACACGGACACGTGAGCCTCTTCGTGGGGGACAAAGGACAACAGCCCTAGAGACGAACCATGCCCTGCCAGACGGAAGCCGTGCTCTGCTCGCAGCCCAACAGGCCAGACAGAGGAGGGGTGAGCGCGGCTACGGTGGCCACACCGGGACCAAATCCGACCCACAGCACGAGGTGGGGCTGAGAGGGTGGGTTTCTCAGAGGGTCTGACTGGAGCCAAGAGGGAGAATGTTTGGGAAAAGCAATGCCAAGGTCAGAGGTCAGACAGCTCTATGCACCAGGGAACAAAGGCCCCACACAGTTGGACAGCTGAGCGGCCAGGGTGGGGATGGCCACGTGCACTGGCCCAGAGGGCCTCGGAGCAGGCCCTGACCACTGCCATGGTCAGCCGTATGTTCAGACAGTCTGTAGAGAGGAGACAGGGAAAGACAGCAGTGAAGGTGTGGATGGGGCCGCGAGCGGCACACTGCTTAGGGACCAGCTTAGGGAGAGGGAATGACTCAGGCGAAGTGTGATGGGCGATCCCTCCCCTGCCCAAGGGAAGGAAGTGTGGGCGGCAGGGAGGACGCAAAGGGCCAGGGCCAGGAATGTGCCCCCTCTGTGAGCCTGCGCATCCCATGCCCAGCCCTCCCAGGATGTGTCCCAGGGCAGCAGACAGGGCTGGCGACAGGGGCAGTGGTTTCTAAAAAATGCAGTCGCAGTAAGCAGAGCCCTTCTCACAGGGCCACACCTGAGACGCCCCCACTGCGAGAGCACGCCATCCTGGAGAGGGGTGGGAGGGCGGGCGCCACCCCGTGGCCGTTGGGAGAAGAGCATCCCCACAGCACTTGCTGCAGCCTGGGGTCCCACACCCCTTCTGCTTTTTCTTCCAGGGTTCCCTGCGGTTGGGAGGCAGACAGGCTGCTGCTCCTGGGTCCCCGGGGGAGCAGGGCTCCCACAGAGGGAGGACTCAACCAAGGCCAGGCCGGCTATTTCTGACCCCACCATGGGCAGCAGCAAATATGGTCAAAGAATGAGCCCAGGGAGAGGAAAGGGCCCCGGATGGTAGCCAGGAGCCCTGAAGGCCAGGCACTGTGCGATCGTAACTCAGTGTGCCTGTCTTGGCCCCACTGCCTTCTGCAGGCCAGACGTTCCTCCAGCAACGGTTACCTGGAGCACTGCACGTACGGACGGACGCCAGGCCGCCCCTTCTCCCCTGCAGTCAGGCCTGGCTGTGGGGAAGGCAGTCACTGGGGGAGCGCAGGGGACACGGGCTGCCCTGCCACGCATGCTGTGTCCTCCTGCCCACTCAGCAACAGAAACCTCCACCAGCAGCCGGACAACCATTTCTTAAAAAGCACTTTTCAAAAAAAAAAATTCATTTTCAGACCTGGTACGATTGTTCAATGGTTAAATCCTCACCTTGTAAGCACCAGAATCCCACATGGACACTGTTTCATGTCCTGGTTGCTCCACTGCCCATCTAGTTCCCTGCTTGTGGCCTGGGAAAGCAGTGGAAGATGACCTGAAGCCCTGAACCCTGCATCCACATGGGAGACCGGGAAGAAGCTCCTGGCTCCTGGCTTCAGATCACATCACCTCCGGCTGTTGCAGTTACTTGGGGAATGAAGTGGAAGATCTCTGTTTTTCCTTTTCTCCATAAATCTGATCTTTTGTCTCAATAGAAATAAACAAATCTGGGGCCCGGCGCAGTGGCCTAATGGCTAAAGTTCTCGCCTTGCACCTGCCAGGATCCCATGTGGTCGCCGGTTCTAATCCCAGCGGCCCCACTTCCCTTCCAGCTCCCTGCTCGTGGCCTGGGAAAGCAGTCGAGGATGATCCAAAGCCTTGGGACCCTGCACCCACATGGGAGATCTGGAGGAAGTTTCTGGCTCCTGGCTTTGGATCAGCACAGCACCGGCCGTTGCACTCACTTGGGGAGTGAATCATCAGATGGAAGATCTTCCTCTCTGTCTCTCCTCCTCTAGGTATATTTGCCTTTCTAATAAAAATAAATAAATCTTACAATTTTTTAAATAAATAAATAAACAAATCTTTAAAAAATTCACATTTGATTTATCTGAAAGGCAGAGAGGAACAGAGCAATCTTCTACTTGCTGGTCAATCCCCAGATGGCTGCAACAGCAGCCAGGTGACGCAGGTGGCAGGGGCCCAAGCCCTTGCACCAGCACCACAGCTTCCCAGGGTGCCTGTTAGCAAGAAACTGAATGAGGACAACAGCTGGAGCTCCAACCAGGCTCACCAAGACCGGATGCAGGGGCTGCAGCAGGGACTCAATGGCACACAGGATGTCCACCCAGAACGGGCCTCCTACCGCGGACACAACAGGTGCCACTGCAGACCCTCAGCCACCTTCAGAGACCACGCTGCCTCTCCAGGACCCAGAGCAAGGAAGCAGGCCAGACCATCGTCCCGCCCTCACCGACTGTCTTTCCTCACTCACGGTCCTGGAACGTGGACAGACAACAGCGCCGGCCATCAGCCTTGGGCCAGCATGGGTGGGCCTCACTCATGTGACCATGTGATGGCTCAGCCACAGATCAGGTGCTCAGGGAAGGGGAGCCAAGCGCCACAGTGCCCGGCTCCTACAGGGCAGTGCCAGGTTGCATGCCCAGTGTGGCTTCTTGTAAGCACCACTCCTGTAATGCCACATGGAGGGCACCAAGACAGGCAGCTCGTAGCTGTACCACCTGGCACTGAGGGCACGCTCCAAAGCTGCAGGAGTTAACGTCACATGACCTACGAGGCACTTGTCAGCCTCCAAGCAGGTGCAGCTGCCCCAAGCAATCCCGCCCTGCAAGCAGGGACAAGCAGGGGAGGCGGCACCCACCTGCCCTTCTCCCGGGCTGTGCCGCGGAGGGAATCTTCAGTCACTCAGAAAACCAAGTGGGTGAGGGGGACAGCAGAGCTCAGAGGGCCTGAGAGCCACCACCACACACTCTGACCCCAGTGCTTGCAGCCCACTGAGGCGCCAGGCGCTGGTTCACCCAGCTCACGGCAGCCACGCGCCACACCTGGGCAGCACTGGGAGGCTAGAACAGCCCGCACACTGACCTCCTGCCAATACACACTCGGCACTGAGCAGTCACACCTCAAACGCCTCAAAGAAAGCAGTGTTACCGGCCTGCCGGGTGGACTGCAGACACTGGACAGCATCCTGGCTCTGCAGGGCAGCCACGCACAGCGTCCACGGCTTCCACCCTCCCTTCCCACCGAAGCCACGCTGCAAGTTCAGGGCGGTGAGGGCCAGCCGTCAGCCCCTCCCGCCTGTCAGCCACAGCATGCAAGTGTGAAGCCAAGCGCGTCAGCCACACAGCACCTGTCTTCCTGTCTCTCACCCCCAGCAGTCCACAGCACCCCGTGACACTGGGCATCGACTCAGGGGAGGACAAAGGGCAGACTCCCCCGCTGCTGGCGACACGGGCTGGTGGACAACAGACTGACCGTCCTCAGCAAGGAAGCCTGGGTCTCCCCTCCGAGGATCCCCGCTCTCCGCCACGGCCCACAGCAAGCACATGCGCAGAGCCCAAAGGGCAGGACCAAGCCGGGCAGGCTGCGAGGCGCGCCCGCCATGAAGCGGTGGTCCCGGCACTTTGAAGGCCAAGGAGGGACAGGCAATTTTAGCCCAGGGACACAAGAGGCCTCTCTGCTTTCAGCCGTGGCTGACATAACTCAGGGAGCCCCAGCCAACTGCCCCCTCGTGTACGGCCCAAGCAGTGACTGGGCAGGCAGAGTTACAGCAATCTGGGGTAATCTGCTGAGGGAGAGTGACAGACATAGTAGGTGATTATGGGAAATTAAAAATCACCGTATTAAACAGTCCCAATAAAGTAACAGATTTAGAAAGTCTATGGGAAATGCCAGGGCGGGCTGGGTTTTGGGGTACAGTGGAAGCCACATGCAGGAACTCCTCTAAGAGCATGCAGGCATGCTCCCCCTTGCACTCCTTTCTCTTCCCATCAGGCTCTTTAGGTCTGAAACCTTTCCAGACCACAAACGCACTGAAAATGCGCCCAAAGCCATGGGGAGATGCGTGTACAAAACCGCACCCACTGGGCTCCTTGCACCGCGGGCTCTCGGTCCCACATGGACACACGGGAGCTGCAGGGCTGGCTGTGCTCACAGGAAGCACCCCGAGCTCAGCCTGGGTCCTTCCAGGGCCTAACTGAGGTTCTACCAGCTCGTGCCACAGGTACAAGGAGCGTGCAAGGGGCTTCCAATACAGTGCCCAGCAAGGGAGGCCGTGCCCACCGCTGCACTGCCCACAGGGAAACTAGGACAAGCCCTTTCACAGGCATGGGTTGACCGGCTCCCTCCACACTAACTTAGGAAACAGTGTTCCCATGGTCAGTGTAGACAGCAGCCTCCTGCAGAACAGAGGCAGACCGGCCGGGCACTGGGAGTGGGCTGTGTCCCCATGCCAGGGCAGACCAGCCGGGCACTGGGAGTGGGCTGCATCCCCATGCCAGGGCAGACCAGCCGGGCACTGGGAGTGGGCTGCGTCCCCATGCCAGGGCAGACCAGCCGGGCACTGGGAGTGGGCTGCGTCCCCACGCCAGGGCAGACCAGCCGGGCATTGGGAGCAGACTGCATCCCCATGCCAGGGCAGACCAGCCGGGCACTGGGAGCAGGCTGCGTCCCCATGCCAGGGCAGACCGGCCGGGCACTGGGAGCAGGCTGCGTCTCCATGCCAGGGCAGACTGGCCGGGCACTGGGAGCAGACTGCGTCCCCACGCCAGGGCGGACCGGCTGGGCACTGGGAGCGGGCTGCGTCCCCACGCCAGGGCGGCAGGCGGCACCCCATGCAGCTGCAGGCTGCTGGCCACCTTCCCAGGCCTCCTTCTTCACTGATGCTTCCAAGACAGGGGCCCCAAGCTGAACCCTCTATTTTTTTTAAGATTTATTTTATTCATTTGAAACGCAGAGCAACAAAGAGAGAGGGGTATTAAAAAACAGTCTAGGTCCCAACATAGTAGCCTAGTGGCTAAAGTTCTTGCCTTGCACACGCTGGGATCCCATATGGGTGCCAGTTCTAATCCCGGCAGCCCGGCTTCCCATCCAGCTCTCTGCCTGTGGCCTGGGAAAGCAGTCGAGGACGGCCCAAAGCCTTCGGACCCTGCACCCGCGTGGGAGACCCAGGAGAGGATCCTGGCTCCTGGCCTCAGATCAGCGCAGCTCACTTTGTGACCACTTGGGGAGGGAACCAGCAAACAGAAGAGCTTTCTGTCTCCTTTTCTCTCTGTAAATCTGACTTTCCAATAAAAATAAAATATTGAGAAGCATCCCTTTAATAAAACACAGCTGGATTAAAAACACACAGAGAGCTGGATTTTCATATTTGCTTCTGTGTCCAGCTGCTTTTGAGGGAACACCCGAGTTGGAGCATATGGAAGGCCGGCCCCTTCCGCTCTGGGGCCGCCTTTCTAGTACAACCAGATCTGAAATGGAAAGTGTCAACACTTGTACTGGTGCATCTGAGCTTTCCTAAGTTTTGTCACTTGACAGCGTAACTTTTATTACTGGCAAAAAACTGTTTTTCTTGGTTGTTCCACGTTTACTTCGTTCATTTCCCCCGAAAGCTGCCTGCCAAATGCCAAGCCTAAGTCACACGCTGGTTACTTTATCAAGGAATAACGGCATCTGTGTTGTGACAGCCTGAAAGGTCACGGGGGCGTCAGGTGTCTGGTCAGGCCCTCCTGTCTACGCGAGTCGCGAGTCTCACAAGCAGGAAAAGAAGTGTTCCCTTAGAGACACGCGAGCTGAAACCCCCGGCCACCGGCACAGGGCCCTTCCACTTGCTTCCTCCGGCTGCTTGCCCCAGGCAGCATGGCGCTCTCCGTTTGTATGGACACTCTCCCATCATCATTTTAAGGACACGATATTAGACTAACTGACCTCCAAGAAATGCTACAAGGCTGTTACAGACACGGAGATGTTCAGGTTTATAGAGACACAGTAACACAAGGAACAGTGCTACTGTCCCCCCCAGGGTTCCCAGCAGGTGGTCCGCAGGTGGCCCTTGCCCTTCTCAGATCAGCACTCAGCTACAAAGTTCCCCGGCCAGACCAGACCAACACACAGGTCTTCTATAACCCTGAGAAGAAAGCGCCCAACCTTGAGCAGACCCCTTTCTTGCAGTTTCCCCTTGTCACACTGAGCCAATGCTGACTTAGTTGCCTGGACAGTTTTGCATGCGAGTGGGAGCTGAAAAGCCCCCGAGTGTGGCCTGTCAGGGCTGCTCCCCTCTTCCACGTGTGGTGGTGTGGGGCAGTCCTCCGGCGGGTGAGCCATGGACTCACTTTGGGGACAGAATCGGTCAGCTGGCAACAGCATAGGTCTTGTGGTGCCGTGGGTCAGGCCACTGCGGATGACAGCCACATGCCACACTGCTCTGAGTCCCGGCCACTCCACTCCCGATTCAGCTTCACTCACGGACGCAGCAGCAGATGGCCCAAGTGCTTGGCCCTGCCACTCCCGAGGCAGACCAGGATGGAGCCGTGGGCCTGGCTTCAGCCTGGCCCAGGCCTGGCCCTGTGGCTATTTGGGAAAGCCAGTAGATGGAAGATCTCTCTCTCTTTCTGCCTTTTAAATAAATAAATCAAAACCCAAAATGGTGTTTGGTGAAAAAAACAAAGCAGTAGATCTTGCAACCCACAGAACCACACAAATACTTCTGCTCAGAGCCACGGCTGCTGCACTTCAGCCTGCACACTTCCCGTTTTGTCACATGGAACAGGAGACACATTCAGGATGTGAGACTTAATAACTGTTATTATCAAGGCCAGTGTCGTGGCATTTCAAGTTAACCCTCTATCTACAGTGTCAGCATCTCATATGGACACCAGTTCATGTCCCAGCAGCCCCACTTCCCATCCAGCTCCCTGCTCGTGGCCTGGGAAAGCAGTCGGGGACGGCCCAAAGCCTTGGGACCCTGCACCCACGTGGGAGACCTGGAAGAGGCTCCTGGCTTTGAACTGGCTCAGCTTCGGCCACTGTGGCCATACAGAGTGAACCAATGGATGGAAGATTCCATCTCTCCTCTCTGTAACTCTGCCTTTCAAATAAAAACCCAAAATGGATTTTAAAAAATAGCTATTACTATCTCATCAAGCCAGGCTTAAGAAACTTGAGCCCCCCACACCACCCCCCGTGAGTGGACAGCAGTGAGGAGCGCAATGGCTGCCACTGCACTCGGTGCCGCTGCCCTGAGCTGTGCAAACGTGCCGGCTGCTCGCGCCCCTCAGTGCAGACACTCCCAGGGAAGGGCTCACGCAACTCCAGTCTGAAACATTACTGCTGCCCTAACAGGTGCCCTGCCAGGGCGCCCCTAAGGACGCAGCCCATGGGCAGGCTCCCTCCCCACTGCCCGGGTCGTGGGGTTCAGGGTGCTGGAAACTCCCAGCAGAGGGGAGCTGCTGCAGAACCCGCCCCTCAACTCAGCTGCAGACACACAAAGCCAAGAGGTAGATGGGCAGAGGCCAAAACTGTTCATGGCACTGCTGGTGCCCGAGCCGGCCCTGGGCAGGTGAGGCAGAGCGGGGTGCGTCGCGGGACTTGGCCCAGCCCCGCAAACTGCTGCCCCGCGGAGTCAGTGGGGAGCCCCAAGCACGCCGCGGGGCAGCCCTGTTCTTCACACCCCACAAAGGGAAGGCAGAGTCTAAGCAAAGCTCCATTCACCCGACGTGGGAAGCCCCGCCACACACAGCATTCCAACCACCTGCGCTCACTTGGCGTGGCTGACACTCCGCCAAAAGCGGATTTAGCCACCCAAGTCACTGTCAAGGTCAAGCAGGGTCAGTGGCGCAAGGAGTGTGAGACTGGACACAGGATGCGGCCTCTGGTCCACAGGACATTTTCAGAGGCACCACTGCCCGTGGCCTTCATGTCCCCAGCTGCTCCACGACAGGCTGGGCCTCAGAAGGGCCAGCACATGGACCCCAGGACTCCCGGCCAGTAGTGCACACCACGCCGCTTCCCTGGCAGTCAGCCCCAAGAGCACGCTGCCTATTACTGTTACTAACAGGCATGCTGTGGAACATTGTTCAAAGCCAAGAGCACCAACGTGTATTTGCGGGTTAGCTCAAAAGCATCCCACAGCTTGAATCAACTCAACGGAGGAATGCGTCAGGAGGACACCACTGTGACACCTGTGACATCTGCTGGTGAGAAACCGGGGCTCTCTTAACATCCTGCCTGGGACACCCTGGCTTCTCGGGGCGCTCCTGCACCCAGGCAGGCCCTCTGCTGAACAGGGCCCATGCTGCCATCTGGTGGACAAGTTGAGAAGCTGCCTGGATGCGGCATGCCAGGACCAAATCATTCCTGTTCCTCCAGCTCCTGTCACAGCGGAGGCTGGGGAACAGCGACCCCACTTCCCGGGTCACACACCCCGGGCTGAGCACAAAACTATGTTCCTCCAGCTCAGCTCGGCTCGTCGCCAAGCACCTCAGACCTGCAGAGGGAAGTGGGGAAGGCTGAGGGTCAGGACGGGGAGGGGGAGGGAGGCGGGCGACACAGCCCGATGACCCAGGAAACGCACAGGTGCCTCAGGTGGCTAAGAAGGCGCCTTCGGCCTCCGGGTCTCTCTCCAGATGGTGCCAACGTGTCGACTGGGCAAGCGTGGGAGCGGCAGGAAGCAGCGCTGCACACCACACCTCCTGCTCTCCCAGGCCAGTGTCACCCGGCCCCTGCCAGACCAGACATTCTTTTCCTGACTTGGTCTCGGGGAGGTGACAAGCACCACCACAAGCAGACACGCAGTGGCTCATCCGGCTTGTCGGCGTGCACCCCCTGCCCGTCAGGCTCCTCCCAGCGTGTCGCCATCTCCGCGGGCCTCCCACTGCTGCCATGCTGTGGGCCCAGCCTCCTCCCTAGCCAGCCAGCCCTGCTGCTCCCACCCCACGGGGCCACCCCGCGGCCGTCAGCAGCGAAGGTCCCAGTGCACTCGAGCCACTTGCCTTTGCCATCGGTGGCTGACGCTTCCTGCAAGTGTCGGATGGACCTGCGAACAGGAGAACAGAAGTCAGCTGGCGAAGGGGCGGCCTGCCCTTGGGTGACCGTGGCCTCCCAAGCATGGTGCGTGGTGATGGCGCCATCTACTGGCAGCTCTGTGGTAGCACACCATCCCGCCTTTCCCCATCCATCCCTGGTCCCAAAGCCACCCCTGCAAACACAGGAAGAGCAGAGCCCTAGGGAGCTCGGCAGGACGGGAGCCCACAGGCCATGGGCTGAAGTGCAGGGCTGGCAGTCACACACCCATCACACGGAGTACAGATTTAGAACGGTGTGAAAACGCTGGCCTGCGGGGACTCTGGCTGTGACGTGCCAGTAATAAATTACCTTGCTCCGGTGAGGGCAGGACACGTTAACACGATTAGAAAGCCCTT
The DNA here is from genome assembly GCF_017591425.1 of Ochotona curzoniae. NCBI lineage: Eukaryota > Metazoa > Chordata > Mammalia > Lagomorpha > Ochotonidae > Ochotona > Ochotona curzoniae. Next base: position 4,052,193 of record NW_024467106.1, read on the forward strand.
GGTTAGAGCCCAAGGCACAGCTCAATCTGTTCCCTGAACAGGCCTGGCCCCTGGCCCCACATTCTCACCAGCCACCCACGATGGGGGTGCTCTGCTGCAGGTAACCCACACGGGAATGGCACCACAACCCTGCTGGCAGAACCAAGCCTCTAAAGACCACGGCTGCAATCTCTGACTTTCAGCACCTTCAGACATCTGCCTTGGAGGATGCTGCCACCTAGCGTCCGCTCGTGGTGTTTCCACAAGCAGGCACCAGGCATAGAGTTCCCAGGCCCCACGGGTGCACACATCTGACCCCCGTCCCCAGCTGGAGCCAGCTGTCCTGCACTTCCTGGAGGAGATGCCTGGCCCTTGGCTCCTTCGTGGCTGGGCAGCTGTGTGGCAGCAGGGTCCTTTCTGCTCTCCCTCTGCTACGTCACCCTGAGACACTCCCACACGTGACAGGTGGGTGTGCGGCTGTAGCTGGCTTACGCTCCGTGTGGTCACATTCTGAACGCTTGGAGTCACCCAAGAGCCTGACTGGCCCCAGGGCCCCAGGGTGCTAAAGCTTCCCTCCCTGCCGAGGGCCCTGCAGGAAGAAGGCTCTCACTCCACCGCGGGCTGGAATGCCGTTCCACCTGCGGCTTCAGCCGGAAGTTCAAAGCATGAGAAAGCCGTGGAACCGGATCGCTCCAGCAAGTAAGGGCTTTGTGGCTGCAGCCTCGTTCCTCCACCTGCTTCCTGCTGAACCAGACCCGCCAGCCCTCGGCACGTGTGCACGAGCAGGATTGTTCCCGCTAACCCTTCTCTACACATCACACGAGCCTGGCCTGGACCCAAGGCCGCCATAAACACGAACAGAGCAGGGCACGCTCAGGAGGCTGGGACGTCCGGCCGGGCGGCTACGGCCAGCTCAGGCCAAGGCATCACCGCCCATCTGACCTGGCACAGAGGGGCTGCGGGGGCATTTGTCAACCCCCTTCTCCGAGGGTCAGGCTGTTCTCATGTCACAGGTTCTCAGAGGTAGTTTGTGCTCCTTCTCAGTGCTCTGTAAATGTCAGCCCGTTGAGCCAGACTCCTGTCCAACAAAGACAACGACAGGGTCCTGTCCCTGCACACCTGCTGGAGTCGGCCGGGTACCTGGAGCTGCCCTATGTGATCTGGACCCAGAAGGGAGGAGCCAGCTAGGCCACTGACCTGGCAGCCAAGCCACATGGTGCACAGGGCCTGGCAGTGGGGGCGAGGGGTGAGGGTGGGGCGGGGGCAACGCACCATACTACAGGAAAGAGGATGGCCCCGCAGCACAGCAGATCAACCAGGAACAGTGAGTCCTTCCACAGGCTGTACTCGGTAGTGCCGGCCTCGGTCGACTCTATGATGATATAAGCCACGTTGGCCAGCACCTATGGGAGACACAGGTCATGGTTAAACGGAAGCAGTGTCACGGTGGGGGCATCCCTGGGCCAGCAGGACGCAGCTCTGGCCCACAGCCTCGTTCAGAGCTTTGCCACTCTGTCACCAAGCAGCTGCTCCTTGGCATGCAGCTGCTGGGACCGGCACAGTAAGGGCAGATGGGGGGAGCTCTGGGATTCCCCAGGTGGACAGACCTGGCTCAGCCCACTGTCCCGTGGACCCTGTGAGACGGCTGGCTACCCCAAACGCCTGAGCAGTGCCCACCCTCAGCCCAGCGCAGGGGTGAGAGGCCAGTCAAGAGTGTAAAAGGCCGCGGCCCCAGGCATGACTCATCTAGGACCACACAGGACATCAGGCCAGCTACCCAGCCAAGCCATTCTAGAAACCCTGACCCAAAGTCCTGAGAGCAAGCAGTACTGGCTTCCGCCGCAGAGTCACTAAATTTTGGGGCGATGTGTTAATATGGCAGGAGACAAGACACCTCGTTTTGCTGTGGAGGCATCCGAGGTGTTCACATTCATTCAGCCACAAGGTCATGTCCTCCGTGGGCCTCAGTGGCGGGCCCCTCCCCACATGGGGGTGGGGGGCAGTCAGCTGCATCTACTGACTACCTCTACTTCCAAAGCTGGGGTTCTGCCCGGATGCTGGGCTCTCAGCCTGGCGGGAGGACCTGCGGCTGGCTGGACCAAGCCCACAGTGGAGGAATGCATTCTGCTGAAAACCAGCATTGGGCAGGAGCCAAGCGCCACTGACACCACGGGCATGATGGCCAGAGTCACACTGATTGAGGGTGACCCCTGAGCCCCTTCCCTGCCTCTTCCTGAAGCCTCACCTGTGTGAAACAGCAGCTCCTGGGCACCCCCTGTGGCTCCCAGGCACCCCTGCGACTCCTGCCCTTTCCAGACGGACCCGGGCAGAGACGCTCAGCTGACACACCTCCAGCACCATTCTGCCTGTGCCCCGCTCACCTCGCGCAGTCACTGCCCAGGGCCAGAGCCAGATGGTCAGGGCCTTCCCGGGCACAACCTGCTGCTCCCTTCCCTCAGCATCCTCAGCCCCCCACCAAGGCCCCACCTGATCATGTGTGCTCATCCCCGAGGAGTGCGGGGGCAAGCAGGCAGGCTGTGTGCTCTGGGACCCCACGGGGTTGGCTCAGGGGCAAAGGGTCAAACCTGTGGGATGAGGGACATGACAGGGGCAGGCAAGGAGGGAAGAGGAGCTGGGCCCATCCTTCATCGGCTCTGAGACCCTGGCAGGCTGGAGCACAGCGGGGCTGGGGAGGTGGGCCGGGAGGCTCAGCAGGCAGTGGCTCGCTCAGCTCCTCCACAGCATGCACCTGCTGCACCTCTCTGCTGTCACCATCCTCAGCAAAAAAGCCTCTCAATCACACCGGATCTGAGTGGCCGGGGAGCTGGCAGCACGTCCACGTGGTGCTAACACAGCTTCCCCGGCTGACGGAGATGGTGGCTCTATTGTGAACTGTGCTTTCTGCCAACCATGAGAGATGAGCGGGCTGACCCATCGCCCACTTGTGGGGCTGCCCCTCCCCCCACACGGTGACACCAGCTAACGAGAACATTTCTACCAAACGTGAGAATACTTCGAAAAGTTCATGGAAACAAAACAAAATGTTCATTTTGGTGCAAAAAAAAAAAAAAAAAACCTTACACATTTGTCAGGCCTTCCAAAGCTCGTGGAAAATGTGGACTATGAGAGAACTACATACAGATCGGAACATTTGGGCACTAAAATAAACGTGCTCTTGTAAACCCATTTTTCACAGGTGTCTTCAAGTGCCCATGAACTCTGGCCAAGCAGGCGTGCGAGCTGCTGTCACTCCTTCCTGTCTGCAGCTCCATCTCCAGAATGACAGCCGGTGTGAGGCTGGGGTCCTTGCCTGAGGGGCTTGTGAGTCTGCAGGAAGGGCCGCAGTCCACGGCCCCCAACACAGCAGTGCTGAACAAGGAAGGGCTTGCCCCAGCAGTCATGCTCACTTAGACAAATCTCTTACTAGAATCACTGCCCATCGGGGTACCCTGCTCAGGCAGAAGGCAGGGCTCCCCGACTCTCCCACGGTTACTCCACTGGACACCTAGGCACTCACAGGCCAGGTTCAAGCTGGCTGATAGCAAACTCCCTCCAGGGCCACAGCCTCAAGTCTGCCCATCAGGAGGCACGGACCACCTGCGTCTCGGGACACACTTGGAGCTGAGCCCACAAAGGGCCCTTTACCTGGAGCGGGATGACAATCATGAAGATCTTCTTGTCCTTATCCGAGAGGATGTGCTTGATGAATGCCCAGCCGGTGCCGATGAGTGCTATGGTGATGAACAGCAGCGCCCCCTTCAGCCTGCAGGAGAAAACAGTTTGTGCACCACCGTCTCTGATTTGCTCTGCCCATTGGCCTGCACGGCCAAATGCCCCAAGTACGTCCCGTGACAGCACACAGCTGCTCTGCAGCCCCTGCCTAATCAGCCCAGACTCTCAGAAAGGTAGCAGCCCACCAGCTGACCGGAGCCCTCAACTGTCTACACGCTTACAGGCAGGTCCCCCTAGAGGGCGGGACACATGGAGCAGGGGTGGGTCTGTGCAGCCAGGCTCCCCCGGCTTCTCTTGGCTGTCATCACGAGCACGGGCTCCCGCGTGTCCCCGTGAACTTACAGGTGAGTGATGTAGTACACGACGGCCCAGCCTTCGATGGGAAAGCCCTGGGACGAGATGTAGTGGTAGTCGATCTGCAATCAGACACCACACGTCAGCAAGGCCGGCCCGTCACACGCCTTAGACGACAAGCAGGCACCCCGTGGCCGATGGGCTCTGAACGGTGGGCCCTCCTGGCCCCCAACACACACGTGAATTCTTGGTGAAGCACAGGTTTTCACTGTCACTGACACCAGCCTAAGAGCCAAGTGTGTCACCTCAGCAAAAGGATTCCTGTTTTTAAAAAATACTTCCAAGGATAGTGAGGGTTGGGTCAGATATGGTTGTAACACATACACATTACAGCTGAGATAGGGTTCACGCTGGGCTGAGCTAGACTGTAACCCTCACCAGCTGGATTTGTGGGTGGGCCAGGCCAGGCCAGGCTACAGCACCTACTAGCAAATGCCAAGACGAAGTGGGCCATGCCAGACTGGGACGCAGCGCTAGTAGGAACCAGGGAGGGAGGGGGTAAAGATGGTAGGGGGAGTATGGAGGGCCCGCTGCTGGAACACCTCGCCCACTGGAGAGTATGAGTTAGGATGGGGCAGACCAGACCGGGCAGGGCTAGAACACCTGTGCGCCTCACGTGAGCCAGATCAAGAAGAGCCAGGCTTGGTTGACTGTCCCTACTGGTACAAACGTAAAGCGGAATGGGTGAGGGTTGGTTGGGCTTTGCCGCAGCATCAGATAGCAGATGCTGGCACTGGTGGCTAATCTGTCAAGTTACACTGCAGAACCATCTGGAAAGTGCATGATCCGGGAGTGGGCGTGGCCTGGGAGGGAAACAGTGGGCTCCTCCCTCTTGGGTTACTACTCCCACCGGAGAACATGAAAACCAGGACAGGGGGTGGGGTGGCTGGACAGAATGGCACCCACCAGCATCTGTGTGGGCTGGACAGTTGGGCTGGTTGGGTTGAACTAGGCTTCAATGCCCATTGACATGTATGAGAGCTGAATGGGATGTGGGACAGACTGGACAGTCTGCTGTACATACTGACAAGCATGGGAACCAGGGTAGTGGACGGGCCTGGTGGGGGTTATTGTGGGGTGCTCTGACTAGGCTGCAGCTCCCACTGGTTTAAGTGAGGGCCCAGTGTGTGCTGGGCAGAATCAGGCTGGACTGCAACACGCATTGGTTCCAGTGGAAGACAGGACTGGGAACAGAACCAACCCAGCAATTGCAACCACCAGCTGATTCGGGCGATGGACTGTGCCAGGCCCTGTACTTGCAAGTCCACACAAGAATCTGGGCTGGAAACACCTCAGACAAAGTTTCTTTTGGGATCTTCCCAGTTAAACTACCAGACTCAGAACCCCAACCATGAAGAGAAGTGCAGGTTCCATGGTCTGCCATGGAGTGCAAGTGCCAGAGCCGAGCCTCCTCAGAGGCTCAGACGGAGCAGTGGACAGCATAACCAGGTGTCCATGGAGGATATGGCAGTCTATCGGAACCTGCAGAGGACACCTGGCATCACAACAGAGGACAGATCAAATCAATCAACTGCTCCAGCCATATGTTGGCTGGGCAAAACTGGGCAAACGGAGACTCTAAGGTGGACTATGTCAATCAGTGGATTATGCAGCAACTTCATCATGCTTGGAATAGCAAGATTGGCAGCAATTCAGAACTGCTGAATTATCAAAACCACTTGAGCAAGACTCAGAGCACGCCCCACATCGGGGACCTGGGCTGGGTGGGACGCTAGGTGGGGCTTCTCCCTTTATCTCCCCATTTACCCCAGACACAGAAAAAATAAAAAGAAACAATGTGGAAATAATAGTCTTACCCACTTTTCTGTAGCCCTTGAACCTTTGTGCCCTAATTAACTATGTAAAGATTGTCAAAAGTAAAGAAAAAAAAAATACTTCCAAGATCCAAATGTGCAACTCAGCATCTCAGAACTTGACTTCATCCACACGCTGCTCACATTGCTAAGCCAGCCGAGACAACGACGTGTCAGTCTGCGGCTGGCATCGCGATGCGGTGGGTGGGACTGCAGTCTGTGTCAGACATCTCCTGTGGGTGGCAGTTCAATCCCCAGCTGCTGCTTCCCATCCAGCTCCCTGCCTGTGGTCTGGGAAAGCCGCAGAGGGCCCCTGCGCCCATGTGGGAGACCTGCAGGAAGCTCTTGGCTTCAGACTGGCTCGGTTCTGCTGCTGCAGATACTCAGGGAGTAAACCAGTGGACAGGCGTCTTTTTCCCTGTCTCTTCTCTCTGTAAATCTTCCACTTTAATAAAAATAAGCTTTAAAAAAAAAACTATGTGCAGTCACCTGGCTTTAACTATTTTTTTTTAAAGATTTATTTTTATTATTTTTTTATTGGAAAGGCAGATATACAGAGAGGAGAGACAGAGAGGAAGATCTTCCGTCCGATGATTCACTCCCCAAGTGACCGCAACGGGCCGATACTATGCCAATCTGAAGCCAGGGCCGTCCTCTGCTGCTTTCCCAGGCCACAGGCAGGGAGCTGGAAGGGAAGCGGGGCTGCCGGGATTAGAACCGGCGCCCATATGGGATCCCGGGCGTGCAAGGCGAGGACCTTTAACCACTTGCGCCACCGCACCGGGCCCTAACTATTTTTTTTAAATATGGTATTACTGGGCCTGGCGCAGCAGCCTAGAGGCTAAAGTCCTCGCCTTGCACACACCAGGATCTCATACAGGCGACAGTTCTAATCCCGGCATCCCCACTTCCCATCCAGCTCCCTGCTTGTGGCCTGGGAAAGCAGTCGAGGACGGCCCAAAACCTTAGGACCCTGCACCCGTGCGGGAGACCTGGAAGAGGATCTGGGCTCCTGGCTTCAGATCGGCTCAGCTATGGCCTTTTGCAGTCACTTGGGGAGTGAATCAACAGATAGAAGATCTTTTCCTGTCTCTCCTCCCGCTCTATATATCTGACTTTCCAATAAAAATTAAATAAATGTTTAAAATAAAAAAAAATTTAAGAAAAAAACTTTTTTTTAAAAAAAAAGGAAAAATAAATAAACCTTTAAAAAATTCATATAGTACTCTGGCTGGCAGAACCTACAGCGCTGACACGGGTGTGACGTGCCCTCCTCCCCACCACTGAAGCGCTCACTAGACTTTAAAGGACTTGGGGACCCTACACCCATCACCTTGGGGGTTCTGAAACCATTTAATCCAGATCCACATGGGAACTGAGCCCAGTGCCACTTGCCGTCATTGTCACTGCAGCACCAGCGCTCTGCGGGGACTGTCACCGCCCCAGCCCAGTGCCACTTGCCGTCATTGTCACTGCAGCCCCAGCGCTCTGCGGGGACTGTCACCGCCCCAGCCCAGTGCCACTTGCCGTCATTGTCACTGCAGCCCCAGCGCTCTGCGGGGACTGTTACCACCCCAGCCCAGGGACGCCGGGGTCTTCGCCCCATGGCCAAATTTGTCTCCGTTTGCATCAGTCCAACCTCGACCCTCTGCTCCCAAACTCCATGATAGTGATTTCTTTCAAATTAACAAGGAAACACTGCACTGCTGAGCCTCCAACACCGCAGGAACACCGGGGTAAACCAGACAAGGAAGGGAAGTCGTGGAAACCATTCAACAGGTGGCACTCTCATCTCAAGAAATGGGAAACACACACAAAACCAAACCTTCTGGGCAAATGCCGGGCTCGTAGAGGGGTCAGATGCCTGCCACCTGCTGTACAGGGGGTGTGGTCAGCAAGCACATGACAAAGGGGACTTGACCTCCCCCCAAGATGTTGATACTCACTGCATGAAACACCAAGGAGAGAGACTTGGTGAACGGAAGGGCCGCCATCAGCCAGTGGATTTTAAACACATCGTTCCTATGAAAACAGGCCGAGAATTAAAAGACAACTCCACCCTTCCAACAGACGGTCGGCGCTCCGGGAACCTGGAAGGAAGAGGAGGTAAACACAAGCCAAGGAAACCAGCAGCAGGAAGGCTGTGCAGACACTCGCTTCTGCCGGTGGAAAGGCCCTGGCAGCACCCACGTCATCTCCAAGCCACAGGGCAATGCTGGGAGGAGACCCGGGAGGGGCATGCGGATGCCAGCCGCACGGAGCCCAAGCCTGCGGAAAGGAAGGCTGGCACTGGCTGCTGGTCAGGAACTGATCCTCTGAGGCTGACAAAATACCCAGGGCAAGCAGGGCTGGTCAGATAATCGAGTCCAAACACGATTACACCGGTACCCCTCCAACCTGAGAGGCAGGAAGAGGAATCTGGGGGTGCTTAACTACTTCATGTGCCATCACGTGCCCAATCTGCCTTCTACCAAGCCCCTACCTCCTCCCTAACCTGACTTCAATGTTCTACCCTGTGGCGAGGCACAACAAAGAATCCAGGCACCCGCAGCTGTTCCAGAACCGGGGACGGCAAGGCCCAGAGCCAGGCAGGGGGCTCTGCAGAGGCTCCCCCTGTGACAGGCCCATCCTGCCGGCAGTGGGCAGCCCAAGGGCAGCTCAGTGCTCCTCCGTGGCCCGGACTGGGCGGTCTCACGTGGGAGTGCTCTGTGCGCACATGGCTGAGCAGCTCAATTTGCTTTTGCAACAGGATGGGATGAGTCAACAATGGACCACACACGCTGTGCCAGGAGACTCCTGCACAGGCGCCCAGCAGTGACAGCAACCAGCTTGGGGCCGAGCACCCGGGAGGGGCAGCTGCGGGCTGGAGGAGGTGCGAGCGGGGCTTACCTCCTCTTCCGAAGGATGTGAACCCAGACGGTGCCCGCCAGGAAGAAGAAGAAGGCCATGGAGATGTAGAGTTTGGGCAGAGGAATCTCCCCCGCTGAGAGGTAGCTGTCAGGGTTCTTCTCCGTGATCTCAATCTGGAATTCACAGCAATTCATTGGTACTTTTCAAAAAGACATCATGCCTTCTTGAGCAAGCTACCGTCTCAGCTGCTTCCTGGGCATTGCGAGGTGTGTCCTGGCGGCCCCAAGCACACGTTTAGTGCACAGAGGGGTGTAGACAGGCTGCGAGCACACACTTAGGGCCCAGCTGCAAGTGTACACCCCCTCACAGTTGAGCCCGTCCTCTGCTAAGCAGTCCTGCTCACTAGCAAGGAGCTCGGCTGGCCACATCTTCCTCTTCTAGGTGGCCTTAAACCTCATCTCTGGACAAAGTGGCTGGCACTTCTTGCTGACAGAAGCCACGTGGAGCATTCCGCCCACGGTATACTCACATCAAGGCTGAAGGAGAACTGGCCCCCGGCTGGCAGCTCCTTCCCAGGGCATTTGTGAAAGTACAGGCTGTACTGGCCTTCCTGGTCATCAGTGCTGATGTTAACGAAGAACTGAAAGTGAAGAGGAACAAAGTGAGGGGCCCTCAAGCGCAGCTGTGCTGGAAAACCTCAGCAGTAAAATATGCACATATTAATGGGCAGAAGTCAGACCACCTTCATTCCCCTAGGCAGAGCTTAAAGGAGGGCTTGCCTATCCTATGTGCCTCTCCCCGGAGCCCGGGACAACAACCAAGCATTCGGAGTTGACCACTGCACAGAGGGCAACCACAGGCCCCCTGGCTGAAGTCCATCTCCGCCATTCTCCATCCTGGCTTCCTCACGTTTCTGTCCAGCAATGACAGCAGGTGCCAAGACAGTCTAAGGCGCAATTATCCAGTTTGGAGATCAACATATTGCTTTGCACTTCATGGGAAATTCTTTTTTTCCAAAAATGGAGGCTGGCATCTAATTGAAAAGCGTCAATATTCCATCATCAAGATCTAGACCTGTGATCTTAGGCAGGATCAGCACCTATGTTTTCTCCTTTAAATATACTCATAGTCAAATGAAGTTTCATATGAACCAAGACGGCACACACACACATGGAATATAACTCCCTGGCCAATTCCAACAACACTGCTATCAGCAAGCTCTGGTCACAGGAAGGAACCTGCCTTGGGTGCAGTTTCAAGCAGTGAAGGACAACACGGGGACATGACCATGAACGAGCCGTTTCTCAACAGGTTACCCCGACTGGAGGGATATTAGCCCGGCTCTTACTGCTTGCCCTGAGTGATGGTTTTAAAAGCCATCATCTCTAATTACTTGCTAAATGCAGTACAAATGCCACACACATGGGATACTGGAGCTTACGACTAGAAAGAACGGGGACAACAAAGTACCTGATAAGATGGGAACCAGTGCCCAAGAAGAAACCCTGCATCTGCTCCGCCATGCTTTGAGCCCCGTTGTAAATGTGACAACACGAATTTCTGTCCACTTGGGTCACCAGAAAAGAAAAGCCCTAACATATTTTACTTCAAAACTAAGACTCGGGCCAGGTGCGATAACGTAGTGGTTAAAGTCCTCACCTTGCACGCGCCGGGATCCCATATGGGTGCCAGTTCTAATCCCGGCGGCCCTGCTTCCCATCTAGCTCCCTACCTGTAGCCTGAGAAGGCAGTCAAGGACAGCCCAAAGCCTTGGGACCCTACACCCATGTGGGAGACCTGGAGGAGATTCCTGGCTCCTGGCTTTGGATTGGCTCAGCTCCAGCCGTTGCAGTCACTTGAGGAGTGAACCATCGGATGGAAGATCTTCCACTCTGTCTCTCCTCCTCTCTGTATATCTGCTTTTTTATAGAAAAATAAAATATATCTTAAAAAAAAAAACTAAAACTCACAGAAGAAACTTGACAGTGATATAAAAACTTGCAAGAGATTAAAAAAAAAATCAATGGAATCACCAACATTGGGCCAAGGAGGCATCTGAATCTCAAAAATCTGACACTGGTTAGACGTGGGGCTGGCCACAGCCCAGCAGCCCACTGCCTGCCCTCAGGTGACCCATATGGGAGACCCAGGCCGTTGGTCAGGCCCAGGGCTGGCCTGCAGGCCTGCAGCTCGCTGCCTGCCCTAGGGTGACCCACACCCGTGCAGGGGAGCCAGGACCTTCAACCTTCCATGGGCTACACAAACTCAACACAAAGCATGAACCCCACAATGCTCTGCAGAATTAAAAAAAAAAAAAAAACAAGAAGGCATTTGTTGAAGCATTCAAAACCCCTCATTTTATTAACAAACATTTTAAAAGTGAGGAAAGGAATAGGGCAAAGTCCCCTTGTCTTTCCACCCAGTCAGCTTCCAACTCCTCCCCCAAGCAATTAGCTCACTGTGACCTCAGTTTATCTGCCTGTGAAAGGGGCACAGTCGTGGGTCTACTTCAGAGTTCCTGGGAGATGGAGCAGGATTATGTCAGACAGGCTCCGAGCATGACGCCTGCCGTGCCTTTCCTTATCAACAGCAAGTCCACAGGGGACTGGGAGTTTCACAAGCCCCTGCCCTGGCAGTTACCTTCCAGGGCAGACGGACCACAAAGGCATGAATGAGGCCTCGTGTGTGCGTACTGCAAGCGGTGGGTGCATCTGAACAGAGCAGAGGTAGTGTCCGGCCAAGTGGTTAGGATGCCAGTTAAGATGCTCACAACTCCTGTCTGAATGCCAGCTTCCTGCCAATGTGCGCCCCGGGAGGTGGCGGGTGCCGGCTCGAGGAGCTGGGTCCTGCTGCTGTGCAGGAGCTCTGCGTCAAGTCCCCAGCTCTCGGCTTCGGCTGCAGCCCGGCTGGCTGAGGCAGGCACTGGGGGGCTCACCTCGGCATGGGAGCTGGCTCTCTCTCTGGCTCTTGAACTGTCGCACTCATTTTAAATTCAGGAAGCTCTGCCGGGAGGAGGGTGTTTGGGCAAAGGCCTGCATGATTCAGGAGGACATGGGTTCCTGCTGCAGGCACAGCCAGAGCAGGGTCTGAGGCGTGAGCGCCATGGAGGAACAAGGCGGCCAGAGTGGGGAGCAGTAGGGGACGGCCAGCAGTGGGGAGGAGGACAGAGACGTGGCAGGGGCCGGGTCACGTGGAGCTTGGCGAGCAGGAGAGGGTCAGGCTTCCACGGGGCAACAGATGGGGAAGCTGCTGGAAGGTTCTGAGCCAAGGAGCACCCCGCAGGCTTCCCCTCATGGCTAGCTGTTCATATGAACACTACGGAGCCGACGGCGAGTCGGTCAGCACTCAGTACCATGGTTACAGGGTGGGGGCCTGGGAAGCTAACAACACGACAACAGTGACAACAGGGTCACGTCGGGGCCTACACTTCTCAACCAACTGCACACATAAGGACCTGTGCACTTCACTGTCAGCACATAATACCCCAAGTAATGAAAAAAGGCAGCGATTCCTATAAACCAATAAAACATTATTTACATAGCACTTTACAAGGCACTTCCATATCTTTAAAAAACAAATGATAAAACCCTAGGATAGATCTCATATTTCTGATGTTTTAATTTTTAAAAGATTTATTAATTTGGAGAGCAAAGCAGCAAAGAGACAGAGAGGGAGAGAGAGTGTAATTGCGTAGCCACAGTAGCCAGGGCTGGGCCAGGCCAAGGCCGAGCCTGGTCTCCATCGAGCTCTCTCATGCAGAGCGTGTCCTGGAAGCGAAGCACCTGGGACACAAACCAGCACTCCAACACGGGACGTCAGCCCTGCAGGCAGTGACTCAATGTCAGAGCCCCCAACCCTAATTTTTTATTTCTGTTTCATGTTTATTTGAAAGACAGAAGTGCCTGAGAGAGAGACATCTTTCATCCACTGATTCCCTCCCTAAATGGCTGGAACAGCCTGGTCTAGGTCAGGCTGACAGCAGCAGCCAACAGCACACCCTGCCCTCCAGGCTCCTCAGCAGGGAGCTGGATTAGAAGTGGAGCAACTGGGACTGAGCCAGAGCTCTGACACGGGAGCTCAGCATCACGGGCACCAACCCCCATGGTTCACATTCTGGGGACTCACAGCGAGGTACCCACTCCATCCACTGCCCCAGGTTCGCAGCCAGGGAACAGGCTGGGAGACCCAGGCAAGTACACATTCCCGGCCATAGGCCATGTCAGGCCACTTCCCTTCACTGTGGCCACAGTGCTGGCCCCAAAAGTCTGCTGAGCCTCAAGAAACTCGTCTCGGAGAGGACAACCCTGCCCTGTATCACGACTAATGCTCCTTTCTGGTAAACTATTTTTTTTTATTGGAAAGGCAGATATACAGAGAGGAGAGACAGAGAGGAAGATCCTCCATCCGATGATTCACTCCCCAAGTGAGAGCAACGGCCGATACCATGCCGATCCGAAGCCAGGAGCCTCTGCCGGGATAGAACCGGCACCCATATGGGATCCCAGGCATGCAAGGCGAGGACCCCAACCACTTGCGCCACCGCGCCGGGCCCCTAAATTTTTTTTTTTAAGATTTATTTTATTTTGGGGCCTTAGTGGCTAAAGTCCTCACCTTGAATGCGTCAGGATCCCATATGGGCACAGGTTCTAATTCCAGTGACCCCACGTCCCATCCAACTCCCTGTTTGTGGCCTGGGAAAGCAGTAGAGGATGGCCCAAAGCCTTGGGACTCTGCACTCGCGTGGGAGACCCAAAAGAGGCTCTGGGCTCCTGGTTTTGGGTTGGCTCAGCTCTGGCCATTGGGGCCATTGGAGAGTGAATCAGCAGATGGAAGATCTTTCTCTGTCTCTCCTTCTCTCTGCAGATTTGCCTTTCCAATAAAAATAAACAAATCTTTAAAAATAACAGAATTCTATATTTGTCTTTTTTCTTTTGAGATTCATTTTCTTAATTTGAAAGGCAGAGTTAGAGAAGAGGGAGAGACAGGTCTTACATCCACTGGTTTCCTACCCTGTAAGAACACAGCGGCCAAGGCTGGACAAGGCTGAAACTAGGAACCAAGAGCTTCTTCTGGGTCTCCCTCATGGGTGCAGGGCCCAAGCATTTGGACCATCTGCTGCTGCTTTCCCAGGTCCTTTAGCAGGAAGTTGGGTTGGAAGTGGAGCAGCTGAACGTGAACTGACAGCAGATGGGATGTAGTGTGGCAGGTGGCGGCTTTACTTGCTGCATCACAGCTCCAGCCCCAGAATTCTCTACGTCTGACGTGTGCTGGAGATACAGAAGTCATACTGGAACAGGCAGGCTGGGCTGGCCTGGAAGCTGGCAGGGCAGACCTATTCATTCCTGTGTACCTGACTGTCGGCCCACAGCATCCACCTTGTACATTTGTACTCAAATCACTGCTTCAGGCATGCCCATGTGGTTCTTCCAAAACTGAAAATTCTTTTAGAAACTTACCATTCTCCCTGGCATGGAAACGCTTTAAGAAAATCACCCCAAGCCAGCACCTACCTGGAAGGACACGGCACCGTCGCTGTTATGGATGGAAAAGGATTTCTCACCAGGTGCCTACAGAGACAAAACAGCCTGTGTGAGGATGATGCCAGCAGCAAACCAAGCCAGCTAAAATGAAAGAAACTGAACACTTCAACACACTCTTGTTTCCTGACATGAAGATGACACGTGCTGCCGCCTCGGGTACCTGTGAAGGCCCCTCTGTCGAGGGTGCGGCTCTCCACCTACTTCCTGTCTGTAGCTCTCTCTGCTGCATCTCCACGCCCCCAACTGCAGCCCACCGAGCCGGTCACCCTGCTGGAGGACCCCAACCCTGCGTATGTGCAGTCAGCCCCAGGCAGGCACATCGGCCCAACTCCATTCCTGACCCCAAGTGGTCAAAACGGTGCCGTGTGTGCAACAGCCTAATGCTGAATCACTCTAAGTGTGCTGGACAAGACACGCTGGATAACTGTCCGTGAGACCAGTGTGCACCAAGGCACGGGGGAACTTCAGGGGTGATGCACACGCTCGCTACCTTCGCTGACAGCTAAGGCCCGACAAATATCACTCTACAGAAGTGCAACTTGGGGTCTGCCGATTATACCTCAACTAGGCTACTACGATAAAACAACGGTTTTTTAATGTCTGCCCCCTGACTGAAAACAGTCAAGATATTCCAAACCAAGACTTGTCCAGTTTTCCCACTCCTGTTGTTTCCATCATGTACTCTCCTCGCTTCCCTCTACCCACGAAGGGTCCCAGTGGGGTCCCTTCTTTTGCACCCCAAGGTTCTGCTCTGGTCCACAGGCTCGGCGACCCATGCCTGAGTAACCCTGCTCCCTCCAAGCTCCCTGTGTCAGTCTGCAAGACAGCCCTGCACGTGGTAAACTTCAGCACGCATGACTGTCTCACAGTCTTTCCTGATCAACAGGACCACAGCCCACACCTGTGCATCCACGCGCCCCATCGTCCAGCCAGCCCAGCACGCGGACGATGATACACCCACACATCCAGTCCAGTGGGGCTGGGCAAGCAGGCACGTACCTTTGCATCCACGGTGCTTCTCTTAGCCTTCACATTGCCTAGAAATAGAAACAGTTAAAAGGCGTTACTCAGGACCAGCTTAGGAGGCATGGGCTTCTATCAAAGAACTCCAACAACAAACCACCCCTCACCCCTGCAGACGCCAGCTTCTCCTGTGGCGGAATGCAACTCCCCCCTCAAACCCTGTGGCAGCAAACAGGAAGTAGCCACATCATACCACCACCTGCTGAAGGGGAACTCACTTCACAACGTCACTTAACAACTCTGACTTCCCGCCAAAGCCACACAGGACAGCTTGCCTTACAAAGAAATCACACTGGCAAACAGATCACTCTTGATAATACATGATCGACACACACAGGCAAACCCTGATGGCAAACATCCTTAGCATAACACATTTGTTCTTCCCAACAGCAAGGGGTGCTCATGCTGCTGGTGGCCTGGGCTGCGGCATGGTGAGTGCCTGGGCCTTTCACTCGGAGCTCTGCGTGGGAAGACAGGGCCGAGAGCTCGCTGCAGGAAGCAGGCAGGGGTGGGAGGGGGTGGGCAAGGGTGGCAGGGGTAGCAGTGGGTGGGAGGAGGTGGGAGGCGGTGGCAGGGGGTGGGCAGGGGTGGCAGGGGGTGGGTGGGGGTGGCAAGAGGATATTTCAGAACAGATTTTCCACCCAGGAAAGGGTGATGTGAGCACAGGAACCCACACAAAACGGAGACTACATCACACACAAACTGAACGTTTCTGTCTGACTTTTGATTTGGGATGTTTTGATAAACTGAGAAAAAAAGTGTATAAATAACACAAGAAATTGGAGCTACTGCTGTAACACAGTAGCTTAAGCCTCCACCTGTGGAGTCCGCATCCCATGTGGGTGCTGGTTCAACGCCCAGCTTCTCCAGTCCAGCTTCTTGCTTGCGGCCTGGAATAGCAGCGAAAGACAGCCCAAGTGCTTGGGCCCTTGTTCTCATGTAAGAGATCCTTAAGAAGCTCCTGCTTCAGATAAGCCCAGCTCTGGCCACTGCAGCCATCCGAGCAGTGCCCCTGCAAATGGCAGATCTTTTGCTGGCTCTCCGTAAAGCTGATCTGCCTTTCCAATAAAAATAAATAAATCTTTTTTTTTTTAAAGGCCTCCCAGAGTCACATGCGAGCATTATGGCCCAGCAGGTTAAGTTATGCCTAGGGATCCCCACATCCCAGATCAGAGGACCTGGTTTAAACGCAGCTGCCCCACGTGTCCGGTCCAGATGGCACGTTACACCTCTGGTACCTGGCTGGCTGTGATCTACGTGGCAGAACAGACAGAGCTTCCAGCTCATGCATGGAGCCTGGCTAGCTCTGGCTCTGATGGGAGCAAACTAGTGGGTAGACAAATCTTCGTCTCTCTTTTGCCTATCAAATAAGTTCCTTTGAAAAGGAACTGAAGGGTTAAGTTGTTGCTTGCGCAAGGACAGCTGGGCAAGTGGCAGCAGATGCCCAAAGCACTGAGGTACTTGCCACTCGTGGGAGACAGGACAGAGCCCCCAGGTCGCAGCCCGTGTCTGGCCCAGATTTAACCACTGAGGCTGTACGGAGAGG
Source organism: Ochotona curzoniae (assembly GCF_017591425.1). NCBI lineage: Eukaryota > Metazoa > Chordata > Mammalia > Lagomorpha > Ochotonidae > Ochotona > Ochotona curzoniae. The sequence continues at coordinate 4,069,031 of NW_024467106.1, forward strand.
AGCAGGTGAAAGGTGCTTCCCTGTATTCCAAATAAACGACTAAATCTTCCCCCCAAAAATTTAAAAACTAATAAAATCAACAGACAAATAGTGCTATCCAAAGTGGTCAGAACTAAAAACTGGCCAATCAACACACACATGGGAAAGGTGGCGTTGAGGCCAGTGCTGTGCACAGCAGGGAGCCACCTCTGACACTAGGACAGGCACTGGTTCAAATCCCGGCTGCTCCACTTCCCATCCAGCTCCCTGCTAACGTACCTAGGAGAGCAGCACAGGACGGCCCAAGTGCTTGGGCCCTGAACCTGCATGGGAGACCCAGAACAATCTCCTGGCTCCTGGCTTCAGCTCAGCCCAGGCTGCGATGGCCATCTGAGAAGTGAATCAGCAGATGGAAGATCTCTCTGTTTCTCTTTCTCCCCACCCCCATCTGTAACTCCACCTTTCTAATAAATAAATGAATAAGTCTTTAAAAAATATTTTTTTTATTTTTACTTGAAGGCAGAGTAACAGCAGAAGAAAGAAACAAAGAGGGAGAGAATTCTTCTATCTACCAGTTCACTCCCCAAACGGCCACAGTAGCTACAGCTGAGAAGATCTAGAGCCAGGAGTCCCCTCCAGGTCTCCCACGAGGTGCAGGGTCAGCTGTGAGCCATCCTCTGCTGCTTTCCCAGGCTACAAGCAATGAGCTGGATCAAAAGTGGAGCAGCTGGAACACAGGCCAGCACCCATACAGGATACCGGTGCTGCAGGTGGAGGCTTAGCCTACTACACCATGGTGCTGGGCTCAACAAACCAATCTTAAAAAAAAAAAAAAAAATCAGCCCCACTAATAAGGAAAACAACACTTTCGTTTGTAGAATTGTTTTCAAAAAAAGGAAATACCCAGTATTTGTGAAGACATGGTGATGTGTGTGCCATCCTGGCACAATTCTAACAGAGCAGCCAGAGAAGACTTGAAAACACCTAAGGATTACCAAAAGCATTCAGAGCTGTGAGCCAGAAATTCCTCTTCTAGGAAATCCACCCTAGACAGGATTCTACACAGGAGACAAACTTCCAGGCAGAGTCCCGTGTGGACGGAAATGTGCCTGCTTAAGGGAGGGGCTTCACCCAATTGCAGCATCCATTTAATGGAATATTAGATCAGTATGAAACATGTTCTATGAATAAACACACGTATGTTAAAGACAGCACCATGAATTTTAAAAACCAAGCAGTCTAGACTTCAGAAACAAGTTCATAAGAAATCCCAAGCCTCCGAGCAGGAGGAAGGAAGAAGGAGGAAGGAGGAAGGAGCGCCTCTTCCATTCTCTCCCTCAGTCTTTTCACTGCATTTTGTACATCTCAAAACAAGACAACGCTGACCGGGCACCACGTCCTCCGCCAGAGCAGGTTACCTGGCACTCCCTGGGAGTGGTTGCCTGCCGTGGGCACGGGGTCCCCATCAGACTTCCGGCTTGGACCTAGGACTCTCTCGTCCCTGCTGACCACGACCACTGGCAAGGGGGCACCGGCTTCCAACGGAGACTTCACTTTCACTCTACATTCAGAGAAGACAGAAGGACAAAGTTCCAGGCAGTGCCCCTGCCACCTGCTGCATGCCAGTGTGAGGCCACATCCACAGTGCCCTGCAGAGCTGGCGGCAGGCTGCAACAGACTCCAGCATCCAAATCTCGCATGTGATGAGCAGAGACTCGGAAAGGCTAGACTACAGCCCAGGGGAGCCAAGAGGGAGGCAGCCGAGCCAGGACCAGGCCACGTCTTCCCAAAGCCTTATTCTGAGCGACCAACCGTTCTGCAGGCCCTATTCCCATTCACTGCACTCAGCAAACGGGTGTCCAGGACAAAGAGGAGAAAGCTGCAGTGCCACCTGAAGGAGCCCGCGAGGCGTGTGCCCAGCGAGCTGTCTGTCTGAAACCTACTTCCTCCTTGTCTCTCTTTGCCTTTCAAATAAGTAAAACAAACAAGCATTTGTGAAAAGGAACTGAAGGGTTAAGTTGCCAGGATCTGACATGGGGTGTGGGGATCCTAAGGCATTCACCATCCCTCACAGACTCCATTCCGTGCCCAGCAGCGGCTGGCTCCCAGCCAGACAGCAGGTGGACCTAAGCTGGCACGCTCTATGACCCACCCAGGGAAGCAGCATTCTCTCCTGGGCTGGAACTGAACACTGCAGCAGGGTCATCTGGCATCTGACGACCAGGAGCCTTACCTGAGATGAGCAGCCAAGTCCAAGGCGGGCAGAGCAGAGACAGGCAGAACAGGCAGCCTCGGACAGCAAGTCCTGCAGGCCTGTCTCACCTGAACCCACCTGCCCCATTTCGGGACCTTCTTTTTCTTTAATTGTCAGATTTACTTATTTTTCATTTATTTATTTATTTATTTATTTTTAAAGATTTGTTTATTTTTATTGGAAAGTCAGATATACAGAGAAGAGAAGAGACAGAGAGGAAGATCTACCATCCATTGATTCACTCCCCAAGCTGCTGCAACAGCCGGAGCTGTGCCAATCCGAAGCTAGGAGCCTGGAGCCTCTTCCAGGTCTCCTACATGGGTGCAGGGTCCCAAGGCTTTGGGCCGTCCTCGACTGCTTTCCCAGGCCACAAGCAGGGAGTTGGATGGAAAGTGGAGCAGCCAGGATATGAACCCATATGGGATCCTGGCGTGTGCAAGGTGAGGACTTTAGCCACTAGGCTATCACACTGGGCCCACAGTATGGGTTTAAATAGTTCCACTTGCAATCCAGCTTCCTGCCGGTACTCTCTGGGAGGCAACAGACAACAGCCCTCATGCTTAGGTCCCCGCTGCTCAATGGGATGCCCCACTGGAGCGCCAGCTCCAGACTCCGGCAAGCCCAGTCCCACGAGGCAGATTTCCCTCTCTCAAACAGATGAAAATAAACATTTTAGAAAACAGCGCTTGGGGGCAGGTGCTTGGCTGAGCATCAGGATGGCACATGACCCATCCACACCCTGGACCAGGTGCCTGTGCCAGCCCAGACAACAGAAAATGGCGACAGGAAGGCTAGGTCTTCGGCAACACTTCTGCGACATGTCCCTAACCTGATCTTTGCCACAACCTTGGGTTCTTGGAAACTCCCAACAGACAAGAGAGGGTGCAGGGCCTGGCACAGCAGCCTAGTGGCTAAAATCCTAGCCTTGCATGCACCACAACCCCATATGGGCACTGGTTGGTGTCCATTTCCCATCCAGTTTCCTGCCTGTGGCCTGGGAAAGCAGTCGAGGACGGCCCAAAGCTTTGGGACCCTGCACCCGTGTGGGAGACCTGGAAGAGGCTTCTGGCTCCTGGTTTTGGACTGGCTCAGCTCCAAGCATTGCGGCCACTTGGAGAGTGAATCAACGGATAGAAGATCTTTCTCTCTGTGTATCTGACTTCCCAATAGAAAAATAAAATAAAAAAATTTTTAATTTTTTTTTTTATTGGAAAGGTGGATATACAGAGAGGAGGAGAGACAGAGAGGAAGATCTTCCATCCGATGATTCACTCCCCAAGTGAGCGCAATGGCCGATGCTATGCCGATCCGAAGCCAGGAGCCCCTTCCGGGTCTCCCACGCGGGTGCAGGGTCCCAAAGCTTTGGGCCGTCCTTGACTGCTTTCCCGGGCCACAGGCAGGGAGCTGGAAGGGAAGCGGGGCTGCTGGATTAGAACCGGCGCCCATATGGGATCCCGGGCGTGCAAGGCAAGGACCTTAAACCACTGCGCCACCGCGCCAGGCCCAAAACAAATTTTAAAGTGAGAAAGCAAATAAATAGATAAACAGATAAAATAAAAGTGAGAGTGCTTGTCTCACTCTGGGATGAGAACTTGTTTGTCCTAGAGCTCAGGCAGTAAGCAGTAAGCTGATTCATCCAAACTGGTTTCTGTAAACAGAACTGGAAGGTCCTGTGTGCCTGGCTTAAAATGCATGAGACAGGCCCAGCAGCCTCATGAAATTTTTTTTTTAATAAATAAATAAGCAAATCTTAAAAAAAAAAAAATTCACGTTTGATTTCTCTGAAAGGCAGAGGTACAGAGTTAGAATCTACAGTGGTCTGTGGTAAGGTACATTTTTTTTTTTCTGGAAGCTTCTTCGTGAGTCCTCTTCCTTCCAATCTTATCCATCTCGAGCCCTGCTTCTCCCGGGCTGCTCGAGGCCTACCTCATGCCAAGTGTGAGCAGAGCGCTCTTGGCCTAACCCCTCCAATGGCTCCCTCAGCAGCACACACAGCGGCCTGGGAGCCACTGGGCAGTGTGCTCGCCCTCAATACAGGGTCCCCCATCACCTCTGTCAAATGTTGCAAAAAGACCCAGGGAGCAGGAACCCTCACCGGCTGCCCTTCGGTGAGGCAGGTGGGGTCACAGAGTTCTGAGCTGTATGCAGAGCCCATGGAGTGCAGGTGGCACTTTTTGGACCCACTGGCTTTTTACCATTGCCCTCCAATTGCACTGCTGGCCATGAATTCAGCCCACTGAACCCTGCTGCTTCCCGGCCCCTGCCTCGGGGCACGACACCAACTCTGCCTGACAGCTTCTCCCTGTCCTGAGTCCCCTGGTCACAGCTGACTCCCTGGAACACTGCTGGGCCCCACAGCCCTCCCAGACCCCATGTCTGCTTTGCTGGGATGCTCCCACATCTGGTCTGCCTCCCCTGCTTCTCGAGTGACCTCTGTCTCCCCACCCTGCTTCGCCCTCAGCACCCAGCACAGCACGTGGCAGGCAGCGGGCGCCCAGTTCCCCGCAGCCTCCCTCTAGGGGGAAGAGGAACAGTAGCAGAATTACTTACTCACTTCGGGGGATGTCTAGGATCAGAAGAGTGACGGAGACGGACTGCTTCTTCAAAATACAGTAATTCACATCTTCATCCTGAGGAATGAAGAACCAACAGCACCCCTTCTCATTCACCCACATTTGAACAAGACCAGAAGCCAAGCACCTGCCACCGAGGAAAAGGCACGGTGCCCGCACTTCCCGTCGTGTGCTCAAGCGCACACTCAGGGCATGAAGACTCACCAGGTAGGAGGAAAAGCCGTCATTCTTCGTACGCTCTAGGCTGAATCCAATCTGCAGGTGGTGGGTGGGGAAGGGATGGAAAACAGAGAGCGAGGTAAACATCCACATGATTAAGCATTTCTTCAAAATCACGTACGGGGCAGAGCTGTGGCGTGCCAGGGAGGCCCCCAGCCCTGCACAGGCATCTCCCACGGCTGCTCCACTTCAGATCTAGCTACCTGCTAACATGTCTGGAAAAGCACCGAGGACAGTCCAAGGACTTAGGCCCGTACACCCACATGGGGGTCCCAGAAGAAGCTTCCAGTTCCACCAAACCCAGCTCTGGCCACTGAGTGAACCAGCGGATAAAAGATCTCCCTTTCTCTATAACTCTGCCTTTCAAATTGATTACTTAATTTAAAATTTTCCAAATTACTTCCACTTTACTTGAAAGGCAGGGACAGAGACAATTTTCAGGGACAGACAATTTTTCATCTTCTGATTTACTTCCCAAATGCTCCAAAGTGCCAGGCTGTGCTGGAGTGAAGCCAGAGGTCCAGACCCTGGTCACATGGTGGCAGGGACCCACGCGCTGAGCTGTCACCTGCTGCTCCCCAGGAAGTACAGGATGAGGACGCCCTACGCAGTGCGAGATTTTTAAAGATTTATTTATTTGAAAGGCAGAGAGAGGGAGCTCTTTCAGTCAGTGGTCCATTCCCTAAATGGCCAGAGTGGCTAGGGCTGGAACAGGCTGAAGCCAGGAATTCCAAGTGCTTAAGCCATCAACCATGCCTCCCACGCACAGCAACAGGCAGAGCAGCGAGTGCTGGCACTGTGAGCAGTAAGCCAAGCTTCAGCCTGCGGCACCAGCATCCCATACAGCGCTGGTTCAAGTCCTGGCTGCTCCACCTCCAATTTAGCCACCTGCTTATGGCCTGGGAAAGCAGTGGAGGATGGCTCCTACACCCATGTGGGAGAACCAGAAAAAGCTTTCAGTTCTTGGCTTCGGATCAGCTCAGTTCCAGCCACCGTGGCCACTAGGGAGGAAGTTTCTGCCTTTGTCTCTCCTGCTCTCTATAATTCTGTCTCTCAAATAAAAAATAATCTTAAAAGAAAAAAAAAGTAGTAGTTGGTATTCATGCCAGCATTCCAATATTTGGTGTTGTGGCCTAAGCAACATTAATCAGTCAAGCCGTTGAGGGCCCCAATTCTGGCACTCCAATCACCATCTTAACTGTGGAGCCAAATTCTCCAACCCCACATCGTTCTTATTAAAGAGCAGAAAAGGGGCCCGGCGCGGTGGCGCAGTGGTTCAGGTCCTCGCCTTGCACGCCCCGGGATCCCATATGGGTGCCGGTTCTAATCCCGACAGCCCCACTTCCCAGCTCCCTGCCTGTGGCCCGGGAAAGCAGTCGAGGACGGCCCAAAGCTTTGGGACCCTGCACCCATGTGGGAGACCCGGAAGAGGCTCCTGGCTTCGGATCGGCATAGCATCAGCCGTTGAGCTCACTTGGGGAGTGAATCATCAGACGCAAGATCTTCCTTTCTGTCTCTCCTCTCTGTATATCCGCCTTTCCAATAAAAATAAATAAATCTTTAAAAAAAAAAAAAAAGAGCAGAAAAGGTGCGGGTGGTCCACTTCCTGTTGGCTTTCTCAGCCTTCATTTTATAAGGAGGGACACCTACCTACATCAACTCACTACTGACTAGACCCGGTCAAAAATCACAATTAAAAACAGAAAAAAAAAAAAAAGAATTATGACCCAGGTGTTCAAAGGAAGACCACGAGATGTCCTCCGTGTCCTACCACGTCCCGTCCAGGCCCGGATACTCACGGCCGCGTCCTTGTCTGTGGCTCCTTCGGGCTCGCTCACCGACAGGCTGCTGACATTGACCGCCATGTACCCGTCCTTGAAGAACCCAAAGGTGTTGAGGTGCACCTTATGCCGCACGTCATCCTACAGCGGGGTACAGTGGCAGAATCAGTCAGGGGCACAAGCTAACCTGTTCTTTGTGTCCAGCTTTCCGCTAGCCAGGGTCCCCATGGCCTTGGTAATGCACACAGCAGCTCATGAGGAAGGCCTACGATGGCAGGAGGCACAGGGCCGGGTCAGCTCACTCCAGGGCAAACTCAGCAGCCAGCTGGGATGAGCACGTGGGGACAGGAAGCAGCATGTTTTGGCCCTGGCAAGGTTGGGGGGCAACAGAGGACACTCAATACAGGTGCTGGAAACAGGCAGGTAGGGAGGATGGCAAGGACGCCCCAAGAATGGGCTCACACAGACTTTCTTAGCAGTTGGGGGGGGGCATGTGGCGCCCCCTGCTACTGCAGAGTGTACCTGCACCTTAACTTTTTAACCTGTAAGTCAATTTTTTTTTTAAGATTTACTTCATTTTTATTGGAAAGGCGGATATACAGAGAGGACAGACAGGGAGGAAGATCTTGCGTCCGATGATTCACTCCCCAAGTGAGCTCAACGGCCGATGCTATGCCAATCCGAAGCCAGGAACCAGGAGCTCTTCTGGGAATCCCACGTGGGTGCAGGTTCCCAAAGCCTTGGGCCGTCATCAACTGCTTTCCCAGGCCACAGGCAGGGAGCTGGATGGGAAGCGGGTCCACCAAGATTAGAACCGGCACCCATATGGGATCCCAGGGCGTGCAAGGCGAGGACCTGAACCACTGCGCCATCGCGCAGGGCCCAAGTCAATTTTTTTTTAAAGGCTTCTTTGCACTTAAAAATTATATAGTAGGGCCCAAATCGATAGTGTAGTGGCTAAAGTCCTCGCCTTGAACGCGCCGGGATCCCATATGGGTGCTGGTTTTAATCCCGGCAGCTCCACTTCCCATCCAGCTCCTGCTTGTGGCCTGGGAAAGCAGTTGAAGAAGGTCCAATGCCTTGGGACCCTGCACCCGCATGGAAGACCCGAAAGAGCTCCTTGCTCCTGGCTTCAGATTGGCTCAGCTCCAGCCGTTGTGCTCACTCGGAGAATGAATCATCGGACGGAAGATCTTCCTCTCTGTCTCACCTCCTCTCTGTATGCCCACCTTTCCAACGAAAACAAATACATCTTTAAAAAAAATATTATATAGTATAAGGAGGGTTCTGAGGAAGAAACCTCATGCAACAGAAATGCCTGGAATCAGCAAGTGCGACAGAATCTCTTGAAAACAAAATCCTGAGCTTTGCCAAAACCACGCCACGTGGGCAAACATTTACCCCACTCTACCAGTGCAACCTCGACTCAGCCAGGCCTGTACAACAGTGTCAGCGGGTATTTCTAAGCCTGGGTTCCACAAAGACACTTGATATTGCATAAAACGACTGAGCTTCCTGTCAAGAACGATGCTCCCAGGCGGCCATACCTTCAGCCAGCAGGCAGCCTGCTTTCTGGTGTGAGTAGCAACACCCCATCTCTGCACCGAGGGTCCCTAGGACGGTGCTGACCTCAAACACCAAAGGCCCGTGGCAGGCCAGGGCCGACAGCTGCAGAAGCAGCAGCAGGATCCATGCCGGCAGCCCAGGGCTTGCTGCGCACCTCACGGCCCCTAGGAGGGATTTCTCTCCTGGTCCACGCTCTCACTGAAGGACCAGGAACAGACAAGGGGTCTTTGAGAAGGTCACACGAAATGCAAACATTAAAGCAGCAGGATGAGCAGCTGCTTGGAATGGATGTGCCGCATAGACCCGAGTGCTGGTTCAAGTCTCAGCCACGTCCTCACGGTGCAGCCTGGCTCAGCCCCAGCCTTGGCCATTCAGGGAGTGAATCATCAGATGGGACATTTGTCTGCCTATCTCCATCTCCCGCTCCCTCTGGTGCTCTGCCTTCCAAATAAATAAACTAAAAACAAAACAAAAGCCTGTGTATGGATTCCAAAGCCTTCTCTGCACCAAAATAAACACACTTTTAACTGTACACACAGCTCAGGGAGAGGCCTGGACTAAGCTCCTGGGAGAGACACAGCTGCTCCACTTCCTCTCTTGGCCAGCCGGCCGAGGCTTTGGCCAGCTTCCCCTCTGCACTTGTGAAAATCCCGGTCCCAAGGTGAAAGCTTGGGCAATGCCTCGGGCAGTCCTGGCTTCCCTGTTCTGTGACCCCCTTTCCTCCTTTTGGGGCTCCTGGGGACTGCCCTGTCCTCCCAGAAGCTCTGCTGAACTTCCACTTCCACTTCCCAGTGGGACAAAGTGGCCTGTAGCAGTTCCCACACAAAACCACCAGACGGCCGGTGGGGAGGGCAGCGGAGGAGATGGTGCGGGGGCTGCTAAGCAGCCAGAACTACAGCCGCGGGCTGCTGGCGGCTCTCGGGCCTCGGAGCACCAGCCCCAGGGGCTGCCGGAGCGGCTGCCTTCTCACCTCCTCCAAGGACGCTGCGCGCCCGCTGCCACTTACATGGCACAAGAGAAGCTGCCCAAGGACACATGCGTAGCAGAGGAGAGTCTAAATCTCCTGGCCGAATCCCCAGGGCTGGGCTGGGCCAGAGAGAGAACCGAGGGCTCAGAACATGACCACATACAGCAACCAGGTGGGCAGCACGCACCGCTGGAACCTGAGCCAACAAGCTATGGTGTGTGCAGCCCGGCCACGCGCAGGGGGCGCTCACGGAGGCGGGAGGGTTCAGGAAGGCGGGGTCCGGGAGCTTCGGGAGCCCTGACCGGCCCCGCTGGCAGCAGCAGTGTTTACGTTGGGCGACTGCCACGGCCGCAGTGGGTAACTCTGGCACGCACACTGTCTTCTCCAGCCATGCTCGTCTACTCAGTCCGGCACGCAGGAAGTCTGTGGGACGGGAGCCCTGCTCCCTTGCCGCCACACCACGCACGCCTCCTCAGAGACAGCATCTCAAGGGTGACCGGCGGCAGGTTTTGTTTTACATCAACAGTGCAGTCCTACGCTGGTTACCCTCCCATCACTTCATTTGCTGATACAACGCCATTTAGAACAGGTTTTTGAAGTATGGCAAGGTACAACCAGTGACATCACCCCACAGCGGTGGGTAGAAGTGACTCCATCTGAAAGTTTCAAGCATAACTACACATCAGCTATCTGCTTCTGTAACAAGCTTCCCAGGCGGCTGGCTGACGGCGTGCTCTGAACTGAAGCTGGCTGGAAGCTTCATACCGTGACTACTGCTTGGCAAAGCAAGCTTAAGAACTCCTGACTTGGGGGGGCCGTGCAGGGACGCCGGAATGCAGCAGAGCGACCCCCTCCCCAAATTGGCTAATAAAGGCTCCTCCTCCCGTCCTTAGGCCCCTGCACCTGTGGGAGGACCCCCTGCACCAGGGTCTGGTTCCCAGATTTGGATCAGCTCAGTTCCGGCCACTGCAGCCATTTGGGGAGTGAATCAGAAGATGAAAAACCTTACTCTCTCTGTAAAAATCTTTCAGATAAAAATAAATAAACAAAATACTTAGAAACTTAAATCAAAACCTACAAATCATTTTAATTTTTTAAAGACTTAAATCTCCAAACAAAAAAGCTAGTGCAGGGGGTTGTAGATGGAATGTCTACACTTTCCACAATGCTCGTGGAATACTTCACACTTAGACAAAAAGCTAGTGTTATTTTTAAAGAAGTGTGACCTGATGTTTCCTCCATGGTAAGCTACCACGTCACTTCCAGTGAGAAGGCAAAGAAGTGACTTGCAAACTACACTCTCCCCACCAACAGACACGGGCCTCTACAAAGCAGCGGAGACCAGCTGAACACACACTCAGCTTTCCTGGATTCAGGTTAGTATCAAGTCAGCATCAGTCAATACACACAGAGGACCAGGAGGGGCTGCGGCCCAAGAAGTGGAAACTCCTCGGTCCCAGGGCATATTGGTCGGACGTGATCCAATAGCCAGGCTTAACCCTGCAAAAGGAGGACCCCTTTTCTGTCCCAGGGAGGATGGTGGGGACGCAGACTGCACCCACCCACAAAGCAGCTGAGGGAGGGCCACATCTCTCCTTCCAGAAAAACCCCAGGAGGAGCGATGGTGCCCACCTCCTACTGGGGAGTGCCCAGCCGGGAGGTATGGACTGCAGCACATGGCACACATGTGACAGCACATGCCACATGTCACAGAGGTGTCATTACATTTCCCACAACCACCCAGCCATTCCCTCGAGCACTGGCAAAGGGGCAGAGCAGGGCTGCATTCCCAGGACCTCAGAGCACTTGCCCAGTCCTGTGCAAGGAGCTTGGTGTCACGCCTGCACGCTTCCTACAGGTCTGGGAGGATGGGGTCATCGTGCCCACCGTACAGCTGAGGCAGCAAGAGGCTCAGAGAAGTAACACAAAGCTGGGGGCAATGTTGGGGTGTGGTAGGATGAGAGACCCCATATCAGAATGCCACTTCAAGTCCCAGCTGCTCTGGTTCTGACCCAGCTCCCTACTGTTGTGCCTGGGAAGACAGAGAACGGCCCAACCCCTCGGGCCCCTGCCACTCCACGAAGACCTGGGCAGATCCAGCCCCTGGCATCAGCCCGGCCTGCACCCTGCTGTGTGCTGTTCGGGACTGAGTCAGCGATGAAAGCTCGCTCTCCTTCTCCCACCATCTGTCGCTCTTTCTGATGGACTAGTAGGCTGATCTTCTTACCTAAGGTTAACAGGTGTATTTTAATTTAGGGTTGTTTAAATCCCAAACCTGTGATCTTAACCATCACATACTTCTCAAAAAAGCTATAACATTTGTTTTCACGTTTTAATTTTTATTACAGTGAGCATTTGGGAATTGAACCAGTAGATGGAAGGTCTTGCTCTGTCGTTTTGCCATTATATAAATAAGTAAACAATAACAAAAAAAGAAATCCAAAACTACAATTTAATGGTAAATTCTGATCCTCTACCCTCTTCTATCTTCATTCTCAATTTTTTAAAAAATGTATTTATTCATATTTTTTTTCATTTATTTCCATTTATTCAATTGAAAGGCAGAGACAGAGACAGAGAGATGGAGAGAGAGATCTTCCACCTCACTTCCAAATGGCTGCAACTACCAGGTCTGAGCCAAGTCGAGGCCAGGAGCCAGAACTCCTTCAGGGTCTCACACACGGGGGGCGGGGAATGACTCCCTGCTTCCCCCCCAGGCACATCAACAGGGAGCTGGAGCAGAAGTGGAGAGGCTGGGACTCGACTCTGTAGACCCTAAGATCTCAAGGGACATCTTAACACACTGTGCCACAGCACACATTCCCAGCGTGACTGCGAAGCAAACCCCAGCTACCCTCTCACTTTATCCGTCATTACTTCAGTGACTTATCTCTGATGAGTGCTTGAAGAAGCAATAACCAAGATAATCCAGAAAGCGCTTGTCAAGTTAATTAAACAAGAAGGTTCACCCATGAGAAGGCAAGGTTACAGGACGTACAATGCAGTGTTGTTCCCAGATGCACGGCTATAAGCCTGCTGGTAAAAACTTAGGATTTTCTTGGCTTCCCTCCCACACTTGCATTATCTGAAAACTGGGAGAAGAGCGCAGTTGGCTCTGACACAGTTACAATCTTGCAAGCGCTAATCCCAGTGTGGGAGCGCTCACAGCTCAGCACTGATGGCGCAGTGTAAATGAACATACACTCACCACCGGTGCTCTCCGAGACCCAGTGCTGCACCCCCAGATCACTCAGTAAACCGCTGTGTCAAACCAGAACTTCACTGCAGCAACAATTATTATACACTTAAAAACTGCTTAGAATAAGTTTTAAGTATTTTCAACACAAAAAAGGTTACTTTATATGTGTTAACTGACTTGATTTAATCATATTTTAGAACATCATGTTGTACACTACACATGCACACTCTGCTTGCCTTGCCAACTAAAAAACTAATTGCAGGGGAGAAAATTCCAGAGCTAAAGTTTTACATAAAACACTTAATTAAAGTATACCTCTAGGGGCCAATCTTACAGTGCAGTGCGGTAAGCCAACACATGCAACCCTGGCATCCCATGAGTACTAGCTAAATGGCTGCTCCACTTCTAATCCAGCTCCCCGTTCAAGTGCCTGGGAAAGCAGGGGACGATGGCCCAAGTGCCCCTGCATTCACACAGGAGACCCAGATGGAGCCCCAGGCCTGGGTCTGGCCCAGTTCCGGCCAGTGCAGCCATTCAGGAAATGAATCAGAAGATGGAGGCTCTCCCTTTGTTCCTGACACTCTGCCTTTCAAATACATACATAAACACATAAATACTCTAAATAAAAGTCAGGTCCCATACTGGAGTGCCTGGATTCGATCCTGAGTAATGCCGCCCCTGGGAGGCAGTGGTGATGGCTCAAGTCCCAGGACTCCTGTCACACATCTGCAGGACTTGCATTGAGTTCCCAGCTCCCAGCTTCAGCACGGCCCAGTCGGGCAGGTGCAGCCATCTACCCACCAAGCTAGTGGCTGGGACAGCAGCTCTTTCTCTCTGCCTTGCAAATAAACAAAGTTAAACAATTTTTAAAATAGGGCCCAGTACAGTAACCTAGTAGTAAAGTCCTGACCATGCATGCACTGGGATCCCATGTGGGCACTATCCTGGCTGTTCCACATCCCTTTCAGTTCCCTGCTTATAGTCTGGAAAAGCAGCAGAAAATAACCCAAAGCCTTGGGACCCTGAACCCATGTGGGAGACCTGCAAGGAGCAACCGGCTTTGTATCGGCTCAGCTCCGGCCACTGCGGCCACCTGGGGAGTGAAACAGTGGATGGAAGATTTTTCTCTGTCTCTCCTCCTGTCTATATATCTGCCTTTCCAAAAAAACAAATGTTTTTTAAAAAAATTAAAAACCAAGTTATACACACACACACACACATACATTCTTTCACCTGCTACTTCACTCCCAAGATAGCTGCAACAGCCAAAGCTGGGCCACATTTAGGCCAGGAGCCTGGAGCCTGAGCACCCGGGCCATTTTCTGCTATTACCCTGGCCCAACAGCAGGGAGTTGGATCAGAAGTGGAGTGCTGGGGCATGAACCGGCACCCATATGGCATTCGACCGCTGCAGCTCGTGGCTTTACCAGTCATGGCACAGCACTGTTCCCCTTGGTGAACTTAAAGGAACAGTGACGTGACTGGATGGACTTGGCTTTGGAGAGATGACGCCAACAAAACAAAGCATGAACTGGAGTAACACCAGGACACCAGTCAGCAGGAGCCACACTGGTCCACAGGACAGCCCGGGCCAGGGAACAGCGGTGTGACGGGACCAGAGACCGGCACAGGGCACACGGGCTACAGAAAATAAGAACATGGATAGCTGATAGTTCCACTTACTAATAAAGGAAAAACTGGGAGAAAAACATACTGGCAAGCGGTGGAGAAGCAGTTTCTAACAGGCGGGGGTCTTCCAAGCCAACCAGTGGAAACAGTCTGTGGGCAGCTGGGTTCTGCCCAGAGCACAGGCATATGAAATGGACATGAAGAGGTACCACAACACCCCAAACATCCCCTCAATTCCAATACGTAACACCAACACAACTTTGGTGTATTTTCTCATTTCTTCCTTATTTTTTTTTTAAAGATTTATTTTTATTGGAAAGACAGAATGACAGACAGAAGAAGAGACACAGAGACAAAGATCCTCCATCCAAAACTGGTTCACTCCCCAAATAGACACAGTGACCACAGCTCAACTGATCTGAAACCAGGTACCAGGAGCTTCCTCCAGGTCTCCCATGCAGGTGCAGGCCCCAAGGCTTTGGGCCAAACTCCATTGCTTTCCTAGACCAAAAGTAAGGAGCTGGATGGGAAGTGGAGCAGCTAGGACATGAATACTTGCAAGGGGAAGATTATCTGACTGAGCCACTATGCCAAGCCCGTCTTCTTCATTTTTACAGCACAGTCATTCTGAAGCGAGCGCCACTGCCCAACAGGCTGATCCTCACCTTCTAGTGCAGGCGTTTCATATGGTGCCCGTTCAGGTCCTGGCTGCTCTGCTTCCCATCCAGCTCTCTGTTTATAGCCTGGGAATGAAACGTAGAATGCCCAAAGCCCTGGGATCCTGCACCCTTGTGCGAGACCAGAAGATGCTCCAGCCACTATGGACATTCAGAAGAGAAACAGCAGATGGAAGATCTTCCTGTCTCTTCTTCTCTCTGTAAATATGCCTTTCCAGGGCACAGCATGGTGGCCTAGTGACTAAAGTCCTCACCTTGTGTCTTCCGGGATCCCATATCAGCGCTGGTTCTAATCCCAGTAGCCCCACTTCCCATCCAGCTCCATGTTTGTGGCCTGGGAAAGCAGTGGAGGATGGCCCAAAGCCTTGTGACCCTGCACCTGCGTGGGAAACCCAGAAGAGCTCCTGGTTCCTGGCTTTAAATCAGCTCAGCTCCAGCTGTTGCGGCCTCTGCGGGAGTAAACCAATAAATGGAAGATTCTTCTCTCTGTATCTCCTTCTCTCTGTATATCTGTCTTTTCAATATAAAAAATATAAATAAATCTTTAAAATAAATAATCTTTAAAAACATACACACATGTAGTTGTTCTATAAAGATAATTCTATTTAAACTAACTATCAAAACATAAAAAATGTTTTTGCTTTACCCTTCCCAGGAATTTCACATTAAACTCATTCAAGTATAAAGCAAATAAATAAAGCAAATACTAATACTGTTTGGCTTTATTTATAAACAAAACTTCAGGGAATAATAAATACGGAGGCCAGTGTTGCAGTATAGCAGGTAAAGCTACCATCTGTGGGGCCAGCATCCCACACAGGTGCTATTCAAGTCCCAGCTGCTCCACTTCCAACCCAGGTCCCTAATATGCCTGGGAAAGCAGCGGACGATGGCCCAGGTCCTTGGGCCCTGCATCCCGGTAGCAGACCCAGAAGAAGCCCCCGGCTTCTGGCTTCTGTCTGGCCTAGTCCTGGGGCTATTGCAGCCATTTAGAAGAGTGAACTGCCTCTCTCCGTAACTCTGTCTTTCAAATAAATGATAAAACAATAAATACAACAGCATATAACACTGCTGAGGGTCACCTACCTGGTCCCCTCCTTAAATAGCTTGGACCTGATGGCCCAAGGCCCGAATGGGCTCACAAATGTCACACGTGGTCAACACAATGTGTCTGGTTTTTCATACAAAGTTGTCTGTTGATTTCATATAAAAACTCAAGTTTCTAGTTTCTCCTAAAAAGAACCACAAGATCCAATCCTTCCAGACCACACTCTAATCGGCCACAATCCGGAGCCTACCTATGACGGAGTAGGCTCTCCACTGGCTGGCGTCCCGACTAAATGGCCAGGCCAGTTTTGCTGAAAGGAGTTGCTTGTTTATGTGAAGACAG
This sequence comes from Ochotona curzoniae, assembly GCF_017591425.1. Classification (NCBI taxonomy): domain Eukaryota; kingdom Metazoa; phylum Chordata; class Mammalia; order Lagomorpha; family Ochotonidae; genus Ochotona; species Ochotona curzoniae. The sequence continues at coordinate 4,085,265 of NW_024467106.1, forward strand.
CAAAGCAGCACAGAGACAGAGAGAGAGAGAGAGAGAGAGAGAGAGAAAAGCACAAAGTTGCTACAGAAGCAGAGCAGCTAGGACTTGAAGTGGCACTTTTTGATACAGGATGCTGGCACAGCAAGAGGAAGCTTCACCCTCTGTGCCACAATGTCAGCCCACATACAGGAGCTTCTAATAGTCCCTAAGTTTACAACTACCGAGTAACACACATCAGCAACAAGGACTGCTCAGCACCATCAACAGTTTCTCTAGTAAGAGAAATACAAGAAGATGGCACCTGCACATCTGGACTGCTCACTGTTAGAACAGCGGGACAGATGCAACTCTAACATGCTAAACATCCCAGTTCTTGGCTTAGTTCACCTCGAGCGGTGCCCATAAGGAATGGGGTCTGTCTAAGTGCCTTGCTTGAATCCTGGCCACCCCGAGCTTCCCTCCAGCTCCCTGCTAACATACCTGGAAGGCAACAGATGCTGACACTCAGGTGCTTGGGTCCCTACCACCTGCAAGTGTGGCTTGGATGGAGGGCCTGGTTCCAAGCCTGGCCTGCCTAGGCTCCTGTGGGCCAACGCGACCTCTGCGTCTCTCCAAGTCTCTCCCTATCTCTTTGTCACTCAGTCTTTCAAAGAGATAAGCAATTTTTTTAATGGAATGGGGTCAAAATTACTCCTGTATCAGAGGACCCAACAGCTCAGCAGACCAAGGTGAGAGAAACTCGATCCAGAAGCTGGACCTGGCCAGCAGACACCCTCTCTGAGGGTCACTAACGCCCTCCGGCATCCGAAGCCCACCCAGTGCAGCCTGTGGCCCAGCTGTTCGCATTCCCATCCCCCGTTTTCTTAACCAAGTCTTCCTGAAGTAGGAGCAGGGCATAAGAACATTCCTCTAGTGCCTGGCGTGGTGCCTTGTACACATGGATACCACGTGGACACCAATTCAAGTCCCAGTTGCTCCACTTGCCTTTCAAGCCCTGCTGGTGGTCTGGGAAAGCAGTCAAGGACAGCCCAAAGCCTTGGAAACCTGCACCCACGTGGGAGACCTGCAGGAAGCTCCTGGGTTAGGATCAGCTCAGCTCAGGCTGTTGCGGATGCTTGGGAGTGAACCAACAGATGGAAGATCTTTATATCTCCTGCTCTCTGTAAATCTGCCTTTCCAGTAAAGGGTAGATAAATCTTAAAAACAAAACAAAAAAATGAACATTCTTTGCAAAGGCTGCTATGAGGAGTTAACGGCTACAGTTAGCACAATCTCTGGCTTTCAACAGGTGCCTCAATCACAAGGAGCTATTCCTAGCACTTAAAATGTAGATTCTGGGGCTAATATTGCAGCACAGTGGGTTAAGCCAGTACCTGCAAAACCATCACCCCATCACTAGAGCCCTGGCTTACATCCCGTCTTCTCTGCTTCCAACCCAGCTTCCCACTACCATGTTTGGGAAAGCAGCAGAAGCTGGCCTAACTATGTGGGGGCTCTTACCCACACAGGAGACCCAGGCAGAGGCCCTTCCACCTGCTCTCTCACCCAGGCCATGTGCTCCAGCCCGCAGGTGCCCTTCAAGTTCCACAGAGAAGTGACCGGTGCCGCCACCCTCTGCTTGGAAGATGCCCACTAGGTCCACACGGGCTCACCTCATCCTGCACGTGTCCACTTGAGAAGTGCCTCTCCCCAGACGAACCATCCCACGTGAACCCCAATTCCACCACTCTGCCACGAGACGAAACCCATCCATCCCAGTCTCAAATGACTCGTGCACCTGCCATGCTTACTGCCTGTTACAGAGACGGCTTGCCAGGGGGCCAGGCTTTCATCCTGCTCACGGCCACAGCCTGTGTCTGGGCCAGTGTCAGCCCAGCACATAACACACCTGCTGAGCGAGGCACACACTGCAAGGTCATCCAGTAGCTTCCTGGTTTTCTGAGGGGCTGTAGGTGCTGCTTGCCATGCCACCAGCCCACGATTCCAAGGTAGCTCCCTGCTCATGTGCCTACAAAGGCTGGGATAGCAGGAGCTCCTGCACCCTGGCTTGGGCCTGGCTCCAGCCTGCTGCTGTGGGTCTTTGGGGGGAGTGAATCAGGGAATGGAAGTTGTCTCCCTCCTTCTCTAGCGCTTGCCTGAACACATCAGTCCATGGGTGGGGGAAGTTTGGCAGCTTCTGTCGCTGGTCCTGCTGTGGTAGTTAAGGAATTTCAACCAGGCGGATTTTTAATTACAAACAGCACGCTGATACTGGCCCAGGACCGAGCTTCTAAATCCAGACTCTGTATTCTCTCTAATTCAGCATCCCAAGCAGCTTCACGGAGCCTCTCCAGACCAACTTTTTACTATCCCACAACTTTTCTGAGAAAGCTGTGGACCATGAAAATGGCACAGGAGGGGCGTGAGGGTCATCACGAGGTACTAGGACAGGACCCGGATATCCAAACCAGCCCAAATCTCAGAAAATACACAGATACCGCTTGCAGGACTTTTAACAAGTGAGTTACAAAGCCAAGATGTGGGAGATGGCTCCAGACCCACCAGAAACATCTATTGTGCCAACAGGTGATGTCAGAAGCCCAGGAGGAAAAGCCAGATCCCCTCGTTAAAAGCCCCGTTTCCAAGGCTGGCTCGACATTCTCAGCCACGGATTGCAAGCAAGAGGAGAAAATTCCTCCTGGAGATCCTCGTGCTGCGCTTTGAGGGCGCCAGGTGCTGCAAGGGCATGGAAAAACCGAGACCGCCCAGAACGGGAAGTCCGAGGTAAGAAGTTGGAGGGGACACGAAAAAAGCAAGCACAAGCGACCAAGGGCGGGGAGGACTCGGGGTCACGCCGCAGCCCAGCTGCCTCCTTCCCCTACACCCCCTCGCCCGATTTCCCAGCTGCTACCAGACAGCCCGAGGCCGGCCACGGTGCCCCCCGGCCAGGCCCGGCTCGGCCCAGCCTGGTGTTACCTTGAGCGCCAGGTGGTGGACGCGGCCCAAGCTGGGCACGGCCAGCAGCTGCACGAGTGCCAGGAGCGGGAGCAGGCGGAGGCAGCCAGGCACTGGAGCGCGGCGGGAGCCCGAAGGGCCGACGGGCGCCGGGGCAGCCATGTTTGCTCCAGCATCACCAGCTGTTTCCTCTCCCGCCCACTTCCGGGGTCGAAGGTCGGCGGCCGCCGGAAGGGCCTGAGCAGCCGCGGGGACGCGGTGGACATCTTCGCAAGGTTTTCCAGAGCGCTCGGCCCGGGGACGTCACCCAGGGCCCCCTCGGCTGGCCGCTCCTGCCGGGTGGACTCTAGGGGTTACCCCGAGGACGTGATGACGGATCCCCCCCCCCCGCCGTGGACACCTGCCGGCGGTTGCCATGACAACGAGGGACCGTGGCCCTCCGAGCTCCCCCCACCCATGACCAGCCGGGTTCTTAATTCTGCGTGGAATTGACCATTCCTTATCCAAGAATTTTAGAAGAACACACACAAGGTTTTGTTGTATTAAAAAAAAAATCTTGCCGCTCAAGTAATGCTTGCTGTTTTGATATAACCGCATAAACAAAACAGAAAATCATCCTAAAGAAAACCCACTGGGAGTCCCAGTCCCGAGTGAAAGTCAGCTGTGCCACTGTGTGTGATGACGCAGTTGAGACTGAAAAGTTCGTAAGTGGAACCAGGAAATGAAAGTAGGCGGTTGGTTTTAACAGAATCAGGTGTCCCATGTAGGTAGGAAAAAAAAAATCCATCGGGAAAGTACAGAGGGGGAGGAGGGTGATGAGAGCCAGGACGGGAGCTAGGTTGTCATGTTCCCTCTTAGTCATGAACCTGAATTCCGGCTGTGATTAAGAGGAGAAAACACACACACACACAGGGCAAGGTGGGTGGGGCACCTCCGTGGGTCCTGACGTGGAGCTGGGGGGACCATAGTCCACCTGGAAGTGACTGGTGAACACCCCAGAGGAGATGGCTGGTACCATCATCTCCAGGTGGCAGAACCGCTCTCCGCCCCCATGTCTGGTCTCTGGTCATCGGTCTGAACATGGGGCGTGACACACAGAAGGTCCAGCTGCTGGATCTGCCCTCTTACAGTTACATTGAGAACCAAGGTGGGGTGGGAGGAGCGACAGGGTTTAAATCACTTGCTTGGAGTCACACAGTAAGTTGAGTAATTTTCAGCTACTTCTGATTTGGATCTGTGCCTCTTGCATGAAACTAGAGTCTTCTAAGGTTTTTAACTTTGAGGCAGCTTAAGGAAAAAAAAAATTTAAGTCTCTTTGTATTCGTCTCCTTGGAAAAAGTGAGAGAGCATCCATCAGTGGATTCACTCCCCAACAGGCAGCGACAGCCGTGGCTGGTCCAGCCCAGAGCCAGCAGCCAGGCACGCAGCCTGGAAGCTGGGCTCAGTTCTGATCCCACATTCCAATATGAGATGTGGTGTCCCAAGAGGTGGTTTCCCTTGCTGTGCCACCATGCCCACCCGATGATTTTAATTTTTTTAAGATTTATTTATTTTTATTGGAAAGTCAGAAAGGAAGATCTGCCAAGTGGGTCACTCCCCAAGTGGCCGCAATGGCTGGAGCTGAACCAATCCAAAGCAAGGATCCAGGAACTTCTGGGTGTCCTTCACGCAGGTGAAGGGTTGCCAAGGCTTTAGGCCGTCCTCGACTGCTTTCCCAGGTCACAAAATAGGGAGCTGGATGGGAAGCTGAGCTGCTGGGATTAGAATCGGCGCTGATATGGGATCCTAGCGCATTCAAGGCAAGGACTTTAGCTGCTACACTCTTGCGCTAGGCCAGATTTTTTTTAATTTTTAGCAAGGTAAAGTCCACCCAAGGTCCGAGGAACCAGTGTTATCAAATGTATGCTAGAGGGGTTTTCAGAAAGTATATTTCATTTTTTTTAAAGATTTTATTTATTTTTATTACAAAGTCAGATATACAGAGAGCAGGGGAGACAGAGAGGAAGATCTTCCAACCAATGATTCACCCCCCAAGTGAGTGCAATGGCTGGTGCTGAGCTGATCCAAAGCCAGTAGCTGGGAACCTCCTCCAAGTCTCCCATGTGGGTGCAGGGTCCCAAAGCCTTGGGCTGTCCCTGACTGCTTTCCCAGGCCACAAGCAGGGAGCTGGATGGGAAGTGGAGCTGCCGGGATTGGAACCGGTGCCCATATGGGATGCTGGCGCATTGAAGATAAGGACTTTTTAGCAGCTAGTCCACAGCGCCAGGCCCAGTATATTTCATTTTAAATAGGAAAAAACAGTAGGAATGTAAAATCTGAAGTTTTTACTCCTCAGAGTAAAAATAGACGATTGTTTCATCATGAAATTCAATGTTAAGGGGAAAGTTATTTTTAAGTAATTTCATTTTTAAGGCAGTTTGCAACTCTGAGTTTTGGGCTTTTTTTTTTTTAAGTTTGATACCATTTTTAGAATCTGTGGTTTTAAAAGTTTGAATATAGGGCTCGGCGGCATGGCCTAGCAGCTAAAGTCCTTGCCTTGAACGTGCCCCGGGATCCCATGTGGGTGCCGGTTCTAATCCCAGCAGCCTCACTTCCCATCCAGCTCCCTGCTTGTGGCCTGGGAAAGCAGTTGAGGACAGCCCAAAGCCTCGGGACCCTGTACCCGTGTGGGAGACCCAGAAGAAGTTCCTGGTTCCTGGCTTCTGATCGGCAGAGCATCAGCCGTTGCACTCACTTGGGGATTGAATTAACAGATGGAATATCTTCCTCTCTCTCTCCTCCTCTCTGTATATCTGACTTTCCAATAAATAAATAAATCTTAAAAAAAAAGTTTGAGGGCCCGGCACGGTGGCGCAAGTGGTTAAAGGTCCTCGCCTTGCACGCCCGGGATCCCATATGGGCGCCGGTTCTAATCCCGGCAGCCCCGCTTCCCTTCCAGCTCCCTGCCTGTGGCCTGGGAAAGCAGTCGAGGACGGCCCAAAGCCTTGGGAACCTGCACCCGCGTGGGAGACCCAGAAGAGGCTCCTGGCTTTGGATCGGCATAGTATCGGCCGTTGCGCTCACTTGGGGAGTGAATCATCGGACGGAAGATCTTCCTCTCTGTCTCTCCTCTCTGTATATCCGCCTTTCCAATAAGAAAATAATAAAAAAATAAATCAAAAAAAAAGTTTGAATATAATGTTAAAGATGGAATGAGTAAAAAATTTAGTCTTAAATTTTTTTTAACTTATTTACATTTTATATAAAAGGCAAAGACACAGATACATCCTCTGTTGGCTGTTTCACTCTCCCAATACCCATAACAGCAGAGCCTGGGGCAGGCCAAAGTAAAGTGCCTGAAACTTTTTATAAGATTCATCTATTTTTATTGGAAAGGTAGATTTACAGAGTGATGGAGAAACAAAAAAAACAATCTGCCATCAACTTGTTCACTACCCAAATGACCATAACAGCCAGAGCTGAGCTGATCCGAAGCCAGGAGCCAGGAGATACCCTCTGGGTCTTCCATGCAGGTGCAGGGTCCTCAGGCTTTGGGCGTTTGTGGACTTTCTCAGGCCACAGGCAGGAGCTGATGGGAGTTGGAGCCGAGATGCAAACTAGCACCCTCTGGGATCCTAGTGCTTGCCAGGCAAAAGGATTAACCAATTGAGCCATTGCCTTGGGCTGGAACTGGAACTCCTTTTCGAGATGCCACATGGGTGGCAAGACCCAAGCTCCTTGAGCCGGTGTGTACAACCTCGGAGAATGCACGCTAGGAGAGAGCTGGATCAGAAGTGGAAGATTTGGGACTCCCATATGAATGTGAGTGTCCCACCCACTGTACCAAACACCTCCCAGGTAGAGCCTTCATTCCACTTAGTAATATACCAGTGATCAAACATTTAAGTAGTTTCAAATGGAAGGCTTTAATCTTTTCTATTACAGTATTTTTTACAAGGGCTTCAGCTGGGTTCTTGTGATTCCTAGATGTGACCCCCAAGGCCAGAGAGCCAGGCTTACTTGTAGCAGGTGCCTGTATGTTTGAGAACACAGGTTTCTGAAGATCTCCCTTAGAGAGGAAGAAGCGAACAACTGGTTACAAAGTTTTTAAGACTTAAGGTGGAGCCTTACAGACAGCTACTTGTTAAGAGGAAACTGCCACTCTCAGAATGAGAGACTGGGATTTCACAGTTTCAAGAAAAGATAATTTGCATACCCATGATACCATGCAGCAGCTGGAGACAGGATGAGTAATAGAACAAGTTATGCCTGCTCTGGCTGGCAAGCTTTTCAAAAGGGCATTGAACTTCAAGGTGAACGCTGGAGGGGCAGGAAAGACCATCCTGTCTTGGTCAAGTGCATTCTATACTTGATCTTAGCCAAAAGGCTGAGAAGCCATAGATTGAGAGCACTCTAGTTGGCTGTCTTTCTCACTGTGCAAGGTCAGCTGAGGGTTGCCGCTGATGTTGGGCGTTCTGCTTGTCACATAATCCCACACCCCGTTTAGACAACCTTCAGAAATCTTCAGAAGTAACTCATGGCTTAGTAGTGCCCGATTTTAATAAGGCATAATTGCCGTTGATTTTTCCACTGAAAGAGTTGGCATGTGGACCCCAAACCTTGCTCAATAAAATATGAGCAACTAGAGGTCACTTCAGAGCCAGGCTTTCGTGCAGGTACCATTCATCATTTCCTCAGGGTAGTAGCCAAAGATTTTTAAGTATTTCTTGGTGCTTAGCAAAACCCTTGAGGACATCTTTGTGCAACAAATTACCTCCATGGGAAAACCAAGCCCTGAGACAGCTGGAGTCCTGTGGGTGGATATGAACTCCGGAAGTTTCTCTTCTACCTACTGCCTGGTCACAGCACAGCCAGTTTCTCTTTTCTCACTTCTTCGAGGGGTGGGTGGTAAATCATCAGGTGTAAAAAGAGGGGAATGGGGGGCCAAAAACCAAAAACAAAACAAAACAATGGATGATGGTGGGCCCAGTTCAATGGCTCAGTGGCTAAATCCTCACCTTGCACACACCAGGATCCCATAAGGGCACTGGTTCAAGTCCCAGCTGCTGCACTTCCCATCCAACTCCCTGTTTGTGGCTTGGGAAAGTAAGAGAGGATGGCCCAATGCATGGGCAACCTGGAAGAAGCTCCTGGCTTTGGGTCAGCTCAGCTCAGGCTGTTGTGGCCACTTAGAGAGTGAACCACAAGACCAAAAATCTTTGTTTCTTGTTCTCGCTATAAATATGCCTTTCCAATAAAAATAAACAAATATTTTTAAAAAGTTTACATAAAATAAAATTACAAGATATTTTGGCACAAAAATGTTTGAAGTTCGTGCATAGTTTTTTTCATGATACACTTAAAAAGATGTGCCTTTTTAGAAATAGGAAGAGTATCTTTTGTCCATTGATTCACCCCTCGAATGGCTGCAACAGCTTAGGGGTAGACCAGGCTGAAGCCAAGAGCCAGGAGTGGGGTGCCATGCCCATGTGGGATGCTGGCACCAAGGCGGCAGCTTTACCTGCTACATCACAACATCTGTCCCCATGCCACACCTTTATTTGTGAATTTTGGAGACGTCTTGCACAGTTTCTACAGTGTTTGAAGCTTCGTTATACTCATATCAGACAAAAATTCCTGCGATTTTCATGAAGAATAAAACTTCACCAACAGACAACCTGTTCCTGGCAGTTCAGATGAGCCCTTCTTCTTGCATCAAATGCCGACAGGACTGCTTTCCTTGAGCGGGCGGTTCCCCGGAACCTCGGAGGAGGAGAAAGCCAGCCAGCGCTTGAGGCCTTACCCCTGTACAAACTATCCTACCTGTTTTGCTTTTCACCTGCACAGTAAATTCTGAAATAAATCACATTGTTTCTTGTTTCAAGAGGAGCAAACTGCTTAGAAAAGTAGTTCAGTCAACAACCAAAAGCTACCTGTGCAGAACTATGTAAATCTAGGTGGCACCAATTGGCTGGGCTCACCCCAGTGGCATCCTAGCCTCCTGACTACCAGCGAGAGAACTGCTGCTCAGAGAATGGAAGTGACTTGCCAGAAGCCACACACCTAAGCAGAGGACTGCTTGGACTAGCTCAGCAGGCCCTGAACCCTGTCTACTTTCAGTGCACACAGCAGTCCGTTGCCCTATGCATGCCTGCAAGCCCTGGCCTGGCACTTACTCACCTGCAAGCAGCACTAAATTGCCAAAAGCCCTGACTGACTTGCTTTCCTCTGATCACACTGTGGCCTCTATAGGGTGTTTGTCATTTTTTTTTTCTTAAATAGAAAATTTTGGGGCTCAGCACCATGGCCTAGCAATTAAAGTCCTCACCTTGAACACACCGGGATCCCATATGGGCACCGGTTCTAATCCCAGCAGCTCCACTTCTCATCCAGCTCCCTGCTTGTGGCCTGGGAAAGCAGTCAGGGACAGCCCAAGGCTTTGGGACCCTGCACCCACATGGGAGACTTGGAGGAGGTTCCCAGCTACTGGCTTTGGATCAGCTCAGCACCAGCCGTTGCACTCACTTGGGGGGTGAATCATTGGTTGGAAGATCTTCCTCTCTGTCTCCCCTGCTCTCTGTATATCTGACTTTGTAATAAAAATAAATAAAATCTTTAAAAAAAAAAGAAAAAAAATTTAGATTTATTTTTATTGGAAAGGCAGATTTACAGAGAGGAAAGAGAGACAGAAAGATCTTCCATCTGTTGGCTCACTCCCCAAATGGCCACAGCAGCCAGAGCTGAGCTAATCTGAAGCCAGGAGCTGCTTGTGGGTCTCCCACGCAGGTGCAGGGTCCCAACGCCTTGGGCCGTCCTTGACTGCTTTCCCAGGCCACAAGCAGGGAGCTGGATGGGAAGTGGGGCTGCTAGGATATAAACTGCCTCTCAGTTGGGATCCTGGTGGTTCAGAGGTGGAAGATTAGCTAATTCAGTCATCCCACACTGGGCCCAAGTAGAAATGAATTTATTTTAGGGGGTACAGAATGGAGGGGAGTGAAAACAACCAAACAAAATAAACAACATACACTAGATTTTAGATTCTCCCCACCCCCCAGGCTGGGTTATTTCACTGTTTCCCAAACCCAGATGTTTTCATTACAACATCAGTGGGGGGTGTTTCTCTTCGATTTTTTTTTTTAATTTTCAGATTCTGCTATTTCCAAACATCTCGCAGTTATGCCACTAGGGCTGAATGTGTGGTGTGGTGCGGTGAGCTGTGCGGCGCCTTTTGAATGGGCTCCCACAGCTAACTCTTCAGCTTACTCATCTTCAAGTTTGTTCTTTATGTGGTCTCTGGCTCTTTTCAGTTGCTGTTCACAGCTCGCCAGGGAGGGAAACTGAGGGAATTACCGAGGCTGCGTGCCTCACCCCAGAAGCTGCTCCCCTTCCAGCCTGGAAGTGGCCTGGCCGGTTTCTGCAGGTCTTTTCTGGCCCAGGCTTGGGCACCGTGAGGGCCCAATGTTCAGACACCCGGAATAGGGGCTGCGGCCTGCGGGCCTAGAGAGCAGGACTGTGGCCTGTAAGGGACAGCGTGAGGGAGGGAGCCTTCCTTGGCTGCCTCGTCCCAGACCAGGCTCCTGGGTGGAGGGGCACCCTCGGCGGGGGAGGGAGCGAGGGGCAAGGCCTGGTGCAGGCAGCCACGGTGGAAGCGCAGGTGATCCGGGCTCGCGTCCGGAAGGTGGACGCAGGGCCGAGAGGCTGAGAGCCCCGGCAGGTGGACGCAGGGCCGAGAGCCAGGCTGGCCGCTCCCGGGTGGACATGCTGTGTGTGTGTGTGTGTGTGTGTGTTTAGGGGGGCGAGAACTCCAGGGCCTCCCCCTTTCCTGCCCCGTGGTCACGTGAGTTCATGTCCGAGCTTCTCGGCCACCAAGGTGGCCATGGCTGGCCTCAGAGACCGAGGAAGCATTGGGGGCTGCAGCCCCGCAGCTCCTTCCCCGAACCTATCCAAGCCTTTGGGGCGCACGCCCTCGGCCTCTATACACCCCGACCCACGTGGGGTGATGGCAGTCGGGTGCCACGCCGAGGTACCCCCAAAATTCCCACCGCGCCCCCCTCGGGCCTCGCCCCTGGCTGGCTGGCTGGCTGCCTGGGTAAGCTCCCGGAGCCGCTGCCCAGAGATCTCTGTCCGGGAAAACACGCCGCAAGTCGAGCGGAGTGACCACGTCCGGGGAGCCCTCCAGGGTCCCCAGGGTCTTCCCGCTTCCTTTTGGACCCCGAGGCGACCGGGGGCAGCGGGACGCGGCGCGCGTGCGCCAGCTGTCAAGCCGGCCCCGCCCCTCCGGGACACAGCCACGCCCCCCAGCGCCGCCACTCCCCCGGCATCGCCACGCCCCTCCACGCCCCGTGCCACGCCCCTGGCGCGCCCGGCGTGGGGCGGGCGGGCGCTGCGGCGGCAGCGGCTTCCTCGGGCCATTTTGCTGTGGAGCGACGGAGAGGAGGAGCGCGCCGCAGAGCCGGGGCGAGCAGCGGGGAGTCGGGGCAGCCGGCGGCCGTTGAGGGCAGCGGACTCTCGGCGGTCGCGGGGATCTGGAGGACGAGGGGAGCCGCCGGGGAGGAGGACTGGAGAGCCGCGCCCGCCGCGCGCGGAGCGCCCCTTCCCGCCCCCTGCACCATGAGCTGGGGCACCGAGCTGTGGGTGAGTGAGGGGCCCGGCCGCTCCCTGCAGCCGCGGCCTGGGGTCCCCGCGCGTCCCCGAGCCGCTCGGCGGGCCTGGGCGGCGGGCGGGAGGTGACGAGCCGGAGAGAGTTACTGTGGGTCTCCCGGCCGTCGCCAAGGGGGCTGCGGACCGGCTGGGGCGGGGGGGAAGCGCTAATCCCCGGGGCGAGTGGCCGAGCCCGGGAGGGGCCGGAGGGGGCGTGGAGGCCCTGGGCGCCGCCGCGGCGTCGTGTCCTCGGGCGCCCCAGCCCCGGTGCCCTCCTCCGGTGCGCGCTCCTCCGGTGACCGGTCGGGGGCTCGGGTGGGACGCAGAGAGCGGCGAGGTTTTCCCCCGGGAGGCGGGACCCCCGAGCCAGGCGGCGTGGGGCGCACGGGGCGCACGGTGGCTCTTGGGAGGGACGGGGTGGGAGGGGCGCTGCTCAGGTCCTGAATTTGAGGAGGGGGCAGGGCGGGCACTGCGGCGTCTGTGACCTCGAGGAAAGAAGGGGTGGGAGAGTGGACGGCAGCAGGAGGGGGAGTGTCTCGGGCCGGCACCCCCTGGTCCCCCGTGGGGGACAGACGTCGGCGGGCGAGGTGCTGTGCCAGTGGTGCGCCGCGGGCCGGCACCCTGGGCCTGGGTGCGCGCGCGGGTCGTGGAGGGGACGCTCTGCCTTGGCCCGGTATGGCCCCCGTGGGCTTCCTGGGGGACAGGGCCGGGCCGGGATGGTGGGTGCGGTGACCCCAGGAAGCGTGGACAACTAGCCTCGGTGGCTGGCTGCTCCGCGCCGTCTTGTGTTGGGGGGTGGCCCCCGTTTCTCCCCCGTTAAGGGTGTTGGGGTGGTGGCTGCAGCCAAGCCTGCTCACACGGGAGTAAGACGTTAGCTACCGAGATGGCGCAGCCTCCTCTTTTTTTTTTTTTTTTTCTTCCTGGGCATTTATTGTTTTTACATAACCATTTCTGTGAGCCAGCAGCAACCAAAATACCTAGAGTGATACCTCCCTTAAGATAGCTAAGTCCTCCAGCCATCCTCCAGTCCCAAGGGGACACACAACACTGCAGGCCACTGTGAGGAATGTTTTGCCTGGATGGCAAACAGCAGGTTTTTTCCCTTAACTGTTATCCTGTCACCTGATTAGGCAGGTACTTCCTTGGAGGCTTCTATCCTTTCACTGGCTTTAGCTGCGATGTGTTCCCTCCACCCCTTATCTAGGGTGGGAATAAATCAGAAGTCCTCAGGGTGGGGAGCTTGCGGCTTGAGAATGGGATTCCCGAGGGGCTGATGCGGTGGGCTGGGCATTGCCCGGTGACATGGAGAGAGCGGCGCCAGGCGGAGAGGCGGTGGCTGTGAGCACCAGAAAGGACTGAACCACTGTGACTTGGGAAGCCGAGGGGCAGGGCTCCGGAAGAGCGGGGACATCCCTGTGGGCTGAGGGCTTGGAGGAAGTTAGTATTGGACGGTGTCTGCACCCATCCTTGTCTTTGGTGAATGCTTCAAATCCTCTACATTAGAAGAAGAAAGGATATAGTTGGAACATACCTTTAAAGGAAGAGAGTGATATAGTTGAGTTTTATTTTGTGTTTTTGTCTTTTTCCCCTGGTGGATCACTTGACGAGAAAGAATGTGAATCAGTCATTGGTTCCATACAGGCGAGTGCAGGGCAGTGAGGAGTCCCGGCCTCCGCCTCGGGGTAGCTTGCTTTGACAGAAAAGAGAGACGGACCTGCCATTTTTGCTGGTTCACTCCTGAAATACCCACCCAGAGCAGGGGCTGCTGGGAGCTGTGTGTGGCTCTCCCACGTGGGTGGCAGGGACCCAAGTACTTGAGCCGTCTTCTGCTGCTGCGTCTCAGGGCGTGAATCGGAGCCAGGTCCTGAAGCCAGGTACCCCTCATGGGAGGCCAGTTCCCATAGTTAACACCACTCATCCGCCCTGTTCCTTGTTTTTGAGATAAGGAGAACAGTACAGAAAGCCTAGAGCTCTGACAGAGGCCGAGGAATGAGATTGGCTGCTCTGGTGGCCTGAGGCCAGGGGCTGAGCTGCCCGTTGGGCCGTCAGGGAAGGAGGTTTCCTTGAATGGTGGCTTGGGTAATGAGATAATGATGGGGCACTCAGGGAGGCTGGCTTGGCAGAGTCCTGCCATCGACAGAGCAAGCGGAGCTGTGGTATGGTGGCTGGGAGATCGCTGTAGCAGGTGGCTGCAGCCCCAGCAGACCTGCACGGGCACATGCTGGGGCTGACACACGTTTTGGGGCTTTTGCTGCAGTCCCTGCGGGACCTTGGAGATGCAACAGGTTTCTGACGTGCCTCCGTGGCCACATCCTGCTTTGCAGAGGGACTAAAACCGTTCCCTGCAGCCCTCCCTCTGGTTTAACTCCTCTTTGGTTGTATCAGTTCATGTTCTAGGACGTTTTTAAGAAATGGTGAGATGTCAAGGAGTTGCCACACAACCATAATAAAATGAGTCGTAAACTCAGAAATGTGTGCTAGCCTTACTGGGTAAGTTGAGTTTAATTTGGGCTTTCTTTTTAACAGAAGTTTGTGACAAAGTCTAGTGGCTGCCCTAAAATCATTTCTGTGTGGCTCTTCCTTCACATTATTTTCCATTTTTTTTAAAGATTAATTTATTTACTTGAGAAGGCGGAGTACGAGGGAGAGCGCGAGCTGGTTCGCTCTTCTAATGGCTGCAGTGGCTGGGCAGGATTGGACCGGGCTGAAACCAGGAACCTGACTCCACCTGGGTATCCCTCGTGCTGACTGGCTCCCAAGCACTTGGGCCATCTTGTGCTGCTTTTCTCAGGCACATCTGGAGGGAGCTGCATGGGAAGTAGAGCAGCTGGAACTCCAGCCAGTGCCGTCCTGGGATGCTGGCACTGCAGGCGGCAGCAGGTTAACTTGGCTGCCACACTGCACAGTGCTGGCACCTCCAAGTCAATCTGTTTTTGAAATCTTTACTGAACCACTGCGTGTGGGAGCCGCCCACCTGGGTCGCGTGGAGCCGGTTTCCTACACTGATGAAGATCTGCTTTTTCCGGGCCAAAAAAAAAAAAAAACGCAAAAAACTTTGCTTCTGGCCTGTGACATCTGGGGCCAACAAGAAGAACCAGGGTCATCCGGGGCTTAGCTCTACAACTTGTGGAAGTTGTCACCGGTCCCTGGAGAAACTGCCAGCCAACAGGTTTGTTGCCAACAGGTTTTCTTACCTACCTGCTGGAGGGAGGTGTCAGTCGGGTTTTCTATGAGCTGGCTCAGCTGCATGAAGGAGGCGTAAATCCCCTGGACAGTTAGCCTTCCTTTCCTCTCCCTGTCTTGGCAGCTCACAGATGATTCAGGGACAGGAGCCCGTGTCACTGTCGGCCACTGCCCTTTCTGCCGTGTTCTCTGTCTCGGTTCTGGGACTGATGAAAGCGAAAGTAGCCCACCACCATGCAGGGAAGGAGCGGAGAGCTGGAGGGCAGGTGGCTCATTCACGAGGGAGCCGCCCCCATCCTGCGTGTGCATTGCACATCTTTCTGGCACCTGTGCTGTCTGGGCCAGTACATTCGGCTGTGGGATGATCCGTGGCCATTGCTGGTACTGTATACTTGAGAGAAGCAGCGGTGTAAGCATTATCCCCCAACAGGCTGGGAGCAATGCCTGATTCAGTGTAGCAGTTCAATAAATATTTATTGAATGAATGAATCCTTTTCTTCTTTGAACGTGTACTTTTTAAATAGTAAGCAATTATTTCCTCTAACTTTTTTATTTGAAAGGCAGGGTTACAGAGGGAGAAGAAAGCTAAAATGCTTCCTCCATGGGTTCCCTCCAGTTGGCTGTGGTGGCCAGGGTTGGGTCATGCTGGAGCTAGGAGCCTTGACCTCTGTGTGGCTCTCCCACGTGGGTCATACTAAGGCCCTGGGGCCACACTCCACTGCTTTTCAGGAGCATCAGCATGGAGCTGGATCAGAAGCACGTAGCTGAGTTAGAACGGATGCTCACGTGGGATGCTGGTGTCACAGGCAGTGGCTTCAACCCTGTACCACAATGCAGTCCCCCACAACAACTTCCTATACTGAAATACTGGTTAAATTTTTTTTTTTTCTAGTTCTAGGTATTCTCTCTTTTTTTTTAACAACAAAATTGACCTCTCTCTTTTTAAATGTTATTTAAAAGAACAAAGTTGGAGAGGAAGGAAGGGAGGCAAAACTGGTATCTTCCATCTACTGATTCACTCCCACCAAGGCCTGCAGGGCTGGGCCAGGGCTGGGCCGGGTTGAAGCCAAGAGCTTTATCCTGGTTTTCTACCTGTGTGCAGGGACCCAAGGACATGGGCCATCCTCCACTGCCTTTCCTAGGCCATCAGCAGGGAGCTGGATGGGAAGTGGAGCAGCTGGAACATGAACCAACACCCATGTTGGATGCTGGTGTCAGCAGGTGGTGACTTTACCTGCTGTGCCACAGCACCGGCCCCACACTTGGCTCTTGTGTTTTTTCATCTTGAAGTTGTGGTCTGTAGGTAATGGCAGGTTTGGGAACATTGTCACTTCTTGTCACCACTCCTAGAGAACAAGTCACACAGTTCATCGCTTGTCTGCTGTTCTCCCTTCTAAACCCTTTGGAACTTTGAGTTTGGGGTGTACCTAGTAAGACCCATAGGGGAGGGAGTACTCCCTGAACCCCGATGAGGAGGCCAGACTCTGCTCTGAAGACAGAGTAGCTCCAGTTTAATCTGTCATCAGTACCGGTTCTGTTGGGACAAGCTTCTTCCTCAGTCTGTTCTGGTTAGTGGATGTTAAGCAGAGTATGGGCAGTCTGGCGATTCGTAGGCTGGTATTTACACATCAGCTTCTTGGCCCTCTAAGCATAATCCACAAACGAGCTGTAGGTTGATGTTCAGCTGGATGGGGTGGGGGTAGGGATGTGGTGCATGCCCCCCACCCCGCCCTGCTGTGTACGCCAGCCGGCCGTGCTGCCGCTCCTTCCTTATGCTGCTCAGAAGCGTGGCAAGTGCTGCTTTGAAGGGCTGTTTGGGCAGTCCCGACTTCCCCGCTAAAAACTAATATTGTGTTTCCTGCAGGGATTACTCATACTGGTTTCATCAACACCACCCACATTTAAAAATAAGGCTTTATTTTGACACTTAAGAAACTGCATGCTACCAGTGCACATGAATGTCCTGGAGAATTAATCTAATTAAATTCTTAGAGGAATGTGGGTGTGAAGGTTTCTGGAATTAGTGTTAATAAAGGAATATTTGTTTCCTGTTTTAGCACCATGCACTCATACTAGCTTGAGCCTAGGGATATGCCCATGTTTTTTTTTTTTTTTTTGACAGTTTCAGTCAAAAGGAGCTAAATATGTATATATATTAGAGAGTGTTTTGGAAGGACCCCCGTCTTAATTTCTGCAATTATTTGTTTGAGAGGCAGAGGGGGAATGTGTATGTTTCTGCCTAGTGGCTCACTCCCCAGATGCCCACATCAGAAGTTGACAACTCAGTGCTGGTCTCCTGTGGAAGTGGCAGGAACTGGGCCACGGGGCACGGTCCCTGCCACTCCCAGGGTCTGCCTGCAGGAAGCCGGGAGGCATACGGTGAGATACGGGCACCCTAACTGGCATCTTCACCCCTAGCCCAAACACTGTCCCTGTTTTTAGTATTAACCGATCATGGTTTTTCAATTCAGGGCAACTTTTATTTTATCATCATCATCATCCTATATTTAAAATTCTGTTTTCCATTTATGTAAAATAATAGCAGCCTGAATTGTTTAATATTGGTCATAGACTCAAACCACCACCACCACATTCAAGAAAGGGGTTGCTGTTAGCTTCCGTTTTCTTGTTGCAAACACCAGAATCCTTTTACATTTTAGTAATGGGAATTTGCTCTTATACCAACATCTAAGGCTTCAGTGTGTACAGCCAAGCAGCTGCCGCTTCCTGTTTCTCTGCCCTCTGTATGGACTCAAAGTGGAAAGAGCTTACGGTGAGATGGACGAACTCTACAGTTCTCGTGCTGTTAGATGCGCCACGTCCTATTCCCTTACACAGTTTAATCAGATCATTTCCATGTATCAAGTGCTTGTCACGGCCGGAGTGTTGTACAAAACATCTCCCGTTCAGCTTCTTTGAGGACCGTTTGTCCCAGCATCAGGCGGAAGGTACCAAGAGGTTTATCGGCAGCAGTGCCTGTGGAGGGGAGAAGAAAGGAAGCCGGCAGACCACAGAGCACACGCCAGGCCTGTGAGGTGCTCCAGGGTATAGTTGACCCATTCATGCACTTGCAGATGTGGCTGGACACCTGCTCCTCTGCCTCGCCCGTTCACTGGTCAGGGGCTGAAAGCGTATGGCTGTGGCTGCCATCCTGCTCAGTCCCTGGCTGAGAGCTGTTTGCCAACCACACTCCTTGTGGCTGGGTCGCAGGCAGTATTCAGCGCCTCTTCACATGGGCCGTGCCTTGAGCATCATCTGCTGTGCAAGGTCAGCTCGCGTTCACAGATTCCGTCCTGGTCTTCCTTCATGCTCTAGGATGCCTCTCCTTGAAATTATTATTATTATTATTAACTTGCTACCTTTAAAATTATTCTTGAATTTCTTGTTTATTTGAAGGGGTTGGGCAGAGAGGGGAGAGATCTGTCTCCTGGCTCACTTCTCAAATAGCCCAGATGGCCGGGGCTGGTTCACACCCCAAGCCAGGAGTCTGGATGGCCCTCTGGGTCTCCCACGTGGGTAACAGGGACCATCTCATGCACTTAGAACGTCTTCCACTGCTTTTCCAGACACTTTAGCCAGAACTGCAACAGGTGCACGTTAGCTGCCCTGTTAGAGAAAAATGGCTAAGCCTGCTTGCCCGCAGAGGACCTGGCTCTTGGTGTCCTCAGCCGCCTGTGGCCATGTGTAAAGTGCCTTGCTCGCCTGCAGTAGGTGTTTGAAATAGATCCTTTCATAACCCAACAAGGACTGTGGGCATTTACTGGCTAGCTACGAGTTCTACAAAATAGGTGAGGTTACAGATAAAGCTCACCAGAATGCCAGCTCAAATATAGGGTAGTGGTTTTTTCTTTTCCTCTGACATCCAGCAAGGCCCATCGTGGTTTATAAAAAGCCCCTTATTGCTTCTGCGTTGGTAGCTGAGTTTCCTGTGTCTTCTTCACTCCTGTTTCCTCCCTGTTGTGGTGAGTTTCGCTTTGTGAACAGGTCAAGGCTGCCGGTGGAGAAGTGGTGCTGAGTGCCTGGCAAAAATAGTCGTGAATGAAGCTTCATTTCAGCAGATGTTTCAGGAACCACTCCCCACCCCACCCCACGCCCACCCACGAACAAAAGGAATCTGTTTTTGGGTTTGTATCTTGCCTTGGTGGAAAGTGTTTTTAATTAAATTGAGAGAGAAAGAAAAGGAATGTGGCAAAAGTTTTCAAACTTTTGGTATTTTTAAAGAAAAAAAAAAGATGTATCTGGTTATTTGAAAGAGTTATGCGGGCAAGGAGAGATTTTCCATGTGCTGATTCACTCCCCAAATGACTGCAATGGCCAGGGCTAGGTCAGAAGTCAGGAGTTGTCTCCAGGTCTCCCATGTGGTGGCAGGGGTCTAAGCTGCTCTCCCAGGTGCAGTAGAAGGGACCTGGATTGGAAGTGGGATGACTAGGACTGGAACTGGGACCATATTGGATGCAGGTGTCACAGCCTAAACTACCGTGTTCAGGTTCCAGTCCCAAACTTGGTTCTGGAGGAACATAAGCAATATGTTTTCTTACACCTATAGCTAAAGGAAACTTGATGCCATTGTTTTTTCCTAAAAATTCTTTTACTTTTTTTTTTAAAGATTTATTTTTATTTGCATTACAAAGTCAGATATACAGAGAGGAGGAGAGGCAGAGAGGAAGATCTTCTGTACGATGATTTACTCCCCAAGTGAGCGCAACGGCCAAGAGCTCTTCCAGGCAGTGGTTCAAGGCGAGGACTTTACCTGCTAGGCCAAGCCACCGGGCCCTATTTTACTTATTTGAAATGCAAAGTGACAGAGACAGAAAGAAATCTTGCCCGTACTGGTTTACTTGGGAGCCAGACCTGCTTCCTGGCCCTCCTCCACTGCTCTCCCAGGCGCCTTAGGAGCCAGATAGAGGTGGAGCAGCCACAATGCCGGTTTTGCAACATGACACTTTTTATTATTTTTTTTCAGTTGGTGATGCTAAAATTTTATTTTATTTTTGTTTTTCCATTTTTTATTATGTTTTTGACAATCCTTCCATAGTTAATTAGGGTAAAAAGGTTCCAGGGCTACAGGAAAGTGAATAAGACTGTTATTTCCACATTGTTTCCTTCATGTATCTGAGGTAAAGGGGGATTTTAAGGGAGAAGCCCCACCCAGTCTCCCACCCACCCCAGGTCCCGGATGTGGGGCATGCTCCGAGGGTCTTGCTCAAGTGGTTTTGACAGTTCAGCAGTTGTGAATTGCTGCCAGTCTTGCCACTCCAAGCACGATGAGGTCGTTGAAGAATCCATGACTCTTCAATCTGTAGTCCATCTTAGAGTCTCCGTTTGCCCAGTTTTTCACTGCCAACATATGACTGAGGTGGTTGATTGACTTGTTCTGTCCTCTGTCTTTTCATGGTTAGGGTTCTGAGTCCGGCAGTTCGGTTGGGGAGATCCCCAAAGAAACTTTGTCTGAGGTGTTCCCAGATTCTTGTATGCACTAGCAAGGACAGGGCATGTCATAGTCCATTGCCCCGATCAGCTGGTGGTGCAACATGACACTTTAAAAAAGAAAAAAGATTTAGGAAAAGCAGATCAGATTGATGAAGAGAAACAGAAAGATCTTCCATCTGCTGGTTCACTCCCCAAATGACTTCAGAGGTCTGAGCTGAGCTAGAGCCAGGAGCTTCTTCCGGGTGCAGAGTCCCAAGGACCTGGGTCATTCACCACTGCTTTCCTAGGCCATAAGCAGGGAGCTGAGTGGGAAGTAGATGAGCTAGGATACGAATTGGTGTCCATGTGGGATCCCAGTGCTTTGCGAAGTGAGGATTAGCCAGTTGAGCCACTGCACCAGGCCCTGCTTGAAACATTTAATCGATTGTTTTATCTTACCAGCTTACCTTGGCATTGATTTCCTAACAACGATAACTGACAAATTTGAAGCTATTAGCATTAGGACATGGACGTTTCTGGCAATATTTGGGCAAATACATTTGGATTTTATGAATATGTGTGTGTATATAATAAAGAGTTTTTTACCATGTGTCTGCACTTTTCTAGCTTCAGTTTTACTTCTGTCAATACAGGTTATCTATTTGATTTTCAAAAGCCTTCAGTGTGCACGTGAGAAGATCTATCATGTCACTTTAGGTAGACTGAGTCCATAGTAGAAGGTTCTGTTGGACCAGATCGGAGACCCAGCCCTTAGGGTCAAGTACTTCCTGCATGTCTGATTGCTGAGACCAAGCATCTGCTTGGCAGCTGTTGGTAGTTAGGCAGAATACAAGAAGACAGAAGTAAGACGTTATGGGTCAGTATGATGAGCTCCTGGAGTGGGGGGAGGCCAGTAGGGGAAACACGTCCCGGAGTTTAGCTAGAGGACCGGCAGGTGCTGCTGGTGAAAGGGCCTGGTCAGGTGACTCCAGAGTCCTCGGTTGAGCAGAGTGCCCAGTGGATTCTGGAAGCAGCCCGCAGAGGCGTCCAGGCTGGGTTCCTCCGCCTTGAGAGCTGGTGAGATGCCCTTGAGTTGCCAGAAGCAGGTGGCTGCGGTGCCCTCACAACGCAGGCTGTGTCACAGGAGTGATCTGGCAGCCCAGGTTCCTCTGAGGGGCGGGGACCAGAGCCTCACCCTTCCCAACATTTCTGTGGGTCCAGGTAGGTCAAAAGAGAGCTGCAAGAGCTGTGAGCTTCTCGGGCTGAACGAGGGAGGCAGGCACGCCGTTGGCATGGGAAGGCAGAGGAGGGCCCTGGGAAAGTACAGTAGGAGGGTCTGTTGGTTGTGGTGCCAGGCGTTGGACATCCATGCGTCGGAAGGTTGTTCAGGAGTTGGAGGAAAATGTGCACTGTGGAAAGCATGTCATGAATCCCGGAATTTTTTGCACCAAAATAAACGAGTTTTTCATTCCGGTGGGTTTTTATTTTTTTTCCCACGGAGTTCCTGGCATCGCAAGTAGGTCAGCCCCGGGGGGCTTTTTGTTACCAGCTGGGCACAAAGCCCAAATCCACTGTCCCTCCCCATCTTCCCTCTTTCTGCTTGGCTGGTGCAGCCCAGAGAAAGTTAACAGGGTTGGCTCTTTAAGTTTAGCAGATTTAGTGATTTCCCACAAATTCCCAAGACCGATGGACAAATTGTAATTGTGCATTCTAAGCCAGGTGGAGGGCATCGGCTTGTGGAGATGTTGGCTGTTTGGTCTCCCAGCCATCTGTTTGTTGTCTGCCTACACAGGCACTGGCAATTTGGTTTTCTGAGCTGTCTGCCTTCTCCCAATGGGCTGAGCTAGGCATAAGACTACTTTTACGTCAGGTATCCTAGCCGAGTACCAAATCAAAGCCGAGCTGGAAGAGCCAAGGGGCTGCTGACAGCGTATGGCGGGTACCTTCGACTGCCCTGTGCAGGCGTGGACAGGCGGCACGGGAGGGGTGGACTGGGTGATTGAGGTGCCAGTGGCTCCCCCTGTCAGCCCCTCCTCCTCATGCAAACTGTAGCGTAGTTGCTTAGGAGTTGAGGATGAGTTCCTCCCCCACCCCTGTTGTCCACTGAGCCTTGTCATCCTCAGGATTGCACTCAGTACCTGGGTTGGATGTGGGGTGTTTGTTTCACCGCTTTTCCACATTTCCCAAATTGTTAGTATTAGTTCATGTCCTTTTTGCTTATTTATTTTTGAGCCACCAACAGTGTATTTGTCTTGGGCCACCAGGAGTGGCCGCTAGCCTGGCCATCGGCTGCCGCCTCATCCCAGCACAGCAAGTTGGCCTATCTTTATAATGGATTTAAGTTCTAGCAGTATTTTGGTGTTACCTCCTTGCCACATTGTCTGCTGACAACTGATGTAAATATTTAAGGTCCTTTTTTAGGATGGATGGATTGATTTGAAAGGCAGGATATCAGAGAGAGGGAGCGACAGAGATCTTCCATTGGCTGGTCATTCGCCACATGCCCACCGCAACGAGGCTGGGTCAGGCTGAAACAAGAACCAGGAATGCCATGCTGGTCTCCCGCGTGGGTGGCAGGAGCTCAGACACGTGGGCCATCCTCTGCTGCCTCCTCAGATAGTGACGCAGCTTGATGCACCGTGTGGGATGCTCCTGTCGCACGTGGTGGTACTTAACTGACTGTACCACGACATCAGCCCTTTGGGTTTTTTGTTTTGTTTTTTCTTCTTTGGGTTTTTTTAAAAAATGATGCTTAGTTGCAAGGTACTCAGATGAGCGATTCTTCACTGACTTCCTTTGAAAAATGTGGTTGGCAATGTTGTATGTGCCAGGCATTTTTCTGGGCAAAGATCAGTGACCTAAGCATGGTAAAATTTTGCTTGTCTCAGGGTATTTCTAAGTGCATCAGGGAGGGTTGGCAGTATTTGACATTGACTGTGATGCTGGTTAAGAAATCTGCTTCTGGGCCTGGCGTGATAGCATAATGGTTAAAGTCCTCACCTTGAATGTGTCGGCAACCCATATGGGTACCAGTTCAAACGCCGGCAGCTCCACTTCCCATCCAGCTCCCTGCCTGTGGCCTGGGAAAGCAGTCAAGGACTGCTTTGGGACCCTGCACCCGTGTGGGAGACCCGGAAAGAAGTTCCTGTCTCCTGGCTTTGGATTGGTTCAGCTCCAGGCGTTGCGGCCACTTGGGGAAGGTCTTCCTCTCTGTCCCTCCTCCTATCTGTGTATCCTGCCTTTCTAATAAAAATAAATAAGTCTTTGAAAAAAAAAAAAAAGGAAAGAAAGAAATCTGCTTCCCACCTGGGTTGGGTTCCTGGCTCCGGCTTCCTGTGATGCAGTCCCTGGAAGGCAGTGCTGAGGACTGGAGGGAGGGGGAACCCTGTCCTTCGGGGTTTTTCTGTGGAGACTTATGAAAATGAAGTGTGGGAACCCCCTCAGGCTTCCTCCCCGAGGGCCTGGGGCAGGGCCTTCTGACCAATCTCTGAGAACCAGGAAGGAGTTACTTGTAGGAGCCTTGGAAGCAGGCCAAGATAAAGCCCACCTCACGTTATGGCTGTGGCTGGCCGCCGCCCCTGGGTCTTGGAACGCTGAGGCTGCTCCACAGAACAATGCGCCACTCAGAAGATGCTGCCACATTCCTGGCATTGCACGGAGCCCTGCTCCTGTTACCCCTGTGCCAAACAGGGGAGATAGGCTCTTGGCAAGAGTTGCCGGGTCACATGAGCACCTCCTCTTCTGTATCCTCTAGGAGAGTGGGAAGATCTGGTTCTGCCTTCTAGTTCTGCCTTCTGAGCCTTCCCTCGCTCCTAGGATTGTTCCATTTCGCTCTTCATCTCTCCCCTGAGAGCATTCAGAATCGCTCATATGGCGTCACCAAGTAAGTGGGATTATTGGAGAACTTGACTCTGGGTGTGCCACAGATCCATTTGGCAGGCCCCATCACAGTGTCTGTCTGTCTGTCTGTCTCTCACACACACACACACACACGTTATTATGTGTTACTTCCTCACGTCTCCCTCTGTGTGGTGGGAGGGGCCTTGCAGCTCTTCTCCCCGCTGGACCAGGCCAAAGTCTGTGACCCACGGGAGCCTGTCTTGTGAGGCAGCATCACATGTGTGCCATGTACCCTGGCCCTGATCCCTTGGGATGCTTCCTCTGGGAAGCCAGATGCCATACTGTAAGGAAGCTCGCCCTGGCACCCTAAGAGAAGCCAACTGCAGAGGTTCCTGTGGACAGCCAGGTGAGGTCTCAGTCAGCTGTCAGCATGAGCTGCCAGGCATGCCAGCACACGGCTTCTAGGTGCTGCTAGCCTCCAGAAAGTACACCCCTCTAGCCTCCAGACTTCCCCAGGAGAGGCCTTAGCCACCATGGTGTGTAAAGAGGTTGTCCCTGCCCAGTTCCTGACCCAGCATTGAATGGGTCTTTCTTGCCAAGCATGGGGGGTTGTTTAGTACTGAGATGGCGATTGGACTAGCATCCTGGGCTGCTGCGGCAGATGGCAGGTGCATCCCCTCTTCAGTTCTTGCAGGACAGGGCTGCCATGTGTGCCGTTTCAAACATGAAATAGGATAATTTGGTCGTGGGGGGAATGAATGTTTAGGATGTGACATTGGGAAGAGGCCTCTGCCGGGGTTGCCTTCTTCGCAGGTGAAGCAAGCGTGGGAGAACATTGCGAGTTACCAGAGAGGGTGGCTATTGTGCTGCAGTAGGCCAAGCCAGGGCTTGGGACACCCACGTCCCAGAGCGGAATGCTTGCTTTGGGTCTTGGCCGCTCCACGCTTCTGATCCAGCTCCCTGCCAGTGTGTCCGGGTGGGCAGCAGATGCTGACCCAACTGCCGCCGTTGTGGGAAGCCCAGATGGAGTTCCTGGTTCCTGGCTTTGGCTGTTTTGCTGGTGTTAGGGAAGTGAATCTGCAGCTGGAAGATGGATCGTCCCTGACCGCTTCACCTTCTAGATACTTACATAAATGCTTGAAAAAGAAGACTTAGAGGGAGGAAAACCAACCTAAACTCCTTAAAATAGGTGTGTCTCAAGGTTCTTATCATTGGATGTGACAATTGTTATTTCATGGACAAAGTGAGGTTTTAGTTTCCATTGTTGTCACAGCCATCAAGTCGCAGCTCAGGACATTTCATCACAGTCCTCTTTGCTAAGAAATGTTCTTGCCATTTCCCCTCCTTTAAATTTCACTTCCTCTTTGAAGTATAAGCCGTATGTTAATATGCTTCACACATGTTGCTCTAAGGAGTAGGAAGTAAAATGCAGACTTGCTGCGGCTTTAGCCGTGAAGTAGCGCCCTGCTCATGTTACCAGCGCACCTGCTGCTGAAGCCAGCAGGAGGGTTACCTAGTTCCCTCTTGCAGCAATGCTGTGGCCTCTCCACTCCCTAGGTAAGATACAGAGGCTACCAAGTCTCTTAAGACTGTACATTTCTCTGTATTTATTTTTTTTAAGCTTTACTTACTTTATTGGAAAGACAGATTTACAGAGAGAAGGAGAGACAGAAAGATTGTCTCTGCACTGGTTTACTCCCCAAGTGGCTGCAATGGTCTATGCTGAACTAGGCTACTGCATCAGGCCCAGAGCTCCTGATTTTGCCTAGTGGCTAAACCCTCACCTCGCATACACCCGGATCCCATTTGGGCGCCGGTTCGAATCCTGGCCGCTCTACTTTACTTCCAGCTCCTAGCTTGTGGCTTGAGAAAGTGGTGGAGGACAGCCTAAAGCCTTGGGACCCTGCACTGGTGTGGGAGACCCAGAGGAAGCTCCTGGATCCTGTCTTCAGATCAGCTCAACTCCAGCTGTTGGGGGCCACTTGGGGAGTGAATTAGCATATGGAAAATCTTTCTCTCAGTCTTTCCTTCTCTCTGCAGATCTGCCCTTCCAATGAAAACAAAACTAAATCTTTTAAAATTTTATTTTCATTTTGTTCAGCAAACCCAGAGATAGAGAAAGATCTTCCCATTGGCGGGTTTGCTTCGTATATATGTCTACCATAGGCAGGGGTGAGGCCAGTCCGAATTCGGATTCCTAGAACTCAGACTGGATCCTCCACGTCGGGGTAGGGCCCAGGTGTTTGAGCCAGCGTCTGCTGTGTGTTCCCAGGAAGCTGGCTCGGAAATGGAGCAGGCAGGATGTGAAGTGGCCTGTCATGTGAGATATCTGCACCCTATGCCGTGACGTCACAGCTGTGCCACGTGCCCACCCAAGGCTGTTTATTTTTAACATTCGTATGTCATGGAGCCGGACTGCGTGATTCCTATACTGTTATTAAGTGGCTGAGTCATTTTTGGGCAAGTTGTTGGACCTCAGTTCCTTCAACTGGGAAGTGGTGGTCATAGCAGGGGCCACTTGGAGAAGGGAGTCCATGAGGACATGGCGCAGTGAGTTAGTGACACGGTCAGCTGCTGGAGTGTCGCCCTTCACTGTTCCCGCCTGCGTGTGCTGAACCTTCCTTCATGCCTTCAGTCCTGTGTCAGGAAGAAACAGCATGCGCTTCCTTGCTAGAAGTACTGCAGAAGCGGTCTGCAGAGGGCTGGCACAGTAGAGCATGGCGTGTTAGGCCACCACCCACAATGCATGCAGCCGCTAGAAGTAGGTTCAAGTCCCAGCTGTCCCACTCATATGTTCCAGCTTCCTGCAGTTGTGCCTGGGAAAGCAGTGGAGAATGGCTCAAGTGCTTGGGCTCCTGCACCCACCTGGGAGGCCCAGGGAGGGTTCCATACTCCCGGTTTCTGCCTGGCCCAGCCCCCCTCAGCCATACGTCCCTTTGGGGAGTGGACTAGTGGTGGGAAGTTCTGTCTGCCTTTCAAATAAACAAATATTTAAATTGGAAGTGACTGATGAAGCTGGGTGCCAAGTACGTTGGGAGACCTCAGGTGCCTTGCCTGCCGATGCTCTAAGGCATTGCGAGGGCCAGCGTCAGCTGACACCGATGCACTTGTCCTACAGTGGGATTCCTAGTGGACAGAGAGTCCTGTGTCCCTCGGTCATGATCGAGTGCTGCTAAGGCTGGGCACTCTGGAGAGAATCTTCCCTGGAGTTGCCACACTGTGGCTCAAAGACATGCCATCCGTGTCGGCAGGTTTGTAAAGGGCACAGCATCCAGAAAGTGACACAAAAATAAACTCACTGAGCGTGTTCCGCCCTTCGTCGTCAGCCACAGGTATGTTAGATGCCTCGTGTGCCACTCCACTGGCAAAAATGCCCCGGATCATGTTGCCCGTTGATACTGTTAGACTGAGAGGCCAAGAAGGTGCACTGAGCCATAGATTGTGTCTGCAGTGACCTCATCGTGCTTGGAATGGCGAGATTGGCAGCAATTCATAACTGTTGAACTATCAACAGTTGAACATGCCCAACATTGGGGACCTGGAATGGGTGGGAGGCCGGGAGGGGCTTTTCCTTTTATCTCCCCATTTACCTCAGATACAAAAAACAAAAAACAAAAAAAAAAAGAAAAGAAAAGAAAAGAAAAAAACCCAATGTGAAGATAATAGTTTTACCCTCTTTCCTGTAGCCCTTGAACCTTTGTGCCCTAATTAACCATGTAAGGATTGTAAAAAAAAAAAAAATCTTAAAAAAAAAAAAAGATTTTGTCATTGTGGTAGGTTGGCAAGTGGGAGCTGTGAGCTGCGTCATTTCCAGCACAGCTTTTGAGCGCGAGTGCCTTGGCGAATGAGAGGATCTCACCCTGCCTTGGAAATGAAAACCTGGCTGGTGACTTCTTTCTTCCTGGGCCTGGCATGGGCCTGGTCTGCAGTGACTGTGTGGTGTGTGAGTGAGCACGTGGAAGGAGCAGCCCGTGGAGTGAGGACGAGAGCCCAGGAGAGCAGTTGAAAGAGGATGGGCAGGGTGCAGACCGATTCCCATGCCAGCTGGTAAAAAGCCAAAGTTACTGCACAGGTGGGTACATGAAAGATTGAGTGTACAGGGTCCTGTGTGTGACACAAAGATCTGTTCATTTAAAAATGAAGTGTGTGTGTGTGTGTATGTGTTGAGGGGAGGGGGCTGGGACAGCTCCGTGTTTGGCCTGAGATGCCTGTGGCCCATGTCAGAGGGCCAATAGCTTTGATGCCCTGGGAGGCAACAGTGACAGCTCAGGTGACCACTTTCCTTCCTGCCACCTGCTGCTAGGTCTGGGTTGAGTTCTGGGATCCTGGCTGTGGCCTGACCCTGCACCCTGTTCACTCCATGGGGAGTGAGCCAGAGAATGCGTGCTCCCCTCCACCTCTAAATAAATACAGAAATAAACAAGTAAACTGTGCTGTGGCCGCTGGCATCCCATCTCAGACTTACCAGTTCAATTGCTGCTACTCCACTTGCGATGCAGCTTCCTGCTTATTCACCGTTGGGAAGACAGCAGGAAACGGTTCCCAGCTGCTGGCGTCCCTGCCTCTCATGTGAGAGAAGCAGGATGGAGCACCTGGCCTAACCCTGGCTCTTGGGGCCATTTAGTGGGGAAAACCAGCAGGTGGAAGATGGATCTTTAAAAAGTCAAATAAGTAAAGGGCAAGGAAATGAAAGCTGACAGGTGCCAAGCAGCCGAGTCGTCTGCTTGGGCTCTAGAGTTTAAAAGCCACGTAAACGCCGTGGGAAACAGCTGCCTCTGAGCTCTTCAGAAGGGTCCCCTCTCCTAATGAGAGCACGTGCTGTTTGAAGTCTCCCTAATGATGTGCCAGGCCTGCAGGTTCTAAGGGTGTGTGAGGAGCCGTTTAAACAGAGGCCCCTGACATGAAACCAGACTCGGGATTAATGAGGACTCATTCCCTCTGTGAATTCTTCCCCAGCAAGTCAGGCGGCAGGCTGTGCACCCAGCCCAGGTTTCCCAGCTTTCATGTCCAGGCGGCTGCTCGGAGGTGTCCTTCCTCCCGTAGCTTTTGGAAAGCCGCGCTTTGGCATGGCAGTAGAATGGTACTCACAGGGGGTTGTTGGAGCCTCAATGCTGTATGCCTTCACTGCAATTGTAGTCTAGGCCTGAAGACAACAATTTGGGTTGATTCTTTCTTTTCTTTTTCCTTCCCCCCCCCCCCTTTTCTTTCACTGCTGTGAAGTTACTTATCAACAGTAATCACTTTGCCTGTGTTGTAACTCACTTCCACAAGCACACATTGTGCAAGGCACCGAAAGCTGTGTACCCTGGCCGACGGAGGGCAAGCTGCCAGACGAATGGCTGTAAGGTTACCAGGGGTTGGGTTTCTAGAAATTGTTAGACTGGCATTTTTGTTTGTTACCTGAAGCTCACTTGTTCTGAATGACCAGTTTTATGTATCAGAAATGCTTTGGAAAAAGTCAACAGCTATTCAAGCATGATGTGGAGACATGTTTTAAAACTAGGAATCCCCAACTTTGCCGCGGGTTTACTCGCTGGTAGTCATGGAGGGGGTTGGCACGGAATGTGACTGTGTGGTGGCGACATCCAGCTTGCAGAGCCCTTCTTAGTTTGTATTCCACTTGTCTTTGCAGTGGGACCAAAGGGCTGAAATCTGCCTGCCACTTGGAGGGGAAAGAAAATGGCAGCATTTCAAAGTGCTGGTGTTAATCTTCCCTGAATCTGGGTAGGCATTTGGAGTAGGGCAGCAGGGAGGGCTGGGGCTGGGTTGTGCCTCTGTCCACTTGGCCTGGCCCCTTCCCATCCTGTGCGCTCGGGGCTACTTTCAGTGTTGTTACCGAAACCTTGGTTCCTGATGGGTTTAACATTGTTGGGGTAGTATTGTTACAGAAACAATGTTGAAAGTTACAGTGTTGCTTGCCCCCCGCCCCAGTAGTAAAACCTAAGAGACACCAGGCACTGGAGAAGTTAAACGGCTCTGCTAGAGCATTCTAATTAAACAAGAAAGGACACATATCATGTACATTGTTTTTATTTATTTTGAGAAGCAGAGGGACAGAAAGACCCAAGGAAGAGCTAGAGAACAGGAAGAACAAATGTCATCGAGCCCTGTTCACTTTTCCAAGCGCCCAGCAAAGGCTGGAGCTCAACTGGGACTTCAATCCTGGTCTCCCATGCGGGCGTCAGGGACACAGACATCAGAGTGTGCATTCACAGCATCTGCATTCGAAGGAAGCCAGGGGTCAGGGTGGCCTTGGAGCCAGGTGTGACACTCGGTCACTTGCAGACAGACAGGAAGTGGGGTCTGCACAATAGTGACATGAAAGTGAACCTGGTAGGTTGTCTCCCAGGGAGAGGCCCTGTCAGGGAAGCTCTGTGCTGGTTGGCCAGAATCCCAGCTGGATGGCCAGAAGGCATCGAAGAAGTGTGATTAAGGCAGGTTCTACCTCCCAAGAGGGGATTGTAGTGGTTACTCTGGATTCTTTAGCCCTTTCGTTTGCTTTTCAGTCTGGTCAGGCTCTGTGGAAAGAGTTCAGTGTTTGTCAGCCTTAGGCACTGGAGCACTTGGAAAATGACATCCCTGCACTCACCAAAAACTACAAAAAGCGAGTGTGGCTTTGTTTATCTCATTCCAGCTAATCTTTTGCCAAATTGGAATTTGTGTGGCAGATTTTGGTTCCAGATGGAGCAGTCTTGATAATATATTTTGAAAATTGTGCCCACTGCTCTTTTTTGGGTAAATATCAGAGCCTGTTACAAAATTCATATTCCAAAAATATCTTCTTGAACCACTGTGTGAATGGGTGGCGCTTTCATTCCAGTATCACTATAGAATCCACACAAAAACTGTTTTTGGAGTGAGTTCATCTTAATTGTTGGGTTTGTGGTTTCCGGTACAGTGTAGCTATGTTGCTACACTATTGTTTGTGAGTGGAGACACCAGGTAGTCTTATAAACAAGCCCGTACTGTGGCGCAGTCCGTTAAGCAGCCCCTGAAGATGGTCATGCTCCTTATCAGAATGCGGGTTTGAGTCTCTGGCTGCTCTGCTTGTGATCCAGCTTCCTGATGAGGCGCAGGGACCCCGAGATGACATGCCCAACCTGCCATGCCACACCACCGGCATCTTGTAGGGAATGTTGCCTTACCAGTTTTTTGCTGCCTTTGCAAATGGGACCCGAAGCAAGTTACATGGCTTGCAGCTTGCTACCCGTTACTCCTAGTGTTTAAACGAAGAGCTGTGTCTTTCTTACTCATTAACGGTTTCTTACCAATGCTTGATACAGTGAGTGAGCCAACCAAGCGAAAGTTTAGTTTCCCCTTAGTTTGTGGAAGTCTTGGCTTCCTGTGGGGTCTGTGTGCTTCTATCTTTTGTTTTTTATTTATTTACTTTTTAAACATTTATTTGAAAGGCAGAATTAGAGAATCTTCATCTACTGCTGATTCCCTACCCAAATGACAGCAGTAGCAAGGGCTGAGCCAGGCTGGAGCCAGGGGCCAGGTGCTTCTGGCCTTCCCAGGCAGGTGCCTGGGCCCGAGCACTCGGAAGCGCAGTAACCAGGATCTGAACC
Source organism: Ochotona curzoniae (assembly GCF_017591425.1). Taxonomy (NCBI): domain Eukaryota; kingdom Metazoa; phylum Chordata; class Mammalia; order Lagomorpha; family Ochotonidae; genus Ochotona; species Ochotona curzoniae. Next base: position 4,116,797 of record NW_024467106.1, read on the forward strand.
AGTCCTGGCTCATGTGGTATGCCAGTGTTGGTAACAGCTTACCAGTGTCACCATGCTGACGTGGGGTGGTTGGCGCCTTGTGGGTTTTCTAAATGGGACCATTTAATAGTGTTGCCATCATTGCTCCTTTTTAAATCAAAGCAATCCAAGAGAACTCCAGGAATGAAGAACAGTTTTTTCTTTCTGAGCTTCCCTCACGGCTGTGGGGTGGGGTGGGGGCTTGCTGCCTCTATTCCTGTGGGGACAGCAGAGACACCAGGCATGAAACGCTGCAGGGGTTGGAGATGCGCACGGGTGGACAAGCACAGGGCATTTTTAGGGTCCTGTAGCAGCAGGTACGAGCCATTATCTGATAGAAAAACCCACTTTACTGCACAAGGCACAGGGGCCTCTGGGGTGACCCCTGGGCTTGGTTACAGGTGACGTCATGTGTTGTCTATCGGAGCTGCATACCACACCAGCCTAAGACGCTCGTGGGTGCTCACAGCTTCCTGCTGTTTTCCTGTAAACCTGAAATAGCTCTTAAAAAGCAAATCTAGGGCCCGGCGCGGTGGCGCAAGTGGTTAAAGGTCCTCGCCTTGCACGCCTGGGATCCCATATGGGCGCCGGTTCTAATCCCGGCAGCCCCGCTTCCCTTCCAGCTCCCTGCCTGTGGCCTGGGAAAGCAGTCGAGGACAGCCCAACGCTTTGGGAACCTGCACCCGTGTGGGAGACCCGGAAGAGGCTCCTGGCTTCGGATCGGCATAGTATCGGCCCGTTGCGCTCACTTGGGGAGTGAATCATCGGACGGAAGATCTTCCTCTCTGTCTCTCCTCTCTGTATATCCGCCTTTCCAATGAAAAAATAATAAAAAAAAATAAATCTTTAAAAAGCAAATCTAGGGCTCGGCACGGTGGCTTAGTGGCTAAAGTCCTTGCCTTGAATGCACTGGGATCCCATGTGGGCATGAGTTCTAATCCCGGCAGCTCCTGGCTTTGGATCGGTGCAGCACTGGCCATTGCGCTCACTTGGGGATTGAATCATTGGATGGAAGATCTTCCTCTCTGTCTTTCCTCCTCTCTGTATATTTGACTTTGCAATAAAAATATATAAATCTTAAAAAAGGAAAGAAAGAAGTCAGCATTTGTCCCAGTGCTAAGATGCCAGTTCAGACCCCCTGTACCCCGTCCTCAGATTACCTGGGTTTGAGTCCCGACTGTAGCTCCTCTCCCTCAGCCTCCTTGCTGACGCAGGTCTTGAGGGTGGGTGGGGTAGGAGGGGACACGGCTTAGTGGTTCAAGTACTTGAGTCGCCACTGCCAACATGGGAGACCTGGCTGCAGCCCACAGTTCTAGGTACTTCATGATTGACCCCGTGGCACATGCTCTGTGCCTCCCAGAGAAATAAAAAGCTTTTAAAAAGAATCAGTGCAGTAAAGTAAGAGCTTTGAGGGAAGAGACCAGAAGTCCCTTGGCTGTTGTCAGAGCGAGTAGCTATCGCACATGGGAGGGCGGCCTGCAGGTTTGCCCTTCACACGTCCCTGCCTCGCTTCCGCTAGGCTAAGTAGAGAGGCGTTACCTCCCCTCAGAAGGCCGTGATACGCACAAGGCTCTTTCTGATCATGCTGTTTATGAATCGGGTGTTTGCTTTCTGAAAAGGCAACTTGAAGCCGTATTTCAGGAATTGAGGACATGAGGACATTCTGTCACCGTGATGAGGCTGTGCTCCGCTCACCTGCTCACACTGTCTCCATCTTCCTGTTCCTTACGGAGTAAATGTCCAGCAGGATTGCGTGTGAGAGGTGCTTGGGGTCACCGAGATAAGAGCAGGCTATTAGCTGTTCGCTCCCAGGTCTCTCGTAAAGCAAAGCTTGTCTTAATTGCTGTTTACAATGCCACGTAGGATGACAATTAGAAGGTGACCTCTTCTCTATGATGTTGTCAAGAGTTTTTGTAGGTTTAAAAATGACATGCATCTCTTGCCTCGTGGTACCTAAAGGACATGAACATGCAGTGACTCTTACGTCTTGTGACCTGGCAACCAGAGTCAAGTTGGCAGCAGAGGATTTGGGACCCTGGCCTCTTAAACAGCGCACACCACGCACTGTCGCCCCCGTGATGCCCGGTGGCTGCCTGGCCACTGTAATCTCCACAAAGTACCCTCCAGCCTGGCAGAGCTGATGAGTCTCACGTGTACCCACTCAACGGTGTTCTTCAACTTCCCCTGCCCGCTACCTCTCAAAGCTCTGGGTTCGGACTGGAGTCACTGCTGGAGGACTTCCTGTCCTCCTCCTGCACCTTGCTTCTGCGGGCTTCGGTCAGGACGTGGACATGGCACAACCCTGCCTGGATTATCAAGGGGCTGAGAGCCAGGAACCTGGTAAAGAACCCTAAGAATATGGCGGGCATTAGAGTAGGAGACTCTGGGAGTCCAGATCACCTGCTGCCAGTGCCCCAGAGGCCAGGGGACACACAGAGAGCCTGGGTCACCTGCTGCCAGTGCCCCAGAGGCCAGGGGACACACAGAGAGCCTGGGTCACCTGCTGCCAGCAACCCAGAGGCCAGGGGACACAGAAAGTCCTGAGTTTTTGCTTCATCAGTTAATGGCTGTGTGACCGGGAAGGTGACTTTGGTGTTCCATGCCTCACAGTAACTGGGATGCTTCGAGCTGAGCTTGGATGTGGTAGAGATACATGGGAAGTGGTAGCTATTATTTTAAGATTTTTACGTATATTTTAAAATTATTTTTGCAGTCCAGTGCCTTGGCCTAGTGGCTAAAGTCTTGGCCTTGTATACATCAGAATCCCATATGGGTGCCAGTTTATGTCCCAGCTGCTCCACTTCCTATCCAGCTCCCTGCCTGTGGCCTGGGAATGCAATCGAGGATGGTCCTGAGACCCTGCACCCATGTAGATGACCTGGAAGAAGCTCCTGGCTCCTGGCTTCAGCTCGGCTCAGCTCCAGCCGTTATGGCTACTTGGGGAGTGAAAGAAAGTGTCTCTCTTTCTCTCTGTAAATCTGACTTTCTAGTAAAAAAGAAAGGAAGAAATATTGTGCTTATTTGTTGGAAAGGCAGGAGGAGGGAGGGAGATAGTTTATTCCCCAAATGCCCACACAGCTGGCTCTGGAGCAAGCGAAAGCCAGGAGCCAGGACTCCATCCGGGGCTCCCCCATCGGCAGTCAGAACCCAAATACTTGGCTGTCTTCTGCTACCTTGCTAGGTACACTAACTGGTAGCTGCATTGGAAGCAAGGAGCTGGGACTTAGGCTGGCATTCCCAAATGGGATGCAGGCTTTGCAACACCTGCCACTGTTACTCATCTTTGTTCCCCAGATGCCTGCGCTGACTGAGCCCGGGGCTAAAGACCCAATCCTAGTGACTGGTGTGGGTGGCAAGGACCCAGCAACGTGAGCCATTACTTGCTGCCCCAGAGTCTGCATTGTCAGGAAACTGGCATTGGGAGGTGGAACCAGGAATAGAACCCAGGTTCTGCAGTAGGGGGCATTTTAAGCCACCAGGCCTTGGGCCAGCATTGTGACTTGTTTATGGCTGCCATCTGCGATGCTGGCGTCATATGTGGGCACTAATTCGTGTCCTGGCTGCTCCATGTCCAACCCAGCTCCCTGTTAATGACCTTGGAAAGCCGTGGAGAGTGGCTCCAAGTGCTTGGACCCCTGCCACCCACAAGTGAAGGCAGGAAGAAGCTCCTGGCTGCAGCCTGGCACAGCCCTAGCCCTTGCTGCCATTTGAGGAGTCAACCATTTGATCGAAGATCTCTCTAGCTGACTTTCAAACAAACAAATAAATCTTTAAACAGATAAAACATTCTGCTAGCCCAAATTCTTCTCCCTTTCCCTATCCTTCCCCGGCAACCATCTCTGGCTTAAAAAATGTAATACTGAAGACAACTGAGAGGTGAGAATAGGTCGAAGGATGTTACCACATCTTTTCTGGCACTCTTTATTTATTGGAAAGTCAGATAAACAGAGAGGAAGATCATCCGCTAGTTGACTCCCCAACTGGCCACAGTGGCCGGAGGTGAGCCAATCCGGAGCCAGGAGCTCCTCCGGGTCTCCCACGTGGCTGCAGGGTCCCAAGGCTTTGGGCCGTCCTCAACTGCTTTCCCAGGCCACAAGCAGGGAGCTGGATGGGAAAACGGATTGCTGGGATTAGAACTGGTGTCCATATGGGATCCTGATGCATGCAAGGCGAGGACTTTAGCTACTAGGCTACCACGCTGGGCCCTTGTGTTTGTAACAAAAGGACAGTGACCATCCCACTTTATCCTGATTGCATCACATACTTTGGGATTAAGTCATTAACAGCAGCATGCCTTGTAAACATGTCCGGTGGCATGAGGAGTTGCCAGCTCCTCTGGGAAGGACCTCTGTCCCTTGACTTCGTGTAAACTCCCTGGTTCAGAGGTTCAGCAAGGATTCTTCTGCAGTCCTGAGCTCGTAAGGAATTGTGCTGCTGGGCTCAGGGCCCTGCTGGCCCTCACCACCGCCCCGAGCTTCCTTGCTGGCTTCCGCTGTGACTAAGGGCTGGGCAGGAAGTGGGAGCAGGAGCCCAGTGCACTGAGGGCTTTGGTCTGCATGCAACAGTGTCGCAGCTCAGCCCACATTCGGTTTCCTCGGGCAGTGGTGACAGCCCCTACCATCCTGAGACCCTGGGAAGATCTTTTTGTACCTGTTAGTCCCAGTTCTCAACCCCCACCCACCCCCATTGCCTTGTTTGTGTGTCCAGCTCCCATGGGGATTCCCAGCCCAGTTCCTAGGTCCGAGGGCAGCTGGGAGTGTTGGTCCTGGCCCCACAGCTGTTGTCATGGTGATGTGGATACTCAGAAGGGCTGAGCCTGGAAACCTGGAGGCCTGGAGGCCTGGAGGCAGCCAGTATCCTCGGCAGGATTTTCGTGTTCCTTGGGCATGGCCGATGGCTTCCCAGCCTGCTCCAGGGTTGCTCCCAAGGCCCGCGTAGTCCCATGTGTTCTGATCAAACAGAACCTTCCTGACTACTCTCTGGGCTGTTTGCTTGTTGTAATGTGGCAAAATACACATAACACAAAACTTGCCTATTTATTGCTTTTGTTTGAAATGTGCTATTGTGATTCTGTTCACTGACAGATGAGGACACTCACTTGCAAAGAAAGCTGCTGGCTGCAGCCCGGGACCGGGGAGTGGGAGGTGGTGGTGGGGCTCCCAGGGTGGCATCCACGGGACTGCACACAATGCCCTCTGGAAGGCGGATCCTGATGATGGCCACGGTGGCAGGCAGCTTCTGGTTCACTCCATCTGATTCTTTCTGTGAGTTGGTAATATTTGCACCTCCAAGATATTGTAACTCAGAAATGGTTACAGCTGCAAACAGTGGAATAAGAGGAAGCTAGAATAATTTGTAGCCACTCAACAGAGCCCAGCACAGTGAGACCAGAGAGACAATTTGAAGTATGTTTCTTTCTAGAACCTGGATAGTTTTCAGCTATCCAGCAGAGCTTACTGCCCTTGTATAACTCGGGCAAAGGAAGCGTGTGTGCTGGGATGATCGGGTTATAAACACGTAGATAATTCACATTCTTGGGCACAGCTTGGCCAAGGCAAGTCATATGGTAGAGATTTTTTTTTTTTTTTTTTGGCACCTGATCTCAGGAAGTAGAAGAGTTTAACACACAGTTGAATTAAAAAAAAATTTTTTTTTCAGCTTATATGTAAAATTCTCATGTTATTGGTTATTCTTCATAACTTAAATCACTTATCACTGTATTTGAGGGCACCTTATAGAGAGCTCCCTACAGGCACCGTGGCCAGCTGAGCCCAAAGCTGTGAGCCAGGAGCTCTGCTTGGTTCCCACCTGGGTGGCAGAGGCTCAAGGACATGAGCCACTGCTGCCTCCCAGGGTGCGTATCAGCAGGAAGCTGGATCGGAAGTGGAGCCGGGGCTTGGACCAGCTGGTCCCACCCGGGCTGTTATCTGTATACCTAACATTTGCCCTAACATCTCTTTATAAAGATGTATTCATCCAAAAGTCAGAGTTACACAGAGACATCTTCAGTCTACTGGTTCCCTCCCCAGATGACTGCAATGAGTGGAGCTGGGCTAGACTGAAGCCGGGAGCCAGAAGCTTCTTCTGGGTCTCCCAAGTGGGTGCAGGGGTCCAGGCACTTGGGCCATCCTCTGTTGCTTTCCCAGGCCACAAGCAGGGAGCTGGATTGGAAGTTGCATGGCAGCTGGCAGTCCCAGCTCAGTCTACAGGTCTCCTCTGTGCTGCTGTGAACTGCTGACTGCAAAGAGTCTTGTCTTTGGCAAGAAGCCTCAGCCTTGAGCTGAACGGCAGCACCTGTGCGTTCTTGTCCTGCGTGGTGAGGCAGGGGATTCCTTGTTACTGTCCTGGGGGTGAAAATGTGTGTGGGAGAGAGTCTGGCTCTTCCCCCCCAGGAGGATGAACCAGGCTGGGGAACCTACAGGGCTCTAAGCCACCAGCTCTCCACCTGCTGACTTGGGGTTGGTTCAGGCTGCTATGACCCAGCACAGGAAATGGGAGGCTGGCTCTCTTGTTGAGTTCACATGTCAGAGGGTGTAGGGACCTCTCTGGAGCTTCCTGTAGTTAACAGGACCCCACCATCTGGACCCAGTCACGCCCCAGGTACCCCACCTTCAGCTCCCATCACATTGGGGGTTGGGTAGTAACAGGTGAGTTTTGGTGACCTTCTGCCTTTCATCTGTAATCATGATATATGGAAACTCGAACAGTGGGGTGGGGGGGGGCAGCAGGGTTCATTATTGGACAGATGAGTGTTTGGGAAAACCATGAGAGACGTTTGTGTCCGCCCGCTTTTCTTGCTTATGGCTAAGACACCTGGGAAGCTGCTTGGGAAGGAGAAAGGTTATTGCTTTTCGGTTAGTGGTTTCGGAGCTTCTGTGTGGTGATTGTGGTAGAGTGCCAAAGAGGGAAAATCAGATGGCAGACTGGCCCACTCGCCCCCTCCCGAGAAAGCCTCAGCGACTGAGTCACAGTTCCCACCCTGGCAGCCCAGCTGATCCAGTCCAGTCCATCTCTTGCTGAGACCACCCTCTGTAGCCGGTAGCCAGCAACTGGGCCTTGGGCTGTCGTGTGCCTAGCACATGGGCCTCTGAGGGGAGCACCTGCACTTGCATTTTCCTTCCTTCCTCCATTCTGTCATCCCTTCCTCCTTCCTTTGTTTCTTCTTGTTCGATTCTAGTTGGTTTGGCTAGGTTGGGATGCTGTGCTTGCTGTGGGTACATGACTGGGGCTCATCTTTCCTAAAATAGGCAAGGCTGGATTTTTAGCCTGAATGCCTGCGCCCCAGCAGTTAGAGTGACTCTCATTGGATGGAGTCTATTGATAATTAGTTTTTTTTTCTATCACCTCTGATAAATTGGTATCAGTAGGCTTTAAAATGTTCATATGCAGGGCCAGCACCATGGCATAGCACGTAAGGCTGCTGCCTGCAGCCCTGGCATCCCGTGTTGGTGCCAGTTTGAGTCTCGGCTGTTCCACTTGCAATCTAGCTCCCTGCTAATGTGTGTGGGAAAGCAGAGGAGGATGCTCCAAGGCTTGGGACCCCTGTATTCATGTGGAAGATGCGGAGGAGGCTCCTGGATCTTGGCTTCGGACTGGCCCAGCTGCAGCCATTGTGTCTGGGGAGTGGACCAGCGGATGGAAGATCTCCCTCTGTCTCTGCCTCTCCCTCCTCTCTCTGATTCTGCTTTTACATAAAGAACTAAATAGAAGTTCACGTCTAGAGATGCAGTAGTCCTCATGGGAATGTTAACAAATGAGTCTTGAATCAGTCTGTCTGAGAGAGCTGTATGACTTCGTATGACCCACGAAGAGAAGCTGGAGTCTGGTTGGCTGCAGTGTCCTCAGATCCTAGACTAGTGCTCGGCATGTAGCAGGTGCACAGTAAAATATCTGTGGACTGGATATGTTTTTAGATGTTGCAGTTGCCTTCTGTAATTGTAATATTCTATTGTGGTACCTGAAAAAACGTTCTTGGCTTTTAGACAATTGTCTCAGGTTGCCCTCCCTCCCCCACAAGTGTGAAGCCTTTTTTCTACAATCGATAATCAATCCATACTTGGTTATCAAAGTGATGCCCATTTCTGAAAACCATTTTATATTTCTTATGGGATCAAAATAGGAAGCACATCAATCAACCAAAAAAAGCAATAGTTCAATATTTTATGCAACAGGCTTTTCTGTCAATTTAAGTGTTTCTTTCATAAATGTTTTATCTCTATTTTTGATCTCCAGTTGGCAGACACTCAAGTCCCTATTTTGGAACGTTCTCCCATCAGCCCAATTGTAAAGTTAACAGTAAAATGAATGTGACATATTGCTAGAGAATGTATGGAAATACCTACGTGTTTGAGTGTTAGGTACAAAGGTAGCAGAGCAGTGAGCAGCTATGTGTGTGGCAGCCAAAGACAGAGACAGCTGGGCCACAAGCGCCTCTCTCATCAGGCACATTGTATATCATAAATAGGCTTTTTTTCATCAATTGTGACTGAATCCTTTAAAAAACAAAAGGTGGTGTGTCATAGTGTCTCCAGTGTTGAGATTTTGTGTAAAGGATTCAGATGGGCGGTTGGTCGGGCTCCTTCCAGGATTTTACTACAGTGCGTGTCTGCAAGGGTGGACAGTCCAGGTCCTTGTCCTGGGGACAGGTGCCTGCACAGGAGGCTGGGCCTCGCAGGGCACTCGGAGCAGCCTCACCTGTTTGCTGAGGTCCCAGCATGGTCAGGTGTCCCCCACCCCCGGTGTTTACTGTATGTAAATTTCTGTCGGGTGCTTAGAATTCTCTCTCTTTTTTTTTTTTTTTAAACAATTGATGGGAAAGAAAGAGATGGCTGTGACCACCAAAGCCAGAAGATTCATTGGAGTCTTGCCCGTTAGGGGCAGCGAGCCAAGCACTTCGGCCATCTTCCTCTGCTTTTCCCAGGCCATGAAGAGGGAGCTGAAGTGGAAGTGGGGCAGTGGGGCACAAAGTGGTACCCATACAAGGTGCTGGCATCACGGGGGCTGGCTTTACCTGACACACAACAATGCCAGTCCTTTGTTGGGGGTTTTCAATTTGCTGTGTTTTTTTGTCCTTGTTAAAGATTTATTTATTTTATTGGAAAGGCAGATGTACAGAGAGGAGAGACAGGAAGATCTTCTATCTGATGATTCACTCCCCAAGTGACCACAACAGCTGGTGCTGTGCCGATCTGAAGTCAGGAGCCAGGAACTTCTTTCCGAGTCTCCCACACGGGTGCAGGGTTCCAAAGCAGTCTTTGACTGCTTTCCCAGGCCACAAGCAGGGAGCTGGATGAGAAGTGGAGCTGCCAGAATTAGAACCAGCACCCATATGGGATCCCGGCTCGTTCAAGGCAAGGACCTTAACCATTACACTATCATGCCAGGCCCTGCTGTGGTTTTCTTTAACCTGGTTTTGGTCCAGTAGAGTTACTTTATCAAAATATCTTGATTAAGATATGTTGGATAGCCTGTCCATAAGAAATATGATGCCTCCCAGTTTCTGGAAACTGGGAATTTGGAGATCAACATACCAGCAGGTGAAATGACTACTGAAGCCCCAGTGAGGTCCCCGAGGGACATGGGGATTGGCGAGGCAAGGGCAGCCTTTCAAAGGCATCAGTCCCACCATAAGGCCTACTTCCCTGCCTCGCCTTACAGGCTGGCTGATAAGGGGCCTGGGTCTGCACCCGAGGTCACCAGGTCACCGTAGTGACCCGGGACTTCCTTCCACAAGTCACTCCAGCCCCCTGAGAAGCTCAGTGTGAGCTGGGATTCCCTTCTGAGACAACCACTGTTTACAAAACAGAGTCCAAGTCAAGTCTTGTTTACAATGTAAACGACTCCAGGCCGCTAAGTCCAGTGGCTGAAGTTGTGGCATGGTGGGTTTAGCTGTCAGTTGCCATGCTGGCATCCCATGTTTGGCTTCCAGCTGATCCCCTTCCAACCCAGTTCCCTGCACATGCCTCTGGGAAGCCAGTGGAGGATGGCCCAAGTGCTTGGACCCGTTCCCCACACGGGAGACCCGGATTGAGTTCCTGGCCTCATTGCTTTGCTCAGCCTGAGTCAGCCCCAGTTGGGGAGTGAACCAGCAGGTGAAAGATATTTTTTTCTCCTTCCCCCTCCTTTTCACTACCTCCCCCCTGCTTTCCCCTCCCCTCCTTCTTTCACATCCTGTATGTTGCTTTATCTTTTTGTAAATAAATCTTTTTTTTTTATTGTCCATAATTGGATTTTAGGATTCATGTAGTAAGAAACTCTTTTCTGAATCATAGATTATATCTGTAAAATCAGTTAAATAACTGAAAAGCACAGTCCTGTGTGTCACAAAAAAAAATCTTGGAGGAAAAAAGCAAGATGGTTGGGGGGGGCAGTGTTGTGGCGTAGTAGGTAAAGCTACTGCCTGTGACACTAACATCCCACATGGGCACCAGTTTGAGTCCTGGCTGATCTACTTCTGATCCAGCTCCATGCTAATGGCCTGAGGAGGCAGCTGAGGATGACATAAGTGCTTGGGCCACATTCCAGGCACGTGGGAATCCCTTGTCTGTCCCCTCGCTGCGTCTCTGCCCTCTTCTCCTTTTCCTGTCCATGTGGTGTTGAACGAGTTTTCGCAGGAGGGCTGGGAAACGCTTCCGCTGCAAAGGCCCCCCGTTTTGTGTGCTTCCAGTGTTTGTGGTGGTTAAATCATTGGAGGGAGACAGAGATGCTTGGGGAGACTCAAAGTAGCAGAAGACTCAAAGGCAACTGGAACATCACCATTCAGAAGCCAGCAGCCTGCCTTCTCCTGGCCCCTCCCACCCCGTGTGTCAGTGGCGTTTCTCAGCATGCTTGAGGGCGTGGCCAGAAGCGGCCGGCACCTGTGACCGTGTCAAGGGGAAAAGAGGAGGGCTCTGTTAAATGGGAAAACATTCTCCATCCCCGAGTCTGGTTACCCTGGGACACATCGCATGTCCATGTCCCTCCCCACTTCAAGGAAGATGGGCACAGTTCATGTCCTAGGACAGGTGCCAGTGGGAAAATGGCTGGGTGCCACTAGCAGGTACCTTGCAGACCCAGTCCTGGGTAACCAGGCCCACAGATGCCTCCTCCATAAGGCCTGGGGTGATGTCTTTGTGTTTCACCTGCTAGTGTTTCCCCCAGTGTACACAGAGATTCTATTCAGAATCTCCAGCATCTGTTTCCCAGGGAGGTTTTTTTTTTTTTAAAGAGAATTCACTTATATTCTATTTGAAAGGCCAGCCGACAGAGAGACCCATCTGCTGGTTCACTACTTATGTACCCGTCACAGCCATTGCTGGGCCAGGCTGAGGGCAGGAGCCAGGAATTCAGTTCAGGTCTCTCACGTGGGTGGCAGGGACCCAAGGGCTCGTCACCTATGACCTGCCAGGGTGTGCACGGAGCAGGGAGCTGCGTGAAGTGTGGAACCCAGTCTCTGGGGTATGGGGTGGGGGCCTCCCCAGCAGTGTGGGAACCTCTTCGCTGAATGCCAGCCTGCAGGAAGTAGGCTGGGGTGTGGGTGCAGGTGCCTTGCGGGGTCAGCCATGTGTGGAACTGGGGTCCCTTCTTGTCACAGTGTGCTTGCTGAACCTCCTTAAAGCCGGAAGGCGGTGAGAATGAATTGGTGGTAAGCGCTTTGGTGCAAAGTTGCTTTTGTTGGTGCTAACCAAGTTTCAGATGCCAGGACCTCCCACTTTGTTTCTTTGGTGACACTTTATTAAATAATTAACTCCTACTATCCCTTCTCTCCCCCAGGCCTGGAAGTTTGGGTGGAGTTTAGCCAGCCAGGGCTTGGAAATGTGCCCTTCCGGTCCCTGCTGTGCTGCACCCCCAGCTGCTCTCTACCCCTCACACTGCCTCCAGGGACTTCCTGGGCTCAGAACTCACCCTCCTACTCCACCTTCCTCCTCCTCACTCGGTCTAGAATGTGTTTCCTGGTGGGGTGGGGGTGGGGTGGGCTCTGGCGGGTCAGGGTGAGGAGAGGCCAGCTCCTGGGGACGCCTCTGCTGTCTAGCTTCTGTGGCAGCCAGGAAATGAACAAGTTGATTCCATTTCCGGATGGAAGCCGGACACTGGCGGGAAGGACAAGCGCCTCACGGTCACCCAGCCCCCTCTCCCGTTTCCGTCCCAGTGAGGGAGGGAAGTGCATTCACCAAGTCAGCTAACAAGCCGGCTCTGAGACTGACGTGTGTGTGACATACATGATTAATTTGAAAGGCAGAGTAGTAGAGAGCCATCTTCCATCCACTCGTTCAAGCTGCATCAACTGAAGCCAGGAGCCTGGAACTCCAGCTAGGTCTCCCCTATGGGGCACTTGGACCCGTTGATGCTTTCCTGGGTCCATTATCTGGGAGCTAGATACGAAGCAGAGCAGCCAGGACTTAAACCTGCACCCATAGGCCATGCCGGCAGTAGCTTAAGTGGTGATGCCACAGCACTTGCTGTGGGATTGATTTTGGGATTGATTTTTGAGTCATCATCTCTAGTACTTTTGTGCTTTGATAGACTGTAGAGTAATTTTTAAAATATTATAAAAATTAAGTTTGGGGTCCAGTTCAGTAGCCTAGTGACTAAATTCCTTACCTTGCAAGCGCTGGGACCCTGCACTGATGTGGGAGACCCAGAAGAGGCTCCAGGCTCCTGGCTTCAGGCTCTCTTAGCTCCAGACTTTGCAGCCACTTGGGAGTGAATCAGCAGATGGAAGATCTTCCTCTCTGATTTTCCAATAGAAAAAATAAAAATAAATAGTTTTAATTGAAAAGAGTTTTTTCCTCTTAAATCTTTCTTTATTTTTTTTTTAAAGATTTATTATTTTTTTTTATTTGAAAGGCGGATATACAGAGAAGAGAGACAGAGAGGAAGATCTTGCGTCCGATGATTTACTCCCCAAGTGAGTGCAGTGGCCGATACTATGCCGATCAGAAGCCAGGAGCCTCTTCCAGGTCTCCCACGCGGGTGCAGGGTTCCAAAGCTTTGGACCGTCATCAACTGCTTTCCCAGGCCACAGGCAGGGAGCTGGATGGGAAGTGAACCTGCCGGGATTAGAACTGGTGCCCATATGGGATCCTGGGCGTGCAAGGCAAGGACCTTAACCACAGCACCACCACACGCCGGGCCCTCTTTTTTTTTTAAATACACTTTAAAATTACTTACTTGAGAAACTGAGATACAGAAAGGGAAAGAATGGGGGAGAGAGAGTGGGGAGTGAGTGGGAGCCTTATCTGCTGGCTCGCTCCCCCCACCAGCTACAACGCAGAGGCTGGGCCGGCTGCAGCCAGGGGCCAGGAGCTCCACACAGCTCTCCCAGGTGGATGGCAGGGCCTCCCTGTGTGTGCAATGAGGTTGGTCACCTGTTTCACTCAGTGTTGGGGGCGGGCACACGCCTGCTTTTGTTTCTTTGTTGCTTTTGCTTCTTTGTTGCTTTTGCTTTGTCCAGAGGAATCCAGAAGAAGTGAAAGTGACAAGCTGTTGTAAGAGCCTTGGGCTTCCTGAGCCAGGTCTCAGGAGTGCGCTGCCCAGGTTCTCCCTGCCCCCCGGCCCTGCAGGTTCTCCCTGCCCCCCGGCCCTCCCGCAGGAGGGGCGTGAGGTCACTGGGCCTCTGACGCAGGGCCGCCCTGCATTCTTCACCCAGAGCCGGCTGCTAGCTGTGTCCCTCCAGCATCGGCCCCCTTGTTGCCCTTTACCACAATGTCATTATTGTTATAAAAACAAAAACGCAGCTTTTCATATTCTGGGTCTTCCCACACTCCTTGTGTCACTGACTGTCCATTTGCCTTCGCCTCTTTTGAACATCAGCCTCTTTTGTTTGTTTGCTTTATTCCCTCCCCTTTATTTTAAATTTATTTGAAACAGTTATAGAGAGGGGGAGAGATGTATCTTTAAAAAAAGAAAGAAAGAAAGAAAGAAAGTTTCTCTGGGTCTCCCACGCAGGTGCAGGGTCCCAAGGCTTTGGGCTGTCCCTGACTGCTTTCCCAGGCCACAAGCAGGGAGCTGGATGGGAAGCAAGGCCACTGGGATTAGAACCGACATGCATATGGGATCCCGGAGCGTGCAAGGTGAGGATCTTAGCTGCTATGCTACCGCACTGGGCCCTGAGAGAGATCTTCCAGCCACTTGTTTACTCCATAAATGTCTGCCAGGGCTGTTCCAGGCTGAAGCCAGGAGCTTCTTGGTCTCCTGTGTGTGTACAGCATTTAGGCCATGCTCCTTTGCCTTTCCAGGCCATTGGCAGTGAGCTCCATGGGTAGTGGAGCAGCCGGGACTCGAACTGGTGCCCAGACGCCCAGATGCGATGCTGACACTGCAGGCAGCCAGGTGCCGGCGTCGGCTTTTTTTTTAATCCATGCACTTATTTTCTTCTTGCTTGCTTATGCTCTTATGACTTTTTTTTTTGAAGATTTATTTATTTTTATTGGAAAGTCAGATGTACAGAGAGGAGGAGAGACAGAGAGGAAGATTTTATGTCCAATGATTCACTCCCCAAATGAGTGCAATGGCCGATGCTATGCCGGTCCGAAGCCAGGATCCAGGAACTTCTTCCGGGTCTCCCACACGGGTGCAGGGTCCCAAAGCATTGGGCCGTCCCTGACTGCTTTCCCAGGCCACAAGCAAGTAGCTGGATGGGAAGTGGAGCTGCCAGGATTAGAACCAGTGCCCATATGGGGGCCCGGTGTGTTCAAGGCGAGGACTTTAACCACTAGGCCACCGCGCTGGGCCCCATCATAGAGCAGATCCCTTCAAAGATACCGGTCCCTCTTCTTTACCTACTGACCTGGTAGGTCCTCTTTCAACTTCCTTTATCTACTTTTTTTTTTAAGATTTATTTTTATTTTTATTGGAAAGGTGGTTATACAGAGAGGAAGGTCTCCCGTCCGATGATTCACTCCCCAGGCGGCCTCAATGGCCAGAGCTGGGCCAGTCTGAAGTCAAGAGCCTCCTCCGGGTCTCAATCTACTTTTTTTTAAAGACTTATTTATTTTTATTGGAAAATCAGATATACAGGAAGGAGGAGAGACAGAGGAAGGTCTTCCATTTACTGATTCACTCCCTAAGTGGGCACAATGGCTGGAACTGTGCTGATCTGAACCAAGGAGCCAGAAGCCTCTTCCGGATCCGTGAGTACAGGGTCTCAAGGCTTTGGGCCATCCTCATCTGCCTTCCCAGGCCACAAGCAAGGGAGCTGGATGGGAAGCAGGGCTGCCGGGATTAGAACTATCACCAATATGGGATCCCAGCGCATGCAGGGTGATAACCTCAGCCACCAGGCTGCGTCGCTGGGCCCTTCATGATTTCTTTTTAGAATGCTTCAGTTGGGAGAGAGCCGTGGATGTGGAGCTTCTCCTGATTTGTCAGTCATTCATGTCGCCTGTGCGAGCCCTACTAGGCATTTAAACATTTTTACAGTTTTCATTTTGTTTGTAGCACAGAGAGACTAAGATCTGTCTGTCTGCAGGTTCACTGCTGATAAACAGTCAGGACTGGCCTTGGCCAAAACCAGAAACCCAGAACTCAGTCCAAATCTCCCACATGGTGGCAGGGACCCACGTGCCCGAGGCATCGCCTGCCATCTCCATGATGCCAAGGGCAGGGACTGGAAGAGCAGGAGCCACGCCTCACACCAGGCGCTGTGATGACGGGGCTCGAGACACCTGCTGTTGTAATACCCCATCTTTGTTGATATCCTGAGCAAAAATTAATGCCATTGTTGAACAGCTAAGCTTAGTTTTCTTAGCAGTTCCTTCTCACGTGTTCATCTTGAAGGTGTTAGGAAGCTAGTGCCAGCAACGGGGCTTCTGTTCAAATGCCATCATTCGGGACTTGGTGCTTGGAGTGCCCTGGGACCTGGCACAGTGCGTTAGGATGCTGTGGGTAATTCTAGCATCCCATAGGAGCACAGGTTCATAGTCCTTCCTGCTCTGCCTCCAGTCTGGTTCCCTGCTGATGGGCCTAGGAAAGCACTGGTGGACAGCCCAAGCACATGGCCTGCTCCCATCCAGGCAGGAAATCCGGATGGAGTGCCTACTCATGGTTCTAGCCTGACCACTGCCCCCTCCACGCCAGTGCAGCCATTTGGGGAGTGAACCAGGCAGGTAAAACATCTCTCTCTCTGTCTCTCTCTCCCTCTCTCCTTGTCACTCTTATAAAAAAAAAAAAGGTTTAGGGCCAGCATTGTGGCACAGTGAGTCAGTTGTTGCCTTTGGCATCCCCCATATGACACCCGCTTGAGTCTCGGCTGCTGTGTTTCCCACTTGCTGCTGGGAAAGCAGCAGCAGAACGCATGTTGCAGCCAGCCTTTGAAAAGTTGCCGCTTGGTCAAGTTGCGGTGTGCCAGTCACGAGGCCCATCCAGTTATCTAAG
Organism: Ochotona curzoniae; assembly: GCF_017591425.1. NCBI lineage: Eukaryota > Metazoa > Chordata > Mammalia > Lagomorpha > Ochotonidae > Ochotona > Ochotona curzoniae. Next base: position 4,133,168 of record NW_024467106.1, read on the forward strand.
ATGAGTTCTCCCACCTTATCCAACTATATCCATGCGAGCTGACTTTGTCATGCATTTCACCCTGAGTGAGGAATGGCAGCAGATTGCCTGCAGAGCTCAGCTGTCTTCCATTAAGCCAGGCATGAAAGAGATTTGGAAAAAATGCAAAACTGCACCACTCTTCCAAGAACTTTTTTTTTGAAAGCACAATTTTTAAAAATTAAAAGAAGCCAATATAATGTGATAGATTTAGCATTGTATTTGTATTCATTGATTTGCTTGTTTAAAATATATTCTTCTGAAACGCAGGGAGACGGGGAAGGAAAGAGGTCTTCCACGTGCTGATTCACTCTTCAAATGGCCTCAGCTGCCAGGGCTGGGCCAGGACCTCCACAAGGGTGGCAGGGACCCGAGGACTTGAGCCATCTTCTGCTCTTTCCCCAGGCCATTAGCAAGGAACTGGATTGGAAGTGGAGCAGCGGGGGCTTGAATCACTGATGTGGGACGATGGCATTACAAGCAGACCCACACCGGACCTGGGAGTTGTCTTTTTAAACAAATCCATAAACATCAAAACCGAGTTTTTGCGTTCTGATGGAGTGTGGGCAGATGTAATTCCATTGGATACCAGCTCTTTGGATCCGACCCGAGGGGTCCGCACACTGGCTGGCGTGGGACGGCGGGCAGGGGAGGGATGCGCTGCTGGCCTCTGCTCCCTCCTGGAAGCAGCAAAGGCGTTTTGTTAAAGGACCGCCTATAATGTTTGCCTACAAAGGAGTCTTTAGAAGATCTGGAATTTTTTTTTCCCATTAAGTTTTCCACTATTTTGTCAAGAATGTAAGTGGGCTGATTAGTTTTTCGTCTGTTTCGAATTTTCTCCTAGCTGCTGAGGATCGGGCCATCGGAACGCAGGGCGTGGCAGCCCAGCCTCAGAGCCGCTGTGTTAGTAGCTCAGGAGGAGAGCTGGGCCACAGTTGCCCAGGGGTGTGGATGTAGCTGCTGTTGAGGAAGGGTTTCATGGTCTCCTGTCTTATCAGTGCCCAGAGCTTTTAGCGAGTGCTGCGTTACAGTAGACAGAGTGCTCGGGCCCAGATAACTTTATTGAAAACACGGAGTTGGCCCGTGGCCAGGGTTTTAACGTGGACTCCAGGCAGAGGCAGCTGGGTTACATTGCTGTTGTCCTCTTTGTTGATAAGGGCTTTCAGAAGCAGCTGCTCTCTTCTTCGTAGCGCTGATTAACTTACTTGAAAGGCAGAGCTGCAGAGAAAGATGGAGGGTTGGGAGATGTTTCTTCCAATGGTTTACTCTCCAGATGGACTCGGCAGCTGGGGCTGGCCAGGCCAAAGCCAGGAGCTTCATCTGTGGCACCCACCTGGATGGCAGGGATTCGAGCACTTGGCCCCGCCTCTTCTGCTTCCCAGGTGTATCAACAGGGAGCTGGATTAGAAGTGGAGCAGCTGGGACAGAGCCAGTGCTCCAATGAGGTGTGCAAGTGGCCCAGGTTGTACCTTAACCCAATGTGGCACAACTCTGGCCTCAGGAAGCACATTTTTTTCTTCCAATTATGTTGTATTTACTTATTTGAAAGGCAGACAGAGAAAAGGAGAGAGAAGCCTTGCATTCACTGGCTCACTCTCCCCATGGCTGTAATACCTGGGGCTGGGCAAGGTGGAAGCGGGAGCCGGGAGCTTGTTCTGATTCTCCCATGTGATGCTGGGACTCAGGTTCTGTGTCAGGTGCATTGGTCGGGGGCTGGATCAGAGGCGGAGCAGCTGGGACTTGAGCTGCTGCGTCTCAGTCGGCTTTGCCACAACGCTGGCTCCAGGAAGTGCTTTAACTGCTGCAAAGACCCAGGGCTTAGCAGACTGGGGGTTACACCAAGGGCGACTCTTGGCAGAGGACGCGTGTCTGACGGTCTTTACATCAGTGTGATTGGCGTGAGCTGCGGGGCGGGGTGGGATGGCGCCATGCCTGCAGAGGGCCGTCCCCTGAGCGCACCTTGCTCCGAGGGCCAGTGGCTTAGACTGAATGGTTTCTGTGTTATTGTTGTCTAGCAGTGTAGAACGCCACAGCCTTGCGCACACATCCTTCCTGGACTCCGGGACTTTGAGTTAACGTGGTCACTTCTCTCAGGCCTTTGGGATAGGATCAAGTGTAGAGTGAATGTAATCGTGCCAGGGGGTTCCCTGGTGCTCAGCCTCATGGGCTGTAGAGAACCAGTAATCTTGGCAATCTCTCTCTTTTTCTTTTTAACATTTATTCATTTTTATGGTAAAGTCAGATATATAGAGAGGAGGAGAACAGGAAGGAAGATCTTCCATCTGCTGATTCACTCCCCAAGTGACTGCAAGGGCCGGAGCTGAGCCGATCAGAAGCCAGGAGCCAGGAGCTCTTCCAAGTCTCCCATGCGGGTGCAGGGTCCGAAGGCTTTGGGCCGTCCTCCACTGCTTTCCCAGGCCACAAGCAGGGAGCTGGATGGGAAGTGGAGCTGCTGTGATTAGAACCAGTGCCCATATGGGATCCTGCTATGTTCAAGGCAAGGACTTTTAGCCGCTAGGCCACTGTGTCAAGCCCAATCTTGGAAATTTTCAATATTTGTCCCTTATTCTTTGTGATAATATTAAGAATGACCAGTCCTAGGCCTGGCATGGTAGCCTAGCAGCTAAAGTCCTCGCCTTGCACGTGCCAGGATCCCATATGCATGTCAGCTCTAATCCCAGCAGCCCTGCTTCCCATCCAGCTCCCTGCTGTGGCCTGGGAAAGCAGTCAGGGATGGCCCAAAGCCTTGGGATCCTGCACCTGCGTGGGAGAACTGGAAGAAGCTCCTGGCTCCTGGGTTCAGATTGGCACAGTACCGGCTGTTGTGATCACTTGGGGAGTGACCCATTGGACTGAAGATCTTCCTCTCTGTCTCACCTCCTCTCTATATATCTGCCTTTCTAGTAAAAATTAAAAAATTTTTTTTAAAAAGGAAAAAGAAACCCAACATTTTACAGCAATTTGTTTGTAAAGTTACTGAGGAGAGAGATCTTTCTTCTACTGGTTGACTTTCCAGTGATCGCATGCCTGGGGCTGGTCCAGGTCAGAGTCAGGATCCTGGCACTCCACTGGGATGTCCCCACACGGATGCAGGGCCCAAGCACTGGCCGTCTCCCACTGTTTTCCCAGGTGCATCGGCAGGGAGCTGGATCCGAAGTAGAACAGTAGGGCTTCAAACTGTTGCCTGTGTGGGATGCTAGTGTCACAGCGCTGTTCCTGTGCTGTCTGTATCAAGCTGCACCTTGGTATCCTAGGAGAAAATAGGACCCCAGGACCCGAGTGAGGGCTGAGGATGCCTCTGCAGCAAGTTGTCAAGGAGACACTGTTTTGGAAAGGTGCATTTATTTGAAAAATGTATGTCTGTTTAACCCGCTGTGCTGTAAGGGACAGTTTCCAGTTGGAGAATCATCTTAGTAATGGGAGAGCTTGCTTGGTGGTTTGCTAGTCATCTCGGTGAGTGTTCTGTGGCTGAGCATCCGGGCGGGGAGGGACCTTGTCCTCACAGAGGACCTCTCAGCGTGCTGGACGCTCCCCTCGTCTGGCTGCTGTCCCTCGAGCTTGCCTTGGGAGTGGACGGACAGTGCACATGTCTGCACTGCTCGGAGCGCGAAGCAGAGGTGCAGCACTGTGGAGGTGAGGTGCAAGGTGGAATAGCGGCTCAAGGCCCGGGACCTGAAGTGAATCCTTACAAAGGTCCCGAGAAGGCTGCAGCTCGTGTTAAGGAAGTGAGTGCAAGGAGGACCTGTGTGTGGAGTAGATGATGGTTATAGTTTCATGGGTGTATACTACAAACTCATCCTGTTGTATATATTAAACATGTACACCTTTTTCTGTCAGTCACCGCTCAAGAAAGTGGCTTAAGACAAGCGGAAGCTAGGGGCTCGCTGTGGTGGTAATACAGGATGAGCAAACACCTGCCACAGCGGCATCCCAGGTTCAAGTCTTACCTGCTCCACTTCCATCAGCTGCCTGCTAACATACCTGGGAGAGCAGCAGGTGATAGCCCCTGCACCCACAAGGGAGACCCAGAAGAAGCTCCTGGTTGCTGAGTTTTGTCTGGCCCAGACCTGGCTTTTGTGGCTGACTGGAGAGTGCACCAGTGGATGGAAGATCTTTCTCTATTCACCTCTCAACAGCAGGCTGACCTGTGGTGTTGGTGTGGGCTGTGGTGTGGTGGGTTAAAGGGCGGCTTGGTGCTGTTGGGTCTGACTTGGCACTTCCCTGTTTTGCATGCACCTCATGACTGATCTGTTCTATCTGCATCATTTAGGCAAATGACTAGAGCTGTGCGGAGCTTGTGGCCAGCTCTGTCACGGGCCCTTCCCTGGGCTCAAACCTGAATCTCCTGGGGCTTCTTGGGAGGTGGCCAACTTTCCTTCTGGACCTCCCCCTGAAATTCTCCCTTGGCTTGGATGAGCTCACCGGCTCTCTGGCTCCTGGCCACGTCACCCTCTGGGTTCCTTCCTGGGCCCCAGGCTTTGTGCGCCTCTGCCATGGCGGGTCCAGCTCTCTGTCCGGATGAGCCAGCGTCCATCTGTACCAGCTGTGGTCAAAGGCCTGAGGGCCCCTCTCTGTCTGCGTCCTGTTGTCCCTGGGATTGACAGAGTTTGTGTGTGATGTCCTTCTCTTCTCCCAGAGTGTGTCCTTGGGCCTTGGGGACAGTCATGGGGCTCCTGGGTCTCACTGTTCCCCTTGCTAGCCTCCTGGGCAGGCAGCATTTCTCAGGGCCGCCGCTGGGGCCCTCGGGTGGGCCAGCTTAAGGTTGTCTCAGCCCATGTGGTCCTTTACCCTGGACACCTGGTGCCCTGGCCTTACCTGATTCTCCAGGGCAGGTGCCTCAGGCTACCTGCCAGTTGAGCTGGGTTCCTGTTCCTGTTGGCTTACCAGCTGGAAGCACTGTTGTGAGCACACTGTGTGAGCCTCGCTCACTGTGTGAGTGTGCAGGGGCCTTGGGAGTTATTTTATTCATGGGAAAAAAATCCAGGTGTTTTTTAAGATTGATTTTATTTGTTTGAAAGGCAGAGTGACGGAGGGAAAGCGAGCCTACAGCTGCTGGTTCACTCCCTAGATGGCCATAGTGGATAGAAGCAAGGAGCCTGGAACTCCTTCTGGGACTTGCACGTGGGTTCAGGGGCCCAAGCCCTTGGGCCTTCCTCCGCCATTTTCCCAGGCACGTGAGCAAGGAGAGCTGGATTGGAAGTGGAGCAGCTGGGACACGAATGGGTGCTGATGTTGGCATCGCAGGCTGTGGCTTACCCTGTGACATCTCAATGCTGCCCAGTAACAGGCTTTTATAATTCTTCCTCCTCCTCCCCACTCCCACTTTTTAGCCCCAGCTTTTGTCAGCTGTTGAGAGGGACTTCCTGGAAGTGACCGTTAAGGTGCTGACAGCGCAGCTGACTCATGCACACGTGTGTGTGTGTGTGTGTGTGTGTGTGCGTGCGTGTGTGTTCACGCACGTGTTTCACCTGTTCGCATCTGGGAAAGACATTTTGTGCTGCACTGGGACGTAAATTAAATCCCCACAAAACCATCTTTCTCAAAGGAATGGGAAACATGAACATGTGGGTCAGAGTTCAGGACTCCCGGCAGTTTTCAAACCAAATTTGGTCATGTTGATTCAAAACGGGCTGTAAGACAAAGGCGCCACGCGATGTTAGCATGGAAAATGTTAGTACTGCTCTGTGTGGCGCTGGTCTTGTTGAGAGTGTTCCTGGAATCGGGCTCATCTCGGAGAGAAACCATAAACTCCCTTTTTGTTGTTTTTCTTTCCCCCAACAGGACCAGTTTGACAACCTAGAGAAGCACACACAGTGGGGCATTGATATTCTTGAGAAATACATCAAATTTGTGAAGGAGAGGACAGAGATTGAGCTCAGCTATGCAAAGCAGCTCAGGTAAGTTGGTCGTGGAAAGGGTGACGTGTCCGCTCTAGGGGGCAGTCCTTGCAGTTACCCCCTTCTAGTTGAGTGAGACGGTTCTTTTACGTGTAGAAAGTCAAAGCCTTCTGGAGCGGTCGCCGTGAGACGAGCCGGCTCCTCAGGCGTGGCTAGTTTCTGTGTCGGTGCAAGGGCGGCCCCGTTTTAGTTGCTGCGTTCCAGAGCCGTCTCTTAGCAGGCTTTGCGTTGGAACCCGGCACGTATGCAGGCCTGCGCACTGTGCAGGGGAGCACACCCACGTTTCTGACCAGCCTTACAGTCAAGCAGAAAGGGAGACGCCTTGGGGCGGGGCCTGCGTCCACCCCGCTGCTTGCCCGGGAGTGGCCTCTGCCCTGAGTCCTCCTTCCTCCTCTGTATGTGGGGGTGGAGATGACTTTCATTGTTCTTAAGCCTCCAGAGTGACCCTTAGTATCACTCAGTCTCCTGCGAGTGACCCTTAGCTTGGCCATCCCAGGGTCCCTAGGTGACTGGTTGTCTCTTTTCTGGAAAGCTCATGTAAGCTTTTGGTGAGCCCCATGGGTCCCGTAGTGTATTCCTAGGCATGGAATTGCTGGGTCCTGGGCTGTCCCTTTAGCAGGTAGAGGTGGCAGAGTTTTCAAAGTCCTTGAGGGCACCTTAAGTCAGCAGGGATGAAATTATCCAAGGAGTTCGCGTTTCGGGTAGAAAATACTGTAACTTAAGCCAGAAGTAGCATGCAAACTCTCAGTTGAATTGGCTTGTGCGGATTTTAGGGCTAATGAAAAGACCTACACATAGAGCTTTAGTCCTCAGAGTGTGTCTAGGATGCTGCTGCTCTTTCCCAAGCCGGCACCAGACTTGAAGGCTGTCAGAACAGATAAGGAGATGTCTTTGTGTTCTGCCTCATTGGTTGTTTAAGTATCACACCGGTTTATCTCATAAAATGTGGAAATGGGTCACACACCCACAGGCGAAAGTCATTGCTTGCTTCCCTCTTGCATGGCTCCGCCCTTGAGGTCTGAAGGAGTCTCAGTGGAAGCTTCCAGGACCACCAGGAGTGGGGAGTTGTGGTGAAGCCAGCAGCCTGGTGGCTGGGCGGGAGTCCTGACGACTTAGGTGACCAGGCAGAAGGTGACCAGCCTATAGACACCACATAGGTCCAGGTCTACACCCAGTGGCACTACCGGCCACTCTGTCCCCCAGCTTGACCCCGGATACCACGTAAGCACTCTGATGGCCTTTCTCCTGCGACTTCAGTGTTGGCGTAGGTTGGTCTGGGGTTGTGGCACAGTGGGCTACACTATCATAAGTATCCCATATGGTTGTGGGTTCAAGTCCTGGCCACTCCACTTGCAGTCCAGCTTCCTGTCAGTGCACCTGGGAAAGCAGCAAAGGATGGCCCGAGTGCTTGGTCCCCACGCCCCCGGGAAGCCCAGAGGAGCCCCCTGACTCATGACTTTGGCCTGGCCCTGCCCTGGTCATTGTAGTCATTCAGGGGAGTGAGTCAGAAGGTGACAGGTCTCTGTAACTCTTCCGAATGAATAATCTTTTTTTAAAGGTTTATTTGTTTTTATCGGAAAGGTAGATTTACAGAGAGAAGGAAAAACAAAGATCCTTCTGCTGGTTCACTCCCCAAATGGCCGCAACGGCCGAAGCTGAGCTGATCCCGGGCCTGGAGCCTCTTCCTCTGTGCACCTCCTCCTCGTTCCTCTTTCCGTCACACTCCGCCAGCCACGAGGCCACTTCCCTTCCGGATGAATGCCCAAGCCCCTTCCTAACACTCCCACTGCGTCCCCTGACCCCAACTGGCTGTTGACACTGCAAGCCTTCACGAGCCCCTGGCTCACATTGCTTGTCCTGACCTGGTCCCCACTTTCTCTTTCCCTCCATTTCCCGCTTTCTTCTCCCCTGTCCTGCATAAACCTGACATGGCGACAGTAGCTCTCTGGAAAACCCGCAGGCCGGGTTCCCTGTCCCCTCTGCCCTCGGCCGTTTCCTGTGCACGCCAGGCATGCTGAGTCCACAGGGTCTTCCCCTAGGTTCCCTGTGGGCAGCCCCTCCCACTTCCTGTGCCTGCTCAGGATGGCCACCCCACTTCCGTGACCCCCCACTCTTCCACCTCCCTAAAAGCTCTCTGATATCTTCCTTCCTTCCTTCTTTTACTTATTTATTTATGGGGAAAACGATACATTTTGCAATGTGGTCAGCTTGTAAGCATGCTGAGTGGCTAAGTCAGTTAGGAAACAGGTGCATCACTTCTCCTGGGAGGTAGCCTTAGAAAGTGCGTGGAAAGAACTGTTTCAGCAAGAAAAACAAGCAGATGCCTGGAGTCCCCTTATCCCTTGAATCTTCACAGTGACTAGTGTGGGCTGCTAGACTGAAGCCAGGAGCAAGAGCTCGATCCGAGCCTCCCACATGGGTGGTGGAGATCCCAACTGCACGAGCCATCTGTCTTTGTACCAGAGTGTGCATTGGCAGGAAGCTGGCTCTGGGAGCTGGGCCAGGGACTGAACCCAGGAGCCAGAGGTTGAAAATGAGCCAGGCGATAGCGTAGCATTTAAAAAAAAATTTTTTTTCCTATCTACTTGAAAAGCAGATAAGGGGAGAGAGATTTTCTGACTGCTAGTTCACTCCTCAGATGCCCATAGCAGGCACGGCTGGGCCCAGGCTAGAAGACGGGAACTCCATCTGAGTTGGCTATGTGAGTGACAGCACCAGTGCTGTCATCTGCTGCCTCCCCAGATGCATGATCAGAAGCCAGCCGGCTACCTGACGCTGTCGCTGCAGCCGACTCCCACAGGCGACTCCTAACCACTTCTGGGTTCCGGAGGAGTTATTTGTTTACTTATTTGGAAGACAGTCACAGAGAGAGATCTCCCATCTGCTGATTCACTCCACAAATGCCAGACTGGGAGCTCCCATGTGGGTACAGGGCCCCAAGTGCTTGAGCCATGATCCATTGCTGTCCCAGGTGCACTAGCAAGAACTGGTGTGGAAGCAGAGCAGCCGGGACTCTAACAGGTGCTCTGGCATGACGCACGGGGACCCTTTAAGTGGCAGCTTAACATGCTGTGTCACCTGTTGTGTTAGTGGGTGAGGAATGCTGACTTCTTGGAGATGCAGAAGGCAGTAAGTAGAACTTGGAGTCCTGGGGGTTCAGGGCTCGGCAGACTGACTAGGGGTGAAATCCACCCACTACTTGGCTTTCATAGATCAAGGCCTGGTGTCGCAGTCATGCCCATGTGTACTTCTGTGTGGTCACCAAGTCACAGGAGTCACCCTCAGGTCCTGTGTGACAGCCCTGTCAAGTCTGGCCCTGTGTGTGCATTGGCTTAAACTCCTGTGTCAGGTTTACAGCTGCACAGAGGACCTTGCTGGGAGAGTCCTCTGCTGACTGTGGAGGGACGGCGCAGCTAGCAGTGCTGTGTCCTCTCCGGCCCTGGCCAGAGGCTCCCCTCCCAGGGGACAGCCAGGGCTGCCTGCTTCCGGAGAGATCCGAGGCGGGTGTGAGGGTTTTCTTGCTTGCCTTCCAGTGGCTCTGCTGTTCCCAGAGTTCCTGTGAATTTCTGCAGTTTCCTGATCTCCCATGGCATAGCTTTGCAGGAATTATGATGGCTTCCGGCTGTGTGCAGTGTCAGGTTAGGGACCTGGGCCTACCTGGAGGTCAAGTACCTACATCCAGGACCTCTGACCCTGCGTGCAAAAACCTCTGACCTTGGAGGCTGCAGCCCTTTCCCAGTCAGCAGCCTGGGCCCCGGCCTGCCTTGCTCATGGGCCCTGGCCTGCCTTGCTCATGGGCCCCGGGGCTTTCTGTTACCAATGACTGTGACGTTTTGCTGACTTGAGACTTCCACTTTGGTCCATCTGGGGTTAATTTGCATTCTCTTGGCCTGAATGGCACAGACCAAGCTTCTCACACTCGGAGCCATGGACGCTGCCCCTTGGAAGCAACTCTGGGAGTTTACTGTATATACTGGCTGTGGCCTACAAGGGCTGGGACTGGGCTGGAGGCCCCAGACTGGAGCCTGGAATTGGATCCAGGTCTCCCATGGCAGGGACAGGGATACTGTCAGTGAAACCAGAGACACTGCCCCCCAGGAGTGATAGCCAGGAATCAAACACAAGTACCCCAAGGTAGTAACACTTGGGGTATCTTGAGGAGCGCCATTCCAGTTAGGCATATGTGCATGGTAACTGGTGAGAACAGTTGCTGGAGGATTCTGCCTGTCTTAGGTGTCCGGTGTATAGGTGTGAGTGTACTTACACAGCTTTAAACACATCGCAGTGGGCTGAAGGATTTGTTGAACTTGACGTTAGACTTTTGCAAGATTTATGCAAAAATGGCTTACAGAAGTCAGGAGCCTCCTCTGGGTCTTCCATACAGGTGCAGGGACTCAAGCACTAGGACCATCTTCCCTGCTTTCCCAGGCACATTAGCAGGGAGCTGGAGGGAAGTGGAGCAGCCGGGACTGGCTCTGTCGTGGCTTCAGTTCCCACTCTGCAATTTTAAGTGAGCTCATCCTCTTTTGAGTGACACGGTGTGGAGTGGGTTCCCCAGTGCCTGGGCGGCGAGCAGACTGGAAGGATTTTATTTTACTTCAACTGTTTCATGGTGTTTGCTGAGGACACGCGTGAAGAACTCCTTGCCCTTCCTGTTGGCGTGGTCACAGCCCCGAAGGCTTTGCTGTTGCTTCTTCTGATCATTTCCCTTCCACTTCTTAGAAGCTGAGGGTGAGAGTGCTCACCAGAGCCTGCCCCTGTCCATAGCTCACTTCCTTAAAGCTTACAACAGCTGAGGCTGGGCCAGGGCTGAAAGCCGGAGCCAGGAGCTCAGTCCAGGTCTTGCATGTGGGCCACCTTGTGCTTCAGCGGGGCAGCGGCGGGACCAGAGGCAGGTGGCCAGTCAGGTGCTCTGCTCGGGGTGGCCAGTTGTGTGACTGTTGAGTGTAATTTCTGCCCCTTTGCTTGGCTCTACACTTCAGCCCTTTCTTGTTCTCTTGGTTTAGCCCTGCCTCTCCTCCCCCGATAGGGTCATTGTTTTCCTGTACTGAGTTACTAGGGAAGCCTTTCCTTGCATGAATAAGCTGTTGAGTCTGGTTCATGTCTTAGTTTCTCCGGTTGCAGTGTTTAGTCCAGAGTTCATTTCCTGCGCTCCGTCTTTCCCTTCTCCTCCCATTCCGTTCCCACGTCCTGTGGTCTGGGGGTACCTGCTTTGTCTTGTATCAGGTTTGTCCACAGCGGAAGACACTTGGGAGGGTTCTGGTGGGTATGCCTGCCCGTTCTCGCCCCTCGGGCTCCTGTCATCCTTTTACATGAGTTACTCATCTTTATATCCTGCTTCTCTGGAACCGGGTGGCTGGGGACTGGCTCCCAGTGCCCAGGGAGGCTCTCCTGCTCGTTCCCCTGGGTGGATGCTTGGGGCCCTTTGCCATCCATGCATCATCCTTTTCGTCTGCAAACCCTGAGTAGTGGTCGTGACAGCAGCTCCCTTGATAGGGGGTCGTGAATGTACCCCAGCCTGGCACGTGGCCTCCCGTGACCACCCTGTGGGAGTGGAGCATTGTGTGTTCTGCGCTGGTTGCTGGAAGCTCAGGGCAGGTGGTTTTGGGAGGCAGGCTGAAACAACTCAGCTCATGGCCCTGTTCTGGGGCGGGGGCCTTCTCTGGTCTACACGCTCTTCTAGTCCTGTGGGACACTCTAGGTACGGCTGTGACTGCCCCCTGCCCTGCACCCAGGCAGTCAGTGGAGGTCCACCAGGTGGACCCGTCCCAGGTCTATGGGTCCCTCAGGTGGGATTGGGGTCTTCCCCGGTTCTCTTTCCTGGATCGCATTTTCAGGGTGTGGACTTAACTTCCCTTTTTTGGGACCAGGAGGACGGGGCCCCCAGAGTCTGGGTCCCTCTCCCTGTCCAGCCTAGTCTCCTTTCCAGACTGTGGGGTGGGGCCATTTTAAAGGGTTCCTGGCCTTTTGTGTCTCACTTTTTGGGTTTAGAAAAGCCAAATTCTCCGATTCTGAGTTTGATTCTGCCAGCTTCATGTGGAATTTTCAAGGAAAACAAAAAGTTAGGGGAAGAAAAAGATCTGTGCCTGCAGGGGACTGACAGCAGGCCGAGCTGCTGCGTTCGCCCCTGGCCTGGTTGGTCCTCCAGGGCGGCAGGCTGAGTCTCTGGGAGAGACCCCTGCGTGTGCAGACCGAGTGTACACACGGCAGAACCTGAGCTCCCACTGGGACGCCTGTGCCCCGCAGAGGAACGCACGGGGCCCTGTTCGTGCATGCCTCTGCAGGCAGTAGTGATGGCTCGAGGACCTGGGGCCCTGCCGCCCCTGTGGGGAGACCTGACTTAGCTCCAGGCCTGGTCTGATCTTTCCATTGTCAGCATGGAGAGACTAAACCAGCAAGTGAAAGATCTCTCTCCTCTGTTTTTCAAACTGATCAAAGATGATTTTTTTTTCATTTATGGAATAGTAAGATTATATGACAAGTTAAAAAGTATGTTCTCTGCAATTTATTTGCCTGCCGGATGCTGAGCTCCTCCCTCCACATGAGCAGGGCTGGAGGAAGGCAGCAGGCCTGTGGCTCCTGCTGGCGTCTGTGAGTGAATTATTCATCCGCCCTCTGGGGCGCAGGAGGAATGCCCGGTGTGGGCAGGGGTGTGGAGAGCAGGGCCAGCATGAGTGCAGGGAGCAGGGCCAGCAGGGGTGCGTGGAGCAGGGCCAGCAGGGGCTCCGGCCTCAGATCCTGAATCTCTGCACAAGCTCTGGTTCACTTAGATCGATTCAGGCTTTATCTCCTTCAGCTCCATGTAAACATTATTTATTTTGAAGATTTATTTCTTTTTATTGGAAAGGCAGTTTTACAGAGAGAAGGAGGGACAGAGAGAAAACATCCCCAAGTGGCTGCAGTGGCCAGAGGTTAGCTGACCCAAAGCTGCGAGCAGGGGCTTCTTCCGGGTCTCCCACGTGGTGCAGCGGTCCAAGGTTTTGGGTCATCCACTTGTACTTTCCCAGGCCACAAGCAGGCAACTGGATGGGAAGTGGAGCAGCCTGGACAAGAACCCGTGTCTGTGTGGGATGCTGGCGCTTGCAGGATGGCCATTAGCCAGTAGCCTTTGCCCAAATGTTGAACCTTCCACATAACAGTTTTAAACAGTTTTTTTTTTTTAATGTATGTTATATCTGAATTACAGCAAGTTGCCAGGTCTGTCAGCTCGCGCCCCTTCTGCTCTGCACCTTGCGGTGGTCTTGTTGTTCCTATTTCATCTCTCCAGTTTGTTTTGGGTTTTGTGGGGAAAGATTTATTTGTTTGAAAGACAGAGTTGGAGTGAGAGAGAGACTGCATCTGTAGATTCAATGCCCAAATGGCCCCTGTGGTTGTAGCTGAGCCAGGCTGAAGCCAGGAGTCTACAACAACATCTGGCTGTCCCTGTGGCGTCAGTCCGCTCCCCGCCACTTCCCCATGCTGGAAGGACAACTGGCTTTCTCACATTTTCTGTGTCTGGGTCCTCAGATAAACTCTGTGTGCACAGCCACAGGGCAAAGCTGCCTGGTCAATAGATCTCAGTGCCCAGTCACATGTTGCTCATTCCTCCCTCCCTTCCTTCCATCTGAAAGGGGGAGACAAAGGCAGAAAGAGAAAGGTCTTTCCTCCCCAAGTGGCTTCAACAGCTGAGGCTGAGCTAGGTTGGAGCCAGTAACTTCTTTCAAGTCTCCCGCTTGGGTGTAGAGACCCAAATATTTGGGCCATCCTCTACTAACTTCCAAAGCCATTAATCAGGGAGCTGGATTAGAAGTGGAGCAGCTGGGACTCGAGCCCATGCCCATCTGGGATGCCAGTTTCGTGGCAGTGGCTTAGTCTGGTGTGCCATGAGGTTGCATCATTGGTCACATTTTTACAGCTTCTTTCCTCAGTCCGTCTACTAATTTCTAGAATGCTCTATATTTGTGTCTACATTTTAAAAATCATCTGAATTGTTGGAGTATCTTCCAGTGGAGAATGGACAGCCCCTCAGAGCTTGACCCCAAAAGGGGCAGCAGGCGGCATGTTGTCCATGCCCTGTCCAGCTCACAGGCGAGGAGCTGGGTGCATAGACTTGCCTGAGGTTAGGCGGGCACACGGCCTCTTTGATTCCCATAGCAGCGTCCCTTATATTCAAGTCCATGGTCCTTGTGCGTCTCCTCACATTGAAGATACACCCGGAGTTCACTTCCTTTGTAAGAGGCAGTGCATTTAGGTGACTGTAGGTTTCAGGGAAATGGAAGCAACTGCAGTAAAATGTGACATCCTAAAGACACCTAGTAAAGAGGAACAGCCACAAGGAAGTGGAGCCTGAGGCGCCAGCCCTGCAGGCCCCTCTTACCTCCCACTGGTGGCCTGAGGTCAGTGGAGTGAGAGGTCAGCCAGGAGGGCAGTGGAGGCTGCTGTCTCTTCTTAGGATCACTTCCTGGTCCCTGCGTGTCCTTAGGCATGCTGGATGTGGTCCTGACATCTGGCTTCCTAACCTGGAGGTGGAACCAGGGCCGGAAGCCAGGAGGGTTTGGGCTCAGCCCAGTGGACTCTGAACACTCCTGTGAGCAGCTTGTAGGTCCCCTCAGTAGAAAGGCCGCTGGGCCGGTGCCTGCATGCCTGTACCCACCTCTCAGTCAAGCTCCCTGCTTGTGTGGCCCCAAGAAGGCCAAGGGGCGGCTCTGGTGTTTGGGTGCCTGCCACCTGCGTGGGAGAGCCCAGAGGAGCTCCAGGCTGTGGCTCCCGCTCTGCCCTGGAGTTGGGACCGTTTTGGAAGTGAGCTCTTGCTCTGTTTCCCCTCCCTCTCTCTCTCCCTCCCCTCCCCCTTCTTCCTTTCTCAAGTAAATTAGATTTGTAAAAGATTTTCCTGGTTACACATCTCAGCAGGAACAGTTCTGAAATCCCAGTGCTGCTAGTCAGGAAGCCTCCTGAACTTGTCTGCCTAGGGGGCTGGGGTGAAGAGCCGTGCAGGGCTGGAACAGTGGGGGCAACCGGGGGCAGTGGGGCAGTGGGGCTGTGGGGCAGAGGAGGGGCAGTGGGGCGGGGGGGGGTAGCGGGACGGTGGGGCAGGGGAGGGGCAGCGGGGCAGGGGAGGGCAGCGGGGCGGCGGGGCAGTGGAGGGGTAGTGGGGCGGTGGGGCAGGGGAGGGGCAGCGGGCAGCAGGGCAGGGGAGGGGCAGCGGGACGGTGGGGCAGGGGAGGGGCAGCGGGCAGCAGGGCAGTGGAGGGGTAGTGGGGCGGTGGGGCAGGGGAGGGGCAGCGGGCAGCAGGGCAGTGGAGGGGCAGCGGGGCAGTGGAGGGGTAGTGGGGCGGTGGGGCAGGGGAGGGGCAGCGGGCAGCAGGGCAGTGGAGGGGCAGCGGGGCGGCGGGGCAGTGGAGGGGTAGTGGGGCGGTGGGGCAGGGGAGGGGCAGCGGGCAGCAGGGCAGTGGAGGGGCAGCGGGGCGGCGGGGCAGTGGAGGGGTAGTGGGGCGGTGGGGCAGGGGAGGGGCAGCGGGCAGCAGGGCAGTGGAGGGGCAGCGGGGCGGCGGGGCAGTGGAGGGGTAGTGGGGCGGTGGGGCAGGGGAGGGACACGCCAAAGGAAAGCATTGACTTGCCTTGGTTTCTCAGCCGCCTTTGTGTGTGAGGTGACACGTCGGCGTTTTTATTTCAGGAATCTCTCGAAGAAATACCAGCCTAAAAAGAACTCGAAGGAGGAAGAGGAGTACAAGTACGTTCGTTGGGTGGGGGTGCTCCTGCGGTAACGTGTAGGCGCTGCTGGCAGAAGCTGTGAAGAGACATGCACAGTGTGTGTGTTCGCAATTCATGTCTTGCACTTATTTTAAGGTGTTGATCTGATGGGCCAAATGATGGAGAGGGAAAGGGAGAGAAAGGGAAAAATAGCTTGTCTATCTCCGAATGACAGCAAGCATCAGGATTGGGCTACGCCGAAGCCAGGAACCTGGAACTCCATCCTGGTCTCCCATGTGGGTGGCACGGGCCGAGAAACGGGACCGTCTGCTGCTGTGTTCCAGGCACATTAACAGGGAGTCGGATCCAAAACGGAGTAGCCAGGACTCAAACCGGTGCCCCCCAGTAGAATGCCAGTGTCACAGGCAGCGGCTTGATCGATTGTACCACAATGCTACACCTTGGGTCAGAACAGTAAAAACGACTCTCAGTTTGTTCTTTGTAGCCTGCAGCCCAGAGGACTGCAAATAAAGAGGTTTAGCATCTGCTGGGAGCACATGCAGGAGCCATGGGCTGTGAATCCATGAGTCTGAGTTTAGTCTGGCAGTCTCAGGAGAGCAGTCACGTTACCCATCCACCCTAGACTCGGGTCCATCTCCG
Source organism: Ochotona curzoniae (assembly GCF_017591425.1). Classification (NCBI taxonomy): domain Eukaryota; kingdom Metazoa; phylum Chordata; class Mammalia; order Lagomorpha; family Ochotonidae; genus Ochotona; species Ochotona curzoniae. The sequence goes on from NW_024467106.1 coordinate 4,149,412, forward strand.
CCAGGTGCGGAGGTGGTGTCTGCGCTCACATCAGCACATACAGCATGCGTGTGTTCTCGGCTCTGTTTGAACCAAGCAGTAGCCGAGCCAGGCATCGCACCCTGGTGAGCGGTGTGGTCTCCCAGGGTAGGTGGCCCTGCTGTGATTGTGGCTGAGCCCGGAGTGTGTGATTAATCCCTCAGATCCCACGGGAGTCCAGGGCACATTAACCTGGTTTTGGAGCCGGTTCTCCCTGGGGTGCAGAGCGGTGCCAGGAGCAGGCGTTGTGGGCCATGTGTGACAATGCACGTGGCTGTGCTGTGTCCTGCAGGTACACATCCTGTAAAGCCTTCCTCTCCACCCTGAATGAGATGAATGACTACGCGGGGCAGCATGAGGTCATCTCCGAGAACATGACGGCACAGATCATGGTGGACCTGGCCCGCTACGTGCAGGAACTGAAGCAGGAGAGGAAGTCGGTAAGATGTGTGTGTGTTCCATGGACCAAGCACGATGGGGCTGTCCCTGGGACATACCCAACTTGTCTGGTAATGCACTTGCCATCTTGGGCACTCCCCTGTTTTTGGGCTGTGCCTATGGGTCTGTGAGGATGTCTCCCTGGGCCCCCTGCATGCCTAAGGCTCAGCTGTGGCCCCCAGGGAGTGGCCTGAGTGTCCTGTGTTTGAGGATAGAAGGAGAGCAAGCATGAAGAGGCAGAGCCATGGGTGTGAGATGTACCGTGTGCAAAGACAGTGTTAAAACAAGTGCTTGTCAAGGGATTCCAAAGCCGGAGAGAAGGCCTGGCTGCCTCTCGGCTCTTTCACTGCCGTCTCTTCCCAGTTTGGGTTGTTAAGGACAACATGCACTCCCAGTGCAGTTGAAGGGGGCGATCGTGCCTTCGTTCAGCTTCAGGCCCCATCAGTGTAGCTTTCCTCGGATGGCTTATCCAGCACGTTTGGCTGGTCCTGGCCTTCTGAGTGCAAATCTGGAGCCACCTTCAGTGCCAACAAGACAAGTGTTACTCCTGTCAACACTGGGGGATCTGATGGAGGAACGGAGAAAATGATTATTGCATTGCGTTTATGTGAGTTGACCCAAGTCACAGCCCTGGGGTGGGGAGGGGCCTTCAAAAGGTCATGGAAAAGGAGCTGCGACTTGTCAACCTATTTCCCACCAAGTTTTTGGAGTACACTCATACAGGTGCCGTGAGAGCATTCATCTATCTACCTTTTAATTAAGATTTAATTTATTTTGAGTCTAGAGCTAAGAGAGAAAAAGAGGTATTTTTTTTCATCTGGTTCGGTGCCCCAGATGGCTGTGAAGGCCAGTGCTAGGCCATGCTGAAGCCAGGAGCTCCATCTGGGTCTTCCATGGCACTATAGGAGCCGTCTTCCACTGTCTTGCCCAGATGCACTAGTGGGGAGCTAGTTTGGAAGTCCAGCAGCCAGGATTTGAACCAGTGTCTATATGGAATTCTGGCACTGTGGGTGTCAGCTTTACACAGTATACCACAGTGCCAGCCCCTCCACGGGAGTGTTTGAAAGGAATATCTCATGTGCTCATGCCTGGGACCCAGGGAAAAAACTTCTCAGTAGTTACCTAATGTTCAGCATTTCACCTTGAGGAGTGGAGGATGAGGAGCAATGCCCCAGAGGACAGAGCAGCAGCTGTTACTATCTGAGCTCGGTGCTTGCCAAATTGCAGGTTGATAGCACAAGACTTTGGTGCCTTGAGGAAGAGCTATCCGTCCATTGGTTACAAAAAGGCAGGTGGAGATGTCACATTGCTTGTTACAATAAGAGCTGTACCCCAGCAATGCCCATCATACCTTCGGGTGGGCTGGGCTGGTGGAGGGTGTACTGTGCTCTGGCCCAGGGAACAGGGCGTGGGGATGCTGGGGGCCTGGCACTGCCCCGCTCCCAAGCTATTTTTGGTGATGCTGAGTTTAAGGGAGACCTGCGGCAGAGCCCTGCCCCTACCCTGGGAGCCGTCCTCTGCTTAAGACCATTCATTAAGGAAGATGCTTTCCCTCACGTGATGGAAAAGAACCAGCGAGCAGAGCAAAGCCCCCCTCCTGAGTTCAGCACAGAGGACAAGTGCCTCCTACGACGATTAAGTAAATACGCGAGCCTGGACGGCTTGCTGACCGTCCCCCGACCTTGCCGAGCTTTATGTCTTCTTCCTGTTTGCTGCCTTGATCCTTGCCGCCCGCCTCCTCACTGACCTTCCACTGCCCCACCCGTGCAGCTCCCAGTAGAAAGCTGTATTTCTGGAGCAAATCTTAGTGTGGGAAGCCCACGGGGCTGGCCACCTGCCACTGGGGTCCGCCCCTGCAGCCACCGTCCTCCGTGTGCAGCGTGTACCTCTCCCAGGACTCTGGCACCTGCCTTTCTTTCTGTCCTTAGAAAACTGTTTCCCTAGGCTATCTAACTGCTTATCCTGGAATCCCACCTATGTGCCTTTGCTCCCACGCCCTCCTGCCCCTGGATTCTTATGTATTCATTCAAAAGGCTGAGTTAGAGAAAGGTCAGCCAGATCACTCCCCAAATGGCCACAGCAGCTAGAGCTGGACCTGTTCAAAGCCAGGAGTCAGGAGTTTCCTCCAGCTCCCCTGTGTGGGTGCTTTCCCTGGCCCAGGGAGCTGGATGGGAAGGTGGAGCAGCTGGCATTAGAACTAGCGCCACTATGGGATGCCACTGACGCAGATGGAGGCTTCCTTCTCTCACCCTCGTGTTCCTTTGCCTGCATAATGATTGAGTTGTTTTGTCTTGTTTACTCACTGGTAATCACAGGTCTTTTTTTATATAGACAGTTGTATCTGCATTGGCATACTCTTCCCTTTTTGATCAGAAATTATAGTGCTTGATGGAAGAAATGACAGGTAGCTGAGACACACATGCAATAATATCCCGGCAGCCAGTGTTCCTGGTCAGGTGTACTGTTGAATGGGGCTGATCGCACTGAGCTTCCCTCGAGGGACGTGACATCGTAGGATGTTGGGGAAGCCACTGGAGACACCCGAGGGGACATCGGGTCACAGAGTGACCTTGTGGTCTGCGTCCTTCCCGCAGGAGTGCGCCTCCCTTTGTGCAGCGACTGTCCTCTGTCTGATGACTGCGTGACGTGGCGTTAGTACTGCGTACTCATGAAACATTTTTGTTTTTTAAGAGTTAATTGTTTTTGTTGGAAAGGCAGGTTGGATCTACAGAGAGAAGTTGATGCAGAAAGAAAGATCTGTCTGCTGACTCACTCCCCATATGGCCACATCGGCCACAGTTGATCCAATCTGAAGCCAGGAGCCAGGAGCTTCCTCTGGGTCTCTCACACGGGTGCAGGACCCCAAGGCTTTGGCCGTCCTTTCCTGCTTTCCCAGGCCATAATAATAATTTCAAATGGCCCATGAAAAGATCTTAGAGATATCCAGAGGACCCGTGGCCGATGAAAGGTTCCCAGCCCCGCACAGATGCCACACAGCCAGCCACTCTCCCTCTGGCTTTTCTGCTTCCATGTGTGGAGTCGCGTGCCCACCCCATAGCCCCTGGGTTCCGGGTGGGTTTTCTGTTTGCAGAAGGGGTTTGTGCTAGCTTCCTTATGACCTTGCATCAAAACAGGAGCTGCCCAGTGAACTTGGCCTTTCTCCCAGTGTGCTATTGATGGATGCTGTTGAAAGCATGTTGCTTTTAAAACACTGAACCATGCTGCTCTGTCTCATGGCTGATGCAGATGGTGCCTTGCCTAAGTACCTGTTTTCAAAATTATTTATGTCTTTATTTATTTGAGAGGCTGGGCTGGCGTCCTGGCACAGCCAGCTCAGCTGCCTCTGGGGAACTCCAGTATCCTATTAGTTCAATTCCTGCCTGCCCCATTTCCGACGCAGCTCCCTGCTAATGTTCCTGAGAAAGCAGAGCAGGATGGCCAAAGTGCTCAGGCCCCTGTCCCCTTACTGGAGACCCACATTAAGCTCCTGGTTCCTGGCTTCCCATTGGCCCAGCTCCTGCTGTTGCTGCCATCTGGGAGCAAGCCAGCAGGTAGTTGGGAGGTCTCTTTCTCTTATCCACAGACATATAGAAAGCTTCCATCTGTTGACTTGGACTTGGCCCAAGCTAGGGTGCTGGGAATTGAACTTAGGCCTCATCTAAGGGTGTCAAGGGCCCAGGGCCTAAGCCATCTGGGGTCTGACACAGCAGGAAGCTGGAATGGAAGCCAAAGCGAGACATTGAACCCACACCCTCCTCCAGGTAAAACAGCCCCTCAGAACCATTCCAAAGTGTGGTGGGACTTACTGCACCTCGCATCCTGTGCTGCAGGGCAGAATCCTGTGTTCCAGGAAGGTGGTTTAGAGTGGAGAGATGACGGGTGGCTGGTGCGCTGGTGCAGTAGGTGAAGCCTCCCCGAGTGCCGGTGTGAGCCCCAGCTGCCCCATTTCTGGTTTAGCTCCTTGATGTCGCAGCTGGGAGAGCATCAGAGATCAGCCCAGGTTGCTTGGGGCCCTGCAGCCACATGGCAGATCTGGAAGAAGCTGGCCTGACTCAGCCGCAGTCTTTTAGGGAATAAACCAGTAGATGGAAGATCTCCCTCTCTCTCTTGCTCGCTCTTTCTGTCTGTCTGTCTGTCTCTCCCTCTCTCTAGCTTTGCCTTTCTTATAAATAAAGTAAATCATTACCCAATAATTAGTGTAGGATTTCATCGCTGTCTTTAGGAGGAAGGAGAGAATGGTGGCCAGAAATCAGTTTCATCTGGATTTTTTTTGTGTGTTAGAATAGTTGGTTTTCTCACTGGAGTCATGGTGGTAAGAAAAAAACAATAAAGTAAATTTTCTTTTTCCATTTTTGTATGTATTTGAAAGACAGCTGGGGTCATCGGGCTGTGCCGTGGAAGGAGTCGTGGCTGTGGCCCTGCTTGTCGCTGGCGGGGAAACAGGCTGACACTTGCTGCTGGGGGTTTTAGCAGAAAAGAAGCTTCCACAGGCGCTTCACTCACCTGCCCTGGGCCTGTTCTGACACGGACCCAGCGCCGGCTCGTTTTGATGCTAATGTGTAGTTTTTTTTTTTTTTTTTAAAGCAAGAATTCTTTCCGAAGAAAGCCTGAAGCCCTCTGCAGCAGTCTGCTTTACTGCGGCAGCTGCTGCTGGCTGCTCTGTTTGCTGTGCAGGAAAACACAAACACTCCTGGAGCCCCGCCCAGCGGGCGCTCTGGAGTCTGTCACCTGTCACAGCTGCCCTGTGCGTGGAACCCTGGTTGGTGTTTGGGGAGGACGTCCATCCGCCGAGTGCACAGCGCCAGTGCCCACGCCCAGGTACCTGGGCTAGCTTAAGGCTCTGGGGCCTGGAGGCCTCCCAGGTGCCTGGGCTAGCTTAAGGCTCTGGGGCCTGGAGGCCTCCCAGGTGCCTGGATTTTTTCTCTAGGCTTTTATTTTTTTTTTTTAACAGATTTATATTGTATTTCTTAGCTTTTAAAGCTGACCACATACAAATATTTTTAGAGTTGTGGTGAACTTTAATATTTTCATAGCATACAATTTAAGGTTTTTTTTTTTTTTTTTTTGGGGGGGTTTTTTTTTTTTTTTTTTTTTTAAGATTTATTTTTATTATTTTTTATTGGAAAGGCGGATATACAGAGAGGAGAGACAGAGAGGAAGATCTTCCATCCGATGATTCACTCCCCAAGTGAGCCGCAACGGGCCGATACTATGCCGATCCGAAGCCAGGAGCCTCTTCCGGGTCTCCCACGCGGGTGCAGGGTCCCAAAGCTTTGGGCCGTCCTCAACTGCTTTCCCAGGCCACAGGCAGGGAGCTGGAAGGGAAGCGGGGCTGCCGGGATTAGAACCGGCGCCCATATGGGATCCCGGGCGTGCAAGGCGAGGACTTAACCACTTGCGCCACCGCGCCGGGCCCAGGTTTTTTTTTTTTTAATTTTTAAATTTTAATTTATTTAAAGTTCATGACACAGGTGCGGGGATCATCACAGACCTTAAAAGTGATAGGTTTAGGGGGGTGTCAAGGAAGTGTTTTTTTTTTAAAATTATTTTGTTAAAGATTTATTTATTCTTTATTACAAAGTCAGATGTACAGAGAGGAGGAGAGCTAGAGAGAAAGATCTTCCGTCCGATGATTCACTTCCCAAGTGAGTGCAACGGCCAGTGCTGTGCCAATCCAAAGCCAGGAGCCAGGAACCTCCTCCAGGTCTCCCAAATGGATGCAGGAACCCAAAGCATTGGGCCATCTTCAACTGCCTTCCCAGGCCACAGGCAGGGAGCTGGATGGGAAGTGGAACAGCTGGCACCCACGTAGATTGCTGGCACTTGCAGGAGGAGGATTAGCTATGGAGCCATCGTGCCAAGCCTGGGAAGATTACGTTTCACTTTTGAACTTGTGACAGGTGTTTGGGTTTGGTGTTGTAGTGTTACACTGTCATTTGTGGCACCAGCATCCCTTAGAGGCACCGGTTCATGTCCTGCTTGCTCCCCTGCTGACCCAGCGCTCTCCCTGCTAGTGCGCCTGGGAAAACAGGAAAAGATGCCTCAGGTGCCTGGGCCCCTCAGCCACGTGGAAGACCAGGTCCTTGGCTTCAACTTGGTCCAGCCTATCTGTTGTGGCCACGTGGGAAGTAAACTAGTAGGTGAAAGGTTGATTCTCTTTCCCTGCCTTTCGAATAAATAAAGTAAATCTTTTTTTTTTTCTTTTTCTTTTTTAAAGATTTGCTGGAAATTGGGCCCAATGCAATAGTCCAGTGGCTGAAGTTCTTGCCTTGTGTGTGCCGAAATCCTGTGTGGATGCCAGTTCCTATCCTGGCAGCTCCACTCCTCATCCAGCTCCCTGCTTGTGGCCTGGGAAAGCAGTTGAGGACGGTCCAAAGCCTTGGGACCCTGCACCCACGTGGAAGTGGAGTGACTGGGATATGAACTGTCGCCCCTAGAGAATCCCGGCACATACAGGCTAGGACTTTGCCACTAGGCTGCCGTCCTGGGGCCAAGTAAAGTAAATTTTAAAAAGGTGGGGAGGAGTCCTGTTTATAGCTCTTACGTAGTGGCCTCGTTTCCTGTAAGGCAGCTATATACCCTGAATGTTTGGAAGAGAAAAAAATTAAAAACTTCCTTTTAAAAGACTAATGAAAACTGATGTATTTGAGATCTTCAGTCTACTGCTTCATTCTCCACACAGCCACAAAAGCCACACGGTGGAACAGCGGGGACTGGGACTTGGCGCCAGCACCGTGAGCAGTACTTCAGTTTACTTCCTTAGAAGGCAAAGTGAATGCCCAACCCCAAACTCTACCAGGTCTCCCGTATAGCTGGTGGATCCCTGCCTCCTGACCATCATCTCTGCACCCAGGTGCATCAGCAAGGGGCCTGGACTGTCTCCCAGCACCCAGCTGCGGGATGCCGTCGCCTCCAGACACCTTAGGTGTGGGATGCCATGGCTTCCTGGCACCCAGGTGCGGGATGCCGTCGCCTCCAGGCACCTAGGTGTGGGATGCCATGGCTTCCTGGCACCCAGCTGTGGGATGCTGTTGCCTCCAGGAACGCAGCTGCGGGATGCCGTCACCTCCTGGCACCCAGCTGCGGGATGCCGTCACCTCCTGGCACCCAGCTGCGGGATGCCGTGGCCTCCTGGCACCCAGCTGCGGGATGCCGTGGCCTCCTGGCACCCAGCTGCGGGATGCCGTCACCTCCTGGCACCCAGCTGCGGGATGCCGTGGCCTCCTGGCACCCAGCTGCGGGATGCCGTGGCCCCAGCACAGCCTGTGGGTCCACAGCATCCCTCTTTGACCATCCATGACTTCCTTTTTCCCTGTCAGCCTTGTCTTCTAGCTCTCGTGGCTTCCTGTTGGCTTAGGTGTGTATTTAACCTGCAGGGCAGTTGCCCACGGCCCAAAGCAGAGTTACCTGGTTTCCATTGCAGTTCCAATTCTAGCTTCCTGGTGATGTAATAGCCTTGTCCTCCAAGAGGAACCCAGTGAGGGCCTGCAGGCGTTGTGTTTCTATCTGTTCTGTAACTTGGTGCTTTCCTCGGAGCTGGAAGTGAAGGTTGTTGCTGGCTGTGGGCAGCCCCGGCGGGAGCTGAGACAATTCCACTGTCCTGGTGTCTAGCGCCGAGTGCCCAGTTTGCTTCAGTTGACCTGTGGCCAACTTCTCTCTGTGGCTGTTGTCGTCTTTACATTTTTCTCTCTTCCCTGAAATGGCTGTCCTGGCACCAGGGGTGTTTGTGTGTTTGTGGCTTTTCCACCTTGGAGGGCTCACTGCCTGTTCCCACCCAGCTGCACCCTTCTGTACCTTCTGAATGTGAATACCGACCCTTCTCACCTCGCTCTTCCAGAGTAGGAGGTGAAACCTTCAAAACCTTTTTTGTCTTGATTGCCTGCCAATCTCTGATCCAAACTCCATGGTTTGGTTTTCCTCAGTGTCTCCGCTACCCCTAGCCAAAACTGTTCTGGGGAATGTGGGGCGGGGAGCAGTGCCGTGGTGACTTTCATCTGTGTAGACTGAAGTGCAACTCAAAATGGGTAAGTGTAGCCTTCACCCAGATACTTTTAAGAAACCGAAGCCTCCTCCCGGAGGAGGCGGAGATAAGGAGCAGGTCCCCAGGCCTGCAGAGATGGCATTTCCTGTCCCAGGGAAGAGCTGTGATGACCTCACCCTGGGCCCCAGAGAGGCCGGTCCTCTTTGTCCCGGAGAACAATTCGTCTATTCTGAAGTCGCAGGAGCACACACTTGCTCACTGTGCAGAGGAGAAATGCGTTCCCATTGTTTGTCAATAAACAGCAGATACATCTGGGAAGCCCCTTTGTTTAACTTTGCAACTTAAAGGAGGAAGAGACAGAGAGGACCTGGGGTGTGCCTGGGCCTGAAGAAAGCTTCTGTTACAGCCCCTGTCCCACTTGACCGGGGCAAGCAAATGGCAGCAGAGGGAGAAGGGACCAGAAGGAAGGATGCTGACCATCATGGCCATCACCCTCAGCTCTTACTATTTTTTTTTTTAGATATTAATTTATTTAGTTGATGGCAGAGTAGGGAAGTGGGGGTTTGGGGTGGACATCTTCCATACCTAAATGGCTTCAGCACTTGGGGCTGGAGTCTCCTACCTCTGGCTGGGACCCACGTCCTTGGGCCTTCTGTTGCCTTTGCAGGCGCGTCATCCGGGAGCTGTATCCAAAGTGAAGCAGCTGGTAGTGGAACTGGCACCCGTGTTGGATGCTGGTATTGCAGGCAGTGGCTTCTCCCCAAACCTGGGCCACAGCCCCACGGTGCCAGCCCCACTGTAATAAGAGGATCCCAACTGAGGCTTCTGGGCTCTTGTTTGGGAAGGGAAGGTGTGCAGGCCGGCTCCTGGGGGAGAACTCGCCAGTAAAGGCAGAGGGAGGCACGCACTGTGCGTGCGGAGGGAACCTTGACGTGAAGGATTGGCAAGAGAACAACATATTGTGTGGGCTTTCAAAGTTCTCCTGGTGCTTCCCAGAAAAGGACCTGTCTGGGAAGGCCACTGTCTGCAGAGGAGGTGCTAGTGTGACCCCGGGTGCCCCAGACTGTAGAGAACTCCCATCAGGCTTTGGTGCTGGGGTTCTCTCTGTCCTCACACCTGCTTTTTGGGCACAGTGGTGTGTCCCTGACCCTTGGGAAGTGGGGAGGGCCACATGGACAAGCCGCCTGGCCTCCTGGGTCTCTGTCCCCCTGAGTCTGTTCCTTCCAGTCTCTTCTCCCTGGGGGACACCTTCCTTCTTGCCCGCCTTCTGTGTACAGCAAAAAACCTGGGAAACTTGACCTTAAGGAGAGCTGAGACAGCCTTCCCTATAACGGCACTTTATTCTTCAAACACTGTCCCCTCCTGTGCCACCCCTGCACTTACCTACCTTCTGTGTGGGCGCAGAGCGCCGGGCCTGCACGTGTTGGGGACTCATGGCCCCGGCCACTCTGTCGCCTCACTACCTCCACAGTGTACCTTGGCACCAACAGCTGCCTTGCCAGGGGGTGCATTCATGCCTGTAATTGGAAGAAGGTGCCTAATGGATAGGGCACGATCCATGTCACCACGGGCCCTGGTCTACATGGGTACACAGCTGGGCCCAGTTGCTCTGTAAAGTAGGGAAGCCTGCTTGGCCAGGCAGGGGTGGGCAGATACTATTTGTATGGAAGGCAGAATTGAGGAGGGAGAGAGGGAGGAAGAGAGAAGTCTTACATGTTCCAAATGGCTTCAATAATGGGCTGGGGCTGAGCCAGACTGAAGCCAGGAACCAGGAGCCTCTTCCAGGTCTCTGGCTTGGATACAGGGCTCCAAGCACCCCTCAGGCCCTTAGCCTCACGGTCCCTGGACACCCCAGGGACCCCCTTGTTTTCAAGGGCAGGTTCCAGCACCGTGGCTGAGATGTATCTCTAGAGGCCGGCGTTGTAGTTTAACTACTGAGTTCAACTGCTGCCTGGGATACCAGCAGCCCATGTTGGATCATCTGTCCACATCCTGGCTACTCTGCTTCCATTCCAGCTCCCTTGCTGCACCTTGTGTTGGCAGCCTCTCAGCTCAGGGGTCCTGCCATGCCCTTGCTCACTCAGAGAACCCATAGTCTGATACGCACCTCCAGTTCTCTGGACTTCTGCCACTGGCAGCAGCCAACATGGGCCTGCCTCAGGTTGACCCGTGTGAGGATGGGGCTGGATGCATCTTGGAAATATCAGACCAGGCAGAGCACAGACATTCCTGTGGGTAACTGGGTTCATATGTGACACCCCAAGCAGGCTAACTGGGCCTGGGGAAGGAAGGGATGATTGGTGGGTGATAGTGGAGGAATCTGGAGTGATGCAGGCATCGTGAAGTTAGCCAGGCAATGTCTGTATCTGATGGAGGTGGAAGCCAAACGAGCAGTTGACGTTAGCCATGTGACGTGCATGGCAGGTGACTACAGAGGGTGGTCTCAGAGCACTGCTGTTGGTGGTGTATCTGCAAGAGCCCATCCCGAAGAAGTCTCAGGACCTCTGCCATGCCACATGCCTTGATTTCCGTGTGTGTGTGTGTGTTCGCTCTTGAATCTCTTGGCAGCACCAGTGCCCCATGTTTGAGTTTGAGATTCCAATACCACAAAGTGGGTTGTGTGCCCTGTGTCTGTGTGATAGAAGGTGGGCTGGCCACTCAACGGTGTTTCCTCCTCTTTCCAGAACTTTCACGATGGGCGGAAGGCGCAGCAGCATATTGAGACCTGCTGGAAGCAGCTGGAGGCAGTAAGTGAGAGACGTGTGTGTGCGCGCGCGCGTGTGTGTGTGCGTCTGTGCAGTGGCTCCTGCCTGCGTGCTGTGGCCACCCGAGGCGGAGTAGGCAGCAAGCCCAGGGGGAAAGTGGTGTCCCCATAGGTTTTTCCCTCTGGAATTGGATTTGCCCCCAGAACCATCTGTCTAAAACATGGAGCCCGAAGAACTCTCACATTTTACTAAAAGTCCTGCGGTCAGAACCCTACCAGAAGTTAGACTTGGTAACTGGAAACAGACACAGGTCTGAAGGTCACTTCTGGAAATTCCGACCTGGAGCGAGTCAGTGCCAGGGGCCGGGTCAGGTCGGACGCCTCGCTGCTCACGGACACGTTCCCGGCTCGATGAATCACGTCTGTCCTCCCGTTGTTTTCCTTCGTGTTACAGAGTAAGAGGCGATTTGAGCGGGACTGCAAAGAGGCCGACCGAGCCCAGCAGTACTTTGAGAAAATGGACGCTGACATCAACGTGACCAAGGCTGACGTGGAGAAGGTGAGGGCACGCATCTCTCACTTCCCCTTCGGGCCTGGCCGTGCCCTGGGGTGGGGTCCCTCTTTATTGCAGGGAGCTAGTGGGGGAAGCAGGAACCAACCTTGCTGGAAGCTTCCATGCTAGGATGCAACGCCTCAGTGCCACCGTCTCCCACTGGGCTGATGGTGCTGAACAGGTAGTCCTGGGGGCAGGGCCTGGGCAGCTCTGACTTTGTGGCTCTTCAGAGAGAAAAGGGAGAGAGAGAAAAGGGAGAGCCAGGGCGGGCGGCTGAGTACCAGGGATGTGCAGGTGCACAGCAGGAGGTGGCCTGAGAACAGATGTGGGTTGGGGATCAAGCGTGTCGTGAAAAACTGCAGCAGGAGCTGCTGCTGTGTCCACACCGGCTCAGAGGTGTGACGCTTTACCTGGTGGGTCAGACACCCCAAGGATGGCCGTTGCCACTGTCCTGCAAACACACGGTGACAGCGCATTCTCCTCACTGCCCGTGGCTCTGCAGGCTGACCTGGCCCGCAGAGAGGCCCTTGCCTTCTCCCAGGCCAGAGGATGGTCAATCATTGCTCAATTCTGCACAGTTCCTGTCCTAAAGACTAGATATGCTTTTCTCTAAAATTACATAATATGTCAGAGTATGTTGTCTCAGGCCTGTGTGTGCCTTTTGGGATCCCAGCATTCCATTATGGAGCACCAGCTGGTGTCCCTTGCTGCTCCGCTTCTGGTCTCGCCCACTGCTCATGGGAAAGCAATGGAGGATGGCCCAAGTGCCTGGTCCCTGCCATCCACATGGGAGACCTGGAGAAGTTCTTGCTTTGGCCGGGCCCAGCCTCAGCTGTTGTGGCCTTTAGGGGAGTGGACCAGCAGGTGAAGATCTCTCCTCTCTCTGCTGCCCCTGAGCATGACTCCAGGGCTGGGATTCCTGCCGCCCACCGCCCACCGGGGAGACCCAGGCTTCAGTCTGCTGCCTGGCACGTCCCTGGCTGTCGCAGGTGTCAAGGAATCAACCACTAGATGGGATTTCTATCTCTCTTCTCTTCCTTCTCCCCTTTTTTTCAAATGAAAAAAAAATTTTTTTAAGTATAATGAGATTGAGTCAGAGTGTATTTAGAAAGTTTTTTGGGGGCCCAGCGGTGTGGCCTAACAGCTAAAGTCCTCGCCTTGAACACATCAGGATCCCATATGGGCACTGGTTCTAATCCCAGCAGCTCCACTTCCCATCCAGCTCCCTGCTTGTGGCCTGGGAAAGCAGTGGAGGACGGCCAAAGCCTTGGGACCCTGTACCTGTGTGGGAGACCTGGAGGAAGTTCCTGGCTCCTGGCTTTGGATTGGCACAGCACTGGCTGTTGCGCTCACTTGGGGAGTGAATCATTGGACGGAAGATCTTCCCTCTCTGTCTCTCCTCCTCTCTGAACATCTGACTTTGTAATAAAAAATTAATAAATCTTTAAAAAAAAAGTTTTTTTTGGGTGAGGGAGGTAGCAGTCAGTAAATATACATGGATATGTAAGGTAGACTTGTAGTTTTTTTGGTGTTTTTGCATCCCGTTTATTTAGCACAGATGGGTTCTGCTGGTTTGCTCCCCAGTTGCTTGCAACTGGTGGGGTTGGGGCAGGACAAACCAGGAGAGCGGACCTCCCCTGGGGGTGACAGGGACACTCACCTGCTGCCTGGTCCCTCAGAGTTCACCTGGGGTGCTCATGGGGGAGGCCGGTGTCCCAGCCAGCAGCCCAGCCTACTCCGAGACTGCAGGCTGCCTTCCGAATCTGGTGTTTCTAGTCCGTCCGCCCCTCCACAGAGATAGGCTTAACTTCTCCAGTCTTTATGCATTTGGTTGCTTGTCTTACCGCACTCTATGGGTGAAGCCCTCCGTTTGTGGGGTGAGAGAGCCTCGGGTGGTCCCCGGTTAAGGCTGCTCTGTAATTGTGCCCTGATGGAATATGGAATTTCCCCTCATTTCCTGCTTGGCTCAGAGCTGCTTTGTCGGGCTTGATTAGTATTGAGGATACCATTAAATACTTCTTCCGCTTCCTTTAATTCATCAATGCAGTAAATTATGTTAATCAATTTTCTCACAGAAAGCCAAATTAGCCTTCCTGGGAGGCATTCAACTGCATTATACGTGTGGATTTATATACACACATAAGCTGCAGGTGCTGCTTAATGTTTTACTAACAGTTCATGGACAGGATCCATCGTCTTAGAACTTGATGTGTAATCTTCCTTTTTCCATCCCATTCTACTTTCATTTTTGAGATTTGGGTGTTTCCTATCTCATCACATCTTCAAACTCGTTAGCCAAAAGTGCATCGCAATGTTTGCTGTTTCCATCATGTCCTCCCTGCTTTCCCTTGATACTGTTTATGTTAACCCTTTATTTTCTGTGCATGTGGTTCTCCTCGCCACATGTGCGTGTGCAGACATAACATACACACGCACGCGCACACACACACGCACGCACACTGTACATGTTTTATTTCAAAGGCAGAGACAGAGAAAAAGGCAGATTATTCGTCTTTTCTGGTTCTCACAAGTCTCTGCCACAGCCCGGGCTGAACACAGCCAAACCTTGGAACTCAGATCTCTCCCAGGGCCTTGCACGTCGGTGGCAGGGGCCCAGTCCATGAGCCATCCCCTGTTGCCTCCCAGGGCCTTGCACGTGGGTGGCAGGGCCCAGTCCATGAGCCATCCCCTGCTGCCTCCCAGTGCCTCAGCGGGAAGCTGGACCACCAGTGGCACAGCGGTGATGGAACCCCAGGTACTCTCCCATGTGAGGCTGGGGTCCCAAAGGACATCTTCGTTTCTGCTCAAACTCCTGCTGGCGGATCAGTTTTGTTTTTGCTTTTAATACAAGTGATGGGAAGCTCTCTTCCTCTCTCTTTTATGATTTACCTTTTTATTTGAAAGGCAGAGTTATAGGGAAAGCAGAGAGCTCTTCCATCCATTTGTTCAAATGCCCACAGCAGCTGAGTTGGTGCCAGGCTGCAGGCAGGAGCCTGGAACCCCATCCGGTTCTGTCACGTGGGTGGCAGGGACCCAAGCATGCGAGCCATGCCCTGCTGTCTTCCCAGTTGCACTAGCAGGTAGTAGAAGGGTCAGACAATCTGAAGTGATGTGCTCTTCACACACACCTGCCCCCCCCACACCTCCCTCACTGCCCCTCTCCCCCCACCTGCCCCTCTCCCCCACTGCCCCTCTCCCCCCACCTGCCCCACCTGCTCCCCGCCCCCACCTGCCCCATCCGGGTTCCTCTCTGTGAGCCTTTGTGGGCCACTGTTGGCTGTGCTCTTTGTTTGCACTTGGGGGTTTCCATCCTTCTGTGAAGATCTTTGGTGATGTTGGACCTGGCCATTGTGAAATAACTGACCCAGTTATGTGTTCCGTGAAAGGTGGGGTGCAGAGCCAGCACTTCCATGCTGCCTCTTGGTGTATGCTGGGGGGTGGGGGGAGGGCAGGCGTTCCCTGGGCTCACCACCAGGCTGAGAGGCGCACAGGAGTCTGGATTTGTGTCAGGGCCACATGGATACTGTGAGTTCAGGTGTTTTGTGGCCCCAGGGATTAGCAGGTGGCCATGTGCTCCCCCTGAGGTGGATCCTAGAGTGGCGCAGCTGAAGTGTAACAATTGCTTGACTTCCTACCGGCTGGTCTGCAGAGTCAGCCTGCTGTTTTCAGCTCCTTGACTGTTTTCACAAGATGTGCTTTGTTGTTGTTGTTGTTCCTGCAAGAGTATCTTTTTGTTTCCTTTCTGAAAGTGCTGGGCGTGCCTTCCCAGGGTGTAATGTGTAATATATCACCCAGTTTTGGCATCATACCCATTGAAGTGGATAGCGCAGTGTCTAAACGTTGAAATTCTTCAGTTATTTTGCTTTCACTTAAGAGTGGAAACACTCTAATTTCCCCCAAACACAAAGCCATTTGACTGTTCCTTCTGTTTTTGACTTCATTGCCTGGGAAGCCGTATGCCAGTATCCAGCTGAGTTAGTGTGGCAGTTCTTAGCATTGCTTCTGTATAACTTCTGGTTACATGCGATTTTTTTTCCCCTCCAAATACGTTCAAAGAACTCCAACTTCTCTTTCTTTGAAATTTTATTTGAAAGACGGAGTTACAAAGAGGGAGACAGAAAGAGATCGTCCACACACTGATTTGTCAGGCACATCAACAAGAAGCCCGATCAGAAATGGAACAGCCGGGACTTGAACCCCTGGCACCTGTACAAGATGCCGTGTTACAGGCAGTGGCTCAGCTTGCTGCACCACACCGCTGGCTCCTGTGTCTCGAGGTCTAACGAGGTGTCTGGTCCCCGTTCCCACAGGTGATCAGGTTGCCTGACCTCATTCTGTGTGCCCCTCCTCCGTTTTCCTAGCACTCTGGCGGCAGCTAGGGGGTGATTTGGGGTGATTTGATGGGAACTAGAAACTTGCAGGTTAGGGTCGGAGTGTGCCCTTCTTTTTTCTCCTTTTCTCTGAGAAGAGCTGAGTGTCCCGTGTTGGTGTCGGATCTCCTAAAGCAGTCCACAGCCCCTTGCCCGCCCCCATTGGTGGGCTTTGCTGCTGTGTGTTCGAAGCGGCGGGTGGGCAGATGGGCCCTTGAAGCATCCAGTTTAGCTGTAAAGTGACTGTGTAAAAGGAGACAAAAAAAAATGGGTCTTGGGGGTGCTCTCTTCCCCCAAGCAGGAGAATTCATACAAAGTTTGGGACCACCAGGCACGAAACACTTTTCCTCGCCTGAGATGCAGCTGTCCGAGAGTTGGGGGACTTGTTTAATGTTTGTTTTGTTTGTGGGGCCCAGAGCGATGGTTCAACTGGCTCATCATCTCCCTCCAAGCAGTGAGGTCTCACATGGGCACCAGTTCATGTGCTGGCTGCTCCAGATGCCATCCACTTTCCTGGTGAAAGCAGCAGAGGATGGTCCAAGTCCTTAGGACCGCGCGCTCATGTAGGAATGTGGGAGAGCCAGAGGAGACTCTTTTGGCTTTGGATCGGCTCATCTCCGGCCATTGCGGCCTCCTGGGAAGTGGTGAACCACCAGATGGAATATCTTTCCATCTCGTTGTGAATATGCCTTGCCAATAAAAATAGCTTACTCTTAAAAAAGAAAAAAGTGGGGGAGGAGGGATTAATTTTATTTGAAAGGCAGAGAGAATGTGGTATTGTCACTCCCCAGATGGCTGCAACTGGTAACTCTGGGCCAACCTGGAACTGGAAACCAGGAATTCCTTCTGGGTCTCCCACATGGCTGCAGGGGCCTAAGCACTAGGCCTATTGTCCATTGCCCTCCCAGACCATTCGCAGGGAGCTGGCTGGGAAGTTGAGCAGCTGGGACTTGATATGGTTCTCCGTGGAACAGCCAGCTCCCTAGGCTGACCCCATACAGCTCCGTGTCAGAGGCGAAGCTTCCCTGGGCACTGGCTTCCGTGGAGTTCAACAGGTTGTAGTGTGGGAGCTGCTGGCCTATGGCTGTTGACCTGTACATGGGTGGAATGTAAGACCAGCAGCAGGCAGGAGAGCCGTGTCTCATAGCCTGCCTACTGACCTGGGGCACTCTGGGCTGAAGGGAAGCTGGGGAAACCCAACAGTGTGTGTCTTTGGATTCTCTGATCAGAAAGGAAATTGAAAATCAAAACACTGAGATAAAAATCCAATTGTTCTTGGCTATCTGAGACCTTCTCTGGTATAATTATTCTTATTTTTTTGAAGAGGTTTTTGAAAATGGCTTTTTTGGGGGGACTCTCAGCATGTGGTGCAGTAGGTCCTACTCCCGAGTGTGTGCCCAGCATCCCGTGTGAGCAGTTTGAAGTCCCAAGCTGCTCCATATCCAGTCCAGCTCCCTACTGATGCACCCGGGAAAGCAGGGGAGGATGGCCCATGTGGGAGACCTGGATGGAGCTCCAGGTTCCTGGCTTTGGTCTGGCCCATCCCTGGCCTTTGCAGCCATCTGGGGAGTGAGCCAGCAGGTGGAAAAATCTCCGTTTCTCTTCTCTGTCAAATCTGCCTTTCTGATAAACGTAAATAATATTTTTTGAAAATGATGTGTTTATTTGAAAGGCAGGGAGACAGAAAAGGAATTTCCTTCCACCCACTGTTTCACTCCTGAAACGGCCCCAAGAACCAGGGCTGGGCCAGGCTGAAGCCAGGAGCCAGGGTATGGGTGTCACAGGCTCAGACTCCTGGGTCATCGTCCACTGCTGCCCAGGTGCGTTCACAAGGAGCTGGGTGGACTTCCTGAGATGCTGGTGACCATAGCGGCAGCTTAACCCGCTGTGCTGTGGTGCCTGCACCTATGTTTTGTTTTTTTTTTTTTTTTAAGATTTACTAATTTTTATTTGAAAAGCAGAGTTACAGAGGGAGAAGGAAAGATATAGAGCTAACTTTTCCATCCACTGGTTCACACCCCCCTCCCCAAATGGCTACAATGGCCAAAACTGAGCTGGTCCAAAACCAGGAGCTGCTTCTGGGTCTCTGACAATGGGTACAGGGTCCCAAGGTTTGGGGCCGTCTCCTACTGCTGGTTGGGAAATGGAATAGCTGGGACTCAAGCTAGTGCCTATATGGGATGCCAGCACCACAGGCAGAGGCTTAGCCTAAACCCTGTGGTGCCTGACCCAGTTTGATACGCCATTCCGTGCTTAGGGTGGGCCAAGTCTTTGGACCCCTGCTCCCATGTGGGAGGCCTGCAAGAAGCTCCCGGCTCCTGGCTTTGGATCGGCTCAGCTCCAGCTGAGGAGTGAAGCAGCAGATGCAAAATCTTTCTGCATCCCTTCTTCTGTCTCTATAACTCTGCCTTTCAAATAAAGGTAACCCTTTAAAAAAAGGAAGAAATGAAGGAAGGCAGAATGACAGAGAGCTGTTCTCACTTGATGACCTCGGCATCCTGAGCTGGGCCAGCTAAAAGCAGCAGGGCCATCTGAGACTGCCTGTTGGTGACAGGGAGTTATTGTTGTTAAAGATGTATTTATTTTTATTGGAAAGACAGTTCAAATTTATGGAGAGAAGGAGAGACAGAGAAAGAGATTCCATCGCTGGTTCACGTCCCAAATGGCCGCAATGGCTGGAGCTGAGCTGATCTGAAGCCAGGAGCCAGGAGCTTCTGAGTCTCCCTTATGGGTATAGGGTCCTAAGACCTTGGGCCATCCTCTTCTGCTTTCCCAGGAAGGGAGCTAGATGGGAAGTGGAGCAGCTGGGACATGAATAGGTGGTGGCCTTATGGGATCCCAGTGCTTGCAAGATGAGGATTTAACCATTAAGCCATTGTGCTGGGCCCATGACTTTTTTTTTAAAATATTTATTTATTTATTTATTTATTGGAAAGTCAGATATACAGAGAGGAAGAGAGACAGAGATCTTTTTTTTTTTTAAAGATTTATTTTATTGGGCCTGGCGCGGTGGTGTAGTGGTTAAAGTCCTCGCCTTGCACATGCTGGGATCCCATGTGGGCACCAGTTCTAATCCCGGCGGCCCTGCTTCCCATCCAGCTCCCTGCTTGTGGCCTGGGAGGGCAGTCGGGGATAGCCCAAAGCGTTGGGACCCCACATGGAAGACCTGGAAGAGCTCCTGGCTCCTGGCTTCGGATTGGCTTAGCTCTGGCCATTGGGGCCGCTTGGGGAGTGAACCATTGGATGGAAGATCTTCCTCTCTGTCTCTCCTCCTCTCTGTCTCTCCTGCTCTCTGTACATATGCCTTTCTGGTAAAAATAAATAATTTTTAATGGGATTATGTCTTCATGGTCTAACTCTCCCTGTAGCCCTCCAGTTTAACTTGCTGGATTTCTCTTTTAGTTATTGATTCATCCCCCATCCGGTCATTCGCCATCTTTCTGCCAGTGATTGGTGAGGGTGGCATAGGCAGTGCCCTGGGATCCCAGGGCTGCTGACCCAACACTTCAACCTTTCCTGGCTGCCCCCAGACAGCTCTTGAGGGGCATCTTGGGGACAGAGCCTGTGAAAGCGGGGGTTTCATCTTTTCTACAGCTTTGAAGGGTGTCGCGATGGGAACCTCACCCTTGAGCTCTCGTAGCACCGTCAGTGGCTCCCGTGGTGCTGGGGGGAGAAAGGGCTTATCCAAGTGGCTGGAATGTGAACTAATATTTCTGGACAGAGCGCGCAGTGTTTGGTAAATGCGCGCGGCAAGCCGAGCTTCTCCAGGCCGGGCAGCAAATAATTCCCCCTCTCTCCCTGGCCTGGCCTTGTGACTGTTGGCTCTTACATAATTTTGCAAATGCAAAATGGGATATTGTCTTACAAAAGCTGTAGTTAGTGGTTTCCAAACAGTTAGCCAGGCTTCCAGTTTGTGTTTTGTTGTTGTTGTTGTTGTTATTGTTTTAATTCCAGCGTCCATTTTCTCCTTCTCCTGTGGGTCTCTTTAACTCGGGTCTGGGTCTTTAACCGCCAGGTTGCAGGTTGTGGGCAGTGGTCTGCCACCCGGTGTTAACAGGACTGCTTGGTCCAGAGCCTGGCCGGGAGAAGTTGCCATAGCGTGGCCCCCTGTTCTGGCTCACCCATGCGCTCTCATTATGTAACCTGCACTGAGGGCGACTGCACAGTTAAAGGGGAATCTTGAGGGCCAAGCGCATTCCTTTTCTCCTGTTGTGACCTCCTGAAACCAGGTGACTGGGAGCGGTCTCTTAAAATTCTAAGCAGATGCACTTCTGCCAATAGCACGGGAAATCCGGAGGCTTCTGTAAATCAAAGTAGAATTGTAGGCAGCCTGGTTTGTGATAGAGAGATGAAATTTTCTTTCTTTCTTTTTTTTAATTACAACAAAGCCGTGTACTTTTCATGGCTTGCCATCTCTATCGTAAGAGAAAAACCCGGTCAGAGTTGGCTGTGAACGGGCGGCGGGGGTGGAGCTAGAGAAGCGGGGTGACCGTGAGGAGCTGGGGCAGCTCCGGGGCTGCGTTCCCCCTGCCTGGCGCCTCCCAGGGTAGACTCCTTTTGACCATTTGGGGGAATGTCTCTAAGCCGACCGGCTCCCTTGCGGCTGTGCGTATAAGGAATCGCTGTCCCAGTGCCCCGCAGCCCGGCTGACATCTTCACTGGACACAATCCGCCTCTCCCGCGCCTTCCCCCCTCTCCTGTCTCCTGTCAGCGTAGCCATTTAGAAAACAATTTCAGAGAAAAAATGAAAGAGGAAATGGGTTGGTCGGCACACAGGAAAGAGATGTTGCAACTTCAGCTTCATTTTTGAAACTTGAAAAGTGTTTTACTCAGAGCCAGGGAAGAAGATACAGAATTAGGCAGAGTATGGGAAGTGGACATTTTTGCTGTCCCCACTCTGATGCTTTCGCTGCTGTCTGGCTGGTATGTGGTATCCGTGACTTGCTTGCATGTCAGCAGCTCGGCCGCGGCCGACAACAGGACACTGTCCCAGCCCCTGAGATGTGTGTGTGTGTGTCTGTGTCTAGAATATGAGTGTATATGCGAGCGTGTGAGTGTGTTTGAGTGCCTGTGTGTGTTGTGTGTTTTGAGTGCATATGTGTATGTATGTGTGTGACTGTGTGCGTGCATGTATGAATGGGTGTGTGAGTGAGTGGGTGCTGCGGAAGGCAGGGCTGGTTCAGCCACTTGACCTTCCTGTGAGTCCTGGGCACTCTGATATTTTCTCTGTGGCCATTGAAGTGGGGTATACCCAGGCCCTGGTCTGGCCGGCATGTGGACGCGACATGTGAGTGTGTTGAGGTCACTGATGGTGGGACGCATGCCTGTGCCTCATCTCAGCCTGTGTCCAACCACCTCAGTGCCCAATGTCATCCCAGGGTCCCCACTGTGGAGCATGTTCTGAGGGTTCTGCCCAAGTGGTTTCGATAGTTCTGAGATGCTGTTGATAGTGCCACATAAGGAATAAGGATGAGGAAATCCTTCCAAGGTCAACTGGCTCACATAATCTACCTCAGAGTCTCCATTCACGCAGAAATTTACTGTCAGACTTTCCTGGGATAATTGACCAATTTGTTCTGCCCTCCTTTGCAAACCAATGGGTGCTTTGGCCCAGTCCAACCCTACCCAGTACACGCTTGGCCCTCACATACCATAGAGGGAGCCCATCACAGTGACCCCTAATAACCCCCACTGGATTGGCCCCCAACTCTGGTTCCCATGCCTGTCAGCATGTGCAGTGAACTGGTCCAGTGCGTCCCACATCCCATTCAGATCACGTAGACATCCCTGGGCATTGAAACCTAACTCCACCCTCTAGCCCACACTCATGTCAGTGGTGCCACTGCCTTTCCAGCCAAACCTGCCTCCAGTTCTGATTCTTAAGCTCACCAGTGAGAGTTATAGCCCATCAGAGAGATGCCCACAGCCGCCTCTCTGGACCTACTCACTGCCCCGGATCTCACACTCTCCAGGTGGTTCTGCAGTCTGTCGTAGCAGGACTTGCCAACTGATGCTGTGGCAAAGCCCAAACCACCTGCCCTTATTCTCGCTCATGGCTGCACCAGTGGATACAATTGGTTAGCCCAGCCTGGCTCTCCCCCTAACTCAGTTCACGTATAGGTAGGTGTTATAGCCCTGCCGGGCCTGATCTGTCCCCAGTCACAGCTTTCATGCTCACCAGCAGGAGCAGTAGCCCAGCAAGGGAGTCCCCGCAGCTCCCCTACTGGGCTAACAACCCCCACCCCAATGTGCTGGTGGGTGCTATGGCCCTATCTGGTGTGCCCGTCTCACCTCAGCATTTGCTGGTGAATGCTGAGCCCGGCCCAGCCCAGTCTACCCTCATTCCAGCTAGCACTAGTAGGATCTGCTGCCCTGCCCGGCCCAGTCTGCCCTGTTCCAGCTTGCGCTGTGGGATCTGCCGCCCAGTGTGGCACAGAATGACTGCATTTCTTATTCAAAGATCTGTTGATTTACTTTGAAAGGCAGAGTCAGAGAGCGGTCTCTCATCTGCTGGTTCACTCCCCAAATGGCCACTGACAGCCAGGATTGGGCCCGTGTTTGGGCCAACACCTTGGGCCATCCTCCCTGCTTTCCCAGATGCATTTGCAAGAAGCTGGGTCTGAAGTGGAGTAGCCGGGACACAAGCTGGTGTAACAAGCGGCAGCCTAACCCGTCAGCGCCAGCCCTAATGACTGTGTTTTTATAATGATCTTTATTTTTAGCATCCTGGTGTTTCCTGGTGATTTCTGTTTTTTCTCTTATCTCCTCAGTCATCGTGACCTGCTCTGTATCTTCTGTCAGACCTCAGGTTCTTGACGTGAGCCCGTTCTCTGTGTGTGTCAGCTCTTGTAGCCATTTCCTCGCTCGCTCCTGTCCCCTTCTCCTGTGGAGGCTGGGGTGGTGGAAGCGTCATGAGCCCGCGCCCGCTCCCTCTCCTGCGAGGTTTGCCAATGCTTCCGCCAGACAACCTGGAACTAATTCCTATGTTAATTTCTTGGCGGTGGCCCTCGTGCGCCATCTGTGCAGCATGTACAGGCGTGGGGGTGATGCCTCGGGATCCTCTTCCTCCCCAATCAACCCCGTACCGAGACTGATGCAGGCTTCCAGGCCGTCTCCTCTTCCCGCAACTAGAGATTTTGCAGGGTGTTGCGCAGTGAGAGGAAGTAGACAAGCTGGAGCGATGGGCTTGCAACAGCCTGTGCCTGACAGTCCCTGGGACTGTCAGGTGCAGGACCCCGGATGAAGCAGGCACGTGACTTGGAGCCTTAAAAAGGTTAAATGGCTACACCCCTGGCACCACCCCCAGCCCAGCCAGGCATGGTTCTGAGCAGCAGGGGCCATGTTGGTTTTTCTGCCCCAGGTTCTGTGCCATGACAAGTTTGTGTCCTTCCAAGGAAACCATCTCTCCCAGATCTGCTGTCCTTTCTGGTTGCCCCACGGCAACAAGGAATGTTGCTCATGTGGCTCTCAGCTGTTGGTCTCAGCTGGACGTGCTTGCCTGTTCGTGTGTGTGTGTATCTTCGCTGGAGTCGCAGGCACTCACGCCTGAGTGGGAGACCTGGCCCGTGCCCTGTCCCAGAGGCAGGCTGTTTTGCTAAGGAGGCGAGGGAGGAGGAAACCCATTTTGACCCCACTGTAATGAATGGACGTTGTGGTCTCTCTCCAGTGACAGTGAACAAGAAGCCAGTGAGGGGCTGGCTTGGTACACTGTGTTTTGTTCACCTTGAGCAGTCAGATCCTGGACCAAGGTCACCCTGGGCGTCCAGCTAGTGAAGGTCTGGGCGGGGTTCAGATGCTGGTCTCACTCGTTGGCTGGTCTCTCTGATTCACCGGGCACCAAAGCAACCACAGAGGCTAGCACATTGTAAGGCCATTTAAAATTAAAAAGTCAGGAAATGACTGGAATAGTTCAAGCATATTTCTTTGGTTAACTTATTTTAAAGTTTTCTTCTCTTCTGTATCTTAGCAGCCTTTACAAGTTATCAAAGACAGACTCGGTTGTTTTGTTAAAGCCCCCAGCCTGGGCATTCTCAGCCAAAACTTAACAGCTTTCTGCCTGAGGAGGAGCTTGTAAAGTTTTCTGGGTTTTGAATTTGGAAATGTGTCCTTGATGCAGGCTTTTGCTGGGAGATGGACGCGAGGCCGTGGATTGCTAACAGCTCGCTCTGTCGGAGGTCTCTTGTGCTCCTGGTTCCCCCCGTCACACCAGTGTCACACTAGTGTCTTAGCGGGCTGTGCTGGTTTTGGGTGGATCTCCAAGGCGGCCTTCTCACCTCCCCTTGTTTCCTCCTCACCGTTTTGACATTAGCTACTCCTTCCCCAGTCGCTCCTTCCAGGAACTGTAAGAATTTACCTTCTTGTTTTTATAGCAATGCAATTCTGCTGTAAATACAGTTTTGAAACCTTTATTTTAAAAATGTAAAGAAAATGTCACTTTCACTTCCCATTACTGTTAAATCTTTTTATTTATTGTTTCAGTTGGCTACAGAATCCTACCCTTAGGGTGTGACATAACATTTGGCCTGTCAAGTTACTGGACATTGTTTAAAAAAGAAAAAAAGAGATCTGTTTGAATGGCAGAGTGATAGAGTGAGAGCTCATTAAACTCTCCCACCATGTTTGGGCCTGGCCGAAGCCAGGAGCCAAAGGCTCCATCTGGGTCTCCCATGTTGGGTCATCCCCCGCTGCTTGTCCAAGCACGTTTGAAGTGAGTTGAAGGGGAAGCAGAGTAGCCGGGATGCAAACCAGCACTCCAATGTAAGATGCGGGTGCTGCAAGCAGTACCAAAAGTCCACTTCTGTTCCAGCTTTATTTCTCTCCGCAAGCTTCCTGTGGAATGCCCTTGTGATAAGCAAGAGCCTCAGTCCAGGTTTGCTCAAAGCCGGGGGCAGCCTCAGATGGCGATGCCAGTGTGGGTGGTGGTTGGAGACCCGGTAGGAATCAGGCTGCTCCTCCTCCCCCTTGTGCCCCAGCACACCCCTGGCCACGGAGCCAGACGCACTCCCAGGACTGTGGCGCTGCTAAGTGTGGCTCCCTGAATGGGCTACCAGATCTCTGTGTAAAGCCCTGAGGGCCGCCGAGTCCCCGCCACAGTGCAGCTGCTGAGAGGAAGTTCCCCTCTTGGCTGTGGTGAGGCGTGGCCAGGATGCTGTCAGTGCCTGCCTGGCGCAGACCTGCTCCCGTCCCAGCTCATCTGGGGAGTCCCGAGGGGGCTTTCAAAGAGATTCTCAAGTTCACGTTCCCCTTTCTGATTGAAACAACAAAAACGTGACGTCTGTTCCAAGTTGTCTGTGACTGACTTCTAGCCTCCAGCAGCTGTGGCCACTCTGGAATTTTGAGAACATTTTCTCTAAATTCTGCCACTCTGACTCGCTCCCAGGAAAACAAAACAACAAAACACAAGGCCCTGTGTGCAGCCGCCATGTGATGCGCCATCTTCTAGAAATTACTGCTGGGCCAGGCTAGCCTGGGAATCCTGTACCTCCTTGCAATTGCAGGCTGGAGTGGGTGGCAAAGAGGGGTTATCTGGGTAACCTCGGTGGACAGTGCATCAGCCCAATAAAATGCCTGGCTACCCAGCAAGTGCTCCAGCTCAGTTTTTGCCAGTGCACTTGAAGATATTTATCTTTCCTGTATTTTTTTTTAAAAGGCATTTGTAGTCCTGAGTAACTGGCTCAACCGCAGTGGTAGCCAGACTCTTCCATCCCAGCATGCAGAATAGCACACCAGCTCACTACGCAAAAACCCCTTTCCGCAGTGCTGTGTGTGCAGGACAAGGACGGGGCCCTGAGCTACCAAGGCTGCAGCCGTGGCTCGATGGACCACAGCGCTGTAGGAGGCCCTGGTACAGCAGGTGTGAGAGCGTGAGCCACAGCAGTGTCAGGGACTGAGTGCCCGGTGGCTCGTGTTTATATGTACCCGCCTACTTGCACACATGTACCCACAGGTGCTGTGTGAAGCCATTCAGATCTCTGTTGCAGCACTGAAGTTACCAAAAAAAAATTCCATAAGAATCATACCTTGGAAATCCAGAGGGAACCTCCCTTCATCCTCCAGGGGCAGGCCAAAACAGGTGCCTGGGGTATGGTAGGGCCTGCCCTGGGCTTCTCTGTGTTCCTAACAATGTGATAAATGTGGAAACCATCAGCGATTGAAACAGGTAGGAGAGTGTGACATTGGACGCACGAGAGGAACAGATGGCCGTGGCAGGTGGCCGCTTCAGAGCACACACCACAGTTTGTGTGTTAGGAGGCGGGGTGTTGAAGGTAGCTGGAGATTAACATTTCAGGGGCTGGCCGAAGAGAGTGACCCGTAAGGGCATTGTCAGCTACGGAAGCCAAAGCATACAACCCAGGAGGGAGGTGAGGGGCAGCCAGGAGACCCTGCAGGGAGACCAGAGTGGGCAGCAGGCTCAGACACCTGCTGGCCAGTCCGCCAGAGGAACTCCCGAGAATGCGGAAGGCCTATTGGGAATTCTGAGACCGCTGGCCGCCCTCATGCAGGAAGTGCTGGTGCAGGAATAGGGAAGAGGAGAGAGGAGGCCCCTCGGCTCCGGGGATGCTCGCCCACCCCACCCCGCCAGGCTCACTCTGAGGTTTGCAGAGAAGGGAAGAAGGCCAGGAAGCTAGCATGTGTGCATGAGGCAAGCCTGCAAGCACACAGTCCGGGAACAGTGAGAGGAGAAAACGGATTCTTCTGCCACCCCTGGGGACGGGACCAGGCTGCTCGCACCTCTCGTTCCGTGAGCTTCCTGGCCTGTGGATCTTCAGTTTCCGTAATGTTGGCTCAGCACAGCAAAACTACAGCGAAGGCACAGCCAGCCACACCGAGTGTGCTGGAACGCGGCCACCTCCCTGCTGTGTTTCTGCAGCGACTTTGCCAGCTCACCCAGGGACCGAGCAGTGCCTGCACCTGGCGGGCGTGGGTTTCCGCCCCATGTGGACCTCAGATGGTGTAAGCAGCCTGCAGTGCGGTTGGCCAGGTCACCCAAAGCACCATGCGAGCACAGGGCCCTGTGGACAGCAGCACAGCAGGCGCCTGTGGTTGTAGGCGAGGTCAGCGCTTACGTTGTTGTGGTGGCTGTAGGGCCAGTCCTGCAGCTTCTAGGTGTGTGCTTAATCAAAACAAGAATTACAAGAAACAAGTTTCTAAATTTTAGTATTGTTTTATTTTTAGAAGAAAAGCCATAATATGAACTACTAAATACATAGCCACACAAATCCTATGAACAGGAGAAGGTGTTGTGGTGCAGCAAGTTAGGCCAGCACTTGCAGCACCCGCATCCCACATCAGGGTGCTGCTTGGGGTCTCTGCTGCTCCCCTCTCTGCTCCCCTGCCTGGGGAGACAACAGGCGTGACTTCCACGTGGGAGGCCAGAATGGAATTGCAGGCTCCTGGCTGTGGCCTGGCTCAACCCTGGCCGTTGTGGCTTTTGGGGAGGAAGGCAGCACAGCGGAGTTTATCCTACCCTCCCTCCTTCCCTTGTCCTCCTGCTATATCTACTGCTTCTTAAAAGGTGATTTAGGGGGACAAAGAAAAAAAAAAGGTTAAACGCATGCATATACGACAGCTTCCAAAAAGCCTGTGGAAATGTACACGCTAAGGGCTTTCAGAACACTGTATGTCAAAATAAGTATCTTTAAATTCTGTTTTCAACAAACTTTTTGAAGAGCCTTCATATCCTTAAAAATAAACATGGTGGGGAATTTCCGTGGGAAGTCCCACCTAAGACCTGTGGCCACAGGTCACAAGTCAGAGACCCCCCTGGGGAATTCAGTGGAAACATTTATGGATTCCTATTCCCTCCTAAATATATATACCCAAACACATGCAGACACACAGCCATCGCTCGCTCCGTCTCTGTCACACACACACACGTAGCCATCTTGGACCATAAACGTGCTTTGGTACAGGTGTAGACACAGAGTGCCTGAAAAGTGCCTGTCACACAGCCTGTGGGGCTTCCATCAGACGCAGCACTTCCTTAGCTAAAGTCCGTTCAAGTTCAGAACCTCCCCGCCCTGACACACTTGCCAGGGATGGTCCCCTGGGGCTGTGCCAGGCTTGAGTTTGTGACAAGGTTCTGCTTTGTGCCCCAAGGCCCGGCAGCAAGCGCAACTGCGGCACCAGATGGCTGAGGACAGCAAAGCAGACTACTCGTCGATTCTTCAGAAATTCAACCAGGAGCAGCACGAGTACTACCACAGCCACATCCCTAACATCTTCCAGGTGAGGCCCCCGGCTTGTGGGGGGCAGCCTCTCCCGTGCCCAAGCGCGTGGCGAACGCCGTGCTGAACGCCTGGGGCCACCGTGTGGTATCCCAGCCTTCCCGCCTGTGTGGCATGTGGGAGAGTTAAACACAGCACTCACCTGCAGTCCATAGTTGAGCTGCATCCCTGCTTTGCGCCTGTCACTACGTGCCCACCAGGTGTAGAACTGTGGTCCTTGGCCAGGGCTGTCTGGCCTGAAGCACCGTGCAGGTGGCAGGAATTGTCACTTAACCTGAAGGAGACCAAGCTGTCACTGGAAGAGATTCACAGGAATATGGAATTAAAAGAGGTGTTAATTTTTGGTGTGAAAAATAGTGAGGTCCACATGTAGTTTTCAAAAATGTGCATTTGTCCGTGAGCTTTTTGAATGCCGCTTTAATACAGGGATTTCAGGTTTTTGTACCAAACTGTTTCAGAGCTAGCCTTGCATATGTTCTCCCCACTTGGGGGTCCCTGACACAGTTGAATCCATTTTAGAAAATGACGGAAGGTCGCTGACTGTGGCTCAGCCTGAGTTGAGCTGGAACAGCCTGATCCTGTGCTTTGGGAAAAGGGCCGAAAGAATGGGCTGAGGCAGTGACCGACGACTGCTACTGTGGAGCTCCGGGGGCGGGGGGGGGGGGACCCCTCTTCTAGGGGTGGAGTGGAGGCGTGTAAGGCATGCCCCTGGGCGGCCCAGCCGTTGCCCACCTCCGCACTTGGCTGGCTTGGCAAGTTCTGCACTGAGCTCGGGAGCAGCTTCTTTTGAGAGGAGGGCAATGCGTGTATCTAACGCAGACTTGGGCTTTGGCAGAAAATCCAGGAGATGGAGGAGAGGAGGATCCTGCGGCTTGGGGAGTCCATGAAGATGTACGCGGAGGTGGACCGGCAGGTGATCCCCATCATCGGCAAGTGCTTGGATGGCATCGTGAAGGCGGCCGAGTCCATCGACCAGAAAAATGCAAGTACCAGCCAAGGCGTGGCAGGGACCAGCGCTCGGGGCTGCACTGCCATCCTGCCTGCGCCTCCCCTCCCGCTGTGACCACCTGCTGTGGCACATTGCCGCTGGATGCCAGTTCCACTGGGGCTTGGCTGCAGTGGCAGCTCTTGGATTTAGCTCTTAATGCCTTTTGCATAAAAACAGATTTAGGTGGCAATTTATTTCAAAGGCTGAGAGACACAGAGATCACCCATCCTCTGGTTCATTTCCTAAGTGGCTACAGTGTCCAGAGGTGGATCATTCCAGAGCCAGTAACCAGGAACTTTATTGGGATCACCCATGTGAGTGCAGGGGTCCAAGCCTTTGGTTCTTCAAACCAGCACCCTCATGGGCTGCTGGCATTGCAGGCAGCAGCCTGGCCAGTGTGTCACAGTGCTGGTCCCTGAGTGTTTTCTTGTCTGTTGGCTGAGTAACTTGTCTACTTGAGAGCTGACAGAATCTTTGTTCCGTGCCTAACACAGTGGCTCAGCTGGCTCATTCTCTACCTGGATGTTCCAACATTCATATGGGCACCAGTTTGTGTCCCAGCTGCTTCACTTTCCCATCCAGCTCCCTGTGTATGGCCCAATCCTTGGGACCCTGTACACACATGGGAGACCCGAAAGAAGGTCCTGGCTCCCGGCTTCAGATCAGCTCTGGCCATTGCGGGTATCTAGGAAATGAACCAGCAGATGGAAGATTTTTCTCCTCTTCATAAATCTGCTTTTTGAATAAAAATGAAGATTTCATTCCTCCGAACAGGCTAGCTTTGGGCCGTTATTGACATCCTGACTCAGACATTGGCAGGGGCCGGCAGCAGAGGTTGTCCTGTGCACTGTGGGGTGTTAGCAACACCCCCTGCTGCTATCCACCAGATTCCAGCCACTCTCCCCATGTGGTTGTCCGTGGAAAGTATCTCCCCTGTATTGGTGCCTGGTCCAGTCCTGGCTCCTCCACTTCCCATCCAGCTTCCTGCTGATGTTCCTGCCCTGTGGCAGGCTGCAGTTGATGGCTCCAGGACGTGGGTCCCTGCCACCCACATGGAATCCCTGGAAGGAGCTCAGCATCCTTACTTGTGTCTGACTGTTGTCAGCACTTGGAGAGTGAACTGGTGCATGGACAACCCCCCTCCCACCCCATGCCTTCCATACCCATTGGCTGTGTGTGGAAGTGCTGTCCCGTCCGCCCCATGTGCACACTCAGCCTCTCTGCTCAGCACCAGCTCCTCTGGTTCTCAGCCAGCAGATGTTTCCTTTTCTTTCTTTCTTTTTTTTTTTTTTTGGTGATGTGACTTGAAGATTCCTTGCTCCCTGCTTCATTCAGGTTTATGCAGATTCGCTCAGCGTCTCTTTCTTCAGTGATTTCTGGGGAAAACAAAAAGACACACACACACACACATCTATCTATGTCTGTTGGTTCACTCCCCAGTTGGCCACAGCAGATGGGGCTGGGCCAGGCTGACACCAGGAAGGGCCCAGAACCCCAAGCAGGCGTTCCATGTGCATACTTGGGCTGTCACACCTGCTGCCTCCCTGAGCGTTAGCAGGAAGCTGAGCTCGGCAGTGGAGCAGGGGCTGGAACCTCAAGCCACCTCAACTTCATGCCACTTGAGCCCCAGGAGCAAGTCCCTGGTGCTTCCTCCTGCCCACACATTTCTGCCAGCGTGAATCCAACCACCCTCTGCCTGGGTTATCGGGGGCATCTCAGGAGAAACCACCTCCCAGGCCTGCTTCTGTTCACCCTGCTTACTAAGGGAAGGGGATTGTCTGTGAAGGGTCTCTCCTCCCACCAGTCTGTTGTTTTCTCCTTTCTTGATTATTGTTGGCTTATTTTGAATGAACACACGCCCCACATCGCAGCACCTTCCCTCTGGCTGCCAACCCCCCCGCTTCCCAGCAGTGCACGCCAGGGGAGGCGGCAGGGACACTGGCTTCCCATATTCCAGCTCCACCCCTGGTCCCTGCCTGTGTGTGCTCTGGGAGGCGGCACACAGTAGCTCAAGTACTTGGACTCCAGACACACCTTTGGGAGACCTGGATGGAGTTGACTCTGGCCTTGGCCTGGCCCAGTCCTGGTTGTCGCGGCATCTGTGGAGTAAACCAGCAGATAAATGATCTCTCTTGTACCTCTCTGCCTTTCAAATAAATAAAAATGAAATACATTTTAAGAACTTTAAAAAGAAGGTTTATATATTTATTTGAAAGTCAGATTTATGGGGGTGAGGAGGTATTTGGGAGAAAGTGAATCTTCCATCTCTCTGATCTTCCATCACTCCCCAGATGGCCACAACAGCCAGGGCTAGCCCGGGCCACCGCCAGGAGCCTGGGACTCCATCTGGGTCTCCACTTGGGCCAGCCTCTGCTGCGTTCCCAGGCGCATTGGCAGGGAGCTGGACAGGATGTGGAGTGGTTGGGACTCACTGGCATTCATGTGGGATGCAAGCATCACAAGTCTACGAAGGCAGCAAGCTTTCTGCATCGCTCAGTGTCCAAGGGAGCTGCATCATCAAAAACTGATTTTCAAAAACCAATACCTCTTCTCCCAGATGTTAGGAAAATGAGCAGATATTTCCAGGAAAAATACCCACTCCTCATGGAGAGGGTTCACGTGGACTGTTGGCCAGGCGGGGCTGTGGGTGGAGGTCTATCCTTTAGAAGTGCCCGCAGGCCTTTGAGCGTCTGCGTGTTTGTGGCTCTGATTTCAGGACTCCCAGCTGGTCATAGAAGCCTTTAAGTCGGGGTTCGAGCCCCCAGGGGACATCGACTTTGAAGACTACTCGCAGCCAATGCAGCGTGCTGTGTCCGACCACAGCCTGTCCAGCTCCCGGGGGGATGGCAAGCCAGAGCCCAAGTTTGGTGGCCGATCCAAGGGGAAGCTGTGGCCGTTCATCAAGAAAAACAA
Organism: Ochotona curzoniae; assembly: GCF_017591425.1. NCBI lineage: Eukaryota > Metazoa > Chordata > Mammalia > Lagomorpha > Ochotonidae > Ochotona > Ochotona curzoniae. The sequence continues at coordinate 4,181,604 of NW_024467106.1, forward strand.
GGTACTGAGGCCCAGGGTGCGGTGCGTGGACTCGGTGCCCAGATCGCCGGCCAGCCCGCCGGCTCAGTCTGGTCAAGACTTGGACTGGAAGCCTCTGGTGGCGCTGCCGACCTGGCACATGTGTGCTGTTGTGTGGTGGCGGTGGTGGTGGCGTGTGGTGGCAATGGTGGCGGTGGTGGCGGTGGTGGTATCTTTGCCATGGCCTGTGTCTTGCGTCAGAGGCATTCTCACCTGTCCCATGTCACCCACACTAACGGCTGACTCACCCTGTGGTGGGTGCCACCTCTCACCTTTCACCCCTGACCCCCTCTCCCCCCGCACCATAGACGGTTGGCTGCTTCGGCCGTCCAGGAGAGGGGGAGAGGGCACGACCTTCCCGTAACCGCTGCGCTAATCGCCCCAGTGGCTGTGTTAACAGCGCGTGGATCTGAACTCATGCTAACACGCGTGTCCGTGCACACCTGTCCTTCGGTTTTCCATGACAGGGCCCACAGGTGCATGCCGGCGGCTCCTGCTTTAACTGTGGAGCGGGAGTTACTGTTTCCTTGGCCAGGGCTGTTTCGCTGTTATCACAACCTCCCTCCCTGCAGTCACCCATTTGCTCCCATCCAGCCCCTGTTGGTTGGGACCGTGCAGTGAGGTCTAACCGCATGGCTTGTGTGACGCTGCACGCGGACGGCTGCATGCGCTCGCCCCTTTCCCGCCCCTCCTACCCCACGCCGCATCTCGCCCTGTCTTCCGTGTTTGCATTTCAACCATGGCCTGTATGTATTTACTTGTGTTTTGTTTTGTTTTACTTGCTTTGGGTTTCCAATATGAGTTGATGCTTATTTTTGTTTTGTGTCTTCTTGTTTCTGGTTTTGACTCTGTCACTGCTCCGCCTCTTACACGTAGCTTGTGTCCCTTTTAACGTCCCCCCATCAGCCTCCCCCTCCTCCCCCTGCCTCTGCCTCGCCCTCTGCTCTCCCCAACGGTCCCCAGTCTCCCAAGCAGCCAAAGGAACCCCTCTCCCATCGCTTCAACGAGTTCATGATCTCCAAACCCAAAATCCACTGCTTCCGGAGCCTAAAGCGAGGGGTAAGTGCTGCGCCCTGCTCGGCCCCCAAGCCCATCTCGCACACCTGTTTCCTTGCACGGTCTGTCCTGCGTCACTTGTCTCGTGCTGTGAATGTGTTTTCCTATCCACGTGAGACAAGCAGAGTTTGGGATTGTCCTGGGAGGCACAAGGCACACAGCGAGTGGACGGGGGGCAGCCGTTGCTGGGGCGGCTGAGGGAAGCACAGCCAGAGGCCCACCCTTCCACTCTCCCTCCCCCCTGCGTTTTGAGCTAACTTTCCCCTACTTCCTATCGAGCATCCAAGTGGTTTTTGTGTTTTTTTTTTACCTTGATTTTAACAAAAAAGGAAGCTTAGATTCTGTTCCTAAAACCAACATGAGATGAGGAATTGGAAGCAACTGCATAGTCAGAAAACACGTGCTTGCTGAGCGCCTGAAGGAGCGGGGCTGTGGCGCAGGGCTGGACTCTGAGCCAGGCGGAGGGGAACCGTCCTGCCTCCCCTCCCGGTTTTACAGGATGATGCCATGTGGGTGAAGGCCCTGTTCCCTGAAGAAGGCCTGATGGATGCTTTCTGTTTTATTGGTTGATCTGTTGAAAGGTAGAATGACAGGGTATCAGCAAGCTTTGGTTTATTGCTTCACTTCCCCAAGTGCCTGGCAACAAGCAGGCCTGGGCCTAGCTAAAGCCTGGAGCCAGGAAGTCCACCCAGGTCTCCCACGAGTCCTCGGGCTGCCCTCCTGCTGCTTTCCCACTGGCAGTGGCAGAGAAGTGGATGGGAAGTAGAGCAGCTGGGGACTCGGACAGCACCCACCTATGAACGTGCTTGTCTTTGAAAGGGTAAAAGAAGTCACAGGGGCTCTGTCCCATGCTTGCCCTTAATTTTTCAGCCATCCTGTGAAAGCCAGGAGCTGATCTCTCCCCATTTTACCTCCAAAGCGTGACCACACAGGGTCTAAAGCTGAGACTGTGTCCTCCATATTCAGAGTGCAGGCAGTGCCGGGGGCCTGGGCTCTCAGTGGCTGTAAGCCAGGCCCTCGTGGGCCATCCGGTCAGGTGCCGCCTGTGCTGGCCGCAGGGGTTGGCAGTCATGGCATCCGTTCCCTGCAGATGCCAGTTTGTTCTGCAGGAAAGGGAGGGACTGGCATAGGTAGCAGCCTCCTGAGTTGTTCTGCACGGTCAATCTCACCCGGCACCTGTGGCTGTGAACACTGACTTCTGACCCCTGGCACCTTAGCAGAACCAGCAGGGTTTATAAACATTTCCCCGTGGGAGTTGTAATGGTTGTGGAGAAACGCTTATGTTTTTTTCTTCCCCTGGGGTCGCCCAGCCTGAGCGTTGGGTACAGTGCCTGATAGTTGCCAGTTGAGTGTCAGCTGACATCATGGGCCTGGGAAGAATGTGTGACCCTAAGTCACAAACCTGATGAGAGATGTCCTTCCTGGAGCTAGTTCCTGCTGAGAGCCAGGCAGCTGGCACTGCTAGCCGGACCCTCTGCCTCAACAGGATGGCAGCCACTTGGCTGTGGCAAAAAGGCTGGAGGTGTCAGGGTGATGAGCAGCCTGGGCCCTGCCCCGGCATGCTGGCCCCTCTCCGGCCCCCTGCCTGCCTCGGGGTCAGGGCTGGCTCTCCCTCCAGTGTACAGTTGCTACAGAAGCGGGTGGTAGCTTGTGCCAGGCTTGCTGAGGGACCTGGGACTTGCTGGCGCAGCAGGGCTTGCGTTTTTGGCCTCTGTTCCTTGCCCCTCCAGGAGCATCTAAGCCACATGTCTGTGCCCCGGGGCCCTGCCCAGTCCTCAGTCGGTCACTGTGTCCACAGGGAAGGTCTGTGCATTTGTCTTCTGGATTTTCACGGTCAGTCTGTCGCATACTTGTGACTGTCTCCCTGCCTTTCGGTGCATCTCCTCCGTTCTGTCGCCGTCACACACCGCTTGCCGGTGGCAAGTGATTTCTCAGTCTCTGTCTCGTGTTAATCCCTTCGATGTTGAGAGTAAGACCGGAAAGGTCACCACTCAGTAAGTGTAAGAAGAAGGTGGCTGGGGGAAGAAAAAGGAAATGAGAAACTGGGTATTCTGAAGAATTAAAGGAAAATGAAAACCCTAATCAGCAGAGCCATTTTGATTTTATACCTCTGCTCTGGGCTCAGCAACACCTGCGCTAACTCACCGAGCCCCCACTGCCTGCATTTGTGAAGAAACAGGTGTGTGGCGGCCTGCATTGGGGGTGGGGGACAGGCTGTTTTTTGTTAGGGTCAGATTGGATGAAGAAATCATAAGAGCATCATGGCATGGGGTTAGCCGGCCTGAGAGCCAGCCCGAGATTGGCCTGACTTCCAAGCCACCACACAGTATAGGCTTGGGGGGGCTGGGGCACCCAAGGGCTCCTTCGGGGCTTGTTAGGTCTCTCATAGGCCATGCAAAGCTGTCAGCTTAAAAATGAGCCTGCTCTAGACTTGTTGAACTACCAGTCCCACCCTGCTGCAGGCCCCTCGACCCAGGGACAGGTCCTCCATCTGCTGCTTCACTCTCCAGATGGCTATACTGGCCAGCACTACGCCAAGCTGGGGCTTCATCCAGATCCCTCAAACGTTAGGGCCATCCTTCACTGCTTTCCCAGGCACATCAGCAGGGAGCCAGATCAGAAGCAAAACAGTGGGGGCTCGAACCTGTGCCCATATGGGATGCTGGTGTGCTGGCAGAAGCTCTCTCCACTGTGCCAGAATGCCGGCCCCCCGATTCAGGTTTCAGTAATTTGTTCCCACTTCTCCGAGTGCAGACATCCTGATCAAGCCCCGGCTCCCATAATGTATTTTGTTTCTAAGGACTGCAGCAGGGTGAGCTGTTTCTTGTTATGAGCTGTTTAACATATGTAAGAAAATTGTGTGCTCCCAAGCATCTGTAACAAATCAGCCCAAGAGATTGAGTATACCCACCGAGGGCCAGGGTCATGGCCGTGTCTAAATCCTTGCCTTGCATGTGCCAGGACCCCGTATGTGTGCTGGTTTGTGTCCCGGCTGCTCCACTTCCCTTCCAGCTCCCTACTTGTGGCCTGGGAAAGCAATCAAGGATGGCCCAAAGCCTTGGGACCCTGCACCCTGGAGGAAGCTCCTGGCTCCTGGCTTCAGCTTAGCTTGGCTCCTACCATTGGGAAGTAAACCCACAGATGGAAGATCTTTCTGTCTCTCCTCTCTGTAAATCTGCCTATCCCATAAAGTAAATCTTTAAAGAAAAGAAAATATCCAGGGAGTGCTTGGCAGCTGCCAGGCAGCCTTAACATCCTATCTCTTCTGTCTCGTTCCCCTGCTGCTTTCTGGGCAGACACGGTCTCGGTGTTTCCACAGAGAGCTTGTGAAGAGGCCTCTGGGGCAGCCCACCTACGCCTTTGAGGCCAGGGACTACGTTGTAAGTCTGCCCACCTGTGACAGGCAGGTCCTGCCCTCGTGGCACAGCCGCTGAGCCCACCGAAGGCACCACGCCAGTGGACACAGGTGCACTCTGGCCATTCCTCCTTGAACCCCAGGGAGCGCTGGCTGCCGGGGAAGCGTCATGTGGAGCCCATGCCAGCCGTAGGGTGCTGCTTCTGAAAGCCATGTGTGGGCAAAGCAGCCAGGCTCTGGGCTGAGCCCCCCCATCTCAGCAGGGAGCTGAGCACTGCTGGAGGTGGAAGGGATGTGGCTTCTGTCCACGATGATGCTCTGTGTCACCTCATGGCCAAATTTCACCTGAAAACGCAGCTGGCAGCTGAGCAGTGCGTGGGTGCCCGCGCCCCTCCCTGTCCCCTCTCTCTGTAGTTGAGGTTAGCACCTGTGATCGGCTGACACCCCGTGGCCATACTGGCTCTGGGCTCCTGCATGCATTTCCAGTGCCCGTGGCTTTCACAGCTCTCCTCCCCCGACCCACGTTGGCTGCTTTAAGAGTCTTCCATGTGGCTAGCAGTGTCTTGCGTCCACCCCATGATTAGCTTCCTGGTTTTCCAAGATCCGACTGGCCGACTTCAGCCTGGAAACCAGTATCTAATCATTGAGAGTTCCTCAAGCTGCCACCGCTCGCTATCTAAGCTGGCTGTCCCCATCAGCCCCACAAAGCTGACTTGTTGCAGGTTCAGGCGTCCCCACTTCCTGGGCCACATCCTGCCGTGACGCCATGACACAGAGCTTCAGGACGCACTGAGCAGAGAGGCAGTCCTGGGATTGGCTCTGTGAGCTAGCCCAGTGCGGGCAACAGGCATGAGAGCGCCGTGGGTGGCAGTGTGCTTTGTAGGGGCAGTGGTGGTGTCTGTGTGCGTGATAAGCTCACATCGAGACATGTGGGTCTATGCAGAAGTTCACAGGAGGGCTCGCGTCTGCGGTGCCCGCAACAGAAATGTCCAGAACACGGCGGCACAGACTTTGCTCCCCCTACCACCAAAAGTGTTTACTGAGTCAGTTGTAAGAATTCAAATTTTTTATTCTGGCAAAGGGATTTTTAAAGAAACATTTATTTATTTGAAATTCAGAGAGAGACAGGGAGAAGTAGAGAAAGAGAGATCTTTTATCCCCTGGGTTCCTCTCCAAAAGGCCACAATGGCCAGGGCTATGTCAGACCAAAGCCAGGAGCCAGGAACTCCATCAGGGTCCCCCACATGGGTTCAGGGGCCCAAGCACTTGGGCCATCTTCCACTGCTTTCCCAGGTGCAGTAGCAAAGAGCTGGATGGGAAGTGGAGCAGCTCGGACCCAAATAAGCACTCTTATGGGATGCAGATGCAGCAGATGGTGGCTTACCCTGTGGCACCACAGCACCGGTCCCTCCACCCAGAGTGCTGTCTCAAGTATTCTTGGACCATACCTTCGAGTGCCTTAAGATAGAAGGCTAAGTGCCAAACACTAGAATTGAAACCCACAGGGTGCAGCCCTCATCCCTTCCCCTCGCACTCCCCCTCGGTCCCTTCTGGCTTATTTTCGCCAGTTTGGGGCCCGGCAGGATGGCATGAGCAGTTCTCAGGTGTCACCTGAGGCAGCCGGTGAGTGGGCAGTTCAGGTGTGTCCTGTGTAACAGCCCCCACGATGAACGTGCTGAAGCAAAGACTGTGCAGGGCGTGTTGGGCCTGTCGCATCCTCGTGGCGCCTGGCTGACTGCAGACCAGCTTCTGTGTGCCGCTGGGGGACCGAGGCTGCCTTGTGGCAGCAGCGCTGCCTCTCCATGCTCACACCTGCTCCGGTGGCCGGGCGTGGACGCCTGCGAAGGCTGCATCAGGGCCCAGCCCCTCTTGTGAACTTCGGCGCTGACGTGCACTCCGCACCGTCACCGGCAGGCGGCAGGTGGATGGATGCGGGTCAGTAATGTGGAGAGCCAACCAATTGCCTCTCCTTCTGACGTGTTTCTCTCTCTCTCTCCCTCCTTTTCTTCCTCTCTCTCTCTTCCCTGTTCCTTCTCCAATTTCCCCCACGAAGCTCTCTCTCAAGCTGGTAAGCACGCCCATGCCCTGCATGTCTGGGTCCGCTCTGGGTTTGTGGGGTATAATTGTGGCTGCCACGCTAAGCCTTGGTCCGAGCATTGACTGTCCATGTGTTTCTCCCTGCCTGTGCTTTGTTGGGCTCTCTTTATAAGAGAGACCTCCTGGGATACAAAGATCAGAATCTTCTAGAGGGGACCTTAATCTTTCAAGTGGCTCAAAAAATTTAACGCCTAGCTCATGATCCTTTGGGACCCTTGAGTGGATGCCAGAGGCTGGGGGAGCTGTTTACGGGTCTCAATGAGCCCAAGTCACTGTAAGAGACGAAAACTTGTGGGAGGCATGGAAGTTCCCAGAGGGCGGGCAGCACCTGCTGGAGACCGGCAGGAATGTCCCGGCCTTCAGCCGCATGCCAGCGGACAGGCAAGCCCTGTGGCCACCCACAGGTGACACGGGGACCAGTCTGTGCCTCATGCTGGGCAGCGGGAAGATCCCTTCCCCTCCTCCCCGCCCTGAATGTTTTCAGAATTCTGAAATCCCTGTGCTGTCCCTGCTTAACCCGTAGCCCTGGTGAACAAACTAATAACTAAGTGTGTTCAAAGATCCACTTAACCGACGGAGCCCAAAACCCTGGGCTGTGAGCAAGAGCCGAAGGCGGGGCCCCTCCAGCCAGCCAGGGCCTGCGGGGCGCCATGCATGGTGGCCCAAGACAGGGTCTTAAACTGTTGGTATAGTGATGCGGAGGGAACTTCCAGAAGATTCATGGCAAATGCCTATCATGAAAAACTCCATGCACAGGTTTTAGTGATTTTGCATTACAGCAAATGCATCTTTAATTCTGTTTTTCCACAAAGGTTTTGAAATACTCTAATGAATGTGCATGCGTGTGTGTACATACAGTTTTTTATCCTATAACCCACTTCTTAGAAAAAAAACATCCTTTGAGAAATGAGCACTCCTGGGAGGGAGGCACAGTCCAGCTGTAGGGGCCTTCACAGTGTCCAGGCGAGGGCTGGGTGATGTCTGGCTAGACACCTGGGGAGACATATGAGTGCCAGGTTAGCACCCAGCACCCGGCAGGGAGCAGAAAGTTTTCAACCCGCTTATCACCATCACCTTTGAGGTGTCACACCAAAATGACCAAGGCAGAGGGAAAGGGGAGAAACAGACCCCGGCATTTCCCGGGGTCAGGGTGGGGGCTGGCACCTTCCTGGGGAGGCACCCTGAGCCAGCATTGGCACCCCGGCACCCTGCCCCTGCGTGAAGCAAGGCCAGCGCCCGACTCCTGCTTTCAGGCATGGCCAGGGCATGGCCGGCATAGCCAACTCTGACTCAGCACGGGACGTCCCGTGACCAAGGGGAGCAGGTGGCCTTCGTGGGTGAGTCCTCAGAGTGTCCTGGGGCCTGGAGTTGGCTCATGGCCCAGCTCCTGCAACGGCCTTAAAGCGACGATGTCTTTCCTAAGGGACTCACGTGGTCACTCACACTGACCGCTGGCCGGCGAGTGAGAAGTCACCTGCAGTTTAAAGGTCTGGGTTGCTGTCCATGTCGGCAGTCACGTCTCCTTCTGGAATGCTTTACCCCCTGAAGCAGCTCCACGCTTTCCACGTGTGCCTGTGCACATTTTAATCAGCTAAAAATGAAACCAACGCTAAACAAATTCAGTCCCTCAGTTGCAGTCACCACGTGGTCAAGGCTGCAGCCTCCCCTCATTCTAGAACATTCTGTGTGGCTTGCAGCATCATGGTGAAGCCCAGCAGACACACGAGGGTTCAACGCCGACCACTGTCAGCCTCCTGGAGCAGCGACTCTCATGTTGGGTTTTGTCGTGTCATGATTTTTAAAAGTGGAAATCTTCCAGCTCTAGAAAATGAGCTGACCTTCAAGCTGAAAGCAGAGGTGTTTTTTCCCAACTTATTCAGCAGCAAAGCAAGTTGACCAACAAGTGACAATGAACTTTCCAGGCCCCTGTAACCCCAAGGTCCCTGGGACAGGAAACTTGCTTATCTTTGTCCTGAGTGTTAGTTTTGCATCCTCTGGTTTTAGGATCAAATACAGCACCCTGGGCTTGGTGTGAGGAGCCATCTGGTCCTGCCTGAACTCCCCCTGCCCTGCCCAGGGAGGGAGTCTTAGGAGCCCAGAGAGCCAGACCTCTGGGGTGAGCTGAGCCTGGCACATCCTCTCCCGTCGAGGAGCACCAGCCAGATGCCCCCTCCCTTCCCCACCACTCACACACACCCACAAGGAGATGGCCAGCGTGCCAACACAAGGAGGGGTCCTGGGGAGGGGAAAGAAGGGCAGGTCGGTCTTCAGCAGCCGCGGGGTCTCGTCTCTGATGTAGAGAAAGATGACACACTCATCCTGGGACCCTGCACCTGCTGGCCCTCCCGGTGTGGATCTATCCCTGCTCCAAGTGGGTCCCTCGCATTGTCAGGGGTGATGGCAGGTGCAGGGAGTGGATGGGTGTGCGGGACTGGGGGTGACAGCAGGCTCAGGGAGTGGACGGCTGTGCGGGACTGGGGGTGACAGCAGGCTCAGGGAGTGGACGGGCGTGCGGGGCTGGGGGTGACGGCAGGGAGTGGACGGGTGTGCGGGACTGGGGGTGACAGCAGGGAGTGGACGGGTGTGTGGGACTGGGGGTGACGGCAGACGCAGGGAGTGGACGGGTGTGCGGGACTGGGGATGACGGCAGGGAGTGGACGGGTGTGTGGGACTGGCCAGGTTGCATGCCCTGATTTTTATTTCATTTTCTCCTCTGGGTGTGGCAGGAAGGAGCTTGATTGATTGGGTTCCCTGAGCCCCTCCCGCGACCCCTGTGGGCCCTTGGGGTGGGGGGCATGCCGACATCTCCCTGGCCCCTCACTTGGTCTGCATCTACAGGGTGCCACACCTGAGGACTTCAGCAACTTGCCGCCCGAGCAGCGTAGGAAGAAGCTGCAGCAGAAGGTGGACGAGCTCAACAAGGAAATGCAGAAAGAGGTGGACCAAAGGTAGAGTGGACCCAAAATCCAAGTTCAGGGCCTGGGAACGGGGTGGGGAGATGTGCTGTGCCTCCCGTGGGAGGATCACGTCCCCGAGGGGCTCCTCCCCAGCTCCTTGCTGAAGTGCCCAGGAGTGGGCAGGTGGGAGACCCTTGTGGATCCGTGGCTCCTGTGTGCTGCTGGCTCAGATCTGCCTGTCGCGGGCGTTTGCTGTAGAATTCACTTACTCAGGGTGTGGGAGGGGAGGTGGAAAAAAAAAGGCCGGACTATGCTTGACACTGGCCTAAAACCCACTGGCAGGTATGAGACTGGGTCTGGGAGTGGGTCAAGTAGAGGAACTTGGGAAACTCCCCTGGAGGGTCATAGCTCCCGCTGGGGTCAGACAAGCTGGGCAAAGTAGCTCCAATGGTTGGCTAATGTGTGGGTTGGTAACGGAACGGGGTAGACTGGGCAGAATCAATTTTAAAATAAACAGTTGGGATGGGAAGCCTAACAGATCCCAGGCTCGGCTCCTACAGAGACGAGTAAAGCTGACAGAACCTGTGTGCTTAAAAAGGGTCTAATTTCCCTTAAAGTTGGAAAGCGTGCCAACCATTGCCTAGCTCCCTATTCCCAGCCAGGACCAGGAAGCAGAAGCCAGCTCTCCTGCCCAGGGACGTGAGCCACCACCTGCTGCCTCCCAGGTGCACATTAGCAGGAAGGGGCGGAGTGAGGTCTCCTGCCCAGGCTCTCCAAAACAACTTGGTGCAAACACCAGACCCCGTGCGCTTCTGCAGGGATTGGTTGGGCCAGCTCGGGAGGAATCAAGAGGTTGGCAAACTTGTTTAGCACTCCTGCCATGTGGCAGGTCCCATCCCAAGCCACTGCCAAGGTACCCTCTGTTCCCTGCTCCAGTGGGAGGACGTGGGTAGCCGAGAACCGGGGTAAGGACAGGTGAGCCTCACAGGGCAGGGAAGCACCATGTGCTGTGCAGAGAGGAGGGCAGCTGGGTGTGGTCACAGGGCTTGGGTCTGCGTAGACATCAGGCTCAGAGCTGCCCAGGGTGCAGGGGAGGGGCAGACTTGGGCCCGGGTGCAAGGAAGCAGGCCTCTGCCTTCGAGTTCTGCATTCCGGCCACCTGCCACAGGACAACTGGCCTCTGGAGACTGGGTTTCAGCAACATCCCAGGAGGGCGTGGTGTTCCCCACGGAGCAGCTCCTGTCCGCCGTGGGGGCTTCTTCCTTTCTTTCTTTCCTTTCTTTTCTTCAGACTTATGTATTTATTTGACATAGTTACAGAGAGATCTTCCGATAGTTCCCTCCCAGATGGCCACAATGGCCAGGACCGGGCTAGGCCGGAGCCGGGAGTCTCATCCGCATCTGCTGCATGGTTGTGGGGACCCAAGGACCTGAGCTGTCTTCTGCTACTTTTCCCAAGCTGTTAATAGGGAGCTAGATTGGAAGTGGAGCAGTCCCCAGTGCTGTGGCATAGCAGGTAAACCATGACTCTGGCATCCCATATGAACACTGGTTCAAATCCCAGCTGCTCCACTTCCACTGCAGCTCCCTGCAAGTGTGCCTGGGAAGGCAGGGAAGGATCGCCCAAGGGCTTGGGTTCTGCACCCACTTGGGAGACCCTAAAGAAGCTCCTGGCTCCAGATCACTCCAGCTCTGACCATTGCCACCACCTGGGGAGTAAGCCAGTAAATAGATCTCTGTTTTTCTGTAATTTTCTCTTTCAAATAAATAATTCTTTTTTAAAAAGGGAAAGAAGCTGGGCAAGCAAGGACAGGACTGGGTGCTGCAGGTGGTGGCTCTGCTTGCTGTGCCACTGTTTGCTGCCAGCTAAGGCGGCATGGTGGGGTGCTAATGAGTCACCTTTCCTCTTGGAGCCCCAGGTGAGGCCCCAGCTCTTGGCTTTGTGGCTCCTGTCACTGGGGACAGAGTGGGGCACACGGTTCCTTGCTGTGTGTTGTGTGCTGAGCTCAGTGACAAGGGAACCTGGGTTGTGGGTACCTCGGTGGCTGAATTCTCCCGCGATATTACTGGGGTGGAGGCTGGGCCCACCAGCCCTGCCATTCCCGCCTCCTTGGGCAGTGCAGCGGCCATGGCCACTTCCACTCGCTGTTTCTCCAGGGACGCCATCACGAAGATGAAAGACGTCTACCTAAGGAACCCGCAGATGGGAGACCCAGCCAGCCTGGACCACAAACTGGCAGAAGTCAGCCATAACATTGAGAAATTGCGGCTGGAGACCCAGAAATTCGAGGTGGGGAAAGGCAGGCACTGGAGACAGAGGAGCTGAAAGGGGCATGAATGCCAGTCACTAGCAGGGCTGCCCCCCACCCTGCAGGGAGGGATGCTCAGCGGTACCTCTGCACTCATCCTAGCTGAGCTCTGCCCTCCTGCCTGCCCAGCTTAGCTGTCAAAGCGACAGTGCTGTCATGTTGATAGTGTGTGAGTGAGAGACAGAGAGGTCCCCCACCTGCTCACTCCCCACAGGTCTGCAGCAGCCAGGACTGAGCCGTGCTGAAGCCAGGAGCAGGGAGCCAGGACTGAGCCGTGCTGAAGCCAGGAGCAGGGAGCAGCCTTGTGGGAGGACTCGCTGGCACCTGCTGGCTCTCTGGCCCCAGGGGAATATTAGCAGGACTTGGGAGCACAGCCGGAGCCGTGACCAGGCCCTCCTGCAGAATCCTGCTTCATCTCGTGTTGGAGCTGTTTCACGTCTTGGCATAGCGACCTATGGCTCCCACATCCCACATGGATACCACCAGTTCAAGTCCCAGCCACTCCACTTGTAACCCACCTCTCTGCTAATGTGGTGCGGGAAAAGCAACAGCAGAAGGCCCAAGTGTTTGAGGCCTCTGAGCCCACCCGGGAGACTCAGATGAAGCTCCTGGCTCCGGCTTGGCTCAGCCCTGGCCATTGTGGCCATTTGGAGAAGGAGCTGGCAGATAGAAAAGATCTCCTTCTCTCTAACTCTACCTCTCATTGAAACAGAAACTGTTACAGGGTGGTGGGGTGGCACAGAACTTGAAGCGAACCAAAAGGAACTCAGTAGGTGACTCACCCAGGGTCACCCGCTGCCGCACATCCAGGAAGGTGGCCTGCCCGCCATCCCCCTGCCCCAGGGCAGGCCCACAGGCCAGCTCCGCGCCCCCTGCCCACCATGGATGAGATGGACGCAGCCACCCGGGACCCATCTCTACCTCCCTGTGGGCCCCTTGAGCAGAGCAGCATGGGCCCAAGTCTCCAGCGGCTTCTGTTTGCAGGCCTGGCTGGCGGAGGTGGAGGGCCGGCTCCCAGCCCGCGGCGACCAGGCCCGAAGGCAGAGCGGGCTGTATGATGGCCAGTCAGCCCCGGCCGTCAACAACTGCGCGCAGGACCGTGAGAGGTACAGTATGTGTGTGCCGCCCCTGGCAGACCACGGCGGGACGTCCCTGGACCCCGACCCCGTGGGCGCTGTGGGACGTCCCTGGACCCCGACCCTGTGGGCGCTGCGGGACGTCCCTCTGCCCGACCCCGTGGGCGCTATAGTGGCCGTGCGTTTCTCTGTCTTGAGCAGCCCGGATGGCAGCTACACGGAGGAGCAGAGCCAGGAGAGCGAGGTGAAGGTGCTGGCCCCGGACTTTGACGACGAGTTCGATGATGAGGAGCCGCTGCCTGCCATTGGCACCTGCAAGGCGCTCTACACCTTTGAAGGTGCGCCTCTGCCTGCCCGCCCACGTCGCACGGCCTTCCGGCTGCGTGGAGCGGCGTGTCCAGAGGGTAGCTGCAGTGGCCAGCGTGTGGTGCTGACTGCGACATTCACTCACTGACCACACCTGGAGCGGCCCCAAGTAGACATACACGTGGTGGAGGAGGGCAGCTGGCAGGGTCTCCATTGAGTGGGGGTGACCCTGAGGGATGGGCGGGCTCGCATCCCAGGAGTTCTGACAACCGTCAGTACATGCAGCAAGGGCTTCTGGGAGTAGCAGTGGACTTGGCTCCAGGAAGCAGGGGAGGAGGATGCGTTGAGGAGGTCCTAGCTGGACTGCACAAGGTCAGGGCTGCCCCAGGGGTCTGGAGCTGGAGCTGTGCAGTTGGAGGCAGCAGCCATAGATTTCAGAATCAGCTGATGGACTCCCAAGGTGCTGGGCAGAGAGCCGAGTGAGGCCATGGCTGAGTATGCTATCCTGGGGGCTGGCATGTTGGGATAGCAGATGAAGTTGCCACCTGTGGTGCTCTGTGCCCTGTTGGACACAGGTTTTGTCCTGGCTGCTCCGCTTCCCATCCAGCTGCCTGCTTAGGACCTGGGTAAGCCCCCGGAGGACGGCCTAGGTGCTTTGGTGCCCACGTGGCTGACTCTGGAAGAAGTTTGCTAAAGAGTTTGCCTTTCAGAAAACTGGTGAGGGAGAGGTGGCAGGCTTTGAGTTGTTTGTCTTGTTCCGGATTGGTTCATTTGAAAGGCAGTAGGCGTCAGACGGGGAGAGAGCAGATCTCCTGTCTGCTGGTGCTCTGGGAGGCAGCAGGGGCTGAGTAAATGGGATTCCCTAGGAACATCCCTGTGGGAGGCAGGAGGTTGTGGGCCAGGGGCTGCCTCCGTGCCCCTTGCTCCCTGCCGTGCCCCATCCTCCTGAGCAGTGGGCGCCAGTGCTCAGCCCCGCCCCCCCTCCCCAGGTCAGAACGAAGGCACCATCTCCGTGGCCGAGGGGGAGACCCTGTACGTGATTGAGGAGGACAAGGGCGACGGCTGGACCCGCATCCGCAGGAGCGAGGAAGAGGAGGGCTACGTCCCCACGTCGTACGTCGAGGTCTATTTGGACAAAAATGCCAAAGGTGCTAAGACTTATATTTAATACCACTTCTCACACTCACGACTTCAAAAGCAGTTGTTGGTGTGTCTCCCGCTGCTGGCTGCCGGGAGCAGGAGGGCACCGCCAGTGGACTGAAGGTGTCACCCAACCTTTTGCGTCTGGTTCTGCTCTAAGCGCCTCTCGTTTGCTGGTGAGATCTCGGTCCGATCCGCACCTCTTTATTTGCGGTGGCTCCTGCAGGCCGCGCATCAGTAGTTCAGGTCCACACAGGCCCGCACGCAGCACGCACGGCACGGGGGAGGCGCCTGGGCGGAAGACTCCGGGGCTGCAGCCGCAGCTCATGTCCCTCCGGTCTGGGACTCCAGGGTGTTACATTTTGTGACTTAATAAATTTCGGACCGCGCTGGTTTGTTAAATTTACACGGTTGTTCACTTGTGGGGAAGACAAAATCGTGCCCTCCACTCCCCCCATCCCAACCCCGTGCGGTGCTCTCGGCTCCCCTTCGGGTTCCCGTCCTGGGTCCTGCCCCAGGGCTGTGCTGGCAGCCCAGGAGAGCTGGAACTGCAGTGGCCCTGCCTGGAGTTTTTTTAATTATTAGCATATTTAAAAGCCCTCTTTGGAATTGACTGGAGATGGTTTTGTTGGGACCTCTAGCTCCTTCTGAAGATGAGCCATGACCAGGACCGAGCCAGAGACGCCCCACCACCTTTAGAGGTTTCTGGGTCACATGGGCATTTGCATGTTTTGGTTGGCACCCGTGCGGCAGGCAGGACAGGCAGGCCACCCTGGTCCCCACACCCTGTGTGAGTCTGGGCCAGGCGGGAGTCCAACCCTGGCATGACACAGCCGGCCACAGGCGGGGCAGAAGGAAGGGCCTGGGTGACAAGTCCGTTTTCATTTGGCTTTGAAAATGACAACTTTATGTCGTTCTTGGTTTCAGTCAGGGTGTCAGCTCCCAGTCTCCGGGCCGTTCAGAGTCACACACCCCAGTGGCTGTCTGGCCTGCTGGGGCTCCCCAGGAGGGCCGAGCCTGAGCTTCAGGGTCCCAGCCAGGAGCTGACATGAACTTTCCAAGGGTCAGGGCAGCGGAGGAAACAGAACTGGGTAACTGGCTGCTTCATGCATGCTTGTTGGCACATACTTCCCGAGACACGGACCTCCGTGCAGCTGGCAGCCGTGAGAAGACCGTGAGCAGAGGAGATGGCATGCCACTGCTGGGCCCTCAGCCCTGCCAGGTCACCTTTGCAAGGGCAGGCAGCCTGCTGGTCCCTGGACCACACACACGCAGGGCTCTGAGTGGGAGATTCAGAATAGGAAAACCCTCTTCCCAGGAGCCCAGGGGACGCCCAGGCTCCAGCAGCTGCACCCAGGCTTGCTGTGCAAAGTGTGGAGGGGCTGGGCCGGGTCATCCCCACTTCAGTGAGTGGTTCTTGGAAGTGTCGGGCACTGGCTCAAGCAGCAGCCCCTGGGACAGCTGCCACAGGGATCGAGCACCACGGGGACTTTGTGGCTCCAACCAGTGGCCTGAACTACTTGACGACATCGAAGCGTTGTCACACATGTCCGTATGCACCTGGCAGCGCGTGCTCCTCCCCCACGGCTGTTTAATAAAGCTTGTCCCTGGGTCGGAAAGGTGCGCCTGCAGGTTACCAAGGTGACGGCCGAGGAGGCCCTGCCAAGCACACCCACCCCCAACGCTGCTCTCTGATGGCCGTTGTCCAGCGCTCCCAGAAGCCCCGAATTCAACACTGGCTTTTTCTTGCAATTGTGCACTTTGTGTATGTGGACGTGTGTATGTGGACGTGTGTGTGTGTGTGTGTGTGTGTGTGTGTGTGTGTGTGTGGTGTCAACAGTGGTCCTATTTAACGAATGCCAAAAATATTTAGCCTAGAGTAGCTACGGCTCGGTCAGCCTTTCACGGGAGGGTTTTGTTTTGTAAGTTGCCGTTTGTTTGGCCCCCGGTACACACGCAGGCGCACACACACTCAGCCCCAGGTAGATCTGGGTAGGTTTCTGGGAGTTGGGCACTTGCAGTTCTGCCTCTAATGACCTTTTGTTCCCCTGCCGGTGGCTGGGGAGGGTCCCCGCGGCCACCGCTCCGCCCGAGCTGGCTGCAGTCTGAGTAAGTTCTGTGTGAGTTCGACCACCGCCCTCTCATCCTCTCTCTCTCTCTCTCTCTCTCTCTCTCTCTCTCTCTCTCTCTCTCTCTCTCTCGTCTCTGGCATCCACTGGTTGTACTCCTGGAGCCTGCCTTGCCTCTAACAATAAACATTGTGTTCCTCAGTGTCGTGTATTTAAGTGACGCTCCGCCTTCCCGCGGCCTGACTGCCGGCGCTGCTGGGTCCCCTCCTGCTTCCTTCCTAGGCTCTAATGCTGTGTGTCCTTGGTCGCTCCCCACCTCTGCGTGAGAAAGGACTTTCACTGTTCAACCGGCAGGACCCTTTCCCCACCCCACCCCCCAAGCATCCCGTCTCCATCTCTGGAAGCTGAGCTGATTAAGGGAGGTGGGGTGGCGGCTGGGAAAGCCGGAGAGAAAACAGTGAAAGCTCCTTATCTCGCAGCAGCCCCTGTCTGGCCCGCTTCCTGGGCAGGGCAGCACAGCCCCTCGCCCAGCGCCCGCCTCCATCTTCTCTAACGTACAGTTTTCTTTCTCTTTCTCTCTCTGTTGTAGATCCCTAAAGGTGGTGCCCGCAAACCACGGCCTCGGGTGAGCCTTCCCGGAGGGACAGCTCGGGGTCTCTGTCCCCACTCCCAGGCCCCAGCGCCTGCCCTCAGCCGCCGCCCGTCTCCACCCACAGCTGCCTGCCAGCCCCCCTCCTGGGTCCCCTCCCTTCTGCCAGGAGACCCCACAGCCCCAGGCTGCCTCTCCGCACCCCACCCCCAAGCCTGGGAGGGTGCTCAGCCTGGCGCTCTGCATTTCACACTGTGCCTTTGGTGTGGGGACTTCGGAGGGCGGAGTAGACCAAAGGGCCCACCTGACCTGGCCATGTAGCTTAGAAAGCTGCCCTCCCCCATGCCCGCCCGGTGAGTATCCCGCGTCCTGTGGACCCAGGCGTGGCATTGGCCCTCGGGACGTGCCCCAAGCTGGCTCAGAGTTTGGGTGCTAGGCGCGCAGCCCTGGTTCAAAGTCCCATTACCGGGGTCAACTCCTCCCCCAGGGGAGAAGCCAGCCTGCCCACCCCCTACCAAGCATGGGCTGAGGGACCCGAGGTGTCCCCTATCTCTGCACTAAGCCCCAGAAAGGTGGGGTCCCTGTGCCCCCCCCAATCCCCATGTGAGCATCTTGGGGGTTTTAGCGTAGGTATCACCAAATGCCGTGGGCCTTTGCCTCCTGTGCTCCATCCCCCACCCCACTCCAGGCTGTGTGGAATTTAGTGGGGGCCGCCTTCCCTCCCCTGCAGCTCTTGGGGTCCTTTAGGCTCCCAGGCCTGAGAATGCACCAAGCATCACGAGCCTGCGGGCGAGCCCCGGCCACGTGCTCCACGCAGCACTGTGGTCTGAGACAGGGACGCTGGGCTGACCACGACTGGCCCCCAGGAGCCTGGTGACTCCATGGGGGGGGGCACAGAGGAGAGGGAGCAAGTCCTTGGGGAGCCTGCCCTTCCTCTTCCCTGGCCCAGAGCCTGAGCACCCCCACAGTCCCACCCCCCACACCTGCTGGGACCTCAGGGCTCCCTTCCTGCCCTGCAGTGGGGACCTGCCTGTGGTGACGGGGACAGCCCAGGCCTGGCCGCTACCCCTGTGGAGCACTGGGAACCGCCACCGCCACGCCCGGGGAAGCTGAGCAGCTCCTGGAGCCGGATTCCCACACCTCGACAGCCAGGCTGGACAAGCCTCTGGCGTGGCAGGGGCAGAGGTGGCCGCCGTGGTCAGTGCCCCACCTGGCAGCTGCAGGATCCAGTGCGTGGCACCTGCTGAGTGTCCCCGCTCCTGGCCCCTGCACCGCCTCTGGAGTCCCGCACCTCGTGTCCACTCCAGTAATGAGCTGGCCCTGAGGGATGAGCTGGCGGGCCTGGGAAAGGTGGTGCTTTCCAGCAGCTGAGATGGGCCTCCCTCCCTGCATCCTCCTGGGAGCTGCTCACCCCTTCTCCCTGGTACCTGCCCATCCATCGCTCACTCATCCACCCGTAGTGTAAGACTGACTAAACACCTGCCCTGGAAATGACTTTGAGATGAAGGGGAGGGACTCGTCTATGCCCCATCTTTCCTCTGCAGGGCTGGGGGGAGGGGACGTTTATAAGGCATGGAAAGCTGCTGGGGGATTCCTACTGGCTCGGTAAACACTGCCCTGCCCCTTGCTTTTGGTGACCTGGTATGGTAATGTTTGCACAACATGCAGAAGTTATGTTCGTATCGGAGTATTTTTCCAGAAAGTTCTGTTCCATGTTCCCTCTTGGCTTGCCTTCTGTGCTACTATTGTTTAAGGACTTGGGCCCGGCTGCGTGGCCTAGCAGCTAAAGTCCTCGCCTTGAACGTGCCCGGATCCCATATGGGCGCCGGTTCTAATTCTGGCAGCTCCACTTCCCATCCAGCTCCCTGCTTGTGGCCTGGGAAAGCAGTCGAGGACGGCCCAAAGCCTTGGGACCCTGCACCCGTGTGGGAGACCCGGAAGAAGTTCCTGGATCCTGTCCTCGGGTCAGCATAGTATTGGCCGTTGCGCTCACTTGGGGAGTGAATCATCGGATGGAAGATCTTCCTCTCTGTCTCTCCTCCTCTCTGTATATCTGACTTTCCAATAAATAAATAAATCTTTAAAAAGAAAGATCTCTACCAGGAATTCCATTGTAACCTATTGTGGAATGCTTCGCGTGCCTCCACGCGTCACCTCTGCAATGGGGGACTGGCCTCGCAGTCTCCACGATGGATGAAAACCAAATACAGCGCTTCCCCCGGAAGGCTGCGGGACTGTGTGTTAATCCCCTGCGCGTTCCCTGACCCTAGTTACTGAGTGCCACAGGGTGAGGGGACCCGGGCTGGGGTGCTGGCGCCCGCAGGAGGCCAAGACTTCCCAGGTCCCAGTGGGAAGGCTGCTCCAGTTCAGGCCCAGGGGTCAGAGGTTATACCCAGAACTGTTTCCCTACGTTTTCATTTTTTATTTGAAAGACACAGACCCAGAACTGTCCGCTGGTTCATTCATTCCCAAATGGCCACGACATGCCGGGCTGGGCCAGGGTCTCGTGTGTGTGTGTGTGTGTGTGTGTGTGTGTGTGTGTGTGTGTGTGTGTGTGTGTGTGTGTGTGTGTGTGTGTGTGTGTGTGTGTGTGTGTGTGTGTGTGTGTGTGTGTGTGTGTGTGTGTGTGTGTGTGTGTGTGCGCGCGCACGCGCGCGCAAGAGGCACTTGGACCAGAACCCCAGACGCAGTGATCCTGGGTGCCGGTGGCACGGCGGGCAGGACCCTGTAGACCTGGATGGAATTGCTGGTTTCCCCGGGTGGGTCTGTGTTTGCTCGGTGTTCCTGGGGGCTCTGTAGGAGACTGAGGCAGACCTTGGCAGCTCTCCTGGGCATGGGCAGGGTAGCCCTGCCTGGGCCCATGCCAGTCTCCCTGTGTGTGCGGGGGGTGTGTCAATGAGGAGCCTATCTCTGGCCCCTGAAGCCAGGGCCTCCCGGGTCAGAGGGAGCGGGGCGCGGCCCTCCCTCCCGGGCCCAGAGGCCAAACCAGCGCTGTCCCAGCCACAGGCTAAATTAGGAAGCGTGTTCCCAGCTTTGTTGTGGCTCAGAAATTGTTTCTGGCAGGCTTTGGCCGAGCCACCGGGTGGGTCCTTGGCTCCCTGCTGGGGTTCATGTGCGTGCCCATCACAGGCCATCCCTGGCACACTGGAGAAACTGAGGCTGGAGGTTCCAAGTGACTCAGAGGCGCGGGGCAGGCCACAAACCCGGTGTCTAGCACCTCCTTGCAGTCTGAAAATACCAGCCCTGCATGGCACACCCAGCACCCTGCCCAGACCCGCCCCAGCCCAGGCAGCTCTCCCCGGGAGCAGCGACCCCTAGTGGCGGCTGGGTGACTAGGACTTAAAGGGGGTGGTGCGGGTTCAGCACCGGTGTACCCGCCTTTAGCCCGACAATACCATGCTGGTTCCTGCCCGGAAACAGGCCTGTGCGTATTTGTAGGGGTGCAGCCCCTTGTCCACTCGTGTGCAGGCTCTCAACTGCTCAGTAAACCAAGTGGGGGCCCCTCCCTTGCCTAGCCCCAGGCATCACAGGGGCACAGCCAGCCTGTGTGGGCAGAGCCAACCCTGCCCCATCTCTCCCACAGAAATAGAATCAGGGCGTGGAGCAGACAGCGGGGTGGGGTGGGGCTGTGGGAACGCATCTCTGTTTATTAGGATGCCCTTGACACAGAATGGCCGTGTGGGCCAAGGCCAGTTTACAACCTGCCCGGCCAGCCCAAGAGGACGCGAGAGAGGGTGGGCAGAGAAGGCCAGGGCCTGGGAGTGGGCCAGCAGCAGGGCCCCAGGTTGCCATTGCCACGGAGAACAAAGGGCATGGGGGCCAGGGGCTCCTCTCAGGACTCCCTTTCCACCTCTTTCACTCTGAACCTGAGAGCCTGCCCTTGCTGCTCACCATCCGGCAGGCAGGCTAGCCTCACGGCCCAGAAGTGAGGTATTTCTGCTTCGTGCCCGGCTCCCTGGGGGCTGGCAGGCTCTCCCCAGGCGGGTTAGGAGGCTGCTGGTCCGACACCCCAAGGTCGGGAATGCACCAACACTCCTCCTGCTGCGTGTCCAAGTTCATAGGCGTTCCAAGTCGTCTTGCAGCAGGACCCAGCCCTTGGAGCAGCCCAGGATGCGGGGGTCTTCCTCCCAACGCAGGGAGAGGCAGGAGGAAGGCGTGGCTGCATGCCCCCCACCCAAGCCTGCCCGGCCAGCAGCTTCCAGCCATGAGTCCCTGGGGCATCGGGCAGGTGTGCGAAGGGGAAGTGTTTGTTCTTGGCCTCGGTGCCAGCCCCAGGCCCTGACTGGAGGGAAAGCGGCTCTGCGCACCACAGACAGAGGCTGCGCCCCATCTAGCCGGGGGCGGCCGGGTTTGGGAACGCGAGGGCAACAGTGACTGATGCTGAATGAACGTCACAGAGTCTTGGTCGTTGAAACAAGCCTGGAGGGCATCTATTTCCTGGTGGAGCACTGCTCGCCGTGAACACACCAGCGCTGCCTCGGCACACATCCGGCTCTGCGTTGCCCTCCACGGGGAGGGGCAGACACGGGCCTGTAGGAACAGCAGGCACTGAGCCGGGCATGCTACACACCAGGTCCCTCTGATCAGCTGGTGGAAGGTGAGGTTGGGGCCGCGTCCTTCCAACATGAGAGGGACGCCGAGGGCATCTGGGGGGCAGGCAGGAGTCCACCAGGGCGACTTACAGACTGGCCCGCTGAGTCACACGGCGCGCGTCTCGGCTTGGATCTTGTGCTCCCCGTGCAGGCCGCCAGGCTCCTGGAGCTGGCCCACGCTCTGGCGGATGGCGATCTCGGGCCCGCCGCCGTACAGGCTGCTCAGGTAGGTCCAGGTCTCCTCGGAGATCTGTCCGTAGTCAGCCCCTGTGGGGCACGAGGCATGCCTGGGCAGGGGCTGGGGCAGGAGGGCGTCTGCAGGGCTGTCCCAGAGCCCTCAGGACACCCCTGGCTGCCGCCCTGCGATTCCCGGGGCTGGGGCTGGGGGCCCAGGAATGCATGCAACCCAGACCCCAGGCCGGGGGGTGGACGCACCCTGCTTCAACTGCACGTGGCCCCCGCCCTTGACCTGTGCGATGCGGCTGTTGTCGATGGGCCCAGGGGGCTCTGGAAGACACACACACACACACACACACACACACACAGACTGAGGCTCAGGCCCTACCCCCCTCAGCAGAGGCAACCCTGTGACCCCAGAGGCATTCCTGGCACCCCAAGAGCTGGCTGTGGCCAGTGTGTCAGTGGTGGGAGCCAGTCTGCGGGGACTGCCCCATGGTGAGCCATGCCAACCCCTCATACTCCCACCTCTCTGAATCTGTGGCAACTGAGATGGCAGCTGCGGGCAGGCAGACAAGGTGCGCACAGCCTAAGTGTTACGCCCAGGTCAGGGTTGGCGGCTGGCCACTGCCACCCAACACAGCCTACCTCGGGCAGAGCCAGCAGGCCCAGACAACAGTGAGGCTCCCTTCCTGAGGACTTGCCAGCGCTCAGGACCCAAAGGACAAGAAGCCTCGGCACAGCCCTGCCATCAGGAGCCTGAGGGAGAGGCCAGGACAGCCACATGCAGGTGGCCTTTGGGCTCTGCTGCCCTTCCCCTGGGAACCCCAGGGGCCGACACCATGTCTGTTGTCCCATCAGCTAAGCCCTTGGGTACAGCTGCTGCAGGGCAAGGAGCAGGACAACCCCATGGGGCAGGTGGCTCAGCGGTCAGCACCCACGGCCTCCCGCAGTGCCAGTGCGCAGGCCGCAGGACTCACCGTTGTCCTTGCCCTTGACGAAGGCCTCCCACTCGCGAAACCACTGCATGCTGATGCAATAGAGGACACTGGGTGACTCCTCGGCCTGGAACGCCTTGTTCAGCTTTATGTGGGAAGGGGAAGCAGACTCAACACCCTGTTGGCCAGACACACCAAATGCCTCCCTCCACCCCAGACTCAGATAGGTGGAGGAGAGGTACCCCGGGCACTGGTGGCCACGAGGTGCAGCTCTGGCAATCTCCTTTCAGGAGTGGCCCCGTGAGCCACACAGGACACCACGGGGGGTGGGGGCGCTGTGCTCCCCACTTCACAGAACCTGTTGTCCACATCACGCACAGTGTCCTAACTGCTCAGTCCACACAGCAGGGTCAGGC
Source organism: Ochotona curzoniae (assembly GCF_017591425.1). Taxonomy (NCBI): domain Eukaryota; kingdom Metazoa; phylum Chordata; class Mammalia; order Lagomorpha; family Ochotonidae; genus Ochotona; species Ochotona curzoniae. The sequence goes on from NW_024467106.1 coordinate 4,204,638, forward strand.
CGCAAGGCCCCGTGGCACCCGCGGTGTGCCCGTCCCCATGCCCCGCACCTTGATGAAAGTGTCAATCTCCACCTTCCGGCGCTTGGCCAGCGCCTCCACCTCCACCTGGCAGATGGAGCACACGTACAGATGGTTCACGGCGGGGCCGCCCCCAAACCTGCGTGGGGCAGAGGAGGATGGGGGGTGGCGTGGACACAAGCCCTGAGGGCAGGCCTGCGGGAGGGTGGGTCCCCCCCCCGCGCCCCTGCTCTCTGCCCCACCCTCTGGCAGCAGGCCTTCCCAGCCTCTCCTCTGTGCCTCCCTGGCGCACCTGCAGTGGCCTGGCCTGGGCTGACTGCCACAGGAAGGTCGCCCGCTCTTGGTCCTCAGGGACTCAGAACCCATGGACTGGATTGGGTGCTAGCCCCAGGCTGAAGCCCCTGTGCCCACCCTTCCAGGTGGGCTCACATGACAGCTTTTACTTCAGCCAGTCGCCTGCCCCTTGGGATGGCAGGTGTATTGTTAGGGGCCTGGGTAGGGGAGTGGGCCAAGGGACCCCCAAGTTGTGGAGCCCTCCTCCCTGCCCGAGGCGCTCACCTGTTGTACAGGTGCTCCCAGACATTCTGGGGCAGGATGACAACCAGGTGGTCGATGTAGTGGTATTTATTGGGTGGGATACCTGCAGATTCAGGCACCGGGAGGGTGCGTGGGCTTCAGCCACGTGTCCTGCTGCGTGCCGCCCCCAACCCCAGCGAGGGCGCCTCACCTCCGTGGGAACAGAGGAAAGTGTGGTTGGTGATGGGCCCTGGCTCTGCGAAGGTGTTGAACTTGTTCAGCCACTCACGGGAGACGTAGAAGCGCAGGAGGCTGGGCTCCCGCAGGGCAGCCAGAGACACCACCTGCTGTCGCTCCCGCACAGCCTCCTCACTGCTCTTCCTGGGGTGCATGTGGGCCAGGGTGGGACAGGAGGGCAGCTGAGCCTCCCTGCTGGCAGGGCAGGAGTGCAGGGGAGCAGGGGAGGCGGACCAAGGTGGCCCCATTGCTATCTCTGCACATGGAATCCCCAGGGGACCACCTCAGGCTTGGACCAGGATTTGGGGTTCCCTTGACAATCAGAGGCCACTTTCTGGAACCCCCAAAACTTCCTTCTCCTGGCTTGGTGCCTGTCCGGCACCCCACCCCAGATCGGCCCCCTCCCGCCCTGTCAGCCCCTGTGCACATGCCCAGCCACCTCCCGCCCCAGACAGCCCCTGCACACCTGTCTGCCAACCCCGCCCCTGTCCGGTCCCCTGTGGCCCTTATCAGCCCCTATACACCTGCGCGGCACCCGCACACCTGTCCGGCCCCTCCCACCCTGGCAGCCCCGCCCCTGTCCGGCCCCTCCCGCCCCGGCAGCCCCGCCCCTGTCCGGCCCCCCCCGCCCCGTCAGCCCCGCCCCTGTCCACCCCGTCAGCCCCGCCCCTGTCCGCCCCGTCAGCCCCGCCCCTGTCCGGCCCCCTCCCGCCCCGTCAGCCCCGCCCCTGTCCGGCCCCTCCCGCCCTGGCAGCCCCGCCCCTGTCCGGCCCCCTCCCGCCCCCGCCCCTGTCCGGCCCCTCCCGCCCCGTCAGCCCCGCACCTGTCCGGCCCCGTCCCGCCTCCTCCGGCCCCGTCAGCCCCGCACACCTGTCCGGCCCCCGCGGCCCCGCACCTGTAGAAGAGGACGTAGGCCTCCGCGTTCTGCACCACCGTCTCGTGGACCTCAGTGACGTACTGGTCATCGAACTCGTACCACTGCCCATTGATGACATTCTGGCAGTAGGCGATGTAGTGCCCACCTGGGCGGCAGAGCAGCCTGTCACGGGAACCCTGGGAGACGGGGGAGTCTGGGGGCGGGGGGGGGGGACCCGGACTCACTGCCTGCCGTGCCGTGGTGGCAGATGACGGAGAGGAGGTCGTAGGTGGTGACCTGCGACGTGCACTCCTTGGCCAGGAAGGGGCGCAGGTCGAGGCCTTCGAGGGGGAAGGAGACGTGGCTGCTGATCTTGCAGGAGTACATGACCTCGTGCCGGAAGCGCTTCAGGTGGATGCACAGGATCTGGGGGGAGGGGCGCCGGTCACGCCAGGGCTGGCTGGCCAGCAGCAGGGGGGCGAGCACAGGAGTCCGACCACCATGGGGTTCGCAAATGCGCCTTCTGGCCGGTCCCTCTAGGGAGCGCTCACCGGCCTGACAGGCACACTGCCCAAGAATCCTAAAGTCCATTTATTTGGGCACCGACTTCCAGAAGGGTTTCTGCTGGGCTTTCCCAAACCCACTCGGCTCCCTCCCAGGCCCACCCCCACGGGCTCGGCCAAGCCCCTTGCCTGTAGGCCACACACTCAGCGACCCGCACTAACATGCATGACATGGGGCTGGAGCCCGTGCAAAGGGAAAATGCCCTGAGCCAAGGCAGGCCCCTCTGCACCAGCACCATCTCCAGGCTCCCCTTGGCACAGGTGCCCCAGGTGGTGTGGGTGGCACCTCCACCCGGCACCAGGGCCCAGTGGCGGTGGCATGTCCGTGTGCATGGCAGTCGCCCCTCACCTCGGGCAGCCGGAGGACCTTGCAGTACTTCACGCCGTTCCGCAGCCTGCGAGGAGGGGCCCCGAGGGGTCAGTGTGAGGAGAGGCCGGGCCGTGCGGGCTTCCCACCCTGACAACAAGGGCACTCACTTCTTACACCGCTCACAGCTGTACATATTGTCACCTGGGCAGAAAAGAGGGAGAGCGGCAGGTGAGTGGTGTGGGAGGACAAGCGGGCGACAAGGATCAGAGAAAGCCTGGGCAGCTGGACCCGACGGAGCCGGCAGCCACGTGGGAGACGGGGCGGAGTTTCCAGCTCCTGGATTCAGCCTGGCCCTTTCTGGAGTGAATCAGCAAATGGAGGCTCTCTCTCTCTGCCTTTCACATAAACTGGATAAACGTTGAGAAACTTTGAATGGGACTGCACCCAGTCGTGCGGTTCTGCTCCTGGGCGTGTGCCCACACCGCTGCAAGGGTTGGCATCTGCATGCCACAGGGCAGCGCTGTACGCAGCAGCAGTCTGGGCAGCCGAGGGGTACAGGGAGTGCAGCCCGGCCACACCCAGCGGAGGGTCCATGCCACCTGCTGCAGCCCACGGGCCTGGCGAGCACTGCTCAGTGAAGCTAGCCATGCAGAGCGCCAGGGACCGGGAGACCTCACTTCCTAAAGGTCCCCAGAGCTGTCGCAGACGGGCAGGAGGGCGTCGGGAGGTGACGAGGGGACCTCCGCAGCCAGCAGTTCTCCAGAGGGAAGCAGGCTTGGGGGCACAGAGGGTGGGCTGGCCAGCACTGCACGTGGACCCTGCTCCAAGGCAGCACCACAACACCCAGGACAGACGCTGCAGGGCCAGTGCGGTGGCGTAGTACACCAATCCTCCACCTGTGGCACTGGCATCCCAGACGGGCACCGGTTCTAATCCTGGCAGCTTCGCTCCCATCCAGTTCCCTGCCTGTGGCCTGGGAAAGCAGTCGAGGACGGCCTTGGGACCCTGCATGTGGGTGGGAGACCAGGAAGGGGTTCCTGGCTCCTGACTTCAGATCAGCTTAGCTCTGGCCATTGCGGCCACTTGGCAAGTGAACGGAGCATGGAAGACCTCTCTGTGAGAGCTGCCTTTCAAATCAAAATATCTCTAAAAAAATGATAAAAAATTAAAATAAATAAAAACAAATCTTTAAAAAGCAACAAACAAAACAGGTGCTGCACCCACTTGCGTGATTTCTGTCTTTGTTTTTAAGATTGATTTATTTATTTGAAAGGCAAAGTTTCAGAGAGCCAGAGTTCAATCCTGCATCCAGGGGTTCACGCCCCAGAAGGCTACACAGCCAGGGTTAGGCCAGACGGAAGCCAGAGCTTCAAGGACTCTCCCGCCTGGCTCCGAGGGTCCCGGCACGGGGGCTGTCCTCCAGTGCTCTCCTGTGCTGGTTCGTAGGGAAAGGAGTGGAGCAGCCGCTTGTTCAGGACTTGACATGGCACCCATATGGGATGCTGGCACTGCAGGTGGCGGCTTCAGCCCCAGTCACCTGCTTCGTGCCCTGACCACAGCACAAAGTCCATACAAAATGTGTGCTCCGCCGCAAGGGGGACAGAGGACAAAGATGGGACACGAGTGGAAGATGCTGGCCCTGGCGGCCCTTGGGGGAGTGGACATGGGGACGGAAGAGCTTGCTGCCCCCCACGCCAGTGCCAAAGCAGGTCAACACCCAAGGGTCACAGGTGGTGGGTCGGGAGATGACTCAGGTCTGGCCAGCCTGCCAAGCAGTCGATGCGTTTGACATTGGAAGCCCAGGCCAGGCACCTCCATCAGCCTGGGCTACCACATGCTGATGGCCCAAGACCGGGTGCTGGGACTTCCCCCAGCGGGCCAGGCCACTTACCCTTGAGCTCATCAGCAGCGAAAAAGGCGGCAAGGCAGTCTTCCAGGGTGACAACGGGTCCCCAGAACCAGCTGGGGGTGCAGGACACCAAAAACCTAAGGAGACAGACAGGGCGTGGCTACATCACCAGGGCCTGGGCCCGAACCAGACGTGGGCCGAGTCCCGTCCAGGCCCAAGCTTGAGGAGGGGTCACACCCCGAGGCCTGGAGACTCCAAGGTGTCCTAGGGTGAGTGGGGCCTGCACCCATCTCCCTACAGACACGTTGCTGCCCACCCAGTCGGCCGCGGGGGCCTTGTCATCCCGCAGGTGAGCAGCCCATGGTACACCCTCTGGTGGGCGCAGGAGAGCCCCACCTGCACCCTGGCAGCTGCCCACCCCCACTTCCAGAACAGGACCATCAACCCAGGAGGCTCACCGCAGCCTGACTCCACATACCCCCAGTCCCTTGCCCAGCTTGTCCTGGGCCCCCACCACGCCTGCACCTCACTGCATCAGGACCGCCCGTGTCCACAGCAGGCTTACCGCCGGATGTACTCCACGATGAAGGCTAGCCAGCCCTGGGCGGTGTAGCTGTCCCCACAGGAGCCCTGCTTGGCTGGCGTGTTCTGGTAGATGGCCGAGTGCAGCTTGGCCAGGTCCTCCTTGCCGGGAATGGGCAGCGAGAGATCCTGGAACGTCTCCACCGTGGTGGACACCTGTGGGGTGCAAGATGACAGCTTGGTGCCCACCCTTGGGGGCCTCCAGCCCTGCTCCCGAGAACCCGGGAAGGGCAGCCCCTCCTGGGGGTGGAGCTGCCCGGGCCTGGGGCACGCACCCGGTCACAGGTGAGGCACTGCACCAGGCTGAGGATGGAGCCGTCGAAGATATCCGAGATGACACTACGGTAGCACTGCTCCCGCCGCCTCCGGCTGCCGGCGCTCGGCACCTGGGCTGGGGGCACAGCACGGAACTCGGCCCGGCCTCCACCTGCCATGCTGGGGCAAGGCGCAGGCCCAGGGGCTCCCTTGGCCAGGATAGGGGTGGAGGACTTTTCTGTTGATTCACTCTCCAAACAGCTACGATGACTGGGGCTGGGCCAGGCTGAAGCTACGAGCCAGGAACTTCTTCCCCAGGCTCCCATGTGGGTGCAGGGGCCCAGGGAACTGGACCATTTTCTGCTTTCCCAGTTGCACTGGCAGGGGGTTGGATCAGAAATGGAGCAGTCAACATTGAAACTAGCACTTATCCATATATGCTGGGGTGGCAGGCAGTGGCTTAATTTGCCCTGCCACAGTGCAGGCCCCCTGGGGCTGAATGTTTTATAAGACACGGGACTGGGCATGCAGTACTTCCTTGTGCCTCAGTGTCACTCTAAAATGGGACTCCCCTTCTCCCATCCTCAGGGGCGTTACAAGGCTTCTGAGGTGCTGTGGGAGGAGGCCACAGCCCTGGCCCTGGGGACAGAAATGGTGGTCTGGGCACGACTTCCACCCCCAGCCCTCAGGGGCTGCCTTCCTGCTGGCCTGCCAACCTTTCTTGAGCACGTAGGATGGCCCCATCCTCACGGGGCTGGCACGAGGAGGGCTGCTGGACAGCTTGGCGTGACCCTCGTGGTGGTGGACGGGGCTGCAGGGACGAGAGGAGCTGCGTAGATGGGCGTCGTTGTCCGGCTCTGGGAGCAGAGAGGCGGCCATGGGGGTGAGTGCAGCATGAGCCAGCCCAGGCCCCACGCAGCACAAGGACCTGTCAGCAACCCTACCAGGACTGAGGCCTGGCCCCAATGTGTCCTCTGTGGTCCCAGCACTGCAGGGGAGCAGGCTTGTCCCTTCTGTGACCAATTGAGGGCTCAGTTCTCCGGGGCTGGCTGGGGATCCAGCTCCAGCTAAGTGGATCTGGACATAATGTCTCTACTAGCGGCGGAAACTGCCCCCCCAAGTGGCCCTGGGCATATGTGGCTGGGCCTGCAGCCAGGGCTCCGTGTACCTGGTGTCCGGCAGGGGCTGGCGGAGCGCGGGGACGGTGGCTGGCTCTCTGAGGGCTGCTCGCCGAGGGCGGCCATGGCTGTGTCCACGTCCGCATCCTCATCCACCTGCTCCGAGTTTGTGCGCTGCTGGCCCCAGGAGAACTTCCGGTCCTTCATCCGCTCCTTCTCAGAGATGGCGCGGCCCGCCTCGTCTGGGATCAGCAGCTCCGTCTCGGCCTGCGAGCTGCCCCCGCCACGCCCCTGCCCGTCACCCTCACCACGGTCACTGCTTGAGTCACAGGACAGGAACTCGTCCTCGGACGGGCTCCGATCGCCCTCCCGCTTCTCGTCAGTGTCGCTTGAGTCTGAGTCCCGAGCCTCCACTGTCACCGTTGCCACTGCCGGCTCCTTGAGCTCCTCGTGCAGCTGGTCCATGAGGCAGCGCAGGAACTCCTGGGTGTCCTGGGACCAGGCACTGCTGTCAGTGGCCCTGGGGGCGACCCCATCCTCACCCTCATCCTCCCAGGCACACTGAGGCCTGGAGGGGCCGAGGGACTCCTCCTCCCATGGCACACAGCTGGCAAGTGGCGACCACCATGCCATGGAAGCAGAGCAGCCAGACCCCTGGGTCCCCATGTGCCCTTCAGGCAGAGCCTGGCACTCTGAGAGGTAGAACCTCCACCAGGTGTCGCATCGAGAGGGCATGCATGTCCTGCATTGGCACACGGAAACATAACGACTGCATCTATGATGCCGATTTTGCTGTTGGCATGTGTGTGGAGTTCCTGCCAAAGTCTTGGCAGTCACTCAGCCTGGAGCCAGCAAGGGGATGCCTATTCTGGACTCAACTGTGCCACGTAGCAGGGGCCTCGCCCAGGCCTGGGGTAGGCTCTGCCAGGCCCAAGTCCCATCCCTGTGGCTGGTGCACTGGGCCTCAACTTGGCAGCTGGCGCATCACAGGGCAAGGGCTGCAGCTGTGAGCACCACCGGGCTGTGCAGTGTCTGCTTGGTGAGCGGCAGACAGAGGGTGCCAATCTCTGGGTGCTTCAACCATTTTCTCCCCAGATGCACTGGGCTCGTAGGGCGACAGCCTGGTGCCCAGCAGGGGAAAGGCAGCAGGAGAGGGCACAGGCCTTGCCTAGGTGCCAGGTGCAGCCCCAGTGGACACTCGCCCAGTGCAGGCTGTGCAGTGGGCTGGCAGGAGTGGGGACTGGGTGGTGGGACACACAGCTCTACCTGGGCTGAGGTGCACCCATGACTAACTATGCTGTGCTATGACTTAGCCCCATGTGTTTTATATAACACAGACATGGCTGATTTCTTAAGACTGAAAACGCCCTCGATGAAAACTTTTTTCTTAAGGAAGATGCAATTCCTCCGAGTACCAGTCTGTGGGTGGTGCTGGAGGATCCGTGTCCAGGCAGTGCAACCAGGGTATGGGACTCGGCCCCCGGAGCCTCAGCCTTCCCACCTGTGGCCTAGTCACCCTGTGTCCTCACACGCACAAAGGACTCAGGCAGGAAGAGCCTGGGTCCCCTGGGCCACTGCCACCCATGTCCACCCCGGTCTGGCCTCAAAGCCGGCCTACCTGCTGAGCATAGCCTCGGAACATTGGGTTCACCAGCTTGATCCCATGGGACAGGCTGGTGGGGACCACGTAGCTTGGCCTGTGGGGAGAACAAACCCTTTGGCCCAGGCCCTGGCCTTGAGTGGCTCCCCTTGCGGGCAGCAATGCTGCAGGAACCCAGGCACATCCTGAGGCACTGGGAGGGGCCAGCCAGCTGGCCGTGAGCCTGGCAGCTCTCACACCTCCGTGGTCAGGTAGGAAGCTCCTGACTGGACAGCTCCCGCTCTCACTGGGCCGTGACAAGCGCTCTGCAATCATCATTTTCCCTCTAGAATATTCACTGTGGTTTTCTTGATTCCAAAGCAACATATGCTCATCCCCGAAGAACCTGGGGCAGTCCAGACACCCCATCCCCGAAGAACCCGGGGCAGTCCAGACACCCCGGCAGCTGGGGCACGTCCCCAAGCATGCACCATGGGGGTTCCCGGGGGTTGCTGGGAGAACACACACAAAGTGCGCTCAGGCAGACGCGGTGACCAACTGCCTTCCTCCACGGCACGGCCCAGTCCTGTTCACCAGTGGGTGAGCTCACCCATGAAAGCTGACTGACTCCTCCCTGGCCCACGCTCTGGGTTCATGCACATGGACAACCCCCTCGCGAGCACCAAGATGGGGTGGGCCCAGAGGCCCCGTCAAGCCCCCAGGTTCAACTCCGAGCTTACCTTTCACGGGCTGTGTGGCCTTGACCAGGTTCCTAAGGCTCTCTGCCCCTCAGCTGCTCATCTGCCCACCGGGTTGGATGTGAGCTAAGTGTATGGGCAAATGCCACTCTGGGCAGAGTGCCAGGAGGCCCCCACTCACCGCTTCCTGTGCCACACCTCGGAGACCAGCTTCTGGTAGCTTTTGCACAGGGCTGGCTTCTTGTCGGTTCGCACCAGGCCTCCGCACTCCAAGAAGAACTGCGTCAGCGGAGGGCTGTTGGGGAGAGGGGAGAGCAAGGACAGGTGAGCCAGGCCAGGAGCAGAGGGGCCTGTGGCACCAACCCTTGTGTGCAAGCTGGGGCACACAGTGGCCTCCTGAACCCCAAAATGCCTGCCTGGGATTCAGCTCCCCAAGTTTGGACTGCAGCCTTGACCCTGGGGGGCCCAGAAGTGACTGTATGTGGACTTCCCAGAGGAAGCAGGTCAACGGGTCCCCAGGGACTGGAGTCCTCACAGGAGGAAACGTGGACATGCACACAAGCACCTGCCACGCGTGTGTGGGGACAGTCATGGTGGCCAGCAGTCATTGCAGGGAGGCTCAGATTCGCAAAGGGGACACTAGGACTGGGGTCGCCCGGGCTATGGTCCTGTTACAGTGGCCCTAGGATCTATCCTGGGGGGCGGAGCTTACTTCCAGGAGACCTGCAAGGCGAGGGGACCGCTTTCAGGGACCAATGGTGACCAATGCCTGGTCTGCAGAGACGTCCCTGGCTGTCCCCCACTCCCTGTCTCTTGTATTTTTAGAAATTACTATAGAAGATGTTTAATATGGAAAAGACAGACTAGTCAACAATAACAGCCAACCGTCATGTGGCCACCCCAGGGTGGCTTCTTGGGTAGGTGGGCATTCACCCTTCCAAACTTCCCCACTGCCTTCCCCCAGCTCCAGCTGCAGACACCCAGTGCCCCCAGGGGGTTCTGGGGGTTGTCAACTAATCCCTCACCCCAGGAAGCAGGGCTCCCCTCCATGAACTGGGCACTGCCACCTGTGCCACCTGAAGCTCTCTGATCCAGGACTTCCTGCTTACCAGGTTCCCATCCCTTCCCACTCCAACAACAGTGCCTGCACCCCTGCTCCTGCAGCCTTGTCTGGTGCCCTGGTGTGGATGCCCAGCCCCGGGCTCACTGGCAGCGGCTGCAAGATGGGCAGCCTGGCCCATCCCCTCACTCACTCTGGGGCTTCCTTGGGGTCAGCTGCCCCAGGAGACCTGCTAGGATCCTGACACATATGCTGACACGTGAAGGCAACATGTGCAGCCCACCGTGGGGGCCACTCCTCTGCCCTCTACTGCCCCAGGTGAGGTGACTACCTACCAGTTGGACAGGGCCTGCAGGGCGGCATTCATGTAGCAGGAGTTGCCAAGGTTTTTCATACCCGTGAGGCCTGGGAAACAAATGTGGTGGGTTACAGGGCCGCTGGCCTGGGGAGCGGAGCTGCAGCTCTCAGGGGGACCCTGGGACCCAACCAGAGGACAGGCAGGGGCTGCCCACCCAAGACACCCTCTACACACAAGCAGATGGTCCCTGCGCCCACCCACTGCAGTTCCCCAAGTGCCCGAGGGAGCCAGCCCCGGCCTCTACATCCTGCCCAGCCCACCGCCTGTGTCACACAAACAAGGAGGTTGGAGAGTGGGGCTGAGAGAGGGGGCAAGGATGGCCAGGCCTGCAGGCTCTTGGCGGGGACTGGCCTCCGCAGGGGCCGCCTGTTGCCCAGACCACCCAGGGCTGCACGGCACGGGCACAGCCCGTGCGCCGGGCTCGGGGGGCCTCACCTCGGGGCTTCAGGTCATCGTCTTCCGACTCGGATTCCCCCTCATCAGCCACGGCTATGGGGACAGCTTTCAGTGGGTGGGTGGGCGGGGGAGAATCCTGCGGCAAAAGCCCACTCAGAGTGAGGGACAAATGGGAGGAGGGGGAGGGAGGGAGGGAGGCCAGCCTCGCCCCAGGAGCCTAGAAGGCAGCCAGCCACGGAGATCGTCTTGTCCTGGGAACTGCCTGACTTGTATGTTTATTTGCAATAATGAGTAACAACCGCGTAATTGATCATGGTAGGCTTGAGAAAAAGTGCACAAGCTCATTTCCTGCCCACGGATTCCTACAGACCTTCCTGTCACACGTGCATGTGTGCACACACGGGCACACCTAACAAATGGCATGCTTTCTGTGTTACAGCAGAAACTCAGGAACCTCTCCCAGGTTCACAATGTCATGTCATGACGAGCACACGGTCCTGGCCACCTATGACGTGACTCTTCAAAAAGATGCCTATCTAGTTGTCATCAACTGGAAGGGTAGAGTGACACGCATGCACACACATGCACACAAACCCAGAGAACCTGTCGTCGCCTGTTCACACCCCAGTGCCTGCAGTCAGGGCCCAGGAGCCCACGTGCATCTCTCACACGTGTGGCAGGGCTGCAGGGACAGGGGGCACCACCGGCTGCGCGCCAGGGTGGACACTGTGGTGGCATGTAGGCACGCCACATGGTGGCTTCACACTGCCCCACCCGTGCCCACCATGCGGCTCTCTGTGGAGCAGACCCAGCACCTGGCACATCCCTTTGCTTCTACCTGGACAGTCCCTGGGCACAAATGAGGGCAGGCCTCGGCTGAGCCTGGGACTCAGGGCTGCTGAGCACCTGCACGCTCCCATGGGGAACCACCACAGGGACCGCCTGTGGTTCCTTGGAATGCAAGTTAGAGCAGCTGGTGGCTGCCGTGACCTTACTCTGCCCTCCCCCCAGAGCCTGGGTCCCTCCCAGCTCCTGCCCTGACATACAGATGCCCACCCACTCCTCCTGCTTCCTTACCACCTCACAGGGCCCTCAGAGCGGGGCTCGGTCAGTGTCTGTTGACCAATGAGGCTCAGATCCAGGAACAGACCACAGGGGACGCACTGGCCCACACGCCACAGTGCTGGGGACCTACTGTCCCAACCCGACGGCGTCCCCACCACAGCCACTACCTGCTCAGAGAACTTGGCCGAGGAAGCTGGCGCCAGTGGGTGGGCCGCCAGCCGCTGCTCCAGGAACACCTCCTTCTCACAGGCGTAACACCACACCCGCAATGTGGTCAAGTTTACTGTCAAGTTGTGCTTTTTGGTCTAGGAGATGAGATCCAAAATGTGGGTCAGGGATCCCCTGGCTGTACAGATGTCATGGGGCTGCTTCCACTGCCCAGCCTCCAGAAGGGACCTGCCAAGACAGGGGCTAGGGGCTCAACTTCCACTGCCCAGCCTCCAGAAGGGACCTGCCAAGACAGGGGCTAGGGGCTCAACTTCCACTGCCCAGCCTCCAGAAGGGACCTGCCAAGACAGGGGCTAGGGGCTCAGCTTCCACTGCCCAGCCTCCAGAAGGGACCTGCCAAGACAGGGGCTAGGGGCTCAACTGGGGCACACCGTCCAGACAGGGACACAACAGGACTGCAAATCAGATAGGTGTACGTATGTGCCAAGCATGCCCCCTTGATGGGGGCCGCCCTAATCCAACTATCCCCGTGTTCCAGCCCCAGCCATAGAGGTCCAAAGCAGGGGGACAGGGCTGGGAGGTGGCCAGAGCCAGGGTCTGAACCCAGGGCTGTCGGACAGCAGAACCTGGCTCAACCACCGCACCCACCGCACCCACCTGTGCATGGATGGTGCTGTGGTCAGCGAAAGACTCTCCACAGCCGACATAGGGGCAGGCGACCTGGAGAGAGAGGGGAGGATGGTGGGCAGGGAAAGGCAGAGGACCCAGGGACAGCATCGGCCTAGCAAGTTGCCGAGCCAAGGCCAAAGATGCCTCCCAACCCCACCCACCAACCCCTGCATGGCGTGAGGGTGTCACAACCACAGCGACCTTAGCGCCATCTGGAAGTTTGTGCTGGGCAGGGAGGGTGCTGCCCTGAGATGGCTGAGGTGCCCCGGAACAAGCAGCCCAGGCAGAGTAGCAGCTGCAGCCAGTGGGTGGGAGCTCAGACCATCACCCTCTTCCGAAATTCTCTAAGGATTTATTTTAGAATAGATGTATTGATTTATCTGAATGGCAGAGTTGCAGGGAGAGAAGGAGAGGCAGAGGGACAGGTCTTCCCCAGACGGCTGCAAGGGCTGGGGCTCTGCAGCCAGGAGCCTGGAGTTCCTTGCAGCTCACCCATGTGGGTGTGGGGGCCCGAGCACTTGGGCCATCTTCTACCACTGTCCCAGGCATGTTATCAAGGAGGTGGATCAAAAATGGAGCATCTGGGACACAAACCAGTTCCCACGTGGAATGCTGGCACTGCAGGCAGAAACAATCTACTGTGCCACGGTGCCAGCCCTACTACCATTTTCTAATGGGGCACATGCGATGGCAGCATGTTCAGAAAAAGGACAGGAAGTAGGGGGCATATCTCTGAGGACCCTGGACCTTGCACGCTCCCACGCCACAGCTCCCACCCTCGCAGCTCCCGGGCCTCCTCCATGGGCCTCTGCCAACAGCAGTCATACCTGCCATTTCCCCACATCTGTCTCTGCAGGGGTGGAGGGGACATGCCCGAGGAAGGGCCATGCCTTGCCGCCCTGCTGTCCCCAGACGGAGTCCCGCCATCTACTCCCTGGCCACCAGGACACCTTCATCCCGAGGACCGCCTGCCTTCTACTTGAGCTAGTCTCTTTCTTACAAGAAATTCTGCGGAATGGCCACCAGCAGTCCGATGACAAGAGGTGATACATACTCGCAGAAGATTTGGAAATGACTACAAGTCCATGGACATACCACCCTGAGTGCGCCCATCTCGTCTGGAAATGACTACAAATGAACAAGCAACACGACATACGATTCGACTACCCAGAGAAAACTGTCACTTTCTGACTTATCTTCCCTTAGTAAGTGACAGCCAAGACACCACGGCAGGTGGGCACACAGCACCACATTTAGCCTGGCCATGTCTGGCCCTGCTGTGTAGGCGAGAGACAGAGGCCCTGGAGGGACAGGGCGTCCAGCCAGGTGTCCCTGGCAACTTCTGCGTGCACAGGCCAGGACACGGCTGTCTTACAAAAATAGTATCTCTGCTGGTTCCAGTCCTGGCTGCTCCACTTCCCATCCAGCTCCCTACTTGTGGCCCAGAGGAGGACAGCCCAAAGCCTTGGGATCCTACACCCACGTGGGAGACTCAGAGGAAGCTCCTGGCTTCTGGCTTTAGATCAGCTCAGCTGTTGCGGCCATTAGGGGAGTGAGCCAGTGGATGGAAGACCTCCCTCTCTGCAATTCTGCTTTTCTTTCTTTCTTTTTTAAAAAAGATTTATTTTTATTTTCATTGGAAAGGCAGATTTAGAAAGACAGAGGAAAAGATTTTCCATCTTCTGGTTTACTCCCCAAATGATGCAATGGCCAGAGTCAAGCTGATCCAAAACCAGGAGCTTAGAGCTTCTTCCGGGTCTCCCACATGCATACAGCATCCCGAGGACATGGGCCACCATCTGCTGCCTTTCCAGGCCATAGGCAGGGAACTAGACAGGAAGTAGAGCAGCCGGGACATGAATTGGTGCATATAAGGGATGCCACGCTTGGACGCAGAGGATTAGCCAGCTAAGCCATTGACCTGGCCCCTGAAATTCTGCCTCTCAAATAAAAATCTTTAAAACAAACAAACAAAAATCTGTAACTCTCAACCCATAGGGTTGAGATTATTCAAAAGCGAACATAAGGGTCCGGCACGATAGCATAGTTGTTAAAGTCCTTGCCTTGCACACGCTGGGATCCCATGTGAGCACCAGTTCTAATCCCGGTGGCCCTGCTTCCCATCTAGCTCCCTGCCTGTGGCCTGGGAAAGCAGTCGAGGACGGCCCAAAGCCTTGGGACCCTGCACCTGTGTAGGAGACCCAGAAGAAGCTCCTGGGTCCTGGCTTTGGATTGGCTCGGCTCCAGCCATTGCAGCCGCTTGGGGAGTGAATCATCAAATAGAAGATCTTCTCTGTCTCTCCTCCTCTCTGTATATCTGCCTTTCCAATAAAAATAAATAAATCTTTCAAAAAAAAAAAAAAAAGAGAGAGAGAACTTAAAAAAAAAAAACCCACATACACACAGCAAAAAACCACCAAAGCTGGGCAAACATGGGGCCCTTCCGAGCCAGGCTTCTGCCATCTGCCAGGCTCTCCCATGACTCCCTCTGTGTCCCTGCCTGAGGGTTTCAAAAGATGGTGCCCCCTGGGCACACGGGCGCTGCAAGGGAGCCTTACCTGGAGGCAGGCCCACAGGTTGGGTCCAGTGACGCCGCATGACTGGCAGGTTCCCTGGAGACAGAGAGCGAGCGTGAGGGACACAGGGCAGATGCTGACGCTCCAGCCAGCTGACGCCACTCCCCCCGCGGCTCCCGTGCCACCCTGCCCATCTGAAGCAGCTGCCAGGGGAACTGTACTGTACCCAACACTGAATTTTCTACACACTTGTATCTGTCGAAACACTGCAAATAACACTTGAAATGCCAACCAACAGACCCTTCCTAGACCCTCTCACCGCTCCCTCCGCTTTTCCTTAAAAAAAAAAAAATTCATGTATTTATCTGAATGGTCGACAGAGTGAGGAACACGCAGATCTGCATGTGTCGTTTTGCTCCCCAAATGGCCACAGCAGCGGGGGCTGGATCATTCGGAAGTCAAGCGCCTAGAACCCCACGTGGGTCTCTCACGTGGGTGGCAGGGCCCCCGCTCAGGACAAAGGGAGGGGTCCTCCCCATGAGGACCAACTCTCATGTCCACATGGCAACCCATGATGCCACCGAGATGCGGAAGGCCAACGCCGTGTGCTGAAGTTGAAGGGGCACCAGGATCCACGCTACAGTGTGATGCAAGCCACGGAGCCCACTGCCCACCCCACCTGCAGAGCCGTGCTGGGGCACTGACAATAAGCTGGTGTCATAGGAATGGCAGGAAGGCCGGCGGCCAACGGGCTGACAGCACTGCGGCCCAGGGGGCTGAGGCGAAGCGGTCAGCCAGGCTCCTGGACACAGTTCTCTTCCACTGGCATCCTCTGAGAAAATGCCAAAGTTCTGGACACACAGGGCCCCTCTCCCCGCTGCTGCCCCAGGCCCCTGGCGGGCCTGCCCCTTTACCTTCGATTTCAGCAGCAAGTCCTCCTTGGTCACCTCGCCTATGGAGTCGAGGTGAGGGCAGGGAGTCTTGGAGTCCCCCATAGTGACCTGGACTCACCTCGGAGAAGACAAGGCAAGGTCACGCATGGCCCAGACTGGCAGGAGCAAGGAAGGTGTGGCAGGGGGCATGTGTGTAACTGCAAGCTCAGCCCTGACTCTGCAGAGACTCATGGAGAGGGGGCTGCATGGAGAGGCCTGTGGCAGAAGCTGACTTGGGGCTCCCTAGAGCCCTCTGCCACCCCTCTTCCAGACCCCCGTAAGCACCTGACCTCAAGGGTGGGCAGGGTAGGCAGCCTCTGCAGGGTGTCCCCTGGGGGCAGGGACCCAGCTGGGGAGGGCAGCTCTGGCGTCTGTGTGAAGGCTCCATGCCCACTAGCGAGCGAGAACTCTGATGACACAGCAAGTGGGAAGCGGAACGGGAAATTCTGCTGTGGGAGCTGCAGGCTTCACTTGTAGGAGCCTCTTGGTGCTGAACTGCTCCACAGAGCGGAGGTGTGCGGACACACACACACGCCACGGAGTACCCACGAACCGGTGGGGGCTGGGACACTCCCATGGTTACAGACTTCTCACAGACAGACCACCACCAGGGGGAGAACTGTACCAAGGACCCACGGAACCGACCCTCCGTGCTCACTTCAACAGCATTCACTCAGACATCACTGAGTAACTGGGGGGCTGCCCGGCATCCCAGCTGCTCATCTGAGGTCCCCTCTGCTGCTGCCCACAGGGGTCTGTGGAGCTCAGGGTGGTCTCAGTGAAGCCAGGGCCCACACCCTCCGGGACAGCCGGGGGATGAAAGGCCCACACGCCAGGGGCTGGTGCACGGTGGGCAGCAACCTGAGTGTCTCCACCAAACCTCCCATGGGAGTGTCTGCGGGGCGGCCAGCGTTGGCCCCACTGCATGGATCAGGGAACCTGGCTTGCCAACAGGCATGGGTGCGTGCATGACTGCTGCCACCCTGGAGCTCTCGGTCCGGCCTGGCAGAGCTGCCTAACTCACCCACATACCTGGCATCATCAGCTGGCACGCAAGGCCAACCTCGTCCCCTTTCCATCCCCTACTTCCTCCCACTTGGGCAGCAGATGCCAGCTACGCATGAAATCACGTTTTCCTTGTGCCTGCGCTTTTTCCCTCAGTGTTAAGACTTGGAAAAACTACCACCCACAGCCATAGTTGCTCCCATTTACCTGCCCCACCGCCCCCCCAGGTCTGCGCTGTAAGCCTGCAGAAGGGGCCTACCTCTAGGCACGGCGAAGCCCCCAGCCAGCAATCACATGCTCCCGGGACGGCGGGCAGTGTGGGCTGTGCTGGTCTGCAGAGATGGCAGGTGTCGGGCGAGGGATCTGGGAGCATGAACAAATGCGTTACATGGAGTTCTTACCTAGCAGTCACTCAAGCTAAAGAACAGCCCAGAACTCCCTGTCGCAGGGACAAGCGACTCTGGGGCTACTGGGGATGGCCACCAGCAGGCTGCTCGTCTGCCTGTCCCCTAAACAGGCCCAGTGACCTCACTGACTGCTCCTGGGACAGCTAAGGCGGCTCAGGCCCTCCCGAGTTCTGGGGTGCTGGCCCTTCAGCAGCCATTGCTTGGCAGGACCTCTGGGATCGCCCACATGGAAGACCTTCCAGAAGGGGCTGTGGGGCCTCCCTTGGGCTGCCACAGCCTGGCTCCTCCCACGCATGTTCCCACGTCCCCTCAGATCATCCCCAGAGCCTCTCCCAGACCCTGTGATGCTCAGAACCCGTGGCCCCGAGTCTTCAGCAACGATGGAAGGCTATTGACACTGTGGAGTTCACCAACTTGTCACCACTGGCCTGAGTGGGGAGTGCAAAGAGGGAGAGGCAGTCAGAAGCTAACGTTTAAGAGCCACATGACAATGACAGGGTTCAGGGTTCTAAGTTCCAACCCTTCTTACATCAGCCCTTGGGAACAGCAGGTTTCTGGGGCTTTGTTTTATTCTTTCTGCAGAGGTCCAAGGCCCTGGGTTGGCATCCATCCTATACTATTTCTTTTTTTGTTTTGTTTTCAAAAGATGTATTTATTTTTATTGGAAAGGCAGATACACAGAGAAGAGAAGAGACAGAGAGAAAGATCTTCCATCCAATGAATAACTCCCCAAGTGAGTGCAACAGCTGGCTGGAGCTGAGCCAATCCAAAGCCAGGAACCAGGAGCCCCTTCCTGGTCTCCCAGGTGGGTGCAGGGTCCCAAGGCTTTGGGCTGTCCTCGACTGCTTTCCCAGGCCACAGGCAGGGAGCTGGATGGGAAGTGGGGCTGCAGGGATTAGAACTGGTGTCCATATGGGATCCCAGTGCATTCAAGGCAAAGACTTTAGCTACTACACTATCATGCCGGGCCCCCATCCTATACTATTTCAAGCTGCACAGTGTGGATGGTGGTTTTTTTGTTTGTTTTAAGTTTATTTTTATTGGAAATAAAAGAAGCGGAGAGATAGAGAGAAAGATGGTTCATCTGCTTGCTCACTCCCCCAGCAGCCGCAATGTCCAGAGCTGAGCCCAAGAGCTTCTTCTGGGTCTCCCATATGGGTGCAGGATTCCAAAACTTTAGGCTGTCCTTGACTGCTTTAATCGTCTATAAGCAGGGAGCTGGAAGGGAAGTGGGGCAGTTGGGACATGAACTGGCAGCCATGGGGGATCCTGGTGCTTGCAAGACAGGGAATCAGCCAACTGAGTTAGGGTGCCAGGCCGTGATGCACTGCTCTTAGCATCTTTGGGATGTGGAAGACTGGGTATGGTGGAAGCCAGCTGTGACCTTGGCACCTAGGAGGAGGATCATGGCGAAAGGCCAATTTATTCCCCCAAGACTTAATTATTTGAAAGGCAAAGTTGCAAAGGGAGAGGTGGAGAGAAGAACCTTACATCCACTGGTTTATTCCCCAAATGACTGCAACAGCCAGGGCTGGCGAGGCTGAGGCCACAAGCCAGGAACTTCATCTGGTTCTCCTTTGTGGGTGGCAAGGCCCCAGGTGCTGGGCCTTCTTCTGCCACTGTTCCAGGCACAGGGGTAAGAAGTTGGCGCAGAGTTGGAGCTCCTGGCACCCACACAGCATGCTGGCACTGCAGATAGCAGCTTAACCCACAGCACCTCAGCACCAGACCCAACAGGGCCACTCCAGATTCCTGAGGGTGACTGAGCTTGAATTTCTGTGCCTCTCAGCCCCCAGTATGCTGCACTCCCTCACCCTCCTTGTCTGTTGGAAGACAGAACTGGCGCTTGAGTGACCAGGCTAAGTTCAAACTCCCTGGGAGACTGGTGTAGGGGACCAGGCTTGGTCTAGGTTGCCCAACAGCCTTTTCCAAAGGACCAGGTGGCAAAGGATTAGGTTTGTGGGACCGAATAACGTTGTCACATACTCTTTTTGGGGGGCACTAATCCTTTTAAAATTGTCTCTAACAATATTTAATCTGGGGGTTGGCACTGTAGCCTAGTGGCTAAGTCCTCACCTTGCATCTGCCTGGATCCCATATGGGCGCTGGTTAGTATCGCAGCTGCCCTGCTTCCCATCCAGCTCCCTGCCTGTGGCCTGGGAAAGCAGTCGAGGACGGCCCAAAGCCTTGGGACCCTGCACCTGCGTGGGAGACCCTGAAGAAATTCCTGGCTCTGGATCAGCTCAGCATGGGCTATTGTGGCCTCTTGGGGAGTGAGTCAGCAGATGAAAGATCTTTCTTCCTCCCCTTCTCTATGAAAAACTGCCTTTCTAATAAAAACAAACAAATATTTGTTAAAAAGTTTGATTCACGAGCCAGCCGAACAACCCTGACTCAGTGCCTCAGTGTTCCTAGCTGTTATAAATCGCCAGGTCCTGCAGCGCTGCCCCGCCCCCGCCCCATGCCAGTCTGTAGCACCAACAGCTTCAATAATGCAAACTCAGAGAACCCACAGGAGGGCAAGTGACTCCACACATCCTAACCAGCGTGCCTGCAGAGCCAAACCCCGCAGGGTCACTGCGAGATCAGCTGACCGCAGCAGGCCACTGACTGCACGGACGACCCAACACACTGCCGCCCCCTACAGGGCGTTCCTGGAATGCAGCTCCAGCTCCCTGCTGCCGCATCGCAGAGGAGGCAGCAGGAGATCAGGACTGAGTTCCCAGCCCTGGCCCTGCCCATGTGGGTGCCAGGCAACCAGCTCTCTGGACCGCCGCCTACTGCCCCCCAGGGTGCATATCTAGTAGCAAGAAGTGGAGCCGGGGGTCAAGCCCAAGCATTGGAATACGGAATGCAGGTATCCACAGCGATACCTTAAATGCTTCAGCACATACCTGCCCCACAGCAGGCTTAAAAAATAAAAAATAATAGGGCCCAGCACGGTGGCCTAGCAGCTAAAGTCCTCCCCTTTAACACTCCAGGATCCCATATGGGCGCCGGTTCTAATCCTGGCAGCTCCACTTCCCATCCAGCTCCCTGCTTGTGGCCTGGGAAAGCAGTCGAGGACGGCCCAAAGCCTTGGGACCCTGCACCCACGTGGGAGACCTGGAGGAGGTTCCTGGCTCCTAGCTTCAGATTGGCACAGCACTGGCGTTGCGCTCACTTGGGAAGTGAATCATTGGACGGAAGTTCTTCCTCTCTGTATTTCTGACTTTCCAATAAAAAAAAATAATAAATCTTTTTTTTTAAAAAAAGACCTTCTCTCTCTGTTCTTCTGAATCTGCCTCTCAAGTAAAAGTAATAAAGCTTAACTAAAACAGTCATGCAGTAACACCCAGTCCCCTGGAGACCACAGCTGGAAGGACGCAATGCCAAGGCTGTGCCCACTGGGCGGGGGCAGGGTAAATGGGATTAGGAACTTTGGAAAGCAGCTGCTCGTGCTGCACCCGGGGCGGCAGCTGAAGCCTCTGAGTCGGTGGGAATGCAGAGTCCACACAGAGTTGTTTCAAGATGCACATTTGGATTTCATTTTTAACACCAAAAGCAATCTGTCTTTTACTTCCACTTTCCACGAATGCGTTGGCCTTGTAGGCATTTGTCCCGCAGACATGAAGACAGAATACCCGGAGTCTGGCACACTTTTTTCTTCTTGCAGACTTCCATGGCGGCCTTAGCCACAGGAGCCACAGGAAGCCTGAATCCACCACCCGCTCAGGCCAGGCTGACCTGGGCCCGGAAACAAGCCAGGGGCTCCACCCTCAGCGGGAGGAGTCTGTGTCTCAAGGGGCTCGGGGGGAGGAGAGGCACCAGTCTCCGCTCATTGCCCATTTCCCACAGGTCACTGCCTTCCATCCCAGAGCGGGTGGGCAGCGGCATGCTGTGATCAGGGTCCCTGAGCGGATGGAATGAGTGCAGCCACAGGGAGCACTGGGCTCAGGGACTTCCGGTGTCATGGCTTTTGGGGCACTGGGATTTCTTCTTTTTATTTTTTTTTTAAAGATTTATTTATTGGAAAGTCAGATACACAGAGAGGAGGAGAGTCAGAGAGGAAGATCTTTCGTCCAATGATTCACTCCCCAAGTGAGTGCAACGGCCGGTGTTGTGCTTATCTGAAGCCAGGAGCCAGGAACCTCTGCCGGGTCTCCCATACGGGTGCAGGGTCCCAAGGCTTTGGGCCATCCTCGACTGCTTTCCCAGGCCACAAACAGGGAGCTGGATGGGAAGCAGAGCTGCTGGGATTAGAACCGGCGCTCATATGGGATCCTGGGGCGTGCAAGGCGAGGACTTCAGACGCTAGGCCACCACGCCGGGCCTTGGGATTTCTTCTTGATCTGCCCAGCAGTCCCAGACAATGTGTGCTCCTGGCTGTGCTCTGAGGAGTCACAGGCCCATGGACCCACAGAAGGGTCCCCTCTGTCACATCTGTCCCTGGGGCCCCACCACGCAAAGGCGCCCCGCTGGGCAAGTCAGGCACACAGTAGCGCACGCGCACACAGTACCCTGGACTCTGGTGATGTCTGAAGACCCACGTCTGCCTACTGGAGGAGGACCAGCCCTTCGGCACTGTTCCTGAAGCAAGCACCTGCTCCCCAGCCCGGAAGAGCTGCCTCTCCGCCAAGGCTGCTGATCTGCTCCAGATACACCACGGCATGCAAAGCCGACACCCAGAGCGCTGGCAACTCACATGGGCACTTTTTTTCCCCATTTTTTATTACATTTTTTACAATCTTTACATAGTTAATTAGGGTAAAAAGGTACAAGGGGTATAGGAAAGTGGGTAAGACTATTATTTCCACATTTTTTTCATGTATCTGGGGTAAAGGGGGAGATAAAGGGAGAAGCCCCACCAGTCTCCCACCCACCCCAGGTCCCGGATGGGGGCATGCTCCGAGGGTCTTGCTCAAGTGGTTTTGATAGTTCAACAGTTATGAATCACTACCAATCTTGCCACTCCAAGCATGATGAGGCCACTAAAGAATCCACTAATTGACATAGTCCATCTTAGAGTCTCCCTTTGTCCAGTATTTCGCTGCCAACACATAGCTGAGGTGGTTGATTGACTTGTTCTGTCCTCTGTCTTTTCTTGGTTAGGGTTCTGAGTCCGGCAGTTCGGTTGGGGAGATCCCCAAAGAAACTTTGTCTGAGGTGTTCCCAGATTCTTGTATGCACTAGCAATTACAGGGCCCGGCACAGTCCATCAGCCCGATCAGCTGCTGGTTGCAATGGCTGGGTTGGTTCTGTTTTCAGTCCCGACTTCCACGGGAACCAATGGGTGTTGCAGTCCAGCCTGGTTCTGCCCAGCACACACTCGGCCCTCGCATAAACCAGTGGGAGCTGCAGCCTAGTCGGAGCGACCCACAATAACCCCCACCAGGCCCACCCACTACCCTGGTTTGTCAGTATGTGCAGCAGACTGTCCAGTCTGTCCCACATCCCATTCAGCTCTCATACATGTCAATGGGCATTGAAGCCTAGTTCAACCCAACCAGCCCAACTGTCCAGCCCATACAGATGCTGGTGAGTGCCATTCTGTCCAGCCACCCCACCCCCTGTCCTGGTTTTTGTGCCCTCCAGTGGGAATGGTAACCCAAGAGGGAGGAGCCCACTATTTCCCTCCCAGTCCTCTCTCCCAGACTATGCACTTTCCCGGTGGGTCTGTGGTTTGACTTGACAGAACTGGGGCCCCCAGTGCCAGTCTCTGCCAGCTGATGCTGTAGCTAAGCCCAAACAACCCTCACCCACTCTAATTTTGTTTGCACCAGTAGGAATAATCAGCCCAGCCAAGCTTTTCCCTGATCTAGTCCACATGAGGCACACAGGTGTTGTATCCCTGCCTAGTCTGGTCTGCCCCAACCCAGTTCACGCTCTCCAGTGGGAGTAGCTGTCCAGCAGGGGAACCACCCCCCATAATCCCCCTGCCAGCTCCGCCCCATCCCTTTCACATGGCACTTTAAAGATTGGATTTACTTTTACTGGAAAGGCAGATCAGAATTACAGAAAAGGAGAGACACAGAGAATTATCTTCCATCCAACGGTTCACTCCCCAAGTGGCCGTAATGGCCAGAGCTGAGCTGATCCGAAGCCAGGAGCCTCTTCCGGGTCTGCCCACGTGGGTGCAGGGTCCCAAGGCTTTGGGCCGTCCTCGACTGCTTTCCCAGGCCACAAGCAGGGAGCTGGGTGGGAAGTGGAGCAGTTGGGACACGAACTGGCGCCCATGTGGGGTCCCAGCACTTGCAAGGTGAGGATTTAGTCATCGTACTGGACCTTCTCTCTTCCTTTCTAACTCTGCCTCTTAGGTTTTGTTTGTTTGTTTTTTTAATTTTTATTTATTTATTCTTGAAAACCTATTTTTATTAGAAAGGCAGATTTACAGAGAAAGACAGAATGATCTTCCATCTGCTACTTCACACCCCATGTGGCCACAACAGCCATAGCTGAGACGATCCAGGAGCTTCTTCTGGGTCTCCCACACATGTACAGGGTCCCAAAGCTTTGGGCCGTCCTCGACTGCTTTCCCAGGTCACACACAGGGAAGCTGGATGGGAAGTGGGGCTGCCAGGATTAGAACCGGCACCCATATGGAATCCTGGCACATGCAAGGCAAGGATTTTTGCCACTAGGCTATTGCACCAGGCCCACTAACTCTGCCTTTTAAATAAATAAATCTATATTTTAAAAAACGGGGGAGGGGTGGTAGAGAGAGATTCCCTTTATCTCACTAGGGGTGGGAGCATGGAAAAGCAGCCCCCTCACAAGACACGGAGCTTGCAGCCCCACGTGTCCCACCCGGGCGCCACCTGCCCCTTGTTGAATACTCACGACCGCTCAGTCTCCTGCTGCAGAGGAAGGAAACCCGTGCCTGAGGCCACAGAGCCAGGCGGCTGGCGAGGGGCGGGTCGTGTCTGCTCTTACAGCCTGTCCCTCACACCGGGACTCCTTCGGAAAAGGACGAAGGGGACAGTGGCACTGTGCCAAGCACCCAGGGATGGGTCCCAGGAGAGGGGCTGAGGCAGCAAGGTGCTGGGCTGGACCACAGCGGGTGGGTGGGGTGCACCTCACCATGGAGCCACCCACACCCTCCTCTCCTGGGGCAGATGGAACGGGGGAAAGCAGGCAGGGCCAGGACTGGGGCAGACACCGGCCTGGCCCCAACGACACACCCAAGAGGCTTTCTGCCTGGACAGGGAGCTCTTTCCTCCCGCTGGGCAGCCTGGCCTCACGGGGACAAAGCCGAGGGGCTGAGGTGGGCTCTGGGCGGGACGGCCACTCAGCGAGGACTCCGCCCTGACAAGCAGATGGCTCATCAGTCCTGGCGCCACACTCATCATTCTCCCAGTTGTGGTCCATCCTTCTCCCCAGGGAGGAGCCGGAACCTGACACTGTGGAGCCTCCCACCCAGCCCTGGCTGCCCTGCTCTGCTCCCCCCCCCCACAACCCCGCATCCTCCCCCTGCTGCTCAGAACCCACCCCTCGCCCTGCTTCCTGCCTCTCATCTCCATCCCCAAACCCCTACTCCAGTTCCAAACACATCCCTCCCCTTCCCCTAACCTGGTTTCAATTTCCTGTGAGCCCATCTTGGGGCTAAACCCACTCCCATCAAGAAAGGTAGGGTCTCCAGCTCTGAGCTGCGGGTCCCTGGACAGCCCAGCCACCTGGCATCCAGCGGAGTAACGTCACGGCCCCACCCTCTGCTCTGGGCTCCCTAAGTCACTTTATGGGCGAGATCACCACGTTGGGGTGCCCTCTGGTAGTCACTGTGCCAAGGGCAGGGGCTGGCCATGGGAAGCCTCCCACACCAGGTTAGGCAGCAGAGCTGACTCAGGCAGACCTAGACCCACACGTCATAGAGCCAGGGGCCCTGCAGCTTCTAGAAGGCGAACTCGATGTGGGCTGTACAGGGAACAGGAACTGTCTGCTGCACCTGTCGGGATTGAAGGGCAGCCGCCCTCCTCCCGGGGAAGACCTCACACTGCCCAGGCTAGCATCATGCCTTTCCCAGAGCAACACTCGCCATCCGAGTCTTTACAGTAGACGGAATTGGGCTTTCCAGAACTTTCTATGTAGGGGACCCATGTCTGCTCGTTGCTGCCAAAGAGAACTGTCCTTTTCCTGTATCTTTAAATATCTCTGCTCGACTTTCATGTCTTCCTCGAGAATCCTCTTAATTATTGATTGATTTGAAAGGCAGAGAGAGAATTTCCCATTTGCTGATTCACGCCCCAAATGCCCCCACAGCAGGCAGGACTGAGTCATGGCTGACCAGGAACTCAGTCCAGGTCTCTCACGTGGAGCTGGGCTGGGGCTTGAACCCGGGCAGCCCCGCTGCGGGATGCTGGAGTCCCAGGTGGGCTGCACCCTGCTCACACCCACTGCCACAGCAGGACTGGTACCCCGGGCCTGGAGCGCAGCGCTCATCTGCTGTGTCACCTTCCAACTGGCCAACAGCACACGCTGCTCTCACACCTCTTCCTCTCCTGTCTTCTATTTCTTCCAAAGCGCTTACCAGAACATTCTGCTCTATGCATGTTACGTGTTAAACATCAACTTCCCTAAGTTGGCATGCTCTCTCTCCTGCGCGTGCGCTAACCATACCTCATGTGAACAGTGGCTGCGTCCTGTGGTAAATGCTCAGCATGTATCCGTGAATAAGCACCCCAAAACCCAACGAGCCTTTAGTGACTCCTTCACCAGGGTCAGGCCAGACACCGCGGGCCCCAAACCCACCCCCACAGCCCCTGAACCCAGCGAGCCAGCAGTAGGTCCACTGAGCTCTGGGCTGGAACCAGCAGAAAGGAACCACGCGGACCCTAGGCCAAGCCCACACCTCCTTGGACAAACTGGACCCCAAACTCCAGCTCCATGCTGAGTGGAACCCCAGAGTTCCAAGAAACAGCCACTCATCATTTCCCCCTTCCCAAATCAAAGGTCCCGCAGCCCTTCAGCCTGGACAGTCCCTGCAGGTCACCGCTGTCACTTCCAGAGCCCTGCAGGTGCCGGAGAATGTAGAGAAGATTCCAGAACTGCCCCCCCACTCTGGCATGATCCCCCTACTGGGAGGGTTCTGAGTGGGCAGATGGGCAGCTGCAGCCACCCTCCCTGGGTGCCCCTACCCTTGAGCTGGCCGGCGGCAGACACAGTGTCTGGCTAGGGCCGTGTGCATCCAGGGCTGCCCGAACCAGTCTGTGGAAGGCAAGCCTTGGCAACTTGGGATCAATGGCTTGTGACCAAGGCCGAGAGCCTATTCCAAGAAGCCCTGGGCCTCCTTTCCGGCTGGTTCCCAGGAGGACCTTCTGGAGAAGCGTCAAACATTCTAGACGCTGCCCAGCTGCAGAGCCATCCTCCATGGCGGGGCACCACCCCCACCCCCAGCCAGTGGGTAGTCCTGCTGGTGCCACTGCCGCAGCAGCCAGCATCGCCTAGGGTGCGGGGCAGCAGGAACGGCCCCTCCTTCAGCATCATTGCGTCCATCGCAGGGGATTTTGAGGGAATTCCAAGAGCCTGCCACGTAGGAAGCCACATAACCAAAGAGGGGTGCCCAGGCCCAGCCCAACCCAGAGGCAGCCTGGTGGACGCCATCGCCGGGCACCGAGGGGCTCCCCCGCAAGCAGGGCAAGCAGGGCAAGCAGGGCAAGCAGGCCAGGATATCCGTTTTCCAAAGCAACTGGGGGCTCCCTGCACCTGTAGGGGAGGAGGGGGTGGGGCGAACCTTGGAGCCACCCACCCCCCAAGGGAGCAAACCCAGGTCGGCGAAAAGCCCGGTCCAGGAGCCCCCTCCCAGACACCCGCTTGGAGAGAGACCGCCCACAGCCATTCTTTCAGACCCCGTCAAGAAAAACACAACAAAAAGCGAGCGTCAGCTCCATTCCCTCCCCCTGGAGACGCCACGCACAAGCCGGGTCAGGCCGCTGCAGCAAGAAATCCCAAGGCCGGCGCGCTGTTCCGGCCTCCCAAGTGGGGAGCCGTGGCCCCACGACGCTCCCCACCCGCGCCGGCCGCAGCGGAGACAAGGGGCGGCGGCCAGGGCGGGGACCCGGGCTCCCGCTCACCTGGCCGCGGCCGCGTCGGGCGCTTCTGTCAGGGCCAGCCCCGGGGCCAGCGAGGGTCGCTCCTGAAGGAAAGGCCCGGCTGGCCCAGCAAGCAGCAGCCGCAGGCGGCCCGGAACTCACCTGCCGGTCCCCACGGCCCCGCCGCCGCCTGTCACTCAAACGAGCCCTCCGCCGCGCAGCTCAGGGTCGCGCGGACCCGCCCCGCCCCCTGCCCCCTCAGCGGTCCAATCAGAAGAGGTCTGCTCCACGACCGGGGCGTGGCCACGCGGACGGCCGCGGGCTGGGGGCGGGACCGGCGGGTCGAGGGCGGGGCCTGCGCTCTGACAGCACTGCGCCGCGCCGGAAGTAGCCTTCCGCCACTGTTCCCCGGAGCGGCCCGGCGGGGCTGCTGGACGGCGGGCCCCGCTGCCGCTATGCCGGTCACCGGCAAGACTTTCCGCCGGCGCCGAGTCGACTCGGAGTCGGAGGAAGATGAACAGGACTCAGAGGAGGTTCGGTGCGTTGGCGGGGGGGACTAGGCTGCCGCGGCCGGGGTGTCTGTAGGGGCGCTGACCAGTGTCCACGCGGAGAGTCGGGGATGCAGAAATGGAGGCGCCTCGGGGAGGAGCGGCTGCGTGCTGCTGGGTCTGTGCGGGGGGCCCGGGCGCAGGTCGGGACGGCCGTGCCGGACACTGGCAGCGGGCCTTGGGGGACCCCGGACGAGGCACGCAGTGGACATGTCTCAGCCTGCACGTCGTCCTTGTCTGCAGGCTGAAGCTGGAGGAGACCCGAGAGGTGCAGAACTTGAGGAAGAGGCCCAACGGCGTGAGGTGGGCGGGGACCTGCGCGGGTCACTCACCCTTTCTCTCTCTTTTCATCATACCCGATCGTGTTATGAGCATTCCTGGTTTAGAATCTGAATAAACAACAACACATGGTTCTCTCACAGCTAACGAGCGATCGCGCTTACTGTTCCTTTTCTTGCACCTCAACATTATGAGCACTTTGATATAAGCTTAAAAAAACCGCTTACAGAGGCGGTCAGCTAGTGGCAGCAGGTGCAGCTCCCAACCTCCCACAGGGATGCCAGTTCAAGTCCCAGCTGCTCCACTTCCCATCCAGCTCTCTGCTGCGGTGCCTGGGAAAGCAGCAGAAGGTGGCCTTATTTCTTTGGATCCTGCACCCCAAGTAGGAGACCCAGAGGAAGCTCCTGGCTTTGAACTGGCCCAGCCCTGGCCAGGGTGGTCACCTAGGGAATGAAGCAGTGGAGGGAAGATGTTCCCCCTCTGTCTTCTGCAATACTGCTTTCAAATCAGTAATGTTTTAAGATCACATTTTTAGAAGATTTATTTATTTTTATTTGAAAGGCAGATCAGATTTATAGAGAAGGAGAGATAGAAAGATCTTCCATCTGCTGGTTCACTCCTCAAGTGGCTGCAATAGCCAGAGTTGAGCCAATGCAAAGCCAGGGGTCAGGAGCCTCCTCCAGGTCTGCTGTGCTAGTGCAGGGTCCCAACGCTGTGGGCCTTCCTTGACTGTCTTCCCAGGCCACCCTTGAAGTAAGTCCTGACCTCCACACCTCCCCCACGGTCCCCCTGCATCGGTCCCCCTGCATCGTTCCCCTCTGTTCTCTTTTGGTGTTACTCAGTGCTGCCGCCCTGCTGGTGGGAGAGAAGGTGCAAGAGGAGACCACACTGGTGGTGAGTGTTAGGGGCCGACCTTCCTGTGGCAACTGCCCCGGGCCCCTTGGGGCTTCCTCCTCACTGTCTGCCTTTCCTAGGATGACCCCTTCCAGATGAAGACCGGCGGGATGGTGGACATGAAGAAGCTGAAGGAAAGGGGCAAGGAGAAGTAAGTACAGGACTGGCTGCCCTGCGGGCCCTAAGCTGCAAAGTGGGACTGGCTGCCCTGTGGGCCCTAAGCTGCAAAGTGGGACTGGCTGCCCTGTGGGCCCTAAGCTGCCCTATGGACCCTAACCCGCCGCACGGCTGCAGCTGGCTGTCCCACGTCCAGGCATAGCTGTGGTGGGTGTGCAGGGTGTGTGGCTGGGAAACCAAGTCTGCAGCTCAGTCACTCCCCCTCACTCTAGCAGGATTCCTGAGGCTGTGTCACTGAACTCATGTCTGTTATCCAGGACCTGCAGCTGGTGGTGGCTGCAGGTGGCTCCGAGCGCCACCCAGGAGGGACAGGACAGGCAGCACATGGTCCCTCTGTCTCTTCTCACAAAGCCACCAGGATCCCATCCTGGGCGCCCCACTCCAGTGACATCACCCAATCCTCCTGTCTGAACCCACAGATCTCCTTCTGAGGACCCTGGGCAGGTCGAGGTTCTGCCCCCTTATGAGCTGACCATGGGGAAGGAATGTCCCCACGCAGCCTCCTGGGGACACGCAGAAATCACAGCAAGCCCTGAGCTACAAGGACTGGGGCCTGTAGTGACGGCTTCGCACGTTGTCTGAACAAGACGCATGCAAGTTCCATAAAAACAACACATGCGCAAAGCTGACACGTTCAGTTTCCAGAAGTTGGTGTTTCAGTAGGGGGCCAGTGGAGGAGGCCAGTGGTTTCCCACGGTACTTCTGGCTGCCCCGCCCTCTTCCTGCAGGATCAGCGAGGAGGAAGACCTGCACCTGGGCACGTCATTCTCGGCAGAGACCAACCGCAGGGACGAGGACGCCGACATGTAGGTGACGGGCGGGCTGCTCACGATGCCTCTGCTAACCACACTGACCCCACGCCCAGCAGGGAGGAAGCCCAGCTTGTCCACTTTGTATGTTGTCCACTGGGCTGTCTCCCGTGGGCCAGTCCTTTCGGCTGAAATTTGTAACACAGAGAAAAAGCCCAGGGTGTCTGTGACGGGGAATGCCAGGTGTGAGGGCCAAGCTGGTCCCTCGGCAGCTGCCCACGGCCAGCCCCGCCTGTCCCCACTCCAGGATGAAGTACATCGAGACGGAGCTCAAGAAGCGGAAAGGCATCGTGGAGCACGAGGAGCAGAAGGTGAAGGCCAAGAACGCGGAGGACTGCCTCTACGAGCTGCCCGAGAACATCCGCGTGGCCTCGGCCAAGAGGACGGAGGAGATGCTGTCCAACCAGATGCTCAGTGGCATCCCCGAGGTGGACCTGGGCATCGAGTAGGTGCTGGGGGGGGGGGCGCTCAGCAGCTTCCCTTGAGTAGGCACTGGGCCCCCAGTGCTGCTCTGGCGGGGAGGCGCTCAGCCTGCTCATGGCCACTCCCGCCCTCAGCCTCCTGAGCCTCCTTTCCTTCTGG
This sequence comes from Ochotona curzoniae, assembly GCF_017591425.1. Taxonomy (NCBI): domain Eukaryota; kingdom Metazoa; phylum Chordata; class Mammalia; order Lagomorpha; family Ochotonidae; genus Ochotona; species Ochotona curzoniae. Next base: position 4,235,088 of record NW_024467106.1, read on the forward strand.
CTGTCAGGTGTCTGCTATCCAGAGGGAAGAAATCATCATGGGCACGAGAGGGGGAGTGTTGGTTGGAGGAGGGTTTGGGAGCCCCTCTTTCCTAGCCTGCCCCCCCATCCTGCCCCCAGGTGGCCAGCGCTGCCCCATAGGCCGTGAACTAACTGCAGGCATGGCCCCTTTCTCCCGGCAGCGCTAAAATCAAGAACATCATCTCCACGGAGGACGCCAAGGCCCGCCTGCTGGCCGAGCAGCAGAACAAGAAAAAGGACAGTGAGACGTCCTTTGTGCCCACCAACATGGCAGTCAACTATGTGCAGCACAACCGCTGTGAGTGCCTGGGGAGGGCAGCCTCGCCCCTGTGGGGGGGGGCTCCGGGGCCCCATGCCCCACCCCCTTCCCCGCGGGCAAGCGCCCAGAGCGCCCTGTCCCACCCCCTTTCCTGGGGGGCAGCTCTCGGAGCCCCACATCCTGCCTGATGGGCGCTGCTCTCTCCTGGTCAGTTTATCACGAGGAGCTCAATGCCCCCATCCGGAGAAATAAGGAGGAGCCCAAAGCCCGGCCCTTGAGAGTGGGCGACACGGAGAAGCCGGAGCCTGAGCGTGAGTCCAGGGGGACCTGGGGGAGCCCCCGCAGTGGCTGGGTGGGGACAGAGCTTGGCTGCAGGGTCCCACTCTGGACCACGCCCACCTGGCCCTTCCTAAGCCTCGGGCTTCTCCTGGGAAGGTTGGAGGGCAGCGGGGCCCTCGTGGGGGGCCCTTCCGATGCCCAGGCTGGCAAGCCTAGGAGCAAACTGCCATCAGCAACCGTGAATGACAAGTTAGTGCAATGACGGGCACTCACTGAGGCCGACTGTGCAGGCTCTGGGGCGCCCTGGGAGAGGCTGCTGGGTGTTGCCGTGGGTGGGTACTGGCACAGCAGGCAGCCCATGCTGTCCTCTGCCCCCAGGGTCCCCTCCTAATCGCAAGCGTCCTGCCAACGAGAAGGCCACAGATGACTACCACTATGAAAAGTTCAAGAAGATGAACAGACGGTACTGAGCTGGGTGGAAGGGGCCGCAATGGCACCCCACCCGGAACAGGAGCCTCTTCCCAAACACAGACAGTGCTGGCTGACCTGGGGCAAGCAGGGGCAAGCCCGCAATCTGTCAACTTTTGGAATAAACCGATGTTTGGTTTGCCTGTTTTAGGGACAAACTGCATTATTAAATCTTGTTTGTAAATACACTGATTTTCCCTGGCTTTGTTCTGGGTTGGGGTGGTCGCCGTGTGTTCGTGGTGTTTGCTGAAATGGCACGTGCCCCGCGTTCATGTTGGGGAAGGCGCAGCCTGCTTGGCTCAGCACGGGGCGGCCCCAGCCTCCATCTGCAGGACGTCACAGGGTACTGGCGTCTCTGGGCTGTTACACAGTGGCCTTTCCTAACACTTTCAGCTCTGGATTAATCAAAGTGGACACAGCCTTCCAGTCTGTTCTGTCGAAGCAACATCCGGTAACACTCAGCCGAGGGCTGGTGGCTTCAATGCAGACTGGGTTACTGAGATCTGGGAGATGTGATCTGCTCTGGCCGGCTGGCTGGGGTCCCCACCTGGGCTGAGACGTGGTCTGAGCCTTGCCCACTGCTGAGCGTGCCCTGTTTTCTCATCTATAAGACAGTGGGGGGTCTAGCGCTGTGGTGTCGCACGTTAAGCAGCGTCTTGCAATACCAGCATCCCATCTCGGCACTGTTCAAATCCGGGCTGCTCCACCTCCAATGCAGCTTTCTGCCAATTCACCTGGGAAACCAGCAGAGAATGGTCCACACCCATGTGGGACACGGGACAGATTCCCTGGCTCCTGGCTTTGGCCAGGCCCAGCCTCTCACCCCAGCTTTTGTACAAATAAATTAAAAAGCTTAAAAAGCACTCACGCATATTGGATGTATGTCAAGGGAACACAAGGAACCAACTGAAACAAACCGAGGACTTACACGCTTAAGTATAAATGAGCAAGTATGTACTGATGGAGCAAGTGGGCAGCTTAGTCCTTCGCGCTGTGGGGCTGTGACTTACGGGATTTGTCTGTACTACCTCAGTTTTTCCATAAACTCAAACTGCACTTAAAACTCATCTGCATCGTTTCTGGGGAAAAAAAAAAAAAAACACCACACACACACCCCAAAACAAAACTTAGTTCCTCACTGGCTGCTCACCGGAACCGACTTTCCGGAAACCGGAAGTCACTCTGCCCCTAAAAAACATGGCGTCATGCAGAGCTCTATATAAGCTGACCCCGAGCAAAGATGGCGGCGCCGGCGGCGGGAGGAACCGGAAGAGCGTGTGTGGCGGTCGCGCCGACCGGGCGGGCCGCAAGGGACGCGCAGAGAGGCGCGGGTCTGGGCATGAAGCTGGACCGGGCCGCGCTGGGCCTGCTGCTGCTGGCGCCGTCGGTGGTGCGGGCGGTGGAGCCCATCAGCCTGGGGCTGGCCCTGGCCAGCGTCCTCACCGGCTACATCTCCTACCCGCGCCTCTACTGCCTCTTCGCCGAGTGCTGCGGCCAGAGACGGAGCCTCAACCGGGAGGGTAGGCAGGCAGACGGCGGGTGGCGGCCAGCGGCAGGGACGCCGGGGCGGTGGGCAGCTCGCGGGCATCCTTGCAGGAGCTCCGCCTCCTTGCCGGTTGGACCAGGCCGGGGGACCCGGGGCGGTGGGGCTGCGCGTCCAGTCCCTGACGGGGCTGGTCTTGGGTGGGAGTGGCAGACAGGCGGGCCTGGGGTCCACCCGGCCTCGGGGAGCAGGTGTGTAGGGTTCACCCTGTCCCTGGGGGGCAGGGCGGGAGGGTTCACCCTGCCCTCGGGGAGCCTGGTAGGAGGGCTCACCCCTTGCTCTGGGGAGCAGGGCGGGAGGGGGAGGGCCCGCCCTGGCCTTGAGGTGCAGGTCCGGGGGTTCGCCCCTGCCATGGGCAGCCAGGAGCTTGGCTGGCCCTAGCGACTTCCCGGATGGCAGTTCCCTCTTTGACACGATGCTGCCCCTGCGCGGGCTGGGCCTGGCGGCCGGGCGCTTTGCACCCACCCCCTCCTCCGGCCTCGTCCCTCGCAGCACTGCAGAAGGATTTGGACAGCAAGCTCTTCGGCCAGCACCTGGCCAAGAAGGTCATCTTGAACGCCGTGGCCGGTTTCCTGAGTAACCACAAGCCTAAAAAGCCCCTCACCCTCTCCCTGCACGGCTGGACGGGCACGGGCAAGAACTTCGTCAGCAAGATCATCGCTGACAACATATACGAGGGGGGGCTGAACAGCGACTATGTGCACCTGTTCGTGGCTACGCTGCACTTCCCGCACGCCTCCAACGTCAGCCTGTACAAGGCAAGCTCAGGAGCCTGCACCCCTCCCTGGGGGGTGCTGCTTGAGGGGGCGGTAGGCAGGGACCTGGGGTGAGCCCTGAACCTCAGTTTCTCTTTGCGAGTATGATGGGAGAAGTGGTCACCCCAGCAGGGCTTGGCGCCCATTTAGGGTTCCCCCTTACCTGTACTCAGCTGCGTTTTAGGGATCCACATGGGAGAAGCCTGCACCTCATTCATTCTGTGCCCTTGTTTGTGTTTGACTTAACTGCTGTTCGCTGAGCCAGTTACTGGTTAATGTTAAATAGGCCTGCCCTGCTGTCCCAGCCGCCAGCCGGGTGGGGAGGTTACATAGCTGGCTGAGCCTGCTGGCTGCTGGGGAAACTGCCCGGGCATCGCCCTGCCTGGCAGCAGGCAAAGGTTAACTTTCGTATTTGCAGATCCGGGCTGTAGTCGTTCAGGGTGGGCAGAAGGGGGGCTGTCTGAGCCTCCCTCAGGCGTGTGTGCTCTTCCTCTGCCTGCCGCTTGGAGCTCCCAGAATGCCTTTGGGCCTTCAGAGCTAGGACAAGGAACTCGGAGTTCATCGCTGCTCCGAGCTAGGTTCCCAGAGGCACCTGTGGGACTTTGGGCCGATTCCTTTGGCTCCCTTGTCTTTGGAAGGGCAGGGACACAGCGTGAAAGGCTTGGGGGGCCCCAGCAGACAGTGATATGAACAAGAGGATCCTTGCAGGCTGATGTGGGAGTGATGGGGCGTGGTGTTGCAGTGGACACCTGTGGTACACCGGACTTCACCACCTCACTGTGGGGCCTGGGATCAGGGTAGGGCCAGGGCCAGGTTGACTCTGTGGCAGGCTCTGCCAAATGCTCATTTTGTACTTTTTGGTAAGCTGAGGAAATTCCCTTACTGGCTGTCCTGCCCCTTCCCGTTGACTGCGCCCCCTTCCCCTCGATCACACAGGACCAGTTACAGCAGTGGATCCGGGGCAACGTGAGTGCCTGTGCCCGGTCCATCTTCATATTCGATGAGATGGACAAGATGCACGCCGGCCTCATCGACGCCATCAAGCCCTTCCTGGACTACTACGACGTGGTGGACGAGGTCTCCTATCAGAAGGCCATCTTCATATTCCTCAGGTAAGACGCCTGGGGGCCAGAGGCCACACGCGTGGGGTCCCTCCTCGCTGTGGGTGAGCAGGGCTGTGACCCTTCCTGCCCACCGGGGCACATCTTGCAGCAATGCTGGTGCCGAGAGGATCACAGACGTGGCCCTGGACTTCTGGCGGAGCGGACGGCAGAGGGAGGACATCAGGCTCAAGGACATGGAGCATGCCCTGTCCGTGTCCGTCTTCAACAACAAGAACAGTGAGTGCGCCCCTCGGTCGGCACGCATTGGTCACCGTCATCCCTTCTGGGGGGCATGTGTGAGCAGAGCGTGTGGATTATGGGGAGAACCTGGCAGTTGTCCAGTTCTTCGGCTGCTGGTGGAGCAGAGCAGGTGGTGATCCAGGAAGTGGGTGCCAGCAGAGGTGACCGCCAGGCCTCCTGCCCTAAAGCCTGGTGGCCTGCGCCCAGCAAGAGCGCCACCTGGTGGCCGGGTCCGTCCTCTGGGCTGAGCCTGCCTGAGGAACTACTTGCTCATTTCCTTCAACCTTCCTTCCACGACCCGGGAAAGCTGCCACACTGCCGAGGCTGCCCCTCAGGTGTCTCTCAGAGGTTCCAGAACCCGGGCTTGTAACCTGCAGCCCAGCACTTCTCCGACTAAGGTCCTGCTTGCCTCCGACCTTGCACCCTGCTGAGGAGGTGGAGAACCAAGCTGATGGGGAGTGGCTGAGTCGTGCACTAAATCCTGCCTGTCCCTGGAGAGGGCCTGCTGCCAGTCAAATGCGTCAGATGGCAGGAGGTGGCGTGTGCCCGTGCTCACACGCTTAGACATAGAACCAGCCCTTCCCCCTACACACACAGGTGGTTCTAGGTCACGGGCTTGTGCCCCGCAGAGGAGAAGAAGCTATGGGTGAGTGTGGGGGTGCTGGGGCCCATAAACTGCACTCTGGGTGGGAGGGCTTGACTTTAGGGCGGGACCCTAAGGGTTGATTCGTTGGGTTTGGCCTGAGAGTTTTTAAGTAGCAAGCAGGGGTGTGAGCTGCAGGACCCCAGCTGCTGTTCGATGGACCAGAGGTAGGAAGGGATGGGGTAGGCAGAGCAGTGGCCATAAGGGTGGGGAGAGGTGATGGGCTTCCAGCTGTCCTGGAAGGGGCAGCAAAGAACACTGGCAGGGCTGCAGGTGGGAAGGAGAGAGAAGAATCGAGGGCCTGGCTTCGTGGTTGGGAAGGGGCCCCCAGCAGAGGTGTGGAGCAGGAGGTTGGATTTTGTTTGCTAGGGAAGCAGGCAGGTGGGAGATGCAGGGCTGGCCTTGGCAGCAGGTGCTTCATGGCCCTGGGACCCAGGCTCCTCAATCCGCTTTTGCTTCCTGTTTTGGCATGGTCTGTCCCAGGGCGCCTCCCCAGCCAGGCCTCACCTAACCCCCTGAGTGCCTGCTCCTTGGCTGTCCCACATCCTGGGCCTCCCAGCACCACGTGTGTGTATGTGTGTGTGCGCGCTTGTTTGTTGCCTGTCCCCTCACCTAGGATGGCAGGGCCAGCGTGGGCAGCGTCCATTCTGGGCCAGCTCTCTTTTCCATCCCTGGGGCCCAGTGTGCTCCTTGCTGGGAAGGCCTTGGTGAGAGCTGGTGATGCGTGGGCAGCATCCCACCAGCTGTGGTTCAGTGGGCAGTTCTTGTCCACACCACAGCTGGAGCCTGAGCGGGTGGTCAGGAGTTGTGTTGGGCGGCAGGGACGCACAGAGCTAGGGTTGGGAGCAGAGCCACAGGAATCCAACCACTGAGCGAGATTCTCTGGCTGTCCTTCTCTCTCTGTGTAACTCTGGCTTTCAAACAAGTAAGTACTTTTTTTAAAAAAAGACTTGCTTGTTTTTTATTGGAAAGGCAGATGTATGGAGAAAAGGAGAAACAGAGAAAGATCTTCCATGTCCTGGTTCACTCCTAAAATGGCCACAGTGGCCCATGCTGAACTGATCTGAAGCCAGGAGCCAGGAACTTCTTCAGAGTCTCCCACATGGGTGCAGAGTCCCAAGGCTTTGGGCCGTCCTCCACTGCTTTCCCAGGCCACAAGCAGGGAGCTGGATGGGAAGTGAAATAGCCAGGACTTGAACCAGTGGGATCCTGGCAGTTGGAGGTGGAAGCTTAGCCAGTTGAGCCATTGCACTGGTCCCAATAAGTATATCCTTAAACAAAATCCCCACAAAACTCAAGAGAAATGCTGTGGGATGCTGGGTGCCCAACGGTTAAGCAAGAGAGAACTTGTGTTGCATGGGGGCAGGACTGGGCAGATGCAGAGCCAGGCCCTGTGGGAGGCATGGGCTCCTGCGCCACACACCCGTGGCTGGTACACAGAGACACACACACACACACACTCCAGTGACCAGGGTGAAGGGGTGTGTCCTGCCCAGCCTCTCCCTGGAACCTCCTCTCCTCTCAGTTCCTTGAAACTGCCCACCTGGGAGCCAGCTTGTTCCCTCTGCCGGGCCCTCGGTGCTGGGCACTCTGGGCTCTGAGCATCCTCCCCTCCCCACTTCGGGCACCCAGCCCTGGGGCAGCATCATGTCTTGGCATTGCTGTGGGGCTCCTCTGCCCTGCTCCTTGGATAGGCACTTCAGGTGCCCGGCGCCGCTCCACAGCTACGTGCCCGATGGTCCGGCCCAGCCGACTGTGAGCACGCAGCACCTGTTGTCTCCCGGCAGGTGGCTTCTGGCACAGCAGCCTGATCGACCGGAACCTCATTGACTACTTCGTGCCCTTCCTGCCCCTTGAGTACAAGCACGTGAAGATGTGCATCCGGGTCGAGATGCAGGCACGGGGCTATGAGGTGGACGAGGACATCGTGAGCCGAGTGGCCGACGAGATGACGTTCTTCCCCAAGGACGAGAGAGTCTACTCTGACAAAGGCTGCAAGACTGTATTCACCAAGCTGGACTACTACTACGATGATTGACAGAGGGCGGCCCCGCCCCGCCCGCTCTCCTGCCCCGCCCCCAGAGGAGGAAGCTGACCTCCTTGGGGCTGCACTGGGGCTCTGGTCCGCTTCCCCCCCAGGAGGACCCACCGCCACAGCTGGAGAGGAGGAAGATGAGGAGGTGTCAGCTCCCGGCCGCTCACACCCCAGGATGGATCATGATTTTTTTAAATTATATTTTAATTTCAAGTGTTTCTGTTTCAAGGAAAGATGAATGTTTTACTGAAAACGTGATAACTTTATTTAAAATGGTTTTTAACATTATGAGAAACTTTAGATTTTAAGCTGTTGTTAACTTTGTGTGTGTGTGGTTTGGAGTTGTGTGTGGGGGCGGTTTTTTTTAGATTTATCTTACTGTATATATATACAGTAAATATATATACAGTATATGTATATGTATATATATTATTGGAAAAGCAGATATAGAAAGGAGATACAGAAAGATCTTCCATCCAGTGGTTCACTCCCCAAGTGGCTGCAATGACCAGAGCTGAGACAATCTGACCCAGGGCTCAGGAGCTTCTGGGTCTCCCATGTGGGTGCAGGAGCCCAAGGTTTTGGGTCATCTTCTACTGCTTTCCCAGCCATAAGAGGGGAGCTGGATGGGAAGCAGAGCGGCCAGAATATGAACGGACATCCATTTGAGATCCCAGTGGATGCAAGGAGAGGATTTAACCACTAGGCTATCACACAGGGTCCCATTTTGTTTTGAGATTGCTTACTTAGTTGATACAGACAGAGATCGCCCATCTGCTGGGTCACTCCCCAAATGGCCACAGTGGCCGGGGCTGGGCCGATAGCCCAGAACCCCAGCCAGGTCTCCCACGTGGGTGCAGGAGCCCAAGGACTTGGGCCCTCCTCCATTGCCTTCCCAGGTGCATGAGCAGGGAGCTCAATGGCAAGTGAAGCCACTGGGTCTTGAACCAGTACCCGTAGGCGTCACCCACCGCACCACTGCCAGGCTGTGTCTGAGCACTGTGACACAGAACCCTAGTGCAAGCCTGTGGCACTGCCCCATGGGATAGCATGATGGGGGCAGACGGCCGACCGTGGCCTGCGATGCCAGGTGGAATGAACATCTGGCTAAAAGGCAGGTACTTAAGGGGACAGCGGACGGCGGGCTTGGAGCTGTGCGAGCACTCAGCGCTAGCCTTCATTTTCACCTTTAACAGGCAGAGACGGGCAGCTCTCCATCCAACAGCCAGGGGCCTGGAGCGCCTGTGTGGGAGTGCATTAGCGGGAAGCTGGAGTTGGTGTGAGCTTCCAAGTGCTTAGGGAAGGAGAGCGCGCGCCCAGCTGGCAGACACAGGTGGAAAGCAGGTGCTGGCTTTCCACCGCTCTCCACTGGAATCTAAAATGTGGTGTGGTTCATTTTGTCACAGTAGGACTCCTTTATTGCTACTCTGTTACATGAAGTCAGAACCTCCTAGGAAAGCTTGGCCACCCTTCTAAGGACCCTGGGAGCAAGTGGGGTGTCTGCTATGCCCACGATCTCCATCACACGCAATTCTGGGTAACCTGTGCCTTTGTCCTCCATTGGCCTGGGGAGCAGAGGTTGTAAGTGGAGACCAACAGGTGCGGGCCAGGTGGGACTGAAGTCCACTGTAGGGACTGCAGCCTCCGTGACAGCCCCAGCCACACCAGCTCGCCCTCCCTTGCCACTGTTCCCAGAGCTCCCAGCACCCTGTTGTGGCACTCAGGCCTGGGCTTTGGTGCCAGGTGGGAACAGAAAGCCGCCTGAACGGACTCCTTATTTGTGTGTGTTGTGTATGTGTTTGATGTTTTATTTGAAAGGCAGTTAGGAGTGGCGGAGCCTCCAGCTTCCGCCTACCAGCTTGCTCTCCAGGTGGCCCCAACAGCCAGGAGCAGACCCCACCCCCAGGGCATGGGTCAGTCTTTGAGATGACACACTATGGGCCAGGGACCAGATCCACCAAGCCAGCGTCCTGGGGCTTTGGAACAGAAATGATGGGAGCAGGCTGGAGAATTCTGGTGTGTGTGGGGGGGCGTTAACCTTGAAGGAAGTCAGTTCACCCACTTCCGGGAAGACAAGCTGGCCCTGATGACCATGATCAAGACCTCATCCAGCGGTTCGGGGCCCAAGGAGCTGGTGCGCTGAGCTCAGAGCAGCCGACGCAGCACGAGTCCCTCCCTCCATGGCGTGTAGGAAGCACGTGGACGGTTAGCAAGAAGCCCGTCTCGGATGGGGCTGCCCATCGCCTTACTCAGTTCTGACCGATCTGGCGATTACAGTCTTCAGGGTAAATATTGGTTTTGTGTGATGCAGAGGGCTAACCCACCAGGCCAGGCTACGGGGGCCCGGCAAGGGCTGCCCTGCCGAGCAGCCTTAACTCCCAGCACAAACCGTTACCAAATAGGTGAATGGAGAGATGAGGTGGCGAGGGACATGCCACCTGTTGCAGCTTCATTATCTCACATTTCAGCAAGTCGGTTCAAAGCCTCTAACACAAGGGGTGGGGGATGTGGTGCCCACGGGCTTTTCATCCATCACAGCAGTCCAAAGGTGACCACCAGTGTCATTTATTGCGTCATCACCGACAGAAAACCGTGTCTCCTCTCACCTAGACACCCAAAAGAAATGTAACTCCGCTCCAGTTCAGGAACTCGTGCCGGAAACACCAGACTGCGTCAGCTCCCGAGGTGCGTCTGTGCTGCTGAACAATCACTCCGCCATCATCCCTCACCCTCCGGCCTCCCTGCGTGTCTGCTGCTGCGGCCAGGGCCGTCATGGGCAGACTCCCTGGTCCTCAAGGCCGCCCTGGCACTCAACCACACAGAGCACCCTGAGACGAATCCCTAGGCACAGTGGCTGCTCCAGAGCAACCTCGCCTCACTCCGCAACTGCAGGCACACGGTGCCACTGGCGGTACCCGAGAAAGGAAGAAGCACCATCCCATACCGTGTCTCTCGTGATTTAAAACCCACAATACACCCTATGCTTCCCTTACTGAGGACCCTGAGAAGTAAAAAAAAAAGCTAAAAATGCATCCTCACAAACCCTAGCGTGCCACGGCGCTGCTGCTTGGCCCCCACGGACTCGGATCGCAGAGTGTTCTGCAGGGCCCAGCGGGTGGCTGATCCGCTTGGGATGTACAGCGGACATCTCGGTCTGTCCGCATTTAGTGACATGCACTGTGTCAGACGCAGGACAGCCGGCAGTGACTGACATGTAGATGTGGTTCAACCGAAAGCCACGTGTAGGACTCTCCAGCCCAGGGCTGTCTCCACAGCAGGACAGGCCCCCACAGAGCGGTCCTCTCTGCCCAGTCTGGAGGCCTACAGGAAGCCTCCGCCGGCCTGCCCAGCACTCCAGGCTAAGGGCTCAGCTGGCCAGCACAACTGCCATTTGGACACGCACTCAGCTGCAGGTGCCCCTTGCCAAACTCCTTCCAGCCACGGGGCAGGACGCTGAATCCTGAAGCCTCCGACAGCAGCAGGGCCCACACTCCCGGGCACGGGTGCCGCGGGCCAGACCCAAGCTGCAGGCCTCTCGGGGCACACACGGCTGTTTTCAGGCCCTCACATGCGCTGGTAAGCATCAGGGGGATTTCTGAAGTCCACCTTCAGCTGCCACAAGGAGGACCACTGTCATTTCACAAAATGACCAGGGTCCTGGGCAAATCACCGTCTTTTCTGAAAATGAACTCAGAAAAAACTTCTGCTCGTGTATCCCCACTGTCCGCGGGGCAAATGCACCAAGCTCTCCAATGTGCTGGGCCGAGGGTGAGGCCCAGGGTGGACAGGCAAGCGTGCTGGGCCTTGCGGTCCCCGGTCCAGTCCCCGGAGCTTGCTCCCGGTGGTGTGGGGCTCAGTAGAAATCCAGCCGTGCCTGCACCGTCTTGCAGCCCTTGTCCGAGTAGATCTTCTCATCTTTGGGGAAATACGTCATTTCCTCGGCTATGCTGGCGACCACAGCCTCGTCCACGGCCAGGCCCCGGGCTTGCATCTCGGCTCGCACACACATCTTCACGTGTTTATATTCCAGGGGCAGGAAGGGGACGAAGTAATCGATGAGGTTCCTATCTATGAGCCCGCTGCGCCACAGGCCACCTGTGGGACAAGCCGTGCTGTGTGTCCTGCCCGTCCCCACCCCCGCCCCCCAGGCCACCTGTGGGACAAGTCGTGCTGTGTGTCCTGCCCGTCCCCACCCCCCCAGGCCACCTGTGGGACAAGCCGTGCTGTGTGTCCTGCCCGTCCCCGCCCCCCCAGGCCACCTGTGGGACAAGCCGTGCTGTGTGTCCTGCCTGTCCCCACCCCCCCAGGCCACCTGTGGGACAAGCCGTGCTGTGTGTCCTGCCCGTCCCCACCCCGCCCCCCAGGCCATGTCCACAGGGAGCCATCCTGACCCCCTGGAACCACAGATCTGTTGGCATCAAGCAGATGGCCAGTCTGTCCCAAAACTTCGCTAGCAGGCCCCTCTTCCCCTCAACACACTATCTGATACTGATTTCCGGAACTAGCATGCCCTAAGACAAGTGTGGAAGGGCCATGAGACAGGTGGGTGGACTCACTGTGCTTGTTGTTGAAGACGCCGACGGACAGCACGGCCTCCAGGTCCTTCAGCTGGATGTCCTCACGCCTCCGGCCCGCCCGCCAGAAGTCCAGCGCTGTCCTGGTGATGAGGTCGCCACCGGCGTTGCTGCGAAGGCCAGAGACACGGCATGAAAACCGCACCGAGGGCCTTGTCCCCGCCCTACGGCTCCTGTGTAACCAAGGCTGATCCACTGGTACTAAATGAGTCAGTCAATGAAACACAACCTGACCTCAAAGGAACCTTACCACGTGCTGGACTCTTCTACACTTGCTTTATGGCCCTCTGGAGCCAGTCTCTCTCTCACACACACACCAGACTGCCTGCTTATCAGCACCCACTTCTGTAGCTCTTCTCCGTTCCCTGCTGATACTGCTAACAGGAAAATGAAAGGAGCTGGCTGAGGCGGGCAGGCACTGTGGTGCTGCGAGTTAAACTGCTGCTTGGGAGCCGGCCCAGCATCCCTCCTCGGAGCACCAACTTAGGTCCCTGCTAATGCATCCTAGTGGGGGGCTTGGCAAAGACTTGCATCCCTGCCACCCACATGGGATGCAGTTATGGGCTCCTGGCTTCAGCCGGGCCCAGTTCCAGCTACTGTAAGCAGCCAGCAGATGATGCAACTCCTTCTGCCCCGTCTGTCAGTCTGCCTTGCAATTAAGCAATTTTTCTTTTTTTAGGTGAGCAGATGCCTTTCATCTGGCTGGCACTTCTGTGCCTAAAGGTCGCTAGGACCTCGCTCACTCCGGGCCAGGAATAAAATGGCTCTTGACTGCGGGCCCCCAGTCCCTGCCCGAACCTGAGGAAGATGAAGATGGCCTTGCGGTAGGACACGCCGTCAATCTGCTCATAGTAATCCAGAAAGGGCTTGATGGCGTCGATCACCCCAGGGTGCAGCTTGTCCATCTCATCGAATATGAACACGGAGCTGGCACAGGCGCTCACGTTCCCGTGGATCCACTTCTGCAGCTGATCCTGGATCGAGCGGAAACGACAAGTAGGGCACGGAGCAGCTGCAGGAGCAACAGGCCCACTCCTCCTCCTGCCCGAGGTCCGAGCAAGGGGGACAGCTGGCCAGTCTCATCTAGAGCCCACAAATGGGGGGGACTGGCAGACGCAGGGGTCTGCTCCTTACTCCGCCATGCTTCCTGAGAAGTGCAAGACTATGAGGTGCAAGCATGAGGCGTCGGCCGAAGTCCACGGGCAATGCTGCAGGGGCCCGGCCTGGGTTCGGAATTTTTTTTTTTGCATCAGGATCAACAATTCCTTCCAATTCCAGTTTCCCACAAACTTTCTAAAGTCCCCTGAAATTTAACATTTTCATAAGCAATTCCCCAAAGTTCTTATCTCCCAGTGGGCTAAAACCTCAAGTCGGAAGCACCAGATATACCAAGGGTTAAGGGGAAGCGCCCAAGCCCAGGGCCTGACACTGCCACCTGTGGACAAAGCAGCTGACCCCAGGCAAGACTGGGACCATGGACCTGTGCAGACACACCCTCGCCAAATACGAAAGAATGCGGGCAGCAAGGAAATGATCCCTTCCGTTTTGGCCATGTCCCACCACCATCCAATTTGCGTGGCCAACAGCCGGTTTCACTTTCTTGTTTGGTGAAGCTCCCATTTCTTACTTCTGCCCCCGCCTCACAGTAACAGGCGGAAGGATCCTGCCGAGGCCACGTAGGATTTACCCCACAACTTCACATACAAAGGAAAAGCCCCAAGAACGTCTCAGCAGGGAGAAAAGTCTAAGATGAGAACAAAAAGACAGATGTTCTGCAAGAGGGGTTTGGGGGAAGGATTCTCCAGGGGCCACCCGAAAAGGGGCCTATGGTATATGACCACCCCACCCCACGGGGTCCCGGCCCCTCAGTCCCTGCAGCCAGTGGCTACCTGGCAGACATGGGTTCAAGGCGCTGTGCTAGCGTCCAGCACACAGAGGGTGGCGGTGAGGGGGTGGCACGTGGCCTTCCCAGAAGCAGCAGGTGGAGTTTGGAAAGCAAGGTTAGCAGGACAGCTACGCAGCAATCAGGGGTCACTGAGCTAGCCTTGAGTGGCCGCTGGAACCGGAGCCTACTGAATCGCAAAGAAAAGCAAAAGCAGAAGGCGCGGTGGCCGCGAGGCCGGAGCAGCAGCCTGGTTGCAGGCGCCGCCCTCTCTTGCCTGGTACATTTTGACGTTCTGTTCATGGGGAAAGTGGAGCGTGGACACGAAGAGGTGCACGAAATTGCTCCTGAGGCCTCGGGGGTGCAGGTGGTTGGCCACGATCTGGCTGACAAAGTTCTTGCCGGTGCCGGCCCAGCCGTGCAAAGACAGGGTCAGCGGTTTCTTGGGGTTTTTGTTGTTCTTGAAGCCGCTCAGCGCCTTGAGAATTACTTCCGTGGCCAGATGTTGTCCGAACAGCTTCTGCAGGTCCAGCTGGAGGGCTACGGGGCGACCGGACGGGTGTTACAACGGACACAAAGCCCCGAGGGCAGAAGCACCTGCCCCGCCGGGGCATGGAGCCCAGGGTGAGCGTCCCCCCAACGCGGACACCCGACAAGGACACGTGCGCGTCCCCCGCCACCTGCAGGCCGCCCCGCGCGCCCCTCACCAGAGGCGTTGAGCGGCCGCTCCTCCCCGCAGCACTCGGCGAAGCGGCAGTACCAGTCCGTGTAGGACAGGTAGCCGGTGAGGGCCGACACGGCGCCGACGGCCAGGGCCACGCTGACGGGCTCGAAGGCCGCGGCCGCCTGCGCCGCCAGCAGCAGCCGCACCGCCGCGCCCGGCCCGAACCGCATCCCGCGCCGCTTCGCCGTCCTTCCGCCCCGACCAACGCCACTTCCGCCCCGAGCCGGACCACTTCCGCCCCGAACGCGCCACTTCCGCCCCGAGCCGGGGCACTTCCGCCCGAACGCGCCACTTCCGTCCCGAGAGAGGGAGGAAAGAAGCTGGAGATGACCGCTTTCAGTCTGGACACTCCAGGGTTGTCCGAGGCTCCGGGCCAGGGGGCAGCCAGGTGTGATCCTTCCCGAGACCACCTGCCGGGCCCATCAGTGCTGGCTCTCACTGCTCTGTAGACCTCGTTCTAATTTATTTGAGGCACAGAGACACAGACTTCACAATCGCCGGTCGGTCAGACGCCTGCCCCAGTGGGAGGACCTGGTCTCTCACGTGCAAGGCAGGGACACGACTCCTCAGCCCTTCACGGCTGGCTCCCGGGGTCTGCCCTCACAGGAAGCTGGGATGAGAAGCAGAGCCAGGCCGCTGCTGTAGCGGTGTGTTAGGTTAAGTGGGAACCAGCATCCAACGCAGGCACCTGTTCAAGACCCGGCG
The DNA here is from genome assembly GCF_017591425.1 of Ochotona curzoniae. Taxonomy (NCBI): domain Eukaryota; kingdom Metazoa; phylum Chordata; class Mammalia; order Lagomorpha; family Ochotonidae; genus Ochotona; species Ochotona curzoniae. Next base: position 4,250,318 of record NW_024467106.1, read on the forward strand.
GCTCCACTTGTGGTTCAGCTCCATACCGATGTGTCTGGGAAAGCAGCAGAGGATGGCTCGAGTCCTTGGCGCCCTGGACCCACGTGGGAGCCCCAGAAGGAGCTCCTGACCCTGGCTTCCGATCTGTTGTGGCCATTTGGGGAGTGAACCAGCATTTTCTCACCCCTAGATCATTTTTGAGAAATCCTAGCAATGACCCTGGCCATTGTGGTGCGTGCTGGTGGAATGCTCCTTCACGAACCCGTGTCTATCTCATGAGGTTCCAGGTGTGAGCAGCTGAGGCCGTTGGAGCCAGCGTGTCAGGGTTGGGTCCAGCTGGTCAGCCACACATGCTCCCTCTAGGCTGTACCCCGTCCCGCCAAGCCCTGGCTGCCTCCGGACTCTCCTGTGTGTCCTGCAGCCCTCTCTTCCACCCGCTCTCCCTCCTCGGTCAGGTCGTGCCTCACGCCAACACCCCACCCTGCCTCCTGACTGCCTGGTGCTGTAATACAGTGGTACCTGCACTGCTTTCTGGAGGTGTCCACCCTGTCCTGCTCAGCTTCTAGGTCCCCCTTGGGATGCACAGCTTGGCTCCTGGGGCAGCTGTGGCAGCAGCAGCAGCATTTCCAGGGGTCTGAATTCCCGGCTGCACTGCCTGGGTACCCCACGAGTCCTCCTCGCACTGTTCCTTCCCCACCTTTCCTCTTTCAACAGCCTTGGGAGGTGGTGCCCACCAGGGAAGTTGTCCAGCATAAGCCAAGCCCGTTGGGACCTGTAGATGTTTCTTGACAGTTTTTTCAGGAAGGTCTGCAAGTCTCTTGGGGGCTGATGTTGTGGTGCAGTGGGTAAAGACACCATTTGCAGTACCAACATACCACGTGGGCACTAGTTCGAGTCTCCGCTGCTCAGTTCCAACACAGCTCCCCACTAGTGTACCTGGGAAGGCATCGGGGATGGCCAGCCACATGGCAGATCCAGATGAAGCTCGTGGCTTCTACCTAACCCGGCTCTGGCCACGGTGGTCATGTAGGACCCCTCTCTGCAACTCTGCCTTTCAAATGGATAAAGGCGTTTGTTTTAAGTTCTGGGGTGTCTGAGAGACACGACTGAGCTCCACAGGTGCCTTTCAATAACTTGAGGCTTTGCTGTTTCCTTAGCAGGCCCACCTTGGTGGTGGTGGAGAAGGGGGCGGTGCCCTGGCCATCATTGTCACATCTGCTTCCACCTGCTTCTCGCCCAGTTCCCAATGGCTCTGCCCATTCAGAATCTTTGTTTCCTGTGACAGAAGCTGGCCCCGGCTGGCTTGGCCTTCGCCACGTCGGAGAGTGGCACACCAGTTGAAAGAGAAGCCAGGAAAGGGTTGGCAAGATGATGAGGCCGCTGGGCAGGCTCTGTGTTTGCACTTGAAGGTTGGCTGGGACTTTCAGGACCACAGACAGCGTCTTCCACCTGCTATGCAGTACCTGCTTCTGGCTTCCGGTAAGCTGGGGTAGGAACTGGATTCCTCAATGCAAGCAACTCCGCTAGGGTGGTGGGCATCCCAGGGTCGTAGCTGCCATGCCAAAGCCCAGATGATTTAAAATGCCAGCCTACATGCCAAGTGTCCTGTCCCCCTTCACGTCTGAACGGGGTTCCTGCAGGCCATATGGTATCTGGTAATTTTTTCTTGTCTGCAGTCTGTGTCAGAGCGTCACACTGGTTGCTCTCAGATCTGACTGGTGAGATACGTGTGTGCACACGCATGCGTGTTGATCCAGTTCAACACAGGTGGACGGTCAAGAAAGCACAGCTGTTCGCGCCTGGATGGTCCTTGTCTTATTTCATCACCTTTTCCTCTGTCCATCTAAGACACGGAGAGACCCAAGTGGTGCCCGTAGCTGGGCTGAAGCCAGGAGCCAGGAACTCCTGTGGGACCCCCACGGAGATGGCAGGAGCCGAGAACTTGGGCAGGCCTCGAGCTGGCACTCCCATACAGGAGGCTGGCATCGCGAGCACAGCTCAGCCTGGTGTGCCACATGCTGCCCTTCCACCTGCTTTCTACCATCCTAGATTAGCGTCCTGACAGTCAGGTACCTCAGGTGCAACACCTTCTATATTCTGGACCAGTTCCATTCTGGGTCTCTTTCAATTCCCATGTAACTGGGAGGGAACAGGCAAGCCCCCCACGCCACCAGGCCACGTTACAGGCAGGTGAGGTGACCATGAGGTAGGTGAACACCTGAATCATAAGTGGTGTCGCCGGGGGTTACCCCGGCACCATGGCGCTGCCCCCCAGCCCACAGTCACCATTCTCATCTCTGTCCTCCACCAGTCTGACCAGCAGGAGACTGGCTACCCAGGCTCTAGTCCCAGGTCACATATAGGAACCCAGGAGTGGCTAGGCCTGGCGTCCCTACCCTACAGGGATGCCCCAAGGGTCACTGAGATGACATGTGACCCCTGGCGGCAGAGGGCATGGGCTGGACACAGAGCAGACATGCACACCTGGCAGCTGACAGCCATGTAGCAAGATGGACTGACGCACAGGGTGTGGCTGGCCTGGGAGGTGGTGAGGGGGAATGGCTGTAGTGGTTGGCACTGCCCCTGAGGGTGGGCATATGGCACAGGGTGTGGGCTGGCCTGGGAGGTGGTGAGGGGGAATGGCTGTAGTGGTTGGCACTGCCCCTGAGGGTGGGCATGTGGCACAGGGTGTGGGCTGGCCTGGGAGGTGGTGAGCAGAAATGGCTGTAGTGGTTGGCACTGCCCCTGAGGGTGGGCACGTGGCACAGGGTGTGGCTGGCCTGGGAGGTGGTGAGCAGAAATGGCTGTAGTGGTTGGCACTGCCTCTGAGGGTGGGCATGTGGCACAGGGTGTGGGCTGGCCTGGGAGGTGGTGAGCAGAAATGGCTGTAGTGGTTGGCGCTGCCCCGAGGGTGGGACCTTGGCCGCAGCTCCCTGTTGCCGTGCACCACACGCCCACCAAGGTCCACAGGCACTCAGATTTCGGGTAGAAGAAGATTCTGGAAGGGGGTTGAGCAGAGAAAGGGAACGGCAGGGGCCAGCATCATGCCATATCAAGCTAATCCTCTCCCTGAAGTACTGACGTCACATATGAGTGCTAGTTCAAGTCCCAGCTGCTCCACTTCCCAACCAGCTCCCTGTTAATGTGTCAGGGGAAGCAGTGGAGGTCAGCCCAAGGACTTGGGCCCCTATACCCATGTGGGAAAGACCCTAAAGAAGCTCCTGGCTTCTGGCTTTGGACTGGCCCCGCTCTGGTTTGAGGAGTGAGCCAAGAGAGACAATCCCCCGCCCCTCCCCCTCTCTGTCACACATGCACACAGTTCTGACTTTCAAGTAAAAAACAAAAACAAAAACAAAAACAAAAAAACCAGTGTAAAAAGGGAACTGGAGCCCCAGGCTCATGGAGGCGGGTGGCCTCCCCATATCCAGAAGCAGGTGGGGACAAACACGGCAGTTCAGGAGCCAGGGCCAGACAGCCAGCCCCTCTCGGCTCTGCTCCAGCTCCTGGGCATGGCAGCAATTTCTGTAAGGAGAAGGAGCAGGCACCAGGGGGAGACTGCCTGGCCCACACCCCAGTCCCCAAGTTCCAAATAGAAATCAGATCAGCCCAGCTTGGCACAGTGCCCCCCACGGATCTAGGTACCTGTGCCCTGGTTGGGGCAGGGCAGCATCCGAAGAAGGAACATGGGTGCCCTTGGAGATGCTCGTCCCACCCTGCAATGCAGAGTCACAATCTCTCCGATGGGCCCGCAGCTCTGCTGCCCTGGGTCGCTCTCTGTCCGCTGCAGCCCACTCACAGAAGGAGGGCCCCGAGGGGCCCGCAGGTGGGCACAAGGAGCACTCTTCATTGCAAGGACCCAAGATGGAGATCAAACCCAGCTGTCAGGGCCTGGCACAAACGCTCAATTAGCTAATCTTTCCCTTACAAGCACCAGGATCCCAGTGGGCACCGGTTCTGCTTATGGGTTGTGAAAACAGTAGAGGACAGCTTGGAGCCGTGGGACTCTGCACCCACGTGGGAGACCCAGAAGAGGCTTCTGGCTCCTGGCTTCAGATCAGCTCGTTTCCAGCCACTGCAGCCATTTGCGGAGTGAACCAGCGTATGGAAGATTTTTCTGTCTCTTCTTATCTCTGTAAATGTGCCTTTTGCAATAAAAATAAGTAAATTTTTAAGTCACACATGTACTTCAAAACCAGCTCTCTGCCACGAGGGGGACGGGTCAGCAAGCCACTGTCGTCTTACAAGGGGATATCATGTTGTGGTTAAAGGTGCCACCGGCTGGCGCTGTGGTGCCCCTGGTTAAGCTGCCACTCAGGGCACCTGCATCCTGTATGGGCACTGGTTCGAGTCCCAGTCATTGCACTTCCCATCCAGCTCTCTGATGATGTACCTGGGAAAGCAGCAAAAGATGGATCAAGTTTTTGGGTCTCTGCATCCCCATGGGCATCTTTGTGTGTGTAAAGCGCAGTGTGGGCCTCGTGTGCAGCGGATGCCACACACTGGGAAGGTGTGCATGCCCCTTGTTGCCCTCAGAGAGGACTTTTGGGGAGGTGGAAGGCCAGCATCGTGGGACATAAAGCTGTCAAGGACATGAGGGACATGGCAGTATCAGGACGAGCCCTCCTTTTTTTCCAGATTATTTATTTGCAAGGCAAAGTTACAGAGCGATAAGGAGAGCCAGAGAATCTTCCATGCAGGGATTCCTCCTGCAGGTGGCCACAATGCCCAGGGCTGAGCCAGGCAGGAGCCAGGAGCTTCCTCCAGGTCCCCCCGTGGGTGCAGGGGCCTGAGAACTGGCATAATCCTCCAGCAGCCATCTAGATCAGAAGTGGAGCGGCTGGAACGTAAACTGGTGCCACTGGAGACGCCAGCCCTGCAGGAGGTGGCTCTTCATGTGAATGCCACCGTGCCTGTCCCAGTCCTGTGCCTTTTGATGAAATCGCTTTTGATAACATGCAAAAGGGGGTCAGTCAAGTGCACAGAAGAACCAGGCCTGTGGAGACCAGAAGAAAGTGGCTGTCTCTCAGCTCCTTTCCTCTGCACCTGGCCTGCACTAGGCAGGGTCGACAGAGGCTGCTGTACACTCACCACTAGATGGGGCCAGGACACAGGGTTAGAAAAGACAAAGCCGCGAGTTTAAGATGGGGTTGGCCGCAGCAGGTGAAGACGGGCGGAAGGCAGCCGCCTTGTGGCTTAGGGACCAACCTCGTGCACAGGTGTTGATAAACCCAGGATGCGTGTCAGGCCTTGAAGCTGCCCACAACGGGGTCCCAGGAACGTGGCTGCTCCTCTGGCTTCTTTTTCCTTTTCTTTTTCTTTTCTTTCTTTCTTTCTTTCTTTCTTTCTTTCTTTCTTTCTTTCTTTCTTTCTTTCTTTCTTTCTTTCTTTCTTTCTTCCTTCCTTCCTTCCTTCCTTCCTTCCTTCCTTCCTTTCTTTCTTTCTTTCTTTCTTTCTATTTATTTGTTCTTATTGGAAAGTCACATTTACAGAGACAAAGAGGAAGATCTTCCATCCACTGGTTCTCTCCCCAAGTGGTCTCAACGGTCGGAACTGAGCCAATCTGAAGCCAGGAGCTGCTTCTGGGTTTTCGTGTGGGTGTAGGATCCCAAGACTTGGGGCCGTCCTTTACTGCTTGCCCAGGCCACAAGCAGGGAGCTAGATGGGAAGGAGGGCTGCTGGAATTAGAACTGGTGCCCATATGGGATCCCGGTTCATGCAAGGTGAGGACTTTAGTTTAACCACTAGGCTACCACACTGAGCCCTCCTCTGACTTCTGATTGGCAGCATTCACTCCTCTCCCAGCTGCCCCACTTCCCATCCAGCTCCCTGCTTGTGGCCTGGGGAAGCAGCAGAGAATGGCCCAAAGCCTTGGGACCCTGCACCCGTATGGGCTGACCCGGATGAAGCACCTGGCTCCGGGCTTCCAACCAGCCTAGCTTCAGCTGTTATGGCTATTTGGGGAGTGAACCAGCAGGTGGAAGATATTTCTGTCTCTCCTCTCTCTGTAAATTTGATTTTCAACAACTCTTTTTTTTTTTTTAAAGTTGCTGAGTGTGTGTGTGGAGAAAGGAAGGTGGTGGTATGCTGAAGACCTTGCAGCACTGTGAGCTGGGGATGTGGGCATGGACCTCCCTCCTCTGCCATGAGCTTGGGGACTCTATGGGCAGCTGCCCTGTGTGGCCCCAGCGGCAACAGAACCCCTCCCCCCACGCACATACCACCCTCGCACAAAGACACAACTCAGCATGGCATGGATGAGTGCTGGGTATGGCCTGGCAGGGTCCAGCCCTGGAGCGGGGTGGGAAGTGGAGCAGCCAGGATATGAACCCGCACCCATATGGGATGCTGGCACTTGAAAGTGAAGGATTAGCCTATTGAGCCATAGTGCCAGCCTCAGGTGGAATTCTTTTTTTTTTTTCTTTTTAATTTATTTATTTTTATTGGAAATCAGATATACAGAGAGGAGGAGAGACAGAGTAAGATCTGTCCATTGATTCACTCCCCAAGTGGTCACAACGGCTGAAGTTGAGCCGATCTGAAGCCAGGACCCTCTTCCAGGTCTCCCACGTGGGTGCAGGGTCCCAAGGTTTGGGCTGTCCTTGACTGCTTTCCCAGGCTGCAAGCAGGGAGCTGGGACGTGGGGCCGCCAGGATTAGAACCGGTGCTCATATGGGATTCCCAGCGCGTTTAAGGCTAAGACTTTAGCCACTAGGCCACCATGCCAGGCCCCTCAGGTGGAATTCTAAAGAAAGAGGCACTAAATACTAGGATCATGAGCCTGCCGCATTTATTAGGAGACCTCCTGAGGGGGGGACTTGTCCACAGGAGATAGAAATCCTGTCCCTAGGCGTGTCTGCTTGCAGGCATTGGAGGCGAGGTCTGTGGGGGAGGGGGTCAGTGCCTGGAGCTCCCACCTGTCTGGGGCCGACGTGCAGCTGGTCGGTCCCCACAGGGGTCAGGGCAGACACAGGGAGTGCCCAAGATGATTTCAAAGAGGATGGGCGGTCCCAGTTGTGTGGCTTGCACAGCCCTGCGCCTGCCCCACCTGGCCCTGCTGAGCCGCAGGCCACACAGCAGCAGCTCCCTGGTCTTGGCTCTGTCTCTCCCATTCATGGAAGCGCCGGGCAGCGTCACAGGGCCATCTGCTGTGCACGTCAGCCGTGCTCACCCACCCCTCACTCACGTATGTGTACATCAGCCAGGCAACCTCAGCTATCCAGCTGACCATGTGGCGTGGGCTGCTCCGCTTCCCACCCAGCTTCCTGCTCATGCTCTGGCCCCTGCACTTGCGTGGGAGACCCGGAGCAAGCTCCTGGTTTCTAGTTTTGGCAGCCTAGCCAGCTGTAGTCCTTGGAGATGGGGGTGATGGTAAAACAGCTGCTGAAAAATCTCTCTCTCTGTCTTTCAAAATAAATAAATAAATTTTAAACAAGACCCTTGTGTCTGCCATCGGAATGCCTGGACTCAGTCCCCAGCTCCAGCTCCCTGCTCACACACACCCTGGGAGAGCAGGTAATGGCTCAGGTCCTTGGGTGCCTGCCACCTATGTGGGGCTCCTGGAGGGAAGTGCTGGCTCCTGAATTGTACCCAGCTAAGCACCACTATGGGCATATGGGTCGGGGGTGAAGTAGCTGAAAGGAACTCTAACCTTTCAAAGCTTCTTCTAAGTCTCCCATGTGGGTGCAGGGGCCCAAGCACTTGGCCCATCCTCTGCTGCTTTCGCAGGTGTGTTAGCAAGGACGGAGAACAGCCAGGACTCACACTGGTGCCCATAGGGGGCTCTGGCAATGCAGATGGTAGCTTTACCCACTGTGCCTCAACACCAGCTCCAGGAATTCCTCTAATGACCCCGATAACGTTCTGATCAAGGCCTGAGGCTTATCTGCCATTCTCAGCCCTTTGTGTGTCTACTGGGTCGGAGCCGGAAGTGGTGGATGCTGCTGGTCTGGGGAGACCCCCGAGAGCACCAGGCATTCTCACCACTTCCTCACGAGCAGAGCTCCTGGCCCCCTGGCTGGGACGATGGAAGAGTGAGGTTTGGAGAACTGAGTCCCTGAGAGCCAAGGTGGAGTGAACCCATGTCCAGAGGGTTCTGAGCTCTGGGTGGCCTCTGCCCATGTCCCCCTTTGTCCATCTTCCTACTGCCCGGTGCGCCTCCAGCCCTGTCCCTGAGCAACCGCCCTGAGCTGGCTGAGCAGGCTGTGTGCGTGCAGGGGGGCAGACAGGGTCACACCCCAGTCCCTGGAGGCACCCTCTTGACGATGACTATCAGTGCTGTATCTGCTGCCTGGGAGCCCTGGGGACGCCCAGCAGCCGTCTGCGTCACAGAGGTCACGAGGGGTTACAGGAAGGGATGGCCACACCACACGGGCGCTCGGGCGCTCGGGAGCCCGGACGTGCAGGTGCACCCACAGGCCTGTCATGCCTTCCTCAGTCCTGGAGTTTCCAGCCGTTCCCCCTCTTCCTTCAGATTTTGTCCATGAAGGCGCTTTTTTTTTTTTTTTTGAAAGATTTATTTCTTTTTATTTTCTTGGAAAGGCAGACTTACTGAGAGAAAGAGAAACAGAGAAAGATCTTCCATGCACTGGTTCACTCCCCAAATGACCACAATAGACAGAGCTGAGCTGATCTGAAGCCAGGATCTTCTCCTGGGTCTCCCACACGGGTTCAGGGTCCCAAGGCTTTGGGCTGTCCTCTACTGCTTTCTCAGGCCACAGGCAGGGAGCTGGATGGGAAATGGGGCAGCTGGGACATGAGCTGGTGCCCAGATGGGATGCCAGTGTTGCAGGCAGTGATCTAATGTGCTGCTCCAGAACCCCGGCACCCCAAGAAAGCTGTGGTTACAGAGGTGACTGGAGTTGACGGCATCCTGTGAGATGCCGCCATCCCAGCTGTTTGAGTCAGAGAACTAATTTCTGTGTAGCAAGATGGCCACCTCTTAAACTCACAGCTCTGTGAGTTTGTCCTGGTGTGGTTGATCCCATAGCTACGAGTCAGTTGTATCCCAGCCACATCTCAGCACTCAGAGGTCCTTGTGTCCTGCCCGGGGCACACCTATTCCGGTCACACCTGCCTGGGTCGCAGCTGCCCCGGTCATACCTGCCCAGGTCTCACCTGCCCGCCGGGGTACTTTATCTCCTCCCGCATGGATGCCCAGACTGCCCCCAAGGCTGACACCATGGTGGGTCTTGCTCAGGTCAAGGGCCCCCACCCAGAGACTCCTAACTCAATCTGCCTTCTCTGCACATGTGCAGGAGGGAGTGACCATGTGACCTGCCACCAGGACACCCTCAGAAAGGAGGCTCCCTCTGGGGGCACCCTGTGGCCATTGCCTGCCCACGCACTAGGTCCTGGTCACTTTCTTGGTTGGAGAAGAAGACGGAGGGGAGGAGGTGGGTCGGGGCAGCAATGGAGGGAAAGAGGGACAAACGGACCTGTGTCTGCTGGCAGTGTCCCTCTGCAGTGGCGACTCCACTTCCTGAGGTTCCCCTGGGCAGGGGAGGCCCTCCAAGGCCCGGGTGCCTGGACCATAGCCTTGGCTCGCCAGGTCCCCTGAGGTCTGTGGTTGGCATGACGAAAACAATTGCGTAAAATCGGAGAGCCTGGCTACTGCCCCTGTCCCTGCCTGAGTCACGCTGGACGGAGAGGGAGGACAAAACAGAGCCCCGAGCCCCTCTGGAGTTTCCAGCTGGCTGAGGCCTCCTCCGGTAGTGACGTCAGAGACGCTAGGGCCTGGGTAAGAAGAGGCCATGGCGAGAGCCAAGCCTGGCTCCCTGCCTGGGAGTGGCACGAGGCCAAGGGGTTGAACCTCTGATCCAAACCGGGCTCTGAGGCACCCTCCAGCTGGACACAGCCTGGTCCCCTGGGGCCTCCCACCTCTCTGGCCTCCTGGTTGAGGCTCTGCGATCATTCGATGGATCAGTACCTGTACCAGGTGTGTGACCCAACGTGATGAGATGGGAGAGGCTGGGGCCTCCTGGGACTATCATGCTTGTGCCCCTGGGTGGAGTGGCAAGGGACATGTTCGATTGTTTGATCAGTCAGAGAGCACGCATGCCCTTCACTCCTCACCTGAGATGGCCCAGGCCGGAAACAGGGAGTCTGGGTGGGATGAGGGCGTGCAGCTGGGCCCAGCACACCCGCTTTGGGCTTGAGCCCTTTCTCAGCCACAAGCCTGGGCTTGCTGAGTCCCTCCTCGGAACATGCTTTCTCATCCTAGTGCCCTCAGCGACAGAGACTGCTGGAAGACAGCACAATGAATCAGGCACGGGCCTGGGGGGCTGGGGGTAGGGCGGGAGTGGGTGGGAAGGGGCAGGTGTCTGTCAGGTGCAGCTGGTTCTTACCAGTCTTTGAAGGGTGATTGAGGATTGCTACTCTCCCCCTCCTCCTCCTCCCCCTCCTCCTCCTCCCCCTCCTCCCCCCCCTCCTCCCTCCCCTCCCCCTCCTCCTCCTTCTTCTATTTAAGATTTATTTTTATTGCAAAGTCAGATTTACAGAGAGAAGGAGAGACAGAAAGATGCTCCATCTGCTGGTTCACCCCCCAAGTGGCCCTAATGGCCTGAGCTGAGCTGATCTGAAGCTAGATGCTTCTTCTGGGTGTCCTATGTGGGTATAGGGTCCTGCTTTGGGCCATCCTCCACTGCTTTCCCAAGCCACAAGCAGGGAGCTGGATGGGAAATAGAGCAGCTGGGACATGAACTGGTGTCCATATGGGATCCAGGCACATGCAAGGCGAGGACTTTATTTGCTAGGCTACCGCACCAGGCCCATTACGCTTTGTTTCACAGCCCAGGCTGAGGCTCCATCTGGCCAGCCAGGTCTTAGGCTTGGCTGGAAGCCAGACTGTATCGGCTCGGCCTCTGGGGCTGGCCCCTCCCAAGGGCACTTCTCTCTCACTGCTGTCATGACATGCCCACAGTGCTGGTGGCCAGGGCCCTGCTCGGAGAACAGCATGGCGCTTGAGGGACACGGGGAGAGGGAGCAGCCAGAGGCTGATCTGGGTTACTCGGGCAAGGTGAAAGTCATGAAGAGTTGGGGCACATAGTGGCGGGCTGGCACAGGCAATGACCTCCGGAGGAGGCATTCTGGAATGGCCTTTTTTGGAGTGGGGGTTGGAGGAGGCTTTGCTTCCAGGGGAGCTGAGCATGCAACAGGATACAAGACAGACAGATCCCTTCCTTGCACGGCCATGTCTGCGGTAGAGGGTCGCGAAGGCCCCCAGGAATGCTCGGGTTCAAGGCTGGCATGGATTTTGTCACCGGCAGGAGCAGGTGGCAGTTTGCATAGCCCCATCACCTCCCAGTCAGGGTTTGCTGGGTGTGCCTTCCGGATTGGAGCTTCTTTAGCCAAATGCCTCTTTCCTCTCCTCAGAGGGCTGAGTGGCTGGAGAAGAGCTGGCCCCACTAGGCCTGGCCAGGATTTTAGGTCCAGGGTCAGCGGGAGGTGAAGCGCGTTTCTGCGTGTGTGTGTGTGAATGGTGGCTCTTCCAGAGGGGAGCGTTGTTGCTGTGCCCTGGGGCTTGGCTGCTGGCCTGGCAGCGAGGGTGCCCGTGTCCCTCGTCGGAGGACCTCGGTGTGAAATTCAGCTCTCGCTCCTGTGTCCCACTTCTTGCTGACACAGACCCTAAGGCACTGGGTCTCTGTTGCTCCTGCCGGAGCCCTGGAATGAGTTCCTGGTTTAGACTTCTTTCCAGCCTAAAATTGAATCCCCATGACATGAGAGCAGGACTCGGCCTCCGGTCTGTGTCCCCTAGCCCAAGGTGCCCTTGCCTGCCCTTTATCAAAGACTCAAGGCTGTGATCTAGCTGACCTTCCAATCATCCAACTCAAGGAGTCACTTCTCCGACAGATGAGAACCTTAATGGCCTGTGTTGCCCTGGAGTGTTTTGGGTAGGGACATTCCAGTTGGGGACAGAGTGTGATTGCCCCATTCCCTCAAGCCCGAGGCCCAGCTGGAGCCCACCTGGCCATCATAAATTCCCTGAAGAGCACGGCATCACTGACCAATCACTGGAAGGTCACAAACTGACCAGCCAGGAGCTCAGACACGAGCTGATTACGCACCTGTGGGCCCCAATTCCAACGTCTAAGGACCTTCGCGTGTTACCCCTTGGGGAGCCTGGGAACGAAGCAATAGCTACCCAGAATGTTGTGCTGTGCTTTGCAGTGAATTCCTGCTTTCTTCCACCCCAATGTCAGTGATCGGCTTTCTGCGCCCTGGGCGAGCAGACCCATCTGGGGGTCCTTCAACAATGCCTCTAGCCAGCTTGGGGTGTTCTTCAGCAACAAGCCCAGTCCTGGCCTTTGTGGGCATTTTCGGCGGTCAGTCAGTGATTGTTGGAAACTGGCTTGCCCCTCCCCACCGTCTTTCAAATACATTACTAAAGAAATTAAAAAAGAATCAGTTGCTCACTGCCTGAAGGCATTGCCTGTTGGATGCTGGTTGCTACAATAGCAGTAAGTCATTCTGTGCTGCCTGCACTGTTTCAGTAATCCTGGGAGCAGGTGCGTGTGTAATCATCATTTGGTAGATGAAGCGAGCGGGGTGGTCCTCGGACCGGAAGGGGCAGTGCCTGAGGGGGTCCAGATGCCACAGCAGGGCTGTGTGTCTTTCTCCTACTGTAGACCACTGAGTCACAAGGCTGGCTTCTCCTGGCCTAGTGGTCCTTTGAGAGCATGGGAGGATTTAGCGCTTGAGGTGGCCACAGAACCTAAGCACTTTTCAAGCTGTAAGACTCGGTCCCGAGTTTGCATTTCCCTGCTGAAGCTGTGCTTTCCTGCTCCTAGGAGGTCAAGGTCAGCCTGGGGCTGGGGTAGCTCCAACATCATGATCCTGTGGCTGTTGAGGGCTGCAACGGAGATTTGGACCACATCCATGACCTTGGCACCACGTGCCTCAGGAGACACGGAGAAGTGTCAGGACACTTCCTACGTGGTACCCAGCCACTAGAGCAGCCACAAGCCATACAGGGTTCCTGAGGACCCGGTGGATGGACAGTCCCAGGCGAGCCCACCACTGCTGAGACATGCTGGGAGTGGCAAAATCACATGGGAGGGTGAGCTCTGATGTGCAAGATTTGTCAAGCTCCCTGCCCATCAGAAGTTCTCGTGAGCCTGGCCCGAGGTCAGGAGCGAGGGGTGTGAGGCCCTCAAGTCCCATCATGTGTGCGAGCTCCCCAGGGACCAGACGCGGGACTGGATTGTGAGGGTGCAGAATGAGGGTAAAGGGACATTGGTTCAGATGGAGTTTATCACTCAGGACTCAGCTACAGTCCATCTCTCAGAACGCCCGAGACACTGTGGTTTATAAAGTTGAGGGGTTTGTTTCCTACAGTTCTGGAGGCTGGCAAGTCCTGGGACAAGGGGCTGTAGTCAGGGAGGGGTAGACTCCTGGCAGGTGTAGACTGTGGAGTCCCCAAGTAGTATGAACACTGTGAGGTGAGTGGAACAAGCCTGCTCTAACAGAACTGTCACCTCTGTCACTCACCCACCACAGAGAGCTCCACCCTCAGGACCCAGTCACCTTCTGAAGCCCCACCTCCAGACTCCATCCCTGAATGACTCTGGGGTTACGTTCTCCATACCTGGTCTTGGGGAGACAGTCCCGTACCCCAGCAGGCTCCCTGTGCAGAGGGTCTGCATTTGGGGATGTGGTTCAGGGAGCTGGGAATGGCTCAGGCAGGTTGGAAGGTGGATGAGTTAGTGGGCTGCCTTGTTGGAGGGATGGTTGATATATTGGTTGGTTAGTGGGTTAGTAGGTGGATTGGTTGATTGCTTGTTTCTTGGGTTAGTGAGATGATTGCTGAGTGAGTTGTTTGGTACATGGGTTGGTCATGGGTGGGATGGTTGATGGGTTGGTTGGTAGGTAGCTCAGTTGGTGGATGGGTTGGTTGGTGGGTGGGCTAGTTTGTTGGAGGGATTGCAGAATGGTTAAGTGGATGGGTTAGTGGGTTGGTTAGTGGGAAGTGAAAACATGCACCCCAAAGTGGGATTGAGTAGCAGCGTCAGGCACACCTTGCTTTAATGTATAGGAAGGGACTCAGCAGCCTAGGAGGATGGGATGTGGGAATGTTTGAACAGACTGGTGGTTTGATGTTGGCATTGGATTCCCTGGGGGGGCAGAAGCATCCTCTGTGGATCGAGCATCACTGCATTCGCTGAACGCTTGAATGGAGCAAAAAGGGGAGATCAGTTCCTGGGTGGCACTGGCTTTGCAGCTGGCAGGCAGCACGTGGGGGAGTTCTCAGCCTTGGTGATGATGTGCCTGGGCTGAGAGCACCATCTGCTGCGTCCTTGACTGAGGACCCCTGTGGGGACAGGCCGTGGGACAGACAAAGCTGGCTCATGCCTGGGGAATGTGGCTCGCTATGGTCCCTGCTCCAGGTTGGGCCATGTTCACAGGTGCCAGGGGTTTGGATGTGGACCTGTCTCTCTGGGGGTGGAGCTCACTGTGGTGACTGGGGTGTGTGGAGTGGGCTGGCTTGCCTGGGGTGCTCAGAGCAGGGAGGCCAGCACGACGTGGTTGTGGATTCAAATTCTACACTCGTGCTCTCTGCACTGCAGCTTGCCACTGTCCCAAGAACCTCAGCGCTACTGCTTGGAGGGCCCAGGGCTGACCGAGGGACACCACTTATTGGCCATGTGACTGTGGCGAGCAGTCTCTTTGCTTTGTAGCTATAAAATACGAAGAAAAACAGTGTCTATTTCAAACACAAAAATTAGATCAGTAAAGATGTCCCAGCCATCTGGTGAGCACAGTATACAAGTCATTTAGAAAAAAATACATTGTGGGGCTGGCATGGCAGCATAGCTGGTTAAAACCATGCTTGCAATACAGCATCTCATACAGGCACTGGTTTGAGTCCTGGCTGCTCCACTTCCAATCCAGCTCCCTGTTAATGTGCTTAGGAAAAGCAGTGGAAAATGGCTCAGGTGCTTGGGCAACACTGATGAAACTCCTGGCTCTGGCCTAGTGTAATGGCCGTCGTGGCCATTTGCAGAGTGAACCAGTGGATGGAAGTTTCTCTGTCTAACTTCGCCTTTCAAAGTTATATATATGTATTACATGGTGTTTTGAGGAAAGCATTTAAAAATGTTATGCTATAAGCATCATGGATGCTTATAGAATAACAGAGCTGCCGTCCACTGGAGGGGGCTGCGATGCAGAAAGGCCCCGTTGTGCCCTGATCAGCTCTCTGGCTGTCTCTGGGATCGGGCTCCACCTTCCTTACTCACCCTGTGCTGAATCATCTTGAGCAGAGAGCCCAGACCAGCTTCTGGCAGTTCCCCGGGCCCCCTGCTCAGAAAAGGGCCCCAAGTGTGAGTTTCTCCTGTCTCCATCCGTCGCTTTTGGGCAAGGACACTGAGGCACTGGTGCCAGTCACGAGTCCAGGCCTGGTTGGGGAGGGGAGTGGACCGACCCCCTGTGACCCCACTTGTGCTTGGCCTCAAGGATGAAACTGAGGGCAACTCCTCCAGCTTCCAAGAGCTGGGGGAGTGGGGATGGAGTGTGTGTGTCTGTGTGTGTGTGTGTGTGTGTGTGTGTGTGTGTGTGTGTGTGTGCGCGCGCATGCTGTCCCTGGCCTCAAAGGGCAGCTGCAGCTTAGCATGAAGCCGGCATTCTTGTACAAGAAGGGCCTAGCTGGCTGGCTTCCCAAGCCCAGTCCTCCCTAGGGATTTGCAGCACAGCCAGCTCCAGGCGGTCAGCCGCTGTCCAGATGTGTGGCCTCAGATAACGTCGTTTCGCAGCCCTGAGTCCAGGCCGTGGGCCAAGCCCCTGAGGCACGCCTGGCTCCCAGGAGGTGCCCGGCGTACGTGATGGTGGCGGCTGCTGCTGCCATGGCTGATACTGCAGATGGTGGGCAGGGCCCCCTCCCATAGCGTCCCCTCCCCAGTGCCTGGCAAAGTTGACATTGGACGTGGGTCAGCAACCAGCTGTAGAGATGACCCTTGCAGTCAGAAAGAACCTAGGAAACCTGCATCCCACCCCTGGCATATTTGCATAAGAATATTTTAAAAAGTTATAAAATCCTGGAAGCCTATAGGAGAAGTTGGACAGGAGTCTCATTATTTGTGCATTGAAACCCGGGCTAGCTGTCCCAGGTTCTGTCCTGTCCAAACCCCGTTCTGGGAGTGCACCTGTGGGGTGGGTGGCTGAGTAGGGCTCTGCTGAGTGGATGGAGCACCTGCTTGTCCCCCTTCCCCGAGAGGGGAGGCACTTCTGCTCGGACATGATGATATCAGGGAAGGGGGTGCTACGGCTGGAATCTGATTTGCCTTCCCCCAAACACAGGCAGGACTGCGATCCCCAAAGTCTTGGATTAATGGGATTCTGAATATGGGAGCTTAATCTGATGCTGTTGGCTAAGAGTGGGGCTTCCGAGCAAGGGATTAGGTGAGATTAAGTCATTAGGCTGGGTTCCAAGATGGAGTCTTGGTGACTTTTTAAGGACAAAAAGATCACATGGAGATTGGGTACTTCCAACGTGATGTCACACATCTGGCTGCGTCATGTGGGTTGGACCCTAGGATGCCAGAACGCCGTGCCCAGATGAAGCTCTTTTTGGACAAGGTGACTTACCTTGGGGGTTGTGTTACAAAAGGCAACAAATTCTGGGAGAGGTCCCAACCGACACGAAATGAGGCTCTCTTGGGTATCCACCACCCATGCACCTGTTGCCTGGGGCCTCCGCCCCAGTCTCCTAGTGAGAGCAGGGCCACTTCTGGGACAAGAGTACCCACCCTTGCCAAGACCAGCTGCCCATGCAGGCCTCAAGCTACACATCTTTAAAATGTGCCTCCTAGCTCAGCCACTCTTCCCTCTGGTGACATGTGTGGTTATCCCAGTGCGGGCTGGGAGGACAGAGCCTTAGGGGGCCCTATGGCCTTCATCTCCACAGCATGATGTCACTTGAACAAATTATTTATTTATTTGAAAGGCAGACAGTTATATAGAGAGAAAGCAAGAGAGAAGAGAGAGATCTTTGAATCCCCAGATGGCTGAAATGGGTCTCCTGCATGGGTGCAGGAGCCCTAGCACATGGCATCCTCCACTGTTTTCCCAGGTGTGTTAGCGGGGAGCTGGATGGGAAGCAGAGTGTTGCTCACATGGGAGTGCCAGCGACCAGCCACTGGTATGACTTCTGAAAGCCACCCTGTCTCATGTCTCAGGAGCAGGTGCCAGCCAGGTGAGCCGGTGGGCAGCTCTGGCACTCACCCTCTGCACCAGATGATTGTACGCCTTTGTGTGTGTGGCTGGCAGCCAGTTTCAATTGCATGCGTTTGCAGCCCTGCTCACCCGTGGAACAAAAAGCAGGAAGCCCGGGGTGCTGCTCTCCAACCGCGCCCCAGCCAGTCCCTCCCAGATCCACGGCAGCCCCTTCCTGGGCAGGAAGCAGACACACCGGCTCCCTGAGGCATCCCAAGGACACACAGCAGGAGTCAGCACTAAGCTGGAAGCAGAGTTCCTTCCTTATCTTCACATCTGAATCCTTGTAGGGGTAACAGCCAGAAAGGCCAATCTGAAGGACGAAATTCCAGTAAGAGGATGGGGGTGGGGAGTGATGGCAGAATGGGGGAGTTGGAGAGGGAAGACACACAAGGTGCCGACCTGGTCATGACCTTGGATCATAAAGCAAAGGAGTGGCCAGGCTTGCAGCAGCTGTAGCTTGGGGCCCAGAACTGGTACCGTGGATCATAGAAGCACCCTCCCATGCCCCCATGCAGGATCCTGGGTGCAGGATGGCATGGAAAGAATGAGGAGCTATGTGGTGTGCCCCGGAATGGAATGTTCTGTGGAGAGCAGAGCAGAGGCTGGGAGGCAGGGATGGAAGGATAAGGAGCTTGGTGAGCTTTGCAGGAGATTCCAGCGCTGGGCTCCATGAGCCCCTGGGGAAAGAGAATTCCAGCCCAGCCCAGAGGCAGGGCCCTGTCGCACATAGCTGGGGACCAGCCAGGAGGGCCGGCCAGGGCAGAAGGCTGAGCTTAGGGGGTGGGGGGCAGGGACGGAGGGATAGTTCAGCAAGCAAACAAGGGTGGGCTGTGCCAGGACCACGGTCCCCGTCCAAACCACTGCTGTGCTCACAGCAAAGGAGGACAGTATTTGATGCTTTGTGGAAGCCAAAAAGGAAGCTCTTAGCTCTGGATGAGTCAGACGCGGTGGCCTCCTGGGTTGGGGCTCCCTTCACATGGGGAAAGGACGTGGCTACACTCATGCCAGGCCAAAGCCATGCTTAAACCGGCCCCAGAGCCAAGAAGCTCCCGGTCAGCATCAGAAGCTCCCAGGGAAGGCATCTGATTGGTCCTGCTTGGATCAGTCACCATGGTGCCCCCTGCCAGAAGGATGGAGCACTCTGATTGGCAACTTGCAGGCAGAAGGGAGGGGGAGGAGGTAAGCCTGTGGGCAACACCTGAGCCCCAAATAAATGAACACCGTGATCCGTGCCCACTGTGAGGCTGCAGCCCGCACTGCACAGCTGGCAAACGCTGTCTCCAAGCTGAGGGCTGATGCCACAGGATGACTGGCAAGACGCACCTGATTTCAAAAATTCATTTCATTTCAAGCTCCAGTTGTTTCTCTCTTCTTTTTCTTTCTTTTTTTTTTCTTTTAATTTTATTTTTAAATAATGATTACATGATTGACCAGGGTGGGAAGAATTGAGGTTTAGGAAAAATTGGGTGAACTCGTTACTTCCAAATTTGCTATTTATCCTGTTGTTCCTGCGGGCAGGAGAGAGACAAAGGGTGAAACCGCTCATGACTTTCCACACGTCCCAGTGCCCACGGACGAGGAACCGCCACCTCATATCCACCCAGAGTCCCAGTGTGTACAAATTCCGAGGGTTCTGGCCAAGTGGCTTGGATAGTTCTGACATGCTGCCAATTTCACTGATCCAAGGATGGCGTCACCCTCCCAGTGTCCGTCGGCTCCATCCACCGAGGTTTTTTGCTGTCACCGTTTGTTTGGGGTTGTTGTCCGGTTAGTTCTGTTCTGCTACAGCACCAAATGTGCTGCATGTTCTTTTACAACAGGGCCTGTGTCCACTGCTCCAGCTTTTTCATTAAGTAGGACATGTTCTTGCAGGCGAGTCCAAGTGCCCAGGCCAGGTGACCCGAGCCCCAGCGGATTCCCCACCCCTGGGGCTCATAAACCCATCACCCACCTTGCAGGTGGGCCTCTGGACCCAGGTCAGATATCCCAAGCCCCGCCAGATCCCCCACCCCCTGGGACACATGAACCTGACACCCACCTTGTAGGTGGGTCCCGGGATCTAAACTAACCACACAAACCCCACCATTTCCCTCGTCCCTGGGGCTCAGGAACCCAGCCCCCACCATCCAGGTGGGCCCTGGCCCTGAGCCAAGCTACCTGAGCGCTGTCAGATCCCTGTCCCTGGGACTCAGAACCTAGCCCCTGCTGAGCGTAGGCTGGCATGACTCGCCTCATCTCAGGTCTGTGATCTAATTGCGAAGCCTGGCTTAGTCTAGTCTGCCCCCGCTTCCAGCTCCTGCTGGTGGGTGCTGCAGCCTATCCCAGCCCAGCCTGATTGCTGTCCTGGTCCTAATGTGAGCTGGCTGGTGCTGCGGCCTGATGTGGCTCCTCCTGCCCCTGCCCTGGTTCTCAGATCTGCCAGTGGGTGTTATGAGCTGGCCCAGACTGGTCTGTCCCCAGACCTGACCCACAGGTACACTGGTGGGCACTGTAACCTGGCATGGTCTGGGCTGCTCTTTGCCTTGCTTCTTGTGCTCACCTGCAGGGACTGCATCCCAATGAAGGAGTTTCCCCAGCTCCTCCATCGAGTCTCCTCCCAATGGCAGCTCTCGCACACACCAGTGGGTCGTTGGCCCAGGGTGACTTTGTCTACCTCTTATCCTAGCAAGAACAGTGGTCTTGCTCAGTCGGCCATGCCCATTCTGGTTCTTGTTGGGAGTTGCAGCCCAGCGATACCTGGTCCGCACCCAGACACAGCGTTCACATAGTTCAGCGGGAGTCAAGACCTCGCCTGATCTGTTCTACACCCAAACTGGCTCTCACGAGCACCAGGGGGGCTGGAGTCTAGCCCAGTCTGTCGCTCCACAGTCCCAGCGCACACCACAGGTGCAGCCTGTAGCCTTGTACAGTCACAACTGCTGCCCTCAATCCTACTCTCATCATCACCACAGGGAACCCCAACCCAGCTGGGCGCCCCCTTAGCTCCCCAGCAAGGCCTGCGCCCACCCACCATTCCTGGGCGAGCCAGCAGAGACGGCAGGTCCACAGGGGTGAGCCCACATTGCCCCCCCAGATTCCGCTGTCAGACCCACTCCTATCCCTTTTGTTCTCCCCTTTATACCACTTGGTGTCAGCCCCTACTTACACACACATGTTGTGGACTTGTCTATGGAAGACAATCAGCTGTAATTCCTAACCTGGGCAAAAAAACCACAGGTCATCTCTCACTACCACCTATGCGACCCCAATATCCCCTGTAAATCAAGACCCTCTAACCCCGACAGTACACTGTCGGGTGGCCCGAGGGGCTTTGCCCGGCAACTTTGCCACCCAGGCCCTTCCGGGTGGTGGTGGGGGGGAGGCACCTGTGCAGGCCAAAAAGCCTAATTTCCAGGGGCCCAGCGTGGTGGTCTACTGGCTGAAGTCTTTGTCTTGAACATGCCGGATTCCATATGGGCACTGGTTCTAATTCCAGCAGCCCCACTTCCCATCCATCTCCCTGCTTGTGGCCTGGGAAAGCAGTCAAGGACAGCCCAAAGACTTGGGACCCTGCACCCGCGTGGGAGACCTGGAAGAAATTCCTGGCTCCTGGCTTCTGAGCCGTTGCGACCACTTGGGGAGTAAATCATCGGACGGAAGATCTTTCTCTCGCTCTTTCTGTCTGTAAATCTGACTTTGCAATAAGAGTAAAAAAATAAATCTTAAAAAAAAAAAAAAAAACAACTAACCCGCAGGATGGGGTGGTCCTGGAGGCCCACCGAGCTTCCCTCGCCGCAGGGAGCCGGTGTGCTCAGCTGTACACCTCCTCCCCTTTTCTTTTTTTAACGCCTGGATTCCCCCGCCACCAGGCACAGCACGAATGACTTCAGAAATCGGGCACCAGCAGCCGAGGTGGGGCCGTTTCCTCCCCCTGGGGCCTCTTCTGATGTTACAGGCGATTAACTGGCAGGAAGAAGAGCAGTGTTTATGGGTGTCGGGAAATGCCAAGGAACAGGAGCTGGAATAAACCACCTGGCAGTGGCTGCTTGTGTGCTCCCGGCCTCGGACGTGGCGGGGAGCACCCCTGAGCAGGCAGCAAGGCTGAGACCCGGTTCCACCCAGGAAGCCACAGATCAGGGTCTAAGACACCCAGAGGCTCTCGCTGCCCTGACTTCTGTGCACACGCTGTTGGGGTACCCCCGCCCCCAACTAGGCTCCCAGCCACCATCCGCGCAGGGGCCACAAAACCCACTAAAAGACGGAGAGAGCCTGGTGTGATGGCTCAACTGGCTAATCTTCCACCTGCAAGTGCTGGCAGCCCATATGGCAGACTGCTCCACTTCCCATCCAGCTCCCTGCTTGTGGCCTGGGAAAATACTTAAGGATGGCCCAAGACCTTGGGAGACGCAGAGGAGGTTCCTGGTTCCTGGCTTTGGATCAGCCACCACAGTCATTTGGTGGTGGACCAGTGGATGGAAGATCTTTCTGTCTCTCCTACTCTGTGTAAATCTGCCTTTCCAATTAAAAAAAAAAATCTTAAAAAAAAAAATCATTGGGAGAGATGGACTCTAGAATACTCAATCTGGACCATTAAAAAATAAAAAGGACAGAAGGACAGAAAGACGGGGGGCTGAGCAAGAGTCAAGGCCATGGCCAGAGCTACACACTCTCAGAACAGCAGCGGCCGCTTCACCCTGTAAACACACACAGCCACACTCAAGGGCGGCTCCACCAACATTCCTGGCCACAGATCACAGAAGGTTCTGTCGTTCTTGGTCTTGTTGGCTCATTTCAGCTTCTGCAGAGATGATTCCAGCCGTGAAGTCATGTCCATCAGGCGTGGTTTCCCGGCAGGGTCTTCCCCTGCGGTTCCAGGTGACGTGGGTCACGTCCTCCCCCGTGCCGTGTCTCCTGGTCTCTGCTGGAAGGTTCTGGTTTGTCTTTTCAGAAAATCAAGCCATAGCTGCAATGGCCAGAGTGAGCTGATCTGATATGAACTGGGGCCCATATGGGATCCCAGTGGTTCCAAGGCAAGGACTTTAGCCTCTAGGCCACTGTGTTGGGCTGCAGTCTTTTTTTTTTTTTTAAAGATTTATTTTTATTTTTATCGCAAAGTCAGATATACAGAGAGGAGGAGAGACAGAAAGGAAGATCTTCTGTCCGATGATTCACTCCCCAAGTGAGCGCAACGGCCGGAGCTGCGCTGATCTAAAGCCAGGAGCCAGGAACTTCTTCCAGGTCCCTCACGCAGATGCAGGGTCCCAAGGCTTTGGGTTGTCCCTGATTGCTTTCCCAGGCGTCAAGCAGGGAGCTGGGAAGTGGGGCCACCAGGATTAGAACTGGCTCCCATATGGGATCCTGGCACGTTCAAGGCGAGGACTTTAGCCGCTAGGCCACGGTGCTGGACCCGGGCCAGAGTCTTTTGTTTTTAAAAACTTTTTTTTTTTTGGTGTAAGTGGGGTGGCACAGTAGCTCAACTGGCTAATCCTCTGTCTTGCAGCACTAGCAACCCATATCAATGCTGGTTCTCGTTCTGGCTGCTCCACTTCCCATCCAGCTCCCTGCCTGTGGCCCAGGAAAGCAGTGGAGGACAGCCCAAAGCCTTGGGACCCTGCACCTGCATTGGAGACCCGGAAGAAGCTCCTGGCTCCTGGCTCCTGGATCGGCTCACTCTGGCCATTGCCGCTACTTACGGATGAATGAGTGAAAGAAAACCCTTCTCTGGCTCTCCTTCTTTTTGCAAATCTGCCTTTCCAATAAAATAAATTTTAAAAATCTTAAAAAAAACCCAAAAGGCTCAGTGATAAGGTTGGAGGTCCAGAGGCGGTGCTGCCCCCTTACCCCCACCCCCAGGAGAAGGACCCAACCGGAGGACCGGGAGTGGGCGGGATCTTCCTGCCTGGGGGACTGCCCGCCCCCGCGGTGAGGTCCCGCGGCTGCTATCCCTCGCAGCGCTCATAGGCTCCTTCCCGGCGGCCGACACTTGGAGAGTCTTCGCTCCAGGAGATGCCTGCCCCGGCTCTGGCGATGGCGAGCGGCCAGGCGCTCCCGGGCTTCCTGCTCTGCAGCGTGCTGCTGGTGCTCAAGATGTACGCGTTGGCTGTGATCACCGGCCAAGTGAGGCTGCGGAAGAAGGTACGTGCCGCCGGGCCGGCCACGCAGGACGCAGGGCCAGCACGGGAGCAGCCCCTGCTGGGGAGCAGCCCCTGCTGGACGGCGCCCGGCTGGGCCCTTGGGATCCCGCCCCTGGGGACGTTGGCTCCCGGCTCCCCTCTCTTGGCTGAGGGTGCCCTCCGCCAGAGGGTCTCCCGGGAGGGTGACGCGTGGGAATCCTGGAGGAGGCTGGGTGGAGTAGGAGCCGGGAAGTCTTTTAGTGGAAATTCCCCGCTCCCGGAGTCCCAGGGTGGCCTCCCGGCACTCCTGAACCGGTTAGGAGTGGGCGCCTGGAGCCCAGAGCCCAGCACACTCCATCACCTCCGCCTGGACAGTGCGGGGTTGCAGCCACACCCCGGGATCTTTTTAGAAGATCCTGGGGAACCTGTGGATTTTGGTAGATGAGCGAGCCACTTTCTGTCTTGGTCCAGGGCTTGTGTCCCAGCTCCACTCTCCCGTCCCAGTGCCCTGGTAACAATGAAACCATCCCTGCCACTTCACCGGGGTGGGGACACCCTGATGGAGTTCCTGGCTTCTGCCGGGGCCAGCCCCAGCTACTGCAGGCTTTAGGGGAGTGAGCCAGCCAACAGGGGGTCTCCCTTGGTCCTGTCTTTTTCTCCCAGTATTTCTGCCTTTCAAAAACCAGGTGCATGCAAATGCAGGCCTTCCTACCACGGCCTGGGGGTCGGAGGGGCGCCCCCTCCCCTCAGCTTAGGTGCACACAGCCACATGGCCTGGGCTGCACCCCACGCACCCACTCCAGGGCCCACCCCCAGCTCAGGATTGGAGAAGATCTCAGCCTAGTTTAGGAAAGGGAGGAGGAGCCCAGCCTGCCCTGGGCTTTCCTGCCTGGTCAGTAGAAAGGACTGGAGGAGATATCCCCTTCACAGGCCCCTAAGGGACAACAGACTTGGTCTGGGACTTCCTCTCCCATCCCCCCCCTCGGGCAGGTCTGAGGTTCCCTCCGGAACACGGGAGACCACAACCCTGGTGTTGTGTGTCCTTAGGACAGGTTGTTGCTTGGGGTGAGCCCACCCCTAGCACCTGGGAGGCTTGCATCCAGGGCTCTGAGTAGCAGGCTCCTGGCCAGGGCAGGTGATGCGAGGTGGGCAAGGCTGCAGGCTCCCTGGGCAGGTGCCCACTGGACACCGAGGCCCCTTGGAAGATAGTGGTGGCTGGCAGGGTGGCGGGGAGTCCCACCTGGGACTCGGTGGGACAGACAGAGCTGCAGGACAAGCTGGACGTGAAGCACTCCTTGTAGCCTTGACAGGCTGTTCACTTTGGGGCAGGGCAAGCCCAGCCTGCCCCCCTAGAGTGGGGATGGGGGTGGTGGTCACCTGTCAGCTGGATGCTGCCTCGGGGACCTGCAGCATGACCTTGAGGGAGACACATCCTGGGTGCCCGCCCTAGGCTTTTCCAGGTCTCCGGCCTTGAACCACACCGGCTCCAGGTCTTGTCAAGTCCTCTCCATGCAACATCCAAACTGTTAGCGACCCCTGCTGGTCCTGAATGCGTCATCCTGGGGCCCGCCCCCTGCCCCTGCCCCGCTTCAGGACCTTGTCGCTCTAGTCCTGCCTGTTTTTCTGCTGTAACTCAGCTGGCTTCTGACCCCAGGGCCTTAGTGTGTGCTGGTCCACTGTCTCACCTGTGGCCCCACCCTGCCCTCCTTCTGGCCAATTGCAGTGCACCCCTGACACCCCAGACTCTGTCAGATCCCCCATGTGCATCAGCTGCACGCTGACCAAGTGGCCATGCACCTGCCCATGCTACAGGTGCCGGGCTCTTCTATCTGAGGGCGGAGTACAGGCATGGGTGGGTGGCTAGCTGTGTTGCAGGCCGTGACCCTGCTCCTGCTGTGTTCCAGGCTTTTGCCAACCCTGAGGACGCCCTGCGACACGGGGGCCCCCAGTATTGCAGAAGTGACCCTGACGTAGAGCGATGCCTTAGGCAAGTACTGCTTGGGTCCTGGGGGAGGGGAGAAGGGAAACGAATGGCAGGGGAGGTGGATGGGGAGCTGTCATCTGTTCACTCTCCACGTGCCCTCAGTAGCCAGGGCAGGAGGCCAGTGCAGGTTCCCCCGTGGGTGGCAGGGACCCAAGGACTTGAGCCATGACCTGTTGCCTCCAGGGTGCGCATGAGCAGACCTGGGACCACCTGAACACTTATGCCAAATGCTCCCCATCTTCTTTAAAAATTTTTTCCAGGAGATTTAAAATATATATATATATATATATGTATATATATGTATATATATGTATATATATATGTATGTGTGTGTGTTTATTTTTTATTTGAAAGTCAGATTGGGGCCCGGCGTGGTAGCCTAGTGGCTAAAGTCCTCACCTTGCATGAACCAGGATCCCATATGAGTGCTGTTTTGCGTCCCAGCTGCCCCACTTCCCATCCAGCTCTCTGCTTGTGAACTGGGAAAGCAGTCGAGGACGGCCCTGGGACCCTGTACCCGTGTGTGAGACCTGAGGAAGCCCCTGACTCGCACCGGCTCAGCACTGGCTGTTGCGGCTGCCTGGGCAGCGAAGCAGCGGATGGAAATTCTTTCTGTCTGAATCTCCTTCTCTCTGTATGTCTGCCTTTCCAGTAAAAATAAATAAATTAAAAAAAAAAGGTTAAATTTACAGAGAAAAGAAGAAAGAAAGATCTTCCATCAGCTGCTTTATTCCCCAAATGGCCACAATAGCTAGAACTGAGTTAACTCAAAGCCAGGGACCAAGAGCCTCCTCTGGGTCTCCCACGCAGGTGCAGGGTCCCAGGGCTTTGGGCTGTCCTCGACTGCTTTCCCAGGCCACAGGCAGGGAGCTGGACGGGAAGTGGAATAGCTGGGACACAAACCGGTGTCCATATGGAAAACCGGTGCTTGAGGGTGGAAGTTTAGCCTGTTGAGCCAAGGCGCTGGCTCCTCCTTTTTAAAATGTTAATGAACTATTTATCATTTATTTGCAAGGCAGACTGTGTTTTGTACAAACTCTCACAGTGTCCTCACACACGCTCCTCACTTAGAATTACACAGCACGGGGCTGGCGCGACGGCATCGTTGGTTTAGCTGCCGTCTGCAGTGCCGACATCCCATGTGGGTGATGGCTTGAGTCCGGCTGCTCGACTTCCCATCCAGCTTCCCGCCAATTCACCTGGATGAGCAGCAAAGGATGGCCCGTGTGCGTGGGCTACTGCACCCACGTGGGAGACCCAGAGCAAGCTCCTGGCTGCTGGCTTGGGCCTGGTCATTGTGGTCACCTGGGGAGTGAACCAGCAGATGAAAAGTCTGTCTCCCTCTCCTCTCTGTAACTCTACCTTTCAGATAAATAAATCTTTAAAAACCGTGACACAGTCAGCCCAGGCTGTTCATGAAGACAGTCTTTGCTGATCCTTCCTCGCTGTCCTGTCTGTTCCCACTCCCGGGCCAGACAGTCACAGCCATCAGGGTGCCTGCCGGGGTGTGCCTGTGTGCTGTTTCAGCCAGGGCGCTGGGCCCTCTGTCCCCTGGACCCCAGGGTGTGTCCATCTCCTGCGTCGGCCTCCGCGAGTATGTGGGCAAGGCTGCAGGGGGCAAGCACGTGGTCAACGAGTGCCCGTTGCTCGCACAGCTGGTGTGTCAGTCGGGATCGTCCGATGGCAGTGCCAGCATCGGCACACATTGCCGTCCTGGCTGCTTCAGTAACTATCCTGATCTCTGCTTACGCACTGGGGAGGCACCAAGTGCTTGGGTCCCAGCTCCCCTGCGGGAGCCCCGGATGGAGTTCCAGGTCCTGGCCTCTGCTTGGCCTGACTCTGGCTGTCTGGAGAGAGTCAGCAGATAGGAGACCTTTCTTTTCTTGTAATTCTTTCAAGTAAATAAACAAATCTTTAAATTAGTCCTTGCACCAAATTAACTTACCTTTATTTGTTTAAAGATTTATTTTATTTATTTGAAAGAGTGACAGAAAGAGGGACACACACACACACTTTCCATCTGCTGGTTCACTCCCCAGCTGAGTGCCATGGTCAGGGGGGAGCCAGGAACCTGGAACTCCAGCCGGGGCTCCACATAGGTGGCAGGACCCCGACGCTTGGGCCATCTTCTGCTGCCTTCCCGGGTGTGTCCACAGGGAGCTGGCTCAGAAGTGGAGCAGCTGGGTCTCAAACCTACAGTCTGACATGGGGAGTAGCAATGATGGCCTTATCCAGCCAGGAATTGGGATATGGGGTTGGAGAGTCTTAACGGATGTGTGGACTGCTAGACCAAGCACCCACTCCTGGACTCGTTTTTAATTCCTTTTTTTTGAGTACACTTTTTGACATGCCCTTAAATGGTCAGACCTTGGGGGCGGGCCGCTGCCAACGTGGCTGGTGAGAACTGACATTGTATTTGGGGTCTGCGTTGCGTCTCAAAACAACTGCTTCTGGCATACAGCTTGGGTCACACCAAAAATACGTAAAAGGAAGAGGGGAAACCCAGCCAGTCCTAATCCCGTTAGCTATTCCCCTCTGCGTCCTCTACGTCTAAATATTTTTCACAGCGTGAGGCACGCGATGGGCGTGTCCTGCGGAGGCTCCCGGCTTCCCAGCATCCGCGATTTCATCAGCGCTTTCTGCATCAGTGGATGTGACTCAAACGCGTGGCTAAGACCCCGGGGCGGACGGCGAGGGGCCCACGGCGAGCTTCCTGTGTCCAGGGCCAGCGCTGCAGCTCTGGCTGCCTTTTCCTGTTCTCTGCAGAAGGCAGGAGCAGGGCAGGGGGCTCGCAGGGGAGGCGGAAAGTGGCACTGCCCGAGGTGTGCGTGCGCTGGGGCTGGGCTGGGCTGGGCTGGGCGCACCCCGGGCAGGCTCCTTCCCGGTCCTCCGAGGTGTCTCAGGTGTCTGAAGGGAAATGGGTGTGATACTGGGGTTTGAATACAAGACATTCTTTTATGAAAAGAAGGGCCCCGCGTTCTCTCCCCGTGTTTTTCTTGGCCATTGTTAATATACATACGTGGGCTTTGAGAAAATGACCGGGCTGTGTAACACAGGAAGTGAGTGAAATTGTTTGCTTTTCTGGCATCCTCATCCCTCACGGGCTCCACCCCTCCCCGCAGCAGTGAGGACACTGAGCTGGGGGCTGTGCAGAGGGTGGGCTGGGTAAGTTGGCCACTAGAAGCAGCGTCTCCTGCTCAAGGAAAACTGCCCCTGAGCACGTGAGCTGTGGGAGTGCCCCCATCCCAACCACGCTTTGCGTCTGTGAGGGTTGGGAAGCTGCTGTGCTGTGCACGGGGGTCCACTGGCTCCCAGGGTTCTCCTTCTGCGCCCCTCACCCCAGACTCCGCCTAATGTCATGCTGACGTCTGGGTGCGGAGCCTGGAGAACCAGTTATTCTGCCGTCTGATACTGGAAAGCTGGCCGAACCCCTGGCGAGACAGCCCCCATCCTCACCCCGGAAGTGAAACCTGGCTAAAGATTAGCCGAGTCTGCATGGGGGCCATTGGAGGGGGACCACTGGAGTGCGCCAGCAAGCGCTTGAGGCATGAACGGGCTTGCAGATTAGCTCAGGCTGGAGCCAAGACCTGCGTCCAAGTCTGCAGGAAACTGGGGCCTCGGTTCCATCAGGGTCACGGGTGCCTGTGCACAGGCCGAGGTGGCCTGCAGGAGATGGCAGAGTGGCCAAGGGGTATGCCAAGGACACAGGCCTGCAGCGTCGGTGAGCAGCAAAGGAGAATGTTTGTGTTGGCTCAGGTTCAAGGTCAGGGTCTGGCGATGGTCTTGCAAGGCAGGGCAGGGCTTCTCCAGCAAGATGGGAGAGGAGGTGTGTGTTCTCCCTCCAGCCTCTCTGCTGCTTCTTCTTCTTTTTAAGATACATTTATTTGAAAAGGCAAAAGGCAGCATTAAAGAGAGAGAGATCTTCCTTCTTCTGTTTTACTCCCCAGATGATGGCCACAGCTAGGGCTGGGCTAGTCCAAACCCAGGGGCTTCATCCCAGTCTCCCGTGTCACCACTGCAGGCATGCAAGGACTTGGACCCTCCTCCACTGCTCTCCCAGGCACATCAGCAGAGAGCTGGATCCGAAGTGGAGCAGCCGATACATGTCTCGGCGCCCATATGGGATGCCAGCACCATAGGCAGTGGCTTTATCCAAAAACCACCATTGTGGGCCTGCACTGTGGTGACCTTATATGACCCTAATCACCTGCTAAGGGGCCACAGGGACCCACGTAGGCCACATCCCACCCACACAGGGGTGGAGACCCTTGTGTCTGCCAAGAAGCACCTGGCTATATATGATCTCATTCATGGCCTTACAAAACCCTCACCCTCAGTGTTAGCCTGCTGCAGAGTTAATGAGAGCTTTTTTGTTTTTGTTTTTGGTTGGGCAGGGCCAAACTGAGTAACCTTGAGGACCCGCGGGCCAGCTGTTCCCCAGCCTGGCTGGTGGGAGGGGGCAATGGACCAAGCGCTGGTGGGTGGTGGGTCTTCAGGCCTTCTGGGGGATGTAGACTCAGGCCAAGGGAGCCGGCCAGTCTGTTCCAGCCTGCTCCTCCTGCGGACAGCGGATTAAGGGCCAGAGAGCGAAAGATACAGAGCAAGTCAGAACCCCAGCCGAACTGGGGCTCCCAGCCCAGCACTCCTTTTCCACCGCACAGGGAAGTGCCAGCAGGCAGGGTTCAGTTGTTCCCTGGACAGAGCTGGTGATGATGAACACTGGTGACTTCGCAGCCACCCACTGCATCAGCCCTTGGGGTTCCTGGGACCACCCCCAGCCCCCAGACAATGTCCTTTGGTGCTGCTAGCTACAACGGGAAGGACAGTGGGTTTGCTAGCCAGCCACATGGCTGTAGCTGAGGCCAGGGAAGGAAGGCGAGGCGAGCAGGGGGGCATCCGGGGTCACCGCTGCCAGCCCTGCCCTCCCCGGCACTACCACCTGGAGGCCAACCAGGCAAGTCCAGTCTGGTGGGAACCGGCTTTGGAAGGCTCGCCCTCGGTGAGGCAGTCAATGCAATGACACATGCGCCCGGGTTTGCTGCGTGACTGCCGCCAGGTCCTCCCTCTGGGAGGTGCGGGGAGGGGTGGAGGGGGAGGTGAGCTTCCTTGCATCACCACGGCCCCCTGTCCCTGTGCCTGCTCCGGCTGTGCTTCCCCATTGTGGTTTGAGACCTGTCAGACAGGCAGGGGACAGAGGTCAGGGCCGCCCCCAGGCGCTTGGCGCTTTCTCACTAGTGGCTGCCGTGGGCACTGGGCTCAGCATTCACACTGCCGGTCTGTCCCACCACCCCGCCCTGCCCTGGCCACGCCCTGGGCCCCTGCACCTTCTCCTCCCTCCTGTCCACTCCAGGTGAGTGGGCCGCTGCCCAGCTCTGGGCTCCTTCCCCAGGACCACGTAAACATGTACTTTTGGGAGAGCCCTCTGGTCCCATGGGTTTCCTTTGTGTCTTGTACTTTCCCTGAATTTTTCAAATAAATACGCAGCTCCTTCTTGGCGCTTGGGGGAACATGGAATGAACAGAGAAGTTTATTTTGGTGTTAAACAATGGTGAAATTCACCCAGCGCTTCCTGATGATCCACATTTCGAAGTAGCTTTCTAAACAGCCTGGATTTCAAGGCTTTTGGCACCAACATAGATGTGGTTTTTGTGATTGCATTTCCCCACAAACATTCCAAGTGCCCTTGAAGGTCAGTGTTGCAAGACGTCTCATCCAGGAGGTATCGCCCGAAGGCAACCCGTATTTGGGGGCGCCTTGACCTGGCAGTCCTAACGGGGAGGCTGCATGTCCGCAGGATGGAGTGGCTTGGGAGAAAAGCTTGTTTTGCCAGGGGGAGCTGGCGTGGCCCCAGTTCTCAGTGTGTTTTTTTTTTCTCAGCAATGGGATCCCCAGGATCCACCTGGAGCCTGGCTCTTGCTGGGCAGGCGGCATCCTCCTCACAGCTGCGAGACACCTGCCCCCATGCACTTTTATAAAAGATGTATTTATTTATTATTAGTAAAGCAGATTAGAGAGGAGGGAGAGAGAGAAAAAAATCTTGCATTTGCTGGTTTACTCCCCAAATGACCTCGCCAGCCAGGGCTGGCACAGGCCAAAGCCAGGAGCCAGGAATTTCGTCCAGGTCTCCAGTGTGGTACACTTGGGCCGTACTCCAGTGCCTTTCCAGGCACCTTAGCAGGTGAGCTGGATGGCAGCAGAGCAGCCGGGGCCAGAATCGGTGCTCCCACAGGATGCCAGTACTGTGGGTGGTGGCTCAGCCTGCTACGGCACAAACTTGCTTTCCATGTGGCTGGACCACAACATGAATGCTTGTCAGGGACAGATACGCCAGCTGCTGCTGCCTGAGTTTGTGCTGAGCAGGGTCCAGGCCTTGCTGTGTTCACGGGGTTTGTGGCCAGCTGTTTATCATGCGCCCACTGTGGTCTCACTGCTTGCTCAGACCAGAGTTGATGGGACGGAGCTCCCCTTGACCCACCTGTCAGAACCAGAGGATGGGGAGGCAGGGTGGTGTGACAGGTCCCCGGGGTGACCCTCTTATCCCCTCGCCGCCCCCTCCCAGGATCCTGGCTCACTGCCCGTCTTGTCTCTGCAGGGCTCACCGCAACGACATGGAGACCATCTACCCCTTCCTCTTCCTGGGCCTTGTCTACTCCTTCCTGGGGCCTGACCCCTTCGTGGCCTGGATGCACTTCCTCATCTTCTTCCTGGGCCGCCTGGTGCACACGGTGGCCTACCTGGGGCGGCTGCGGGCGCCCACCCGCTCCCTGGCCTACACGGTGGCCCAGCTGCCCTGCGCCTCCATGGCCTTGCAGATCCTATGGGAGGCGGCCCGCCACCTGTGACCACTCACAGCCACCACTATCCCCAGGGACCGTCCCTGGCTTCAGATTGTGATGGGCCCAGGGTCTCCTGTTGAGCCGGCTTCTTGGGGTCCCGCCTGAGAGGGGTGGGGAGCTGTGTGTAAGTGTGTGCCTGTGTGTAGATGGTGTGTGTCCTCCTCTGGGCGCCCTCCCCCGGTGGAGGACGGTGGGCTCTGTGTGACCGGTCACTCAGGGTTTTTTCTCCTTAAGCATGTGTGAATTTTGGAAGCAGCAATGTCCACCCTAAGAGGAGTCGCATGGCTGTGTGTGCCTGGATGCGTGTGCCCGGGTGGGCTCCTGCTTGAGAACACGTGTGTGGTTTTGTTCATTAAACTGGAGTTTTGGAGCAGCTGGTCATGGTCTCTGGGATTGCGTGCTCCTGGCGTCTCCCGTGCACCAGCAGGCCTGGGGCTCCCACCTGCTGGTGCCTGTCTGTGGCCCGATGGTCAGGACTGGCCCCTGACCCTGAGTGGCCAGCAGCTTCCCTCAGCGGGCTTCCTGGGTCCTGTGGGCGTCCCCTTCGGCCTCAGCCACCCCTCACTGTCCGCTCTCCCAGGGAAGCTGATGCCGACAGTAGGAGTTCCACTTCTGAACTCAGGGTTCTGGGACTCCTCCAGGCGCCCCGCAGGGACCCCCCCCCCCAGCTTTTCTGGCGATGGGATCCCGCCCTGCAGGACCCCAAGAGCAGGGAGTGGGGCTCAGGGAACCCCAGACCAGCTGCAGGTGCAGCGGCCCCTGCAGCTCCGCCTGGCGCTGGAAGCAGTCACACTGCCCCCTGGTGGTAGGACGCGACCCCACACCTGGACCGCAGGTGTCTACGCAGGGACAAATGGAAGGGCAGGACCGTGTGGAGCATCTGGTTTGCTAGGCATTGAGCTGAATGCGACTTTCCCCCCATGCCTGAGAGAGAGACACGTCTGCTTCTGAGAGGAGAAAGGCCGAGGTGAAGAGGGGGACCAGTGTCCTGTTAGACACAGCCTGGGAACGCTGCGTTATGTAAACTGAGCCCAGGCCCCCTGTGCCCTCACTGGTCAACTCTACCAGCCCCTTCTCTGTGTTCCCGAGCTTGCCATCAAGCAACAATATGAAACTCTGGCCCAAGGGGCAGAGACCAAGAGCTAGTGCCCAAAGCCCAGCGGAAGGCGGCGGGCAACAAGATCGTCCCCTGACCCCTGGATCTTCCTCTCTCTCTCTTCTTTTCTTTTTTTTTAAGATTTACTTATTTTTATTGCAAAGGCAGATATACAGACAGGAGAGACAGAGAGGAAGGTCTTCCATCCGATGATTCACTCCCCAAGTCCCCACAATGGCTGGTGCTGCGCCAATCCGAAGGCAGGAGCCAGGAACTTCCTCCAGGTCTCCCACGCGGGTGCAGGGTCCCAAAGCTTTGGGCCGTCCTCTGCTGCTTTCCCAGGCCACAGGCAGGGAGCTGGATGGGAAGTGGGGCCGTCAGGATTAGAACCGGCGCCCATATGGGATCCCGGATGTGCAAGGCGAGGACCTTAACCACTGCGCCACCGCCCACGAATGGTTTCTTATAATACACATTTATCATGAACTTTTTAAAATAAAAATATTTATTTATTTCAAAGAACTCCGCAGAGAGGGGGAGAGAGAGAGCTTTCCCGTTCACTTGTGCTCTCACCCCCAAGACGGCCACAGCGGTCAGCACTGAGCCAGGCCAAAGCCAGGAGCCAGGGACTTCTTCCGGGTCTCCCAGGTGGGTGCAGGGGCCGTCCTCCGCTGCCTCCCATGGTGTCCGTTAGCGGGGAGCTGGATGGAACATGGAGCTGCCACTTGTACCCAGGCATTCGTGCAAAGTCAAACGCCAGCCCCAGGCTCTCTTTTGGAATTCACTGGAAACTCCCCAGAGAAGCTGCTGGGCGGTATCCGTGTAACAATGGCCGCCTGGTGTCTGGGCCTGGCCAGCGAGAACGCTGGAAATAGCTCTACTCTTTGACTTTTAGAAAACAATAGGACGTCTGTCTCTATTCTCCAAATATAAAACTATAACATTGAATTATAGTTTTTTTAAAAATGTATTATTATTATAGCTGCTAATGGTCCAGAGTTTAATCTGATATTTTACAAAGCTGATACCAGGAGCCAACATCATGGCATTGTAGGCTAAGCCTCTGCCTCTGGCACCAGCATCCCATAGGAAGGCTGGTTTGAGTTCCAGCTGTTCCACTTTAAAAATTTTTTTTTTAATTTTATTGGAAAGTCAGATATACAGAGAGGAAGATCTTCCCTCCACTGGTTCACTCCCCAAGTCCCCACAATAGCTGACACTGAGCCAATCTGAAGTCAGGAGCCAAGAGCCTCTCCTCGGTCTCCCACGTGGGTGCAGGGTCCCAAGGCTCTGGGCCGTCCTCAACTGCTTTCCCAGGCCACAGGCAGGGAGCTGGATGGGAAGTGGAGCTGCCGGGATTAGAACCGGCGCCCATGTGGGATCCCGGGCATGCAAGGCGAGGAGTCACAATTCCATCTTGAGTTATTGTGCCAGGAACGCTCCTCCCCCCGCCCAAAATCATGAGAACAGATCTGCTGCAGGTTGGTGGGGACCTGCATCTCCATGGGAACCCCCCCCAACCGTGCCTTCCAGAGCTGGGGCTCCAGGGGCCCACTCCCAGGTGAGACCCCCTCTCTGGCAGGGAGCCCCAGCTCTGGTCTGGCCAGTATCTTCCAGAAGCTTTTACCAGGTCGGTTCCTTGTCCGGCTCTTCTAAGGACACTGCTGTACGCAGGCCTGCCATAGTCCCACCAGCTCACTCACTCCTGCTTTGCTGCCTACATGACTCCTCCACCATCCTCCCCCTGTGTCCCCGACTGGTCAGGGCCATCACGCCACCTGCCTAAACTCTTGTCCCTGACCAGCCCCTGGACCAAGGAGGCACAGTGCGGGCCAGCAGAACCAGGAAGCCAGGGTCCTGGCCACCCATGTCTCGAATCCCTTCCCATCCAGGTGTGTGTGGGGGTGCAGGCCTGCCTCCTGGAGCTAGGCTGGGATCCCTTTTATTTGTTATTTTTTCAAAGATTGTTTTTTAATTGGAAAGGCAGATCAGATTTTACAGAGTGAAGGAGAAACACAGAAAGATTTTCCATCGGCTGGCTCACTTCCCCAAATGGGTGAAATTGCCAGAGCTGAGCCAATCTGAAGCCAGGAGCCAGGAGCTTCTTCTGGGTCTCTCATATGGGTGCAGGACTTGGGCTGTCCTCTGCCACTTTCCCAGGCTACAAGCAGGGAGCTGGAAGGGACCTGAAGCAGCCAGGACACGAGCTGATGCCCACATGGGATCCTGGCGCTTGCAAAGTGAAGATTTAACCACTGAGCCATCGTGCCAGGCTCCTGGGGCTCTCTTTTAGCCGGAAGATCTGGCATGGGAGCCAGGGGAAGGGGCTGGCCCCAGCTGTCCTCAACTGCACACCTCACTGATGTCACTGGTTGGTGTTACTGGGTGGGCTGGGTGCTCCCAGTGGGCTGGCGCCTTGGCTGGCAGAGACCCTTGCTCTGGCTGAGGCTGCACCTCCAGCCTGCACCTCCCTCACTCCACAGTGAAATACCCAGAAGAGTCCCCAGCCTCTGCAGGCCCAGGAAGCATGGGTTCTCGCACCTGCCACACGGTCGTTCAGCAACTCACTCTGCTTGGTCCAGGAGCCCACAGCCGCCCCATCTGTCCCCAGCCATGCAGTGGAGGATGCCACGCTGCCCAGCCACAGGGCAGGGCTCTGCCAGACTCCCAGGGTGCTTGTGGGGCGCAGGATGGAGATGGGGGCTCAGGACAGGTGTCTGCCCCTCCCCGCTCCCCTCCAGGGCCCACACTGCCCACGGTGGGCAGGCAGAGATTGAATGCTATGGAGAACCCTGCCAAGACCAAGGCAGGGGTCCAAGGCTGCCCCTGCTGCCAGAGCCAGGCCCCTGTTGGGCCACTCAGCTCCCCGCCCCCAGCAGCCACCACTGCTTCTACCCTAACCCTCCTGCAACTTTTTGGGGGGAGGCTTTAAAAAAACCTGTTTATTTCTTAAAGACAAAAGCTCTAGGGTTTTAATACACAGACTGGTGAGGTCCCTGGCAGCCCCTTGGGCGCTTCCTGGCCCAGCCCCTCCAAGGACGGGGCGGTGGGCGGCACCACGGGGGAACAAGTGTCCTTCCGCAGGGACGCGGGAGTCCATCCGGGGCACCATGGCCAGCCTCCCCCAGGACAGGGGTAAGAAGTTCCTCCCCGTTCAGCGGTCTCCTCTTCTGTCGGTTGGTCGATGAGGAGGCCAGTCACGGCTCCTGGCGGGGCCGGCCCTCAGTTCACCGTGGGCACTTGGCTGTGATGCAGGCTGAACTCCTTGGCCTTGAGACGCAGGCTGGCGATGCTGTTGGCCATGTTGACCCCTGGGGTCGCGGGACCAGAACTCCCTGGACTGTAGGAGGGCACGGAGCTGGGGGTGACAGGAACAAGAGGACACACAGGTAAGGCTGGCCCATGGCCTGCAGCTGACTGCTGTATCTGTTGGAGCTGCAATCTAGCCCCTGGTCCTGCCCCTCAATCCCCCGTTCACCATCCTCACATACACCCAAACATCAAGCTCGCTCTCCTTAGGGTGCCTGGCCTGGGGCGGGACTATCAGAGGTGGGAGGAGCCTGGGCATCCAGGGTAGGCGCTGCTGGCCTAAAGGGGCTGCCCATTTCTGGGGCTGACCTCTACCCTGAACCCTGGAGGGCAGCCCCGCCTCCCACGGGACTCCAGCTCCCATGCAAGACTTTTGGGGTCCAGCGGTACCCCTGACTTCTGGAATCTCCCCCTTCCTTCCCGTCTGGCCACTTTGGAGTGTGTTCTTGACTTCCACCCACCCCGTTCCCACTCCCTCTGCCCGCCCAGCCTCGGGCTCTGGCCTGAACCATGACATGGGTGCTGGACCTTTCCATAGGGCAGCTCCCTTGGGGATGGAGGGCTGGGAAGTCTTGCCTCTGTTCCTCCTTGTGCACGGACACACACACCCCTGTGTGC
This sequence comes from Ochotona curzoniae, assembly GCF_017591425.1. NCBI lineage: Eukaryota > Metazoa > Chordata > Mammalia > Lagomorpha > Ochotonidae > Ochotona > Ochotona curzoniae. The sequence continues at coordinate 4,287,440 of NW_024467106.1, forward strand.
ACGCAAGCACCTGCAGCCATGCACACATGCACGCTGGCAACACTCACACACGGGTTGTGAGCACGCATGCAACTTACCACCCCTTGGTTCCCCCAGACACAAGGGGCCAGGCACGTTGCTCCCCCCAGGAATGTCCCCTGCCCCATCCTGTCCCCAACCACAGGGTACCCACTCTCACCTGTAGGGAGATGAGGCCGTCCAGGAGAGATAGTCAGAGCTTAGGGTGGTGGGCCGGGGGGCCACGGGCTGCTCAATGGCAGCCTCCTGGCTGTAGGACTTGAGCAGCGAGGCGGAGCGGTTGGCCAGCATGGCCCGCTCGTTCCGGCGAAACTTGGCACGACGGTTCTGAAACCAGACCTGGGGCAGGATCGGGGGAAGGGTAACAAGGAGCTGGGGTGGGAGGCTGCAGAGGGGCACTCCAGCCCCAGAGGGCCGCGGGGGCGGTGAACCTGCCCCACCACAAGCCCGAGCCAGCAGCATCATTTGTAGGAACCTCAGTGACCTCATCTGTAGAATTGTGCAGCAGTGTGGCACAGCTGGTTCGAGTCCCAGCTGCTCCACTTCCAACCCAGCTTCCTGCTAGACCTGGGAAAACACTTGGGCCCCTGAACCCATGTGGAAGACCTGGCTGGAGTTCCTGGTTCCTGCAGTCACTTGGGGAGTGAACCACTTTGCCACTCTGCCTTTCAAACAGATCAGTCTTTAAAGAAAGCACGTGCGATGACCGGAGATACTTGTGGGTGAGTGGGTGGTGGGGGCTGGGCAAATAAATGGACAGAACAAAGAGGAAAAGCCAGCAGGGCCGGCTGTAGCAAAGGTATTACTCCTCCAAGTCTGAGCCCCGCCCCGTTCTAAAAACGACATTGCCCAAAACCCCCTTTTGTCATCGCATTCCTCTCCCCTCTTAAAACAGACTGCGTGACGTTCATTTCATAGGGAGGAACTCAGGTAGAGAGGCTGGGTGACTTGCTCAGTGTCACACAGTGAGTGAGTGGGGAGGTCGGATGGGAAGCCTGCAGGTGCGTGATGCGGGGCGCTCACCTGCACGCGCGCCTCGCTGAGGTTGACGCGCCGGGCCAGCTCCTCGCGCACGAAGGCGTCCGGGTAGTGCGTGCGCTCGAACACGCGCTCCAGCGCCTGCAGCTGGCTGCTGTTGAACGTGGTGCGGTTCCGTCGCTGCTTCTTCTTGCGCTTGGCCGCGCCGCCGCGCCCGGGGCTGGGACACTCACCTGCGGAGAAGCCCGGGGTTCAGCAGGGGCCTGTGTTGGGGGAACCCGGGCCCAGCCCCATCACACTGCGTCCCTTTCGTGTTTCATCCAAAGCTCCCGGTTCAGCTCGGATCGCACTTCCTGCGTGCCAAGCGATGGGACAGGGAGAAGCCCTCAGGCACCTCCCACATGGGCCACCAAAGGGAGCAGGTACACTGGCTCATGAGAGACCACTGTCCTGATACAAGGGGGACCAGGAGACAGCCACGTGTTCCCTGCGCTTGGCCCGGCTGGGGGTGGGGTGGGGTACGCAGGACACTTGCTGTCATCATTTGCCAATGAGTCATCATAATAAAATAATAAGAGTATGATCCTAATAGTAAGAAATGGGGGAAGCTAAGGTTCTGGGGGGCTGATGCCTCAGGAACTCCAGACAGGATGCTGGGGTCGTGTCTCCCCAGATCTGTGATGATGGGGAGGGAGAAATATTTAGGAAGGCCCAGTTCTCTGGCTCAAGTTCAAGGGTCTGCAAGAGGTCACTGTTGGAGGCGGCTGAGACTCAGCAGCCTGACCCAAGCTGCAAAGGGCAGCCTTGGGCTTCCTATGCACCTGCTGGACGCTAGGGAGAAGCTGCCTGGGCAGAGATGTCAGCAGGCAAGGCAGGCCCTGGAATCACAGTGCCACGGGGCCGGGGCAGGCCAGGGTACAGGGGACGCTCCGCTCCGGGGCCCTGGCAGCTGGAAAGGCAGGACTTGACGCCATCTGAGGCATGCACGGAACCCTGGGTTGGCACAGCAACACGTTCAAACATTAATTATCTGAGCAGAGGCTGAGAGAGCATGCCCATTCGCTGGCTCACTCCTCAAATGCTGGTGCCAGCCAGCCAGGGGGACAAATCCAGGAGCTAGGAGCCCACGTGAGGTCCCTCATGCGGGTATCAGGAATACAGTCCACCACAAGCCAAGTTTTCCCTGCTGCCTCTCGGGCGTGAAGCTGGAGCTGGGAGTTGAACTGGGACCCTGGAGGATGGGAGGGGCAGGCGCCTTAGGGGCAGGTCAGCGCCTGCCCCCCGTTGTGCCACCGTCCATCTTGGCACCACACACTGCAGCTCCTGTAGCAGGTGGATGTCCTATGCCTGCTCCCGTAGGAACTCATCCTACAAGTTGTTGCTGTTCGCACAGATGCGGGTTCTTCTCTCTGGAAGGGCGGCTCCTGCTTGGCCTCCTGCGCCATGGCCTGCTCTGGTCCCAGGCTGCCCCATGGCTTTGACCCCGGCCCCGCCTACAGGTCCATGGCGTGCTGTCAGCCTCTGCCACAAAAAGAGGCCTTGCTATTTCTGCCAGTGCATATTTGGCACAGACCCCTAGGAATGGAATGTCATAGGGGGCCAGCGAGTCCTTGCTGAGGGGCCAGACCTGTTCCACTCGCGATTCTGTGGATGCCACGGCCAGCTTTACATGGCCAGTCCACGTCTCGCTGTGTTCTTTGCACGGTGCCAGGCCTGTAGTGAGCTAAAAGTTTCTAGAACATTCCAGGTTGCCAAAGAGCCCCGCCCTGCAGCAGACAGCAGCTAGGTAAGTAGAGGCTAACCTGGTCCCCAGGGGCAGCCGAGCTCGGCGTGAGCCACAGCGCCGAATGCACCAGCGTGGGGAGACCTGGTTTGGGACTCTGGGCGGTGGCGTCAGCCTGTGGAGCGTGCAGGAGACAGGCAGGGGTGGAGACGGCGCAGGAGCGAGCCGGGCTGGCAGCCATGCAGGCCTCCCCCGTCACCCCTCCCCGGGAAAAGGCCAAGGAGGATGATAGCTGGGGGCCTGGGAATGGCTCCCACCCCCCACCCAGCGATGGGGAGAAACGTGAGACCACAACAAGGGCCTTGGTGCTGAAAAGCCCAGGGGGGTCAATAGCTTGGAGGCAGGGCCATGGAAGCTTCTGGAACTCTCACCTGCTCAGAGCCGATTTCTGCCCTCCTGCAGCCAAGGTTTCTTGGGTTGCAGAAGGTGCCAGAGTCAAAACGACCTTTTTGGGGGACATCCTGAGCGACTCAGAACTGGGGGTGCCTGCATGGAATTCACCCAGTGACCTCGGCCCACCAAGCTGGCTCTTGGGAGGGAATGGGGAGGATTGGAGCTCAGATTCTCATGCAGATTGGGGCTGGCTCCACCCCCACAGCCGACCACAATGGCTCCCAGGGTCACAGGGCCATCAGGATAGGGCGGCCCCCACACTCCTTACCCCAAATCTCTGGCACCACAAGGCTGTTCTATACACAGGCTGTGTCTCGCCCAAGCTGGCACTGAGACCCGTATCTGCCGGCAGCTTAGCAGCCCAAGGCTGGGAGCCCTGTCCCTGGGGCCGCTGACCTGCCGCTGCGAATGGGGACACGGCAGGGCTGTCACATTCCCAGGCACAGCACTCAGGGCCCACTCCTGGCCAAGCACACACCCATGCCTCCACTCTAGCCCGTGGGAAGTGATCTGCAGGAGTCGGTGCGCCTGCGGCTTCCACAAGGGATGCCAGGCAGCTGCAACAAGCTGTGAGCTGGCAGATCGCCCTCATGTGGTGCAAGTAGAGTGGCCAGTGCCCAGCCTGGGATGAGAGGCTTGGTCAGGCTGGCTGACGGGCAAGGCTGGGTGCAGGGGATGGCAGTGGGAACCCCCAAGGCTCTGTCCAACAGAAGAGCAGAGAGCAAGATCTTCCAGCCGCTGATTTTCTCCCCAGATGGCTGCGGCAGCCAGGGCCGCGCCAGGCTGAAGCCAGGAGCTTCCTGCACGTGTCCTACATGGGTGCCGGGGCCCAAGCACCATCTTGCGGCTGCTCTCCCAGGTGCGTTAGCAGGGAGCTGGACAGGAAGTGGAGTAGAGGGGACATGAACTGGTACCCATATGGAATGCTGAATTAATGCAGAATTAAAGGGGGGACTTATTTTGGTGCAAAGAAAACTGCAAAATTCCATGTGATTTTTTTTCATATTACGAGTTTCATGGGAACTTTTTGAAGATCCGCTTGTAGGCAGGGCCTTCAAATAGTTCTGTGGCAAAATAAATTCTTGGTTGCATTTTCCATGAATGCTTCAAAGCCCTTGTGCACCATGGCTGTGGGTCAGTGAACGGTGAGTCCAGATGCTAGCCCACGTCCTCGCCCCTTGGCAAGACTGTCCTGAGCCACGGTGTCCCTGTGTCCCCAGCAGCCCAGCCCACGGCGGGAGGGGCCCCTGGCCACCAGGGCTCAAGCAGCGGCTCCTGCTGGAGGTGGGGCGGTGGGGGCGTCTCGCCTCTGGGGGCTGCTATCTGATATCATGGCCTTCCTTCCGCCCAGCACCACCGTGCTGGGTGGGGGTGTCCCTGGGAAGCTTAGCCAGTCTGCAAGCATTTCAAGAATAAATAAATAGTCCCTGAGAGAGAAAAGCCTTGGGCCTTGGGTGCCCCGCAAGGCCAGCTCCACCCCCAGGCCTCTTCCTCTGCCTCAGATCGGCAGATGCAGAGTTGTTCTGGCTGACCACGTCCCAAGCGCCCCCTTTTGCTCCATCCAAGGATGAAAGTGCCTCCATTGGAACTGGCTGTGTGGACACCATCGTGAGGGGCCCGCGCAGGGAAGAGGCAGCCAGATGGGGGTGGCCGCCAGCATCCGCCTGTCCCCCAGTTCCATCACGATGGGGATAAAAGGGAAGATGACAGTGGCCGCTTTTTTGCCTCTCATTCGTTTCCCACGCGGCTGCTGCAGGGCTGAGTCGGGCGGATGGAAGACAGTTAGACGGCTCTCAGCCCCCTGCTCCTGCCCCACACCCGGGGTTTTTCTTACTCTGTCCATCCGGATAATGGAAGGGCCTCAAGAGCCTGGAGGGAATTAGCTGAAAATTCTCCCCAAGACAAATAAACCGGCCCCTTCGGCTTGGCCTCGCTCGAGCTGTTGAGAGACGCTCCGTGTTTGTGCTGCAGCCAGTCTGTGCCTGACCCCCGGGGCTGCAGTCAGCTCCAACCCAAATAAATAACTTTTATTAATTAGCATTTATCCCGACCCGCTACAGCAGCCCCCCACACCCTCTACACCCCCGTGATCGTCCTGCCAACACGGTCACAAAAATAAACCCCAGGTCCCTGGGACCTTGATGTGGATTTCACAAATTAACACTGGGCCCCCGGCCAGGGCCATGGGAGCCATGCAAGCCTTTCTGGGTCTCCCACGCAGATGCAGGGTCCCAAGGTTTTGGGCCGTCCTCCACTGCTTTCCCAGGCCACAAGCAGTGAGCTGGAAGGGAAGTGACACATGAACTCGTGCCCATGGGGGATGCTGGTGCTTGCAGTCAGAGCATTAGCCAGTTGAGCCATCGTGCTGGACCCAGTACTGGCCTTTTTAAAACTAAATGAATAGACACAGTAGCCTAGTGGCTGGGGTCCTCGTGTTGCATGTACTGGGATCCCAAATGGCCACATGGGGGGTAAACTAGCAGATGGAAGATCTTTCTCTTTGTCTCTCCTTTTCTCTGTAAATCTGACTTGCCAATAAAAATAAATTTTAAATAACACTAACTAAATGAAAAGGTGGGTGGGGCTTGGTTTGGTGTCAGGGCAGCTGGCCGCAGAGGGCAGCAGGAGAACCCTTCACAGCCTCCTCATCTCAGGAGCCGCCTACAGCTCCATTTCACACATGAACAAACTGAGGCATGGGAAATGATGCTATACACTACAGCCACGCATGGCGAGGTAGAGGTCAGAGCTGGGATTTGAACATGGAGCCTGCAGTGTGGCGCAGAGCCCTGGACACCTGCCCATGCTGCTGCAGCATGACCTCACTCGCTTGCAAAGGTGGACCCCCAGGACTTGATGTGGTGGGGACTCCAAGGGATCCCCCACGGGCCTCAGGGAGTGAGGAGCAAGTGGGATACCAGGGAAGACGAGGCAGGGCTGGAATAGACTGGAAGTGGGGTGTGGGGGAGGAGAGACGAGGTGGGGGAGCGGAGAGGAGGAAGCCCACAGAGAAGGTGCCAGGCTTCTAGAACAAGAGTCTGGCATGTGGACCAAGAGCAGCTCCCGCCTGATACCAAGTTGGTCTCAGCTGCGGACACTCAGGGCCAGGCGCAAGGCACACCAGGAGGACTCGGATCTCAGCTACGGCGTGCAGCCGTCTGCACCCAGGAGCCCACCCAGTCTACCCTGGTGGGTGTGGCCAGGGCAGGTGGCCTTGGGGCTGACCAGCTGCTGATGTTCCTGGGACCAGCGCTCGGGAGGACAGGCACCCAACAGTCAAGCTGAGCCCCCAATGTTCCTTCCCCTCCCTGGCTCACCTTCATGTCTCAGTAGAGATGTCACCTCCACCAGGGAGCCCTCCTGGGCCTCCCCCCAAGCTGAGGCTCTCAGAGCTCTATGCACCATCCCCTCCCTCACCCCTCACTATCACCATCACATTTCAGGGTCTCTGAAAAGTTTGATAAATGTTTGTTGAGTGAATGCAGGAGCAAGGAGGTGCGGCCTGGGAAGACCTCAGAGCCTGCCCTCCCATCTTGGGGTTTGAGGTCCTACAGACATGCTGCCCATGAATTCACAACCCCAAGATACCGACATCAGCTTGGAGAGGCAGAAAGGCACCTCAGGCTGGCCCTGGGGCTCAAGACACCGGCGTGGTCCCCAGGGGGGTCCCATGCCCGGTCCAATACCGCACGGAGGCAGGATACTCCAGCCCTGCGGCCAGTGACCAGTGTGGTTGCCCGTAGGCTCAGGGTGACCTTGAAGTTGGAGATAGACTCCCTCATGGCCCGCAGAGCACTGCAGGAAGCAGCAGGTTCCCCAGATACCACATACGTCTCTACACAGCCACAAGACACCGAGCAGTCCCAGCTGAGCAGCCCTGGGCAGGCAGCACAACCCCTTCCTGCTGCAGGGCCTTTGTACATGATGTTCTGACCACCTAGCACCTTTGCCCTGCACCTGCCTGGCTAACGCTGCCCCAGTCCAGATGCCCTGCCCCCACGGCCTTTCTCTGCCCAGTCCAGTCTCCTGGGCTGGAGGGGCAGGGCTGGGTGGGGACCAGGGGGCCGGGGAGGGGGAAGGAGGCAGCCCTGGGCTCAGAATTTGGTCTCAAAACGGGGTGAGCGACTGTCTGGTTTTCATCTAAGGTCCATGGCAAATTGCCAAATGCATTGCAAATATCCCACATTTTAATAACGGGTTGGTATGGTGGGGATGGGGGTAGGGCCACTCTGTTAACCATTTCCAGGCCAGAAGAGGTCTCTGCTAAGACCCTGGGATTGAGTTTTTTCCCCTGATTTTTTTTTTAAATATATATATTTTTTCATTTTTTTTAAAGATTTATTTTTATTATTTTCTTATTGGAAAGGCAGATATACAGAGAGGAGAGACAGAGAGGAAGAGCTTCCGTCCGATGATTCACTCCCCAAGAGAGTGCAACGGCCGATGCTATGCCGATCCAAAGCCAGGAGCCTCTTCCGGGTCTCCCACGCGGGTGCAGGGTCCCAAGGCTTTGGGCCGTTCTCGACTGCTTTCCCGGGCCACAGGTAGGGAGCTGGAAGGGAAGCGGGGCTGCCGGGATTAGAACCGGTGCCCATATGGGATCCTGGGCGTGCAAGGCGAGGACCTTAACCACTGCGCCACCGCGCCGGGTCCCTATATGTTTATTTTTATTTGAAAGGCAGATTTACAGAGAAAAAGAAAGATCTTCCATCCACTAGTTCACCCCTCCCCCCAAAATGGCAGTGATGACCAGAACTGAGCCCATCTGAAACCAGGAGCCAGGAGCTTCCTGTGGGTCACCCACGTGGGTGCAGGACCCCAAGGTTTCCCAGGCCACAAGCAGAGAGCTGGTTGGGAAGTAAAGTAGCTCAAAGCTGGGATGCCAGCGTCACAGATAAAGGCTTAGCCTACTATGCCACAATGTCAGCCCCTCTCCCTGACTTTCAAGAGCTCCTGGGTCTTTCAAGCTTGCAGCCAGCTGGGAAGGTGGGGTGATGGTGGGGAGCTAGAGACTGGACATGGGGCCCTCATTTTGGGGCTGGCATTACGATGCAGCATGTTAAGCTGCTGCTTGTAAGGACAAGAGCAGTGGTTCAAGTCCTGGCTGCTCCACTTCCCATCCAGCTCCCTGTTAGTGAGCCTGGGAAAGCAGCAGAAGATGGCCCAAGTGCTTGGGCCCCTGAACCTACACAGGAGACCCAGACGGAGTTCCAGGCTCCTGGCTTCAGCTTGGCCCAGTCCAAGCCATTATGGCCATTTCCAGAGTGGACTGGCAGATGGAAGATCTCTCTCTTCCTCTCCCCTCTTCTCCTCACTCTCCTTTTCAAATAAATAAGACATATCTTTTTTTTTTTTTCAAGTCATTCATTTCGTAGATGGAGAAACTGAGGCACATACAGGGTTGCGGCTTGACTGAGGGCTCCCAGCACGAGGAACTCTAAGTTCTGCCCAGGATGAAGGCAGACGCCCCGGACGCTCCTGCTCCTTCCAGCTCCGTTCCGGCTTCCAGGAGGGGCCCCATTGGCAGCCCACCCAACCAGCAGGTGCGATCTACTCTGAGCAAAAGAGACCCGAGGAGTCTCGGGTCCGACCCTCATCGGGAGGAGCACGTTAACTGAACCCCCAAAGGCTGCAACAGCTGGGGACTCTCCCAGCGAGGACCCTCCCCCCCCCCACTCCCCCAGCAGCATCTCTCCTCTGGCTTGCTGTAGCGCCCCCTATCTGGATCACAGGAGAGTGCACCTTGCCCCTTGTCTGCCCTGGTCAGCGGAGCAGGCAGCACTGGCCCATCCCTGGCTCCCTGGAACAGGGATTTGTCACCCACTTGTGAGTCCCCGGCTGGACTCCCCGCCCCATCTTGCCGAGGGCTTTGAGGGTCACTCTCTGGGTGTGTGGTTGGAAAGAGGCATCCCTCCTTCCCCAACTTGCCTGTTTTTTTCCCCAGTTGGTTGGTTTGGGGGCTTCTATTTCCTTAGCCTCTGTGGTGTCACAAGGCACGCTGACCCCTAAAATGTGCCCATTTCTGTTATGCAGCCTGGGTGGGTTCAGAGAGGTGGCGCTCCTCCACCCCTGCCCAGCACCATGGTCACACAGCTGAGGGAAAAACAGCCCTGGCAGGGCCCGGTTGCCTGAGCTCGTCCTCAGGTCCACCTGCACACATAAGTCCCAGGGGGCGGGGAAGGGGCGTCTGGCGGGGCCCGGATAGGGTGGTCCGGTATGCCAATGACACTGGGTAAAGCCCACTGGCTGCCCAGTAGGGGTTGGTTTGTGGGCTTGCAGGGGGCCTGAGGGATGGCACAGGTGGGGCCAAGCGGGGACACGAGGGCTCAAGTCCAGAATTGCGGTCTGACTGTAGAATGCATGTGTCGGAAGTGGCTAAGATGGAGCAGATGCACTCGGAGGATACGGCAGCCCACTGGGGCCTGCAGAGGACATCGGAACCACAGCAGAGGAAGTTGGACAACAGCCCCCAACCAAGCAATGACAGCAAATATCTGGGCAAATGGAGACGCTAAGGTGGACTGTGTCAGCCAATGGCCCTTGCAAGGACTTCCTCATCCTTGGATCAGTGAGATCGACAGCATTTCAGAACTGTTGAAATCACTTACGCAGAGCCCTCGGACCGTGCCCCACACCAGGGACCCCAGTTGACATCAGGTAGCCGTTCCCCACCCCTGGGGCAGTTGGGACGCTTGGTGCGGCTTCTCCCCTTCCCTCCCCTCTTCTCCCACATACAAGAAGAAGAAAAAGAAAATTTGGAAACAATGGTCTCACCCACTCACTTTCCCCTTAACTCTCGATCCTTCCCACCTTGACCAATGATCAACAAAAAAGGCCCTGGGTCAGGAGCCTGAGTCAGGCACCTGCTCCCTGCCCAGGTCCAGCAGCCTTTCTGGCTCTGCTGGGCTCGGCCATGTCTGAACCGGGGGCATACCTGCCCACCCTCTACCAGCCAGAGCAGCCCCAAAACACTCCCGGCTTCCTTCTTTCTGTTTTACGGACAGGGAACAGCGTGAGCCGAGCCTACCACTGGGGAATGTTTGAAAGGAGACCACCTTGCACGCACTTTCTATTCAGTGTTTGCGTGGCTGGACAGTGTACAGGAATCTCAACGTCTTTTCTACCTGGGATGTGGGTTAAGAATCCAGGATTGGGGACCTGGCGCAATAGCGTAGTGGTTAAAGTCCTCACCTTGGGAGCTGGTTCTAATCCTGGCAGCTCCACTTCCCATCCAACTAACTCCCTGCTTGTGACCTGGGAAAGCAGTTGAGGACGGCCCAAAGCCCTGGGAACCTGCACCCACGTGGGAGACTGGGAAGAGGCTCCTGGCTTCGGATCGGCTCAGCTCTAGCCATTGTGGTCACTTGGGGAGTGAATCATCGGATGGAAGATTTTCCTCTCTGTCTCTCCTCCTCTCTGCATATCTGACTTTCCAATTAAAATAAATATTTAAAAAAATAAAAATAAAAAAAGAATCCAGGATAGGGGGCTGGCACTGTGGGGTAGTAGGCTAAGCTTCCACCTGCGGCACTACATCCCATACGGGCACTGGTTCGTGTCCCGGCAGCTCCACTTCCCATCCAGCTCCCTGCTTGGGAAAGCAGTAGAAGATGGCCCAGACCCTTAGGACCCTGCACCCATGTGCAAGATCTGGAAGAAGCTCCTGGTTCCTGGCTTCAGATCAGCTCAGCTCCAGCCATTGTGGTCATTTAAGGAGTGAACAAAAAGAATGCAGAGATTGATTCAGACACTGCCAGCATCCCGTGTGCGGTGTCACAGGCTGTGCACTGCCCACTCCAGGGCTGCTGTCCTCACGGGCTGCAACGTGACGGGCACCCCCTACAGCTCCCCAGGGAAGCCCAGCTCCACCCCAGGCCTTCCCAGAAGAAGCTGAGTTCAAGTCCCACCCTCCTGTGCCAGCTGTGTGTGCTCTGGCAACAAGCAGCTTTATCCGTTTCCTAACTAAGAGACACTCCTGGCGTCCACTGACATGGGCTTAGGTCCCGTCACCTCCTGACTTCAGGCAGCAAATACCACGTGACACTGCCAAGTACACACCAGCGGCGTCTCTGAAGCCCTGCTCTCATGTCCCGCATCACGACCATGGCCTGCGTCAGGTCACCCACTGGGAACGCCAACGTGGCTGGACACCCGGGTCTCTTACAGAGTTCGCTTTCTGCTCCAGACAACGTGGGAATTGTCTCATCTGACCCCTGCCGCAGCAGCAGGTGCGTGCTCCATGCCACGGACCTTCAGGTCATCTCCTGCCACCCAGGGGTCAGCACAGCCCATGAGGACATGGGAAAGGGGGGTGCTTCCTGCACAGCCCAGGGACGAGGAGCTGCGGGGCGCTGCCCAGGCTTGGGTCCCAGCTCACCGCACTGTGACCCCAAGAATGCCACTTAGTGGGTCAGTTTTCTCAGTTAGAAAATATGACTAGCAGAGAGCTGGCACTGTGGTATAGTATAAGCCTCTACCTGGGCACCGGCATCCCAGAAGGACACCAGTTCAAGTCCCAGCTGCTCTATTTCCCACTCAGCTCCTTGCTCATGCTCCTAAGAGAGCAACGGGGGATGGTCCAAATTAAAAAAAAAAAAAAAGATGTATTTGTTTTTATTGCAAAGGCAGATATACAGAGAAGGAGAGACAGAGAAAAAGATCTTCCATCTACTAATTGACTACTCGAGTGGCTGCAATGACTGGAGCTGAGCTGAGCTGATCCAAAGTCAGGAGCCAGGAGCATCCCACGGGTCTCTCACGCGGATGCGGGGTCCCAAGGCTTTGGGCTGTCCTTAACTGCCCTCCCAAGCCACAAGCAGGGAGCTGGATGGGAAGTGGAGCAGCTAGAGCATGAACTGGTGCCCATGTGGGATCCCAGGATGTGTAAGGTAAGGATTTAGCCAATAGGCTACGGCGCTGCACCCCCCTATGTCAGGTTTTTAACCTAGCGCCCATGGAGTCCCAGTTGCCACCCTGACAGTGGCGCACACTCCGGGGGGACACATTTGAGCCCCTATAGCTGCCAGGCACAGGCTGTGCCACAGCTCCAGTCTCCATCTTACTTCTAAAGGCAGAGACAACTTGACACCAGGCCTGGAGTGGGATCCCCAGAGCGCAACAGCCCTGACTGGGGTCCATCTTCCTCCTCTGGGTTCTCTGGGATGGAACATCCCAATGGCACAGTGCAGTGAGTGCAGCGACAGAGAGAGTTTCATCTTTACTGCCCCCCCCCACACACACACGCGGGAGCACCCAGGGGACAGGAACATTTCCCTGGGCTCTCTGGGGGAGGGGAGAACCACCGCTCCCATCCCCCATCGACCTCCCAGCGCCAGGGGAGCAGACCCAGGCGGGCGCGCTTGCCCAGGGCTCTGCCTTTCCAGAAGATTCTCTTCTTCCAAGCACCAGGGCCGGCTGCAAACCAAGGGGCAACTCCCCAGCCCCAAGGCCCTGGGGAGTCCTCCGCAGCCAGACCAGCCAGGCCAACTCGCTGCGGTGCCTGAGGCTCCGTGGAGAGCGGACCACCTCACTCCACTCAACGCTTCCCGGAAGGAGTGGGCACCCGCGACACTAGACCGGGGAGGGCAAGGGGCTCCTGGAGCGGATAAAATACCCCAAGGCTGCCGCCAATGAGCCCCAGCCAAGGTCCGGGGTGGACGTGGGGTGTATGTAGCCTTATCTCCACGCGGTGGGCAGAAAGCGCCCCCCACGGCGGCCCCTGCCCCCCGGTTCTCAGTGCGGCCCAGCTTAGGGGAAGCTGTGAGTCAGAATGCCCCGCCAAGCCTACGCACAAACTCGGGAAAACAAACTTTGGGGGGGAGGAGAGGACGAGAGTCCCAGGGAGCCAGGGGGGCTGGGCTCCCCGGGAAGCCACACTGTCCTCCTCCTCTTCCTCCCCGCCCCGGGGAGCCCAGCGCCGCAGGGGGCGCGCCCCCCGCCCCCGCCGGGCCATGTGCGCGCCAGCCCGTGCGTGCGAGCGCGCCGCGTCGGTGGCGGCCAGAGCGGCGCCGCGGCACATCTGGTTCCAGGCGAGCCCCTGGCGCCTGCCTCGCCGCAGAGCCGCGGCCCAGACACACAGACGTTAACAGATCGGCGCGCCCAGCCCCGCGCGGGGTGAGTGCGCCCGGGCGGGGGCCGGGCCGGGGGCCGGGGCGCGGGCCGGGGGCGGGCGCGGCGACCCCCTCCCGCTCGCAGGCTGCAGCCGGGACTGTCCCTTCGCATTCTAGGCACCGACCCAGGGGACACAGCACCCCCGGGCTGGCCGCGAAGGCCACTCCCACGTGCCTGGCGAGGCCCTGGACGGCGCGTACACACACACGCGCGCGCGCGCGCTAACCCTCGGCGGCGAATCCCCCGCTGCTGCCAAGCCCCATTTCACAATGGAGATAACTGAGGCCGACCCCCCACCCGCACACGCACCGGGTCCCCGCACAGGCCCTTAGCAGGGATGCTGGTCGTCACCCGCACGCGCACACACACACCGGAGGCGGCGGCAGGGGCGCGGCGGCGCGGGAATTCTGGCTCCTCAACCACCAGGGCGCACACCTGGAACCCGAGGCCACCAAGTGCCCGCGGCCCAGGCTTCTCATGAGCCTTAGCGGAGGTCCTGGCACCAAGCGCGGCAGGAAGGAAGCCTTGTCGATACTGCCCGGGACTTGGGGTTTCTGCTATGCGCAAGGCCTCCGGCTAGCGGTTTCCTAAAGCTTTGGCCCCATGACCCCAGGCAGCTCAGAGTCCCAGATTTCCTTGGGAAAATCTCTGGGAGAGGGTCCGGGTTGGTAGCCTAGTGGCTAAAGTCCTTGCTTTGCATACCCAAATGAGTGAACTGGGGGGAGGGGCGCCCTCTCATCACCCCCCTCCCTAGTGCTGCAAAAGGGCAGTAATGTATGCCCCCCCCCACTCCCAGGCAGCTTCAGCATCCCCTCCAGGTGGGGGCAGAACTCCCCCACCCCGTCACTGTCCACATCCTTCTAGAATCTTCAGTGTGCCCTCTGACCTCACCTGGGGGCTTACTGACCCCCAGCTGTCAGCAGTCCTAACTTTAGAGGCCTCACTCATCAACCTTGGGGTTAGAGGTCTTGGACTGCTGGCGACCAAGGGGCGGGACCCTCCTCCTGCCCAGCCCCCATCCCATCTAGGCCCAGAGTTCTGGAGGAAGAGCAGCTTGGTTCAGGATGGGGGCACGGAGGGACTCGAGCTGTCTTCCCAGCCCAGGTGAACGGGTGAGCTTTCAAGGAGGGGCCTGGGCTGTTTAAAGGCAAGCCAGTGAAGCCAGCGGACATGGCCAGGAGCCAGTGGCTGGGGTCTGGAAGGCAGCTGGACAGAGACACTCCCCAGGGACCCCAGGGTGTGTGTGGCCATTTCGCCCAGACTCCTCCTAGCCCCCACGTTCCCTCCCCACTCGGGTCCCCTCAGCCCGCCGCCTCTGGAGGAGATGCCCATGGCAGGTGCCAGCATGTGCAGGCCCCATGCGGTTTTCACAGCTGTGGAAGGGACTGTCCTGGCTGTGCTCCACAAACTCCTGCAGGCGTGGGAAGCAAACGCCACCACCCAGGGAGGTGCAGGGTCCCCTCTGGGCGACACAGCCAGTTAGCCTCGCCTCTGGGCTCCAGCACACAAACCACCGACCACCAAACCACCCGGCCACCCAGCTCAGCGTGTGCAGCCCTTCTCCCTGTCTCACAGAGTCAGGGCCAGCCCAGCTCGGCTCACCTGCTGACGACAACCGGGTTAAGGAGGACTCTGAGGGGCTCGGGCTGATGAGCTGGGTCGGCCGCGGGCGCAGGGGAAGTTCCACTAGAGCCAGAATGAGGTCACAGACTCCATCCCTGGCCCCTTGCAGCTGTGTCCCAGGCAGCCCCTTGGAGGTTGCTGTGCCCACGACAGGCAGTGCATCTGAGGAGAACCGTGCCCTGCTTGGCCTCTTGAAGTCAGGAGGCCAGACTTTGCCCAGAGCATGGGCAAGTTGGGCAGGAAGAGCAGCAGCCGCTTTGGACCACTTTATGGTGAGAATGAGACTCACCCCTGCCGGTCAACCTCATGTTGCCAACAAAATGTTGGCACCTGCAGAGCCAGCATCCTATATGGGTACCAGTTCATGTCTTGGCAGCCCCACTTCCCATATGGGTCCCTGCTAGTGACCTGGGAAAGCAGTCAAGGCCCAAAGCCTTGGGACCCTGCACCCACATGGGAGACCCAGAGGAGGCTCCTGGCTCCAAGCCCCGCCCTGGCTGTTGCGGCCACTTGAGGAGTGAACCAGCAGGTGGAAAATCTCTCTGTGACTCTTTATCTTGGTAAATGTCTCAAGTACAATAAAAACAATTTTTTAAAAATCTACCATGAGGAAAATTGCTCATGAAAATTAAAAAAAAAAAAAAACTAAGCAGGGATGTCACCCAGGGCACCATGGCCTGTTGCCACCCAGGAAATGCCAAGAAAAATTGCAGTGAGCCACGGATGGCCTGCAAATCCAGAATCCTGGCCCTGGAGTGCCATGTCCCTGCGGGTGACGCCCAGGCACAGCCCCCTGGGAGCACACCCGGCAGCTGCATACTCTGCTGTTGACCACCCAAGCTGGGAACTCGCATCCACACCAAACCCTGCATGCTCGTCTTCCGAGCCACCACGCTGTGCACAGGGCCGGCCGCCGTCAGAGCTTCATGGCTGCGGGACACAGTGAGCACCACCCGGCTCCAAGGGGCTGCGCTCACACGGGAGGAGGCCAGAGGAGACCCCTGGTACTTGCCAGGAGCTGTGGGTGGGGGGCTGAGTGGGTGGGGCACGGGAGGGCCGTGAAACTTCTCTGAGTGACAGCAGGGTGGTGGGCACACGTGCTGGTCCAGACACCAGGAGTGAACTCTGCGGTGGGGGTGCAAGTGGGGCGGGGGTGTTACGGCCATCGTGTGCTGGGGCAGGTTTTAATGAAACAGGCTGGTGGGGAGAGGGACGCACGGGAGTGGGAAGTGTCCTTCCCGCTCTGTAACCGCAGCGGGTAGACCAGCTCTCAGGGAAGGGGTAATGCATGCCACTCCTCAAAAAAAAAAAAAAAAAAATCTGGGAATGGAGGGTGGTGGGAACAGAAGATAAGCTGAGCAGGTGGGACTGGGTCCCCGGTCCCTGGCGGCAGCAATGCCATTGTGTAGCGGGGCAGGAACGTTGAGACCCTCACCCCACGCCAAAGGGTCAGCCCCCTCAGGTCTGGACACAGCTCTCCCCTGCACGCTCCACTCGGGTGGCACCACAGTGGCAGGTGCACGCCCAGTCCTTGGCCATCCCTTTGGCCCACAGTCGAGTCCTAGCCCAAGTAAGACAGAGCTTTCCTCCACTTCCTGCAGAGTTGTCATGGCAACAATTCACGTCACCAAGCTTAGCCCCCCATGCGCCGTAGGAGGAAGTGGGCATTGGCGATGGATTCAGCTCCCTCCTGGGGGCAGTTCCTGCCCACAGGGCCTGGCTCACAGGGCTGGGGCACCATTCCACACGTCGGCACCCAATGGCCAGATGAAGATGTCGCAGCCTGGAGAGCGGGAGAACCTGACAGAGCCTCAGCCAGAGCCAAGTGCAGGCAGAAGCCAACGATGGGGACCTGCCACCTCAACCTGCAAGATTCAGTCTGGGGAAGCCACTCCCCATGGGCTGCCACTACCCCTGCCAGCATCGCCTGTCCACTCTGGAGACGGGAACCCTGAGATGACAGGACAGAGGACACAGCCAGAGGATGGCAATGGGCTCCTACGTGATCCCTGAGAATGCCCATGCACCTGCTTGCCTCAGCCTCCTTGGGCATCACTCCATCTCATCTCAAGCCCCCTGGCTATCTGAGAACACGCAGGTCTAGCCTGGGACCTGTGCCATCCAATGTCCCCTGCAAGCACTCTAGGCTTCTCTCCTCCTATTGTCATTGGCATGGCTGATGACACAAGTGTGGTGGATGTGCTGCTGCGTGGGGCTGGGGCAGGGAGGCCCAGAGGGAAGGGCAGAGAGTAAATGGGTATACCCCAGAGCCTGGGTCCTCAAGCCTCAAAGTCCTCATCCACCTCAGGAACGCTGCCAGGGGAGTGTCCCCACCACCTAGCATCTCTCAGATGTTGTCAATCAAGTAAAGGGAGAGCCATGTTGGTAACTGTTCCCCAGCTGGGCTGACCCCGGGCCGGTGCCCTGCTTGCTCCGTCTGCCACCGGGCATCCCCCTACACTCAGAAAACACTGTGGCATAGCAAATTCAGCCTCTGCCTGCGGTCTCACATATGGGCATCAGTTTGAGTCCTGGCTGCTCTCCCTCCCATCCAGCTCCCTACCTGTGGCCTGGGAAAGCAGCACGGGTGGGCCCAGGACCTTGGGCCCCTGCATCCATGTGGGAGACCCAGAAGAAACCCAGGGGCCCGCCCTGCAGCTGACCATGGCCTGGTGCACCTCAGTGACTCACTCCCCTCAGCAGCGAGGCTCCCAGTCTCAGGACCAGACCCTCTCCAGCCTTTTGGGGGGCCTGCTCCTCACCAGCATGCTGTTCCCCTTAGGCACCCTGTCGTCTTCAGCCTTTGCACTGCCGTTCCTGCTGGTCAGAACACCCTTCCATTCCGTGTCCACTTCTCATCTATGACATCGCTCTCTGCAGGGACCTGCCCCTCACCCCGGACCTCGGGGCCTGTCTGCCTCTGTCACCATCGCTGGCCTGCTCTGGCTGTGCTCACTGCTTTCGCTCTGCTTGCAGCAGTGCCTGGAAACACTGAATGACCAACGAATAAGTGAATGAATGAAGTCCATGCAGCATGCAGCACCCACAATGCCCACAGCCCTGACTTTGCAAAGCGCCCACAATGCCCACAGCCCTGACTTTGCAAAGACACAGACCTTCTGGAATTAGTTCCAGAAGGCAGGACAGACAGGAAACACACAGGCTGCTGGGGAACCCGCAGATATGCCACTGCCCTTGACCGCAGACAGGTGGACGCATGTTCACCAGCGGGTTCCACGTCAGGGAGAGGGGCACGTGGTGGGGAGCTGAGGCCACACAAGACCCTCCAGGTCTAGCTTGTCTGATCCAGGCAGTGATCTGGGCATCCCAGAGGGCACCCTAGGCCCCAGTACACGGAGGCGGGCCGCAGGGTCCAGCCATCCAGCCTGCTGGGTGAACTGGCAGCAAGCTCTGGTGCTGTTTAGGGAGCTCCGCTCAGACCCATGTCCCCTGGGGGAAGCCGAGTTAGCTCAGCCTGGGGCATCCTTGTGCTGGCCAAGCTCCGCCCTTCAGAGGCCTCGGCCAATCGGCACGCAGCCAGCGTTCCTGACCGGCGCGATTGGTCCAGAGATGGGATTCCCGGGTGGAGTAGGGATTCCCTTCCAGGACAAAGTGGAGCCAGGGAGAGAACCGAGTGGGGAGGGGGGGGCCTGCCGTCACACCCTCGGAGCGTGCCAGACCTGGGTTCTGCATCGGTTAGCTGGCACAGCTCCCGAGACCCCTGGCAGAAGGAGAAGGGTGTGCCCCCAGCTGCAGCCCTGTCTCGGAGACCCGCCTTGGGGCTCCTCTCTTCCCTGCCCTTGCCACAGAGGCCGGCCTGTGAGCTCTGTCACCATGCACTGCAGACAGCAGGAAGGGCAGGCCCTGGAGTTTGATGCGGCCTATCCCTGAGCTGCTCCTGGAGGGAGCCATTCATCTGGTCTGGGCTGTGAGCACCTGTCTGCTTTCCGGGACCATCTAGTGGCTGTATTCCCAGTGCCGGCACGCAGGCCTTCCGTAAGGAGTCCCCGTAGTGGCTCCCCGGGGCCAGTGACTTCACTGATCAGTCACTTCTCTGCTGGGTGTGGAGCAGAGGGGACACGAAGGCCAAGGTCTCCAAGATCTATACTCCCCTCTTCTAACTCCACCCCCGTGGGGCTCAGGCTGGGCTGCTGTGCCAGGGGCTGGGTTGGGCTGGAGATGCCCGAGCAGTCCCCTGGCAAAGCCTGGTGGGCCTGAGCAGGAGGACGTGCTCCCGCTGTCCCTCGGGCTAGGCCCAGCAGACACTGGGAGCAAACAGGCCCTTCACTGCTGCACCCCAGGGTGGGGCTTCTGGAGGCGGAACATGGAGATGGTTTGGGGCTGGATGGGAGGAAAGTGGGAGGGGCCAGCAGCTGCCAGGGGCGTGGCAGGACCTCAGCCCCACTGTCTCAGCGCCCCCATCCTCCCCTGGCCTGAGTGGCTAATAATAGCAATTTGATGGTAGCTGTAACAGAGGCGGGGGCAGCAACTGGCTGTGCCATCTCTGCATCGTGGCCCTTCCGGGCCTGAGGCAGGTGCTGCCACTGACCCTGCTTCCCAGGGGAGAAAACAGGCTCATAGAGGGGGAACCCTTGTCCCGGAGAAGCAGGTGGATCGGTCTCCTCTCCCCAGGGACACTGGGCTGACCCTGCCCCTGGACTGCCTCCTTCCTGACCAGGAACCACGCCTGCACCTGCAGGAAGGTGAGAGAGGAAAAGTCCCATAATGGCCGCGCTCATGGTCACGGTACCCCAAGCCCTGCAGCTGGAAGTTCCCAAGGCTGGCTGCCTTCTGCAGGGGGCTGCGAGCTGGCCCCAGGGACACCGGGGACAGTTCCACCCTTTGGTCCCTCCCCCTGACCAGAGCCGCATCCCACACTGTCGACCCCACCCTCAGACCCGCCATTCACACAGACTCCCATCTGGTCCTGGTTTGGGGTCTGCCTGGCACACTGCCCCTTCCTCCGTGCCCCAAACTCCGTGCAAGTCCCTCCCTCAACACGCCCTGGGCTGCCTGGTCTTCAGAGAAGGACCGAGCCCTATTCTGATAGCAGCTTGTGGCCAGCCAGCAGCGAGACCAGCCTCCCGCCAGTGCCAACGCCGCGTCTAAAGAGGCTTTATCGGAGCCAGGGACTGTCCCCAAGCCTGTGTGTGTGCACAGGTGTGTCAGCGTATGTGTGTGCACATTCTAGATGCCCCGCTCAGTTCCCCGAGGGTGCACATCTGGGCGCCTCTGCCTCCCTCCATCCCCCCTCCTCAGGGCCATCTGACCCACAGATCTCCTAGAAGCTGCAATTAATCTCTAATTTGAATATTTAATGCCACGTTATAAAAATAACTGTGCTGTATTCTATAGGCGTTATTTCGTCATGGAATTAGACACAGTTGGAATTGCAGCCATGCAAAGTCAAGCAAGATGGTGCCTCCCACCCGCACAGTGCCGAGGTTGGATCCTGCATGGC
The DNA here is from genome assembly GCF_017591425.1 of Ochotona curzoniae. Taxonomy (NCBI): domain Eukaryota; kingdom Metazoa; phylum Chordata; class Mammalia; order Lagomorpha; family Ochotonidae; genus Ochotona; species Ochotona curzoniae. The sequence goes on from NW_024467106.1 coordinate 4,307,806, forward strand.
TGAGGCCCAGCGGGGCTGCTCCCAAGAGAGGAGGCCCCTCCCACATCACCAGGAGGCTGGGCTGGGGCTGAGCCCCTCCTCCCAACCCTGTGAGTGCTGGGGACACAGGGAGGACAGGCTGACAGGCAGGGGACACACGCAGCTGGGAGCTCGAGGCTCTGGTGCCCCCAGGGCCTCAGCTGCTCTTTCTGGAAGATGGGGCACCCAAATGCCTGTCTCCCAGAGTGGCAGGATGTGTTGGGATGATTCGTGGCAAGTGCACGGTAGGGCTATCAGGATCATGGTGATAGCAGCGACGATGCAGCTAAGCAAGGCCGTTTGCCCTCCTCCCCCCGCGGCCCAGCCGCCATGCAGCCCAGCCGACCCACCGAGTCACAAGCACCCCACACTCCCTTCATCCTCCATGGGCGCCACAGCTGGACAGCCTGGGATGCCCTTCTCCGTCATGACAATGAAATCCCTCCTCGGAGTCCACACGCATCGTGGCCCGCAGCCCTGGTGTTGGGAGTGGTCACCAGGTCCAGCTGTCTCCCCAGGACGTGTGGCATTTCTGCACCAAGGGGACGGATTGTGGGCTGGGGACAGACAAGGCTGTGGGAACGAGAGCGTGAGCTGGACACGACGCTGGCACCAAGGAAGCCACTGAGCCCCTGGGGAGGGCCCTGGTGACACTCATGACAGACACTGCTCTCAATATGTGAATGGCAAAGCTGGCTCAGGCCTGCCGGGTCACCGTCTCCTGGCCTTCCACCTCTAGGAGACCCTCACGCTCCCCACCCCTGCCGGGCCTCTGTGCCTCCTGCTGCTCCTCCCACCCTCCCACTTCCTTCTGCTCATCCCTTTCAGGCTCCCGTGAATACTGCCTCCTCCAGGCAGCCCTCCTGGTAGCCACTCTCATAGCTCCAGTTAGCTGTTTTTACACCAGAGAACATCTCCTTCCCTGTGTCTGCGGGGTCCCCGGTGCCCAGCCAGGACCTGGGTGGGAGCAAGGAGGAGGGCGGGGCTGACAGAGCAGCTCCTGAAGTCAGGTATCCCCCTCCAGGTGGGCACAACACGTGGCAGCCATGAATCTGCTGTCCTAGCAAGAGTTTTTCTCTCTCTCCACCCCTGCGGAGGTTAGAGGCCTGTGCCCGCTCCAGGAGGCACCAGAGCAACGCGTTCGTGGTTCTCTCTCTGGCAACTTCCCACTCTCCTGCAGGTGGAAGCCAGCGGTTGGAGAAGGCACTTGGGGTGAGGGGGAGCCCTCCAGGGGGAAGGCTTCTGGGGGACCTGCATGGGGGTAGCTCTGGGAGAGGTCACAGTGTGTCTCCAGGTCCCTTTGCCTTGCTGAGCCCCCGTGTGCCCCCTCTATAAGACTCAGGTACAGGTGGAGAAGGCAGGGAAGCGGCCTGCAAAGTGTGGAGCTGGGCGCTGGGCAGGCAGAGTGGGGCACAGGGGAAGGGATCCCCCTGTTCTTCTGCGAATAGAGGGGACAGAGCATATCTTGGTAGTGGGGGAGAAGCGACAAGTTTAACCCGAGGTCTCAGGGGGTGGAGGAGGGGAGGCAGCACCTGCCATGTCCCGGACAAGCTGTGCCTGGAAGCCGGACGAGGGCAAGGCTGGGTCAGGTCCGCTCTGATAAGATCAGATACTACACTTGATTTTAGCCAAAAGGCTGAGAAGCGATGGTCAGGTCCACTCTGGAGACCCACATGCCCCACCTAGCCTCTTCTAACTAGACTTCCACCGTGCTGTGTGACCTGGGGCTGGTCCCTGAACCTCTCTGAGCCTGTCCAGCTGTACTCACAAGAGTGGACGGCCCTTCTGAGGGCTCGTCCTGCACTCGGCTATCTGAGCATGTAACTCCCACCATCTTGCTAGGCAGATGGCCACCTTGCAGAGACAGAAAGACACTGGACAAGGCCACACAGCTGCTTCAGAGCCTGGCTAGGGTCCCAAACCCAGCCTCTGGTTTCAGTGCTGCAGACCAAGCCCCCTCCTCAGGCGGGGGACCGTGATGGCCCCGGCTAGGGGCCCAGCTCATCAGCAGAGGGGGCAGGAGAGAAGGCTACTTCCAGGTCCTGTAGGTGCAGGTGAAGGCCCCCAGGTCGGGGGAGGAGGACAGGGGCCCCCTGGGGGGCCTGTCCCCACCTGGAGCTCAGGTCGCCAGAAGCCAGGCTGGGTGCCCTAGCCCAGCCGGCCACTGGCTGAGCAGCGGTCGGGGGGGCCCATCTTGAGAGCATTAGGGGCTGCCGTCCACAGGTGGTTTTGGTTACGTGCTATTTGTTAGTCTAATGAGAGGAGGTGCGCTGGCTTTCAGAGCCCACGGGGCCGCCGGGTTTTATATGGGCGGCCGCGGGGCGCTGGCGGCGGGCGGCGCGGGGCCCCTGCCAGGCGCGCCCGCCCGGCGGCTCCTCGCTTTGATTTCCAGGTTTGCAGCCATCCGCGCGGTAATTCCGGCTCTAGTTAAATGTCATTTTTAATAACGCCATCTCTGGTGCGCCAACGGCTGGGCCCTGGGCAAAGGGGGGCGGAGGGGGGAGGCCAGACAGATAGGCGGGGTCCAGGGCGCAGAGGGGAGGGCGGCAGGGGGTGGCGCTGCACTGTGACTGAAGCGCCCTGGGGAGGGGTTTCCTCACCTCCTGGGGAGGCGGTGGGGTCCTTGGCGGGGGTCAGATGCGGCGGGGGGGAGAGAGCAGAAGCTCCTCCATGGGGCTGGGACTCCGTGGGCCATCTTGTGCCCCGCCCAGACCAAAGGAAGTTTCTAAAGCCCCCCATGCCTGGGGGACCACCTACTCTTTCACCACCCGCACCTAGGACCCCCTCCAAGGCCTCCTTTTTGGCCCAGCAACTTCCTGTCCAGCTTCCTTGCTTCCCCTTCATTTGCCTGGCCCCTCTCACCGCCCAGCAACTGGTAGCTCCCCTACCTGCCCAGAACTGGTCTCCCAGAATTAACCCACGACACGCGGCCCCGAGAGGGTGTGAGGGGCCTGAGCCCAGCCATCCTGGAATCCCTGACTCCCCACGTGGAAGAGACACAGAGCAGGGCAGCCGGACACGGCTCAGGGCCATGAAGGCCATGGGGAGGAGAGGCCAGGGACATTCACTCCCAAGGTTTCTTAACAGCTACGGCTCCTCCGGCTGTGCCCAGAGGAGCCTCCTCCCACTGGACCCCAACAGACATCCCATCTTTGCCTTTGCCCAGTGTGGGAGCCAGAGGAGACAACTCCCCCAACCCACCTACCTCCTTGTCTAAACAGGAAGCCCCCCGTCTCTCCCCTACTCAGCACCTCGCAGAAGGCACTTAACCCTTGGCCCACAGCAGCGCCATGTGGATGGGGCTGGAGCCCTCGCTGTGTGTGCGTGTGTGTGCGTGCGTGGGTGTGAGCCTCGCTGTGTGTGTGTGCGTGCGTGGGTGTGTGCATCGGGCTGTTGCATCTCCGCATCCAGGAGCCCTGGATGGATGGCACGTATGTGGCTCCCAGATACCAGCGTGCCACCAGCCACAACATGAGGAAACACGGTGAGCAGAGCAAGGATGGAATCCCAGTAGGGACGACAGGCTCTGGGGGCAGACTCACCATCTGCCCTTCCTGCACCTGTTCCTCCTGAGTTTCTGGAAAATTCACTGGAGTGAAACCAGGGCCTGCCATCGTCTGGAGGCTGGGGGCGACTGTGGAGTGAATGAATGTGTGAGTGAGCTGAAGTCTAGACCTGTGCTTTTCTGCAAAGATGGGGACCTACAGGAGAGGATGGCTCACCTGCCAGCATCCCTGAGGCTGGCCACACCCATGCCAGGCTGCTGTTGCGAATGTCAAGGGGACCCCACGGTCCTGGCTATCCATGCCTTCCACCCCCCCGGTCTCATTGCCCATGCCTGCCCAGCGGCTGGACCCCCTGGGTGGGGCCATCCTAGCTTCCCCCAAGCCCCTAGGGCTGCCTTCAGACTGCAGTGGGGAGCCAGGCAGGCCCGGCTGCTGCAGAGTTCCTGCCCAGAGGCAAGAGTCCTGGGGAGCCACTGTGCTGAACCCCACCCAGGCAGACCTGAACCAAGCTACCGGGATCAGGTGCCCTCCATGCACGTCACTGCCCCCTGCGCCTGTGGTCCCGGCTGTGGTCATCCCAGAGGACCAAAGCCTGGGTCAGCTCGGGGTCTCAGACCTCACCCGGCTATGCCCCGCAGCAGCTTGCTCCTTACCCTGCATCTCCGCCCTCCCCGGCTGCCCTTGGCCATGTCTTCCCGTGTCTCAGAAGTCAGGCACAGGGACCTACGTGAGTGCAGCTCAAGATGGCAGAAGTGTTCTGTAGGTACCCGCCTTCCCTGGGTAGACGCCCCTAGGACCTGCCGCCGATGGAGGCCACAGAAACAAAACTGGACCAGCAAGGACAATCCAATCCATACCGCACACCGACCAACCGACCGACCCAGCGACGGTACTCAGACACTGCCCGGTTGGGCTCGCTACCACCGAAGCACAACCCCCCAACTCCCTACTCTGGGGGGTCAGAGTCGAGGCTGGGAAGATACTGCAGACATGGCCGGGGGGGGCTGCTGACCCGCTGCGGTGCCTTGGGACCGCGCAGGGACCAGCGGCTGCAGCAAGGACACCCCCACAACCAGCCTGAGCTTGGAGGTTTACACTTGAGGGCCCCTTCAGTGTCCAGCTTGGCTCCACTGCCCATCTCACTCCAGACCAGGGCACCCCTGTGAACAGATGGAACTCCAGCTGTTCCACCCAAGGACTCCAGCTGGCCCAGTGCCTCGCAGTCCAGGAGCCCACCTCCCACACCCTAACCCCAGCTTCTCCACGTCCCCACCAGGTCCCAGCAGCCCTGGGCCTAGGCTGGGGTAGGGGCCTCGCCCTGGTAGGCTCCAGGGACTCTGTGTGTGTGTTTTTACAGCGTGTCCATGTCCCCCCACTTCCGCCCTGCCCACGGCAGGGAGGGCTTCAGAGCGGCTCCGGGGTTATTAATGTGGTTTCTTTTGTTATAAGTCATGGCAAAGGCAGAGACCGGGGGTTTATTTTCCTAACGTGCTTGGCATAGCTCGGCGCCTGGGCTCAGCCCTCAGCGTTTGATTTGGGCGGAACCCGAGAGGAGGCTCTCTTGCTCTGAGTCACAGCAGAGCCTCGGTTGCCACCCGTGGCCACGGCAGCCAGGGCTGAGGCCGGGCTGGGAGGGGGAGGGGAGAGAAGGGGTCTGGGGTCCTAGAAAGCCACAGGCGGGAACCAGCTGGCTCCTGGGGACTTCGCAAAAATCCAAGATTGGAAACTTTCAGAAGCCAATCGTCCGAGCAGGGAAACCAGCGCATTGAAAATAGAGTTTCGAATTTCTTAGCTTCCTGTTAGTCCACGCTGTTGGAGCAGGGCGCAACACGCCTCCCTGGGGGACCAGCCTTTCTTTGAATGCGGACAGAGCTGCAGATACCTCAAGAAAACCCACTTCCAAGCTTGTCCGACCCCTCGGGCAGGGATCACAGACCCCTCCTCCATGATTGGGACCCCTCATCCCTCCTCCCGTTTGCTTCCCACCTCAGATCCCATAGGCACTAGGGTTCCCCAGCAAGTGCTAGGAGAACTGAGTGATAAACACAGCAGGAGGCTGGCAGACCCTCGGATGGGCGGGAGCTTCACTGTCCCTGGGGCAGAGCTATGGTTTGTGTGGGGGGGCGGGGGGAATCCAGGGAACAGCCCCTGAGTGCTTCTGTCCCATCTGAGCCCGCCCCTGACATGTCTTGTGCCTGGGTATCCCCCATTGCAGGCCCCTCTGGCTCTGGAGAGTGGCCAAGTCCAGGAGGCTGCTGGGAACACCTGCTCCCCACGTGACAACATCCCTCTTGGGGCAGCCAACTCTGCTGCGTCCAGGAGGAACCTTGCCTTCGACCACCTGTGCCCACCACAGGGATTGGGTGAGACCCTGGCACCCATGCCCTGGGCCAGGACCTGCTGCTCCTGTCCCCAGCTCTCTTCTGTCCTGTCCATCATGGGTGAAGGGGGGCTGCTTGCGAGCCAGCTGGCAGGGCACAGCCCTCCCAAACCCCTCCCTGAACCTTTCACCCCAACTCTCAGCAGCCATGGGTCAGCTTCATGCTCACTCCCAAGGCCGAGGACAGTGGCCGCACCTCCTCAGCTGGCATCACAGACCCGGCAGCCACTGCTGCCACCGGACACAGGCTGCTGCCAGCCGGGTTCTTCCAGGGGCGTCCTCTGTGGACTGGTGGGCGCACACACTCCTGGATGTGGCATTAGACGTGGCTACGATCACCCCCACTTCTCCCTGCACCTCCACGACAGTCAGGGTGCTGCTGAGGCTGGGGCACTGGGGGGTCTCCAGGGGTGGGCAGGTAAGGGGGCGCGGCTTAGTCCCCTTTCTGTCAGGTAGAGAGATCAGGGCCCGCCTCCCCTCAGGGCAGGGACTCTTGCTTGTATCATCTCCTCCCCTCCCCCTTCCTAGCCAAGGCTCACCATTCTGGGATCCTGTGTGACTTTTTGGGGAAAAAAAATGCCACTTGGGTAGATTGTTTGTTTTTAGAGCCCCTTCCTGATGACCTTTGGCCCTCAGGGGGGCGGGGGGAGAAGGATGGGCTGGCCCTTGGAGACTGGGTCACTCCACCTGGAAAGGGGGGCGGTGGGCAGGGTGCCCGGTCAGCCAAAGAATCCATCTGAAGACGCGGGCTGCTCCCGCGTGAGGACAGGCCGTCTGAAGCCCACTGGGCCAGCACTTTCCCTCACTCAGCACCCCACAATGGGGGCGGGAGGGGGGGGACAGCGGAGCTCTGGTCACGAGGAGGTACCCTGCCCCCGTGGGGAGTGCTAGAGGACCGCAGTCCACCCCATCCTGGCATTGGGCTGCGGGGCAAGGCAGTCCCCGCGGCCACAGTGCCAGCGGCCCCTCGGCTGCGCGGCCTCGGCCCCTCGGCCCCTGCAGGCCGGGCATGCCACAAGTGGACCCTGCACCCGGTGCACCCCGGCGGCCTCCATCCTCCCTGCGGCCCGTATGCCCCGTGGAGCCCGGCGCCTGCATTCCCACGCCCCGCGCGCTCCGCAGCGCCCCGCGCACTCACCGTCCTGCGGCGCCGCCTCGCTGCCGCTGCTGGCCCCGGACGGCTCCCGCGCCGCTCCCTCCGGCGCCCCGGCCCTGGCCGCGGGGCGCGCCGCCAGCCGCCCGGCCGCCGCCACCTCCTCCAGGTCCAGGAGGTGGCTCACGGTGAAGTTCTTGCGCGCCTGGGCGCAATCGCCCTGCCCCAACGCGGGCGCCGGCGGCGGGGGTGGCGGCGCCGGCGCTCCGGGGCCCAGCGCCGGCTTGTCCAGGACGAAGGCGGCGGTGGCCGCCGCGCTGTCCATGCCCGCGAGCGGCCCCGGGGTGGCGGAGCGAGCGCGCCCCCGGCCGCCCCGCGCTCTGCCCGGCTCCGGGCCGCCTGCTCCTGGCTCCCTCCGCTCGCTCGCTCGCGGCCCGCCCGGCGCTGACGTCGGGGAAGCAAACTTTCTGCCCTCCCCTTCTCGCGCTCCTTCGCCCGCCCCGAAGTGGCTAAGGTGACGGCGACGACGGCGACGAGCGAGCGCTCCTCCGGCCACGCGCCCCTTCTGGAGGCAAACCTAGCCCCCTCCCCTCCCCCATCCCCACCCCCAGCTCTCGGGCTACGGGGAGGGGGTCCCTCGCTGCCGCCAAGGCCGGCTCGGGGCTGGGAGGCTGGGACCTGAGCTCTGTTCCCGCCCTCCGCACCCGCTCGTGCTGGAGGGGTAGGTCATTGTTTCCGGGGTTCTGGGGGTCTTGACAGCCCCTTTACAAGTATCCTGTGTAGGTGGGGAGGGGGTGACTTCAGCTGTACCCTCCGTCCCCAACACTCTCCTCACGCTGTCCCTGCGTCCTCCAGGGTCCCCTCCTTACTCCACCCCGATTCCATCAGAAAGGTGCCAGCCGCCTGGGTCTGGGCGAGGCCCCCCACTCCCGCCCCTCCTCAAAGGAAGCTGGGCTGGGAGGAGGGCCAGCCAGGCTGGCCGATGCCCGACTGGGGGGCGGGGCGCTCCAGGCTCAGGCTGTTCTTCCAGGAGGGCTCTAGGAAGATGCACCCCAGGACGCCTGACCTTCCCAAGATGCTCAGGTCTTTCCTAGAGGGGCTGCCCAGTGGCCTGTCCATCCGTGTCCCTGGCATCCTGCCTCCAGGCACAAAACTACAGCAGCAAACCCAGGTGTACCCCGGAAGGGCCCTCAAGTGTCCTTCCTTCCTGGGCACCCCCTTAACGAGAGACCCGGCCCAGACCCAGGCGGCTGCAAGTCGTGGGTGGAAGTGCATGCTGGCCCTAAAGAGGGTCCAGTGGGAAAAGGCCCACACAGATGGGGTGGCCGTTGGCCAACCTGGGCACTGTGCAGAGTGTGAGGGGCTGGCGCTGCCTTGATGGGGTTCCCAGCTCCAGAACCCCTTGGCATTCACGGGATGGGGCCAACAGAGGCTTTGTGGGGTTGGAGGTGGGGTCCTAGGCCCAGCTATGCTGTATTCCGCTGAGCCCAGGACTAAGTAAGGAGGAGCCCCCTTACTCCTCCTGGGCACTGGGTAGGTGGTAGGGGGCAGGTTCTGGGCCTGCAGCTGGGAATACCAGAACTGGCGTGGACCCAGGAGACCACCTACGTCCAGCTCCCTGAGGAAAATGAAGCTCAGGCAGCAGGGAGGAGGGTGGACGGGGGCTCTGGGTACCTGAGCCGGGCTGCCTCTGACTTTGAAGATGTACACACGTTGGTGCCAGTCTGAGAACTCAGGTGCAGAGTTAGCTTTCTTATTACAGAAGTGACAGGCTTGTTGTGGAGATGAAAAAGCATTGAGTTCAGACAGTAAGGGTCACCCCATCCCTCCCTGGGTCAGTCCTCACGTTCAGTAGGCCTCCATGCATTAAAAATAAATAAATAGGGCCTGGCGAGGTGGCCTAGCGGCTGAAGTCCTCACCTTGAACGTGCCGGGATCCCATATGGGCACTGGTTCTAATCCCGGCAGCTCCACTTCCCATCCAGCTCCCTGCTTGTGGCCTGGGAGAGCAGTCGAGGACGGCCCAAAGCCCTGGGACCCTGCACCCACTTGGGAGACCCGGAGGAGGTTCCCGGTTCCTGGCTTCGGATTGTCGCAGCACTGGCCATTGCAGTCACTTGGAGAGTGAATCATCGGATGGAAGATCTTCCTCTCTGTCTCTCCTCCTCTCTGTATATCTGACTTTGCATTAAGGAATAAATAAATCTTAATAAATAAATAAATGAATGAATAAAAGGTGCAGCGGTGTTGTGAAAAATGTTGGCGATACACTTTCTGTTTATTTGATGCTGAAGCCCTTGAAAAAGTGATAAGACAAGAAAAAGAAATGAGCTAGAAAATAATTTTAGGGGTTTTTGCCATGGCGCAGTAGGCTGACACTTTGCCGGCAGCACCAACATCCCCTTACGAGCGCCTGTTCAAGTCCTGGCGGCTCCACTTTCCATTCAGCTCCCTGTTTGTGGCCTGGGAAGCAGTGGAAGATGGCCCAAGGCCTTGGGACCCTGCCCACCCATATGGGAGACCCAGAAAAAGCTCCTGGCTCCTGGCTTCAGTCTGTCTTAGCTCTGGCTGTTGCAGCTATTTGGGGAGTGAACCAGCAGATGGAAGAGCCCTCTTTCTCTCTCTCTTTGTTTCACTTTCTTCCTATAACTCTGCTTTTCAAATTTAATACATATATAATTTGTTAAAAAATTTAAAAATAAATAACTTTAGAGGCTGTCTTTCCAGCTTACGTCTGACTATTCAAATATATGGAAACAGGTAAACGTGTTATGAAAATGTAACCACACCTGCTGTTCACCACGATTTTTTTTTTTTAAAGATCGTTCACTTACTGGAAAGGCAAAGCTGCAGAGAGAGAAGGAGAAAGAGCGCCCTTCCACCTGCTGGTTCATCCCCAGATGGTTGCAATGACCAGGGCTTGGCCAGGGTGAAGTCAGGAGCCACATTCAGATCTGTTACACATGGCTGGCAAGAAGCCGAGCACTTGGGCCGTCCTCCGCTGCTTCCCAGCTCACCGGTGGGGAGCTGGGGCAGAAGTGGAGCAGCCAGAACTGCAGGTAGCACCTTTAGCCACTGGGCCATAGTGCCAGACCCCAAAAGCCCATACTACAGGACACAATGAGCAGGGACGGCGCCCTGCTGCCCATCTGGGGCATCGAGAACCCTGCAGGCCGAGGTGACTCAGCTATAGCAGCAGAGGTGAACGTGACAAATGGCAGCTCACACCGACGCTGTGTCAGGCTGCAACTGCAGTGGGACTCCTGATCACTCCAGGTCCCCAACCGGCAGAGCTGAGGGTCTTGGGGCTCTCCCCAGGGCTTGTCCCCTAAACTTTCCCGAGCCCAAGTTCCCCTCACTGAGGCTCAGCTGGACTGGAGGGACTGCTCTCAGCTCCAGGGGAGGTGGGTCTTCTTGCCATCGTTGGCAGACCCAGGTCACCACGGATTGAAGATATTTGAGGTGTCTGCATTGTAGCTGTTCTCATGTCAGCCCTAAGCTGCAGCGTAGCAGGTTCGGACGAAGCTGTGTGCTGTGGCAGGTTTAGCAGCGTGGTAGAGGGTAGGGGCAGCCATGGGAGGAGGCACACAGCTTCCAAGTAGGCCGCATCCCATTGTCAGTCAGAGCTGTGAGCATCTGCAGACGTGGGCATCCACTGCAGGTCCTGGAGCCAGTCAGGGGCCACCATGTCCCTGTGGGAGATATCTCCGAGCCAGCAGCCCACTCAAGGACAAACGTGTGCTCCCTGTTGGCGGCAGGCTCACTGCACAAGACCTGCATGGGCCAGGCCCCAGCCCTGGCTTCCTGACTGCCAGTCGGAGACGGGGAAGGGCAACTCTGAGAGCTGTCGCTGTCACAGCCCCGTGTCCAGTCCTGTCCCCAGCCACTGTCCCCCGCCTCCTCAGCTCCACTGTCAAGTCGTCCTGTGAGCATTCAGACCCAGGAAGTTACCAAATGATTTGAGCTGGTGCTGTGGTATAGCAAGTTAAGCCCCTGCCTACAACTCCAGGATTCCACATGGGCGCTGGTTCATATCCCAGCTGCTCCACTTCCCTTCTGGCTCCCTGCTGGTGGGCTCAGAAAGCTCTCTGTAACTCTGACTTTCTAATTAAAAATTAAACAAATCTTTTTTTTAAAGGAAGATAAATCATTAGGAAAAGAAAAAAAAAAAAAAAAACAAGTAACAGTTGCACTTCCCTTTTCACCTTGGCCACCAGGAAGCCCAAGCTAATATGCAGATGGCAATCACAGTAAATCCGTCTGCCCACTGGGCCTGTCTGTGCACTGGCTTTCCTTCTTGCTCTCCTGCCTTTTTTTTAATCCTCTGTTGCACACACACGCACCGGCTGTACCTGTGGTACTCCCAGCTTCTTGAAGCTGATGGGGTCACTGAACCGCCCTGGGTTCAGCTTCCTCCTATGGAGGTCGGAGGTTAGAGACGCTTGTCTCGTTGTGTGGATCACATGAAAGGATCCCTGTGGACAGAAAGCCCAGCCGAGGCCAGCCAACAGCACCTGCCCGGGCCGGCAGAGAGCACAGGTCCTGGGTGGGAAGACAGCTGTGTGACCACAGGTCCCCTGCTGCGCGCTCTGAGCATCCCTTGGCCAAGCCTGCTCATCCCCGGGAGCCTTAGGCAGCCGGAAGCAGCCCACGTGGGAAGAAGGAGCTGCCAGCACACAGTGGGACTGCATGCGTTATTACCCCACCAGCAGGCAGCCAGGGGCATCCTCAGCTAGCGGCTGTCATCTCTCATATCCGAGTGGTACAAAGTCCCAGGGAGCTTGGAAGCTGCACCCTTGGCCATTGCAGGACAGCTGCGAAGTGGGGCTGGGGTCTCAAGGATCGCGCAGGGCTGGGACAGGCGTGGATAACAAGACATGCTGCCTCGGGTGTGAGGTTCTGAGAGGGCCCAGCCTGGCACCCATACTGGCATCCATAAGCCCTTGGAGGGGCTGCAGGCCTCCCAAAAAGACCGAGAAATGCCCCTTCCTGGACATTTCGGCTGTCAGGGCCAGCTCTGCCCGGGACACGGAGGGGTAGGACCACGGGGTGGGGAGGGGGTACATCAAGCTTAGCTGTGGTTACTGTTATTTATAACTGGTTTTTGAACCCCCGCCAAGAGGGCGTGTTCACAGCCTGCACTATGGCCTTTGGGCAGGCGCTAAGAAACTAACCCAGGAGGGCTCTTGGGCAACGGTTAAACCCCCCAGGGCGCCCACTTCCTCAGTCCACTGATGGCTGATATTTTGGGGTGAAATATGACCATCTTTACGATCAAAGGGCTCGGAGCTCCAAAGGAAAGCAACAGAGGGAAAAAAAGCTGGGGGTGGGAGCAAGGCCGCTTCCCAGTTTTTTTTTCCCCTCCGATTCAGCAGTCCCTTGGAGATGGAGATTTACACCCCTTGCCGCGGCGGGAGCCACTGGTGACCCAGGCCACGCTGGCATCGCCCGGAGGCCCGGGAGCAGCCGGGTGCCTTGTGACTTTTTTATTTTTTTGAAGTCGAGGTCAACGGTTTTTAAATAAAACAATCTGTATTACTACGATTTCCTTTTTAGTTGTAGCATTGGATTTTTTTTTTTTTTCTGGAGGCTGGGGGCAGGAGGGGAAGGGCGCACACCAGCAGCTCTCCAACCACATACATTTATTTAAAAAAAAAAACCCTGCCAGGCCTCTGTATGGGAAGACCCGGTGTCTCCCATTTGGTTTGGATTAGTGGGATGTGGGGACAGCGGCTTGCAGTCTGGCCACCTGTCCTGGCCACTGGTCTCTCCCTGTCCCTACAGACTCAGGTGCAGCCCTTCGTGGCCACATCACACGACACCTACCCCCCTACTAAGCCACTGGCTGCTCTGCCCATCACCCACCTCTCCCTACAGCGCCGTCTCCTGGGGGTCTCCATCTGCTCCCCGCACAGCACCCCACCTGCCTCCAGTCCTGTGCCCTGTCTGCCCAGCCCACAAGAGCGCACCCTTCCTGTACCTACAGCTTGGTGGTTACCCCGGGGACCCTGCCCAACCACGGACTTGAGTTCAAGCCCCAGCTTGTCCGCTCGCCAGTGCGATGGGCAAGGGCTGGCTGGCTTCTCCAGTACTTCCTCTCTGAGGTCTGCCTACCAGAGCCCGACCCCCGGGACACCTGCTGGGTCATCCCTGCTGCCCCCACCGCCACCCAGGGGACCCTAACAGACCACCTGCCCACAGCTTCCAGGTGGGCTGCCCAGACACGCCCGGCCTGGTGCGGTGTGCTGCTGGTGCGCTCTTGCTGAGGGCCGGACGGACAGGCGGCTGGACGCCGCAGACCTGCAGAGAACGGTCGCCCGGCTTGGGGCCCACCAGGGGAGGGGGTGTAAGGTTTGAGGGAGGGTCTCCCCTGAGGGAGGGCCACCAAGCCTGCCCTGGTAGGATAAGCAATGTTGAGTCAGAGAAAGGGGACTGGGGTTGGGATGGTTGGCAGGGAACCTATAGTCCAGCCTGTTACCAGGGGCTGGGGAGCAACCTTCAAAAACATGAGCAAAGATAAGCATAGTGGCTCAATAGGCTAATCCCCCACCCTGGGGTGTCAGCATCCCATATGGTCACCCATTCAAGCCCATTTGCTTCATTTCCTGTCCAACTCCCTTCTTGTGGCTTGGGAACGCAGAGGAGGATGGTTCAAGAGCTTGGGATCCTGTACCTGTGTGGGAGACCTGGGAGAAGCTCCTGGCTCCTGGCTTCACATCAGCTCAGCTCTGTCCATCGTGGCCACGTGGGGAATGAGCCTGTGGATAGAAGATCTTTCTCCTTGCCCTCCTTCTCTCTGGAAATCTGCCTTTCCAATAAAAATGAGTAAATCTTTAAAAAAAATTTTTTTTAAATGAATGCACACAGTATGTGCTTCCATCTGCTGGGTTACCCTCCAGATGCCTGCAACCTCTGGAGGCCCAAAGCCCAGAGCCAGGAGCTTCATCCCGGCATCTCATGTGAGCAGGGGTGCCCAGGGCAGGGACCCACTCATTAGCACCATCACGCTGCTCACCCCCCATAAGCTGGAGGTAGGGGCCGGAGCCACCGGCTGGATCCCAATATGCTGATGGCCACTGCTAGTCCAGATGTCTACTCCAAGCTTTTTTGTTGTTTTTTTTGCTTCAAATTTCCCTGTGCCTCAGTTTCTCCTCCATGCCACAAAGGCCGGGGACATCCAGGACACAGAGTGTACCCCCTGGGTTGAGGCAGGTCACAGTGGGGATTAGGGGAGCCCTGGGCCCCCCTCATCATTCACCTAGTGCCTCAGCCCGTGAGAGCCCCCCAACCCCGCTGGGACTGGTGCAGGGCTGGACGTGGGCCACCCCAGGATGAGAGCTGCTCTGGAGGGGGTCTCGGCATGGGCCCCAGCAGGGCGTGGGAGCAGACAGGGAGGACGAAGACCACCCTGGAGGCTCCCCACCCAGACCTCCAGACCACACCCTTCCCTGGAAGCATGTTGTAGGCCTGAGCTGCGGAACTTGGGCGGAACGGGTGGGTGTGGGTACGCTGGGCGAGGATGGAACCAGTGGTAGGTGCTCTGTCCCCTGGTGGTCCAGGCAGGACCACACTGGGACTTTCCAAGCCAGGAACACAAGCTGGTGCTGGGCCTGGGGCCCGGAGGCTCCTCGCCCTGCAGACAATGAGGAGGGGACGGCAGTGTCCCTGGCTCCTATACCAAGAGCTGTCCAGCTGCAGGACCTCTCCACCCCTGCTGGCCGTCGCAACCCGAGCCCCCCTCCGCCTGGGACCCAGCCACAAGTGCTCCTGTCTCCATCCACCCTGGCACTGGTGGGCACGGGGCACACAGCGGTCTGGTGACATCATCCCAGGTGACCAGGTGGTCGGGGGGGGGAGTCCTGGATCAAACAGGGCAGAGCACCATGGGAGCTGGCTATGCAGGGACTTGGGTTTCTAGAATCTTCTGACACATGCTCTCCCAGGCTTAATGCTGCCCTCTTCCTCTCCTTTCCCGCCTGGCTCCCGTGGTTTCAGTCCCTGGGCTCTGTCTGCCCCGCTCACTCCTGTCCTGGTCTGCCAGGAATTTGCTCCCAGAGGACCCCAGGCTCCGAGCTGCACACGGTGGGAAAGCTGAGCCAGAGGGAAGCAAACCGCTCCAGGCTCACATATTGGTTCCAGATGTGGCCCCTGTCGCAGGCCTCGCCGGCAATTTAATTAAATTCCCCCAGCCAGCCAGCCAGCCAGCGGGGAGGGGTTCCTAATGATCAGATTTCCCGGCCCCTCCTCGGGCCAGCCTGACAGATGCCGACGGCCGCTTCCTGCCCAGGCCCTGCCAAGCAGGGGCCCGGGGCGGGCTGCGGGCTTCCTGGGGAGCACAGGCACCCCTTGCCCCCGCCCTGCTCAGCCTCCACCCCCAGCCCTGCCCGCCCTCCTGAACCCGCCTTGGGCAGGCCCTGGCTGGGCCAGGCTGCCCTGGGAGCTAGCCTGCCTGGAGCCACAAGGGTGCCAGCTAGGGTCTCTGGGACCCTGCGGGGGCCAGCCGGGGACAGGGCAGGCACAGACCTTCTGTCCTGTTGGGAGGTCCAGAGAGGGGTCTGTCAGCAGGGGAAGCAGGGCTGAGCTGCACCGTGCCAGAGTTCCCATCCCACCCACCCCGCGGGGCAGGCCCAAGCCAGGCCACAGATCCTCCACCATGTCTGGGTGGGGACTTAGGGTCTCCCAGGACCTTCTCGCCCTGCCCTGCTGAACCCCTGGGAAACGCAGGGGCCAAGCAGGGCCTTTCACATGGGCACAGACAGAGGCTACAAAGAGAAAGGCAGGGTCCCCCAGCATTTTCCCCTCTGAGGCTCAGCATGGCTCACCAGGGGTGCTTCTCTGGGGCCCAGGCCAGCCCGTGAGCAGTGCTGGGATCCACAGCCCAGAGTTTTGGGGTGCTATGGGGTGGGATGCTGGAGCTCTGACAGCAGGACTAGCAGGCCCCCAAGGGTGGCCTCCAGGAACCTGTAGGGGTGATACTTATCAAATAAAGAGGCCACCCCAGGGCTGGCTCCCAAGGCCTCCTAGGAGGGAGACTGGAGTCCAGGAAGTGCAAGGGTGTGTGGAGGAAGAGCTGGAGACACCTACCCCAGGACTGAGTCAGTGTGAGAGCCAGTGCATGAGTGAGTGAGTGAGTGTGTGTGTGTGTGTGTGTGCCCATGGGGACAGGAAGTGGACAGTGTTCTGTGTGCAGGGTCAGACCTGGCCCCATCCCATGCTTCACCACCCCCTCAACCCCACGGGATGGTGGGAGGGAGGGCGATACACAGGTGTACAGAGGTCAGAGTGGCCAGACCCAGTGCCCCAGGACAGCACCGATTGGAGCCTTCCAGAAGGTTCCCTGGCTGTGTGTGTGTGGGCATGCACATGCGCTACCACGATGCAGGCACCCACTGTTTCTGCAGGGGCTCACATGCCACCTACTCTTCTGCCTGCTTTGCTGCGTGGCCATGGACAGTCCTGCTGGGTGGCCGGTCCCCGGGGGCCTGTGGTCATTGTGCACAGTGAGGTGGGACTCATTGCTCTGTCTGAGTCACCTGCTGTCTTCGGCCCATCTTCCTTTCCTTTTAATTAATTAACTAATTAATTAATTTGTTGCAAAGTCAGATATATATATAGAGAGAAGAAGAGACAGAGAGGAAGATCTTCTGTTTGATGATTCACTACCCAAGCGGCTGCAACGGCCGGAACCAAGGCGAATCAAAGCCAGGAACCAGGAACCTCCTCTGGGTCTCCCACACTGGTGCAGGGTCCCAAGGCTTTGGGCTGCCCTTGATGCTTTCCCAGGCCTCAAGCAGGGAGCTGGAAGGGAAGTGGGGCTGCTGGGATTAGAACCAGTGCCCATATGGGATCCTGGAGGATGCAAGGGGAGGACTTTAGCTGCTAGGCTATTGTGCCAGGCCCCTTCCTTTCAAGATTTATTTTTTATTTATTTGAAAAGCAGAGTCACAGCAGAGAGTGGTCTGCCATCTGCTGGTTCCCAGATGTCCTCAATACCGGGAGCTGCGCCCGGCCAAAGCCAGGAGACAGGAGCCTCTTCTGGATCTCCAACATGGGTGCAGGGTCCCAAGCACTTGGTTTATTCTCCACTGCTTTCTCAGAGACATTAGAAGGGAGCTGGACTGGAAGTAGAGCAGCCAGGACTCCAACCGGCGTCCATATGGGTTGCCAGTACTGCAGACAGAAGCTTAAGTTGCTATGTCACAATGCTGTCTTCCCTGGCCTATCTCCCTAGAGCACTTTTACCTTCTTGTTGATTCTCGACAACTCTTTCTATATGGAAGTCCTTTTCCTGTGTGCATGGGTCAGCACAGGGACCCCCAAGCTCCCTGGGGAGTAGGAGCCAGGCACTTGCCCCCAAGACCTGTGTCCTACAAAGGAAGTATGAAGTTGGGCTGCTGGCTGGGCCGGCCAGGCAGGGAGGGGGCAGCTAAGTACAAAAGAGAGCAGGCTGATGACTGAAGTGGGGGTTCCATGGGACACAGCCCCTGTGGAAGGCGGATGGAGGAAGTCGGGTAGCCCCGGCACTGGTTAGGGGTCAGGGAGTCCCTGGAGGTGGGGGCTGGGCAACACGCAGGCCACTCCGGCTGCTGCAGCCTCCTCCCTCCCCCACAAAGCCCCGAGCTCCAGTGTACCCTGACCATGTATGGCGGCAAGCCCACCTCCACGGGGGGATTTGACGTCGGCGTGTTCTGGTTCCCATTGGGTTGACCCTCAAGGCTGGCCCTGGAACGGTCCCCCTGGACCCAGGACTAAGAGCCAGGTGGGTCCCGGGGGAGGAAGCTGAGGGTGATGTTTGGGGTCTCGCCCAGGACATGCTCAAGCCACTGCTCGTGGACCCGGGATGCAATGCGAGATGGGCAGGGTGCCCCTTAGGAAGCGGCGGGGCCAGGGAACAGGGCCCGGGGCCAGGGAGGACAGCAGTGGGCGGAGCTGCAGCCAGCCATCCCAGCCCTGGCTTGGGTGGCCAGAAGCTGGTGGGGCAGGAAAGGCCTGTCCCTGATCTTGAACGCCAGTGGAACGTCCACTCTTTATCTTCCCTTGACAGAGAAATAGGGGTACAGCCCTGAACTCCCACGAACCTCCAAATCCTCTGGGGTTCTGGCACCCACCTGCCCTCCTCGGATGCGGGGCCAATGGTACTCCCATGTGGCCGGAGGGAGGTGAGCCCTGCAAGTCGTGGGCGCTGAACACACTAGGACACACGTGCCATCCTTAACAAGCTAACGTTTGGCATGTGTTTGCCTCAGAGGCTTGTGAGGGCACACGGTGTGGAACAAACATGCTGTATTCACACATGTGCCTGTCGCAGCTAAGGCTGGACACGTGTGCTTATCTAAACACGCTACCACCAGACGTGTACTTAATACATCCCACACCAGAGATGAGGAGGGTGGGACAGTAGAGGACAGGCGCTATCTGGCCCAGGGCAGGGTCCAAGTCCCCGGGTGGAGGGTCCCAGCTTCAGGGTGGGGGGTCCAGGCTCTGCTTCCTTCCGGCGGGACCCCTCTTCCAGCCACGGAGCTAAGCCCTGGAGGATGCACCTATGTCACACATAGGGAAAATGAAGAGCGGGGGCAGGCAGCAGCGGCCGGAGTGTAAGGCTCGTCCCCGGCGCCCCGTACTGTTCCCACAGATGTCCACGTCGGGGCCAGGGCGGCCGCGGCTGCTCCGGGGGTGCCCCGCAGCCCGGAGCCCCCCAACTCGGCCCGGTCCGCTGCCGGGCCGCGGTCCTCCCGGCCCGCAGGGGGCGCCGGCGCCGCAGAGCACGCATCCCCGCGCGGTGCGGAAGTGTGGAGCTCCTTGACTTCCGGCGCGGGGCAGAGGCTTTGGGGGGCGGCGGGGCCCGGGCATTCGCGGGTGTTTTGTGGGGTCGTAGCGGGGAGAGCGGCAACGTGGGCGGGAGAGCGGCAGCGTGGGCGGGAGAGCGGCAGCGTGGGCGGACAAGCAGCGCAGCCGCCGTCATGCCGTTCCTGCACGGCTTCCGAAGGATCATCTTCGAGTACCAGCCTCTGGTGGACGCCATCCTGGGCGCCCTGGGCATCCAGGACCCCGAGCGGCAGGAGCCCCCGGACGGGTAACGCGCCCCCTCGGCGGGCGGCCGGGGTCTGGGGTCCCCCCAGTGCTCCCCGAGCCGAGGCAGGCCGCCGGCGAGACGCTGGACGGAGCCCGGGGTGCGGGGTGGGCCGAGCCCCGCCCTGCACCCTGCACCCCGCCGCCCCGGGGTCTGGGCTGCTCCCCCGGAGAGGCGGGGACTTTGAGGGGTTCGGTGCCTGGCGCCCCTTCCCCACTCTTGTCGCTGAGTTTGCGTTCTGCACAGACGAGAGCGGGGCTCGCCGTCCGGCGCAAGGGGGGTGGGACCCGCCTGGGGTTTGCAGGTGTCCCCGCAGACCGACCGCCTGGAAGCACTGGGGGGAGGACCTGGCGCAGCGCTGGCCCCGGTGGCTGGCCCCGATGACCACGGGGTCCTGCACCCGAGGCCGACCGGGAACCCGTGGGGCGCTCAGGCTGACCCGCCCTATTCCGCTGCAGGCCGGACGGTGCGGCCAGCGAAGAGGGTCGCCTGTGCGTCTTGACGGAGCTGCTGGCGCGCAAAGCACACTCTCCATTCTACCAAGAAGGCGTGAGCAACGCGCTGCTCAAGATGGCTGAGCTGGGGCTCACGCGGGCAGCCGACGTCCTCCTGCGGCACGGGGCCAACCTCAACTTCGAAGGTCTGTGGGCTGGGACCCCCCGCCCCTGCCCGGGGTGGGGCGGGCAGCTGAGTCAGCAGAGCCCGCGCGGTGCTGGCACCGTGCCCGGAGCCGGGAAGACGACGTCTGGGCCACCTCCTCCTGAGCATCTTGCAAGGGGAGCTGATAAGCAGCTGGGCAGTCAGGGTGTGTCAGGCTCCTGGACTGCGCAGGCCTCCTGCCCCATCTGGGGAGACCTGGCTGAGGGTGGAGCAGCCCCCGGAGATGACCCTGTCTTAGCAGTTCTGACTGCCAAACCCCGGGCCACCCCCAGCGCTCCAGCACGTTGGGACTCCAGGGAGCATAGCCTGGCAGCCCTGGCCTGCTGCTTCTGCTAGCTGTGGCAGGAGAGCTGGGGACACGCCCTGGGCCAGGCGCCTGGCCCTCTCAGCTGCCTGACACGGCTTGCATCTGTGTGCACAGACCCGGTCACCTACTACACAGCCCTGCACATCGCTGTGCTGCGGAATCAGCCCGACATGGTGGAGCTGCTCGTGCGCCATGGCGCCAACATTAACCGCAGGGACCGGGTGAGGGCCGTGGCCTCGGCCAGCCTGCCAAGGGGGGTGGGGGTGGAGGGGCCGTGGGGCCCTCCCAGCCAACCTGGCATGCTCCCTCCCCGTGCAGATCCATGAGAGTAGCCCCCTGGACCTGGCCAGCGAGGAGCCAGAGCGCCTGCCCTGCCTGCAGCGGTTGCTGCAGCTGGGCGCTGATGTCAATGCAGCTGACAAGCATGGTGGGTACCACCTGGATGGCCCATGCGGGGCCTCCACCAGCCTCCTGCAGTCAGGGGCCATGGACAGGACACGTGGTGCTGGGCCAGAGCCAGCCACAGGAGGGCTGTTGGGGAGGGGGTCTCCGTAGGAACAGACCCAAACCAGGCTCCAGGCAGTGTCGGGGGACTGAGGGAACCCCTCCCTCTGCCCACCCCTTGCCTCCCAGGACAGCCAGAGCCACACCCTCAGCCTGCCTATTTTTGGTCCTGCTGGGGTCTGGTTCCTCCCTAAAGGAAGGGGGCGTCAGAACACCCTGGCTGCACCTCCTTACCCTGCACCCCTTCTAGGCAAGACTGCTCTGCTCCACGCACTGGCCAGCAGCGACGGGGTGCAGATCCACAATACAGAGAACATCCGGCTGCTGCTGGAGGGAGGTGAGGACCCCCCCACGCCTGCCCCCGGGTGCCTCCGCGCTGGCCACGCTCCAAGGCCGCCTCCCACCTTCCGTCCCCCTCACCTTGCAGGGGCCGACGTCAAGGCCACCACCAAGGACGGTGACACCGTGTTCACCTGCATCATCTTCCTGCTGGAGGAGACGGTGTGCGGGGACATAGAGGAGGCCCCCATGATCCAGCGCTTCTGCTTCCAAGTCACACAGCTGCTGCTGGCCCACGGCGCCGACCCCAGCAGGTGCCCTGCCCACGAGGCCCTCACCTACGTCTGCCTCAAGAGCTTCCAGCTACACTTCCCCCTGCTGCGCTTCCTGCTCGAGTCGGGCGCTGCCTACAACTGCTCTGTCCATGGACCGGGCTGCTGGTCGGGCTTCCACACCATCTTCGAGCGCCTCTGCTCCCACCCCGACTGCCCCGAGGACAACAGCCACGCTGACCTGCTGCGCAAGGCCGAGACTGTCCTGGACCTCATGGTGACCAACTCCCGGAAGCTCCAGCTGCCCGAGAACTTTGACGTCCACCCGGAGGGCAGCCTGGCAGGCAAGATCCAGGCCCTGCATGGCTCCCTGCGGCAGCTCGAGAGCTACCCCCCGCCCCTCAAGCACCTGTGCCGGGTGCACATCCGCCTGCACCTGCAGCCGTGGCCGGTGGACGCCAAGGTGCAGGCCCTGCCACTGCCGGACCGGCTCAAGTGGTACCTGGTCAGCGAGCACAGCGGCCCCACACAGGAGGATGCCTGACGGTCTAGGCTGCAGGAACCAGGCTGGGGCGGCTCCATGGGCACGGGACACCCTGTGGTGGGCCCATGGATCTGAGAGAACACACTGAAGCTGACCGGGGGTGGTCCCTTGGGCAGGAACACTGAGGCCGGGCCTTCCCTCCCCATCGGCAGATCCACAAGTTGGGTTAGAGGGGACAGGGCTTTGCCCTGGAGACCATTCCAGGCCCCCACGGTGGGAGGGGAGCTGTCCATCTGCCTACCTGAGGTCCCTGCTGGTGCCAGCAGGAAGCCAGGCACAGCCTGTAGGGCCACACACAGGTTTGCTGCACGAGCCAAGGCGGTGACCCCACTGCAGGATGCTGCGGCTGGAGCCAGGCTGTGAGCTGGTGGCAGCTCTGTGCCAAACTCAGTCCTTGGGGACCAGGCCTCCTGAGGTCTCTGAATGCAGCTGTGGGTGCCCAGCCACTGGAGTCACACGGGTCACTACAGCTCCGCGACGCCTTCAGAACAGGCTGAAGTCACGATGCTTTATTTATATCATAAAATTAAATGCAACCTCTTGGCCTTAAGGATTCTTGCATTAACATCTCTGCCCCTCTCCAAGTTCAACAAGAGAGGTCTCAGCAGCCATGGGGTAGGGGTGAGGAGGTAGCACCTGGGGCACCCCATCCCTGCAAAGGAGGAACCCCCACAGGCAGGGGAGGTAGTCACCTCTCACCATGCAGGGCTGGGACTGCAGACATGGACCACTGGTCCAGCTCTTCTGCCCAGGGTGACAACGTCCTCCCCTGCTTAAGACACGGCTCTGGGGGACCTGGGCCTCTGGCACAATCAGCAGGTTCCCAGGTGGGGAGCGCTGCACTGCCCACCCCACTTGGGTCGGGCCCACATACCCAGGGAAGAAGAGCCTGTGTCGGGAGTGGACGCAGACAGCTGTATTTAGTGGCCTCCACACGCACAAGCCACCATCTGTTGTTGGCCATGTGGAGCCGGGCTCTGGGCCAGCTGCCAGCACCCCACCCTGGCTCCGGTCCCATGGGCCCTGCCGCCCCGGCTCATCTCAGGGCAAAGCTGTACACGTGGTAGATTTCGTCCGGCAGGTTCTCCTGTCTCTCCTCAGCCAGCAGGCTGAGTCCCGCGCTGCGAATGACGCCGCGCACCACGTCCAGGTCCCGACACACACTGCTGTCCACGTCGTCCAGGACCACGCCCTCTTGCGCCATGTTGTCCTTGATGACGATGATGCCGTTGGGGCGCAGGCCGCGCTGGCAGCGCTGCAGGAACTCGGCCAGGTGCTGGTCTGTCAGGTGTCCTGGGGGTGGCAGGGAGGGCTGGTGAGCGGGGGCTGGGCATTCCCCTGCCTGCACACCACGGCGCACCCAGCATCCTGCACTAGGGGGAACACACCTTGGCATGCCTGCCCCGCCCCAGGCAGACTGTGGGTACATCAGCCATGCCTCTCTCATGGCCACCTGCACCTACCCTGTCCCTTGAGTGGGCAGGGCATGCTGAGTGAGCTGCTGGGCAGGAGACAGGACGCCCAGCAACGGCTTAAAGTGCTCGCAGCAGTCTGAAAAGCCCTGGGAAAGCGTGGGTTTCCTTTTTTAAATAAATATACTTGAAAGTGAGTTATAAAGGAGAGATACCCTCCATCTGCTGATTCACTCCCCAAATGGCTGCAATGGCCAGCACTGGGCCTGTCAGGAGCCAGGAGTTTCTTCTGCGTCTCCCATGTGGGTACAGGGCCTCAAGCACTTGGCCCATGCTCTGCTGCTTTCCCAGGCAATTAGCACAGAGCTGGATCAGAAGTGGAGCAGCCAGGACCTGAGCCAGACACCCAGGTGGGATGGCAGCACCACAGGTCGAGGGTTAGCCCACTACACCACACGCCCTTACGTTTGCTTCTTCGAATGCAGTTAAGCAACTGGTCACTGCAGATTTCTTTACAACTGGGCCAGCACTGTATACAGCAAGTTAAGCCACTGCCTGCAGAGTCAGCACCCCCTATCTTAAATGCTGGTTCAAGTCCCAGCCGCTCCACTTCCGGTGCAGCTTCCTGCTGAAGCATCCAGGAAAACAGGATGGCTCAGTGTGCCCGGATGCTGGCCATCTACGCGGGAGACCAAACGGAGCTGGTGGCTGCTGGCTTGAGCCTGGCCCAGCCCCGGCTGTGGAGGGAGGTGGGGAGTAAACCTGCTACCTTTCAGCCGGATCTCGTTTTCGGCAAGGACCCCTAAGTGGGCAGCAACAGGCAGCCCCAAAGGCCTGGAGGAGCCTGACCTTGCGGGCAGAATCCCACGGCCCCAGGATGGCAGAGCCCGCGGGGTGGGCCGAGTGTGCACAGCCGGGGGCCTCACCTATGACCCACTGGATCCAGATGACGTCATAGGAGCCAGGCTCGGGGCTGAAGTCCTGCAGGCCACAGCAGAAGTAGTTGCGCACACGCCTGCCCTCCTCCCCCAGGTAGGTTTTGGCCTTGGCCAGGAAGTCCTCCGTCACATCCACCATGTCCACCACGCGGAAGAGCGGCAGCAGCAGCCGCTTGGTGATCCGGCCAATGCCAGCGCCGCAGTCCAGGGCGTAGGACGTCCCCGTCTTGTTCGGGCCATCCTGTAACGCAGAGCGGGTAGTCTAGGAGGAGGGACCCGTCTCCCTGGGTGCTGGGCACCAGACTCGGCTGGAGCTCCGGGCGTGAGACACTGCTCTCGGACACAGAAGCCAGGTGTGTGTGATGGAACACTCCCGCAGGGGCCAGAGCTGGCTCTTACCCCTGAGACCGCAGGAGAATGGATGGGGGGCTGCCCTGAGCCCACAAAGCCAGGGTGCATGTGTGCGAGCGAGGAGGATGGGCAGTGGAAAGCAGGGCAAGGTGCCAAGGGCGGGCAGCCCGCACAAGGGCCAAGGCTGACCTGCCAAGCTGGACAGCCACAGAATGGCTTCATCCTGGCACCAAGGGCCCCAGCACCCCTCCCGCAAGCTCCTCGGAGTCTTGGTGGGAGGCACAGACCCCCGCCCCCCCAGGGAGAGCCCAGCACACCTGCCTACCCTCAGAAACCTCTGCAGGAACTTGCGCGAACTGTTGATGTCGATGCTGGAGATGTGGCCGTAGCCCCCCAGCATGCCGTCCACCGTGGCGGGGATCTGCTTCCAGTAGCTCTTGGCCTTTGAGTAGAACTGCTGCTCATCCTCGATCACCTCGCTCGTCATGTTGCCACCAGCCCTGTCTGAGCAGGGAGGGGGCGGTGAGGCGGCTGGCACGCCAGGGCTGCTCGGTGCCCGCATCCATGCCCTGCCCCGCACCCCAAACCCATCCCTGCAGAGAACAATGCCAGCTCTACCCACACCCCTCAGGTCGCCACAGGAAGCTCACAGTGTGACCCTGCTGCATGGCTTCAACTCAGAGGAAAGGGTCCCTAGCAGGTGGCTCGGGTCCTTCGCTGTGGACACTGCAGCTGACCTTGGGCTCACACCACAGCCTGGCCCTCCAGTCGCCCCGCGGTGCCGGGAGATGGCCAGAACAACCAGCAAGACGCCGGAAGAGCGCCCCCTAGGGGCCGCTGGCTGGCACAGGGTGAGAGTGAGCACAGCAGGCTGAGGTGGGGGGGACGGGGACTCCCCACATCACAGCTTCCCTCCAGCTGCACTGGGCAGTCAGAAGTGGGTAGCCCACGAGGGGCCCAGACCTGGCTGCTGTAGCACTCTGGAGGGTGGGCTGGCAGATGGAAAACCTCCGTCCCTGCTTCTCCCTCCCACAATCTTGGAGGGATGCTGAGGTCAGGTTCAGCACTGGGACTTCTCCATAAAGAGCCATGAACTTGGGCTCTGTGCTTCTCACTTGCCCCACGGCCAGCCAGGAGACTGAGGCAGGACCGCAGCCTACTCGTCCAGGCTGGGGGTACTGCTTCAGGGCCCCCCACCCCCATCAGCCTGGCCATGGCATCACACAGCAGAGCCACTCTGGCTACAGGGCCACCTCAGCATGCTGGTCCCCAGAGAGCTGACAGTCAGGAGGGAGACAGGAAGATAAATGGAACTACTCAAATGCCCAGCAGGAAAGTGAGGGCAGAGTGGGGTCCCATGGCGCTGAAGGGTCCTTTCCAACAGTGCTCAGGTGGCCGCCAAGCGGGCCACTCCTGGGCTGCGTCCAAGGAACAGGGACGCTGGGCTGGGGTGGGGGTGACCACCGAGGCAGGGTGAGCCTGGGCACAGCAGGGACACTGGATGGTAGGGTCCAACCTATAGACTCTGGAAACCAAGGCCCCCAGTCTCCCCGGGGTCCAGGGCCAGGCCAGGGGGCATGCCACATTGTCACAGGACAAGCCACAGTGAGTTCCCAGTTAAGGCCCTCCAACCACTGGGTCACAATCAAGCCGGAGACCGTGCTCGCCGCTGGGGACACAGATAAGCTCACTGTCCTTGCGGAGCTCTCCCAAGTGGCCTCTGAGGGGCCGCCCGGCCCGGCCCGGCTGCAGTGCCTCCCACGGCACCCGCGGTTGCTGGCTCCACCATGTGTTTCTACCAGATGTAGCAGCACCTGCCCACGTGTGTCTCCCAGCCTCACAGGAGCTCTGGGAGAACAGGACTGCCGGCCACAGCGTCCCGGGTGCTGGGTCCCCTCGAGTGCATGTCTCCCACCCATGTGGCCCAGGCCCGAATCAGAGGGCTGGGCCGTGGCATCCTGGCCCCTCTTCCTAACACTGCTTGGGACTGCTGGAGCGGCCAAGCCGGAGCAGCCACCCACCGCAACCCAGGACCAGCCTCTAAAGCCAGCACAGGCAAACTCTGGGTCTGGAATGTGGCCAGGCCTCACAAGAAGCAGAGAAGCAACGGGAAGCGGGAGAAAGGGTCTTGTGCGGGGACCAAGCCTGAGGACGTGGGGGTCCCAAGAGTCCCCAGAGCCTGATGGCACCCCTGGAAACAGCACCCATCCTGATAGCCCTGCCCTCTTCACAGTTGCTCAGCCAGGGACAAAGGGGTCTTCTGCCCCCCATAGCTCGCCGCAACGGACTCCAGGGCTGCTTGGGTCTCACCCTTTCTCCATGACCAGAGAGAAGCTTGCTCCTGTTCCCCTGTGGGTTCCTGAGGTGCCTGTGACTGCATCCAGGCAGGCGGGCAGCAGGGGGCCTGGCTTGTAGAAGCTGCAGCCCCTGGCAGCAGCTGCCCACACCAGCAGCATCAGTGACCCACCCCTTCGAGGAATGAACTCTTGCTCCAGCCACGGGGTCTACTGGCCGGGGCAGTGGACGCCACGATGCTCTGCCAGGGGCACCCCAAGGCTGGACGCAGC
This sequence comes from Ochotona curzoniae, assembly GCF_017591425.1. Lineage (NCBI taxonomy): Eukaryota > Metazoa > Chordata > Mammalia > Lagomorpha > Ochotonidae > Ochotona > Ochotona curzoniae. The sequence goes on from NW_024467106.1 coordinate 4,334,707, forward strand.
CTGCCCACCTGCCTCCAGCCAAGACGCCACAGCAGCCCATTACAGCATCACGAACCCCCTCTTCTGCCCGCGCCACCCAGCCCTGCCCCCTCCGGGGTCTGTCCCTGCAGGCTTGCTCAGGCCCTCCAGGTCACAGACCCGTGGACTGTCTGACATCCTGCTGTTGGGGTACAGCGTTGTAGACCCCAGTTCTCTCCCAGGCAGCACTCCTGGTCACCCTGGGGGCAGGTACATTGTCTGTGCCCTTCCACTCAGGACCTGAGACTGGCTCAGGACGGGCGGCTGAACGCTCCTGTCCAGGAGCTCAGAGCGGCTCCAGCCAGCTCTCTTCCCCCGCCCCCCAAAACCTTACAGATGAAAACCCAACCATTTAAAAGCAGCCACAGCCGTTGCTGACAAAATGTATCACTTCCCCAAAAGCCTCACATGAGTCCTTTAAACGTCGAGCTGCCCTGAATGATCGGACAAGAAGTCCCCTGACACGGTTGCTGGGAGATGCTGGGGCAGCCCGTGCCATTCTGCCCGATTCCTGGCTGGGGTGGGAAGGAGGTAATGCCAGAGCCGCAGAGGACAGGAGCGGACACGGCTGTGGGGTACACACCACCCCGAGTCCATGGGCGGGAAACTCCGCTCCAAGGCAACAGCTGTTGCAGGTGGGGCCTGTAGGAGGTGAGCCGGCCCCTGGGGACCCACACTGGTTCAACTGGCCAATCCTCCACCTCCAAGCACCAGGATCCCATATGGGAACTGGTTCATGTCCTGGCTGCTCCACTTCCCACCCAGCTCCCTGCCTGTGGCCTGGGAAAGCAGTGGAGGACGGCCCAAAGCCTTGGGACCCTGTACCCGCATGGGAGACCTGGAAGAGCTCCTGGCTTCAGATCAGCTCAGCTCCAGCCATCACAGCCATCTGGGGAGTGAGCCAGCAGATGGAAGATCTCTCTGTAAATATGCCTTTCCAATAAAAATAAATAAATCTTTTTAAAACGGGGGGCAGTCCTGAGGGGTTGGGCCCCACCATGGACTAGGCCACCAACATGGAGATGCACCGCATTTGGCAGCCCTCCCCCAAGCACCAGGCTCCCGGCACAGTGGGCAGATAGACCCTGGTCTCTGCCAACACCCCACAGCCTCAGCTATTCCAGTACAGCAGCAGAGAACCACCAATTCCCCAAATGGCCAAGACCGTCGGAGCTGGGCTGTTCCAAAGCCAGGAGCCAGGAGCCTCCTCTGCGTCTCCTACGCTTTGGGCCGTCCTCGACTGCTTTTCCAGGCCACAAGCAGGGAGCTGGATGGGAAGCAGGGCAGCCCGGACTCGAACTGGCGTCCATACGGGATCCCAGCGCCACAGGTGCAGTTCAGCCCTGGAACGCCACAGCGCCAGAGGACAGCAGCAAGCGCCCCTTTGTGGGCCAGCTCCCAGCAGGGCATTGGGGAGTCTGGGGTCACACGGAAGCAACCCCTCCCAGGGGGCCTGAAGAACAGAGGGGTGTCCGAGCAGTAGCGTCAACAGCCGCTACACACACACACACACACACACGACGCAGTAAGGGGCCGCCAGGTCCGAGCCTCGCCTCCGACCACGACCCCGGGGGGCACAGGTGGCAGCAGCAGCCCCCTGAAAGGCCGCCAGTGCCCACACCCACGGCGGGAGCGCGGCCGGGTCCGAGCCCACCAACCCGCGCTCTGCGCTCCGCGACATGGCCGCCGGGCCTCCGCGCCGCTGACCTTGGCCCTGGGCACTCTGGGCTGCGCCCACTGCCGGGCCAGTGCGCTCGGGGCGCAGGGGCGGACGCGCACGTGGGGCCCGGCTGGCCAGCGCCGGGGTCACGGGGCCGCGGGGTCGAGGGGGGACGCGGCGCCCCCTGCCCTCCGTGCCTCCCCGCGCTACTCACCCCGGGCCCAGGAGCAGAGCACAGCAGCGCGGACACGGCGACCCCCGCGCGGATGCCCCGCCACGCCGCGCCGGACGCAACCGCAGCCGGCGTGCGCGGCCTTTGTCCGCCGGCGTCACTTCCGGGCGCCCGGCTGGCCCCGCCCCCAGCCCGGCCCGGCTGGCTGAGGCAGAATTCTGTGGGGAAAGCGCTTCCCTGCCTTAACTCACCTGTAGGGAACCCCCGGCTGCTCCACTCCCCATCCAGCTCCCTGCTTGCGGCCTGGGAAAGCAGTCAAGGACGGCCCCAAACCTGGGACCCTGCGCCCGCGTGGGAGACCCAGAGGAGGCCCCTGGCTCCTGGCTTTAGATCGGCCCAGCTCCAAGCCGTTTTGGCCATTTTGGGGGTGAGCCAAGCAGATGGAAGCTCTCTCTCGGTCTCCAAGGCAGACACGGGAGAGGAACACACACCGCCCACAGCCTGCCCCTGCAGACACACCTGAGCTCCAGAGACAGGATCAGGGGGCTCCCCACTGTGACCCAGCCCCACCCTCGGGCCCCAGGCCGCTGGTTCCTCAGCTGGTCACCCCAGGGTGGGGCTTGGTTTGGATCACAATGACCCTGGACCAATCCGGGGGGGCGGCGGCAGCAGTGGGGACGGGCCGGCAGAGGGACCAGGCTGGGGAGATGGGCTCTCCCACAGCTAGCCCCCCTGCCCGGGGGTTCAAAACCCACCACACCGTTCCAGGCCCCAGCCAGAGGCCTGCATAAGGGTGAGTGGGACCCCACTGCAAATGGGGGGTCGCGGGTGGGTGGGTGTGCCGAGGCAGAGCGCAGCCTCAGAGGACCCCCCCCCCACACACACACACCCCACAGTGCCAGAGCTCGGGGACAGGACTGGGCTCTGCCTTCCAAAACGGGGCAGGCAGGGGGACTGGCTCCGCCTGGGACCCCGGCCCAGGGAGCCAAAATGAGCCCCGCGCCCCCTTCCCAGGGAGTCAGGTGAGGTCGGCGGGGGGCAGATCTGTGCGCGACTGACGCGGGGCTCACTCGCTCACACGTCACAGCCACCCCCAAAGGTGGGCGCTCCCGCCGTCACCCATTCTCGGGTGAGCAGCCAGGGGCTCGGCCACTCGAGCCCGAAGGCGCTCTCTGTTCCCGGCACCCGGCATCTCGCTGCCCGGCTCCCGGCACCATGGCCGTGGGCTCATCCACGCGGCCCCTCGGGCTCACCCACGCGGCTCCTCCGCCCGCGCCGGCGTGAGGATGCCCTGAGCAGAGCGCGCGCGCGCGGCAGGGAGACCCAGCATGTCCGGACGGCACCCCAGAAGCGGGACTCGCGAGGTGGCACCGCGCGGGTACCCCGGCGGCCACCACCACCACCACCTGCGACCCCGAGAGCCGCGGCTGCCCAGGCTGAGCCCGTCCGAGCCCCGGGCGGCCCGCGGTGGCGCGTGGTGGCTGGAGCTGGACTCCGAGCCCACTCCGCCGCCCCTGCGCGCCGTGCCCACCGCGGCTCCATCGGGGGCTGCGCACAGCCGCTCGGTGCTGGAGTCGCTGCTGCTGCCGCCCCTGCCCTCGGCGCCACGACGCCCCGGGCCCCGGGTGGGCCAGGACGCCCGCGGGGGCCTGGCCGGGGAGCCCTCGGACTCCCTGGGCGCCCTGCTAGGGGACCTGCTTCCCAGCAGGTTCCGCAGGTTCCTGAGCCAGCTCCGGGACAAGTGCACGGAGCAGCTGGAGCCGCAGAGTGAGGCCCACGGGGGAGGGGGTCGCTTCCGGTGGAGGGCCGCCCACCCCCTGCATTTGCCCTCCCGACCCTCCTCCATGCCGGGAGCCCTTAGACCTGCTGTTTGAGTCCCTGCTTACCGTCCCCAAGGGCATGTGACCAGAAGGACCCCGGAAAGGACTGCCTACCCCCCACGAAGGCTCCCCACCTTGTCACCCACCTCCTCCTGGGTCGAGGCACCCTCCACGCCACAACACCCCAGGGGTGCGCCCCAGCACTGCCCGGCCTGCGCGCCCTGTTCTAGCCCATCCCTTCCACAGCAGCGGTGAGTGTTGGGGAGGGCCAGGTCCTGGGGCAGGGGGCGTGGGGGAACAGTGCCCCCTGTCCTGTGCTCCCGGAGTGCAGTGGTCCTGACCACTCACCAGGCGTGCGTGTCCTCCCCAAGGGCCCCCTCCTCCTACTTCCAGGACAGCTTGAAAAAACTCCTGCTCCATCAGCTGTCTGCCCTTACGCCGCTGAGAGGTGACCACTCGCCACTCACCACGGTCAAGAAGTGAGTGGGCAGGGCCGGGATGAGACAGGGCGCCCCTTCCTTTCTGTGCCTTGTACCCAGGAATGTCCCCCATTCGGCCTCCCCAGTAGCTGTCTGTCTAGCCATCTGTCCGCTCAGATGTCCCATCCTCCATCATTCAAGGCTCATTTGTCAGAAGAAAAAAGTCTCTGAGGTTTAAACACGTGAAGGATGAGAGGACCAGACACACATACACACACACACACACACACACACACACCCATCTCGCAGATGGCCATAAGCCCTGGGCCGGGTTCTGCCCTGGCCAGCTCTTGTGCCAGGTGCCTCCCCGAGGCTACTAGTCCCCAAGCTTGTATGAGGATGGCTGTGTGGAGACTAGAGGGCGGTGGCCAGGGTAAGGCCTCAGAACAGCTCACCAGGTCAGCATCACCTGCGTGGTGATGCTCCAACAGAGGCCCTAGAGCCAGGACCCCCTCTGCTAGCTAAGGGTCAGGGTGCCAACTCGGGGGCCGAGCGGCAGATCCTGGCTCTGCCAGCTGCCGGGAGACCTTGGGCAAGGTGTGGGGGTCTCTTACCTGGGAAACAGGCACAGCGATCTCGTTGAAGGATGATGAGTTTGTGGCGGGCAGGAGAGGCAGTCAGCCAAAGCTCTTGCACGGGAACTGGAGGCGCTGTGTGTGTGTGTCCGCAGGGCAGGGGCTTTGGGCTCAGCTCCTGCCTCCTGCGCCCTCTGGCCTCTCTCAGCAGGCATCCCAGCGCACAGCCCTCCAGGCTCAAGGCTGCGCTTGCGCAGGGCTCCCAGAGGGAGAGCTCGGGGCCCAGGCGGCGGGTGCGCTTTGCTGACGAGACACTCCGGGACTCGGCCCTCCGCTACTGGGAGCGCAACTATGCGGGTGAGCAGGCCCAGTCCAGCGTGAGGGAGGGTGGCAGAGGAAGCTCCCAGCAGTGAAGAGCCAGCACTGCCTGCACTGGCCAGGGCCCAGGTGGGCAGCACCAGGGGTCCCCGGTAGAGGTGCCCTGGGCACAGTTTCCAACACCTGTTCTGAAGTGATTGGTGTACAAGAGGCTGGAATGGGAATAAATCCATCCCTCATCCCTGCCCCCATCCCACCCTACCCCCTCCGTGGACCAGGTCCCGCTGTCCAGCAGCCCCCATCCCAGGCTCCAACACACAATATGTAACATATAAGATGTATGTTAATCTTGTAGGACTTATTTTTATTGGAAAGTCAGATTTACAGAGACAACAAAGACTTTAACCACTATGCTATCGCACCAGGGCCCCCATTTCAATTTCTTTTCCTGAATTGAGCCCCTGCCCTGTAAGCTTTGCACACTGCAGATGAGCATGCCAGCCCCCAAGTACAGCTGTTTCCCTTCCTTGCTACACAAAAGCTGCTAACTTCAGTCCTCCAGTCACAGCATATCCGTGTCTCAGACATACGCTGTTTAATGCTTAGAAGAAATAAAGTTTCTAAAAGTTCATATGGGGCTGTGTGAGCGAGAATTTCTGGAGCATTGGGCAGCCATAGAAAGAAATAGGAAGCATATGACCTAAAAGGTCACCGCCTTATCCCTAATGCTTTATTTCATGACCTTGAGGATGTTGAGTATACAGACTCGACAGACAGGGCCCATTGTCTTTCCTCCTCCTTAAGAAGGCAACGGTTTCTAATAATCAGACCTGGAGTGTAAAACATCACAAATACTCTTGAATAGTAAAGAGAAGTACACAGAATACTCTAAGCGTCTGTATTGGGTGCAGCAGGTGGCAGCTGGCTCCAGTGGGAGTCAGCCGCTAGAGGGGGAGGGACTCCCACCCAGCAGTGGGAGGCTCCAACCCTGCATCCCCCCCACTCCTGCCAGATTCCCAGCCCCAGCTCGGGGGGTGGGTAATGACTGAGGCAGAGGAGCAGTGACGGTGCAGTGAGGATGAGGGGCCAGCTCCTAGCTTGGAAAATCCCAAGAGCTTTCCAGCAGGGGGAAAAAAATCTCCGTTCCTCCTGCAGGAACATGCAAAGAGTTTTAAAACCCTGAGCCTTCTCTGCAGGGAGCTGGGGTTGCCATGGAGATGGGTCTGGGTGGGGAGGGCTCATGGCAGGGCCCTCACCGACCAGTCCATCCGTCAGTCTGTCCCTCTCCCCCCAGCACAGCAGAACTTTACGGGCAGCAGGCTGCCCACTGTGTCGTCGGAGGTGACCGAGCAGGTGGCCGAGAGCATCAAGCGATGGCTGCAGAATTTGCCCAGGAGCCTTCAGCTGCTGGCCAAGGATGAGAGCAGGGCTAGCCTCCCCCGCTGGGCCGCCCCTGACCGGTGAGAGGCTTAGGGGAGGCGCTCCTGCCTCTGCAGCCTGGTGGGGTGGGGGAGGGATCAAGAGACAGGCTGTGGTCTGCACTGTCCATGCCTGCCTGGCTGGCCACAGGTAAGCCTGGGACCTTCGCTCTGCCTCAGCGAGGCTCACGGTTCGGTGTCCCTCAGGCCGGCCCCACAGCTGCTGGAGCGCCAAGTTGAGGACACCCCTGTGAGCTACAGGCAGCCTTTCCCTCCCAAGGCGAGCACCCAGAGGCCACGGAGGAACCTCAAGACTTTCCTGGACACGCTGGGGCAGGTAGACAAGCCACCCTACTCCTGGGGCCAGAAGCTGGTGAGTGGCCCTGAGGTGTGGGGGGTGGCCGGGGGACCCTCCCCACCTGCCTGGCTGCCCCGCTGCAGTACCCGATGGTGGCCTCTCTCCCTCCAGGAGTCCCTCTTGCCCAGCCTGGTGCTCCAGTCAGTCTTACGGCGCAGCCGGCCCAGGGGCTACCAGCTGCTCCTGCCCTCCCTGGCAACCCAGAGGGCTCAGCGGTGAACTGGGCCTGCTGGGAAGCCCAGGCCCAGAGGTCATGCAGGCCCCAGCCAGGAGACCCCTCCCTGCCTTTCCCCCTCAATAAACACATCCCACATGGCTAGGTCTCTGCACCTGCTGGCCAAGGACCCAAGGAGGTCAGGGAGGTGGGATCCCAGCCGGGAGGAGGCTTGGTGGGGGCCTAAGCAGGCCCAGTGGTTGCACTCACCAGGGGCACCAGGCAAGCCTCTCCACCCAGGTCAGCCCACACCTGAGGTTGGCACCTGTCGGCCACCCTAGCCTGTGGCTGTTCCTACCGGCTGGGCTGACCGCCTTACTGCTTCACAGATGTCCAGGCACCAGCCCAGTGACCTCAGCCCAGCGTGTATGGGGCAGTGGGAGCAGACACCAGGGGCTGGTCCGGCTCCAGCTGCACGGCCTCCACCGTGAGTGGTCACGGCCTCCACCGTGCACCTGCTCCTGGACGAGGCTGGAGCCACCCGCTCCTCTCCCTCTCTCTCTGGGAGCCCCCCAACCCATCCATTCCCCCTGGCTGTGCCCTAGGGAGCCAGTCTTCAGCGCCCCCTCCTGGCCTGCGCGGAAACAGCATGGCACCCACTCTGCACCTAGGAAAGCGAGAAAAGGGGTGACCAAGGGGCGGGACACGGGGCGGCGGCTCAGGGCAGGCTGTGGGTAGGCACAGCTTGGAGCAAGCAGCTCCACGGGCCGGGGTGGAGAGGGTCACCTCGTTCTCGCAGTCCCACGTCCCGCCTCCAGTATGCTTGCCCCGCAGCCCCCTGCCAGGGGATGTCCGGGTCCGGATGAGCCTGCGGGCCCCAGGTCAGACGCATCCCACCGCGACCCACAGCAAGTCCTGCGGGTCCTGCCCGTGGCCTCGAACCCACAGCCTGTGTCCTCCGACTGCAGCACGGCGCCGCGCCCACGCGGGGGCAGTGTTGGCCTGGCTTTGGCGTCGCCCGGCGCGGCCCAAACTTCGCTTGGAAACTTTTCCCCTGTGAGGCGCCTGCCTCCCCGCCTGGGTCCCTGCAGTTCCCCGCGAGGCGTGCGGGATGGTCAGGCCACGCCAGGCCGCTTCCCGACTCCTGCCGCCAAGTCCAGGCCGCGAGAGTCCCGGGCTCCTCGGGTTCCTGCTTTTTTGGACGCCCCCCACCCCCCAAGCCGCCGAGCCGCCGAGCTCACCCCGAGCTCACTAAGCTGCGCTTGATGTAGCCACTTATTACCAGGGAAGCCAAGTCCCGGGTGGGGAGTGTCGGGCTCAAGGTCATGCAGGGCAGGATTCAAATACAGCCCCCTCACCACCACCACCACCCTGCCCCTGCTGGGACACACCGTCACACCTCTTCCTGGGAAGGGCCGCCCACCTGTGCTGGGGGCAGTGAGGGGGCTCGCTCCTCCAGGAGCCCGGGTCTGAGTCACCCTCCTTGCAACTCCTGGGGTTCATCTGAGGCAGGAGGCAGGGTTAGGAGAAAGGAGGTTGCATGAGGGCAGGACCGTGGCGCTGGGCAGCAGGCCCCAGGGAGAGCTGGTAGCCCTGGCCCAAGTCTCTGGCTTTCATTGCATCCAGGCGTGAGCCCCAGGCGCAGGGGGCCGTGATGGAGGTACACTCCCAGGACACAGGTGCCTCCAGCTCACTCACCTCTCCACCGAGCCAGGACACAACATGCACCTGAGGGTGCCCACTTCCCGGCCTTGGAGGGTGGTCCCTGCCCCCCGCCCCCGGAGGCACATGCTTGTGCGGTACTGGTGAGCCACCTGTCGGTGGGATAAACAGCAGCTCTGCTGAGCCGAGAGAAGCACCTACTGTGTGCCCCACATGGGCCGGGCCAAGGCAGGCACCTACTGCGTGCCCCACACGGGCCCAGTTGAGGCAGGCACCTAACTGTGTACCCCACACAGCTCTACCCCAAACACACCACGGGCACCAGAATGAACGGCTCAGGGCCGACGGGCTCCGACGGGAGGCCCGGGCGTACAGTCGGGGACCTGCTCCTGCCCTGGGCAGGGTGTGTGGCAGGGACACCTGGTGTTGGGATGGGAGGACAGAATGGTTCCCCTTGCTGACACGTGCGCACATCCCTTCCCCCCCTGTTCCCCACTTCTGCCTCTCTGGGTCCTTCTGTTACTCGTCCACGTGGACGGCTAAGTGACACACCATCTACACACCTGCCCCCAACCCCTCCCAGCAGACATGCTTGCCGCTGCCTCCAGGTAGCCCATAAGGTCACAAACAGCTCCAAGAAAGGGCACGACACACTACATGCCCTCCACCGTTTGTGCCCATGGCACACAGCTTTGGGGGCTGGGCTAGAAGTGGGGGTCAGTTCCACCAACTAGGCCAGGGCTCTCAACTCCCCAGAGCAAGGGGCTTGGGGCCCCACCTGCCAGGAAGCCAGGGGGCTCTGAGTCGGGTGCCAGGGATTGTCTGGTTTACTGCGGGTGCCTGGCAGTGGTGGAGGCTTCGGCCATGTCCCCCAAATCCTGTGAGCCAGCTGATCTGTAGGGCCCAGCAAGTGCAGGAAGCACCTGCTGCACCTTCAGCACACGGGGGACCCACCCAAACCCACAGCTAACAGCTGCGTTGTTCTGGCAGCACCAGGCAGGGCAGCCGGGGTGGAGGTGGACAAAAGACACAGGGGCAGGTTCGCCCACCAAGGCCCTGCAGCTGGGCTCCTGGTGGGAACTGGGACAGAACTGTGGGCCCATAGGCAAGAGACAAGTAAAGCCTTGGTGGTGGTGGTGGTGGGGACCCAGCAGGGGCTGGCTGTGTGTGTTCGGGTTTCTTGCCATTGTGAGCAGTCCCTGCTAGCCAGGGGACCACCCCATTCATGCTACCCTGAGCGCAGGCATTCCACCGTGGCAGGGAAGCCACACTGGGGGCATGAGCAAAGAATGGGCACCCCTGTCACGGGTCCCGGGAACCCCAGGGCAGTCCCACCTCCACCCCTACCCCCTGGGCGCTGACCAGCATAAGGCAGGACAGGAAGACCCAAGGACTGAATATTCCTTGGTGTGCGGGCAGACCCCGGTCCCAGTGCCAGCACACGGCGTTTCGAATTGACCAGGCGCTTGAGAGAGAGAGAGAGGTGAGCCCTCCACACGCCAGCCCCTGGCTCTTGGCCCTCCCTCCAGGCCAGGTTCCTGTGTGCCCCCCGGAGTTGCTCCGGGCACATTCCGGGCACGCGTGATGCTTGTAAGCTCGATCTTGTGTGGATTCACTGTCACACACCTGGTTTGCACTTCACCATCCGCTGGATCACAAAAGGCTTTTCAAGGCCAGGGAATTGTACGCATTGCAGAAAGCGGGGCCTCCGGTGGTGGGGATGGAGGTCATCCTGCAAGTGTGGGTGTTCCAGACGCCCAGGTGTGGAGCCTTGGCACAGTGTGGCATGGCTGTGCCCCCTCCCCCCAGCCCCCATCTCCTCGCCGCGTCCCGGTTGCCAGGGCAGAGGTGGAGGGCGTGTGTGGGTGTGGGGTGGTTACCACCACCATTTCCATTTCCAGAGAGGCTCAGCGGTGCCACCACTGTCTTGTGACCACACGGTGACACCAACACCAGCCCACCATGGCGTGGCGTCCCCAGCGGCAGGTTCAGTCCTGCCCCACCACCTCCTCTCCCTGAGGAGGAACTGCCCTGCGCCAGGAGGAGGTGAGATTCAGGCCAAGGACCCTCCAGCTTGCCAGAGCTACCAAGATGGGACCGACCGAGCTGGCAGGAGACCCAGGAAGGCCAGGCCAGGTGGCCTTTTGGGTGGTAATGGTGGGCGGGCAGGTGTGGGTGCTTGGGCCTCAAGCCCCAGCTGCACACTGCCTGCCCGGGCTCCTGGCACCCACCCATACCCTCCAGCCTGTCTGGTTGCCAAGGTGGGCTGGCATCAGCTGCTGAATTGGGCTGGAGCTTGCATGTGATGGAGCATTTGGGTCCAGATACAAAGGTACAAAGCTTCGTTTGTGCTGTGATGCGTTTGTGCCCGGTCAGCATGTCCACCCTGGGGGAGGGAGCTAGCTCGGGCACCTGAGGAGGCCCCACCCCCATGTGCCAATGCAGCTAGCTTAGCACACAGCTGTCCACAGCTGTCCTCTGTGTCACAGTACCCCCTTCGAGGCCCTGGACACGTGGCCCTCCTCCTCCTTCCAGGAGCTTCTGGAACCTTCTGAGACCCACCCACTGGCTGCTCCTTTTCCTGAGGGAGCCCGCAGCCAGTGGCTGGAGCTAGCAGTGTGTCGTGATCCTTCTCCAGTGTTGTCCAGTTGAGGCACAGGGAAGCTGGGTCAGCTGGGCAATGCCACACAGCTGGAAAGTGGCTAAGCCAGGATCCGAGCCCAGGCGGGTACACCTACCCCATACCCACGCCCACACACACACAGGACACCCCTCCTGGGACTGCGTCCTGCCCTCCTGGGCCTGCGTCCTGCCCTCCTGGGCCTGCGTCCTGCCCTCAACTGGCGCTGCCCTTCCTCCTCCTGCCCTCTTCCTCCTCTGCTGGCATCCCTGCCTGGGAGGTCCTTACTTGCCTGGGGGCACCGGCCCTGCATGGGCAGCGCTGGCCCTGTGTGGGGTCCCGCAACACCCGCTGAGGATGGGGTGGGGCGGTCGGCTGAGCCCACACACTAGGTCCCACCCCCAGGCCACTCTATCTTCGTTCCCCACTCCCAGGGTTGGCGGGGTGGCCATGATGCTGCTGGTGCCCTGCCCCTCTGGCTCCGCCCCCACAGTGGCTCCTCCTCCAGCAGGTCCCGCCCCTTTGACCCCGCCCCCGTAGTGGATCCTCCTCCAGCAGGTCCTGACCCCGCCCCCTGCGGCTACTCCCCTGCCCTCCCCTGGCTCCGCCCCCGCGGTGGCTCCTCCTTCAGCAGGGCCCGCCCCCGCCGTGGCTCCTCCCCTGCCCCTCTGGCTCCACCCCGCGGTGGCTCCTCCTTCAGCAAGCCCCGCCCCCGCCGTGGCTCCTCCCCTGCCCTGCCCCTCTGTCCACATTGTCGGTCACCTGCAGCTGGTCTCACAGCTACTTGACTCCTTCGTGGCTCGGCCTTTGCACACGCCTTCGTGGCTGCGGGAAAGTCCTTCCCACCCGCGGCTGGTCCGCATCGAGTCTCCTGGGGCGATTCCTGAAGCCCAGTGCCCGCGGCTCCCCTGGCGCTGCCCAGCAGCCGCTGCCCAGCTGCAGCTCACACCCCTCCTCCGCGACGCAGGGCAGAGCTGGCAGGGCCCTGCCCGCGTCCCTGCCCGCGGCCGTCCGAGGATGCTGCCGGCTCCCTCGGGGCCGCTGGCGAGGATCACACTCATTTCACGCTGTCTGACTCCCCTGATTACTTGATTTTCCAGGGAGGAATTTCAAATCTCTGGGCCGGGGGTGGCGCCTGCTGAGGCCGGGCTGCCTGTCCCACCAGCCCGGGGGCACCTGCTGTCCCTTGAGCAGCCCTCCACGAGGTTGGCGCTGAGCGGGGCGCTGTCTACACCAGTGGAGGTGCTAGCTGCGCTGGAAGGTGTCAGCGGCAGAGCACAGCTGGGTAAGCGCCTGCCTGCAGTGGCCGTCTCACCCATTCCAGAAGCCAGCTCCACTGCTGACTGCACCATCCAGCTCCCTGCTGATGCCCCTGGGAAAGCAGTGAAGGATGGCCCTAACCTCGGGGCCCAGCTGCTCATGTGGGAGACCCCACGGGAGCCCCAGGCTCCCGGCGACATGAGCCCATCCCTGGCCATTGCAGACGTTTGGGGAGTGAAGCAGGGCATGGGCAATCCTACTCTCCCTCCCTGTTGCTTTGTTTAACAAACAAATGACTCTCAAAAAAACAAGCAGCAGCTCCGTGCCCTGTGCCTGTCTGCAGCCTGTGTAATGGGCTTAAGAACAGCACCCCTCGGCTGGGGCCTGGCACCCAGGAAACACCCTGGGGAGGTGGCCAGGGCACGGCCTCCCAGAGTCACTGACCAGGCCCTCTCTCCTTGTGGCTGTGTGATCTTGGGTGCCTCTCCGGAGCCCCAAGGGCTGGTGGAATGTTCCTGAATATCCTGCCGAAGGTGTTGGGGGAACCAAGGTGGGGGTGGGGTAAAGCAGTCCAGCTGGGAGCACTCCCCACGTGGGGCCGGGCCCTGCCCGCACAGGCCCCCATACCATGGGATGAAAGGGGCGCCACAGCCCCTCCCCCCCACGCCTTGCCCACCCCTTCCGTAACCGGATCCGGCTGGGGGCGGCCAGCTTTGAAGCCTTGGCCCCAGACTCTGGGAGGCAACTTGAAAGGGCAAGGGCTGGTCCAGCCTGCCAAGGGCGGGGCTGGGGAGTGGGGGAAAGGGGGGAGGCGTCCCCCTCCCCAGGGCCCCAGGAGCAAGGAACCTTCAAGGCCCACCGACACCCAGCTCTCTGCCTGCAGCGAAGTGGGACCCCTTCCCATCTTTTCCTCAAGATCCGGACTCTTTCTCATGGCAACACGGGGTGGGGGTCATCTCTTCTTGGGGGCTCCTGAGACAAGCACCCCCTTTCCCAATGCCCACCTCCCTGTCTGCCCACTGCCAGCTCCCCACCTAGCCTGGGCCCCCCAGGACCGGCCTGGCTGCCGACAGCTGCTCAGAGGGGTTCCTGGTGTCGGAAGACCACCTCCTGTCCCAGCACGTGTTGAACTGCATCTTTGAATTCCCTCACCTGCCCAGCCCCACCTGAGCCCCTGGCTCCTCTGCGGAGCTGCAGCCTGGACACAGAACTGGCCCCAAGTCACAGATGGGGCACACTGAGGCCCATAGAGAAGCCCAGGGCTTAAGGTGGTGGGAGTAAGGTGGCCTAAGGCCCTGGTTCCCACCCTGGCTCCCTGCCATCAGGGCATCCGGCCAAACATGGTGCCCAGGCCAGCTTTCCAGTTTCCACACAGGAGCCAGCACGGTGCTGCAAGCAATGGGCACCCAGCACCCTGGCTCTGTGCTCACCAACCTGGGGCCACATCAGCAGCCCCCTCGGGGCTCTCCCTGATGGGGTCCATTCCTCTGAAGGGATGGCCAACTTGCCCCGGGAGCTGCTGCCTGGGTGGGCTTCCTGGAGGAAGTGACAGGGGTGACTTGAAGCAAGAGGGAACAGAGTGCGGGCTGGACATGAGAGCAGCCAGTGGAAGACAGTGAGAGCATGAGCAGCTTGCTGTGGCAGAGGCCAGGGGACAGGCCTGGACAGGGCCCTGACCCAGGGCAGAGGGGCCGGGCCAGGGGAGGGCTCCAGCCTGGGGAATCGCCCCTGCTGAGCTATGCGGACCCCTCACTCCCACCCCCCACCCCAGGGCAGGAGAGAAAGTCCAGCCTGGCTTTTGGATGCTCCTGAAGCAAACTGGCCAGAAATGGGAGCACCCGAAGCAAGGCTGGGAGGTGGCCTTGTGGGTGTGGCTGGCAGAGTTGGCTGAGCCTGCCAGCCTGCGGGAACAAGGATTCCATGCTATGGTGCAGCGAGTTAAGCCAGCAACCCGTTTGAGAGCCGGCTCATGCCCCACTTCCCATCCAGCTCCCTGCTTGTGGCCTGGGAAGGGAGCATGGGACAGCTCAAAGCCTTGGGACCTGCACTCACGTGGGAGACCCAGAGGAAATGCCTGGCTCCTGGCTTCGGATCGGCTCAGCTCCCACATTGCAGCTATCTGAGGAGTGAATCAGTGCACTGCACGGAAGATCTCTCTTCCCCTTTTCTTTGTTTTTCTTTCAAATAAATAAATAAACACTGAAAAAACCAGGACTCATCTGTGCTTCAAACAGAGCGGATCTCAAAGTTACAGCGCTTTAGACAACCACCACAACAAAGGTTATTCATTTGAAAGGCAGACTTACAAAGGGAGAGAGACAGCCGGAGTTTCCATTCACTGGTTCCCTCCTTTCCCAGGTCACAAACAGGGAGTTGGATTGGCAGTGGAGCAGTGGGACTGGAACTGGAGCCCACTGGGGATGCCCAGTATGTAGTCCTTTACCCAGCTAGGGCTCAGAGAGGGCAATGGGGAAGAGAAGCCACCCAGCGGCCTGCATCGCAGACCTCACCTCCCGGCTCCTAGTAGCAGTAGAGACGTGCAGTCAGTACTTGCAGTTGTTGGCTCCTGTCTTAAATTGTCCTTATTTATTTGAGACGCAGGAAGAGACCCCCACACAGGGAGTTCTATTCTGTCATCCACTGCTTCACTCCCCAGCTGCCCCACCGGGTCCCCCGTGTGTGTTGAGCCATCGGCTGAGGCCTTGCAGGGCACGTGTGAGTAGGGCTGGACCCCAGACACTGTGATGTGGGATCTGGAGCTTTCATCGCAGGCTGAACCGCGCAACCTCCAAATGGGGGCACTGGGAATGGTGTCGGCCTCATTGCCTGTCCCGGCACTGCTGGGGCTGAGCCTGGGGCCCATGGCTCAGGGCTGCTGCCTGCCTGCCCTGTGGTTCCCACTGCCCCACCTTGCATGGACAACTGGGTCTTGCTAATGCAACTTCCACCCACCCTCCCTTAACCCAGGCTGGACTCAGGGCCTGGCCACAGGACTCTGAGACAAGGAAGCAATGTGGAAGGTTCTAGAGAGCGAGGGGGAGCAGGGTACAGAGGCAGCCCTGGCCTCCTTCCAGAGCTCTAACGATCGACGGGAAGAGACAGAGCCAGGTGCGCCTCCACCCCCAGCATCCATGGCTCCGGGGCTGCCTGACCTCACCTGGGTCCCCAGAGCCAGCTACTGGGCATCGCTCACCCCAGGGCTCTCCTGCTTGGCCGGAGTTTGGTGCACCCAGAGGAGGTCCCAGGGACCCTCCAGCATCCAACCTGATGGGGGAGCATCACCATGCTAGGGGAGCAGCCTGGGCCCTGGCAGGTGCCGTTCCTCCGCCCCTGCCTCACTAGCACCTACCTGGCTGGACACCGGTGGCCCATCTGCCAGGCTGCGGCCGGGGTCCCCCCAGTTTTCCCAGGATACCTTTGCTGGGGTTCCTGGCTGCTGTCATATCTGGTGACACCTTCCTTGTTTGTGATGTGAAATAAGTGCCTGGTGTGCACAATAAGCCCAGTGAGACCGTGCGAGAGCCTCACAGCAGGGTCTGACCACGACCTGAAACGTGGGCACCCTGGAGGGGTCACCTTGGGGACACCCCGAAGATGTCAGTGACTGCCACTGGGGACTGAGACGCAGGGACTTCGGACTCCGGGGCCAGGAGCTGACAAGGGACTGGAACCGGCTCCCACAGGGGATGCTGGCACCACAGGCAGAGGCGCTAGCCCCAGCAAGAATATGCAAGGTCACCGGCCTCACTTCCCAATGGTGTTTTCCAGGCAGAGCCCTGACTGGTGTGGGGCACCCTGTGGCAAGAGCTGGCATACCTGCACCTGTTTGCCCTCCCTCTGCTCACCAAGCCCCCAGGATTCTGTTCCAGGGGGTGGGGGCTGCGCCCTGAACCTCATCCCATCCCGATGGCCTCCCAAGGGCCCACTTTAAAAACCGCGGTCTGCCCTCTTGCCAAGCTACCACCTATGACACCAGCATCTTGCAGTGGTTCTGACCTGGTCCCTATTGATGTGCCTGGAAGGCAGTGGAAGACGGTCCAGGTACTCCAGCCTGTACCCACGTGGAGCTCCTGAAGAAGCTCCTTACTCCTGGCTTCAGCCTGGCCCAGTAACAGGGGAACGAACCGGAGGATGGAGCCTTTCCTCTGTCCCTGCCTCTCTCTAACTCTGCTTTAAAACAAATAGAGGTTTTCGGGGCCCGGCGCGGTGGCGCAGTGGTTAAGGTCCTCGCCTTGCATGCCCGGGATCCCATATGGGTGTCGATTCTATCCTGGCAGCCCCGCTTCCCTTCCAGCTCCCTGCCTATGGCCTGGGAAAGCAGTCGAGGACGGCCCAAAGCTTTGGGACCCTGCACCCACGTGGGGGACCCGGGGGAGGCTCCTGGCTTCGGATCGGCATAGCATCGACCGTTGCGCTCACTTAGGGAGTGAATCATTGGATGGAAGATCTTCCTCTCTGTCTCTCCTCTCTGTATATCTGCCTTTCCAATAAAAAAACCCAAAACAAAACAACCCCCCCCCCCAAAAAAAACAAATAGAGGTTTTTAGCAGGAGACCTCAAGGATGGGGGTGTAGGGCAGAAGGAGCCAGCCACTGCAGGGCAGGTGGCCTGGATGGGCCCAGCAAGGAATTTTGGAAGTTGAGGGAGAAGGGGAGCCCGTCCGGCCTGCCATCCTGGGCATCTTGGTCTCCTGTGCCAGGAGCAAGCCCCGCCCCCAGGGCCAGCTGAGCTGAGAAGGTTGTCCTGGGTCACTCCTTCTGGGATCTGGGACATCCCGGGTCAGCTGAGCTGTAGCATCCCACACCGCTCCGCCATCGCAGGACCCAGCTGAACCCCACGTGACCCAGGGTGCTGCCCAGTCCCCCAGGAGCCACTGGCTGGGGCAGCACCCTAGAGATGCCACCCCTGTGCTGGCTTCACAGAGGGCGATGGGATGCCCAGGTGACCCCGAGGGGCAGGTGTGGCTGACACCTGGCCATGGCTTGCCCATGCTCCTGGAGGCACATGGGACACATGGGGCCGTAGGCTACAGCACCGCAGGCTGGTACCAACGTTCTGTCCAGGCCTTAGCCACCAGATCCAATGTCCTGGAAGGAAGCAAGGTGAAATGGGTGCCCCTGCTTTGGGATAGTGGTAAGGACTGCCCATGGGCACAGGCCACACCAGGGTTCTCATCTGGAAACTGGGCCTGCCTGGCGACCTGGGACGTGAGAGCTGGAGGAAGTGAGGCCTGCCTGGAGCTGGGGCATTGCGGGTTGCGTAGCCACACCTGGTCCTCAGCTCTGCCCTGCGGTCACTCCCATCGCACTCTGCCAGCCCCTCTTCTTGTACTGCAAAGTTAGAGCTTACCTGTAGGACTGGTACGGTGCCATATCCTGCTCCAGCTAGGTCCCCAGTGGTCCAGCCCACCTGTCCTTCACCCTGTCCCCTGGGTGGGTCATCTAGGCCCCCCGCCTGCTCCCTGCTTGCAGCACTTTCCCCTTGGCTTGTCACTGACCAACTCTGCTCAGGCTTTGGGTCTGGGAAAGTTGTCACTGCCTCCAGGCAGCCTTTCCCGACTGCCTCTTAAAATTGCGTTTGACCCTAGCTGCAGGCGACTGCCTAGGTTGCCTTGCATCTAGGCTAATATTGTATTACTGCGAGATAAGCAGCCAGTAGCTGGCAGCATTCTGGGCCTGGGTAATGCCAGGTACGTGTTAACTATACCAGCGTGCCAGCGTAGTCCCCCACCCACCTTATTTTTTCTTTTTAAAGATGAGTGTGAAAGGTAGGAACATGCCACCACGGCCTCCAGGTTGGGGGACTCAGAGTGTCCCAGGAAGGGGCATGAGGGGGAGGAGCTCAAACAGAGGGGGGAGGGGCCAATCCCTGGAGCCAGCCTTGACCTTCCCTTGACCCTGACCAGTCCAGCTTAGGCCCTGCCCCTGAAGAGGGAGGAGCCACGACCTCAGCCCTCTTAGCCCAAGCATCCCAGGTTCCGGTGAGAGTGGACGTCCAACCCTGACTTTGACAGCTGTGAAATGGCCGGCAGATGCCCTGCCGTGGCTCAGGGCAAAGGCCAGCAGTGTGAAACATGCTGATCTGCTTTAAGATTCATCTGTTTGTGGGACCCAGCGCCATGGCCTAGCGGCTAAAGTCCTCGCCTTGAACACACCAGGATCCCATAAGGGCGCCGGGTCTAATCCCGGCAGCTCCACTTCCCATGCTGCTCTCTGCTTGTGGCCTGGGAAAGCAGTCAAGGACGGCCCAAAGCCTTGGGACCCTGCACCCACGTGGGAGACCCGGAGAAAGTTCCTGGCTCCTGGCTTTGGATCGGCACAGCTCCGGCCATCACTTGGGGAGCAAGTCATTGGATGGAAGATCTTCCTCTCTGTCTCTCCTCCTCTCTGTATATCTGACTTTGCAACAATATAATAATAATAAAGATTTTTCTGTTTGAAAGCAGAGTTACAGAAAGAGAGATCCACCACCATCCACTACTGGTTCACTCTCCAAATGGCCACCATAGCCAGGACTGGGCCAGGCTGGAGCCGGGAGCCAGGGGCTTCATCTGCATCTCCTGTGACGGTGCGAGGGCCCTCAGCACTGAGCCATCCTCCACTGCGTTGCCAGGTGCCGCAGCAGGAAGCTGGATTGGAATCAGAGCAGCCAGGACTTGAACCGGTGCCCATGGGGGATGCTGGCACCGCAGATTTCACCTGCTACTCCATGGCGCCAGCCGCTCAGCGAGCTGGTTTTGCCACAGCTTTGCTGTTCCTGCCTTCTTTGCTTCGTTTCTGTCTTCTGGCGTCTGGGACCGTGTGTTGTGTCCGCTGCTCGTGCCTGCACGGGCACGGGCACGGGCACGGGCTGTAGCTGGGCCTGCCATGATGGGGTCTGGGTCTTTTCCATTGCCTGAATGTTCTTGCTGGCCGATGCACCCGGAGCCTGTTGCTGGGCACCCTACCGTCCTCTTGATTCTGCATCTGATGCACGCGGTCCTTTGGTGTCACACAGCGTCTGGAGCAAGACTCCTCAACGCATGGCTCTGTGCTGGATGTAGGGACAACACTGCTCCCCTAGGGCAGGTTGGGGGCAGGCCACCCCTGTAACCTGTCCTGGCCTCTCAGTGCACCTGCTCTCAGTGAGGTCATGACCTTGTGGAGTAAATTCCAGTTCTGGAGGGAGGCTGGTGCTGAGCCCAGCTGGAATCCCAACTCCTCCACACGGTGTGTGTGTGTGCAGCTGGCGGGGGCAGAGCCATCACTGACAGCAGACCAGGGAGGGAACAAGCTGGAATCAGTGGAACCATGGTATACTCCAGTAGCCACAGCAGAGCCGGAAGCCCAAGGCAGGAAGTGCAGGGGTCTCCGATAGGGCTGAGGGCAGGAGGGACCAAGAAGCTCTCACATTCCCCGGGGGTGAGGGGCGGCGGGGAACCTGGAGCAGAGGGGTTGCACTTCCAGTGGCCACCTGCACATGGGGGTCACGTGTGCACTAGGGAGCTGGTGCTGCAGCATAGGGGGTTAAAGCTGGCATTCCTCCCACCTCGGCACTGGTTCAAGTCCTGGCTGCTCCACTTCTGATCCAGCTCCCTCCTGATGGCCTGGGCAAGCAGTGGAGGATGACCCAAGTGCTTGGGCTCCTGTCACCCAGACAGGAGACCCAGAAGAATCTCCTGGCTCCTGGCTTCAGCTTGGTGCAGCCCAGACCACTATGGCCATTTGGGGAATCAAACAGCAGATCCATGTCTTTCCCTCTCTCTGTCTCTCTGTAACTCTTTCAAATAACTAAGTCAGCAACAAGAAATACACAGCAAGGCTTGCACTGTGCTGCCTGGAGGCGCCCACGTTTGCTTGGGCGGCACACGGCCTGGGGGTCCTAGGGCATGCCAGTGTGTTCCTGCCTGGAGCCTCAGGGCTGCCGTTGCAAGGTGCCCAGAGTTCTCAGTCCTGGAGTGTGGCCGTGTGAGAGCCTAGGGCGCTGTGTCTCCCAGGCCTCTCCAGGTGGCTGGATCTCACCCTGCGGTCACACTGGCTTCGGGTCCCATGCTGGCAGTCTCACTTGGAGGGTCTAGTGTCTCCGTGCTGCGAGGCTGCAGCGACAACAATGAGAAGAACCTCGGGACCCGGCACTCCGAAGCTCTCCAGGCTGCACTGCCCACAACGAAGCCTCTGTCCACTCCCGGCCTGGTTCATCTTGGACATGCCTGCCTGGTGGAAGTGGCATGCGGCTCCTTCAGCCCACCCGCTCCCACAGCTCGGGGTCCACATGGGAGTGTGGGGGCACACACACCCAGGCAGAGCCCGGCACACTCTGTCCCCAGATAGCCGCGCTCCTGTGCCGAACACACCTGCTGCTGACACCTGCTCTGGGCCCACTTACACCAGAACCAGCTGGAGAACGAAGGCAGAAGGGCCAGTGGTTTGTGTGACCGTGGGCTCCTAGGGGCACAAGGGATGGAAGCCTGCATCGCTGAGTTGTTAAAGTACACCTGCCGGGTCTGGTGCGATAGTCTAGTGATTAAATCCTCACCTTGCCTGAGCTGGGCTCCCATATGGGCGCCGGTTCCTAACCCGGATGTTTCACTCCCATCCAGCTCCCTGTCTGTGGCCCGGGAAAGCAGTCAAGAATGGCCCAAAGCCTTGGGACCCTGCACCCGCGTGGGAGACCCAGAAGAATCTCCTGGCTCCTGGCTTTGGATCGGCTCAGCTCTGGCCATTGTGGCCACTTGGGAGCGAACCAGCGGACAGAGATCTTTCTGTCTCTCTTCTCTATAAGTCTGAATTTCTAATGAAAATAAATGATTAGATAAAAAGCACACCTGCCCTGGAGAAGGCGAGGGCGGGGGGGCCTCCAGGGGACGGGGAGCAGAAGCAGGCGTGTTTACTGCCTGCACTTGGGGCAGCCAAGCTCGCCGGGCTGCTGGAGAGGCGGGGAGGCAGCCGCAAGCCCCAGGGCAGGAAGTGAAAGGGGGCTCCCTGGCCACAGCTGCGCCCTGCCTGCCTGCCTGGGCCTGCAAGGGCTGGGTCCTGCCTGCAGCTGGGCCTGGATCAAGAGACACAGCCAAGAGGGTGGGGGGAGATGGGAGATCTGGGCCACGGGCTCCCTGGCCTGGCCACCTGCAGGCCCCGCAAAGCCTTCAGCCAGCACAGTGAGGGTCGGCAGCCCTGTGCCTATGGCTGGGCCAGTTCCCCACACTCCGTTCTCGGCCCCTTGGGCCTGGGTCCCAGCACAGGACCCCAGGATGATGAGATGGGGTGAGTGCCTGGCATGCTGAGCCTGCCTGAAAAAGCCCTTCCTTGCCCCTCCTCTGCCTGCCAGGACCTCTTACCAACAAACTCCAAGGTTGTAGGAATACAGCTGGAGTCCTGCAGGCCTGGGGCACAGGAGGAGGGCTGTGTGAAGTGGACAGAAACAAGGACTCAGCGGTCTGCCCTGGTGCACCATTAAACCCATGTTACAGGTGGCACAGAGCTGGGGGGCAGGGATCCGGGCTTAGTCAATGGCGTGGGGGACCCAGGTGGGAGCCCCCAGGAGCAAGACCCTCAGCCCACAGGGTGTAGATGCTACAGAGGCCTTTGTCCGCCAGGGCCGGAGCAAGCCTGAGTTTATAGCCCCTACTCCCGAGTGGACAGGCTGGGGTCATGGGGCCGGGACAAAGGGGGCCTCAGGTCCTGCCCCTTCACCCCACCTCCCACACAAACGTGTCCTGCTCGCTGGAGAGACTTTTGCGCTGTGCAGGCGGGGCCTGCAGCACCACCCTGGCCCAGAAGGGCTCAGGCCCCCCAGCCAGCAGAGGCCCCCCAGCCAGCAGAGGCCGCTCTGCCTGCTGCTTCCTGCTCCACTGGCTCCCCCTCTGCTGCTGACTCACTGGCTGGACTGGCTCCGTCCTGGGTCATCGGGTGTGCCGAGTGGAGAGAGACAGACAAGAACTGAGCAGCCAGCTACGGTTGAGGGGAGGAAACTGAGGCAGGGGAAGAGTCCTTAGGGTGGGTTAGCCTTGGGACATCCCACTTCTCTCCAACACCGGGGAGGGGGAAGGATGGGGGCTCCTGGCCCTGCTCGCCCACCCACCCACCCTTCAAGGCTCCCCAGCCAGGGTTTTAGACATGGAGAGGGAGTGGGCGCCCCAAGCAAGCAAGGCCCTTGGGCCCCCAAATCTCCCACTACCCCCTGCCTCTGAGAAGCCCACACCCCCTCCCCACTTCTTCTCCCTTCCAGGACTTGGGAGCAGGACCCAACATGCTGACACTGTCCATACCACATGTGAGCCCCCAGCTGCTGGGGAGGGCTGCCAACCCAGCCCCTGCCGCCTTCCCCAGGACCCAGGGCCGCCCTGGCCGCCCTCCCTGCCTGCCTGCCCCTGCCGCCTTCCCCAGGACCCAGGGCCGCCCTGGCCGCCCTGCCTGCCTGCCTGCCTGCCCCTGCAGGTCCTTCTGCCCCTCCTGCCCTGTCTCTGATCCTCTGGTGGGCCGGAGCACTGCATCTCAGCTTCTCCTTGCTCGGCCAGCTCTCCCCCCTCCTGCCAGCCCTGCTCCGAGAATGCCAAGTCTGCAGGTTTCCAACGACCTTGAACAGTCTGCAGCTCAGAGCTCTGCAGGCAGGCAGGGCCCAGAGGCGGGGCCTCAGGGGTTTCAGCCCTGGCTGGCTGCTGCTTCTGGGGGGGGGGGCTGCCCCGCCTCGCAGCACCCCCTCCCCACACTGTCCTGTGTGCCAGCTTTACCTCTCCGCGACTGGTTCCACAATTCGTGTTGCTCGCAAGCTGTCCTCCCCTGTCCAGCCCAGCTTGCCCCTGGGGGGAGGACTTATGCCTGCCGTGACCGCCGGCACACAGTAGGTGCTTGGCTGGGAAATCTGCTCCTTGCTGCCCTCAATGTAGGGAGGGATGTGTGGAAGGGGAAGGGGTGGGGGGTCCTGCTGAATTCACCGCCTCCCCCCTTCCCACCATGCCAGGCCCCCTTTGGGGTAAGAGGGAAACTGAGGCACGCAGGCGGTTGTGCTGGAGATCCAATGAGAAAGGAGAGGGGTTGGGCCAGTCCAGGCAGCACCACAAGTGCTTTTACCTCTCCTGCACAAGGAGAGCGGGGCGTGCCCCCTGAACCCCAACCCTGGGCCGGGCCTGCCCCTCGCAGGCGCGGCCCTCGAGCCCCAGGCGGAGCTTAGCCCACCAGGGGCCCAGGAGCCCGAGAAAAATGAGTTTTCCTGCCGCTCGGTGGCGGTGTCAATTGATCGCGCGCGGGCTGGGGGCCGCTCTCGCAGCTGCCTGCGCGCAATTATCGGGAAAAAACTGGGCCGGCCGCCGCGGCCAAATTAGTTATCGATCCCTTGGCGGGGCCGCGGGGCCGCGCTCGGCGCTGATGGCTGGAGCCCGGCCGGGGCCCGCTGCGCTGGGGCGGGGGCTGCACCCTTCTCCCCGCACCTGCCCGGGCGCCCCCGCTGCCCTGCGCCCCGCTCGGGTTCACGGCCGCCGCATCGACCCACGCGCCCCGGCGCACCCTGCCACTGCCCCGGTCCGCGAGAGGGCAGGGCCGAGAGTGCTGGGGGCCTGACCTGCCTAGGATGGTTTCTGAGACTCTGCCGGCCTCAGTTTCCCGCGCCGGGAGCCCGGGGAAACGGCTCCGACGTCCTGCTGACAGGGGGGAATGGGCAGGCTCCCCAGAAACAGCTGCCCGACACCCCCGCTCCTGCCGCAGCGGCTGGGAGTGGATTTGGCGTTTGTGCCGCTGATTCTCCAGCCACTCGAGGACGAGTTGTAGGCCCATTTTGCAGATCGGTACCCAGAGGGGCAGCCGGCGCGTCCGGGTCCTGTGTACCGCAGGAGGGGGTTGCTGACACAGCCCCTCCCCTCCCAGAGACGGCGGGCAGGGAGAGAGGGGTCTTTGCTCACAGCAGCTGCTCCGCTGAGCCAGTGCTGGGCTGGGGGCAAGGACCTGAGCTCTAATCCTCACTCCTGGCTTTCTTTCTTTCTTTCTTTCTTTCTTTCTTTCTTTCTTTCTTTCTTTCTTTCTTTCTTTCTTTCTTTCTTTCTTTCTTTCTTTCTTTCTTTCTTTCTTCTTTCTTCTTCTCTTTCTTTCTTTTCTTTCTTCTTTCTTTCTTTCTTTCTTTCTTTCTTTCTTTCTTTCTTTCTTCCTTCCTTCCTTCCTTCCTTCCTTCCTTCCTTCTTTCTTTTCTTTTCTTTCTTTCTTTCTCTTTCTTTCAACAAAGATCTATTTATTTTTAACGGAAAAGCAAATTTACAGAGAGGGGAGAGAGAAAAATCTTCCCTCTGCTGGCTCACTCTGCAAATGGCTGCAAAAGCTGGAGCTGAGTTGATCTGAAGCCAGGAGGTAGGAGCCTCTTCTGGGTCTCCCATGTGGGTGCAGAGTCCCAAGGCTTTGGGCTGTCCTCAACTGGTTTCCCAAGCTACAAGCAGGGAGCTGGATGGGAAGTGGAGCATCCATGTTAGGAACCAACACAGGCGGTGGATTAGCCACTCGAGCCATTGCACTGGCCCCATCCCCTGGAGGAGGTTCAGAGCTAATGTCCTCAGGTTTCCTGAAGGGACAGGACTTTCAGCCTGGGGACAGGGCAATGACAGGGGCCTGGCCAGCCCTGCTGCTGGGAGCTGGGATGGCTCAGTTTGCCATGGCCCTTATGTGCAAAATCCCGTTCCAGAGTCCAGTTCTATCTCCCAAGTCTCAGTTTCCTTTTCTGTGAAATGGGCGTGAAGAGGACTCCATTGTAATGGGAAGAGAAGTACCAGGCACAGCTCGGGGTTCAAATCTCCCTTGGCAGGCTGATGGCATGAGTGGTTAGGGTTTCCTGTCTTTCTCATAGGAGACCCAAATTGAGTCCCCGGCTCCTGGCTCCGCCCCAGTCCAGCGAGGGCCATTTCAGGGGAGTGACACAGTGAACGGGAGCTTGCTGTCTACCTCTGCGTCTCAAAGCTTTAAGTAACCCGAACAAGCAAACTAACGGGCTGGGGCTGTTGTGTAGCATGCAAAGCTTCCACTTGCAACACTAGCATCCTATATAGATGCCTGTTTAAACACCGGCTACTCCACTTTTGATCCAGCTCCCTGCCAGTACATCTGGGAAAGCAGCCGAGGATGACCCAAGTGCTTGGGCTCCTGCACCCACCTGGAAGACCCGGATGAAGCTCCTGGCTTCAGCCTGGCCCAGTGCTGGCCACTGCAGCATCTGGGGAGGGACCCAGCAGTCCCTCTAATTGTTTCAAGATCAACAAATACATCTTTAACAAAATATTTTAAAATCAGAATCGAAACACTAAACCAAATGGCTGCTCCTGAGGGTTCAGCACAGAGATGTAGGGGCTCTGTGCCCCCAACCCAGTTTTCCTGGCTCGGGAGGGGGCCCTCTGTGACAGCACAAGTGTAGGCCCCATGTTGGCCCCAGCCCGGCAGGAGCCCGGCAGGAACGGGGCGGAGGGAGCTGCTGGGGAGGGGCGGCCTGCCTGTGGGGGTGGCAGGTGGAGGAGGGGCATTCCCTGCCCCTTGTTGCCTCTGCCCTCTCCCCCGAGGTCCAGCCACGCGAGACTCCCGGCCACTCCCCATCCTCACACTACCCCATGGCCCTGCTGCTCCCTGGCCTTGCCTGAGCTGCTCCCCAGTGTCCAACCGGCACACCTCTCCACCAGTGTGCCAGCAGTTGCCTATTTACTTCTATTTATTTATTTTAAAGATATGGGGGGGATGCTAGCACACAGGCAGAAGGGGTCTAGGGACCCAGGCCTATGCACATGGCACCCAGGCAGGAGGGCAAGGCTCCTGGGTGGGCATGGGGGGCTGTGGTTCTGGGGATGTGTGGGAGGGAGGACTGCTAAGAGGGAACAACACAGATGAGGAGTGGTTTCTGGGGGACTTGCAGCTACCAGGCTACTGCCCTTGGAGGTAAGTGAGGGGCTGAGACTGGGTGCTTTGGAGAAGGCAAACCGGAAGATCTTTCAGGGCCAGACCAATACACCCTCCGTGTGGGAGCGCTGGGTTAGGATTGTTGGAATAACCAGCATCTATTGGCACACATGAAAGCTAGGTTTTGGGGGGCCTGCCTGGCAGGGCTCAGCCGCTGTGCCTGCCAGTGAGTGTCTGGGCAAGGGTGGACCGTGTCAGGCTGGGCCATGACACTAGCCTGCATGTGAGAGAGCCAGGTCTGGGAGAAGATTCTGTGGGGGATCATGGGCTCACCCCTATGGGACTGTCACACCAGCTGATTTGCTTGAGGGCTGGGAGTGGTGACAAGCCAAGGTAGGCATGACCATGAAACTCACCAACACTCATGAGTACTGGGGTTGGGAACAGGCTGGGCAGGTCCAGGCTGCAGCTCCCGTAGGCTGCCGTAGGGTGTAGGATAGGCTGGGCTGCAACATCCACCAGGACTCCCTCCTCCAGATGCTTGTGCATGGACACACCGTCTAGGAAGTTGCCCCGCCCAATTCCCTCACACCCTGAAGTTGTCCCCGCCTCCTGATCCAGGTTGCAGCCCCTGGGTACGAAGGGGTCACCAGAACACACTCCTCCTGCTTAGAGTGGCCCTCCTGGGCCCAGTGTGCTGGCCTTCCCACCATGCCCAGCCCCTCTCCCCCAGCCTGGGGCCCTCCCTGGCCCCACCTGTGAGGGTCTCTGCCGTCTCCTGCCCAGCAACCCCACTGCCTTCAGAAGCTCACCCCGTCTTCCTGATCCCTGTCCCCATAGGTCCTGCTCCTCTCCAGGGGTCCTCCTGAGTGTGCCCCCTCGCCCCTATTCTGAGGGCCAATCCAGGGAAAGACCCAGACTAGTAGATTTAACCCTAGGCGGTGGTGTAATCCTTCTTTTGAGAGGCCGAGTTGCAGAGAGAGAAGCAAAGACCAGAGCGCTCCAATCCTCCCCCACGGCCATAGGACGGCCTCGCAGGACCAGCCTGAAGCCAAGAGCCAGGAGCCTGCTCACACCTCCCATGTGGGCACAGGAGCCCAAGCAGGCACTGGCGCCGTCTCTGCTGCTGTCTCAGGCACAGTCCCTAACATTGTCACTACACTCAGTCTCTTCCCGGCGTGGACACTCCTGTCCCTGGCTTTCCCTGCCCTTTCAGGCCATTGGTGGCCTTGCTGGCAGTGTGCGTATGTGAGACAGAGAGATCTTCCATCTGCTGGTTCACTCCCCAAATGCCCACACTAGCCAGGCCAGACTAAAGCCAGGCTCCAAGAACTGCCAGGCTGAGTGGCAGGGCCCAAAGCCCCTCCCAGGGTCTGCACTGGCTGTGGACCTGGGGCTGGACCTCAGGCTCTTGGATGCCAGGGGCAGGCGTCCCAGTTGAATTCACCCCTCCTCCGAGGCTGACCTCCCTGTGTGTGCTACCAAGTGTCCAGGGAGCCCTGAGTCCTGAGCTTGTGGCCGCCCCCCAGTCCCTGGCCTCTGGCTTCTCAGAGTCTGTAGGCTGCAGTGGCTCCCTGGATCCCTCCCAGGCCTGTGCACCTACTGTTCTTCCCCACCAGGAGCTGCTGGTGGCTCCCCTGGGGGAACCTGCCCTGGACGCTCAAGGCCCACGGGGGCTGTGTCACCCACCTGTCCCAAGCTGTTAGAACGACTGACATAGTGCAGGACACTGGGCAGTGCCCAGCAGGGAGGGCCCGATGCGTGCCCTGGCCTGCCTGCCATGGACTGCTTTCCGGCTGCCACTGCTATGAAGCCCTGTTTCCTGTGTGACAATGTGACCACCTGTGTCCCCCTTGGCAGAGGTGGGCATACAAGGCGTAAATCATGGTCACGTGGGGGGACCGAGGCATAGAGGTGGGGCTGCCAGGGGCACGCGGAGGACTGGATCCGGTCACTTAGCACATGAGTGGCCAAGCCCAGTGGCGGCCACATGGGACTTCTAAGTTCTCTCTGTGCTTGGCCAAGGAATACCCTGGGGGCAGGAAGGAATCCCTGTTCCCCGTGTCCTGGAGGGGGTAAGACCTGCGGCCTGCTGGGGCACCCCATATTGGGGACAGGATCTAAAAGCCAGCAACAAAAAGAGGGGGTCACACAGGTTGGGCGTGGTAGGCCTTCATGAGGGTGAGCCGAAGGTCAGCCCCACCCCCTTAATTATGCATAAACCAGGCACTGAGTGTGTGACCAGCACACACTGGGTATCACCTCCCCAGGAGGGTGGGCATGGCCACCTGTGCCATGGCGTGTGGCTCCTGTCCTAGCTGACACCCTTCACTTCCCACTCACATCAGGCCGTGCACAGGACCCTGGGGACCAGGATCCCGCGTGGGACGGGTGAGGACAGTCCTGGGTGGTCACTGCTGGGGCAGGAGCTGCCCTGAGTGACCTCCGCCTCCCCGCTCAGGCTGGTGCAGGTGAAGTCAGCAAGCCACCTGGAGTGGGGGAGGCCCAGAAGGAACCTGCCTGTTCCATGGGGTTGGACCCCACCAGACTCACCCTTCCCACTGAGGTGACAGATGAAGGCAGAAGGGGGCTGGGAGTCCCTGGGCAGCTGTGTGGGACAGAGGTGGCCATTACTAATGAAATCAAAATGCAGGTCACGCCCAGACCCTCTTGTAGCCCCTTGCCCAGCCCCCGCATGGCATGCTGGTGGCTGGACAATGCCACTGGGTGAGGGGGGGAGGGAGGGCTGCTTCTGTCTACAGCCGGGTCCCTAAGGCTGTGCCCTCCACTTCGGCTCTGGCAGGAATCATGGGAGCCAGAGCGGAGCTGGCTGAGCACTGCAGGTGGGTGAAGATGGGGTGAGGATGGAGGGGCCTTGGCGGAAGGCAGCGTGGAGGGCAGCCGGGGTCAGGCCTCAGCACTACCCACAGGGGGGCAGGGACGTGCCTGGGGGAGGGGTGCAGGAAGCAGGATTTCAAAACTTCATCCTCCCTCCCCTTCCCCCAGCCTCAGGCCACATTCCAGAGTGCTAAGGCGCGGCTCGGGTTACGCCCAGCTGCGGGGCTGCCTGCACATTCCTGTGCCGGCCCCCGCCCCACTCCCACTCTGGGGCCACCCCAGTCCCTACCCTGGGACCCCTCCAGGAAAGAGGAGGAAGCAGTGGGGTCGGGAGGTGGGGGTGGAGGAGAGATGCTGGGAGTGGGGCTGGGTTCTGCTTCCTGCGAAGGGCGGGGCTGTTTGCTGCCCCTGGTCTGACCTTGTCCATGGCTGGGGGGCGGGGTGTTTCTTGGGTCCGACCGGGCCGGCTGCTTGTGGGTCCTAAACCTTTCCGAGGGATGGTGGCTGTGAAGAGCCACTTTCTTCCCTTTGCATCCTTGGAAGTGGGACATGGCTGCTCCCATCTTTCCAGAACCTTCTCCCAGCTCCTGCCTGGTTCCCACACCATGGTGGTGGGCAGGTGTCCTGAGTGACCGGAACTGGCTGGGGTGACAGCAGGTAGCAGCAGAGCCTGCCTTGCTCCCCTAAAAGGCTTTGAGGCTTCTGTGCTGCCGGTGGCCAGCGGGTGAAGGCAGGGAGGGTGCCAGTGGTCACACTGCCGGCTGGACAAGGAGATGAGAAGCAGGTGCTGTCCACGCTGCCTGTCTGTGAACACCTCTTCCTCTAGGCTACAGCAGACTGGTTGGGGGCTTTGAGAGGCAGATTCACAGAGAGAGAGATCAGAGAAAGATCTTCCACCTGGAAATTTACTCCCCAAATGTCCAGAGCTGAGCTGATCAGGAGCCAGGAGCTTCTTCCGGGTCTCCCACATGATGCAAAGTCCCTAGGCTTTGGGCCGTCCTCTCCTGCTCTCCCAGGTACATTGGCAGGGAGGTGGCTGGGAAGTGGAGCAGCTGGGCTTAGCACTGGGTGACCCTGTGAGCCATAACACCTTCCTCTTCTAAGGACCCTGGGGTGACTCAGGACCTTCCCTGTCTCCGGATCCTTGCTTGTGCATGTTTGCCGCCTAAGGAACCAGCCACAGATGCAGGGTCCCCATGGGGTGGGGTCCCCAGGGACCACTCCCAGCCTCCCACTCCCATCTGTGTCTGTCCAGTCACTGAGGCTAGCAGGAAGTGTCCTCCCACTCAGTGGCAGGGACAGGAAGTCACGACCCCATGGCCCACTCCCCACCACACATGGCGGCCACTCCCGAGGCCTCTGTTCCAGAGGCGGTGGGAGGGGTCCGCAGTGCTCCCCTCCTCCTGCACCCCAGTTCACTCACCAGCTCTGTTGGGACTGAGTATTTTTTGCCAAGGCCAGGGCCAGCTGGGCCCAGTCTCCTGCTCAGAAGTGGTGCCGGGCGCACCTGCTGGTGCCACGCAGGGAAGAGTCATGCCGGGCACACCTGCTGGCGCCACGCAGGGGAGAGCCTTGCAGGTGCCAGGTGCTTGGGAGGGGGCGTGGGCTGGCTGCCACAGCACTTTCAGCTGAGCCAGGGCTGAGTGAGGCGGCCCCTCCCTGACTGGTTTTTGCACCTGCGTAGTGATGGAACTTACACAGCCAGGGTTGCGCCAGCGTGGCTCTCTTGAGTGCTTGACCTTGGTGAAGGCAGGAAGCTTGTGCTGCTGGCGACTCTCGGGGGCAGGGAACACAGGTAACCGGCTTGGGACAGTGTGGCCAGTTAGGCCCCCGAAGCAGACCAGAGCATGCTCCAAGGCTGTCCCCACTGAGCCAGATGCCGAGCCTGTTCACAGCTAAACCTTCAAGGGATTCCTGTGAGTGTGCTGCACCAAGTCGCCAAAGTCAGGGGTTTTCAGCTCCCATCCTCCAATCCGATGGAGCGCCATGCAGCATAAACAAAGCTTCAGGCAGGAGGGGAGTCAGCAGAGCCCAAAGTTTTCCTATAGTTAACTAACCTAAGGTAGTGCTACAGGAGGCAGGAGGGGCCCGGAGCAGGAGCCTGGAGTAATTTCCCTGCTCTCTGTTGTGCATGGTGTGGAAGGCAGGAGGCAGCGGGGTGCTCTTTTTGCCCCTTCAGTTAATTTGAATGGGGCCAGAGGAGGGGGGGAGGGAAGGATGCAGAAGCTCCGTTTCCCGTGCTCTGCCTGCGGTGCGGCCATTACAGCCAGTGCCATGACGCAGCCAGTAAAGCACTTCCCTACGGCACCGGTTTGAGTCCCTGCTCTTCCACTTCCACTCCTGCTCCCTGCTTGTGGCCTGGGAGAGCAGCACCCACATGAGAGACCCAGAAGAAGCTCCTGGCTCCCAGCTCTGGCCTGTCTAGCTCTTTCTCTGCAAAACCAACACAGCCTCAAACCTGGAGCCGTCCATCCAGATGCATCCCGGGTGGGAGCTGCGGGCGGGGAGGTGGCAGACGGGCGTTCCTGGCCAGTTCACTGCGCTGCTGGGAGGTGGAGGAAAGGCAGGCTTGCGAGGAGGGGAGAGACCCCAGCCCCCAGCCCGGCCCAGCCCCCTCCTCCCCTCTCCTTCCCGTCCTGTAGCCCTGCAGGTCCCAGCCCCGCTGTCTCCTGTGAGGTGCTTCGCTCCCCAGGGCTCTGCGTGCACCTGGCACGGGGTGCTCTCTCACGAAAAACAGAGTGCGTGAGGAAGGGTAGTGAGGGAGGTCGGAGGGGCGGGACACGGATTTGTCAGAAATTAACTTCTTAAAATGTGTCTATGGCACAGGGTCAGGCCGGCCTGGCACGCCATCCTGGTCTCCCACCGGCATAGCAGGAACCTGCACACGTGGGCCCCCATGCTCCCCCTCCAGAAGCTTTACCAGAGGAGCCCCCTCTGGGAGCCCCCACCCCTGCTCGGTAAGGCGCCTCTATCCCTGACCTCTGAAAATCCCCTCTGCCGCTCCTCAGGCAGATGTACCCCAAATGTCCCCTGCAGTCTCAGGGACACCCGCCGCCATGGCATCCAGCCGGCGGAGGAGAGCGAGCGGCGGGGCAGGGGCGGCCGTGCGGGGCGGCGCAGTCCCTGCTGGCCGCGGCCGGGAGCAGGCCGCCTTCCAGCTCCGAGCGCGCCCGCCGCGTTCCTGGCAAGGGCCGCGCGGCTTCCCGGCGGAGGCGGCCCGCGGAAAGGTTGCATTTGCACAAAGCGTGGCTCCCAGCCGGTGGGGCTGCGGGGCGGAGGAGGGAAGGGGGCCGAGGCTGGCGGCGGCGGTGAGCCCCTACCCCGGGGCTGCAAAGAGCCCCCCAGGGCGAGCCGCCAAATACCGGGCTGCCCGTCTCCACCGGCCTCCACCGCCTCACTGCTCGCCCGTTTTGTCCCAGGAAGCAGAGCAAGGAAGGGCCTGCTTTCCTCCGGCCCTGTCCCGCAGGCGGGCCCAACCAGGACTTGGGGTGACTGGGAGGATCCCCCTTAGTCCCTGGCCGCCGCTCTGACTCCGGCCGGGGCTGCTAGGTGCAGCTGTCCCCTCCGGTTCCCGCGGGGCTCCCAGGCTGGGTCAGGACCGGCTCTCCCAGGGTTGAGCAGAGGTCTGGCAGCCCGCCCCAATCCCCACCCTGCGTGGTGGGCGCTGCGACCTCCCCTGCTCCTTGGCCATCTGCAGCTGCCCTTCTCCAGGGTCCAGTTACACGGCTGAGTGGACAGAGCTGGTTCGCTGGCACTGCTTCACGGGGATCCGGGCCAGGGCCCTCAAGCCTACCCCTGGTTCCTGCTCTCTTTCCCCTCTCGCCCCTCTCCCCAAGCACGAGCTGTCCCTCTGTCCCTGGCTCCTGCGGCTTGGCATGGGATTTAAGGAGAGGGCAGGGCGGGCAGTGCATGCCCCTGGGGGTTGTTTCTCTGGGCAGGTGGGAAGGAGTAGCCTCCCCTTGCCAGGAGATGGGCACTGCAGGTGCAGAAGCACCTGTGAGGTGGGACTTTGCCAAGGACCCGGACCCTTGGACCAGTGAAGGTCAGGGCTGCAGTTGTTTCACTGGGCCAGCCTGGAAGGCGCTGCCGTCCACTCCTTTGAACCAGCAAGGCGGCAGGCCAGCTGGGCACAGATGAACCAGGGCAGGAGGAGGCCCATGGGGTCACTCCGGAGATGGGTCAGGTCCTTGCTGGGCTGCAGACACACCACCTGGGTTGGAGGCATGTTTCAGAAACAGGCAGCTGGCAGTGGGTAGTAGGGAGGAGACTCAGGGTGACGCCTAGCCAGGCTTTTGTTCCCAAGGCCACAGTACATGGGGTGCAGTCTCCCGGCCTGTGCCTTGCTCCAGGCTGGCACAGCTGCCCTCCCTCAGGCCACTCCTCTAGGCTGCAGGTGGCAGGCCTCAGGGGAACTGGAGAGTGGAGAGGGCCCATGGGGGCATGGAGCCACCTGTGTCCTTGGGGCTCCAAGGACAACAGCTCTGGGGACCTGGGATGAGGAACGGCCCACGATGCCCTGGGAGCTGCTGCTGTGCTGTGTCCTGTAGGGAGCAAGGACTTGAAAACTGCGCAGCTCAGGACAGCTGTGGTGGTCAGGAGGCGTTTCTTCCAGCGGTGCTTGTCTGAATCCACAGACGCCGGATCTGGGGGTTCAGATGACCCACTGCACTTGTGTTTTCTCTGTGGGACGGGGGGGAAGGGGAACTCTGAACACTCTTGTGGGGCCATGTCAACATCCCACATGGGAGAACCGGTGCAAGTCCCCGCTCTGCTTCCTGCTCCGCTCCCTGCAGCCTCAAACGCCTGCAGTGATCAGAACTGGGGTGGAGCTAAAGGCAAGAACTGGCAGCACAGTCCACGTCTCCTACACGAGTGATGGGGACTTGTCCATCTGAGCCTGCTCTGCTGCCTCCCAGGACACATGTTAGCAAAAGTCTGGATTTATGGTGACAGGTGGGACTCCCTGACCCAAACACTGCATCCCAGGTTGAAGGTATCCCAGCCAGTGGCTTCGCCATCAGGCCAAGCATCCGTCCTGCGACTTGTTCTTTCCCGATTTACATAGTTGATGCCGTAACTCAGAACATTCCGCTTATGCCACGATTACAAAGCCTTTTCTCTATGTTTTCTTCTAAAAGTTTTATTATGTTTTATATATAGATCTATGGTCAATTTTGAGTTAATTTTTGCATAATGTGGGACAGAAGGGTTTTTTTTTGTTTGTTTGTTTGTTTGTTTGTTTTTTAATGGCTATTGAGTTTTTCCCAGCCCCATTTGTTGAAAACAAAAGCAACACCCTTTTCCTAGTAAGTTGCCTTTGTACCTTTGTCAGAAAAGCACCGGGCATGTTTGTGCGTTTGTATCTGTGGTCTGTCTTTCCCTTCTGCAATTCCACAGTGAGTCTTGGAATCACGCGGGTCTTCCAGGCCCTTTGCCTTGTCATGTAAACTTGAGGACCAGGATTGGGTTTTATTTGGGATGGGACTCAATCTACAGACAAGAGGGGGATGAGTGATGACAAGGCTGAGTCTTCCAGTCCATGAACATGGTACATCTTTCCACCGGCTTCCGAGTCCTTTGGTTTATTCATTAGTGTTCTCAGGTCTTCGGCATATGAAACTAAGTTTCAAGGATTTTTTCCAGTGCTATTTACGAGTTTCAAGGTCCAGCTTCTCATTAAGAGTATGTAGATGTGCAGTTTCTATTTATTTTTTTAAGATTTGTTTATTTTTTTTGTATTTGGAAAGTCAGATATAGAGAGGAGGAGAGACAAGAGGAACATATTCTGTCTGCTGATTCACTCCCCAAGTGGCCACAAGAATTGGAGCAGAGCTGATCTGAAGCCAGGAGCCAGGAGCCCAGAGCCTCTTCCAGGTCTCCCACGTGGGTGCAGGGTCCCAAAACTTTGGGCCGTCCTCGACTGCTTTCCCAGGCCACAAGCAGGGAGCTGGATGGGAAGTGGGGCCGCGGGGATTAGAACAACCACTTATATGGGATCCTGGCGTGCAAGGCGAGGACTTCAGCTGCTAGGCCACCATGCCAGGCTCTCTATTTCTTGTTTATTGATTTATGTTAGTAGTTCTATGGGATTTTGAAAAGATGTGTTAATTTAGAAGTCAGAGTTATAAAAAGAAACAGACAGAGAGGGAGAGAGAAAGAGACATTTGCATTCCCTGCTTCACTCCCCAAATGGCTACTACAATGGCCAGAGCTGAGCTGATCCAAAGCCAGAAGCCTGGAGCTTCTTCTGGGTCTCCCACATGGGTGCAGGATCCCAAGGCTTGGCCATCCTCCACTGCTTTCCCAGGCCACAGGCAGGGAGCTGGGTGGGGAGTCGGGCAGTGGGACACCAGCCAGTGTCCATTTAACGATGCCAATGCTGGGGGTGGTGGTTTAGTCGAATACATCACAGTGCCTGCCCCAAATATGTTTTTTTTAAAATGTGGGCAGTGATGCTGACTGTGGGATTTTTGTTTCTTTTCAAGGTGTGTCCTCTTTGTTGCTACTGCCCTGGCTGGGCAGTCCTTTATGGCACTGAGTGGCAGCTGGAGCAAGCGCCCTTGCCTCTGCTGATCTTTTACCTTCTGCTGTTGAAGACAATGTGGAGAATCCAACATCGAATCCCAAGGCAAGGCCCTGCTCTCTGGGGCCACCTTGCAAGGCTTTTGAAAGCAGAACTGGAGCAAAAGTGAAATCCCACTAGGGTGTTCGACTATGCCATCCCAGGAGAACCAGGGGAGAGGACAGGAGAGGTGAGGAGAGCCTCATGGAGCTGACCACAGCTGACAGCCCCTTACAGGTGGCCGACAGTGGCATTTTGGGCCCCGGCGGGGAAGCCACAGTGGCAGATGCTGGGGAAGCCGTCAGGTCAGCCTGCAGCCTCATGGAGCTGGGGCAGAGCAAGAAGCAAGGCGCCCGTGAGTGGATGGCGTGAGAGTGTTCAGGATGGCACTAGGAGTGCCTGGGAGGCCTGCGGCACAAACCTCTCTCCTCTGACATTAGAAGTTGGGTGAGAGTTTCAAGTCTCAACAAGTTTTTGAAGCTTAGCAGAAAGCTGTCCCCTCCTGTCTGCAGTCCTGGGATTCCCGTGTCTTCGCAGAGGCCCGCCCCCTTCAGCTCATCAAAGTTTATTCAGGAACCCACCGCCCTGCTCCCGCGGGTGGGCGTTATTGGCAAGCTTTCAGCGTGGTCAAATTTTCTACAGCAGAAAATGGGGGCTCAGCACCTTCCCTCCCCTCTACCCCTGCCTGTCTTGCCACTCCTCCAATATAAGGAAACCAGAATTTGGGCTCACTCAATGTTTGAAGACAACAATATTGAGATTAAACAAATCTTACATGGCATGGAACACTGCAGTTCCTTTATTTTATTTTATTTTATTTAATTGATCAGGGTGGAAAGGATTGAGGTTTAGGGAACATTGGGTGAATTCATTGTTTCCAAATTTGCTATTTCTTCTGGTTGGTTAGTTTTGTTTTTGTTTGTTTATTTGTTTTTTAATTCTCTGGATTATTTGACACTGGAGCTGATTTCTCTCTCTTTTTTTTAAAAAAGCTTTATTTTTATTGGAAAGTCAAATATGCAGAGAGGAGGAGAGACAGTGAGAAAGAGCTTCATCTGATGATTCACTCCCCAAGTGAGCGCAACAGCTGATGCTAAGCCGATCCAAAGCCAGGATCCAGGAACTTCTTCCAGGACGCAGGGTCCCAAGACTTTGGACAGTCCTCTCCAGGCCACAAGCAGGGAGCTGGATGGGAAGTGGAGCAGCCAGGATTAGAACTGGCGCCCATTTGGGATCCCATATGGGTGCATTCAAGGCGAGTACTTTAGCCGCTAGGCCACACAGCCGGGCCCTATAGTTGTTTTTAAAATGATTAATTTGGGCCTGGCACGGTGGCCTAGAGGCTAAAGTCCTCGCCTTGCACACACCAGGTTCCCACCTGGGCACCAGTTCTAATCCCGGCAGCCCCACTTCCCAGCCAGCTCCCTGCTTGTGGCCTGGGAAAGCAGTTGAGGACGGCCAAAGCCTTGGGACCCTGCACCTGCGTGGGAGAACTGGAAGAGGCTCCTGGCTTCAGATCGGCGCAGCACTGACCATCGCCATCGTGGGGAGTGAATCATTGGACGGAAGATGTTCTTCTCTGCCTTTCCTCTTCTGTGTGTATCTGACTTTGAGATATAAATAAAATAAATCTTAAGAAAAAAAAAATAGGTTTATTTGGGCCCAGCTCCTTGGTTTAGCAGCTGAAGTCCTCACCTTGAGCGTACCGGGATCCCACTTGGGCACCTGTTCTAATCCTTGCAGCCCCACTTCCCATCCAGCTCCCTGCTTGTGGCCTGGGAAAGCAGTCGAGGACAGCCCAGAGCCTTGGGACACATCGCGCGTGGGAGACCTGGAAGTGGATCTGGGCTCCTGGCTTCGGATTGGCTCAGCACTGGGCGTTGTAGTCACTTGGGAAGTGAATCATCGGACGGAAGGTATTTTTCACTGTCTCTCCTCCTCTCTGTATCTGACTTTGTAATAAAAATTAACAAATCTTTTTTTTAAAAGTTTATTTATTTACTTAAAAGGCAGTATGGAAAAGAGGAGAAGAGAGGACTTGGTCCACTAGTCCATCCAAAAAGTTTGCAGCAGCCCGAGCTGGACCATGCTGAAGCTGTGAGTCGGGAATGCATGCACATCTGCACCAGGGACCGAGATCCAAAGCGAGAACTGGGGCTTGAACCGGCATCACCGTATGGGATGTGGCAGTCCCAAGGGGCAACTTCACCAGCTTGCCCAACACCCACCCTTATTCTTCTTTTCTTTCAGTCTTTTGTTTCCATTGTAGCTATGTTATCCTATTTGTACTGACTCATTTTCATGAATTCACTCCCACCCCCAGACTCTGCCCTGGCCTTAAAAGCTGCTGCTTGGTGCATGGATCTTTTCAAAGGTCTGCTTGCTTCCCTCCTGGGTGCTCTCCGGGCTGCTGGGCCTCCCTCAGAGACCACCCAGGGGTGCCCTGCTGTCCTCTGCCTTTGTTTCCCAACTCAGCCTTTTCTTGTTTGTCTGGAGTGCATCCTCCAGGAAGAGCTCTCCGTGGAGGAGGCTGAGAGCTTAACATTCTAGATCTGTCTGTTTGTGACCCTGCCACCTGTCTGGTAGTTTGGCTGGGTATAAAATTCCAAGTCTATCCGCTTCTTCCCTTGCAATTTGGAAGACACCTCCCTGTGTTCCGGCCCCTCGGAGACTTCCTGTCGCTCCTGAAGGGGTTCTCTGGTCTCCCCATCTTTCCTCTGCTGTGCCTGGTCCTTTAGGGGTACTTTCTCGTCTTCAGCGTTACCCCTCAAC
Source organism: Ochotona curzoniae (assembly GCF_017591425.1). Taxonomy (NCBI): domain Eukaryota; kingdom Metazoa; phylum Chordata; class Mammalia; order Lagomorpha; family Ochotonidae; genus Ochotona; species Ochotona curzoniae. Next base: position 4,373,165 of record NW_024467106.1, read on the forward strand.
TCCTCCAGGCAGCTCTGTGTTGGTGCCGTGGAGAGATGAATGTTCTTGTGTGGTGTCCCGTTCTTGTTCAGCACGGGCTGCGTCTCCGTCTTTGATGACAGATCGCTGTTCCATGTGATCCCCCTGCCCTTGGTGAGTCCGTTACAAGCTTTCCCCTGACTCCAAGTCTGTCCGGGAGCTCACAGCACGGGCTGGCTGCTCCAGGGCCTCCCTGCTGCATGACCAGGACCAGCCCTTCCACTGGGAAGCTGCCAAGGTCAGTTCCTGGAGCCCCTGACTCTCCCGCCTCGGGGCTCCTACTAAGCCAGTAAAGTGTCCCTTCAGAGTGAAGGTTTGTTCCCTTTTATGCACTCTGCAGGCTTCAGGTTCTTTACCCCCCTACATTCCCATGGTGACCAAATCCCAGAAGGCAAGGGCACCCCAAGCCCACGGACTTCCGCTTGTTCCCCTCCCTCCAAATCCATTCTCACTCTTCAGTCCATTGCCTCATAGCCTGCGTTTTTTGAAAGTGACTTTTTGCAGGGGAGATGGGAATCATTTAGAGGTACTTTGGAGGATGGAGCAGGGAGAAATATACTTTTTTATTTGGAAAAGATTTATTTATTTGAAAGTTAAGAGAGACAGAGAGCAACAGATACATACAAACACACACAGACTCTTGCACCTGCTGGCTCACTCCCTTTCAAATGCCCTCAACTGCTAAGGCAGGCCCAGGCCCGAGCCAAGAGCCTGGGACTCACACGGGTGTCTCACGCGGGCGCAGGGGCCCGAGACCATGGGCCATGATGGGCTGCTTTCGCAGGGAGCTGGATTGGAGGCACCGCAGCCAGGACTTGAACCTGCACGCCACATGGTGGTGTGGCTCTGATGCGCTCTTTGTCCTGGCCTGGACGTCACCCCAGTATTTCCCAATCAGCCTGTGTCTGCAGACATGTGAAACAGCAGGCTGTTTTGTGGCCCCCCATCTCCTGGATCAGGGGCTGGTTGGGGTGGGGAGCGGCTGGGGTTTGCAGTCTGACTGGTGGTTTGGTTCTGGAATTTTCCCTTGGTGAGTCCAGCTGTGGAGGCAGGGCACGGCTCTGTGGGAACCCTGGGTTTAGCCCAAGTTGGGGTCCTGAACCCTCAGCGAGTGGCCTGGGGAACCACTTCTTAGAAAATGTTCTTGCTTTGGGAATCTCCACAGCTGGGGGGCAGGGGGGACGGAACAGAGAAATCTAAATTTAAATCCGCCCCCTTGCAGGGACAAAGTTCAATTCCCACCCCCACCGCAGGCCCAGCCCTGCTCTGGAGGAGCCCCCAGGAGGTCATGGTTCCGGTCAGCCTGCCTGCCTGCCTGCAGCTGAGCCGATTCCGGCCGGGCCGGGCCCGTTTACAGAGGGGAGGTCCACCCCCACTCGGATCTCCCCTTCCCAGGCTGCCGGGGACCCCACCCCAGCTGCAGCTCCCACTGCCGGCTGGGCCTCTCTGAGCCTGCTCCCACTCCAGCTCCTGCTGCTGGTTCTTTGTATTTGTCCCTGGGGAGCTGCCTTGCCTTCCCGCAAGCTCAGCTGTGCGCTGGGAAGGATGCCGGCTGCGGCTGAGCGGCAGCAGTGCGGGGTGGCGCTTTTCCTGTGGTCGCTGGTGAAGATACACATGTTACATCCCCACAGAGCAGGGAGCCTGGGGCTGGCCTCGATTCTGCCCAGCAGTCCGGAGGTCAGAGTGGGAAGGCCCGGTCCCTCTCTGGAACCTGGCCTGCACCCCCACCGCAGGGGCGCGCTCCCACCTGGCAAGTCCTGGGAGGGGTCCCGTTCCCCAGCCCCACTCCTCCTTGAACTCGCTGCTCCCACTCCCACTCTCTCAGGATAGCAGGGAACTGCTTCTGTGACTGCAGGCCCGAGGTCCCAAGAGCCAGAACGCCCCCTGTAGGACTTTCATCGCTGAGGGTCCTTGACCAGTGCAAAGGGTGCTCTGTGACCTCAAACATTGCTCTTCCTGGGGTTCAAGTCCCAGCTGTTCCACTTGCAATCCAGCTCCCTGCTAATACACCTGGGGAAGCAGTGGAGGGGATCTGAGAGCTGGGGGCCTGCCACCCATGTGGGAGACCTGGGTGGAGTTTCAGCCTCCTAGATTTGGCCTGGTTCAGCTGCGACACCAGTTGCTGGGTCCACTTCGTGCGGGAGGGAACCAGTGGGTGGAAGTTATCTCTCCCTCTTTTTTTTTTTTTTTTAAAGATTTATTTATTTTTATTTGAAAGTCAGATATGCAGAGAGGAGGAGAGACAGAGAGGAAGATCTTCCATCTGACGATTCACTCCCCAAGTGTCTGCAACGGTTGGAGCTGTGCCGATCTGAAGCCAGGAGCTTCTTCTATGTCTCCCACACGGATGCAGGGTCCCAAAATTTGTGGCCATCCTCGACTGCTTTCCCGGGCCACAGGCAGGGAGCTGGATGGGAAGTGGAGCTGCCCGGATTGCTCATAGGGCACTCATAAGGGATCCCAGAGCTTGCAAAGGGAAGATTAACCAATTGGGCCGTTGTGCCAAGCCCAAGAAAAGTATCTTTAAGAGAGACTGGCAGTTCGGCACCTGTGGTTGACGTGGGGCGTTGCAGGGAGGCCCCCTACCTGTTCAGTGGGGGCGCTGCCAGGGAGGGGCAGCAGACGCGCTTCCCAGAACTGTCTGTGGGAAGAGGAGGGGGGAGGAGTACCATCCCCTACTCTTGCTCCCGATCCTCCCACAAATCTTTCCTCCTGGCCATATATACATACATACACCTATATGACTTATTTATTTATATGAAAGTCAGAGATAGAGACAGGGAAAGGCAGAGAGCGAGATCTTCCACACGCTGGTTCATTCCCCAGATGACTGATGCTGGGCTGGTCTGAAGAGAGAAGCCAGGAGCTTCATCTGGTCTCCCACTGTCTCTCCACAAGTGTATGGGTCCAAACACTTGAGCTGTTTTCCGCTGCTTTCCCAGGCGCATCAGTGGGCTGCTGGATGGGAAGTGGAGCAGTCGGACTTGAACCTGAGCCTGTATGGGACATCAGTGGGCTGCCGGATGGGAAGTGGAGCAGTCGGACTTGAACCTGAGCCTGTATGGGACATCAGTGGGCTGCCGGATGGGAAGTGGAGCAGTCGGACTTGAACCTGAGCCTGTATGGGACATCAGCACTATAGGCTGCCGTTTAACCCACCCCCCCAGCACCAGTCCTGTCCTAGAGTTTGATTCCCTGGACTTCTGACCTGTGCCAGGGGCATGGGGGAAAGCCCTCAGCGAGCGCGCCTGCTGCAGGTGCCGTGTGGTGGGCAGATTGCAGCTCAGAGGGCCATGGGAAGGATGTACTTCTCTTGCCCGAGACAGGGAGGGCTTTGGGGCGGAGGGGACTGTGGCTCTGGCAAGCTAGCTCAGAGGCCACTCAGCCTTTCATTCACCTGTGAGCCAATAATGGCCTTGCAGCTCCTCTGGTCAGGAGGGAGGGTCAGGAAGGATGTCCCTGCGGCAGCCGAGCTGAATCCGAGCTGAATCCATCACCTGCAGGCCTGAATCGCACTGTGGAGCAGGGACCCTGGCTGGGTGTCGCCCATTGCTGGCTGAGGGGCTCAGCCCCACCCTGGGATCAAGGAGAACCACCATGAAACCACCACCTCCCCCACTCCCCCCTGCGCGCACTCAGCCTGCAGCCCTGGGTTGTACAGAGTCCAGGGCAGCTGGGATGTGGCAGGGCTGTGGCCTGCTGGGTCTTGGCAAGCTTCTTGGAGGAGGTGCAGTTAAATGTTCACCCCAGGGCCTCTGGGCTCCAGATGTGAGCTTCTGGCACAGCCTAGGCCTTGGCTAAACCCCTAACTGACTGTTTGGCAAAGGAACTGGCAAGCCTGGGCTTCCTCTGGTCCATTTGCATGTGATTTGCATATATCTGCATATGTGGTGGCACAGCCTGGTCTCTTATGCATTTAAATTGCAAGTTATTTGTCTCTTTTTGAAAGCTCTCATTGCCCGCCCCCCCCGCAAGGGGAACTGGCTTCAATTTCTCTCTTGCCCTTGTAATGAATGGCTCAGTGCAGTGGCCAGTGGTCCTGTGTGGGGTGGGGTAGGGGGGTATGGGACGGGGTGAGCTGGGGATGTGAGTTGGGGGCTGCAGTGGATGTTTGTCAGTCTGGCTTCCAGGGACCTTGAGTGCTTTTTGAGGGGTTCTTGACAGATAGATGCAGAGGGGAGTGTTGGGGTGTGCACCCTGCGTCACCAATGGGGAAACTGAGGCTGAGAGGCACGAAAGGCCACACCTACCCTCCATACTGAGGGCAGGACCGTGGTCAGTGGTCAGGAGTGGGGAGAGCCCTGGGATGCCGCCCCTAGCTCTCCAGGAACTGGCCCTGCCCCCACGCCGCCTCATGCCGACGTGTCTTTTCGGGTCCCTGCTTTCCTCAAGCAGGATCTGATCGAGCCATGATGTGAGCTGCGTGGGGGTCGTCCCTGGCCCCTGGATGGTTGTTCACTGAGACCCAGGAAGCCCAGCTTGGGTCACTTCAGAGGGCACCAAGCCCAGGATTCAGCCTGCACTCAGCCCATAACCCCCGACTAGACAGTGAGAAACCAAATGCAGCAAGGTCAGCTTCCGTCTTGAAAAGTGTTAGTTGCTGGTGGGACTGGCTCAGGGCTGCGGTAGCAGGGCGGGTGTCTTAGGGGAAGAGAGGCATGTCTGTCCGAGGCGGAGCACCCCGTCCTCGCAGACGGAAACCAGTGTCACCTCCAAAGTCAAGTCTAAAGCCAGACCACCTGAGCACGAGGGGTCTCCTGTGGCATACTGCAGCGGTTTGAGAAGCCCATTGACTGGTGGGGGCAGGACGACTGACAGCAGACTAAGGTCTTACTGGTTAGGATAACCAAACCCGGGGAAAAAGACACAGCACTTTGTTTTGAAAAGTGGGTGACCCTGCCCCCCAAAACAGGCAGAATCCAGAAGGCACGTGGGACTTCAAGCAGGGTGAGCGGGAACAGAGCCTTGGCTCAGCATGGGGCTCGGAGCTGGGGCCTCCAGAACACAGCAGAGAGGAACAGCTCAGCAAACGGAGCTGCAGGGGGAGAGAAATCCCCTGGAATCCTTGCCTGCCTGGCACAGCTGGGCTCCCCAATGCCCGGGGGCAGAGCAGCTGGAAGCCCACAGAGCTGGGCTGAGAGTCCTGAAGCTGCCTGCTAGCCAGGGACAAAGATCTCCCAGTCCGGATCTCACCAAGGTAGAGGATTTCGGTATCTGCGGGGAGGCGAGAGGAGGTTGGCATGGAGACATTCTTGACCTGAGAGTCAGCCCTCAAAATGATCCTGCCCCAACCAAGCAAGGTCAAGGTGGACAGTCAGCAACAGAACGGAATACCCTGCAAGATTCTTCACGGGATGCCAACACCATCCAGAATCCATCCCTGACTGCGTAATGTCAGTCGCGGGGTGACTGGATACACAGAAAGAAGAAAATATGACACAGTCAATTCTTTTTTTTTAAATTATTTTTTATTGGAAAGGCGGATATACAGAGAGGAGAGACAGAGAGGAAGATCTTCCGTCCGATGATTCACTCCCCAAGTGAGCCGCAACGGCCGATACTATGCCGATCCGAAGCCAGGAGCCTCTTCCGGGTCTCCCACGCGGGTGCAGGGTCCCAAAGCTTTGGGCTGTCCTCGACTGCTTTCCCAGGCCACAGGCAGGGAGCTGGAAGGGAAGCGGGGCTGCCGGGATTAGAACCAGCACCCATATGGGATCCCGGGCGTGCTAGGCGAGGACTTAACCACTTGCGCCACCGCGCCGGGCCCGACACAGTCAATTCTTTAAAAAAGCAAGCACCAAGCAAGCAAGGGCAGGTGTGTAGGCTGGGCTGGCAGTTGAGGTTCTGGTTAGAATACTTGCTTCCCAGCTCCACCTGCTCCTTGGAATGCATGCATGAACAGAGCCTGGGGTGGTCAGGGCTGCTCACATGGCCACGTCCTACCCTCCCAGACCGCGCTGGTGGCCCCTGGAGGCAGTGCTGATGGCTGGAAGTCTGACTGGAATCTTCTGGCAGCCTTTGGCTTGTGGGTACGTCACTGCACCGCTGTCTCCCTCCAGTCCTTACAAGGACACCAACCATGCTGGATGAGGGGCCCCCCCCGGGCTCCAGCCTAACTGCATTTTAATTCCATTTACCATGAGCTACTTCCAAGCAAAGCCCTGTTCTGGGGTGCTGCAGATTACGACTCCAATGGATCCTATTTTGGAGCAGAGATAATTGAATTCATAGCAAAGGGACTTGTGGAGCTTTCAGATTCATACCGAGCTTTAAATGGAGAAATACAATATCTGAACCTGAGTATTCATTGGATAGAATGAAAAGGATATTGATTTTTTTTCAAGGTTTATTTATTTGTTTATTTGTTGTTGGAAAGGCACATATACAGAGACAAGAAGACGCAGAGAGGAAGATCTTCTGCTGGTTCACTCCCCAAGCGGCCGCATCAGCCGCTGGAGCTGAGCTGCTGTGAAGCCAGAAGCTTCCTCCAGGTCTCCCACATGGGTGCAGGGTCCCAAGGCTTTGGGCAGTCCTTGACTGCTTTCCCAGGCCACAGGCAGGGAGCTGGATGGGAAATGGAGTAGTCAAGATACAAACTGGCACCCGTATGGGATCCTGGCTGATGCAAGGCAAGAATTTAGCCCCTAGGCTATTGCACAGGTCCTGGGATATTGATTTTAAAGTTTAAGAGAAGTTTCACATGTAAAGACTGACCACTGACCAGTGGACAGGATAAAGCAGCATAGCATGCATTTAGCTAGAATCCCAGGGGAAGGAAGAGAGACTGGAGCAAAAAAAAAAAAAAAAAAAAATTGAGGTGCGGGGGAAATTTCTGGTGTAGTGGGGAAAGCCCCCACCTGTGGTGCTGGCATTCTATGAGTACCAGTCCATTTGCTGACTGATCCACTTCCGACCAGTTCTCTAGTAATGGCCTGGGAAAAATAGCCCAAGTCCTTGGGCCTTGCACACACACAGGAGAACTAGAGAAAGTTCTGGGCTCTGGCTTCAGCGGGACTCAGCCCTGGCTGCTGCGGTCCTCCGGGGAGTGAAGCAATGGGTAGATCTCTCTCCATCATTGTCTCTCTGTAACTCTTTCACATAAATGCATTTCTTTTAGAAAATGAGAGCATAGTGGCTGAGAACACTCCAAATTCGAGAACAAAACGTCACCCTGCAGATGCAGGAAGTCCAGTGGCTCTTAGCCAGAATAAACACAAACCAGAACATGCGAGGGGACGTGACAATGTTTGCAGGGAGAACTGCTGGGGTTAAAGAAGGAAAAGTTTACTTTGCTGCCAGAAGTTTTGGAGTTCACACATAATTTCTTCACAACATGCATTTTCGATGAGTTTTTGGGGCTGAACCCCCTTGTGTATTTCAAAAAGATTTATTTATTTTTATTGGAAAGTCAGATATACACAGAGGAGGAGAGAGAAGGCCTTCCATCTGCTGACTCACTCCCCAAGTGTCTGCAGTGGCCAGAGTTGAGCCGATCTGAAGCCAGGAGCCAGAAGCTCCTTCCAGGTCTCCCACATGGATGCAGGGTCCTAAGGCTTTGGGCCGTCCTTTACTGCCTTCTCAAGCCACAAGCAGGGAGCTGGATGTGGAGTGGGGCCGCCAGGAATAGAACCGGCGCCCATATGGGATCCCGGTGCATGTAAGGCGAGGACTTTAACCACTGCACCATCATGCCAGGCACCATTAATGTTTTTAAATTTAAGGAAATGAAAACCATCTTTAATATCTGTTCACACAGTTGCCATTCCAGGGCCACTCACTTTTTGCCGGATATTCTTATTATCCCTGAAGACATTCCTTTTGCATCTGGTTTTTCTTGGTTCTGTGAGACACAAGGCCTCTGTTTGTGTCTTGTTCCATATTGAAAGGCGTGTACACTGCTGCTGCTGTTACCCTACCCCGCCCCCCCCCCTCATCTTTCATTCCTTTCGAGTTGTTCCATCGCTGGGTGGCCTGCAGCGCTCCTGTGAGAAGTCTGCAGTGTCTGTGCTGTCTGTACTCTCACTCTTGGGGAGTGAACCATCGGACAGAAGATCTTCCTCTCTGTCTCTCCTCCTCTCTGTATATCTGACTTTCCAATAAAAATAAATAAATCTTTATAGAAAAAATAAAAACATTAATGAACTCCTTCAAGAAAAAAATAATAAAGCATCCTGTGACATAGAGCATATATAAAAATAAAATATCCAAGCCCAGTTACTCAAAGAGGCCAACATTGTGCTGCAGCTGAAGCCACCATGTACAAGGCCCATGTCCCACATGGGCACCAGCTGGAGTCCGAGCTGATCCTCTCCTCCCCGCTTCTCCTCCCTCCTCCTCCTCTCCTCCTTATTATTATTGGGAAAGTAAATTAACAAAGAGAAAGATCTATCCACTGCTTCTCTCTAATTGGTCACAATGGCCAGAGCTGAGCCCATCTGAACCCAGAAGTCAGGAGCTTCTTCTGGGACCACGCGGATGCAGGGTCCCAAGGCTTTGGGCTGTCCTTCATTGCCTTCCCAGGCCACACGCAGGGAGCTGGATGGGAAATGGGATAGCTGGGACATGAACCAGCTCCCATGTGGGATGCTGGTTCTTGCAAGGTGAGGATTTAGCCATTAGGCCACCTGGTCTACTTGTGATCCAGCTCCCTGCTGCACCTGGGAAAGCAGCGGAAGATGAAAATCCAGATGGAGTTCCTGGTCCCTGGCTTTGGCCTGGCCCAGTCTTGGCCATTGTAGACACTCAGAGAGCGAATCCTCACATGGGGTCTCTTCCCCTCTACCCCTATAATTTTGCATTTTAAATAAACAATAAACAAATGAAGTTTTTTTTAAAGATACAAATGTTAGGAGAGGATGCAGTGGCACCATACTTTTTAAGTTCTAGCATGATACGTGAAGTAGTGCAACATATTAAACGATGACTTTTTAATTAAAGATTTATTTTTAAGTGAACATCAGGGTTGCAGAGAAAGGGAGAAAGAGAGAAATCTTCCATGTGCTGGACCACTTCTCAAATGAATGCCATGGTCAGAGTTGGGTCAATCTTAAACCAGGAACCAGCAGCTTCTTCCAAGTCTTCTACAAGGGTGCAGGGTCCCAAACATTTGGGTCAGCCTCTGCTGCTTTCCCAGGTACATTAGCAGGGAATTGGATCAGAAATGGAGCAGCCGGGACTTGAACTGGTGCTCATATGGGATGCCAATGCTGCAGACGGCGTATTAACTTGCTGTGCCACAGCACAGCCCCCAGGCAGCTTTGGGCAAGCACCAACTTCATCGAGAGGGGCGCTGTCCAGGGGTGCATGGCTTCTTGGCTGGGTCAGCAGCTGTCGTACTGCCCCGAGCTGTCCCCTTCCCCAGCACTGCTGCCAGGAGCTGGACTGCCCCTTGGCAGTGCCCCAGGTTCCAGGAGGAGCTCTGGTCCCCTGGCCTGGAAGGTCACCCGCCTGGGCCATTTGGGCCATCAGGAGCTTGGATCGGAAGTGAAGCAACCGGGATTCAAACCGGCACCCAAATAGGATACTAACAGCTCAGGCAGTAGCTTAACATGGTTCACAACAGCCACCCTGTTTTGTTTTGTTTTGCTTTTTAATTATTGAAGATTGATAATCACCCAGGACATGTGCAGTCCACACCTGCAGTCCATTGCCAGTGGTATTCCCCGTCAGGGCCAGGATGAATAGCGCAAATGTGAATGTCCAAACAGCATGGCGCTGAGCACCCTTGCATTTCCCGTTGCATCCGCGCCTGGGGGCTGCAGCGTGGGCTGGGAGGGCAGAGCATCGCCACGTGAGCAGCCCTGACCACTGCAGTTTCTGCCCATGCATGCGGTTCCGCGTGTCCCTGGTACCTTAGTGCCCTTCCTGCTTTCCAGGGCGTTTCACGGACTCCACGCCCCAGCATCAGAGCTCCATGCCATTTGCATCCTCCCCTGGGCTGCTCTGGGAGCTAATGTGGATACTCCTTAGGGTCCTGGTGTCCCCTCCTGTGGCAGGTGTGTGGCCCGCCCAGTCTCAGGCAGGGGCTCGCAGGAGGGGCCTTGGGCTGGTGGGCAGGTGGGCAGGTGCTGAGGGAGAGCCACGGGCACGGGAGCGCAAATGGCCCCAGGGAGCCGCCTTCGCTCCACCCGCAAACGGACCCGCAAACGGACAGACCTGTCACCTTGATCTTGGGCTCGTTAGCCTGTTGCACGGCAAGCAGTAAATCCTTCAGCTGCTACCTTCCCACGCTAAGGGATCTTGCTACAGTATCCTGAGGGCGCTCAGAAGCCTTGATGGGGTAAGCTGCAGGCCACCTGCGAAGCCCTCATCCCAAAGTGCAATTATAGTTCAAGACCGGGCTGCTCCGTTTCCCATCGAGCTCTCGGCTTATACCCCTGGGAAAGCAGGGTGCGGAGGGGCGGGTGGCCCCAGTGCTCCGGGCCCCAAACCCCTGTGGGAGACCCCGACTGAATTCCTGGCTCCTTTGGGGAAGCAGGCCAGTGACTGAAAGACCTCATTTTCTCTTTGCAACTGCCTTCCAAATAAATAAATAAACAAATAAATACCTCTCTATGTTTTCTTTTTCTTTCTTTAAAAAAATCTCCGGCTGCATCTGGCAGCCAGCAGCTCTGTGGACGTGTGGGTGTCGTACCGTGGGATTCGGTTCAAGTCTCCCTGTTTTCCTGGTTGATTTATAGAAGCTGCTTTATTCATTCTGAAAAACAAACCACTTGATTGTGACTGTGTGTCTGTGCGGAGGTGTGTGTTTGCACAGGAAGTGTGTTTCATGTGTACGCGGGAATATGCCTGTGTGTTTACGCATGTCTATATTGTATGCCTGTGCAGCTGTATACATCTATGTACTTATGCATGTATGTTTTGTGCGTGTGTAGACACACACGTGTGTGTTTGTCAGGGTCAGTCTTTGCCCTACAAGGTGCCACAGTGCGTAGCGGGTGAGGCCACGTGGGTTGAAGTGATCCGGGTTTGCAGATCTGGCTTGGGAAGTGCTGGTGGGGGGCTCCTGGGTCAAAGTCTCTGCGAGCCCAGGTCGGGGAGGGGCTCAGAACACACACCCTATCTGGCTTCTGGGACTGGGGGAGGGGAGACGTGGCTCCTGCCTGTCCCCCCTCCACTCCCCAGGTCTGCTGCCCTTGTCACTCAGCTGCTGCGAGCTCCCTTGGGGTCCTCTCCTGCCGCCCCCGCCCTGTCTGGGGGCAGCTCCTGGCTCAGCACTGACTCAGCGCAGCACCGCCTCTCAGAGAGGCCCCCGTGGGAGCCCACACGCCACCTCAGCTCCTTCCTTTGCTCCCGGAAGGAAGGGGTTTGACAAGCGCTCCGTCAAGGTTTGCTGAAAGACTTACTAACCAAAGTTAGGGTAACCCCTCCTCACGGCGTGGATGCTGGGAGGCGGAGGGGGCCAAGGGCACATCCAGGGAAGGGGTCCTGGGGGCGTGTGCTGTGGTACCAGGGGCTAAGCTCTCTCGCGATACCCGCATCCCATCGAGTGCTGGTTCGAGTCCCGGCTGCTCCACTTGCAATCCAGCTCTCTGCCAATGCACCTGGGAAGGCCTAAGACCCTAGGGCTTGGGCCATTCTACCACACAGGAAGATGGCTTGGGGCTCCAGGATTGAAAATCTCTCCCTCTCTGTCCGTGTTTTTCTGCTTTTCAAATAAATAGAGAAAACAAAAGGAATAGACAAGTTTCTGAATGAAAAACAGAAATTTCTGTCCAACCACAGAGAAGGCCCCAGCCCTCTGCGGCCAGCAGGCTCACCCAAGACCAGCACCCAGCAGGCTCACCCGAGGCCAGTACCGTGGTCACCAGGGAGCCTTGTCTGCTTTGCATGGAGGGGGCCTGGAACTGATGAGGGGCAGACTGCCTAGGATGGCCCAGGGCACTGGCACTGCGGAGACACAGCAGCCGGGACCCACAGCACCCCGGGAGGTGGATGACCATGAGCTTGAGCTCTGGGTGTCCCTGAAGGAGACAGACAGGAGACTATGATGGAGGCCTTCCCACACTCATAGAGCGGTTCTTGCCCCTTGGGCAGCAGGGGCAGAATGGAACATTCTGCAATAAAGACAAGGGCTGCTCAGAGCGTACAGACTGCCTGGCACAGACCCTGGGGCCCTTGCCAGGTGAGGGGGGCTCTCACTGTAGGGAAGCTCAGCTGTGGTTTGGGGGTGCTTTGTCCCTCCAGCGCTGGCGGTCAGGCCCCCCCAGAGTGTGGCACTTTTAAGAGGCAGGGCCTGGTGGACATGATGAAGGCAGGAATGGGACTACCAGGAAGGGACTGGCCTCTCAGCACCATCTTGGCTGGTCCAGGCTGCCCACAGCACTCGCGCACACGTGCTCTTGCCAAAAGGCCTTCACTGGGGCCAGCAGGTGCAGCACCAGACAGGACCACACGAGCAGCACGGATGGGGGCGATGGGTGCAGGCTCCAGCCCTTAGCCGACCGACCCCCTCTCCAGGTCCCTGCAGACTCTCGCAGTCCAATGAGCGACAGTGTGTGGTGTGAAGTGCTCTGTTCTTGACTGGCCCCTTGTACATCGTGCAGAGCCGCGAGCGCGTTGGGCACAGAGGCGCTGTGGGACTAGGCAGCTGCCTGATAGGATGGTGGGTCTCCGTCCTTCCTGTCCAGGGCCCTGTGTGACATGGCCTCCTGTATGCTCTCCTCCACTCCACGAGGCCCACCCCATTTTCCAAGGGAACCCCCTGCCCGCGAGACGTCATCACCCTGCCTCCGCCCCCTCTGTAACCCCATTTCATCGCTGAACCAGGTGAGCCCCCAGACTCCAGAGCCGGCTGGCCACAGCAGGGAGGCCTCCGGCTGTCTCCCACCCCCAACTCCCGCCATCCCCGCGCCCTTCCGGCGGCCTCTCCTTCCGCAACCCGCTGGCAGGTGCGGGTGGGTGTCCTGGGTCCCTCCTACACCCTACACTGGCCTGACACCATCCTCAGCAGAGAGGCGACGACTAAAGACCCGTCCCTCACGCCGTGCCCGGAGGCCAGGTGGTCGCCCGTGGGTACGGTAGAGGGTGTGGTGGGGGGTCACACCCGCAGATCCGCGAAGCGGCGGCGAGGCGCCACGGCAGCAGTCAGCGAAGTGCCAGGCGCAGAGCGCGGGCGCCCGGTGCAGAAGAGCGCCCGGGGCCCGTTTGGTAATGAATTATGCATGGCCTTCTGGCGGCCGGCTCGGCTGGGGCTCTGCACGCTGCCGCTGCGCCCTGCGCCTCCCCACCTTCCCTCCTGAGGGAGGACAGGGACCCCACCAGCCTCCTAGGGGCTGCAGCCTCTGAACCCCAGGATGCCCACTTCCCAGACTGGAGGACCAAGGGCTGTGGTCACCTCTGGCCCTTCATCATCATTGTCATCATCATCCTTGTGCCGGTTAGGCCACCTGCTTCATCGAGTCTCTGAGTCACGGAGGAGCCCCATAAGCCACACATTCCGGGGATCCCCACTTGTGCCAGTGCTGTTCTAAAGGCTGGGGCCACAGCACACCCCGGAATTGGGTCTTGCCCCCTGGGAGCTGGGGGTCCCATACAGGAGGGCCAGTGGGCAGTGAGTGAGTTGACAGGCCAGGGGGTGGCCTCTCTCACTCAGCAGGTGGTGCTGGGGCAGTCTGTGCTTGGGCCTGGAGTGGCCCACACCCGTGACCGCAGCATTGCAGGCAGGCGGGCCAATCAGGGCAACCCTGCAAGGTGTGGCCACCGTTGCCCCACTCGAGATGAGAAGCCTTTCCGGAGACTTCATGACATCCAGACTTCTGTGTATTCAATACTTTCCGAGGTAACCCGAGGTTCCCTTCCCATTCACTGCTACAAGTACGGTACCATCTTTCACAGGGGAGTTGAGACAGGAACACCCACCCTTCACTGGAGATGAGGACCTGTGTGGTCCCAGCCTCGACACCCCTGCCACACCACCGGGGGACCACTGTCCATGTCTCTCCTCTCCCTCACGTCAGACCCCGACATCGGGGTCTCCTTGTCTTCTCTGTCACATGGAAACGACCCTGCTCCCCTGCGCAGGCCCCCAGCAGGCAGGGAGGTGAAGGAGGCTCAGCCTGCCCCGAGCTGCGCATCGCCCAGGCCAGCATGGCTGTGCTCCAGACCGACCCAGAGGGGGCCGAGGGATTCAGCTTCTGCCTAGTTGCTCTGCCTTCTCACCGTGGTATCACCTAAGTCCCTCCCCTCTTGGCCCGCCCCGGACTCACCTACCAGGATGCCTCTTTCAGGAAGGCTTCTTGGATTTGGTGAGTTCCCCACCCCACCCCTCTGCCTCCTCACACCTCCAGTCCAGCTGAAGGCTGCCTGACTTGCCCAGCCCTCTTCCAGGATGGGCTCTCTCCAGAGAGCCCCGAGTGGGCTCCTGCCTCCCCCTGCTTAGTGCGAAGTAGGAGGAATCCAGAAGAGGCCCGAGACTGGTCTGTGCCTGCAGTATAAGTACCTGCCTGGGCCTCAGTTTCCTCATCTGTAAAATGGAACCAATCCTGCATTCATTTCCATTCTCTGTCTTGGTTCTGGGCAAGACATGGATGAATAACCTGCAGAGACTGCAGAGTGTGGCCCCTGGCGCAAGCTGAGCACCAGAGCCGCAGGGGGAGACTGGCTCTGTGACACTTTCAGATCAACTTCCCCCCATTTTTGTTTTGTTTTGTTTTGTTTGAGTGTACTTGTTTGAAAATCAGGGTTACAGAAGAGAGAGCACTTCCAAGTGCAGCTTCACTCCCCAGCGGCAGAGGCTGGGCCAGGCTGAAGCCAGCAGCTTCCTCCAGGTGTCCCATAAAGGTGTGGGGCCCAAGCACCTGGCCTGTCTTCTGCTGCTTTTCCAGGTGCATCAGAAGGGAGCTGGGTGAGAAGTGGAGCAGCTGGGACTTGAACCAGCACCCATAAGGGATGCCGGCACCACAGGTAGTGGCTTTACCCATGATGCCACAACACGGGTCCCAGCTCCATGTCTCTTGAAACTGCACATCCACGCCTGGGGAAGTTCCTCTTGTAGCTGCCCCCACATCCTTTCCAGGATGAGAAGGGAGGAAGAGGGCTCAGTTAGACCCCGGCAGCCTGAGCTGGGAGCAGGGGGCGGGCAGGCGGGCGAGCGGGCGGGGGAGACCTCGGGCATCCCCCTTGTGGGACAGGGGTGTGGGAAGCAGAGGGCAGCAGTGCAGGGGCCCGGCAGGGCGGGGAGGCCGGCAGTGGCGGCGAGGGAGGCCTCACGGCAGACAGTGTCTAGACGCAGCAATTATTGTGAGCTCGGCACACCCAGGCACTGCCGGCTCAGCTGAAAGGGAGCCGAACAAAGAGCGGAGGGAAGAAAGAAGCAGTGCGGCCGGCTCTGGGCCTGGCGGCTGCTTCTCCACCAGCCAGACCCCTTTGTGCCCCACCGTCTGGGTGGGGGCGTGCGGATGGAACAGGGGTACCCTGAACTGAAACACAGCTCTCAGCCGGGGTGGGGGTACCCAGGACGTCTGCAGGGGGCCCTGACTTGGAGGGGAGGGGAGGGGAGGCTGCAGCCTGAGGCTCTGAACACCAGATTTCAGCCTCGCCTCTACCTTCCTGCTGTGTCGCTCTGGGCCAGGCACAAATGTCTCCAAGCCTTGATCTTCTCATCTACAAAATAGGAACGGAAAGGCCACTGCCGGCTGCCAAAAGACCCTCCCCCACCCCCACCCCCCTCAATTTCTTCCCTCTCAGACACACATGTCTCCCTGGGCTGACCAGGAACTGCAGGGCCCTCCCTGGCTGCGACACAGCCCACGTCCCTTGGAGCCACTCGCGACCGGAATTGAGGTCTGCTCCTTCATTCCCTGCCTGACTTCTGGTTGCACCTGCCCGGGTGGGAGCTGATGGGAGGTGGCGGGCTCCAAGAATTAGCAGGTAGGGCCAAAGCTCCAGGGGCCCTGACGCCTTGTGCCCCCACCCCCGGGGTGGACAGTGCCTGCGCCCAGCCTCAACCATCCAGGGGTTGAGTATCCAGCTGCTGCTGAGCTCCCCCAGGAAGCCAGCTCCCCCCAAGCCCGACTCTACTGTAGGGAGGGGATCAGACCCAGGCAGTGGCTGTGGGTCCCAGCTCCCACCTGGGGGAGGGCTGCCAGGGGGCACACACAGAGACTGCCCCCCGGCCCAGCCCCTGACACACATCTGGGAGACAGCCCAGAGCTGCAGGCAATTGCTGCCAGCCAGGCACCAGCCAGGTTTGCTGAGTGTCCCCACCATGGCCAGTCATGTCCCCTCCCTGCTCCCCTGTGACTCTCCCCTGTCACTTGGCACCCAGCGTCCCCACCAAAAGTCCCCAGCATCCCCTCTGCTGTTCCTGCCACCCCACTCACTCACTGGTCCCACTGTGTCCGCTCCCTGCAGCTGGGCCCTGCCTCAGAGGACAGCACCAGCCCCATGCACCGCACAAGCCAGAGCCCTCTCCTCCTTGTGCGTCCCCTACACCTGTCTCTCCAAGTCCTGCCCTCAGACCTGGCCCCCCCTCTCCCAGCCAGCCCCCTGCAACCCCTCTTGCCACCCCTGCCACGTAGGACAAGCATGGCAGGTCTGGCCCCCTCCCTGAAGCCCTTCACCCCCACTCCACCTGGTCCTCTGGCTCCCCTGCTGTGCAACACCCTCCTCCCCACGAGGTCAGGCCTCCTATTCCTGCTGACCTGCACAGCCCCACTTCCCGCGGCCTTTCTGTTTGTTCTCGTGTCCCCAGCAAGCTCCCCTGGACGCTCTCTCTGGGCTGGCCTCTCAGAGGCCATAGGGACCCAGGCCTGGGCCTGCTCTCCCTCCTTTCCAGAAATGCCTCCTGCAGAGACCACCAGGTTTCCAGGGCGGGCACCCACAAGACCCCAGGACTCCCCTGGCCGGCCAGCATCCCTGGGGGCGCAGTGGCTTCCGCCTGACCCTCCTCCTAGCACACGCCCCCCAGGGCGCTGCTCTCAGCTGGGGCAGCCCTGTGTGGGGTCCACAGGAGGCGGGGAGGGGAGAGGCACGGGGGCCACCGCCTCCCCGACCCCCACTAGCCGGCCCCTCCTCCGCCGTGGGCTGCCTCTCTCTCTCTTCTCCCCACACCCCCCGCCCCTGCTCTCCTCTCCTCCGCTCTCCTTTCTCTCTTCTCTCTTTTTCTCTGAGTCCTTCTCCCTCGCCTCCTTCCTTTCTTCTTGCTGGGTTAAAAATAATCCACTTTCCGGGAAGCCGCGGCTCCCGCTGCGCCGCCCTCCCCGCGCCCCGAGCCCCTGAGAATAGCGCTCGGCGGCGCTCGGCCGCCCCTCCCCGCCGCCTGACTAATGAGCCCGGGCGGCGGCCGAGCGCGCTCCGCCGCGGCCCCGGCCTTAACCGCTTCGTGCCCGAGCAGCGGGCAGGGGCGCAGGGGTGCGGGGGGCCGAGAGGGGGTGCCCCGTGCCACAGCCACGCGTGGCACTCGCGCGCGAAGCTCTGGGCGGCGCATAGGGGACTTCACGTCAAGGGGGTGGCATGAACCTCGATCGCCACGCCGAGGAGTGGGGGGCGGGGGGGACGAGCTCCCTGCAGTGGACCTGGCGGGTGTCAGGAGCGGCTGTGCCAGCGAGGCTCCTGCCCCTGGCCCGGGGGGTACTCTGCGAGGGCGCCTCGCTAAGAGAGCACACCAGTCGCCGCGCGTCCAGGGCCCAGGGATCCGAGCGCGTCCCCAGCGGCCAGGGCCCGTAGCGATCCTTCTTGCAGACGGGTAAACTGAGTCACAGGGGAGGCGTGACCGAGGCCAGGGCGCCTCCACGTCCCGCGTGCAGGGCCGCGCCCCACGGGGACCCTCAGCTTTCTCTGGGGGTGGCCTGCCATGGGGAGGCAGGCGAGGGCGTCGAGGTCAAGGGTGAGTGGTGGGTGGGGGGAGAGGAGGCACGCGGAGTGGCCACCCAGTCCCTGCTGGTTCCTCCCACTCCGCGCGGTCTCCGCATTACCTCATCGCGGCGCGCGCCCATTGGCTGGCGTCCCCCTCTCCAGGCCGGCCCATTGCGGCGCAGCCCGTTAACCCTTTCTGGCCCTCGGGCTCTGTCCTGCCTGGGCCCGGTGGACGTTGGCAGCGCCTAAGCAGCCTTTGGGCCCCAGGGAGAGGCAGTGTGGGTGCAACCCTGCGGCCAGAGTGTCCAGTGGTTAGAGTACGTGGCCGGCAGCCCTGGCTTGGGCTCTGCCCAGCCGCAGGTGGCATGACCTGGGGCACAGGGCTTGGTCTCACTGAGTCTGTGGTGCCCGCCTCATCCTCTGGAACTCCCCGGGGCCCCACTGGGCTCCACTTGGCTCTTCCTCGGCCAGTGGGGCCCAGAGCAGCGCGGCAGGCACAGAGCTGAGCTTGGCCACCAAGCCTGTGTGTGACTTGTGCCCATGGCTGTGTGCTGGGGAGGCGCTTCTGTGCCATGGGGAGCTTTTGGTCCCCAGGGCAGAGACAGGAATCGTTCCCAGCTGGCGCGCGCGCGCGCGCGCACACACACACACACACACACACACACACACACACACGCCACTGTGTCACCAGGGACAAGCTGGGGGGAGGGGGAGGGGAGAAAGAGAGAAGAGGGAAGGGCTGGAGTTGAAAATCCAGATTTGGGGGGAGGCGAGGCAGGAGGGCCCTCAGACAAAGAGGGGCTGGACTGACCAAGAGGGTGCCTTGAGAGAGGGCTCAGTCTGCTGGCCAGGGGCAGCCTGGAGTGCTTGTGAGCTGTAACCCAAGCCATCCTGCCCTGTTCGTGCCAAATCCCCCTTCCCCGAGACAGGCACGCCATGTGGAGTCAGCCACTGCACCTGTCAGAGCGGCAAAGGGACATCTCAGTATGCTGACACAGCTCCCCGCCCAGGCACCTAGGGGACCCTGAAGCAGCTGGGCTCCAGCAGCAGGGTACCCTGGTCACCGCCGGCAGAGTGGGGGATGGGCTCCCCACCTCCACTCTGCCCTGGCTGCTCTCTCCAAGGCTTGCTCCCAGGCTGACACCCCCTCCTCGCAGTACGACGGCTGCCTCAGGGACGGCCTAGAGCAGGTATCTGGAGTAGGGGGTGCTAAACTTGCTCTGGGCACAGGGGGACACAGAGGTTCAGACATAGGGGCTCACACCGCCACCTGCCCAGCTCTGCCTGGGGACCCTCGGCCAGAGTCTCCACCTCTCTGAGTAGCAGCTTTCCTGGGTGCTGTATGCAGGACTGGAGTGGTGTCCTGGTGCCAATGCCCTGGGCGCTCAACACCTTCCTGGAAGTCCCACCACCGAGCTGCCCCCAAGTGAGTTTGTTCTTGCATTCAGTTTCTTTCTCCTGGGTCCTCGCATCTCACGTGGCTTCCTGGCCCAATTAACCACGTTGTTCTAGAACTCTTCTCCCACCTCAGCTGTCCTTCCCAGCCTGGACTAACGCTCCCCCCACCTCTAACTCACAGGGCCAGGCAGGGCTGTAGGACACGCTACGACCACCAGGCACGGGCAGAGCTTGGAAGCTGGGGGTTGCAGGCCTCTGCACTGCAGCCAGCTGGTCTGCTGGGCAGCAACCGAGGGCAGAGACCAGCCTGGATCCCCATGCCAGCAGCTGCCATGAGTCATCCCATGGACTTGTCCCAACAGCCCTGAGAGGGACAGTGACTCAGCTGAGGTCACACAGCAAGAGGACAGAGGACGCAAATGCTGTTGATCATGCTGACCCCTGCTGGGGTGAAGACACATCGTGGGAGAGAGGGAAGAACAGGCAGGAGGCTCATGGAGAGACCTGGGACGCACGTGCCTTCCTGCGGAGTCTGGGATTCCGCGTCTCCCTGTTGACGGCCCTGGGTCGCCTTTATTTCATTTCACTTGTAGCGTATATTTATGAGAGAAAGTGTGTGTTTTCATCTGCTGCTTCACTCCCCAAATGGCTGCACCAACCACGGCTGGGTCAATCCAAAGCCAGGAGCTTCCTCTGAGTCTCCCATGTGGATGCAGGGCCCTGGGTTCTTGGACCAACTCCTGCTGCTTTCCCAAGGCACCCTAGCTCGGAGCTTATCCGGAAGTGGAGCAGCTGGGAACTGAGCCCATATGGGAGGCTGGTGCCGCAGGGGGCAGCTGAACCTGCTGGCCCTGTGCTGCCTTTGTTTAGTTGGTGGCCAGAAGGAGGCCCCGAGGGAGGAGCTGCAGGCACCGATGCTCAGCTCATCCACTGTTCTCATCCCCAGGGGTATGGCAACAGTGCTGCAAGTTGTAAAATTCTCTCATGTGACAGATGAGAAGAAAGTTGAGCCCCCTACCCCCCCCCCCCACAAGACAAAAGTAGCTGCAACACTCTATGGGACTTTGGCCACACGTTATTCCTTGGACTGGGAGGGCTGGGGCAGACCCGAGCCAAGATCAGTCAGGGTGGCCATAGTCAATGGGGACAGCCCTAGGCGGCCACGGAGGAGAGGTGGGTCTGGGGCGGTCTTTAAGGTGGGGGATGTGGCAGGTGGCTGGGGTCCAGAAGGAGATGGAGGCTCCCACTCCTGCCCCACGGTCCAGCTCTGCTGCTCGTGGTGGCCAGGCTGTGAGGTGGGGTGCTGGATGCTACACCTGGGTTGAGGGGGCAGTGTCGGGTCTATGGCATATGGAGTGTGTGTGTGCTTGCGTATGTGTCCCAGTGGCAGGGTCTGTGTGAGGAAGGAGGGGGTGCCTGCTGGGCTGTGTGTGTGCGTGCGCGCGCAGGGTGGGGTAGTGCGAACTGGGACAGTCCCCAAGGGGAAGAGGGAGGGAGAGCCGCGGACGGGGAAAGTGCAGGAGGAGCGCGCGCAGCCCTGGGGGCGCGCAGCAGCCGCCCGGAGCGCGGCAAGACTTGAAAGAGTTCCAGGCGGGCGTGCGGCCCTTTCTCTGCCAGTTCTCTGCTGGCTTTAGGCAGGGGGGCCTGGAGGGGGTCCCAGACGCGAGCCCGTGCCTTGCTCTGCGCCTCCCTCCACCCTTCCCCCCCCGCAGTCGCCGAAAGGACCTCAGCCGTCCAGCCTGTAAACGGGGTCCCCTTTACAAAAGGCCCCTTCTGCGGTGCTCGCCTTCACGGACGCCCACGTGGGGGGGGCGCTGCCACGTGGGAAGAGGGGAAGGGCTCCAGCGGTCCTTCTCTCCATCACCTGGGAAGGGCGTGGACTCTCAGACGCTGTGCGGCCTCGCCAGCCCAGGCTTCCAGCTCCAGAGCAGCACACCCCGCCTGCTGTGCGGGGCACCTGCTGGACACAGAACTGGGAGGGAACGCTAGGAGAGACGGCGTGACGCTGCCCTCCCGCTGGACAACCCTGGGCGCGTTCTAGGCCTCGGTTTACCCAGCTGGACAACTCCACACCAGCTAATGGGGCGGAGCAGGGACCCTGCGCTCGCCCCCAGGGCCGGCTCCCTGCTCCGGGCGGCGCCCGCGTGGAGCTGGAATCTGCAGGTGCGCCCTCTCTACCGGCCCCAACCTCACCCCACACCCTGGGGGGAACGTGCGGCCTCTCCCGCGGGGGTCCAGAGGGATTGCCAGCGCGATGACGTCAAGCCCGGCCGGGGGGCTGAGCACCGCGCACCGGCAGACGCCGCGGGCCCCGGGCCGCGGCCGGGGGCGGCGATGACTCAGGGCCCCGAGACCGGCCCGGCCGGGAAGCGGAAAGTTTTGTGCCGATGACATCAGCCGGCCGCGAGGGCGGGAGGGGGCCGGCGCTCCGGGAAGCGGAGGCCTGGCGCGCGGCCCGGCCCGGGGCAGGGCGCACAGGGGCGGCCGTGGGGGCCCCGGAGCCCCGGTCCGCGTTTCGCAGACGTGGAGCGCGCTCCACCCGCCTGCCAAGGCGCCGCGCTCCGGAGGCAGCCGCATCCGTCCTGCTGCGTCCCTGCATTTTAATTACCGCCGCATTAATATTCATGAGCCGGGACTCGAGGGGGCCGCGGGCTGTCGTTTCCCTCGCCCGCGCACACCCCCACCCCCCGCACCCCTTTCTCCCGGGCTGAGTCGTGGGCTTTTTCCCTCCCCCCTCCTAGCATCGCCAACAGTTGGTGCTCGGCAGATGGGGGAGGGGTGGCTACGGGCCCGTGTGGATCCCGTGCGCGTGCTTCCGTGACACACCTGCACTTGCCCCGCGTGTCCCCTTTTGTCCGGGCCCAGGGTTGGGGCAGGGACAAGGCATTACACAGAAGGTGGGCCTGATGGGACAAGTGGGGAAACCGAGGCAGGGAGAGAGACTGGGCCTTATCCAGGGATCTCAACACGTCACTGGCACAGAGGGGGCCAGAGGCCAGCCTTGGGTGGCTTCCCTTCCCCCAAGACAGGCAGTGTGCGCAGCAGGCAGGCCTGCCTGTGCCCTCAGCAAATGGGGAAACTGAGGCAGCTGGCCTGCTTGAGCAGGGACCAGAGTCGGAGCCCAGAATAATCTGAATATTAAGCCTCCAAGCTTTGCCCCAGCACCGGGGCTGCCGGGGTCCAGGGCACTGCCCGAGCTCACTGGGTCCCCTTGGGCATCACTGTGCTGGCTCTGGCCTCCCCAGCCTCCCTGAGGAGGGGCCGCAGGGAGCTGGAGCTGCTGGGCCTAAGGTCAGGCGGTCAGTCATCACTGCCTCCAGCCTCCCTGCAGTCACCCACACAGCTCACCTCCACCCGGGGCAGCTTCCCACCACCCCACCCAGAGGGGTAGGACACACACCGGAACCGGCTCAGGCACTTCTGGGCCGGCCAGGCCCCTGGGGTCTCTCTGCATTGGCTGCCAAGTCCTCCCCAGGACCCTACGGAGGCCATCCCCCCCTTCATGTCCAGTCTGGCCTCTGAGCTCTCAGATCAAGCTGACCTGTCCCTCCGCCCACTGCTAGCCTGCAACTCGTGTCCCAGCCATGCCCCTGTTCCCGGGGGTTCTTTCCCTCCCCTTGGGGGTCCACAGAGTGCACGCAGGGCACTCTGGGAAGAAACAGGGGGCCCGCCCGGACCTTGAGGGGTACATAGGAGTTGGCCCAAAAATTTCTCCCTTGCCACCAGCCCCCGCCCCCGGGAGGAGAGGCAAGTCAGCCACCAGCCTAGCCACCAGGGCAAACTCCAGAGTCTGGGGATACTGGTGGGCCAGGAGTTGTGTGGGCGCGATTCCAAGTAGCCAGGACCCCTGGGAAAGCATCCTAGCCCCCACTACAAAGGCTCCCAACCCGCAGACCGGGGCAAGCTGTATTTTGCTGCGTCAGCAGAGGCCCCACCCACAAGGCATCTAGTACAGAGTTCCTCTGCTCCGGCCAGGAACAGGCTGTTCTCCAAGATGCCTGGAGGCCCCTGGCTAGCCGGCCAGGCAGGGGAAGGGCCCCCTGGGACTCCTGGCCTGACCCTGGGGAGGAGCGTGGTGGGGCAAGTGTTGGGGGCGGTGTGTGTGGGGGGGGCAGGCCAAGGCAGCAGGTCACTGCCCACCCAGGAGAGGGAGTGTAGCCAGAGATGGACAGCTGCCCAGGGCGGACGTGCCTCCCATCTGGGGAATGAAGCAGTTACACCTGCTTAACACCTTTGCTCTCAGCACTGAGGCCTCCCACGCTGCCCACCCATCCAGGGCCCTCCTGGACTCCCACGCCAGGCTGTGGGCTTCCCCCCAGGCCAGGCGGCACCCTTGCCCTGTTCTTCCTGCTGAGGGCCAGCTTGTCCCATCGCTCTGCTCCCCTGACACCTGCCCGAGGCAAGGAGGGGCGGGCAAGCTCCATTCTTCATGCTTGGTCTCTTGTTCGAGTGTCTGGTCTGCAGATGGAACAAGTTTCTGAGAGGCTGAGCGACACAGCCGTGCCAGCACAGCAAGGCGGGACCAAGCTTCCAGGGCCTAGGGGAGACGCTCCGTCACCCCCATGGACCCCCGAGTGCTGTCACTGAGCTCAGCAGCCCCTAGATGAAGGGTACTCTCCCCTGACCAGGCGTGCTGAGCCTTCCTGCGCACCATCTCCTTGCACCCCCACAGGCAGGGGCACAGACGCCAGGCAAGCCGGATGGAGCTGGGGGCCAGCGCCCCTCCCACCCCCGGGGCTGGGGGAGGATGGGGTGCCTCGGGGTCCCTGAGGACACGTGAGGGCCCTCCGCAGCCCTGGCCCTTGCAGAGCCTGCCCAGCTGCGGCGCTGAGCCGCACCCAGGCTCTTCCCAGCTTTGCCCGGGAGACTGGAAATTTCTGCTCAGCAGCTTCGCTCAATCGGGCGGATTTCGCCATCGCCGCGGTGGGGGGCAGGAGGAGGAGCCGGCGGCGGAGCCGGGGCGAAGGAGAGGCCGAGCAAACAACAGCCGAGCCCCGCGCGCGTCGCCATGTGCCAGGCGCCGCGCTGAGCCAGGGCCTGCGGTGCCTTATGGAAGCTTCTAGCACTCAGGAGAGGCGTGCCGGAGGAGTAGGGGCGCCCAGGGAGGCTTAGCAGGAGCGTGAGGCGGACACGGCTGGGAGTCCAGGACTGTGCGGAGTGGGAAGCCCAAGGCACGCCCAAGCCAGGCGCAAGATCTGCGCTGGGGGTCGTCTGCTAGCAGCTGCGGATCCCCTGGGGACCCCAGAGTTAGGTGGACTCACGAGTCTCCTGGGTGGAGAGGGGTGCCACCCCGGTCTTTCGGGACCTCTCCTCCCCACGCCCAGCCAGGCGCTGGGGAACACACGGTCCTGAACCCGCAAAGCGCCCGAGCCCGAGGAAGTCGGTGGTTAAGACGTCCCTACTGGGTGCCGGCCTCCCGCGCCATCACGTGGCCGAGGAAGCAGACACCCTGGCGGAGAGCGACGACCCTCGCTGGGTTCAGGGCCCCCCGGTCACCCACGCACGGTTCTAACACCCCGCTTCCCCGCCCCCCTCACGGCCGTCGGGGCGCGCCGGGGCAACGGGCCTCCCCGCCCCCACCCCGGCCGTGCGCCCGGGCACAGCGTGCAGGGCGCGGCGCGGGCCCCGGCGCCCGGTTCAGCGGAAAGGAATGCAGCGCCCGGCGGGGGAGGCCGCCGCCCCGGGGCCGTGCGCGCCCCGCCGCCCGCCCGCCCGGGTCGCCCCCTGCCCGCCCGCCACCGCCGGACCCTCACCCTAGCGACGGCGAGGGTGCCCGGGGCTGCGCGCGCCCCCTGCCCACGGGAGCACCCCGCCACCCTCCTCCCCCGCTCCCCGCGCCCGCCCCTCCCCCCTCCATAACTCAAAAGCTTGTCAGGCGGGTTCCAGACTCCTGGCGCCGGGCTCCGCTCCAGGAAAAGAAAAAAAAAAGGAAAGAGAAAAAGGGAAAAAGCCGGCCCGCCGAGCGAAGCAGTGCGCCCGGGCACGCACAGCCCAGCGGCCCGCGACCCCCGCCCGGCCCGGGGGCGCAGAGCGCGCGCACCCCGCAGATCTATAATTTCTGGGCGAATCAATTATTTAGCTGCCCTGGGGAGAAAACAGTGAGGGGGGGTGGTTGGGGAGAAGGGGCGACCAGGCTTAGCGGGAGGGGGCCGCAGAGACCGCCCACTTCTGCTACCCCGGGGCCGCGGCCCTCCCGCTGGGCCCCGCGGCGTCCCCACGCAGGGGTCCTGTGGTGAGCTGCCTCGGGGTGGGCTCCGCGAGGCGCGGGGGAACCTGCGGAAGCGGGAGAGACGGCGCCCAGACCTCCCAACGAGACGGGGGAGGGAAGCCGCGCACCGGGGGCTGCGGGAGCGGGGGAGGGGGCGTGGGAAGCGCCTGGCCTGGAATTCTGTGCTTCCGCCGCCGTCCGTTCGCCCCGCGGAGCGTCGCCGCGCCTACAGCAGGGGGCGGTGTTTGGGAGGGGTTCGGGACCCAGCGGGGACTGTTCACCCCTCTGCTCTCGCTGGGAGGCCTTGGGTCAGTGGGGCTTGCCCTCTCTGAGCCCGCCAGCCAAGTGCCCACGAGGTCGGCAGAATGAGGGCTTGAGGAGGGAGAGGTGGGGAGAGGCTGGACAGGCCTGCGAAATGTGGGTGCATTGCCCTCTCTGTTGTGGGACAGCGCTGGGGTCACCTGTCCAGGCCTCCGCCTTTCCCTGTGTCCTTCCAGCTCTGCCCCAGCCACTGCCCTCTGGCACTGGCAACGGTCACACTGGCAGTGAGCAGGTCTTGCAGGAATCCCACTTCCAAATCCTTTGCCTTCAGTGCCACCCCTTCCACGACCCCATCTCCTCCACGTTCCTTCCAGCCTTCCTCTCTGCTTCTGACCTGGGCCTCGGGGATTTGGAGCAGGCACCGTCTGCCTGTGGGGAGGGGAGGTGCCCATATGTGCCCGTTCCTGGCTTAGGGGCTTCCATTAGTTGGCACTGATCGGAGGTAAGGCGTGTCTCATTTCAGCTCCCCAGGTGGGGGCAAGTTTGGCTCGCAGCCCTGGGGACCTTCTTTTTTTATTTTTTTCAAAGATTTATTTATTTTTATTGGAAAGGCAGATATACAGAGGAAGATCTGCCACCTGTTGATTCACTCCCCAAGTGGCCACAATGGCTAGGAGCCTCTTCTGGGTCTCCCACGTGGGTGCAGGGTCCCAAGGCTTTGGGCTGTCCTCCACTGCTTTCCCAGGTCACAAGCAGGGAGCTGGATGGGAAGCAGGGCTGCCGGGATTAGAAGTAGCACCTATATGCAATCCCAGTGTGTGCAAGGCGAACACTTTAGCCCCCCGGGGACCTTCTTTGAGAAGACAGTAGGTGAGGTTGGGAGTCCCTCAGAAGCCACCTGTGCGGGTGCGTGCGCTTGGCGGAGGCGGGAAGGCAAGTGGCCCGTGGTCAGCCAGGTACAGAGGACAAAGCTGGGCTTTGCTTCTTTTTGAGAATGGTTTATTTGAATAGTAGAGTGACACAGACACACGGATTTTCTGTCTGTTGGTTCACTTCCCAGAGGGCTGCCACACCCCATACTAGACCAGGCTGAAGCCAGGAGCCAGGAGTTTCTTTCATGTCTTCCGTGTGGGTGCAGGGGCCCAAGCTCTTGGACCATCTTCCACTGCTTTTCCAGGCACATGAGCAGGGAGCTGGGTATGAAGTAGAGCGGCTTGGATGCAGGTGTTGTAAGCAGAGACTTACTCGGTGGCCCCATGAGAAAGATGCTGGCTATGCTGCTGGTGTTTTAGCACACTGCCACAGCCCAGGCCTCTAAAGCTGGGCTTGCAACCCAAGCCCATGCCATGGCATCACCCTGAACGGCCTCCTCACACGTGTCAGTACGTGGTATCCCAGCTCTATCCCCTCCGGTGGGGCACAGCCCATCTGTCCTCTGCTTGCCATGGCCCCCAAGGCTGTGTCTCGGACCACCAGCTCCGATGTGCAGCCCAAACCAGGTGACAGGCCCCCAATGAAACCCCTGGTCTGAGGTATCCGTACCCCTAGGGCTGTGTGCTGGAGGGACAGTAGTATGTTTTTGTTCTAGGCAAACCTTCCCTGTTTCTCTGCCTGCAGTCCTGGCGCTTGCATGGAGGCAGAGGCTGGGCCATGGGCCAGGAGACCGGAGCCTGTGGCCAGTTCCCAGCGCTCCGTAGCGGGCTCACATCCCAGGCTTCCTGGGAGCTGGTGGGAGGGCAGGGCGAGGACAAGCCTGCTGTCCCCAGACATGGAGGGAGAACCTTTCTCAAGGTCAGCGGCAGAGGCAGCAGCCACTGGCTCTCCCGTACAAGCCTTCTCCCGCCCTGGCCATGTAGCTTTCCTGTTGGGCCCACATCCCACTCTGATTAGTTAGCTCAAATTCTTAGCAGTGGGCTGGACGGTGTGGCACAGGCAATTAAGCTTCTGCATGGGATGCCCGCACAGGCTGTCTCTTGTCTCAGCTACTCCTTGTTTCCAGTCCAGCTCCCTGCTAGTATGCTGGGCCCTGCCAGCCCCTTGGGAGGCCAGGCTGCAGTTCCAGGCTCCCAGCTTTGCCTTGACCCAGCCCTGGCTGCTGCAATCATTTGGAGAATTAAGCCAGGGAGCCGAGTTCTCTCTTTCTCTCTCTCTCTCTCCCCTCTTCCAGCCCCCCTCACTCTCTCTGCCTTTCAAATAAAATAAATACATCTAAAAAAGGCGGGGGGGAGGTGCCGAGGGTGAGGCCTCCCCTGTTGGCCTCCAGGAAGGAGTCAAGGTTAAAGACGACCATGGCCATGAGACAGCATTTTATAAACTGCAGGCTGCCATCCCTGTGGTTGTCTTTGAGTCTTGGGCATAGAAATAAAGACGTTTTGCAGCTGTAACCAGGGAAGGACACCATGCTTTCTTCCAGAAGATATCCCCCTGGGTCACCTACTCCCTGGCCCAGAAGTTTGGAGCACAGGCTCTGGGGGACAAGCCTGCCTCAGCTCCTCCTCCCCGCGCTGACCGGGCCTTAGCTGGGGCCTGGGCATGGACGTGGGATGCTGGGGCTGGGCTCAGCTGGGGCCTGGACATTGGGGTGAAATGCTGGGGCCTCAGCTGGGGCCTGGGCATGGGCGTGGGATGCTGGGGTGTCAGCTGGGGTCTGGATATTAGGGTGAAATGCTGGGGCCTCAGCTGGGGCCTGGGCATGGGCGTGGGATGCTGGGGCGTCAGCTGGGGCCTCTCTGGACAGATCTTCCCTGCTTCAGTCTGTGTAACGGGAGCACCGTCCAGGAGCCCACTCTTCCCGTTTCTTCCTGTGTGTGCTGGAGGGACAGAAGTGGGGCTGCCTCTTGCAGCTTGGGAGTAGACACGGGGCTCCATTGGGTCACCCAGCTCCCGCACTGGAGTTCCTGGAATAGAGTCCAGCTTCTGCTTCCCTTCCAACCCCGTGCTCACGCAGGCCCTAGGGGGCAGCAGGCGATGGCTCGGTGCTGGGGTCCTTGTCACCAATGGAAGGGATGTGCACACAGATCAGGTTCCTGGCTCCGGGTTTTGCACGTATCCTGGGAACTGGCAGATAGGTCTCTCTTGGTCTCTGTTGCTGCACCAGCTGGACCTTTTGGATTATAAATAAGCAAAATTTTTACAAGTTTTTTAAAAAAAATAGACATTCTAGAAGTAGACTATCCCCAAGGCAGGATATTGCTTATGTCCCATTGGCCAGATATGATCACATGGCCACTTAGCTGCAAGGGAGGCTGGGAAGTGCAGTACTTGGCCTTGCCTTCCTGTGTCTCCATACCACCTTCCAAGGGAGAGGGCATGAGGGGTACTGGGCAAGAGTCAGCAGCAGGTGCACCGTAACCCAAGGTCAGGTGCTCGGTGATGGTGAGGACATGGAGACACTTGTTTATTCTTGCTGTCTGTACTTTCCCAAGGGGATCCAGGGGTCCACCATGTCACAAGTTCTGAGACCACTGTGTCTCACCCTCTGCATGGTCCTTGACCCTGAACCTCAGTCTTCTCACCTGTTAAGTGGGGCTGGCACCTCTCTCCAACCAGGATCCCCCAGGATGATGGGACAGAGTGAGGAGCTACTGAGCACAGAGCACCTAGCAGTGACGAGAGCTTGAAGCTGCAGGGTCGGGAGAGCAGTGCCATGGGCTTTGAGGATCAAATCTGGGCCGAGTCCCCTGCATGGCTAACAGGAAGGCATTCATTCATGCTCTCTCCCACCAGAAAAATCCGCAAACATCTGGGTATCCTGCATGCTGAGGCTGGTTGGGGGCAGAAAGGGGCGGTCCCATTTAGTTTACCTTCTGCACAGAAGGAAGTGGCCAAGCCCACCCCCCATTGCATCCTGTCCCCATGGCTGGTCCATCTGTGTCCTCTTCCTGTGCCTTGAGCCCGCAGCCCAGCCGCTTCCTGCCCTTCTGTTGTCTGCTTCCTTTCATCCTTTTGCCAGCTCCCTTGCGGGGGTGGGAGGGGCAGGGGAAGGGGTTTAGGGATGGTCTGGGGGACCCTCAGGGGCTGGGGCCCAGGGAGCTACTCTGGGGCCACTGTTCCGGGACGCCGGGGATTTTGACTTCATTGGTTCATTGGTTCATTCATTGGTTCAAGCACTCACAGACTCCAGGCGTATCTTGGGCTGGGGGCAGGGCAAGCAAGGCAGGCACAGTCCCAGCCCGGGCTGAGGGACAACAACCCCACCCTAAGGGCTCCTCCCTAGGAAGGAGTGGTCCGAGGACCCCAGCTGCCAGCCTGGCTTCCAGGGAGCAGAAGTGGAGCATCAGCAAGAAACAGAGAGGGAGATCTTCCCCTTGAGGTTCACCGCTCAAATGGCCATGCAGAATACAGGAGCCAGGGACTCCGTCTGGCTCCCGTGTGAGTGCAGGGACATCACTGGCAGGAAACTAGCTTGGAAGTGAAGCAGCCAACCCTCCAGATATGGCATCACAAGTGGTGGCTTAACCCGCTGTGCCCCAGTGCCAGCCGTGGAGCCTCAAGGCCAACTGGCTGCTGAGGCCGGACTGTGCTGAAGGCTGTGAGAGGCCGCGGGTGATTGGGATGTTGCATTAGGGCGCACAGTCAGACTGCAGTGGCCTCTGGCTCCTTCTGCGCCATACCCACATCAAGTCCACAGCAGCCCTTGCAGGCCCTGAGTCCGGTTCCTTGCCCCACTTTGCAGGTAAGCAAACTGAGGTACAGACACATTCACCGGCAATGCAGCCAGCACCTCATGGGACACTTGTCTTGGCCAGGCCAGGTCTTCTGCAGGCTCCGGCGGCTCTGTCCCAGCCAGCCTCCCCTCCCCAATCCTGGGTGACTCTGCAGGATGTCCTCTTGCTCGTCGGTGGGCCCTTAGCATCCAGCCTGGCTCACAACAGGCTCTCTGAAAGGAGCAGGTGCGTCACAACAATGTGGACAGTAGAACTGTGGCTGCAGAAGTTTGAAATGCCCATGTGGGTTTTCTGTAATACGCGTTTTCATGAACTTCTGAAGATTCATCATGCATATGCGTTTCCAAGTTTTTTGGATCCCAAATAAACTTATCTTTTAACTTTATTTTAAAAGATTTGTTTATCCAAAAGGCAGAGTTACAGAGAGAGATCTTCCAGCCACTGGCTCTCTCCTCAAATGGCTGCAGTGGCCAGAGCTGAGCTAATGAGAAACCAGGAGCCAGGAGCTTCCTCTAGGTCTCCCACATGAGTGCAGGGACGCCAGCTCTTGGACATTCTCTGCTGTTTGCCCAGGCACAAGGGCAGGGATGGAAAGTGGAGCCTACCAAGCTTGAACTGAT
The DNA here is from genome assembly GCF_017591425.1 of Ochotona curzoniae. Lineage (NCBI taxonomy): Eukaryota > Metazoa > Chordata > Mammalia > Lagomorpha > Ochotonidae > Ochotona > Ochotona curzoniae. Next base: position 4,404,133 of record NW_024467106.1, read on the forward strand.
GCTCATACAGGATGCCAGCATTACCGGTGGCAGCTTAGCCTCCTGAGCCCCAACACGGACCCCGGTGAACACAAACAAGCATATTCAGGCATTGGTGCTGTGGCGTTGGTGGTTAAACTGCCACCTGCACTTCCAGCCACCCACATGGGAACCAGCTGCAGTCCCAGCCCTTTGGGGAGTGAGCCAGCAGATGGAAGATCTCTCTGTCTCTCCCTCTTTCTATGTAACTGGGCCTTATAAACAAATAAAATAAACCTTTAAAAAAAATGTAGTGGGCCCCTGCATGGTAGCCAAGTGGCTAAATTCTCACCTTACATGCACCAGGATCTCACATGGACATAGGTTCTCTCTCTCTCTCTTTTTTTTTATTTATTTTTATTAGAAAGGCAGATCTACAGAGAGAAGGAGATACAGAGAGGAAGATCTTCCATCTGCTGGTTATCTCCCCAAGTGGCTGCAACTGCCGGAGTTGAATGGATCCAATGTGAGGAGCCAGAAGCCTCTTTCTGGGTCTCCCACGCAACTGCAGGGTCCCAAGGCCTTAGGCCATCCTGGACTGCTTTCCCAGGCCACAGGCAGAGAGTGGATGGGAAGTGGAGCAGTTGGGGTATGAACTGGCACTGATATGGGATCCTGGTGAGTGCAAGCCAAGGACTTTAGCCATTAGGCTATCTTGCTGGGCCCTGTGCAAAGGTTCTTATGCCAGCTGCTCTACTTCCCTTCCAGCTCCCTGCCTGTGGCCTGGGAAAGCAGTTAAGGACAGCCCAAAGCCTTGGGACCCAGCACCTGCGTGGGAGACCCAGAAGAAGCTCCTGGCTCCTAGCGTATTTAAAAGGCCAAGAACTAGACACACACACGACATATAGTATACAACCTTGACACGGGATACAGTTGTACAACTCCACTTACATACATGTATGTTGTATACTCCCATGTGACATGTGCAGACCCAATGTGGGCGGACAGTGCACACACACACACGAACTCACACACACACACACACTTGCACATACATGCAAGAGAGAGAAGCTTCTGGAAGAGCACCTGGGGGCGCTAAGGTTTTATGTCCATCAGGAAGGCCAGACCCTTCCTCCCTGAAGACCAACAGGAGCCTGGGGAGGGGGCTGGCAGAGGCAACCCCAGTACCCGGAAGAGCTAAGTGTGAGGCCAAGGCAGAGGCCTCCAGTTCAAAGCCAGAAGCATGAGTGAAGGGACGTGACCTTGGCAACCACCGGGGACAGTCTGGGGACACTGCATCTGTAGTCCTCCGTGACCACTAGACAGCCTAAGGGCCTGGCGCCAACCCAGCTACACTGCCAAAGCCCGGGCTCTCCTGGGCCCACACAGTGGAGGGGATCAGGAGACCTCAGGGCCTGTACGCAGGTGGCTGTGGGGAGGCAGAGGGGACAGAGCTGCTGACGGGGCCAGCAGGACCTGCTATGGCCATGGGATTGGGGGTGAGGCCCCAGAGTTTAGGAACTCCACCTTCTTTTTTTCTTCCCTGAAGATTTATTTATTAGAAAGGCAGAGCTACAGAGGAAGAGGGTGAGAGAAAAAGGTCTTCCATCTGCTGGTTTACTCCCCAAATGGCTCACGTCTGGGGCTGGGACTCCCCCTGTGGGTGCAGGGTCCCTAAGCACGTGGGCTAGCCTCTGCTGCATCCCACACACTGTAGCAGGAAGCAGGATCAGAAGTGGAGCAAGTGGGACTCGAACCGGCGCCCTATGGGATTTGGGCACTGTAGGTTCTGGGAATTCACTTTCATTTACAGCTGGGTGGGGAGGTGGCTGGTTGCCTGGTTCTGATGCTCCCACCCCAGACCAGACTCAGTGCCTGCAGGCTCCCCAGGTCCTGAGCTCCCCTCACACCACCCCTGCAGTGTTTGCTCAGCTGCCCGTACCCTGCATGCTGGCAGCAGACTCTGCTGGTCCCTCTCAGGGGAGAAGGGCTAAGAATGAAAGAGTGGTAATCCTCCCAGGGGCTGTGCTAAGCTGAGGCAGGGCCAGGCTTGTGGGAGCCGCTGCTGGCTGCTGGCCGCAGATACTGTCCGGGGCCTGGGGCTGCCCCCCTGGCTGTGTGTCCACAAGGCCTTTGGGAGGGCAGCTGTGAGTCAGGCCTGCACTGGGGGATCCCAGGGTAAGCTGTGGGACACATCCCCCTGGACCTCTGACCTGGAGATGGCACTGCTCCTGTGTCACCCATCTTCTTGTCCCCTTTGCAAACCAATCCCTATCCTCACGCCCACCCCTGCTTGGCTGCCAGAAACCACGAGCTGCCACCCCATAGCCTCCCCTCTTCTACCTTTGCCCCAGCAAACCCTCCTCCTCAGGAGAGCCCGAGAGAATCTTCTAGAATCTTCTAGAAGGTGCATCTGAACATGTGTTTCCTCTGCCTAAAACCTTTGAGGGCTACCCATTAGCACACAGGTACTGACATGCCCACGAGTCCAGAACTGCCCAGCGCCTCCTGCCCAGCACTCAGGGCTGCCTGGCTGCTGTCTCTGGCCTGCTGCTGTCCTAGCTCTGGCTGTTCGGGGACTCACATGGTCCCCCGAGTACCCATGATAACCCCGATCTGCTGCCACAGTGGGATGAGATGGTTGGCGTCTCCCAGGGGCTCCCACATGGATGCTCCATGCCCTGCACCCTGAGTAATCCTTGGATTAAATGGGAGCAGTGATGGCCCGCAGCTGCGTGACTTGTCCAGTCGTTCCAGGTCCCCGCAGGCAGCATGGGAGAGCGGGCACGCAGCCAGACCCCTGGCTCACCTGGGCTTCCTGCTACCTCCTGCCAACTGCAACGAATACTGAGGACCGGAAGTACACTGCAGGTCCCAGCCCAGGGAGTTGGTGGGGAGGAGGGGAAGGGGCACCCTGAGCCCCAGGCAGGTGACAGCAGCTGAGGCTTTACAAAGCCCCTCTCAGGGATTTGCCCAGGAGGCCGTGGGAGTGAGCTCATCCAGCTTAGGTCAAGAGAAAACTTCGCAGGCTCCCTGGGGTCAGGCCTCCCCCACCCCAGTCTCTGAGACCCCCTCCTGTCCCAAACTCATGTGGGCGGTGCAGCCAAGCCCTGGGCCGGCCAGTCCGAGGCCAGCTCAGCCTCTGCCTGTTGGCCATCGTACCTACTGCCAGCAGGAGGTGGGGGTGGCACGGCCGTCTTGGCCTGACCTCCACCCCGCCCTGGTGGCCACCTCTAAGGCCAGCAGCGCCCGTAGCTTTGGTGGAGGCAGGGCTTAACCCCAGGGAGGGCTGCAGAGGCCCGCCCGCCCGCCAGCCCTGGGCTCTTTGTCTTCCAGCCAGAAAGAGAAAGACCTTGTTTCTAACGCCCAGCGTCTCCGGTCTCCGCGTGGGTTTTCTGGGCTGCCGCCTCAGTCACTCTACTCAGCATGGTCTGAGGGGTGGGGGCAGGTTGCAGGTGTTCGGGGAGCCCACAGCTGGGCGGGGCAGTGTATCTGCAGCCTGAATATCCTCGTGCAGGGCAGCTCGAGGGCATGAACACAAGTTGGGGCTCCACTCCCTGGGCTCTCGGCCAGGTTCCCCCAGGCCTCCCGATCCCCCACTTCCCAGATAAGAGACTCAGGTCGAGAGGAGGGTGACAGCTGGGCTTCGCAGAGCCGGAAGCACAGCCACCTCCTGCGGCAGAGACCCCCGTGTCCACTCCCAACGTGGCCTGGAGCCGGAGCAGGGCACAGCCCGTGCTGCCCATCCTCAGTAACCCACAGCAGAAGTGGGTGCTACCACAAGTCCACGTCCATCATCAGGCCCTGGGGAGTGAGGCCGTGCTGCCCACCCAGCCCACCCAGCCGGGGAAGCGGGCATCTGCTGTCCTGAGTACAAAGTCCGTGGATTTCACTGCTCATGGCAATGAGTCGGCAAGCAGGCATACACGGGAAAACAGCCTCCAGGCCAGCTCAACGCCTGGCAAAAATATGGAGGACTTCCTTCCCCTCCTCCCCCACCACCGAGAGAGCATTTTCTGGAAGGTTGCATGGCTGTTGCTCTACAGTAGGCAGCCCCTCTAGACAGGATTTCTGTGTGTGTGTGTGTGTGTGTGTGTGTGTGTGTGTGTGTGTGTGTGTGTGTGTGTGTGTGTGTGTGTGTGTGTGTGTGTACAGGGTGGGTTTGGGTGCCTGGGCGCGCCCCAGCCTGCCGGCCACTCCCCTGTGCAGGGCCCGGGCAGCTCCCAGTTCCCACCTCTTGCCCTCTACAGCCTCGCTGGGGTTCAAGTTTGCACTGGCAAAAGCCGGTGCAACCCCTTTCCCCCTGGACCCCCGGTTCTCAGCCAGCTCTGGGCAGAAAAAGCTGGGGGACAATGAGGGGGGCTGAGGGCGTCCCCTCTCCGCCCCCGCCCGCGTTTGTGCGTGTCCAGCCGCGCTAAGCGAGTCGGGGGTCTCCAGGCCGATGACAAAGTCTGCCAGTGGCGTGGTCCCGCCGGGGTGCAGGGGCGTGGTCCCAGGGGTGCAGGGGTGCGCGGGGCGAGAAAGCGAGACAGAAGAAGGCGGGGAGGCAGAGCCAGCTCTGGGTCCCCGGGGAGCGCGGCAGCCACGCCTGGGCGGAGCGCCCCTCGGCTTCCAGGCCGCGGACACGGGGTGCGCGAGGGGGACCCGGCTTCCCCGTGGAGGCCGCCCCGGAGAGCCGGGCTGCAGGCGGGCCGCGCGCTCGCCGCGCCCGGAGCCCGCGCCGGCTGCCGCCGCCCGCGGCCGACCTCGCGCGTCCTCCGAGCCAGCCTGTCCCACTTCCCCCGCCGGTTGCTACAGCAACAGAGCTCTGAGAAATCAGCTGCGCGGTGACCTTTCCTCCCCCGGAGGAGGGGGCGGGGGCGCGGGAGGCGCGCGCAGGAGGAGGAGGAGGAGGAGGAGGAGGGGAGAGCGCGGCGCCGGCGGTCAAAGCTGTGAAAACACCGCAGCTGGAGTCTGGGGGCTCGGCGGGGAGGGGCGGCGCGGGGTGGGGGAGGGGAGGGCGCCGAACCCGAGAAGGAGACGCTGGGAGGGACCCTGGCTGTCGCCGGTCTGCACCCCTCCTTTTGCGCGCCCCTCCCCTCCGCCACCAGCGGGACTGATTTCCCCCATTCCTCGGATGGAGAAACTGAGGCAGGAAAGAGCACCTCTCCACACTCGCGCGCGCGCACACACCACCAGGGCCCGTGGGGTGCAGAGGGCGGAGCGTAGAGGCTCGGTCACCCACATATGGGTTTGGAAATCTCTCCAAACGTGGCAGGCTGAGAAGCAGGGGACGCAGGGAGGGGGCAGGGGCTGCCTGTCTGGTGTCCTTGCCCACTCAGCAGGGCCTCAGTGCTGGTGCCAGCACCCCGCCTGTCACCAGCAGCCTGTCACAGCCACGCCCACCGGGTGGGGGTGGGGATGACAGATGGCAGGAGGTGCCACACTGCACCCGGGGTCTGCAGCAGGTGGGGGCGTGGGGGAGGAGGGAGCTGGCACTGCTGCCCCTTGGTCCCTAGGCCTGCCATGTGGGCACCTCTCCCACACAATCCCCCACAGCCTTGCCGACTGGGGACCCGTAGTGCCCTTTTCGTGTTGTGGGCCATGGGACAGATCCTTAAGGTTGCCAGCAGGAGGGACCCTGGCTCAGGGTGAGGAGGGGACCTTGTTTGGACTTTGCGTGGGGCCCTGAGTGCCGAGCTGGGATTCTGCGGGGTTTGCCAGGCCTGTGGAATTCGGGGTCCTGGATGTGTGCCCTGTGGGACTGTGTCGTAAACACAATTTCCTGGGCCTCCCTTGCTGGTTCTGGAAGTTGGCACTGTAGGCATGGCAAAGAGGGAAGGCCCCCTCCCTCGACAGGCACCTGGGGTGGGTGAGGCCTGGCGCCAGGGGGCACCCCACAGTCCGGGGTGGGTGAGGCCTGGCGCCAGGGGGCACCCCACAGTCCGGGGTGGGTGAGGCCTGGCACCAGGGGCACCCCACAGTCCGGGGTGGGTGAGGCCTGGCACCAGGGGCACCCCTAATCTGGGATTTCTGCAGAGACAGAGGACAGGGAGGCCTGGGAAGCCACCATGACTGGCTGCAGTCCTGGAGGGCTTCAAGGCAGAGTCAGGGAGACACAGGCTTGTCTGACCCCCGAATGCTGCTTCCTGGGTGCCAGTGCTGCGTGTGCCTCCGTACACACACGTCTGCCCATCCTCACCCACCGATTGCACATCTGTCCGTCCTCTACACGGTTGCCATGTACCCCATGCCCACCCTCCAGCCCTCCCTCCACCCGCAGTCCACTCACCCACGCACAGCCCATCCCCCATCCTCCCTCTGAGGCATCAGCCCGTCCAGCTGTCCACCCACCCAACTAGCTGCGTGTGTGTCCATCAGCCACCTCCCATCCATGCACGGCCATTCATCTGCCACCTCCCCACCCATTTGCTCATTCACTTTATCCTATTCCACAGCCACTTTTTAAAAACTACTTTAAAAATATTTATTTATTTTTGAAAGGTAGTGTTAGAGAGAGAAAGAGATCTTCCATCTGCTGGTTCATTCTCCAAATGTCATAATGGCCAGAACTGAGCTGATCTGAAGCCAGAAGCCAGGCGTCTCTTCTGGGTCTCCCACGTGGGTGCAGGGTCCCAAGGCCTTGGGCAGACCTCCACTGCTTTCCCAGGCCACAAGCAGGGAGCTGGATGGGAAGTGGAGCAGCTGGAAAAAGCATCTACATGGGATGGCAGTGCTGCAGGCGGAGGCTTAGCCTGTTATACAGGCCCCATCCACAGCGAATTGGGGCCTTGGTCCTGCACAACTTTGGGTTCTAAAACTGCATTGTGGCCGGCCGGCCCCGCCCTCCCCATGGCAGGGTGCAGGCTCCCAGACTCCATGACTGCCTGTGGGCGGCACCTCTGCCCTGCTCACCTGCCCCTGCCTGGCTAGGATCGCCACGCTGGGTCCTTCCTCCCTGTCTCCCTCCCTCTCTTTCTCCTTCCTTCAAGGTTTTTTTTTTTTTTTTTTTTATTGGAAAGGCAGATCAGATTCACAGAGAGGAGACGGAGAAAGATCTTCCATCTGCTGGTTTGTTCTCCAGATGGCCACAACAGCCAGAGCTGAGCTGATCTGAAGCCAGGAGCCAGGAGCTTCCTCCAGGTCTCACATGGGTTCAGTGGCCCAAGGCTTTGGGCCGTCCTCAACTGCTTTCCCAGGCCACAAGCAGGGAGTTGGATGGGAAGTGGGGCAGCTAGGACATGAACCAGTGCCCAAAATGGATGCTGGTACTTGCAAGGTAAGGATTTAGCTACTGAGCCATTGCACAGAGCCCCATGCTGGGTCATCCTCTCCCTTCACTTCCCCACCTGGACATCTTGGTCCCACGTGAGAAATCTCTCGGCTGCTCAGGACCCTGCCAAGGGGCATGGGCCATCAGGAGGTTACTGTCCGTTGATGGTCAACTGGGGTTCATCAGAGAGATTGTCCCTGCACGGCTGGGACCACCATGCCGAGTCCCAGCATTGTATGTCTGCAGGCGATGGTCATGCCTGTCCCTGTGTGTGTCTGCAAGGCTGGGGTCCCAGCCCCTTGTGTGTCCCCCACCCCGACTCCGAAGCCTCACAGCTCTTGCAGGCGCCAATGGGGTCTGGGACACACCAGCCTGGGTGCTGCGGCTCTGATGTCAGACTTTGAAGACTTTGCCCAGGACCACGACCCTGCGTGTGTGGGGAGGGGTGGGAGAAGACACCTTGCCACTTTTCACCACACTGAGAGCTTCCTGCATTCCTTCATCGAGCAAATACTTGTCCACCGCCACCACGGTGTGGGTCAGGTCCCTGGCTGGGCTTGGGGATGTGGCCAGGAGGCCAGGACAAAACTGACCCTTCCCTGCCCACCTGGGACTGGCCAGTGCCCAGGGACAGCTCCAACTCTCCACCTGCCGAGCCCGGCTGCACGCCAGCCTTCAGAATAAACCCAGGTGCTGGCCAGGCCCGGAGCATGGGGGCTGCAGGCTGTCAGGGCTGGCTGGGGAGGCGGGCGGGGGTTGGGGGAGGCTGAGCTGTCAGCGCTGAGCTGTTCTGCTCATCAGCAGGGCCCCAGCCTCCGTGCTTAAAGATCGCCTCGGGCGCTCGCTTCAAGATGCTAACGCTGCAGCTGACATTTGGGAGATCCTGGCAGCCGATCAAACCAGAGCTGAGAACCAGAGCTGCTGGGCGGGGCGGGCCAGGCAGCAGGGACCAGCGGGGGGCCCAGGGCACCGGGGCTCTGGGAGCTGGTTCTTGGCGAGGGCTGCTCAGCCTTTGCAGGAGGAAAACATGGGACTAGAGAGAGGGCAGGCAGTAGAGGGGGCTACACCTGGGCTCTCAGCGCCACACGCCAAGTTGCTGGCAACACCTGCCGTGGCGTGAGGCGCTGGGGAGGATGTGACGCAGAGGGTGCTGCCTCCCCACCCCGGCGGCAGTGCAGCTAATGCAGGTGTGGGGAGAGGAAGTCGGCTTCCTGACCTCTGTCCCCAGACGCGGCTGGCCACACACATGCTAGTGAGCTGGGGACAATCTGGCCCCTTTCCTTTCCTTCCCTTCAGTCTCTGTCACAGCCGCCGTCCACTCACGGCTCCAGTGCCCCTGCATCCCACCTTCCCACCTGACCAGCGCACCCACCTGTCCATCCCCCACTGGTGTTGTTATCCTGTCCCCGCCCTCCATTCAGCCCCAATGCAAGTCCCCAGGCACCAGCGACCCCAGTACCAACTGCTGCCCACAAAGAGATTTCACCTGCCTGGCACTTCCGGGGGAAGAACGGGAAAGGCTGAGACAGAGGCTTCCCGTGTCCCTGGAGAGGCTGGCCTGGGCAGCGGGGCCCGCCATGCAGCCGGCAGAGAGCCAGGCAGACAGCAGGGGGGTCAGGGTGCTGACAGACGGAGAAGGCCAAGTCCATTTCCTCCGGGTGGACTGCACGCTTTGGATCCTGAGCGTCCCCTGTACCTCCCAAGCCCCTCCTCAGGCTCTGAAGTTCAGGCATGGGCCTGGGGTTCGCCCCAGCAGGCATTTCCTGGGCGGGTGGTGCTGCTTCTTTTTGGGGGTCAGGTAGTCACCTTAGCCTTTTTTGCTGTCTTACTCCAAAGTACAAAGTTCCAAATGTACCCAAGAGGAGGGTCAGCGTCTGGGACACCAATATCACACGTGGGCAGCGGAGTGAGTCCCGGCTGCCCCATTTCCATGCAGCTCTTTGCTAATGCACCTGCGAACACAGCTCAGGACATGCCAGGTGCTCCGGCCTCCGCACCCGCATGCAAGACCCGGATGGAGCTTGAGCAGGGCTGTGCAGGGGAGTGGCCAGAGAGTGAATCACTGGGTGCAAGCTATCTCTCTGTGTCTCCCCATCTCTCCTTCGCAATTCTGCCTTTCAAGTAGGTTTTTTTTTTTTTTTTTTAAGGGTGTATGTGAGGACCGTATGCAGTGGCTCAACTGGCTAATCCTCCACCTCCAAGTCCCAGCATCCCATATGCTCGCTGGTTCTAACCCCGGCAGCCCTGCTTCCCATCCAGCTCCCTGCTTGTGGCCTGGGAAAGCAGTCAAGGACAGCGCAAAGCCTTGGGCCACTGAACCCGCTTGGGAGACCTGAAGGAAGCTCCTGGCTCCTGGTTTCAGATCAGATCAGCTTTGGCAGTTGTGGTCATTTGGGGAGTGAACCAGCAAATGGAAGATCTTTCTCTCTGTAAATCTGCCTTTCCAATAAAAAGAAATAAATCTTTGGAAGGGTGTGCATGAGTTTGGAAGCATCTAAGTGACATGTACTGGGTACACAGTGTTTAGATGCCACGTGTGGGGCCCAACACAATAGCCTAGCGGCTAAAGTCCTCATCTTGCATGTGGCAGGATCCCATGTGGGAGACCTGGAGGAAGCTCTTGGCCCCTGGCTTCAGATTAGATCAGCTCCAGCCGTGGCAGCCGCTTGGGGAGTGAATCAACAGATGAAAGATCTTCCTCTCTGTCTCTCCTCCTCTCCGTATATCTGACTGTCCAATAAAAATAAATAAATCTTTTTTAAAAATGCCACTTGTGATGCCATGCAGCCCTGTATTGCAAGTACCTGGGACTGAGTCCCCGCACTGCTCCCCATTCAGCTTCCTGCCAGTGTACACCCTGGGAGGCAACAGGTGGCAGCTCGAACCCCTGAGCTCCGGCCACTGTGTGGGGGGTGAGTTCCCCGCTCCCTGCCTCCTTCTGGCTCTGTGCGCTCACAGAGGGACCCACCAGGTGGACCTCTCTCTCTTTCAAGTAAAATAGATAAATAAATATAAAGAAAGAAAATGCTTGGGCCCAGCACGGTAGCCTAGCTGCTAAATCCTTGCCTTGAACGGGCTGGTATCCCATATGGGCGCCAGTTCTAAACCCAGCTGTCCCACTTCCCATCCAGCTCCCTGCTGTGGCCTGGGAAAGCAGTCGAGGACGGCCCAAAGCCTTGGGACCCTGCACCCGCGTGGGAGACCCGGAAGAAACTCCTGACTCCTGAGTTCAGCTCTGGCCATTGAGGTCACTTGCGAAATAAATTGACAGAGAATCTTCCTGTCTGTCTCTCCTCCTCTCTATATTTCTGACTTTCCAATAAAAATAAATAAATCTTTAAAAAGAAAATGCTCAAGAGATTAAGACGTAAGTATTTCCCCTTGCTCCTGGGAACCCTGGCTGCCATCCTCATCACCTTCCTTTCTTCTTAGGCGCCTGCTGGAGCCAGTCAGCCCCGTGGGCCTGCCGACTCTCGCCTGGCACCCAAGGAGGTGCTCCCCGATGGGAGTTCGGCTGCAGCTTCCTTGTTGCGCTCTGGCCTCCAGACTGGCTGTCTGCATGGGCTGCGGACACAGGGCAGCGGAGGCGCTTGACCCCTCTCGGTCTCCCACTCCGGGTGAAGCCCTGAGTCCCTGGGGTTACCTGCGGGGTCTTTCCCGTGCTGACCTCCCCGGACTCCAGGTTGACCCCCTCCTGACCGGCGAGCTGGCAAGTCCCTCTCTGATCACACACACTTTGTGTCTCTGAGGACGTGATCCTGGCTGTAGCCACTGGACAGCCTTGGCCAACAGCCCGTCCCGAATTGTCAGCGCCCTGCTCCGTCCTACCTTGAACTTCACTGAGACCCTGCCCTGCTCTCCCCACTGGCCAGGGAGCAAAGCAGTGTCTTGGACACCTGCTGCCCTTCAGATGGCAGAAAATATTGTGGTTGGCTCCCCAGGCCATCCCTCAGCAGATCTTGTCCATCTCCAATCCGTGTTACTGCCTGAAACCAAAACCAACTGCTCGGGCTCTGCCTACAGAACGTTTTTACTCGTTTTATGGCTGCAAACATTTCCTTCCTGTCTCCACATTCACAGGAGAAAGAGAGAGAGAGCAAGCGAGCCCTGGCCCTGACTCAGAATTGGATTCTAGCTGGAGGCGTCCTCTCCACGGCCAGCCAGGGAAAGGGCTTATCTGTTTGTTCCTTGACCTTGAGCAGCAAGAGAGGAGTCAGCCAGGAAGGCAAGAGGCAGGGGCTGGGAGGAGAGCCGGAGCCATGGCCCCAGGCCCCCTGCGCCTCCGCCCTGGGACCCCCAGACAGGGGTCAGGGGCCAGGATGGGAGGGGGAGGCTGGGCTTGCAGGATGGGTGGCTGGATCGTCCCTGCTTTGTCCTCCACGCTCCAAACCAGAGCTGCTGAGCACATGCCCACCCCAAGGCAATGGGGCAGACCTGACCAGCCAGAGGGCTGGAGGCCACCTGTGCTGTCCATGTGGGGCCAGCTGCTGTGGATACAGCCCCAGTGTGGGAGGTGGCACCTGCCTCCTTCACCCCACCCTCGTCCCGCTTCATGCATTCATTGAGCGCCATCTGTTTGCTGTGTCCTAATGTTCTAGGACCTGGTGATCGCCCACCCTAACCCAGAAGTGGACCTCGAGTCGGGACTGCTCCCCCCTCCACGAAAGCCTCTTTCCTAGTTCCCAAGCCCTGTCCACTGCCCCCCAAAGACCGTTGTGGCTACTGCTTCCTGGGGTGCAGCTTCTCCCCACTCCCCCCAGCAGGTGTCAAGCCTCTTAATTTCTGCCTCTTGGTTTATTCACCGAATCATTCTTGGCTCCAAAAGAATTAAATCTTCAATAGTTCACAATTCAGTGTTTCTTTTTCTAGAAATAAGATCATTTAAAAAAAAAAGATGTAATTATTTATCTGAAAGTCAAAATTACACAGATAGAGCAACACACACACACATATGGGGGAGGGGTGGAGAGAGAGAGAGAGAGAGAGAGAGAGAGAGAGAGAGAGAGAGAGAAAGATGGCATCTATCTGCTAGTTCATTGGCCAGAGCATGGACAGAAGCCAGGAGCGTTTTCCGGTTCTCCCATGTGCATGCAGTGACCCAGGGACGTGGTCCACCTTCTGCTTTCCTAGGTACAGTACCAGGGAGCTGGATGAGAAATGAAGAGAGAAAGAGAAAGAGAGAGAGAGGGAGAGGAAGGAAGGAAGGAAGGAGCAAGGTCTCGAACTGGAGCCATATGGGATGCTGGTGCTTCAGTCAGCAGCGTTACTCACTGCCCTGCAGCATCAGCCCCAGCATGTTTAGTTTTCTAAAAAAAAGTTGTTTTCAAAGAAGAGAGAGGGGAGAGGAGAGAGAGACTCAGAGAGCATCCACCTGCTAGTCCACTCCCCAAAGGCAGAGGCAGGGCTTGGCAGGAACTGGGAGTGCCCTGCGAGGCAGGCACCAGCTACCTGAGCCAGCTGCCCCGGAGACAACTGCTCTTTCTGGTGGCATTTTAACCCGAAATAATCCAACTCAGAGTTGGGGTGCACACGGCCCATCTATATTCTATGCCCCGAGTCATCAAGCATCGGGGCTTCCCGAGGCCCCAGTGGGGGTGGTTGCACACTCATGCCAGCAGCCTCTCACACCCTCCTCGCCCGCTGCCTTCCTGCCGGCCGGACTTCACGCATGGCTTGTCCAGACCTAACAGACCTGACCCCAGCACACAAGCCTTTTCTTTCATTTTTCTTCTTCTTTATCGCTCAAATAGAAACAGAATTAAACCATAATCCAAATTACCCATGGACTTTTTAGGGTCCCCTGTTGTGCACAGACTTTAAAACATTTTTTAGGGGTGGAGGGACTGGCATGATAGCTCACCTGGCAGGCTAATCTTCCACCTCCAAGTGCCAGCATATCATATGGGTGCCGGTTCGCATCCCAATTGCTCCACTTTTCATCCAGCTCCCTGATTTGTAGCCTGGGAAAGCAGCAGGCGATGGTCCAAGTCCTTGGGCCCCTGCACCCTCATGGGAGACCAACCAGAAGCTCCTGGCTCCTGGCTTTGGATCGGCTCAGCTCTGGCCATTGCAGCCATTTGGGGAGTGAACCAGCAGATGGAAGAACATTCTGTCTGTCTCTCCTGTATGCAAATCTCTCTCTAAAACAGAAGTCAATGCTTCCGGCTACGGCAGTCAATACTTCCGGCTACGGCAGTCAATGCTTCCGGCTACGGCAGTCAATGCTTCCGGCTACGGCAGTCAATACTTCCGGCTACAGCAGTCAATGCTTCCGGCTACAGCAGTCAATGCTTCCGGCTACGGCAGCCTCCGTGGCTGGCCACCAGTTTTTGCTTTTTGTGCTGCCGGGGACGGTGTGCGTCTGCAGCTGTCTCCTCCACACCGCCGGGCACAGAGAGACGGAGACAGAGTCATCATGACCGAGGGAACAGGTGTGTGGATCCATCCTGCTTCAGCATGAGAGGGGGAGGAGACATCGGAGGAAGATACAGCCAAGCAATTGCCCCTTGACGCTGGTGCAGTGTGCGGAGCCTTCATAAACACGAGAAGAGGTGACATCAGAGCAAGTGACATCAGACTGTCTAAACCAACCCATTCATCCATGTGTTAAAATAAAGGTCTGTGTTTGTGTGTGGAAAAAAAAAAGAAGTAAATACATCTTAAAGAAAAAAAAACTTATTTTTCTGCACCAAAATAAGCATACTTTTTAAAAAAGATTTATTTATTTTTATTGGACAGTCAGATATACAGAGAGGAGTAGAGACAGAGAGGAAGATATTCTGTCTGATGATTCACTCCCCAAGTGACCGCAATGGCCAGCACTGCACTGATCCTAAGCCAGGAGCCAGGAACTTCTCCCAGGTCTCCCACGGAGGTGCAGGGTCCCAAAGCCTTGGGTTGTCCTCCACTGCTTTCCCAGGCCACAAACAGGGAGCTGGATGGGAAGCGGGGCCACCAGGATTAGAACTGGCGCCCATATGGGATCCTGGTACATTCAGGGCGAGGACTTTAGCAGCTAGGCCACTGCGCCGGGTCCTGCATACATCTTTTTAAAAACTAATTAATTTGTTTGAAAGACAAAGTTGCAGAGAGAAAGAGAGGATCTTCCATATATTGGTTTACACCCCCAGACGACCATGACGGTCTGGGCTAGGACAAAACCAGGAGCCAGAAATTCCACCCCAGTCTCCCACGGGGTACGGGGTCCGAGATTCTGTGTCATCCTCCATTGCTTTCACAGGCGCACCAGCAGGGAGCTGGATGGAAAATGGAGCTGCTGGGGTCTACCTGGGACATGGGCAAGGCAGGAGGCAGTTCAACCCGCTGTGTCAGGCCAGCCCTCAGATCAACATCATTCCATCGCTTTTTCCTTCATAGTCTACTTGATGGCCATGTCCTTGCTGGCTTTCCTCCAGGCACAGGGAGTGGACCCGGACAAGTAAGGCTGCCAGAGTCCCAGGCCTGTCCCCGTCTCCCTGGCTGCCTGGTTTTGTGCGTCTTCTGGGCCCATGCTCCTTGGGGTGGGGACAGGTGCTTGCATCATCTGCTGACCGCCTGGCTGAAAGTGCCAAGAGATAGCGAACATCTAGAAAGTTCCCAAACATCCGGCCGTGTCTACCTCCAGCTGTGGCTGTGCAGATTACAAGGAATCTGGCCTCTGAGAGGCTGGAGAGTCTGCAGAAGGGGCCTCCACACAGGTGCACAGCACTGTGCCTCAGCTTCCGGCTCAGTGAAACCTCTGACCCTTCCACCCTGGGGAGGAGTGGGGGGGAGATGAGATGAGATTTGCCTCGTGGTTCTAACGCCAAAGTCAGGGTCTTGGAGAGCACTCTGGGCTCCCATCCCAGGCAGGTGTCTGCCTGACCCCTTGCTGGCGCCGGGTGAGGGAGAGCTCATCTTTGCCAATCCTAGGAAACAATGTTTGCACCCAAGCTTAGCTTCCCTCCAATCTGACACACTTAGCCCACACTGGAGCTCACACCTGCTCTGCTCCACTCCCTGGTCGGGGGTCTGTGCCCTGGGGCACTGGGGGCTGGGTGCCCAAGTTCATTGGACAGAGACAAGAAGCAGGTGTGGTTTCCAACTCTGCACACACAGCATTTCTGGGTTTTCTCCCCATTGAACACTGGCTGTGACGTCCCCTCAGAGCCCAGATGGCATCAGTAGGGCCTGGGGGTATGGGGGGTGTTGCCAGGCTGCCCTCAAGAAGAACAGTGCAAGATCCAAGGGCGAACAGACAAGCAAGTTCCCAGGGTCGTGTGGAGGGACCTGCACCAAGCCCCTCTGCTCCCTGGGTCGTCTCTTTTGTGGACACCGATCACGTTGGACTAGGGTTAGGGTTAGGGTTAGGGTTAGGGTTAGGGTTAAGGTTAGGACTAGGGCCTGCCCAGGTGACTTCACATCCATTCAAGTCCTTCTTTCTCTTTTTTAAAGATTTTGTTTGTTTTTGAAAGACAGAATAACAGAGAGAGTGAGAGAGATCCTCCATCTACCGGTCCACTCCCCAAATGGCTGCAATGATCAGGTCTGGGCTAGGCCAATACCGGGAGCCAGGAACTCTATCCAGCTCTCCCCTGTGGAAATCCCCTTAGGGATTCATGCACTTGGAAAAACCACGTTTTTTCTGCTTTCCCAGGTATGTTAGCAGGGAGTTGGGTGGGAAGCTAGAAGGAAGCTGGCACTCCTATATGAAATTCAGCATTGCAGGTCATGGCTTAGCCCACTGTGCCACAATGCTGTTCTATTGTTGCTTTAAAGAGCCTATGTCCAAATACAGTCATGGCCTGTACACCAGGTGCTTAATGTATCAGCATCCAAATTTTGAGGGAACACGGGTCAGCCCCTCACATGCAGTGAACACCAAACAGGCCATGCCAGGTGGACTTGGCTCCCCAAGCTGGTCAGTTACAGCGACAGGTGCTGAAAGCATTGCTCTATAAGGTCCATTGCAAGTCCTACCAAGACTTCCCCACTGTGCAACACAGGTCTCCATCTTCCCTGTCTTCACAGTTCCCAGTGTCCTATAACCAGCCCTGGCATGCATACTTATTGCCATTACTGCCTGTTTCTGGCAGTTTCCATGCTGGTCAGATGGTGACCGAACACACACTTCTGAGTGCTGGTGGTCCGTGAGAACCCAGGCTTGCTGCAGGTGCTGCAGGAGCTGCCTCTCTGCCTACCACCCAGTAGATGTCCTGTCTGCATCCTGGGATCCAGGCTGAGGGACAGCCTCAGCTAAGAAGGAACCAGCCACTGATGGAGAAGCTGGAGCACAGCTGAGCTTTTAAAGCCTCCACCAGGTGCTGGCCCATCCCAAGTCATGTGATTGCTGCACTCTGAAAGCTGTACTGTGTGGGGCATCTCATCCGGATAGGATTCTGCCCTCAACGAGACTCTTTTTCCCTTTGGGGTCCCCCTGTGGCACGACACCGTGGTCAGCAGGGAGGGGAGGGTGTGAACAGAGGTGTGTTTCTGACCCAGGCCACGGCCACACTTACCCCTTAGCCAAATGAGGTCAGCACCAGGGGGATAACCCTGCCAGGCCCTTGTAACTGCAGCCAGGACACTCAGGGCCCCCAGGAGGCCAGGTAGGACTGTGTCCCTAGATGCTGGGTTACCAGGTACCCAGCAAGGGTGCAGAGCCTCCCAGAGCTGCCTGCCCCTCCCTGTGCTTGCAGGGACATTCTGAGGCCCGTGACACCTGATGTGTGACACCAGCCTGTTGTCTGAGTCTTGAGGCTGGATGGCCGTGCTAGACCCAATCTAGGTGCCCATCTGCTGGGAGCTGGATCTCCACGTGTCAGAATAGGTGCACAGAGGAATATTATACACCCACAAAGAAGGAACAGGGTAAGTTGCCAAGCAGACTATGGAATACTGACTTACACCTTTTTAATGATTTATTTATTTCTATCGGAAAGTCCGATATACAGAGAGGAAGATCTTCCATCTGCCGATTCACTCCCCAAGTGACTGCAATAGCTGGAGCTGAGCCTCTTTCTGGGTCTCCTGTGTGGGTTCAAGGTCCCAAGGCTTTGGGCTGTCCTCCACTGCTTTCCCAGGCCACAAGCAGGGAGCTGGATGGGAAGTGGGGCAGCCAGGACATGAACCAGTACCCATGTGGGATGCCAGCACATGTAAGGTAAGGGCTTCAGCCTCTAGGCTACTGCACAGGCCTGCACCAGTACATCTTAATATAGGTTTGTCGTCCCAAGAAATCCCAGCAGGATGGTCCTGATGTCTTTCTATCTTCCCTAGCGTGATGACACAGCTAGTGCGGTTCAGTGACTCTCCAAGCTGGGATAGGAGGGCTTTGGGGCTGAAGCGCACACAGCCCTGGCCTGGAGGAGCCTGGAGTACACAGCACGGGCAGGGGCAAGGGACTATGACGCATGACCATGATGGGGACCCAGGGTCTCAGGGACGTAAACTCAGCCAACCCTGGCAGCAACAGTCCTGGGTCATCCCCTGTCTCCCTGAGCCGTCCGCCATCCCCCTGCACCCTGGGGACAGTGAGCCTCAGCCAGGGCGGAGCGTTTGTCCTCAGAGTCAGCTCCCCACCGCAGGGCCTGTTCAGGGACAGAGTGCAGACTGTCCCCACATGCATCAGTGACTGCAGGCAATAGAAACGCAAGCCGCCTGCACGCTGCCCAGAGCCCCTGGCAGGGGCTAGCGTGGTCTCCACAGTACCTGAAGGTCAGGGGCAGGGGGAGGACGGTGCCCAAGGTCGCCAAGCAGGGTGCAAAGGTCACAGTGCCCGGTCCAGGGCCACCATCCTGCACTGTCCAAAGCCCTACGCCCTTCCCAGGCTGGGCATCCAGGGGGCCGTGCGCCTGCCACTGCCAGCCTCCCTTCCGGTCCAGGTTCTGCCCCCCACCCTCTCGGCCCATGACCTTGGCACGCTGTTCTCGGTTTCCTTGTGTGCCCAGGGTGGGGAGTCCCAGCGCCCCGAACGTTTGCGGCAAGGTGTCAGGCTTCCTCTGTTCTAGCCGGTAACGACTGGCGGGGTCCCCCGGGGCTGGGGCAGTTCGGGAAGCCAAGCTGCTTTCTGGGACAACCCGGCCTGGCTGCACTCCCCTTCCCCCTGCACCAGATGGTGGGGTCATCCTGGCCCCTGGCCGGGGCAGTCCCGTCCTCCACCCACCCCCCGCCGGCTGGTACCCCAAAAGCCTAGGACCACCCCCACCCCTGCGTCTCCCCCCACGCCCCGACTCCAGAGGTGAGCGGAGCTGGAGTGGGGGGAGGGAGGCTGAGCCGGGCAGCGGCGGGCGGGCGCGCGGGAGCGAAATGCAAATGTTTTTTATCCTCCTTTCTTTTAAATGCTGAAACCAGCCTTGACAGCCTCTGAAAATAAATGGCACCGACTCGCTGGGATTTCAAATTCCGTGATTAAGGGCTGAAGCAAATACTTTCTCCCTCCCTCCCCGGCCGCCCTCCCTCCGCGGGCTGCGAGGACGGCTGGCGGGCCGGGGACAGCTTTTCGCGAGCCTGCCAGGAGCTCGGAGACACAGCCTCCCGCCCGCCCGGCCGCCGCCGCCGCTCCGGGCTGTTTATCAGGAGCGCTCACGCCGCAGCGCGAAAGCCGCTTTAAATCCCGCCGGCCGCCTCCTCCCCGAGCCCGCACGCCGCGCGCAGGCACACGCACACTCACTCACAGACACATATGCACACAGAGGGGCGCATGCGTGCTCCCTCCAACACACAGGCTCCTGCGCGGCCACCCACGGGCGCACAGGCTCTTGCAAGCTCACCCACGCATGTGCACACAGATACGTGCACGCGCCCACACCAGTGCCGCGTGCTTGCACACACACGCTTGCATAAAAAGACACACACGAACATACGCAGACCAGCAGATACCCACGCACGTGTGCACGCTGGGTCGCTGGGCTGGGGGTTCTGTGCCTGTCTTCCAAGCAAAGAAGAGGAAGGCAGAAAAGGGTGTGGGAGGCAGAGCACGTTGCAGGGGGTGATGTGAGAAGAAGGCTTCTGTGAGTTCTTGGGCGCTGTGGACCCTCGGGTGGCCTGGTGCCAGACTGCTTGCACTCTGCTCCCCCTACCTGCCCCCACCCCCACCTCAGCCACCCCTTCCCACTCCCATTCTGCCCCTGGAGCGAGGCGTCCTGGCCAAGAAGTGCACACGCTCCGGCCGCTGAAGGGACATCCAAGTGGGTGCACCTGCAGGTCCCTCCCACACCCAGGAGGAGGCTGCCCAGCCCCCTCATAAGTCAGGCTGAGTAAGGAGACTCCGGCAACTTTGACTGTGGAGGGGGTGAGGATTTGAGGGGTAGAACCCCCTTTTGCCCCTATTGCTGTCTGGACATTGTTGAAGGTATGTCCAGGTGCCAGGGGGCTGTGTCCCTGCCTATGGCAGCTGGCGACTGGCGAGGGCAGTGGCAGCCAGGCCTGGCTGCATGTCAGCTGCCCATCACAGGGAAAAGGGCAGCATTTGGGGACCTCCTGGTGTCTACAGGCAGGGCAGTGGGGTGGGGAGGCGCAGGGAGGGCAGAGGGCTGCCCCACAGGAATCCTCACCACCAATGTCCCTCCAGGCTCCAGCTGTCAGATGGTGTGGGCAGGGACACCACGGGCCAGCTTGGGAGCTCAGATGTGTGGTGGCACTCGTGCCTGGGGAAGCCGCCCTGTATTCATACCCATTTCACAGACAGTAAACATTGAGTCTTGGAGAGAAAGAGAAAGTGAGTTGCCCCAGGTGGGAGATGGAGCCGGGAGTTCCCAGTCACTTCCTTCCCCTCGTCGGCTTGCAGCAGTATGCCTATGCCCACGTCGTGCCCAGCAGCGGGCCCCTCGCAGCAGGCAGGACGCTCCACTGGCTCTGTGTGCGTGTGTGGCAAGGACGGGGTCCTCTATTGGGAGCTGGGGGCGCGGGCTCAGAGAGGCAACCCAATGCTCCCCAACCTCACAGCGGGCTGGGTCTAGACTCAAGCCCGGGGTCTCCCTGCTCAGCTTCTCAGGCCTCCCACGAAGGACACGGGGACAGGCGGGTGCATTCCACATAAAATGCAGGGTGTGCTGCGGCTCCTAAGCCACGTGAGCATTTCAGTCCAAGGGCTTCTCATGCGGATGCTTGGGGACTAACCTTGTCGCCTGTCTGAATCCCACTGCTCCCAGGGGTAACCGGCCACTCTCCCCAGGACCACCCCCTGAAGAATCTGAAGCACGATGCTTTTCTTTCTTTCCAAGATTTATTTATTTGAAAGGCAGAGTTAGACAGTTGCTGGTTCACACCTTAAATGGCCACAACAGCTAGGGCTAAGCCAGGCCAAAGCCAGGAGCCAGGAGCTCTTCCAGGTCTCCCACGCGGGTGCCCGGTCCCAAGACTTTGAGTTGTTCTTGACTGCTTTCCCAAGCCACAAGCAGGGAGCTGGATGGGAAGTAGAGCTGCCGGGATTAGAACTGGCGACCATATAGGATCCTGGTGCGTGCAAAGCAAGGACTTTAACCACTACACTATCACGCCAGGCCCAACTTTTTTTTTTAATTAGTTGCTTTTTAATGCAGAATCAGCACAGGTGTGATGGAGTCAGACCCGCTGAACTGCAGGCGTGGGTTGGGGGGCTTCCCCAAGTGCTCTCCCATGAGTAAGCGTTGAGGAACCAGGACTGGAGCTAAGGACTGGAGCTCAGGGGAAGGGTTAGCAGGGGAAGGCCGCCTAGGAGATGCCAGGCACCAACTCACAGGCTTGTCAGAACTTTCTAGAAAACTCTCCTCATGGTCTCCCAAACACACAGTCCAGCCCCCTTCCCTCTGGTTCTCTCTCATAGATCCTGGTAGATCCCTTGCAGCTGGCGGGCTGAAAGCAGGAAGTCAGGGGAGCCTGCAGTCCTGGCCACTCCCCAGTGAAGGCTGCCACAGCCCTGCGCACCTCTCCTCCCGCACACAGGAAGCTTCTTCCTTAAACCAGGCACCGTGCAGTGGTATAACCTACAGCACCCAGGACAGAGCTGAGTGGACTGCTCAGCCTCGAGGCAGGACCCTGGACCCCACAGAGCCCAGTTTACATGTGGGTGGGAGGCCATCAGACTGTCCCACAGACCTGCAGGGTCCTGACTGCGGCAGTGGCCCTGGGATGCAGCTCCACGGCTGCACGAGGGAACAGTGCCCAGAGCTGGGGCCGGGACAAGCCATGTCTAGCCCCCAGTGTGTGACAGCAGGGTCCCTGGGAGGCTGCTCTTTCTAAGGCTGTCTTTCGTGCCTTTGGGGTCTTTAAAGTCTAATTAGCTCATGAAACAAAGTGACAGTTAATGATGTGATTTTAAAAAATTTATTTGCTTTTATTGGAAGGTCAGATTTACAGAGAGAAGGAGAGAAAGGTCTTCCTTCCGTCTGCTGGTTCACTCCCCAAGTAGCCACAAAGGCCAGAGCTGGGCCAATCTGAAGCTAGGAGCCAGGAGCTTCTTCCAGTCTGCCATACAGGTGCAGGGTCCTTGGGCCGTCCTCGACTGCTTTCCCAGGCCATAAGCAGGGAGCTGGATGGGAAGTGGAGCACCTGGGATTAGAACTAGCACCCATATGGAATCCCAGTGCTTGCAAGGCAGGGACTTCAGCCACTAGGCTACTGGTCCAATGATGTGATTTTTTAAATGTATGTTTTCTTTTTAGTTGAATTAAGTTTGCTAACATCCTTCCCCAGCAAAATGCACAGCTGGCATGGCCATGATAAGGCCTCCAAGCGTGCTCTGAAAATACCCCCTGGAGAGGGAGCGTCTCCAGGACCCTCCCCTCAGTGTGGAGGGGCAGGTGCCTGCACATGCCCCCACTCAAAGCCTGGAGTTGGGGGAGACCGTTCCCAGCCTGCCTGCACCTCCTGCCGCCCTCACCACACCCTGGAGGAGAGGGAACAGCTTTGTAAGGCTCCTGGAAGGCGCGGCCCTGGCACGTGGCATGCCTACCCCGGGGCAGCAGGCCTGACGGCACGCATACACCTACTCAGGATCTCCACTGGAGACAGCACCTTCAGTGCAGCTGGGTAGAGAGGGGGCCGGGGAGCAGAGAGATGCCTGGGAGCGCCCGGCTGGAGAGAGGGGTGCAGCCAGCTCGTGGAAGCCTCTCTGCTTGGCTCCACGGGAAAGGAACAGCAGCAGGTCTCCACTCGGGCAGGCAGGGACAGGAGCTGGGCCCTGGGGAGCACCCCCAGCAGAAGGGGGGCAATCCTTGGCGGCCCCTGGGGCTCACTCGATTTTGCCGGAGCGAACGCACCTAGGCGGGAGCAGGGTTTATCTGCCACAGGCCAGTACTACGGTGGCAGGTGGCTGTGGGGCCCAGAGCCTGGCTCCCCACACCTCCTCAGCTGTTCCCTCCCTAGGCAGGGGTCTGGCCCTGTCCCCTGCAGGAACGCTCAGGGCCGGTATGCGTCCTCGGACCAGGCTCACCCCGCACCGGGCTGTGAACAGGGGGTCACAGGTCGTGGAGGCGCCCTGGAAGAATGAACCGCAGCAGCATCAGTCTGGGGCGGGAGGCGGGGGCGGAGAGGACAGCAGCTCTAACCTGCCACTTAGAAAACCAGCTGTCCCTTCTAGAAGTTTCCATCCGTGTCGGCTCCTGCCTGGCCGGCTGGGGCTGCCACAGGGCTGGGCCCCGGGTTAGGGTCAGGGTCATACACGCTGCTTCTCTACACGCAAATGTTGTTGGTGGCGGAATGATGACCTTGACCTGTGGAGAAGCCCTTAGCATGTCATTCAGTGGCAAAGCACCAGCATGTGTAAGCCTCCTTGGGGGAAGGAGAAATACAAACCTGGATGGAACAATCTGGAAGGGCAGCCCCAGACGCCCTCCCCTCCCTCTCCCCCTACCCCACCCAGCTCCTGTGAAGGGAGTGGGCTTCGGGTCAGGCTCCGCTGTGAATTCTTGCTCCAGGAACACAGTCACATGTACAACCAATAGGCCCTTTCCTTTCCCCATCTTGGTTTTGGAGAAAGCTGCCATGTTCCACCCCATCACACCTTCCTCGAACCCCAGTAGAGGAGCTACAACTGCTCTCCACTCGCTCCGGGAACCCCGACTGGACCGTCCCCCCAGTCTCTGCATGACTTAGAGGCAGACAGGTAGGGATGCAGGGGGCCATGGCTTCGGCCTCCGAATCAACCAGCCGTTCATTCCTGGCAACTGGACAGGGCTCTCTGACGCCTGCCTCAGCTCAGGATGCCCATGCCGGGATGGGGCAGAGCGCCTGCCTCAGCTCAGGATGCCCATGCCGGGATGGGGCAGAGCGGGCTCAGGGCTGTCGGCTGGCATCCTGTTCTCTGGCAGCGGCAGCAAACTGACCTCTCCCCGGGGGCTGCCAGGTCCCTGGGCTGTGGGTGGGAGACTACACAGTCGCAACCACCTTGCTGGTCTCAGCAGTAAGGTGCCTCGAGTCCCGTGTGCACCGCCCTTCCTGTAGGGACCCAGAAGGAGGCTCTGCACCAGGCAGATGTCCCGCAACGCACACGCACGGGCTGCCATCCCTCCCTGGCCGGCTCTGTCCCCACCTGGTTTTTGTGCATCTCAGGTGGTGGTGAACAGCCTCTGGCCAGGACCTGGACAGACACTCTTGGGGTTCCCACTCCACGGTTGGGGGTGCACACCGAGCTTCCAACGTCCTGTGTGGCTGCTGGACTGCCTTTTCTCGCTGTGGCTCTTAGGTCACCCACCTCTCAGAGCCCATAAACATGGCCACGCTCACGGCCAGGATCTTAGGCACCCTTCGCCACCAGACGTCCTGGAGCCCCTCGGGGCCCTTGGCCATAGAACTGCTCACCCCCTGCCCTGCCCCCGAGTTCCCACAGTCCCCAAACATCCCTGACCAGTGGCCGGTGCCCTGAGGGGTGTCACAAATAGCAAAGCAGGGAGACTCCCCCACTGCAGGTGGGCATGGTGGTTGGGTACACACAGCAGGGGCATCCTGACAGCAGAGGCCTTCTGACCCACCTCCCACATTCCTCCTCCCCCATGGCCACAGCTGCCTGCCTGTGCCCGGGGTGGGAAGCAGGTGAGCCCTGCTGGGGAATGGCTGGAGGCCGGCGGGGTGGAGGAGGGGGTGGCAGGAGGGGCGGTGGATGGAGTCCAGGCACGTCCTCATACCAATTAAGGCAGCTCGGGCGCACGGGGGGCCGGAGCAGGCATTTATCAGCCTGCCGGGAGGGGCCAGCAAGCTGTCCTGCGGCTGACGGATTAGACAGCGGACAATTAGGTTGCGGGTGCCCGGCGGCCAGCCCTCCCTCCCTCCTCCTCCTCTCTCTCTCACAGGCACACACACAGACACACACAAACACACTTTCTTTTTTCTATCAGTGTGCAGCGACAGGGACAGAGACCAGCGTGGCATGGCACAGCCCCTCCATGTCACAGAACAAATGGACTCAGAACTCCCCCCTCCCCCAGGAGCGGGGAGGCAGAAAGCCCCACCCAACTGGACCCCCACGAAGACCACACCCCAAGTCCCTGGGCTTGCAGGCGGGGGTCTCCTCTGGCAGCGTGCCCGCAGGAGGTGACTCCCAAGGATGGGGCCCTGAGCCGCTAGTTGGAGCCCAGGCCCAGAAGGAAGAGCGTGAGAGACAAGGCAGGGGTCCTCACAGGCACAGAAAAAGCCTCCCAGGGTTTTAGAATGTTCTGTGCTGCAAGGCTCTAGGCTGAGCCAGAAGTTGAGCTGGTTTTTGGGATACGGGGGCCCAGGGGCCGTTCCCACCACCCTGGCGTCTGCAGGGAGGACCCTCCATGTCCCACAGGGGAGGGGGTGGGAAGTGCAGGGTTAGAGCTCTTGCTCGCGGTGGTCAGGGACAAGGACAGGCAGAGGCTGTCTACAGCCAGGCAATGAGGGAGGACTCGGTCTCCCCTGCGGTCCTGTGGCCCCGCATTCCTCAGAACACAGCCCCCCACAGCTGCCCCACACGTGGCTCACTGCTCACTCCGGAGCAGTGCCCCGCTGGGCCACCTCCGTGGTCACCAGCTCTCACTCCCGCCTCTGTCCTCAGCTTCCATGTCACCTCTTCCCAAAGTGCCTGAACCATCACCCAGAGCCGGTGCCCTCCCCTGGGAAGACGCCAGCCCTGACCAAGACAGACATGGGCTCCATATCCCCATCTGGGCTTCTGAGGACTGGCTGGTCCTAGTGTCTGGCACATAACAGGTACACACACCATAAACCCACGAAGGACGAATGGTGAGCGGGGTACAACCCAGTAGAGAGATACAGGTCTCTGCCCACCTCACCGCCCACCTCACCACCCACCTCAGTGACGTGTCTGCTGCCCCCCTTTCCCCTCACTCTCCATCCACTCCCTGCAGTCTTCAACCCCCTCTCACACTGTATCTCCATCTTCCTCGCTCCTGCCAGCCTCACTACTCTGGTGCACCTGCCACTGAGCTCCCTACTGTCCGTGCCTCCCCCAACCATCGCAGCATCACCTCCCTCCCTCACCACAGCACCGTTGGGCCAGCGCCTGGTGCAGGGGGACCTGTGACCCAGGGGTGGCAGGGGGCTGGGACGACTCTGCTGAGTGTGTGCACACAGAGCCAAGAACTTCCCTACCCTGAACTCGACAGCAACAGCCCATGGAGGTGGCGTGGTTGGTCACTTGTCCCAAATTCTTGCAGATGTAAATGGGGTTGTGAGGCTGCCAGGGATCTTTCAAATGCTTAAAACAGACGCTTTTAGAGCCCGGCGCAATAGCATACTGGTTAAAGTCCTTACCTTGCACACGCCAGGATCCCATATGGTCGCTGGTTATAATCCCGGCAGCCCCGCTTCCCATCCAGCTCCCTGCTTGTGGCCTGGGACAGCAGCTGAGGACAGCCCAAAGCCTTTGAACCCTGCACCTGCATGGGAGACTCGGAAGAGCTCCTGACTCCTGGCTTCGGATCGGGGCAGTACCGGCCGTTGCGGTCACTTGGGGAGTGAATCATCAGATGGAAGATTTTCCTCTCTGTCTCTCCTCTTCTCTGTGTATCTGGCTTTCCAATAAAAATAAATCTTTTTAAAAAATAGGAAAAAAAAAAGAACAGACAGACCCTTTTAAAGTTCTGTTTGGGGCCCGGCACCGTGGACTAGTGGTTAAGGACCTCGCCTTGCATGCGCCAGGATCCCATATGGTCGCCGGTTCTAATCCTGCCTGCTCTGCTTCCCATCCAGCTCTGCTTGTGGCCTGGGACAGCAGTTGAGGACGGCCCAAAGCCTTGGGACCCTGCACCCGCATGGGAGACCCAGAAAAAGATCTGGGCTCCTGGCTTTGGATTGTCGCAGCACTGGCCGTTGCGGTCACTTGGGGAGTGAATCATCAGACAGATCTTCCTCTCTGTCTCTCCTCCTCTGTATATATGTCTGACTTTGCAATAAAAATAAATAAATCTTTTGAAAAATATGAAAAAATACAGTTCTAAATGAAGTGTTGTAAACAAGGAAACAAGCACAGGTGGCTGGGCAGAGGGGCCAAGGAATGCCAGGCCATCCCTGAGGCTCGCGATGCTGGGAGACGGTTATGGTGTCATGGCCTGAGGGTGAGGAGAGGCTGCCAGGGGCAGAGGGAGCCCCTTGGGAGCCCATGCTGATGACAGTCTAGTCAAGAAGCCGTCCTGGAAGGAGCCTGGCACATTCAAGTTCCATCATCCCCTCCTGGGTGGACCCCCACCCAGGACGCATGTGCCACCTGCCCCAGGAACCTGGGGTGCAGTGGGACAGGCACACCGCCCCTCCTTGGGGCTGAGGGGGGGTCAGAGTGACCCACTGGGTAAAGAGGAGATGGAAGGGGTTGCCCGGTATGCTGGACTCCTGACTTCAACAGGCCAAGGTCAAAGACGGCGGCTGGGACCGTCACAGCCTGTGGACGGGCCCCTGGCCCTCTGGCTGCCTGGACTTGGCTCACAGCCTCCCGTCCGCCCCCTCCTGTGCAGGTCCCAGGTCGTGGGTGTCCCCCTCACGTGGTCACTGCCCTCTGTGCACACATCGCCCACCGCAAATAGGGAACCTCCACAAAGCCACTTATTAAGAAATTGGTCAATTTCCTGCTAATTAAAATAAATACTATGCCACATTAGAGGCCAATTAATTTTCTGAGCTGCCAGAAAACATTGCCCGGAAAATGTACAGCCTCCTCCTCCCGAAAATGGCAGCCGAGTGATGCCGGCAGTGAGCAGAGCCCTGGGTCCTGGGCTCTTGTCAGGCTTGCGCAAGGCCTTCCTGTTGCCCAGAACTGGGAGGCAGGGGGCCTCTGCCCTCTCGGCCCAGCAGGCCCAGGCTGGGAACAGGTGTTCCTAGCTCCCTGCACCAGCCCAGGCAAGCATTTTGTCACTGTAGGTCCAGCGTTAACACAGGCTTTGGCAAGTTCATGAGCACCAGCTTGGTCCTCCTGCTGTCTCACTGGACCCCACAGCGGCCCTCATGTCCATTTTGCAGATGGGCAAGCTGAGGCCCAGAGCTGCCAAGCCTTTCTCCTGATTCATAGCCTCCAGATAAGCCTATAGCATTCTGTCAGTGACGGCAAGGCTTGTCCTGTGATAGACAAGGCAGGAGACTGACTCCCTGGCAGCCGGCCTGGCCTAAGGTGAGGTATATCTGCTCCCTACTCGGAACGGAAGCCAGGAGGCCCGGTGGGCCCTGGGCTGTTGTCATGTCACGTACCCAGCAGCTCAGAGCGGCTTGGTTATCTATCCCAGATCTCACAGCCTGTCCACATCTCAGTCATCACCGTCCCCTAGCCTTGAACCCAAGAGTTACCATTTCCTCAGGGTTAAAGCCAAGGTCCCTGGGTTCTCCTGTTAGAACCAGGGCTCCTTGCGTGGCCTCACACAAGCCTCTGGCCGGAGGCCCAGGGGCCTGGCAAGAAGGCCGCAAAGGAGCTAGGGAGAAGCGCCCAGCTCGGGCTGGTCCAGAGCACCTGCAGTTGGCTTAAAGAAGGAGGGGATGGGGGCCCTGTCTCTGCCCAGCCCACAATGGGATGTGGGTGAGACGTGGAAGGTGACGAAGGGCAGGTTGCTGGGGGCTCCAAGCCAGCGGCCAAGCTTTTCCCAGAAGCCTCTTGGAGAAGCACATGACCTTGGCGGCAGGTGGCACAGGTATGGGTGGGCGGCGCGTGGCGCAGTGAGCGGTGGGCGGCGCGTGGCGCAGTGATCCGTCACCGCCCGTTGGCACACCTGCCTTCCCACCACCGTGCGTGGGTCCAAGTCCCAGCTCTGCTCATGCACAGCCTGGGAGCCAGTGGGGATGGCTCAAGTACTCAGGTCCCTCCCGCCCCCGTGGGAGCCCCGACTGGACCCCAGCTGTCATGGGCATCTGGGGGTGACCTGGCAGGTGGGAGAGCACTGTCTCTGCTCTTCAAACAGAGTCTGTAAGGATCCATGCAGGGGAATCACTTTCATTATTATTTTATTTTATTATTATTATTTCAAATTTATTTCTTTGGAAGGCAAAGTTACAGAGGAGAGAGATTTTCCATCTGCTGCTTCACTTCCCAAATGGCCACGGCAGTCAGGGCTGCTTCAGGCTGAAGCCTGCAGCCAGGACCTCCATCGGGGTCTCCCACGTGGGTGCAGGAGCCCAAGGCCTTGGGCACGCTCCTGACGCGCTCTTAGGTGTGTTAACAGGGAGCTGGATCTGAAGTGGAGCAGCTAGTACTTGAACCGACACTCCAGTGGGCTGCCGGCATCACAGACTGCACCGCTGTGCTGGGCCCATTTTTTGTTTGTAAGGCCCAGGGCAGGAGGAGAAGGGTCTGGATCCCATGCACGTGTCCCGTTCAGGGACTGACTGCCCCAAGCAGCAAGCCCACGCTAAGGAGCACCGAGTGTGACAGGCCCAGTGCTGCAGAGAGGCCCTGGTGACACGGGGACACACAGAAGCCACACTGGGGCAGCTGCGCCACAGCGGTGCCTATGCAGGATGTTGGTGCACATGTGGTGCCAAGCAGTGCCCGGGAGGAGGGTCCTGGAGCACTTGACAAGGACAGGGTCTAGAAGTGCCAGCTCACAGGGCTTGGGCCAGTGCAGTCAGAGAACCTAGCAACAGCCTCAGCCCCAGGTCACACCCCCTCTGCCCCTCTGCCCCAGGCCGCCCCCTCTGCCCCTCCTCTGCCCCAGGCCGCCCCCTCCTCCCCTCCTCTGCCCCAGGCCGCCCCCTCTGCCCCTCCTCTGCCCCAGGCCGCCCCCTCCTCCCCTCCTCTGCCCCAGGCCGCCCCCTCCTCTGCCCCAGGCCGCCCCCTCCTCCCCTCCTCTGCCCCAGGCCGCCCCCTCCTCTGCCCCAGGCCGCCCCCTCCTCCCCTCCTCTGCCCCAGGCCACCCCCTCCTCCCCTCCTCTGCCCCAGGCCGCCCCCTCCTCCCCTCCTCTGCCCCAGGCCGCCCCCTCCTCTGCCCCAGGCCGCCCCCTCCTCTGCCCCAGGCCACCCCCTCCTGAAGATCCTGGGGCAGCAGCCATGCCCCTCCCGGCTCCACTGCATCACCATCCCCTCAGGCCCCTCCATATTCTCCCTCCTCCCAACGTGACACCGTGGGTATCATCAGAGTCTTCTGAAGGCCTTCCGACACTCCCTGCTCAGGTACATGGAGAAGCTGAGGCCTGTGCAGGGAACTGGAAGTGGGGAGGAGGGAGGGGCGTCCCTGCCTTCCAGGGCTCTTGGGAGACCCAGAAGACGCTCCTAGCTCCTGGCGTTGGCCAGGCCCAGTCCTGACCACAGTGGCCAGCAGATATCAGCTCTCTCCCCACCGCCCTCTGTAACTTTCAAATACATAGTTTTTTATTTTATTATTTTTAAAAGATTTATTTATTTTTATTAGGAAGGCAGACATACAGAGAAGGAGATGCAAAGAGGAAGATCTTCCATCCACTGATTCACTCCCCAAGTGACCGCAATGGTCGGAGCTAAGCTGATCTGAAGCCAGGAGCCTGGAGCTCTCCTTGGTCCCCCAGACGGATGCAAGGGTTCCAAGGCTTTGGGATGTCCTCTCCCAGGCCACAAGCAGGGAGCTGGATGGGAAGTGGAGCAGCCAGGACACAAACTGGTGCCCATACGGGATCCTGGCACATTCAAGGCTAGGATTTAGCCACTGAATCATCATGCTGGGCCCAAATAAAAAAATGTTTAAATAAACAAACCAATAAATAAATAGAAATGCAGTGATTCCCAAGTCAGCATCCATGCCTCACAAAGGGGTAAAGCTGAGGCAGGTGCTCAGCGCGTGCCCAAGGTCGCCGGTCAGCAGGGTCTCCAGCTGCTGTGTCCCTCCCTGCGTGCAGGGCAGACACTACTAATGGATCACAGCCTCCTTCCTGAGATTAGGTACAGCCTGGGACTCCTCCTCTGGCAGGGAGTAAGCGGTCCAAGTGACCACCTTCCCCAGACTAAGACCCAGTGCTCGCCCAGGGACCAGCCCACAGGAGCCAGCTTCTACCCAGCAAGTGAGAGAGGCCACCATGATGCCAGCATGATGGTGACAGAGATGCCACCACAGCCGCTGAGCTCTCCAGGGACATGAGGCACGTCCAGGGGCTGGCCAGGCCCTAGCTCCAGCTGCTGAGTCTGTCTTGGTCAGGCAGGGCTGACCTGGGCCTCAGGCTGGGGCTGATCCAGGGCCCTGGACCGGAATGGGCTGTCAGGGAGCAGTCCATTGGAGTCACAGAACAGGGGGTGCCCTAGGCACTCCCACATGTGCTGTGACCTTGCTCCAGAGAGCCCCAGGAGCCTCTCCTTTCCTGGGGACCCAGTTTCTTCAGGGTCTCTTCCAGCACGCAGTGGGGAACCCTAAGCACCCCCTACCCCTATACAACAGGCCTGGTGGTGCGGGGACGGGCGAAGCCGCCACCTCCCATCACATCCGCACTCCTGGGTGGAGTTCCGCTTCTCTGCTCCACTGTTTGCACACCCTGCTCCCTGCAGGTGGGCCTGGGAGGCAGCCTCCTGCCACCCACAGGGGAGACCCCAGAAGGAGCTCCCGAGCCTCACCCCCTCAACCTGCCCTGGGTGTTTGGGGAGTGAATCAGCAGAACAGAGAGCGCTCTCTCTCTTTCCCTCTCAGTTTCTCTCTGCCTTTGAAATGCACAAATCTTTAACATGAATAAATAAAGGTGCATACTCAACCAACCCTGGAGTTGGGTGAGGGGGGTGGCTGGAGGAAGGAGAGAAGGGAAGACGTGGGAGGGAGGCTGACGGAGAGCCGGTGTGCAGGAAGGCGGAGGGCGGTGACTCGGCATGGGAACCTGCGTGGGCCAGTGCGTCCACCCCACCACACCCCTGCACCCACCACCATTCTCATTAGGGTCCTATCTGCCACACCTGGACCCTCGCTCTCTGCCCAGGGACACTGCAGCGCCTCCGCTAGCTTTATCAGGGACCTATCAGCCCTGGGTGAATGATGCTGCCACTGCAGGCCTGGGAGGAGGGCCTGGGAGAGGTGGCGAGAGCTGGGGAGGGGGTTGCCCTGCTTGGCTTCTTCTGCTAATTGGCTGTGTGGCCTGGGGCAAGCTGCTTGCCTGTTCTGAGCTGTGGCTTCCTCACAGGTTTCTGCGTTGGCGGTCCAGGAGAAGTAGGGCCTTGGTGGGAGCCAAGGTGTTGCCAGGTGCCCGACTGGGACA
Organism: Ochotona curzoniae; assembly: GCF_017591425.1. NCBI lineage: Eukaryota > Metazoa > Chordata > Mammalia > Lagomorpha > Ochotonidae > Ochotona > Ochotona curzoniae. The sequence continues at coordinate 4,435,898 of NW_024467106.1, forward strand.
ACCCGTCTGGCGTCCCAGGGGACACAAAACAATCCGAGCGCTTGGTCACAGCCACCAAAGACAGGCAGCCACAAGGTCAGGACTCAGACACGAGTGGCGGTCACCTTGGCTGGGTCACCTGCTGCCTGACAGCTGAGCAGGAACAAAGTGAGAGACCTTCTCCCGCCAGCTCCTTGAGGGGATGCCGAAGGGCGTCCCATGGAGAGGGGCACACACAGCCAGCCTGATTTATGGGTCCCAGTTATCGCCTGCAGCATCTGGATGCTTCCCGCCAGCCACCACCGGACGTGTGTGTGTGTGTGTGTGTGTGTGTGTGTGAGTGTGTACATCCCGACAAGCACGACAAGCAACCCGGACCCTGCAGGGTCACACAGCAGGGCACAGTGGGGCGTGGTGAGGCCCCTCCAGTCCCACTAGCAGCTCTCGTGTTCCGCATACAGGCTGAGCTCCAGGGCCTGGCACCGCCAGGATACACCAGCCCCTGGAGGAGGTGAGCTCTGTGCCAGCTTGCTGGGGAAACTGCCACTCCCAATGCCCCCACTCCCTCCTCCAGACAAGGATAGCCCTGGTACACACAGGCCCTTGGACGCCAGAGCAGCCTGCCCTCCACCGGGAGGGGCACAAGCAGCAGCATGGCCCAGGGCTCCTCCCTCTCCCCTGAGCTCTGTGGACAGAAGCTGTGGTCTGCTCAGGGCGCACAGGGACAGGCCAGTGCGGGCGGGGGGAGGGGAGGAGCTCAGGGCTGCTTACGCGACCCGTCCTGGCACACCAGGCCCTGCACTCCCATCCAACAGCCCCACGCCCTGCGCAAAACACAAAAGCCTCCCCAGAGACCTGGGAGGATCTGCCGGCTTCTCTCTTTGCCAGCACTCGGCCGAGCCAGGAGAGAGAGGTCCCTGGCCCCTGGCCTGAGCCAGACCCTGGGGATCAGCCAGGGCAGCCGCGCTCTCGCCCACTGACTCCCGGCCAGAGGGGCGGCATCGGCTCCTGGCCCGCAGCCACAGCCCCCTTGGGGGCGGGGGTTGCACCTCCTGTCCTGGTCATCCCACGTGACCCTTCCCTTGCCCCCTAGAAGCCCAGACCTCTGACCCTTATTGAAAACAAACCAAACAAAACCTGCAGGGAGAAAAACATTCTGCACAAACAGGCTCCGACGCCACCATATGCACCCCACCCCACCCCCAAACGCACGCGCACATCCCAGCTCCAGACACGCAAGGTTGCAGCCAGCTGCCACATCCACGCCTGGTGGACGGCGGACTTTGTTTATGAAACAGCCAGGCTTGCCTCCACGCCTCTGGGGAGGGGACCATCCCGTGGTTTTCTCAGGGAGCTGGGGTTTGGAGCTCCAGGCTGGTTTAGTCTGGGGAACCCTTCGTGTCACCCCCACGGGGAGGAGGTGGGAGGCTGCGGGAGGCGATGGCCGGCCTCTCCTGTCCCCTGGCTCGGGCCCCAGGTCTGTCGCTCAGGAAACGCTCGGGACCTCAGGGCCAGCGTCTCTGCCCCCGCCCTTGCCGCCTGGAACCCAAAGGCCCACCCCCCAACACACACACACACACACACACACACACACACACACACACACACACACACACACACCACATACACACACACACACACACACACCACATACACACACACACACACACACACACACACACAGAGGCTGGGTCGCTCTCCAAAGGCAAACAATGACCACTATTGCTGTTGTGACACTGCCACCTCCCTCCCCGTCCAGCTCCCCACCAGCGGCTGACCGAGACGGGTCTGGGGGTGCGTGCTGGTGGGGATGGGAGCCCCCCAAGTCGCTCGTCGGCCCCCGGGACGCATGCGCAGGGCCGGGGCGCAGGAGGCCGCGGCCGCCCGCGCGCAGCCTCGCTCCGGGCCCGGTCTCCCTGGCAACGGGCTCGCGGGGAGGGGGAGGGCCAGGCGGCTGCTATTTCTGCCGCTTCCTGTTCCTCGCGGCCACGTCGCCATGGTAACGGTGTTACTCACCGCGGCCGCTTCCCGGCTCCGCTTGGCGCGCGTGACCCCGGCCGCTCGCGCCCCCTCGTCTCTCACTTGCTGTGTTTTTCCCCCCGCACACACACTCCCCGGCGTCCTCCTCCTCCTGAACCCGGGTCCGGTGCGCCCCCGTGCCCGCCGTCCTCCCCGCCTCCTCCCCGGTGCCCGCGGCCCGGGAGTGGCAGTGGTGGTGGGGAGGGAGGAAGGCAGATGGATGGGGGACGCTGATTAAAAAACACTGGAACCGTTTCCGCTCTTCCCGCGCTGACACCGGAGCGTTATTTACTGTTATTGTTTGCGCGCGGCCTCCCGGGAGCCGTCTCGCGAGGCGCGCTGGTGGGGAGAGGGGTGCGGGGGCGCCCGCGGTCCCCGGCTCTTCCCGCCCGGGCCCCGTGGAGGGCCTGCGTGCAGGAGAAAGGCAACGGAAAAATTGAAAAAGGGGAACAGCTGACTTGACTCGCGGGGAAGCTCCGTTCCTGCGTGGCCCGGGGTCCTGGGGCCTGCGGTGGAACGGGCTTAACCAGAGCCAGAGCGGGAGGTGCTGCGCCAAGGGAGGAGGGTAGCATCCTGCTCCCCACTCGGGGCTGGGCACCCCGCGATATCCCTTTGATGGGCTCACACTCCCCTTCAGCCACCTGACCCCAGGTCGCATGCAAGGCCTGCTGTTCTTGGTCCCCAACACCTGCAGAGCACAGCCAGCCCAGGCTGCTGGGAGAGAGGAGCAGGGGTGGACCAGGGTCTGGGTAGCTGGGGGCGGCCAAGAGCAGGTGTAAGGCCTGGCTGGCGGGGAGCACAGCCCACCTTGAGGAGTGAGAGGATGTCCTGGCATGTTGCAAGTGGCAGGCTTCCTCCCTCCTTCCCTCCCAGCTCCTCAGCGGTTAGTAACTGCAGTGCAGACAGAAGGTGGAGGAGAGGGCTGGACAAAGGAGCTGTGGAGCTTGTGCCTAAGGAGTAATTTCTACCAAAAACAAAGCAACTTCTGACACACAACTGGAGGCTTGGCATGGTCATGGCCGGGACCTCTGTCCATCTCTGGGCCTCGGCAGCTCCTCCGGGGCCAGTGTGGCCCAGGACACGCACCACCTCCGCTGAGACCAAAGGGCAGCAATGTTCCAGGCCCCTGGCGGCCAGCCACCAAAGGCGGCCCTCCTGCCCTGCGCTGTGTTGCTCCACGCTGCTGCCAGCATCCGGGTGTGTGGGAGTGACCTTCCAGGCCAAACTCAGCTCTGGATGCAGGTGGAGGGGCGTCAGCAGCTGTGGCATTGCACCCTTGGCAGGGCTGCTGGCTGATGGGCAGTGTCACGGGTCTCCTGAAACTTGGTGGGACTGACCAACCTTGACCTTCCTGCTTACAGGCAGGCAAACTGAGGCCCAGGGCAGGATTGAGGTCCACCTGAGAGGCACTGCAATGCATGGCAGTGCCCACACCAGCCCCAGGCACCTTGCCTCCTGCTTGCTTCTCCTGTTGCCACATTCCATTTCTTTTTTAAGATTCCTTTTAAAAGATTTGGTTATTTTTATTGCAAAGGCAGATACACAGAGAAGATCATCCATCTAATGATTCACTCCCCAAGTGGCCACAACGGCTGGTGCTGCGCTGATTCGAAGCCAGGAGCCAGGAGCTCTTCCAGGTCTCCCACATGGGTACAGGGTCCCAAGGCTTTGGCCTGTCCTTGACTGCTTTCCCAGGGCCACGAGCAGGGAGTTGGATGGGAAGTGGAGGTACCAGGACACACACTGATGTCCTTGTAGGATTCTGGTGCTTGCGAGGGGGGGACTAGCCAATTGGGCCATTGCACTGGGCCCACCATTCTGTTTCTTCTGCTTGTCCAGAGGTTCAAGAAGTTACTAAAGCTGGCCTGAGTGGCACCAGGGCCTCCGCTAAGAGAAGCTATGCAGACACACTGCCCTTGGTCTCCTCGTGCATGAAGCAAGGAAAGCAGCGACCTGTCCTGACAGCCTTGGAATGAAGGACCTGAACAGGTGCACACTGCACCCCGATGAGGCAGGTGACGGTGTGGACACTGGAGGCTGCCATTGAATAGTGACCCCGCAAAAGAAGTAGAAGATAGGTCTCCCGCCCTCCCAATCCCTGAACCCCAAAGCTGTGACCTGTTTGGGGAAAGGCACCTAACTTGTACTTGAGTTTGGGGTCAGGTCATCCTGCAGGACCACAGTGTCGTCACGGGTGTCCTCGAGCGAGACAAAAGAGGAGGAAGCCGGGGATGGGGAGCAGCAGAGATTGGGGTGTCACAGCCACAAGCCAACACAGGGCACCCCGGGCCTGGGAGATGCAAGGTGCTGCCACTTCGGACTGCTCAGGCCAGGACCCCACGCCTTCAGGACGATGGGAGATCTGTGCTGTCTCAGATGGCTAATGTGGTGTTCATGACAGTGGGGGTGGTGGTCGTGGTGATGGTGGTGATGGGAGTGATGGTGGTCTGGTGGGGGTGGCCGTGATGGTGATGGTGGTCTGGTGGGGGTGGTGGCCGTGGTGGTGATGGTGATGGGAGTGATGGTGGTCTGGTGGGGGTGGTGGTGATGGGAGTGATGGTGGTCCTGGTAATGATTGTGATTGATAAATGGTAGCCGAGGTTGGGATCATTCTGGTGGTGGGCCTAAGAGTGATGGTGATGCTAACGGTTGGTAGTAGTTGTGGTCATGATAATGAGGTGACGGTGGGACTCACGGCAGAGCTGGTGGGGATGCCGATGCTGTCCGTCTCTCTCTGGTACGTCCTGCCTTATGGGACAGGGGCCTACCTGATGGCTGATTTGAACTTGGTTGTCCCCATGGAGACCCCATTTCTAGGTAAAAATCACTTTCTGATAGCTGGGACTCAGTTGGTTCTGTTCTGCGGGGTGGGAGGGTGGCGGTGCCATGAATGTCACCCCGAGGTGAGAGTGATGGGGCAGAAAGTAGCGTCGGCCAGATCCCAGAACCCTGCCCGCAGCGGCGACAGGCTATTCTGTGCCTGGAGCGACTGTGGGAGGACCCAGGACACCATGGCCAAGTGAGGGTGTGCGTGTGTCAGTGGGGAAGCCACCACCCTTCCTGGAGCCAGGCAGGTCCCCAGCTACGAGGCCTCAGCAGGACCTGCTCCCTGGTGACCCCTGTTCAGTCCTGGGATTTCTGATGGGATGGGAGTGGAGGCCAGTGCTACGGCCAGGTGTGTGCCCCATCCCCCTGGGCAAGCAGCTGGAAGGGAGGGAAGGGCAGGTTTGGGTGCAGAAGCCCTCCTCACTGCCTCCATCTGCACCTGCCTGGCCCGGGTCACATGCAGCCTTTGCTATTTTTACACATGGCCAAGTCACCGTTTGTGGCCCGGCTCTTCCCCTAGGGAAGGGACCACAGCGGCCCAGGGCCTGGCCTGCCTCTGCACATGCAGAGTGAATGGGGACCGCAAGTTCCTCCCCTCTCTGGCCACCCGGGAGCAACGAGGACAAGACGAGGTGTGGGTGGCCACCTGTTTCTGTGAGCTTTCTGCACCAGACCCAGGGAGCATGAGGCGGCCAGCCCAGCATCACTCCTGCTGCCCGCGCCTGCCTGGTAACCATGGCAGCTGGGGGCTGAGCCTCCTCCCGGCTCGGCAGAAGGCTCCTGATCCCTGCTCTGTGACACAGCCAGCAGGGTCAGCCTCGTGTTTGTTGTGGTTGTCTCTGATTAGACATAATCATGTTAGCTCCCTCCTCCATCGATCTTTCTCCAGCTTCCACAGGGCAATAATGATAGCGTTCATTCATTCATCTGCCAATCAATGTTAATGAGCACACACTCAGGCAGGGCGCCGGGCGGCCCCCCGCCCCCACCCTCCGCACAGCCCTGCAGCGCTCTGGAGAGCAAGATCGGTGGCCAGGAGGACACTGAAGCAGGGGAGGGGCCAGGCCAGGGATGGGGTGGCCAGGGAGGAGGCCAATGATGCTGTGGGGGGCTGGGGTAGAGTGATGGTGGGCAAGGGAAGATCTGGGTGGGCTGCCACAGGAGAGGGGTCAGGAGCTGCCACAGGAGACTGCTGGCCCCAGGGTGGAGGCAGCAGTGACTATGGAGGTGACCTTGGTTGGGCTTAGGATGTACTTGAAATGGCACTTGAGGCATCTGTGGAGGCTGCGGTGAGAGTGGAAGAAGGCAGAGGTGAAGGAGGGCTCTGGGGCCACGGAGGATGGCAGGAAGCCGCTGGGGCAGGGGCTCAGGATGGGGGTCACAGAAGGGATTCACGCAGGCCCACCAGGGTCCTGTCCCATAGTCTCTTAGTCCAAGTGGCACATACACTTAGGTGGCAGGTACAACCGCATTATCATATCCATTTCCCAGATGGGGAAACAGAGGCCCTGGAGAGGTACCACTGTGATTCTTTCACGTTCTAGCCATGTGGACTCAGCCCAGGCCAGGGCGAAAGAGCCAGCCTCAGGCTGACCCAGAGCTGTGTGAGTGAAACCTGAGGTGGTGGGGGGACAACGTGGGCATAAGGTCTCTTGATGAGGGAGGAGGTAGGGGACAGGGCACCCACCAAGGAGGCAAGAGGTAAATGCAGGCAGTCCAAGAAGGTCAGCAAGAGCCTGCGCAGACAGGATGCTGGGAGTCCTGCCTCTGCTGAACCCAGGGGAGGCTCCACGGGTGTACCCTGAGTCGCCAGGGTCTCAGCCTGGGGTGGGTCCCCTGCCTTCAAGGACCTGCCAAACCAGGCGTCCTGGAAGTCACTCATCCACGCTCATTCACCTGCAGATGTTGCTGATGTTCAGGTGGGCCAGACAGAGGACCACAGCTGGATGCTGTAAGGGTCCCACCACCGCACCTCCAGGTAACAGGGGAGGAACCCAAGGCTGAGCCACTCCAGACCTGGTGACAGCAGGAAGACTGGCTCTCCAGGGCTGCTGGGACCCAAGCAAGGTCCTCTTAACACCTGTGGATGGGTGGACGGAGGTCAGGGGCTCTGGGGACTCTGGGGGGTGGCGCGGCACCCCTGCCATGGAGAGTCCATCCGCCCTGTGGCCCCACGGCGGAATGGAGGCACGCACTGTACATCTACATCCCAGCCTGGACCTGGCACTCCCCCCGCCCAGCGCTGACCACAACTGCCTCCCACCCCCATGAGGCCACTGCCTTCTAGAAGCTTTGGCCCTAAGACCCAGGATACACAGCAGCAGGGGCTATACCAGAGAATTAAGCTCCTGCATGGGACACCTGAGTCCTACCCTTGAGCGCCGGTTCAAGTCCTGGCTGCTCCACGTTGGGTCCAGCTCCCTGCTCTAATGTGCCTGGGAGAGCAGTAGAGGACGGCCCGAGTGCTGAGAGCTTGGGCTGCTGCACTCGCGTGAGGGACTTGGGCGGAGTTTCAGGCTGCTGGTTCCTGCCACTGTAAGCGTTAGAGGTGTACACCAGGAGGAAAGGAGATCCACCTCTCCCACCTCGTCTTTGTCTTTGAAATAAATGTTGAAAAATAAAACCCAGAAACTACAGAGCTGCAGCTCCCTGGGCCTTCCGCAGTGTGAACTCCTCCAGGGTGCCTGCGGGGTTGGGGACATAGAGGGGCTATGGACCCGCCCCTCACCCACCCGTGCCTCTTTCTGGGGCCAGCCCGGTCCCTCTAATACTGCCTGTGTGGCTTTGGCAGGGGTGGGGTGGGCAGAATCAGCAGATGGGAGAGTGAGCTGAGATGGAGAACCACACGGGGCAGCCAAGCTGGGGCTGCAGAGGGGCTACAAGGAAGACCAGGACTGATGGGGAGAGAACCCCCCTCCCCGGGGTGGAGTTCCAAGAAGAGCTGGGGGCCTGGGAGGAGGCCTGGAGGGCAATGCTGGGCTTGGCAGCTCAGATGGACCCAAGAGGGACAAAGCCAGGCCAGGGCATCCAGCAGCAGCCCCAGAGCCCCCAGCTGGGGGTGGCATCCCTGGCCTCCAGCCCACCGACCCAACCCCGGGGGAGGCCACCACGAAGGGGTGCACTGCAAGGTGCTCAGTGGCCCTTGTCCCCACCTGGGCCTGGCCCTGTGACTGTGGCTGAGGACGGAGCCACTCGCTGAGCAGGAGCAGGCAGAGCCCCGGGGCAGCAGCTGGACTGACCCCCAACCCTCGTCCTCCTTCTATGAGCCTCCGCTAGGGGAGAGATGGGGTCCGGTACCATGAGGAGACCCCAAAGTGTGTGGGTCAGCTCAGCTGGGTGAGCAGAAGAGAAAGGGAGATTACCCAAACCCCAGAAACACAGACCCCCTTAGGTGGAGGGGTGCCGGCAGGCTGGGAGGGGGCAGGGCTGGGCTAGAGGCTCCCTCGTGGCAGGAGTGGACCCTAAGGAGCTCTGGAAAGGCCTCAGCAGGATGGGGGCTGAGGGTTAACCTGGAGGTTGGGGCTCCCAGCAGCTCCTCACGGTCACCCCACGGCCTCCAGCAACCCCTCACGGTCACCCCACGACCCCCAGCAGCCCTTCATGGTCACCCCACGACCCCCAGCAGCCCCTCACCGTCACCCCACGGCCCCCAGCAGCCCTTCATGGTCACCCCACGACCTCCAGGAGCTCCTCACAGTCACCCCACAGCCCGTAGCAGACTGGCAGGTCCCACGTTCTAACTTTGTGGATTTATCCATCCACCCCACCACTCCCTACCAAAGCAGAGAGAAGAGGTGAGGAGGAGGAGAGGGGAGAGAAGGCCTTGAGGGAACCATGAGTGGAGCGGCCCCAGGAAAGGATGAGAAGCAAAGAGGCGGCAGGCCGCCAGGGGTGCGCGTAGGTGGAGGGAGCCCCAGGCAGAGGGATGGGGAGGGGGCTGCTGGGCGCCAGCCAGACCTGACCCCCATGCAGCAGCAGCCTCGGTTACAACTCCAGTCTGCTAGCTGCCCTTGGGGCTGTCACAACTGAGAAAACCTCAGCCAGGCTGCTTCTGGAGCGCTCGGCGCACGAATGCAAGCAGCAGCAGCAGCAAGCTAAAAATACTGGCTGCAGAGGGGCAGGGGGAGGGGAGGCAGAGGGGGGAGGGGGCAGTGGCCAGCGGCTTAGGCGGCCTGGGCCTCCTGAGGACCTGCGGTGCAGCTGCAGAGAAGACGCCTAACTGCAAACCGGCAGACCTCAGCCCCTGCCGCCCCCGTGCCACCCCCTCCTTGAGGCCCCTCCCCAGCATAGCGGGAGGTGGGAGGAGGGCAGCAGGAAGAGGCAGGGAAAGGCTGGGAAGGGAGAAGCCGGCTGCTCTGGAGGACGGGACTGGGATTGGGGTGGGGGAGGAGAGAAGGTGGGGGGAGGGGAAGGGAGGGAGGGAAGGGAGAGGAAAGGGGAGGGAGAGAGGGGCCATCTCTGCACACAGGCCCCCAAGGGACCCAAGTGCTCAGCCCGTCTTCCCCTCTGAGCCGACCCTGTACTGGGAGGTGGCAGAGAGAGGCCAGGCCTGCTTGGTAGACTCAGCTGCAGGTGCAGAGCCTCACGGGACCATGTGGGATACCTCCCCATGACTTGGGCCATCAGACAGGGAGGAGGGAGAGGATTGGGAATGGTGGAGGGAGGGCTAGGGAGCAGGGGCTGAATTGCTCTCCACATTCTTGCCCTAATGCCTAATGCAGTAAGGAAAGGCAGGTCTTCCAGGGGTGGCTGTCCTTGGCGCTGAAGGCCTGCTCCTGCTCTGACTGTGTGCATGTGGCAGGTGGATGTGATGTGTAGGTGCTGTGAGTATGAGGAGTCTTCAACAAGTCCGTGGAAAATAATACAATGAAAACTTACCTAAGGCTGCTGCCGAGGCATCGTAGGTTACGCATTAGCATCCCATATGGACGCTGGTTCAAGTCCTGGGTGCTCCACTTTCCCATCCAGCTCTCTGCTTACAACCTGGGAAAGCAGTGGAGGATGGCCCAAAGCCTTGGGACCCTGCACCTGCATGGGAGACCCAAAAGAAGCTCCTGGCTCCTGACTTCAGATCAGCTCAGCTATGGCCATTGTGGCCATTTGGGGAACAAACCAGCAGATGGAAGATCTTTCTCTTCTTATCTCACTGTAACTCTGCCTTTCATATCAAAATAAACAGATATTTTTAAAAAGAAAAAGTTATGAGTAAATTTCAGATTTTTTTGTGTGTAAAAATAAGCATCTTTTAAAAATTAAAGTTTTAGGGCTAGCGACTAAAGTCCTCACCTTGAATGTGCCAGGATCCCATGTGGGCGCCGCCGTTTCTAATCCCAGCAACCCCGCTTCCCATCCCGCTCCCTGCTTGTGGCCTGGGAAAGCAGTCGAGGACGGCCCAAAGCCTTGGGACCCTGCACCTGCATGGGAGACCCGGAGGAGCTCCTGCCTTTGAATTGGTACAACTAAGGTTGTTGGGGAGTGAACCGGCAGACGGAAGATCTTCCTCTCTGTCTCTCCTCCTCTCTCTATATAGCTGCCTTCCTAATAAAAATAAATAAATCTTTTAAAAAATAAAGTTTTAGATGCCTCTTTTTTCATGACCTTTTGGGTTTTTTTTTAAGATTTACTTTTTTTTAATTGAAAGATCAGATATACAGAGAGGAGAAGAGAAAGAGATCTTCCATCCAATGATTCACTCCCCAAGTGAGTGCAACGGCCAGAGCTATACCGATAAGAAGCCAGGAGCCAGGAGCTTCTTTTGAGTCTCCTACATGGGTGCAGGGTCCCAAGGCTTTGGGCCGTCCTCCATTGCTTTTCCCAGGCCACAAGCAGGGAGCGGGATGGGAGGCAGGGCTGCAGGGACTCAAATTGGTGCCCATATGGGATCCCGGCATGGGCAAGGTGAGGACTTTAGCTGCCAGGCTACCGCGCTTTGAGGTTGCCTCATGTGCTATATACTGTGTGTCTGTGGTATGTATTGTGTGTTTGTGTGTGTGCAGCTTTGTGGCAGGTGCATGTGTGGGTGTGTCTTGTGTGTTCATTCACAGTGTGTAGAATGTACACATACATGTGGTGTGTGTGTGTGTGTGTGTGTGAGTGACGGGCCTTGGCAAGCTGGAGCAGGGCTCTGGGCCGCCAAGTGAAGGAAGCATTCTCCTCCCAGTCGCGCCGGGCAGGACCGCAGCCCGGCCACCGTGGCTCTGTGCCGGCACCCTGGGCTCTCAGGACCATGCGCCTGTTGGCTTCGTCTCTCCTGATTTCCAAACTAGTTGAAATTACACGCCAAGCACCGGTTTAATTAAGTTTTCTGGTGTGTAGCGTAATTAGTAAGACACACGAGTGGAAGTGGGTGGGCGGTGCCAGCCGGCTCTTGCCAGCACAGCTCTCAGCCCCAGAGCCACAAACCACAGTGAGCTCTGGTAGGGGGCGGGCCAGCAAGCAGCCGAGTAGTTACCTTGGCAAGCCGCATGCACGGGTGACCACCCACACACCTGATGCCATGGCCAGCCCAGGTGTGGTGGGGGTGGTGGGGGGACACATTTGGGCAGTGCCCAGCCATCCCTCGCAGGGCCCTGGCACCCAGGGTCCTGCTGGCTCCAGGGTGGGCTCAGCCGCTGGCCGGAGTCCTGTCACAGGTGGCAGCTCAGGCAACGCAACCACCCTCGGAGGCCTGGACTCACACAGACCTTCAGTGCAATGGGTACAGGAGAGGCCTGGCCTCTCACTTATCTATCTGTCGGCAAGGTCAGAGCCCAGCAGCCCTGTCCTAGGGATGGGGGAAGGGGGGTGGGGGTGAGGCCTCCTGTCCCTCCACCTGCAGGAGGCAGTCAGTCAGAACCAAAAGCCAAAGCTCTGATCTGTGGAAAGCAGCAGGAATCCCTAGGCCATGGTACAAACACCGTCATCCATCCCCACTCTTCCCCACCCATCCCCCACCCACCCACCCATCCCCACCCATCCTCTACCCATCCCCACCCATCCAACACCCGTTCCTCTCCCATCCCCACCCATCCCCCACCCATCCTACTACCCACCCTTCCCTCCTCCATCTATCCAACACCCCATCATTCTTCATCCATCTCCCACTTCTCCCGTCCATCCCCCTTCTCCCATCCAGTCATCCAGCCTCCTTCAGTGTCACCATCTGCCCCCTTGACACTCTTATATGGCCTTACGTCCATTTTGCCCATCTGGCCGCAGGGCCCCTCTGGCTTGGTGGTGCCTCCCAAGCCTTTCTCTGGGCTCTTCCCCCAGCCAGGAGTGCCCGTCTCTCCCGAGTTGACCCAGGGACTCATACCTGCCTGCTGCTGCCTCTGCCCCTGCCCCCAGCCTTCCTGTCATGCCACTGCAGTGCCCACCCAGTGCCAGCCTGGGTCAGCAGCCCCAGTGGAGTGCATCCAGCAGGAGGGCAGGGCACAACTGATTTTAATAGCCTTAAGAAAACGACAAATCTGCTCCTTCTTTCTTTTCCCAGGAACAACAACAGATCCTTGCGTTGGCCTGCGCCCGTGTGTGGGCACATGACCTAGTGCACCGAATGCCAGCAGCCCCAAGGTGCGAGCGTCACCCGCGGCTGCAGGGTCAGACGCCAGGTCGGCAGCCTGGGAGCCGCAGCCTGGGGCCGTCCGGACGTCCACACCACCGCAGTGACCAGCCCCTGTGTCCCGTGAACTTGGACCTACCCCGAGGGGCAGCTGAGCCGGCAGGGGAGGGAGAATTGGCGGCCACTAATGACTACCTTGGCCCTCCGCCGTCTCTCTGTCAGCTGGGGCCGAGGGGCAGGCAAGGGGCCTGGGTCTCCTCCTCTCGGGGGCCAGGCAAACCGTCTGCCCAGCCTGGTGCCCGAGGGCCATCCGACGAGGCACACGGAGGAGCCTGGGGTCCTGGCAGGGGCACCTGGCGTTTGAAACCTCTCCTCCGTCCCCCGTCGTCCTCTCTGCTTCCTGGGCAGGATCCGGCCTCTTGAAATTCTGCACACTAATAAAATTGTAACTAATTTACATCCGAGATGGGGAGTGAGTGGCAGTGGTTGTCATGGAGACCATCTCCAGGGCCCTGGCTGCCTCCGCCTCGCGGCGCAGCGCCGAGATCAAGAGCCCAAGAGCCTGCTGGATGGCTGCAGCTGGGGCCAGACCTCCTGCCCCCTGGGCACCCTGCCCTCCTCCTCCTGCTGGGCAGGCCCCTGCAGACGGAGGGCAGGTTCCTCCGGCAGGCCCTGGGGCCTGCTGATCCATCCATCCTGTGGTCCTGCCTGAGAGGTTGCCCTCATTCCAGATGGAAGCCCTCCACCAGGACACGAGGCCAGGCTAGCCTACAGGGAGTGGGCACAGCTTCTAGGGGCAGGAAAAAAGGGGGGAGCTGATGCCCCTATCCACCAACACCACCACCACAGAGCCTCCTTCCTGCAAGAGACCCCAACCCTGACCCCAAGGAAGCAGAGGTGCCCTGGCTGGTCGCACAGGGCTCCGCTGAGCAGGGCCTGCGTGCCAGGCACATGCTGAGCCCTGCAACACAATGGATTTCATTCGACTTCAGCGGGGTTGCCACAACCGCTTGTTCAGCCAAGGGAGGGTCTCCGGCAAGTGGGCAACTCCCAGGTTCAGAGCTAAGCGGTGGCAGCTGCAGGCGCAGCCGGGTCTCCTGATGCTGAAGCCATCCCAAAAAAGAAGGCATGGGGCACCTCCCTGGCACAGGGCTTGGGGGGTGGCCAGGGCACAGCAAAGTCTGTCCAAGCAGGCTGGTGCACAGGGAGGGAGCAGCGGGGGCAGCATCCTTGCCCACCCTGAGCCATGGGCACAAGATTCAAATCCCAACCTCAGGGAGTCACAACCTGTCAGGCAGTGAGCCTGCTATTGGCACATTTCTGGGAGCATTTAGAAGTTTCTAGAAGGTCCATGCGTCTCTAGCCCAACCGCGGCTGTTGAGGTCATCCAGGGCAGGCTCTCTCTTGACTGGCACCTTGTGCCCATGTAACACCCACCATCTGCCCACCCCTGGCAGGAGAGCCAGACACAGCCGCTGTCTGCCTTCCACGTGATGCTGTCCGCTGTCTCTCCTCTTCTCTGTATATCTGACTTTCCAATAGTAAATAAATAAATCTTTAAAAAGAAGAAAACAACAGAAAAACTGGTGGAACTCAGCACGAGGCCGACATCTTAGCTAAGACAAAGAAGCACAAGCCACAAAGGGAAATGATAGACACATTTCACTTCTTCAAAAAGAAAAAAAGGAAAATAAAAGTGGTTTTCTTTTCTTGGGGTAGGCACCATGACACAGCAAGCTAAACTTCTGTCTGTGGCGCGAGTATCCAAATTGGGTACTAGACTGTGTCCCAGTTGCTTGTGGCCTGGGAAAGCGGACGAGGACAGGCCAAAGACTTTGTACCCTGTACCAGCGTGGGAGACCTGGAGGAAGCTCCTGGCTCCTGGCTTCAGAACAGCCTAACTCTTGCCATTACAGACATTTCCAAGTGAACCAGCAGATGGAAGATCTGTCATTATTTTTCTCTGTGAGCTGACTTTCAAGTAAAAACAAATTCTTAAAACAAACAGCTAAGAAGTAACCCACTCAAAAGGTGGACCAAAGGCTGGAAGCAACATGTGGTCCAGACAGACACAGATGAAAGCAAAGACTGGGCGGATGCTGCGCATTGTTAACCGTCACACCGGTGGCAGGCACGACCACTGACAAGCACCCTGCAGCCCCAGGGTGGGGCTGAGCACCTGCAAGCCCTGGGGACCCCCATGCCCCGCGCCTGAGACCCCAGAGGTGACACGCTGCTCTAGAAACAGTGGGGCGTGCCCTCTTTTCTCCTTAAAGATTCATTTGCAAGGCAGAGGTACAGAGAGAAAGAGACAGGTGTTTTATTCACTGATTCACTCCCCAAAGGGCCCCAACAGTCAGGGCTGGACCAGACCGAAGCCAGAAGCCTGGACTCCATCTGGGTCTCCCACATGGGAGGCAGGAGCCCAAGCACTTAGGCCATCTTCCGCTGCTTTCCCAGGGAGCAGGGAAAGTTAGCAGGGAGCTGGCTTGGAAGTGGAGCAGCCGGGACTCAAAGCGGTGCCTGTGTGAGCTGTTGGTACAGCAGGTGGCAGCTCAGTCCTCCGCGCCACAAGGTGCGCATGTTCTGCCAAAGCAGCCCTCCCTCCTCTTCAGCCCTGGTGCTCCTGGCAACTGCCAGATGCCAAGCCAGGTCTCTGCAGAGGTGGGTACCTGAGGTGGGGCACAGCCAGATGTGTGCGGTGAGTGGGTGAGCAGACGGTGCCACAGGCAGCCTCCACCCCTCCCCACCCCCGCAGGTGCAGGCTGAGTGGCAGAAAGCCCACAGGACGTTAGCTGGAGGGGTTGTGGCCGGGTGCTAGGAGGCAGGAAGGAGAGTAGGCGGGTAGTCTAGAGACAGAACCAGCTGCATCTTGCCCATGGCATGTGTGACGTTAACGCATGGAGCCAGGCTCTGGCAAGAAGCTAACCGGGTGCAAGTTAGCGACTGGAGGGCAGGATCCAGCCAGCACTTGGGACCAGCCTGTCCTGTGTCGGAGGGCTGTGGGTTCAAGCTCCAGTTCCACTTTCGATCCAACTTCCTGGGAGGGACCAGACAGTGCCATCAGAACTTGAGTCTGCGCCACCCCCAAGGGAAGCCTGGCTCCTGGCTTCAGCCTGGCCCAGCCCCAGCTGCTAGAGACACGCTGAGCGTGAACCAGCACACGGGAGATCTCTCTCTCTCTCTCCGCCTTTTTTTCTTAAAGATTTATTTATTTATTTATTTATTTTATTATTATTATTTTTTTATTGGAAAGGCGGATATACAGAGAGGAGAGACAGAGAGGAAGATCTTCCGTCCAATGATTCACTCCCCAAGTGAGCCACAACGGTCGATGCTATGCCGATCCGAAGCCAGGAGTCTCTTCCGGGTCGCCCACGTGGGTGCAGGGTCCCAAAGCCTTTGGGCCGTCCTCGTCCACTTTCCCTGGGCCACAGGCAGGGAGCTGGAAGGGAAGTGGGGCTGCCGGGATAGAACCGACGCCTATATGGGATCCCGGGCATGCAAGGCAAGGACCCTAACCACTTGCGCCACCGCGCCGGGCCCCTCTCCGCCTTTCAAATGTGAATAAAAATGAACGAAAAAAAGAATGCAGCCCGTGCCCAGGCCCTAGCCTGGTAAGTGGAGAGCTGACTCCACGCAAATTCTAGGAGTCCCCTGCGCGGCAGCTTTGTGCAGTGACCAACCTGAATGACTGGACGTGTGCTCCCCGGCGCCTCCATGCTCACATCCCAGGCTGTGTTCTCCCTGCAGAGCTGGAGCTGGGCAGAGCGGCTCCCTAGGGCGCAGGGGTGAGTGGTGGGCTGTACATTAGCCAGACTGGCCTTGCTAATGGCTCCAAATGCATTTAGTGCTGAGGCTGCAGGCAGGGCTTTCGGGCCGAGGGGCTTAATGGCCTGCCTGCCAGGGCAGAAGAGGAACGGCCGGCCGGCCGCTCTCCCCGTGGCCACCCAGGCTGCATGGATGCCCCGCCCCTCAGGTCTGTCAGAGGGGCAACTGGCTCTGCCTGGCGGGCTTCACTTGTGGGGGCTGCGAGAGGGTCTGCTTCGTCCTGCTTTCCCCTTCCCCTGGTGCTGGGGACACTGACCGCAGTCCCCAGTGGGGGACCTGAGGCCCTTGTCATGCAAACGGTGACTGTGGCCACACATGGGGATGACCCTCCAGCCCTCCTGTGGGCACGGGGTGGGTGCAGGGTTTGGAGAGCGGGGCACAGGGTGGGGTGCAGGGACCTGCAGATGCAGCTGGCAAATATCAGGCACCCTCTGCCAGCTCTGGCACACTATCACAGCCAGACAGAACTTTCCAGGACATTCTCCACACCCTGCCTCCTTCCTACTTCCTGCCAGTATCAACTGGTCCTCCGTCGCGTGGCCAAGATGGGGTCAGGGACCACTCCCTAGGGGAAGTCTTGGCAGACCTCAGCAGGGGGGCTGGGGAGGAGGAGGTAGGGGAGGGACCCAGGAAAAGGGGAAACTGCCCAACCGCCACCCCTGCCCAGGCAACCGTGTTTTGGCAGGTTTTTGGCTGTGGCTCAGGTGCCCAGTCCGGGGGCTCCAACCCAACCAGCAACTCGAGTCCCCAGCATCCTATCACAAACCCATTTTACAACCAAGGAAGCAGAGTCTCTCAGAGGTCAGATAGCGTGGCCAAGGTCACTGCCACAGAACCCACGTTCACTGCCTCAGGGCCCACGGCCTGGAGCCCCAGAGACTGTGTAGAGGCCAGGTGGTGGGGCCCAGGAAAAACGTGCCCTGGGAGAGGGGCAGCCAGAGGAGCAGCCGGACTTCCTCCAGCCAAGGGCTCCAATTCCACAGGATGTGGCTTCCTGCTCAGTGGAGCAGGCCTGGGCTTCCTGTTGGCGGGCGGGGTGCACAGAGCTGCCTCCCCCTCTCAGCCAGCGGGAGCTGTGGCAGCTTCTGGCAAAAGATCCAGAAAGCGAGGGAAGCGGTGGGTCGCTGTGCGAAGGGGTCTGCGCGGGCACACACACACCCGTGTCTACCCTGGCCACGGGACCTGGGGGGCAGCGGAGCCCGAGGGCCCCTGTCCAGCCGCGTCCTTCGGCCAGGTTGCAGGCGCGCGCAGAGGCACGGTCCCGGGGTGCGTTTGCATGCACGCGCGCTCCCGGTCAGAAGCGCCGCGAGGCAGTGGCAGGTAAAGGGCGCGGGATGGCCACGCACGGCGCGGGGTGGTTTGCCAAGGTTTGGAGCACTTGCTCCTCAACCCCAACCCACCCAACCCCCTACCAAAGGCTTGGCTTTAGACTCAGAACCCCCATCCCAGGCAGGGTTTCCGCCTGGAACAGCCTGGGAGGATGTGGAGGAAAGCTCCAGGTCGCAGGTCCCTTCCCAAGCCCGGGGGAAGGGCTTTACAGGGGAGAGCTGCAGAGTGGGGCAGCCCTGGAGCAGAGCCAGGGAGCCCCCAAGGTGGAGGAGATACAGAGGGCTGCACCAGCTCCCCCACACACCTCCCCTGGTCGGGGGCGGGGCGGGGAAGAGCCAGTTAACACCCCCCCAATGGTCACGACCTGCCCCCCTCGGCTGCCCCCAAATCATCCTGAGGCCCATAACACAGTGACTGCTAGGGGAGGTCTGGGGAGAGCTTCTCTGGGGTGGGGCCTGTGAGCTGAAGGCCCAGCTTGGGTGGGATTCAAAGTCACAGCAGTGGCCAGCGCCAAGGCCCTGGGGCAGCCAGTGAGTTGTGGTGGAGCTGCCCCCTCAGAGCAGGAAATGCCTGGCTAGCTGGAATCCTCCCGGCCCCTCCCCCCGGCCCTTTGCCCTCGGCCCTCGCTGCCTGGTCAAGGAGCCGAGGTCAGGAGGAGGGGCTTAGCGCGCGCACACACACACACACACACACACACACAGAGCCCTGGTGCTTTTCCAGCACCTTTGGCCCAGAGTATTCTGGGTGGAGCCCCTTCCCCGTGGCTGCTGGGGGATGAGAAGGGATCCGGACTTGGAGAAGGAAGCAGGGGACAGGGTAGGCTGCAGGACAGGTTGGGAGATGTGTGGTTGTGTGTACGGTCAGCACAGGCTGTACATGGTAAACACACATACACACCACTGCGTTAGGTACGTGAATGGGTGTGACATGAGCCAGCCCCGCATGCGTGTGGACACACATGAACATGCCACCTGCGTGTGCTCACATGGACCTGCAACACGCCAGGACCTGTGAACACGCAACATGCGACCTGTGTGTGTGCACACGCCCACACTATGCGAGCGCGTGGACTCTGCAAAGGCCACCCCAACTGTCCTCAGCGCTTACGGTTCATTCATCCGCGCAGCCAGCATGCTGAGGCCTTGTCGGTGCTCAGTCCTGGAGAGGGAGGGGGCCATCGCAGACCAACCGGGAGAACTCCGAGTCTGACTCCCCCAATTTCATGGCATGGCGGGTGGGAGTCAGGGGTGGGATGCAGAGAACAGAGACGACCAGTGGCTCAGCTTTTGTTTTAAGATGTATCTCTTTGCTTACTTATTTTAGATATTTATTTGTTTGTATTGCAAAGTCAGAAAGGAGGAGACACAGAGAGGAAAATCTTCCATCCGCTGGTTCACTCCCCAAGTGGACGCAATGGCCAGAGCTGAGCCAATCTGAAGCCAGGCGCCTCTTCCAGTTCTCCCATGTGGATGTAGGGTCCCAAGGCCTTGGGCCATCCTCTACTGCTTTCGCGGATCATAAGCAGAGAACTGGATAGGAAGAGGGGACGCTGGGACAGGAAGCGATGCCCATATGGGATCCTGGCACCTGTAGGTGGAGAATTAGCCAGCTGAGCCATCAGGCCAGCCCCAGATGCATTCATTTATTTATATGAAAGAGCTACAGAGAGAGTGGAGAGACAGTAATCTTCCATTCCCTGAGTGGTCCCAAAGACCAGGCCTGGGCAAGACCCAAGCCAGGAGCCAGAAACTCCATCCAAGTCTCCCACATGGGTACAGGTACACCCAGACTTGGACTCTCTGCTTCCTCAGATGCATTCGCAGGGTGATGGATGGGACGTGGAGCAGGTGGGACCCGAACCAATGTCTGTGGTGGATCTGTTGCAGGCAGTGGCTTAACTAGCTATACCACAGCTTGGGCTCAGCCTTTAATGACCTTGATCTCTGTTGGCCTGCAGGAGGAGGTCGTCTGGGGGGCTGCTCAGAAGAGCTGTCCTGGGAATGACATTGGCTAATACCATGGGGGAGGCGATAGAGGCACAGACAGGCCGAGGGGCATGGGTGGGGTCCGCTGGTTACCCAAGCCCGGGACCACCCAATCCCTGCCCCCACTGGGACTTCTCTCCTTCTTGCACCCTGTACCCTTGAGCTCCCAGCATGCATGAGTGCCCTCCGGTCATGTCAACACTGGGCTCTGGTCGGCTGCTGACAGGGCCTGGCGCGGAAGCAGCAAAGCGGCTCACACTCTGCTCACACTCTGCCCCATCGCTGCTCACAGCCCTCAGTTTCTCAGGGCAATGTGTGGCTGCCAGCAGCACCTGCCCCTGCAGCGTTGCTTCCCAGGGCAGACCTGGGCCACCCCGTGCTCCTCCAAGCCAGCGGGCCCCTTGGAAGGATCCTAGCACGCGGCAGCGACTTCCACCCCCACATCTGTTCTGTGTGGCTGTACCACACCACAATCTCTGGCATCCCTCCTTGTTCCCCATGCCCCACGCTAATCTCCCGCAGCCCTGCACCGCGTGAGCTCCTCACGCCTGTACCTCACCTGCCCTACACGCTCCCTGCAGCATGTACCATACCACCGCCACCCACCCACCCCCAGCCCTTCATCAAGCTCTGGACAGGGCAGTGAAGAGCAGGTGCATCCCCCCTCCACCCCCCGCCGCTGCTTCGCTCATTGATCCAAAGACACTCTTCCTTTTCCTCGGGCGCTTCTCTGAAGGATGCAAAAATCGATGCCTGTGGAAGAGCAGGGGGTGGGGAAGGCGCGGACAGCGCAGAGAGCAAAGCGAGGCGCGGGGGTGGGGGGAGGCAGAGGCCTGGGTGCCCCCACCCACCTCCAGTGGGGGCCAGTCGGGGCCAGAGGACTGCTGTGTTTGTTCTGATTCTGTTCCCAAGACAGAAGCTACGTGCCTCTCCCCAGAGCTGGCCTCCCGGTGCCCGCACTCGTTTGCGGCCTTTCGCCTCCGCATGGGCTGCTTCGCTGGACCGGCTCCCCGGGGGCTTTGCTTGCTGTTACCTTCTGCTGGAGGCTGGTGACCTCAGTAGCCTGCACCCTCGGACTTCGCCGATGACAAACTCTCACTCTTTTCTTCTTCTCTTTCCTCCTCTTCTTTTTAAAGATGCATTTTATGAAGGGGCCAGTGTTGTGGCATAGCAGGCTACACTGTCATCATATGGGTGTCCTTCGCAGTCCAGGTTGTTCTATTTCCCATCCAGCTCCCTCCCAATGCACCTAAGAAAGCAGCAGAGGTTGCCCCAAATGCTTTCAGGTTAAACCCCTATCCTTGCATCAGCATCCCATGTGGGCCCCAGGGAAGGCAGAGGAAGATGACCTAGGTCCTTGGACTCCTGCCATCCACTGGGAAGATCTGGCTCCTGGCTTCGGCCTGGCTCAGTCCCAGGCATTGCAACCAGCTAGGGAGTGAACCAATACATGGAAGACCTCTCTCTCCATGTTGGCATTGTGTGGGGTTATTTCTTTGAAAGTCAGAGTGGCACCGAGAGAGTGAGAGACAGAGACAAGTCTTCCATCCACCAGTTTACTCCCTTAGTGGCTTCAACAACTGGGGCTAGACCAGGCCAAAGCCAGGAGCCAGGAGTTTCTCCCAGGTCTCCCACGTGGGTGCTGGTCCCAAGGCTTTGGGCCGTCCCGTGCTGCTTTCCCAGGCCACAAGCAGGGAGCTGGATGGGAAGTGGAGCAGCTGAGACATGAAGCAGCATCCATAGGGGACGCCGGCACTTGCAGAAGGATTAGCAAATTGAGCCAATGCCCTGGGCCTGGTTGTGTGCTTTCAAAGCCAGGTCTTAAGAAGGCTGGGATGGACTGGTGCCATGGTATTGTGGGTAAAGTTGCCACTGGGGTGCCAGCATGCCATAGGAGTCCCAGCCTGTGCTACTGTGCTGCACCCTCCCTGTTAACATTGTATCCTGTTGGTGTTGCTGGAATGAGGCCTGGGTCTGGACACTGTCTTGTTCTCTGTGCTGCAGCCTCAAGGGAGCGGTGTTGATGTCTGATTGTCCTGGGGGAGTCCTGTGTGGATGGCACCCCAGTGGCAGGAACAGGTGTGGATGACATCACATGGTGCCAGGGAGGCAATGCCATCTCCTGGAAATGGGTAAGCCCTGGTGTGTCCTTACTACCTCCCTCCAGCTCCATCACCTCAACGTCACCCCACCGGGGACCCAACTTCCAGGACAAGTCACAGGAGAGCAGCCCCTGGTGACCCAGACAAGACTGGCCGGAGAACCTCCCAGCTGAGCCCAGCCCGGACAGCAGGCTTGGGCAACGTGGACAACTGGACACCAAGAGGGATTTTGGACTTGCCCACAAAGAAGCCTCCACCACCAACACTAAGGCTAGAAGGTGATGTGGGCATAGGAAATGCCAACCTAAACGCAGGGCAACGAGGCCTTTCTAGTTGTACATCAGAGGACTTCACCCACTGGCCCTGGCTGAGAGGCTGAGTGAAGCCTAGAAAGGAGCCAGGCCCACTGTCGCCAGCCCGTGACACAAGAAACACTGGGCACGATTGAGGTGAGCATTGGCTGTAGCATCAACAAGCACAGTGACAAGTGTTGGACTGAAACGGGGTGACTAAGAGATGAAGCTTGCACTGCCCAGGGTTGCAGATTTACACTGTGTGAAGTCAGTTACACACGTGAACGTGGGAAGACAGGGGTGAGTGCCAGAGCTCAGGGTGAGGACCTTGGGTGGAGGGGCTCATGGTGGGGACCCTGGGTGGAGGGGCTCATGGTGAGGACCCTGGGTGGAGGGGCTCATGGTGGGGACCCTGGGTGGAGGGGCTCATGGTGAGGACCCTGGGTGGAGGGGCTCATGGCTGGGACCCTGGGTGGAGGAGCTCATGGTGGGGACCCTGGGTGGAGGGGCTCATGGTGAGGACCCTGGGTGGAGGAGCTCATGGTGAGGACCCTGGGTGGAGGGGCTCATGGTGAGGACCCTGGGTGGAGGAGCTCATGGTGGGGACCCTGGGTGGAGGGGCTCATGGTGAGGACCCTGGGTGGAGGGGCTCATGGCTGGGACCCTGGGTGGAGGGGCTCATGGTGAGGACCCTGGGTGGAGGGGCTCATGGTGGTACAAATGGCCTACAACAGCTGCTATGACTGCTTGTGGGTTCCAGCTGCTGCCCTTTGGTTCCAACTCCGTGCTAATATGCCTGAAGAAGCCGTGGAAGATGGCCCAAGTGCTCAGCCTTGGGGGAAGGAGTTCCAGGCTCCCAGCACAGTCCCGGCGCAGCCTTACTGGTTACAGGCATTTGGGGGAATGCACTAGTGGATGGGAGATCGTTGTTTCCCTCTCTCTCTCCATTCTGTCTCTGCTTCAAACAAAGTCACACAGATTGCGCTATTTTTTTGTTTGTTTGTTTGTTTTTGAAGCCCTGAGGAGTCCGCAGTGGAGGTGAACTTGGCCGTTCATGGGCCGGACGTAGTCTCTTGCACTGGAGTCTGGTCGCATGTTGCTTCCCTCTGGAGTCCCATCAAGTCCCTGAGTGTACCGTGAGTTCCTGCTTTCTTGAACTCATCTGAGCACTGTTCCTGTTTCTGGGGACACAGAGGTCCAAGCAGCACAGCTGCTGGAATTTCCTGTTGGTGTCAAGATCCTCCACAGGCTGTTTGTGGGGTCCTGTCACCTGCCAAGTCCTAGTTAGAGGACCTGCTGTATTCTCAAGACAGACACTGGTCCTTCTGGTGGCCCCAAACTGGGTATTTGGAAGAACTTGCCTTTGAAAAAAAAAAGAGATTTTTTTTATTTATCTGAAAGGCAGAGTGATGGGGAAGAGGAGACAGAAAGAGAAAAAGTCGGCAGGGGGGATCTTCCATCCATTGGTTCACTCCCTCAAATGGCCACAAATGCCAGGACTGGTCTAGGCTGAAGCCAGGGGCCTGGAACTCCTTCTGGGTCTGCCACATGGACAGCAGGGGCTCACCCACTGGGCCATCGTCCACCGATGGACGAGGAGCAGGGAGCTGGATGGGAAGTGAGTCAGCCGGGACTGGAGCCGGCACCCACGTGGGATGCTGGCGTCATGTTGCATCACAATACTGGTCCCAGACTTTGCTTTCAAAAAGCATACCAGACCTAACACCCCTCTCCTTGGAAGCGGCTCTTTGCCGCCTTCCAGCACTTTCTGCACCGATGCTGTCTGCTCTTCCTCTGCCTGTTGAGTTGGTGTGATACCGAGTATGTTCCCTCTAAAGTATCTATTAATTCACACTTTCAAATGTGTTCTCCTAAGCGCTTATTTAATGTAACTATCATCAACATTTCTTTTTCCCGTCCTGTTGTGACATCACTTCTCGCCACTGTCTTCCTCAGGTCTCTTGGAAATCTGCCTCGTTTCTTGGACTTTCAGAGAGCGAACCATGGCATCTGCGTCCGCTTCTCCTCTGTCTTTCTCTACTCCAGTGGGTGAAGTTCTGCTGTTACTGACTCCTCCCTTCTCCTTCCCGTGGCTTTATTTTGTTGTTCTTTTTTCCTGGTATCCGAGGTGTCCTAATTTATTGTCATCTGCCCTTCTTACTGAAGGAAGTGGTGTGGCTTGGCACGTGCCCTCCCGCTGCAGTCTCACCACTTTCCCCGGGCAGCCAGTGGTGTGGCCTTGGCCGGCTTATTTCTCAGGTTTTATCTCAACTGATTGATCAACATGAGCTTTCCGTTGTCAAATGGTTGGCTTTATAATTTAAACTTTTGTTAATCATTTCTGGCTTAATTGTGCCGTGGTCAAAGAAATGTCTGCTTTGGGGATTCTATTGGATTTTTCTTTATGGCCTAATACAGGATCAATGTTTATAAATGTTTGATGGGTTCTGGCCAAAGAGTCAGTAGCTTTTATTGTTTGGGTACCGGGGCCAATCATTCAATCAACCTTATTAATTGCATGGTTCTGATTGTACACAGCCACGGACGTGGGTGGAAGGGTGCGGGCCCACGTCCTCCTGCTCCAGGGAGCATTAGCAGGGAGCTGGATGTGAACTGGGGTGGCAGGTGGTGAGCCGCCTCCGGCTCTGAGTGACCAGGGCCCCGCGGCAACTCGGCCCCTCCATTGACACAGTGGCCAGTCCCTGTTCATGACTTCTGCCTTGGAGTCTGGTATAAACGATGCTCCATTTGCCGTCATTTGACTTGCGTGGTCCTTTGTCCAGTCTTTGAATTTTTCTATGTCCCCTGGAATGTATTTCCTGCAGGGACTGCCAAGTTGGCTGGCTCAGTGGTTTCGGGCCAGGATCGGCTCCACAGCTTCTGGTCGAGAGGCAGGAAAAAACTGCAGAATTCCCACCTGCTGCTGCATCCCAGATGCCCCGTCAGCCCAGAGCCGGCTGGGGCTGCAGCGAGAGCCCTAACTGGGAGTTCAATCCAGGGAGGCAGGGGTCAGCAGCAGGGATGGAGAGAGAACCCAGGTACTTCACATGAGAGAAAAACCTTTTTTTAAAAAAAAAAAATTTATTTTGATTTGAAAGGTAGAATTACAGAGAAAGGAGAGAGAAGGAGGCCTTCCATCTGCTGGTTCACTCCCCAAATAACCACAGTGGCCAGAGCTGGGCTGGTTTGGTACCAGGAGCCAGAAGCTTCTGCAGGGCTCCCACGTGGTGCAGGAGCCAAGGGTGCAACCCTTCTCCACAGCTTTCCCAGCATAGTGGCAGGGAGTGAGGTGAGAAGTGGAGCAGCTGGGACTCGAACTGCCACTCTGATACGGGATGCTGATGACCCAAGTGGCCAAGTTTAACCTGCCGAGCCGCAGTGCCCCGTGCATCCTTGTCTCTGCTAGGGTACACCCATTTGGATGCGAGGCCCACCCAGTTTGTTCAGGACCATCTCAAGTTGAGGTCCTTCAGCTCGTGACCCTTGTAAATATCCTTCTTTCAAAGAGGGTTCGTGAACTCCCCAACCCCTGCCCTGCTCAGCCACCTGCCACTCCCCATGCTGCCAGGTCAGCCTGTTCCAGGCCCAGGTGCCCCCTGCTCCCTGCTGCTCCCACCAGTCCCTGCATGGCTCCCACCGCCCACCCCCCTGGCCGCCTGCATTTGCTGGTGTGGTTTGGGATGGTTGCTTGACTGACCACCTGCTGTGGGCCTTTTGCCTCCTGACACAGCAGGAAGCAGTTGGGCCCCCCAGCTGCACTGCAGGGCCACCATTCCCATTTGTGCTCCTGCTGTCTGGTCAAACTGGCACCTGGGGACCCCGGGCCTGGCCTCCACCTGAGCTATGTGCAGATAATAGGATTCCGTGAGCTGAGAAGATTAAGACACCTGTGTTGTGGCATAGCACATTAAGCCACTCTGTATTGCCAGCAGACCATATGGGCACCAGTTTGAGTCCCAGCTGCTCCACTTCCCATCTGGCTCTCTGTTGATACCCCGAACCTGACGCCCCCTGTGCCCTGTGGCTGCAGAAGGCCCTGCATGTGGCTGCCCCACCCAACCCTGCCACACTCACTTCTTCCAGCACCAGGCAGACTGGTCCCAGCGGTCAGAGCCAGGGCAGACCGGAGGCTGCTATGCCCAGCAGCCTGAGGCAGGCCTGTGTGCCCCCACATCCTCCATGTTGGAGCTGGGGTTCTGGATGCAAACAGCCTCCCCTGGCAGGGTCAGGCAGGGGCGTGGAGGGAAGGGCTGTGCCAACCCAGGTTGTGGGAGGGGACTTCTAGAAGGTTCCGAAGGGAAGTGACCAGGGAGGCCTCCTGAGTCTCCAGCCCCTGGCGTTGTCCACAGGTGCCCAGGCCCACTGTCCTGCTGCCTCTCCCTATGTCCGGTTGTCCCTCCGTCCCTCTGTCCTGTACCCCTGAGGGCAGGCCTGGGGCTGGCGCCGCAGCATTAGGCAGGCAGTGCAGCCTCGGCGCTTTACAATTTTCTCTTTGGTTGATCTTAATTTTAAAATGATGTCCAATTAACATGGCTGACTTTCGTAAATGAAGAAAGATGCTAATTTTACTTTTTTTTTTTTTTTGAGAAAAGAACAAATGCTGTCTTTAGTTCCCTACAACACAATCAGAATGCCATTCAGCCTGGAGACTAGGATTTCCTCTGCAGGTGGGGGACTGGGATGGGGGGCAGCTGGCTTCGCTTCAGGGCCTTCGTGGTCCAGGCAGGGAGACCCAGGGCAGTGAAGAGGGGCCCAGAACAGAAGCTGGACGAGCCAAGCACTGGTCACGGCGGTCAAGTTGCCGCCTGGGGTACCCACACCCAGGGCGACAACAGAGAGTTTGGGAGCTGGGACTTTGCTGGAAGGGGTGGGGTGGTTCAGGTCTGTGTCTCCATGTGGCACTCTTGCCAACCTGTTGTAGCCTCACTCAGTGTGGTGGCTCCACCCAAGGTCACCAAGGCCCCAGGAGGCTGGCACGGGCTAGGGGTGTGAGCAGCCACCCAGCAGGTGTCTGTGAACGAGGTCCTTCCTTCTTTTTGTTTTAATCCATTTGTATTAGGGAGAGAGACAGAGACACCGAGAAATCTTCCATCTGCTGGCTCACTGCCCCAGATGGCCAGGGCCAGGCCGAGGCCAGCGTCAGGAGCTCCGTTTGCACGCGTGCCAGTTACGCTGAGCTGGAGTGCAGCAAGTCACAGGAACGGACTCTGGACTGCAATTGCGAGCTGCAAGCGGCTGCCCGGGGTCAGGCCCCACACACCCCACTTCCCAGGGAAGTGGAGCAACCAGGAAATGAACTGGAGCCCATATGGGATGCCTGCCATCACTTGGAGGTGAAGGATTAGCCATTTGAGCCATTGACACAGGCCCTGGGTTTGAAACACTAAGACAGGCCCAGAATATCTAGAATCTTGTGACACAGATCTAGAACTGAGGGGGGCCACGGGGTCCTGTTTCTTTAGGGGGTGGGGCAGGCCTGGAGAGGGTGTGCCCTGTGTGTGCTTGCATGTTCATATGTCCACATGTATGTGCAGTGTATACGTGTACAGGGGGTTGGGAACAGGAAGGGGGTGGTACTGCAGCTGTCTGCAGCCCTGGAGGGCTCGGGAACTCAGAGCTGTGCCCACTGCGGCAGTGGGACTAGG
This sequence comes from Ochotona curzoniae, assembly GCF_017591425.1. NCBI lineage: Eukaryota > Metazoa > Chordata > Mammalia > Lagomorpha > Ochotonidae > Ochotona > Ochotona curzoniae. The sequence goes on from NW_024467106.1 coordinate 4,463,447, forward strand.
GCTGGGGCACGTGGCAGAGCTAGCCCAGTGAGGGGCAACAGCCCAGGCTTAAAGGAGCTGCAGGAACCAGGGCCTGCTGGGAGGGCTCAGTCCTTGCCAGCAAGCTGGTGCCCAGGCCCCATGGCCCCCAACCCTACAGGGTGCCCCTCACCCTCACAGCTGCAAGGAGAGGGGAAGGAGTGTGCAGTCAGGGCAACGCTGGACCTAGTGGGGCAGGGGCGGCAGCGGAGAGCCCTGCCTGCTGTGACCTTCCACACTGCCCCGCCTTCCACCCTCACCGGCAGGTGCGCCCGGCTGTTCTGAGTCACCTGTACCAGCCCGCTGGCCCTTCTGGGACTCAGTTTTCCCCTCTAGAAGGGGGCCTCTCCAAGCTCATTCCCGGGCTCAGGCCTGGGCCTGGACCCTGCGGGCACACCTCCAGGCACTAAGGTGCTTCTGTACCCGCTGGCTCTCCCACACCCACACACACACCTTGGCCCCTCTCAGCACCTGCCGTTCCCCTGACAGGTAAGCAAAATGAATGAGGGCTGCCAGGCCTTCCCGGGGGCCCTCAGCCTGCAGCCATGTGCCCCTGCTCTGCCTGAATGGGGTTGGGGTGGGCACATGCCTGCGGGGACCTTCTGATCCAAGGCCCAGGGCCGAGGGCTCTTACTCTGCCTGTGGCTGATTGATACGCAGGCAATTGATGGGCTATCAATGATTACCTGCTGGCCTCCCAGGGACCGTCTCCACGCCCCTTCCCGAATGTCACCCCAGGTGCCCCAACCCCAGCCGGGAGGGGCGGGGTGGAGCTCCTGGACTCCCTGCTTTTCCTCCGTTGCCACGGAAACGGCCCTGCCCAGCTCCTGGGAGTCCAGATGCCTGGCCTTCTGCCCCAGCCTCTCCCAGGTGGGGACCCAGAGATGGGAGTCCAGGGGAGCAGAGCGGTGGGGGACAAGAGAGACGCGGTCCAGAAAGATGAAGCCTTCAGGCAGACAGGCTCGAGGACAGAGTTGGGAACACCAACGGCAGGACAGGCTGGGCAGAGGGGGAAGGAGGGGTGTGGAGGGCAAGGGAGCGTGGGGAGAGGCGGAGGCCTGGCCAGGAAGGCCCCAAAGAGGCGAGAGGGGTGGGGGAGAGTGCCCCCGGGGGGGTGTGAGATAAATATTTATAAACGGAGACTTTCTAAATTCTTTCGGCTTTTCCCTGGTAAATTATTCATCTGCGCCTCCCTCTCCCCTCCTGGGTGCTGAAGGAGATGCTGGGGTGGAGGGCGGAGTGCTTCCTTTCAGGATGTCCCCTCCTCTTCCTCCTCCTCTCCCCCTCCCTCCGGTGGAAGCTGGGCATGGGTTGGGGGCTGGGGGTAGCAGGAGGCCGGGCCCCCCCCCCCCCCCGGCTTCCCCATCACACAGGCCAGTGGTGGGACCGGACCCTCCTGGGCTGTCACACACTGCCCGTGGGGACTGGCCCCTGGGTGGGGCTTGGACAGCCCCTCGGCTGACCCAGCCTCAGTTTCCCCTCCGTAGGGAAAGGCGGGGATCTAGACCCGGCCCTCTGGGGTCGGGTGCGTCCTGTCTGAGACTGTCAGTCCTCACAGCTGAGGGGCACAGTGGGCGTGTGGGGGACAGGCCACACAGTTGGGCTGTGAGCCCCTGGAGCCGCTTGCTATCTGCACACTGGATGCCCCCCACCACCCTGACCTGATCATCATGGCTGTCACCAGTGCACTGCCGGGACCTGCCACCTGCTGCCACCCTGCCCCTTGAGCCCCAGGCTGCCCCCTGCTGCCCCAGCCTGCAGATGGAAGGTTGGCACTCCGGTTGGATGTGGGGATACGCCATCACCACAGGAGGGGTGTCTCCCACCCCTGCTTCCTGTGCTCCAGCAGGGAATCCCCGTGGCAGGGCCCCGGTCTCAGTGCTGCTGGTGGGAACCTCATGGCCTTCTGTCTTTAAACAGCAGTGGGAAATTCCACCCTGGACCAGGACCAGCTACCAGCGCTTCCTGCTGCCTGGCAACTTCCTGCTGAGCCAAGCAGTAGCTTTCAGAGCCATCACAGGCCCAGAGCGGCCAGGCCAAGGCCACTGCCAGCCCAGCCAGCAGTGCTTCACTTGAAAAAAAAGTTTATTTATTTGAAAGGCAGCGTTATGAAAGAGGAGACGCACACACACAGAGATCTTCCATCTGCTAGTTCACTCCCCAGATGTCCTCAACAGAGCTGAGCCAATCTGAAGACAAGGAGCCTCTTTGGGGTCCATGGAGGATGCAGGGGCCCAACCACTTGGGCCATCCTCCACTGCTTTCCCAGGCACGCTAGCAGGGAGCTGGCCAGAAGTGAAGAAACCAGGACTCAAACCTGCACTCACATGGATGCAGGCGAATACGCGAAGGCTTCACCTGTTACAACACCCAGTCCAAATTTTTATTGCAGAGAAAAGGACATGCAGAGGAGATGCACTTTCCAAGGGGCCATTATGGCTGGAGCTAAGCCTATCTGAAGCCAGGAGCTTCTTCTGATCTCCCCCATGGGTGCAGGGTCCCAAGGTTTTGGGCCGTCCTCCACTGCTTTCCCAGGCCACAAGCAGGGAAGAGGAGCAGCGGGGATATGAACCCACACCCATATGAGATCCCAGCTCATGCAAGGCAAGGGCTTTAGCCACTACGCTACTGCACTGGCCCTCCTAGCCTAAATTTTTATTATGCTTTTTTTTTTAAAAAAACTTAAGATAGCATAGTCTCTCCAGAACTCAGCACTCAGGACCTGGGGCATGGGGGTGGCTGAGCCAGCACTGTCAGTGCTGGGGTCATGGCCCCAAGATCGGGGGCTGGGGCGGCTGTTCGGGCTTCTCTGTCGCATGTGCAGGCCTGGGGGTCCAGCACCCCCCCCCCCGGTCCCTGCAAGTCCAGTTCCCATTGCACCAGCAGCTCTTCTTCAAAGCCCCTCCCAACACTGGAGGCAGCACCTGTCCCCCAGACCCCACATGACAGGCTGCTCCAGGCACTCAGCTTTAGGGAAAAAAAAAATGTATTTATTAGAAAGGCAGAGTTACAGAGAGAGGGAGACAGACATACATCCGCTGGTTCACTCCCTACATGACCACAGCAGCCAGGGCTGGGCCAGGCTGGAACCAGGAGCTTTGTCCAGGTCTCCCGTGTAGCGGGTCAGGGGCCCAAGGACTCCGGAGTGAACCAGTGGGTGGAACATTCTCTTGCCACTCCTGTGTGTGTGTGTGTGTGTGTGTGCAAGCATACATGTATGCACCTTGTGTATGTGTAAATGTATGTATGTATCTGTGTGTGTCTCTGCCTTTGGTGAAGAAAGTCTTCCTGCCTGCCGGAGCCAATGCCCAGCACACCTCCAGGAGGGACCCGCTGAGGCCATCTGTCTGGCAAAGGTGCCCCCTGGGGTGCCTGGGACTCGCTGTGTCCCTGTCAGCACTGGGTCAGCTCTGCCTCACGTGTCCCCGTGTCTCTGACACTCTGCTTTCCCAATACATCTAGAATTATGAAGAATCACTGAGTTCAATAAGAGCAGCCGGCCGGGCAGGTAAGACTGCCAGTGCTGGGCAGACGAGCTTCCCTCGCTGAGCTGCTGGTGGGAAGGTGACCGTGATGAGGGCGCCTCCCTCCAGCACGACTGGTGAGGTTACATGATGTCCCCAGGCCCCGGGCCGCGCGAGAGGTCCAGTCACGGACACCATCTCTGCAGGCAGGCAGTGTGAGCAGGCTGGGTTTCCATCCGGGGCAACCCAGGCCCAGAGAGCCAAGGCCTGTCTGTCCAGGGTCCCTCCTTCTGCCCTGCCAATGTGTGCCAGGGAGGTAGGGGGCGGAGCATTATGTGGCTTCCTCTTACTGGCTCAGCCTCTCCCAAGAAGAGAGAGACAGGCTTCCAGTGCGTGTCCAGGTATGTCCCCTTTTATATGTTTTTAATTTGAAAGGCAGAGAAAGAATCTTCCAGGCACTGGTTCACTGCTCCGATGGCTGCCACAGCAGGGCTGGGCCAGGCATCTGAAACGCCATCCTCATCTCTCTGTGTGTGGCAGGGACCAAGGCACTTCAGCTGCCACCTGTTGCCTCCCGGGATGTGTTCACAGGAAGCTGGGTCTCTGAAGGGCAATGCAGGTGTGCCAAGCAGTGGCCCAATGCCCTGCACCACACCTGCCCTTTGGCATTTTAGCTTCTTCTAAAGGCAACTTTAAAGAAAGAGGAAACTTGGGGCCGGCGCCATGGCATTGCAAACTGAGCCTCCACCCATGGCGTTGGCATCCCAGCCGGCTACTCCGCTTCCGATCCAATGCTCTGCAAATGCAGCTGGGAAAGCAGTCAAGGACAGCCTTGGGACCTGCATCCTCGTGGGAGACCCGGAAGAAGCTCCCGGCTCCTAGCTTTGGATCGGCTCAGCTCCGGCCACTGTAGCCACTTGGGGAGTGAATCAGCAAATAGAGCACTCTCTCTCTCTCTCTCTCTCCTTCCTCCATTGTAGCTCTACCTTTCCAAGCAATTAAGTCAATCTTTAAATTTTTAAAAATTATTTTTTTCTAAAATAAGTCAATCTTTAAAAAAAAAAACTTTTTCCATGTAGTCACTGTAGACCTCCAGATTGGCAGTGTCACGCACACGCCCGTTGCTGCCCAGCCACCATCACCCCACCCCGCCCCACCCACCTTCTTCCCTCTTAAGAACTGAAGCTTTGGGCTTGGTGTAGTAACCTAGCAGCTAAAGTCCTTGCCTTGTGCGTGCCGGGATCCCATATGGGCGCCAGTTCTAACCCTGGAGGCCCTGCTTCCCATCCAGCTCCCAGCTTGGGATGGAAAAGCAGTCAAGAATGGCCCAGAGCCTTGGGACCATGCATCCGTGTGGGAGATCCAGAGGCTTCTGGTTTCGGTTTGGCTCAGATCCGGCTTGGAGAATGATTCAGCGGACAGAAGATCTTTCTCTCTGTCTCTCCTCCTATCTATAAATCTGATTTTCCAAAAAAAAAAAAAAAAGGTGAAAAACTGTCCACAAGGAGCAGCCCCCCATCCCCCGCCCAGGCAGCTGCCATCCCACCCTCCGTCTGTGGCTTTGGTCTCTCTGGGCTTGGTCAGGAGGCTCCCCTGGTGCAGACCCTTTGTCCCTGGCTTTGGGTCCACTGAGCATGGTCGGTTCCGGAGCAGGTGCCAGAAGCTCCTTCCCATTCTCAGCTGAATCATATTCCAAGTTTTGTGTTTCTGTGCACGGAAGGAGTCTTGGGTTTGCTGTAGCCTTTTTTTTTTTTTTAATGATGTATTCATTTTTATTGGGAAGGCAGATATACAGAGAGGAAGATCTTCTGTCCGCTGGTTCACTCCCTAAGCGGCCGCAACGGCTGGAGCTGAGCCAATCCGAAGCCAGGAGTCTCTTCTGGGTGTCCCACGCAGGTGCAGGGTCCCAAAGCTTTGGGCCATCCTCGACTGCTTTCCCAGGCCACCGGCAGGGAGCTGGATGGGAAGCGGGGCCACCGGGATTAAAACTGGCAACCATACGGGATTCCAGGCACGTTCAAGGCAAGGATTCAAGGCAAGGATTTTAACCACTACGGTACCACACCGGGCCCTGCTGTAGCCTTTTAACTGACTGGAATCCTCAAAGGGGGTGCCTCTTGGCCCACCCCAGTTCCCTTATGCTGGCCCTGAGCAGGAGCGGAGCTGGGCCCTTCCAGCTCAGCTGACCTGGGATCTTGAGTCTCCAGCCAGCTGGAAAGGAAGCAGCCCTCCCCTGCCCCCCGAGGCGGAGCTGGGATTACCTCCACAAACACCTCTGGGAGGTGTGTGTGCAAAGTATGGCTGACCGGAGTGCGGACACTGTGGCCGGAGAAACCCAGGCCGGTTCCAGGTCCTTCCCCAGCCCAGGGAATGGCCCTGGACACAGTGAGCGCCTGCTGAATGCTGCCCACCACCAGCAACGCTGTCCTCCGAGTCACTCCCAGCTTCCTGCCTGCGTCCAGCCCTCGATGGCTGCCTGGCACGCAGGACCATCCACCACACTTGCCTGGGCGGCTGGGCACTGCTGGGCTCACCCTGCGGACACTATCCAGTTCCTCCCCGCCACAGCCGTCTCTGGGGCCGCCCTCTCTCCCACATTCCCACAGCACCCCCATCTGTGCTGCCCCTAACCCCTGTGTTTCCCCCATCTCACCCCTTAAATCTGAAAAGGCTCTGCCCCTCCTCAAACTCTGCTCCCTGGGAAGCCTGTGGGGATGCCCTCTGTGTCCCCCACACAGCCCGAGGGTCCCCTCCCACCCACAGCTGCTGAGGTTACGAGGAGGTCACGTCTCCCCTGACATGCGCCCCGGGAGGCCACATGCCTTGTTTCCCACAGAGGACAAGCACAGTGGCAACTGCAGGTAGCAGTCAGCTCAGAGGATCGCTTTCCAGAAAAGTCTTGACCCAGGAAACTCATATTCAACCACAATGAGCCTTCGGTCATCCAGCAAAAGTTTTGTTTTGACCATTTTATTTGTTTCTTTAGGAGACAGAATCACACGGAGAGAAGGAGAGACAAAGAAAGGAGAAGGGTCCTCCATGGACTGGCTCACAGCAGAGATGGTTCCAACAGCCGGGGCTGGGCCAGGCTGAAGCCAGGAGCCAGAGCTCCATCTGAGCCTCCCACGTGGGTGCAGGGGCCCAAGGGCTTGGGTCTTCAACCTCTGTCCCCTTCCCAGGCGCATGAGCAGGGAGCTGCAGCAGCGGAGCTGGCAGCGCAACTAGCAGCTATGTGCTGCGCCACCGTGCACAACTGCCGGCTGCGGGCTCTGCGCCCTCCTGCAAGCACGGACCTTGTTTTGGCCAGGGGAGAGAACTCAGGCGTGGGGCAGGAAGTCCAGGCTGCGGGCCGAGTCTGATCCCGACCACGAGAAGACCCTGCTATTTGCATCCATGCATCAAGGTGACCGTGGGGGCTGTTGGCACACACGGGTGTTCCCTGACACCCACATACAGCCCCTGCTAGCCCTGGTGTGCCCATTGGCACACAGTCACACACACAGAGGGCCACCCGCTTCCCCAACGGGCACCAGGTCTACAGCAAGCTGTCTCTGCTGCTGAGCTGCCACAGCCCCTGTCGGAGTCGCCTCTGCCCCCTGCCCAGCTGCAAACGCGGGGTCCTTGTGAGAGTAGCCCCTTACCCTGCGGTTCACACAGTCCTAGGGCTCAGGCTGCTGCTGCCTTCGGCTCCCCAGTGGCAGGGAGAGGGAGGGCAGGGCTCTTCGCAATGCACACACACTCACACATAGACACATCCACAGCACACACATTGGCACGTGTGTGTGTGCATAACACACTCCACAAGAGAGAAATGACCGTGGGGACAGGGCAGCACCCCGCGTGGCTGCCCGTGAGGACCAGGCCCCTCTGCCTCCCCAGCCTTGCTTTCCCTCGCCCCTCGGGGCTGGGACCGCTGCTCTGCAGCTGAGCGAGCGCGGCCGCCCCTCTCTCAAGGTGACCGTGGGGGCTCCCCCACCCCGTGCCACACACTCCTCCTCCACCCCCCCCCCCATTTTGCATATATTGAAATCTCCTCTGTGGGTTCCCAGGCTCTCTCCCTCCTCAAAGAGAGAGGGAGAAATTACACAGGCCGTCATCTGTCTCCGTCCTCGCACCCCATCTATCAGGACCGCCGCGCCCGTCGCCTCCAATGCGGCGCGCGCCCGGGACGGCCGCTTTAATGGGGCGCCGCGTGTGGCTGCGCGGCGGCGCGGTGGGCGCAGGCGGCCGGCATTTGCATACATATTAAACGGAGCAGTAAAAAATGCAGACGCGCAAACCATTCGGACGGCTCCTCGGCACACAGCCTGCCAGGAAATCAATCTTCTGGTTTCTTAAAGGAAAACCTGCTTGGAGGAGGTGGCGATGCGGGGCACAGCCCGCAAGCAGGGGTGGGGTGGTAGAGGTTGTGTGGCCATGTGTCCTCGCCCGCAGGCTGTGCGATCCTTCCCCGCCACGAAGGGGGAGCGTGGTGGGCTCATGCTTACCCTGCTGGGTGCCACCCCAAGGCTGCAGCTCTGTGCCACGCAGCTTGGCCACTCCCCTGAAGCCACTGACCCAAGGCTGGGTCCCACCCTGCTATCCCCAGCCAGGGGGTCTCAAGCCGGACACAGCCCAGTTGTAAGCCATCCTTCTCCATGCCTTGGGGCTGTGTGACCTTGGGTTCCCTGGAAGGGGGCGGGGTCAGCAGGTCTGTCTTATTCACCACCCCCATTGTTGGATGGGGTTCCATGAGCTTCCTATTCAACAAATACCCAGGGCCAGCTGGGTTTCTGGGCCCCTCCTCCCTCTGTGTCTCCTTACAGGGCAGGGGGAAGTCCTGTGGGAGCCCCCCATACAGGTCCATGTGGGTGGCTGAGAGGGTGCTCTAAGGGCCACATGCAGCCTGTCTGCCCAGGTGTGGGGGAGCACTGGGGCCTGAGGCTGGGCTAGGGGTGGGCACTGAGAGCAGCCCTCAGCTCCCCGCAGGTTCCCGCCAGCCCGTGCCACCCGGCGGTGCTGGCAGCCTTGGTGAGGCTGAGGCCCCAGGGCAGAGGGGGCAGCCTCCCATCCCCACCTCACCCCTGCCCTCAGTTGTGGAGTTTAGGGTGGGCAGTCCAAGAGCCGGGTCCGCAAGGGAGCAGGAGGCGGATGGGGGGGAAATGGGCCTTGGTGGGAGTGGAGGGGCGAGTCCAGCCCTGTCTCTGCCCAGGGCAGGTGGACAGTGGGCAGTGCTGAGGTGACAGGGTTTGGCGAGTCACCTACTCTCTCAGATGCAGAGGCCACTTCCGCGCCAGGGGAGGGGGCAGGGGTGGGTGTCTGTGCCCTGAAGTGGGAGGGGTGCCCTGTGGTTCAGAGCTTCCCCATGGGTGGCAAAGCAAGCTGCGTGTGTGTGTATGTGTGTGTGTGTGTGTGTGTGTGTGTGTGTGTGTGTGCACGCACACGTGGATGGACGTGCTGCTGCCAGGGGCACAGAGTGGCCATCCCAGGCTGCTCGCCCAGTCTGCAGCGGGAGGGGCACTGGGGGCTCTCAGGCTGTGTGGCACTGGCAGCAGCCCTGGACTCTCGGGGCTGACGGGCCAGGCTGCCTGCACCCTTCTCTCTCACCTCTGAGCTGCAGGCTCTCCGGCCTGGCCCTGGGACCCCACTGCCCGGGCCTGCAGGCTAAAGGAAGCCGGCAGGCTGGGGGTGGGGTGGAGGAGGCCGGGAGGGGTGGGAATTACAGGAACCGGCGGGGCCAGGCCGATTGCTCAACTGGGGAGCCCCGGCTGGCCCCGCATTGTGCACATTCCTCGCCCGCCCGCCGGCTGCCGCAGCCCTGGAAGGGGGAACTGCCTGCCTGCCACACTTAACCCTTTCCTTCCAGCCATAGCCTACAGACGGGCCTGGGCACTGGCCACCAGGTTTGCAAACACCCAGGGAGCCACCCTACCCCAAGTACAGTCAGCAGTCTCTGCGACACTTCGGGGCGGCGCAGGACTGGGGGCAGGGGAGGGGGTTCCAACAAGGAGCTAACACACAGCTTGGCATGCCACAGAGAAGGGAAGGGCCAGCTGTGGCTGCGGGGGAGGGGTGGCAAATGTGGCTGAAATAGCAGGGAGGGCTTCCTGGAAGAGGTGCTATTTGGGGCCAGGGAGAGGAGGAAAGGAATTGTAGGCAGTCAGTGTGTGTGAGGACAGGGACTGAGAACTTGGAGGGAGAACTGGGCCCAGTTCGGACCGTCCACCTGTGGGCAGCGAGGGTTCCTATGTGGGAAAGACACTCGCGAGTTTAGCTCAGGGCAGTAAGGATCCCTCCAGCAAACACAGGGCCTTTTACAGCAAGGAGGGAGACAGCACGTCTCTGCCAAACTCGCTCTAAGCACAGCACCTGAGTCACGACAAAGTGCCACCAACAGGACACGCTTCAAATGACAGCTTGGCAGCTGGGCCTGGCATGGCTCTCCTGCAGCCCAGCAGCGGGTGGGGGCGGCCACCCTGTCCCTGGCCCCATGCCTCCTTCCGGGGGGGGCAGACAGCCCTGCATACAGCTGGGGTTCAATCACCCTAGGACACCCCACATACAGGTCCATGGGGTCACCGGCATCACCAGGTTTGTCACTGAACTTCTATTGCTGTAGCTATCATCACACACACATACATGCCACACATGTCACAGACACAATGGCCTTCATGGACAGCAGTGGTGGAGCTGCCTGGACCGGACAGGACCCTGGACACCTGCAAGGCAGCTGGCACAGTCTGTTCCACAAACAGGGTGCAGGAGCGCCCCGTCTTGGTTCAGGCGTCTCCCACCTCTATTCATGCAGCCCGCTGACACTGTCACTTCTCCAGGCTCCTCCCGCCCACAGAACGCGACACAGCCGGCCAGGGAGCCAGCGGGGCGCCTGTCTCAAGTCCTCCACACGGACCCTGCTTCCCGGCACTCGCAGCCCTGTGGGCCGCCTGGGGCTGAGCCACACGCGCACTGCACCTGCTGCCTCCCCCTTTGCGACCCATTTGGGGGGAAAGGTGGCCACCACGCTGTGGGGACACTTGGGCCACTGCAGCCTCCACGCCAACCACATGAGTCAATCCTGCCACCCCAGCTGCGCCTTCAGATAAACACAGTCCCACGGGGCGTCCTTTTGTTTTCAAGATGTATTATCTATTTATTTGAAAGGAAGAGTGACTAGAGACCGTCCATCTGCTGGTTTACTTCCCAAATGTTCACAACAGTCAGGACAGGGCCTGACCACAACCAGGACCCTGAACCCAGGTCTCTTTGTGGGTGCACTTGTTTTCCCAGGCGGATTAGTCGGGATTGGATGGGGAGTGGAGCAGCTGGGATTTGAACTGACACTCCTGAGGGATGGTGGCACTACTGTGCTGTTCCCCAGCCCCTGCCCGGCCACGTGAGCATCCCGACTGTGCCCCACGCCCAGGCTGGGCCCTGCGTGGGAACAGCCAAGCTGCACAGCCAGTAGTGACAACAGAAGCAGAGCTCTACTGGCCAGCTGGTGTGTGTGCAGGCCGGTGGGCAGTGGACATCTCCCATCCAGACACCCAGGACTCCCGGACGTGGCCAGAAGCTGCTCGCTCACACCCACGCTTCTCAGGAGTCCACTGGCCAACGGCATGGGGCAGCTGCCACCTGCAAGGACTGCAGTCTCAAAAAGAGTATCGATTCCAAACCAGCTGCTCCACTTCCAATCCAGCTCTCTGTTAATGTCCCTGGGAAAACAGTAGAGGATGGCCCAAGTGCCTGGACCCCTGCAGCCACGTGGGAGATGCAGAGGAGGCTCCCGGCTCCTGGCTTCAGCCTGGCCCAGCCCTGGCCTTTGCAGCCCCATAGAAGGTAAACAGCAGATATATCTCTCTCACCATCTTTTAAGTAAATAAGTAAACTTGTTTAAAGATTTATTTGTTGATTTACTTGAAAGGCAGAAAGAGAGAGAGAGGCAGAGAGAGAGATCTTCCGCCCCAGCAGCCAGGGCTGGACCAGGTCAGTCAGGAGCTGAACTCACTGCATCCAGTGCCAGTCCAAAACAGGGGCTACTGAGTGCGTGACCCTTGGCAGCACAGCAGGCTGGACCCCGTTCAGCTCCTCCTCCTCCTGGGGTTGCTTTGTCCTGGGCCACCTCCCACCCTGTGGCTCTGTCAGGACTCTTCCACCCCTTGGATCTGATTCAGAATTTCAAACTCCAGTGGCACCAACTCTGAGAGCATGGCTTGGCATGAGGAGGCTGCTTGGGGGGCCCACACCCTGGGGATTCCAGGCCCAGCGTCTCTGCTTCCAATCCAGCTTCCTGCAAAAGTGCACCCCGAGGGAGACCGTGGCCCAAGTGCAGGAGGGGTGTGAGGCCCTGCCATCCGTGTGGGAGACCTGTTTGCCTTGGGCGTGGCCCAGCCCTGGCTGCTGCCTGTGTGTGGCAAGAATGGAAGTTCTCGTGAAAATGAATCAACTACACTTTGGAACCAAAACCATCTGCAGCTCCGATTCTGGTCAGCCTGGTCACCCCCAGCCCCCGTCCCCGGTTGTGGCTCTAGTAGGCGTGTACAGGAACAGGGGCCCCGGGTCCCTTCTCACCAGGTGGCTGGAAACAGCGCAGGCAACTTTTTGTGAGCGAGTCCACCACCCCCGGAGCCCGGGAGCTGCGCTCCTGCTGGCGGGCTGACTGGCTTGGCCACATTCCTTCCTGGCCCCCGGGGCTGCGCGGGGGCGGAACCGGCGTCCTTGGCTGCCAGGAGAGGCGGAGGGCGGGCTTTGCTTTGTCCAGGCGCGTCCTCAGGCTCGCGGTGCGGCGTCCTCTTCTGCAGCAGCGGACAGACGCCAGCGGCCTGCCCACCTGGCCGGGCGCAGCTCCTCTGCCCCAGGGAGGGCGCTGACCGGGGACACTCACCGCACAACGTGGGGCCTGGCTTGCACCTGGTTGCACTCCCCCAGGACACCATGGGAACTCCCTCTGTCCTCTCCCCGCCAGCGCACCTGCCGCCCCTGCCCTCCCAGACTGCCCCGTGCAGGTCGCCTCTCAGAGGATGCCCGTCTGGATTTCTCAGATCTACCTCCACACACACAGGAGTCCAGAGTCCACCTCCCCCAGGCCATTCAGTGTTTAGAGACACCTAGGGATAGCCCCTCCCCTGGGCCAGCGAGTTCTCCTCCTAATGGGGAAATAGGGGTGCACACTGAGACGCACCCCATCCGCTGGCTGAGCCCAGCAGTGCCCAAGCTCGGCTTCCTGGCAGTTTGCAGTCTCTCAGTGGCAGGGGCAGTGTTCCCATGACCCAGAGCCTCTGCAAGTCCCCAAGAGCCACCACTAGGGCCAGGCCACTCTGTCCCTGCCCCTTCAATACCGCACATGTGCTTTGGACGAGACCAACTCCTAGGCCACAGCGCCTGCAGAGCCGACTGCAGCAGGTTCTGTAATGGTCATGGAGGGACCCTTACCAGACACCTCCCCCCGCCACACACACACACAGTCACTGGCCGGCAAGCCCCAGCGGCCCACAGGACCCTGGGCAGCAACAGGGGGAGGGGCCCGGTAGCCTTTTGGTCCCCTTGCCCATCTTCCCACGCTGACTGGTATCAGGGGTGCCGAGGCTGAGCTGGCGGCCCAGGGTGGGCAGTACAGCACCCACGTCCTCACGATGCCCACTCCCTGCACACATTCTCGGCAGAATGTGTTTGTGGGGCCCCAGGAAAGCCTGCCCCCACAGGGTCCTTGAATTTCCTGTAGAAATCTTCAGAAAAAGGGTGTCAGGGCGGAGTCCCTCTGTGGCTGCCAGCCGACCACTGCCCCTCACCCGCAGGGATGTCCTGGGCGCTCTGGGGGCTGAGCTGACATCCCTCCCTCCCCTGTGCATCTCCGGGGCACGTGCAGAGTCTAGCCCTCCCACCCCACGCCACACCCTCGGGGGCTTCCAGCCTTCCATAGGCAGCTGACTACGCCAGTCTCGCTGCCTAGCCCACCCACAGCGGGGGACACGGGCCCAAGGCCACTACCCATGTCCTTCTCCATGCCACCACACCTGATGTCAGGTCTGTGCACTGCATGGCTGGCAGGTGTCTGAGAAGCTGGGGACCCCAGCTATGCCTGGTTAACCTGTCCCCTTCTTCTGAGATGTGGGCAGTGCTGATGCCTGGCTCAGGAGAGGGGAGAACCACGCCTGAAGGCAGTGACCCTGGCCCCAGCTGGCAGGGGGAGGATGGATCTGGTACCTGTTCCCTGTGGGGACTTCAAGCCAGGTGACTCAGCTCCCTGTGCCATCACGTCTTTTCGCAGACATCAGCTATTCCAGTCCCAGAAGCGGCACCCGTGGGATGCACCCAGAAGGCCTGGGCACAGGATGCACTTGGCCTGGGGCCAAGAACAGAGCACTTTCAAGGTGGGCACTGGCCCATGGCAGACACCTGGGCACTGCTGAGAGGGTACACAGGCGTTCCAAAGCCAATATTTCAAGTGCAAGGTTCACACCGTTGATGGTGTTCAAAGAGAAGCCCTGACCTCTGCTCCGCCCCCAGGCAGACCCAGCACGGGCCAACCTCCTGATGACCAACTGGCAAGGCAGCAAGCGTGTAACTCGGGGAAGCAACTTCCGGTGAGGCCACAGGCCAGGAAGGGGAGGGCACGTCCCAGGCCACCCGGCCTCCTGCGTAGCTGCAGACAGCCCCAGACCTTCAGAGGAGACACACTGTGTCAGGGGCCTTCAGTTGGCAGAGGCAACTGAGAACATACGTGCCTGCCTCTCAATGCCTGCCTGGGCAGCAACAGGCCTTCCAACGGCACCGGAGGATCACATGGCTTGGTGCTGTCACAGCCACCTTAATTTGTTTAGCACACTCCATGCAGGATCACACAACATGGAAATGCCTGGTGGCAGATTCTTGGGGAGGAAGGGTTGGCATCGCTCCGGGCACAGGTGGGACAGCAAGCGAGCCAGTCACTCGCCATGCATGAACCAGCAGCTCCTAGTCCCTACTCCCCTGGGGCTCATCAAGGACAGACCCAAGGGTCCCAAGTCAGGCAGGGGTTTAAATCATTTCCATCCCCTGACTTCACTGGCATGTACCTGCTGGAACTCACCAGAGCCAGGGCCTTGTCCTAAGCCACAGTGACCAAATGCGTGCATGACAAACCCAAGCTGGACTCCCGCTGGCAAGGACGTGGCCACTGTGGTAATTCCATGGGTGACCAACACACAAAGGTGGGACCTTGACACAAGCCACAGAAGGCAAAAGTAGACAGCTCTGCCAGACCACTGAGTCCCCAGGACAGGCTCGAGAGAGAAGGCACTGGGGACAGATGCCCTATCTATTGGTTTATTGGCCTCAGATAAGGCGTCCAGGGAGGGACGAGGGGGCAATGTGAGGTATCCAAGTCCTTGCCACCTACGCGGGAGACCTGGATGGAGCTCCTGGGTTTTGACTTGAGCCTGGCTATTGTGGCCATTTCTGTGTTTCCCTCTGTATTGCTAAGGGAGGAAGGAAGGGAGGGAGGGAGGGAGGCAAAGAATTTGAGCTCCCAAGCCCGCCTGGCAAACCACGGGACCTCCCAAACGTCAGTCTCTGATTCTGGAGTTTTTCCAGTTAGGCTTTGCTGAGCACCTGCTCTGGGCCCAAGACTCGGCCACAATCAGCACTCACCAGGCTGGGGTCATCATCAAGCATGTGGGGTCAGCAGAGGGGAAGCACGGTTGGGAGGACGTAGGATCAGCTCCCTGGGAACAGTACAGGGCGCAGAGCGGGCGCGGGGAGCGGGCGCAGGGAGCCCATCCACACGAAGCCCAAATCCACCAGAACACACCGCACACACCGAGTGGAGGCTGTTGTGGCCCTTGGCTCTGCCATCTCCCCGGCCTGCAGGGACCCAGGCCAGTCCCAGCACCAGCACCGTGGCACCTTCAAAAGCAGCCCAGCCCGCTGTCCCTGCTCCCAGGACAGCTGTGGCGCTCTCCCAGCACCGCTGAGAGAGACCCTAAAGAGAAGCTCTGGTGGGCTTTGCACACAGGGAGTTGGCCCCTCCCTCACCTCACCTCACCATTGGCCAGCCTGGTGGTTCAAAGAGGGGGTGGCGCTTAGCTCGTGCCTCAGTTCCCCACCTGCAACGTGCTGTCCAAGACAAGCTGTGGGGATGCCAGGAGCTGGCCCCTGCAAGGGGGTACTCATGGGCAGATCCCAAGCTGGGCTCCTTCCTCTGGTGACCCCCGGCCCCTTGCACCTGTGGCACTGGTTGGCTGTCGGCACTGTGTCTGCACTGGGTCTGCCCTAGCTCCCGCTGTCACTGCTGGGGACAGGCCAGGGTGAGGGCCAGGACTGGCCAGGCATGGGAAGGGACCGTGAGGGTGGGGGTTGCATTCCGGAATGCTGTCCCTGCCCCTGTCCCTCCACAGGCGGTACACACACAGGTTTCTGGGGGCTCTGGCACACAGCACCCATCTCCTGTGGGCAAGGCTGGGTGTTGCGTGGTCGCAGGGAAAGACACAGCTCTCTTTCATGGAGGCCACTGATCCTCAAGCTCAGGCTGTGTGGCCAGCATGGTCCCTGCCACTCCCCTGGTCGCTAGGCCGCACCATGCCCAGCACTAAAGTCTCATGCACTGAGCCAGCCAGGCCCACACCGGCTGCCGGCCACATGGTTCCTGCCTGGTAGGGCTCAGTCATCAGGGCCCAGGTGTGAGGTAAAACGCTGGAGGAGGCCGAGGCACCTGCTGAGGTATCAAGGAGGGCTTCCTGGAGGAAGAGGTATTGGAGGGAAGAACCCAGCCTTCAGGCAGAGGCCACATCCTGGAAGGGAGAGTGTAGTGCACAGGGAGGAGCTATAGGCAGGTCCACCCGCACCAATGCGGGATGGTGAGGAGAGCGGTGCAAAGTGGACCACTCCCCACCACGCAGGGAGGAGGCTCCCGCGGGGACCACACCCCTTCTCCTGGACTAGCTCCAAAGCACCTCCTTCTCCAGTCTCTACCCAGGGGAACCCTACTGTCCCCGCCCCCATTCTGCAAGGGAACAAACTGAGGCACTGTGGGGAGCTGGGGACAGAGCATCCCTGCAGGCCTGCAGCTTCCGCCCAGCGCTGAGCAGGCAACCGGGATGACAAGGAGGGGAGCCGGAAGTCGATCCAGGCGCAGGGAGGGGAAAGCAGCGATGCGGTCCTGGCTCTCCCCAAGGCCCCAGGCCGCAGCCCCGGGACCCCTCCTTCCTCCTCCCCGGGGAGACCCTAGCTGGCCGGACGACACCTCCCGCGGCAGGACGGGGAGAAGGACCCCCTCCTGGCCGCCCAGTCACGGGCTCTCCAGGCTGATGGCGGAGGCCGCCTGGGCGGGCGGCGGGCGCTGGGCGGGCGGCTCCCGTGGGCGCGTCTCCGGGGGCACCCGGGGCCCTGACCCGGCCTCGCGGCCCCCGCGCCCGCCGTCCCCCCCATGCCTCGGCCCGACGCCCCCGCGGCTTCCGGGGCTCCGGAACGCAAAGGTTAAACCTGACCTCCTCTCAGCAGTTTCTCGCGGCGGTGCCTGCCCAGCGCCAGTTGCTGGTAATTATATGCATCTCCGAGCAGCCAATCAGCTGTCAGGCTGACAGATACTGATCTTTCCGTTTTATTTTTAGCTCTGTGCTTCCCCCTCTAGTTGCAAAAAAAAATTCTGTTTGTTCTGGGTGCTGCTGCTGCTTCGCTCTAGGTGCCCTGCAGCCGGGCGCTCTCTCTTGACTCTGCAGCCCCCGGCCCCCGACCAACCCTGCCTGGGGCAGCCCAGGGGCTGCGCGGGGTGGGAGGGGGAGCAGGGGTGCAGCCCACAGGGAGCGGGGGAGGCTGGGTCGTCCTTGGGCTTGAGTATCACCTTGGGAGGGAAGCCAGCGTGCACCTGCAGGTTTGAGGCTGGAAAGAAGTCCTGAGACCTGGAAAGTTGGAGAGTGGAGAGGGGACCTTTGGGCATCTTTCCTCGATCCATCCCTGCCCACAATTCAAGCAACCGAGGGGCACAGCGACGCTACACTGGGGTGGAGAGGCCGCCCCTCCCAGCCCCTGCAGTGCCTGTCTGCCACAGGAAAGGCGGGAAAAAGCAGTTGCTCTGTGGGACTTTCTGGAAGGTTCTGTGGCCTTGCGGGAGGCCTGTAGGTGCAAAGGCCTGCTCAGTGAAGGCACCTGCAGGATGGAAGGGAGCGATACACAGGAGGCTGAGTGGTTCAGACAACGGAGGGGCCCAGTGCTGCAGTGCACCCTTGTCAAGGGGTGAGGTGAGAGAGCGTGACTGCTTCTCTCCGTCTGCAGAGCTCCCCAGCTCCTTACCTTGCTGCCTGAGATTGGGGTGGGGCAGTGCTGCCCAATGGTCTGGATCCCTGGAGGAGTTGTTTAGCAGCTCCGTGACCTTGAACTCAGGTCAGCAGCTGGGGAGGGGACGCAGAAAATCCCGTCCTCCCAGCCCCGGGCTCCAGCACACTTCTGGGCCCAGGTATTGGGGAAACTGAGGCTTCTGCGAGGTGTAGCTTGGCAGCACGCCCCCTCCCTTGCTGGCTTCCTTCTCTCTGACACCACAGATGGTGTGCTGAGAGAGAGGAAGAGAGAAGGGAGCTGGGGAAAGGGGAGTCAGGAGCCAGCGAGATGGAGGGAGGCAGAAGCACCGTGATCAATTACATGTGCTATAAATTTCTGTTTTGCAAAGTGAGCATACAACCTTGGGATGCAGAGCCCGGTGCGTTCACAGGTCTCCCGCCCGCCGCCCACAGCCACCGGAGCCAGTGCGTCTGTGGGTGGAAGCCTCTAGAGAGGTTGGGTCCCGGGGGCCCAGGCTGGATGCCGAGGAGGGTGTGGGAAGAGAGGGCAGTCTGCATGGGCAGGTCCCTTGGGTGCAGCCTGCCTTCCTGTCCTCTCTGCAGCTCACGCTGTCCACGGCCTGGAGGGTGAAGCTGGGCCCACGCAGCCAGTGCCCTGCCCATCTGCCTGGACCCCTTTATGGAGTCTTGGCCAAGGCTGCTGAGGAAGAGGCTCTCGAACCTCAATTTGCCAATCTGCAGAATGGGACAATTACCTCACATGCTGCAAGGGTTGGCAAGAGGGATCTGAGCAGGCCCCGGCATGCCTGGGGGTCTGAGTCCAGCACGCACACACTGCAAGTGGAGCAGTTGCTGTTTGGCAAAGGCTTGGGAACTGGGAGTTTGGAGACCATCTGGGTTATAGAAAGGGAGGGGATGGTCCCCGCTGTGAGCTGTGGTGGTGGGAAGGGTACCTGCAACGGGATACAGTGCCCCTTGACCTGTGTTCCCAGCATGCTGTGTGGCCAGAAAGTGGGGCAGCACAGGGCAGCCAGGTGTGGCTCTCAACACGGTGCTGTCGCTCACCTGGGCGGAGCCGGCACAAACACCCACCCAGTAGCCATGTCCTCTGGGGCCTTCCCCCTTGGTGGCTGCCAGCCCCAGGTCCTGCCCTGAGCAGGGCCACAGCTCCTGGACAGAGGGAAAAAACACACGGACAACAGCTGACCTCTGACCCTGGCCTTTCCCCTACAGACAATGGCCAAGGGCACTGAGAGGCCCTTAGTGGAAAAGGCCCAGGAACAAGGCTCGAGGACGAGGGACATAGCTCGCTCCCACCCCCATCTGTCCAGCTGGGTCCTGGGGAAGCTGCCCGAGGAGCCGGGGGAGCAGGGGAGCAGCTTGTTGCTTAAAAGAAGAGGAATGTTCCATCCCTTTGGATGGAGCAGGAGTGCTTTCTGGGTCATCAGCCGCCCACAGCCGCTGGGAGGGAGGGCGGCGTCCTGACCGGGGCCACTCAAGGGCCAGGCGCCTGGGCTGTGTGGCTGTGTCCCCAAGGACCTTCTCCTCTGCATTACGGGGGGGAAGGAGCGGAGGACAGCCTGGAAGGAAGGAAGTGGACCAGTCGGAAAGGTGCAGGGCCTCACCCCTTGGCTAGGACTCAATAGGTGGCCACACCTGCTGGCAAGGGAGGCTGGGAAATGCAGTGCAGGTGCACGCATGCCCTAGGGGTCAGGGATGCTCCAGGGTTTGGTGAGCACACAGCAAGGGCAGGTGCCCACACCGTCCTCTTCGGGTGGTGGGGCATCTGGGGCCCACCACTCAGTGTGTGCACCAGCTGGGGGATCAGTTCTGTGTGAGAGAGACACAGTGAGCAAGACAGGGAGAGATCTTCCATCCGCTGCTTCACTCCCCAAATGGTGACAGTAGTCAGGGCTGGGCCAGCCTCAAGCCAGGAGCCAAGAACTTCGTCCCAGTGGGTGCAGGGGCCCAAACATTTGGGGCATCTTTCAGTACTTTCTCAGGTGCTGGATGGGAAATGGAGCAGCCGGGACTTGAACCAGTGCCCATAAGGGATGCTGCCATGATGGGTGGCTTAGCTCAATGCTGCACAGTGCTACAGCCATGTCTTAGCTGAGCTTGGGGAAGCCTTGGCACCAAGCAGGGGTCCTTGCAGCCCACAGCCCTGCTTCCGGGGGGAGGTGAACCTCTGGGGTCCTCCCAGAACTCACCCCCGTGGCGTCTGCTGCCTCTTGGGCTGCTCACCCTGCTCGGCTAGGCTGTGGGAAGAGGACTGTGAGGTTACCCCGAGCTGCAAGCATTTCAGTCCAGGCAGTGGGGGGACTACGCAGAGAGGGAGGGGAGGCTGGGAGCCCCGGGAAACACCGCGTGGCCTGGAGCAGGGGGTGCTCTGTGATCCCAGGGGCCGGTGACACAGCTGGCTGGGGGCAGGGTGGGGGGCTGCTGTTCCTGCCGGAAAGGGGGTCACAGCTGCTGGACCGACCAGAGCAACAGATGTGCATGCTGGCCTCCCACACCAGCATTGTGCAATCGAAGCGAAACACACGCGGGGGCGGCCTCCTGCAGCCCAGCGCTGGGCTCTGCGCTTCTTCCACAGACTCCTGCCTGCCCGAGGCCACAGAGCCCGGCTCCGCCCGCCTGGGCCACAGGTCGCTGGGCATGCAAGTGCCAACAGGTCACAGGAGGCCTGTGGTCAGCAGGAACCCATGCTCTGCTCCAGTGGCAGGCGCCACAGACGAGGGGTGTGGGGATGGAGTGCCCCGGCCTGCAGGGTCTCAGGGGCCATGCTGTACCCCCAGGAACCCCGATCTCCCACACTGCCCTAGAAATGCTATGGAAGTGTGATCTGAGCTTGTGTCAAGACAGACCTCGTGAAGGAGGGGCCCTAGGCTTCCGGGTGCCCAGGGAGCCCACACTCCCCCAGACACGAGCCCACCCTTGAGCTGGGGGAGACTTGCAGCTCGCTGCCAGATTCCCTAGTGGAATCGGGACTGGCATTGATCGCTGCTCTGAGGGCCTGGGCAGAGTCTGAGGGCCCGGGACCGTGGCACCGATGGGCGTCAGGGGATGTGGCAGCGGGCTGTGACAGGCCTGGACGAGTACAGGCACCCCCAGAGGAAGGGAACTTAACAGCATTCCTACGCACAAGGAGATTCTACAAGCCAAAATGAAGTAATCAAAGAGAAAATCTTGATACAGTTAGAAAGATCACAAAAAGGGAAAAATGGGTAAAACCAATCAACCTTCCCCCCTTCCCTTTGAGTTGTATAGACTAGGTTTGATGGTTGAAGCAAGAAAATCTTAACAATGTTTACAGTGGTTCTCAACACGTGCAGAGGGAAGAAGGGCATGTGACACTACAGGGAGTGTCAGAGGACAAAGGAAGTATGGACTGTCACACTGACACTGCCTGTCACACTGACACTGCCTGTCACACTGACGCTGCCGACGACGCTGCGTAACCTTCCCCACTTAGGCAGCCTGGATCGCTTCTCAGCCTCTTGGCTAAGATCAAGCGTAGACAGCATGGAACTGAAAGTAATCAGAGACACCTGAGCACGGCGAAGGCAAGCACCCTGAGCAACGTGCCACAGGCGTCTCTTCATCGTGAGGGTGTCACAGGAGCCGCTTACTGAGTCATGATAACGCGCCCCAGAGCATGGCTGGGCTGCACAGTGGGGGAGCACTACAGCCCGTCACGACGCTGTGTCTATCACTGACAAATACATCGTTTTTGGGTATGTGACTATGGTTAGAAATACTGCAACTAGGCACCTACACCATGGCATAGCAGGTTAATCCTCCTCTTCAAATGCCAGCAGCCTACATGGATAGGAAGTAGCTGCTCTACTTCCAAACCGACTCCCTGCTAATGGCCCGGGAAGGCACTGGAGGATGGTCCAAGTCCTTGGGACTCTGCACCCATGAGGGAACAAGAAGTTCCTGGCTTCAGATCAACTCACCTCTGGTCGTTGCAGCCATTTGGGGAGCGAAGCAGTGGAGGGAAGACCTTCTCTTTCTGTCTCTCCTTCTCTCTGTAAATCTGCCTTTCAAAGAAAAACAGATAAACCCTTAGAAAATACTATAGATAAATCAAAATGGAATTTTGAAAAAAGTCTGAAGGATCCACAGGAAATCAAGAAAAAGAAAAGAGAAGCTTAAAAAGAATACATGAAAAAATATATATAAACTGACAGAGGTAAAGCCTGATGTTTCAAAATTATATTAAATGTAAATGGCCTAAATATACCAACTAAAATACAGAGATTGGGGGGTAATTTTAAAAAATCCCAAACATAACTATAAGAAACTCACTTCAAATATCACATTATAGATACCTTGAAAGTAAAAAAGAAGAATGGATATCATGTAAACACTCATGAAAGGAAAGCAAAAACCTGTTACCATTATATAAAACAAAAACCAAAGTTATTGCAGACATAATGTAACAATGGAAGTTTCCAGCGCTAGGAAGGGTGGGCCTTTCGCCTGGTAATGAGACACTAATGAAGACACTCACATCCCACAGACAAGTGCTCATGCTGGACTCCCTCTTCAATCTCCATATTCCAACCTCCTGGCACCAAAAACTGTGACAGGCTTTCAGTGGTGGCTCCGTGACAGGGCTCCTGCCACCCCACGAGAGACCCAGACCAAGCTCGGCTCCTGGCTCGAGTCTGGTCTCATCCCAGCTCTGAGGATGTTAGGAAGCGAATCAGCAATCCACTTTCTCTTAAACGCATCATTTTTAAAAAATGCTAAAGATTTATTTATTTGAAAGAGCTACAAAGAGAGAAAGAACATCCACAGAGATCTTCCATCCGCTGGTTCACTCCTGCAACAAGTGGCCGCAACAGCCAGAGCTGAGCTGATCCAAAGCCAGGAGCCAGGAGCTTCTTCTGGGTCTGACACGTGGGTGCTGTATTTGAGTCACCCTCCACTGCTTTCCCAGGCACATGTAAATAATTTAAGAATTATTTTTTAAAAAAAACATTAAGGAGATAAGACATAAGACAAATGTAACACATACACATAAGACAACAGAGCTTCACAACAAAATGAAATGAAACTGGAGAGAACTGAAAGAAGCGGAGAAACCCACAGTTAGGGATTCAGACACCACCCTTCGATACCCGATGGCAGGACTTCTGCAGAGCCATGGGAGAGTTTACTGAGCCAGACACCCGCAGAATATGGTTGGCCCTGATAGACCCTTCCCAGCACAGCAGGACAAGAACTCCTCCGAACTGGCTGAGTCCTGCCTGAAACCCATCCTAACGTGTTGGCAAGAAGGGAAATCATGTAGGGAGTATTCTCTGGCCACAACAGAACCAAAGCGGAAGCCAAGCATGACAATGAACAACTGGAAAGTCTCTCTGGGTGGGGTGCAGGGTCCATCACTGAGTCCCAGCCAGGACAAGGAGGCCAGCACAGGGCACGAGGCCACACAGACCAGGAGGGGTGATGTTCAACCGTCCCTGTCTGCAGAGGACAGGATCGTGTGTCAGGGTCCCAGCTAACCACGCACCACCTCCCTGGACCTCCGGGTGAGCTCAGAAAGACCACAGGGCACAGGAGTAAGACAGCCATCCAGCTGCCTACCTGTGGACACTAAAAATATGCTTTCCAGCCACTCAACCAATGAAGCCACTATCAGCCACCAGCCTCCTGGAGTGCTGGTTCAAGTCCCGGCTGCTCTGCATCTGATCCAGCTCCCTGTTAATGTGCCGGGGAAAGCAGCCGAAGAACGTCCCAGTGCTTGGTCCCCTGTCACACACATGGCTCGTGTGGACAAGTTCCTGGCTCCCAGCTTCCCCAGCCTGGCCCAGATCTGGCTGTAGTGGCTATTTGGAGAATAAATCTGCAGATGGAGGAACCCACACAGGACTTGATCTGTTGAGGACTAATGAATGCCGAGGAAGAGACAAGCCACGTGTCAGGACCGGGAGGCTCGGCACAGGGAAATGTCAGTTCTCCCCACAACACGGGGATGTAAATTGATCTCGATCCCTATAGAACTCCAAGCAAGATATTTTGAAGCTGCAGACAACCCTATCCCAACATCTCTACAGAAAAATTAAAGACGCAAAAACACCCGAGGTAGTTTTGAAAAAGAGTAATACGATGAGACGTCATCCCCTGCCTTTGTTCCAGCATGAGCACACCTCAGTGCCATCAGGGAACGATGGAGGCATGGTGCTGCCAAAGGGGCTGACAGGCGAGCCGGGCATGCCTGCCAACCCCGCGCACGGTGGATGTGTCACCCAGCGGCAGAAGACAGGCCTGTCCACCGTGGAACTTGGCTATGTGCAGGCAGAAAACAAACCAAAGGCCCTAAAACCTCAAGCCACACCCCACGCCTCAGACAAAATCACTCTGGGTGGACTACAGACCTAAATATCAAATATAAAATTAGAAAGCATTTCTTTAAGGAAAAACAAGAGAAGGGGTCGGCACTGTGGCACAGTGGGTTGAGCCATCACCTGCAGAGCTGACACCCCATAAGGGCGCCAGTTCAAGACCCGGCTTTTCTGCTGATCCAGCTCCCTGATGATACATCCGGGAAAGCAGCAGAGGATGATCCAAGCATTTGGACCCCTGCACCCGCAAGGCAGCCCAGGAAGAAGCTCCTGCCTATAGCCTGGCCCAGTCCCAGCACTGTACCCATTTGGGGAGTGAACTAGCAGAGAGCTGTGTGTATGTATTTCTCTGTCCCACAGTTAAAATGAGTCAACATTTTAAAATATTTACATGAACACAAGTCAGAATCTGTACTAGAAAGTAAACAACGTATTTGGGTTCAATATTTGGTATTTTTGCTGAAAAAGCTGAGTCCCGACGGCCCCCTTGAGGGGTGGTTACGGGGAACGCCCACCCCCACTCCCAGTCCAGCATTGCTGCTCTGGGCTCGGCACGCGCTCCTGTCCATCTCACACCCTTTCTGCAGGATTCGTCTCCCCAGGGCCGTGTCCACACTGGGGCTGGCGTGCGTTTAGGGAACAGTGACCAGATAAATCTGGACCTGCTCAGAAGAGCTGATTTTTTTTCTGATTTTTTTTTAAGAATTATTTTTATTATTTTTTATTGGAAAGGCGGATATACAGAGAGGAGAGACAGAGAGGAAGATCTTCCGTCCGATGATTCACTCCCCAAGTGAGTGCAACAGCCGATGCTATGCCGATCCGAAGCCAGGAGCCTCTTCCGGGTCTCCCACGCGGGTGCAGGGTCCCAAAGCTTTGGGTCGTCCTTGACTGCTCTCCCGGGCCACAGGCAGGGAGCTGGAAGGGAAGTGGGGCACCCATATGGGATCCCAGGCGTGCAAGGCGAGGACCCTAACCACTTGTGCCACCGCGCCGGGCCCTTCTGAATTTTTTCAATGCACACTGGCTGATGGAGGATGTGGACATTGGCTGCTGAGAGCCGCCTGTGTGTGCGCCTTCCTTCACAGAGCATCCATCCGGGAGCTTGTGTCTACACTGTGGAACACATTCAGGGGCAGAGAGCCAAGCTGCTGCTTGACACACAGCATCCTATATTGGAGTTCAAGTCCCAGCTACTCAGCTTCCCATCCAGCTTCCTGCTCATGCATCTGGGAGAGCAGCAAAGGATGGCCCAGGTGTCTGAGCCCCTGCGTCCACATGGGAGACCTGGAAGGACCTCCAGGCTCCTGGCTTCCACCTGGCCCAACCCTGGCTGTTGCAGCCATTGGGGCAGTGAACCAGAAGATGAAACAAATGTTCTCAAAATGACAAAACTGTGAAAATAAAGAACTCAGGTCACAGAGGGGGCATAGCACACAAAGAAAAGTCACACGGATGACATCTCGGAGTGCCAACCCAACCACAGGGGACACCCCGCCCACCTGCACTCTCAGCACAGTTCCACCCACCACCCCAGCACACAGAACAGGAAAGGCGCCCGAGAATGTTCTGGTGGGTTCTCAGAAAACAGACAACCTGGTCAGCACATGCCTGGGGATCTCATCCCAGGGAAATTAAAATGTGTCTCTGAGAACTGGCACTGTGGCACAGTGTGTTAAACTGCCATCTATGAGATCAGAATCCTATATGGGCACCTGTTCATGTCCTGGATGCTCTGCCTCCAATCTGTTTATGGAGGATGGTCCAAATGCTTGGGCCCCTGCACCCCGTGGGAGACCTGGAAGATGCTCCTGGCTCCTGGCTTCAGACTGGCTCAATCCCAGCCATTGCAGCCATTCAGGAATGAACCATCAGGAGGAAAATCTCTTTCTGATTCTGTAACTCTGACATTGAGAATAAACAAATAAATCTTAAACAAATGAAGCGTATTTCCCGCTAAGACTCCTATGTTTAGTGTGTTTAGTGCATGCCATGGAAGTTTATCTGTAAAAGCCAAAAAGCTGGAACGCAGCCAGACGTGCCCCACTTCAGTGTGTGGCGGGCTGCCCCTCAGCAGCCGGAGGGAGCAGACAGCAGGTACGGGGCAGCATGCCCGATCCCAGCAGGCTGCATGAGAGGCTGCTCTGGGCAGATCCCCGCGTGGCTTCACTGAACACTGAGCAAAGGACAAGGTCACAGCAGGAAGGGACCTGAGCAGCCTGTGACAGGGACCACAGGAGGGTGCATCTGCTGGGCGCGATGAGCTCAAAGACAGCGTCACAGGGTGGGGCTTTGCCTAGTCCCACCTCAGCCTGCAAGACCTGAGCCGCCCGCCAGTGCGGACCCTGCACGGCCGCAAGGAACTCAAATAATCCGGCTCCTGTGACCAAAGGGAGAACCCGAGTGGGCTCCCGGCTCCTGGCTTTAGCCCTAACCTCGTGGCAGTCCTTGGGGGCATTTGGGAATGGAGTAAGCTAATGGGAGACTTGCTCGCTCTCTCTTTTTCTCTGTGTGTCTGTCTGCCTCTCAGATGGGTTTTTAATTTTTTTTTAAAGGGAAACAAACAAAAAACCTTTCTGTACCATAGGCAAGGTTTGTCCATCTGACAGCTATGTCCAGTGAGGCCAGAGGCGCGTCGTGGGGCCGAAGGACGGTCTATGGCAAAGGCAGACACTGGGACACTCGAGTGGCTGTGAATGTGACCGGGTGCAGCTGGGGAAGCTGCTGCCTGGGCCGCCCACATCGCTCATCGAGTGCCTGGTTCGAGTCCCAGCTGTGTCATTCCGCCTGCAGCTTCCCGCGAGTGCCCACCCGGGGAGGCAGCGGAGATGAGCCCACACACGGGTCACCCATGTGGGAGACTCGGATGGAGTTCCTGCCATCAGCTTGGCCCAGATCTCTCTACTGCAGCCTTTGGGGATAGAATATTCTTTTTCTCCCTTTCTACTAAACAAGTAAATTTTTTAACCAAATAAGTGAATCCCTTAACCAGTTGTTAAGTATTAATGACAATCCTTGCGATGCCAAGAGGAAGGGTGGCACGGAGGGACCGGATGTCCAGCTCTGCCCTCTGAAGGCCCACGAGGCTGGATGTGGGCACACAGAAGGAATGAAGCACAGGAGGCTGGCACAGTGCTTGCCCAAAACCATGCAGCACCAAGCTCCCTCCTCTGCCCTACTGCCACCTTCCCCTGGAAGCCTTCCGGGATAGCACTGGTAAGCTGACAAGGGAGGCACCTGCAGGTGTTCCAATAACCTTGACCCACTGACTCTGTCTCACCCCCTTTCTCCTTCCCAGAGCCCAAGACTCGGTCTGACATGCACACAGGGGGTGTTCACTGAGGCTCTGCCAGCTTGAGTGGGTTCCTGGGGAGCTGGGGTAGTGACCAGTGCCTCCAGGACAGGCAGAGACCAGGGCTCCTTTTGTTGAGTTTAAATCTCTGGCAAAACCTGTGGACCTGCTGTGTGCCGGGCCTGAGCTGGGCCCCAGGGATGCCCCGTGAGCAGAGGGAGCCAGGCCCTGGTCCCTGGAAGCTGGATTCTTTGATGGGCTGGGGCATGTTGGACGGAGGTAGCTTGCAGCAGCTGCAATGCTGAGGGCACTCAGGCCAACAGGCACAGTGCGGGTGCAGGTGAGGGCTGCCAGGAGGCAGTGGCAGGCTGGTCATGATGGAATTTTTGCCCCAGGGCTGCTGCACAGTGTCTCAGGACCCTGTGGCCCCCAGAGGGGCGCAGCACCTGGTTTTCCAGCCAGGAACCCCCACTCCAGCTCTCCAGGAGTCTTCACTGCACAAGTGCTCACAGGACTCAGGGTTGGCAGCTCAGTGGCAGCACACCAGCAGTGGGAACCAGTTAGTGGTCAGGATTTAGACGTGTTATGGAGCTGTGAGTGTGTGTGTGTGGGGGGGTGAGCGCTGAAGTCAAGGCTAAAACCATGGCAGGAAAGGGGCACCTGTGTGGGCTCATGTCTCAACATTCAAAACTGGGGAAGTGTTGATGAGAACAAAGCAGCCAGAGTCAGGGTGTCTGAGAGAGAGAGAGAGAGAGAGAGAGCGCTCACTGGGGCCTGACAGGCTCCAGCCCCAGGCACCGAGCCACAGAATGCACCTCCCAGGGCAGCTGACCCAGCATGGGGAGGGGCCTGAGGTCAGGGGACGGACACAGCAAGCTGCCCAGCTTCTGTCAGAGACATGGGGACAAGGGGACAGGCTGGCAGGGGAGCATGAGCACAGCAGAGTGGGGTGCGGGAGGCAGAGGGAAGGCAGGGGGATAAGGACTTGGGCCACAGGAGAGGGGATCCCAGCTCAGGGAATGTCCGAAAGTGGGGCTGGGGGCGCCTGAGCAAGGCTAGGGTCTACAGGTGCAGCCCCGCCCCTTCTCTCTCATGCTCTCTCTCTCTCTCTTGCTCACTCTCTCTCCAGCAGCCTAGAACCCAGAGTGGAACCTCTGCAGGACAGGGCGCCCCAGCACGGGCTGACCCAGACCCGAGAGGCAGCCCCCTCTTCTTGCCCCTGGGTGATCCGAATCCTGCAAAGACGCAGCACGGGACACAGGAGAAAGAGACCACGTGTTTTCCTAAGCCCCCTCCATCCATATCAGCCTCCTAGCAGTTGGCTCTTGCCAGGGCCTTGGGGTGTCTGAGCATATCGCACCCCATCTTTAGGCATGGCGAGACCAAGGGCTGGAGGCAGAGCGTGCCCTGCCACATGCTTGCCCCATCTGGGTTTTTCCATTGCGGTCCCAGTCAGTCTGGACTGGGTGGGGGAATTCTGCACCAATGAACCATGCAACAAGGCTGCCCAAGCCAACAGGAGCGCAATAGGGATGCTGCCCACCAGCAGGTGCACCACTGGGGGGGTAGGGCTTGGCTGGAGAGAGACCTGGGTGTGCTTGCCAGCTGTGCCACCTGCGGCCCAGTGAGGCAGCTCTCTGCACCCCAGAAAGCGTCCCCCGTGCTCCATTGACACCAGCTCTGCTTTGAGATGGGCTGTTTGAAAGCACAGTGAGGCCTCACCTCGTGAGTCATGGCTGCTTTACAAAACTCAAAAGTATCCTGGGGGTCCACACTACAGTGCAGTGATCAAGCTACCCCGCATGGGCGCCGGTTCAAGTCCTGGCTGCCCCACTTCCCATTCGGCTCCCTGCTAACACACCTTGGAAAGCAGCCGAGGACGGCCCAAGTGCTGAAGGCCCTGCATCATGTGGGAGACCTAAAAAAGCTCCTGTCTCCTGACTTCAGCCTGGTCCAGCCTGCCTTACAAATAAATCTTTTTTTAAAAAAATGAAACGTCTCTCTTAGGCCAATCTGTTAGAAGCCAGTCAAGACATGCGCGCCACATCAGAGCGTCTGGACCCAAGTCCTGCTAACACAGACCCTGGAAGGCACTGGTGACACCCGAATCCCTGGGCCCCGCCTCCCTCAGGGGAGACCCGGATGAGGTCCCAGGCTCCTGGCCTCAGCCCCAGTCCAGCCTGGCCCTTTAGGGCATCGCAGGAGTGGGCCAGCAGGCAAGCGCTGTTCTCTCAATCTGTCTCTGAAATAATTTTTTTTTAATTTTTAAAATATTTATTTTAAAGTTAGACTTACAGAGAGAGAAGGCGATACAGAAATGAAAATCTTTCATCCATTGGGTCACTCCCCCAAATGACTGCAATGGCTGGAAATGAGTCTATCTGAAGCCAGAGCCTCTTCCTGGTCTGCCATGTGGGTGCAGGGGCCCCAGGCTTTGGGCCGTCACTGACTGCTTTCCCAGGCCACAAGCAGGGAGCTGGAGGGGAAGTGGAGCAGCCGGAACATGAAAGGGACGCCCAAAGCTGGCATTGCAGGGGGAGGGAGCACCACTGAGCCGCCGTGCAAAACCCTAAATAATTACTTTTAGACAGACTTTGAGGACCCCGAAGTCAACAGCTTGCACTTCTGTCCTCTTGCAAAGAGGGCATCCTGTGCTGCTCCCCAAAGAAGCCAGGTCACGCGCTGGGCTCCCCGCGGGATTCCATCCAGCTCGTGGGCTGCCCCACATGCTCCCTTGTCCAGCGAAGGACCTCGTTCTCTTCCTCTGCCTTTCAAATCCATAAGCAAGTCTTTAAAACGAAGAAAGAAGGTAAAGCAGTACCTGTGGCGCGATGGGGTTGACCACAGCGGGCACTCGACAGGTGCAGGACGAACATAGATGATTTCAAACCGGGCCAGATGCGGAGGCCAATTCCAAATGAAGGAGGGATGGAATTGAGATAAGCAAACTCCATCCAGAAGCCTCGGAGGGACTGAAGCAGGCCTTGGGGGAGCCAGCATGGGGAGCAGCTGCAATGGCTGCATTTGCAAGTTGCCAGCCTTCTCCTGAGCTTGCTAGGCCTGCCAGACCTTCCATAGCACACGGTAAGAGCATCAGCTGGCAGTGCCTGCCACCCCAGCCCCATTTCCCAGCCCACCAGGCATTCAAATCAACCATGACACTGGGCCTGGTGCAATGGCTCAGCTGGCTAACCCCACCCCCTTCGTGCTGCTAAGCATTCAAACCATAGAGAGCTGAGTGCTTAGCTGCCGGACACCAACAAACTGGGAAGAAAACAGACACCCTGAGCACCCCAAGATGGCAGCGAGAGTGCGAGCCCCTCCAGAGACGGCAGATGCCCATGCGTGGCGTGTCCCACACACCCTGCTTCCCGTGGACCTCAGTCCTCTGTCCTCCAGCCATCTCGGCCTGTTCGCCTGCTGCAAATGACCTGGGGCAGAGGCTCAGTGCAAGGCAGCTGGGGGCAGGCAACAGATGAATATAAGTTCTGGGGACTCAAAGACACTGCCTAGTGGATGTGCCCAGGGCCCCTGATCCTGCGCACGTGCCCAGCACAACCAGCAGGTGGGTTGAGATGGTGCCCCAAGGTCCCTGTATCCCATTGCAAGTACAGCAGCAGGGCGGCCCTCAAGACCTGACTGGACCCCAGCAGAGCCTCACGGGATGAATTCTGCCCAGAGAAGACCCATAGAAGGGAAGGCATGCAGTACACCACTGAGAGACTCCATAGTGCAGTGCCCAGGTCCCAGTCCACGCTCCACTCCATCTGGGGAGTGAACCAGAGGTGGGAGACACCTCTCTCAAAGAAAACGAAAGCACTGATCCATTGTTTTTTTACATGAAGGATTCCTGATTTGGAAATGGGGTCTTTGAAGATGTGACCATCAGGGTGGGCGTGGGCCACTGCAGGAAGGAGCAGGTGTGGGGCCAGGGGTGAGAAAGCTAACATGCCACCTCAGGGTCTCTGGGTTCCAGGGCAGCCTCGGCCCCAGGCTCAACTCCCCACCCTTGCAGGCTGTGGGAGGCGGCAGCGATGGATGAGGAAGCGGAGTGGTCGCCACAGGTAACCTAGGAGACCATTGAGCTTCAGATCCAGCCTGGCCCAGCCCTGGCTGTGGCGCATCCGCGCGGCGGGTGAAAGAGCAAATGGGAACCATCTCTCTCCCTCTCAAGAACAGCCTGCAAAGCAGTCGCAGCCAGACCTCCTGAGCAGGGGAGGGAGACCCTATACTCCTCCCAACCCAGGAGAATTTGCAGAAGCAAAAAGCAGGGACGCTGCTCGGAGGGCAGCAAAGCCACCCTGGGCTGGCACTCTGAATGGAGACAGGGAAAGACTCGGTTTTCGTCACCCACCCCCACCAGGACAGCACCTGCTTCTCACAGCTACCCCACCACCACTACCACCACCTGAGGCATTTTCAAGTAAAGGGGTCTGACAGTGCACCTGCAGCTGCATGGTCTGAGTTCACCACGGGGGCGCCCACTGGAGCGGCACTAATCATAGCAACGTGCTGGAAGCGAACTACAGCCCCTGCCAGGGCGCTAGTGACCAGCAATCCTGGGGACCCCCCCCCAGAGGTGTGCACGACGTGGGTGCTTCCATCACTGCACGGGTGGAAGGTCGGGGTCTCTGCTGCCCTGGGCCGCTGAGGTACCCAGGTCAGCGCCCTGGCCGTCCCCTCAGAACTTGAGGTCCTTCGCCCACTGCTTTCCCTCAAGGAGAGAAAACACAGCGTGGGCGCTCCGTGGGTTTGATGAGTCAGGCCCGGAAGTGGGGGACGGCACTGCACCTCCTCGGTTCTACTCCATTGGTCTGGACTCGGTCACGTGCCATTGTGCCCGCCGGGGAGTCTGGGAAATGTAGTCCAGCCTGCCTTCGAGGCGAAGGGAAATGAGAGGGGCTGTCGCCACCCAGCAGAGGAACTCCCACTCGCCTCGTTGTGGCCCTCCTGGGTGGGGAACGAGAGTCACAGCTCTCCACGTCCGTGAATTGTTTGCAGTTTCGGAAACACACGTTCAGCACCATTACAAGGAAGAGAGCAGGTCTCCTGGTGATACACGAAGCCCCCCACGCCCCTCCCAGGCTTCCTTTCCACTTGGGCCGCCTCAGGGACACCCCCTGCCATCTCAGACCCCGCCCCGGACACCCTGAACAGCAGATCTTTGCATCTCGGAGTCCTGGAGGCTGGGGGGGTCACAGACCAAAGCTCCAGCATCTTGGGGAAGGGCCCACAGTTTACTCTGCACCCCCGGTAAAGGAGGGGATGCCAAAGTTCTCTGGGGACACCCATCTCACCGACGAGATCTCCCTCCCCGCCCCACTCCAGACCCAATCACCTTCCAAGGATCCTGACTCCAAGCCCTGTCCTGTCCACTGCAGATCCTCCTGCCTGTGACCCCCTGGGCCCCGGGCTGGTGTCCCCATGTCCACTTACAGCGGTCCTTAGCACTCCTGGCACAGCAGTCAGAGGGCTCCTCTGTAAATGGGGACCAACTGCTTCCTTCCTGGGAGTTGCCTAAATCCCTCAGTCCCCCAGAGCCTCCTCCTTACCTCCCAGAATCACCCCCGGCCTCTGTTCCTCCCCCACACTCCGACCGCCTGCTGCCCCAGCTCCCCCCACCCCCGCCGTCCTGACAACCTGGAGTTGCTGCTCTTACTGTTCCCTCTGCCGACAGCTTTTCCCCAGATGTCCCCAGGCATGCCCATCCCCAAGTCTTCGCTGGAATTTGACTTTTAACAAACTTTTTAGGCATTTGACCTGAACAGTGCTAGACAGGAGAGAAAGACAGGTTTGTAGCCCTGGAGCTATTTGCAAGCCACCAAGCTGGGAGCTTCTGATGAGGCTGAAGGAGACACCTACTGGGCATCCCCTGGCTGCCCCACCTGCCGGCATCTCTCCGTGCCCTGGTCCAAGCCTGAACAGTTGACATCCTCACAGATCCCACGTTTTCTCGTGGCCCACACCACATGCATCCCTGAGCATGGCCTCCACAACCTCAATCTCTCCATCTGTAAAGTGGTGACAGGTGCACGTCATCCTTGCCTCCTTTGAAAATGAGGGGCCGGCGCCAGGGTGTAACAGGTAAAGTCGCCGCCTGTGGGACTGGTACCATTCCATATGGGTCCTGGTTCGAGTCCCAGCAGTTCCACTTCCAATCCAGCTCCCTGCTAACGCACCTGGGAAAAACAACTAAAGGTGGACCAAGTGCTCAGCACCTGCACCCACATGGGAGTCCCGGATGAAGCTCCTGGCTCCAGCCTGGCTCAGCGCTGGACATTGGAGAATGAATAGTACATGAAGATAACTCCGTGTCTGTCTCTCCCTCTCTCTCTTAACTCTTTCAACTAAATAAATCTTTTCCAAAACAAATATGATGTGCAGGAGGGGTCACCTGGGTGCTGAAGTTGCCAGCGTGCATCTCTCCAGCTGTTCACTGGGCTCCTCTGGGCTCCTCACATCCCCTGTGAACACCTGCAATGACAGGCACCTGCTTGCCTTCTGTCCACCGAGCCCAGTGTGCCGAGCCCCTTGCTGCGCCTTCTGCTGTTTCCCAGAACCCCCAGCCCACCTGTCCTCCAGCACCTGCTGTTATCTTAGATGTATTTACCTATTTGAAAGGCAGAGCAACAGACAGAGGAGACAGATCTTCTGTCTGCAGGCTCACTCCCAAAATGCTCGTGAAAGCCAGGACTGTACTAGGGATGGACCCTATCACCCATGTGGAGACCCATGTGGGTCTCCTGGCTTTGGTCTAGCACAGCATACCAAGGCAGTCAGAGCCCATATTCTGGTTCACTTCCCAGTTGTGACTCCCCATGTGACTGCAGGCTCAGCTGGGGCCAGCTGGAACTTCAGTCCAGATCTCTCCCATGGGTGGCAGGGACTTGTGAGCTGAGCCATCACCACTGTATCCGAGGGTGTGCTGGAGGAAGTGGGAGCCAGGAGCCAGAGGCGGGGTTCAAATCGAGCAATTTGATTGCAGGATGCAAGCGTCTTACCCACTAGGCTGAATGGGGTCCCCATGAAGGTCAAATTTGCTGTGGCCAGGGCGTGAAGCGACCTTCTCACCATGCCAGGGAGACCACGGATACCACTGCCCCTGGCTGGCCATGGGACACGTGGGCTCCAGCTTGCGCCACAGTGAGGGACTGAGCCCTGGGATTCTAGACCCCCAGTGCCCCACCTTGCAACCCCACCCAGCCCCATGCACAGCCGCCTTCCTCTCAAGCTGATGTCCAGGATGAACCAAGACTGGTGTGGGTCAGGCGCTCTGGAAATAGCCTAAAAGAGGCATCAGTCCTGGGTGGGGTCGAGGGGGTGGCTTCTCCCTTACTTCCTGTTCTTTAAACCCTTTTTCCGGTCTCGGTAACAGGAAGGTCGCACGTCAGCCGCTGGTCAGCATCCAGGCCCCTGCCGCGAAGTGCATCGGCTCCGCTGCCCTGCGTCACCACCACCTACACCCAGAGCTTGCTGGGCTTGCCTACGCCCCCGGACAAGAACACACTCCCTTAGCCTCTCCACCTTCTGGCGGACAGGCCTTGGGCGGGGGAGAGAATGACAATGGGTGGGCAGAAAAATGAGGAAGAGGAAGAGGAAGTGGGGGGAGAGGAAGTTGCCGGGAGAGCATCCAGGAAGTCCTGCCCAGTGAGCCGGCCAATCTCAACCTGGAGGGGTTCAGCCAGAACCTTCCCCGACCTCCCTCCTGGGGCCTTGCCGGAACTCCTGTCACCCCCAAGGTCACTTCCCCAGCCGGGGCCCTCACCGTCCTGGCCTCACAGTCCTCCTCTGTACAACGGGCAGTTGACGGGCCTTCAGGGCAGCAGCTGACAAAGGAGCAGGCATAAAACACTCATCCAGCCGTGGCCTCAGTGCCGCGATTCCCATTCCCTGAAGCAGCAGAGGCAACCCAGACGGGCGGTGGTAGGGGGGACAAGCTTTGTCTTTAACTTCCCCAGGGCCAGCGCACACCCTGGGCCTCTAAGCACCTGCTGTAGCATGTGACACGTCGGGGGCCAGCCAGACATGCATGGCACCCAGGTACCCACAGGCTCAGACCGCCTGGTAGCCTGTTGAGCCAGCACCTTTGGGTGCGTCCACTGGTCCAGAGCAAGAGCCATCGCGGGCAAGGGCCAGCAGGTATCCGAGCCGTGGGCTACAAGGAAAACTGGGAGCAGGTGTGTGAGACTGAGGGACAGGTACGGGCTGGGCCAGGAGCTGCACCTGCACCTCAGATGCCATTCCAGCTCTCCTGAGGTCTGCGGACAGAGGGGGCGCTAGAGAGGTGAGTATGGTGGCCGTGGTCCTATCGCCGAGAAGAGGGTGAGGCGGCCGATTCCAGCAGCAGAGCTGAGTGGTCAGTGAACCTCAGCTGAGCAGAGCCACTGCGGGAGTGTGTGAACAGGTGACGGCAAAGATGGGAAGCGTGTGCAAGTGGCGATGGAGGTGGGGTGGAAGCCGGGGCACCAAAGGGCATCTGACTTGGGCCACCAACTGCGGAGGGGCTGCAGGAAGCGTCCATTACACCAGGGAAGGCGTGACCCCATGACGGGGGTGGAGCGGGGTGTCTCATCAGCCTTAGGGATATTGGAGGGTGGACAGACGGCAAGGGCGCCCACAATTCCTGGGGTCTTGTTTTTCGAGTATGAAAACACCCACCTGCGAAGCCTGCACTGGAGAGACAAGCAGAGAAAGAGGATTTAAACGTCCAGGGTTGCGGTGAAGGTGGGTCGGGAGCCCGGCTAGGACGTGCGGGTGAACAGGCGCGGCTGCCCGCTGAGCCTCTCCCACCTCGCTCCCAGGGGCAAGGGGTGTGTTGGTTTGCTTTTCTTTTTTTCTTTCTACCTTTCTTTCAAAATTGAAAGAGGAGAGGGTGTCCTGGTCGTCACCAGGGAGGTGCAGGGCTCCCCTCTGCCCGACCACTCCAGCCCCCAGGCCGCCCCACTCCCGTCTTTGTCCCACTCCCGCACGTGGTCACCTGTCAAATTCTGGGCAGCTCCGGGACCCACGTGTCGGGAAGCCAGCGGCTCACAGGGCCCTGCGTAACCATGGAAACGGTGACCAATGGGAGGCCCGTGCTGCCCACGAGGGGCGGTGCTAAATGTGCTGGTCAGCGCCCTGGGGGCGGGGCATAGGGAGAGGATGCCTGCGGGACTGTGGTGGGCAGTGCGTGTTTTCCGTAAGGTTGTCAGCACTTCTGAGGATGTAAGGGAGCTAGCCAGAGCTGGGTTCGAGCCCGGCAGCCACGCTCATCTGGGAAACGGAGAAATCGTGAGTCTCCAGGGATAGCACATCTTGGTGCCCAGAGGGGACCCTGTGACCCAGGCTGCCCCTCTGGAGGGTAGGACCAGGGCTCCTGGAACTCTGACCTGAAGGTCCAGTGGCCAGATGCGCGTGCTTGTCAACACAGTGAGCAGAGAGGGTGGGAATCTGTCGGGCTGCCTGATACCCACGGGCAGATGCCAGGTCAGCGCCCCACTTCCCGTGCTGGAGGGCCTGGGTCCGCCCTGACCCACCTGCCCCCAAACAGCAGCCCCGCCCAACTGGAAAAATGGCCAGTGCATCCAACCACAGACCACCTGCCATGCCCTGTGCTAGCTGAACAAGAGGTCACACCACATGGCTCGGGATGGCAGGTGGCAAGGAAGCAAGCATGTACACATATACCAGGCCACAAATATCCACACACGTTCCTGAAGGGAAGGGAGCCAGGAGCTGGTAGACAGGGCAGGCAGCAGGCAGGCAGGCAGGCGGAGCCTCCTGGAGGAACAGAGTTACAAAAGGCCTGAGGCTGGAGCAGCAGTTAGCTGGGGGTGAGGAGGGGAGGCAGTACAAGCTAGAGGCCCTGGTGTGTGAGTCCGGAGGGACTCTGCATCCAAGACAGGGAGTTCTGGCCAGCGAAGCCATGAGGGCGACTGGCCAGGGAGGCAGGCCATGGCAGGGCCAGGACGTACCCCCGTTGTTCAGCATTATCCCTGGATCAAGCATGCGTTGAGCCTGGTCTCGCCCACCTTCCGCCTGTGCCGGACCCAAGGCTCTGGCGTCTCCAGGGCCAGAACCAAGGCCCTGCCTCTCTGAGTACGCCAGAAGGCACGCCAGGCAACAGCCATGAGCCTTGCCGGAAGTTGGGGTTAGGCTTGGGTTCCGGTTCAGGTGAGAGTTGGGGTCAGGTTGGTTTTGGTTTCATGTTAGCTTTGGGATTCGATGTTGGGGGTGAGATTAAGATTGGGGCTGGTGTGGTTCGGGGTTAGGGTTGGTCCGGGTCTTGGGGTGGGGACACTGGGTCTGAACTCCCCTAAGTGCTGTGTTACCAACAGGGGACAGAATACCCAACCTACAGCAGGAGCTAGCAGTCTTCATTTATTTATTAATTAATTTATTTAGTAAGTCAGAAATACACAGAAAGAAGGAGAGGGCTCATTGCCCAGATGACGGCGCTAGCCAGGGCTGGGTCAGAACACACCCAGGAGCCAGGAGCCTCTTCCAGGTCTCCCACAGGGGTGACTGGGAACCAAATACTTGGCCCATCCTCCTCTGCTTTCCCCAGGGCACTGGCAGGGAGCTGGATCAGAAGTGGAGCAGCCAAGATTTGAACCAGCACCTGTAGGCAATGCTGGCATTGCAGGCAGTCACTTCACCTGCAACGCCCCAATGCCAGTCGCTAGATGTTGTTTTTCTTAATGAAAAAAATGACGTGTGAAGTTTCGTCGTGAGCCAGAGAGGCGGTGGCCAGCCAGCCTCACTCCCTGGGGTTGCGCTAGGTCGTCTGTGTCTGTCCTGAGAGTGAGAGCGCTGGTGACATTTGCCTGTTCGCTCATGTTGCCTTCTCTCTCCGGCAGAGCTGAAGATCACCCGATACAGGACCCCAGAGAGAGCTGCCGGGGTCCAGCAGGCGACCGAGGACGGGGACAGGGAGCCGGGCAGAGGAACCACAAGGGTTCAGACACTATGAAAAGAGGAATAAGATAGACTTTTGGTGCCACGTCTACGCGTAGTTTTTCCTTAACGCACCTTTTGTATGGGCTTCGTGAGCCCCCCATCCTGCACCTTAGAGATGCCCGCGTCACAGCAGGGGGACCAGGCCCCTGCCTGGGCAGAGATGCTAGAACATGCCAGGTGCTGGAAGAAGCCGAAAGGCAGGCAGCACCTGCTGGAGAGATGGGCAACCCTGGACAGGGAGGGCGTGGAACCTGCCCCCTCTCCACTCACCCCCCCCCGGGGCCCACGAAGTGCTGCCCCCCCAGTCAGCTTGCAGAAGCTCAGGACAGTCCGGCATCCCACTGAGCCCAGTGGGCACCCCGCAGCCCACACCCGCCCTCCTGGCCCAGGGACTGCTTGGCCATCATCAAGTTCAGCATCCCCTCCCCCCAGCCAGGACAGCCAGCAGCTGCCCGACAGACGCACACCCTGCCCCTCCCCTGCTGTTCTGTACGTCCCACCCCACCTCCCCATCACTCCATCAAAGGCCTTCACCTAGCTGGGGACAAAGTCAGCTTTTCCTCTGAGCACCTGGGTGAACTGGGAACACCCCATGCCTCGTTCTGGTCCTAGCACAAAGCACCTTTCTCCAGGGGCTTGTGGGAGCCACAGCGGGGCTTGGAGCCTGCGAGTAGAGCGTGGCTGGATTTGCAAATGCCTTGGAAGTGGGGCTCTGTGTTTTGTGCAGGAGCCCTCCCACTAGCAGCTAGAAGATTCTGCCTAAATAACAGGAGATCAGTGGCAAATGAATGAGCAAGTTTGCATGTGCGGCTCAAGGAGCCCAACAGGACTGCTGCCTCACCATGTCTCTGCTTTGGAGTGCCTCCAGGGCTGGGTCAGGGGGCCTTCAAGGCCGGGGGCAGTCTGCACTGGCTTCGCCAGGCTGCTGGGAGGAACCTGCGTTCCCCTGGGCAAAGCCGGTCCACAGGAGCCCTCCCCGCACGCGCTGCTTCTGCTGTGATTCCAGCAACATAAAAATAGCTTCAAGGACATCCAGGGGGCGGGAGTGGGGAGAGCTGGTCCCCCAGCTTCTAGGACGGCCAGATCTGGGGGCTGCCCCTCTCTCCCTCTCCCGGGAAGAGCCCCTGCTCGCCCAGATGACTTGAACCTGGCTATGCATCTCCCCATGGACCGCGGGCGTGAACGCACAGCACGCCTGTCAGCCACCACCAGCTTCAGGCAGAGTGAGGCAGATGCAGCCGCTGGCAGAGTGGTGCAAATGCTTCCTCTCACCAGCCAGCTCATAGCCTGGAGGTTCTAGGGGGCAGGGGGAGGCAAGGAGGGGCTTGAGGTCTCTGCCTAGTCTCCCACAGGTCAGCAGGCACCCCAAAGCACTTCCCAAGCTTAGCAGACCCAACCCAGGGGCTGGCTGAGATGCTCCCCCGGTCCCCCAGCAGGAGCAGCCCAGTCCGAGTGGGGGCAAGAAGGGGGCACAGAACCCCCACACTAACATAGGGAGCTGTGTGTCATCCAGAGGGGCAAGCAAGACCTACAGGGGGGCAGACTGGGCCAACCCTGAGCCAGCCAGGCGGAAGTGGCACTCGGTCCAGAGAGAAGGCAGGGGTGGAAGGGCTGGGCTGTTTAGGCCCCAAAATAACCCTGTACTGAAGCTCTCCTCCCTCCACAAATACCCGCATTCCCAGGCCCACCCCCAAGGCGGGCCCTCAGTGGGGGCGGGGCAGGTCTTTTCCTGGCTGCTGCTTGCCCACAAAGGCCTTCTGTGGTAGCCTGGGCCACAAGCCACAGCCCAGGCCCCGGCCCGGCCACCAAAGGGCCCATTGTCCAGCTGTCAGGCATCCGGAGCAAGGGGCAGAGGGCGCCCTGGGGCAGGGACGGAGGACCCGACGCTGCCCAAGCGGACTGTGTGCTCCCAGGGTACAGCCCAGTGTCTGCTGCAGCCCCCACCTGGGCCGCAACCCCCTCCCGTGACTTCTTCGTAAATTTGATTCAAGAAATGGGGTCCTGGAGCCCATCTGCAGTCCGGCCTTAGCAGCCGCCATTCCCCCTCACTTGCCCACAGGGTCTTTGTTTCAAAATATTTATTTATTTTGGGCCTGGCACGGTTAGCCTAGTGTCTAAAGTCCTTGCCTTACATGTACCGGAATCCCATATGGGCACCGGTACATGTCCTGGCAGCCCCACTCCCATCCAGCTTCTGTTTGTGGCCTGGGAAAGCAGTCAAGGACAGCCCAAAGCCTTGGGACCCTGTACCTGTGTGGGAGACCCAGAAGAGGCTCCTGGCTCCTGGCTTCAGGTCAGCTGAGCTCTGGCTGTTTCAGTTGCTTGGGGATCCACCAGCAGATAGAGGTTCTTCCTCTCTGTCTCTCCTCCTCTGTGTGTATCTGACTTTCCAATAAAAAAATAAAAATAAATCTTTTAAAATTTTTTTTGTATTGGACAGGCAGATTTACAGAGAGAAGGAGAGACAAAGAGAAAGATCTTCCATCCAGTGGTTTACTCCCCAAGTGGCCGCAACAGCCGGAGCTGAGCCGATCCAAAGCCAAGAGCCAGGAACCTCTTCTGGGTCTCCAACACAGGTACAGGGTCCCAAGGCTTTGGGTCGTCCTTTGCAGCTTTCCCAGGCCACAAGCAGGGAGCTGGATGGGAAGTGGAGTTGCTGGGAATCAAACTGGCAGCCATATGGGATTCTGGCACTTGGAGATGGAGGATTAGCTAATTAAGCCGTCGTGAAAGGCCCCTCCGCTCCCTCCGTGGTGTCTAGCTCCTTGCTCTGCCCTTGTGCTTTCCTGTGCGTTTGAGCTGGGCTCCTCTCCCATTTGAAGCAGTGTCTTGATGGAGTATCATTATTCACACATCGTAAAACTGGCCCTTGTAACACGATGGCCTCTGGGTGGTCACACTGGGACTAGTCCCCTCACTGTCCTTGTCACCCCGAAAGAAAGAAGGCCTCTACTCCCATCACGCCCCAGCCTATCCTCACATTACCTGCCTACGACCGCTGCTCAGCTGCCTGGGCTCACCGGCACTGGGAATGCTGTGCCTGTCCCTCGGGCTTAGCATCACGCATGTAAGGTGCGCGGGCACCTCAGGGCTCCGTCCCTGCATGCCGCTGTGTGAATCATGCTGGTTCTCTTCCATGGCCATGGGGCACCTGAACTGTTTATGCCCAGGGGCTGACACACACACACCCAGCACAAACTGTGTGCAGTTCCCCTAGGAGGGACACTTGGTGAAACTGCTGGGGCGCCCTAAGTCTCCCTGGCTTTCCAAAGGAACGTACCCCACTTTTACAATTCTGCCAGCACAGGCAAGGGTTCCAACTTGCCCACACCCTCGCCAGCACCTGCTGTTGGTCGTGGCTAGCAAGTGGCTCGTCCTCGGAGAGATGACTTCATATCTTTCGGGGGTCTTGATGCCCTTAGTGGTTAACAGGGTTGAGGTTCTCAGGTGCTTGCTGCAGTCTGAGTTGGAGAAATTTCTTCAATGGCTGAATATTACTCAGCTATTAAGAAGAATGAAATTATACCGTTTACAACTAGGTGGTCTCAACTAGAGACCATTATGCTCAGTGAAATGAATCAATCATAAAAAACAAATACCGTGTGTTTCCTCTTGTATAAGGAAATCAGTATGGAAAGTGTAACTTCAATAATCCGATCCATACTGTGTTTTGTTTGTTGCTTGGCTGTTTTGTGTTTTGATGTTTTTTATTTCAGCTTTATTTATTACAAATAATTTCTTTTGTCTAATTCATCGCTGGCTCATGGATTACATGGTAGCATCATTTTTCCCAAGAGACTTTTGTATTCCGTTTTTGTCACCCGTGTGTTGGTTACTCAATGACGTGTTTTTCATGGTGCTGTAGTTTGTTGTTGTTGTTGTTGTGGCTGTTCTAACTCATACCAGTTGTTGACCTTGTTTCATGGCTTCTCAGTTATGGAAATGTATAGTGATGGAGTCCTGGGGTCTGCCATATACAGGTGTGGGGGTATAATGCAACATGCATCCCCACTTCCAGATGAAAGATGGATTCCCAACGAAACTGTTGGACATGTGCAGACAATGGGATGCTGGACTGTCTGACGTTGTCTGTACCAACAAGGTCAGGGTACACTTACCTAAGAGACTGACAGAATTATGATTCCTTGTGAAGGACTACACCGTTGTAGTAAAATGGGAAAATTCTGACGGGGGTGGGAGTTTGGGGGGAATCCCGGCCTATACAAAATTGTACCACATAATTCAAACTTTAAAATAAAAATATATATATTTTTTAAATTATTTATTATTATTTATTGGAAAGGCAGATTTACAGAGAGAAGGAAATATACTGAGAAAGATCTGTCCACTGGTTTATTCCCCAAGCAGCCACAACAGCCAGAGTTGCACTGATCTTCCCCCCAGGTCTCCCGTACAGGTGCAGGGTCCCAAGGCTTTGGGCCGTCCTCGACTGCTTTTCCAGGCCACAGGCAGGGAGCTGGATGGGAAGTAGAGCAGCCAGGACGTGAATCAGTTCCCATGTGGGATCCTGGCACTTAGGGGTAGAAGCTTAGCCAGTTGAACCACAGTGCTGGTCCCAAGCAACAAATATGTTTAACAACAACAAAAAAGTTATTTCCGATGTGGAGAGAGAGAGAGCGAGCTTCCATCTGCTGGCTCACTCTGCAAGCACCTCAGCAGCCACTGGCTAGGGCTGAGGTCAGGAGCCAAGAGCCAAGATTTTAGCTTCTTCATCCCACCTGAGCCATCACTCATACCTCCCCAAATTGGCATTAGCAGGAATCGAGAGCTAGGAACCCAACTGAGTTATACCGACGTGGGACCTATGTTTTAAGCAGCAGTTTCACTGCTGGCCAAGCAGCCACTCCTCCACTCTTTTGAACTGGGTTATTTGTCTTTTATTAGTGAGTCCTAAGAGTTCTTCATAGTCTGTCACAATGGCTCAATTGGCTAATCCTCCCTGTTCAAGAGCAAGGATCCCATATGGGAGTCAGTCCGTGTCCCAGCTGCTCTTCTTCCTATCCAGTTTCCTGCTGATGGCCCGGGAAAGCAGCAGAACATGGCCAAAAGCCTTGGGATCCTGCAGCTACATGAGACACCCAAAAGAAGCTCCCCCTGTTTGACAAGTTCTCTTTCTCGCTTTCTCAGCACCCTTTGAAGCACAAAGTTTGTAATTTTGATGAAGTGCTTCTGTCTTCTTAGTCTTTGATGCCTGTGATTTTGGTATCCCAAGCTTAATCCTGGCTCATGATGATTTTCTTCAATGCGTTATTCCAAGAGTTTTGTAGTTTTAGCTTTTCCATTTAAGTCTGTGGTGTGAGGTAGGGCTCCAGTTGGATTCTCTTGAAAGGATGTCCGGCTGTCCCTGCCAACAGTTGAAGAAAACTCTTCATCCCGCCCAGTTGAATGTTCTCGGCATCCTGGCCAAGAGTTCATTGTGTGTGAGTGTGTGGGTTGATTTCTGACCTTGGAATTCTGTTCCACGGATCTCTAGTCCATCGGGATGCCGGTTCCACATGGTCTTGATTATCATGAGTGTGTAGGCAGCTTTTAGACTTGGAAAGTAGAAATTCTCCAATTCTCTTTTCATGGCTATGCTTGGTGTCTTGCACTGGCTTGTAAATTTTAGGACCAGTTTGTTGATTTCTGCAAAAGAGTCAGCTGGAATTGTGAGAGGATGGCATTGGAGCTATGCCATGGGATGGTTGCTGGCATCGCTACTTTGCAGCCTTGGCTCCGCCCTCTGAACACAACCTGGCTTCCTTCCATCTCTCACCAATATTTGTGCATTTTGGTATAGACATCTTGCGATTTTTTAAAATTTATTTCCACATATTTTGTAAGTTTTGATGTGAACATGAATGGGATTTTTCCTTAGTTTCTCTTTTTTGGTATGTTGATCTTGTATCTTATAACCTTGCTAAACTTAATTATTTCTCTTTAAAAAAATTTTTTTTATCTGAAAGGCAGAATTACAGAGAGAGAAGGAGAGTGAGAGACACAGAGATCTTTCATCTTTACTCCCAACAATGAGAACCAATCCCAAACCAGAAACCTCCTCTAGGTTCCCCCACATGGATGCAGGGGCCAAGGATTTGAACCATCTTCCACTGACTTCCAAGTCCACAATAGGGAGTTGGATCAGAGTGGAGCAGCTGGGGAGAGAGAATTGGCATCCTTATGGGATGCCAGTGCCACAAACAGATTAGTCTGTTGAGTTACTGCACCTGCCCCAATTCTTTCTTCTTTAAAAACAAAACAAAAAAATTTTTTTTTAATTTATTTTTATTATTATTATTTTTTATTGGAAAGGCAGATATACAGAGAGCAGAGACAGAGAGGAAGATTTTCCGTCTGATGATTCACTCCCCAAGTGAGCGCAACAGCCGATGCTATGCCGATCCGAAGCCAGGAGACTCTTCCGGGTCTCCCACATGGGTGCAGGGTCCCAAAGCTTTGGGCTGTCCTCGACTGCTCTTCCGGGCCACAGGCAGGGAGCTGGAAGGGAAGCAGGGCTGCCAGGATAGAACCGGCGCCCATATGGGATCCCAGGCATGCAAGGCAAGGACCTCAACCACTTGCGCCACCGCGCCAGGCCCCCCGCCAAAAAAAAATTTTT
The DNA here is from genome assembly GCF_017591425.1 of Ochotona curzoniae. Taxonomy (NCBI): domain Eukaryota; kingdom Metazoa; phylum Chordata; class Mammalia; order Lagomorpha; family Ochotonidae; genus Ochotona; species Ochotona curzoniae. The sequence continues at coordinate 4,508,362 of NW_024467106.1, forward strand.
TTTATTTGAAAAGCAGAGTTTCATGGAGACATAAAGGGACAGAGAACTCCCCTCCACTGGATCATTCCACAAATGGCCACAATGACGAGGGCTGGATAAAGCCTAAGGCAGGCACCTCAAACTCCTTCCTAACCTCCCACGTGAGTACAGGGACCCATGCACTTGGACGATCCTCCACTGCTTTCCCAGGCACATGGACATGGAACTGGGTTGGAAGTAGAGCAACTGTGAGGCAAACCAGGACTCACATAGGATGCTGTCATCACAGGTATTGGCTTAACCCACTGTGCTACAATGCTGGCCCCGAAGCTTATTGCTTAGTTCTATTTTGTATGCTCATGTGCGTTCATGGCAAGTCGAGCTGCTGCATGTGGAGCTGATATTCCATAGGGACACCACGTCAAGTTCTAGCTGCTCCACTTCCAACCCAGCTCCCTGCCAATGTACCCAGGAATGTACCGGGGCTCCTGCACCCACACAGGAGCCCTGAATGGAGCTGCTGGCTTTGGCTTAGCCCAGCAGTGGTCCTTGTAGCCATTTGAGGAGTGAACCTGCAGATGGAAGATTCTTTCTTTTCCTTGTCTCTCTACCTTTTTGGTACCACTGGCTCCATCCCTGTCTGGGAACAGTTGCCATCGATGGGCAGAAAGAAGGCAGACGGGGGTGGGGGGCTGTGACAGCAGAGACTGGAGCCCCTTCCCACTGTGGGCCAACCAGGTGGCCTCAGCCTCGGGGAGTCACCTCAGCATCCTGAGTGTCCCGATCTGTGAGGCTGACAGCCTCAGGGTCCACCCCAGGGCCACTGTGAGGACACCAGGTCATCCTTGTGTCCTGGGATTGTCGTGTCTGTCGTTGTCATTGCTGCGCCTGCTGCTGCTGATCTGGTGGTGGGACATGAGTCCTCAGCCTCTGCTGGGTGATTTGCTCCTGAGTCCCCATGCTTGAAAAGGAGATCTCCGACTCTCTCTCACCCCTGGGCAAGGAGCTTGTCGGCTCATATAGGGCCAACAGCCGAAGATGATGCCTGCCACTATCCCTCCATTGCAGATCTTTCCTTGTTGTACTCAGCTAATTCACTGTCCAGCTGTGCCAAGCACACGGGTTAGGAGCCCAGGTGGAGGATGGGCAAGGAGGGGGCACAGACAGGAGCTTAGGTTTGTCCTATTAGAAGCTTAGAGTCCATGCCATCACACCTGGCAGGTGTACAGATGTGTGTGTAGGGCGACTAAGACCAGCCAAGCTGCTGTCCCTACAGACAGTCAGAGGCTGAGCAGGACAGACAGGAAAGGAGAAGGGGTTGTTTGCAAATGCTGTGACTCAGTGGGTAGAAAAGCCACAGGCAGGACCTGCTCATTGGCGGATGGAGAGAGACCCTTTGAAGGGGTGACTGAGACCAGAAGGGGCAGGGGAGCCACCCACATGGGGGTGGAGCTGGGAGGAGGCGGGAGCGTGGGTCAGGGAGGTGCGGCCTGGGCTGGAGGCAGCTGGACCGTACATTCTGGAGGGCCGGAGTGAAAGCCGAGAAGCAGGTGAGCGGTCACATCTGGAAAGGCATGACTTTTGGGGAACAGACACTGAAGACCTTGCCTGGCCTGGTTACGGAAGAGGAGGGGGAGGAGGCAGGCACGGCCCCACATCTGTCCACAGTGAGGGGCAAGTCCAAGCACACTGACTGCTCCCTCCCACGCCAGAACCAGTTCACCCCCACCCCAACCCCCAACCAGGATGCTGGGCCAGCTAGAGAGGTGGGCCAAGCCCTCTCCCCCGTCTCTCCGCTCTCCCCCATCTTGCCATGTTACTGGACTGAGGAGAGGGGGACAAGAGATGGCTCCCAGGCCATCAACTCATTGTGTAACCTTGGGACAGTCCCTGTTCCTTAAGCCGCTCAGTCTGATGCTGAAGGTGCCACCCCTGGCAGAAATGAGGGTAACTTGGAGGTGGGGCCCTTGGCAAGAAGCTGGCCAAGGAGCCCATAGGGAACCGTGGCAGCTTCCTCGGGAGGAACTGTGTGGACACGCCTACTCTCCCTCCCAACCCTCGCCAGGACCCCCCCCTCCACAACCTCCTGCCATGGGGACGGGGCCTAGGACCAAGCTGTCATCACAGCTCACACTCGGAGGAAGTGCCAGCCTCTTCCCGCAAATCTCAGGAAGACACCTTCTCCACGTAGCCACCCCCGGACACCTGCCGGGCAAAGCGGGAGGGCCTCCAGGTGCCTGGGACACAGGCAGCCCCAAAGTCTCCCCGACATGGAGGCAGCCGAACACAAACAGAAGCCATCACACAGGGGATGCCCGTGGAGCTCCTGGCTCCTGATTCACCTGTTCCAGCCTTGGCTGTTGCTACCATTTGGGGAGTGAATCAGAGAATGCAAGATCTGTGTGTGAGTATGTGTGTGTGGTTCCAATTATAAAATAAACTCATCTTTAAGAAAAGAAGGAAAGAGCGGAGACCTGGATGTCTGTCCGGCGCTCGGGAGCAGACAGGACTCCTCACAGCTGGATTCGTGTCACACTGTGCGGTTGTTAAGAAAGCGAGGTGTGGTCTTCCCTGTCTCCCTCCCTCCCTCAGCAGCTGGGATCCCAAGGAAGACCCTGCAGAGACAGGGGGTCCTGGGCCTGCAGTTGAGTGCATCCAGGCAGGGAGCAGAACCCAGAACCTGCAGGTCAGGCACAAAAACCCATCGGCCATGCCTGGAGTGATTGATTCCTGCTCTTCACTCTTCCCACACAGCCGCCAGCACATGAAGGAAAGCAAGCGTCCAGCTCAGTGGTTAGGGCGCCGCCGGTGACAGCATAGTCCACACCGATCCTGCCCGCATCCCATTCCAGCTCCCTGCTCAGGCACACCCAGGGAGGCAGCAGATGGTGTGACTCAAGCACCTGGAGCCCTGTACTGGCAGACACACACAAGAATCAGGTCTGGGGTCACCTCAGACGAAGTTTCTTTGGGGATCCCTCCAACTGAACTGCTGATCTCAGAACCCCAACCATGAAGAGACTATGTCAGCCAGTGGAACATGAAGAGATTTCATCGTGCTTGGAACGGTGGGACTGGCAGCAATTCAGAATTGTTGAACTATCCAAGCTGCATGAGCAGGACCCTCGGAGCTTGCCCCACAGCGGGGACCGGGGATGGGCGGGAGGCTGGGAGGGGCTTTAGGGGAAAAAAGGATGATATTAGTGTGGAAACAATGGTCTTACCCACTTTCCTGTAGCCCTTGACCCTTTGTGCCCTAATCAACTATGTAAAGATTATTAAAAATAATAAAGAAATAAATATATAAATAAAACTAAGGCTCCACAAGAAAAAGATGGAAACATATCTGCAAAAGTTTTAGACATTAGAATTAGCACACGTGGGCACTGGAGATGTAACACAGCAGGTTAAGCTGCTGCCTGTGACGCTGGGATCGCAGAGCTAACGCACCTGGGAAGGCAGTAGAGGGTGACCGAGGGCTTGAGTGCCTGCCAGCCACATGGGAGACCAGACGGATGCCAGGCTCCTGGCTGTTATGGGCATTTGGGATGTGAACCAATGGGTGAAAAATCTTTCTCTGTAGTTCTTTCTTACAAATGTTTTTTTTCCTCTATAAAAGATTTATTTTCATTGGAAAGGCAGACTTACAGAGAAAGCTCTTCTGTCTGCTGATTCACTCACCAAATGGCCACAAAGGCTGAAGCTGAGTCTATCTGAAACAGGGAGCTTCTTCCAGGTCTCCCATGCAGGTGCAGGGTCCCAAGGCCTTGGCCGTCCTTGACTGCTTTCCCAGGCCACAAGCAGGGAGCTGGATGGGAAGCGGGGCCGCCAGGACTAGAACCAGCGAGCACATGGGATCCCGGTGCAATCAAGGATTGCTGAGTCATGCTGAGTCCCGTCTTCTTTGTTGCTGTTGTTGTTTATTTAATAAACGTAGACGGCAACATTTCATCATTTATTTAGGGATGTATTTTTTGAGATTTTACTTATTTGAAAGGTAGCATTAGAGAAGACGGAGATCTTCCGTCCCCTGATTTCTTGCCAAATGGGCCAGGCCAGGTCAGGTCAAAGCCAGGGTCTGGGAGCTTTTCCTGGTTCTCCACAGACACAGAGGTCCAAGGGCTTTGGCTGCTCCTCACTGCTTTACCAGGCGCTTTACCAGGGAGCTGGACTGCAAGTGGAGCAGCCCACATTAAAATCAACACCCATACAGACTCTGGCATTACAGGCAGTAGTTAAACCCATTATGCCATAAAGTGTTTGAGAGAGAGAAGAGAAAAGGCAGAGTTTAACTGGAGCCCTAGAGGAGAGAAAAAGCCAATGGAAGCATCAGCTGAGAGCTCATGGAGAGTGTTTCTCAGCAACTCATGAAAGATCCCACACCAAGGACCCCAGACCCTCGCAGAGGGAACCTACCCTCGATCCTTCCCAGGGAAACTGGGACTCCAAGGCAACCAGAGAAAAAGGCCATGTTCACTTACAGGGAACCCTTGTTGGACTAACAGCCGGCTCCTGGCCGTGATGATGGGCCATGGGGTCACCACCCGCACAATCAGGAAGGGGAAAGGAAGAGAGAAGCGGAGCAGCCACCCAGGGGCTGAGAGCAGCATGACCCGGACAGGTCCCTGGGGAGGACAGCAGGACACACAGGGCCTGGGGACCTTGGCATCTGACATACTTACAGGGGGGAAGGAGTGAGGTCAAAGGTCAGGTTGTGGCTCAAGAGGCCACCTGGCTGCAGGTCACCCACAAAGACAGGGCCAAGGGGAGGGGCAGGCTTGAGTGGACGTGGCAGAGTCTCCCAGGCAGATGAGAAAGGGCGAGGGTGCAGCTGGGCAGGGAGACCACAGCCCCAGCCCTGGGGTGGACGCCAGGCTCCTCCGTCCTGGGACCCACAGTCTGCAAAGAGCTTGAGTGAGGGCAGAGGCTCCCCAAACATCTGCTGACCTGCCAGGCAGCTCGGATGCCCAGCAGCCCTGCACACAGCACGTGCAACTGCAGCTTCCCTGGTCCCTGCGTGCCTGTCATTTTTCCCAGACCCTTATCAGCCTCCCACGAACGCCAGCAAGCAAAGCACAGAACTGGGAAGATGAGGCAGTCAGGGGCATGGCACACTGGGCGGGGACAGGGAGAACCCAAGTGTCCAGCCTTTGCCGTCTGCACCCCTGCCTCCCACCTCCTTGGCTAAATGTGTAGCCACTTAAAGACACAGAGACCCTCTGCAGGGACTGGGGAATGCTGGGCATCCCGGTGGGACCTTGGTGGAGACTGGAGCTCCTGATCCCAGGAGCTGGTCTGCGCCCAGGTCTGCCAGAGGCAGTCGCTCACTAGTGCCATCCCGGGCTGTGGCTGTCACTGTCAAGTGACTCACCTCTCCCCTCAGGTGCTGAGTAAATGTCAGGGACTCGCGTCGGCCCCAGCTCCCTTGGCAGCCCCATCCCCTCATTTTTGGAGATGCTGTCTGCCTCTGCCAGCTCAACCAGTGTTCAGGAAAGACACAGAAACCACTTAGGATCCCGTGAGTGAGAACAGTGAGTGAGGCTGCACCTGCCAGGCGGGCCGAGCCCCAGGATAACCTCTGGCGTTTGGAGAGAGCTGGATGCAGCCTCAAGTCCCGCCCTGGTCAAAGGCTGTCCCTGCAGGTTCCCTGGGGTGGGGCAGACAAGGACACTGGGGACACCATACAGGGGCCTGCAGTTCCTGCCTTCTCCCTCAGGGAGTCTAGCCCCAATTAGAACCCTCCAGGTCCCCTTCTGCCAGTGACAGAGCAAACAGCTGGTTCCAGCCCAGCTCAGCCACAGACGGCTGCATGCCTCAAGCCAGGTGACCAGTGCTCAGAGCCACTCTCCTCCACCTTTGGAAAATGGAACAGCAAAATGTACACCTCCCCGGTTGCTAGTGGTCCCTGGCAAGGAGTCCCCCAGCCTCTGCAAGCTTCTCTCCTTCACCCCAACATTTCCACCCCATGCAGCTCTCCCTTGCCCCCAGGGAACTCCAACCATGACCATGGCCACTTGGACTCCTCCTGGAAGCTGAGGGCTTCTGGGGCCCCTGCCTGTGAGCCCTGGGCAGCACTGGATCAAGGAACATGGCGGGTCATGGGGCAGGGGTGGGGGGAGGCGCACTGTGGACCAGCAGCATGAGCCACACCTGTCCTGACAGCAGCTACTCTCTGCTCGTGGGCACTGCAGTTTTGAGGATCAAGGATACTCCAGAGGCACCCCTGCCCCCAGGCTCCCAGGACCCCCAAGTGTGGCAAGGGCTAGAGGAGGGTTGACCTTCACGGCCAGTAGAACATGTGCATGTCCATGAGGCCTCAGCACCAACCATGCCCATGACCTTGCCTCCTAGCCAGTGGACCTGTCTGTAGACCAAGCATGGATCTGAGTCTGCCTCCAGTGAGCTGCAAGCCAGGGAAGGACCCAGGCAGGCTGGGGTTCCTGCGCCCACCATACCTCCTAAGTGCCTTGGTGTCCCTCAGCATGGCAGGGTCAGGAGCCAGTGGGCACCCTCACTAGGGGCTGGCGTGGTGGGGGATGATTCCCCATTAAGGGGGCTCAGGACACCCAAGTGGACAAGTAGAGCTGATTGCCTGATGCTTGAGGGGTCTTGGGTTAGAACACCACAGCAATGACAGAGTGCCAGCCCTTTGCCCAGGCCTCTCCCTCATGCCTCCTTCTGCCTGCACCCCCTCCACCCAGGCTCCTCCCCAACAAACCACTCCCAGTCCACCACAGGGATGAGCAGCAACAGCAAAGTAACCAGCACAAGGCGATGACCACAGGGAGCCCAAACCCAACGTCACTGCTGTGCCCGATGCAGCCCCCAGGTGCTCTGGGAGTGGGAGGCACTGCCCCGGCAGCACAGGTGCCCAAGCGCCAAGCTGAGACTCACTCACCTGGGGCTGCCACAGTCATGATTCTCGGGGCCACACCCTCCTGGGATGGACAGGTCAGCTGAGGGATACACAGGCAGGTGACAAGGTTGTGTCAAGTGGCAGAGTGTAATGGAGAAGGAGGGCCATATCCTGCCCTCCCTGAATGGAGGTGGGCAGTGCTCAGATGTGGGCAGGAGGGACAGGAAGAGTAAGGGCCCCAAGTTGGAGGATGGAGGCAGGGGTACAGGAGAAGGAAGGCATCAGCTCCAGGATGCCGTGTTCCTGCCAACCAAGCCTTCCCCAGCCCAGGAGCTGGCTTCTGGCACTGGCAGAAGTGCCTGAGCTAGCGTGGCACAGATGTCTCCCACCCTGCCAGCAGCAACAGCTGGGGTCTCTCTGTCTGCCCAGCTCTGCTGGGTGCACCTGGGAGGGGCCCCAGCTGTGTCCAAGTTCCTTGAGCCTCTGCCAGTCTCAGACAGACTTCATGGTAAAGGAAACCTGCCCTGGCCAGCCCAGAGCTCCATCCCTGCCAGGCAGCCGGGCATGCACCAAAGACCACAGTGGTGATGCCAGGATCGCCCATGCAACTGTGGGGCTCAGGCAGCGCCGCTGGGGGCTGCCCGCAGTAGGGGCTATGGACAAGACTCACCTGTGTAGTGGGGTGCATATTTAGAGGGGGACTGTGCTGAGCTAGCTGTTAAGAAGCCGGACCCAGCTGCTTCGGGGCTCGGCCCAGCAGGTGTTGGGCTGCCTGTCTGCTCCACACTGCCTCTCAGGCCATTCCCCACCCCACCCCCATGCCAAGCACGCCCCACCCACCCGCAGGGGCACGTTTTTTGCTGCCAGGGTTCTTTGTGGGATCCACAAGCAGTACTCGCACACTGTCTCTCACTTCATATACGTGAGCTGAGAACCAAGGGTAGGGCGTGACACTGACAAGTCCCCAGGGCAGGTGCACCCTGAAACCCGGAGGAGCCTTGAGTTGGAGCCCCTCCTTCTCCCATGCTCCTTCCCATTTTATATCAGACAAAATTAGAAACCTGTCCCCGTGGCCATGGCACATTCGTGACAGAGCCCAGCAGGGCAAGGGATATGACCTTCTTCCTGGGGACAGGGACACCAACTGGCCCAGTGCTGACCTCAGGAATGCTCCGGAAGGAGGGCATGCCAGGACATCCATGCAGGTGTTCTGAGGTTGGGCAGAAGCTGGGTAGCTACTGGCAGGAGCCAACCGCACAGAAGACACGCTGTATGGGTGGGAGGAAAGAGACTTGGAAGGATGGCTCCATGCCGATGTCCCGGAGCCCTTCGCGCCCCATCATGCTGCAGCCTAAAGAAGCCTTGGGTTTGTTTCCCAGACTCCCTTGCAGCTAGACCAGGTCAATTGGCCATAGTTCTGCCCAGTGGTAGAGGGGGCAAAGGAGAGATACCCAGGGCAGAGCCATCACCACAGCCCTCTCCTCTCCCTCTCTCTCCCTCCTCCCTGGGGCTGTGGTCCAGCAAGGACAGGGAGCCTGGAACTGTGGCAGTCACCTGCCTTGCCATTGTGAGGAAGACGCTTGAAGTTGAGCTGCCACCTCTTGCAGAGAGGCCTCCTGGGATCCTGACCTTGACCATGTGGCTGCCTGAACCAGTCTTCCTTTTAGACAGATGTCACTGGCACTCTGAGAGAGTCAGGCTTTCTGACCTCCCAAAGGGACCCATGGGACCACCCAGCAGGTAGCACCCACACCCCACCAGGCCCCATCCTTTCTGAGGTCTCCCCTGGCTTAACACGAACTCCTGCCATGTGTCTGGTGCTGTGCCCTCTTCCAGCCCCAGCTGTGAACCAGAGCCAGCAGTCATGGCCAACAGGAAGAACCAGACACAGTACGCACCATAGCATCATGGGGACCAGGCCTGGGCCAGCCAGTCAGAGAGGGCTTCCCAGAAAGGGTGACAGTTACCTGGATACCCAAAGAACAGAAAAGGCTAGCTGTACAGAGATCCTAGAGCAGCGGGCAGGCGGGGCCTCTACCACCCCTCCTGGACCCCGTGCTGCCACCCCGGCACAAACGGGCCTCCCCCGCCCCATCCCTCCTCTCTCTGCATCTCTGCCATGGCCTCTGCAGTGATCGCCACATTCTCATCTGTCGTCCCCGCTAGCTGAACTCCTAAAGACAAACACCAGACCTGGCTTGTCCTGGTGAAGCCAGCTTCCAGCTTAGGGCCCAGCACAGGAAGCAGCTGAGCAGATCTAAGTTGAGAAGAGAGATGAATGCTGGGGCTGGTGCCATGGCATAGCAAAATAAGCTTCCTTCTGCAAGTGCCGGCATCCTATATGGGCACCAGTTCATGTCCCAGCTGCTCCACTTTCCATCCAGCTCCCTGCTTGTGGCCTGGGAAAGCAACAGAGGATGACCCAAAGCCTTGGGACCCTTCAACAATGTGGGGAACTTGGAAGAAGCCCTGGCTCCTGGCTTTGGACTGGCTCAGCTCTGGCCATTGCAGCCACTTGAGGAGTAAATCAGTAGATCAAACACCTCTCTCTCTGTCTCTCCTTATTTCTGTAACTCTGCCTTTTGTATAAAGGTAAGCAAATAAAATAAATGTTAAAAAGAAAAATGCAATGTGTGGATGGATGGAAATATTTATAGAATGATGGAGGTTTGGATGGGTGGGTTGGATTGGATGGATAAATGGATGGTTGGATAGGTGGATGGATGGGAGAGTGGCTGGATGGAAGAATGGCTGGGTGATGGATTAGGGATGGACACGGTGACCGTGGCACTAAGGGATCACCTGCCAGGCCCCGATAGCAGCAGTAACTAGAGACTTATTTGCAAAAGAACAAGATGGCTTCTCTTCCTCGACGGTGACTCCAGACTTTCTCACTGTAGTGCAGCCCCTCCCTCTGCATCAGCACTGCACGCCCTGAGTGCCACGGCCCCCTCCTCTCCCACCACCACTCAGCTTCTCTCACCCTGCCCCACCCCCAGATCCTCATGCCTCGGAGTTACAGGACACCCGGCGCATGAGGCTGATGGCACCTGGGCATCAGGGGCAGGCAACTCGGTCTATCTGGGCAGAACCAGGCCTGAGCCCTGGCTGCCTTCTGAAGTGTCCTCTCTCCCAGCCTAGAGCTGGCCCCCTAGCAACAGGACCAAGCTATCCCCACCAAAGACCCAGGCAGCCAGAGCTGAGGAGCCATGGAACAAGGGCTCCTGGGCCACCAGACTCCCACCCAGGAAGCACGGGCGGGCACTGGACCAGCTCTGCACTTGGCACAGCTACCTTCTGGGATCCTTGCTCTGGGTGTCAGTAGCGGGGCTTGCAGGAGGCGAACCGCAGGTCTGACACTTGCATGGTGTCCTGTAGACACCGTCCACAGTGCAATTTGGGGACACCAGCTCTTTAGAAAATTGGCCCCCTTTTTTTGGCAATGTGTTTATGCTTTAGGGTTGTTTGTTTGTTTGTTTGTTTGTTTTGAAAGGGAGAGTGACTGAGATGGACCAAAAAAGAGAGATCTTCTATCCGTTGGTTCTCTCCTCAAATGGCCACAACAGCCAGGGGAAGCCAGGAGCCGGGAGCCCCCTCCAGCTCTCCCACATGGATGCAGTGACCCAAGCACCTGGGCCATCCTCTGCTGCCTTCTGGTGCAGTAGCACAGAATGGATGGGAAGCAAACGCAGGACGGGGAGACCAGGCCTCGCGACATAAAATGTGGTCGTAACAGGTGGTGGCTTTGCTGCCAGGCCAACCACCCACCCCAAGAGACAGCCTCCTGCTACTCACCCAAGGAGAAACGGCTAGCGCCAAGGCCTAGGCTGCAGACCCCAAAACAGAAGCAGAAGCTAGGCCAGCTAGGGCCCAGGGTGACAGTCGCGGAAGCAGCAGAGAGGGGAGGCCCAGGCCCAGAACCCCCACTGCTGTGCTCAAGCTGTGAGGTGGGGCTCGTCCAGGGTCATAAGATGGAGCAGAGAAATTATGGGGTGCCACCGCCCAAGTGGGGGACCTGGATTTAGCCTGGTCCAGCTCCAGCTGTTGAGGGCATGTGAGGAGGGAACCAGCAGACAGAGAGCTCGCTCTCTCTTCTCTCTGCCTTTCAAATAAGGAAAAAGCAACTGAAACAAATATAAATAAATAAAAGCATAAGGAACAGTTGGTGTAGTAGGCTACGCTTTTGCCTTCGGCGCTGGCGTCCCATATGGGAGGCCCACTGCTCCACTTCCCTGTCTGTGGCCTGGGAAAGCAGCGGGGAGCAGGAACCCACTAGCTTCGTGAGAGCAGGAAGGAGTCCTGCCCAACCCAACTCTTCACCCCCCACCCCGTGCCCCATGCAGCTTCAGGCACAGGCTCTGCAGAAGGCGCTGGGACCCCGCGGGCCCAGACAGGCACACCAGCCTCTAGGGTTTCGCCCACGAGCCTCGTGAGAAACACAGGCCATGTCCTTGGCTCTTCTTGCCCTGCTCATGGTGCCTATGTGGCAGAGTCTCCTTGCTCAACGTTTTCCCCTCTGGGGCTGACGTCATGGCAGGCTACGACCGCTTGTAGCACTAGCACCCCAATTGCTCCACTTCCAGTCCAGCTGCTCACCAAGATGCCCTGGAAACCAGCAGAGGATGGTCCCAGTGCTTGAGCCCCTGCATCTACACAGGAAACCCAGGTTCAGACCAGGCTAGCCCTGGCTGCTGCAGCCTTTTGGGAGGTGAACCAGTGGATGCACAATCTCTCTCTCTCCCTCTCTCTCTCTCTCTTTCTCTCTCTCCCTTTCAAATAAATGAATCTTAAAGATAAATTAATTGGGGACAATGGGAAACATAGCATGCTAATCCTCCACTCACAGCATCAGCATCCCTTATAGATGCCGGTTCAGATCCTGTCTGCTCTACTTCTGATCCAGCTCCCTGTTAATGTGTCTGGGAAAGCAGTGAAGGATGGTCCAAGTCCGTGGGACCCTGCACCCACGTGGGAGACGCAGATGAGGCTCCTGGCTTCAGATAGGCTCAGCTCCAGCTACCACAGCCATCTGGGGAGTGAACCAGCAGATGGAAGATCTCTCGCTCTGCCTCTCCTCTCTGTGAATTTGCCTTTCAAATAAGAATAACTAAATCATTAAAAATAATAACAACATATAAATGAATAAAAATAAAAAAGAGGAAAAAACTGGTAAGAACAGATACTTGGCCCTATCACAGCACAGAGGGGTCCCTGGTTCCCTAAACCAGCTCTGGAAGGACCAGGGAAGCGGGCATCCCACACAACCTGCCACACACGTGGCCCCCATGGGTCTCAGAGCCACCGCTGAGCTAGGTGGGCCACTCCTTGTCCAGCTTACCAGATCACCTGGGTTCAGCTCCCAGCCCTGTTACCCATTAGCCAAGTTGGGCTGTCCAGACCTCAGCTTCCCCATCTGTAGAATGTGAATATCAAGCACCTTGCAGGGTCCTGGTGATCCGTCAGCAGCCGGTTGCACATCTGCTGTCACCATGGAGGCCAGGACTTTGAGTGGCCGGCCACTTGGACTCCCAACCCTCCTGCGAGGACCCCTGCAGCCCCCGACTGCAGCCTCAGTGTCTCCCACGCTCCAGCTGACCGTGCACTCTCCCCCTACCCCCAGCAGCGAGGGTCCCAGGGGCAGATGGCCATGTTACCCAGGTAAAACGCTTGGCTGACCATGCCCCCAGGGCAGGCAGCGGAGAGCTCCGCCCCTTCCTCTCCCAGGCTCCACCTCCCCCTATCCTTGCTGGCTCCTCCCTCTTCTACCACAGCCCTGGGTCCCTGGCAGCACCCACAAAGAGCAGGAAATCCCAGAAACCTTCAGGGCAGGGGGGAGGAGGCACATCTGCACCTGTCCTCTGAGCCCCCAAAAGACCTTGACCATGAGACCCATGGCCTCACCTCCATGGTCCTCCCCAGCCTTGCCCTCAGAGGGCCGATCCTCCAGAGGCACCCTGAGCTTGTGTCCACATACACTGCCCAGCATCACAGCTACAACTCTGCCCCCAAGCAAAGTGCCAAGTGCAGGTCAAGGTCAAGGCAGGCTGTAGAGCCGGCCCCAGGCCACAGCCCAGCAATCAGGGCCAGCCGGACAAAGCTACGCCCTGGCCAAGGCGCAGTGGCCCAAAGGGCCCAAGGGGCCATCCGCCTTCCCCACCGCTGGCCACAGCAGGCCCAGCCCAGACAGCACCACAGCAGCAAGCTGACCTGGCCCAGCAGCAGCAAGAGGAGCAGGTGCAAGGGCCCAGGGGCCGTTGGGAGATGACCTCCAGGGTGTGCAAACAGCAGAGGTGGGAACGTGGGCCACGAGGCCCAGGGCACGGGGGTGTACAGCGCAGGCCCCCAAGTCACTGGCCATGCGCACAGATCCAGCATGTCCCCCACCTGGGGGCTCAACACTCACCCCACCTTACGCTGTCACCACAGAACTCTCTGCCATCCCTGCTCGTCCTCCGCTGTATCACGGCAACTCCCCACACCCCAGGGACCAGGGTCTGGCAGCAGGCTCCCTCACACCCCAGGTGTGCCTTCCTCCCTGTGCAGTCTAGAAGTTTCTCTCAAACTATGCACACTAGCCACCTCCCCCAACCCCCTGCCATCACACGCCCCTCCTTCTCCCCAGGGGCTTCCCAGCTGCCAAGGGTGGGCAGGCCTGGCTTTCGTCTGTCAGACACTGCCCACCCACCCCCACAAGCTGACGTGGGGGAGGGGCTACAGCCCTCCAGGTCCCCCACGTCCTCAGCCTGTGGAAAGGCAGCCACGAGAGGTTTGTTTCTTTAAAAAAGCATGGCGAAGGGCCTTAGGCCACCCCTAAGAGAAAGGACCCTCGGGGCTCCAACGACATGGGCAGGGGCTGGGCCTTCTGTCGCCATCGTGTCCCCTGGCAACCCTGACGGAGGACAGGAGGAGGCATTCGGCCGATATTTGCAGCTTGAAGGCAAGGAGGCAGGAGAGAAGACGATGGAAATGGAAAATGGGAGACCTGGGGCCGGGGTGATGGAGCAAGCCTGAGGGAGTAGGGCTAGGCAGCAGCCAGAGAAGATTCTGGAAGGAGGAAAGGCACTGAGCAGAAACAGGCCTCTGACAAGCCCCCAGATTGTGGTCCAAGTCCTTGTGGCAGCGATTTCAGCTCCAGCGGCTGCAGACACTGGAAGTGAGTCCTCGTGGCGGAGATTTCAGCTCCAGCGGCTGCAGACACTGGAAGTGAGTCCTCACGGCTGCTGGAGAAGGCACTTTGATGTGTGCTTCTGCCTCATTTATTGCAAGATTTAGGGGAGCCCAAGGGTGGGGGTAGGGCTGGCACCTGTTCCTGCCCCATCTGGCCAGCCCCCCCAGGGCTGGGCCAAGCAGCCACAGGTCTCTATTCTCCTCTCTCACAGCCACCTGCCTGCTTGGCACTCCCCTCCCTCTGCGCCTCCGTGGCTCCCCAGGGATGTAACCCAAACCCAAAGCATCCCAGACCTGGCAGCCCTAGTCCTGAACAGGCTCCTATTCCTGCTCCTCGGCTGGAGCCCAAGGCCGTCTCCTCCCAGAAGCCCTCCCTGACCCCCAGGAGGTGCAGAGGCTGCCCGGCCACACACACACCAGATCCTGCTCGGTCACCACCCGGAACTTTCCTGCTCTGCAGTGCTGCCGGAGGACCCACACATCCCAGCATTCAACGCGCAGGGGGAACCAGTGGGGTAACCCCGAACTCACCCCAGCCAGCAGAGGCCCTAGGTCCCTAGGTGGGTCTGGGTCAGACTACATGCCCAGGTGAGAGAGGCCAGGCCCTGCCTGCCTGTCCACTCCTGCATTGTCCACTCCTGACCTCTCCCTACACAGACCCTGCGGGAGGCCTTGCGGGCCCTGCCCCCACAGAAGGACAGGAAAGGTCCCAGGAATGGCAGACACAGGCACCCACTGATGATGCTTGCTACAGGAATGAACAAGCGAAGAAAGGAAAGAATGGGTCAGGAGGTGCCCTCTGAGTCCAGCACCCAATGAAGGGCACAGCCCAGGGTCAGACACTTGCCCTAGAGCTGGTTCTCCATCCTGCCGGGCCGACCCCCAGGGGCTCCTCCCTCATGACTGCTCCTAGCCCCCAACAGCTCACTCAGCACCTGTCCTTGCCTGGCCCCGTCTCACAGATGAGAAAACCAAGAGAGAAAGAAGCAGAGCTGCAAGTGCTAGTCGAGAGTGGGGAACCCACCCCAGGGGTGAAGCCCCCCAGGAGGGAGGGAGCAGTGGGGAGAGTGGGGTGGGGGTAGGGGGAGGGCTGGAGCCGCTGCAAGGAGACACAGCCTCGCAGGGCCTCCTGGAGGTGAGGTCCTTCCACTCCAGGTCAAGGGCAAGCGTCATCCCCTTGGAGACTTGGATGGGAGTGAGTGCACAGCAGCTGCATGGGGACCCCCCACAACCCTGGATGGGGCCGGTGGGCTGAGAGCGGGGACCCCCACCTCCGGGTGCATTGGGACACTGAGCAGAGGAGGGGTGGAGGTGAGGGAGGGGTTTTCCTGTGCAGTCTTGTGCCACAAACACCCATGCCACACACTACAGGCTGCAGGCTGGGTGTCCCTTCCCCCGGGACATCCCTCTAGTAACAGTAGGGCCCAGGCGCAGGCACCGAAGGGTCACCTGCAGGGTGGACTGGGAAGGTCCCTCCAGCCTCTCCGGCAGGCTAGCTGTGTGCACCTGCGGGAGCTGCCTGGGGCACAGGAGCCTGGCAGGGCACATTCAGGCCACCAGCCAGTGAACAGCAAGGGCGGACAGTAGGGAGCAAGCTTTCAGCCAAGTGGCCGGAGGACATGCGCCCCAGGGGGACATCCAGATTGGCTTCCTGCGAATGAATGCAAGCCCTGGGTGGCAGCGGGGACGGCCCAGGTGAACCGGTCCGTGCCAGTCACCGTGGAGTCCCGCATGGAGCTCCTGGGTCCCCAGCCCTGGCTGGCACTTCAGAAACGACCGAGTGCACGGAGAGTGTTCTCTCTCCTTCAAATAAATGACATTCTAAGATTTGTATTAGAAGACGAATGAACTCCTGAAGATCTTCGGACAGACGAGCCTTTCAGAGAGAGCAGAACTTTCCAAGGAGGAAAAGCCCCCGGGCTGGCGCGATTATGACGGAGCCGTGTCACCGGCCGGCCTCTCTCTGGGAGCCGCAGGAGGCAGTGAGGCCAGGAGAGGAAAGAAGGAAGGAGGAAGCGGGTGCCAGCACCGTGGCTCAGTGGGCAGAGTCGGCCCGGGACGCCGGCATCCCCTGTGGGGTGGTAGAGGCTCAGGCACTGGGCTCATCTTCCACTGTTTTCACAAGTGCCTTAGCAGGGAGCTGGATCAGAAGTAGAGCAGCGCCAGGACTCAAGTGCATACGCTGGTGTCACAGGAGGCGGTTGCAACTGCTGCTCCTCCACGCCAGCCCCCTAAAGACGACCTGAGCTATAACAGGGACGGGCATTTGGTCCACGGGACAACCCCTGGGACACCCACACCCCAAGTCAGAATGGCTCGGCTCAAGCTCGGCCCCCTCTCATGCTCCCCCTGGGAGGCAGGGAAGGCTCCCGTAGCTGGGTCCCTGTCACCCATGGGGAGACCTGGACAGAGTTCCCGGCTCCTGGCTCCAGCCCGAGCCACTCCCAGCAAACGGGAAAGTGGGTGCCCAGGTCGCCTGGCGCACTCCTGCTCACCTTTCACACTCACAAGGTCTTGGGCGGGATGAAGGGGTGCCAGGGTGCCCACGAGCTTGCCCTATTTCACAGCAGGGAAGGTAGAGGGAAGAAACCACTCAGCTCAGGGTGCCCCTGGCTGTGTCAGGATGCCAGTCCCACACTGTACCACCTTAAGCCGGCGACACCACCCCTAGGTGCCTCCATCTGCCCATCTAAGCAGTGGGGGCAATTGCAGGTTTAAGGCAGGTCGAAGTGACTGACCCAGGTGGGGCCAGGGGAAGCCTCATTCAGTGCACTCCTCCACCACAAGCCCCACGAGAAGCCCAGTTCACCCCCTCATCTCCCCCAGCAGGAAAGGCACAAGGCCCGAGGTCAGGGGGAGAGGCAGAAGGGAGAGGAGGCTGGGCCTGCTTGGAAGGGCGAGAGGGTGGCATGGCTGGCCAACCCATCTGTCGGCCTCCCCACCCCACCCCAGTCGAGAGCCAGTGGCGGGGGTACGCACCCCAGGCCACCCCCCACCCTGCCATCTTCTGCTCCCTATTCAGTGTCATGCCTCCCCCCCACCCTTTATTTTTTAATTCCAGCCACTCTGCGGTCCCATGCGGGGCCTCCCGCCTCCTCGCCGGTGGCTGTCACACGACAGACATTTTTAGTGGTGACAGCTGGCCTTGTGGAACTCAAGCTCAGTACGGGAACGGTTTTTAAAAAAAGAGCGAGCCGAGCCACCGCCACTTTAAATAGCAAGGCGGTGGCTGCGGGATGGAGCCAGAGCGTTAGGGAGGCCCAGGCTGCGCCTGCCTGGGGACCTGCCAGTTCAGCAGTCCCACCTCTGCCGGCCCAGAGGGGAAACTGAGGCCACAGAGGGCCACCGCCTCGCCCACGGTCCCACAATCGTGGGGAGTCAAGCCCCCAAGTTCTGTGGACCCAGTGCTACCCCTTGCCTGGGCTTGGGTCTGATCCTGGGGGCTGCCCACCCTGCCCTGCCCCAGAGCCCACTGGGATGGCCCCCATCCTGACCCAGGAGGTGCCCATCACATGGCACAACAGGTGAGCCCTGCTGGGATCCCATCAGGGTTCCAGTTCAAGTTCCAGCAGCTCCACTTCCCATCCAGCTCTCTGCTTGTAGCCTGGGAAAGCAGTAGAAGATGGCCCAAAGCCTCCTGCACCCGCGTGGGAGACCCAGAAGAGGCTCCTGGCAGCCAGTTCTGGGCTTAACCTAGCTCTAGTTGTAGCCTTTTGGGGAGTGAGCCAGAGGATGGAAGGTTTCTCTCTATATGTAACCCTGGAGCTGGCTGCCCCAGACCAGAACCCGGCAGCCTCAGTGCACCCCACCACAGGCACCCAGGCCCCTCGGTCAGCAGCCTCAGTGCACCCCACCACTGACGCCCCAGGGCCCCTCAGCCACTGATGGAGCTTCCAGTTGCCCCCAGATGCTGTGGTTCCACTGTCCTGTGACCTGTAGGTGCCCTCCTTGTGTCTGCTCTTCATGCACCATCTCACAGTGGACTCAGGTCTGTAGGTCAGCCAGCCACTTGGCTTCCATCACTTTCCCTCCAGACCAGCAGTACAGTGCAGGTCAGCTCGTGGATTTGCCCTTCTGGAACCTTCTGCTGCATGGGACAATTTACTTCATCACACCTGGAAGAGGCACAAGCAGCCAAGCTGACAACCCAACCACAGTTCCTGTGACCCCCCTGGCCTGGCCTGGCCACTGCTTCACCGCACCCAGTCTGGTGGCCACACCTGCCCTGCTGGGGGTGGAGAAGCCACTCTGCCCGCCCCATGGGAGGCCCAGGAGGAATCCAGGCATTGGCCTCAGCAGCCAATCCAGTCCCAGCTGTTTTTTCCAGGGCAACCTGGAGCCTCCCACAGAAACAGCAAGGGCCAGGCCCACACAGCTCGGCAGGTCACACCAACTGGGGTCTCTCCTCTGTTTTGTTTTGGGCTGTTGTGTTTTTCTCATTCTATTTGAAAGGGAGATAACCTTCTGTCTGCTGATTCAGTCTCTAACTGCCCATACCAGCCAGGAATTGACCAGGCCAGGAGCCCAGAACTCCATCCAGGTCTCCCCTGAGGGTGATAGGGACCCAAGGCGCAGAGCCACCAACTGCTGCCTCCCAGGTTACATGTCAGCAGGAACCTAGAATCCAAAGCAGAGGAGCCAGGACTCAAACCAGCCAGGGACCCAGCCAGGGACCCAGCCAGTGGGCCTAGCCAGGAACCCAGCCAGGGACCCAGCCAGTGGGCCTAACCAGGGACCCAGCCAGGGACCCAGCCAGTGGGCCTAGCCAGGAACCCAGCCAGGGACCCAGCCAGTGGGCCTAGCCAGAGGACCCAGCCAGCGGGCCCAGCCAGGGACCCAGCCAGTGGGCCTAGCCAGCGGACCCAGACAGCGGGCCCAGCCAGGGACCCAGCCAGTGGGCCTAGCCAGCGGACCCAGACAGCGGGCCCAGCCAGGGACCCAGCCAGTGGGCCTAGCCAGCGGACCCAGCCAGGGACCCAGCCAGTGGGCCTAGCCAGTGGGCCCACCTGGTGCTCCCCAGTCAGGCTGCCCTGGTCCCACCCTGCAGGTTGCCAGGCAAGAGTCTGATGCATCAGTAGTGTTCAGAAAATGCCTGGTTCCTCCTTCAAGTGTTCTCTGCAACTTGCAGTTCCTCCCCTGCCAGCCCCACCTCCTGACGATGTTGTTACATTATTTCTAAGACACATTAGCTTCATGCCTGATTCATTAGTAACCGGTGCAAAAATGTGATTGTGGGGGTCAGTCCGTGGCTCAACTGGTTAGTACTCCACCTGCCAGTGCCAGCAACCCTTATGGTTGCTGGTTTGTGTCCCGGCTGCTCCACTCTCCCTCCAACTCCTGCCTGTGGCCTGGGAAAACAGCGTAGGGTGGGCCAAGGCCTTGGGACCCTGCACCCACGTGGGAGAGCGGGAAGAAGTTTCTGGCTCCTGGCTTCAGATCTGCTCAATTCCCACACTGCAGCCATTTGAGGAGTGAACCAACAGATGGAAGCACTTTCTCTCTTGCTCTGTCTGTTCTTCTCTTTGTTCTCCCCTCCTTTTCCAAAGCAAGCAAGCAAGAAAACAAGAAAGAAAGAAAAAGAAAAGAAAGAAAGAAAAACTTGGTGGCTGGCCACGTCCACACCCAAGAACCAAGAGTGTTTAAGGGACACACGCATGAGGGCCTGTGGCAGCGGAGAAGGGGTGAGGTGCGGCAATGATGGCCAAGGGGCTTGTCTTCCCTAAGGATGGAGGGCCGAGCGTGGAGAGCTCTCTCCCCAGCCCCCTGAGGCCCACCAGGCGCGCTTGCCATGAGGCCGCAGTGCAAGGTCACCTCCCGTGGGACCACCTCCCTTGGCCTCGCAGATGGCAGATGTGAGCAGCAGTGGGAAGAAAGAGGGAGTGTCCTGTAACCCAAGGGCCCCTTGCCTTGTGGCCGAGAGCTGCCTGCCAGCCAGCCTCCTCAGTTACAAATAAAACAGGAAAAGAGCTGGGGGCTCAGCCATGGAGGCCGTGCAGCCTGCGTGCAGTTCCACTGCTCAGCTTCCAGTGCGGATCCAGCCACCTAACAATGTGCCTGGAAAAGCAGCAGAAAATGGCCTTGGCACTTGGGCCTCTGCCACCCACCAGGGACACTTGGAAGCAGCTCCAGGCTCGTGGCTTCGGCCAGGCCCTGTCCTCGCTGTGCAGCCCTTTGGGGAGTGAATCAGCAGACGGAAGTGCTCTGCCCTGCTCCCAGGCACCTGCCCCGGCAGCCTGGATAAGCACATCTACCTGCAAGCTCCAGCGGACAGTGGAGGAGGCCTCATCATGGGACCAGGCAAGACTGGGCCGGCGGGGCGTGGACCATGTCCCAAGATGTCTCCCCCAAAACAGCAAAGCCGAGTGGCAGAGGGAGAGCCAAAAGCAGGGCCATCCCCCGGGCGGCACCCTCGGGACAGGCGGACCGCTTGGGCGAGCCCAGGCCAGGGGGAATTTCAAGTTGTTCCCAGAGCTGGCAAAGGGCACTGCCATGTGGTCCAGGTGCCGCTAGGTGCCCACATCCCGTGCCACAGGGCCTGGGCTCTCCTCCACTCCCAATTCCTGCTTCCTACTGATGCACCCCTCTCCCCCTCCCCTCGCCCCGAGCTCTGACTTCTGCAACCATTTTGGAAAGAGAACCAGCAGATGGAAGATGTCTCTCTTTCTCTATGCTCCCTTCCAAATACATTTTTAAAACTTAAAGATAAAATAAATAGGGCTCAGTGCAGTGGCCTAGTGGTTAAAATCCTTGCCTTGAACGCACTGAGATCCCATATGGGCGCTGGTTCTAATCCCGGCAGCTCCACTTCCCATCCAGCTCCCTGCTTGTGGCCTGGGAAAGCAGTCAAGGTCGGCCCAAAGCCTTGGGATCCTGCACCCGCATGGAGGAAGTTCCTGGCTCCTGGCCTCGGATCGGTGCAGCTCCAGCCGTTGCACTCACTTGGGGAGTGAATCATTAGATGGATGGTCTTCCTCTCTGTGTATCTGTGCAATAAAAATAAATAAATCCTCCACCTGTAACACCAACATTCCATATGAGTGCCAGTTCAAGTCCCAGCTACTCCACTTCCCCACAACCCCAGGCCACCCTGTCCCCCCCTCCCTCCCGCTGCCCAGGGCTCCACGCACTGGGGGTGGCTGCCTCAGCTCACCCACCCCAGGCCGCGTGTTCCCATTTCCTCCCAAAGCAGCGGGCCGGTGCCCTGAGAGAGACGCTTCCTGCCCCTGAACCCCACTTGGGGAAGGGGCATCAATTTCCTTCCCTGTATTTTATTCATCAAAGACAAGCCACAGCTGGACCAGGTCTCTGCCCAGGCTTTCTCAAGGGCCAGAACATTCCAGAGAAGTCCAGAGACCTGAGGTGCGCAGGTGGGCCGTGGGCAGCTAGGAGCGAGGGGATCTGGTGGGAACAACTCACCAGGATTACCATGGAAGCAATGCCCAGGGCTGGGGGTGTTCTGCCTGCCTGGTGTGAGACCAGAGCCGGAGAGCGTGGCCAGCACAGGGGATCCGGTGAGGCAGAGCCACAGCAGGGACCAGCAGCTGAGCAGCCAGGCCGGACAGGGCTCCCCGCCCCCCACATCTGGCCTGATCCTCCCTGCCTTGGCCACATGTGGGATCGGCGGGGAGGATCATGTGAACATGACCGGCCCGACTTCTCAGGCGGCCAGTGTCCAGGCAGGAAGAGGCTTCCTGGGAGTCTCACGCCACTGGGCAGGCACACTCAGCTCCCCAGCTCCCTGCATCCCGCCCTGGGAAGCCCCCTGCCCCCCAGCCCCAGCCAGGGCCTGGGAAGCTGCACCTCTGGGCTGAGTCCAGGGCCTGCAGGCGCTGACCCCGGCCCTGCTCACAGGCCCCCAGGATGTCCTTCAGGCCGGCCCGGCCTCGGACGCCCACTCCCCAGGCCTGGCAGGCCCCCACCCCAACACTCCGTGGGCCACGCATCTGGGGGTGGGGGTTCTCTTCTCCCGCCCACCCCAGCTTCCAGCGCCGCCTCCCGAAGAGGGAAAGTCAGTGTTGCTCCCGACAGATTGGAAGGATTTCCAATGGGGTGGGGGAGGTGAAGTTTGGGGAGGAGGTGTCAAGGGGCAAGTCAGACCACCATAGTGGTCTCAGAGAAACCAGGGGGCAGGCCCCCAGCTCCGCCTCTTCCAGGATCCCCTGGAGCCGAGCAGGGTCCCTCACGTCGCCAGGGTTCCTTCAAAGACCCCGCAGGGAGAGGCCTGCGCCCCCTGCCAGCCCCGCGGGCACCGGCGGCTGCGCTCACGTCCGCGCCTAAGGCGTGGGCGGCGGCGACGGCGGAACTACAATTCCCAGGATGCCGCGCTCGCGTCACGAGCCCCGCCCTCACGGCCTTCTGGGGATTGTAGTCCATCCCAGAGGGGCGTGGCGGGGGCGTGGCGGGCACACGGGCCGCGCCTCCGCGGCGACTGCAACACCCGCAGCAGGTGTCCCAGTGACGGTAAGTGTGCACTCGTTGCACGTCAGCACCGCGGGTCACGTGTAAGAGAGGAGCTCAAGGCTCAGGCCACTGCCCCACGGAGAGTACAGAACTGGGGAAGCGGGTGGGACCAGCAGGTACCCAGGGCAAAGGATGGGGTGCCACTCAGCAACCACCCTGTTCGCCCTTTGCCCACCTGGAACATGGTGGGCAAGGGCTAGAGGTTCAGCAGCCAAGTTGTGACCAGGAGACAGCGATTATGAAACAAGATTACCATGCTAAGCCCACCTGGCCCTTCTGCCCCCCCCCCCCCACAGCACCCAGCATGTCCCCACGGCCCACCCAGCCCAGCCAGAACCCTGGGGTGCAAGGAAGGGAGGTGGGCCAGTCTGCCGATCCGCTGAGTTCAGAGCCCTGATTGGCCATGCCCATGCCCCCAGGCCTTGGGCCAGGACTCTGCTTGCTTGGCTGTGAAGTGGGGCCTGCAAGAGGATGCTGGGGACCCCCCACTATGCTGGGCACTGACCCCCACACAGGGCGCTGCCTCGGTGTGGACGGGGGTCTCCCACCAGACACATCCCACTGCACACTGCTCATGGAAAAGGCCGCTTTCCACGCAGGCTGCTTGAGGAAGCGGCCACTCTGAGGGAGAGTAGTGCTGGCCAGCCACCCTGGTCGCATCCCACCGAGAGAATTCGCCCAGATGGCAATCTTGTGGGGCTGGTGAGGTGGCATAGCAAGTGAAGCCACGACCTGCAGTGCCAGCATTCCATATGGACTCAGGTTCAAGTCCCAGGTATTCCAATTCCCATCCAGCTCTCTGCTTGTGGCCTGGGAAAGCAGTCGAGGACGGCCCAAAGCCTTGGACCCCTGCACCTGGGTGGCACTTGGTAGACCCAGGGCCAGTGTTAGGAGGGGGCACATTTGTACAGTGGCAAGACAGAAGTTCCGTTTCCTAGAGCCCAAGAAAAACTACCCAGACAACCCCAGGACCAAGAGACTGGGTCTTCCTGCCCCCAAACCCACATCCCTTCACCCCCAGAAGGGGCCAGCCCCGATGGGAATGAAGGACAGAGAATGCCACCTGGACCCCTGCCCCAGGGACATGTGCTGGACAGCACCAGCTGGAGCCTCAGGAGCTGAGCTGTGGAAAGTTCTGGGGACAGTACAGAGGGCATCTGGAGGAAGCTTCTAGAAGGAGCAGAAGAAGCAAGGAAAGGATCACAGCAGAGAGCTGGAGGCAGGGAGCTCTTCCTCTGAGTGTGGGTGGAGGAGGCGTCCGCCATTGGACTGTGCAGCTCCAGGCTGAGGTTGAGGTAGGCTGTGATGGAGCAGGTACAAGGTCAGGCGGGAAATGCTGCCTGGTCCGTGCCTGGTGCCAGCTCCCACAGAGTCCCCAGCTATCACAAGCAGGACATGGAAGCCAGCCGCATGCCAGGCAGTGGGCAAATCACACCTATTGCCACCTCTGAGTGTGCATGGCTGATCCAGCCTACCCCATTTGCAGGATGGACCTGGCACCCGGGAGCAAAGCCTGAGAAGGACAAATGCCACCAGCGGCTGCTGGCCGCGGCCCAGCCGGGCTCACCACATTCCCGCCTGTGCAGCCACAGACAGGCCAGAGCCTGATCATGACAGGAAGCTGGCTGGGGCTGGCGTCGGGGCAGCTGGTCAAGACACCGCTTGCAGTGCTGGGCTCCCAAAAGGATGCTGGTTCCAGTCCCGGCTGCTCCACTTCCCGTCCAGCTCCCTGCTAATGAACCTGGGAAAGCGGCAGAAGGTGGCCCAAGGGTTTGAAGCCCTGCACCCATGTGGGAGACCCGGATGGAGTTGGCCTGTCCTAGGCACGACACGGCCCTTGCCGCCATCTGGGCTGTGAGCCAACAATGGGAGCCCTTTCTCTCCCTCTCCTCTCTGTAGCCCTGATATTCAAATGAATTAATAAAATTTTGGGAGGAAAAGGGAAAAAAAAAGAGGGACCCAGTGCAGTAGCCTAGTGACTCAAGTCTTTGCTTTGCGTGCACTGGGATTCTATACGGGAACCAGTTTATGTCCCGGCAGCTCCACTTCCCATCCAGCTCCCTTCTTGTGGCCTGGGAAAGCAGTCAAGGACGGCCCAAAGCCTTGAGACCCTGCACCCGTGTGGGAGACCTGGAGCAACTTCCTGGCTCCTGGCTTCGGATCAGTGCAGCACCAGCCATTGCAGTCATGTGGGGAATGAATCATCAGATGGAAGATCTTCCTTTCTGTCTCTCCTCCTCTCTGTATATCTGACTTTGCAATAAAAATAAATCTTTAAATATACATATATATATATATGTATCTGTTTCAAAGGTAGAGTTAGAGAGAGACCCTTACTTTCGATGGTTCACTCCCCTAACGGCCACAACGACTGGAGCTGAGCTGAAGGCAGCAGCCACGTGGGTGCAGGGCCCAAGGGTTTGGGCCGTCCTCAACTGCTTTCCCAGACTACAAGCAGGGAGCAGGATGGGAAGTGGAGCAGCCGGGATTAGAACTGGCGCCCACGTGGGATGCTGGCCCCTGAGAGACATTCTCTGAACAGGAAGTCAATCTGGTCTTTAGACTGACTTTGATACAAAAAGAAACTTCTGGAATCTCTAGTGCCTTGCCAAGTTTCCTGATGCGCATACCACAGGGGAAAAAAATGCTTACTGCACAGTTTTCTCTCCAAAGACTGTCTCCAAATGGGAGCACGGTGCAGCAATTCTGGGTGAGTCAGAGGTGGGCCCCCGCTGAGGGTCGCTTAGTGTCCTTCCAACGGGTTGGGGGGGGACGCGAGCACGCCTGCACCACGGCAGCCTCGCCTCCCAGCTGGCTGTGGTCCCCAGGGCAGTGCCTGACCCTCCCAGGCTGCGATGCTGGGCAGGGTGGGGCAGCTCCTGCACACTGTACTCAGAAAGGCTCCCTTTCCCGCAGACGTGTGGGAACGCCAGCCCAGCATCCTGCAGGCGGTGCCTACCGCATGGAGAAGCAAACCCAGCCACCTCTGCTTCCTGTTGCCCAGCCTTTCCTGACGCCATCAGCCAAGCACTGGACCGGGAAGCCAAAAGCCTTGACCACAGCCCTGCCGGGGACTCTGTGTGTGATGGCCCTCGTTACTGCACACTTAAGGGACGGGTCACGCGATGTGCGGCAAACACTCGCGGACTCCCAGTGTGGCCTGCCTGGGCTGTGCTCACACCGCTGCTCAGGTGGACCACGGTGGACTGTCTGCGCTGGGATCAGCCGGGCGGTTCTCCTGGTAGGTCAGTGGAACCCGGCTGGAGGCCAAAACCGTTGGATCAGAAGCTGGCAGGGTGCAAAGGGCACCTCTGCATTCCCATTGGTCACAAACATCCCAGAGGTGGATGAGAACCTACCAACTGCATCCTGACCAACCTTATCAGCTGCCCTCTTGGCTCAGGAGGTGGTATGGATGAGGGGAGGGAGTCCCTCCAGCCTTGACCTAGCCAGGTGGGCATCACTGACCAGACCCCAGGAGACAGACTCGACTCTCAGCCTTGCTCCCGATCTGGTCACCCATGCAGGACAGCAGCATGGGGAGGACTGGGGTTCCAGGGATGCAGGGGCTGAAGGCTGCCTGGGGGATTCAGGCTCAGTGAGATGGGGCAGCAGAGCCCAGGCGTGGCACCTGTGCTTAATCCAGGGAGGACTTCAGCAAGGCATCGACCCTCCGTGAAAGGGGCACAAGACGAGTGGTGGAAGATTGATCTGGCAGTCAAAGTCACAGAATAAGAGAATGATTTACCAGCTGGCTTACTCCCCAAGTGGTCACAATGGTCAGAATGGAGCTAGACCAAATTCAACAGCCAGGAACTCCATCTGGGTCTTTCACGTGGTTGCAGGTACCCAAGCTCTTGGGCTACCTTCCTCTGCTTTCCCCACATACATTAGCAGGGAGCTGGATGGGAAACTGCAGCAGCCAGGCCACAAACTGGCACTTCTATGGGATGCCAGTATCACAGGTGATGGCTTCGCTTGCTCTGCCACAGCCCCTTGGCCTCACTTGGCCCAGGCCCGGTCGTCAGGACCACTTAGAGACCAACAACTGCAAGATCTCTCTTCTCCCTCTCTCTGTAATTCCACCTCTCAAATAAAATTAATAAATCTCTCAAAAACCCAAGATAGGACCTGGCTCAGTGGCCTAGCGGCTAAAGTTCTCACCTTGAACGTGCTGGGATCCCTTATAGGCGACGGTTCAAATCCCAGCAGCCCCACTTCCCATCTAGCTCCCTGTCTGTGGCCTGGGAAAGCAGTCAAAGCCTTGGGACCCTGCACCTGCACGGGAGACCTGGAGGAGATTCCTGGCTCCTGGCTTCGGATCAGCACAGCACCGGCCGTTGCGGTCACTTGGGGAGTGAATCATCGGACAGGAGACCTTCCTCTCTGTCTCTCTTCCTCTCTGTATATCTGTCTTTCCAATTTAAAAAAAGAGAGAGAGGTAAAACTCCCACGTGGCGAGCCGTGAACACACAGCCCAAGATGTGCCCAACAGACTCATACCCTCCCCTCCACCCTGACCTCACCCTCAGCCAAGGGGGGATGGAGCTCTCGCCACACATGGGGGACGCTGGAGGACCCACCTGCCTCCAGCGCAGGAGCTGAACCCACAGTGAGAACAGGCCCACTCAGCCAGCCCTCGGTTACCTCCCACACTAAGCCCCTGCCGACCGCTAGGCAGCAATGGGACGGGGAACAGGTGCCCGGGCCGGGAGCAAGCCCTGGGATGGAGGATGGATGACGTTACTGGGGAACTCGGGCTCTGCCTTCCCAGACGCTCATCCTTGTCCATGACCTTAGAAAAGCCGGGTGTGCCTGGGTGTGTCATGAGGCCCCTTGGTTCCTCTCTTGTATGGGACACGCACTCCACAGCTACCTTTTGGGGGACGTGACTCGTTCTGTCCCTTTGTTCATTCATGGAGGCATCCGTGAATATGCTGACCTAAGGGCTGGGTGGGTGCGAGGGCAGGACAGGGCCAGCTCAAACTCCACCTCAACAGGGACTGCCCCCAGGGACCAGGTGGGAATTTATTTCTGGACACAAGGGATACGTGCTTGGCATAAGCAGCTGTCCCACCTGCTGTCTCTCCCTACCACCACCGGCTTGGAGCCTTAGTTCATCAACGCCCTCCCTACATCATCAGCAAGGCCACTGACTTGCACTTTTTTTTTTTTAAGATGCATTTATTTTTAGTGGAACAGCCAGGACATGAACTGGTGCCCGTATGGATGCCAGCACCACAAGGTGTAGCATTAGCTTGTGGGGCCACGGCACCAGCCCCCTGACTTGCACTATGTATGCAGAGCAAAGCTGTGTAGTCACTGTGCTAGGTCCTTCATCAGCGAAGGACTCCATCTCCCAGCCTCCCTTGTGGCTAGGCGGTGCCATGTGACTTGGTCCTGACCATCCACAGCTCTGCCTTGACCCCTGTGTGGTAGCAAAATGGCACAAGGGGTAGAGCCCAGAGCCTTGGGCGGAGGCTGGGCAAAGAAACAAATAATTAGTGGGTCAAGTTCCTGAGGACTCCGGAACTGTTGCTGCAGCAAACTGCAGCCTGAGTCCTGCCCCTTCCCCACCCTCTATCGCCAGTCGCCGAGCCCGGCGGTCCAGCATGGAGTGTCCCAGGCCGAGCCCGGCGGTCCAGCGTGGAGCCATGCAATGCCATAGAATGCCTGGGCTCCAAGTCCTGCTTCCACTTCCAAACCAGCTCCCTGCTAACACACCCGTGAGGAGGCGGAGATGGTCCAGGCGCTGGGCTTCCTACCGCCCATGGGGAAACTCAGATGTTGCCAGCGGCTCCCGGCTTACAGCTGGCCCAGTTCAGGCTGGTGTGGGCGTTTGTAGAGGAAACCAGTGGATGACATTCTTTCCCGCTCTGTCACTCTCTGTCACTCTGCCTTTCAAGTGAACAAATAGCACATCTTTTAAGAATATCCTTTTTAAAAAATTTGTCCATTTGTTTATTTATTTGACAGGCAGATTGACAGAGAGACAAAACAATAGCTCTTCCCATCTGCTGGATCACTTCCCAAGTGGCCATGATGGCCACAGCTGAACCGATCCAAAGCCAGGAGCCAAGAGCCTCCTCTAAGTCTCCCACGCGGGTGCAGGGTCCCAAAGCTTTGGGCTGTCCTCTGTTGCTTTCCCAGGCCACAGGCAGGGAGCTGGATGGGAAGTGGAGCAGCTGGGACTGGAACTGGAACGCTTATGGGTTGCTGTTTGCAGGGGAAGGATTAGCATATTGAGCCAGCATGCCAGCAATATCCCGTTTTCTTATGAATGAGGCATTGGGATTAAAGCTGACCTTGATTAAAGCAGGAGCCGGGACAGACCCAGCCAGGAGGAAGGACGGTCGCAGCAGAGAGGTGACTCCAGGCTAGGGCCTAAGGCAGAGCACTGCAAGCAGGCTGCAGAGGTGGCTGGAGTGACATGCGCACTCACCACCTGCCTGGACCAGCAATGGCCGCAGCCCTGGCTGCCGACCCATCCCAAGGCCAAGAAAGTTGGCTCTGGAGGCAAACTAGTCCAGGGTCCAGTCACTCCTCGGAGACTCAACCTCCTCGTCTGTGAAATGGGCACATACTAAAGGTGCCGCCATCCAGGGTCCTATCAGAAGACCCAGAGAGCCGGTTCACAAGCAGCACTTGGTGGCCAGGACATAGTAAGGGGCTCAGTGACAGAGTCAGGCAGAGGGCAGTGGAGCCACCATGCCCAGACTGCTCAGCCACATCCTGGGGCTGTTCCAGGGCCAGGGCCTCCCCCTGCGCCCACCATCACCAGCCCCCAGCTCCTGCCTGCTGTCTCTCTCCTGGCTCCGCCCCTGAAGCCAGACCTACCTGGCTGTGGTGTGCACGTGTGTGCACTGTGTGTATGGGGGATGCGTGTATTTGTGTAGGTGTGGGTGTCAGCGTAGATGGTGTGCACGTGTGCTCTGTGTGTGCGTGTGCTGGGACAGGCAGCTGAAACTTAGCCGGAGCCTGGCCTGGAGCCTGTGACTCCTGCCCCACCGCGCTGCACACGGTGTCTGGAAGCTTCTGCCCGTCTCAGCATCCTCGTGGTTGTCGTCATGGTCGTCATGACAAGCGTGCTGGCGCCAGAGCCCCGAGGGCTGGGGGCAGCATGCCGACGGCCCTGCCCAGCCCACCTTCCCCAGCACCGCGTCCAGAACTGAAACTGCATTTCACGGCATTATCAGAAAATAAAGAAGTGAGCAGGCAAAGCTAAAGGACGAGTCTGTTCCCACTGGCTTCCCAGCACACTTCTCGAGAAGCGAGTTTTCCTACAATGTTCTCAAAACCAAAACCAAAACTCTGCCTGGCTCCGAGCCAGCAGCCCTCCCCAGGGGTGTGGGGCTGGGCCTGGGGACGGACATGCCCCTTGCACATCACCCTGCCGGCTGCTCTGTGGAGTTCCCATGGGAAGTGTCGGGCAGGCCCTCTAGGAGCCGACCCAGAGCCCAGTACACAGCAGGCGCTTAGCAGTGGTGGAAGAACAAAAGGATGTAGCGACAAAGGGACAAATGAATGAGCTGCAAAAACACGCAGGCAGGTCAACCCAGCTCATATCAGACAGAGGACCCCGGCCCCCTTCTAGGCCTCGGTTTACTCGGCTGTCCAGTGGGACGCACGCACTGCTCACCCATACACTACTCGGAGCATTCATGAGACCCACAGGGGATTCTGGGGAAGGAGGTGGGGTCTTCAGGACCAGCCCCCTTCAGCTGCTCTAAGGCCGTGCTGTCATAGGATGCTGGCAGGACCCCCGAGGGAGGTGGGGCACGTGCTGGAAGAACAGAGGCAGTCAGGGGCTAGAACCCACGGTGTGGCCCCACCCCAGCTTCCCAGCCTACCTGTAAGACCACTTGCTCACCACACATTCCATCGGATTCCCACGACAGCAACCCCCTGCCCAGGTTTGCCACACAGCCCGCCTGGCTGAGCCCTTGGCAGACATCACTAATCAATTGGGACATGTGCCAAATCCCTTCCAACTCAGGGCTCCAGGCAGACACTATCAGTCAATCAGAATCAGCCGCACAGATCCTGTCTACAGTCCACACACACTCTGCCCACCCACAGGCCCTCCCTCAGTCCCCCTCCTGCTGTGTAGCCCCAGGCAGGTCCCCCAGGCTCTCCGCTGTGCCTCAGTGGCTTCATCCAGGAAATGGGGAACCTGCCTGACAGTTGCCATGGAGACCTGGCCCGCCGCCAGCAACAGCCAGCCTCCAAAAACCCAGCCGCCCTTGATGCTTCCTTCCACGCCGAAGGGGGCCTGTTGCCAGAATCCTGCTGGGCAAACACGGCCACTCCCGCGTCCCTGGCCTCCCCCGGCCCTGGGGACCCCTGCCTGCTCCCTGTGTCCACTGTCAGCCCCGGAACAACCTTCCCTATCCAAACGAGGACTCAGCAATGACCCCCAGGGTGGACCCACCCTCATGCCTTGCTGGGGTCTCAGGGCAATGAAGGATGGGTCTGGGAAGGGGGGCAGCGAAGCAGTCTCCACCCCCAGCTGGAAGCCGGCCCAGGGAGGGGGCGCTGGCCAGGCTCTGCGTGGACGTTCAGGTGTCCCCCCCTGCTGTGGGAGCCTCAGTCTCCCCCTCTGGGAACGGGGTGGGGGTGCAGGAGAGCTCGGTTCTCTGTGACTGCGGTCTGCACACTCGCATGGGCTGAGTGCCTATGCGTCCGGCCCTCCCGCCTGTCACAGGCCCCTCACGCTGCACTGTCCATCTTCCCGCTGGCTGCCACAAGGCAGCCTCACATCCTCTCCCTGGTCCATTCCCAGGGACTCCAGAAGAAGGTTCTAGAAACATACAAATGGAACTCCAGAAGAAGCCTCTGGAGCTATCATGCAAAAAAAAAAAAAGTGAATGAAAGAGTTCCAGAACCTTCCCTCCAATTCACCCCACAGGACATCCCCAAATAAGCGTTCTGCCTCTTCCTCCGTGGTATTTAATCAAGTCCCTGGGAGCCCCTGGGGCTCCGACTGGGTGCTGAGGCAGGGTGGCTGGCCTCACCTGGAGCCCCCAGCAGACACACGGTCCTCCCAGTCACCCACTGCGTGCCCCTGAGGGTCAGCTCCCCTGGCAGGCCCTGGGTGGGGGCGGGCAGGGGAGGGGACTGGCTGTAGCCCCACCCCTCGGCCAGCGGTTTCCCAGAAAGCCACGCCCCTTGCTCCTGAGAACTGGGGTGGCCAGGAAGGGCCATGTGAGGGGGGCTGACTGAGAGTGAAAGGCCTTTATGTGTTACTGTTGTTGTTTTTAAAGATTTGCTTATTTGTTTAAAAGGCAGGAGGGGGCTGGGAGGAATCTTCCAGCAGCTGGTTCAATCCCCAGACTGACGTGCCAGCCAGCCACCAGCTCCAGCCCACTCCAGGGGCTCAGGCACCTGAGCCATCCCGGCTGCCTTCCCAGGCACATTCGCAGGGAGCTGGATGGGAAGCAGAGCTGCCAGGACTCGAGCCAGGGCTCACGAAGGATGCCAGTGTCACAGGCAGCGGGGTAATCAGCTGTGCCACAGCTAACAGGGTCCCAAACTCACCTGAGGAAGAGGCTCGGCAGGAGCTGGGCAGTGTCTCCGAACCGCCGACACGCATGGCCCGGCTGTCTCGGTGTCTTGGCAGGCGCGAAGGCAGAACAGAGCAGGGGAAATGGTGGTTAAAGCAGGTATCCGCGGCCCTTAAAGAGTGGGGGTAGAGTGCCTGGTGCGGTAGCCTAGTGGCTAAAGTCCTTGCCTTACACGCACTGGGGTCGTGTATGGATGCCGGTTTGTGTCCCAGCTGCCCCACTTCCCTTCCAGCTGCCTGCTTGTGGCCTGGGAAAGCGACAGAAGACGGCCCAGGATCTTGGGACCCTGCACCCGCATGGGTGACCCAGAAGAAGCTTCTGGTTCCTGGCTACAGATGGGCTCAGCTCTGGCCACTACGGCCAGTTTGGGAGTGAATCAGCGAAAAAAAGATCTTCTCTGTCTCTTCTCCTCTCTGTATATCTGACTTTGTAATAAAAATAAATAAATCTTAAAAACAAAAATGTGGGGGGGAAGGCCAGCGTGGTGGCCTAGAGGCTAAAGTCCTCACGTTGAACTCGCTGGGATCCCATATGGGCGCTGGTTCTAATCCCGGCAGCCCCGCTTCCCATCCAGCTCCCTGCTTGTGGCCCAGGAAAGCAGTCAAGGATGGCCCAAAGCTTTGGGACCCTGTACCCATGTGGGAGACCCAGAAGAAAGTCCTGGCTCCTGGCTTCAGATCGGCACAGTACCCTCCATTGCAGTCACTTGGGAAGTGAATCATTGGACAGGAGATCTTCCTCTCTGTCTCTCCTCCTCTCTGTATATCTGACTTTGCAATAAAAAATAAATAAATCTTAAAAAAAAAAAAAAGGCAGTAAAATGCCCTTGCTCCCAAGGGACCCTGGACTCTCATCCTGGTTCCACCGGGAGGGGCAGAGGGCACCATTGACCAGCCCCAGATCCACAGAGATGGTGGTGTGACTGGGCCAGGGCCCATAAGGCCTTCCCTCCTGCCACAACGGGATAGGGTCCTGGGACTGCAGCATGTGAGTCCGAGTGAGCCCCTGGTCACTGTCCATGCCCCGATTTCCTCCTTAGGGGGATGGAATGCACAAGCCCCGCCCCCTCAGCCCTGAACCTGAACTTCCCCTTGACACCTGGCACTTGAACAGATGCTGAAATTTCAGAGGCCAGAGCTGTGACGCAGTGCGTTAAGCTGCCGCTTGCAACACCAGCATCCCATACAGGCACCAGTTCAAGTCTCAGCTGCTCCACTTCCCAGCCAGCTCCCTGGTTGCGGCCTGGGAAAGCAGCAGAAAATGGCCCAAAGCCCTGGGATCCTGCTCCTGCGTGGCAGGCCTGGAGGGAATTCTAGGCTTCTGGCTTCTGACTGTTGCAGCTGTGTGAGAAGTGAGCCGGTGGGTGGAAGATCTGCGCCTCCCCCGCCCTCTCAGCAAGGGACCAGGTCCGTCGGTGGAATCTCGGCTCCCACCAAGGAAACAGGTGCTGCGAGTGGCCCGAAAGAGAGGAGCCAACACAACAGCAAGGAGGTGAGCACCGCCTCATGAAACCCTCCATCTCCAGGACCGAGTCCCCGGCCCCCTCCCCAGGAGAGGCCCCCTGCACAAGCAGCCATCACCCCCTTTAAGTCTCCAGAAAGCCCGGGATTCCACAGTCCTGCCCCACTCTGCTCTGACGGTCTGGATCCCCTACCAGGGAATGCATGCTGGTGACAGGCATAGCCATGCCAAGGCCCTGGGGTTCACCTGCAGCCAGGAGCCCCAGAACTCCCCAAGTCCTCGCTGTCCCGGACGCCCCTGCCCTGCCAGAGCGCGGAGCAGGAGCCCTAACTGCCGGCACTTCCCGCGAGGTCTGCCCCCTGCCCCGTGCTAGCCCCATTGCCATGACCACGACTCGGGCAGGAGAGGGTCAGACCTGGGGTCAGGCCCTCACCCTCCCTGGGGCGGGTCCTGGAGCTGGCATGCAAGGGGTTTCTCCCGGAGGACAAACTGGGAAGAGTCGAGGGCCTTGGACTGCAAAGGGCCCGCGTTGTCTGCAAGGGCGGGATCCCCCAAGCTCTCTCCTCTAAGGGATTCCGCCAGCGTCGAGTCGGCGCCCCCCAGCCCCTTACAAAGGTCTCGGCTCCCGTCCACCACCCGGGACCCAGCAGAGGAGGAGGCGGCGCCGCGTGGCAGGCCGTGGGGAGCCGCGCGCACCTGCGGCAGGTGAGGCCCCAGGGTGCGCGAGGGGGAGGAGCTGCCGCCGCGGCCGTAGGATGAGGCGACCCCCACCCCAGCTCCCAGCGGCGAGGCCGAGGGCAGCCGTGCGCTGCAGAGCGGCCGCCACGAAGCGACCCGCGCTGCCGTCCGCGACCCCGGCGGCTCCAAGTCCCGCGCGGCGCGGCGGCCCCAGGAGAACATTCGAGGCAGCGGCGGCGTTGGAGGCCCGTTCGGTATTTGAATAGCACAAAGGAACCGCCTTGGTCTGATTGGCCATCCGAGTGGCCCCGGGGCGGGCTGGCCCTGTCACTCGGGGGGCTCTGAGCGCTTCTATTGGCTCAGTCGCTGCGGGGCGGGGCCCGGGCGCCCGGTTAAATAGCTGGGGCCGGGGCCGGCCGAGGCTCATCGCTTTGGCGCCGTCCGGGGAGCGCGAGCCCGCGGCTGGCGCGCGACGCATGGTGGCGGCTCCTCTCGGAGCGCAGGCGACCCGCTGACCCGGGGCTTGGTTTGTCCCCTGCCCGGCGCGCCCCGGCGGCCGGCTGGAGGCAGAAACAGCAGCAGCCGAAGCAGCAGCAGCAGCAGCAGCGGAGGAGGTGGAGGAGGCGACGGCGGCTGCTGCGGCTGCTGTGCCGCCCGCCGTCTCCGCGGGAGCATGGAGTGCGCCCTGGACGCCCAGAACCTCATCAGCATTTCCCTGCGCAAGATCCACAGCTCCCGGACCCAGCGCGGCGGCATCAAGCTGCACAAGAACCTCCTGGTGTCCTACGTGCTCCGCAACGCGCGCCAGCTCTACCTGAGCGAGCGCTACGCCGAGCTCTACCGGCGCCAGCAGCAGCAGCAGCAGCCGCCCCACCACCACCACCACCACCAGCAGCCCCAGCACCTCGCGTACGCGGCGGCGCCCGGCATGCCCATCAGCGCGGCCGACTTCGGCCCGCTCCAACTTGGCGGGGACACGGAGGCGCGCGAGCCGGCAGCCCGGCACCAGCTGCCCCAGCTCCACCAGCTGCACCTCCAGCAGCAGCTGCACCAGCACCAGCACCCGGCGCCCAGGGGCTGCGCGGCGGCGGCGGCCGGGGCGCCGGCGGGCGGCGCGGGGGCGCTCTCGGAGCTGCCCGGGGCCGCCGCCGCGCTCCAGCCGCCGCACGGCGCGCCCCACCGCGGGCAGCCTTTGGAGCCGCTGCCGCCGGCTGCTGCGCCGCTGTCGCTCCCGGCGCCCGCGCCCTCCGCGCTCTGCCCGCGGGACCCTCGCGCCTCGGCCGCCTGCTCCGCGCCCTCTGCGCCCCCAGGGGCTGCCCCTCCGGCCGCCGTCGCCGTCGCTGCTTCCCCGGCCCCCGCCTCGGCCCCGGCCCCCGCCGCCTCCTCGCCTGGCTTCTACCGGGGCGCGTACCCGGCCCCCTCGGACTTCAGCGGGCACTGCAGCAGCCAGACCACCGTCCTAGACCTGGACACTCACGTGGTGACGACGGTGGAGAACGGCTACTTACACCAGGACTGTTGCGCCTCCGCCCACTGCCCCTGCTGCGGCCAGGGCGCTCCGGGACCGGGCCTGGCGTCCGCCTCCGGCTGCAAGCGCAAGTATTACCCGGGCCAAGAGGAGGACGAGGACGACGACGACGACGACGCGGGCGAGCTGGGGGCCGAGCCCCCCGGGGGCCCCCCGTTCGCCCCCTGCAAGCGCGCCCGCTTCGAGGACTTCTGCCCGGACCCGTCCCCGGACGCGTCCAACATCTCAAACTTGATCTCCATCTTCGGCTCGGGCTTCTCCGGGCTGGTGAGCCGACAGCCGGACTCGTCCTCCGAGCAGCAGCCGCCGCCGCTCAACGGGCAGCTGTGCGCCAAGCAGGCGCTCGCCAACCTCGGCGCCTGGACTCGAGCCATTGTCGCCTTCTAGGGACCCCCGGGGGCACGGGGACCCGGGGCTCCCCCCACGGGGCCGGGGACAGACAAAGACTCAACGGCCCAGGGGCGAGCGGAGGAAAGCGAGCGGGCGCCCGGCTCCCCGGGACAGAGCTGGGGGGTGGGGGGTGTAGGTGGGAGGGGGAGGGCGAGCAGGGGGGAGAGCGGAGGTTGATGTTTTCTAAATTGTAAAATAAAAAAAGAGAGAGCTACAGATCTGGGACTTTATTTTTGCAGAGGAAAAAAAAAAAAGCGCCTATTTAAGTCTGCTTTGTGTTTCTCCAGCTCTTTTTTTTCCTTCCTTCTTGGGGTTGCAGGGCGGCCGCGGGGGCTTCGGCGAGGGGCCGGCCACGTGGGGTGGGGGCGTCGTGCCGCCGCCGGCCGCCCGCGGGTGTCAGCGCCCCGGAACCCCGCGTTCCGCTCGCCCGGACCCCGCCGCTGGGACGAGGAGCCGGGGGGCTAGCGAATCCCCAGAAAAAAAAAAAAAACAAAGGCAAACTCGGCCGGCGCTGGGGACGTTCGGGTCACATTTCCTCTGGGGGCGGCCGCCAAAGTTCTCCAAACGAGAAAGCAGAAATGAAAAAACTTTTTTTCTCTCTCCGTTTTCTCCCCGAGGCGGGCGGCCCGCGCCCCTCCCCTCTCCTGCGCTCCCCTCCTCCACCCGGACTCACAGGCGGCGGAGGGACCCCCCCCATCCCCGCCGCTTTGGGCAGGGGGCTTTGGGGGTGGGGAGGTGGGCTCCGAGGACTACATTTCCCAGCATGCCCCACACTGCGGTCCTCGCCAAACAAAAAAGGAAGTGTCTGCCTCCTCCACCTGGCCGCCCGCGGCCCCCGGGGGCGGGAGAGTCGGCGTGAAGTTCCCGGTCAGCTGTGCCGGGGTCTGCGTGTGCGGCCCCGGTGCCCCGGCCCGGCGCGGGGCTGCAACCCCGAGGGTCTGCCTGATTGTTGAAAAAAAAAAAAAACAAGGCTTTTGTTGCGCCAGCTGGGGCCCCGCGCCCCCCACCCCCAGCCCCGCGCGGACCCCGGGACCAGTCGCCAGCAGCCCCCACCACCCGCTGCGCACCCTCCGGTCTCCTGTGTTTTGTGTGTGTGCGCGTCCCTGGAATGTATCTCGCCGGCGCAAACTGTTCGGAAGAGAGGCTTCAAGTTCATAATCTGAATTTTTAAAAAGTCCATTCCAGACGGCGGCGCCGCCTCGCGTGTCCGTGGATCCCCGGGGTGCCCCCGACGCCCCCCACCCCCGCCTCCCGCACGCCAACCCCAGCAGCGCTCTCCAGCCCAGGCCGCCTGGAACTTGCCCACATCCGCAGGGCTGGGGGTGGCGGGGAGGATGGGAGCAGGAAGGTGCGGGGGGAAGGGGTGCCGACGGCTGGAGGGGGCGGCCGCAGCCCTGCGCCCCCCTCCCGTCCCCCACCCCCATGGGAAGCGGCCGCCCCGGGGTCTCCAGCAGGAAGCCGAGCCGGCCTCCGGCCCATTTCCTGCCTCGCCAGGGGCGCAGGGCCCGGGCGAGCAGCCGGGGGGCTTGGCGGCCACCCACGGTCCCCGCCCCGCGCCTCCGCCCGCACGGCCGCGTGGGTCGGGCTACAACTTGGGGGAAGTTTTTTCCTTTTTCTTTTCTTCTTTTTTTTAAGTTGAGTTTGTTATCACTGCTCCGTGCCACTTGGTGGTGCGCTGGCGGCGCTCCCTCCCTCCGCGCCCTCCCCGCTCCCTCGCCGCGGGCTGGAGGCTGCAGGGCTCGCGGCGCGCTCTCCCCGCTGGCCACCTACGGGATGACCTCAGACGGGGAGAATGTGCCAGGGCTTGGGGACGCTCGCTCTCCCCGCTGCAGCCCGGCTCACATCTGGAGCCGCCGCTTCGGGCCGGGGGGCACAGGGGCGCTTGCAGCTCGCAAAGCACGGGGAGAATGGCAGAATGGAGGGGGGCGCTGAACGCACGCGGCGGCCGCAGCCTGGGGGTGACCGCCTGGCCGCGGCAGGCTTCACGGGGTCTCTCTCTCGGCCTCGGGCTGCCTTCCCCCCAACCACTGGTGCTCCTCTTGCCTGCGCGACCCCCACCCCACAGCCAGGCTCGTGCACTCCCGCCCCCCAGCTCCGCCTTCACGTCTCCCACGGCGCCAGGAGAGGAGCGGGGGGCGCTGCGGCCCAGACACCACCCCAACCCAGGCTCGAGGGACTGTGGGGCTCCGGGGTGCCAGTGCCGCGCGAGGCCAAATTCTTGGGGGGCCGAGCTCCGGAAGGCGGGGGGGGGCGGTTTGAGGGCGAGAGGAACGGGCTGTAGCAGCGCGAGCCACAGGGAGAAAGGCACCTTCACCCTCCTCGGCCTCCCACGGGAGGAGTGGGGCTGCCGAGCTGGGGGCGTCGCCCCCTCCTCATTCCAGCCCCCCAAGTCCGAGGCGACCGCGCTGGCGGCTCCCCGCGCCCAGCCAGTTGCTAGAGCTCCCCCTAGTGCCGCTCGGCGAGCGCTGCAGCGGCCACGCCGGGGAAGTGGGCGAGGCCGAGCCGGGGGGCGGGGAGCCGGGGACTGGGGGGCTGCCGAGAGAGACCCCGCTCCGTGCGCCCCCGGCACACCGCGCCGCGTCCCGACTCCGCCCTGGCATGAGTAGGGCGGTCCCCGAGCCCGGGGCGCCCCGTGGCCGCCAGCGCCTAGGAGGAGGGACACGTGGTCGGCAGCTTTTGTTGGGGACGCGGAGCTGGGCACCAATGAAGGGGCCTGTGCGCTCCGGGTGCGAAGGAACAGCCCGAGACCAGGAGGTTCCTCCGCCTCCTCCTGCAGCTCTTACCAAGGAGGGAGATACGGGGCGCTGGAAGTCCACACAAGAAAGGGGTTCCGACCCCCTCCTTACTTCTGTGGCCGTGGGCAGTCGCACAAAGGGTTAATGCCCTCGGCGCACTCGCTGGCAGCCCCTGCCCACCGAGGGTCCCCTGGTTCCATGCACCCTCAGCCACCCGCAGCCCCTGTGACCACCTGCCCAGCACACAGCCTGCCTGCCCCAAACACCCAGGGCACAGATGAGGGCTCACCCAAGAGAGACTGGAGCAGGGAGGTGGGGGGCAGCCCAGGACCAGAGCCAGGCCCCATCCAGGGATAGGTCTAAGCCCCCCAGTCCACAAGAGCCCCCAGGCAGGACTTGTGGGGGCTGTTGAGCAGGGTAGGAGAGGGCCCAGGAGGTGACTAAGGGCAGTGCCGGGACCCCCCAGGTTTCCCAACTCCCCGCGCGAGTGCGCGCTCTCACACACACACACACACTCTCTCTCTCTCTCTCTCTCTCTCTCTCTCTCTCTCTCTCTCTCTCTCTCTCTCGCTCGCTCACATGACCCTGCAGCCTTCGGCTTGAAGCACAGGCCTGCTCCCCATACAGGTACACACACAGCCAAGCCAGGCTCCGAGCCGCCGGGCTGACACTGCCGAGCACCCAAGGGTTTTAGACGGCTCCCTCTGCCCCTGCAAGAGGCGCCAGCAGCTGGGAGCCCTGGGGAGGAAGGCCAGTGCGCAGGGCCTGAGCTCAGGAGGTGAGGGGTGCGTGTGTACCCCAGGCACCGGGATACACACCAAGAACTGAGTCTACCCACAGGATGTACTACATATGGAGCGCCTGTTTGATGCTCCTGGGCTTCTACCCCCTGGGGGTCAGCTTCTCCTGAGAGTGTAGGAGGCAGCTCTCAGCCTGCCCTCCCTGGGCCCCTGCAGCTCAGGGAGGGAGATTCTGTCATTGTTCAAGCCTGGCTCCTATCCCAAACCACGCTGGTGTTTGGGGCTGCAGGCTGGTGGGTGGCCCCTGCCAGGAGCTGCTTCTAAAAGCCTCCCAGGCCCGGTGCGATAGCCTAGCGGTTAAAGTCCTCGCCTTGAACAGAATCCCATATGGGCACCGGTTCTAATCCCGGCAACCCCCTGCTTCCCATCCAGCTCCCTGCCTGTGACCTGGGAAAGCAGTCGAGGGTGGCCCAAAACTTTTAGGACCCTGCACCCTCATGGGAGACTTGGAAGAAGCTCCTGGCTTCAGATTGGCTCAGCTCCAGCCGTTGCGGTCACTTGGGGAGTGAACCATCGGACAGAAGGTGTTTCTCTCTGTCTCTCCTCATCTTAAAAAAAAAAAAAAGTCTCCCTGCAGGGGGAGCAGCAGTTCCCACGGGCCTAGGGCGACCCCGGGTGCAGGCGTGGCCGTGGCAGGAGGAAGTGAGGCTGCTGGTGGCTGGGGTGGTAAGCCCTGAGACCCTTCGTGGAGTCCTCGGCCAACATGAGGGCAGGAGCCTGGGGTCATCTCATGGTAGGTCACCCCCAGAGGTCAGGGGACCCAGGTAGGAGGTCTGCATGGCAGACTTGCCTGGGAACTCCTGGGGCTCCTCCAGGGACCCCTCCCCACCCCAGCAGTGTAGGGGATGCCAGGGGACGGGGCCACGGGTGATGATCACATGGCCCCCTCCGTGCCCCCTGCTGCTGGGGCCCAGGGCTCAGTGAGGTGCAGGAGGCATGGTCGTCACATGTGCAAATGGAGAGAGATTTTTCTTTTTTTAAGATTAATTTATTGAAAGAGTTACCACAAAGAAAGGGATTAGAATGAAGTCTTCCATCCACTGGTTTATTTCCCAAATGGCCACAATGGCCAGGGCTGGGCCAGGGTGAAGCCAGGAGTCAGGAGTTTCTTCTGGGTCTCCCTGTGGGTGCAGGGGCCCAAGGACTTGGACCATTCTCTGTTGCTTTCCCAGGTGCATCAGTAGTGATCTGCATCAGACATGGAACAGCCGGCTCTCGAAGCAGTGCCCATGTGGGATGCCAGCGCTGTAAAGAAGCTTTACTCACGATGCCACAGCCCCACTCCCAAAATGGAGACTCAGATGAAGCTCCTGGCTTCTGGCTGCAGCCTGGCCCAGCCCTGCCCACAGGGGCATTTGGTGGACGAGCTGGTGGATAGATCTCTGTCTCTCCCTGTCCGTGTAAGCTGGCTTTCTAAATAAATAACTACATCTAGGAAGAAAAGAAGGAGGGAAAAAGAGAGAGGGAAGATGCGGCAGCTGCCTGCCTCCCTAGCGGGTGTTTTTCCCTCTGCACTCACCTTCAGGATGACCAGAGGCAGGAGGAGGCTGCAGGTGCCCTGCCCACCCAGGGAGAGCCTCGGGCCAGGAGAGCCCAGGGCAGGCCCAGTCCACAGGGAAGGCTGGGTCTGAACCCCTGCCCAGGGGGCTCTGTGCCCTGGGGAAGCCCCCACAGGCTCCGCCTTCCCCGTCACTCCCCGGCCCGTGGGGGCACGTGGGGAATGCAGCAGCAGAGGGGGCACTTGGCCCATGCAGCGCTCTCTGCGTCTCTCAAATCAATAAAATATGTATATATTGTTCAATATTAGCTATTTATTTTCAAGGTTACAGAGAGAAAGGGAGAGATAGCGAGACATTCCATCTGCTGGTTCACTCCCCAGTGGTCACTGATGCTGGGCCAGGCCCCAAGAAGCCAGAAACCGGGAGCTTCCTTCTGCACCTGCCAGCGTGGAGGCAGGGGCCCAAGCACTTGGGCCGTCTTCCACTGCTTTTTGCCCAGGCACATTAGCAAGGAGCTGGATTGCAGGTGGGACAGGACACTGCAGTCAGTATCTACATGGGTGTGCCAGGGTTGCAGGCAGCAGCGTAATCCACTATACTGCTATGCCAGGTCAGTGGCACCAATTTAAAAAAGGAAGTGGGGGGGGGCAGTGCAGTAGCATAGTAGGGTAAGCTTCTGCCTGCTCAAAGGGCATCGTGCGAGGTCACCAGCTTGAATTCAGGCTGTTCTGATGCAGCTCCCTGCTCATGGCCTGAGAAAGCAGCAGAGGACGGTGCTCAAGTCTTGGCACCCCTCCACCCGAGAGGGTAGCTTTGTTCCTTTTGCTTATTTAGGGAGTGAACCACCAGATGCAAGAGTTCTGTCTCTCCTTTTCTCTGTAATAATAATAATACATATTAAAAGCAACAGCCATAAGGAGCGTGTGTGTGTGTGTGTGTGTGTGTGTGTGTGTGTGTGTGTGTGGTGCAGGGCTGTGGGTCGTGGAAGTGCTGCACGGAGAAGCTAGCCCCCATCATCCCGGGGCTGCACGCCTGCCTCCCTGACGCTGCTCTCTCAAGGGCTTCCAGCCAGCAGTGTTCCTCCCTACCCGGGGAGGGACGTCGGGCGCAGCAGCGGCTGGACCCCATGCGGAGCGGTAGGGGCGCAGCCGCGGCAGGCGCAGTCGGTGTCGGCCAGCGCGGGGTGGGACCCTCCGGCCGCGCGCCGTCCTCACAGCTGCCCAACCAGTTCTCCCGGTAGTGCCCGGCCGGCCTCGGGGACGCGGCGCGCTCCTTTCCCCAGGGGCGCAGCCACACCGCCGTCGCAGACCCGGGAGCTCAGTGGAATCTCCGCTTCTGAAGGGCTTTTGGGGTCGCCATCTCCGGCCCCTCCAATGGCCTAAGCCTGTGCTTCCTCTGCAGGATGAACAAAGCAGCTCCCTCAACACCCGCCCGCATCCAGGAAGCGCCAAATGAATCAACAAGTGGAAGCTTTCTCTCCTCTCCCTCTCTCCTATGCCTTTCACACACATGCTTTAAATATGTATTTAAAAAATATTTAGAGCCTTTGGGCCCAGCGCGGTGGCCTAGCGGCTAAAGTCCTTGTCTTGAATCCCATATGGGCGCTAATCCCTGGTGCTCCCTGCTTGTGGCCTGGGAAGGCAGTCCAGGATGGCCCAAAGCCTTGGGATCCTGCACCCATGTGGGAGACCCGGAAGAAGTTCCTGGATCCTGACTTCGGATTGGCACAGCACCGGCCGTTGCGCTCACTTGGGGAGTGAATCATCCGACGGAAGATCTTCCTCTCTGTCTCTCCTCCTCTCTGTATATCCGACTTTGCAATAAAAATTTAAAATCTTTTTAAAAAAATTTATTTTCATTTGAAAGGCAAATTTACAGGAGAGAGACAGAAAGAAATATCTTCCACCCACTGGTTCATTCCACAATGGAGTGAGCTGATTCAAAACAAGGAGCTTCTTCCGGGTCTCCCACACAGGTGCAGGATCCCATGGCTTTGGGCTGTCCTTGACTGCTTTCCCAGGCCAAAAGCAGGGAGCTGGATGGGAAGTGGAGAGGCCGGGATTAGAACCAGCACTCCTGTGAGATGCTAGCACTTGCAAGTGGAAGATTAACCTGTTATGCCACAGTGCTGGCCCCTAAACACACACACACACTTAAGAAAATGAATAAAAGGAATGACTGGCCTACACGTCCATTCCAGTTGGTGAGATGGCGTGCCCTCGCCCCCTGTACACCACACACAGAGTGTAGGACTCAAGTGGCTCCTTAGACACCCACATCTCTGTCCCGGGGATAGCAGGGGACCCACCTTCTCCTTGTTGGGGGAAAGCAATGGAGGCCTGAGACAGATAAAGCCCACGGTCCGGGCACAGCCTGGGGACAGGACAGGGGCCGTGTGTCTCCTCCGGGGAGGTCCCACATGAGCTGGCTCAGCTCCAAGTCCAGGCAGCCCATGGGTGCTCAGGCCGGGCATCCGGGTGACATCACCATGGCTGGCTTGCTGTGTCCTGGCACCTCCCCGCCTCTCTCTGGCCACATCTCAGGTCTTGCCCGTGGCAGGCACAAGACTGGCCAGGGTTTCCTACCCCAATATGATGCAATTGGGCCGCTGGAAGTGGCCCTCTCCCCTTCTCGCCCCACCTTCCCCAGACACAGAAAGAAAAAGGGAGACTGACAGCTGTTGTCATTCCCCACTCCCCCATTCCTTTGCCCTCCCCACCCCAACCGGTGGTCCACATGGGCATTCATCCCTCTCAACTACGTAAACATCACCAAAAGTAAAATGAATTGTTAACACTAGCCAGGACTGCTGTAGCTGGGTAGGGCCCCCCATGCCAGCGACCCCAGCTCTCTCTTCTTGAGGTGGTCTTCCAGGTGAAGTCTGCTCCCCTGGTGCATGTGTCCACCTGGGCACCTCTCCTGCCATGTCCTTGGGACAGAGATCCGTGTCCACCCCATGCCCTCAGCCACTTGGCCCAGCCTGGCAGATAGGAGTAGAGACAGGCAGTGTGGAGGGCACCATGACAGTCAACCAGAGGCTGGCTACCCAAGTCCTCTGAGCCCGCTGCCGCAGCTGGAGGTGGGAGCTGCAGAGTGGGGGCCAGGGCTCAGGGCAGGAGTCGGCTGGCCCAGGGCAGGGCCGATCCAGCAGTTTCTAACTCAGCAGTGCCAGGCAGGGGGCATGTGCACAGGAAGGTGACGGCAGGCTGGGGGTGCCCACCTGTTTGGCCAGCTCCATGGGCATGGACCTGGGCTGGAGGGTCCCCCTGAGCCTGGCTCACATTCCAGGCCAGCTCCAGGCCCCTTTGGGGAGAAGCCACAGACCGTGATGTGTGCTGTGGGACTTAAAACAAGTACTGCTCAGCGTAGACAAAAGGTAAAATTCACATAAACCACATGAGCCTCATGTTCTCTGTGCACAAGCACATCAAATGGAGAACCGGAGACAGCACGAGAAGGGGAGGGACAAATCCTACGGGCGCAGGATCGCACTTGTCCCAGGATTTTGATCAAGGAGCCAGCAGATGAGGCCCCAGGCCCTGCCACCTGCCACACTGTTCCAGCCTGGGCACCGTAGTGGAAGGGGCTGTTGCCCAGCAGCTCCAACCAAAGGTACCAGGATGATGCGAATTAGAGCATCCTGGTCATACATTCACCCCTCAGTCAATCACAGGGCCCCTCTGACCAGGCCTGGGCATGTGACCGTCCTGAAGGTGCCCCACCTGGAGCCCTCTTGACCAGCTCTCTGTGGGAAAAGAAGTTCTGTCCCA
The DNA here is from genome assembly GCF_017591425.1 of Ochotona curzoniae. Classification (NCBI taxonomy): domain Eukaryota; kingdom Metazoa; phylum Chordata; class Mammalia; order Lagomorpha; family Ochotonidae; genus Ochotona; species Ochotona curzoniae. The sequence goes on from NW_024467106.1 coordinate 4,553,248, forward strand.
GAGGGCCCTGCACCCACAACCCCACCAGGCTTCCTCTCCACTCCCCTCGTCACACGCAGTTTACAGAATGAAAACCAGAGATGTCCATGGCAGCGCAGTGCGGTGGCTAGGCTCTCACCTGGGCCACCCCCATCTGCAGGGGAGTGCCCCTCACATCCTGGTGGCTCTGCGGCTACTTCTCCTTCTTTCTTTTAAGATTTATTATTTATTTGTTCTTCGTTTAAAGATGTATTATTTACTTGAAAAGCAGAGTTACCAAGAGAGATGTTCCATTTGCTAGTCCACTCCCTAGATGGCCACAACAGAATGGCGCTCAGCCAGCCCCAAACCAGCAGCCAGGAGCTTCTTACGGTCTCCCACGCGCGTGCAGAGGCCTTGAACCATCCTCCGCTGCTTTGCCAGGCCACAACCAGGAAGCAGCCATGATTCAAATGGGGGCTCGCTATGAACATGGCATCATTAACCCAATGCAACACAACATGGATTCTACTCATTTTCTGAAAGAGTGATAGGAGAGAGGCTGGAAGAAAATCTACTGGTTCAGTCCCTGAATTCTCACAACAGCCAGAGCTGGGCCAGCCTGAAACCAGGAGCCAGGAACTCCATCTAGTCTACCACAGGCCTGGCGACAGCCCGTCTGCTGCCACACCAGCAGGAAGCCGGATCAGAAGCAGAGTGGCCACGAATCAGGCAGTCTCTCCGATATGGGATGTGAGTGCCCTAAGCGGTAGCTTAACCCACGGTGCCACAAAGCCCACCCCCGATCTTGTGCTCGGGGTCCTGACATTTCAGAGCTTGTCTGGCTGAGCCCATCCCTGAGAGCCACCCCAAGCCACTTCCCCCCACCATCCTGTCTCCGTCAGTGGTGCTGCCATCTTGACTTCGGGTCGCCGGGAGCCCTGCTGTTCTTCCTACAAACCCAAATCCAGCACTCAGCAATCCCCAGCAGACATCGCCAAGCCGCTCCCCACCCCCTGGCACTGCCAGCCCCCCAGCCGCCACCGTGCCCCCACCTGCCTCCACTGCTCCCTGGTGTCCCCACCTCAGGGACTTTTGGGCGGGCTCCTGGGTGGCAGGTGGAGCCCTTGGATGCTGTCTAGCCGGTGGCAGCCAGTGTCTCCTAACTCAAAGCCTGCAGCTCCCACTGAGTTATCATGGGCTGCTGTGCCCAAAACATATTCTGCCACCTCCTGCCTGCACTGCCCAGGCTTGGGAGGAGCCACACAGCAGAGAGGGGAGATCCACATACACAAGGTACCTTGGCATCGGACAGGTGGTGTGAAGGCAGCCGCTCCAGAGAACAGGTGGTTAGAGGGAGGCTCTGCTTAGCAGCAACACGGAGAAGGCAGAGGGCCCCTTGGAGGACATAGCGTCCAGGGATCTCAACCACTGGAAGTAACTTGGCCTGCAGTCCAGGCAGCGCCCGGTGAGCAGAAAGCAGATGCCAAGGCCTGGGGGGGGGTTACCAATGAGCTTGGCATCTTAGAAGACCCAAGAAGAAACAGGGTGGTTGAAGCCAAGTGCTTGGGGGTCTGGGAGGAGCCAGCCCAGGAGGCGGGGTCTCCTGTGGGCAGCTAGGAGCCACACGGGAGCCATCGGACAGCTGGCAGCTAGAGGGCTCTGCGTAACTGTGCTGCTCGTCCAGCAGGTGGGAGTGAACAGGCCTGGGTTACAGTGTAGAGGCACACTCGATGGGGCTGGATTTGGGCATGGAGCAAAGAGGAAGGATCTACACGGGACTTGTGGGGGTCACTGAGGGGCTGCTGTGTTGGGCAGATGCAGGAGCTGCCTCCCAGAGGCGTCCCCAGACTCCTACACATCCTCCTGATGTCTCTACCCCAACTGCAGCAGGCGTCTTGTGGGCGGTGCCTGGTGTCAGACCCTGAGCCCACCCTCCAAAACCAGCAGGAGGCTGACAGCCGCCTTGTAGCCCCTCCTATTCCTGCGAAGGAAACCGAGGTGCCAAAAGGCCACACAGCTGGAGCTGCACAGGCCAGCTGAGTCTCCCTAGTTGGGTCCCTACTCCCCCAGGCCTGGCTGAGGTTCTGGAACCATCTGTGGCATCTGTATGCTTAGGCAACCGGGCCAACATGTCTCCAGGAGAGATCCCCACCAGGGCAGGCTCCAGGGACAGCTCCCAGGGTGGGGTGTGTGTGACTGTGCCACAGACCAGGGGGCAGGGCAGATCACCTCTGGGAAGACCCTGACTCAAGCCCTTTAGGGATTAGCACAGAGCCACCCAGCAGGCCTGGGGTGCCCCCCCATTCTGCTTGTCCTAATCACCACCTCCGCAGCTCGGGGACTGGAAGCCCCATACCCAGAGTGGAGGCACAGGGGCTGTTTCCCGGGGCAGTACACGGTGCCCAGGATGGTACCTGCCCAGCAGTGGGGTAAGAGGGTACAGCTGGCTCTGCCAGAGGTGCTGGCCTCTGCCTCCGCGCTGGGCCTGTCACTCGCCAGCCCTAGTCCAGGCTGCGGGCTGGAAGTGAAATCTGAACGAGCCCCACGGCCGCTGGGGTCCCAGGAGCAGGGATTCTGCACAGGCCCCTGGAGGAGCCCATGTGCACCCTTTACAGGCCCAACCTGGACGGACTCCCCCCAACACTGTCAGCCTCTGTTCCCCACCCCAAGCCCACCTGCCTGGTCACTCTCAGGGGTCTCCAACTCAGACAAGAAACTCCACCTCCCCATCTCCTCCCCCCGCTGGGAGGGACAAACACCTTCCCAGCCAGAGGCCCGCCACCCTCTGGTCACTTGGGGGGAAAATCTTTTCTAAATATTTACTTAAAAGACCTTGAAAGAGAATAAGGGAGAAAGCCAGAGACAGAACCATTTGTAGCGGCTGGCTCACTGCCCAGGTGGCCACAGCAGTCAGGCCTGGGCCGGGCGGAGGCCAGGAGCTCTACCCCGGCCACCTGTGGGCCACAGGCCCAAGCATCCAGGAAGAGGCTCCAGCTTTTGCGGCACCTCAGCAGGGCGCTGGATCAGGAGGGGGCAGCCAGCGACTGGTGCTCCTACTCCAGATGCCCACCCCGTCACATCGTGACACTGGCCCCTTACGGGGAGATTTTAGAAATGTTTCTTTTCATTATGAGAGTAAATGTAGACATTGGAAGCTACTTTAAAAAAATTTTTTAAGGTTTGTTTTTATTTAAAAGGCAGAGTTACTGAGAGAAGTAGAGACAGAAAGATTTTCTATTCACTGGTTCAATCCCCAAGTGGAGCTAAGCTGATCTGAAGCCAGGAGCCAGGAGCTTCTTCCAGGTCTCCCACACGGGTGCAGGGTCCCAGGGCTTTGACTGCCTTCCCAGGCCACAAGCAGGGAGCTGGATGGGAAGTGGAGCTGCATAGACAAACTAGGGCCTATTTGGGATCCCAGCCATTGCAAGGTGAAGAGTCAGCCACTGAGCCAGACCCACGGGAACACTTTAAAAATCAAATATGAGGGGTCCGACAGCGTGGCCTAGCGGCTAAAGTTCTTGCCTCGAACACACAAGATCCCATATGGGCGCTGTTTCTAATCCCGGTGGCTCCACAATCCCTGCTTGTGGTCTGGGAAAGCAGTCGAGGATGGCCCAAAGCCTTGGGACCCTGCACCCGTGTGGGAGATCTGGAAGAAGTTCCTGGATCCTGGCTTCAGATCAGCGTAGCACCGGCCGTTGCGCTCACTTGGGGGTGAATCATTGGATGGAAGATCTTCCTCTCTGTCTCTCCTCCTCTCTGTATACCTGACTTTCCAATAAAAATAAAATAAATCTTAAAAAAGAAATCAAGTATGAGGAGAGCTATTTCTCACAGCAGCCAAAACACCAGTGAACACACTGCCATCTCACGTCAGAGGGTGAGGGTCACCTGGCTTCACTGGGCTCGCACTTGTTGCCGCTGCAGAGCCCCAGAGGCCCATGCGGCTCAAGGAGCTGTTCCTGCCCCACCGGCTGGAAACGGAGCCCGCACTTCGGGCCGCAGCCCTGGCCACCAGGGCATCTGGGGAGCGAGCCCACGCCAAAAGTGCCCTCTTGCCCTCGCCATCTCTCTCTCAAAAAAATCAAAGAAATTTAATCAAAAGAGGAAAAACAAAAGCAAACGTAATACTTCTTCTCTGGTGATTCAGTATTGCTTAACCGTTCCGTAACCACCTCTGGAAGCAGGAACATCAACAGGGATTCTCACCCCACTCCCACCACTCACAGAGCAGCCCCCTGACACCCAGTCAGGACAGGATGCAGCGGGGTCCCGGCTCCGCTCCCGGTGGGTGACAGAGCCCCTGCCACCCCGGTGAGTCCCCGGCTCTGAGCTGAGCCTGGCTCAGCCCTGTCTGCAGGCGTTGAGGGAGTGGATAGTGGGTGAGAGATCTTTGTTGCTCTCTCTCTAATAACAGAATTGTTAGAGCTACCCAAGGAGTGCAGCTCCCTCTGCGCGCTCGGCGGCTGCAGTCACCTGCAGGCCTTGTAGCTGCTTCCTTTGGTTCACGGACCATAAACATCCTCCCCAACAGTCAGCCTTGGGATCCGCTAGCGATGCTTCCAGAACATCCCCTCCCCCTTCAGAGCCACAATCCTCAGGCGCTTCAGCCCCTTCGGCAGCAGCGTGGCAGGAGCATGGAGCCATGCGGCACCCACCCCCGAGCAGACCACGTGTGGGCACCGCATAAAAGCTGTGCACAGCCACTCTCCTGCCCCGGGAACAGAGCCACAGGGTCCAGCCAGGCTCAGCGCCCACATGGGGGCTCCTCCCAACGCTATTCTGTGCTGGGCTGCAGCGGGAGGTCTTCATAACCCTGTCCCCAGCTGAGGCACAGAGCAGGTGTTTCCAAGGATATCCTGGAGCAGTCAGAGCTGGCATCTAGTTGGGGTGGATAGGGTCCTGCCAGCATCGCCCCTGAACCTGTGCCACCCCAGTTTGCTGAGTGCTGTGAGGGACCCCAGCCTCAGCGGCAGCCTCCCAACTCAGCCCCAACCCAGGCTCTCCTGGGGTCTCTGCTTACAATCCCTTCCCCCCTAGATTGCCTGGCACCTGCTGCTGGAGGCTCCGCCCCTGCCCCAGCCAGTCAGCTTCTTCCCACACCTTCTCCAGAAGGGCCCTCGCTACCACCCAGTCACTCAGGTCCAAGTGCCTGCAGTGTGCTGTGCCCTGCCAGGGTTAGCAGGCGACAGGTGGGTGAGGCAGCAGGTGCCCACGGTACTGGGCACACATAGAATCCCCTTCGTCATCAAGTCAGAAGCCACGTGCAGAGCAGACCTGCCAGGTGTGTGGGGCTACGGACGTCTCCACCAGCCCATTAGCTCTTAGCCGGGCAGCAGGTGGCCTGGGCTGAAGGGTCCAGGCAGGCTCTTAAAGTGCGCAGGGGGTCCTGGGTGGGGCAAGGGCTTCTGGGATCAGGACCAAAGTGCTCAGTGGAGGCACAAGGGAAGGTAGCTGGGGGTGGGCAGGAAGCGGGCACTGCAGCACTTGCAGGCCAGCCAGGGGTGAGGCCTGCCCAGCACTCCACTCCCTGCCTCAGTTTCCTCCTTCCCACCCTAGGACCTCCTCTGCCCTGCATCTCATTTGCATGCCGAGGCTCTAGTCCTGTGGTTAGCACTCAGCCACTCAACAAGCCACAGCTGGGACCCTCACAGATACCCCTCCCCATCCAGTCTCTGTCCTGGCCTTACTCAGCTTTCCCTGCACCCCAAGTCACAGGGTCAGTTCATTGGTTCTCTCTGCTGGGAGCTGCCCTGCCCCAGGGTAGACACGCACACACCCAGCATTGACAAATGCGCTGTATGGGTTACGTGGAGGGGGCTCTGGGTGCACCCCACCCATCGGGCCTTTGAATGCCTACTCCCTGCCATCCACACATACACTCTGTGCCCAGTCTCCACTACCCACACTCTTCCTCCATCTCTCTCACTAGTTCCTGAAGGCAGGGGTCTTACCTGTTTTTTATCTCTATATTCCCTGGAGTGCCTTACCTGTAACCTGTGCTAATGCTTGTTGAATTCAAGATTAAAACAGGGCCAGGTGGCACTGTGGTCTGGCAGGCTCAGCTGCACCTGGGGCGCTGGCATCCCTCTGAGCACCAATTTGTGCCTGGCAGCTCCACTTGCGGCCCAGCTCCCTACTGATGGAGCAGCAGAGGGCAAACCTGGAGGAGGCTGATGGCTCAGGCCTGGCCCAGCCCCGCACGCTGCCGTCCAGGGAGTGAACCAGCAGATGCAACATCTTTTCTGTAACTTTGCCTTTGAAATAGATTTTGAAGAACCTTGACCTTTGCTTTCCCAGGCTCACTTCTGCCGCCCAGGGGAGCGGAAGTCCCTCACTGGGATGGCTTCCTTTCCCCACAGCCCCCGGGGACAGGCAGGCTGGGGCTGGATCACGCCCACCTGCTCCCACTGCCCCTCCGACTTGGCCCTCATGGCTGGGCTTTACTGCCCTTCTGCTGGCACCTGAAAAAAGCTATGCTTGCTTCCCAGGGCCTGTCCCTTCTTCGCTGATCCCCAACCTTCTCCCCTCCCAGCACCGGGTCAGAAAAGGCACAGCTCCTCCCAACTTCAGAAAACTTCCCTAAGTCCCAGGTCCGCCCCATTTAAAAAAAAAAAAAAAGATTCCATTTATTTTATTGGAAAGGCGATTCTCAGAGGAGAGTAGAGGGAAAGCTCTTCCAGCTGTTGGTTCACTCCCCAAGTGGCCAAAACGGCCAGAGCTGAGCCAGTCCAAAACCAGGAGCCAGGAGCTTCTTTCAGGTCTCACAAACATAGGTGCAGGGTCCCAAGAACTTGGGCCATCTTCTGCTGCTTTCCCAGGCCACAGGCAGGGAGCTGGATGGGAAGCGAAGTAGCCAGAACACGAACTGGTGCCTATATGGGATCCTAGTGCTTGCAGGTGGAGGATTAGCCCATTGAGCCGTTGTGCTGGCCTCAGTGCCCAGGTTCCTTCCCAATTCTGAGGTCTCCTCACCAGGTGCCAGCAGACCTCAGAATTGGCCTACTGGTGTCCCTCCCACCAGAGTTCAAGTACAGACACCCCTAGGTGAAAGGCCAGTGCCTGCAGCTATTCCACGCCCCCTCTGCTCCCAGCCAGGCAGAGACCTAGAGCCAAGACCCCTGATTCCAACACTCTCACCTCAGGATCTGCACCCCTGCCCGCATTGGCAACTCCGGCTCCAATGGGCTGCCTGCCCTCTACTTCCTCCAGGAAGGCAGGAGGCATTCCCAGTGAACAGCAAGCCTCGCCACTCCCTCCCTGCCCCAGTGGCTCTCTGGGGGCTGCGCCACCACCAGTGTCTACCCTGCGTCCAACCTTGGCCACAGCCACTGCAACCCGCCGGTCCTCTACTCCTACCTGGCCCCCAGCCTCTTCTCAGGCACAAAGCCCACTCCAGTCTCCCCAGCAGAGCCTGGCTCCTCCAAGCCATACCCCTCCTGAGCCATCTCCGCCATCGGTGCCCTAATGGTGGCTGCAGGCCTCACTGCACACCCAGCTGCCACGGGCAGCCACGCAGCCAGTTCCTGTTATGAACAGTACCCTGGGCTCTCTGAGGCACCCTCCCAGGGTTCAGATCTGAGGCCACAACCCAAGGCTCAAGGGATCAGGTGGCGGGGGCTGGGTGGCCTTCGGTAAAGCCGCCACCTGCAGCACCAGGTACCATATGGGTACCAGTTTCAATCGTTCCCACACCCACATACAAAACCCAGAAGCAACTCCTGGCTCCTGATCAGTCATTGGGGAGTGAACCAACAGACGAAAGATCTGTCTCTTTAACCATTTCAAATAAACAAATACATTTTTTTAAAGAAAGGGATAGAGTCCGGGATTCTGTAGTGTGGTTAAGTGGCCACTGGTTTGCATCCTGGGGGCAGTGGCTAGGGAGACCCGGGTGGAGCTCCCCCTCCTGGCCCAGCCTGGGGCTGCAGGCCAAGGAGGGAACCCGCAGCTGGGTCCACCTTCGCCTTCAGATTTTAAAGAGACAGAGACACAGGCAACTCCCGGGTGTCTAGTCAGTGAGCAGAGCCTGCACCCTGAGCTTGGGAGTGCCTGGCTGCAGGCAGGGCTCTCGGCCTCCAGGTCTCTAACAGAGGGATAGCAGTCAGGTGCCTAAGCGGCCCTTGGGCAGAGGCCACACTCACACACAGCAAGTACAGCTTCGCCTCAGGTCCCAACCCACAGCCGACCCAGTCAGAAACAGCCCAGACCCCAGGGCAGGCGCTGCGCACCTGTCCCAGCCCGAGGCCTTCCCCTGCCATGCCTCTCCCTTGTCACACAGCCCAGGTGGCCCAGTGAGGCTCAGGGAGTCTGTCACTCACCATTTTGCTGCCAAGGCGGGGCCAGCCAGGGCCTGGCTACCACCAAGGAGCTGGGAGGCACGCGCACAGGGCAGGAGGCGGCTCACCGGGTGACGGGTGCAAAACAGAGGCTTTAATCCAACAGCATGAGGGTGCCAGGGCTGGGGGTGGGGGAGCAGGGAGTGAGGGTGAGCTGGCCTGGGCAGGAGGGCACGCCAGGGCTCCCCTGGGAACGGTGTCTGTGCTCCTCGTGGCCCCGTCCTCCCTCCCTCCACCACGCAGACCCAGCACAGGTCCTTGTTGTGCTTCTAGGGGCTCCCCTGCCACAGGTGGTGTGCACCCCGACACGGGAGAAGGCATGTCTGGCAGGCGGCCACTGGCCAGTTTGGCCCTGCCCAACCTTGAGGCCAGGGCCAGCTGCGCACGGAGCCCCCACAGCCCACCCGCTGGCTGCCCCAGGCACAGAGGGGCCCCGAGGAGGCCGGGCCCAGGCCCCTCCCTGAGTCCCTACTACCCCATCTCACCCCATCCCCGCCAGGGAAAGTTCTGGAAAGACAGGTATCATCCAATCATCTGACCCCCCCAGGGAGCCTAAAAGACAGCTTTCACAGGCAAGCTCTGCCAGGAGGGGCAGGGGTGTGGCTCCGGCCAAGGAGAAGCCTGGGTAGTCCCAGCCTTAGCTCCCGCCCTGAAGCCCACATGCCCCCCCACACGGGGCCCAGAAATGCCCACTGCTGCCAGCCAATGCCACCACCCCACACCTGCACGAGGGCAGCAGGCACGGCCAGACGGCTCCTTCCCATGCTGTCACACAGGAGGCCAGGGAAGAGGCCGGGGCCAGGAGAGGGGAGGGGCCCACAGCCTGGGTCACAGGTCCCCTCTTCCTGTCTGCCCACCACAGGCAAGCTCAGCAATTGGGCCACACTTTGGTCCTCCTTGCTCCTACCTCAGCCCTACCCCAGCAAACAGCCTCTCACCAAACAGAAAGAACAGAGGGACGGGGTGGGGAGGGGGACCCAAGGCGGCCCACCCGCGCTGGCTCCCTCCTAGCGGGCGGTGACGGGGTGAATGGGCAGCAGGCTCCCGAACTTGAAGTGCTGGATCACGGGGAACTTCTCCAGGCACTGCAGGAGGAAGGGCAGACAGCTGAGGGCCGTGCCGTACCAGGCCCGCCCGCCCAGCTGTGCCCGCCCCTCTGGCCTCCGGGGCACAGGGCTTGCGTGGGGCTGGGGACAGCTGGTCCTCATGCTTCCCCTGGCCAGGCAGAACCACACAGGACCAGGAACGGGTGTGGCCCTGGGCAGGAGAACAGATCAGCCAGCATCCACGGCTCTATGTGCCCCAGCAGCCCTGGGAAGGGGAGAGGCAGTGGGCAGGCCTGGAGCTCCCATGGGGAGCAGTCCTGCCAGGCTGGCCCAGGCCTCAGGCTGGGGCTGATCTGGGAGACACAGCCTCCAGGCCACACAGGTGTCACCACCGGTGTAGAGGGGGTGGGGGCAGCAGGCCGCTGGGGTCCCGGCGGAGGAGCCACATCCAGACCAGAGGCAGAGGCAGTGCCAAGCCTCTTTGTCAGGAAGTGGTGGGAGCTGGAGAAAGGACTCCCCCCCCCTCTCCAAGGCCCAGAAACTCCAGAGGGTCAGAGGTCAACCTGCTTCCCGCCCTCCTCTCTTCTCTGCCTGCCCTCCCCATCACCAACCCCAACAGAATGCAGCTGGGACACAACTGGCTAGTCACACCCACCACGAGGGGCACAGGAAGTCCCCCCAGAGAGGGAGGGACTCATAGCAGTAGCACCACAGGGCTGGCCCCCTGGGGAGCAGGCAACTGCCACACAGGACTAGGCCACCTGTGAGCCACTCCTGCCGAGGCCCTCGCGGGGGGCTCTGAGGGGCTGCCCCCCTGCAGCAGCCACTCTGGCTGAGCCCTTCTGGGCTCAAGATTACAGAGCGAGATGCTCCCTGGCCTGGGACCTGCCAACTGCTCCCAGGAGCACTGGCTGGCAGCACAGGGCAGGGCTGCCCTGGACTGGATGGGCCTGTGGGCAGGGAAGGCTTAGCAGGAGCTCCCCAGCAACCCACGCCGGGAGACTGGCAGGGGCCAGCACAGGTGGGGAAGCAGGGCAGTGCCCTAGGCCCAGCCTCCCCCAGGAGAGAACCCCATGGGCTCGAACCTAAACACAGGCTGTGAAGTCCAGAGGAAGGAGGGGAGGGCGGGGTTCCCCTCAGGGCCACAGCCAGAGCCTTTACACTCAGGCCACCAGCTCCAAGCACTTGACCCAAGGACACTCGGCTGGGGGCAGGGTCGGGTACGAGTCTCCAGTCACATGACTCGGGTCACGGAGGGAGTACCAGCCTGGACCTGTGGGTGCATGCGGAAAGGCTGAGCAGCAGCCTGGGGACTTGGGACAGGAGTCTCCCGGCCAGCATCTTGGGGCTGGCCAACACGGACAGGGCAGGGACAGGTCCATGGTGACTCCGCTCACCTCAGCTTTGTACATGCGGATGAGGCCCTGGTTCACTTTGGACCAAGAAGGGACCGCACTGATGTTCCACAGCTGGTTGGAGTGCTCAGCAAACGGGCCCGTCTTCATCTGCGAGAGAGGCCGCAGCTGTGGTGGGGCTGGGGGTCGTGCAGAACCTTCCTGCACCCCTCTCCCCACATGTGGGTGCACACACACAGGCACACACACATACACACACACGCAGGCACACACACAGACAGCTATACACACAGGCAGGTGCACACACACACACAGAGGCAGGCACACACACACATGCACACACGCAGGCAGGCAGGCACACACACAGACACAGACACAGGCACACATGCACACACAGGCAGGTACACACAGACCGGCACACACAGGCAGGCACACAGACACACACACAGACACACACACAGACACACACGCACACACACACAGGTAGGCACACACACGCACACACAGGCAGGTGCACACACACAAGTAGGCACACACATACAGGCACACACACACAGGCACATCCACACACGGGTGTCCACGCACACACGCGGCAGGGCTCAGCTGGGACTCCCTCAGCCTTCCTAAGCCCTGGGAACGTGACTGCCCTTGCCCGCCTCCTCCTAATCACCCCTTCTCCCGGAGTGGAAAAACCAGCCCAAGTCCTGCTGCCCCCCAACCCCCCAATCCTACATCACAGGCGCGCAAATCCCTGCCTCAGACTGCACCTCCCACAGTGCACCCCTTGCCCCTCCACGCGCACGCTCTAGCTGACTGCTCTGCAACTGCCCCAGGCAGAGCTGCAAGGGAAGGCAGTTCGCCCAGCAGAGCTGCCAGGGGCTCGACCAAACCAGGCCCGCACGGTCCTCCAGTCCTCCGCAGTGCAGGGTGGGCAGCCACAGCTCCAATGCTGAAGCCCCGGGGAGGGACACACCCCCGCCAGCACAGGCAGTCCCACCCCACCAGCACGTGGTCACTAAGGAACCCGGCAGGCCCCTGTGTGTCTCTCTCACGCACACACAGGCACCATCTGTGGTAGGGACTTGGGCCTCGAGGCACTGCCTGCCACCAGCAGACCAACTCTGAAAAAGGCAGACAGCCCTGAATCTGGCAGGGAGGCTGACTTGGACCCCGAGTGAATGGAAGGTTCCAGAACAAACTGCACTGAGGCCCGTGGTGGGGACTGGGCTGACTCCTCCAGGGAGGGCAACCCAAGTCAAAATCCTGCCCTGTGTCTGGTGTTGGGGACACCGGCCCAGGTCCTCAGGGGGCCCTCCAGACCCCTGCCCACGCCGCCCCTGTCGGGGCGTGGGCGGTTCAGCCAGGGCCAGCTCAGCAGGGCGCGGGGAGCCTGGTGTGCTCCTGGGGGCCCGGGAGGGAGCCCCCAAACGCTGCAAGCCAGTGCCAAGGCCAGGAGCAGCGGCCTCCTTTCTCTCCCCACCAAGGAAGGAGCGGCTGCAACACTGGAAGGGCAAACAGGAATTGGGGGCGAGAAGACAAAATAAATAAAGAAAGAAAAGCGAAGCCCTGGCTCCCTCTAGCCACAAACGGAGCGAGCGAGCCCAAGGCGCGGGCGTGAGCGGCAGCCCGCAGGGGCCCAGGGGAGTCGTGTGAGTCAGAGCAGCCATGTTGAGCAGGAAATTACTCACAGCCGCCGCGCCGCTGCCTCCCGGCTCCCCCGAGAATCGGCCTTTTGTAAATGGTTCCTCTGTCAGGAACGGGGGATGGGCGGGGGTGGGCGCGCCGCCTTCCAGTCAGCTCCTGCCCTTCCAGCCGAAACCTGATCCCTCCCTTCCCAAAACTCCAAATTTAGAAGCCGATTGAAACTGAAATTCTTTTCCTGCCTGCCCCGGGCTCTTAAAGGCGCCGGGGCTGCATTTGCCTCCCTTCCCAGCACGGGGAGCCGCCCCGCGTGGGGAGGCCGGCTCGGGCTGCCAGGGGAGCAGGGCCGAGACCCCCGGCTCCCGGGAGGCTGCCGTCTGCACCAGGTCTCCAGGGCGACCGGGCCCCGCCCGCCCAAAGCCCAGCTTGCACCCCACGCCGTGCGAGAGCCAGGCCCAGGAGAGGGGGCTCCTGGCGAACACTACACCCCGCAGGCTGCAGCCCCGCAGGCCCTCCAGGCCGGGCACATACGGAGATGGGCCGGGGCCACCCTCCTAGCCCTGGAGCCTGGACCCGGGACAGGCAGGCGCCCCGCGTGCCTGCAGTGCCACCTCGTGGTCGCCGCGGACGCTGCGGGGTGCCTTCCCGGCCTAGCCGCGCGCGCACGAACACCCCAAGGCCCGGCTCGACAAGGACGCAGGGGCCGAGCCAGCAGCCAAGGGAGCCCCGAGCCCGAGCTCAGCAGGCGGATCCGCGCCCCTCTCCCCAGCCCGGCCCCCCAACCTGGCCCAGGAGGGCGGAGAGCCAGGCGGGGCCCGCGCCCCCGGGGGCAGCATGTCTTCCAGGAGGAAGTGGTGGCTGTGTGGCCAGTCACTCCACCCTCATTTGCTGACTTGGACAATCGCGTCACTGACCAGAGGGGCAGCAGGGGTGGGACAGGGTGCTGCGAGGGCTGAGAGGAAACCCACTCCAACGGAGAGAGGAGCTGAGAGCTGGGGGCGCCCGCTTTCCCAGGCAGGTCCCCAAAGGCCTCAACAAACGCCAAGGCGGCAGGCACTGTGCCCTGTGGACAGTGTCACCCGAGGGGCTCCCCCACCACGTCCTTGGCAAGGCCAGCCAGGGCTGCGTCCGAGCCCTGCTCCGGAGCGCCGCGGGCTTCAGGAGAAGGCTGCTAGTTGAGGGGCTTCCCTCTGCTGTGGGCCTGCCGCCTGGGCGCAGCAGCCGCAGCCGCCTGGGCTCCGTGCGCTCACCTGGGTGATGAAGAGGATGCACTCTAGGAACATGTAGTCCTCATGGTTCTCGTTCACCGCCTTCTCGTCCACAAAGTGCCGGGGCTCCAGGAACGGGTGGTCTGCGGGAGCGAGACGGCTGCGGGCCAGGCCTTCCCGCCCAGGGCGTGGTCGCAGCCCCGGTGCCCTCACCATGCCACACCCCCCTCCACCACACCCCACCACGGTCCCCGGCCACTGTGACATGCATGGCGTGAGCCGCGGTACACGGGACTGCGCCCAGGCCGCAGCACCTGGTAACAGGTAGCCATCTCACTGGCCGGCTAGAGCAGCGACAGCAGGGGGACCAGTGCCTTGGGTCTTGGGCTGACACCTGGTGGCCTTGCCACGCTGACCCCCACAGTCAGGGGTTCACGAAGCTTGTGGACAATGTGTATTATGGATCTCGGGCTTCCCTGGCACCAAAACGAGCCCATCTTTTATTCCATTCCCACCGAGTCCTGCAGTGCCATGGCCCTTCCTCAGGACACACCCGACTGCCACCGTGTGCGGCCCTGGCAAGGCTCGGGCCCCTCCCGGGCATGGGCAGAAGCCAGCGCCTCCCCGAGGCCCATGTGGCTAACAGCCATCTCTCCAGGGGCTGCGGGGAAAACCACCTGTGGCACTGAGCAGTCCCTGGGGGCTGCCTGCTCCACTGGCAGAGCCACCAGGGTGAGAGCCTGAAGGGCTGCTGAGATGGGGGCACCCGTGGGCACAGGCAGCAGGCCCTTCACACGCCTCCCAGCCGTGAATGGTACTGGCACACAGCCTGAAGAGCCCTCATTTCCAATGGAAAGCCCCACAGCTGCTGCCAGGAGCCAGGGCACCTCAGCCCAGACCACTCTGTACCAGGCATGGGCCACTTCCCGTCAACCTGGGGGACTCGGCCTGGACTTCCTGGCCAGGGCAGCTGCGTGGCCTCTGGCTCGGCTGTGGGTGGCAGCAGGTCCACAGCAGCCAGCCAGTGCGTCTGATGCCCCATTTCCTGAGCTGTCGCGGGCTGCAGTGGGCACCCTTCGGTACCTATCAGCTGCGAGCTGCCCCAGATGAAGGGCAGGAACTGGAAGTCGTCCAGGCCCCACACGCCCTGGCTGCCGGCTGGCTCCATGCGGTAGGTCTTCTGGAGTTTCCGCATCACCTCGAGGTACCTGTTCCGTGGCGAGAGCAGAGTCAGATGGTCAGCTGACGGACCAAGCTGAGGCCAGGCAGCGGCAAGCTCGGGCCCCAGCCTCCTGTGGGACATCACGGTTTGGGGCCCTCTGCTGCCAACAGCCTCTGGACCGTGGGCGGAAACTGACTCACCCTCCCCTGGCACGGGCTGCCATGGGAAAGCCCCGGGAACCCAAGGAGAGTGGCCCCTTGCTCCTGGGTTCCCAGCGGCACCCGCATCTCCCACAGGCCCTCAACATCTGCCCCTGGGCTCCGTCCAGGCCTGTTGCCCCAGCACTGCCGGATGGGCTGTGAGTGAGCGCTACCACGGTCCATGGGGATGAGGGGGAGAGGAGGCTCCTGGACGCAAGGGGTGGCCGGTGGTGAGGGCTGCCTGGAGCTGGCTGTGTGACCCCTGGGGAGGGACCTTATCTCGCGCTCCCTCAAGCTGTGAGGACCCAGTGAGTGCTGCGCAAAGGGCTTACACAGCACCTCCCCGTGGCGGCCGGCAGCTCTAGGGGACACAGCCCCCAGCAGCCCCCAGCCAGCCCCCAGCCGCGCCTCACCGGTTGAACACCTTGAAGACGATGGCTATCTGGTCATCCACCCGGAGCACCCCAATCTTGCACAGACAACAGAGGAAAGCAGCAAAGGCTGCCTCGTGCCCTGGGGGAGGAAGAGCCACCATGGTAAGTTCTGGAAACCGGTAGGGACTGACCTTGGTCTCCCAGAGCCAACATCCCACTTGGGGATCTCCACCCCCCGCATCCAGAGAGACCTGAACCCCCAAGAGCAGCAGGGCCTCAAGGCTCCTCCTGGGAGGCCGGGCTGGGACCCGCTTAAACACACATTCCAATGAATGCCTGTGCCTGCAGGTTTATAACATGCCCAGCCATTCCTCTCTGCTTAGTTTGTTCTTTAAAACTTTTATTTAAATGCCAGAGTTACACCCAGAGAAGAAACACAGAGAATCTTCCAGCTACTGGTTCATTCCCCAAATGGCCACAATGACCAGCGTTGGGCCAGCCAAAGCCAGGAGCCAGGAGCTTCCAGGGCTCCCATGTGGATGCAGAGGCCCAAGCACTTGGGCCATCCTCTGCTGCTTTCCCCAGATGACTTGCAGGGCACTAGATTAGAAGTGGAGCGGCTGGAACTGGTGCCCACATGAGATGCTGGGATTACAGGCTGCAGTTTAACCCACTACCCCACAATGCCGGTCCCTCCATTCATCTTTCCAAGTCTGGGGATGACCTGGAGATGCAGCCAGCTGAGCTGCTACTACCGCATCCCACAGGAGACTGCCGACTCGAGTCCCCGCTGCTCCGCTTCTGATCTCGCTCCCTGCTCATGTGCCTGGGGAGGCACTGGAAGATGAACCAGTGGACGAAATTTCTCCTCTGCCTCTCTGTCATTCTACCTTTCAAATCAATAAAATCAATAGAGTTTTATGTGTTCACTCATTTGAAAGGCAGAATAAAAGAGAGAAGAATCTTCCCCCCACTGGTTTACTCCCCAGAAGCTCACAATAGGAGCCAGGAGCCCCCTCCAGGTCTCCCACACGGGTACAGGGTCCCAAGGCCTTGGGCTGTCCTTGACTGCTTCCCCAGGCCACAAGCAGGGAGCTGGATGGGAAGTGGAGCAGCTGGGACTCCAGCATTCTGTCCAGGCACCTGTTGGCACCCCAGGGCCCAGCCCGCCCCGCCCCTGCCCTACACAGCGAGCGCCTGCTGCACAGGTAGTGCCTGTCCCTGCTGGGAAGAGGTGGTGGCTCAGTCCTTACCCCTGGGGAGACAGGCCTTACCCATCATCACTAGCGTGTTACTGGCTCTGAAGGAAAAAGGGGGGACACTTGGAGGATGCCGTGGGGGGACCCCAAAGTGGGGAGCCACATTTAATCTGAAATCAGAGAAATGACAAGCTATCTAGCCAGGAGGGATGAGGGAAGTGACCAGTGCGTTCTGTCAGAAGCAGCAGCACGCAAAGATCCTGGGGAAGGCCGTGCTGCCCACGTGGAGGCGGTCGCAGGAAGAGCTGGCAGGAAGCAGCTCCAGGAGGCGCAGGGCAGCCAGCGGGGCTGTGTCACGGCCTTCCCAGGGTCTGCCAGGTCAACCCCGGGCTCAGGGCACCTGCCTCTGCCTCCCCAGGTCCCCTCCCAGAATCAAGACAGCCCTGGCCACAAAACTGCCCTTTTCCTAATGGATCCAGGTGAAAACCAATACTAAACCCAGGTCCAGCTTGGAGGGGAGACCCCAGCCAAGAACCAAGGTGGGGGCCTGGCATGGTAGCCTAGCAGCAAAAGTCCTCGCCTTGAATGCGCTGGGATCCCATATGGGCACCAGTTCTAATCCCAGCAGCTCTGCTTCCCATCCAGCTCCCCGCTTGTAGCCTGGAAAAGCAGTCGAGGACGGCCCAAAGCCTAGGGACCCTGCATCCGCATGGGAGACCTGGAAGAAGATCCTGGCTCCTGGCTTTGGATTGGCTCAGCTCCAGCCGTTGCGGCCACTTGGGGAGTGAACCCTCGCACAGAGGATATTTCTGTCTCTCCTCCTCTCTGTATATCTGTCTTTCCAATAACAATAAATCTTTCTTAAAAATTTATAATAATTTTTTTAAAGGTAGAATATACAGCAGTAAATATCAAAGCATAACACACAGCAGTGAAGGCCTGCTGTAGGCAGTTGTGTAAGCAGTGCATTACTGATGAATTACAATAAACAGTTTTTAAAAGTGCCCAGCTGACGGGAGTGCAGCAGCTTGCTCACATATAACAGAGCAAGCTAACAAATAAATCTTAAAAAAAAGGGGGGGGCACGGTGCCCTGCCACCTCTCCCAGTCATGTGACATAGGGAGCACCGGGAGGCCAGGATGTGCAATGCACCTGCAGGCTGCATCCCGTCCCAGAACCTTGTGTGCTGTCACGAGCAGCTGTGTCCAGGTGAGCAGCCAGGACCGACTTGCCAGGGCTCCTGTATACCTGCTCTGTCTCCCCCGCACCCACCCGCAACCCCCCAGGCCCTTTCTGCTGAGGGTCTTAAGGCCCCTACCTGAGGGTCTCCAAATACCCCATACACTTGCTCCCTGACAGCAAGGGACCAGAGGACAAGGCCTCCCCAGGTCCCAGCTGCAGAAGGGCCACTGTCCAGGACCTGGCTCTGGGCCTTGGTGCCCGCAGCGGCCTACCTTCCCTGGGCAGAGCAGGCTCACGGCAGGAGAGGTGAGCCCGTGGCGCACGGGAACTCCCGGCCCACAGCACGTCCCCTGTGACTGGTCAGACGTTTAGGTGAACAGCCCAGCCAATGTGCCTAAGGGACAAGGGCTGATGCTATGGCACAACAGGCTAAGCCACTGCCTGCAAGGTCAGCACTCCACCAGGGCACCAGTTTAAGTCCCAGCTGCTCCACTTCCCATCTAGTTTCCTGTTGATGTGCGAGGGAAGGAGTGGAGGCGGCCCAAGTGTTGGGGCCCTACACCTGCATGGGACAATGGGATGGACTGCCGGGCTCCTGGCTTTGGCCTGGCCTCAGCTGTTGGGGCCATTTAGGGAGTGAATCAGTGGCTGGAGGATCTCATTATTTTTCTTTCAGTCTCTGTACCTAATCTCCACCATTCAAATAAATAAAATTTTTTTAAGATTTTTTTTCTGAGAGACAAGAGCGTCAGAGAGAGTGTGCCTTGAGCTGCCAGGGACACCATGAAGCCCCTTACTTCCTCAGAGCCTGAGTAAGCAGCCAGCAGCCACCTGAGGCTGACCAGTGCCCCGGGGACCGCCAGCTGGGTGATGCGGCTTCACCAGGAAGAGTGACTGCGGACACTGCGCAAGCAGGCACCGTGCGCGTGGCACCAGCGCCCCCTGGTGGCCCATACCAGAGCTGCAGCACAGCTTTCTGTACACTCCCTGCCCGGCTGCCTGGAATGCTGCTGGCCACAGTGGCCAGCACTGCACTGTATGGGAACTGTGGATGGCTCACAGGGCCTTGCGAACCCTCAGAGCAACAAGGAAGCACCCAAGGACAGAAAGCAGGGTCGCCAAACCAACGCTGCACCCCGCAAGCGGCTGGTACCTGTGCCATAGTCAATGCGTGTGGAGTTGCCAACCGACTCCTTCAGGTAGACGGCCACCTCAGGCACTGCTGCCGCCAGGTCAGTAGGCACCACTGTGGCCACCAAGCGTTCTGCTTCCTGATAACGCAAGAGACACAACGTGGTGGCAGCAGATTAGGCGGCATCTGGCCCAGCTCCTGCTCTGACTAGCAGGCAGGCAGAGCTGACCTGCCCCTGCCTGTTGCCACATCCCTGGATGTCCAAGGACCCGGGGGGATGGGGAGGCTGCGGCTCTCCCATCTGAGGACTATCGGAGCCTGTGGGGACACTGCAAGATCAGGACCACCACCCCACGGGCCGTGTGGACATTTCCACCAAGAGAAGCCAACGGGTAGAGGCCGGGGGGCCTGGACACATGGTGCCAGGCCTGCACAGCGGAGTGCCACACACCAAGCTCTGTGTTCCGCAGGACAACTGAATGGCTTTGACACTCCTACGAGGTTCAGAAACAAAACCTGTTTGTGGGACAGAAACCTGAGGAGTCAGAGGGGTACACCAACGGGAGGCACCGAGGTCCCTGCAGGCGTGGAAGGCAGGTGGCAGTGACCTGCAGGCCCACCACACGGTGCCGCTCTGCCAGCTCCCTCCTGGTTTTCAGGTCACACGCTCTCCAGGAGAATAAGGCTGTGGTCAGAGCCCAGGGGCCACTCTGGGCCCAGGGCTTAGGGAGTGCCCCTCCCTCCCTTGTGCACCTGCAGCAGCAGCCGACCTATGACTCCATCGCACAGCTGCTGGATGGCTGATATCCAGCCCCACGGGGACCCAACGGCCTGGGCTGCACAAGGCAGGCCTGAGCTAACCCCTGCCGGGTACGCAGGAGACACAGAGAGGGGTCCCCAGCCCCCTCAGAAAGAACCACAGCCTCCCAGCCCCGGGGCCCTCCCACTGACATCTCAGTCTGCGAACAGGAGCGGCGCCAAACCCTGCGGCCACTTCTCTTCACCGTGACACCAGAGTCCTGCAGGCCCGCCCCACGCTCCCTCCCAGACACCTCCCTTCTCCTCTTCCTCTTCCTCCCCGGCACAGGGGAGCCTCCCCAGGGACGCTGAGAGCCAAGCAAGCCCGGCTGCGGCTCAGACCCTGGCGGCGGGGGGCTGGAGGCTGCCAATGAATAAGCCCGCCGTGCCTGGCACTCCAAGGATGCAACTGCCCACGCCCGCCCTGCGCCCGCCTCACCTGGTCGAGCTTGGCGTACCAGGTCCTGTAGGCCTTGTTCCCAAAGCGAGAAGGCTGGTCCACTGGCGGGGTCTCATCGACCCACCGGTCCAGAGTGTCAAGAAGCGCCAGCAGCTTCTCAATGGCCTGTGGGGGCAGAGGGTGTGCTCGGCCCACGTCACAGAGAGCAGTACCCACTGGCCTTCCCCTCTCTCCAGCTCTTCCCAGCTGCCCTGGGAGGTGGCTCAGAGCAGAACGTGTGCGAGGGGCTAGGCCGGCCTCCTGGGAGGGGCTGCTGTGCCATCACCCAGCTCTAGTCACAATCGCCTGGGGAGCACACACCACCTACCCAGCATGGGACACGAAAATGTCGCCCTGCCACTCAGAAGCAAACACTGCCAGTATGTGAATGGCTCTTGCAGGAGCGCCCCATGGCACTGCCCCGGGTCAGCATGGCGCAGCCCAGTCCACGTGCCGTAAGCAAGAAGCCCAGATGCCCCACGTCCCGTCTTTGCATCCAGGAGGCCTCCTCCGGGCACGGGCTGCACCCCGCTCTGGCCTGCCTGCGGCGCCCGGGAACCTCATCCCGCAACGGCCATGAAGCAGGAGTGGGCGAGGTTGCTGTGACGCACTCCAGGGCTGTTTCCGGTTGTTCTGCTACTACTCGCACCAATGTAGTTGGCAATCCGGCCCAGTGCCTCCCCCTTCCCATGGAGATGGGGACAGGCGTGGGCAGCACAATGTACAAGCCATCACACAGAGAGAAATGGGGGGCTGGTGACTGTCAAGGCCCAGACCTGGAGGGTGGCTGGAAGCCACAGGCCAGTGGACAGGGTGTCTGTGTCTGAAGGGATGAGCTGGGGGCTGCACCCAGCAGGAGAAGCAGGACCACCACTGGGCACAGTGGCCACCAAGGCACAGAAGCCGGATGGCTCTGTGTGTACTGGGTGGGTGAGCAGCTCTGCAGGCTGGGCCAGGTCGCCTCCCAGGCTGTGGAATGGGCCGCCTGGCCTTGTGCAAGCTGAAGGTGGCCCTGGCAGTCGCCACTCCTCACGTGCCCTTCCCCTGTGCCCAGGGCACAGGGGCAAAGGGCAGCTCGCCCATGAGAGCTGCAGGCAGCAGAGGCCAGTCCCCAGCACCTGCTCATACACCCAGCCGGCTGGCAGAGTGCAGCAGAGGACCCCACTGCCGGCTGGGCGGGGTTGGACCCTGAATAACTCTGGGCCCCAGCCTCTCTGTCTGTTGGGAGGGGTCGGGGAAGCAGCAGTAGCTTGGCAGGTACAAGGAACCATCTCACTACAGCACAGCTCCCTGTGCCTGAGCTCAGGGAGTGGCCAAACCACCCTGCAGTTTGACCAGCCGACTGCACTTCCAGAACAATAACAAAGATAAACCTATCTACCATCACCTTTAGTTTTCAAAAGTCTGAATTTTTTATCCCCCACAGAACAGCATGAGAGCAAAAAATTAATACGAGTAGAAGGGAGCTTTGTGGACACAGGTCTAGACAGACCAGCAACAGCAACACCTCAAGTGACGCAGCCGCCACAGTGGGGTCGCCTGCTCGCCCACCCTCCCTAAGTGGGCAGTGGGAAGCCGAGCAGCTAAGCAGGCAGGCAGGGAGGTCCCTGGTGCCCTGGCTGCTGCGGTGGGCCGCACCTTCTGCTGCCGCTGCCCCGGGCGCCGCCCTCCGAGGGCCTCCCTGCCCATCACTCCTGGGCAGGGACGGAGCCTGGCTCGGCCAGGCAGCTGCAGGAAGAGCATCGCGTGAAGAGCAGGATGGAGCGCATGCTCAACAGCACGCTCTGACAACCAGTGTGTGGCCTGGGTCACAGTGAGGCCTCCACACAGGCCGGGCGAGTCTGCAAAGGAGGCTAAGGGGGTCCTCAAGGTGACGCAGCAAGCAGCGGACATCGAGTGCAGCCAGAACAACCCGCGCTGAGACCACAGCTGGTGGGATGAATACCCCACCCCTGCCCAGCCCACCCTCAGGGACTACCCAGCACCTGGGAGGCATCTGGTGGCAACAGTGTGCTGCGGTTTCCCACCCTCAGCATGCCTAGAAGCCCCTCTCTGTAGTCACCCCATCCCAAGCACCAGGTAGGCTTGCCTACCTTGGGCAGGCAGAACCGGAGGGCCGGCCTAAGCTGCTGGCTGGAACCAGGGAGGAGAGCTCTAGGAGTAAGAACAGCCTCGGGCTCAGGTGAGGAAACTGGGCCAGGGCAGGGCCAGGCCTTACCCAACCGGCTGCAGCCTCGGGGCTGGGTGCGCCAAGCCAGGAGACAGGCCACTTATGCCCTGGTGCCTGAGATAAGAGACTCAAGGTGGCCCCTGGCCAACTGGGATGTGAACCCAAGGCCACTGGAGTCTGAGCCTCAGTTTCTGGAGGCAGTGTCACAGCAAGCCCACACCCACGCCCTCCCCACTCTGACAAACGGGCTCTCCGCAGCCACTGAAAAGTGCTTGCCCCATCCCGAGCCCAGGAAGCGATTCCCCAATCAGGGACACCTGCACCCTTGAACTTGCACCTCTATTTCTCAGATGAATCCCTGTAACCCAGGCCCATGGAGCTGGGCACAGGCTGGGCAGCGCAGCCATGCACAGGGCCACAGCCTCAGGGCCCAACGAGGGCACAAGCGGGAGAGCCAGGGTGGCCGCAGGGGCTGCCGGGAGCCCACTTGCCACTCTGTCCTGTCACCTCCATTGCAAAAGGCAACAGGACACCAAGCGGCCACAGGGCAGGATCCGCGACAGACCAGCCACCAGGACCTGTGTCATACCGTCACCAAGCCACAGCCCAACACCACCAGCGCACCCGGCAACAAGCCAGGAGGCGATGCCTGTGGCAGTGGCGGCAGGTTCCCCAGACCCACGCCTACCTCGGAGACCGGGTACTCGAAGGTCAGCTTCTTCCCCTTCACACCTTCGTTGAGGGTGAGGATGAACCCGATGTAGTCAGCATAGGCCTGCCGCATAGAAGGGAGAGGACCACGGGGGTGGGGTGGTCAGACCTGGCAGATCCTGGGCGCTCCCCAAAGAGCTCCAAGTGGCCACCGGTCCCCTCCCCATGGCGGTGGCGGAAGCTCCAGCCCGGCTAGCATTCCTGCCAACAAGCACTGCCTGCAGACAAGCAGTGAGGGAGACACTGCTGTGGCACCCAGCTTACAGACAAAAAACCCGGGCTGCCAGCGCCTGCCCACGGCTATGTCACCAGGGGGCCAGGGGCCAACGGGGAGGCTCTGCTTCCGGAAGGAGCTGCTGTGCCTGCGCATCCTCTCAGCTTCTCCCCGAGTACCCCCCCCCGGGGAGTGCAGCCTGGCAGCGCACCCTCAGGTGTGCCACATCGGGGCACCTGGCTTTGATGCCCAGCTCTGGCTCCTCACTCCACTTCCTGCCAACACAGACCTTGGAGCAGCTGCGGGGGTTCCGGGGTTGGGTCACTGCCACTCGTGCAGGAGATCCGGACTGAGTTTCTGGGGCCCCCACCCCCAGGTGCGATAGCCATTTGGGGATGAAGCAGAAGTCCCCAAAACATACTTTTACATTCTCCAATAAATAAATATATAAAACAAGTCTCAGTGAAACGTGTGTACAAAGAAAGGCTTGGGACTGCACTGTGGCACAGCCCTGCCGTCCACACGGATCCCAGGTCGGGTCTCAGTTACTCCACTTCAATCGAGCTCCTTGCAAACACACCTAAGAAAGCAGCAGAGATTGCCCCACCTTCTTTTTCTTTCTTTCTTTTTTTTTTTTTTAAAGATTTATTTATTTTTATTGGAAAGTCAGGAGACGAGACAGAGAGAAAGATCTGCTGCCCACTGATTCACTCCCTACGTAGCCACAACAGCTGGAGCTGAGCCGATCTGAAGCCAGGAGCTTCTTCCGGGTCTCCCACGTGGGTGCAGGGTCCTCGACTACTTTCCCAGGCCACAAGCAGGGAGCTGGATAAGAAGGGAGCCATCAGGACACAAACCAGCGTTCATATGGGATCCTGAGGACAACCCACCTTCTTAGGCCCCTGCACCTACACGGGAGACCTAGAAGAAACTCCTATCATTTGGGGAGTGAATTAACAAATGGAGGATCTGTCTCTCTGAAACTCTGCTTTACAAATAAAGATATAATAAATCCTAAAAAAACAAAAAAACAAGGACTGGGGCCCAGGCCCCTGGAAGGGTAGCCACGGGAGCGAGCTCTGCCTCATGCCTTCTCTCTGTCCCTTCTCCCTCCCTACCCAGGCCCCATGGCTGCCAGGGCAGGCGCAATAAGCCCTGGGCCGGGCCCTGGAAAACAAACACTACTATCTAGAAGGCAGCGTCCCTGCCTAGCTGGGTTAGCCACAGCACCTCCCTGCCCAGGGCAAGGCTGGGCCCCCACCCAGCTACTGCACAGGTGGCAGCCCATCCTGATCCCAAGGCACACCAAGAGCAGAAGGTACTGGCTCCCTGGGGGACAGCTGGGCATGTCTGCAGACACCCATGGTTCGGCACTTGGGGAGGGGACAGTATTGGGCAGGCCCTGCACATTGGATGGTCCCCCAAGTGCCAGCAGCACCAAAGCTGAGAGTCAGGGAATATAATGATGCAAGATGATACAAGGCCTTGGGCTGCAATTGCCGGCTCTGGCCCATGAGCGTTTACCCTGGAGAGGACTTGGACAACACCAGATAACCATCTGCCTGCGAGAACATAGCGGCCTGTGGTGAGAAAGGAGCCAGGCAGGCCTTCTGGTCTTCACCCTTGAGGAGGGAGCACGAGGCTCCAAGTCCACCCAGGGACCAGCCAGGGGTGAAGGGCCAGTATCTAGAAAGGGTTGTCCTGCTCTCAGTCCCAGTCTCCCCAAAATCTGAACCAGCAGCCCAGGAAGTACAAGCTGCTACCTCCTGCCACCTCTAACACCACCAAATTGCCTCCAGGGTTCCAGTCCCAGCGCCCAGGTATTTTCAGACCTAACTGTGTCCCTCACCAAGATCTCCATGAGGAGACCTCCTCTTGGCTCCCACCCTTGCCATGGGGTGACTCTGCCATGACCTTGCAATTATACAAAAACCTGAACTGGACCCAGCATGACAGTGTAGTTGTTAAAGTCCTCGCCTTGCACACACCAGGATCCCATATGGTCGCCGGTTCTAATCCTGGCGGCCCTGCTTCCCTTCCAGCTCATTGCTTGTGGCCTGGGAAAACACTCGAGGATGGCCCAAAGCCTTGGGACCCTGTACCCGTGTGGGAGACCGGGAAGAGGTTCCTAGCTCCTGGCTTCCGACTGGCTCAGCTCCAGCTGTTGTGGACACTTGGGGAGTGAACCATCAGACGGAGGATCTTCTTCTCTGTCTCTCCTCCTCTCTGTATATCTGCCTTTACAATAAAAATAAATAAATCTTAAAAAAAAAAAAAACCCTGGACTGAACTCCCAGAGGTGCCCTGGTCAGGCGCTGGCCTGTGAGCTGAGGTGTCTGAGTGGTCCCGAGTGGAGGAATAGCCACCTCCCACCATCTGAGCACCCCAGGTCCTTGCCCCAGGCCCACTCCCCGCACAGGCCCCGCCAGGACCTGGGAGCGCTTCCACTTGCCCATGTCAGGAACCGTGTGGATCTCCTTTTTGGGAATGACGAAGTTCTGCGTGGCTGGAGGGGTCTCCTCTGAAGACTCTGGACAAGAGAGATGAAGAGCAAATGATGAACATATCCCGCCTCTCCTCGGCCCTCTCACAAGACGTGTCCATGTGCCCATGCCTGGCCTCCCGACTGCCCATCTACAAGGACGGAGGAGCAGGGCAGCACCACCAGCCCCTCAGCAACCAGCCATGCCTTTACCTCGCCCTCCACAGTGGGCCAGCGTGGGTCGGGTAGAAAGTGCATGACATAGCAGGTAGAGCCACTGTCTGCAACACCAGCACCCTGTATGGGCGCTGAGTTGAATTCTGGCTGCTCCACTTCTGATCCAGTTCCCTGCTAACACACCTGGGAACGCAGAAGCTGCTCCAAGTACTTGGGCCCCTGCCACCCACATGGGAAACCCAGAGAAGCTCCAGGCTCCTGGCTTTGGATTGGTCCAGCTCCAGCCACTGTAGCCATTTGGAGAGTGAACTAGCAGGTGGAACACTCTTTCTCTCTCACCCATGCAAAGGCTGAGCCTGGGGGCAGGCCTTGCCAGGCTGGGCCTGGGGGCAGACCTTGCCAGGCTGGGCCTGGGGGCAGGCCTTGCCAGGCTGGGCCTGGGGGCAGACCTTGCCAGGCTGGGCCATAGCTCCAATTAGGCCACAGCACCTGCCAGTGGGGTTTAGGGTCAGGCCTGTGGTGGGTTGGACTGGGCCATAGCACCCTCCAGTTTGCATGAGGTAAGGCTGGGGGCAGAAATGACCAGGCAGCTGCCTCCACCGGTGCGTGTGTTGGTTGGTGCAAGAGACCAACGAAACCTGATCCTGTACTGGCTGGCTTTTAAGACTCATTTATACTTATTGGAAAGACAGATTTACAGAGAGAAGGAAAGAGAAATATATATATTTTAAATTATTATAGAAAAGACAGATATATAGAGAAAAGAAGACAAGAGAGAAAAATCTTCTATCTACTGATTCACTCCCCAAGTGGCTGCAATGGCTGGAGCTGAGCTGATTCAAAGCCAGAAGCCAGGAGCTTCTTCTGGGTCTCCCACATGGGCACAGAGCCCAAAGGCTTTGGACCATCTTCCACTGCCTTCCCAGGCCACAAGCAGGGCTGCCAGGACATGAACTGGCACCCGTATGGGATCCCATCAAATGCAAGGTGAGGTCTTCAGCCACTACGTTATAGCACTGGGCCCAAGAGAAAGATTTATCCATTGTTCACTCCCCAAGTGATCATGGCTGCAGCTGAGCCGATCTGAAGCCAGGAACCAGAAGCGTCTTCTGGGTCTCCCATGAGGATGCAGCAGCCCAAGGCTTTGGGCCGTCCTCCACTGCTTTCCCAGGTCACAAGCAGGGAGCTGGATGGGAAGTGGAACAGCTGGGAGATAAACCAGTGCCCCTCTAGGATCTTGGCACTTGGAGGTGGAGGATCAGCCTTTGAGCCATTGCACCAGGGCCCGCAGGAGGCTTTCTAAGTGTAGTCCAGCCCCCTGCTGAGGTCAGGCTTTAGCCACTGAGCCATCATGCTAGACCCAGGCAGGGTTTCCTGGGGGACTAGACAGCTGGACTCAAACCCCCGCCTAAGCGAAAATCACAGGACACGTGCTCCAATCTGGAAGTGCAGTATCAGGCCTGTGTCTCCTCAGCTGCAGATGCCCAAACAGTGGACAGAACGTCCAGAGGCACACGGGGACAGGACAGCAGGCCCAGAGGCACATGGGGGACAGGTCAACAGGCCTAGAGGCACACGGGGACAGGACAGCAGGCCTAGAGGCACATGGGGGACAGGACAACACGCTCAGAGGCACATGGGGGACAGGTCAACAGGCCTAGAGGCACACGGGGACAGGACAGCAGGCCCAGAGGCACATGGGGGACAGGACAACACGCTCAGAGGCACACGGGGACAGGTCAACAGGCCTAGAGGCACACGGCGGACAGGACAGCCAGCTCATCCAAGCCAAGAGTATATCGAGTACCTCAGCAATGAAAAGATGGGAAGCAGAACAGGTCAAACAACTCCTAGCCAAGCTTTACAACATGTTCCTGGGCCTGCAGACACAGAGGTGAACGCGGCGCGGACGGCCGGCAGGCCTGGGGGACTACCTCAACTCTGATACAACAGCGCCAGCACATCTGAGAATCATCCAGACCACTCACGCAGCACCCTCAGAACATCCCTCCCCTTGCTAGGGTCTCAAGAGAGACACCCTATTCCTGGTCACTGATACAGTTTGCAAGATCCACCTTGCAGGTACAAGAGAAAGGGGAAAAAAGAGAGAGAAAAGAACTGAAACACTTCTCTCACCCACCTACCTGCAAGCTTCGCCCCTCTCCCATCAGAGACCCACATGGAGCCATCCCTCACAGCTATGTAAATACTAACAATTAAACAAAAAAAGCTGTGAAAAAGGAAAAACAAGTTGACAGGCAATTCAAAAAGGAAACAAAATTACTGCATCAACAAAAATGAGGAACCTGGGCCTAGCACAGTAGACTAGCAGCTAAAGTGCTTGCCTTGAATGTACCAGGAACCCAAATGAGTGCTAGTTCATACGCCAGCTGCTCCACTTCCTATCCCACTTTCCACTTGTGGCCTGGAAAGTATAAGAGGAGGGTTCAAAGTCTGGGGCACCTGTGCCCACGTGGGAGACCTGGAAGAAGCACCTGGCTCCTGGCTTTGGATCAGCTCAGTTCTAGCCATTGTGGCCCCTTGAGGAGTGAACCAGCAGATGGAAGATCTTTCTGTCTTTCTCTCTGTAAATCTGACTTTCCAATAAAATTAAATAAATATTTTACAAAATCACCTATCAACTATGTTAACATCACCTTAAACAAAATTAATTTTAAAAAATCACAAACCTGATAAAAATCAAAAGTTGTATACATTCTGAGCAACTTCTTCCATGGGTGAAGCTGGTAGACTAAAAGTATCTGTGGCGTTGCAGGGGAGGCCACTGCCCACAGGTAGGCATCCATGACGCTGGCATCCCATACGGCGCTGGCTCAGGTCAGGCTGTTACACTTCCAACCCAGCTCCCCGCAAATGCCTGGGAAGGCAGTGCAAGACACCCAGGTTTTGGACACCCAGGGGAAGCTCCCGGCTGCAGCGTGGCCAGGTCCGGCTGGCACAGCCATCTCGGATGTTAACCAGTGCGTGAGAGATCTCTGCCTCTCCCTCTAGCTCTGCTTACTCTAACTTTTTTACTATGATTTTAAAAATAAAGTAAAAGCCTCTGTGTGCTGCCGTGACACGGAGCTGGGCTGTGTCCTGCTGCCAGGGGGTTCAGCTGGCAGCAGCTCTAAGGGCACAAAGGAGCACTACCCTTCCAGGCAAACACTGCAGAGCTGACATTCTGCCCGGCCCCTGTGTCCCCTCCAAGGGCCTGCTCCGGGGGTGGCTCTGGGCTCCCCTGTCCCACCCATGCTGACCCCAGGAGGAGCCAAGCCGCAAGTCCGGGGAGGCCCCGGTCAGAGGCTGTTCTTACAGACATTTGGAAATTCAGATTTACAGGATATATCTTAATCTAAACCACACACAAAGTAATATGTGCGCTGGAAAAATAACCTCCATGTTACATATTACTTTTTTTCCCTCCTAGATTCATTTATCTTTATTGGAAAGGCAGATAATACAGAGGAGAGACAGAGAGATCTCCTATCTGTTCACTCCCCAAGTGACCACAATGGCTGCAGCTGAGCCAATCCAAAGCCAAGAGCCAGGAGCTTTTTGCGGATCTCCCACATGGTGCAGGGTCCCAAGACTTTGGGCCAACCTCCACTACTTTCCCAGGCTACAAGCAGGGAGCTGGATGGGAAGTAGAGCAGCTGGGACACAAACCAGGGCCTATTTGGGATCCCGGTGCTTACAAGGCAAGGATTTAGCCACTAGGCTATTGCGCCCCACTGGGACATGAACGAGCTCATATGCAATCCTGGCATGTGCAAGGGGAGCCATTGCACTGGGCCCTACATATTACTTTTTTTTTTTTTTTTTTTTAAAGATTTATTTTTATTATTTTTTCATTGGAAAGGCAGATATACAGAGAGGAGAGACAGAGAGGAAGATCTTCCGTCCGATGATTCACTCCCCAAGTGAGCGCAACGGGCCGATACTATGCCGAGCCGAAGCCAGGAGCCTCTTCCGGGTCTCCCACGCGGGTGCAGGTTCCCAAAGCTTTGGGCCGTCCTCTGCTGCTTTCCCAGGCCACAGGCAGGGAGCTGGAAGGGAAGCGGGGCTGCCGGGATTAGAACCGGCGCCCATATGGGATCCCGGGCGGCAAGGTGAGGACCTTTAACCACTTGTGCCACCGCGCCGGGCCCCCTACATATTACTTTTTAAAACAAGGGTCTGGATCCAGCGGTGTGGCCTAGTGGCTAAAGTCCTTGCCTTGAAAACGCCGGGATCCTGTATGGGTGCTGCTTCTAATCCCGGCGGCTCCACTTCCCATCCAGCTCCCTGCTTGTGGCCTGGGAAAGCAGTCAAGGACATCCCAAAGCCTTGGGACCCTGCACCCACGTAGGAGACCTGGAAGAAGCTCCTGGCTTCTGGCTTCAGATCAGCGTAGCACCGGCCGTTGCGCTCACTTGGGGGTGAATCATTGGATGGAAGATCTTCCTCTCTGTCTCTCCTCCTCTCTGTATATCTGACTTTGCAATCAAAATTAAAAAAAAAAAAAAAAAAACCCAAGGATCTATTACTTTAGTAGTCCTGAATGAAGCCCCAATTTTAAGTGGAGTTTCCATATTTTCCAGGGGTGAAGGCAAAGGAAAACGCTGCAGGTCACCACGATGACCTGGAGACGCCGTCCCATCAGTGCCAACAGGGGCCCCACTGGACACCGGACTTACTGGTGCAACAGGGCAGGCTGCCACCTGCACCCCAGCGTTCCATGTCAGGGCCCCAGTCTGAGCTCCTGCCTCCTGCCTGGCCCGGGCCTGGCATGACCCAGCGGACAGATGATCCATCTCTCTCTCTAGTCCCTTCCCCCTCCGCCAGCACACAGCCCAGAAAGACACGCTTCCTTCTGGGATGCTGGGAACAGAACCTGCCACCGCCTCCATCATACCCCAACAGCCTGGTGCTCTGCAAACTCAGTGTTTGCAGCAAGCTGATTACAAACACAAACCCACTGCCATGAGTGCACACACCTCCTCCCTCAGTGAGGGCGCATGCACAGTTCAGGTAAACTTTGTTTTGTTTGGGGGCGCGTGAAAGACTGTATCCCTAAGCCCGGCTGGGCCCTGGCTTCTGCACAGGCAGGGTGAAGGGTGGTGGGTCAAGACTCAGTCCCTTCTCAGAGGCAGGCTCCAAGGAAGACTGATGGCCCATTAAACACTGTGCACGCATCCTACTGCCTCCTCCCTAAAATCTACATGACTCTGAGGGCATGGGGAGAAAATGAGACAGCAACTTAAGAAGGTTCTGGAACATGTGACATCTAGAGTTCCAGAGAGGTCTTCAAGAAAGGAAAAGTACCAGGAGGGCTGGCACCTGAGGAAGACAGCAGAGTCTGGACAAGAGCCAGGTGTGCCTCTGCCTCGTGCACTCACAGCGGGCCCCTCCTACCTGGCCGGCCAGCCTGGCTCCCAGGGCCCAGCATTAAGGGCCTTGTTAGTAAACTGCGACTTCAGTAAGATCCCAACCATAAAGGCCTAGGGGGCCGGCTGGCAGCCCGACCACATGGCTATGGATGGGAAAACGCCCCCACATCCCAATCAACTTCAAATGATATTTGGGAACACAGGCCTCTGCCCAGGGCGGGAATGGCCCCTTGCCCACCACAGCTGGCCGTCCAGACAGCAATGCCCGTTGGCTGGAGGGACGCCATCGCACGAAGCACACACAGGTGCCCAAGACAAGCACCCGCGCCTCAACCGCAGGACAAAGCCACCTGTGTGCCCTCCCCACCCCACCCTCGACCCCACAGTCTCTCCCTGATAAAGCTGTCACGAGGCAGTGGACCCCCAATCCCCCACAGAGGTCTCCTAGCCCATGGCCTGCCCTTTGTGAAGCAGGCTAGCCCCACCCTGCTGCTGAGGCTCACAGGACTTGCCAGGCAGTCAGGTCCATGTAACCCCAAAAGCCCAAACTTTCCCTGGTGCAGGGAATCTTGTCCCAGAAAGTCCTTGTGGCATGCAAGGCCCTGCCTCCCTCCCTGCTGCCCCTACTCCTTCAGAAACGGGCTGCTGTCCCTCTCAGTGCTGGCTGCCCCTCGCTCGGCTCTCCCACACCACCACCAGAACTTCCTGGGGCACCTGTCCCGGGGGGTTCAGCACAGAGCCGATCCAGCTCTTCCTGCATCTGTTTTTTGGTGGGGAAGGGGATAAGGAAAGGGATGCCCCTTTCTGATTTTCAAAACTGGGGAGTCTGCCAGTAGCTTTCTGCCAGCCCGTCTCCGTTTCCGGACCGTGTCTGCAGCTGGTTCTCCATGGCCAGCTAGTACTCGGCTCCAGAGGCCAGCAGACGGCCTTCGCCTCCCTCTGCTGCACCCCGGCTCCAGAGAGGAACCCCTAAGAGGCCCCAGTGTCAATAACGAGTTATGGGCAATGATGCCTATATAACAGGGGTGCTCTCTCATCTTGCCCAACCAAATCTTTCTAAATTAGTGGTTTGCACACCGACAAGTTTCTCTTCGTAAATTCTCCACCTCTGACATGGGGGGTGTGGGGGCTGATGCGGGGGCGCGGGAGCGAGCACTGGGCGAGGCGGGCACCACTGGCCCCAGTACCCCCCGAGCGGCTCTAAGGGGGGCAGCCACCGGGCACTTCGGGCAACTTTTCTGCCAGGCCAGGGAAAAGGGGGGCACGGCCGGCCCCAGGTGCGGAGAACGTACCCCTCGGGGCTCCCCGAACCCCGCTTGTCGCACCCCACCCACCACCCCTCTGAGGCCCCGCGTCCTCCTGCCAGCTCCGCCTTAGGGCCCTTCCAGGTTTGCTCTCCTCACGAGCCCATCCCTTCAACCGCCGCCCCCCGACTTGCTCCATCTCCGGACCCCGGGCCTCCGGCGCCCTCATCCCGTCATCCCTCCCCGCAGCCCGGCCTGGCCCCGCCGGCCCTCCCTTACCTGGCGGCGGCTGCCGCTCGCCCTCAGCCATCTTCCTGGGAGCCGGCCCGGACGCCCGCAGTCCCTCTCTAAGCGTTCACCCCGCACCCACTCTTCTTCTCCCCGAGTCTGCCGCGGGCTCCCAGCTTTCTCAAGAGAAGTGAGCGCCGGCCGTCTATAACCGAAAGATCACGACTTAAAGTCACCCCAGCCACACTGCCGCCATGCCGGCACTGGGCGCTCAGGGAGCATGCCCACCAACGGCCGGCTCGCGCCCGGCGCGCCGACTCCCGGCGGCCGCCATGTTGGTGCGCCCGGGGAGCATGCGCACCAGCAGCCGGCCCGCTTCGCGCCCGTACTGGCCATACCCGCCCGGCGGCCATACCTGAGAGGGGCGTCAAGTTTGTGTGTGTGTGGGGGGGGGGGTTTGTAGGGACAGTAGCCGTGTTTCTACGAGTCAGTCCTGCCTTGTCATCTTAACCATAAAATGATTAAGCATACATTCCCGTCATCATTTGACTTCCTACCACTTAACTAGGAAGATGCACATCACCGCCTCCAAGGACCTCCCTCTAACCCCTAGCCCCGCGCCCCTGCACCCCAGCGCCCCACTCGGTCAGCCGCTCGCTGACAGCTCTGGTTCCCACCCCGCCCGCTTGGCCCGCCCGCCTGGCCCCGCCCCGAAACCGCTGCGTGACCCGCCCCGTTCGTCATGGCCCCGCCCCGCCCGCCGCGGCCCCGCCCCGAGCGAGCTGTTGGCCCCGCCCCGCCCGCCATGGCCCCGCCCCCGCCCGCTCCGGCCCCGCCCCGGGCTCCCGGCTAGCCGCCCCGGGGCTGCGCGACCGAAGCCCCGCCCCGGTGTCCTCCACCCCGGGCGGTGCGCCCGCCGCCCGACCGGCCCGGTGGGTGGGCGCGGGGCCGCCTCTACCGGTTGGTGGCGGTGACTCGGCGACCTTGGACCTGTGACTCTAGCGGCGGGACCCACCGGCCACAGCGGCCACGCGGACTTTGCCCAGTTCAGGGGGCGGAGCGGCCTGCGGCTCTGCAGGCGGACCGACTGCAAAGATGTTAGCCTTTGCCGCCAGGACCATGGTGAGTACGGCCGGAGCCCGGCCTGCAGGGCCCTTGGGCGGACGGGCGGGCTGCCCCGCTGGGGCGCGGGCCTGGCAGCGGCGCGGGCGACCTGTGACCTGGATGGGGTTGGCGAGTGGCTTCCTCCCGCCTGGGGCGCAAGGTCAGGGGTCCCTTATCGAACTCGCGTCCTGGGGACGCGCAGTTCCAACGATCCGGAAAAGACAGCGGGGACGTGAGCTTTAGTGGGCACCCCCTAGCACGCCCACGCCCCTCCACCGGGGCGGGCACTGTGACCCGGAGCGTCCCTGGTTATTCTGAGTCACCCCCGTGGCGGCCCCGGCCGGCGGGTTGCACCCTCTCCAGTTGCTCAGCCTCTTTGGGTTTGTCAGTTGGCCCCCTCTCCCTTCCCGGGGATGCGTGAGTGGCTGGGGGACCCGTGTCACGTGGGGACAGTGCTGGGGAGTGGCTGGAGGCAGCAGGTGGCAGCCCCAGTCCCTGCTCGGGCAGCTGTCCTGTTCAGGTTCAGTTCCTGTGACCCAGGCACAGCCCTGCTGGTGCCTGGCTGGCTCAGCAAGCTGCAGGTGCATCTCACAGGTGTCCCAACACCTGGGGCCGCCCCACCTCTTTGCTCCTGCTGGCCAAAAGCCTTGTCCCGTCCCTCCCACAGACCCACAGACGGCTTCTAAGTCCTCCAGGACCACAAACTGACCCAATGGCCAGATAGCCCCCTACTGCCGCCAACCAGATCAGCCCAGTCCTCCATCCTCTGAACTCTGGCTTCTGGTCGAGACCTCAAGCCCTCCACCCTTGGCCCCAGCTCTCGGAGGCACAGCTGAGAAGAATGAGGCTTGGGGAGCAGGGTGGCATCCTGCAGGGGGGCCACGGGGTGGGCAGGGCACGGGCGACCGCTGTCCACTGGCGGCCTTTGCAGGTGCCTGCTCCCCACACTAAGCCCGATTCCAGGACTGCGTTTGTAACCTCAGCACCAGCTACTGTCTGCCCTCCAGCCAAGCTTTCCCACATCAAAAAGATCTCCGCCAATTTGGGCAGGTGGAATTTTTAATAGCTCTTGGCCTGCCTTCCTGGCACTGCGCCCACCTGGGGAAGTCTGTCCAGGTTTCCTCCGACTGGGGAGCCCACCGCCAGTCCCCTGCCCGCACCTCTGTTCCTCTGCTCCTGGAAGCTGGGGAGGGTGGCGCGTAGCCCCCAGCCCCCGCCTGAATCTTGACCCTTGTCGTCCTGTTGCAGCCCAGGCAAGGGATTGCTTCTTGCTGTGTCCTGCTCAGTTAGACGCAGCTGAGACAGGCAGACAGGGCTCAGAACCTTGGGGCTGCCATGGAGGACGGGCAGCAGAGCGAGCAGGTATGGAACGGAGCTTCTGGCTGCTTTCCTGCCCGCTCTGCCAACACTCTGGAGCCCTCCTGTCATTCCTCACCTTCTGTCACCTCCGGTCTCCCATTTTGTCTCTCAGTTTCCCCTCACCGTCTCTGGCCGCAGCCACCTCCACTGTACCCCCCACACCCTTCCAGCCTCACCCCACAAGCAAGAGAAAGCCCCAAGGCCTTGGCCCTGCCCACAGGTGGGGCCACAGGCTGACTCCCCGAGTTCCTCTCCTTCCCTTGATTTCTCAACCTGGAAAGGTTTTCAGGCGACGAGGAGGTGGGGGCCTGGGCACAGTCACCTCTGCCGGTGAAAAGTGGGGCTGGGCACCCACACAGGTGGGAGGGACACAGCCCTCCCCCACCCGACAAGTGCATTCACCTTGGCCTGGCTCCTCTAGCCCTGCCCATATCAATGGCCACACCCTATGCTCTCCCCACCCCCCATCCCTACCTGCACTGCCAGGCCCCTGGAGGGCGGGGCCACCTCCGGCTCCAGCGCTGAGAAGCCTGGGCAGGCGCCTCCCGCAGGAGGCCGTCTCTACCCCGGGGATGGGGTACATAAGACCTGCCGCTCTCCGGCTCCCAGAGCTGTGGAGAGAATGAACAAGGTGTTGTGTTGCCTGCAGGTGAAGCCCCTGGGCCTCCTAAAGCCCTCCTCTTTGATGAAGGTTTCCGGGCGCTTCAAGGCACACCAGGATGCACTGCCCCGGCTGCCCGTGCCCCCACTCCAGCAGTCTCTGGACCACTACCTCAAGGCACTGCAGCCCATTGTGAGCGAGGAGGAATGGGTCCAGACCAAGCAGCTGGTGGAGGAGTTCCAGACCTCAGGGGGCGTGGGTGAACGCCTGCAGAAGGGCCTGGAACGCAGGGCCAGGAAGATGGAGAACTGGGTGAGTATGGAGACCAGGACAGGGAGGGTGCATTTTCTGGTACCAACTGCTGGGACATTCGGTTTTCTTGTTGCACCCATTTCTTGGGCACTTATCCTGCATGGCACTCAGTAGGGTGCAGGGTAGGCAAGAAGGACACGATCTACCAGCCCCTGGGGGCATGTGTCACAGGAAGGAGGGGGAGGGTTTCGAGCAGGGAATGAGTTGGCGGGCGAGGTCATACCAGGCAGTGGAGTGTGAGAGGCTGGTGGGCTAAGAGGCAGAAGCTGTTTATGGTGCGCAGGAGGCCAACGAGGAGGGGGCAGAGGTGGCACTGGCCTGCACTAACATGGGACAGAGGCTAGGGTGCAGTACAAGTGCAGGGACAACTAGCAAGAACCTGCACATGAACTTGGAGGGATGGCTTTAGGTCAAGCTTGGTGACTGGGTGTCCTGCTGCCCTCCAGTCTGTGACTCACATTGCAAAATGGGTGCTTTTGTGTCCCAGGAGGAATGGGGAGGCTTGTGTGTGGATGCCAAGGCTGTTCCGCGCGCTTATACCATCATCCAGGAGCAGGCCCTACAAAAGCATCAACTTACAAAGTAGCCAGCTACAGACTGACTTTGATCCCACCTGCAGGGGCTGCCTTGGCGAGGCCAGACCAAATGACAGCCCTGACTGCTACTGTAACCCATGCGTCTGACACCTTCACACCAAGATAAGAGCAGCCAGCCTGCGCTGCTGGCATGGAGGAAGGTGGGGGCAGCTAGAGGGGATGGGGAGGCTCGTGCTGGCAGCCGGGGCCTGGCACCAGCAGGGAGTGGGGAAGGCGCTAGGTGGAAGATTATTTCATAGGCAATGCCAGTGGTGACAGCGGGCCCAGGGCAGGAGGAGGGTCGTGCATCCTGGTCTGAAACAGCTGCAGGGGATGGGTGCCAAGGGTGAAGCTAGCTTGCTGGGCTGGCAGTGGCTCTCTGAAGTGCTGGGAGTTGGGAGGGGGCCCTGGAGTATTACAGGTGCAGCTGTGACCCTAGGGCTTGGGCTGGTGGGATTGCCCATGACAGGTGGGAGGCACTGCCACTCACAGGCCCTGAGATGCAGGAAGCCAGTGCAGATTCTGAAGGTCCCCATCTTTATTCTTTGTGGGCTCCTTCACCCAAGAGCTTCTTGCTGGAGGTGTAAGTCTCCTAGCTCCACGCACAGGCTCTGAGCAGCTCTGTCCCTCTTTGGGGAAGTGGGGGGACCTCCCACACCCACAGGCTCCCCACTGGCCTTTGGAGCTCCAGGAAAGCCTTGGAGATGCCTTAGTGGAGTGCAGGTCCCTGGCTGTGAACCTGAGGGGAGGGGGCACCTGTCTGCCCCTCCCTCATCTCCCAGTGGGTAAACTGAGGGCCTGAGAGGCAGGTTGAGAGCTCAGTGGCGCTGCAGGAGGCCCAGTGCTCAGACCATGAGTCAGCAGACCCGAGTCACCTGCTATACAACCTGCTCCCAGCTGCTTGTCTCAGCCCTTGCCAAGGGCCCGGGGCAAGTGGCCAGGTGCCACCAGACCCTGGCGCCTGTAGGGGAGGCACAGGGAGAAGGTACATCCTGCTGCTGACTGCCATGGGTGAGAGAGTACCACGGGCAGCACAGGCCCCCTCCAGGCTCAGGAGGATGTGAGGGCCACTGGAGGCAGGGGAGCGTCTATGCCAGGGAGGGGTCCCTGGGAGTGTGCACAGCCCCAGGTCGGAGCTGCTGAACACAGAGTCCAGTCCCCTGAAGAGATATCCTGCCTGCCTGTGGCATGAGCAGGGAACTAGCCTGGCAGTGAGTTTGCCCTCAGGGTGACCTTGATCCAAGCAGGTGTCCACTGGGTCTGACGGAGAAGGACAGGGGTCCCATGGCCACCATGCCACCAGCTCCCCTGTCTGCTCTTGGGGATAAGGCCAGAACCACATTCTCTGGGCTCGGCGGTAGATTTCTTGCCCTCACCTCTGTCTCCAGGCACACATCCCTCAATCAGTGCCTTCCCAATTCCTGCAGGAACACATGCGAGGCACATGCTCACCTCCACTTCTCCCTGCCCCCCACCCCAGGTTTTCTACCAAGCTTTTCTCTGGAATCTTCTCTTGGGCTGTGTGTTCTCTGCCTCCAGCAGCTTGGGCCTGGGGGACAGGGGGACAAGGGGTGGGGGTAGAGCAGGCTTGGTGGCTGCAAACATCGGTGTAGCACAGCCCACACTGGAGGACTCGGGAGGGCGGGGCTCGGCAGGGTCCTGACGGGCTCTGGTCCTCACAGCTGTCTGAGTGGTGGCTCAAGTCGGCCTACCTGCAGTACCGCCAGCCTGTGGTCGTCTACTCCAGCCCGGGCGTGATGTTACCTAAACAGGACTTCGTGGACCTACAGGGCCAGCTACGGTGAGTGGCGCGAGGCTCCAGGAGTCCCTACCCAAGCTTTGCCTCCTTCCCTTCTGCTCCCTTCGGTTGTCCATGAACATGACCTTTATACATAGTTCCCTTTTCCACATTTGGCAGCCTCAACCACCCTGGGAGATAAAAATACCAGGGGAAGAGAAGGGATCTCCGGCCCAAGGAGCAGCCTCTCGTGCTGACACCTGCTTGTCTTAAAGGGCCAGGGCAGCACAGAGGGTGGGTGTCAGTCAGCCAGAGCAGCAGAGGGGAGGCCCAGGAATTGGGGGAGGGACCCTCATGGAGCAGACCCCATGAGTCACTGCTCAGGTGGTACCAACCCCATTGAGGCTGCCCTGTGAACTGAGACACCTCCACCCTACCCTCAGCCCTGCTGGTCACTTCATGGTTCATGCTGTGATTTGAGCCCAGAGGGCACCCAAGCAGTCCCTGCCTTGCCTCAGGCCCAGCAGGTATGCCGTGTCCCTGAGCCTGCCTCAGATGTCCACACAGCTTCTAATCCCTAATCCATCTCTCCAGATTCGCTGCCAAGCTCATCGAGGGTGTATTGGATTTCAAGACCATGATTGACAAGTGAGCAGCCCGGCCCCCACCCAGGCCTCCTCCCATAGACTCTGCTGACCCGTGCAGGCTCAGTCACTTTCATTTCCTGCCAGGAGCGCTGCTGGTCATGGCCTCCTCCTCCTGGCTGGCATTGTCCCTCCTGAACTCAGCAACCTCATGGATGCCTCACTCCCACTGCTCGCTGCTCCCCCACCCCCAGAGGGGAAGGGAGGGAGTTCCCAAGTGGCCCAGAAGCAACAGGGCATGGGGAGCTCATGCTACTTAACCACCCCCCAAACCCCTCTGTGAACCCCGGCCCTCTGCCCTGCAGCGAGACCCTGCCCGTGGAGTACCTCGGGGGCAAGCCGCTATGCATGAACCAGTACTACCAGATCCTATCCTCGTGCCGGGTGCCAGGCCCCAAGCAGGACTCAGTCATCAACCTCCTCAAGACCAAGAAGCCACCCATGCACATCACGGTGGTGCACAACTACCAGGTGGGCATGCTGCTACAGTGGCTGCGGGACTGCCGTGGCTGCAGGGCTGCGGGGTTGTGGTGGCTGCAGGCTGCAGGGCTGCGGTGGCTGCAGGCTGCGGGACTGCGGTGGCTGCAGGGCTGTGGGGCTGTGGTGGCTGCAGGCTGCAGGGCTGCAGGGCTGTGGTGGCTGCAGGGCTGCGGTGGCTGCAGGCTGCGGGGCTGTGGTGGCTGTGGGGCTGCGGTGGCTGCAGGGCTGTGGGGCTGTGGTGGCTGCAGGCTGCGGGGCTGTGGGGCTGTGGGGCTGTGGTGGCTGTGGTGGCTGTGGTGGCTGCGGTGGCTGCGGGGCTGCAGGGCTGCAAACTCCCACCCCGCAGGGTGGGCGTGCTGCTGAGGGAGCCCCTGCCCACTTCCATGTCCTAGGTAGCTGTCTGGAGGGTAGAGGGGGGAACCGGCCCAGACGAGTGCAGAAAGGGGGTGCTAGGGGATGATAGCTGCTCAGGTCAGACGCCTGCACCCAGTCCACCCCTCTCCTGCCTGTGCCTGGCAGTTCTTCGAGCTGGACGTCTACCACAGCGACGGCACGCCCCTCACCTCAGATCAGCTGTTCGTGCAGCTGGAGAAGATCTGGAACTCCTCCCTGCAGACCAACAAGGAGCCCGTGGGCATCCTTACCTCCAACCACCGCAACTCTTGGGCCAAGGCCTACAACACCCTCATCAAAGGTGCTGGCAACCGGGGTTCTCTGTCTCAGAAGCCTACCCTGCCTCCACTCCCCCCACCATGGGGCCCCAAGCAGCCAAGTCCTCTGCTGGCCAGGGGGAATCATTTGCAGCCCCTCCGGGACAGCCCTGGGATTCACTTTCCACACACCCAACGCCCCTGGGTGGGGAGCTGCCCTTCCCAGGGGCGAACTCCCTCCAGGTCCCCCCACCCCCGATGCTCAGCCCCACTTCACCCCCCGCCCACCCCAGACAAGGTGAACCGGGAGTCCGTGCGCTCCATCCAGAACAGCATCTTCACTGTGTGCCTGGACGCCGCGGTGCCCAGGGTCTCAGAGGACGTCTACCGCAACCACGTGGCCGGGCAGATGCTGCACGGGGGCGGCAGCAAGCTCAACAGCGGCAACCGCTGGTTCGACAAGACGCTGCAGGTGAGCCTGCCTCCTGCCCCGCCCTCGCATCCTCCGGTCTCCCCACCGCTTGTAAAGCAGGCGTGCAGCGGCCGGCAGGCTGGACGCGGCCGTAATCACCGGGCAGATACCCCATCATTTCCCAGCCTGTTCCAAGACTCAGGAGCTGCTGGTACCCTGACACACACACGCTTCTGGCCATCAGAGCTGGCCTGGGACCCAGCCTCCCTGCACCTGTGCAAGAGGGTAGCAGTGGGTCGCCCAGTACAGTGGGTTGAAGGCTCAGCAAAGCAGCACATACTTGGAACAGCTCTATGGCGGGAGGTGTCGGAGTTAGGGCTACAGCTAACTCAGCAAACTCCTGAGACGGCTTCAGGGAGACCCTTCCATTGGTCCCCAACAAGAGTGGCTGAGACAGGAGCCACCACCCTCCCCAGTCCCCTGCTCTCTGCCTGGGGCTAATGGGGCTCCCCCCACCCTCCCGTAGTTCATTGTGGCAGAGGACGGCTCCTGTGGGCTTGTGTATGAGCACGCGGCTGCGGAGGGGCCCCCCATTGTCACCCTCGTGGACTATGTCATGGACTTCACGTGAGTGGGGCTGCCCTCTCCCACCCCCGAGCGACAGGTGTCTCCCAGGTGATACCCCTGGCTTGTGGGGGAAAATGCTGCCACTGGATTTTGGCCTGGGGAATGTTTCTTCTGAGGAAGCCTGCTGAAGGCAAGAGTTTTAGTGCCCAGGAGACTTTGGGTTCAAATGCTGAGTCCAGACCAGCTGCCCTGAAGACCTGGACAGTGCCCTGCCTTCTGCAGGCCTCCTACACGGTGCCAGCTGAGTGCTGGAGGGAAGGCTGTTTTCAGTCTCCCTGGGCCCTCACCCACTGCAGGGAGCAATACCCTTACCCCCCATCCCCACCTCCAGGAGGGACCCAACCTAAGCTTGGGACCCTTCTGTCCCCTGCAGGAAGAAGCCAGAGCTGGTGCGGTCACCCATGGTTCCCCTGCCCATGCCCAAGAAGCTCCGGTTCAACATCACCCCTGAGATCAAGAGTGACATCGAGAAGGCTAAACAGAACCTGAGCATGTGAGAAGGCCCTGGCCACCCTCCTGTCCCCACCCCTCAACCCCCCCCAGACCGCTGAGCTGACACACCGCTCTGGGCCTCCCTTGGGCTGCTAGCGCCTGCACCCCACCCACTCCTCTCTCCCCGCCCCCAGCATGATCCAGGACCTGGACATCACCGTCATGGTGTTCCACCACTTTGGGAAGGACTTCCCCAAGTCACAGAAGCTGAGCCCTGACGGCTTTGTGCAGATGGCGCTGCAGCTGGCCTACTTCCGGTGCGCTGCCCTCCTGTGCCAGGCAGGGGGGCAGGGCCTGAGGGGAGTGACACCCAGCAGGGTCACACTCAGCCCTGGCTCCCTGACCCCTAGGATGTACAAGCAGGTGTGCGCCACCTACGAGAGCGCCTCCCTGCGCATGTTCCACCTGGGCCGCACCGACACCATCCGCTCGGCCTCCATGGACTCACTAGCCTTTGTCAAGGCCATGGATGACCCCAGCGAGACGGTGAGAGGCCCGTGTCTGAGCAGGAGCCTGTGGGACACTTCTGACATGCCACGCCCTTGGGGAGGGTTCCAACTTCCTGTCACCCTGCTGTCCCCAGGAGCACCAGAAGGTGGAGCTGCTGCGGAAAGCCATCCAGGCACACCGAGCCTACGCTGACCGCGTGAGTGCCCCCCACCTGCCGGTCGGTCCTCTTTCCTGCAGCAGATGGTGACTTCGTTAGACCAGTCACCCTCTCTGCCAAGCAGTGGAGCACCTCCCTGCTTATTGCATTTTTAACAATTTTTTTCCATATTTATTGTTTGAATACTCCCATTTCAGTCAGAAGAAACTCAGGCTGGACCCACTGACTGCTCCGGCCCTGGGTCAGCCTGATGCCAAGGGTGTGTACATGCCTGCAAAAGGCTGGCTTCCGGCCACCAGCAGCTCCAGGGACCCCTCCCTGCGAGCCGTCCCAGGTGCCCATCGGAGCCAGGTGCCCTGTGCACATTACACATAGACCCCATCTGCTTCTATCTCCCCACCGCCACCACCAGCAGCAGCCAAGGGACCTGCCAAATCCCACAGCCAGGAAGGCGTCCCGCCTCCCTGGACCTTCAGCTCCCCTTCCTGCTGTCCAGGGTCTATGGTTTCCAGGGACCTGTGACTGGGAAGGGCAGTGCTGCCCCCGAACCCATGCCACACAAGTGAGGCCTAGGGCTCCAGCTCCTGCTCCTCCATGCAGGCCATCCGCGGGGAGGCCTTCGACCGGCACCTGCTGGGCTTGAAGCTGCAGGCCATCGAGGACCTGGTGAGCATGCCGGACATCTTCATGGACACCTCCTACGCCATTGCCATGCACTTCAATCTCTCCACCAGCCAGGTGGGCACTGCCAGGGAGCTGTGTGCGGAGACATCCACACCCTCCTGGCCCCCTCCCTCAGTGGTGCGACAGGTTCAGTTGGAATGCTGAACTGTGCCAGGTGGTACTAGGAAGCAGAAAAGAACAGGCCAGGGTCCCCTGTCCCCAGTGGCTCACAGGCAAGGTCCCCCGGGTCATGTCTTGGAAGCTCCTCAGAGAAGGTGACCTTAGAGCGGTCAGGGAGCGAGACTTCTGCTGCAGACGGACAGAGTGAGCTGGCAGTGGGCACTGGGGGCCAGGGGTGCTGGGCACAAGCTTTGATGCTGCTGTCCCCAGGTGCCTGCCAAGACGGACTGTATCATGTTCTTTGGGCCGGTGGTCCCAGATGGCTACGGAGTCTGCTACAACCCCATGGAGACCCACATCAACTTCTCTGTGTCGGCCTACAACAGCTGTGCGGAGACCAACGCGGCTCGCATGGCGCACTACCTGGAGAAAGCGCTGCTGGACATGCGGGCACTGCTACAACAGCACCCCCGTGCCAAGCTCTGAGCCCTGCACCCCTGCTCAGGCTGCCAGCGCCACAC
Organism: Ochotona curzoniae; assembly: GCF_017591425.1. Classification (NCBI taxonomy): domain Eukaryota; kingdom Metazoa; phylum Chordata; class Mammalia; order Lagomorpha; family Ochotonidae; genus Ochotona; species Ochotona curzoniae. Next base: position 4,596,788 of record NW_024467106.1, read on the forward strand.
CTCAACCCCCCCACACCCCTCACCAGGCCTGACCAAGCCAGGGCCGGCTCAGGACATCTCTGGTGGGGTCTGCGAGCCCAAGCCAAGTGCCTTCCACAGGACCAGCTGTGGCCTGGCTTCTGAGGCCAACTTCAGAGGTTGAACAGTACCTCGGGCCCAGGCACCCGCCCAGATCTTCCCTAGGAACGTGACCCAGACTGGGCTGACGCTGGCCAGTTGGGCTGTGGTTTGTGCCCCACCAGCTTAGCTCCCACAGATGGGAGAAGGTCGGGGGGAGGCAGGCGCCCAGGGGGCCCAAGGGGTTGGAGACGAGGTTTCCTGGTAAAGGGGACCCCGAGGCCTGGCCCTGACTCACACTGGAGGGCTGCGCTGCCACCAATGCCCACAGAGCCACCTGCTCTTCTGGACAACAGGGCTCACAGCCTCAGCTTGCACTCCACTGGACCCCGAACTGTATATGTGGTTGTAAAGGCCCCCCTCTCCCCGCAACAAGGTGACAATAAAAGGAAAAGTACAACAGGAATGGCAAAGTGTTTTTGCCAGCGGATAGCCACCTCACCTGCCCTACATTACCCTGGACTTCTACCACAACAGGGCTCCCCAAAGGAGGAGCCTTCAGTGGGGCAGGATCTGAGGGCCCGGGACGGTGTCAGAGCCAGGCTCCACGCTTCACCAGCAACTCCCTGCCAGCCCTGCCTTGGGCTGTCCCAAGTCCCACAGGCCCTGGACTGGTGGGTTGGACATCAAGGCAACTAAGCTCAGGGCTGGAGGATACATTTATCCCCCCACCCCATACTTCCCGGCCATGTCTGAGAGGGTCAGGTCACCAGGATGCTAACACCGGAGCAGGGACCAACACACACAACACCTGTGCCCTTCGGGGAAGAGCTGAGCCAGGAGGTCCTGACCACAAAGCAGGAGGGAGGACCAGGCCACAACCCATGCCCACCGTGTATCTGCTCAGCCTCCAACACGGCAGACGGGAGAACTGGCAAGGCAGTCTAAGAACAGAAAAACTGGTGTGCCAGGTACGTGTCAGGGTGCCATGGCCACTCCAGGCAAGTACCTGCTTCTGCGGTACATGTGGGGGCCCCAGGAGCCGGGGGAGGGTGTCTCAGTGATGGAGAGCAGAGAGAGCATGTTAGCCCCCAGCCCTGACTGTGCCTCACCCTGAAGCATGCAGCCCACACCCCCGCCCCCGCTGCAGGAGCCATGGAGAAGCAAGGTAAATGAGTGGCTGGCTGGGCCCAGACCTCCAGGATGGGCCTTGGCTGGTAGGGGAGAAAGTGTGCTGGCAGGATGAGGCCAGCCTGAACTATGCCACACCACAACAGTGGGGAGCCCCTGCGTGGGACTGCAGGGGCCAGAGCCCCTGGGTCTGTGGCCTTGACCGTGCCCTCCTTGCAGCCCATCCCACAATCTCCTCTCAGGCTTGGGCTCAAGCTCTCCGAGTTTGAGAGTTTATTTGAAAACGATAGTAAACAATTTCATTGATGTTTCTTAAGTCAAACCACCTCACACTTGGCTTGTCTCAGGCAAAAAGTACAAAATAAAAATAACCAGGGAAGGGCAGGGGAGAAGGGGGGGTCCTGACCTACCTTCCCTGGGCGAAGCCCCTGGCCGGGCGTCTGGAGCGGCTTTGGGACGTTGTCTTCCACAAATAGGAAAAGAAAGCACCGGAACATTGTGCTTCAGCAGCAGAGAGGGACCTCCACCCAGAAGGGGCAACAGCCACGCAGGGACGGGGTCCCTTGAGGAAGCCCCTTCCCCAGACCAGGCTATGGGGGAGGGGCAGGAGGACGGGACGGCAGGTGTCTGCCCCCCCAGAGGCAGGACAGAGAGCTGTAAACAGCTGAAGCTTGCCCACCTGCGCGCGTGGGCTCACTTGTCAGAAAAGGGTTGTCGTCACAGGGACAGGGATGGGGGACCAGAGAAAGCCCTTGTGGCATAGGGTCCATGCAGGGTACAGCACACGCGCTCTGGCTCCATCCCCAGACAAAGAAACACTGCACAAGGTTCTGGAATGGCCATGGTGGGAGGGAAGGCTGGGGTGCTCCCTCCTCCTGCCCCACCCCACCCAGGCACCCTGAGGCCCAGGACAGGGCAGGCTGCACCCTCAGGGCTTAGAAGCAAGGTGCCCAGGACACTGGGGGGCCCTACTGCACACTGAACAGGCCCCTTCCAGGCCAATCTCCAAAATCCCACTGGCCTTGGAGAAAACAGAAAAATAAATAGCAGGTGCTCACGTCATCACGCCACCTCACATCCCTGGCCTGAGAGCAGAGGCAAGAGTTCTCATCCTCTGCCCCACACTGGCGTCCACACCAAGGGCACTGCCCAGCCAGCCAGGGGCGGGCGGCAGTGCAGGAGCAGCAACTCCAGGGTCCTGGCGAGGGGCTGACTCGGCCCTTTGGTCCATCTTGTTCATCCAAATTAAAGTAAGAAAAAAAAAAGGCTCCACTTGGTGACGGGGTCTGTCGAGGTCTCAGCTTCATCCCTCTGCCCGGCATCCCGCCTGTCCGTGTTCTCATCTCGGGCCATCGTCTCCGTCCCACGAGGCGCGCCACAGGCCAGAGCTGCAGACCGGGCCTAGAGGTGCCCGCTGCTCACTGTAGCTTCGTCCCTAGCTTGCGCTGTCTGTTCCTGGAAAAGCGAATGGGGCTCAGGTATGGAGACAGCAGGGACCCAGGGGGTCATCCCACAGCTGTTCCCTGTCCCATCTCCACCCACAGACGCAAGGAAATGGGAAAATGCCAGCCTGATAGTGCCAGGCCTGGGGAGGGTCGGCAGGGCCCACGGCCAGGGTCAGGCTCGGGCTGGACACAGCCCTGAACTCCTGCCACACCCACAGCAGGCCCAGGAACCCAAGGGGTTCAAACACTTCTCTGAAGCTCCACAGGCCTGAGTGTGTGTGGGGGGGTGCCCAACTCTGGTCATCCCACCCCCACAAGTGGCTGTGAGCCTGGCTCTATGACACCAGTCATAGGGGTGCAGAGTGGATGGGGTGTGGAGTGGGGGTGGCTGTTGTGGCTCTGCTGCCAGCTAGGGCTGTGGCTGACTCACCCCAGGCACACACAGGTGCCCACTGAGATTCAGGTACACAAAGGCAGGTCTGGGGGTGCTGATCAGGACCAGCTATGTCGGGGGTCACTGACAGGCGGTTCCACTTGGCCCTGGGCTCATCACCCTCAGGGTTTGCAGGCTATGGCCTGAAGCAGGGTTGTCAGGAGGCCTTGCTCTAACTGCTCAGAAGCCTCTAGGGCCCCCTAGTACCCCAGGGCCCCAAGGAGGACCTGCCCTACCCTGCAGGATGCAGAGAGAGTGAATCAGGAGGCCTCAAGCCCCATTGTTTCCTGGCTTGTGTGTGAGGTTTACCTGTTGATAAGAATGTATCTAAACCCATCCACCCCAAGGTGCCCTAGACACCCAGGACCCAGCCCTTGGGCTCCAGACACAGAAGGTCAAAGGTCAGAAACATCCCCTGCCCCCAAGGCCAAGGAGGGCAGGCCAGTAAGTACTCGGTGCTGAGCCTTAGTTGGTGCCCTCATCAAGTGGGGCCACATGAGCTGGCCCACAGTGGGCTCTGCTGATGGCAGCCTGGCAGCCACCCTGGGCATCACCATTCCCCAGAACTCACCTCGCTTCTGCCCGAGTCACCGTGTACTCAAACCAGAGCACATTGGGAATGAGGCTCGTGTCTCGGATGAGGAAGAACTCGGAGATGGGCCTGGAGAGACAGAACCCCAGGCAGCCCAGCCGGTCAGGGCATGAGCCTCCACCAGTGCTGCTCCTCCCAGCAGGGCACCGCCCACAGCTCCCGCCGCCAGGACATAGGAGGGCCCTGGGGCATCTGGGACTGCAAGGCCCTGGGGGATGTGGAAGCCAGCCCACTCCAAGCCCTATCCCAAGACAGTGGGCCCCGTCAGTGAGTCTGTGCTAGGTCAGGGTACACAGGTTCTCCCATCAAGCTCCGAGCGCCTGGGATGCTCAGGAAGGTGATTACCAGGCTGCTATCCTGGGGAACAACGGGGTGAGGACCTCCTGGGTGAAGATAAACCAGGCGACAGCCATGAGACTTCCAGCGATGCCCCCGTACAGCACCTGGCTCCACGTGTGGTACAACAGGTAGACCCTGGGTCAAGGCCAGGAGAGAAGCTGGTGAGCGGCAACTGGGGCCCAGTGCCCACTGCCCACTAGCCAAGGCCTGACCCGTGCAGTCTTGTGCTTGCTATCCAGGGCCTGACCCACACAGTCCCAGGGCCCCGTGCCCACTGCCCACTAGCCAGGGCCTGACCCGCGCAGTCCCAGGGCCCCGTGCCCACTGCCCACTAGCCAGGGCCTGACCCGCGCAGTCCCAGGGCCCCGTGCCCGTTGCTTAGGGCCCTGGGCATGCCCCCACTGAGATGGAGAATTGCGGGTAGTGCAGACTCCCAGGATTTGGCCTCAGACTAACTTCTAGAAGCCAGCAAGGACCCTGAGGGCAGCTCCAGGAGTGAAGAGAAGACTCGACTGCTGTCTGCCCTCACCCACCTAGCCCTGGACCTGGGTCTGCTTGCAAGGGGTTCCCACAGGACGCTGGGAGCAGACCAGGGGTCCCACTAGAACCAGCTAGAGGCACTGCTGGAATCCCGCCCCTTTTGCAGTGAGGCCTGCCTCCAGGCTCCAGGACGAGGGTCCGTGGGCATGTCCAACAGGGACCAGGAGCCCACGGGAGCCCACGTGTGGGGAGCCCATCTCCCGCCCTCCCTCCTTACCTGCTGTAGGAGACAAGGAAGGCTGCGGTGAGGAGCCCCAGCGAGAGCAGGTGCCTCCACAGCAGGTCTAGGAACCTGGCATTGTTTGTCTGGTGCATCCTGGGAAAGAGGCCAAGCCCCAGGGTTGCCTCAGCCTGCAGCCCAGGCTGTCTGCATGGCCCTGGGGCCCCTGCAGAGGCTCACAGGGTGGGCAGGGAGCCCCCAGCCCCCCCCGCATCAGGGCAGACACTCACCTCAGGTACAGGAAAAGGAAAGAGTAGACGGAGAAGAACCACATGAACTGTGAGTGACTGGAAGGCATCCCGTACTTGGTGCCCACAGCTGTATGGGGACCTGGAGGAGAGGGCAGAGCAGAGCGTCACGGGGGACATGCCCCGCCAGGGACCCCACCAGGCCCTCCAGCCTGGGCCCTACCTCCACAGGGCCGAGGCTCCTGGACGATGTGTTTGATCAGCCAGTTGACCCCCTCGTTCAGTGCTAGGCCCCCGAGGAAGGAGATCTGCAGGGGAGGGTGGGCACTTTAGCTGGGGCCCTGGGGACCTGCCAGCTGCCACCCAGGCCTGAGGCCCAGGACCTCCAAGTGGCTCTTGCAGCCTGACCAGTGAGCCAGCCAGGGAGGCTGCCACATCCAAGGCAGGCGGTGTGGAGGGGATGGGGCCTGGGGGCAGGGCCAAACTCACAGTGTGCAGTTCCCGCTTAAATATGATGAGGGTCACGAAGCCAGTGATGACAAACATAGGGCTGAGGCTCAGGTACGCAAGGAGGTGGCCAGAGAGATCACCTGAGGGAGATGCAGCACAGGTGTCGCAGGAAGACAAGTGGCTAGTGCAGCACGGCAAGCTGCCACCTGCAGCGCCCGAGGCCCATCTGCTTTGCTTCCGATCCAGCTCCCTGCTAATGCACTTGGGAGAGCAGTGGAGGACAGCCAAGCGCCTGGGCCCCAACGCCCACATGGGAGACCAGGATGGAGTTCCAGGTTCCCATCTTCTGCCACCTGGGGAATCAACCAATTACCTTCAAACAAGTAACACAGATTTAAAACAAGGAGAGAGAAAGAAGATCCATGTCCAGCAGGGTTGGAGCCTGAGAGGACATAGCAGGGCCTGGAGCTCAGAGCAGCCACGCCTGTGCAGCACACAGAGCTTCCTTGCACTTAAACCACGGATGAGGAGACCAGGGGGAGGGGGCACGGCCATGACCAGGCGGTCTCCAGACTACGACCCAAGTCTCTTGCCTGGATCGGAGGCTGTACTCATGTCTGGCTGAAGCAGGGCGTCTGCACCCAGTGGGCCGAGCCTGCAGCCCTCCAGGCACGGCAGACCCCGCAGGGCCGCAGCCCCAGTAGGCAGGCAGCCTGGACCCCGACAACGATCCTGGCACTGAGGGCAGCAGCCACCCTTCCCCCGGGCCTGAGGGCAGGGCTCGGGCTGGATAGTCCAGAGCCCTGCTCCACTCTGGAGTCAGAGGGCACAGTCCAGGTCCCATGCCAGCATGTCTGCGAGAACTGGGGGAGGGGACTTTGCCTGCTGAAGCCCTGCCCCCTCCCTCATGGCCGTGCACAGGGACACCTGTCACAGCAGAGTCTGGCAGACACCCAGCTCTGTGCCTGAGCCCCACGACACGTGCACACTGGAGCTCGCACTGAGCCCCCGTTCTCCCCAACACCACACCAGCTGCCCCCAAGAAGCAGGGAAGGAGGCCTGACAAGGCAGGCACAACCACACCTGGCCTTCTTGTACCTTCCCCCGGCGCAGCTAGCTAGGGAGCTGGCCCATGAGAAGGCAACTGAGACCCTGCGGCACAGCCCTGGTCCCACAGCACCCAGAGCCCCACAGCAGGAGGTAGAGGAGAGACAGTGACCGGCAGGCAAGCAGCTGGGGCCACATCACTGCAGCTCACGCCCTGGGTGTGAGCACAGAACCTGGGGGGTCAAAGTGCTCTGGCACACCGCCCTGGGGCCCTGCACGGCAGGCCCGGTTCTTGGGTTTTCCTGCCCAGGAGCGGCCCTGGCCTCGCCCTGCAGCCAAGCCTCCTGGGCCGGGCAGGGTGGTGGGAGCCGACGAGCTGCAGGTGCCCTGCTGGGCCCTGCACTTGGTGGTACCCCCTCTGGTCCCGGCCTCAGCGGATCACAGACATGTCCTCGCCCTACTGCCCCACTCCACCTGACAGCCTCGCGTGGTGGGGGGGGCTTGGCTAAAGGATGGGTGGCACTGCGCTGGCGCACGAGAGGCGTGTCTGCCCGCTGCTCCCTGGAGTGCCCCCTGGGCACCCACACGGAGCCTCGGCCTGAAGTGGCACACCCCGGGCCACAAGAGAACCCTCCAAAGCGACCCCTTGGAAGGAAGCAGGCACTCCCAGCACCCCGGGAGGGCGGGGACAGCCGGACCCAAGCCAGGCCAGGCCGAGGACCCCACCCGCGCGCCCCCGGCCCCCCGCGCGCCCCGGGAGTCCACCCCGGCTGCGCAGGCGCACGGCGGCGGGCCAGCGGCTCCAGAGGTGGCCCGGCGCCTCGCCGTCTCCTCCGCGCTTGCGCGGCACGCGCGCCGACCGAGCCCCTCCGCGGCTCGCGCTTTGACAGTTCCCACCCGGGTCCCCGCCACGCCGACCCCACCGAGTTCCCGCCGCGCGGCCTCGCGCGGAGCCGAGCGCACGCGCCGGCGCGGTCCGGCCCTGGGAAGGCGCCCTCGGCGCCCGGGCCGCCTTTTACCTGCAGGATATTCGACGTGGGTGAGGGTCACCGGCCGCCATGAAGCGGGGAGCGAGCACTGGCCGTCCGCTGCCATCTTACCCGGAGACCGGGTTTCGCTCAGCAGCCAATGGGGAGCCAGGGGGGCGGCGGCCCTGACCTATCACGCCAGGGAGGCGCCGCGCACCCAATCGGAGGCCGGGACAGGTAGCGGCGCAGCCATTTAGCGTGCAGGCCGTGGAGCGACGAATCAGAGAGCAGAGCCCTCAACCCAGGCCCAATCCCGAGCGAGCACAGGTAGGCGCCTGGCCAATGAGAGAAGGGGAGGGTTCCGGCGCTGAGCGGAGGGCTGAGCAGCCAATCACAAGAGGAAGTTAGCTCCCCAATGTGGGCAGGACGAGCCAATCAGGCACTCGCTCGGGGGGCGTGTTGATCTTTGGTGGGAGCTTTGGTTCGGCGGAGACCTGCGTCCCGAGAGACGGCGGCCGAGGTGCCGGGAACCCGGCCGGGACCGGCGCGCGCCCGTTGCCGCGCATGCGCACACAGGGCCCCGCGGGGTCTGGGCTGACCCATTTCCAGGCAGCTGAGCCCAGAGACCCGGGACGCGGGGGCCTCTCGTGGGGCACCCGCGGAGTGCGCCCTGCCGTCGCCTCACAGAACCGAGGCTTGGCTCCGGCTACGGGCGCCTTGCAGTCTTGCTCATTCAAGCGTGTCAACGCGTGTTCCGCTTAGCAAGTCATCTTGGAATCGTTCTTGACCCCAAGACGGCTTCTCATCCCCGCTTCCCCAAAACAGCTCCCCCGACTCGCCACTCTGGGTGACCCCAGCCAAGGGGCAGAGAGCGGCTTCTTGGAGCAAATCTGATGCCCTGCTAGAAACGCTCGAGTCCTGGGCTCCCCTGGATCCCATGGAGGCCGGCAGCCTTCGAGGCTGCGTTCCTCCTGAGAGATGGGGTGCCGAGGAGGCTGCAGAGCGAGTTGGGGCGGACAGGAGCAGGTGCATGGCCGGGAGCTGTGTGGGTCCCTCCAGGTTGGTTGTGGAACCCGGCTCCCCTCTGCCTGGCCAAGCCCACAGGCCTACCCAGCTCTGTAGTGACTCCCTGAATGTAAGAACCTCCTGGGAGCAGAGGGACAAGCGGGAAGGAAACTGCAGCTTGTCTGTTCGCGGGATGACTGGTCCCTGGCCCCTCAGTCGGGGAAAGGAAGTGGGGGGCTGCCTTCCCCACAGAATACAATGTTCATGGGCCGGGTGACAGGTGTCGGGTTTGGGACTGGGAGCTGGAATGGGAGTGGGGGAAGACACCCTGCATTGCACGCAGTTTGTAACGTAAGACAGGCCCAGAGCAGAGCACCAGCCATCTGCATGGACACTGGGCTGGGGCGGACAAGTGCAGCTGACCTCCATGGCATAAGTGGTTTCTGCTGGAGATGCCATCCGGGAGGCCCTTAAGAGACACCAGAACACGGACTCCCTGAAGCCAGGCTGCCCCACACGTCCAGCACACCCCTCCACTGTACTGTGTGGGGAACACAGCAGGTGCATGCAACGGCCATCCTTCCTGTCGCATTTGTGCGCATGTCATGTATTAGTAACTGAAGCCACGGCTGATGGGGCATCTGGTGTCATGTCAGATGAGGACAGCGTGCTTTGGTGTTGTTGAGGTAGATTCTTACTGGGGGCTGTGCATCAGCTCAACAGGCTCCACCCTGCAGTGCCGGTTTGTGTCCTGGCTGCTCCACTTCCCACCCTGCTCACTGCTGTGGCCTGGGAAAGCAACAGAGGATGGCCCGATTAATTTTATAAATTTATTAAAAAATCCTTGTAAGAGATTAATTTTTATTGGAAAGGCAGATTTTACAGAGGGTCACTCCCCAAGTGACCACAACATCCAGCATTGGGTTAGATTGAAGCCAGAAGCCAGGAGCCAGAAACCTCTTCCAGGTCTCCCCCATGGGGGCAGGGCCCAAGTGTTTGAACCCTCCTCTGTTGCTTTCCCAGGCACACAATCAGGATGCCAGTACCACAGGCAAGGTGCAGCCTGTAGAGACCTCCCATCACAGCTGCGCCCATAGTGAGCAGAGCTGTGCTAGAAGCCCCATGTGGCTGCTCACAAGCTGGAACCCTAACTACTTCAGGGGGAGAATGGTGGGCATGATGCTGGAGGCCCCCCACCACCTGTGGCAGCTGTGCACCTGCAGCTATCCACGTGGTCCCTGGGGGCCAGGTCTCCTAAGGGGCAATCCCATCAACACAGCAAGGCTCTCAAGCCCTGCTTGTCCTACATGATCAGCCCAAGCAACAAGGGGTTCAACAGAGAACTCCCCCAAAAGGCTGACAGAACAGTTGCTGGCAAGTAGCCACTGGGATGTTTGGGAATGTTTTTTCAAGACTTGCTTATTTGAAAGCCAGAGTGCCAGAGGTTGCACTTCCTCCACTGGTTCACTCCTCGAACGGCTGCAATGATGGGAGACTGGACCAGCCTGAGGTGGGGCATGTGGGACCCCCACCCAGGTCTCCCACATGGATGCAGTGGTTGCTTTCCTAGGTGCATTAGCAGGGAGCTGGATGCAAAGTAGAGCAGCCAGGACTCAAATGAGAACCCACGTGGAACACCAGCATTGCTGAAGCCATCTAACCTACTGTGCTATTAACACCAGCCACAGAAGTCTAGAACCACAGTGTGGCAACCAGTATGCCTGTGGGATACACTGTGAGGCAGCCAAGCAAGTATGTGTCTGGGACACCATTATGCGCCCAGCACCGCGGTAACCAGCTTGGTTTCTGGCCCTGTAGGGGTTGCCTAGGAGGCCCCCACCCCTTTATCTGCTGGCTCACAAGTTCAGGGGTAAAATGTGTCTGGAACTTGGTCTGCAACTTGGGAAATACACAGAATAAACATAACTACACAGCAGCCACTGCAGTGTCGGTTGATGTTCTTTATGCAACTCCTTCGCCTTCCTTCTGCACATGGGAAAACATGTTTAAAGAAGCTAGGCCTCTCCAATGCAACTTCTGATTGCCACCTGGCCATGAGCATACCCAGGACCAGGCAGGCTGGGACCACTCTGCAGTCCAGCCTACACCGTATACTTCAAAGACTTTTCAGAGGAGAGATCTTCCACGTACTGCTTTCCTCCTCCAAGACCCATGGCTGCCAGGACTGGCCCAGGCCAAGCAGGGAGCCTGCAACTCCATCTGTCTCCCCTGTGGGTGTCAGGGTACTTGGGCCATCACCTGTTGCCTCATAGCATGGATGCCTACACTGTTCACCATGTGCCAAAGTAGGAGCCCGTCCCAGGTGCCCACTCCACACCCCAGGGAGCTCCTCACTACAAACACCCAGACCTTCATGCTCCTGCAACCTTCCCAGGTGCCCGTGCTCCCCCGCTCCAGTCAGAAGCTGTGACATGTTGAGTGCGAGAGGCAGGAAGTAGATGTGTAAACAGTTAAAATGGAAATGCCACTTCCGCGGGACCTGAAGCAAATCAGAGCAGGCCAGGTCGGCCAGGGCTACATTCAAAGCGCAGGGGGAGTGCAAACCAACGGAATGTGGGGTGGGGGAGGGTGCCTCACGCTCATGGGTCCCGTCTCTCCTCCATGTGCCCTCCCACCCAGATCCTCTCCCTCCAGCCTGGGGTACCAGAGGAGTGATTTCTCCTGCCGGTCTCACAGCCTGGAAAGGATGGAACCTCAAAATAAAGGCTTAAGGCAATAAATTAAAGTTCCCAGCACAGGTGAGGGACACTAGCGAATCTGCAGGCCCTGGGTGTCTCCCTGTGCCTGGCTCCTTGTGCGTTAACTGGCGGCCAAGTGCTTGCTGGGCCTGCTCTCTTGCTCCAGAGAGCAGGGGTTAGTTCAGCCCTGCTCATCCTTACGCAGCCTGCTGGGCCACAGGGCTGAGGAGCCCCCCACTGCAGCCCCCTCTGTCTAGGGCTGCAGCACGTGTGGGAGGAAACATGAGGTCTTTGGCAAGACGCGGGAATGTCCTGGGGCAGCATCCTGGTTGGCTGCTTGCGTTTGCCAAGAGCCCACACAGCCACAGTGGGCACACCAGGCTTGGGTGGCCACCAGCTCCTGGTGTGGTGGCGGTGGGGCTTTCAGGCCTTGCCAGGGCAGTTGGCTCCAAGCGCACACAGCCATGGGAGACCATGACCCTCACTGCAGAGCCCGCAGACCCCATCTTCCTCTGCCCCACTGCCCTGAGCCCTTTGTGGGCAGCCCTGGGGTACACACATTCCAGATCCTGACCCTGCCTATCCCAACCCTGCCTGGCCTTTGTCTCCTTGGGGCCTGCTGACCGCCGGGGGCTGTGGCCCTGCCAGAGATGTATCCTTGGGGCCTTGGGATTCCCAGGTGGGGGTGGGGACAAAGTCAGAGCCACCCCACGTTAGAAGGTTGGGCCAAGCCTCTCACGGCCACCGCTCCCGCGGGCACCTAGGCCTGCTACTGCACCCCCCCGAGGGGCCCGTTCTCCTGGGGCAGTGCCCCATCGAGGGCGACGCTGCTGGCCCCTGGCGCTCCCAGGTATCCCAGCAGGATCTCGCTGCGGCGCCGGGACAGCTGCAGGATGTCATCAGCGAGAGCCGACACCGACGTGTAGCGCACGTTGTCCAGGTCGAACATGTCACGCAAGTACTGCACGATCTGGTGCTGGCGGTAGGCGAGCAAGGCGGGCATCAGTCTAGGCCATGTGCTGTCCATCCCCTCGGTCCCCAGGAGCAGGCGCAGCCCCTCCTCCTGTGGACCCTGCGCCATGGAGGAGAATAGCTTCCCCTCGGCTCACCTTGAAGAAAGCGCAGACCTCGGTGAGCTGGGGCTTGGGGCCAAGGAAGCCGAAGGCCAGGACAGGGCTAACGTGCTCCGATACGGAGTAGAAATGAGAGATGAAGCCGTCGGGCACCTGCAACAGGTGGCAAGGCCAAGGTCGGGCTCATCTGGATTCCTTTCCAGCCGGCCAGACAAGCCAGGGCAAAGGACTCTGGACACCCCACTTTTCACTTCTGTGGACCACAGGACTACCTGTGGGGACTAGGCACATGGCAGATGCCCTGCTACCAGGGAGCAGCCCTGCCTTTCGAAGAGCCACTTCCCTTACCCGGGGCCTGGCCACACTCTTGCACCTGCTCCATGTTGGGCCTTGGGGGAGAAGACGCCCAGCTCAACGCTGGACAGGGGCAGCAGGCTGTGGGCCAGGGGCTCTGGGCACCAGGCAGAGGAGTCCAGGGACCCTGGAACCTGCCTGTCACTCACCATCAGCAGCCTCCTCTTGGCTTTCAGGACTGACCAGCACGCAGTGGCTAGGGCCTGCATCAAAGAGACAGGATGCCCGCCTGCTGTCAAGTCATGCCTGCCCCGTGGTCCCTGCATGCCCCCCAGCCCTCGCTCACCCCAGGGCCTCAGCGCCCAGGTACAGACATCTCCCTCCCCTGGATGTGGAATCAGATCTGGAAACTGGAACCTGGGCTCTGACCCTGGCCACTGAGGTCCCTGGCCAGAGCCACAGTCAGCCTGAGGTGCCTCTCCCACTGCCACAAAACAGCTGGTCGCCCCCAGTGGGTGTGTGGGTGACCGGGGCAGGCCCTGCTGACTCCGCTCTCCTTTGTGCCTCCTTGTCGGGTTATTCTCTAACTTGGTTTGGCTTCATGGAAACGAGGAGCACCAGCAGCAGCACGCACAGGCAGGATTCCAGGAGCGAGGGGCGCCAGGAGTAGAGCGCATGCGCACTGGAGCAGAGGGTGCCTCCTGTGGGGTGCCCAGGGGCTGGGGGCGGGAGGGGCGCACCGTCTCCTTGAAGCTGTCTGATAGCCAGCGGTTCCTCAGGACAGCCAGCACGGACGACGGGGGGCTCTCCAGGTCCTCGAAGGCATCCATGAGGATGAAGTCCAGCACGATGTCGAAGAAGCTCATGCATACCACCTGCATGGGGCAGGCAAGAGGTACTGAGGGGGAGAGGTACTGAGGGGGAGAGGTACTGAGGGGGAGAGGTACTGAGGGGGAGAGGTACTGAGGGGGAGAGGTACTGAGGGGGAGAGGGCGTGAGGGGAGGGGCGGGGGAGGGGGCGTGAGGGGAGGGGCGGGGGAGAGGGCGTGAGGGGGAGAGGGCGTGAGGGGGAGAGGTCGTGAGGGGAGGGGCGGGGGAGAGGGCGTGAGGGGGAGAGGGCGTGAGGGGGAGAGGGCGTGAGGGGAGGGGCGAGGGAGAGGGCGTGAGGGGGAGAGAGGTAGGGAGAGGAGGTGAGGGGGTGAGGGGTGGGGAAGAAGGCGTGAGGGGGTGAAGCACATGGTCTAGATTGATGCCCGCTTTGCCTGCGCGGAAGGGCTGGAGGAGGGGCGGGCATGAAGAAAGTAAGAGCTGAATAGGGCGGCCCGTGAGTGAACAGGAGCCAGGGGCCACTGGCCTCACCCCTGCCACCACCCTGGGCCTTGGCAGGAACTGGGCAGTGAGGGTATCCTCCCAGCCCCCTCCCCGAGCTGAAATGGATCCCAGTATGCCTGCCCCACCTCCCCACCAGAGGGCTGGGTGCAAAGGGCCCAGGACAGATGTCGGACTCTGGGCTGCACACTCACCCCACGGCCCTCCAGCTCTAGCCGGGTGGTGGCCCAGGTCTCAGGCCGCAGGGCGTAGTTCAGCAGCTCCTCATAGCTTTCCAAGAAGCCTTTGGGGCTCTGTGGGGACAAGCACAGCCCGTCCAGGTCACAGGGGAGGCCTCGGGAGCCACAGGGAACCTGCCCAGGCAGCAGCAGGTACAGGAACATTGAGACAGGGCAGTAACTCCCACCCACCACATGGCCCCCTGCCAGGACACCCAGGCGCGCCAGCAGCGTGTTAAGCCGGCTCCTCAGAAACACACAGGCTCCAGGCTCAGCCTCCACACCAGCCCAGAAGACACTGGTGACTGGAAGCCCAGGAGGAGAGCAAGAGCGCAGGGTAGCTGCCAGGGACCCATCACTCAGGGAACACGAGGACCACGCTCCTGCTGGCTGGGCACTGGGCCTGGCCCACAGGGAGCAGGCCACACACAGGCATAGGCGGGAGAGACCAGCTGCTGTAGCTTTGCAGAATAAGCAGCTCACATGGGACAGGGAGGGTGCCAGGGGCTGCCAGGGTCACCCAGCTCAGCCTCCTGATTCAGTGCCCTGTCAGCTCTCAGCCAACCCTGTGCATTTTTCATACTCTGCTACAAGTGTGTGAACAAAAAGACCTGAGGGACAGAATTCTAGATGCAGAGGAACCAGCCACGCAAAGGCGCTGACTTGGCAGGAAGCCAGGGGTGCACATATGCGCGCCCAGGGGAAGGGGGGGCACAGCATGTGGCAGCCAGACCCCAGTTTTCACACCATGGGCTGAGGGATGAGTGATATGGGGGGCTATGTGTTCTAGAAATACTCCCCAGGCATGTGAGGAGAAAACAGAGTGGAAAGGTCTGGTGCAAAGCTTGGCTCCGATCCACAAAAGGGAACTCACAGGGTGGCCCACCCACAAATAGGGCAGCGTCGCCCGCGACCAGAGAGTCACAGAGCCCCGGCCAGGCAGCACGAGTTAAAAGCAACTGTGAGCAGCAGGTGCTGCAGGCGGGGCCTCCGGGAAGGGCAAGCGGGCAAGGCCCAACATCTGAGTTCAAGAATACTTCAACATCAAGGCCCAAGAATACCTCAGCATGCCCACAGGGTCTGTACAAGGGTAACAGGGGTGACGACAGCCACGATGGCAAAGTGTCAGGTGCCATCTGAATGTTCGCCTGCCAGAGAACCAGACAAACCACCCTTGGTGGAGAGCACCCAGCGAGCTGGCCAAGATGGGTGAGAAGGGCTGTCAGGCCACGAGGCAGGGCAACAGGCCAGCGAGTAGGCATCTGCTTGGGCAACTGGGTGACTATGTTCAAAGGTGACAGGATCTGTGTCACCAAGCATGGATGGGCACGGGGGACCTCTGCAAACAGGGGGTGCATCTTGTCACTGGTGGGTTTTATGGAAATGTCACACTGGAGTTAAGGACAAAGACGCGACACCCATCTGTCACTCTCCACCTCCGCAGAGGCAGGCGGGTCTCAGCCCCCTCCAGTTCCTCTGTGACCCAAGACTGGAGCCAAAGATCCTTGACTTGGTTTCAGCATCCTGGCTCAGTGAATTAAGCCAGCATCCCACGTGGGTGCTGGTTCAAGTCCCAGATGCCCTGCTTCTGCTCCAGCTTCCTACTAATGTGCCTTGGAAAGCACTGGAAGATGACCCAATTACTTGAGCTCTTGCTGCCCACATGAGAGACCCAGATAGAGTTCCTGGCACCTGGCCTGGTCCAGCCTGGACCACTGCGGCTGTTTGGGGAATAGAGCCAGCAAATACAAGCTCGCCCTCTCCCTCTCTCCTCTCTGGAACTCTGCCTTTCAGGTAAACAGATGACCCTCCACACACTCAGCTACAAAAGCCCTACCTTTTCAGCCTTGGTCATCAGGCCCGCCACCATCTGCCGGCCAACCTCCCCAAAGAACAGCTGGTTCTGCTTCTCCTCCAGAAGACCCTGGGGAGAGAGGAGGAGGAGGATGTGAGCTGCGGGGCGGAGGGCAGCCATGGAGGCTGGGGCACAGGGGGTCAGGGAACACGCACCTCGAAGGCTTGCCGCACGCAGTGCAGCTTGGCAAGAAAGTCTTGGTCACCATAGCAGCCCAGCAGCTCTGTCCTGGCAGGGAGATAGGGGGAGCAGAGGATCACACTGCCTGGCCCTGGATGGTGCTGGGAGGCTCTGGCTTGAGCCCTGGCTCAGCCTGGCAGTGGGTGGCTGGGTCTACTGGCATGGGGAGCAGGGCTGGCCACAGGGTTCCAGGCTGAGCTGGGTCTGTCGAGCCATGAGCACTCCCACACCCTCACACGGAGGCACGGCAGCCAAGGCCGCCCCAGGACGCCCACATCCCCCAGTGAGGTGGCCTGGGTTCTGTTCTCAAGCCTCGGAGGCGGCAGCAGCTGGCCAAACAGCTGGGTCCACCACCATGTGGGAACACAGGGCAGTCCTAGCTCGGCTGCTGGCACTCAGAGGTAGGACAGAGACTCTAGTTCATGACTTTTTCTCCAAATAAGTAAGTGAATAAAATACAAATCCAAATTATACAAATCTTAGTATGTTCTGTGACAGCCCCACGCACGGGGTAGACACTGGCCCAGCAGTTAATATGCCCCCAGCCCGTGTCAGAGGGCCTGGGTTCAATGCCAGGGTCCAGCTCCCTGCTGACACAGGCCCTGGGAGGCAGCAGGTGACACGCTGAGGGTCCAGGTCCCTGCCACGCTCAGGGGAGACCTGCAGTGAGCTCTTGGCTCCCGGCTTCTGTCCGTTGGGCACCTGGGGCTGACCACAGCTTGGGGGAATTCCCTCTGTTTGCCTCTGTCTCTCAGAGTAACTAATTAAATAAAAACTGTCAACTCTGCATGCATTTCCAAAGCTCCCTTCCCATGAATTTTTTCCTCCCCCAACCACTGTCAGGAGACCACAGCTGAGACAAGGAGCTGTGCAGGACCCCAGGCTACCCTGTCTGCCCATCCCCCTGGGCTCCTTGGCCTTGCCAGAGAGAGGTTGTGGAGACTCGGGCTTAGGGACAGCACCCACTGCATTGCACGGTCAAGGCTTGCTAGGAACACAGGCAAACAGTGATAAACCAACAGTTCCAAGTGGTGAGCGTGCCAGTCTCCAGGCTCAGAGCCATCCCGGCAGGAAGTAGCTGCCTATACTCCCTGGGGCCGGTCCTCCCCACCCGCCACCACCTGCCCACGCTCACACCTGAGGGTCCGGCATGGCACCTTCCCCTCCTTCACCAGCTGCAGGGCTTCCTCGTAGGCGGCTGCGGGCCTAGACAGCGGGACTGGGCAGTCCCCAACCTGCAGGGACTCAAAGAGCTGGAGAGGGGAAGGGGGCAGTGGAGGCCAGTGTGAGCAGCAAGCCCGGGGAGGGGGCGGCCCAAGGCACCTGCCCACGACCACCTTCTCAGAGGGTCAGCAGGAACAATGGCTGAGCTAAGGGACCACAGGACTGGGCCCCGGGCTGGCCAACTCCTTTTACACCTGGGCCTTTCACACCCCAGCCCAAACCTCCCGTCCCAGCACAGGAACCTGAATAAACTCATGCCAGGTGCAGGCTGGCTGTAGAGAGCAGCAAGGGGGCAACACAAGGCCACGCCAGCAGGGCAGGGCCTCTGCTGTCTCAGCCCAACGTCCCTGTCCCCAGCAACCGTGCCAAGTCCCCCAGGAGCAGCCCTTGGAGATAGCCCAATGCTGCTTCCCACGGCCCCACAGCGCCCTTCCCTTGGCCCCACAGCGCCCTTCCCACGGCCCCACAGCGCCCTTCCCTTGGCCCCACAGCGCAGCAGGCCCTCGGCCCGCCCAACTCACCTCAGTGGCCGAGAAGAAGGAGTCCTCCGAGGTCAGGCTGTCCTCGTCGTCCGCCCGCACTCGCAGCGAGCCCTCGGTCAGGGGCAGCATGAGCGTCCTCTCTGGGGAAGGGGGTGAGGGGTGGCAAGAGGGACAAGGGCCAAGACGCCCACCCGCACACGCAAGTGTGCCGAGCCCGGCTCCCTGTCCTTGCCGTGTGCTAGGGGCGGGGCACGAGGATGAAGCAGTGCCTGGGAGCCCAGCATGGAGGGACCCACCCCGCGGCCGCTCACCGAGGTCCAGCAGCATGCTGTCCGAGGGGAAGGTGGAGCCAAACTCCTCCTGCAGGTGGTAGGCACGGTGCAGCAGGGCCTCAAGCTTCTCAGCAAACTCCCGGCGCTGTGACTCAGGCTGTGGAAGGACAGCGAAGGTGACCTTCAGGCCTTGGGCTCCCAGGGACCAGAGAGGGCTCAGGGACCCAAAGGGGCCCCGTGTTTAAGCACACCGGGGGCCCCACACACTTCCTCTTGACTGCATGTTGAAAGAGTCCGACTCTGGATGATCCAAGCTATGTGAAGTCTGTCAGCCTGTCCCCTCTCGCTTTTCTGATCACAGGATCCAGAAACCATTCCAGCAGAGGCTCGTGCTACAGTGCAGTCTGTTCGGCCACCTCCTATGACGCCTGCGTCCCCATGGTGCTACTTTGTGTTCCAGCTACTCCACTTCTGATCCAACCCCCTGCTAATGTGCCTGGGAGAGCAGTGGAGGATGGTCCAAGTGCTTGGGCCCCTGCACCCATGTGGGAGACATGAAAGAAGTTCCTGGCTTGGACCTGGTCCAGCAGTGAACCAGCAGCTGGAAGTTCCCTTTCTCCCTGCTCCAGATTCAAGCACGCCCAGCTCCAATTCCGGCTCGCACATTCCTGGGCACGCTTGGTGTTTTATGTGTCACTAGCTTCGGTGACACTGTGGTGTGGCAGATTCCTGTGGACGAGATGTGAGCAGCCAGGCAATGCAAGTATTTCTGCTAACCACCATAATCACTCCCAGGGCCAGCTCGAGGGAGCAGCCAGGGCAATGCTAAAATCCACTGTAAGTGCCAACCGGCTCCAAGGCAAAGCCCTGGGAACCCCAGGACTTCCCCGTAGCTGATGCCAATGACTGGCACAGGCCCAGCATGAGGGGGGCAGGAGCGCTGGGGTGTGAAGTGAGGGGGACCACAGCAGAGACCCAGGCAGGGGCTTGTAGTGTCACTGGGCAGTGTGTCTGCTGGTGGCCTCTGAGGCCTTGGCACTGTCCTGGGGTCCAAGGCCTGGCATGGGAAGAAAGGGGGGTACCCCTGCCGTCTGCTGTCCCCAGGGAGAGGTGAGTGCTGACCTGGCTTATCTGTTTTCCACCACGGCTGCCAGGGCCTGCACCTGAACGTAACTGGACTCCAGGGAGGAGACCTAAGCTGCCTCCAGCCTGAGGCCCTGGGGGAAAGGAACCGGAGGGCGGGGGAAGGTGGCTGGGGCTAACAGTGGCCGGTCACCGTGGGCCACCCAGAGTCAGGGAGCTCGCTGCTCAGCCTCAACACATCCCTCTGAGACAGCGACCCATTCTGTGAGCAAACCCAAGCAGGCTGGGGGGGGTTGGAGGCCACCAGGCTGGCTTCTCTGGCTGGGATGGCCCCCTTCTCAGGGCCGGCAGAGCCTTACACTCCCAATCAAGGGGTGCAGCTCTCCCGGCCCCTGAAACGATCGCAGGGCAGGTGACACACCAGACACACCGACACCACCAGTAAACTTGTAGTTAACACTTTTGTGTGGCGCTGGCCACATGGCACAGCAGGTAATGCCACCTCCTGTGACACCAGCATCCCATACAGGTGCCAGTTCACGTCCTGGGTACTTTATTTCTGATCCAGCTCCAGGCTAATGGCCTGGGGAAAGCAATGGAAGATGGCCCAAGAGTCTGGATTCCTACACCCATGTGGGAGACTTGGAAGAAGCTTCTGGCTGCCAGCCTCAGCCTGGCCCTGCCCTGGATGTCAGAGCCATCACAGTGAAGCAGCAGATGAAAGATCTCTCTAACTTTGAGCTTCAAATTAAATATATCTTACAGAGTAAATGAATAAAGCCTCAATGTCACAACGGAAAAGGTAAAAAAGAGACTCGCAGATGGGGACTGGTGACCAGATGAGGGAGGGGCACCCCAGGCCAGCCGGGCCAACACTCAAGGCAACAGGGTCAACCCAAACAAGGTCTCTGTGGGTCTCTCCAGGAGGCCCAAGGACACCCAGTGAGCACGTCTGAAAACACACTTGACATTACGGATGTTTGCCCCACCAACACAGGACCACATGCGGCAGCAGGTCAAGTCAGGCCCTTGGCCACCCACATCCCTTACGGATGTTTAAATCCTAGCTATTCCGCTTCCTATCCAACTTCCTGCTAATGCTCCTGAGACTTAGTGCCTGACTGATAGGGGCATGAAGAAAATGCAGACATGCGTGGCACACAGGGCGAGAAGCTGGTCACATCAGGTTGTAGACTGCAGACCTAGCCTGCAGAACCAGCACTCAGTATACCTGCCTTTCCAATAAAAATAAATAATTCTTAAAAAAAAAAAGAGGGGTGTATTTCATGGCACGTGGACTCCATGACAAGCAGAAAGCTGCCTGGAGGGAGACAGGGTGGTTCTGGCTGGCTCTGGGTGACAGGCACATGCCATGGCTGCCACTGGGCTCCTCTGGGCCTGCAGGCAGCTGGCGGCCAATGCCCCACGCTCAGACTAGGTTCTTCCCTTCCAGTTGTGTAGTGCTGACCATTCTGAGACTATCTGATCGCTTTTACAGTAACGGGATCCACTTTCCATAGTACATACAATCTGGAGAGACTACCGCCTTCCTTGGTGCCCTGTCCCCGATGCTCCCCTGCAAGTGCCTGTCGTCTGCCCACGTGCAGACCAGACACAAAGCCACCGTGCCACAGCCACACATGGGCCGTAGCACATACAGGCCATACCAGGCTGCCCAGGCATTTCCCTGCCCTTCACTCCACCCCAGCCTCCAGCAGTCGCGTCCAGCTGTGGTAGATGGCCTGGATACCTCCAGTCTGTGCCTGTGTGGGCTGGCCACGTCCCCACCCTCAGGCTGCAAACGGTTTCCCAGGCTCCACTGCCAGCTGGCTCCTGGGCAGCTCAGGTGCAGGGGTAAAGGCAGTAAGGGAGAGGGCAGAGAAACACTCCCACAGGCCAGCCCCCTGCCCCAGGCCTGGGCACCACACCCCTGCAGGCCTACCCTCACCTGTGCAGCCAGCCCCAGGGCTCAGCTGCCCCTGGAGTTAACACCGAGGTGTTCCCACTCCCTGACTGGCCTCCACTGATACAAGCGGCTCCCTCCCTCGCAGGTGTCAGGGTGGGACAGGGGCCGGCGCTTCCTGTCCTTCCCCTTCAGCACAGAAACACGCACAGAATGACACGGAGGCTGGCAGTGTGGCACAGCAGGTTAAGTTACCACTCAGGACACCACCAGCATCCCAGTTCAAGCCCTGGTTGCCCATTTCTGATCCAGCTCCCTGTTCACGCACCTGGGAATGCAGCCAAGGACGGCCCAAGTGCTTGGGCGCCTGCACCCCATGACACTTCCGGATGCAATCACAGGTCTGACCCAGACCCAGCAATTGTGCAGTGAGGAAGCAAACGGTTTCTCTCATAACTGGGGCTAAAGTGTCCTGTTCGGCCTCTCCTGGAGACCCAGGCAGGCAGAGGGGTCTTGGGAGGTCACACAGGCGCCCCCTCCCTGCAGCCCTGCCCTCAGAGGGTGCCATGACAGGAATAGGAATGCACAGCCTGCTGCTGCCGTACCCCCTCAGGCTCTGGCACACTCCGTCGCTCGCGATCCCACCTGCAGGCCCCCACAGCCCACAGACAGGCACAGCTCCATTCCCACTTCTGCTGACTAGACGCAGCACAGCTTCCTCATGGCCCATGACATACGCGTGGCAGGCTCTGCCTACATTCGGGCGCACTGTTCTGTCCTCATGCTGGGGTACATGCCACACGTGTGTGCACACAGACACCATGCGCCTCTAGAGGGCACACCCCACAAGGCTGAGGCAGGCAGCACCAGCGGGGACACGCCTCCTCCACGCCTCCCCTGGGAGCACAGGGGGCCACACACCACAGGGCTCCACTTGTTGGGGGCACTGACAATTTCCTGCCCTGTGATTGGCCCTTTGCCCTGATTGGTGTGCCTTGGGTATCTTTAAGCTGATTGGACAGGTTTGACAGATAAGTGGGGGGCTTGGTGGGGGAGGGGCGTCAGCGTAACGGACATAACAGTTTTTTAACGGAAGATCGGAATAAAGCGCCTCGGAGACTCTCTCAAGTGTCGGGTGATTTCTTCCGCGGGACGGGAGACCCCAGATAACTGGCGCTGTGACTTGGATAGAAGTCAGCTGGTGAACACCAGGAAGGTAAGCTGAGCAGATTGCTCAGGGAGCCACTTAGGGCAGGAATTAGTTTACAACTGAGCTTTCTGCTCAGGAAGCCGCACTAGGCGGGGACGTGCACATCAAGTTCACGGGTCTAGCAACGAGTCAAGTTCACGGGGTAGCGACCATTAAAGCTAGGGTCTAGTGACCATTCAGGCTTGTGGTCTAGCGGCCATCCAGGGTCGCGGTTTACCGGGTTTACCACCATTCCCGATCGCATTTACTGCCCATTCAAGATCGCATTTGCGACCCATTCATGATCGGTTAACGATCGCTCAATTTCACGATTTAACGATCAGTCAAGTTCGCAGGTTAGTGAGGATCAGAGGTGTTAGAAACATGGGCAATTTAACTTCTTCAATGCAGGAAGAAGCTTCCTTAAAAGGCAGAGATAGCACTGAAGAATACTCAGACTCAGGCAGTCTGGCGGGAGCCTCTGGCGAGGATATTGATGAACTCGTGCAGAAACCAGAGACGGCCTCAATGCAATCAAAAAGGTCTATCTGGCAGCCGGCTCTCCCTCCGGGAGGACCCCCGATATCCACTCACCAAGCGCAGGCAACAACACTTCATTAAAATAAAACCCCCAGGGCAGGACAGTGACCGCCCCACAGGACAAGTGCTTGCTGGGAAGGGACGGGCCACCTACCTCAGACAGGGCCGCCGACGCAGTCTCAGGGTCCCACAGGCTGTCGCCAGGTGTGGGGGTGCTGCCCCCGTCCCCCTTCTGGCCCACGCTCAGAGCCTGTTCCCACTTCTGCAGGGCCTCCTCAAACAGCTCCATGCCTTTGCAAGGTGGGGGAGAAGGGAGTCAGGCCCCAGGCAGCACCAAGGTGGGAGCGCCCAGCGGAACCTGGGCAGGGGCAGTGTGTGCAGGGCAGGGCAGCACCCAGGACCATGACCCGTTCACTCCTCCCAGCCACCCTGCCCTGCCCAGGCCGCTCGCCCAGCCCGCACCTTGCATGTAGAGGCTCTCAGCATGGCCATCGCTGGTAGTTATAGACTCCTCCATCCCTCGGGCGTCCCATGATCCCAAACACGTAGGGCTGGAGGAGTTCGCGGCTGCCATCTGGGCACCACATGGGGCAAGGTCAAGGAGTAAAGCTTTTGCAGACCCAGCCTGCCCAAGCACCAGCCCTGAGCTAGCCCAGCCACTAGGCCCACAGCCCCAGGAGAGCCAGACCCACCAAAAACTCAGAGACCACCAAGTGGGATGGGCTGGCAGCAGCCCCTCACCCATCCCACATTCTGGCTGCAAGCCAGCCTCTCAGCCACGGGAATGACCCCCTGCCCAAGCAGGCTGGGGGCCCCCCAGAAGAGGGGCCATCTTTGAGCTGCTCCTGGGTCCCCACGGCAGGGCCTGGCTCGCAGCTGGGACTGGGGGCTTATTGAGGGAGGGAGGGAGGGAGGGAGGGAGGGAGGAGAAATGACTGACAGTAATTCACCGAGCAGCTTCTTCCCCAGGGGTCACCCACACTTCCAGGCCAGTAACAATCCCCTTCTCCCTTCCAGTCTGGAAGCTTTGGCATGAGCCCCCAGTGCAGGCGCACAGGCCGGCCCTCACCGAGGCCAGGCTGTGGGAGGAGCCGGAGCGCTTGCTGGGCTCGATGGAGGAGATGCCACTGAGGGTGTCGTTGCTCTTGCTGCCCGGGCTCTGCACCCTGCGGCTGGAGTAGCCTGCGGGGAAGGCGGAGGACAGGCGGGGGTCACCCCAAAGGAGGGGTCCAGCTGAGAACCAGACCCGGCCACGTCCTGCCTCATCATTCAGCCACCCCACCCTTCCTAAGGGGTCTAAGGCAACAGCATTTGAAAATGCCCAACTGACAGTGTATTCGCTGAGAGGGGAGGGGACGAGGCCAAGCAGAACTCAGTGGCACAGCACGGCAGCTGCTAGCGAGAGGCTGTGGGCTCAGGGGGCCGCCACAGGTGCAAGCGCAGCTCCTTGGTGTGCCTGGGGCCACTCTCCACCTATCTAAAGTCATCCCTTCCTAGCCATGGAGGGGCTTTCCTGCGCCATGACAACTGGCATGCAAAATGTCCCTCCATGGGCACCGCTGCTGCCCCTGTCACCTGCCCCAGGACCCTCCCAACCTTGGCAAGAGGCAGAGGGGTGTGGAGGTGTGGCCACCAGCTGCGCTACCACATCATCAGGGCAACGCAGGGTGCGGCCCGGCAAGGCTAGGGGCAACAGAACAGCTCTCTCCCCTGTGAGCACTGCGGGCTGACGTGTCCATACATGTTTGTGCATGCGTGTGCACACACACACACACACACACACACACACACACACACCAGTCCAGGGAGCCCCAGCTGCCTGCAAACTGACCCTTCGCATGCAGAAGGGAGGGGACAGGGGTGTGAAGACCCCACCCTCCCCAGGCCTGGAGCCACAGCCCCAGCCTGACACTCACCAACCCCTCCCCACGCATACCCACCTTTCTTCGCTGAGGGCATCTTCCTGGCCATGAGGATGGGCAGGGGCATCGTGCCCAGCTCAGGGCCCACTTGCTTCTTTCGCCTCCCGCGCCTCTTCAGCTGGTGGGCGGCCAGGGCCAAGGCCACGGTCCCGAGGGCAGTAGCGAAGAGGACCTTCCGCAGGCCAGGTGTCAACCGCAGCTGTGAGAACGCTGACTGTGCGGGAGAGGGGGTGGTGGCCGGTCATGTCTCCCTCAGGAAAGGCCCGGGCACCCAGGGACAGGGGACCATGGCTGAGCGGGTGAGGGACACAGCAGCCTCCCCTCTGAAGGGTGGCAAAGTGCCCTCGCCGAGAGGATGGGGGCATTGGGTCCCTGACACCGTCCGTCACAAGGCTCAGAGCAGCCAGGCCCTGTGCTTCCCTCCCTGAAGGAGGGACCCGCGGCTCATAGGGGGCACACACCCGCTCAGCAGACAGGGACCAAGCTCCAACCAATCGTGCCACCCCCACTTCCTGAAGGACTCCTCGATGCTCCCGCCATGCTGCCCACTGCATTGGGCTGTGGGAGCACTGGATGTGGGAGCAGCCAGAGGCCTGGGCACCACGAACACCATCCATGGCCAGCACGGCAGGGAATCAACCCCCATTATAGACTGAGTCTGCACAGCCTAGAGGCAAAGAGCAGGCCCGGCTCTCCAGGACCCCCAAAGACCCAGGGTTCAGAGGCTGTACCTGTCCAAACGTCGTGTACAGGAACACGGGGATCTCGGCCACGGTCATGGCGAGGGCCTGGATCACGGACATGCCTTCCGTCCGCCGGAACGCCATGGCGGGCCCAGCACCCCCGGAGACGAGAGCCCGGAGAGTCGAGAGCTGGTCCAAGAAGCTGTCCTTCACCTGGCTGCTGGCTGGGTCTCGGGCACTGGCCACGCCCCGGCACGATAGGGACTCGCATCCCAGAAGGTGCCCCCACAGAGCTGGGAGACAGATGACCACTTGAGGCACAAGAACATGGCAGGGCGTGGCCTCAGCCAGAGCAGGCCCCTGCACCCGCGGCAGCCACGACCACCACCACAGCGGCCAGAAGAGCAGCCCAAGGCCACACGGCACGCGGAGCTCACCTCAAAACTGGGGCCTCGGGCCTCATTAGAGCGCCTTCTTCCACCCACCCCCTGGTTGGGAGTGGGAAGCATCTGCTCACCCGATCTCCCAGCAAAGTCCGGATGTGTCACCCCAGGAGCGGCTAGCACTGTCCGTCTTTCCCCCACCCCACCCCCCAGCTTCCCAGGGAGTCCAAAGTCACAGGGCCAGCCAGTGAGGCCGCACAGCTGGCGTGTGGCCTCCAGCCCTCCAGCGCCGTCAGGACTAGGGCCAGAAGCAGCAGCCCCCGCATAGCACACACAGAGGACCAGGGCACTGTCCCTGGGATGTCCTGGGGCGACAGCCCAAGTCCCCGGACCAGCACACGAGGCGGCTTATGCAGCAAACACACACAACCTTCCCGTCCAGCTCCGGCCCCCAAGCTCCGGCCTGGGGGCTGCCTCTAAGGTCAAGGAAAGGATTCCACGAGACACTCCTCCCCCTGCCCCAGCAGTGGCGGCACCCTGAAGAGCCCACTGCAGCGGGGCCTGCAGGCTCCCAGTCGGCCCCCAGTGAGTAGCCCCACGTCCAGGACACCTACTGAGGACCTCAAGCTTGGGGACACCAAGGAGCCAGTGAGGACACAGAGGATGTCTCCCAGGTTGCCCCTTCCATGCCATCCCTGCAAGGACATGGCTGGAATGCAGGACTGGGAGGCGGGGCCTGAGGCCTGGTGCAGCACCCCTCTTCCCAAGCCGCTGACCAGGCCTGGGGATCTGTCCCCCTGAATCCAGGACCCCATGAGAGAGGTGGTCAGCTCTTCCCCCAGCACAGACACCTGTGACGCTGTACCGGGCTGGCCCCACCTGGCCTAACCCTACACTGGGAAAGACGACCTTCCTCGCTCCACCCCTGCCAGGGCACTCAACACCTCAGCCCCCGGCGCCCTAGGACCCCACATTCCACCCCGGACCCCAGGGACGTCCCGACCCTGGCACACTTCTGCCTTTCATCCCAACCCAGACCGCTCGCTCGCACTTGGCAGGGCACTGGACAACCCCGCAAAGGTCCTCAGGCACCTCTGGGGCAGGCTCCGACCGTGACCCCCGCAAAACCCTCAGGTGCACAGGCCCGCACTCCCGCGCCCTTCTCTCCCCAAGCCCCAGGGCTCGGTGCCCGCGCTCCCGCGGTGACCCCCTCGAACGTTCCAGGCCCAGGTATCTCCTCCCCGAGCCCCTTCTCGGCTCCTTCGGACGGCGGCAGCGGCCCGGACAGCTCCGGCCGCTCTTCCAGCCCTGCTCCCTGCCGCCTTGCCCCGCTGCCCGCCCGGCCGCCCGCCGCGGCTCACCCGGGATCCCATCGCTGCGGAAGGGCAGCGTCTCCTTCCCCGGCCTCCGCGCAGCCAAACGCGCAGCCGCCGGGAGGCGTGGCATCGAGGCGGTAGGGCGTGGCCTCGCGCCCGGCGTGCCCCCGCCTCGGCCAATGAGCATCGTTGAAGCTCCCCGCGCAGCCGCCGGGGCGTGACCTCGCGCCCTGCCTGCCTCACCTCGGCCAATGAGCATCGCCGGAACTGCCCGCGCTGCTGCTGCGGCTACGGGCCCAGGAGGAGGATCACGTGGCCGGACCCGTCCCTCCTACTTTCTGCCCCGCCCCGTAAGTGCGGTTGAGACTCTCCTCTCTTATGATTGGCCCCGGGGATGAAATTGACAGGAGTGGCTCACGAGAGGGGGAGGAGCCACCCTTAAAGGGACCTCCATGGGAGCGCTCTAGGATTCCCTTAGGGGCCAGCTCAATAGGCTGATCCTCCACGTTCAAGCGCCAGCATATGTATGCCGGTTCGAGTCCGGCTGCTCCACTTCTAATTCAGCTTGCTGTTTATGGACTAAGAAAGCAGGAGAGAAAGGCTGGAGTCTTTGGGACCCTGGACCTGCATAGGAGCACGTGGGGGGCAGGAGACCCACTGAATGGGGGTGGGGAAGAAGAGAGCAGGGCACCCAGCATTCCGGGAATGGGAGAGGCAAAGTCACAGAGAAGGAAGCTGGAAGGAGAGGCAGCAGAGCCAGGTAGACAGAACATGCTTGTCACAGCTGGGCTGCCTGGATCCACGTCTCCCCATGTGACCTTGGATGCTGTCACAGTTCACCCTGACCACCACCACAACCACCACCACCCCCCCAAAATACCAAACACAGTGCTGGGACAGAAGCCAGCAGGTGGTAACACGCCCACTGCCCACGAGTGCTCCTTTGCTGTGTTCTGATGTGTCTGGGAAGAGAGAGAGGGGTGCCCCAGCACCTAGGACAGCCCCCACAAAGAAGTGCCCAGTGTGAGTGAGCAAAGGCAGGCAGATGTGGCCGAGGGCTGCGTAGATGTGGCCGGACGAACCACTGGTGAGGGAGCCAGTGACCGCGTCAACCACCAGTGACACCCCATCGTCAAGGGTTACCGTGGGGTCTGGCGCACTGGTTCAACATATCTTGCATCAGCCTGGATCCCATATGGACACCGGTTCATGTCCCAGCTGCTCCACTTCCCATCCACTCCTTGCTTGCGGCCTGGGAAAGCAGGCCCCAACCAGCACCCATGTGGGAGAGCTGGAAGGAGTTCCTGGCTCCTGGCTTCAGATCAGCTCAGCTCCAGCCACTGCAGACACATGGGGAGTGAACCAGAGGATGGAAGATCTTTGTCTTTCCTTCTCGCTGTAGATCTGTCTTTTCAATAAAAATAAATAAATCGGGCCCGGCATGATAGCGTAGCGGTTGAAGTCCTTGAACATGTTGGAATCCCATTTGGCCGCCGGTTCGTATCCCGGCAGCTCCACTTCCCATCCAGCTCCCTGCCTGTGGCCTGGGAAAGCAATCAAGGACGACCCAAAGCCTTGGGACCCTGCACCCACGTGGGAGACCTGGAGGAAGTTCCTGGCTCCTGGCTTCGGATCAACGCAGCTCAGGCTGTTGCAGCAGCTTGGGGAATGAACCCCAAGATTCTCCTTGGGAACCCCAAGGTCCCCAAGGAGAGATCTTCCTATCTCTTCTCCTTTCTGTGTATCTGACTTTACAATAAAAATAAATATTTCATAAATAAATAAGTAAATAAATGTATATATATAAACATGTATATAACTACAATGCCATTAATGATCATTGACCTTTTGAACTGGGAGCAGCTGGCTGCAAGGTGGGCCCGTTCGCTGCAGCCTGGCAGAGCCCCTCCTCTCCCCTTATGATGGCAACCACTGCCCTCCCCAACTCTCTTTCAGGATTGCGATTTAGTGGGGGCCACGCGCACTTCCTTGTCTCACTTCCTTCCCCTCAGCCCCACCCAAACCCTGCCTCCACTGGGTCAAGCCCTGGCTGGAGCAAACACCACCCTAACGTGTGCAGGGGAGACCCCAGCCTGCGGGGGCGGCTCATTATCTGGCCTGTGGTAACCTCACTGCACCTCCTCTGCTCTCCAAATTCCCAGCCCTCTGACCCCATCCCACAAACCAGTGTCTCCTCCTCCTTTTCGCCCCACCCTTCTGGGCCCCAGGAACCACCCCCGCCTTTAAAGATTTATTTATTTTTATTGGAAAGGCAGATATAGAGAGGAGGAGAGACAGAGAGGAAGATCTTCCATCCGATGATTCACTCCCCAAGCTGCCGCAACGGCTGGAGCTGAACCAATCTGAAGCCAGGAGCCAGGTACTTCCTCCAGGTCTCCCATGGGGGTGCAGGATCCCAAGGCTTTGGGCTGTCCTCAACTGCTTTCCCAGGCCACAAACAGGGAGCTGGATGGGAAGCAGGGGGCCGCCAGGCCTGAACCCCCTCTTTGTCATGATGTTTCTGCAGTCCTCCCGACAACCCCCACTAGCCTGATGTCAGCTTCCCAGAATGTCCAGTGGGAGTTCTAGAGGCGGAGGGCAAGGCCCCAGCTGGTGGGTCCCTGGCTCAGTGGCCCCCAGGCTAGAGCTTGGAGACAAGTGAAAGAAAGAAGTCCCGTGGGAAGCCTGTGGAGGAAATGGGGAGACAGAAGCGTGCTGCAGGGCCAGGGTGCAGAAGGCCCTGGGAGACAGGCCCTCCAGGACTGCAGGGACCACACCAATAACCTGGATATGCAAATTGCTGAAAGTTAGGTGTGTTTCAAAAGAATGTCTCTTCAGCTTCATTTGAAAGGCACAGTGACCCAAGCAGAGATTGTGGTCCACTGGTTCACTGCCCAAATGCCTCTGATGCCCAGTGTTGGTCCAGGCCCTGTCCTGCCCTCCGCAGGTCCTCACCTGTCCAAGTCAGGAGTCCTGGACTGCGTGCAGGGTACCCAATTCCTGAGCCATCAGATGCGCTGGAAATGGGGGTGCCGTGGCGTAGCAAGTAAGGCTGTAATACTGGCATCCCATGTAGGCAGCTGATTTCTGTCCTGGCTGCTTCACTTCCCATCCAGCTCCTTGCTGATGTGTCCAGTAAAGCAGTGGAAGATGGCCCAAGTGCCTGGGCACCTGCACCCACGTGGGAGAAGAGGATGAAGCTGCTGGTTTCAGCCCAGCCCCGCTCCAACTATTGTGCCCATTCAATGTGTGTGTCTCAGTCTCTGAAATTCTTTCACATAAAATCTTTCCCAAAAAATATAGAGATGTAAAAAAAAAAAAAGAGAGATGTCTACCTTAGCACAAATAGATTTTGAAATCCTTGCACACAAAACCAAACATTACCGTGGGCCCCATTAAAACACTGAATTATTGTCCACAAGAAATAGAACTCAAGACACCTTAGTAAAATGGCAAGCACTTCAGCTCGGTGTACACCTGTAGTGAGGTGTCAGGTGCACCTGTGGTCTGGGGTTTAGTACTGAGGGGAACCAGCCAGGCTCAGGTGGTGGTGGCCAGCAGCAGTGGCCGGCAGTGGAGAGCAGCGAGCTCCTGCGGCTTTACCGGGCTTAGCCTGGCTCACCTTGGCCCGACTAGGCTCGACTGGGCTCTGCCCGGCTCGGCTTGGCTTGTCTCGGCTCGGCCCGACTCGGTCCAACTCGGCTCGGCTCGACTCTGCCCAGCTCTGCCCGGCTCGGTTCGGCTCGGCCCTGTTTTGCTTGCTTCGCCTAGACTCGGCTCGGCTCGGCTCGGCTCGACTCGTCTCTGCCCGGCTCGGTCCGACTCGGCTCGGCTCGGCTCGCCTCGGCTCGGTTCGGCCCTGCTCGGCTTTCCTCGGCTCGACTCGGCTCGGCTAGGCTCGGCCCGGCTCGGCTCCACTCGGCTCTGCCCAGCTCTGCTCGGCTCCGCTCCGGCCAGCCCTGCAGGCTCCGCCCCGGGCCGTCGCGCCCCGCCTCGCGTCGGTTCCCGCTGGGCGGCTCGGGCGGCGGGCGAGCGCGGGGGACCGCGCCGGCAGCAGGTGGGCGGGGTGCGGGCGGCGGCGGCGGGGCCCGGGGCTGCCGGTTGCGCTCGGGCCGCGCCATGGACTTCAACATGAAGAAGCTGGCTTCGGACGCCGGCATCTTCTTCACGCGGGCCGTGCAGGTGAGGCGTGGCGCCGGCGCCGTGCGCCCGGGGCCCGGATGTGCGGCGGCGGGGAGCGCCCCGCGGCGCGGGGCTGGGAGTCCAGGCTCCCCAGGGAGCGCTTCCCGGGGTCCCCCACCAGGCCTTGTGTGTGTTGTGGGGGGCCGCCCCGCCGAATGTCCTCCATGGCTGCCCTAGCCCCCTGTCCTATTCCCGCGGTGGCCCCGACGGGGCGTGCGGAGATCTGGGCCCCGGGACTGAAGCCCCCGGCACAGCCTGAAGTCTCAGCCTCTGCCCCTGTGCCAGGGGTGGCGGTGTGGCAGCGACTCCCTGAGGACCCTCCGACCCTCTGGGGTGGTCAGGAGTCCCTTCCTAGCGGCTGCAGGGTCCGGCCTGCCTCCTCTCCTTCGCTCCTGGGGCTAAGGCACAGGCCGGGGTCAAGGGGGATGGCGTGTCTTGCGAGGTCCTCTGGCCTCTGATGATAAGGACATTGCCCTATGACTGTGAAGGCAAAAGAGGGGGCTGCAGAGACCCAGGCATCCTCCTGTGACCTTGGGAGAAAGGGGCTTAGGTTTGTTGCACCTCGGTGTCCCAGTCTGTAAAATGGAGGGGTGGTCTTCCAGGCTGGGTGGGCTGAGCCTGGGACGCTGTCCACAGGGAGAAGCAGGTGGTGGCAGCTAATAGGGTTACCTGGGCTGCACGTGACCTTGGGCCAGCCTCCGCCTGCCCCCCAGGGCTGGGCGTGGGCCTCTGTAGGATTTGCAGGCCTGGGGCTGGCCCGTGTCCCTGCTCTGGTCATTGGCTCTGTCCCCAGTGGGCCTGCCTGCCCGGGCACCAGCCAGTCCCTCAGAAGCCCATGCGTGTGGCCCTGTTTACTAGAAAGCGCCCTGGGCCGGTGTCCCTAGCCTCGTAGGCCACCCTTTCCCCCTCCCCAGCCCCTTCCCTCTGGGGAGTGTTGCTATGGCAGCCGCACTGTCGGCCTCTGGGGAGAACCTGATCCACCAGTTTGCTGTGGATGCCGGTCGGCCCAGACAGTGGAGCCTGGCTCCGCCCTGAACAGACAGACCCACAGGGTCACTACACACGGGTGGCACGGCCGCCCCGGCCCTGGCTACAGGGTGGAGGAGGGAACCACAAGCTTTATAAATAGAGGCTTTCTCTCCTCTGCACGCCCACCCCCTGCTGTTGCCATCCTGCAGGGAGCAGGCCTGGACTCCAGCATCCTCCTGCCAGGAACAGGGAGGCAGGGGCCATGGAGGGTACCTGCCCCTGCCGAGGCGGCAGCCCCTGGTGGGAGTGCCTGTTGATTGTGGGGTGTTTTCCTGGCTCGGGGGGTTGGGTACTGAACAGAGCCTGGAAAGCTGGAGCATCGTGGTAAGGAGAAGTTATGGCACTGGTGCAGGTGGCGGCAGCAGCAGGCCGCGGAGGGCTGGGAGCCCCAGAGCGGGGTGCGGGTACCGCTAGCAGGAAGAGCGGTAATAGTAGGGTGGGGAGGCGGGGTCGGGAGCCTAGGGGCTGGGGGAGCAATGCTGAGGGGCAGCGGCTCCTGAGTGCCCAGGGAAGGGCTTTAGAAGCTGGGGTGGTGATGTCCCCACACTGACTGTATTCTCTTGGGTGCCACTGGGAAGCCTGAGGGTGAGATGGGTCTGGCTTGGAGCGATGAGGCGTGATGCAGCCCATTGGGGACCGGGCAGGAGAGAAGATTCTGCGGCAGCCTGGGCCAGCTGGCCCCGGAGGGGAGGGAGGTGTGGGAGGCGGGACCCTGTTTGCCCCGACGCCCAGCCCTGCAACGAGAAACCCGAACCCTCCCTGGTCCATAATTGATGGTGCTGAGCGGCTCTGCTGCCTGGACTCCCTGCAGCCTTGGACTGCTTCATGCCGCGAGGCCAAGCACTGAGTCCTTCCAGGAAGGGTCCTCAGACCACACCAAGCCCACCATCATCGGGCCTGGGGTAGGGGTGACCCTTTATCTAGCTCCTGCAAGTCTTCACCCTTGTGGTCATGTATGGGTGCTGCTGCCCTCGGTGGTACCCATGTGACCTCCTAGGTCCTGGGTGTGCCCTGATAGGCTGGTGGCAAGCCCAGACCACCCACCCTCTTTCCCTCCCCAGGTGTTCCTGCCCACCAGCTGTATGTGCGTTGGCGGTGCAGGGGCCCAAGGACTTGAGCCAACCTCCACTGCTTTCCCAGTCCGTAAGCAGGAGCTGGACTGAAAGTAGAGCCACTGGGACTAGAACCAGTATCCAGGGGATGTGGCACTGCAAAGCATTAATGACCTTGTTCAGCCAGCATGCCAGACCCTGGGGTGCTAGGTGTGCCCTCAGCCTGTGGCCCAGGTGCTCTTGCTAGCCCCAGCTCTCAGCTCAGTGGGGGAGCCCCACCCCCATCCGAGGTCCCAGAAATAACTCTAGAATCCCGCCCCTCCCACTAAGGGAGCCTGGGGCTTCCCTCATATCCCTGTGTCTCCCAAGGTCCATTTCCCCTACAGGGGGTACCAGATTGTGAGGCCAGGTGCATGCTCAGGGGGGAGTCAGGGAAAGGGGTCATGATCCCAGGCCCAGGTTCAGCTACAGAGGGCCCCTCAAGGGACACCCCAAGGCCTGCAACAGGCCTGCCAGCCTTGGGCATGCCCTGGGCATCATGTGCAGGGCAAAACCCTTGACCCTGTCACCTGCCTTCTAGGGGCAGAAGCAGGGTGTGGGGGACAGAGGAAGCGTCCTCCTTCCCCTCCTCCTGAGCGCCTTCCACCCTGTACCCCAATAGTTCACGGAGGAGAAGTTCGGCCAGGCTGAGAAGACGGAGCTGGATGCCCACTTTGAGAACCTCCTGGCCCGGGCAGACAGCACCAAAAGCTGGACAGAGAAGATTCTGCGGCAGACGGAGGTGCTGCTACAGCCCAACCCCAGTGAGTGGGCACCAGCCGGGGGCTGGGCTGGGGAGACTCAGAGCCGGGCTCCCTGGGGCTCAGGCTGTTGTCTCCCCACAGGTGCACGTGTGGAGGAGTTCCTGTATGAGAAGCTGGACAGGAAGGTCCCCTCGCGGGTCACCAATGGGGAGCTGCTGGCTCAGTACATGGCAGAAGCGGCTGGCGAGCTGGGGCCCACCACCCCCTATGGTGAGCGGGCCTTCCCAGGCGACCAGCACGGTCGGCCTGCTGTTCCTACCACCTTCTGCTAGCACCTCCGATCGTCGCCCGCCACCAACCAGGCTGAAGCTGGCCGCCTGCCTCCCCTGAGCTCATTCTGAATGTGCAAGGGGATGAGTGAGATTGTATCTTTTCCGGGAAAGGTAGTTACACAGAAAAAGATAGACAAAGAGTGAAAAATCTCCCGTCAGCTGGATCACTCCGCAAATGGCTGCAATGGCTGGAGCTGAGCCTTGGGCCATCCTCCACTGCCTACCAGGGCCACAGGCAGGGAGCTGGATGGGAAGTGGAGGAGATGGGCACGAACCGGTGCCTATAGGGGATCCCAGCGCATGCAAGGATTTAGCCACTAGGCTATTGTATTGCTCCTCCCCCAAAAACTTTCTAAAATAATCCTATTCCTTTTATTCTGAACCTTAGCTTCCCAGGGCCCATCCTGGCGTCAGCGTGGGCCCCTGCATGGTCAGAGAGGACTGAGACTCCTGTAGCCACCGGGGCCTGGCCAGGAAGCATGGGAACGGGAGGCACAGCTGGAGTTGAGGTGCTTGGTGCGTCCGCCCAGCTGTCACCCCAGGGGCGTGAGGGCGCTGCCGGCTGAGGGTGGGCAGGTAGCTCGGACTGCCTCGCTCCTAAGTGTGCTTGGCCAGGCCCGCCCCACCCCCGATGGCTGCCCCCTCCCGACCTGCCTGCACCGCCACTCTGGCTCAGCCACGTGGGTTCCGTGGGTTCTTCAGAACCGAGCCGCAGCCGCCCTGGAGCCCGAGCGGGCGGCCTCCACCTGCAGGTTCTCTGCGTTTTCTGGAGTAGATGCTTCTCCCTTTGCTTTTGGCCTTTGATCCACTCAAAGTTCAGAAATGGCATTTTTGGCAATCCCAACCCCCCCCCCCACCTTTTTTAAAGATTTGTTTATTTTTATTGGAAAGGCAGATGTACAGAAAGGAAGAAGTAGAGAGGAAGATCTTCCATCCGATGATTCACTCCAAGTGGCCGCAACGGCCAGTGCTGCGCCGATCCGAAGCCAGGAGCCAGGAACTTCTTTCTGGGTCTCCCATGTGGGTGCAGGGTCCCAAGGCTTTGGGCCGTCCTCCACTGCTTTCCTAGGCCACAAGCAGGGAGCTGGATGGGAAGTGGAGCTGCTGGGATTAGAACTGGTGCCCATATGGGATTCTGGCACGTGCAAGGCGAGGACCTTTAACCATTATGCTATTGTGCCAGGCCCACCCCCTTTTTAAATTTACTTATTTATTTTTTATTTGTAAGATAGAGAGGTGTTTCTTTTTCTTAAAAATTTTTTTTTAAATTGTAAAGTCAGATATACAGAGAGAAGAGACACGGAGGAAAATCTTCTGTCTGATGATTCACTCCCCAATTGGCCATAATGGCCTGAGCTGAGCTGATTCAAGGTGAGGAGCCAGGAGCTTCTTCTGGGTCTCCCACGCAAGTGCAGGGTCCCAAGGCTTTGGCTGTCCTCGACTGCTTCCCCAGGTCACAAGCTGGGAGCTGAATGGGAAGAGGGGCTGCCAGGATCAGAACCTGCGGCCATATGGGATCCCAGCTCATGCAAGGCAAGGACTTTAGCTGCTAGGCTACTGCGCCAGGCCCAGAGGTGTTTCTTATATCCACTGGTTCTTTCCCATCCAGTATTACAACAGCTGGGTGGGGCCAGAAGCTGCAGGTCTTGCCCACAGGTGGCAGGGACTCATCGTCCCCAGCTGCCTGCCTGGGTACACGTGAGCAGGAAGCGGGGTCAGGTGTCAGTGTGGGTCCCAGGCACTGTGCTGTGTGTGGACAGCATCCCCGTCTGCCCCTGCAGCTGGGGGCAGCTCCGGCATTGGTGTTTGCTGAGCTGCTTTGTGGGACCCCATCCCCACTGGACACCCTGCTGCTCGGTAGTCACCCCCTGCTCAGCTGCGACCCGTTCCGCAGGGAAGACGCTGCTCAAGGTGTCCGAGGCCGAGAAGCGCCTGGGAGCGGCTGAGAGGGACTTCATCCACACAGCCTCGCTCAGCTTCCTCACGCCGCTGCGCAACTTCCTGGAGGGGGACTGGAGGACCATCTCGGTGAGCAACCCGGCCAGCTCCTGCCCTGGGCCCTCGGCTGCCCAAGCTCTGCACCATGGTGGCTCACCTTTCCCGCCCCTCCTTCCGGCCCCCAGAAGGAGAGGCGGCTTCTACAGAACCGACGTCTGGACCTGGATGCCTGCAAGGCCCGGCTGAAGAAGGCCAAGGCTGCCGAAGCCAAAGCCACGGTGTGTGTCCCGGTCCCCTCCTGGCCCCCGGCTCTGCTGGAGCTGGGGTATGCGGGGGGCCCAGTGTGGCATGCCTCTCTTCGCCCTGAGGGGGCTGGACTAGGCTAGCCACTCAGGTGTTTCCTCTGGTGCCTACCCCAAGGGAACTTTGGTGGCCCCAGAACTCAGGGTTGGGGGTTCCCCACAGGCCCAGCTAGGTGCAGGCGTCCTCTCTCTCCCCCAGCAGTAGCTGGGACTCTCGCCTCCTCAATGCTCCCTGGATGCTCCCCACCTCAGCCCGAGCATGCTCCTGCTGACTAACTCCCCCACCTACTGCTTCCCCGCCGGGCCCCCACCTCCCCACGCTCAGGCCTCCCTCTCCCGGCCCACAGAGACCTGCTCAGCCTGCCCAGGCCTAGGGACATGGCCTGGGCGGATGGGCCAGGCGGGGAGCGCAGCTCCGAGGTCAGGCTGTAGACGCTGCAGGCCGCCATGTTCATTCCCCACCGAGGAAGGTCCCCAGTCTTCGTCCTCCCAACCTGTGAAAAGCCATGGAGCCCTAGGTTGCCCAAGGGTCTGCAGAGCCCCTAGCAAGAGTGGTGGGTGCTCAGCTCCGGCAGTTGTGTGGAGGCCAGACGAGGACGGCATGGCCAGGGCGACCCCACGTCAGCAGCCGCTCCTCCACCAGCCAGGCCTGCGTCAGCACCGCCTTGCCCCTGCCTTGTTAGGCCAGGCTGTCCACTCTAGTTAACCTGTGGGCAGCCCCCGGTGCTTTGCAGCCACATGTAGGTGCCAGGGGCCTTTCGCACGGGCTGGAGGGCACTGTGTGCCCTTTGTCCACCCATGTACCCCCTCTTCCTGCCGGCCGGGACTCCTCTCCTGCCTGCGCTGTGGACTAACTCTTTGTTTTTGTTCCTTTCGTTCTGCTTTGGGTAACATGGCTCAGTGTGAGGGAGATGTGAGTATATGTGTCCCACGTGCTGTGCTGCTTCTGGTCTCCCAGGGACCACCTGCCACAGTCCAGGCCTGCAGGCCTTTTGCAAGCAGCTGGCCTCCTCGCAGAGCCCCTGCTGTGGGGAGTCTGGTTTGGGGGTGCAGGCCTTGGAGCCTGGGAGGCAGCTTTTTGCAAATGTTGACAGCCTGTCTGTCCATCCATGCATTTGTCTGTTCCCTCTCATTGTGTGAGCAAGGGCCTGGGGCGGGCAGGCTGTGGGCGGGAACCTGTGGGCCTAACTGGGGATGGGGCACACCGAGCCAGTGCCATGTGCTCCCTGGCACGCCCACCTGCTGGGGCCTTGCTTGGCCATTCTGAACCATTACATGTGCCTCATCTGCAGGTAGCCAGCCTGGGCACGGGGGTCTCCATGGTGTTGGTCCCACTCCCCCATATTCTGGGGCTGGGCCTCTGCAAGCTACCCAGGGAGACCCCGGGGCAGCCTCCTGGCCTTGACCCCCAGCTCCAGCCCCAGGTGACCCCCTCCCCTTCCACTGAACTCTTCCCTGCCAGACGGTGCCTGACTTTCAGGAGACTAGACCTCGTAATTACATTCTCTCGGCCAGCGCCTCCGCGGTAAGCGCCCCGCCCCACCCCCGCAGGAACCTGGCACTGTCCACAGGCTTGGGAAGCAGCCCCTGCCTGTGTGCCCCAGCGCCTCAGCATGCTGAAGATGGCACCTTGGGCAGCTGCACACAATAGCCCTCTCCCCTCCCTGGGACACCCAAGTGTCTGCCTGGCACGCTCACCTCCATACGCCCCATCTCCGAATGCCTTCTCTACCTTGTAGCCTCCTAGGCAGGCACTAGGAAACAGGTAGCCAGCTGCTCTGCAGCACTCAGAGGGTGTCGGGAGGTCTGTGCAGGCATGGGTGCCCAGGTGGGGCCAGCACACTGTCAGGGCCTGGGCCCCAGGCACGTGCTAAGTGGTAAGGGCAGCAGTGGACAGGCCTGGCTTGGGGAGGTGTCAGTCCGGTCGGGGTCCATGTTTAGCTTTCCCTCTGCCTATTCCACGACACTGCCCCTCCCGAGTGTGCCCGAGTCCCTTGTGCAGCCACTCTGTGCTGCTAGGCAAGGAGCTGTGTGTGCAGGCTGTTCCCCTAGGGGGCCTGGACGGCTGGGTCTGCCGTCTCCTGAGTTGTGGCTGGGGAGGGGGGTCTTTCTCCTGTAGGACACTGCCCGTCCCCCTCCCCGGGCCGAGCGGAAGGAGCAGCAGCCTGGAGGGTGGCGGCCGCCCTGTGGCTTGTTTTGGCCACTGGTCCCCAGTGCGACCCAGGCCCGAGGCTGCCTTTCCCTGCCGGAGGACAGACAGGTTCACACACATCCCGCCCCCAGCCAGGATTCTCAGGCCCCGCCCAGACGAGAGGGCTGATGCCAGCAGGACTCCTCCAGCTGTCCCCTCCCTGCATGTGGCATGCCAGCCCCTGCTGCCATGCCCGGCCTTGTGCCAACCCCAGCTCCTGGGCAGGGGGATGGGCAGGGCAGGGTGGGGTCCCTGGGCCCCAGCTGCCTCCCTGCTGACTGTGCTGTGTGGTCTCTGCAGCTCTGGAATGATGAGGTAGACAAGGTGAGTGGGGCTGGGTGCTGGGAGTGAGGGCTGGGGGCCCAGGCGTGCCTGCTGCTGTGGGCTGGGTGCCAGCTTGGGTTGGCCTTGCATGCACCAGGAGCTATTGTTGTCCCTCTGTGCCCGAGCCCTCTCCACGGGGAGTCACCCCACAGCAGTCGGCCCTCGGGGCATCAGCTGGACATGGGAGAGGGAACGTTGGCTGCCATGGCTGCCCGTGGGAATCCTTGTAGGACACCGATGTTCTGAGGGCTCAGGGCTTGCGGGGCACAGGGTCCGCTCGGGCCCTGGGTGGGAAGCCGGTGTCCCATGGCACTCACCTCGCACTGCCCACCCACCCAGGCTGAGCAGGAGCTCCGAGTGGCCCAGACCGAGTTTGACCGGCAGGCAGAAGTGACCCGTCTGCTGCTGGAGGGAATTAGCAGCACCCACGTGAGTCTGCCCTCTACCCCTAACCCGCTCCTGAGTGGGCCTGCCACCAAACACCGGGACGTTGGGAGTTCTCAACCCCTGGGGGCCTCCTCCCCACAGGTAAACCACCTCCGCTGCCTGCATGAGTTTGTCAAGTCGCAGACAACCTACTACGCACAGTGCTACCGCCACATGCTGGACCTGCAGAAGCAGCTGGGCAGGTGTGGACAGGACCCGGGTCCCCAGGGTGCATCGGGTCAGGGTGGCTGGCTTTGTGGGGGAGCACAGGGACGGGGCGGGGCCATCTCACCTCTGCCCACTCTGCTTCTCCTCCTGCTGCCAGTTCCCAGGGCGCCATGTAAGTACCTGGGAAGGCGCTGGGTGTGGGGGACACCCAGGGATCTGGCCTGAGACCCCCACCCCACCCCCACAGATTTCCAGGCACTTTTGTGGGCACCACAGAGCCAGCATCCCCACCCTTGAGCAGCACCTCGCCCACCACTGCTGCAGCCACCATGCCAGTGGTGCCTTCAGTGGCCGGCCTGGCCCCTCCGGGGGAGGCTGCACTCTGCCTGGAGGAGGTGGCTCCTCCGGCCAGCGGAACCCGCAAGGCCCGAGTACTCTACGACTACGAGGCGGCTGACAGCAGTGAGCTGGCCCTCCTGGCTGATGAGGTGGGCCTGGGGCAGTGGGGCAGAGAGGGCTTGCTTAGGATGAGCACTAGGTGTCGCTGACCCAGGTGCTGAGGGAGGAGCGGAGGGGGCGGGGGGTTGAGGCTGAGGAGTGACAGCCCAGGTGTGCACACACCCCAGTCTGATTCAGCTGTGGCCAGGGCCTGAGCTGGCCTCTCCGCCCTCCACAGCTCATCACGGTCTACAGTCTGCCTGGCATGGACCCTGACTGGCTCATCGGTGAAAGAGGCAACAAGAAGGGCAAGGTCCCTGTCACCTACTTGGAACTGCTCAGCTAAGCACCCCCTCCTGGCCTGGGCAGGAGAGCACACGGAGCAGCCCAGCCACCCAGGCCCCTGGTCATCTTGCACAGAGGGAACCGGAGGCTCTTCTGCCAGTCCTGCTTCTGACCCGTGGTTTTGGAGCTCGGACCCTGCCTGTACCCCAACACCCCAACCCCCAGCTCCTGCTACGGAGGGAGGGGCCCTGGCACTCAGTGGAGCAGCTGTCAAGTACCTAGGAAATTGGGGGAGGGAGGGGTGAGGACATTCTTGTTTGCCAAACGCCGAGAAGGAAAGCAGCAAGGATGGCAGTGCTCCCCAGGAAGGGACAGCCCCCAGGAGGGGACAGCCTGGCAGGAGACAGGCTGGGTCGGGCTGGAGCTGGCCTCTCCCCCACCTCACAGCGCACGCCAAGCTGGCGGCTGCAGCCTCAGCCTCTTCACTTTTTACCGGATATTTTTACTTCTGCCTGTCTGCTTGCTCTCAGCTGATGGCAAAGAATAAACCGTGCTCCGTGTGCACGTCGCCTGGGCTCCTGTTGGGGACGACGGTTTATACGAGCAGGGAGCCAGGGCCTCACCCAGGGCCTGTTCCTCTGGCTGATGGTGACACTCAGACTCTGTAGGCTCCCAGAAGCAGGGGCCAAGGCCGGGGCTGTATTCAGGGCTCTGGGATGCTTTCCTGTTCGCCCCTACCAGGTGTGCCTGGGCATCTGCCCATGGCCTTGCCCAGCACACACAAGAAGCGTGGTCTCCTCAAAGCAGCAAACCAGCTGAGGGCCTAGCAGGCACTCTAGCCCAGGCAGCCTTGTCTGAGATGCCCGCCCCTGGGGAGCCAGGTCCCCAAGCTATTCATAGAGAGACCACATCTAGTGACAGGCATAGCCAGCTGAGGCAGGACCTGGGCAGGCCAAGGAAGGGAACATCCCAGGCTGGGGAGCCTATCAGCGAGCAGGGTTCCAAGGCACCATCAGACAGCTGTGTATGAACAGCATTTATTATCTGTATAAATAGACCACAGTGTTACCAAAAAACCGCAACAACAGATCCTGGAAAATGTCTTTCAACTGAGGCACCCAGCTCTGCTCTGGACGGCTGGGACTGGGGCTGGCTTCCCTGGCTGGCAGCTTGAGGAATGTTCTATGGAAAGGACTGCCCCTCCTTGGCATCCAAGAAAGCCGAGTGAGCACAGTGGACGCATGGCTCCCGTCCTGCTGTTGACCTCTTTATGCATTACAAAAATAGCGTCAGCAGGCGGGTGGCAGAGTCCTGGCGACTGTGGGGAGGGTGGTAGTAGGCAGTGGCTGCCACCCTATCTCTGCACGTGCCGGACAAAGGCCTGTACCAGCTGGATGAGTGGCTCCTGGCTCTCGGGGCCGCCCTTCGAGGCAGAGGTGGACTTGCCCTGTGGTGAGGGCAGGACGCCAGCAGCAGGAGAGCTGGGAGCTCCACGGCGGAAATAGCGCGAGAGGCTGGAGAGCAGTGTGCTCTGCAAGAAAAGGCCACCTGCTGAGGCCCAGCCCCCGCAGCCCCCCGCCTGGCCCCACGGGGCTCCTCCCGTCTGCCCAGCCCTACCAGCTCGGAGCTGAGCTCCTGCTTCATGCGCTGTTTGTCTCGAGGGTGCACAGCCGGGTCCCGCAGGTAGCGCATGGCCTGGGAGATGAGCAGGTAGAAGCAGTTCTCCATGGTGAACATCAGCAGGGACCTGGGAGCAGAGCGCTGTCAGGGAGGCCCGGCCGGCACAGCCCCTCAGTCAGCCCAGAGGGAGGCCTTGCTCACTTTAATGTCTTGGTGCCTTCTGCCTGCGTGCCGAGCCCCACGGCCTGCGGCAGGGGCTCCTTCTTCTTGTCCAGCTGGAGGAAGAGAAGCAAGCTGAGAATCCCAGCTCAGTCATGGCCCGCTGACAGCGTGCCCGACTTGGCAGGGCCTATGCTAAACAGCTTCCCGGTGACCTCATTTCCTCCTCACAGTGGCTGTTACAGGAAGGTTGTCAAGTTCATCTTAGGTAGAGCAGCAGGAAGGCTGGATAAAGTGCGCAAGGTCCCTGGGAAGGGGGAGCCTGGCAGGCAAGAGCCAGGTGGGGGCCCGCATGCGACAGCCTCGGCTTACCTCCCCGAGCATGTTGAGGGTCACATTCACTGTGGCCAGGAGCGTCCCGAAGGAGGGGGCCACTTCCGAGTCAAAGGTGGGAGTAGTGAAACTCAGGGCAAAAAGGAAGTTGTATTCAGCAAGATCCAATGACTGCAAGGTGAAGAAGCATGCTGCACAGCCTGGCCGAGCGCCTGGGCAGGCTGCACGGCACGGGGGCTGCGGCACGGCGGGTACCTGATCCAGCAGGATCTGGCAGACATCGGGGGTGAAGTGGCGCAGGGCTGCCAGGGTCCTGCTGAGGATCTTGAGCAGGCCATACTGGACTGCATGCAAGGCGTGCTGCTCCGAGGCTTCAGGGTCGGCGGCAGGCTGCTTCGAGGGGCAGGAAGGGACGGCAGTGGAGGCAGTGGGGGGTCGCTGAACTCGAGGTGCAACCGCTGAGGGAAGGCCATCCCCATTTTTGTTCTGGGGAGAAGGAAATGAGTGTAGGCCAGGGAGCTGGCGCGAGCGGCCTGGGCGGGCCCCCGGGGGGAGGGGCTACTACCTGCAGGTAGTGCTGTAGCATCTTGCGGCTATGCAGCAGGGAGGTGCAGGCCTGACACAGGTAGCCAAGGTTGACCTGGGACATGGCGG
This sequence comes from Ochotona curzoniae, assembly GCF_017591425.1. Classification (NCBI taxonomy): domain Eukaryota; kingdom Metazoa; phylum Chordata; class Mammalia; order Lagomorpha; family Ochotonidae; genus Ochotona; species Ochotona curzoniae. Next base: position 4,640,024 of record NW_024467106.1, read on the forward strand.
GGAGACGGAGCGCTCTAATGGCTACAGCCCTGGGCAAGCCAGGAGACCCACAGAACACATCCCTCCACCCGCCCTGCCTCCAGGGTGCTCCTCCACCGCCTCTTCCCATCCAAGCACTCCAGCCTGCTGGTGCTGGGGCAAACCCTGGCTCCCCAGGGCTCCAGCCAGGACCGACTCCCTGGGCCTCAGAGTGTGGCACACACCAATATCCTAAGGAGGGAAGATCATGTCTTCGTATGACAGAGAAACAGGCTCCGAGGGAAGTGAGGTGAGTCAGCCAAGCTCCCCGAGCCAGTAAAAGTCACAAGCCAATGCCCAGGGCCTCTATTCCCCACGGTTCTGAAGCCAGGTTTAGCTGGCACAGGCCCTGCTCGCGAGTGAGCCAGCTGCCCTGCATCGTGGAGGGAAAATTCCAGCAGGGGCAGAACAGGGACAAGCAAGAGCCAGAAACCAAACCCTGCGTGCTTGCCAAGCTGAAGACCCCTGGCTCAGCAATGACCGCTAGCCCACACCCACCGGAGGGGCCCTGGGCATGCCCATGGCCTCCCCGGCATCGGAAGGACTCATGTCTGAGGCCTTACCTGGATGTCACGCATCAGTTGTGGCAGGTGGAAGTGCCACTCCTTCATGAAGCTGGACAGCTGCAGGATGAAGCCCACCGTGTGGTCAGCCTCCTCCAGGCAGGCCAGACTCTGCACCGTCCTGACTGCACTGAGGCACTGGGGACAGAGGAGACGTCAGGGAAGGGCCGGCAGGTCCCCTCAGGCCCCACACACTACAGTGGCTGTGCGAGAGGTGGCAAGCCTGGACTCCTGAGGTTTCAGAGCTGAGCTGAGCCCAGCCTCTCGCTCGGCAGATGCTGAAAGGCTGGAGGGCAGCAGCCAGGGGCACCTCCGAGAGGAAGGCACAGTGGCCCACAGCCCTGGGAGGCAGGCAGCTGCTCACCTGCAGGGTTCGCTCCTGGTGGACACCCACGAAGTCCAGTGCCTCAGTCAGGAAGTTGTAGCGCAGAGTCTTAAGCAACCGCTCCATCAAGGACATGGACAGGCGATAGACCCCCGGCCACGAGGGGGCATCCAGCGACTTCCGAGAGGTGCTGGGTGCCTAGGACAGACGTTCAGGATACGGCATCAGAGAGACCTAGCCAACACAGGGCCTGGACTGGACATAGCCATGGCTGGTGATGGACAGGGCCAAGAGGGGTCCAAGGCCAGCGGATGTAGCACTATGAACATGTATGAACGTGGACATGTCACTGTCCTGCTCTGGCCCTCCTGTGTCTCCTCTTCAAGGTGGCTGCACTGAAAGACCACAGGCTCCATTCTGGGGCATGCAAGGGGTGGGGGAGATGGCTCCTGCAATGTGGAGTGGCCTGTTCAACTAAGGAAAAGCAAGGCACACAAGAGGCTGGGCGCAGAGGCTCCAGCTAGCACTCAGTCACATGCATGGGGCTTGGGAGGAAGCAGGGAGGAAAGCTGCCCTGGCCACGGGCTGGCCCAGGCACCCCCTTCAATCTGGCCTGGCACTCCTATGGTACTCCTCAAAGCTGTGCCTGGGGACCAGCTGGCGCTGTCAGTAGCTAGTGTCCCTAGTGAGAGATCCGCCAGAGGACTGGGGAGATGTACACCCAACAAGTGAAGAACACTCGGGCAGGTGGGAGCACCAGGGGAGGGGTGAGCATGGCCCCTGCAGGGCAGAGAGGTCAGGCCTGCTCTCACCAGGACGGTCACTCACCTGTCCCGAACCATTGGAGCTGAGCTGGTACACACTGACGAGAGGCAGACAGATGCTCTGTGTGACACCAGCTCCAGCCACTGCCGTGGCTCCCTGAGGGGGGAAGAAAGTGAGCCAGAGCCCGGGCCTGCAGTGGGCTCCCAGGCGTGGCCCTTTGGCCTCCAGCTGGCCTCTTACCTGCTGGGTGCGAGCCAGTGTGAGGAGCAAGTGTAAGGCGGCCTCTGCGAAATGCAGGTTCTGCTTCACACGGAGGCTCACCTCCAGGGCGGTGAGCAGGCTGGGCAGGACGGGGAGCCTGCGGGTCACCTGCAGCCACGAGTCCCCATCCTCGTCCACCTCACACAGCTCTTTGGCCAGATGCAGACCCAGAACACACACCTGTTTGAGCCAGGAAGGAAATGTGAATTAAAAAGGAGGCGAGCAAGTGGGTCAGTCTGGGCTGGCTGTCCAATCTCCCTGGTCACACAACCCTGCCTGTGTCATCCTGTCCGTAGTTCTGTCCCCCTGACCTGACAGGAGCCGCCTCTGCCTCCTCCCTCTCGTTCCACTCTGGCGTGTCGGCCCCAGGCTCCATCCAGGCACCCCACCCAGCCCTGCTGCAGCCAGAGGACCCTCACCTTAGGCTGCAAACCACAGCCACACATCTTGATCCCTCCGGGAGCTGTGCACATGCTTACATCTGTCTCTTCTACTATGCAAAGGACAATAGGCTTTATAATTTATCCTATTTCATTTTAAAACAATGCTGGTTGGAATCAAATGAGCTAATGTCAAGGGCCACAGGTCATAACTTCTAGCTCCACAACCACACTTGAGCACCGCCGGAGCAGAGGCTAGCCCCTGGAGCTCGGCCCTCTCCTTCCGGCAGCCTGTCATCATCAGTCCCCACATGTGTCCAGCCCGCAGAGGAGCTGCCACACGTTCCTCTCGCTCTCTGCTTCTTCCCAGGACCCTCCACCTGCCCTACTCCTCCAATCATCCAGGACATCCCCAAACAGGGACTTGATCCTCTCCAGATCCCGGCAGATCCTAAGCCTGGGTTCTCCCAGCACCTGTCTCCCCTGTCTGCTCTGCTACCTGGCTCTGCAGTCCCTAAGCGAAGTGACAAAGCTGTCTTGCTCAGTGGTCACCCAGAGCCAGCATGCTGGGACATGCCCTCACCCCATCACGCTGGTCCTTGTGCCGGGGCCTCACGCCGTCATCAGTCTCCATGCTGTCCTTGTCCTCTGGGGCACTGCCCGCTGCCAGGCCATGGCGGGTCTGGTCCAGGAGCGCGATCACCTCTTCCTGTAGAGTCTCGCAGACATTCAGCACCAGCTGGGAGTACTGGGGGATGTCATCAACTGTAGGGCAGGTGGGGGAGGGGACACCCTCAGCTCAACAGGCCACCAGCAAGAAACTGGGCTGCAGCAGGTGCTAAGCAGGCCGGCTGGCTCATGTGTGGGGAAGACAGGTGGAAAAGAAAAGGAGCTCTGTGGGTCGAGAATCCCAATAGTGAGAAAAGTCCCAGGAGAAGCACGTGGTCCCAGCCAGGGCGGCCCAGCAGGCTGGCTGCTGGCACGCTGAGCTGCCGCTGCCCTCACCATGCAGCTCCTTCATTTGCAGCACAGTGATGAATGCCGAGAACACCTTGGCCTTGGTCCTCTCCAGGAGCCGTGGGTCTGCCTGCAGCACTCCCTCCAGGATCTCCGTCAAGGGCCCAAGGATGTTGTCCACGGGACCCAACTCTCTGAAAGCGGTCAGGTGTGGCAGGGATGGGATGGGACAGCGACTCCAGCCCTGCTCCATCCCAGGACACCCACCTGGCTGTTTGCATGCTATGCTGCAAGGGAAGCCCATGGCAAGGCAGAGGCACAGGAGAGGGCCCTGCCTCGGCGCTCACCTCTTCCACTGCCGCAGCAGGATGAGCAGCAGGGTGCACATCATGGAGCCGAGACGTAGGCAGTTCACCGAGGTGGGGACCAGGAGCTGGGCAATGACAGAGCAGTTACCACAGGGTTAGGGAGACACCTGGCCCGACCAAGACAACCCAAGGTAGGCTAATGTTTCAGCTGATCATTTTATGAAAGAAGCTGTCGGGACCCAAGGCTTGCTTGAGTGAGGAGAGTGGCTTCCTGTGGGTAGACAGTGGGAGGACTGGGCTCTGGCCACTGAGCACCTGTGGGGTTCATGCTTTCTTCCCCAGCAGTGAGTGCTCAGAGATGGAACACGGGGCAGGAGAGGAGGATGGCAAGGCAGCAGCAGAGCCCTGAGCTGACCACCTGTGCGGCGGCTGGCCTGTGAGAAAGAGAACGCCCCCCAGGGACACTCACTAAGGCTTTGGTTCCATCGAGCACATCAAGAAAGAGCTGACGGCGCACTGTTGAGTCGGTCAGTTGCATGACATCTGGCTGCAAGGAGCAAGAGAAAGCCTTACTGTGGCGATGACGGTCATGGGACTTCTCGGCATTGAAGCTCTGGTCAGAAACAAGCCCCCCTTCATTCCTGTCCTTCCTCTGCATATAGCACTTCAAGTGCCAAGGGGTCATCCATCATCTCCAGCTTGAAGTCCACTGTTCCCCGGGTACCTGTTCCACCTGACTGGGGCTCTGGGATCCAGGCCAGGCAGCTATGACCGCCACCCTCGCGCTCACCTGACCCCCCTCTGGACCTCTGGGCCTCTGAGTCCATCTGCCTAGACGGTCCTGCTCCACAGCCTGCCCAGGAAGGCCTCCTCAGAGCAGCTTTCTCCAGCTGCCTGCTCCTCCTGCCTCGCCAGTCCACTGGTACCATACCTGGACTACTTCCTGCCCACCAAAGGGCCATAGTCTAAAACCATACTCTTCATTTATGAATTTGTTCACCATTTATCTCCCTCACAAGAGGTTGTCATTATATGAAAGACAAATAGAGACAGACTTTCCACCCGCTGGGCTTCATTCCCAAATGCTCGCCATCACCCAGAGCTGGGCCAGGCTGCAGGGAGTCCCATGGTAAGCAGCTCACAGTCATTAAGTGAATACATGAATGAGTCATTCTTTGATATTCTGGATCTAACTAGCTATGTTTCCTAGGGAGAAAAAACAAGGTGGAAGTCGGAGAGCTACAACTTGCAAGGGCTGCTTCCAGAACAAGAGTGCTCACAGCCTGAGGCAGCCCCCGGGACCACACACCCCGCCCACTGGCAAGCCTGTGCCCTCAAGCCCAATGCCCTGAGCATGTGGGCAGCCCAGCACTGGGGACACATCTCACAGAGAATGCTGAGATGCCTGAAGCAAGGAGACCTCTGAAGCTGATGCTACATTGCATTTCCCCTCAACCCAGCAGGGCAGTTTGACACGAGGTTCCTATATTCCACAGGACAGGGTCAAACCACCAACGCCAGGGACGCACGCTCCCTCTCCCTCCTACTCGCAGCAGACACGTGCAGACGGCGGCCCTAGTCTCCTCCGGGGACTGAGTCCAGGTGCTAGAACCAGCGAGAACGATGACTCTCCCAGGTCCTCAGGGGCACACAGGCCACAAAGGCCATTGCTGGGCAATGGCACGAGTGGCAGATGGAACGGGAGAGCATTGTCCATCTACCTGAGGTCCAGAGGTCACTAATAAGGCTTTTGTAAATTACATCTCCACACATCCACGAGTGTCCTGTTGGAACTGACACCTCTTGGCAAGGAACCAGTAACATTGTGACTCGCACGGTCATGCCCGATTTGCCCTCCCCCTTCAGGGGCTGTGTCCACGGGCACCCCACTACCTCACGGCTAAGAGACGGGGTGACTCACGTGGCTGGCAGCAATGATGAGCAGGGTCCGCCAGGCAGACACCAGCAGCTGGTGCTCTCCCCAGGAGGTGCAGCTGCTGCCCTCGCTGGCAGCTGTGTGGATGGCCAGGGACTTCACGTATCCTGACCAGTAGGCAAAGCGCTTCTCACCGGAGAATCTCTTAAGTGTGTCTGTTAGTGACTGGTCTAAGGAGCCCCTGGGATGCCGAGGAAACAGAACGCACGGTGAGGGTCCAGCAGACGGGAGCATGAGGGGCACAGACCCTTGCTGAGGCAGGGAAAGCAACCTCACATGGGCTTAAGGCAGCGGCTCCAGGATCACCTCCAGTGAGGGCTCACACTTCTTGCTCAACATAATGGGTTAGGCTGAGGCCCTTCCAGGGTTCCTCCTCCAGAAAATCCCGGTCACAGAGAGCTTGCTTCACAATAACTCTTTCTGACAATCACAAATGCCATCAATGGATTGGCCAGGACTCACCGGCCCTCCACAAATGGCTCCAAACCAGCTCTCTCCTCTGCCCTGGCTCACACAGCCATGTGCCCAGTGGTAGGCCACTGCTGTCTCCCCCACTGCCCGACTTTTACTGAATCTCTCCCAAGATCCAAGGACTCACTTCACGACATAGTAGATCTCCAAGCAAATGATCTTCATGATGAGGGCACAGGTTTCCAGGATGCTGGGCTGTGGAGGGAAAGCACAGCAGTCAGCATGTGGTGGAGCCTCGGGAAGGAGACAGCTGCAGGGCCACATTGCCTCCGAGCCACCCGTCAGATCAAGGCAGGCCACTTTCTTCCCAAAGCCAGACGGCACAGGGAGAAGCCGCAGGCCCGGCCCTGGGCTGGCTGGGCAGGCATCATTCTGTCCACCCCCGCCCCAGCCCGGCCTTCCCCCAGGGACTCGCAGTAGCTGTCCGGCCTCTCCTGCACCTCACCTCTGACGTCTCTGAGGGAGGGGGAAGGGTTCCAAACAGCAGACTTGTTAAATTTTCCCAAAATTTGGGCCTAGGAAAAAAAAAAAAAAAAACCACACCTTGGAAACCCCATTGTTTTCCCTCCTGCAGAGGCATCTCCCCGTCTCCAGCCACAACCCGCACGTGGTCACAGGGGCCAGCTGCTCCCACACGCAGGGAAGGGGTTCCACAGACAGCATGGCATTTCTCCTCTTAGGAAACAAACCGATGAACTCCTTCTGCTGCACATCTTTGAAAGACTCCCAAGAAGAAAGGGGAACAGAATGACTCCCAAAGCTGGCCCTTTAAAGATTTAGCTATAGATGGATGTAAGTGTGTATACATATAGCAAGGCAGAGAGAAGTCTCCCATCCATTGGTTCAGCCCGACACCGACACACGAAGGCCTGGGCCAGCTCAGAGCTGGGACCTAGGGACCCAACCCAGGCCTTGCACAGGAGTCCTGAGCCATCACCACTGTCTTTCAGAATACACCTCAGCCAGAACTCAAATGCAGGGACTCCACTATGGGCTGCAGGCATCCTAACTGCTAGGCCAAACACTCATGCCCCAGGTTTGCCTTTTTGTTCATCTTTCCCTGTGCTCTGTGAGGCTCAAGGCAACAGCTGTGGCCACTTTACAGGCATATACTGTTTATCACAAGATAATGAGCCTTGGGGTGGGTATTGTGGGACAGTAGGTTAAGCTGCCATGTGGTATGCCAGCATCCCGTATTGGAGCTATCTGCCTCCAATCCACCTTCCTGCTAACATGCATGGAAACAGGAGATGGTGGTTCAAATGCCTAATTTCCCACCACCCATGCAGAAGACCCAGGGAGGAGGTCATTAGCTACTGGCTTCGGCCTGGCCCAGCCCCAGCTGCCATGGTTATCTGACGGGGTAAATCAAGGGATCCAAGACTTCTCTCTGTGTCACTCTGCCTTTCAAATGAATGGACGAATGCTGTTCATACCAACCCAGCAGCCTAAAAGCCAGTGGATTTTCATGGGGTCAGGAGAAGGCGGGAACACAAAACCAGTTGAAGACAAGACTTCTTGGTAGCAAGATTTTTTTTAAAAAAAAGTATAAAACTCTCCTATATTAAACTAGGCACCTAGTGCTTTTTAATGCGTGTTGGGAAAAAAACTATGACCCCAGACCTCAGAGATGGGCAGTCCTACCGACAGCGAGCAGTGGGCCGAGCCCAGAGGCAGACCTACTTGGTTCTGAGGACCAGCATGGCACTGTCCCGACGGTCCTGCCACAGGGCATGTAGGAAGGCAACAGCTGCGCGATGCAGCAGGGGTGGGCACCAGTATCGGTCCTGTGGCTGTGTGTCGATGAGCTCCAACACAGAGTGGAGACAGCTCCACTCGCCCAGGCTGAATTCCTGCAAGGGAGTAGGGCAGGCTTCAGTCCCACGGCTGCCACCACAGCTGCACCATCTGGGAGCCAACCCTGGCTCCATTCGCGGTATACCTTGGAGCCGTCACTGCCGTCCTTCACCTCCAGGTTGAGGAACAGCTCGATGAGGCCTGGCTGGGTCTCCACCGCAACGGTGAGGAACTCCAGAATCATGACTTTGATGCGCATGTCCTCCAGTTTGCTGTGCAGGCGGATCAGGAAGGCATCGCGAATGGCTGCTGCATCATTGCCCAGGCACGCGTACACCGACATTGGGGCCACCTGGGGGAGACCAGGACACACAGGCTTAGGGCTATTTCAGGAAACCTCAAAAAGCTGCAGCAGAAGGGCCCTGGAGAGCCACAGGAAATGACAAGAAGGCCCAGACGTAAGGCTCTGGGCCAAACAGGACATCATCCCGAGAGCAGCCAATGGTGTCCACATTCACTAAAGACACAGCAACAATAGAAAAAGGCACTCAACCTCTCACAGTTAAATGCAAGGTTAAAAAAAAGAAATAAATACAAGATAACCCATGGGAAACTGTTTTGCCTACTGGCAATGTCAAAAAAATGATGCTGTGTCAGTGGCAAGGGTATAAAACTTGGTATCAAGAACCTGACAGCTGTGTTCCTTCCTGGAAGGCAATTTGCAGAACTCTAACAAGAACTAAACTGTCACTTATGCCTGTCCTGGAGCGGCTGTAAATAAAAGCTTACACGGTTCTAAGGTGTGCTGCAGCGCTGCTTATAACGAAGGCAAGCCGCCGGCACAGAGCAGGCTGTCTCCCTTCCACAGCAGCCACGCAAGCGTGTGCACACACAGCACTGTGACGGCAGCAGGTCTCGAAACACTCCAGGCCACGGACACCCGTGCTTGTCAAGAGGAGTGCACACTCGGACTCCTTACTGAATACAAGCGTACACCTAAGGAGCAAGCTGGAACTACGTGTGCAGGGGACCACAAGGGTCCTCAGTTTGCTCTGCTACATTAATCTACGACATTCAACTAGCCACAACAGGTGTGCATGCCACTGTAATCAAAAGACACACAGGGTGGTGTCCATGCCATGTTCCTCCGAGTCAGCCTCTGGGGCAAGGTTGTGAAACACGCCAAGCATGAAGAACTCCCCCCCTCCCCCGGTTCACTGGGACCCTACCGTGGCCAGACGCTTCAGGAGCTGAATGGCAAGTCGTGGCAACGCAGGGTCATGTTTGTGGTAGATGTACTTCGCCAGAACAGCAATGAGGTTGTTCCCGTGGGCACCTGAAGCAGCACAGGACACAGGTGAGGCCGACAGATGAGCTCCAACACAGAGTGGAGACAGCTCCAGAACAGCATTGCTGTTGCTGCCTGCTGCAGGCTCCTGAGGTGTCCCTCCAAGAGGCTCACAGGGCTGCAGGGACTGGCTCTTGTGTACGGGGGCCACAGTGAACCCAGGCAGCCATCTTGTGCTTTTACCAGGAGCAAGGGCAGAGTCAGGATTTGGGAGTCAATAGATCCAATCCATTAACGGCAAAGATACACTTCAGAGAAAATAGGTACTTAAAATCCTCATTTTCATTTCTTTCTTTAAAAAACAAAACAAAAACAGGCCTGGGATGGTGGCCTAGTGGCTTAAGTCCTCATTTTGAACACGCCAGGATCCCATATGGGCAGCAGTTCTAATCCCAGCAGCTCCACTTCCCATCTAGCTCCCTGCTTGTGGCCTGGGAAAGCAGTCAAGGATGGCCCAAAGCCTTGGGACCCTGTACCAGTGTGGGAGACATGGAAGAGACTCTGGGCTCCTGGCTTTGGATCGGCCTACCTCCAGCAGATATGGCTGCTTGGCAAGTGAAGCTTTGGACGGAAAATCTTCCTCTGTCTCACCTCCTCTCTGTATATCTGACTTTGCAATAAAAATAAATAAATCTTTAAAAAAAAAAAAAAAAAAACCTATTTCAAAGGCAAAGAGAGACAGCCGCCAGAGTTCTTTCTACATCTCACAACAGCTGGGGCTGGGCCAGGTGGAGTCAGGGCCCAGGACTAGATGTGGACTCCCACAGGTTTCAGCATCCCAATGACATGGGCCACTCTTGTTGCCTTTGAGAGCGGACATAGCTGGGACTCAAACCCAGGCACTCTGACATAGAATATGGATGTAGCAAGTAGCATCTGTATGGAATCCTGTCCCCCAAACACACACTCTTAATCAAAATAAAACTTTCCCTTCCCCGGCTCCAGCGCCATTGTCTTGGCCCCCTCCGCGCCATGAGAGCCGAGTGGAAGAAGTGGGAGCGCAGCATGAAGCGCTGCAAGAGGACGAGGGGACCAGGACGACACCGCTCACAGCCCTGCACTGCCTGCCAATTCCGAGAACCCACCTGGCTGCCCCTCCAGGGTGTCTCAGCACGCGACATCCAGACTGCGCCCCCAGTCGTGGCCTAGGGCAGCATGTGTACAGTAAGCCCTCTCTGCAGCTGTCTCGGTCGGAGGATCAAACCACAAACAAGCAAGCAAGCAAGGAAAACTTGCCCAAGGAGTTCCTCAGGAAGTACTGTGATGCTGAAGCGCACTGCAGAGAGCTGTGCACACGGGCAGGCATGGTCTCGCCGAGACACAAGGACATACCGTGCTGCGTGAGCGCCTGCTCCAGGGGGGACACCACGTTGGAAGGAGGCTTCAGCCGAATGACGTTGTTGGTGACGGAGAAGGCCAGTTTCACAGTCTTGATGAGCAGCTGGCCCTGCCCCTGGCCCTCTGCCCCATCACTAGGTTGACAAATGGAAACCAAAGCCGAGTCAGACAAAGGACCTCATTGGCGACGTGGGAGTTCCTATGATTCAGATTCCAGTAACAACCCCAGACCTCGACAGCTTTGTCAGGGCCCCATGTGACCATGTCAGTGCAACCGACTCCCCCAGCTACGTGCAGCCTACACAGGAAAACCACCTCTTAGAAAGAACAGGGTCATCTTACAGAGCTACTACGACAAGTTAAACTACACTGGCATTCTAAGAACATGCAGCCACAGCAAAGGGGGAAGGGAGCCTACCTTCGGGGCTGAGCAGCCATCACCATGTCGATGGTGTCCACGCCGATGCCCATGATGTTGATAACCGTCTGCCCCGCTTCTGTGTAGGCCAAGCTGCAGATGCAGAGGGACTGCAGGCTGGGCGTGTGGCTGCAAGACAGAGGTGATCAGCGAGCTGCCTGGGTCACAGCCGCACAGCTGGCTGGCGTGGGAAGCGCACCCAGGACAGGACTCCTGCACCTCAGCTCTCTCCAGGTGAGAGTTCCTGGGCCAAAGGCCATTCCAGGAAGCAACGTAAATGCTCATCCGCTAATGGACACACGTACTGAAACAATCCTAGCTAGTCTATAGGATAGGATGCACCAAACCGTAAAACAAGACCTATATGTGGTAGCCTCGAAACAGAGTCACAATGCAGTCAAAATCAGTTCCTTCAGGAAGGCATTCTGCACTGAATGATGGTGCCAGTGGGCGTAAAGGTCAGAGACAATGATGAACAACGTGTACACACGTCCAGGCTCAGTCCCACTGTATTTGTTCCTCTCTTTGCATAGCGAAAAATAACCAGACCAATGGGAAGCAAACCATAATCCTGCAATGACTGAGCTCTGGCCCCTGCCAAGTGAGTCCTTGGGAAGTACTGGGATGGCTTCACCCTGCTGGAGCCGGCGCCTGTCCCCGGCGAACCCCGAGCGTCAGCAACCGCCTCCGCATTACCTGCTGTGCAGCTCTGGCTCATGGCACAGGTTCAGGATAGCATGAATCAGCTCCAAGATCAGGCAACCTGGACTCAAAGAAAGCCCCAAGGAATGATGCGGCCCACACACCAAGAGAAAGCAAGCCCCAGGCCTCCCCGGCCCACGCCTTACCGATCTGCTCCCTCACTCCGTGACAGTTGTAGCGCCACTTGTGGTAGCTGGGCAGCATCTCCTTCAGCACGAACATGACACAGGGCACGAGTCCTTGGCTCTGGGTACTACCAAGCTGGCCCTGGGAGAAACCATGCTGTGAGAGATTCTGTCATTCAACATAGATTTTAGCCCTAAACACCGACGGGTCCAAAGGAAATCTGGGCAAACTATGACCATCAGTGAAAACAAGGACTGCCCTACATCACTGTGGCTCAAATTGTGGGTTCTGCAAAAAGCAACTAAAAGAGGTCTACTGAAGACGGGCAGTGAAGAAGTCGGTAGAGGACTGCTGGGACTGAAGGATGCCAGCCTGGCTGTCAGGACTGTCAGCTGTGCCAGCCTCAAGCCCAGCATGGGGACCAGCCCCCTAAGCTCCTCATCCCAACAGTACCTGCCAACGGCAGTTTGAGCTTAAAAACAGAGACTCCTTGTTTAAAGGCACTCTGTCTCCATCTTCCTCTCTTCTGCCTTTGTAAGCAGCACTGTTCTACAAGCACAAAGTTTTCTGGCCATCTTCATCTGACTCTCAGCCAACAAGGCGGGGCCGAGGTCACTCCTGTATGGGAGACTCGGAGGTTATGCCGCTAGCAAGCTGCCTCGAAAACCCTGGCATTGAAGCTACACAATATTTTTCAAGCTGAGTTGTGATACACGAATTAATTACATGAGTTGCTTAAGTTCACAACTTAAAAAAGAAAAAAAACACACAAACTATGAACTGAATAAGAAATGGCAAAGGGGCTGGGACTGGGGCACAGTGGTTGAAGCTATTGCTTTGACACTGGAATCCCATACGGGTGCCAGTTCCAGTCCCATCTGCTCCACTTTCAATTCTAGGCCCTGCCAATGTGGCTGGGAAAGCAGAGAAGAGGCCCAAGCGCTAGGACTCCTGCCACCCATGATGGGGACCCAGACGGAGCTCTGGGTTCCCGGCTTCAGCCTGCACACGCTCCAGGATTGGGACAGTTTGGGGAATGAACAGCAGATGGAAGATCTATCTCTAATTCTCTGCCTTTCAACTAAATTCTTTTCTTTAAAAAAAAAAGTGCATATTAGGGCCCATCACGGTAGCATAGCAGTTAAAGTCCTCGCCTTGAATGCACTGGGATTCCATATGGACACCGGTTCTAATCCTGGCTGCCCCACTTCCCATCCAGCTCCCCGCCTGTGGCCTGGGAAAGCAGTCGAGGACAGCCCAAAGCCTTGGGACCCTGCACCTGCGTGCGAGACATGGAAGAGGCTCCTGGCTTCGGACTGGCTCAGCTCCAGCCGCTGCGGCTGCTTGAGGAGTGAACCATCAGACAGAAGACTTTCCTCTCTGTCTGTACATCTACCTTTCCAATAAAAACTTTAAAAAAAAAAGCATATTATAGAAGAAATGTGATTCATACACTTGGCTTCTGAAGCACTGTGTGCACACCGGGATCTAATATAAAATGGTTTATAGTCAAACTATTTGCTTCACAGTTAGCACACTGCCCGTGTGGTTCTTCAGCTGTAGCTCCTAAGTTTCTAAGGAATGAATGAACTCAGCTAGGCAGCACTACAGCAGCCAGTGGCCCTTAACACATGGAATTTGCTACTCTAACTTCCGGGCGCACGAAAGCAGGAGCAGGCGCAGGAAGAGCCATCAGAACCTGTCCAGGCCGTACCTTGACAAGAGTGGTGACCAAGCGCAGAAAGGCCATCGTGACCCCGTACTCGCCCTGGGGCTGCTCGCTGTTCATCAGGAGGCTCCCGTACCCTCCGGCGTTCATCCCCTCCGCACTGAGAAAGACCACAGGGCAGAGCAGAGAAGGATGGCTCATGGCAAGGAGTCCAGAGAGCAACTAGTAACATCTGGGTGACTGATGGCCCAGTCAACATGAAGCACATCCTTTAGTGATGTACAACCACCAGAAGTTTCAAGCCCAAGAGCCGGGCTCTGCGTCACGCACGAGAGGACACTGAGGGAAAGGGGTCCCACGGACAGGGTAGCACACCTGGACCCCGGCCGATGCCTGAGCGCCGACACAGCGGTTCCCTAGGCTGGAAAGAAAACTTGCACACACCTAAAGTGGCTCCAAGTGAAAAAGAAACGTCTCTCCCCTCAGGCTTTGACAAGGAAACCACCAGAGCTGCCCCAGGACAGCGGCTCTGGATGTGCCCTCTCTTCCCCTTGTCCACACTCAGCACAGAAGAAATGGACAGAAACTTCTGTGAAATGAAGTTACACAGAGATGGCTCACCTAATCATTTGACTCATGCTGGAGACAGGCTGGGCCACAAAAGGTAAAAAGCCTGTGTGACGAAGATCGGTCCAGACCTAGGAAGAGAGGTGAGCACAGCGTCCACACAGCTCCTGGCACTCGGCACGGCCACGCGCGGCGGCAGGAGGGCCTGCGGGCTCACCTTCGCTGGGTTCCGAGCCGCCAAGACAGTCAAACAATTGACACAAGAAGCAATGACATCCACAGGTGGGGAGATGACCGTCGCTAGCCTGGTTGGAGGGCAGGTTACTCAACAAAATGAACAATGCCATTGGTTCCAAGCATCTTTCCATTCTTTTTTCTCAAGTCCCTCCTCCAACAGGGACATAAACCAGTGAAGAAGGGGTGGACTCCGAGCAACTGCATCGCGCAGCACAGGGCAGGTACCAGCTCCAGTCCCACCTCCCGCTCCCTGCCACCAACGGAGACCTGGGCTGTGTTTCAGCGCCCAGTCCCTAGCTTCAGCTAGAACATCTGGGGAGAGAATCTGATCAGAAATTCTCCGTCCCTCTGACATATACAGAGATAAAAACTAAACACGCAAGCCAACAGCTGTCATGCCAGAGCTTGCTGGAGGTGAGCACACCTGACATGAGCCCAGCTGACTGCGGGCAAGCACCGTGCTCTGCCCGGGGACTCACCGCTGTAGCAGCATGTAGATGCGGGACGTGATGGGCAGGAGGCAGTCCGCTATGGAGAGGTCGGTGCTGATGACCCTGTGCACCAGATCAATGATGGGCTTGACCCGCTGGCAGTGCTGAATCACATCTGGGGAAAGACAGTCTAGGACTTAGGGCAAACGCCCCTTTCAGATTATGGCGTAAGCAAAACCAGACAAACCCCAATCTTGTGGCTCCGAACTGGATTTTGACATTCTTGCACTGTAGGCCCTCGTCCCTCCCACGGCCATGCCTCCCACAGCGGGACTGCACCTGCAGTGGACACAACGTGCAGCAGCATCTCCATCTCACAGGTGAAGAGGGTCCAGCTGCTGTACGAATACTCCCAGCGCACCAGGTAAGCCCGCTCATCCAGCATGACTTGGCCCACGGTGCCCTGAGGGATGCGAAGGTTGGTGGGACCACCTGAGGGGGGAAGAGAAACAGCTGCACCACTTGAGGCCGAGCAGGACGAAGCACTTCTTCCTGGCACCGGACAGCCATGTTTAAACACAGGGATCCACAGACCTTTTCTGAGGAGCTGCAGTTCCTACAGCTGACTCCACTGAAGCAAAGCCTCTCCTGCCACCTGGGGAAGCTGAGCACAGAGGATGGCTCTCCATGGCAGTGACAGCCCCAAGAGGCCCATCCCGGGGACAGCAGGACCAGTCAGCCAGTCATGATGACAGGAGGAGCAAGAGTCAGGCTGTGGGCTGGCATCAGCATGGTGCCTTCAGCTACCACCTCAGATGCTGGCACCCTGCATCACTGCCACTTCAAGGTTTGCCTGCTCCACTCCTAACCCAACTCTCTGCTAATGAGTCTGGGAAAGCAATAGAGGATGGTTCAGTGCTTGAGCCCCCGCTGCCCTGACTTTCCAATAAAAATAAATAAATCTTTAAAAAAAAAAAAAGTATGCCAGATGCTGTGGTGTAGTGGGTAAAGCTGCCCCCTGCAGGCCAGCCTCCCATACGGGTGCTGGTTCAAGTTCCCAGATGCTCCACTTCCTATCCAGCTCGCTGATGGGTCTGGGGGAGCAGCAGAGGATGGTCCCAGGCCTTGCCCCACCCCGCACCCACCTTTGGAAGAAGCTCCTGGGTCCTGACGTCAGCCCCTCATGGTCACGTGGGGAGTGAGCAGCAGATGAGAGGCCTCTCCTCCATCTCCCCCTCTGCCTCACTCTGCCTTCCAAACAAACCCTGACACATAACAAGCCAGCATGCGGTGGCCTTGTCACACGCCGGGGACACACAGCGCAAGGCGGGAACCGACCCCGCACAGGAGGGAAGACATCATGACCTTCTTCTAGAACTTAATCGGGCATAATCTGTTCCGAAAGTTTTTAATCACTTTTTTTTAAAAGATTTATTTGTTTTTATTGGAAAGGCAGATATACAGAGAGGACACAGAGAGATCTTCAGTCCTCTGGTTCGCTCCCCAAGCACCCGCAATGGCAGGAGCTTTGCCAATGCGAAGCTAGGAGCCAGGAGCCTCTTCCAGGTCTCCCATGTGGGTGCAGGGTCCCAAGACCCTGGGCCGTCCTCCACTGCTTTCCCAGGCCACAAGCAGGGAGCTGGATGGGAAAGCAGGACTGCTGGGATTAGAACCAGTGCTATATGGGATCCAGGCATGTGCAAGGTGAGGAATTTAGCCACTAGGCTATCATGTCAGGCCCCCGATTCTGATTTTCTGTGGTTGACCTGCTTGCCCATTTCTCAGGCTGCAGGTGAGCAGCACCAGCACAGGCACGCTCGGGCACAGCGGTCAAGGTTCAACACCGACCGGCCCATCTGCAGTGAATCTCTGTCCCTTTCGCCACGAGCTCCCCGCTGTTCCCACCCTGAACCCCAGGCACCCATCAACTTCCTCTCTGTCTACGCCAAGCACTGCATGTGAGCAGTCTGGCATGGTGCATGTCTTTTCCTGACTAGCTGATTCACTTCACATGTCTTACTGTAAAGCATGTCACAATTCCTCAGGCTGAATAATATCCCACTGTATGTACATGCCGCATTGTGCGTAGCGACTAATCTCTCAATGGACATCCGTTAAAATTTTTTTTAAAAATACTTGTTTTTATTTGAAAAGCAGATTTTCAGACAAGAAAGACAAGTCTTCTAACCACTGACTCATTCCCGAAATGGCTGCAAAAGCCAGAGCTGAGCTGAGCTGAAACCAGGAGCAGGAGCCTGCACTGCAGGGAGCTGGATGAGAAGCGGCGCCTGCGGCATGCCGGCAGTGCGAGGGGATGGGGAGTCCGTTGAGCCGCCGTGCCAGCCAGCCTTTCTAACATTCCGACTGTGTACATGTCCTACCACCCAAAAATATCACGCTGGGAACTATCTGCCAAAAAAAAAAAAGGCACCAGTATGTAACAGTGTCTGAAACCGAGTGGCTTGTTTTTGTTTTGTTTTTTTTTAAAGATTTATTTTATTTGAAAAGCAAAGCCACAGAGTAAGAAGCGGAGAGCGGGCAGGAGAGAGATCTTTCATCCTCTGACCCTCTGATGGCTGTAATGCCCGGGGCTGGCCCGGTCCAAAGCCAGGAGTTTCTTCCAGGTCTCCGATACTGAGTACAGGGGACCAAGGGCTTTGTACCATCCTTGCTACCTGTTCTTAGGCTATTGGCAGGAAAGTGGATCAGAAATAAAGCCTTTGACAACCCAGTGCCCACATGGGATGCTGGGCCATAGGAGTAGGCTTATTCTGCTACTCCAAGGCAACAGACCCGGATAATATGGTATTTTCTATGGTGGCAAAAACCCTGCTGCTTTAAAGTTCTTTAGGGGGCTGATGCCAATTCAGGTTTCCAGCTTCCCCACTCCCGATGCAGTTCCCTGCTGACGCACCTGACCTTGGAGGAGGCCTTTACAATTTAAAGAAAGAAAGAGGGCCCGGCGGCATGGCCTAGCGGCTAAAGTCCTTGCCCTGAACACACCAGGATCCCATATGGGCGCCGGTTCTAGTCCCAGCAGCTCCACTTCCCATCCAGCTCCCGGCTGGTGGCCTGGGAAGGCAGTCGAGGAAGGCCCAATTCCTTGGGACTCTGCACCCGTGTGGGAGACCTGGAGGAAGCTCCTGGCTCCAGAGCACCGGCCATTGCACTCACTTGGGGAGTGAATCATGGGATGGAGGATCTTCCTCTCTATCTCTCCTTCTCTGTATATCTGACTTTGTAATAAAAAGTAATAAATGTTTAAAAATAAATAAATAAAATAGATAACCAAAAAAAAAAAATTGAAAAAAAAGAAAGAAATAGTAAAGAAATAGGAGAAAGGACATTTACCAAATTCTCAATATTAACTGAAGAAGACAAGATTAAAGAAAGTCCAAGTTTTAAAGACATACTTCCAGGTCAATTACTTTGTTGCAACGAACAGTGGAATGATATTTTCAAAAGTAAAGAAGAAAATCTCACTCATCAGTCAGCACACAGAGCAGAGGGAGGAGCGGCAGTGACGAGGCTCCTCCCAGGGAACCTTTCTCTTACCCAGGGGATAAAGGAGTTTGGGCGTCTGCCGCCGCCACAGCGTGCCGTCTTCATGAGAGAGGACGTCGTGGGGTTTGTGCTTATACAGTTCATTGTAGAAGGACATCTTGTCCAAGAAACTGTACACCTGCCACGCGCAGAGACACACAGTCAGACCCTGGGCACGGACACAACGGCCAGGCGCTGCCGGCCAGAGCACGTGCTTCTCTGGGGAAGCCTTCCGGAAGGTGGCCCTGCCCCCGGGAGCAGCTGTCCTGTCCACTGCACGGCCTTCACGCGCCCAGTGCCACACGCCACGCATCATCTGGCGATCACCCCTTAGTCTTCAATCTGCTGTGTGCTTCTAGCTGTAGATACACCACATGCACTGGCACAACAGGGAAGATGCTTCTGGGACAGCCACATCCTACATTACACAGCATAAAAGTTGCTATCCATTTCTGCTTTTAATTTCTTTTAAGATCTATCTTATTTTCATTTTGAAAGGTAGCATTACAGGAGAGATAAAGAAATTTCCCTCCAATGGTTTACTTTCCAGAAGGTCACAACAGCCACAGCTGAGCCAATTCAGAACTAGAAGCTAGGAGCTTCTTCCAGGCATTTCCCATGCAAAGCCTCAGGGCTTCGGGTCAGCCTCGCTGCTTCTCTAGGCGATCTTCAAGGAGCTGGATCAAAAGTGGAGCAGCCGGGACATGAACTGGTGTGTCCACATGGGATGTCAATGTCGCGGGTGGAGGGTTATGCTACTACACCACCACACCAGCCCTTCTGCTTCTAATTCTAACTTCTTGCTAATGCAAACCCTACGGGCAACAGGCAACGGCCCGAGCACTTTGGTCCCCAACACCCACATGGTGAGAGTCAGACCTGGACTGAGGTCCTGGCTCCTGGCTCTGACTTGTCCCAACCGTGCTACATATTAGGTACTTGGGAAATGACCTAGTGAATAGATTTTCCTCTGCCTCTTATATCTTTGCCTTTCAATCAGGGCACTACATTTTTGCATTTTTAACATCCCTCATTCAGATTCAGACTAACTCTGGCATTAACAAAAGTTCAGCCCGGAAGGTACAACGGAACCCCAACGAGCGCTCCAAGTATCTCTCCGCTCCCTTTGAGGCACCGACCGCACGCCTTACCTTTTTGGCAGTGGACTTGCCAGACACGAGGGCTCGGAGTAACTGCAGGAGCGGGGAGAGGAGGTGAGGGAACATCCCACACACACTGTCCAGGATGATGCCGAGGCCAGAGGTGGGTTCCTGCCGAGAGAGGGAAGTCGCTGTGGGTCCTGCGGCCCAGCCGTCACTGACCGTCTAGCCTCACTACTCCCTCAGGCACACGGTCCCCTTCCTAAGCCACTGGAAAAGGACATTAGACAACTGTTTGTCAGGGTCCCCACTGAGTCACTAAGACGACAACACTGCTGGGGCAGACAGGCGGCGCAGCTGCTCAGATGCCACCCAGGACACTCTCCTAAACCAAAGCGGTTACATTCCCAGCTCTGCTTCCAGCCCAGCTTCCGGTCAGCAGCCAAGGACGGCTCAGGTCCTGCGGATTCACACAGAAGCCCGCGCGCAGAACTTCTCAAGGACCAAGGCCAGGCTGCTGTGGCACGTGAGCAGTGAGCCAGCAGCAGACACAACATGATGGCCCACTGAATGACGTCTGGACCACAAAGCCACCCCTCAGAAAAACGAGGGCAGCACACACAGGAGTGCAGTGCCGCCGCGCACAGGGAGACTCGGACCTGCTCGCCAGCCACACGGGGGTCACTGCTAGGACAGGCCCTGGTGAGGATCACTCCTCTCCCAAACCGCGTCCTCACTCACACATCAGAATACTACAAGGACTGGTAACATAGCTACAATCCTCTAGGAATCTTGTTTTTAAGATTTATGTATGGGCCCGGTGCAGTGGCCAAGCGGCTAAAGTCCTTGCCTTGAAAGTGCCTGGGATCCCATATGGACGCCAGTTCTAATCCCGGCCGCCCCGCTTCCCATCCAGCTCCCTGCTTGTGGTCTGGGAAGGCAGTTGAGGATGGCCCAGGGTCTTGGGACCCTGCACACGTGTGAGACCCAGAAGTTCCTGGTTCCTGGCTTCAGATCGGGGCAGCACCGGCTGTTGCGGTCACTTCGGGAGTGAATCATCAGACAGAAGATCTTCCTCTCTGTGTATCTGACTTTCCAATCAAAATAAATCTTGCCTTGGCACCCTGCACTCGCATGGAGACCTGGAACAGGCTCCTAGCTTCCGATTGGTCAGCTCTGGAAGTTATCGCCATTTGGGGAATAAACAAGCAGATTTATTCCCGTCTCTCCTTCTCTCAGTAAATCTGATCTGTCTTTCTTCTTTAAGAAGAAGAAAACGAAAGTGGTGGACACAACAACTGGTTAACTGGTTGACGATGTGGGCAGGAGACCGATGTCAGGTGGAAGTGGCTCCCGGCTTGGAGGCCCTGGCTGAGCGAGCCACAGCTGCAGGCCGCACCTCTCACCAGATTTGCTGGAAGCTCCAAGGGGAAGACACACAGCATGGAGCACACACTAAGTGACCAACGCGCTGGCCCACGGGAGTCACAGCACACCGCACCACACTTACTGTTCCCCAGAAGAGTTCTGGAAGAGAAGGGTCTGCCAAGACTTCACAGGCTGTGTCGATCACATCCTGTTGGAGAGGGGAGAGAAGGGTTCACTTTTCCTGGCTATATCAGTCTACTTTCTGGTTCAAATAAAACCACCAATAAACACCTTGATATGGTATGTGAGAAAGAATTCTGAATTTAAAGGGTTCACACTTAACCAATCTAGAATATACGCAGTGTTGGTTAAATGACCCTTTAAACCCACCTCTTCAAATTTCGTCTATAAATGAGGACAACAAAAGCAGAAATACTCTGCTTTAGTGCGTGAGTGAGCCATCAATTCAAAATGCTACACAGAGCGGACACCGCATGGCGTGACTGGCTTGGCTCTGCTGTGATGCCTGCAAACACACGTGGCTGTCAGCCGGAGCCCTGCTGCTTTGTATGCAGTTCAGCTGCCCGAGTCCCTACATCCCCCACGAGGGACCCTGGGGAAACTCCTGGCTCCTGGCTTCATCCTGGCCCAGCCTCAGCTGCTGCAGCCATCTCAGGAGTGAACCAGTGGATATAAGGTACCCCTCTCTCTAACTCTTTCTTTCTGTCTGTCTCTAACTCTTTCAAATAAATAAAGCTTTGGGCCCGGAGCTGTGGCCTGGCGGCTAAAATCCCCGCCTTGAACACACCAGAATCCCATATGGGCGCCAGTTCTAATCCTGGCAGCTCCACTTCCCATCCAGCTCCCTGCTTGTGGCCTGGGAAAGCAGTCGACGATGGCCCAAAGCCTTGGGACCCTGCACCCACATGGGAGACCCGGAGGAGCTCCTGGATCCTGGCTCCGGATTGGCATAGCATCGGCCGTTGCACTCACTTGGGGAGTAAATCATCGGATGGAAGATCTTCCTCTCTGTCTCTCCTCCTCTATGTATATCTGACTTCGCAATAAAAATAAATAAATAAATCTTTAAAATAAAATAAATGCTATGTAGATCAGGGTAATCCCCTAGTCACGCAGTGGCTAAGACACCCACAACCTGCACAGGAGTCCCAGGGCTTAACCTGAGCAGTCTCCTGGTTCCTGCTACTGCAGACTCAGGGGATGCTGGTGACAGCCGGGGCGAGCTCTGGTTAGCACTCCGGAGATTTGGCTTCCCCAGTTCCTGGTTTAGGACCCTAAGCAGACCACTGCACGCACGTGGGGGCAAGCTAGCAGATGGGAACTGTCTACCTATCCCTGCCTCTGTCTCTCAAAGCAACACATTAAAAATAAAAATTTTTTTAAAAGATTTATTTTATTGGAAAGGAGGATATACAGAGAGGAGAGACAGAGAGGAAGATCTTCTGTCCAATGATTCACTCCCCAAGTGAGCACAGCAGCTGATGATATGCCGATCCGAAGCCAGGAGCCTCTTCCGGGTCTGCCACGCAGGTGCAGGGTCCCAAAGCTTTGGGCCGTCCTCAACTGCTTTCCCAGGCCACAGGCAGGGAACTGGATGGGAAGCGGGGCTGCCAGGATTAGAACTGGTGCCCATATGGGATCCCAGGCGTGCAAGGCGAGGACCTTAACCACTGCGGCACCGCGCCGAGCCAAAAAAAAAAAAAATTTTTTTAAAGCTATGTAAGTCAAAGGCATTACTAGATTTTTCTCAGCAATAATGGGGAAGCTTTTTCTGCCAACAGTCACTTGGATACAATAATATTCTTTGTGGGCCACTTAGAATTATCATAAATTAGGCGTTGGCATTCTAGAGGAGCAGGTTAAGCTGCCACCTGTATACCACATGGACAACCTTTCAACACTGGCTGCTGCACTTCTGACCTAACTCCCTGATAATGCACCGAGGAGAACCGTGGAGGAGAGCCCACTGCTCTCGCACGGGAGAGCCACGGCCATCTGCTGGCCAGGCCAGGCTGTTGCAGCCACCAGCCACTCCCAGTTTGGAGCCAGCTCAGCTCTGAGCATCGTGGCCATTTGGGCAGTGAATCAGTGGATGAATGGTCTCTGTCTTGCACTCCACAACTCTTTCAAGTAAAAACAAACCTTAAAAAAAAAGGAGCTAAATTAAAACATAGCTAATATGCTTCAATCTGTGAGTTCACAGTCAAAGGAAAGACACTGAAAAAGTAAGTGGGGGTAAACATCTTTTCTATAGCAATGTTCAAATGGGCCTGGCACAGTAGCCTACTAGCTAAAGTCTTCACCTTGTATGCACTGGGATCCCATATAGGTACTGGTTCATATCCCAGCTGCTCCACTTCCCATCCAGCTCCCCTGCTTGTGGCCTGGGGAAGCAGTCAAGGACAGCCCAAGGCCTTGGAACACTGCACCCGCATGAGAGACCCACAAGAAGCTCCTGGCTTCCAAACAGCTCAGCTCTGGCTGTTGAGGCCACTTGGGCAGTGAACAAGTGGATAGAGGATCTTTCTGTCTCTTCTCTCTATAAATCTGACTTTCCAACAAAATGAAATAAATCTTTAAAAGGAGAGAAAGAAATGTTTCTATGAGCAGACAAAACACAAAAGACAGAATTCAAACAGTGGTATTCTTAAGCCTATGAATTAATAAACTTACACAATGATTTCTAGTGGCTGCTAACATGACGAATGTCACACACCCGTCCCAGAAATGTCTCATTTTTACAAACTGTCACAGAGGGGCCAGTTATGACACCCCCTGCGATGCTGGAATCCCACCGCGCCCCAGCTGTTTTTTTAGTGTGTATTTATCAGCTGCGAGAATGCAGCAGACACACTGCAGATGAAGCCCAAGCCTACCAACAGCACACACACTGTGACCCCACCTGCAGCACACTATGTTTGTGAGTGTGCATTTCCTGGTTTTTCAAAATGAATACATATCACATATATAGCACTATGAAAATGAACAGCAATACCCAAATCAACAGGCACAGGGAGCTCCTGCAGGGATGAGCCTGCACGGCTCGCCAGGGAAGCCAGCCTCAGGAGAGCCGGGCACTGACCTGCTGAGGGCCCAGGGTGTGCAGCTCCAGCGAGGTCAGGACGAAGGACAGGAGCCCGTAGACACACATGCACGCAGTGCTGGTGGTGCACTGTAAGAGCAGAGGCGGCAGTGAGTCCCTCCCCGCCCACAGCGCCTCCCAGCACATCCCATCACTCAGGCACCAGGCTCATCCACAGGCGGGAGAGCAGCTGATCCTTCCTGACTCACAGGATCAGAACCCAGATGGATAAGGAAAGAAAGAACCGCAGGCGTTATAACACACAACAGTAAAACCAAAAGTACTTCCAAAGGATCCAAGCGTGTGGCCAAGAGAAGCACGACCAGCACGGACATCGGTGCTGAGCTCATGCTCCGAGCTGCCTCCCGACACTCCCGGTCCGACACGCACACCTGCCCAGCCGCCCATCTATGTAGTGCGGGCAGTGCCACGGCCTATGTCCACCATCACACTACACACAAAGCGCCCATTCCTCAGTTGGCCCATCGCTCCCACGCAGGCCCTGGCAGCCACAGTTATGTTCTGTGGAAGTCACCTGTGACACCAGCATCATTGCTATTGTCCTACTGTCCACGGTTCTGTCTGCCCCTCCTCATCCTCAACCTCCGACAGCTGTAGACTCACATTATTTCCCCCACTGGCAAGCGAGCGGAGCAGTCGGGTCAAGTACTGGAACACATTCTGTTGGATGGCAGTGCCTCCCAGCTTGCGCACCACAGCACTGCACTCTTCCGGCTTCAGGGTGTGACGGAGGAGAGCCCAGGCCAAAAGCACTGGGGCATGATGGGGAATGTCCCCAAAGGTCAACATCAAATGGTCCATGTCCTAACAAAAGGAGGAAACACACTGGTGTCTTTCAACAAGAAGGGTTCAGATCGCTCCAGCAGGGACAGGTACCTGGTGTGGCATCTGGGACACTGGCAGGGATGCCAGCCTCACACAGCAATGGATCTGGGTACGGGTACTAACTCCTCATTATGGCTTCCCATCAATGCACAGCAACACAGGTCATCAACGGCTCAACTGCTGGGTTCTCTAACACCCAAACAGATTCAGTTCCTGGACCCATTGTGCGTCTGGCCCAGCCCCGCTTTCATACGCATTTGTGGAACTAGTAGATGGAAGATGTCCACTTCTCTGCCTCTCAAATCAAGAAAATAAGTAAAAATTTTTAGAATCCTTCCACAGGATTCTCTGTCACTCACAGGCCTTGTTCTCGGACTCTGCTAGCTCTCTCACACACCTGCAGCCACCTCACTAACAAACCCTGCTAGTACTCTTCCCTTTACCCATCAGCAATACATATTCAAAAGGAGACAGTGGAAATTTTGCCTTGCTCCTTCTTGAATTTTCTGACTTCCCCTCCTTTTCCTCCTGATCACCCCACCTCGATGCATTTCCTCTTCACTCACAGGTGTCACCCATGCAGACAGGACCCAGGGCTTCGTCCTTGCACCGTTCTCCACGAGCGCCAGTGCTCCCCCACACACGGAGCCACCGCCTCTGCACAGATGACTGACAAATGAGACCTCCCGCCACATCTAAACTAGCTAACCCCGGAGAGCTCAGCGTCTCGTCGGCTTTCGGCTAAGAGGAACGTGATTGTCTACAATCGTGTGACACAGCTGTTCCCAGTTCACCTGGCAAGTCAGTCCGTCCCGAGCAAACTGGTGTAGCTCCCTCCTGTCATCCAGGGCACACTTATGCAAGGACTCGATGTCCATGCCTTCCACCAGGATCAGGGCACTGAAGTAGCTGGAAAGAAAAGCAGGACCATGGCTGCAGGTGCTTCCTCAGCCTTGGTGGGTGTACACTCAGCTAACACATAACACTTCCCCATCAGGAAAGTATTAACATGTTATTCAATACTGCCTTTTCATAGACAGGCTTCTAAATCCACTACCTATTTAACACTGGCAGCACATCTGACCAGCCACTTTGCAACCACCTGTTAGTCATATACAAAGCTCTGTTGGGGCTCGGTGTGGTGGCGCAAGTGGTTAAGGTCTTCGCTTAGCACACCCGGGATCCCATATGGGTGCCAGTTCTAATCCCGGCAGCCCCGCTTCCCTTCCAGCTCCCTGCCTGTGGCCTGGGAAAGCAGTCGAGGACGGCCCAAAGCTTTGGGACCCTACACCGGCTTCGGAGACCCAGAAGAGGCTCCTGGCTACGGATCGGCATAGCATCGACCATTGCGCTCACTTGGGGAGTGAATCATCGGATGGAAGATCTTCCTCTCTGTCTCTCCTCTCTGTATATCTGCCTTTCCAATAAAAATAAAATAAATCTTAAAAAAAAAAAAAAGCTCTGTTGATCACAGTGGGCTGAGCTAGCCCAGCACTGTATGTCTCCACAGCCTCCACTCCCATCGGACCCAAAGAAAGCCTCTGAGTTCTCAACTGGGAAATGCAGCTTGCCTGAGCAAAGAGGAAACAAACTGCAGACATACAAGTGTTGATAAACAGAAAAGCCTGAGAGACTCAAAGCTCATAGCCTATGGCTGGCACCAAGGCACAGCAGGTACAGCCACTGGCTGAACTGTTGGCATGCCATTTGGACACCAGTTTTTGTCCGGACTATTCCATTTATGATCCAACTCACTACTAGCCAGAGAAAAGTACCAGAGACGGCCCAAGTGTTTGGGTTCCTGCCACCCACATGAGACTTGGAGGAAGCTCCTGGCCTCAGTACAGCCTAGACCTGGCCACTGTAGCCATCTGGTGAATGAAGCCATGGATGGAAGATCTCTCTGTGTCCCAAGGTCTCATGAGAACCTGCACGACTCAGCTATCGCTCCCTTCTTAGCATCCACACAGTGCCTTGCCTATAATAGCTGCTCAACAAATTCATGTCTATTTAGAAGAAATTCAGTTAAAGGAACAAGATGATAGCTTTTTTTTTTTTTAAAGAGAGTTTTGTTCCTTGTATGATGCAACGTGCTGGCACAGCCATTTCTTTTCTAGCTCACCTTTTCCCCTTCGTCCATCAAACAACCAACAGTACCAATGCTCTACCACTCTGAAGTTTTTGATGCTCAGTTCATTTGGACTTACCCAATCCGATCGATAAAAGGATCCATAGTCTCATCCACTAGATGCCTGTTGATTTGCCGACTACCAAAACCTTGCTCTTTAAACATCTTGGTGAGTACCAACAGGTCACTGGGTGACATCTCAAAGTAGGCGTAATAAAGGAAGATGATCTCCAGCAGCATGCACTGCTCCCGAAGGCACTGAGCAAACCAGCGAGACACCTGACGCTCAGTCTGCGCAAGTGGGAGAGAAAAGGGCCGAGGTAAAAAGCATATATGAAAATGTTCAAGTTATATTAAACAATGCATATGGTAACAAAAATGAAAAAAAATTACAATGGAGTGAAAAGGCAGTTTCTGTTGCCCTGTAACCACCCGCTCCAAAAGCAGCCAATCCTTGTGCCTCTTTCACCACGCCATATGTGTTCACGCATCAGTGCACGCTCAGCCCACCCACCTCTGCCACACGTACCTATACTACGCATCACGTGGCAACTTACTATTTCCACTTAATATCTTGAAGCTTACTTCCTAGGACAGCAGACTCCCAATTTTCTTCTTTAATTCCTTTCTCAGCTACACAATAATCCATCATAATATCTAAGCCAGTCCCTTTGTCACCTATAATACTACATGTTACCACTGTACATAAAAGGCTATAATTATCTTATTCATCCCGTTTGTATGCACATTTAGGTAATTGCCAAAATTTTATTAACAGAATCATACCATATAACTGGTAGACAAAAAACTAGCAACACATAAAAGATCCCAACAATATTGAGCTAGCTAATATTTATACACTAGTACACTCCACTATTGCCAAACATACATTCTCTTCCAACACAGATGGCATATTCATTCACCAAGAAATATCATATTGTGGGAAAGCAAATTTTTAAAAAATATTGCAGGGGTGGGAAGGGCTGACATTCTCTCATAGCAAGTGAAGACTCCACCCGCTGCACTCTCATCCCACATGGGCACCAGCTAAAGTCCTGGCTGCTCCGCTTCCGGTCCAACTCCCTCCTGATGCACCTGAGACAGCAGTGGAGGACAGCCCAAGCCCTCGGGTCCCCGCACCCACGCTGAAGATCCAGAGGAAGCTCCAGGTTCCTGGTTTCAGCCAGGCCCAGGCCCGGCCATTGCAGCCATTAGGGGAATGAACAAATGGATCAATGATATTGTGTGTCTATCATCTGGTCACCACATTCCATATTGTTTAATGCATTTTGTTTTCTATTTTTAGTTTAAAAAAAAAGTATTTGTTTGAAAATCAGAGTTAGAGAGAGAGGAAGAGGCAGGAATACCTCCCATTTGCTGGTTTGCTGTCTGAATGGCTGCAGTCCAGGGCTGCACCAGGTCGAGCAGGAGTCCGGAGTTTCTCTGGTTCTCCCACACAGGCACGAGGACCCAAGCACTGGGACATCACCCCGTGAGTTAACAGGGAACTAGATCAGAAATGGAGCAGGCTGGGTCTGGAACCAGTGCACATATGGGATGCCGGCACTGCAGGTAGCGGCTTTACCCACTATGTCACAGCACTGGCCCTTTTAACACATTCCAAAGTTCAATTACTTTATTTTATTTTGCTTTATTGTAATTGCTTTTTTTATTTGCAAGATGATTTTTTTTATAAATCTTTTTTTAAAGATTTTTATTATTTTTTTATTGGAAAGGCGGATATACAGAGAGGAGAGACAGAGAGGAAAATCTTCCGTCCGATGATTCACTCCCCAAGTGAGCGCAATGGTCGATGCTATGCCAATCTGAAGCCAGGAACCTCTTCCGGGTCTCCCACGCGGGTGCAGGGTCCCAAAGCTATGGGCCGTCCTCGACTGCTTTCCCAGGCCACAGGCAGGGAACTGGAAGGGAAGCGGGGCTGCCAGGATAGAACCGGCGCCCATATGGGATCCCAGGCGTGCACGGTGAGGACCTTAACCACTGTGACATCGCGCCGGGCCCGCAAGATGATTTTTTTTACGGAGAAAGAAGGAAACAGAGAGGTCGGTCTTCAATCTGCTTGTTCCCTCCCCAAATGGTCACAAGAGCCGGAGCTGCCAGGAGCTTTTTCCCAGTCTCCCACACGTGAGCAGGGGACCAAGGCTGCAGGTCATCCCGCACTGCTTTCGTAGACCAGAAGGAGAGAGCTGGATGGAAATTGGAGCAGCTGGGACATAAACCGGCATCCAGATGGGACGCCTGCACTTGCAGGTGGAAGACTGCCTGTTACACCACCACACCAGCCCCAAGTTGAGTCATTTTAGATCCTGGATTGACTTAGGAAAGTTACCATCTTATTGCTAGTTTCTTCTTGCTGGCAAATTTTCTGGGAGGACATCAGAAATCTATATTCTGTATTCTGTATTATAAATCATTTTTTCTCTCTATTAAATATTTTAACTAGCTTTTTTGTTTTGATTGGTATGTTTTAATAAGAATGTGTTACTACTCTCCAAACAAAAAAAAAGATTTCATTATAATCTACATTTAGAAACCGGCTTGGGATTTAGGATTTTAAAAATTGGCTTAACTCCACACACATTATCAGGACTGATGACAGGGACAGGCAAGGAGGCACAGCAGGTTAAGCTGCTGCCTGTTTAGCCCTCATCCCACACCAGGGTGCAGGCTTCATTTCCAGCCACCTATCTCCAAATCCCGTTTCCTGTTAATGAGCCTGGAAGGCAGAAGACGGCAGGTGCTTGAGCACCTAACCAGGTGGGAGCTGCTGTGGCTCGGGCTGGGCACAGCCCTGGCTGCTGTGGCCACTTGGTGTATGAACAAGCAGTTGGAAAATCTCTCTCACTTGCCTTCCAAATAAACAAACACATATTTTGTAAAAACCAGAAAGGGACTAGAAAGATGAGACCTTAGGGTTTAGAGTTCCAGTAATCACTAAAAGAAAATACTTGGGAAAGGAAAGGACAGGAGCTGGATGAACAAAGCCAAGACAAAAGTCCACAGGAACCAGCCGCTTCAGTGCGGTGGTCAGCTCTGACTGACGTGACAGACTTACTGAACTAGAGCCACCTGCACTACTGTGAGGGAGTGAACGAAGCCCACGGCCGCACAGTTCTGCTCGAGGAACCCCCACGTACCATGAGGGTGCCGTGGGTCTCCCACGTGGGTGCTTCAGTCTGACACAGCTCTTCAAACTGCTGTCTATATTTTGAAACCAGCTCCTTCTCCAACTTATCAACACAGTCTGCGTATTCGACCTTAAAAAGAAAACCAAACAATAACATATGTGGAATAAAAGGTAAAACAGTCAAATGATTATGGAAAGCAGAATTATTTTAGACGGTTGAGTGACACAGGGATGAAATGACCTTACCCTGTATGGGTGTCGTTCATCTTGGAAGTAAGTAAGAAGGTGTAAGACACAGCGCAGAACACAGGTTCTTTCTTCATAGTAATAATCTGCAATCTGGGGGGACCCAAAGACGGGGATCAGTCACTCCCCAGGCACAGAGGGTAACTCACCATACATTTTCTGGCGATCACCACACCTAATTAAAAGTGTACATGGAAAAGTCAAATTTATGAAAGCAATCACAAATGTGAAACATAATAAATTAGGCCAACAGAAGCTATATATCTTCACAGATCAGGATATAAATCAAGTGATATAATTATGATTTAACAAGCTCCAAAAGTTTTTTCCAGGATTTCTTAGGGCACAATGACAAGCAAAGTACCTGAAACCAAATACAAAAACATCACTAACATACATTCTATTGAAAAAGTTGCTGGCGAAGAATGGGAGATACAGGACCCGGACAATCAAATTAATCCTATTGGACTGAAATATTCCTAAGCCCGTTCTCGTCCAGTTGCGGAAGCAGTGTGCGGGGCAGAGCCCTTGGTGGCGACCAGTGCATCCAGTGGTTCGCTTCACAGGGCACCAGGAAGCTTCTCCACAAGGAAGCGAGCACTTGAGCAACACAAGTCAACAGGCCACACAGGTGCACAAAGCAGGTTAAGAGCTTTACCTCCAGGAATGGAAATGGGGCCTGACACTGACCTTCAAGATTAAGGCCTGGCTCTGCCGTTCGTCCTGCAGCACCACCTGCACGAGAAGAGAACTCTAAGGAAGCCATCCTCCAAGTGAAACCTCCTACGCCAAGTAGCAGTTCCAGCCCAGCAGCTCTTTGTTCAGGACCATCAGCACAGGGAGCGCATGTCCCTTTATCAGAGTGCTGGGGCTTGACTGGGCTCCTCCCACATGCATGGAACCCTGGACTGAACCTCTGGCCCCCAGCTCCGACCACAACTGGACCCCCGCCAAGCCCCAGCCTTTCTAGGCATTTAGTGAATGAATTAGAGCTTCTATATGAAAAATAAAACTCAGGTGCTGGCAAGGGTGAACAGCCTGCAATGCTAACATCCCGTGTGAGATGGTTTGCATCCTGGCTATCCCACTCCCGACCCACCTACCTACTTACGGCCCTGGAACAGCAGCAGAAGATAGCTCAACTCCTGAGGACCCTGTACCCGGAGAAGCTCCTGGCTTCATTCTCCCCAAAATGCCCCCGTTACTATGCTCTTCAAATAAATAAATACTAAAAGAAAATTTGGGCCTGGCGCAATGGCTATATAAATCCTCACCTTGCAAGCCTGGGATCCCATATGGGCACCGGTTCATGTCCCGGTTACTCCATTTCCCATCCAGCTCCCTGCTTGTGGCCTGGGAAGGCAGTACAGGACAGCCCAAAGCCTTGGGCCCCTGCACTCATGTGGGAGTCCCGGAAGAAGCTCCTGGCTTCAGATCGGCTCAGTTCTGGCTGCTGTGGCCACTTGGGGATGGAACCAACAGATGGAAGAGCTTTCTCTCTGTCTCTCCTTCTCTCTGTAAATCTAATCTGCCTTTACATTAAAAATAAATAAATAAATCATTTAAATAAATAAACAAAACCTCAAAAAGAGAAATTCAGAGCTGGTTTTGTGACACAGTAGGTTTAGCACCCTGTATCAAAGCAGCCAGTTCTAGCCCCACTTACTCCTCTTCCAATCCAGTTCCCTGCTAATGCACCAGAGAACACAGAAGATGGATAAAAACTTGGGACCCGCCACCCACGTGGAGACAAGGATGGAGTTCTTCATTGCTGGCCATGGCCAGAGCTGGCTTACATAACCACCTGAGGAGTGACTCAGCAGGTGGAAGGTCTCTGTTCCTCCATCTTTCTCTTTACTCTGCCTTTCAAATAAATAAAGCTTTTACTAAAAATTTAAAATTCAGGGGTGGTACCATGGCATGCTGGGCTAAGCCTCTGCCTGTGGTGCGGGGACCCCACATAGACACCACTTCAGGTCTTACTGCTCTGCTGCTGGTCTTCCTCCGTTAATGGCCTGGGACAGCAGCAGAAGATGGCCCATGCACTTGCCCCTGTGTGCACATGGGAGACCCCGAAAATCTCCTGGCTCTTGGTTTGGCCCTGGCCATTGTGGCCACCTGGGGAGTGAACCAGTGGATGAAGTTCTCTGTCTCTGTCCCTCCCCCTCTTGGTAATTCTACTATTCAAAGTAATAAAATAAAGCTAAAAAAAAAAAAACCTGAACTGTGTCAAAACTCTAGATTACCCAAACCATCAACAACAAAAGACAGAGGCGCCCGAAGCGCCGGGTGCAACCACAGACCTTGAGCGAGTCCCGAGTGCCCCTGTAATCCTCTTGAAGGTAACAGTGAAGTAACTGCACACTCTGCTCTTCATCCAGACCCTGAGGCACACACGTGAAGAACAGCGATTCAGCTCAGAAGCCAGACTAGGAATCAAGCATTCTAAACTGTGCTCTGAGATGAGCACAGAACCTCAATGAATACAATCCTTGGAAAGATTTCACATAACGTAACAGGTTTAACGCAAACAGGAAAAGAGCCAGTTAAGTGACGCACAATTACACCTGCAACAGCTGTGCTCCTTTGCCAAGTCCGAGGGACATCGCAGCGACCAGCGCTGCGGGGCAGTGCATTAGACCACTGTCTGTGAGCCAGCCATCGCAAACAAGGGCACCCGCGGAAGTCCTGGTTGCTGTTCCCATACAGCTACCCAGTCACGGGCCTGGGGCACCAACAGAAGACGCCCCAAGTCCTGGGCCCTGCACCAAGGTCCAGGATCCAGGCTTAGGCCTGGCCGGCCACGGCTACCATTTGGGGAATGACCCAGTAGCTGATACCCAGCTACCCAGTCACCCAGTCTGCCTCTCCCTCTCTCTGTCACTCTGACTTCCAATAAATAAATGTTTATTATGATTTTGATTTTGAAAGGCTCGTTCCATCTTCAGACAATAAAGGAAACTGTGACGGCCACTGAGCGAGTCCAACAACTGCTCCCGTGACAGGTACAAGAGTCACCAACACTCGATGGAACCCGTCAGTCAACTCAGTTTTCAGCAACACTAAGAATAAAACTCTGCACGTCCCCTGCAGTAATGTCTTAAATCCGAGCTGATTTTACTTACCAGAAATTTGCTGATCCGTAATCCCAGCTCCTTCAGGGGAGAGGCTACGTCCTTATTAGCTTTCACTTTTTCAGCTGAACTTGAACTACAAAACAACAATCATTTTCTCACTCTCATTGACTAGGGTTTCAGATAAGTCGCACTTTCTCCTGTTCTTTCAGTACTTACAAAACATTAGATAACACAAATTCACCTCTACTTTAAAACACAGAGTTGGTTAGCTGTAGCTCATAAAAAGTACGTGGTGGGCTTTTTTTTTATACTCTAGTCATGTATATTATTGTGTACATTTTAAACAAAGGGCCTTCAGGCATCCTATTCTCCATGTGCCAGAGTCAAAGGCACAAGCAAACACTATGGGGTGGGCTTTGTGGCATAGTTTGTAAAGCCACGACCTATGATGCCAGCATCACATTGGGCGCCTGTTCACATGCCAGCCACTCCACTATTTTTTTTAAGATTTTTTTCATTTTCATTGAAAGGTGTACTAACAGAGAAAAGAAGACAGAGAGGTTCTCCACCCACTGGCGCATGTGCCTACCAGTTAAGCTGAGCCAATCCAAAGCCAGACACTTCCTCCAAGTCTCCCGCGTGAGCACAGGTGCACAAGCACCATCCCCACTGCTTCCCCAGGCCCTCAGCGGAGAGCTGGATCGTAAGTGGAGCAATCAGGACACAAACCAGCATGCAAATGGAATGCTGGCACAGGCAGGGGGAGAATTAACCTGTTGAGCCAGTGCGCAGGCCCCTAGCTACTCCCCAAGTGGTGGCAACCGCCAAAGCTGAGCTGATTCAAAGCCAGAAGCTAGGAGCCAGGAGGCTTTTCCTGACGCAGGTGCAGGGTCCCAAGGCTTTAGACTGTCCTTGACTGCTTTCCGAGGCCACAACCAGGGAGCTGGGTGGGAAGTGGAGCAGCAGGGATACAAACCAGCAGCCATATGGGATCCTGGGCACATGCAAGAAAAGATTTTTTCCACTCACGAAAACCAGGACAGGGGCTGGGGTGGAATGGGGTGTGGGACAGATTGGATTACTGCTACACATACTGGCAAACCAGGGTAGGAGGCGGGCCTGGTGGGGGTTATTGTGGGTCGCTCCAATAGGCTGCAGCTCCCATTTGTTTATGCGAGGGCTGAGAATGTGTTGGGCAGCACCAGGCTGGACTGCAACATCGATCGATTCCAATGGAAGTTGAGGCTGAAAACAGAACCAACCCAGCAATTGCAAGCACCAGCTGATCAGGGCCATGGACTGAGCGGGCCCTGTACCTGCTAGTACATACAAGAATCTGGTCCGAGAACACCTCAGACAAAGTTTCTTTGGAGATTTCCCGAATCGAAATGGCGAACTCAGAACCCTAACCAAGAAAAGAGAGAAGACAGAACAGGCCAATCAACCATTTCGGCTATATGTTGGCAGCGAAATACAGGGCAAACGGAGACTCTATGATGGACTATGTCAATCAGTGGATTCTTCAAAGACCTCATAGTGCTTGGAATGGCAAGATTGACAGCAATTCATAACTGCTGAAATATCAAAACACTTGAGCAAGAACCTCAGAGCATACCCTACATCCGGGACCTGGGGAGGGTGGGAAATTGGGTGGGCCTTCTCCCTTAATACCCCCCTTTAAACATGAAGGAAACAATATGGAAATAATAGTCTTACCCACTTTCCTATAGCCCTTGAACCTTTTTACTCCAGTTAACTATGTAAAGATTGTCAAAAATATAATAAAAAAAAAAAGGTTAAAAAAAAGATTTTAGCCACTAAAATCTTTCAATAACAATACTTAAGATGTATTTGTTTTTTTTTTTTAAAGATTTATTTTTATTATTTTGTTTATTGGAAAGGCGGATATACAGAGAGGAGAGACAGAGAGGAAGATCTTCCGTCCGATGATTCACTCCCCAAGTGAGCGCAACGGGCCGATACTATGCCGATCCGAAGCCAGGAGCCTCCTAAGGGTCTCCCATGCGGGTGCAGGGTCCCAAAGCTTTGGGCCGTCCTCGACTGCTTTCCCAGGCCACAGGCAGGGAGCTGGAAGGGAAGCGGGGCTGCCGGGATTAGAACCGGCGCCCATATGGGATCCCAGGTGTGCAAGGGGAGGACCTTAACCACTTGCGCCACCGCGCCGGGCCCGATGTATTTGTTTTTACTTGAAAGGTAGATAAACTCGGGCCTGGTTAAAGTCCTTGCCTTGAACGCACTGGAATCTGGAATCCCATATGGGCGCCGGTTCTAATCCCAGCAGCTCCACTTCCCATCCAGCTCCCTGCTTGTGGCCTGGGAAAGCAGTCGAGAACGGCCCAAAGCTTTGGGACCCTGTGCACGCGTGGGAGACCCGGAGGAGGTTTCCTGGCTTCGAATCTAACCATTGTGGCTGCTTGGGAAGTGACTCAATGGATGGAAGGTCTTCCTCTCTGTATATCTGACTTTCCAATAAAAACAAATAAACCTTAAAAAATTAACAATAAAAAATCAATGATAAAATATGAACAATAAGAGTGCCTAGATATGATAAAACAGTGGTTATCTTCTTTTGTAAAGTTACTGATTTCATCAAGGCAGTGATGTAATCAAGCGGAAAGGGCTAATTCAAGAACAGAAAGGTCATTAGCCTAAGATGATGAAGATGAAGGTAGAAAAATTTAACAGATGTTCAGAAACCAGTGATGAGAGCAACCTGGGCCCCTCATATAATCAAACGGCATCTGGACCACACAGAGATGAGTAACTCTAGCTTTACAAGCTGTGTTCTCTTCTGAACCACATTGTTTAAATTGGTGTTTTCACGAAGAAAAGAGAGAAGACAGAACAGGTCAACCAACCATCTCAGCTATGATGGACTATGTCAATCAGTGTATTTTTCAAAGACCTCATAGTGCTTGGAGTGGCAAGACTGACAGCAATTCATAACTGTTGCAATATCAAAACCACTTGAGCAAGAACCTCAGAGCATGCCCTACATCTGGGACCCAGGGAGGGTGGGAAATTGGGTGGGCCTTCTCCCTTAATACCCCCCTTTAAACATGAAGGAAACAATATGGAAAACATACTAGTATTATCCACTTTCCTGTAGCCCTTGAACCTTCTTACCCTAATTAACTATGTAAGGAATGTCAAAATAAAATTTTATAATAATAAAAAAAAATTGGTGTTTTCTTCTGCTCATTAAAAAACAATCTACATATTTATTCCCCAAAGCCTCTCTGATCTCAAGGAGGCAGACGAAGCGAAGAGGAAGGGAGCTGGCATTATGGTACAGCAGGTCAAGCTGTCATTTCCCACAACAGCAGCACCCCATACTGGTTCAAGCCCCAGCTGCCTGCTTCTGATCCAGTTTCCTGCCAACACACCTAGTAAGGCCATGGAACTGTAATGGGGTGTAGCCATCGATGGCTGACACCTGCTCGTCATCAGGTTAATTAACAGCAGTCTGCATCCTACCCCTCCTACTTCCTCTCCATCATCCAAGTTAACTGAAGGCGAATCGCACACATTCAACCCCTCTCCAGTGTTCCTCACCATTCAGAACACCTGACAGCCAAGAACTTACTCTGCAAGCTCCAGGCACCTGGCCCCTCCTGTCTCCTATCGAGCTAGATTAGGTTAATTAGCTACAGAAAAACTTTGGGCTCTAGTAACTCCCTTCCTGCCTCCTGCACGAGGAAGCTGTGTACTGTATGGCTCTCACCCAGATGAAGATGAGAGCTTTAAAAATCCTGACTTTAGGACCCGGTGCAGTGGCCTAACAGCTAAAGGACTCGCCAGGATCCCATATGGATGCCAGCTCTAAGCCTGGCAGCCCCATGTTCTATCTAGCTCCCTCCTTGCTTGTGGCCTGGGAAAGCAACTGAGAACAGCCCAAAGCCTTGGGACCCTGAAGTCCAGATGAAGCTCCAGGCTCCTGGCTTCAGATGAGCTAAATTCCGGCATGAACCAGTGGATGGAATATCTCTGTTTCTCCTCCTCTCTGTAAATCTGATTTTCTAACAAAAAATAAGTAAAATCATCTTTAAGAAGAGGTCTCTGCCATTCATATGGAAGACCCGGATTGAGTTCCAGCTCAGCCATGGTCACTGAGAGCAAACCAGCATATGGAAGAATACTGTGCGCTCCAACAAAAATGCCATAAGTAGTCCCCATGCTGAAGGGTGTCGGGCACACCAGGGGCTCAGGATACTAACCGATACACAGAAAATCCACGGTAAACAGCTAGCATTCAGTCCTCACACAAACACAGCGGAGTCTAAATAACTAGGAACTTCACTGGAATATTTACAAAATCCTGATCACCACATATAACATTACTAATTGGATTTTATAATACTGTATTATAATACTGTACGAAGAAACTTTACTCCTTCAATAGACTGGGGAACCAAACTGGTAACCAAATTGCACCCTGACCTCCTCAGGTAGGGACAGCAGGAAGGACCCCAGGACAGCCTTCTCACGTAGGGACAGCAGGAAGGACCCCAGGACAGCCTTCTCACGCAGGGACAGCACCCCAGACAGCCCGCTTCATGCCAGGTTGCCCGAGGTAGCAGTGGAGGGAACCCTAACCAGACACGCAGAAGAGCCTTACCTGGGTGGTTTGTAATAAGAAAGCCCCTCCAGCAACCGCTGCCAATGTTTATTCAGTTCTGCCTCAATCTGATTCTGAAAAGAAAAAGGTAATTGTGTAGGTATCATTTTCATCAGACTCCATGACCCTGCTCTTTAAGTCTTTTTAATATGCATTTGTCCCTCAGCTCAGAATCCTTTCCCAGACACCAAATGATTAATGATTTAACCTTATGTGACAATCCTGATAAATACACCTTCTAGCGGCTGTACAACATTTTACCAAGTGGCTAGATAAAAATTCCTTTCATATTAAGTACTTCCACTAACCGTAATTCTTTATTCACTTATATAATTCTGTGCTTTCTAGCTGACTCTCAGCTCCGCTCACGACCCAGCCTCCTGCTATTGCGCCCTGGGAGGCACATGGGATGGCTCGCGTGACTGAGCCCCTGCCACCATGCAGGAGACGTCCATGGAGTTCCAGCTCCTGCCTCTGGTGTGATTTAGGCTCAGCTGTGTGGACAACTGAGGACCGAACCAGTGGATGGAAGATTTCTCTCTGTTGCTCTGCCTTCCAAACAGATGAAAATAACTTTTTCTTAAGTAAGGCTTTAAAGCAGATGTAATATTCACGATGTCAGTTGCAGTAAGCACAGCAGTAACTGAAGAGCTCTGTGAGCAGAGAAGGCTTGCATTTGCTCATCTGTCCCCAGATGGCCCAACAGGCCCCTCCCTGGAACTGCCAACCAGGCCCGGTCTCCCACGTGGGCGGCAGGCCCCAAGACATGGGCCAGCACCTGCCGTCTTCCTAGACGAAACGGAGCACTCAGACCTGGAACCAGAGCTCCGACACAGGACGCCAGTGCTGCAGGTGGCTGCAAAAGCCTCGGAGCCACAAAGCCAGCCGGACGTCATCCTGACACTTATCCTCAGAGGACAAGACCACCCAAGGACCGCCGGGGAAACTTCCCTCCACTGACGATGTACTTGCAGGTGTTCCCTGAGGCACAGTAACTGTAAGCTGGAGGAGGCCAACGAAGGAAGAGCACGAAAAGTCACTCGAGTACTGGCCCTGAGGCAGCAGCAAAGCGTGCATATCTGCTCTGAGAGCGCTGATGACCGAGAGTAACGCCCCCCATGAGACTCTGTTCTTCACAGACGGAGCCTCCAGAAACGCCAGCAGCAAGGCTGGGTCAGGGTCCCACACAGCCGAGGCCAGCAGTGCACGAATGCTCCCCGGGTCATGGCAGTAAGAATACACTTTCCCAGGGCCCAGCGCGGTGGCCTAGCAGCTAAAGTCCTCGCCTTGAACGCTCTGGGATCTCATATGGGCGCCGGTTCTAGTCCCAGCTGCTCCACTTCCCCTCCAGCTCCCTGCTTGTGGCCTGGGAAAGCAATTGAGGACCAAAGCCTTGGGACCCTGCACCCATGTGGGATACCCGGAAGAAGCTCCTGGATCCTGGCTTCAGATCGGCATAGCATCAGCAGTTGCACTCACTTGGGGAGTGAATCATTGGACAGAAGATCTTCCTCTCTTGTCTCTCTTCCTCTCTGTATAACTGACTTTCCAATAAATAAATAGATCTTTAAAAAAAAAAATACACTTTCCTTTCTGGCTTCAAAGCCAGTGCAGGGAGCTCTGCAATCCGAACAGCACAAAGCCCACAGAAGCCACACAGGGACGCTCCCCTTACCAGTTCTCTCAGAGCCGACCTTCCAAGCAGGATGGTCCACAGCTCTCTGCTGCTCCTGAAAATGGAGACAGAGCACATGTCATTTTACAGCTACTATATCTACTCCCCACAGAGCAAGGCAAGCAATCATTCACATTCTTTAAAATGACTATGGAATATAATTTTGTTAACATTTTAGAAAGGAATCCTGGGAGAATGTTTGATGACCAAAATAAACTAAGATGCAAAATTTTAATCTAAACCAAACAATGTATTGAAAAAAAAAAAAAGACAACAGGGCAGAGGCCTGGCTCAGCTGGTGAAGCCATCGCTGGGCTGCCTACACCCCACGTCACAGCGTCCACCTCGGATCCCGGCCGTGTGCGCCTCCCTGGGCCCCTGCTCATGTGTGCCCTGAGCCACGAGAGCCGACAGCAAAGGCACTGAGGCAGCACCGCCCCCTCCGTGGGAGTTGGGGTGCCCTCCTCAGCCTTCAGCCCGATCCAGTGCCAGCTGCTACAGGCATCCAGAGGGCATTTCCCTGTGTCACTCCAGTCAGACATTCTGTCTTTCAAATAGCCAGATAGAAAGTTAGATAAACCTTCAAAAGGAAAGAAAACACCTGCTTATCTAACTCCTCATTGCCATTTTTAAAACAAAGGTTTTTTTTTTTAATTTGAAAGGCAGAATTCCAGAGAAAGACAAAAGAGAAATTTTCCATTTACTGCTTCTCTCTCCAGAGGGCTCAAGGAGCCAGGACGGAGCCAGGACGGAGCCAGGACGGAGCCAGGACAAAGCCACAACTTTGGGACTCCATCAGTGTCTTCCCCAAGAGTGGCACAGCCCACAAATTTGGGCCACCTCTGATCGCATTCCCAGGTGCACCATCAGGGAGCTGCACTGGGGGTGGAACAGCCAGGCCTTGAACCAGCATTCCCGTGATGACCCCTGACAGCAGCCAACACACTGTGTCACACCAATTCCAGACAATACACTAGACTGTTAAGTGCAGAAAGAGGTCACTGGATACCATTTCTTTTTCTTTTCTTCCTATTTTTTTTAATGGGTCTGTGTTGTTGCGTTAACAGGTTAAGCTGACACCTGCTCCGCCGCATTCCCTTGGCTGATACAGGCCGAGTCCCGGCTACTTCACTTCAAATGCAGCTCTTTGCTAACGCAGCTGGGAGAGCAGTGCAAGATCGTGGAAGTGCTTCAGTCCCTGTCCCCCATACAGGAGACTCAGATAAAGCTCCTGACCTCTGACCTCTGGCTTCTGCCTGGCCCAGCCCTGGCTGCTGCAATCAGTTGGGGATTTTTGTCTCTCCCTTTCTCTGTAACTCTGCCCATCAAATAAATAAAACCTTTGAAAAATTAAAATAAATAAATAAAACCATAATAAAATAGTAATAATAATGGGGACCAATGCTATGGCGTATTCAGTTAAGCCTCTGCCCATGATGCCAGCATCCCACACAGTCAGATTGGAGTCCCAGCTGCTCCACTTTTGATCCAGCTCTCTGCTAACATGACTGAAATAAGATGGCCCAAGAACTTGGGCCCCTGCATCCATGTGGAAGACGCAGAAGATGCTCCTGGCTTGGCCTTGGCACATCCTGGCCGTTGCATCCATCTGGGGAGTGAGCCAAAGGCTAGAAGCCACTCTGTGTCTCTCTCTCTGATCCTGCCTTTCAAATAAGCAATATTTTAAAATAAAATCATAAAGTTCAGATAAAGCTCTGGCCGTTTCCATTGAAAAGGCAGATATACAGAGAGGAAGATTTCCCGCCTGATGATTTACTCCCCAAGCGGCCGCAACAGCCAGAGCTAAGCCAATCCAAAGCCAGGAGCCCAGAGCCTCTTCCAGGTCTCCCACGCGGGTGCAGGGTCCCAAGGCTTTGGGCCGCCTTGAGTACTTTCCCAGGCCACAGGCAGGGAGCTGGATGGGAAGTGGAGCAGCCAGGACACAAACCAGAGCCCAGATGGAATGCTGGCAGGAAGGCAGGGGAGCCTGCAGTCCTGGCCACTCCCCAGTGAAGGCTGCCACAGCCCTGCGCACCTCTCCTCCCGCACACAGGAAGCTTCTTCCTTAAACCAGGCACCGTGCAGTGATATAACCTACAGCACCCAGGACAGAGCTGAGTGGACTGCTCAGCCCTGGGGCCTGAGGCAGGACCCTGGACCCCACAGAGCCCAGTTTACATACGGGTGGGAGGCCATCAGACTGTCCCACAGACTTGCAGGGTCCTGACTGCGGCAGTGGCCCTGGGATGCAGCTCCACAGCTGCACGAGGGAACAGTGCCCAGAGCTGGGGCTGGCACTGTGGCATAACAGATTAAGCCTCACTTGGGTGAATGCAGGCAGCCCATATGGGTACCGGATTGAGTCCCAAATGCTTGGGTCCTTGCACCCATGTGGGAGACCCAAAAGCAGCTCTCGGCCCAGCTCTCACCATTGAGGCCACCTGGTGAGTGAACCAACACGCGGAAGATCTCTCCCTCCGTGTACGCCCTGTAACTCAGTCTTTCAAGCAACGATAAAATAACAAAGTAAAATAAAACACAAGATACACCAAAATGCCAATATTCAAACTAACTTTCAGACAAATCAGGCACAATCTTCCTCAAACTGAGCAGGTGAAGGCTGACCTCATTTCCGATCAGGGGCTAACGTGTCCTAACACATAAATAAATGCCTTTCTATACCAGGGTCGGCTTCACAGTTCTTTCAACATTGCTCTTCACGTTCAGAGAAACAAACGGGCTGCAAGGAGGTGACTTGGCTGAGGTCAGCTCACGCAGCTGCTTCTTGGTGCCCACCCCTTGGGCATTCCCTGCAGTGCTGGTGCAGGCCACGCCATCACAGAGGGCTGCGAGGATGCCCCCTTCCCTCTCGCAGGCAGGAGCACCCCTCCATCACCCTGTGGGAACCCCACCTTCTCCACTGCAGACCCCCCGCCCAGCTCCAATGACCATAAAACAACAGCCACAACAACAAAAAAAAAAAACAGCTTGGGAAAGACAGGAGCCGAGGCGCCAGAATCCTGAGACACGCCAGGGATGCGGGACACCACAGATCCCGCGGGAGGTGGCAGGAGCAAAGAACGAGACCCCCTCTCCCCCCCCAAAAAATGGCGGGGAAGCCACGAGGAGGGCTGCAGGAGGGGCAGGCGAGGGACAGAAAGAGCTGCTTGTCCCAGCCGTCACACAGCAGCCGGGGTGCGGCGAGGGGACCGCGGCCACCATCTCCCGCAGCTGGACACTGCTCCCTGCAACCTCCAGCGCCCCTGGCCGTCCCCACACAGCCGGCCAGGCGGCACCGGGCAGCGTCCGGCCGTGTCCCCCTCACCCCGAGGCGGCCACAGGCCATGGTCACTCTCCCATGCCGGACCGCCCGGGGCGAAGCGGGGAGAGGTCCTCCCGCCACCGCGACGCGCCGAGGTGAGGGAGCACCCGGGGGGGTGGGCGGGCAGCGGCGAAGAAAAAGGGGGCGCCCAGGGAGGTGAAAACGAGGCAGGGAGCTCAGGGCAAGGGCTGAGGAACCGGCCTCCCCGGACAAGTGCCCTCAGATCCCCGCGCGCGAGGACCGTTTGGATCTAGCCGCCCTCCCGCCTCAGCTTCCCGTCCACGCAACCCTGGGCTCAGCCCGCACATCCCTGTCCCCCTCGACTCCCGCTTCCGTCCGGCTTCCCCCCAGC
Organism: Ochotona curzoniae; assembly: GCF_017591425.1. Taxonomy (NCBI): domain Eukaryota; kingdom Metazoa; phylum Chordata; class Mammalia; order Lagomorpha; family Ochotonidae; genus Ochotona; species Ochotona curzoniae. The sequence goes on from NW_024467106.1 coordinate 4,683,188, forward strand.
GCCCCGCAGCCCACCGAGCCCACCAGGTGCCGCACCTCACACTGTGCCCGCCGGCGGCCGCCGCCATCTTCGCGCGCGCGCGCACAGACACACGGCGCCTCGGCCCCGCCCCCGGACGCCGTGCTCACGTGACCGGCCGGCCGCCTCCGGGTCGCGCCGCGTGGGCGGGGCCTTCCATCACGTGATGGACAGGCCAGGTCAAGATGGCGAGGCCCGCGGAGGGAAGAGCTCGGCCTGGGCACGCGCGCTCTGGATCGTGAGCCAGGCGGAGGAGGAGTGGAAAGGCTTTCGCCGGAGGGGCCGGCGGTGAGGTGTGACTGCGCGGCAGCTTCTTTCGCCGCAGGGAGTGTGAGTTCAGCGCTCGAAGCTGGAGGAGGTTGCCGGCTGGGTGAAAACGGCCGCCTTCAGCTTGGCGGGGCCGAGCAGCCCCGACTGCAAGGGCGTCCCTGCTCACCCCTGCTTCCCCGCAGGCCCGGCCCCGGAGTGATGACCCGGCAGTGCCCCCCGGCCCCAGAGCCCGCCGCCCCGCTGAGCGGGTCGGTGCTGGCTGAGGCAGCTGTGGTGTTCGCCGTGGTGCTGAGCATCCACGCGACCGTGTGGGACCGGTACTCGTGGTGCGCCGTGGCCCTGGCTGTGCAGGCCTTCTACGTCCAGTACAAATGGGACCGGCTGCTGCAGCAGGGCAACGCCGTGTTCCAGTTCCGCATGTCGGCCAACAGCGGCCTGCTTCCCGCCTCAGTGGTCATGCCTTTGCTCGGGCTGGTCATGAAGGAGCGGTGCCAGGCGGCAGAGAACCCGGCCTTTGAGCGCTTCGGCGTGGTTGTGGCGGCCACGGGCATGGCGGTGGCCCTCTTCTCGTCCGTGTTGGCGCTGGGCATCACCCGCCCGCTGCCCACTAACACGTGCGCCGTCTCGGGCTTGGCGGGCGGCGTCATCATCTACATCCTCAAGCACTCGCTGAGTGTGGGCGAGGTGATCGAGGTACTGGAGGTGCTGCTCATCTTCGTGTATCTCAACATGATCCTCCTGTACCTGCTGCCCCGCTGCTTCACCCCCGGAGAGGCGCTGCTGGTGCTGGGGGGGCTTAGCTTCGTCCTCAACCAGCTCATCAAGCGCTCTCTGACGGTGCTGGAGAGCCAGGGGGACCCCGTGGACTACTTCCTGCTGGTGGTGGTGGTGGGCGTGGTGCTGCTGGGCGTCTTCTTCAGCACCCTCTTCGTCTTCATGGACTCGGGCACCTGGGCCTCGTCCATCTTTTTCCACCTCATGACCTGCGTGCTGGGCCTCGGCGTGGTCCTGCCCTGGCTACACTGGCTCATCCGCCGGAACCCCTTGCTCTGGCTGCTGCAGTTCCTTTTCCGGACACACACCCGCATCTACCTCCTAGCCTACTGGTCCCTGCTCGCGGCCCTGGCGTGCCTGGTGGTGTTGTACCAGAACGCCAAGCGATCCGAGTCCTCTGAGTCTAAGAAGCACCAGGCTCCCGCCCTGGCCCGCAAGTACTTCCACTTCATCGTGGTGGCCACCTACGTGCCAGGCATCGTCTTTGACCGGCCGCTGCTGCACGTGGCCGCCACCCTCTGCCTGGCAGTCTTCCTCATCCTGGAGTATGTGCGCTACTTCCGCATCAAGCCCCTGGGCCACACCCTGCGCGGCCTCCTGTCCCTCTTCCTGGATGAGCGGGACAGCGGACCGCTCATCCTCACACACATCTACCTGCTGCTTGGCATGTCTCTCCCCATCTGGCTGGTCCCCAGACCCTGCACGCAGAAGGGGAGCCTCGGAGGCGCCCGGGCCTTGGTCCCCTATGCCGGCGTGCTGGCTGTGGGGGTGGGCGACACGGTGGCCTCCATCTTCGGCAGCACCATGGGAGAGATCCGCTGGCCCGGGACCAAGAAGACCTTCGAGGGGACCATGACGTCAATATTCGCCCAGGTCATCTCTGTGGCACTCATCTTGATCTTTGACAGCACCGTGGACCTGAACCACGGGTACGCGTGGATCCTGGGCTCCATCAGCGCAGTGTCCCTCCTCGAGGCGTACACCACACAGATCGACAACCTCCTTTTGCCTCTCTACCTCTTGATATTGCTGATGGCCTAGTTGGGGCTGGGAGAAAAACAGGGACTGACCAAGATCCCCATGGCAACCAGCCACGTGGGCGGGAGGAGCCAAAGAGTAAAGAGCAGATTGGGTTTTTCTGTGGAGTCAGATTGAAAATAAAATTTAAAAATAATAGTAATAAAGCCAAACCCTCCCAGTTTTAGTATGGCTGCAGTTTAAAAAGGGGAGGGAGACCTTTGGAGCCAGTGCAGCAGCTCAAGTGTCTAGTCCTCCACCTGCCAGCACCAGCATCCCATGGGGACACTGCTTCGTGTCCCAGCTGCTCCACTTCCATCCAGCTCCCTGTTGATGTGCCTGGGAAAGCAGCGGAGGGTGGCCAAGGCCTTGGGACCCTGCGCCCACATGGGTGACCCAGACGAGGCTCCTGGCTTCAGAGCGCTCAGCTCTAGTCATTGTGGCCATTCTCTCTGTAAATCTGCCTTCCAAATAAATAAAACATTAAAAAAAAAAAAGTGGGAGAGTGTTGAAGGATAGGACAAAGACTCAGGATGAGGACTTGAGTGGACCCGGGCACTCTTTGTCCCCTCATGGTCTGTGGCGGCCAGAATGGACACATGAGGCAGTAGGACCTAACGCTTACTTCCGGTTCTGGTGTGTCCCTCATGTAAGCAGAAGCCCCAGGTGACACGGCTTATGCTCTATGTGACCAGGGGTGGGTGACGGGACCCTCGGAGCCTCGGTTCCCGAGGGGACATCAAGGACAGGCAACCCCTCAGCATGAGTGGCACAGAGTTCCAAGGAAATGGGATCGGTGAGACATCCAGCCCGGGGCTCTGCCGGATGAGCAGGTGGTGGGGAAGCGTTGGCTGTTCGCCCAGAGCGGTCACTATCCTGTCAGAGCCCAGGGCAGTAGGAGCAACTTTGACTTTCTGGCTTCCTGAACAGGAGGAGAGAGCGCAGGGGTTGGAGGGGCTGTCAGCTGACAGTGCGAACTGCCTCAGCAGTGCCCACTCCATGTTGAGCAGCCCATCCATGGCCCTGACTCCGTTCTGTCCAGGTCCCAGCAGTTTCTTCTCCCAGAGCAACACTCTATTTGGGTCTTGGAGTGTTTCCTGTGAGACCAAAAGGCTCTGCCAGAGGGCTGTGGTTCCTTGCCTTGCTTTCTTGGGGTGGGTCTGGGTCCTCCAGAGCTGGCACAGAGCAAGGAGTTGGTATGATGGTTGCAGAGGACCATTTACAGCAGGACTCCTGAGGCTGGGCAAGCTTCCTCTCCTCATCCACCCTGGCAGGGACAACCAAAAGCACAGCCCCCCAGTGCCAGAAGCTGGGAGCAGAGCTCGGAGGAGCTGGGAGTGGCAGCCACCACGGCCTTTGCCTCAGAGCCAGGATCCAGACATTCCCTCCAGGGCTCCGCGGGGACTCAACAAACCAGTCCCGTTACTCAGGCTGGCTGTCCTCTGCTTGCCAACGAAAGTGTCTCTGTTGGTCAAAGGGCACCAGCTTTGCCCAGCCAGCTCCCTGGGTGGCCTCATCTGGGCCTGGCTGTGGCCATGAGTGTACGTGGATCCGATCAGGGGATACACTTGAGGCCAGGCGGTGAAGGAGGCTTGGGCCCCGAGGAAGGGAGCTACAGGCTACAGGGGTGCCAGGAGGGGGGGCTGACAACGTGGCATAGCGGGAAAAGCCATCACCGGGACCCATCCCATACGGCGCGAGTCTGAGTTCGTGCTGCTCCACTTCCCGTCCAGCTCCCTGCTAATGCACCTGGGAGAGCAGTAGAGAATGGCTCAAGTGCTTGGACCCCTGCACCTACAAGGGAGACCCAGAAGTTCCTGGCTCCCAGTTCAGATCAGGCCACCTCTGGCCGTTGTGGCATTTGGAAAGTGAACCTTTCTGTAAATATGCCTTTCCAATAAAAATCTTTAAGAGAATAAAATAATGATTAAAAAAAAAAAAGATTCACTTATTTTTATTGGAAAGGCAGATTCATGGAGAAAAGGAAAGACAGGAAGAGATCTTCCATTCATCCATTCATTCCCCAGATGGCTGCAACTGCCAAAGCTGGCCTGGTCCAACGCTGGGAGCCAGGAGTTGCTTCTAGGTCTCCCATATGGGTACAGGGGTCCAACTACCTGAGCCATCCTTCACTGCTTTCCCCGGCCACAAGCAACTGCATGGGAAGTGGAGCAACTGGGACACAAATGGGTGCCCATATAGAATACTGGTGCTTGGGTGCTGGCAGGAAGATTAGCCAGATGAACCATTGCACTGGCCCCCAAAATAAGCTTTTAAAAAGAGAGAAAGAAACCTAAGACCTAGGCCCAGTGTGGTAGCTTAGTAGCTAAAATCCTTGCCTTGAATGTACCAAGATCCCATATGGGCACCAGTTCATGTCCCAGCCGCCCCACTTCCCTTCCAGCTCCCTGCTTGTGGCCTGGGGAAGCCATAGAGGACGGCCCCTGCACCCACATGGGAAACCTGAAACTCCTGGCTCCTGGCTTTGGATCAGCTCTGGCCATTGCAGTCACTTGGGGAGTGAACCAGTGGAAGGAACCTCTTTTTTCTGTCTCTGCTTCTCTTAGTAAATCTACCTTTCCAATAAAGATAAATAAATCTTCAGAAGAAAGAAACCCGAGAACCCAACAGAATCTGTCAGTGGCTTGGAACCTCAGTGTTGGCCCTCGGCTCCATAGGCTGTGGATCTGGAAGTTACTCAGGGGACTGTGTACTCAAGCCCAGACAGAGCTGGCCCTGAGCAGCCCTGCACTGGCCCCATTGTGGGACAGGTGGAGAGACCGGTCCTGAGGCAGAGCCCAGTCTGAGACCAGAGAGCGAGCTGGGCCTCACAGAGCGACACAGGAAGCTGGGGCTCACTCCTGACCCAGAGGCTGCTCACGCCTCGCCCAGCAGCAGACGGGAGAAACCCGGGCCTGGATCGGCTGAGCCTGCCGGGCCACCTGACAGATCCCCTCCCCTTTCCTGGATTCTGCTGCCTCCACCCGGGAGTGAGACCTGCGCGTGTGTGGATCCTCCACAGGAAAGCAGCACGCCCACCGTGACATCATTTGCAAAAGCAGGTGTGCCACATTGGGCTGCGGTGCCAGCGATGGCTTCAGCAGGTGGCAGGCTGCAGAGCAAGAGAGAAGCACCCACTGAGCCACTGCCCCGTTTATTCTTCCTTCGAGGGGGAGGGTGTATCGGGAGGAAGGGGGAAAAGACCTCCCGGGAGAGAGGAAGCTTCATCTCCCTTGGAGTCCGCAGGGCTCAGATGGCTCAGAGACAGTCCCAGGGCGAGGGAGGTCAGGGTCGAAGGGGGGAGGTCAAGGTCGGAGCAGGTGCTGTTGTCACAGCCCATAGCTTTGCTCACGAGGGGCAGGCCCCAGCTTCAAGGGCCCTTAGGTGTACAGTGGGGGGAAGGGCAGCTCAGCTGTTGGCTGCAGCCTGCAGGGAACAATCAGAAAAGATGGCCTGGTTACTGCTCACAGCCCCAGCCTGGGGAGGGGACTGTCACCCACCTGCCACCTACCAGTTCTCGGCGCTCCAGAGGGTGCCTGAGGCCTCCATGAGGTGGATGGTGTAGGCCTGGCGCGAGCGCTCAGAGAAGTTTTGCTCACTCTTATGCACCACCTCGCCATGGATCAAGACCAGAGCCCCTGTGGGAACACGGGCGATGAGAGGACCTTCCCATCCACCTTGTGCCCACCTCCTCCCTAGAGCAGCCTGCCTTCTCCATCACAGCCCTCGCCCCACCCCCACACCTGCAGGTGGCTTCGTGAAGGCGGTGCTGGGCTGCACTGTTTAGAGTACACAGCTCTTCACTGGAGCCTGAGGCCTTCGCAAGGGCCGTGAAGGTTTGTCCTGCGCTGGTCAGCCAGGGCCCTAGCCCAGCCCTGGGCTCCACACACCTTCCAGAAGGTGCACAGCAATTCACTCCTTTGCCCCGAAAGCAGCCCGTGGTCAGCAGCCCAGCCTGGACCCCAGCTGGCCCAGGGCTTGCCAATGCCCATGTTGCCTCTCACCTTCCCAGCACCCTCTGCGTGGCTTCCCCGCCTACCTTTGCACACTGGCGTGGGTACAAACAAACTCTCGTCCCACTCAGGCTCCGACCCAAGGAACTTGGTACCTGTGGGAGCCCGCACCATCCTCCTAGACACGCCTCCTGCAGGCCCAGGTAGAGCTGTCAGCCCTCAGCAGGAGGGGATGGGGCTGGGGCGGGAGGCTGGGCAGGGGGGAGCAGGGGTCCTCACCAGTGTGTGAACCTGGGATGAACCACAGGCAGCCATTCTCCAGGGTGGCATCCTCCAGCGCCAGCCACAAGCCCAGCACCCGGCCCAGAGGTTCCGTGTACAGGAAGGAGGCATCCTGGTGGGGGGTGACTACACAAGACCACCTGGGGGTGAGGAACCCCGGGAGGGGGTGCTGTGCCCAGTGCCCCCTCACCTCGGCCTTGTGCTCCCCCCAGACAGCATCCAGAGGAAGGTCTCTCCCCTAAACTGCAGGGAGTGGGGGTGCTTCAGGCCTTTTGGAAAAGGAATCTGAATAGCCTGGAGGGCGGGGTAGACGCGTGGCCCTCTCCAGGGACTGCCCACGGGTGGAGTGGTAGAGGGCAGGGCAAGATAGGAAAGGGCCTCCTGGGGGGGGGGGCTCCCTGCCAGCAGAGATGCCTGAACCCACACGGACGTTGCCCACCTGCCTGCTGGGGGTGGGGCTGTAGAAGCGTCTTTGTGCACCCAGAAAGCTTTGGAACCAGATCAGCAAATTCAATTCTGAATCCGTCCTCCAGAGAGTGTGTTTAAAGGCAGATTCCCAGGCCCTACAGATCCCTGTTGACTCAGGCCCTCCAGCAATGGGACCCAGGAATCTGTGATTTAGAAGGGAACTATCAGTTTGCCCAAGCACTAAGCCAAGGGCTCCCGGGCTCTCACAGGAGAGGAAGGCAGACCGTTCCTCCTCCTCCAACACACAGCCCTTAGCGGGGGCTGGTCCTCCTTCCAGAGACCTGACCCTCCCCACGGCAGTCCCCGAGCTGCCCCCATGGCCTTGGCCGGACCCCTCAGCAACTCCCAGCTCACCTTCACCGCCCAGGTGAGGCTGCTGCAAGAGAAGGGAAGAACAGGGTGAGGAGCTGTGGGGCATGGGGAGCGTGCAGGAGGTCCAGCTCCAATTGCCCATCAGGTGCCTCCTGGGTGCCAGGCCCAGGAGGGATGCCAAGAGCCAACCATGCTGCCCACCCAGGAGCTTGCAGTCACTGTAGACGACAACACTCAGCAGAGCCAAGGGAGGGCGGAGCAAAGAGGCCACAACACAGACTTCTCAAAGGGTCTGAAGGCCTCATGGAGGTGGTGGCATTGAGCTGGCCCTTCAGTACTTCAGTAGCCAAGAAAGGAGGCCGGAGCCCTGGGTAGGGGTGGAGTCCCCCTTCCTCTTATCACCAGCTCTGTTTAAGTTATTGGTTTCATTTCTATTGCTGGAGAGAAAAATCTTTCTCCTCTGTGGGTTCAATCCCCAAAATGCCTGCAGCAGCTGAGCCTTATCCAGACCAAAGCTCCATCCCAGCCCCCATGCCGGTGGCAGGGGCCCGGTGCCGGAGCGGTCCCCTCCTGCCCCTCAGGGTGCACACCCGTGGGGAGTTGGAATCCCATGGAGGGAACAGCTGGGACTCGAATGCCCAAGCAGTAGCTTCAGCTCGGTGCTGAATGCCCATTCCCTCTGACTTACAAGCTTTCTCAGAGCACCAACCAGAGGAGAAGGCCCACTTTACCAGCTTTGCAAGAATCCCAGGAGCTTTCGGCAGGAAGATGGCACTATGTCCTTTTTACAGAAGGTAAAACAAAGGCCTGGGAGAACCACGTGCTCACCTTAAAGATGTACATGCTCTGCACCACCACCGGCTTCCGGAGGCCCAGGCTTCTGGCCACAGCCTGGAGGAAGCAGAGGTCACGTCCAGGCTGCGCACCTGCCCACACCCACGTCCCCTGGCCGCCTCCACTCCTGCGTCTCACTCACCTGCACCTTGGGGGAGTGTGTGACGCTCTTGAAGACCGGGTCGTGGGCATGCAGAGCTGCGGGGCAGAGGTGAGCTGAGACACCAGCTTCCAGCCCGGTGTCCCTTCCACACCCAGGCCTCGCTTGGACATTCGTACCTGCTTGCGGTGCATCCAACCCCCCGCTTGTCTGTGACTGATTGAGGGCCCACCCATGATCTTGTTCTTGACACTTCTGGCCCGTCTGGAAACCTGACTCCAGCCCGCCAGCTCCTCACCCCTCACAAAGGGGCTTGTCCCTTATTCTGTGTAACCTCGTGTCACCATTTCCGCCTGCTAGCCTCCATTCCCTCTGGTGTAAAGTGAGGGTTACAAAGACAGTCCTGCGCCCCAGGAGGTGGGAGGGAGGCACTGCTGTGGCAGTCAGCCATGAACCAGGAGCTTCTTCCAGGTCTCCTATGTGGTGAGTGCAGGGTCCCAAGGCTTTGGATCATCCGCTGCTACTATCCCAGGCCATAAGCAGAGAGCTAGATGGAAGGTACAACAACTGGGACATGAACTGGCACCTGTATGGGATGCCAGTGCTTGGAGGTGGAGGATCAGTCAGTTGAGCCATTGCGCCAGCCCCTCAATCAGCAATCTGGGTGGGCTTTGGGGGCCGTAGTAAATGCACCCTAGGGGACACGCACATCCCTGTTGGAGAGCCTGAGTTCACGTCTGGTCTGTGCTTCCCACTCCGACTCCCTGCGCACCCTGGGAAGAAGGCAGGTGACGGCTCAGCTAGGCGACTCCTTGCCACCTGTGTGGGAGACCTGGCTCAAACACTGGGGTGGACCAGCAGAAGATCTGTGTGTGTGTGTGTGTGTGTGTGTGTGTGTGTGTGTGTGTGTGCCTTTGAAATAAAGATAAAGACATTTAAATTGTTGAAAAATAAGCAGTCCACAAAATAAATGATAAATTCTAATCCTTTCATAAAAAAAGAAAAAATAAAGAGGCAGAGGAGGGACCATCTTAGGACAGGGAGCCTGGCACCATGCCAGCCCCTGTGGGAGGTGCCCCACTGCCTGGGGCTTCCGAGCTAGACCAGGCGAAGGGGCCCCTCCCCCTGCCCGGGCAGGACCTCCCAGGGCTGTGGTAGCACCTGCCCGGGTCAGACAGGTGTAGGGACCTGCCGCTAGAACCACCGACTGCCTGCCCTCCAACTCCGCATGGGACTTTCGGTAAGGCTTCTCCAGGGCCTCCAGTCAGTTCTGTGCTCCTGTGGCCCCGACTCACCATGGCCAATTTTGTTGATGGCCTTCTCCGGAGGGACCAGGAACTTCCCTGCGGCACAAAGCACAGGTGAAACCAGGAGTGGTGGTCCGGCCCTCGGAGGGTCGCAAGTGCCAAGTCCAGCCTCACCCCCTCCTCACCCCACGGGCTCCCACCACACCTCTGCTCCCCTCTCTTCCACACCAAACCTTTCTCATCAAAGACATGTTTCTCAAAGAAGAATCGAATCTTGTCTCCGCTGCTTAGGAAGTAGTCCTTGTCACCCTGTTGGGGAGAAGATCATGGGGAGAGGGAGGGAATCCAGGGCCAGAGCTGGACGTGGCCAAGAAGGGGTAGCTGACATGCTGCCCCTGCCTCCCAAGGGGCTCGTCACACTTGCATGCAGAGGCCCGGGCCGCGAGCCCCCACGCCTGGCATCACAGCCAGACTGGCAATGCAGCGTTCCTTGGACTCCTCTCACACTGCAGGGCATGCACTCCTTGGCTTACGGTGGGTTTAAAGCCAGGTGAACACATCAGAAAGTGAAAATACTGCAGGTCTGGCATTGCGGCATTGTAGGTAAGACCACCGCCTGCAATGCCAGCACTTCCTATGGTCGCTGGTTCAAGTTCTAGCTGTTCCACTTTCTTTTTTTTTTTTTTAAAGATTTATTTGTTTTATGGGATGGAAGAAGCCCAAATCCTACCCTGCAGCAGCCAATGTCATCGGAACAACAGCTGAGAGTCCTGAGCGGTCCGCAGAAACAGAACAGTGCACTTCCTTCGGGAATCGGGAGAGGAGCTTTCTCTGGTCCTTACTTAGTTCCAACTTTGGATCCCCACCCTCTCTTGCAAGGACCATCAGGGTCACTCTGGAGGCCTCCCCCCCCCCAAAAAAAAAAACGGTTAGCCTGGACTCACACATGCCTTACTAGGTAGGACACAAATATAAGTTACTCCTCACTAAGGCATTGAAGAGTTCTCTGCACACCCCTTCTAAAACTGTTCTGTGCCTCAACTGTTGACATATGCCTTATTAGTTATAAGCCAGCATGGACTATCCCAAAATCCACCAAGTTCAGTAAAAATTATGCTTCAACAATATAAACTACTAAATACAAAAATGAAAATAGACACGAGACACCTGAATAGTACCCTATAGCCATTTTAAGATAGATAGCAGCCAGTTGCGTATAAACTAAAATTGAAATGTCAATGAAGTAGTCACAGGATGTGGTTAAGATCTTGCATTTTCTAACATACTGGTCACTCAATACCATGCCAATTAACTCCATAAGGTTGTAAACTGTTGCCGATGTTGTGTTGTGGCTTTTAATTGGTCGGGATGATATTCTGCCAGCTCTGCCTTCAGACCAGAGATGGTCTCCCCAGGAAACTGATGAATTTATCTGGACAATAAGATGCTGGACACTATGCAAAGTACATGCTTGCAATGAAAGAATTATGACTGGATTTGAACTGTAATACTGCAACAAGGTGGAGGAATCCACCATGGGGGGAGGGTACAGGGAGGGGCTGGGGGAATCCCAGAGCCTATAAAACTGTGTCATAAAATGAAATATAATAATAATAAAAAAGAATTATTTGTTTTTATTGCAAAGTCAGATAGAGAGAAAGATCTTCTGTCCGATGGATTCACTTCCCAAGTGACCGCAACAGCCGGTGCTATGCCAATCCAAAGTCAGGAGCCAGGAACTTCTTCCAGGTCTCCTATGGGGGTGCAGGGTCCCAAGGCTTTGGGCCATCCTTGACTGCTTTCCCAGGCCACAAACATGGAGCTGGATGGGAAGTGGAGCTGCTGGGATCAGAACCGGCGCCCATATGGTATCCTGGCGCATTCAAGGCGAGGACTTCAGCTGCTAAGCCACCATGCTGGGCCCAAGTCCCGGCTGCTTCCCACTAGGGTGTCTGAGCAAACACCAAAAGACAGCCCGAGTGTTTGGGCTCCTGTTCCCACATGGAAGTCCCGAGAAGGCTCTAGGCTCTTGGCTTTGGCCTGGCAGAGCCCTAAATGTTGTAGCTATCTGGGGAGAAGACTAGTGCTGGAAGATCTCTCCCCCACCTCTTTCTCTGTGTGTATAACTCAGTCTTTCAAACAAATACATAAATCTTAAGAAAAAAATAAAAAAACTGGGCCTGGCTGAAGTCCTTTCCTTGCATATGCCAAACCAGCTTATGTCCCTTGCCTTAATAAAATAAAATAAAATAAAATAAAATAAAATAAAATAAAATAAAAGGCTGATGATGTTCAATGCGTGTTAAAGTTTTCATTTAACTGTGTAGGAGGGAACCAGTAAGACATTACAGCTGATCAGGAGTATCCAGGTGCAATACATATGACATATGTTCATTTCCCAAATGCCTGCAACTGTGAGAGCTGGGCCAGGCCAAAGCCAGCAGCCTGGAACTCCGTCCAGCTCGCCCGTATGGACTGCAGGGGCCTAGCACTCGGGGCATTCCCTGCTGTCTTCCAGGTACAAAGCAGCAGGGAGCTGGAGGAGGAGGTGACGGGAGCCGGGATTCACTAACCATGTATCCCAAAGTCAGACGGGGGAGTGCCAAGTGGAATCTCAACTGGCACAGGTTAGCCTGGCCCTATTAGAGTTTGTGCAGTTTACAGATAACTCAGTCAGGGTGGCCCCACGAGGAAGGAAGACTGAGGCAGGAGTGTCATTTCTTTCTCTTTTTGAATATCCATTTAAATATTTTTTTTTTGCAATTTCCATTGTGAATTTTGAATTTCACCATTTTTCTCAATATTCATCACGAATTTCGGCTTTCACCAGGGCTGGGTCATTGCCAGTGTTACACACCAAGGCACACATACCTTCTCACCTGGTGCCCATCTCAGTAACCAATATTCTCTGGAACATTTTGGTAGGTGGCTGAGGAAGCACAGACTCGGTGCCTCAGCCCTGGAGCCCTTGGTGACCAGCTCTGTCTCTGCATCCCCCACCTGCAAGGCGCACAGGGCCAGCTGGCTAGGGGAAACCTGCTTCCTGCCAGACACCTCACCTGCTTCCTGGCTGTGCAGAGCCCCTCGTGTCCACCAGATGGCGGTAGCTCCTTGCCCTGAGCATGAGTTCAGTGAGTATACCTGGCTGCCTGGAACATACTCATGAGTTCACGCCATGGAGAACCCTGATGTTCCATCTATAACTGTACTGAGTCTCATCACTGGAATCAGAGTTCCTGCTCTGATTGGGTTAAGACTCACACAAGCGGCCCAGCTGGCTCTGGGGTAACTGGACACAGAGCAATGCAGCCGAGCAGTGAACAGCACGGACTTGCCATCGGATGAGTCTGATGCCAAACCCTGCCTCAGGTGAGGGGAGCACCCTGGTGCAGTGGGTGAAGCTGCTGCTTGGTACATCAGCCTGCCACATGGGATGCAGGTTTGATTTTGAGTCCCGGCTCCTTTGCTTTGGATCCAACTCCTTTTTTATTTATTTTTATTTATTTTTATTGGAAAGGCAGATTTACAGAGAGAAGGAGAAAGAGAGAGAGAGAGAGATCTTCCATCTACTAGTTTACTCCTCAAATGGCCATGATGGCTGGAGCTGAGTCGATCCAAAGTCGGGAATTCTTTCTGGGTCTCTCATACAGATACAGGATCCCAAGGCTTTGGGCCGACCTCAACTGCTTTCCCAGGCCACAAGCAGGGAGCTGGATGGGAAGTGGAGCTGCCGGGACACGAACTGGCACTCATATAGGATCCTGGCACTTGCAAGGTAAGGGTTTAGCCACTGAGCCATCACACTGGGCCCTGGATCCAACTTCTGAACCTGCTAATGCACTTACGATGGCAGAGGATGCAACACCTGCAGTTGCACCCAGTCATTGGGCGCAGGGCAGATCGGGCCACAACATCCACCAGCACATACAAGGGCCAAGACCGGGGGACAAACTATCCCAGGTAAGGGCCTAACACCCACTGGCACCCATGAGATCTGGGCCTGGTGAGGGAATGAGGGGTGCTGCCCTGGTGGGCTGCAGCTCTTGGTGAGCACATAAGTTAGAGCTGAGTGTTGGTGAGGCCAGGCAAGGCTGCTCCACTTGCCAGCAAGTGTGTGAGCTGGCTCTGGGGAGACAGACTGCGCAAGACCACAGCACACTGGCATATGCAGGAGAGAGGATAGGGTGCAGGCCACGCAAGGATAGGCTGTCACACCTACCAGATTGCATGAAAGCCAGGAATGGGGTAGAGCTAGGCTGCAGCACACACCAGTGAGACTTGGGCCTGGAGACGGGCCAGGATAGGCTGGAGTATCCAACGGCAAAGGCCAAGATGGTGGATGGGCTATACTGGGCTGGGTCAGAGCAGTCACCAGCATGCGCGAAATCTGTGGCTGGGATCAGATCTGATGGGCGGCTAAGGGAATGTCCTGCCTGGGCAGCGACTCCCACCGGTGAGTGTGAGAGCTAGAAGAGGAATGGCAATCAGGGCTGGACACAACTGCAGTATCCCTCAGCATGGCTGTGGACTGGGGTGTGCCAGACTGGGCTAGGCTACAACTCCCTCTGGTGCTCACAAGAGTCAGGGTGTTTATAAGATAGGCTGGGCTAGGTCTTGGCACTCACTGAACTACGTGAGAGCCGGGTCTGGGGTTAGGCCAGGCAGGGCTGGGCTGTAGCATCCGAAGGTAACAGCCAGAATGGGTGTGGGCCAGTTGGGCACGGCCACTGTATCTGCCGGGACAGGAGGTAGAGCAAGAACCCAGCCATGTGCATGAGATGTGTGCCTGGGAGGTGACTTGGGAGAGGAGCTTGGGGAACTCCTCTGTCAAGATGCAGTTCCAGAAAGTGAACACAAGAGCCTAGTCTGGAAGCAGTCCAGACCACGCCAGGTTACAGTACTTGCCAGCATACTTGTGGATCAGGTCTGGGTATGGGCTGGGCTGGGACAATTTATAGCATACACTGGCAGATATGAGAACCAGGAAGGGGTACAGGACAGGCCGCGTTGGGCCACAACAGCAGCCAGTTCACATTAGGGCTGGGACTGGGAGCAGTCCAGGCTGGGCTAGGTTGCGGTACCCACCAACATCAGCTGGAACTGGAGGCAGACCAGGCCAGGCCAGGCTTCAGCACCCACCAGCAAATGCTGAGGTGAGCTGAGCCATGCCAGACTAGGCTGCAGCACTAACCAGCACATGCAAGACGCTGGGTCAGGGGGCTGAGACCAGAAGTGGGGCTGTGGGGGCTCCCCTGCTGGGCCACTGCTCCCACTGGTGAGCGTGAGAGCTGGGACTGGAGAGGAGAGAGGAGAGGAGAGGAGAGGAGAAGAGAGGAGAGGAGAGGAGAGGAGAGGAGAGGAGAGGAGAGGAGAGGAGAGGAGAGGAGAGGAGAGGAGAGGAGAGGAGAGGAGAGGAGAGGCAGGGTTACAAAACCCATTGGCGTGCATGTGAGCTGGGTTAGGGGGAGAGCCAGGCTGGGCTAAGTGACCATATTCACTGGGGCAAGCATGAGCCAGAGTGTGGACTGGTTGGACTTTGTTGCAGCATCCCAGCTGGCAAGTAAGTGCTGGCAACAGGGGAAAGTCCTGTCAGAATGAACCGCAGTACCACCTGGAAAGTGTAAGATCTGGGACTGGGAGTGGGCCTCGCTGGAAAACTGTGGGCACCCCTTTGATGCACTGCAGTTCCCACCAGTAAGCAAGAGAACCAGGGTTGAGGTGGGCCTGGTTGGGCAGGCGGTGGACTGGATAGTGGAGTTAATCGGGCTGAGCTAGGCTGCAACACCCAGTGATATGTACAAGAGCCAAATGGGATGCGAGACAGACTGGATCAGTCTGCTGCACATACTAGCATGTGCACGAATCAGTGCTGGGGGCAGGCCTGGTGGAGGTTATTGGAGGTCACTTTGACTAGGCTGAAGTTCCCACCGGTGTACATGAGGGCAGGCAGTGTTGGGCTGGGCCACAGCATTCATTGGTTTGCATATGAGATGGGGCTGGGGACAGAACTGTCCATGCAACTGCAACCACCATTTGTGTGCAGGCTGGTGTGGGTGACAGACTGAACTGGAGTTCACACTTGCTGGCACACATGGAGAAGTCAGGTCTGGGGTCACCTCTGGTGAAGTTTCTTTGGGGATCCCCAGAACTGGATCGCAGAACTCAAAATCCTAGCCATGGAGTTGATCTCCAACCATCTGTGGTCTGACCATATCATCACAACTAGGCTTCCTCGGCTGCTCAGGGGCTCAAGGACCCCTGCCACCACCTGTGTCTCAGAAGCAACCTCTGTCTGGCCTTGTGGATCAGGCCAGGGACTGGGTTCCTCCATCCCAGACCACTGTCCATCCTGGCTGCCCCAGGAACCTACCTGGACTCGAAGCTGCTCCTCTTCCTGAGTGGAAAATTCCGTGCGGCAGTGGAGTGGGACGTCCATCTGGGCCACTATCTGGCCAATCTGCTGCCGCAGAGCCGTGCATTCTTCTGCAGACAGGAAGTCTTCGAGTACCAGGAACCCATCTTTCTGGAACTTCAGGGCAGGAGAGAGCCTCAGGCTTTGGCTCTGTGACACGCTGACCCCCAGGGAGTAGGGGCCTTCTTCAGATTGGCTTCCCCACTTCTGTCCACGAGGTGGAGAGGGGAGAGCAGCAGGGTCCTCCAGGGGTCAGCAGTTGACTGACATTTCCCATACCCCTCTCTCTCAGGTGCTGAAGGCGCCCCTCTTCCTCCCTCTGGCTTTGAGTAAATCCTATTGTCTTGACACTACTTTTCCCCAAAGGACTAGAAGTTTCCAGAAACGTGCCCAAAGTCCACCCTCTTTGTCTTTCCCACATGGCCTGGGCTCCTGGGCATGAGGCGGTTTTAGGCGCTGGAGGGACTGTTACAAGCAAAGCCAGTGGTAGGCTGTCCATGGGGAGACAGCGCTGCACCCCTTGCTGCCAGGCCAACACTATCCTGGGCTGGGTCCAGAGCAGCTAAGGGCAGGGGCTCAGCTGACCTGCCAGGAGGGGGAGCATTCTTGGGGGACATGGCATGGAAAGGGGGAGTGTCACAGATGGAGGAGGGAACAATATATGAGAAGGCTCCTGCTGCCATGCCCTGGGCCTAGGAAGACAGCAGGGCTAGGGCAGGCTGGCCCGGGGACAGCGCGCACCTGCCAGGTTACAGTAGAAAGCCCATGTCTTCTTTCTAGAAGCTACTCTGAGGGTCCCTAGCAGAGCTTGAAAAGCAGCCTTAGCAGTAATGGGGTCAAGGGGAAGGCAGCCCATTGGCCCATCACAAAGCACTGTGCTTCACCCCCAGTAGGAACTGGTTCTCACTTCACACTGGACACTGTGGGGCGTTCACACCCACCCGCCACGGGCCACAGGCCCTGCTCTCTCTTCCTAGGCTGGGCAGTTGTGTGCTGCTTGGGTGACCAAACCAGAAAGGGCTTCCTTGAGACAGCGCCACCTGCTATGCCACCTGCAGCAACCTGCTCAGGCCAACCCCAGCGAGGGCCCAGCCCACGAGTTCTCGGGCTTAGCAACAGGCGAGCAGCGCCATGTGTCTTTGTCTTTGCTGGGCCCAGCTCCTTGAGAGTGAGGGCTGCAGGGCACCTCCAGGGGTCACAGTGGCGCCTGTGTTAGAAACTGCCCAGTAAGACAAGGGCTGTGGTCACAAGACTTTGAACTAGAGATTCTTGTATCAAGTGCCAGGAATTTAAGGGTAAAAGCTTTGAAGTCTGGGTCACTCCACCTTCAGGCGTTCCATAGCCTTTCACGTTGACCGACCTCCTCACAGCCAGGGCCAGGGCTGGGCTGGCTGATCTGGTTTTGCGTCCTGGGTAGCCGGACACCCTGGGGCAGTGTATTCAGGCTTGCCTCAGACCATGGGCCTCTGGCTAACAGTGGGCTGTTTGCAGGGGGAGCTGCTGGAGAATGAGAGGACCCCCCCCCACCTAACCTGACCCCCCCAGCACCGCACCCTGCAGTTCCCTACCTTCTCTAGCTGTGAGGGGCTGAGGCGAGCCATGGCAGGCAGTGCTGGCTGCAGTGTCCAGGAGGAGGGGAGGGCAAAGTTCAGGAGAGATGGACAGCAGCCTGGGAGGGCCAGGAGTACTTAACCCTTTCCTACCCAGAGAACATCTGCTCCTACTCTTCACCCCATCTCTCTCACTCTCTCTCTCACACACAGTGCAGCCTGGGCTGCCGGCTGGCCTGTTGGCCTGGATTTGCTGCGCTCCTGCCCCATCCTCCACTAATCCAGGATTAGCCTTCTCCTGCCTCCTTCCTGGAACCAAACAACTCCCTCTGGGGCCCTTTCCAGAAACCACTTGGATTTACCATGCCAGGACTCCTGCTAGCTCGGAGAGCCCTGCCTGGGCAGATGGGGTGATGGGTGTGGGGGCCATGCATCCGCGTCTCGGCTGGCTGTTATCCCGAGGGATGTCTGCTCTCCCTGGGGTCCCCTGGTGTCACCATCTACAGGAGCTGGGAGGCAGAGCAGGCCAGTGCGGTGGGGGGCCAGCAGGGCAGAGCCAAGTGACACAGACCAAGGCAGAGAGCCGAGGCCTTTCCTAAAGGGGAAGGGGAGGCGGCGGGAGGGGCATCAACTGCAGAGCAGCGCAGGCACACTGCCCTTCTCCCGCTCTTGGGCTCTGGAAAGCCGGCCACTGGCCTTCCCAGAAATGACGGTGTGAATGGCGAAGGGACAGTGTCTCCAGGACACAGGAGCCTTGGCCCCAAGTCAAGCCTTATTTTCTGGGCCAGGGCATTGGGCGGTGCTTTGTCACAGCTTCCTGAGAGGACCTGGGGGAGGGGCAAACCAGGGGACAGAGGAGAGGGGAGGGAGCTGGGGGCCTAAGTCCTGCCCAGCTGGTCACAGCTCCTGCCGATGCAGCACTCTGACACCCAGAGGGTGCCAGGGACACTCGTGTTGGGCTGGCAACAATCCCCACCCCCAGACCCTATCCCAGGGCTAGTATGAAGACATGGGGGCCTGACTTGCCCCATCTGTGACTTGGGGCTAACAGAAGAGGCCCTGAGAGAGGGAGAGGCTCGCTACTGAGGAGGACCCTGGTCTGGGGCTGGCTTTGCTGGTGCTCACAGTGGCTTATCTGTCGTGAACATGTGGTGTTTCAAAGTATGTTGGCGCAAAACCGTTTTCTTTTTAACACGCTTCTTTTCCATGCACTTTTTGAAGACTTTTCACCTAGACTTGAAGAAACTTCTGGAGCCTGCCCACGTTTTCCAAATTGCTATGATCAACAGGGATCACGGCTGGGGCTTCAGGCAGGGGGAGTGTGCTGTGTACGTGTGTACACACGCGCCAGCGGGGACGGTCACGGCCTGGCCTCCGCTGTTTGTTCAGCTTTGGGAAGTGGGTGGGCGGTGTTCCCACAGTTGTTTTTTCCAAAAGCTAACCAGTTCCAGACCCAGCCCTCCGGCTCCGGGCGCTGGGCTGAGGAAGGGCGGGAGCGGAGGCTGCTGAGGGCAGGAACAGGAGGCCAGGCGCCCTTCTCCTGGGGTCACGAGGCGGGGGTCTTAGAGGCAAGTTACAGGCCAGCTGCTCAGCAGAGGCAAGAGCACAGTGAGTCCTGGCCAGGTCCCCAGGAGGGAAGGGCAGGCTGTGGTTTGTCACAGATGCTCAAGCAGCAATCCGGGTCTCATGGCTCGGCCGGAGGCACAAGTGCCTCACCCAGGCACTGAGAGAAGCTGTAAGGCAGCTGATGGTCCCTGCCACTGTTCCACCCACTGCTGGAGGCATCACCACTGCTTGGGGCCAAGGGCATCTGAAGGCAGCTCTGCCCACTCCGGGTTTCTGCCCGGGGCTCTGGGACACCCTGCAAGTCCCTCAGGACCTAGAGCAAGGCCAGGCCTTCCTCTCCTGACCCACAGTGTAGGCCTGCCCATCTGCCAAAGGGGACATGCAGACTCCGGGAGGGGTCTGCCCACGCTCACCCCTGGACTGACTGGGCTGTGAACCCCAGAACACTGCAGGGAAGACCCCTATGACACACACATCTCCTTGCTCTTATCTGTTATGTTTATTTGATATTTGAACCAAGTCTGTGAATTCAGACCCACGCCTAACGGACGCTCTGTGGCTGTCACCGGCTAGTGTGTTATTTTGAGGATTATATCCAAGGACACGACGCAGGAAAACACACACAGATGGACAGACGGATGGTGAGACAAGAGACGCTAAAACGGGCCTTAGTGTGCGTGTGGTTGATCTAAGGCGAGGACCCCTCTTCAAGTGGGGACCCGAGTGACTGAGCTAAAGCAGGGGAGCTTCCTGTTGTCACCCCCACCCCCGGGCCCTGACGGGGAGCAGGGGCCATGTGCAAGAAGGCCAGGTGCCTGGGACGGAAACTGGCTTGGAACCAGACGAGGCAAGGCTGTCCCCTTGCCCCGGCAGTGGCCACCCGTGCCTGCCCTGCTTCTGAGCACTGTCTGTGAGGGTCCAAGTGGTGACAGGGGCGAGTGGAAGCAGAGGGGGCTGGTGGTGGCACTGAGCAAGCCCAGGATGCATGGGGTGGGGTGGGGGCAGGGGACAGACCCTGGCAGAAGCAGCTCCTTGTGTCTCCTAACACTGTGTGTGGGGAGGGGCAGGGTCGGGGGTGGTGGAGCACCGTCCATCCTGGGACCGGCCACCCCGAGTCTCCTCCCTTCTTGGCAGCTCTAGAACATTCTGTTGGGCTGACAGGCACAGAAACGGGTGTCCGCCAAGACATATGGACGAGAAGGAAAACAGGACACCGAAACTGCGTCCCCTCCGCAAAAAACCCCAATAACAACGGAAAACGAAATCCCCCGCCCAGGAGGAGGAAACAGTGCCTGGAGGACCAGGTCACGCCGAGGGGGCACATCCTGGGCCTTCCACCAGCACCCTCACCCACTGGCCTGTAGTCTTTATTTTTTTAAGTTTTTTTTTTCTTTTTAATACCCAAACTATCCATTTCCAAAGCTTAAAAAAAACCATAATTTTTTACTTTAAAAAAAAAAATCAAAACCTCTATGAGGCCAGCCCCAGCCTTTCCACAGGGGGTGTGTGTTGGGGAGGGGACATCCACCTGCAGCCCGTGACGCTGCCCCGGTGGGGAAAGGGAAACAGCCCACGCGTGGGAGCTCAACTGTCTCGGGAATGTACAAGTTACCGGAGGGCGACAACACACTGGGAGGTGGACAAAAATAAATACGCTGAGCTGGGGGGGGGGGGGCCTGATTGTCCCAATACTGACAGTCTGATCAGATCTCTGGGCTCCCAGCTAGCGCCTGCCCTGAGGTGGGGGTGGGGGGCATGAGTCTCACAGGGAGCAAAGGGCCCAGCCCCTCACATCCTGTCCTCTGGGTATCCGGGAGCCTGTCCGACAGCCATCGGGGCCTGGCTGCCCGGCCCGAGCCCGTGACCGAGTCCTGCGGGGCTGCAGGGGCTCAGGCCTGCTCCTTGTCCGCCCTCCAGAGCCGCTCCTTGACCTCGGGTGGCAGCGTGTTGAACAGGTCCTCCTCCACCACCAGGCCACTGCGCTTGAGCAGCGGGCACTCGCCCAGCTCCACAGGCAGGCACTCGAGCCGGTTTCCCCGCAGCTCGATCTGCGTCAGGTTGGTCAGCTCGCCCACCCGTGAGGGCAGTGACTGCAGGACGTTGTTGCCTAGGTGCAGCGCCCGCAACTTCCGGCACTGGAACAGCTCCGGGGGAAGCGCCTCGATCTGTGGGGAGAGGCAGAGGGACCGAGTGAGGTGGGGGCGGGGGCAGCCGGGTCACAGTCTGCGTTCGCCTCCCCCAGCAAGCCTTTCCTCCAGTTTCCCAGAGCCCACCCTACTGACCCTGGCCTCTGCTGCCCCTGGCCTGTGGGCTCTCAAAGGCTGACAGGGTTGGCAGTCCCCAGGACACTGAGAGATGAGGCACAGTGTCATCATTTCCCAGGCTGTTGGGAAAGTAGAGGGTACACTCATGTAGCTAGAAGTGGGGGAACATTCTCTAATGGGGGTGAGCACCCCAGCTGTGCTGGGACTCCCTCCTGGTCCTTGGAGTCCCAGCCACCACGGGGCAGGCCACGCCCACATGTATCTTCCTCCAGGCAGGCCCCCTCTGAGCACCAACACTGTGAGGTCCCTGGAAGGATGCTGTAGGCATCCTCCCGTTTTACAGGTGGGGTTACCAAGGCCCTGAAGACACTAGCAGTGGGTGCACAGCATAGGCAGGATTCAAGACAGCGTGGGTGGAGCCAGAGACTCGGGGGCCCTTTTCCGAGGGTGCTGCGGAACCTGTATACAAGTGCCCAAGGGGGTGCCTCGCTTACCATCCCCACTTCCCTGCTGAGCTGACCTGCAGCTTGCCTGGATGCCAGCCTTAGTCCTCCGTGGGGACACACAGGCCAGGGGGCATCTCCTGTCCCACAGCTTCCCAGCATGGCCACACATGTCCTTTGAATCCGTCCCTCTGTCCCTGAAGGTGTAAAGCCACTTCCCATCACCCCAGCCCACCCGCCCTACCTGCTTCTTCCCCTCATCAGCACCCGACCACCTGGCATTTCCCTGCAAGCCGGCTTCACCCAACACACACACACCCGCCTTGGCATCTGGTACATGCTGTGAGCCTGGCTCCCCACTGAGCCACCCTGAGCCCACCTCTGTGGACACCCTACATGCTGTGAGCCTGCCTGTGACAGGGCACCTGGCCTGCCTTGGCCACCATCCCTATCCTGAAGGCTCTTGGCCTTCCCTCTTCTCCCCCTCCCTGGTGAGGCGGAAAGGACCCAGCAGCTGCTAGGGACTAGAGAGGGTGCCGCCTCAGGCTTGGGCAGGTTCAAAGTGGTGCTCTGGATGTCCCAGGAACCCAAGACAACTGACCCAGGACACATGCTCACCTCTCTGAAAACTTCTCGCCCCACCTTGGGCACCTCATTCCAGGTGGCTGTGTGGGAAACCTCATATCCCCGAACCCTCACTGGCTCCCCAACTTCCTGCAGACTCTACCCCCAAACTCTCTGCCCAATCCAGTTCTCAACTGCCTCTCACATTCACCCCAGGCAACAGCAAGAAGACCTCTGGGAGCTGTAGGAAGTCACTTCATTCATTCATTTACTCATTCCTTCATTCTCTCCTCCCTTGGCTCAGCAGGAGTGTGGGGAACCCGTTAGGCATGGAATCTAAGAGTCCAGGCAGTTGCCACATGGAGACGCCAGGGGTGCCTATCCTTGGGGGGGAGTCCACAGTTCAGGGGCTCGGTTCACTGCCCCTCTGCTGAGGAACCTCTCCCCCTCCCCCAGCTGGAATGGCCCAGACTTTCAGCTCCACCTGGCTGCCTCCTCCCCCACCTCTGGTCCCTCTGTGCTACTGAGCACTGGGTGCCCCAGGGAGCTCTGGCCGCGCCGTATGGCCACCGCCGCAGCACCGTGGGCCTTGTGCTTTACTGTTTACTCCGCAGCCAGATCCTAGGGGTCCTCTAAAGCCATCTGCCAAATCCACGAGCTGATCCATGCAGAAGCGAGTGAGCACCTGAGCTTCGGCTCATGTGTTTTGAGGGCTGCAGGCGGGTCTCCCGCCACTCCCCACCCACCACAGAAGCCAGGGCACCTGAGTGAGGAATGTGGGGTGGGGGGAGAGCTCTTTTCCACAAAGGCCTCCGCAGCCCGGGGTCAGGACAGGACATGATTCAGCAGTTGTGCTAAACGTGGCATCCAGAGGGTCGCCTTCCTCTGGGACAGAGGCTGTCGCCAGCTGCCTTCCTGAGGGGTGACCTCAGCCACCAAACGTGACACTCACAGGCGAGCTTGGTGCTAGGAGCTGGGGGTGCTGGGCAGGAAGAGAGCTGGCCGGAGACTCGAGAGACAGCACAGGTCCTTTGGGGAGGAAGGCGTGACTGAGCCCACCCCACCAGAGGGGTGCATTTGGTGCTTCCCAAAGGTGGCTTCTCCTCGGGCACTCGAAATTCCCTCCGTGGGGGAAGGTCACAGGGGCTTTGCTCAGACCCCGTGGGAGCCAAGCCCCCAGAGTGCATGTAGGCGGAGAAATGAGGAGCCCTGGCTCCAAGGAGGAGACAGGTTGGTTTACAATGAGAGGCGCCAGGGTAAGGAGAAAGGAGGCAGGTCTCGAGGTCAGTGGAGAAGGGTAGCGGCCTCAACTCTGCAGGGATGCATGGGAAGGAGTGAGGGGCTGGGGGCTGGGCATTTCAGGTGCCCCTCTGCAATCTGCTGTGTCCAAGCCTGCCACAGAGCTCCAGCTGGGAGGATAGGTGTGTCACGTCACACCACAGGGGCTGCTGTTCCAGTAAGGCTGGCCAGTCTCCCAGGTCTAAGGCTGCCCCTGGCATGCACGCCACTGCAGCAGTCTCTCCTCAAACCTAGGACAGGAGGAGGCACCCCGAGGGCTTGGTTTGGCTTATACACAGGAAGGCAGACCAACAAGCCACAGCACTACCCTGCTCTCCACTCCAGCCCACCTATCTCCACAAGAAGCACCTGATGGGGGCTCCCTCCAGCCCCTGACAAGAGCCTAGTGCACATGGACACCCTGAGGGCCTGGCCTTCTACACCCAGCCCCTCCCACAACAGGGGTGAAGACCCAGGCCCATCAAGCCCACTTCTGTCCTTCCCCATCCTCAAATACAGAGAGAGCAGCAGGCATGAGCAACACGGGGGTCAGACCACCCCCTCCACCTCAGGCAGCACCCACTGGCCTTTCACACCATTTTTTGTCCCTGGTGGGCCCAGACTGACCCCTTGACTCTAAATCCCATGGAGGCCAAGGGGAACAAGAGTCCACAACTCCAGGCTCCCCTGCATCTGCTGGCCGGCACTGGGAGAGGACCACCCACGGGCCTTGGCCCTGCCCCTGCCCAGGCCACCCCCCGGCATAGCCCTCCCTCCGAGGGCGGTGCCCACTCACGCGGTTGGCGGTGACAGCCAGGTTCTGCAGGCTCTGCAGCAGGCCGATGTCGGCGGGGAGGAAGGTCAGGTTGTTGTGACTGAGGTCCAGGTGGCGCAGCTTGCGGCAGTAGAAGAGCTGCGTGGGGATCTTGTCGATCTTGTTCCGGTTCAGGTAGAGGCGCTCGAGGTTGGTGAGGTTGCCGACCTGGATGGGGATGTAGGCGATGTGGTTGTACCAGAGCTTCAGGCAGGTGAGGCGGTGCAGGTGCTGGAAGCTGATGATCTCCTCGATGGTCTTGAGGTTGTTGTCCTTGAGGTCGATCTCCTGCAGGTTGTGGAGGCTGAAGATGGAGTGCGGGATGCGCTCCAGGTCGCAGCGGATCAGCTCCAGCTCCGTCAGGTTCACCATCTTCTTGAGGCTGTTGAGCACAATGAGCTTGGTGCCCTCGTTGTTGATGGAGAGCTTCTGCAGGTGCACGCCCACGTCCGTCACCACCTGCGGCAGCTTGCTCAGGTTGCTCTTGAGCCGCAGCACCTTGAGGCGCTTCAGCTCGCGCAGGCCGTCGATGACGATGTAACGGTTGTTCTCGGCGCTCAGGTTGCCTGTCAGGTGCAGCTCCTCCAGCGTCTTC
The DNA here is from genome assembly GCF_017591425.1 of Ochotona curzoniae. Taxonomy (NCBI): domain Eukaryota; kingdom Metazoa; phylum Chordata; class Mammalia; order Lagomorpha; family Ochotonidae; genus Ochotona; species Ochotona curzoniae. Next base: position 4,707,949 of record NW_024467106.1, read on the forward strand.
AGGCTGTAGATCCACAGCGGGATCTCCTTGATGTCTGTGAATTTGATGTGCAGCGCCCGCAGGTGCTCGCGCAGGAAGGCCAGGGCCGGAGCCTCGATCTTGGCTGCCGTGTGGTACAGCCACAGCTCCTTGAGGCCCGTGAGCTGGGCGATGCTGGGCGGGATGGTCACGTCCGGGATCAGCTCCAGCTTTAGCACCTCCAGCTCGGCCAGGTCGAACACGGTGTCCGGGATGCCGCTCAGCATGAACAGGTGCAGCTCCAGCTTGTCCTGCGCGTTCTTGGTGAGCCGCTGCCGCAGCTTGTCCAGAGTCCACTCGTTGTTGAGGTTCAACTGGCGCAGCTTGTTCTCGCTCACCTCCGACAGGAAGACGGCGAAGCGCTTCGAGTAGAGCGGGTCGTACTGGTCGATGAGGTGCAGCATGAAAGCGAAGTCGTTCTTGACGTCAGGGATGTCGCTGTAGCTGCTCTCCTCGCGGATCGACTCGAAGGAGTACTTCTTGAGCGAGCGCCGCAGCATCCACCACAGCGTGTACATGCAGATGAGGCCGTAGGAGATGACCAGGCTGATGTAGAAGGACGCCAGGATCTTGAAGAGCGTGGCCAGCGGGTGGGCGCAGCGGTAGGTGCGGTAGCCTGTCAGACTCTCGATGTCCACCGTGCAGTCCACGTCGAACTTGATGTTGTGCACGTAGTAGACGGTGTAGCAGATGATGAGGATGAACTTGATGACCTTGATGATGGTCTGCCGCATGTACAGGCGGTAAACGATGTCGCCCTCCTCCACGTGAGTCCGGAACTTCTTGACTTTCTCGAACAGCGCCTTGGCCTGCTCGCCCTCCTTCTTGTCCAGCACGCCCGTCTCCGAGCGGTCCACGATGCCCTGCTCGATCCGCGACTTGGTGCGCTGCAGCATTGGCACGGTGGCCTCCACGTCCTCACTCACAGTCGATGACTTCTTGTCGGCGGAGCCATTCATCTTGCTGAAGGCTGGCTTGGGGTCGCTTTCCTCCACCACCGTCTCCGACAGGGCCCTTGTGGTCCAGGGCGAGTCGAAGCACTTGAGCAGGATGGACACAAAGTGCTCCAGCTTTGAGCTGGTGCGCGGGAACTTGAACCAGAAGTTGCTGCAGGCCAGGAAGATGAGCGTGTGCAGGAGTACCAGGTATGGGAAGTACTTGGCGAACCAGTGAAGCCTGTTTTCGTAGCACACAGCATCCACATAGTTGTACTGGTGCCGGTCCAGGTCGTACTTGATGCCTGTGGGGCCTGTGTCAGGGGTTGGCGCGATCGTGGAATTGGGGTAGGCGGGCTCTGGGCTGGGGGCCGCCCAACTCCGGAAGGAGTCATTGCAGGAGTCCTTGGTGACCCACTTACAGGGCAGGCAGATCATCTTGTCCTGCGTCACCTGCAACGTCCCTCCAAAGACAGCAATCATCAACATGACGATGGATATATAGTCGGTGAACACGTCCCACCAAGGCTTCAGGATCCGGTATGCCGGCTGTGTGTCCGCGAAGTAGCGGAGCTCCGTCACCGGGATCATGGTTCACCCTGCAAGGGGTACGGGGGGGCGGGTGGAAGGTGAGCACGAGGAAGGAGAAGCAAAAAGCCCACCAGCATCCAGACACGCCACCTGGCCACTCCACGGGGCAGCCAACCACCAGCCCTCCCGTAGCGGCTGTGCAGTCACCTGCTGGCCAAGAGACCCGGCAGTAATGGAGGTGCGGAGCATGGAACAGATCGGGTGGGGGGGATGGTGGCGCAGGCCTGCCCTGCCTTGCGCCATCTGGTGATAGCGTTTGGGGTCCTGGCTGAGGTTGCCCACCTGGTGAGCACAGGGACTTGTTGAAATGCCTGTCTGCTGGGGTGTTCTTGCAGGGTGTTGGTGAAGCAAACGTAGGCATGCCTTCCATGTGTGCACATAGGCACACATATGTGCATGTATGTGTAGGGGCTCCATGTGTGGGACAGACAGAAGGTCGCACAGCAGCCTACTGGCACACTTCCCTCCACTCCTGTCCCTGCTGTCCTATCCGCCCCTCCAGGTCTGTCCTCTTCGGTGGGAAGTGTAGGAAGGGACAGGACAACAGGGCTGCCTCTGTCCCTGTACTCCCATGCGAAGCAGGGCAAGGCTGGGAAACTCTGGGTCAGAGGCCACAGGCAAGAAGGGCAGCCCAGGCCACGTGGGATGCCTCTGGTCACCCAGCCTGCAGCATTGTACTCACAGCACCCCGCGAAACCATCATGAGAGCAGGTGGGGGGGGGGGGGAAGACTGTGTATTCCCAGGGGAACATGTGGAAAACCAGATGTGGGCTCCCAGGGGCCCATTTTCCCACGTAACAGCCTCCAGGCCTCCCCGTGCTTTCTTCTATTTAAAGATGTATTTGTGTTTATCTGAACGGCAGAATTACAAAGACAAAGAGGCTGACATAGAGATCTTCCGTCTGCTGCCTCACTCCCTAAGTAGTGCAATGGCTAGAGCTGGGCTGGTCCAGAGCCAGGAGCCAGCAGCTTCCTCTGCATCTCCCATTTGAGTGCAAGCGCCCAAGGACCTGGGCCATCTTCCTCTGCCCTCCCAGGTGCACCAGGAGGGAGCTGTGGAACAGCTGGGACTCAAACCCGTGACCATATGGGATGCCAGCGCCACCAGGGGTAAGCAGCTTTTCCTGCTACATCATAGCACCAGGTCCTCCTGAGTGACTTTACTTATTTATTTATTTTTAAAGATTTATTTTTATTGGAAAGGTAGATACACTGAGAAGAGAAAAGACAGAGAGGAAGATCTTCCATCCACTGGTTCACCCTCCAAGTAGCTTCAATGGCCAGAGCTGAGCTGATCCGAAGTCAGGAACCTGGAGCTTCTTCCAGGTCTCCCATGCGGGTGCAGGGATCCATGGCTTTGGGCCGTCCTCAACTGCTATCCCAGGGCACAAGCAGTTAGCTGGATGGGAAGCAGGGATGCTGGGACATGAACCGGTGCCCCTATGGGATCCTGGTGCATGTAAGGCGAGGACTTTATAGGCTACCATGCTGGGCCCAAGTGACTTCAAAAACACAATTGTGCTTTTACCTTACACTGATTTCCAAGCCGATCTGGAGCTTTGAGCCATGTGGTGAATTCCCATGTTCCTTGGGATAGGGGCTGGGATGGGACTGGGTCAGCCCCCTCTAGTTCACTGGCATTAGTGAGGACCACAGCAAGGGGCTCTTTCTCAATGGGATCCTCTGCTAATGCCATACACCTCCTGGCCCGGACTGGCCAAGGATGAGCTGGGTGGGTGGGAGGGACAGTCCAGGCCCGGGATGGGGAGGCAGCACCAGCATCTTCGGGAGCAACCACAGCAGCCGCTGGGGGCCCGGACGTGGGGCATTTGTGAAATCTCTCTGATGTCTGGGGCAAGGGCTTCTAAATTTAGCCTAGTTTCACAGACAGGGGAGCAAGCCTGAGGTCACTGCTGCCCTTCCTGCCCCTCACTCCTGCTGGGTCCACGCCTCTGCTTGGGCCTGCCTGGCACTTGCCTGCAGGCTCACCAGAAAACCGGCCCAGAAGGCCAGCTTCCCGAAGCTCAGGTCAAGGCAGGGCCAGCAGACAGCACCCACCACTCCTGCCTGGGGCCAGCCCTCCTGGGGAGGCCAGGGCTGCGGCCCGCCCCACAGGAAGGCCTGGGCCCTCTAATGACGGGCTGGGGCAGCACCCCACCCACACTCTGAGGAAGCAGAGCAGAGCGGTGCTCAGCTGCTCAGCGGCCAGAGCCTGTGAATCACGCAGCTGGCTGCTAGGCTGCAACGCGGGACACCATTTCCTGGCTCCCAGAGTCCTCCCTCACCCAGGGCGGGGCCCGGGCACTGGAAGGAAGGAGGTGCCTAGTGTGAGAGACAGCCTACCCCAAGCCACCCCGGTGGTGTGGGTGGCTGGCCCTGGGGACAGGAGTAGTGTGTGTCCAAGCAGGAGGGCGGAGGGCAGTCTCCAGGTTGTCCAGGGTAGGAAGGACCTCACCCCTCCCCACTCAGTCCACTCTCAAGGCACACCCTAAACTCCCTTCCATCCTGAGCTGGGGGGCGGAGGGCAACAAAAATGACCACGGAGTATGCCTTGGCTTCAGGGCCCCTGGTACAGACGCAGTGCTTGGGTTCCTCATGTGACCATGAAGGGCCAGGGTTGGACATGGGCTCATGCCAAGGCCAGCCGCCGTGAGGATGACCTGTCCAGGGCATTCACCCGCTCTCCTCTGCCGTGTGATTCTGGACAAGTTGTGGCCCTTCTCTGACCAGGTTTAGAGATGAGGGGAGGAGCATAAGCAAAGGCAAGGCCAGGCTGAGACTAGGTGCTTACATTATCAGGGGGCCTGCTAGGTGTCTCTCAATGAGGAAGGAGGGAGGGTCTGGGCTCTGGGTGGTCTCACCCAGGCACTCTGGGCTCCTGTAGGGTCAGTAACTCCCAGGGCTGTGCTTAGAGTCCCTGCAATGGAATGTTCTGTTAGTGTTTGGCTCAAGCAGCCTGGGCCCCCTCCTGGCCAGGCAGTGCGAGGGGCGGGGTGCCTGCAGGGTGTGGGCCAGGGTGGAGCAGCAGTTTCAGGTGGATGTGGCCTAGGCTGTCCCTCTTCCTGCCCCAGGCAGGGACCTGCCCAGGTGCCTCCACACCCAGCCTAGAGCAGCTTCCTGCTCTGCTGCAGGACCCCGCCCAAGAGCCTCGCAGGAGCAGGGGTGCCTGCTGTGCGCAGGCTTGTGCAATTTCTCGGCTTGCTCTGCACTGTGCTAAAATGCCCATGAGCCATCATACTCGCCTCACACAGAGCACATTCGTGGCTATGTAGCTGCTATCGCCAAGGACACCCATCTCCATCTCCGGCTCCGGCTGCCCTCCGTCACTCTCCCTCCTCAGGGTGGAGGTGGGAGCCCTGAGCGTGGAGCCCACAGCCCCCGGCTCTGGGACTGGCTTCTCCCCTTTAGAGCTAGAACATCATTCTTCTCTCAGGCCCATTGCATGTGCACTGGGGACTGAGAGGGCAAAGGAGGTCCCACCTATCTGCTCTCCTGGGCACACCCAGGGAGGGGCCAGGGAGCAGAAGCAGGTGCCGGAAGAGGAATGGAGTGGCGCCACATCCCGTGTCCAAGGGAGTCCAGGCTGCTCCCTGTTGGCCAGGCTCCTGGGAAAGTGGCAGGTGACAGCTCAGGCACTTGGGTCTCTGCTGCCCACATAGGAGACCCAGACAGAGCTCCAGGTTCCTGACTGCAGCCAGTCCCAGCTCCAGCCACTGCAGCCATTTGGGCAACGAACCAGTGAATGGAAGATACCTCTCCATGTATCACTCTGCCTTTTGAATAAAATAAACAAATCTAATTAAACAAACTGGAAATGAGGCAGAGGGGCAAGCAGCACAGGCCTCTAGCCAGTCTGGGTCTTCCTTCCCAGTCCCCTTCACAGCAAGGTTCTGGTCGCCCCCATCTGCCACTGCTACCACAGACACTTCATGTCCTGACCACTGCTGTCACAGCCAGCAGAGATGGCGAGGTGGACAGCACTCCCTGGTGAGACCTCCTCGGTTCCTGCCCATCACACAGGGACAATAACAAGTGCCCACAAGGACCAGAAAGAGGGCTACAGGGGGGTCCTCAGGCAGGTGACAGCAAGTCTCACATAGCAGTGGGCATGAACAAGGGAAGGCTGGGGTGAGTTTGGGCTCTGCCACAGGTGAGCAGAGGGGCCACCACCTCCCTGAACCTTGGGTCCTCTGTACCTGCTCCCGTTCCTCTTGTGAGCGCAGCCAGGTGTGCCCAGTAGCGTGAGGTCGGGCCTCTGTGGGCAGCTTCCCTCACCTCTGGCTGAGGGTGCAGGCAGGCCACGGAGCTCAGGGCTGGAGCCTGGGAGTGGAGTGAGCAAGAAAGGCAGAGCGGAAGCAACCCGGGCCTGGCTCCCTGGGTGATTCAGCAGACACCTGGAGAATGAGCCGCAAGTGTGTGGAAGGCAAGGAAGGGGGAGGCCATGAGGAGCCAGGTGGGGCTGGCACAGAGGTGGCCACGGAGCACCCTGCAGGACATGGCAGGGGACAAAGTAGCCCTTTGATGGCGCCAGGAGTAAGCCAGACGTGCACTGGTAGACACAGCCCCACTGCGATAAACCAGCCGCTGACACTTCCTGCACCGTGGGGAGGGACTCTCCTGGAAGGTAGAAATCTAAACCGCCATTGTAATTGTTAACCAGCTCTGTGCACTATCTCCATGCCTGCAACCCACAGCCAAGGCTGTCAGACGAACAATGTGGCCTCGGAAGGCAGAGAGCAAACAGCAGCTCTCAGGTGCTCAGCTCTGTGCAGCTCAGTCAAGGGGGTGGGGGGGCCAGGTCAGGTCACTGCCCCAGGGTACAGGGAGTTGGGACCCTAGACAGATGGCAGGGCCTGAAGAAGGGGCTAGCTGAGAAAGGACTAAAACCATGTATGCCCCTCCCACTCCCCGCCAGAAACAGGAAGAAGAAATAGAAAATTTGGAAACAATGACTATACCCATTTTTCCCTAACCTTTGACTCTTCCCACGCTGATCAATTATGTTAACATCATCTAAAAAGTTTTTTTTTAAAGATTTATTTATTTTTATTACAAAGTCAGATACACAGACAAGAAGAGAGATAGAGAGGAAGATCTTCCATCCGATGACCACAACAGTTGGAGCTACAATGATCCAAAGCCAGAAGCCAGGAGCCTCTTTCAGGTCTCCCACGCAGGTGCAGGGCCCCAAGGCTTTGGGCTTGACTGCTTTCCCAGGCCACAGGCAGGGAGCTGGATGGGAAGTAGGGCTGCTGGGATAGGAACCGGCGCCCATATGAGATACCGGTGTGTTCAAGGCGAGGACTTAAGCCGCTAGGCCACCATGCCGGGCCACAAAATTTTTTTAATTGAAAAAAAAAAAAAACAGCAAAAATGTGTGTGGTCTGCTGTCCCCTGTGAGTTCCTGCCTCAGCGGGCAAGAACTCAACTGAGGGACCCAGGTGCCCTGGGGAACGGGGCCGCTTCAGGCCCCGGCCAGGCTCACTGAGAGGAGCAACTGTAGGACTGGGCTCGGCCAGAGAAGGAGACAGCCGGGGAAGGCTCCGGAAGGAGGATTTCGTCACCTGCATAGTCTACCCCATGACTCTGGGCAACTGCTCACGCACTCAGGAGCCAATGACAATACATTACACAGTGATGCAAACATGTGACCGCAAACTACTCAATAACATGAGAAAAACATGCAGAGTGCATGAAGAACACAAAAATGGAAGAAACCGAGCTTGCGTTGTGGCTTCCGCCTGCCACGCTGGTCTCCTACCCAGCCCCCGGCTTGTGGTCTAGGAAAGCCGTCCCTGGACCCCTGCACTCATGCAGGAGGTGAGGAAGCAGCTCTGGCCTCCTGCGTTCAGCGTGACCCGCCCTGGCTGCGGCTGCCATTTGGAAAGTGAACCAGCAGATGGAAGATCTCTCTCGATGTCTCTCTGGGTGCCTTCTTCCTCTCTTCCTGAATTCTGCCTTTCAAATAAGTAAAAAATAATTTTTGCTGATAGAGGTGTCTTATTGAACCCTGTACATGGCAGGGGCAGGGCAGCAGTGACCCTCAGTGAAGTCGTGGCTGGTGGCAGAGCCACCCCAGTAAGAGGTTCAAACCTCAGGGGGCAGGGGGGAGAATCAGCATGGCTCTGTTTCCTGGGCCCCACTCTGAGCAGTTCCCACCAGCAACACAGGCCCTTGAGGAGCCAGCCCCAGGACGACCCAGGATCTATCCAGAGGTAGGACGGAGGGGCGTATGGCCGAGTGAGGCTGGGAGGAATAAAGGGCTCTCGCCCCAGAGGGGGTATAGGTGGCCATCTACAGCCTGATGATGTGGGCTGTGGCACTATAGTGCCCACATCTTGAGTCTGTGCCCTGCTGGCTTTGATCCAACTGTGGCAGAGAAATCCTCAGGTTGATCCTCCACCTCCAAGTGTGAGTATCCCATTTGGGCACCACTTGGTGTTCCAGCTGTTCCACTTCCCATCCCGCTGGTGCCCTGGGACAGTAGGACGGCCTAAGCCTGGGAACCCTGCACCCACATGGGAGACCTGGATTGAAGCCCAGGCTTCTGGTGTCTCAGCTGTTGTGGAGTGAGGCCGGTGGACAGAAAACCTGCTTCTCTGCCTTCTAAAGCTAAAAGGAAGGAAGGAATGGAGAGAGGGAGGGTGAGAGGAAGGAGGGAAGAGAGAAGACCTCTGGTGGGGGTCCTGGCACCCCTGACGGGGAGCCCGGTTGACATCCTGGCTCCCACCCGATGCTGGCAGGCAGCAGCAGGGGCTTCGTGGCTGGGCTCCTGCCACCCACCCACCCACCCACAGGGAAGACCAGATCAGAGTTCCTGCCTCCTGGGATGAGGCCTGCCCAGGTAGGTGGGAGGGGACTCCAAACAGCCAACTTGAAGTAGTGTGACAGCAAATCCAAGAAACAGGGAGGAGACGTTAAGTACACACAGCGTAAGGGAGGATACACGCCACGCACAGGAGAAGGGCACGTGGATCACCTCAGAGGGAAAGCACAGCCCGGCCAAGGGCAAAATCGTAAACCCAGGCAAGGAGCAAGCATTTCCACCAAATGGTTAACACACAGACCAAGTACAAGCAAGAGGTGAAATATGCGGGCAGCAACTCACAGGGAAAAAATGCGAATGGAAATTCATGCCTAAGAAAATTCTTAGCCTCTTTAGTAATCGAGGAAGGCCAATTCCCACACTCAGACGCCAGCGACGCTCCTCCTGATCCCTGGTTGGCCAGCAAGGAGTGGGAAACTCCCCTGGGGGGGAGCACGTCCCACAGCCTGCAGGCTTGCGTGACACTCCCGGGCTGTAGGGCTGGTTCTACCAGCCGCCTCCTGGCGAGGCAGAGGGCAGGCCGCTGGCTCCCACAGCCACAGCGGGACGCTCTCTATCAGTTAGGGCTAACCACGACATAGCCACGGGGACCAGCCAGAGGGACAAGGCAGAACCAGACAACCTACGGAGGGACAGACATGGGTCACGTCGGGGGAACAGCGAAGGGACAGCCTCGGGTACAAAATCCACCAGATCACTTCAGTAAGGAAGGGGTGGCGGGAGGGTGAACCTACAGCTATGCTAGTACTGGCTCAGTGCGGCTGTAGGAGTCCAGCACTGTGCCTGTGGCTCACGCAGGCCTGACCAGGTGGGGTACCGGACAGAGGCGTCTGTTCTGCCTTGACACTTCTCTGAGCACCTTAACATCCCATCACACAGACTTCACAACACCCGGCCAGCATACACAGCTCAGCACCTGAGGACACAGCAGCGCAGGGGGCGCCCTCGCCCTGGCCTGCACCTGCAAAGGAGGATGGGTGGGGCTCAGGGGGTTTGGGGGATGGGCTCCCATCCAGCTCTAGTGCTGGGGCAGTCCAAGGACCCAGACAAGCCTCTGCTTCTGCAATTATTCATCTTCTACGTTTTTTAAAAGCTGTTTTACTTATCTGAAAGGCAGTTACAGAGAGACACACAGATCCCCCAAATGTTGGTTCATCCCCTAAATGACCTCAACGGCATTCACAGGGAACCGGGCTCTCTCCTGTCGACCCGCCTCCTGTGGGTGAAGCCCCCACCTGACATCCTGCCCCACTTCTGATCCTGGGAGAGCACTTAACGGCAGCCTGAGTGTTCAGGGCTCCTGCTGCCCACACCCAGGCGGCAGTCCTTGCACACAGATCCCTACGCAGTGAGGCAGGAGGTACCCGGGACCCGTTAACAAGACAATCCTGGAAAGACACGGACCACATGACCCAGGGATGGCTCCATCGCCAACATGACCCAGGGATGGCTCCATCGCCAGAGCAGATCCTCTAGGCTTTGAATTTCCCATGCATAAGTAACACTTCTGCATTTTCTGGAGACACAGTGTAAGTATTTCAGAGCAAACACACAGGACCAATCAGTAACTAAGGAACTAGCCTTTCCACTCAGTTTCAAGATTTTTTGTTAGTTTACTGGTTTCTAAGTTCTATTACTGCATCTGAATGGCACAGAGAGAGTTCTTCCATCTACTGCTTCGCTCCTCAAGTGACCTGCAGCAGCCAGGGCTCCACCGAGTCTCCCACACGGGCAGCAGGACCCCGAGGACCTGGCCACTACTCGCTCCCGTCCACGCATGTTAGCTGGAAGCTGGACCGGAAGTGCAGCTGAACTTGATCTCAGGCACGACGTGGGATGCACGCATCCAAGGAATGGCTTCACCTGTGGTACCACAACAGCACTCACAGGTCGCTGCCAGCTCACAGGAGGTGCCCAGGTGCCCGGTCGAGCTCCCTGCTAAGGGCCTGGGAAAGTGGCACGTGATGTCAGCTCAGGGCGCAACCCACGCGGAGATCACCCGGAAGCTCTCGGCTCCTGGCTTCGGCCCAGCTCCAGCTCCAGCTGTTGTTGGCATCTGGGGAGTGAACCAGAGGATGGAAGATCTGTCGCTCTTTAAGTAACGCTGCCTTTCAAATACGCAAGTAAAACAATGTGAAGTAACAAAAGCATATTCTCTAAGCACGCCCTCTTCTGCTCCAGCTTCTTGTTTAAAGAGGCCTCAGAAGGCAGCAGGGTGGCTCAAGTTAGTGGGGTTCCTGCTGCCCACATGCGGCCCCTGTCCCCGGGGACTGTGCCTGCCTCCCAGGTTTGTCCCCAGCTGCTGCAGGCATCCGGAAGATCAACTGGCCAATGGGAGCTCTCTGTCCCTCCAACAGACACACAAAAGATGAGCAGACCCAGCTATGGGCTGAACCACGTGGAGGCCCCTGGACCTCTGGGGATGCCTGGGGAGAACAGCACTCTCCTCCCACCTACGGCACCCCATGCCCACAGGGGCCCCTTCCTGCTGGTACCTCTGACAGCAGGGAACAGGAGAAATGCCCCACCATGTCGGCAGCCCACAAGGGGACCCTGACCCGATCCTACACGGGTGGCAGGATTTGGCAGCTCCCATACCTGGGCGCCTGCAGGCGACAGCAGATAAACAGGGCACAGAGGGCCTTTTGTTGAGGCACAAACAGCCGCAGGGAAACCTTCCCAGGCTGGGGGCGGGGGGGGCAGGCGCCCTCCCCATGCTTCAGGGGCAAAGCTGTTCCCACAGCACTGTCCAGGGAAAGGAGTTTGGTGGGGGGGGCAGCCCGCCACTCCCAGCAGGCCCCAGGCTTGTCTCCAGAGGGCTGCAGGCCGGCCCAGGGCCACCAGCTTCCTCTGGTCCCCAAGGCGGGACGGGAAGGAAAAGGTCTCACCCCTCATCTGGCACGCACAGCAGCCCCCCTCCCCCGGCGGGACACTGCCTGCCTGCCTGCGCCCACACCCAGCCGGGTGAGTCAGCGGCTGCGGGCTGGGGGTGCTGCCGACTGACCCCATACGAAAGGGCACACCCTCACTTCCTGAGGAGAGGCCCAGGGGAGACATGGGCCGTGGGGAAGCATGGGGTCAGCTCCTCTCTGCTTAGTGCTGGGACTGGGCTTCCCAGACAGGCTGGTCCTTGTGCAAACCTGTCAGGGTGGGGCCTGCCTTCCAGATGGGAGGGTGACAGCGAGGGACCCTGGCCACAGGATGGCCCCGGCTCACCCTGCCTGGCACCCACCATGCGCCAAGCATGTCCTGTGTCTTGGGTCCAACCTACACATGGACCAGTGAGGCGGCCCTGCTTCGCCAGGGTGGTCCTGGGCAGGTCACTTGGCCTGGCCAGGCTGTGGCTTCTGCTAGACAGCAGGCCAACGCACCCATTCCTCCTGGGGTCCAGCCCAAAGATCTAGGACCAGCCGGTCAGCCATGGTGAGAGCCTGAACACTTCACCAGCCCCTGGCCAGCAGGAGATCGAAGCCCAGGGGAGGGAGGCCACACAGCCAGAGGTGGCAGAAGACACACCCTGGGGCCCGGTGCCTCCAGGCAGGTCTCCGGTGCGCACAGGCGCCCAGGCGCTTGGAGAAGCCCGTTTCCTGAGGAGTGTATGCCCAGAAGGCCTCTGCAGGGGCCCTGGCAGGCCAGACCCTGGGGCTGATCTCCCCAGATGTGTCCCGAGGTCCAGGGGGCAGACAGGTCCCGACCTGCCAGGACTCCAGCACTGCCTTCCTAGAAGGTTCTGAGAGGTAGGCATGGGCACCCTGGATGGACTATAGGCATGCTGCACTAAGGGCCCCGGGCGGAGAGGGGGTATTGGGGCTGTCTGATTCCCAACCCCCACGATGGGCATGCTGTCATGCTGGCCGGGCAGCACGTGAAAACCGTGGAATTTTACAGCCCGTTTCTCCGGGAGTGTCATGTCAGGCGGCAGGCGGCAGCAATACCACAGAGGGCAATTTAATTCTGAGGTTTTAAAAGCCCTCAGGAGAGCGGGAGACGCTGGAGGGGTGTGAGCGCAGCAGAGAGGCGAGGGCAGTGCCTGTGGTTGGAGCGAAAGCCCTGCAGCCTGGCCGGGGGAGGTAACCGCGCACTCCCAACACACACACCTGTGCAAACGGCACGCAGTTACTCAGAGCACCATCTAACCCGGTCCCGGCCGGCAGCTCAGCCCTGCTCCCACCCCCAGGGCCATGGCTGGGGACTTGTTCACGAGAGCCAATGGTGACACAGGCTGCAGGAAGATATGGCTCTGACACTCCCACCAGTGTCAGAGGAGCATCTGTGAAGTGCAGGTTCCCAGGCCCAGCTCCCCAGCGCTGACTCTGCCACACCCCCATAGGCCTGAGAAGGAGCAACAAGGAGGCCATGGGGCAGGGAGGGTGCAGGCCATTGAGCATAGGGGGCTGGGTTGGAGGCTTGGGCTACAAACTGATCTCCATACACAAGGCCTGGCAAGAGTCAGACGGCACGAGTCAGGCACTCAGCCCCAAGAACAACCTGGGATGCCAAGACTGCTGGGAAGGAGGAAGAAGCTGGGCATCCAGCATGGAGGGGCTGAGACCTGGGGCTCCCTGCCAGGCAGTATCCCATGGGGCAGAAAGGGACCAAAGGGCAGGAGGAGGGCGAGGCAGGACAGTGAGCCTAGAAAACGCCTGGCGAGCTGTCAAGTTGTCAGCAACTTGGGGAGACCCCACAGCCAAACCTGACCCCATGCTCTCCCCACTGCCAGCCTGACCCTGAGGGTCCTGCCCAGCTCAGGGCAGAGCTGTCCCTTGTTGTCCCCCAACACCCTGCCCATCCTCTGGGCTCAGTCCTCAACAGAGCTTTGCAAAAAGACCAAGGCCAATGCCTCCTGCAGGCACAGCAAAGGGTAAACTGAGTCAGGACCAGAATTCTGCAAATCAGGCTGGACCCACGTGCTTCCTCCCAATCGTACTAAGTGGGGCCAGGTGGCCTCCGAGCCCTCAGTGCCCAGCTGCCCAGCAGGGGTGATCACACTTCTGGCCTCCCCCGGGGCCAGGTCGAAGTTCCTGGAGCCAATGGGAAACTCCTACAGGGCCACACGGGAGTCTGCTAACCCTATGCAATAAACAAGAGAGTCGACAAGATCGCAACAGGCCCTTCCTGTGCCCCCTGCTGCTGCAAACGCTCATTCCCACCCGGGCACACAGCCCTGAGCAGGAGGGGAGCTGGCACAGTCCAGCCTTCTGCTCACCGGGGACACAGGGACCCTGGACGGAACACAAGCAAGCTGCAGGCAGAGAGCTTGCACATCAGCCAGAGTGTGTAAAGTCAGCAGTCAGTCACACACACACACACACACACACACACACACACACACACACACACACACACACACGGCGGTGCTGCCCCCCACCCCACCCATTCTTAGTGACCACCACGGAGAACCGGCGGATTGTCCAACGGATGCTACGGCACGGAGACCACCAGCTGTGCCACGAAGGTCACAGCCTCCTTCAAACCTTGCCAGGGAGGCTAGTGCTCTCCTTCCTGGGCAGGGATGGTCGGCGGGCAGACCCGAAGACGCCAGGCCACAGCCACAGCAGCCCCCTGCAGCCCTTCTCTGGTCTCAGGCTCCGCTCCACCCTTCCCCAATGTCCCGCAGTGAACAACATCAGGGAGGTGGCAATGTGAAGGGCCACGCCAGGTGGGACTGTGGACCACATGCAGGGCCAGGTACTCGGCCAAGTGCCTCAATGACACCAGCGCATGTACGTATGTACTTGCTCATTTTTTAAAACGCTCTTATTTGAAAGGCAGAATTATTGAGTGAGAAAGAGAAAGATCAAGAGATCTTCCGGGCCCGGCACGGTGGCCTAGCAGTTAAAGTCCTCGCCTTGAACCCACCGGGATCCCACATAGGCGCTGGTTCTAATCCCGGCTGCTCCATTTCCCATCCATTTCCCTGCTTGTGACCTGGAAAAGCAGTCGAGGACGGCCCAAAGCCTTGGGACCCTGCACCCACATGGGAGACCCATAAGAAGTTCCTGGCTCTTGGCTTCGGATTGGCTCAGCTCCGGCCATTGCTGTCACTTGGGGAGTGAATCATCAGACAGATGATCTTCCTCTCTGTCTCTCCTCCTCTCTGTATATCTGACTTTGTAATACAAATAAATAAATCTTAAAAAAAAAAAAAAAGAGAGAGAGAGAGAAAGATCTTCCATCTGTTGGTTTACTCCCCAAACAGCCAGGGTAAGGCCAGTCTGAAGCTAGGAGCCTCTTCTGGGTCTCCCACATGGGTGCAGGGTCCCAAGCCTTTGGGCCGTCCTCTACTGCTTTCCCAGGCCACAGGCAGGGAGTGGCTGGGACTCACACTGATGCCAATATGGGACGTCAGCATTACAGGCAGTGGCTTTGCCCACTATACCACCACACTGGTCCCTACACTGTACAAGGGATGCAGTGCCAACCCTTTCGTCAAGATGAGAAAAACCAAGACTTGGAGAGATAGCAAGAATGGCCAGCACACGACAAGTCGGACTCGCACCTGGAACCAGCTGCTATGCCCAAGTCCTAACCAGCATACTGTCCGCCTCATGGGCTCCTCTGCCCAGTGATCCCAGCACGTGCGGATACATGCTAGCTCACCTCAAGAGACACCCCACGCTCAGCTTAAGGCATTCAGGCTTCGAGAAGGCCACTTCCCCAAACCGTCTATCCACTGAGGCCAGGGAGAGTGCCGTCCCACGGAACACGCTTTGGGAACTGGCCGCCTGACCCGCAGCCCTGGGCTGACAGGGCCTGGGGCGAGGAAGGCAAAGCAGGCTCATGAGGAAGCAGTGTGAGCACCCAGGGAGCGGCAACCAGGCACAGAGCAGCCGGCCCTGTCTCCCACCACCCCCAGCCCCACAGGGAGAAGAACAGGGCCTGCAGGGGAGGACGCCTGGGGGTGCCAGATGCTGCAGCTGGCAGGGTGAGGTGCGGTGCTTACCCTGCGGCCGGCTGTGCTATCTGCGGGTCGGTTGTCGCGGCTGAGGCTGGCCCACGTCTGTCTGGGCTGGGTCCTGGCATTCCTGTTGCTCCATGGACACTGCCTGCCTGTGAGAAAGCGAGAGAGCCCATCAGCGAGCCTGTGTGTAACCGTCAGGGTTGCCTGCTGTGCTGCCAATGGTCGGTCCCTGAGGCGACCAGAGAGCCTCAGTCTGCTGAGGGGGTGCCCAGTTGGCAATAGCAGTGTGGGGGATATCCAGTGCTCTGTTGGGGGTCCAGGGAGGACTTCCTGGAGGAAGAGGTGCCTGTGTCCCCAACTGGGCATCCCGGCAGGGGAAACGGCACCTGTCTGGCCGAGACAGCAGGCAGCACCTAGGGAAGATCTCATGACTCAGTGACTGGACCGAGAGGAGTTTCCGGGGGCAGCAGGTGGGCCGGTCACGCTCCCTGCCTGTCTGCTCACAGATGTGCGGCTTCAGGTCAGGAGGCCATGCTGGGATGGGACACCAGGCTGAACAAGACGGCCAGCAGGTGCAGGGGGCTAGGGGGCAGGGGCGGGGCAGACGTTGGGGACAGCTAGGTAATGGGTGGAAGAATGCCACGGCCAGACTGCAGGGCAGGCCACAGACTCTGAGCCATTCTGGGAGCTAAGGGTGGTTTCCACCCTGCCAGAAGGGGAGACACCCCAAGTGTCCAGTAACTCCACACGGGTGATGGGAGCCAGAGCGGTGACGGCCTGGGGTCCTTGGAGCCAGCCCTAACCTGGCCCAGCCCACTCCACCCTGCTCTGCCCACTACCCTCAACCAGGCTGGACCTCTGACCACCCCTGGCCTCTGGCTGCCTCTAGTAGTTCTACCGTGCTGTGCCCACTACCCCAACCCCCATGGCAGCCCAAAGCGGGCCAGGGCCCACGTCTGCCCAGCACCACTGCTGCCCATCTCCCACCCTGACGACTGCAGGAATGAATGAATGAAGGAGCCAGGGATGGAGAAGCCATGTGCTGGGTGGCATCTGTGCCATCAGAATGCCCAGACTGCCTGCACCCATCAGCCAGGGCCTCAGTGCTCCCTCAGGCCAGCTCCCAGTCAGGTCTGGTAGTAAAGCAAGGCCTGGCCACCGCCCTCAATTGGGACCATTCAGGAGCCCCCACTTCCCAAAAAGGCCAAAGTTTGCCAAGAGAACTTGTTTCCTGGTGGGTGTGAACAGACTCACGTGATTAAGTCTGGGGTCAGTGCACAGAGACGGGGGCGTCAGGAACATTTCAAGAACCCCTGTGCTGTGGCCCCAGTCCCAGAGGGTGGACCAGCTCACTGGATCCCTGGGGAGGGGGCTCCTCCTCCCAGCCTGGAGGGGGGAGGCCAGGGCCAATGGCTTGGCCAGAACACCTGACCTTCACTGAGGCAATGGCGGAGAGACGGGGCCACTGCCACTCCCACTCCCCTCCGCTGGCCACAGGAAGCACGGGCAGCAGCTGCCCTCCTCCCCCGTCACCGTGCCTGGTCGGGCTGGCAGCCACCCCACCCTTCCAGCCAGGCCCCACAACCCCCGGCCCATCGCTCCTGCCCAAAAAAGGCAACCACTGCATCAGCCAACAACCAGACCATCTCAGACCAGGCTGGTCTGATCGAGCAAGGCGGGAGTGGGAGCAAGAGGCACGGAGACCCCAACACCACCACCAGCAGGAGGGGAGACCCCCCGGCCCACGGGAGCCAAGCGGGCTAGCCCCCCGAGAGCCGGCCGTGGGGCCCATCTGGACGCCAGGATCCCCGAAACCCCAGCCCAGACAGGCCCCTTCCTCGAAAACTACGTCAGGGCCCCCTGTCCACGCGGGATGCAGAGGAGGCAGGGGTCCCGGGGAGGACGGGAGGCCGGACACTCAGCAGGCAGAACAGCTGAGGGATCTTAGGACCCGAGGTGGAACCTCTAGCAAAGGGGGGCGTGCGTGTGGAGGGGTGAGGATCCGGGGGGCACCCAGGCGGAGGGGGGCGCTGGCACTGGGGAGTCGGGGCGGAAACACCCGGGCTGCGGGCGCCGGGGTGCCTGGCGGGGGGCTCGCGCGCCGCGACACCGGGCAGACCGGGGGATCCAGGGCGCGCAGGCCGCGGGGAACGGCCGGCCCGAGGCAGCCGGCGGCGAGGACGCCCCGCTTCCCGCCGGCCTGGGGGCGCCGGCCCCGGCGGGCACAGCCCCAGCAGCCCCAGGGGCGCCTGCGGCCGGGCGCGCGTCCACGGCGGGTTCCCAGCGGTGACAGCTCGCGCCCGCTTCCCCGCCCGGTCCTGACTCACCTGGGCTTGCCGCAGCGCGCCGCCCAGCAGGCCGCCCGAGCCCTGGCCGCTCCGTCCCGCCGGCCTCCGCCGCGCTCCCCCGGCACCTCCTTTTGTTTGTCCCTCACTGCACCACTCAGCATCCTCCGCCCCGGAAGTGACGTCAGCGCCAGGCGCGACCGCGGCGGCCAGGGCAGCACCATCTTTGTGAGGGGAAACTCTGTTCGTTCTACCCGGTTCGGTGTCCGGCCGTGACGCCGCCCTGTTGCTTCGGGGCGGAAGTAGTGGAGCCTGGGGTCGGCCCTCTTAAAGGGACAGGGACGGCCGTAACCTTCGGAGCATGCTTGGGGACGGCAGGTGAAGGCTGCGGTGGTGACTAGGGTGAGTGACCGGTACGGGAGCGTGGCTCTGTCCTGAGGCGGGGTGCAGAGAGCTGGGCGGGCTTGACTGTGCCGGAGTGCTGGGTGCCTCTGATGCTGTTGGTGGACGCGGAGAGATTGGGGTGCCGCGGGGAGGCATTGCTCGCGCTGCCCTGCGCCACGCAGCCCCCATCCCTGGCCGGTTCGTCCTGCACCCGCGTCCCCTTCCCACGATCGCACCGACGGGAGGAGCCCAAGGGGCGGCGAGTTGGGATGCGGGTGGTGTGGGCGCCCGCGGGTGTCAGCCCGGGGGAGCCGGGTCCTGGGGAATGAGCATCGCTGGTGGAAGCCAGTCCTGCCTGTGCCCTAGCTCGGCCCACTCCCCACGGAGAGCACCGCAAAGCTTTTATTTGGGTCACCCCGCTTGGGGCATGGCGCGTGTGACAGGTGGCTGCACGCACCGAGCAGACCTGGGGTTGGGTGGGAACCAGTCAGGGTGGGCGGTGGAAAGCAGTGGGCTCGCAGGGCAGAGGCCAGGATGGCCTGGGGACCGGACTGGCTGCCGCCTGGCAGGCTCCCCCATACATCCACCTGCAAAGCAGGCAGCCCCCTTCCCCCCAGCCCCATTTTACAGGTGGAAAAACGAGGCCGGCAGAAGTGTGGGGGGGTAGTAACCCCAAGGCAGGAGCAGGATGAAGGGGTGGTCCTCACCTAGGCCTCCCTCACTCTCCTGCTCCTGGGGGAGTGGGGGAGGGGAGAGGGTCCTTCAGCCACACGCTTTGTGGCCCTACTGTGCTGGGCTGAGGACCTGGTGGAGGGACAGGGTGTATTCTGTCCAGCAGAACACAACACCCAGCGGTTGGCACCTTGGCGGGGGAGACGGTTTTAGGACTCAGCCTGGACGGGGCCAGTGAATGCTTCCTCAAGGAAGTAACTTTATCTGTGTGTATTAGAGTGTTTTTATCTGAAAGGCAGAGACAGGCACGCAGAGGTCTTTATCTGCTGCTTCTGTCCCCCGTGTGTCCGCTGTGGCTGGGCCAGGCTGTAGCTAGCAGCCTGTAACGCCATCTCGACCTCCCACACGGGTGACAGGGACCTGAGCCCTCGGACTTTCACCTGCGGCCTCCCAGGGTGTGTGTGGAAGGCGCCTTGTAGGTAGAGGCTGTGCCTCACCAGCTGCACAGGGGCTGAGGGTCACTCCCAGCCCAGCCTCACCAGCCGCCCAGGGGCTGAGGGTCACTCCCAGCTCAGGCTCCCTGCCCCTCACCCCAGCATGCCTCCCTCTGTTGCAGTAGAGCCAGGGGTGGGGAGGGGAGCACCCAGCAGCTAGGACCCTCCTCAGCCTGAAGCCCCTCTCCAAACGCATTCTGTTCCCTGTGCAGCAGTGCCTGCCCATGCATATGGCAGGCCGGTTCAGGCCTGGCATGGCCCGTGCTAGATTAAGCCTATACCTGCAGCACCGGCATCCTGTATGGAAGGTGGTTCAAGTCCCGGCTGCTCCACTTCCCACCCAGCTCCCTGCTAACAGCCTGGGAAAGCAATGAAGACTGGCCCAAGTTCTTGGGCTACTGCACCTGTTGTGCCGGATTTTGAAATTCCCAGAAAATCATCAAGTCTGAAGTTGGTGCTAAGGCATAAAGGTGGTTTATTCAGGTTAGCCTAGGTCTCCCAGCCACCTCCCCCAGCCCAGCAGGGCTGGATCGGAGAGGGGCAGCCACAGCCTACACTGCTGCAGGATCCGCAGGAAGGGCAAAAAAGAAGAGAGAGCGAGAGCCCCCGGTTGAACAGCCCAGCGTTCTTATACATTTCAGGCTATTAATTATACAGTCATGATTTGACAGGCTTCTGTTGGTGGGCTTGAAGCAAGCAACTTTCAAAAGGTACAAATTGATGAGCTGTAGGGCTGTGGATCTTATCAAACACCAGGGGCCTCCTTCCTGAGGAGTGGTCTGCCTACGTGACCTGCCAGGTGTCCTGCCGGGTGTCACATAGACTGTCAGGCCTGGAGTTCACACAGTCCCAGCCAAGCCTTTAAGGCCGAATCACAAAAGCAGAAAACACCTAGGTTCTTCACACCCACATGGGAGACCTGGTAGATCATGGCTTCATATGAGCCATTTTGCTTAAACTCTTTAAAGATGTATCCATTTTTATTGGAAAGTCAGATTTACAGAGAAAGGAAAGAGAGACAGATCTTCCATCTGCTGGTTCACACCCCAATATGGGGCCCAAAAATAAATCTTTAAAAAGGGAAAGGAATTCAGGCCCTTCACAGTAGCCTAGTGGCTAATGTCCTCACATCACACACACCGGGATCCCATATAGGCACCGGTTCTAATCCCGGCAGCTCCACTTCCCATGTAGCTCCTGGCTTATGGCCTGGGAAAGTAGTCGAGGACAGTCCAAAGCCGGCACCCGCATGGGAGACCCAGCAGCAGCTCCTGGCTTCGGATCAGCTCAGCTCTGGACGTTGTGGCCACTTGGGGTGTGAACCAGTGGATGGAAGATCTTCCTCTCTGTCTCTCCTCCTCTCTGTATATCTGCCTTTCCAGTAACAATAAATACATGTTTAAAAAGAGAGCAAGAGAAAGGAAGTGCCCCTCTCAGGAGAGGGCACCCCTCTTTCCGGTTGTCCGCTTCCTTCTCAGGTTGCCTTGGTGGCCGACCATGGCTGTGACCCCGCCATTGCAGCCTGCAGGCCACACTGGCCCGTGGCCGTAGCGCGCATACAAGGGGTCCCTGTGGCTCTTGAGTCCGTGGCTCCTGTGCCTCGCTTCCCAGTGCCGACAGGGGAACTTTGGGCAGGCTTGGGCCTTCCTGGCCTTCCAGGGATGCTGGGGAAGTCTCCCTCTTGTCCTGAGCCACAAGCTCTCCACCTGTCGCACACTGACCCTAACCCTAACCCAAACTGCCCTGGGAGCGGAGCCAGTGGGAAGGGAGAAAGGGTGGCAAGGCCTCTCTCGGCGCTGCCCCTTCCGCAGCCCTGCAGTGCCATCTGTCCATTTCTAAGCTGGGAGCAGCTTCTGAGCTGGGGTACCCTGGCGTCTCCCCCGGGGGTGGCTGACTCAGGTTTGCCTGGTAGGACTGTGCCCAGCCAGCTTGCTTCAGGGGCAGCGGGGGGGGGGGGGGGCAAACAAAGCAGGATTTATTATTGGATAAGGGACGTTTGTGTCTTGCTGGCCTGTGTTCATTGTCACCGTGAGCAGTTTCCTGTCACCAAAAGGGCCCTGTGACCCCCAGACCCACAGCATGCCTTCCACACACTGTGTTTGGTTTGTTTAATATTTATTTATTTGGGCCAGGCACGGTGGCCTAGTGGCTAAAGTGCTCGTCTTGAGCATACCAGGATCCTAAATGGGCGCCGGTTCTAATCCCAGCAGCCCCACTTGGGACACAGGAGGACTTGGGGGGTTATGAATTGCAGCAGGGGCACCCTTTGCTGGGGGAGCTGTGATTTCTGTGCTTGAGCTAAGCAGGGGCACCAGTGCCTGCAAGGAGGCTGTGGTGAGGGCCAGGGAGTTTAGCCCCCTAGGGGCCCGGTGTGCCAGGCAGGTGCGCTGTGGTTCACCCAAGGGCCTGGGAGGATGCAGACTGAGGCAGGACCGGGAGATCACTGGGGCATAGGCAGGGACACAGCCCTAGCCCAACTGGGCAGGCAAAGGGTTTGTGCGTCTCAGAGGAGAGGGGACCCGGAGCCGGTACCGTCTGGGTTCAGGCCAACTCCAAAGGCCAGGCCAGGGTGGCTTTGGACTTCATCCAGTGTCAACACAGGCCATTCTGCTGAGCCAGCCTGCCACGGGCTGGGCACGGCTGGTCTCAGCCCCTGCGGGACTGTTGATCAGGCACCCTGGGACTGTCTACCCGCTCTGGCCAGGCAGGTGACGGGTGGCTGCCCAGGCTGTGTTTGGGGAGGCCCCCGGCCCCCGGCTCGGTGGTGTGGTGACCTAAGCTCTCCCGCACCTGGCTGGCCAGGGTGGAAGGGCATGTGAAGCCGTGCGGTGCTGCTCCCCAAGGCACCTGCCCAAGGACTTGCTTTTACGTAACAGTAATGCCATGTGTTGAACACGAGCCCAGGTCTGTCTGGCCAGGTGGCACACCGCGTCCTCTCCTCATGTTATCCATTTCTGGCTCCAGCCCTGGGAGGTCAGGCTTAATCGTTTGCCAGAAGTCACGTGGCTCGCAAGTGGCTCCAGTCCTGTGTCTGACTCCAGAGACTCTCGGCCTCATTGACTCATTTAAGTGCAAGAACCTGACCCCTCCCCCGCAAAGCCCAGTGAGTAGTCAGGTGTTGTTCTTGTATCAGCATCGAGCATGTATTTGACTCAGTTCCCTGTGAAATGGGTTTTCAGGACTGTGGTTACATCCTGGTTCTGAGCCCAGCAGCGGTGTTACCCTAGCCATGACCGGCAGCATGCCGGACAAGCCTTGCAGGTGGCAGTGGAGACGACAGGTGTGTGTCATGTTTGAGGACCAGGCGAGTCCACAAGACCATCCTGCCTCCCTGGCATCCTGCAATAAAGGCATGTGGCATTTCACAAACTAGACCATCAGCAGAGTAACAGCAGTGCGAGCTGGCGGCAGCCATGGGATGCAGGTGCCATGGCTAGCCGGCCACTGTCTCCAGCAAGTCCATAGCCAGGGGAACTGAGCAAGGATAAACTCCCCACCCTGAGTGAGAAAGGTGGGGCTGAAGGCAGGAATGAAAATGTCTCAGAGGAGGCTACCTGGCCACGATGGCTCACACTGCACCCTCAGAGGTGTCACAGGACACTAAGGGCACAAACGGTCAGATACAGGCAGCCAGCACTGCAAATAAAACCTGCCACCTGCAACCCCAGCACGCCATCTGAGCACTGGTTCAAATCCCGGCTGTGCCACTTCTGATCCAGCTCCCTGCTGGTGTACCTGGAAAGGCAGCAGAGGGTGAGAGGATGGCCCGTGTACTTGGGACCTGCCCCTGCGTGGGAGACCTCGAGGAGGCTCCTGGCTTCTATCTGGCCCATGTCTCTGGGCCCCTACACCTGTCGGGGAGACACAGAGGAAGGTCCTGGCTTCTGTCTGGCCCAGCCCCTCCCCCTCTGACTGTTGAAGTTGTTTTGGTGGGTAGAGATATTTTTGTCTCTCCTGCTGTCATTCTGCTTTTCTTTTTTTTTTTTTTTAATTTTTAAATTATTATTATCATTTTTTTATACAGTTCCTTAGGCTCCTGGTATTTCCCTTATCCCAGCCCCAATTCCCACCCTCACCCCCCCGCCTAGTTCCTCTATATCATAACTAAAGTATAGTTCTTCATACTCAGTCATATGTCCATCATTGCGGGCATGGACAATGGCAGAGAGTCCAGAATCCTATTGTCAAGATACAGTGAACAGTTTCATTGGGAGTCCATCCTTGGTCTGGAAGTAGAGATGCATACTGCATTGTATCCTCACATCTGGATGTTAGTCTCCATTTCACAGCTACTGTACATCCCCTCAAATGAAAAGTCATAATACAAAATCAACAATAGAAAGAAAAATAGAAATTTAAAATGCCATGAAGTTAAATGACATCTTACTAGATACGACAGTCTCCATTACAGTTATTATACATCCCCTTAAATGAAAAGCCACAAAACAAAATCAACATAGAAAGAAAAAAGAAATTAACAACACCATGATGTTAAATAACATGCTACTAAATGACTAACGTGTAGCTGAAGAAATGAAAATCAAGAAGCTTCTTGAAGAAAATGATGCTACTGTATGATCTATGAGTCATTGGATGATTTAATCAGAAGAAAGTGCTTTGAAGAGATGAAACTAACAGAAAACATCAAATCCCTTGCGATATAGTTTCCGCTGATTTTTGTTGAAGTGTGTCTCTTCTAGACAACAAATAGATGAGTTTTGTTTTTTAATCCAATCTACTAATCTATGACATTTGATTGAACTTAAGCCAATTATTTTCAGGGTTAATATGTATGGGTGGTACTTTGGTCCTGTTATTTTAGGAATGGGTTGTTTATTGATTTAGTCTTCTGTTTTTGTTTTACTGGGATGTTCTTCCCGTTGCCTTTGGTTTTGGTGGGTGCTATTCCTCTTCTCTGTCAAGAGAACATCTTGAAGTATCATTTGTAGAACACGTTTGGAAGAGGCAAATTCTTTTTTTTAATAAATATTTATTTATTTATTTATTCAAATTATTGATTACATTGTATTATGAGACACAGTTCCATAGGTACTGGGATTTCCCCCCACCCCTTTCCCACCCCTCCCCCATGGTGGACTCCTCCACCTTGTTGTGAGACCTCAGTTCAAGACCAGTTGAGACACCTTCATTGTAAGAGGCAAATTCTTTTAACTTTTCTTTACTGTGGAAGAATTTTATTTCATTTTCAAAGACAGAAGAAAGCTTTGCTGGATATGTTATCCTAGGCCGACAATTTTTTTCTTTAAGAATCTGGAATATGTCACTCCATTCTCTTCTTGCCTGTAGAGTTTCCTGTGAGAGATCTCCTGTGAGTTCAATTGGCATTCCTTTACATGTCAATTGATTTTGTTCACATGCACATTTAAGAATTTTTTTTTCTTATGTTCTGTTAAAGAGAGCTTGATTATCGTGTGTCTTGGTGAAGCTCTCTTTTGGTCAAGCCTTATTGGGAGTTTTGTGCCCCTCCTGGATCTTGTTTCCCAATTCTTTAGGGAAATTTTCCTTTATTATTTCATTAAATATACTTGTAAAACCAATTTCTCTTTCTGCACCTTCTGGGACTCCCATAACTCCTATATTTGGCCTCTTAATAGTGTCTTTCAGTTCTTGAACACCTTTTTTTTTGGCCTGATCCAGCTCTGCTTCCAGCTTTTTGTTTGCTTCTCCCTGATGACGGAAAGTATCTGCCAATTCTGAGATTTTTTCTTCTGCTTGCTTCATTCTACTCTGGAGACTCTCCACTGTACTTTTAATTTGCTCTACTGCGTTCTTAATTTCTGATCTATCAGCCTTGATTTGCTTTGTTGCTTCCTTAAATTCTTTGAACTCTTGTATGTGCTTCTTATTGTTGATCAGAAGCTTTAAAATGAGTTTTCTGAATTCTGTGTCCCCTATTTTCTTGATGTCTTCCTCTGTTAACTCTGAGGTTGGCATAGAGTTTTACTCCTTTGCAGGGAAGTTTTCGGTAATATTCACTGTGCCTTTGTCTCTTCTTTTGGATGACTTGGTCATCGTACTTCTGGTTAGCAGAGTCTTCTTGGGGTAGGTTTCTAAGCTCTGTCACCCACAGGTCTACAGTTCGATTTTTTTTTTTTAAAGATTTATTTTTATTATTTTTTCATTGGAAAGGCGGATATACAGAGAGGAGAGACAGAGAGGAAGATCTTCCGTCCGATGATTCACTCCCCAAGTGAGCGCAACGGCCGATGCTATGCCGATCTGAAGCCAGGAGCCTCTTCCGGGTCTCCCACACGGGTGCAGGTTCCCAAATCTTTGGGCCGTCCTCGACTGCTTTCCCAGGCCACAGGCAGGGAGCTGGAAGGGAAGCAGGGCTGCCGGGATTAGAACCGGCGCCCATATGGGACCCCGGGCATGCAAGGCGAGGACCTTTAACCACTTGCGCCACCGCGCCGGGCCCTACAGTTCGATTTTACTTATTGCAGTTGGTACACAACTCTTTGCTTGTAGCCAATTGTGTCACTCCCTCCAGCGAGTTCCAGGTCTGGGTTCTTATGTTAGATTTCCACCAAGAACTCCATAGCCCCAACTCCAGGCTCACCAATCTCCACCTCCTGTGGTACCATGTTGAGGCTGCACCGATGTCTCTACAACCTTTCTCCCACTTCCAGTTGGAGCAGGTCCCAGGATTAGAGAGACACCAGGTGTCCTATATAGCTAGGTTGTTGGTGGCACTGATCTTGCCGGAACCTGTTGAATGTTAGGTCTGGGTGCCACACAGGCATATTTTGACCCGTACGACGCCATAGTCGGTATTATTTTCCTGTAGGACCAGTGCAATCCACTGAACTCAGTGAGTTCTCGCGAGCTCACACATGCACAGTTCGCTGCAGTCCTAAAGCTTTTGCCACACTGTACAAAATGGCACCTGACGTACCACTACTAGAGTTCTTGATCTGCTGGCTGTCAGGTCTGAAGGCTACTCAGACCTGTCTTGGGTGGAACCTGTAGAATGCCGCGTTGCTGTAGTTCACTGAGTCAGAAATGAGTTCACTCCCAGCTCAGCGTGTGCTCAGTTCTTTCCCTTGCCTTTGCCTCCTTAAGCAAAATGGTGCCCAATTTGGCTCTAGGGGCTGACTGGGCTGTGAAACCACCCTGTTTTCGCACTGCCCATCAGGGATCCACTGCTCTGTCCCTGCTCCTGGTCACATCAAACGGACCAGCAGGATGGACAGTTCTTTGTGTGGGTTCACCTCCCAAGCTCCCAGTGAACGGCCCTTCCCACCTGGTTGCTGGTGGAGTTCCGGCTGCTGGTGGAGTTCAGATGGCCCAGTAGCTGAATGCTGCTGGAGTATCAGTCACTGCAACACCACACCGTTGTGTCCGCTGCTTTCCTGTGTCTGTCAGTCTCCAGGCACCCCTCTGCTGTTGTTCTGTCCTCTCCTATTTCCTGGAATGTGTCCTCTCTGCTTTATCCTCATTAAATGTTTCTCCGTCCGTTTAAACATGTCCTATTCCGCCATCTTGATTCTCCTGTCACTCTGCCTTTCAAATAAATATATCAGTATATTTCAAATAAAAATATCAAATGAATAAGTAAACCTCTCAAAATGCAAGTGGATTGGGCCCTCTGCAGTGAGTCTGTTGGCTCCCCTTTCAAGCACCAGGAGCCCATAAAGGTGTCAGTTCAGGTCCCAGCCGCTCCACTTCCCATCCAGCTCCCTGCCTGTGGCCTGGGGAAGCAGTCGAGGACGGCCCAAAGCCTTGGGACTCTGCACCCGCATGGGAGACTCAAAAGAGGCTCTTGGCTCCTGGCTTTGGATCAGCTCAGCTCTGGCTGTGGCAGCCACTTGGGGAGTGAACCAGCAAATGAAAAATCTTTCTCTCTCTCTTTTCTTTCTCTGTAAATCTTTCCAATAAAAATAAATAAAAAAGAAGAGAGACGTGACTCAGCCTGCCATGGTCAATTGAGACTTGGTGGCTTTTCATGGACTCACAGCCTTGCCCTCTTCCACCCCAGTTCAGTTCCTAAACTTTTTCACCACCACAGTGGTACCATACCCTGAACCCATCACAAGCCACTTTCCTTGAGTTCTTTCCAACCCCCAGTCACCACTAATCCCCTTTTTCCGATCTCCCTTGTGGATGCAAGAGTCAAACACTTGAGCCATCTCCCACTGCTTTCAGGGGCATTCGTAGGAAGCTGGATGGAAAGTGGAGCAACTGGCACCCATATGGGATGTCATCGTTGCAGACCATGGCTTTACTGCTGTGCCAAGGCCTTGGCCCCAAAGGCAGCTCTGTGTTTGCATTTCATAAAGATCAAAGAATTGGGAGCCCCAAGGAGCAGGAGCGTAATGAAGTGTATCATGGTGGGCATTTGGCAGCGCCATTTAGCAGCTACCCGAGATACCTGCATCTGAGTTCTGCCTCCACTTTCATTCAGCCCCTGGGCTCCTGCCTGTCACATGAGGGGCCCTGGGCTCCTGCCCCTCGCGTGGGCGGCCCTGGCCGAGTCCCTGGGCTCCTGCTCCTCGTGTGGGCGGCCCTGGCTGAACCTGTGGGCTCCTGCCCTCATGTGGGGGGCCCTGGCTGAACCCCTGGGCTCCTGCCCCTCGCGTGGGTGGCCCTGGCCACATGGGATCCCGGTTTGTTCAAGGTGAGAACTTTAGCTATTGGACCACGGCACCAGGCCCACCACGCCATTTAATGTAACCTGGGGATTGCGCCCCACTATCAGCAGTGGCTGAGCCACACGGTGACCCCATGTGGAAACAGTTCCCAGCTGATGGATTTGGGGGTGTTTGTAGTTCGTTACCTCTTCCTGAGTGTGTGTGGTCCTCAAAGATCGATTTCCAGAACTGCTGGGTCAAGGGGTAAGGTGTGGTTACTAAGATGCCCTCCAAAAACGAGTGCTACTGGTTTGTGGCACCAATTCTGGGGACCCAGTGATCCCCACCTTGGCCCATTCTACTTGAGTTTGTGTCTCATTGATGACAAGTACGTATGGGCAAATGCTCAAGGTTATTGGCTGCCTCTCCTTTTGCGTGAATTCCTATTTAACTTTCACCTACTCTTTCCTTTGGAGATGTTGGTCTTTTGTTATGGATTCCTAGGTGCCCAATGTACATTCAGGCACACATTATTTCTTTACTTTCATTATTGATTTGAAAGGCAGAGATGTAGACAGCAATTTTCCATTCACTGATTTCCTCCTCAAATGTCTGCAACAGGGCTGGGACGCACCAGAGCCCAGAGCCTGCAGGAGCACAGTCCATGTCCCCCTGGGACTCGAACCCAGGCACTCCAACATGGCATGCTGGCGTCCTGGGCAACATTGAGCCACTCCACCAAACCCTGGCCTCTGAGGGGTTCCTCTCCCCTCGGGGAAGGCCCCATCCAGTCTTTTCTTCCTGTAGGCTGCACACTCCTTGGAGGAAAGCGTCCTGTCTTCCTGTCAAGTGCACAGGGGTAGTCCATAACCAGGCTGGGTGCCAGGAGCCTCGTTCTCACAGGCTCACAGCGTGCAGCCACTCGCAGCCCGTGCAGGTTCAGGCAGCAGCACGGGCTGGGGTGCCCGCTGGGAGAGCCCACCTGGTAAGAGGAGCTCCCGGGGAGTTCTGGGTGGGCCGGCCCCCTCCTTATCAATGTCTCCACGTGGAGAGTGTGAGCAGCCGGCAGAACCCCCAGTGATCTGTGCGCCCTTACAGGAAGCAGACTATCCGGCCCGTGGGCCGTCCTGTCCCGTGCACAGTGGCAGTGAGTTAAGGCTTTGAAGTCTCTGAGTTTGAATCCCAGCTCTGCTCCTTGTCAGCTTGGTACAGCCTTCTTCATCGTTTGTGTGATGAGAACAGAGCAGGTTAAAACCCTGCCTGCAGCACTGCCATCCTCCGTGAAGCTCTGGCTTCAGCCTGGCCCACAACTAGCTGTTAGGATCGTTTAGGGAGTAAACGTCCTCCAAATTGAAGCTCTCTCTCCCTGACTCTCTCACTCTGGAACTCTCTGCCTTTGGGGGAAAAAAAAGGAAGGAAGAAAACAAGAGAAATCTTAAAAAAAAAAAATTCATGGGAACAAAACTAGAATGGTTGGAATCATAGACACAAAACACAGCTGGGTGGCTGCCCGCGGCCCGGGCGGTGGGGAGGCCGCTGGACAGCAGGACGTGTGCGCTGCTCCTGCTGTGCATCTGAACGTGGCAGGGCTGGTGAACTAGGCAGCCTGTGTCTTTTATTAAAACCATGAGCCTGGAGAGGAGTGCGGGAAGTGGCAGAGGCCATCACCCAGGACAGTCCCCACGGCCCTGGAGTTGGAGATAGGTGTGACCTGGCCAAGGCTGTTCCCCTGGAGCCTGCCCAGGGGCCTGTGAAGGAGGTCCCAGGCCACGCCCAGGTCTTGCCTTAGTCTTGGGAGGAGTCCAGAGCAGGACTGCAGGCCTGCCCTCTCCAAGCCCTCCCACCCCCGGCTGGTTGTGAATGGGTTAGTTAGTCTTCCCAAGTTGCCCCATGCAAAAGATTGGCTCTGTGCACCTCCTGCTGGCAGCTACAGGAACAACAGGCCTCCCAAACTGCTCCCCAACTTCCTTGTATCTGGAGAGGGGTTGAGTGGGACAGCTTGGGGAGAGCCCTGTGCCCTCTTCTGTCTGAGGCTCAGAACCCTTCCCACGCCCTCTCATGGCTTTCCCTTCCCACTTACAATCCAAAAGCATCCCTCTCTAACCCCCTTGCTCACAGACAGCAGCAAGGACAGACACAGTCTACCCATGTTCACGGATGCATTGTGACTTTCAGGAGTGTTTGTCATCATTGTCTAGCCAGTAAAGCCAGGATCCTATATGGGTGCCGGTTCGAGAACCAGCTGTTCCACTTCCAATCCATCTCTCTATTACTGGCCTGGGATCAGAGCAACAGATGTCTCAAATACTTGGGCCCAGATGAAACTCCTGACACCTGACTTTAGCCGCTGGTCCTTGTGACCGTGGCTGGAGAGGGAACAGGAAGAGGGAAACCAAAGGATGGAAGGTTTCTCTCCTCTCTTACTGTCACTGTCCCGCAGCGATGGACTTGGTGCACGGAGCCGATAATAACACGCGTGGACCCTGACTGATGGTCAAAAGCCGAAGTTTATTAGTGGCATCAGACTTTATCCACTGAGGGTCATATGGGATAAGAGAAGTATGGAGCCCATCAACAAAACCCATCAACTGTTTCTACACTTTTGTTTGGAACTCCTTTTGTTTTGTATATTTTACCAGGTGTTCTCACACACAAGCTGTCCGCTCAACTGTTTTCATACAAATGACATCCCATCAGTGACACAAACCGTTTGTTCTCAGGCAAAGGTCATCTGGTCACACAAAAGGCACCCATGCAGTTGTTTTCATACAAATATTATCCAATCAACTGTAATCCTGTGCTCCCTGACCTTCTCCTCCTCTGTAATTCTTAATAATGAATTAATTTTCAAAAAGCAAAAACAAAAACTTCTGGGGCCCACACAACTCATTTCCAAATAAATACATTTTGCAAGCCTTTAAAAAAAGGTAACATACTAGAAATCAAAATGTACAATTTGGAGACCAGAGCAGACATGTGACAGGGATTTTGGACTCATGAGACAGGGAGGGATTGGAAACAACGATGATTAACTTGCTAAAGGCTCCAGTGGAAATAGGTGGCTGCTGTGGGAGCAGGTGCGTGGGGTGGGCAGAGCTAAGAAGGTGCCTGAAAGAGGCGCTCGATCAGAAGCACTGTAGTGGAAATAAAGGATACCAATCATGAAGGTGGGACAATAGAAATTTCCAAACTGGAAAGTAAAGAGAAAAAAAAGTACAACAGTGTAAGAAGTGTGAGACAGCTGTGCAAGGGGTCACATCAGGTCAAGGGGCCAGCAGAAGGAACAGAAGAAGCAAAGGGGACAGAGAGAGATTTTAAATCTGATCTGCCTTTTCAATAATAAAACAAGAAAACAATACAGTCCTATTCCACATTGCAGGGAATCCCAAGGATGAATGCTTCACCCAAAAGTCAAACCAGAAATGCTTACTGTGCCTAGACATAGCAAAGTTAAAGAAATCAACCTGGGGCCAACGCCATGACTCAACTGGCTCATCCTCCAACTCCTAGTGCTGGGATCCCACATGGGCACCAGTTCATGTCCCAGTTACTCTACTTCCCTTCCAGCTCCCTGCTTGTGGCCTAGGAAAGTAGTAGAGGACGGGAAAAGCCTTGGGACCCTGCACCCACTTGGGAGACCCAGAAGAGACTCTTGGATCTTGGCTTCAGCTCAGCTCAGCTCCAGCCATTGCGACCATTTGGGAGTGGATCAGAGGATGGCAGATCTTTCTCTGTCTCTCCTTCAGTCTGTAACTGCCATTCCAATAAAAATAAATGAATCTCCAAAAAGAAGAGACCTAAAGGGGCTGTCACAGAGGCAGAGCAGGTGAAGCTCCTAGTTGCCATCCACACCTCCATAATCAACTCAAGTCTGAGTCCCAGCTCCTCTGCTTCTGTTTCCAATCCAGTGTCCTGCACCTGGGAGGCAGCAGACGGTGATTCGAGTACTTGGGTCCTGTACTACCCCTGTGAGATACCCGAGTCCCTGGCTTCAGCCTGGCCAGCTTTGGGGGAGTCAACCCAAACAGAAGATTCTCTCTGTGTGTCTCTGTGCTCTGCCTTTGAAAAAGGAAAGAGTTGGAGCTTGCTATGTGGTGTCAGCAGGTGAAGCCGCCTGCCATGCCAGTCATTGCCATGGGTGCTAGACTGTGTTCCTGCCACTCCACTTCTGCTGCCATGGTCCAGCTGTCCACTAATGGCTTGGGAAAAGCCTGCAATCCTCCTGGGAGACCCGGATGAAGCTCTTGGCCCCTGCCTTCAGCCTGTCCCAACGCGGGCCATTGTGGTTGTCTGGATGGAGCAGGTGGAAGAGAGAATATTTCCATCTCTCTCTTTTTTAAAGATTTATTTATTTTTGGGCCCGGCGTGGTGGCCTAGCAGCTAAAGTCCTCGCTTGAACGCTCCGGGATCTCATATGAATGCCGGTTCTAACCTGACAACCCCACTTCCCATCCAGCTCCCTGCTTGTGGCTTGGGAAGGCAGTTGAGATTTATTTATTTTCATTGGAAAGGCAGATATACAGAGAGGAGAGACAGAGAGCAAGATCTTCCATCCGATGATTCACTCCCCAAGTGACCACAACAGCCAGTGTTGCGCTAAACCAAAGCTAGGAGCCAAGAATTTGCTCCAGGTCTCCCACGTGGGTGCAGGGTCCCAAGGCTTTGGGCCGTGCTTGACTGCTTTCCCAGGCCACAAGCAGGGAGCTGGATGGGAAGTGGAGCTGCCGGGATTAGAACCAGCGCCCATATGGGAACCTGTTGCGTGCAAGATGAGGACATTAATCACCAAGCTACTGTACTGGGCCCTCTGTAAGTCTTTTACATAAATTTTTAAAATCTCGAGAGAATTGTATGCGGTTTCTGTGGATAGTGAAGGCAGAAGAGAATGGAGCAATCATTTATAGTTTTATTTTATTTCCGAACAGTGCACGGGGACTTTACGATGTATTGCTGTAAAAACGGTGTTGCGTCTCCCGGAGTCGCACGTCCCTATCCCCAAGGGTGACCATGTGAAAGGAAGGGAGAGCTGTTAGAGGACCAGAGAAGCAAGGCTGCTGGATTGGATCATTTAGCGGGGCGTGGTTGGGCCAGCGCTGTGAACCCCCTGCCCACGAGGCCACGGAAGGAGAGAGACCGCACAGCGGCAGCTGGCCATGTGTGCTGAGGAAAGCAAGGTCAAGGCTGGGGCAGGGGTCCTGTGTGGAGGGTGCTGGAGGCAGGTTCTGTAGTCAGGCAGGGTGTGAGCGGCCCCGACAGGGGGGACAGCAGGTGCAGACACCCCAAGATGGGCCCTCAGTAACGATGCAGGGCAGATAGCAGACCCCTGAATAGAAGCAGAGACCCCAAGATGGAAGGCGGGGTCTTTATTTCCATGAGAAAGGTGCAGATGATCTGGTGGCCTCATTAGGAAGTGCTGACTTCATCACCCATTTCTGCCTCAGGAACGCCCCAGATTACAGGCCAAAAACAGCAGCCTTCCCTCCTGGTTCAGACCTGCCAGGGGCGGGCTGGGTGGAGCCAGTCCTCCTCCTCTTCACGCCCAGTGGCATCAGCCGGGTGGCCTGGCTGGGCTCCATCACATGGCTGCGGGCTGTAGGCTGGGGCTACAGCCCTGGGCTCTCCTCCTGCGGGCTCTTGCACAGGGGCTATGGGCTGGGGCAGCAGTCCTGGGCTCTCCACCCTGCAGGCTTTTGCATAGGGACTGTGGGCTTCCTGTTGTCTTGGTGGGGGAAGCATTGGTTTGTTTGCTTGCTTGGCTTAGAGACCACACTTGATCACTGCTGTCATGCCTTCTTAGTTGAGTAGAGGCCGTGGAACGGGACGCAGTGTTGCTGGGACTCGAACTGGCACCCTTATGGGGTACTGCTGCTGCAGGTGGAGGCTCAGCATGCAATGCCATGGTGATAACCCCAGAATTTTTTCCTTTTTAATAAAATGCAGATAGCGGGTGGTCCAGCATGATAGCCAAGTGGCTGAATCCTTTACTTGCACATGCCGGGTTCTCGTGAGACCTCAGTTCATATCCCGCCTGCTCCACTTCCCATCTAGCTCCCTGTTTGTGGCCTGGGAAAGCAGTCGAGGATGGCCCAAAGCCTTGGGACCCTGCACTCATGTGGGAGACCCAGAAGAAGCTCCTGGCTCTTGGCTTCAGATCAGCTCAGCTTCAGCTGTTGCAGCTGCTTGGGGAGTGAGGCCACAGATGGAAGACCTTTCTGTCTCTCCTCCTCTCTGTATGTCTGCCTTTCCAATAAAAATAAATAAATCTTAAAAAAAAATAAACAGTGCCACTAGCAGTTGGGTTTTGGCTTCTTGGAGCTGCCATCCTCGCAGGTAAACTGACCGTGCTTCGGTTCTGATGGACTTTGTGAAAGCCGCGTCCCCCCCCCCCCACGACACTCAGGTCACTCACACTGCTAGGAGGTGAACCTTTAAGGAGATTTCTTATTTATTTTCATTTTATTTGAAAGGCAGGAGCCAGCATAGTGGCTCTGGGAGTTAGGCTGCTACCTGCCACTCCTTCATTCCATATGAGCTAATTCATTACTTTGCTAACTCATTTGTTCGTTCATTCAGTCCCTGCTAATGCACCTGAGAAAACAGCAAAAGATGGCCCAAGTCCTTGGTCTTTGTCACCATATGAGACCTGGGTGGAGGTCCAGGCGCGTGGCTTCTGTCTGTTCCAGCAACCCCATCATTGTGGCCATTTGGATGGTGAACCAGTAGACACATTCTCTCTCGCACTAATCATAAATAAATAAATTTTTATTTATTCATTTTTATTGCAAAGACAGATATAGACAGAGAGGAGGAGAGACAGAGAGGAAGATCTTCCGTCCGATGATTCATTCCCCAAGTGACCACAATAGCCGGTGCTGCACCGATCCAAAGCCAGGAGCCCAGATCCTCTTCCAGGTCTCCCACACAGGCGGATGCAGGGTCCCAAGGCTTTGGGCCGTCCTCGACTGCCCTCCCAGGCCACAAGCAGAGAGCAGCATGGGAAGCAGGGCTTCCAGGATTAGAACCGGTGCCCATATGGGATCTTGTGTGTTCAAGGCGAGGACTTTAGCCGCCGGGCCACCGCAGCTAAAGAAGGAGAGATGTCTGCTGTCCTTTGGTCCATGCCCTAAATGCACACGACAGCCAGGGCTGGGCCAGGCTGAAGCTGGGAGCCTGGAATGCCATGTGGCTGCAGGGACTTGCTGCCTCCCAGGCTGTAACTAAGCTGGAAGTTGGGTTGGAGGGGGAAGAGCCGGTGTGAGTTCCCTATGCCAAGTCGCCACCTCAAAAGTGGGACAAGGAAGAGGTTACCAGGCCATAAGAATCTGCCCACCCTCAAAGCCACTGGATGTCCTTGTCCTGGGAACTTGCACTGTGTTAAGAAAGCATCATGCTTTTGTTCCCCTCCCCCCACACACACCCCTACCCTCTTGTCCTTGGCTGTCCACCATGAGGTGATGCAATCAGAAGCCCTCACTGGGTACTAGCACCTTGGCCAATGGCCTTCTGAGCCAGCAGAGCCGTGAGAAAGAAATCTCCATTCTTCACCAACCACGCAGTCTTGGGCATTTAGTCACGGCAAAGCAGTCTTGGGCATTTAGTCACGGCAAAACGTGTGGACCATGGCAGCCATGCTCACATCTGAGAAGCCAGAGGCCCCTGGCAGGTACCGAGCGGGACTCAGTCAGGCCTGCCCCTGGTGCCTACGGGGCTGCAACGGAGCCCACGCACCAGCTGTCACCACTCAGGGCCACCCTGTGGCTTGGCGCTCTGCCCACACCCCTCCCCCACCCCATTCACCTGCTTAAGAGGGCACAGATCCAGCCGGCGGCCCCTGAATTGTCATGGGCAAGAGACCAGCATGGTTGCTCTGGGACACATCCCGGGCTGTGGAACTGCCCGGTCCCACAGTGGCTGAGAACTTAACCCGAACTTTCCGCTACAGCAGCTGTGCCTTCCCCGTGGACAGGTGAAGTGCCTGCTGCTCCGTGCTGGCACTACTGTGCGTCCGGTACACCGCGGCCATTGTGTGTGCAGGGTGGACGTAGACTTACCCGTCAGATGCGGAGCCCGATGCTGTGGGTATTGGCCACTTGGAGCATCTTCAGATTAGACAGGAAGCCCCTTTCTGCTGGTTAATAGCCCAAATGCCCACAGCACTGGGGCTTGTCCTCCTGCGTGGGTGACCCCACCCCTCTTGCTGTCCCCTGCTGCCTCTTGGCTATGCGCCAGCTGGAAGATGGACTCAGCAATGGAGCCAGCACTCAAACCTGGGGACTCTCAACATGGGATGGGAGGGCGGGTCCTTGAGCCTTCCTAACTGCTCGACCACACACCCTGAAATTCAGACTTTTATTACAAAGATTTCTGACATGCTATGGGCTATGTTTTCACTTTTTAAAAAGTTATTAAGTGGGTCTGGCAGCGTGGGCTAGTGGCTAAAGTCGTCGCCTTGAACACGCCGGGATCCCAATATGGGCGCCAGTTCTAATCCTGGCAGCTCCACTTCCCATCCAGCTCCCTGCTTGTGGCCTGGGAAAGTACTCAAGGACGGGCCAAAGCCTTGGGTCCCTGCACCCGCGTGGGAGACCTGGAAGAGCTCCTGGTTCCTGGCTTTGAATCGGCTTAGTTCCAGCCATTGTGGCTGCTTGGGGAGTGAACCAGCAGACGGAAGATCTTCCTCTCTGTCTCTCCTCCTCTGTATATCCGCCTTTCCAATAAAAATAAATAAATCTGTTAAAAAGTTATTAATTAACTAATTTGAAAGGCATAGGTAGAGAGAGAGAGAGAGAGAGAGATCTTCCAGCCACTGGGTGACGTAGCAGGTTGTCCACCGCAGCCACGTCTGGGCCAGGCTGAAGCTAGGAGCCAGGAACTCATTCTGTGTCTCGCATGTGAGTGCTGGGTGCCAGCCCCCTGCACCACCACCTGCTGCCCCCAAGATGTGCTCCCACAGGAAATTGGAACTGGGAGGGGAGCCAGGGCACTAACCAAGCACCTGACCTGGAATGTGGGAGCCCCACGCAGGGCCAGGGCCGTAAGCGCTGTGCCCACCACGTGCCTCGCAGACACGTTAGCTTTCCAGAAGTACGTCAGTCTGACTGCGCAGAACAGATGGGAGTGAACAGAGGTTTATTTAGCTCACGTTCTGGACTTGGGGAGGTGTGATATTGCGGGGCTGGCGTCTGGCAAGTGCTTTGCAATGTGGAGGCAGCCACCCTGTGGCAACACAGTATTAGAGCTCTGGACTCTGCTCCTCTCTTTAGAAAGCCACTGACAGCACTGCAGGGCTTCCATCCTCTTGACCTGGTTCGTGTTCACCCTTCCCAAGGGCCTCACCGCCAGCCCCATGAACGTGGGCACATGAACTCCTCGGGGACACACCCAGTCATGGTCTGTGGCACTGCTCCCCAGTGCCCTGGCCCCCGCTTTTTCTCTTCCTCGTAATGCATCTTAGAAAGAAATGGGGTCACGTGTTCTGTCTCCAGCAGCCTGAACTTGTCGGTTACATCTCTGTGCCATTTAACAGGTTCTCTTGCTGGTATTTGAATCACATGGGGAAGTGGTTCGGATTTGTTTCTATTCTCTGTTTTTATTTTTGTTTTCTTCAGATTTTGCTTATTTGAAACGCAAAGTAACAAAGTGAGAGAGAGGGAGAGAGACAAATAGATCTTCCATCTACTGGTTCACTCCCCAAATGGTCACAGTGTCCAGGACTGAACCAAATCAAAGCTCCATCCGGGTCTCCCACTGCTGGTCACGTCCTTGGACCATCATCTCCAACCACCTGCTTCCCCAGGACCATTAACAAGGAGCTTGATTAGAAGCAGAGTAGCCAGAACTCAACCTGGCACTCCAACATCCAGCGTTGCAAGTGGCAGCTTTGCTTGCTGAGCCACAATGCCGCCCCAGGGTTCCCTTCTGCAACAGCTTGCTGACAGGAGGTGTGTGCCCAGAGCTGGAGCCCGATGGGGCTGACACTGTGTGTGTGATGCCAGGGGCACCCTGGGGTCCTCCCCGGGCCACAGTCCCCGATGAGGCGATGGTTGTCTGTGCACTCTGGTTGCTGGGAGGGGCGTATGGTCCCAAGAAGCGGTGAGGGCTACATGGGAGGAGACATACCTGCAGCACAGCCCGGGGCGCCGAGCTGGGCACACGTGTGACCACATGTTGTCTGTTGTCATTGCTAGAGCTGTGTTGGGGGGGTACCCGGTCCCGAGCTCGGAGCCAACCTGACCAGGGCTTCCACCTGACCTCTGCCCCTGGTGGAGCAGTCAGCAGTGCCCTGTGGCTCAGGGTGGCATGC
The DNA here is from genome assembly GCF_017591425.1 of Ochotona curzoniae. Taxonomy (NCBI): domain Eukaryota; kingdom Metazoa; phylum Chordata; class Mammalia; order Lagomorpha; family Ochotonidae; genus Ochotona; species Ochotona curzoniae. The sequence continues at coordinate 4,745,949 of NW_024467106.1, forward strand.
TCAGGAAGGCAGCAGCCATCGGTGCACACCTGCTGGGCCCGCTCCAGGGAAAGAGCGTCGGCACCCCGCCCACCCGAGCCTTGCACCAGACTGTAAGTGCTCCAGCGCCCATGCCCGCCCCCCTGCATGCTCCGGGGCTGCTGGGATCTGGCTGGGCTCAGGTGTCAGCAGCTGTGCTTGGTTGCAGCCTCTTTCAGGAAGCCTTCCCTGGCTGCAGCCTGCCCCTGCCCCTGCCCATGTCTGGCCTTTGCTTCTCCAGTCTGGAACTTGTAGCTCTGCCTCCAAAAGCCTGCTTGGCGCCTGCAACTCCTCCCACCATCCCCCTGCGCCCACCAGCCCAGCACTTGGTACACAACAGGTGCTCAGTATGTCTCAGCTAAGTGGATGTGTCACCCACAAGGCCAGGAACATGAGGTGTGTCTCATTCATGCAAGCACTTTTGGAGAAAAGCCAGTCATTGGAGCACCCTGCATTTCTAAGGGTGTCCTATTATTTTTTTCTCCTTAAGTGCATTTGGTGTCCCTCACTGTACCACCCCCTCCCCAGCTGGCCCTCACTCAGTGCCCGCCCCATTCAGGGGTGGTTCCTGGTGCTGCGGTTGTGGCCTCGCCGTGCTGTCCGCTGTGGGACATGTTGCTTCCAGGCAGGCTGCCGTGCCCATCTTTACATTCAGGCTGCAGGTGGGATGTCACGACTAAATTTAGAGGGCACAAGGCAGAAGAAACTCAGAAGCAGAGACGCCCCCCACATGACACAGAGCGGGAAAGAGAGAATGCGCTTCGTTCTTCAGATGGCCACAACAGCCGGAGCAGGCCCAGGCCAGTGCCAGGAGCTTCTTCTGGGTCTCCCGCCTGGCTGGCAGGGGCCCCTGCATCTGGACCGCCATCTGTTCCCTCCTCAGGCACACCAGCAGGGAGCTGGAGGGAAACGGAAGCAGGAACTCTTATGGAATTCAGGGTCCCAAGTGGCAGCCTACCTCCCCCCACCACAACGCCGGACCCCGTTAACAGCCTGATATATTTTCTTCTATACTTTTTTTTTTTTCTGCTCATATGGTTGTAGAAAACATGGATATGTCCACAGATGTTTGTGTATGTTAGGGTGGGTGTTTCTAACAGAAAAAGAGACCATTTAAAGGCCAATGCAGTGGCACCTCAGCTAATCCTCTGCCTGCCGTGCTGGCATCCCAACTGTTCCACTTCCCATCCAGCTCCCTGGGGAAGCAGCAGAGGACGGCCCAGACCAAGCAGAAGAGCGATCTATTTCCCTCTCCCTCTGCTATTCTGCCTTTTCAAATACATAGAATAAATATTTAAAGAAAATTAAATGGGACTCTTCCCCCTACAACGTTTAATCACACAAGGAAAACATGTATTTTAGGACCCAGTGACGTGGCCTAGCAGCTAAAATCTTCGCCTTGCAAGTGCCAGGATCGCAATATGGGCGCCAGTTCTAATCCCAGCAGCTCTACTTCCCATCCAGCTCCCTGCTCCTGGCCTGGGATAGCAGTCGAGGATGGCCCAATGCTTTGGGACCCTGCACCTGCATGGGAGACCCGGAAAAGCTCCTGGCTCCTGGCTTTGGATCAGCTCAGTTCTGGCCATTGCGGTCATTTGGGAAGTGAATCAATGGATGGAAGATTTTCCTCTATATCTCTCCTTCTCTCTGTATACCTGACGTTGTAATAAAAATTAAATAAATAAATCTTAAAAAAATGATTTTAGAAATTTTGGAAAATAAGAAAATGCTAAGAAAAAAAATTTTTAAAGTCTATTGACCATGAAAGATGACCGCTGCCCACACTTGGGTCGTGGGTCCCCTCAACAGAGGTCACCCTCCTTTCCAACAACTTTGATGTGTGCAGTACTCAGCCTGCCGATCAGCTTTGGGGCTTCCCTGGACGTCCACGGCTGCTGTGCCTCTGTGACTCACACCCCTAGGATTCCCAGGCTGTGAAAAAGCTGGCCTTTTTGTAGATGGCCCTGGAGGCGCCCCTCCAGAGTTGGGGGCCCTGGTGCTGTACCTGCTGCAGCAGGCACCTTTGGCAGGTCCCTGGGGCTCCCCAGGCATCAGTGTCCAACGGGGGTTCATGGCACCTCCGGCATACGAGCACAGCCAGAGGATGACACCCTGTTGGCCACGGCGGGTGCTGGGACCGTGTGGGAGACTGCAGCAGCTGTTGGAGGTGGTGGCCCGACTCGTGGCTCTCGGGCCTGGCCAGTTCCACACACCACCTGTGGATGAACCAGGAAACAGCTGGAAGCAGCACAGGGGTGGGGCCAGTCAGGGAAGCTGAGGGTGAGTGAGTGTCCCCCACCCCTTGGGCCTGAGGTCGAGTGTGTTTGTCCTGTGGCCTTGAACACATCACTGCCCCCAGTCCTCCCTCTGTGTCACGCGTGCAGTGGGTGCAGCGGGATCATCCAGGAGTTGAAGGATGGAGCTTGGCCAGAGCATGGGGATGGAAGCTGCCACCGCCGCTGCTTTTTTTATTACTGCTGTCCACCCCCTACCTCCCTCCTGCGCCCCCTCCTCATCCCCCAGGGTCGTCTAGACTGAGCCAGCCCACATAAGGAGCCAGGACAGAAGCTGGTGGAGGGGGTGGGCAGGGGAGGTGGGAAGGCAGGTGTAACCTGGATGACCATGACCCTGACCTGCCACTTGCTCTTTCTCCAGCTCGCCATGGCCAAGCGTATGGAGGCCCGAAGGCTGACGGGAATCGACCACAACCCCTGGTGAGGTGGCTGCCCTGGTGAGGTGTGGGGTGTCTCCTCAGGCAAGGCTTGGTCATTCCAGGCCTCGCAGCAGTGCCTGGGACACGCAAGGCAGTCACAGGACAGATGCAAGGCCCAAGGTGGTAGGCGGGCTTGGATTGGACCCTTGGCTGCTATGTGTCCTGCCTGCCGGAGGGGCCCAGAGGAAATTGGGGGGATGGGAAGAGCAGTGTGCAATGGTTGTCACCGAGGTGCCGGACCAGAGCGGCCCCAGGATTCCGGACATCATGCTGCACCTGCAGGTTCTGTACCTGTGGATCCCACCTGCCCCCATCACAGACAAGCAGCCGGGGAAAGGGCAGCTGCCTCCCTGATGAAGCTGTTCTCCTTCGTGTCCCTGAACAACATGCTGGGCCAGCTGTTTCTGCCACAGGCCTGGGGCCTTTGGTGCCAGCCCGGGGACGGCCCAGGGCAGAGGAGGGTGTGCACGTGGTCCGGTTTGTGCAGACACGGCGTTACTTCACAGGAGGGGCCTGAATGTCCTCATCTAACCCACTGGAACTGATGCTCATGGGCCCCGAGTCGCCGTGCTTCCTCTCACGCTTTTTGCACCAAGTGAGAGAAGCCGCGCGCATGGCCCAGTGACCTTAGCACGTATTTGTGGGTGTTATGGTTTTAAGATGTATGTATTTTCTTTGTTTGAAAGGTGGAGTGACAAGAGAGAGAGAGAGACAGCAGAGACAAAGAGATCTCCCTGGCGCACTCCCCGAATGTCAGCAATGGGCAGGAGCTCCCCCTAGCTTCCCGAGGGGTGCAGTGCGCCAGCACCTGCAGCAGCATCCGTTACTTCACAAGTGCATGAATAGGAAGCTGGGCAGGGAGCAGAGTGGCCAGACTTGAACCGGCATGCCCATATAGGAGGCGAAGGTCCCAAGTGGGAATATTTTTTCCTTTCTCCAATTGTTTTAAATATAAAGAAGAGAAGCACGTGGGTCCCACCATGCTTGTATTGCACTGTGGTCCAGTGTCCTGGGCCGTCCTCCACTGCCTTCCCAGGTGCGCTAGCAGGGAGCTGGACTGGAAGTGGAGCATCCAGGACTTGAACTGGTGCCCATCAGGGATGCCGGTACTGCAGACTCTGGCTTTTCCTGCTATGCTATAGGCCGGCCCCCATTTTTTCTTCCCATTGTGTGTTCGTCCATCCCTCCCATATGACATTTGGATGTTGATTTGTCAGCCTCAGCCCCTCCCCACTTCTGGTCACATGGTTGTCCTGCCCACTTCACTGGAGGACTTAGTGGTGGCCCGAGGGCAGCGGTATGCAGAGGGTTTTTAGGCGCTACAGGTTGGGGAATGGGGTCAGGTCCACATATGTTTTTCTAGCCTTTCAAGGGAGACAACAGGGGCAGGCCTAGCAGAGGTGGTGTTCCTGTGGGACCCCAAAACCCAGGACCCTCAATACAAACAGGGGTGGGGAGCTGCCAGGCCTCAGGCATGGGTGGGACAGAGCCCGGCCAGAGGCCTGGCACGGGGAAGGTCAAGGGCAGGATGGGACTGAGCAAGGAGCAGGTCCCAGGCTGCTCCCGGGGTGGAGGAGCCGAGGATGAGGAGCCTGGAGACGAAACCTCTGGTTTTCTGTGTTCCAACCAGCCTCGGCTCCTACCGCCTGGTTCTGGGTCCCAGTTCAGCTTGGCTTGGGCACAACCCCTGCCCATCCGGAGCCCCAGCCCACCTGTGTCTTCCAGGCACATGGTGCTCTGTGGGGTGGGAGTGGGAGGGAACGGAAAAGGAGATGACAGATCTTAGACATACCGGACGTTGGCCGGGGCAGGTATTGTGCTGGGCTGTTTGATCTGCCCACGTTCCATATCCCAGTGCTCAAGTTCAAGTGCCAGCTCTGCTTCTAGTCCAGCTGCCTGCTCATGTACACGTGGGAGGTAGCAAGTGGCCGCTCAAGGTGTAGGTCCCTGCTTCCCACGCAGGAGACCGGATGGAGTTCCCGGCTCCTGTCTCTGCCCTGGCTCCTGCAGACATTGCAGAGTAAACCAGTGCATGGAAGATACTTTCACATCAGTCCACTTCTGCCAAGCCTGACCCTGACCTCGCTGACTCCCAGCTAGCCCAACACCACATCCCAGCCCCTCCCCTGCACCCAGGGCACATGGCCAAGCCAGAAGAAAGGTGTCCAGGAGGCAAAGCTGGCAGGTGCCAGAGCCAGGGAGACCCCAGGCCGCCCACAGCACAACCAACAGCACTGCTTGTACTTCAGACGGACATGAACTCGAAAGCTGATCGAGCTGCACATTAACTGAGGGCCCGGGGCCTGACCCAGCTACTGTCCACACAGGACAGGCGGTGGAACCCTCCTGCACACAGCACTAGGCGGGGGCACATGCTGGCCATGAACAAGCCCTGGCCACGCTCTTGGGCGGATGCCAACCATCCCTGCCTTTGCCACCAGGGTGGAGTATACCCGCCTGGCCAGTGAGTGTGACGCCGTGAACCTGGGCCAAGGTTTCCCCGACTTCCCGCCCCCAGACTTTGCCGTGGATGCCTTCCGGCAGGCGCTCAGTGAAGACTTCATGCTCAACCAGTACACCAATGCCTTTGTGAGTCACTGCCCGTGGGAGGGAGGGGGCAGGTCGGGCTGTGTTCTGGACAGCTACCTCATTCTCTCCAGGCCCCATGCCTCATGGCCAAGAGGGGTAAGGCAGATGAGAAACCAGTTAGGGCAAAGGCTGTTCCTTCGTGCCCAGGAGAAGGAAGGCGATGAAAGCAGGAAAGAGGAAAAGAAATCAGGGAAGTCTCCCTGGAGGAGGTGTTGCCTGAATCAAACCCTGCAGGCTAGGCTGCTGATGGAACCAGCTCCTTCTGGATTGGGACAGTGGTTTCTCTCAGCCCGCTTCCCTATCGCAATGCCCGGGGCTGAGTCCTGGCCCTGCCTCTCAACTCCAGCTGCCTGCGCTGCTGCACTGCCCGAGTCCCTGTCCCTCCCCGCCAGCACACCTAGTTTGAGTTCCCAGTCCCTCTCTCTGGCCCAGCGCAGTGCCAGCTACAGCAGCCACGTGGGGTGAACCACTGGGGGGGAGATCGCCCTCTCTTTGTATCTCTGCCCTTCAAATGTTTTTTAATAAATGTGTTTTTTTTTTTAAATGTTGTGGCACGGCACAGTAGCAACTAAAGTCCTTGCCTTGAATGCACCAGGATCCCATATGGGCACTGGTTCTAATCCCGGCAGCTCAGCTTCCCATCCAGCTCCCTGCTTGTGGCCTGGGAAAGCAGTGGAGGACGGCCCAAAGCTTGGAATCCTGCACCCGCACAGGAGACCTGAAAGAGGCTCTGGGCTCCTGGCTTTAGATTGGCTCAGCTCCAGCTGTTGTGACTGGGGAATAAACCAGCGGACAGAGGATCTTCTTCGTCTCTCCTCCTCTCTGTATATCTGCCTTTCCAATAAAAATAAAATAAAATAGGGCCCGGCGCGATGGCGCAGTGGTTAAGGTCCTCGCCTTGCACGCCCGGGATCCCATATGGGCGCTGGTTCTATCCCGGCAGCCCCACTTCCCTTCCAGCTCCCTGCCTGTGGCCTGGGAAAGCAGTCGAGGACGGCCCAAAGCTTTGGGACCCTGCACCCGCGTGGGAGACCCGGAAGAGGCTCCTGGCTTCAGATTGGCATAGCATCGGCCGTTGCACTCACTTGGGGGTGAATCATCGGATGGAAGATCTTCCTCTCTGTCTTTCCTCTCTGTATATCCGCCTTTCCAATGAAAAAATAATAATAAAAAATAAATAAATAAATAAATAAAAATAAATAAAGTAAAATAAAATAAATCTTTGAAAAAAGAGAAACCAATGCACCTACTTGAAGCATATAAATAATAAAATTTTTAAAGATTTATTTTTATTGGAAAGACAGATTTTACAGAAAGGAGAGATGGAGAAAAAGCTTCATTCTATCTGCTGATTCACTCCCCAAGTGACCGCAACAGCCGGTGCTGAGCCAATCCGAAGCCAGGAGCCAGGAGCTTCTTCCGCGTCTCCCATGTTAGAGCAGGGTCCCAAGGCTTTGGGTCGTCTTTGACTGCTTTCCCAGGCCACAAGCAGGGAGCCAGGACCTGAACCATATGGGATGCCAGTACTTGTAGGCAGAAGATTAGCCAGTTGGGCCATTGCACCGGCTCCTAAAGATTTATTTATTGTTGACATGAAAGGCACAGTTACAGAGCGAAAGGAAGGGAAAGAGATTCCACCCACTGGCTGACTTTCCAAATGCCTGCAACAGCCAGAGCTTGAGCCAGGCTGAAGCCAGGAGCCAGGGGCTTCCTCTGGGTCTCCCACAAGGTTGCAGGGGCCCAAGGACTTGGATCATCCTCTGCTGCTTTCCCAAGCACATTAGCAGGGAGCTGGATCCAAAGTGGAGCATCCAGGACTTAACCAACACCCATATGGGATGCCAGCATCACAGGCGGTGACACTCAGTATGCCACAATGCCAGCCCCTCAAAAATGTTTAAAGTACTTCCCAGGTGTTATCATGGCAGTGCATGTGAAGGCTAGGAACCAGGCAGGAACCCTCAAAGCCAGAACTAAAACAGGAAGACCCCCTGGGCTTGGGGCAGCGGAGACATGCTCTGTAGCCCTCTAAGTCTGCAAAGCACAGCCGTACCCCTCGAGTTCTCCCAGGAACCTTGCGGGACAGGTGGCATTCAATCCTCCCATTTGACAGGTGGGAAAATAAAGGCTCGGGAAAGGGAGTGTTTTGCCCAAAGCCACACATAGTCAAGAAGGAACAGGACTTCTCTGCCCAAGCCCAGATCCAGAACAGGCTCAATGGTGAATGTTAACAGAGCAAGTGAAAGTGTGGGCCCCCCGGGAGCTTGACTCTGCCCCCCTCCACCTCCCACTCTACCCTGGTTGACCACTGGAAGGTGCTAGAATCTCCCAGATGCAGCTGAGGAGACAGCAGGACACAGGTGGCTGACCCTGCCATCCGACAGGGTTACCCACCCCTGACGGAGATCCTGGCAAGCTTCTTCGGGAAGCTCCTGGGGCAGGAGCTGGATCCGCGCAAGAACGTGCTGGTGACCGTGGGCGCCTACGGGGCCCTGTTCACAGCCTTCCAGGCCCTGGTGGATGAGGGAGACGAGGTGAGTGGCTGGGGCTGGCCCGGGTGGGCAGGGCCTGGATGGACAATGCCCCGTCCCCCACTCAGCTCACCCTGGTACTAGGTCATCATCATCGAGCCCTTCTTCGACTGTTACGAGCCCATGACCTTGATGGCTGGAGGCCGCCCTGTGTTTGTGTCCTTGAAGCCGGTAGGCACCTAGGTGGGGTGCGAGTGGCAGAGGACTCCCTGGGGGAGCCGACTTGGCCCCTGGGAGCTGGAAAGGTGGGGGAGGGTCGGGCAGAGGCCTGGAAGAGGACTTGAGTGTGGCCACCCCCTCCCACATGATGTTGCAGAGACCCTCCCAGGATGGGGACCCAGAGTCGAGTGACAGTTGGCAGCTGGACCCCACAGAGCTGGCCAGCAAGTTCACGGCCCGGACTAAAGTCCTGGTCCTCAATACACCGAACAACCCCCTGGGAAAGGTACCCAGGACGCGTCCTCTGGCAGCCCCTCCTGACATGCCACTTCGGAACCTCACGTCTCCGCGAAGCAGGAAGACCCCAGGGTCTGGGCTATGAGGACTGGGCAGGAACAACCCTGCTCCCCCAGAAGGTTTAGGGGCTGGGGTGATGGCATGTCTGGGTGCTTTGTGACGCATCCATGACCACAGAACAGTGACAGCCCGAAGGCTGCGGGGACTCCCACTTGGGCTGGGGGCGGGCTATAGTCCACTCGGGACCCTTGCAGCTGCCTTTCCCCCCAACCTGTCTTGGGGCAGGTGTTCTCGCGGGCCGAGCTGGAGCTGGTGGCCCGCCTGTGCCAGCAGCATGATGTGCTCTGTTTCGCCGACGAGGTCTACCAGTGGCTGGTCTATGACGGGCATCGGCACGTGAGCATCGGTGAGCCCACCTCCTGGGTGGGATGCAGGTCCCCTGGCCCGGTGGCAGGATGACATGGAGGCCTCTGACCAGCCTTGGGCCTAGAATGTGGAGAGTCTGTGCCCATCCCTAACCACTGGGTGGGCAGGGGATGTGTCCCAGGCCCCTCCCCTGCCACCAGCTGCTGCTTTCTTTGGCCATGTGCAGCCAGCCTCCCTGGCATGTGGGAGCGGACCCTGACCATCGGCAGTGCGGGCAAGACCTTCAGTGCCACGGGCTGGAAGGTGAGTAGCGGAGGGTGGTGGGAGTGGCTTCCCCATGATACTCTGGAAAGGGGGTGCAGGCCGGCGAGGCAGGCTGGGCATTGCTAGGGATGTGGCCCCCTCCCATCAGGGCTGCCCATCCACTGTGCGCCTCCTGCAGGTGGGCTGGGCGCTGGGTCCCGACACCCTACTGAAACACCTGCGAACTGTGCACCAGAACTCCGTCTACCACTGTCCCACGCAGGCCCAGGTGAGGGCTGGGGAGAGAGGCCAGGCAAGTGGGGGAGATCCCTGGGCACAGGGTCCCGCCTGACCCCACTCCCACACAGGCTGCCGTCGCCCTGAGCTTCCAGCGGGAGCTACAGCACCTGGGCCAGCCCGACAGCTACTTCGTGCAGTTCCCACAGGCCATGCAGCGCCGCCGGGACCACATGGTACACAGCCTGCGGTCGGTGGGCCTGCGGCCTGTGGTCCCGCAGGGCAGCTATTTCCTCATGGCAGACATCTCGGACTTCAGTGAGCATGCCCAGCTTGTCCCCGAGGGCAGGGGCCGAGGGCCACGCGAGGCTCAGCACAACCTGTGTCTATCCCCACCCCCCACAGAGAGCAAGATGCCTGACTTGCCTGGCGCTGTGGAAGAGCCCTATGACCGACGCTTCGTCAAGTGGATGATTAAGAACAAGGTGGGCCTGGCGTGGTAGCGTAGTGATTAAGGTCCTTGCCTTGTACATGCTGGGATCCCATGTCGTCGCTGGTTCTAGTCCGGTGGCCCTGCTTCCCATCCAGCTCCCTGCTTGTGGCCTGGGGGAGTGGTCAAAGACGACCCAAAGCCTTGGGACCCTGCAGCCGCATGGGAGACCTGGAAGAAGCTCCTGGCTCCTGGCTTTGGGTTGGCTCAGCACCGGCTGTTGCGGTCACTTGGGGAGTGAATCATTTGATGGAGGATCTTCCTCTCTGTATATCTGACTTTGCAATGAAAATAGGTAAATCTTATAAAAAAAAAAAAACCAAGGTGGGCTTCGGGGAGTGGCTGCACAGCTCCGGAGGCACTGCTCAAGCGCCAGGATCCGGCTCCGTGTCAGAGATGCCATATGGTGGCAGCACTTCCCGCTGTGTCTCTGTCATCCACAGTCCTTATGTTGAAGATTGGCACATTTCTGCTGCAGTCCATGCTGCCTTTTGCTCAGGGGACCATGGGGCGGGGGGCGACATGGTTGGCGTTCAGGGCAGGGACAGTTCGGTGAGGCTCTGGCAGGACCCAACTGACATGCCTTGCTCCCCCTCCCAGGGCCTGGTGGCCATTCCAGTGTCCATCTTCTTCAGCGGCCCCCAGCAGCAACACTTCGACCACTACATCCGCTTCTGCTTTGTGAAGGTGAAGGCTGGGGCTGGGCAAGGGGCCGCTGCCCCCCCGAGGCTCCCCGAGGCGTGGGGAGGAGCTCCCTGGCCCTGCCCTGGGCAGGTATGGAGTGAGGGTCCCACAGAGCTATGTCCACACAGGATGAGCCCACGCTGCGGGCCTTGGACGAGAAGCTGCAGAAGTGGAAGGCGGAGCTGAAGCCCTGAGCAGACCCTGCGTCAGGATGAGCAGCAGGGGAGGTGGAAGGGCGTCCTTCTCTGCCACACAGAGTGCCCCCCCACACACACACTCAAGTGTCTGTCTTCCTGTGCCAGGGGAGTGAGGCCTGGCCTCGATCATCCCTGCTATGTAGCAGGTGGAGTCTAGGACCTTGCCCATTCTGACTACTCCACACTGCCTAGGACGCAGAGGGTGGAATCAGGGGACTGCAGGTCCTGTTCACACTGGTACTGGCTTACCCAGCCCCTCCTCGCTGGATGGGCCCCTGCAACCAGTCTTTGCCATGCATAATAAAGTTTTAACTTATTCACACCTGCTGTGGCTGTTTCTGCTTCACTCCCCTCTCTGATGTGCCCTGGTTCCAGTCAAGGTAGGAAGAACCTTGGAGAACATCAAACCTCCTCCACCTTCCCCTTTGCACAAGTGTTTCTTTAAAAAAAATTATTTATTTTTATTGCAAAGTCAGATATAGAGGAGGAGAGACAAATAGGAAGATCATCCATCCGATGATTCACGCCCCACGTGGCCACAATAGCCAGAGCTGAGCCAATCTGAAACCAGGAGCCTCTTGCGGGTCTTTCACGCCGCTCCAGGTCCCAAGGCATTGGGTCGTCCTCGATTGCTTTCCCAGGCCACAAGTAGGGAGCTGGATGGGAAGTAGGGCTGCCGCAGTTAGAACCAGCGCCCATATGGGATCCTGGCACATTCAAGGAGAGGACTTTGGCCTCTAGGCCACGGTGCTGGGAAAGCAGTAGAGGATGGCCCAAAGCCTTGGGACCCTGCACCCGCGTAGGAGACCTGGAAGAAGTTCCTGGCTCCTTGCTCCAGATCAGCACAGCACAGCACTGGCCGTTGCGAGCACTTCGGGAGGGAATCATTGAATAGAAGATATGCTTCTCCGTGTCTCCTCCTCTCTGTATATCTGTCTTCGCAATAAAAATAAATAAATCTTTAAAAAAACAAACTAGGAGTAAAAATATCTGGGACAGGGCCCAGCGTGATAGCGTAGTAGTTAAAGTCCTCACCTGTTTCCAAAGCGAGTTGGAGTAAATAAATAAGTCTTTTTAAAATATATATTTATCGGGCCCGGCGCGATGGCACAGCGGTTAAGGTCCTCGCCTTGCACTCCTGGGATCCCATACAGGCGCCTGTTCTAATCCCGGCAGCCCCGCTTCCCATCCAGCTCCCTGCCTGTGGCCTGGGAAAGCAGTCAAGGACGGCTGAAAGTTTTGGGACCCTGCACCCATGTGGGAGACCCAGAAGAGGCTCCTGGCTTTGGATCGGCATAACATCGGCCGTTGCGCTCACTTGGGGCGTGAGTCATCAGATGGAAGATCTTCCTCTCTGTCTCTCCTCTCTGTATATCCGCCTTTCCAGTAAAAAAAATAAAATAGATCTTAAATATATATATATATATATATATTGGGCCCAGCGGCATGTCCTAGCGGCTAAAGTCCTCGCCTTGGATGTGCCAGGATCCCATATGGGTGCCGGTTCTAATCCCAGCACCTCCACTTCCCATCCAGCTCCCTGCTCATGGCCTGAAAAGGCAGTCGAGGATGGCCCAGTGCTTTGGGATCCTTCACCTGTGTGGGAGACCTGGAGGAAGTTCCTGGCTCCTGGCTTTGGATCGGCACAGCCAGGAGCTTCTTCCAGGTCTCCCACGCGGGTGCAGGGTCCCAAGGCTTTGGGCAGTCTTCGACTGGTTTCCCAGGCCACAGGCAGGGAGCTGGATGGGAAGTGGAGCAGCTGGGACACAAGTCAGCACCTGTATGGGATCCCAGCACGTGTAGAACAAGAACCTTTGCCACTGGACCACCACACTGGGCCCAGGAACTTGTATCTTTAAAAATATTTCTTTATGGGGCTAGCATTGTGGCATCGTGGCCTGAGCTTCCACCTTTGGCACCAGGATCTCTTGCGGATTTTTGTTCAAGTCCCGCTGCTCCACATTAGAGCCAGCTCCCTGTTTATATCCTGAGAAACAGTCAAGGACAACCCAATGTCTTAGGTCCTTGCACTCACAAGGGAGACCCAGAAGAAGCTCCAGGCTCCAACAGATGAAAGATTTTTCTTTCTGTCTTTCCTCTCTGTAAAATTTTGACTTCCCAATAAAAATTTATTGGAAAGTCAGATATACAGAGAGGAGGAGATACAGAGAGGAAGATCCTCCGTCCGATAATTCACTCCCCAAGTGACTGCAATGGCCGGATCTGTGCTGATCCGAAGCCAGGAGCCAGCAACTTCACACAGGTGCAGGGTCCCAAGGCTTTGGGGCCATCCTCAACTGCTTTTCCAGGCCACAAGCAGGGAGCTGGATGGGAAGTGGAGCTGCCGGGATTAGAACCAGCGCCCATATGGGATCCTGGAGCGTTCAAGGTAAGGACTTTAGTCGCTAGGCCACGCTGCCGGGCCCATCTTTTTTTTTTTTTTTTTAAGGTACACACTCCTACATACACTTACACTAGTGAACGGTTATTTGTTATCTGTCCCAGAGTAAGCTGTGCGCTCCTTGTCAGCACCAGCTCCCGCCCGCCGGGCAGCCTCTGTGCACCCGCAGTCAACACAGGGCGCTTCTGTCCTTAATAGGTGCTGCTCTTTTTTTTTTTTTTTAATTTATTTTCTTTCCATTACAAAGTCAGATATACGCAGAAGAGGAGAGACAGAGAGGAAGATCTTCCATCCAATGATTCACTCCCCAAGTGAGCCGCAACGGTCAATGCTATGCCGATCCGAAGCCAGAGGCCAGGAACTTCTTCAGGGTTTCCCACATGGATGCAGGGTCCCAAGGCTTTAGGCTGTCCTGGACAGCTTTCCCAGGCCACAAACAGGGAGCTAGGTGGGAAGCAGGGCTGCCGGGACCAGAACCGGTGCCCGTATGGGATCCCGGTGCGTTCAAGGCGAGGACCTTAGCCACTAGGCTATGGTGCTGGGCCCAGGTGCTGCTGTTGAAATGCTGTGGCTGAGATGAGACCAGGTCTTGAGAGTGTTCACTGTCAAAAGACAGGAGTATCACATTCATTACTGGCAAAAAAAGTCACTGTGGGAGAGAGTTCAGGTCTTAAAACACTCAACAATGTTACCAAGGGATCCAGCAGCAATGTCATTGTGGGCTCCAGCAACCCTGCATGTTGCATGTTACCCCGCCGCGTTAAACGCTCCTGTGCACCCCAGTGTGTGACTTCAGAGTGGCCAGCAATAGAAACATCCAAGTCATCTTTCAAAAGGTGAAAGAATAAACAAGCTAGCACATCCATGCGAAAAGTGTCAGCCCACAACAACAAAAGAAATGATACCAATTGCCAACGTATGAGGAGGCGGGAAGACTCGCCCACTCCTGTTACTGGAGGAGAGAAGCCAGAGTGAACAGCCTATTCTGTGACACTCTGGGAAAGTGCAATCCACAGACCAAAACAAGGAGTGTTGATGCCAGCGTCTGCAAGGAGTCCCAGTGGGGTTAGAGCCCACCCGCTTGCAGGGTGGCGGTGCCCGGCCAAGACCTCGGACGGCCCTCCGGGATGCGCGCCCGGCCACGCCCCTCGCGCTGTCTGCCCTCCGATTGGCCCGCGCGGAGGAGGTGTGGCCGGAAGGGAGGGTCCAGTGCGCAACATGGCGGAGCGCGGGAGGAAGCGGCCCTGCGGCCCGGTGGGTGTCCGGCGAGGGACTCAGGGCAGCGGGCGGGGTCCGCGAGGAGGTGATGGGGAGGTCGAGGCGGGAAGGCCGGGCCTCTCCTGCCAGGATCTGCGATGCCGGACGCGGCGCGGCGACCGCGTGCTTCCAGGCCGGAGGGGACGCGCGGCGGGGTCTCGTGGTCCAACTCCCCGTGGCCCTCTGGCCGGGCTGGGAGCCTGCCGTGCTGGGCTGTTTCGTGGCTCATGTTTCCTGTGGCGCATGACTCCTGTGGCGTGCACCTGTTCCCTCCCTTAGCCCATCTTGTTCTAGTGAGTGCCGTGGCCGACCCCCTGAAGCAGCAGCTTGGTGGGTGCCCCGTCCCCCGGCCATCCCAGGACCACAGCCGGTAGCGCCTCCCAAGGCCTCCGCAGCCTCGTCTGACGCCCTCACATCCTTAGGATTGTCATGTATTTGGAAGCTTTTTCCCTCCTCTGTTTCGCTAACTCCCAAGTGCCAACAGCTAGGGCTGGGCCGGGCCACATCCAGGAGCCTGGAAGGAGCTCCGTCCTGGTCCCCCACGTGGATGGCAAGACCCACAGGTGCTTGCGCCTTCCACCTGCTGCCTCCTGAGGTGCACGTTAGCAGGAAGCGGGTGGGAAGCAAAGGCAGGCGGCCCGCTGGAGTCCCCAGTGTGGTCACTGACAGGCCTCACAGGCTTAACCCTCGTCCGTCCTTACTCTAGGGGGACCATGGCCGAGTGGAGTGGCGCAAATGGAAGCAGCAGAGTGAGTAAGGGCTGTGGGGATGGAGGGGCCAGAGACTGCTGGACCCCTTCCCCAGGCCACTCCAGCAGTGTTCAGCTGGTTCCCACTGGGTTCCAACAAGATTCCAAAGAGGGGAGGCCGTGGCTGCTCCCCCGGCAGCACCCTGAGCCCAGCCGAGCCTCTCCCCTCCTCCCGTGTGCTCTAGAGAAAGAAGAAAAGAAGAAGTGGAAGGATCTGAAGCTGACCAAGAAACTGGCTCGGCAGCAGGCCCAGGAGGAGGCGGCGAAGCGGCAGGCAGAGCAAGCAGCCTCACAGGAGGAGGACCGGGGTGAGCAGGCCGGGAAGGGGAGCCAGGGATGGGGAGCTCGGGCCCAGGCTGACCGGCCATACCTCCCGTGCCCAGGGCGGCTCTATACCCTCAGTGTGGCCCTGCCCGGCTCCATCCTGGACAACGCCCAGTCGCCGGAGCTCCGCACCTACCTAGCCGGCCAGATCGCCAGAGCCTGCGCCATCTTCTGCGTGGACGAGATCGTGGTGTTCGATGATGAGGGCCAGGATGCCAAGTGAGGGGCTGCCCTGAGGCTGCAGCTGCTGCCAGCCTGGCCTGCCCAAGAGGCCTCAGCAGGGGCTTGGGACCCCTGGGGCGGGAGGGGCACTGAAGGGGACTGCAGTTAGGCTCTTTGCTTCTTTCTCAAAGATTGATTTACTGGAAGGCAGAGGAAGAGAGAGATGCGCCATCTGCTGGTTCATGGCCCGGATGGCTGCCACATCAGTAGCTGTCCTCCAGCCTGCTCTCCCAGCTGGAGGGCAGGGGCCCAAGGACTTGGACTATCTCCTGCTGCGTTCCCAGTACATTAGGAGAGCACTGGGGCACAAATGTAGCAGCGAGGGGGGTGGCACTGTGGCAAAGTTGGTAAGGCCATCACATGCCTGTAACACCAGCATCCCAAATGGGCACCAGTTCATGTCCTAGATAAAGTTTGTGGCTTCAACCTGGCCTGCAATCCAGGGAGTGAACCAGTGGAGGGAACATTTCTCCCCTCTCTCTGTGGAACTCTTGATTACCAAAAAGTTTAGCAGCTGGGACTCACTGGTGCTGTGGTGTGGGCTGCAGTGTTGCAAGTGGCAACGGAACCCATAGTGCCACAGCGCCCACCCCAAGCCTCACGGTTGTCTCCTCCCTCCAGGACTGTAGAGGGAGAGTTCAAGGGAGTGGGCAAGAAGGGGCAGGCGTGTGTGCAGCTGGCCCGCATCCTACAGTACCTGGAGTGTCCACAGTAAGATGGCATCTTCCAGGCCTTGGGGTGGGGGGAGGTCAAGGTGAAGCCTGCCCTTCCCCCATGAACCTCCCACCATGTGCCTACCTTACCAGGTACCTGAGAAAGGCCTTCTTCCCCAAGCATCAAGATCTGCAGTTTGCAGGTACAGTGGGCGTCCCATTGGCCCTGTTTTGCCCCCACCCAGACACTGGGAAGTCACCCACATCCAGGCTGTGCGGTGCTGGGACTTACTGTCCCCAACCCTGTTTCCTATGTCCTGCTTCAGGACTCCTCAACCCCTTGGACAGCCCCCACCACATGCGGCAGGATGAGGAGGCCGAGTTCCGCGAGGGCGTCGTGGTGGACCGGCCCACCCGGCCAGGCCACGGGTCCTTTGTCAACTGTGGCATGAAGAAGGTAGCTAAGGGTGGGCAGGGGGCACATGGGCCGGGAGCTGTGGGTGCTGGATCAGCCTGCAAACCCCATGCTGATGGAGACTTGGGCCAGAGAAGTGCCACAAATGGGCACATGAGCTAGGTCTCGGCCAGTCTGAAGCCAGGGTCCAGAACCCCAGCTGGGGCTCTCATGTGGGTGGCTCTTGGACTACTGTCTGTGCCTTCCCAGACGCACACGCATGGAGCTGGACAGGAAGCTGAGCAGCCAGGCACAATCATGTAAACATGAATGCTTCTTGAAAAGAACAGACAAGGGCCCAGTGTGGTAGCCTGGTGGCTAAAGTCCTTGCCTTGCATGGGCCAGAATCCCATACGGGCACCAGTTCGTGTGCCCGCTTCCCATCCAGCTCCTGGAGTGTGGTCTGGCAAAGCAGCTGAGAACGGCCTAAAGCTTAGGGGACCCTGCACCCGAGGAGGCTCCTGGCCTCGGATTGACTCAGCTCTCGCTGTTGTGGCCACTTGGGAAGTGAATCACTACAAGAGCTTACTGCCTTTCCTCCTCTCTATATATATTTGACTTTCCAATAAAATAATAAATAAATCTTTAAAACAAACAAACCAGGAGCAGGTGGCTAAGAGCAGCCTGGGGTGGCCAGCTGAGATGCCCTGGCTGGTGGCCGGGCACATGGTGCCCCCTGCTGACGGAGGGAGACACACCCACGCTCTCTGGTCCCCAGGAGGTGAAGATCGACAGGAACCTGGAGCCTGGACTTCGGGTCACTGTGCGGCTGAATCAGCAACAGCTCCCTGGTACCTGGAAGCTTCGGGCCCCTGGGGACTTACGGCCACCTCCTGCCGTCTGCCTGCTGCCTCCCCTAACCAGCAGCATTCATAACCTGTGTTCTCCCCCCACCCCAGAGTGCAAGACCTACCGCGGGAAGGTGGTGTCGTCTCAGGACCCTCGCACTAAAGCTGGCCTCTACTGGGGCTACACTGTCCGCCTGGCCTCCTGCCTAAGTAAGACAGGCCTTCCTGCCTCTGTTCTTGCCTGACTCCTCCAAAGCAGACCAAGGTCCTTGTCCTTGCAGCCCCTCTGTGACCTTAACGTGCTGCCTGGACCTCTGGGGAAAAAGCATTTTGATCAATTGATAATGCCTGCCACGGGTTTGGAAATGGGCTCAGGGGGCCAGCTAAGTCAGTAGCACTGCAGCCTGGCTCAGCTCTGGCCTTGCCAGGAGCAGTGGAAGGGCCGGAGTGTCCCCCAAGGTCACATATAGCCAAGGGGCCGTGGTCTATGGGGAGTAAGACCCCCATGCAGCTGGCCTCGCCCTCCAGGTGCAGTATTCGCCGAAGCCCCCTTCCCAGATGGCTATGACCTGACCATTGGGACATCAGAGCGCGGCTCCGACGTGGCCTCCGCACAGCTGCCCAGCTTCAGGTGGGTGCTGCCCGGGGAGAGGCAGGAAGCCGTGACAGTCGGGAGTGGAATGCTTTGGGGCCTGTGTCCTGCGGCAGGCACTGCGGGGGGTGCAGTGAATGCTCTAACTTCCAGGCACGCGCTCGTGGTGTTCGGGGGTCTGCAGGGGCTGGAAGCCGCAGTGGACACCGACCCCAACCTGGAGGTGGCCGAGCCGAGTGTCCTCTTTGACCTGTACGTCAACACGTGCCCCAGCCAGGGCAGCCGCACCATCCGCACCGAGGTGAGCGCACGTGCCTGCCCCCTCCGGCCTGGACTGGCTCAGAGGAGCCTGGCAAGGGCAGGGTACAGCTCTCCCACAGCCCCCTACCCAAGGCCGCCACTCACCTACACCGACTGTGGCAGGGGTCCTGGGACCCGATGACCTGCCTCCCCCGCCCACACACTCCTCAGCTCCCCCTCGGGCCTCACACACCTGTCCCTTGGGGAGCAGAGGGGCTGCATTCTAGAACTTGCATTCTAGGCACCCACGTGCCCTCTGGGGTCGCCACTGAAGCCCATGCCTGTGGCACTCTCCCAGCTTTACCCATCCTGCCCGGGCCAAATGCCAGAAGCCTGCCGATCCACCAGCCCAGCACCTGCACCAAGGGTGTCCAGCTTCTTGCCGTCCGCTTTCCCCGGCCTAGGAACAGTTCCTCAGGCAGCCCTCTAAGGAAGGGCTGGGGGCTGTCCCCTGCCTCTCTGGACAGGCCCGGTCCCAGCCAGACCCAGCCCACTGCAATGCTTGTCTTCCAGGAAGCCATCCTCATCTCGCTGGCCGCCCTGCAGCCTGGCCTCACCCGGGCTGGTACCCAGCCCACGTGAAGGTTCTGTCGCCTCCAGGGCAGTGACGAAGCAGCAGCAAAGCCAGAGGCTCTGGTGGGTCCCCTGGCATACACATAGCTGGGGCCCACGGCCACAAGCAGCCACCTTTAATGTGTCTCAACACCCCCCCACACACAGTCTCACTTGCTGCCCGCGGTGATGGCCTTGAGGCTGCCTGCCCGCGCCAGGATGTTGGGCACGAAGAGGAGCCCCGAGGCCCGCTCGATGCTTTCAATGGGCACCAGGAAGCGCTCCAGCGGGATGGCCTCGTCCACAGGCGCGTTGGGCATCACATAGGAGCGGAGCTCAATCTGCCCGCCCGCTGCCTCCAGGATCAACACTTTGAAGAAGTGAGTGGGCACTGCCACGTGGTTCTTGCCAATCACCTGGTACTTCACGTACGACTTGCCGTCTGCTTCTGTCCTGCGGGCACATCCAGTCGCCTGATAGAGCCAAGCCTCCAGGGAAGCCCCCCTTGGTCTGCCCACGTGCCACACACTGTAAGACCGGTGCCCCAGGGCAGGCTGCTGCCACACGGGGTCGGGCACAGCGGGCAGCAATAAAGGGTGCTGGAAGAACAGGGCCTCAGCACGTTGTCATTTGTTCACACGGGTTTGGCTTCACCCTCTGACAAGCAGAGTGACCAATGCCAGCCTGGGGCCCCCGACATCAAGGGAGGAGGTGTCGGAAACCCCTGCCCCCCCAACTGGGAGGCCTCCAATGCGAGCTTGCCTGTGACCAGGCCCTGGGGCTGGGCGAACAGCATCACTACCCCATTCAGTCCCCTCGATGCCCTATGACTGTGAGGTCACAGGTTTCACCCCCCTTTTACAGGGAGGCCACCAAGCTCGTTTGCCCCGGAGCGTCCAGATGGGTGATAAGGTTTGGATTTGACCCAGTGGAGTCGGGTCAGCTGCTGGGCAGTGACCTGCTGTCTCACACGGGCGGGATGATTGTGGTCTGTGCCCATGCCCAGGGCAGCTGTCGCTGTAGGCTGGGATGCAGGGCTGTGGGGTCCGGGAGTGAGAGCTGGAGGGAACCCCCAGGGGCCTGCAGGGGTCCCGTCTGTGCCGGACTGTCCCACCAGCCTCACCTGGGCAAGAAGAGTGGCCCCGTGCACACGTAGACGTTCTGGTAGGAGCGGGTGAGGCTGCGGCTATACTTCTCCAGGTTGTTCCAGGCGTTCTGGTTGAGGTGAGGCACCTGCCAGGGTTGGGGGGACTCAGTGCTGCAGGGCCCGGGCCTGCCTGGGCGGGCAGTGGCCATCTTCCTCTCCCTAGCCCACCCCACAAGCCCCACATCGAGGGGCTCTGCCAGCCCTGTGTCTCCCACCGGCGGCGCCCGCCGAGGGCGGGAAGGGCAGGGAAGGGCGAGGCGCGCTACCTGCGGCGCGACGTTGCTGAGGTAGAAGGTGTCGTCCATGGCCTTCTGGCTCCAGCGGTGGTTGGCGGCGGCGGCCAAGTGGCCACGGTCGAAGCCGCTGCCGCGGTAGTCGGCATTCGTGGCGCGGTGGTAGGCGTGCACCGAGTCGTCCTCGCGGAAGTCGCAGGAGCGCCGGTCGCCGTCGCCGCGGAGCCGCTCGGGCCGCAGCTGCTCCACCACCCAGAGCGCGCCGCGGGTGCGCGGGTCGTAGCACAGCACGTACGACTCCCGGCTCTTGAGCTGCGCCACCCCGGGCAGGCCGTACTTGGCCAGCTCGCCGGCGCCCCGGGCCACCGGCGCCCCGGGCACGGCGGGGACCTCGGCCGCCGCCGCCACGGGCAGCACCGGCACCCGGCCCAGCAGCCCGGGAGCCGCCCGCGCGTCCTCCTGCCGCCGCCGCCAGCTCTCGGCCGCAGCGCCGAGCCCCGCGCCCAGCGCCAGGGTCAGCCCGGCCCGCAGCGCCCGCATGGCGGAGCAGTGGGGCCGGGCGCGCGTGCGTGCGTGCGAGCTGCCCCTCGGGGGGCTCTGCGGGGCGGCGCGCGCGGGGACGCTAGGACGTACCCCACCTGCTGCCCGGGAGCACCCCGCGGCCCAACACCCAACGAGGGGGCAGAACTGGCGGGCGAGGGCGCGTTCCCAGCCTGCGCGGGAGCGGACCGCGGGAGCGCACCGGCGCCCTTGCTTTGCCCCCTTTAAGGGGCGGGCGCAGGCACGAGGCCCCGCCGCCTCAGCTCGTCATTGGTGGCCTTGGTGGCCGGCGGGGCTGCACCCCCAGCTCCGGGGCGCGGGAGGCGCCCGGCCTGCTCTGCGCCTGCGCCGGAGGCGCTCCGCCCGTCCGGCCGTGCAGGCCTGGCAGGACGCGAGCTGGGCGCCCGTCGGTGTCCGTCCTCCCTCCCGTTAGGTCAGCATCTCCCCTGGGCTGGCGAGCAGCGGCCCCGGGCGGATGAGACCGTGGCTGGACGGTCGCGGCCACCTGGGAAGTTCGTTCCCAGCCATGCTGACGCCAACAGGCGGGAAGCCCTCGGCCGTGGGATACAGATCACTTGTTTTCTTCTGAAGATTTTATTTGTTATTTTTCTGAAAGGCAGAATTAGGGAGAGACAATCTCCCATTTACTGGTTCACTCACCAAACGGACATAGAGGCTGGTGAGAAGTCAGGAGCCTCTTCCTGGTCTCCGTGCGGGTGCAGAGTTCCAAGGCTTTGGGTCATCCTCTTACTGCTTTCCTAAGCCACAAGCAGGGAGCTGAGTCGGAACTGGAGCAGCCAGGACTCGAACCAACGCTCATATGGGACGCCGGTGCCGTAGACAGAAGCTACCTCAGCAGGGCAGCAGCCCCCCAGTTCCCACGTGTGAACGCTGATGTCACTGTTGTCCAGCTGAGGGGAAAGGGTGGCTTGTGTTGGTAACTTTTCAGTGTTTAATTACTAATGGGCAAGTTGTAATTGTTGTGGGTTCCACGTGATGTTTTGATAATGGGTGCCACACGGCATGATTACCTCGCAGTAATGAGTGTAGCTGTGTGGGGGGTTCTCTGGCAGGTGGGGCGTGAACCGTGTTATTATCTGGGGACACTGTGCTAGCGCTCAGGATCAGCTCGTCCTCCCCCTGCTGGCTCTCATCATCCTTGGTCCCCCCGTGCCAGAGGGGGGAGCTGGGTCACAGACACCCACCGGCTTGGCTCCCTTTTCTCGTCCTCACCTCTACTTCTTTTTTTTTTTAAGATTATTTTATTTTTATTGTAAAGTCAGATATACAGAGAGAAGGAGAGACAGAGAGGAAGATCTTCCATCTGATGATTCACTCCCCAAGTGACTGCAACAGCTAGAGCTGAGCCAATCCAAAGCCAGGAGCCAGGAGCTTCTTCCAGGTCTCCCACACAGGTGCAGGGACCCAAGGCTTTGGGCTGTCCTCGACTGCTTTCCCAGGCCACGAGCAGGGAGCTGGATGGGAAGCGGAGCTGCCAGGATTAGAACCGGCGCCCCTATGGGATCCTGACGACTTTAGCTGCTAGGCCACTGCGCCAGGCCCCGTACTTGTCTTCTTGATCATCACCATTCTGACAGATATGTTACTTTTTTTTTTTTTTGCCAAGGCCGCCAAATGGAGCCCGTCTTGTGGGTCACGCCCCTGGAGGACTTGCAGCCGGAGCAGGGCACCCATCCCCCCGCTGAGCATGCTCGAGTCGGGAGCCAGGCTGGGCCAGCAGGCGTTCTGACGGACACATGCCACGTCAGCGGGATCTCTAATCCTACGGAACTTCCTGAGCGCGGCCCAGCGGCACGCAAGTGGACTTGGTTTGCACACCGCCTCTCCTGGTGTCGCTTGGCTTGGCTGTGGACGAGCTCCTGGGGTCGTGTGATGCTGTCACTGACCGCAGCTGTGAGCCTCTCCCTGGTGTCCCTGCACCGCGGGGGCTTCAGTGTTCATTCGGACTTGACCTGTTTAAACGTGACGAGCAGAGGGTCCAGCTTCATGCTGCTGCGTGTGGACGGCAGCTTCCCCTGATCCTTTGTCTCCTGCTGTGTTCAGGCATTTGTCCTGGGCTCTGCCCGCCGTCCTGGCTGTTTTAACACCAGTGCTTCCTTACGATGCCGTCTCACAGGTCCGCAATGTGAGGTACTTCAAAAGTTCACAGAAAATGGGAGATACCCATGTTTCGCAGGAGAAAGAACTTGGCTAATGGTTTATTGGCTTGTTGTCTGCGTCCCCACCAGTTCCCCGTGACAGGGTGCGTGTCTCAGCCTGTCGCAGCGCTCAACTCCAGCTTCCTCCAGCCGGCACAGTCACCTCGCTGCTCATCAAGAAAACGCTCCCAATGTAGAATTGTTTTTATTTGATGGTGTCAATGTTGTAGCACAGTGGGTAAAGCCACCACTTGTGATGCTGGCGTCCCACATGGGCTCCAGTTCTGTCAGTAAAAATAATGTAGCTTATTGATTTGAAAGACAGACTTCAGAGAGGGAGAGAGGCCTGTAATTGCCTCCTAACAGCTGGGGCTGCGCTAGGCTGAACCCAGGAACTTCAGGCTCACTCTGTGTAAATCTGATTTTGTAATCTAAAAAAAGTTTCCAGGCTTATTTTTATTGGAAAGGCAGATTGACAGAGGAGAAACAAAAAGTTCTCCCATCAGCTGCTTCATTCCCCAAATGGACACACCGGCTGGAGCTGAGGCGATCTGAAGGCAACAGCCTCATCTAGGTCTCCTGTGCAAGTGCAAGTCCCTCTACCCCTTCCCAGGCCACAAGCAGGGAGATGGAAGTGGAACAGCCAGGACTTGAACCTGTCCCCTTATGGGATGCCAGTGCTTGGAACATGAAGATTGGCCAACTGAGCCATTGTGTTGGACCCAAAAGATAAGTAAATCTGGAAGCCATGAACATAGGGGATATTTCCACTTTCTTATTTTCCTTGGAAAAGTCAGATATACAGAGAGGAGGAGAAACAAAGAGGAGGATTTTCCATCTGTTGATGCACTTCCCAGGTGGCCACAACGGCTGGAGCCGAAATGATCTGAAGCCAGGAGCCAGGGCCTCTTCCCGGTTCTCCATGTGAGTGCAGGGTCCCAAGGCTTTGGGCCGTCCCCGACTGCTTTCCCAGGCCACAAGCAGGGAGCTGGATGGGAAGTGGGGTCACTGAGATATGATCTGGCACCCACATAGGATCCTGGCACATGCAAGGTGAGGACTTAAGCTGCTAGGCTAGCGTGCCTGGCCCAACTGCCTTATACCTTCAGCTTCACCCAGTTTAGTTTCCAGCATTCAGTGTATCCTGGAGTGCTTATTTGCAGCTTAGGCTTTTCAACAGCTGGTCTTGTACCAAAACACCACTGTGTGTGGCTTTGCATCTTCCAGAGGTGATTTGGATGGAGGTGACCGAGCTGGCCCCACTTGAGATCGTGCTGCTGGCATGATGCCACGTCTTCCTCTGTGGGAGCCTTCTCGACTCCCAGCACTAGGCTCACTGCAAGGCTGCCTCACCTGCTTCCCGATTTTAGAGAGGCATTTAGCTTCTCACACACTCATCAGCCATAGGAGTCTCAGGTAAGGGCTCTTGGTGTTAAGTTCATTCTTTGCCCGATTTGTTTAGAATTCTACCATGAGGGCCCAGTGCAGTAGCCTAGTGAATAGTCTTCTCCATGCATGTGCCAAGATCCCACATGGGCGTCAGAAAGCCCACTTCCCATCTAGCTCCTTGCTAGTGGCCTGGGAAAGCAAAGATGGCCCAAAGCCTTGGGACTCTGCACCCGTGTGGGAAACCTGGAAGAAGTTCCTGGTTCCTGGCTTCAGTTCAGCACAGTTCTGGCCATTGTGGCCACCTGGGGAGTGAATCAGCGGGTAGAATCTTCCTGTCTCTCCTCCTCTCCGTACATCCAAATTTCCAACTTAATAAATAAACAAAAAAGACGTTACCATGAAAGGATGCCGGACCTTACCTGGTGTTTTTCTGAGCATCTGCGTGCTGGCCCAGGACCCTGAACACAGCATCTGCTCCTTAGTCACGGCTGCAGTCCTGCCTTCCCAGCACACACCCCTCACCCCGTCTGCCGGCCCAGGGGCTCAGGGTTTCCTCGCCTTGTCCCCGGATCATTCTGTAAGACTGCCCTAACCCATCATGGCAGCAACACCTTTTGCAAAGAACACATGATTTATTACAGACAACTCGTCAACAGCATTGATTGAGGGGACGAGACAATGACCGACCAAGCAGACCCGCAGGCCCTCTGCAGTGAGGCCTGCTGTGTGCACACAGCCCGGCCTGTGAGCGGGCAGCCTCAGGCACTCAGGCTCCACGGGAGGGCCAGGGCATGTTCCCTGCCCTGGCAGCTGCCAGCCTTACCCAGACACGGCCGCTGGCTCTCGAGGCAAAGGAGCAAGCCTGGAGCCAGCTCTGCCGCTGGGCCAATCAAACGTAGTGATTCAAGTAGCATGGTCCCAGGCAGGAGGATGGGGTCAGGCAAAGGGAATGCATCTTGTGTCCCAGGCAGTGTCTGCCGGACCCCAAGCATGGCCCGAGCTTCAGGCTGCCGGCAGATCCTGGGTAGAAGGGGCCCAGGCTGGCAGGACGCGTGTGTGACTGGCTGCCCCAGGGCTCCTGGATGGTGGCGAGGGAACCAGGTCTCTGGTCCCACATGCTCAGAACCTCCCACCAGGTCCCACTGGAAAACCCGTGAGATCCAGGGGCAAGGGGAGAAGATGCTGATTTTGGGAAATTTAGCCCTTCAGCACTCACACTGTCAAAGCGGGGAGAGCCTGGGAAAGGAGGCAGGTGGGTCCCTAGTGGGGCTGTGCCAAGCAGAGGAAGGCATGAGGGGCAGGAGGGCTGCAGGGCCTGGCTCCTTGGCTCCTGCCTGCCACCCTGTTACACAGCCTTCTGGACTCGACACCTGTTCTCTCCAGCAGCAAGTGCAACTCCTGCCTGAGATGCTCTGCCCCAGGCAATCGCCCAAACCCTGCGACGCCCAAGCACGTGACCAGAGAAGGGCAAGTGCTCCTCTCTACCCTCTGAGTGGGGCATGGGCTCTGGGGGTGCAGACTTGCCAGGCCGAAGGCTGGGCAGCTTTGGTGGAGCAGGTGGTGCCAACCTGGCAGTTACCACTAGGTACTCTTCCTGGGGCGGGGACCCCCACATCTCCTCCTGAACCCCGGGACAACAGGCTCAGCACACCTACGGCTGCCATTTCTCAGCAGCCGTGGGCTGGTCCTGGGGACTGGGCTCCGGACCTCCCTGGCTGGTGCAAGGCGACAGGGTGGGGCCTTGCTGAGCCACGGTCCTTTCTGTCTCCTTGGTCCAGGGCAGTGGAGAGCAAACTCAGAATAAGGCACCCCAGGAGAAAGGGCAGAGGGAGACTGTGTGCCTGTGTGTCTCGGACCTGCTGACCCCCTCACCCGCGGGGAGAGGCGGAGAACTGGGGACGAGCGACCTGTGGCCACCCACCAACACTAGATCAGACACGGGCTCGAAGGGAGCGGCGGAGATGCGAGGAGGGCCTGGTGGCCGCCAAACACCCTACTCCACGGTCACTTTCCTGGTGGGACAGCCTCAGCACCAGGCCCCATGTGCCGAGCACCTGCTCCATCCAGCGCCCAGGAGACCAGGACAAGGAGAGGAGCGGGAAACAGGAGAGCTGGCGCAGGGGCCCTGCCAGCTTCCCGAGGCTCCCATATGGGTCCCCACCTGCCCCAGCAGCCAGGGTCACTGCTGCAGCTGGCGCAGTGGCTTGGGCGCAGGTCCTGGCACTGACGAGCAGGGGTGGGCCCAGCGCCCCACAGCAGGAGCAGCCTGGGATGGGGGCCAGGCCTTGAAGTCCAAGCAGCCCTTCCCTGGAAGCTGCCCCACAAGTAGGGGCACAGGGCAGGTGGCTTCTGTGAATCCCACAAGCTGGGGCACGGGGCAGGTGGCTTCTCTCCCACGCCTGGACCTCTTACAGCCTGTTACTGCGAGTCCTGGAGCTCCTTAGCTTTCTGTATGATCTGGGAGACGTCACTGACAGGGTAGTCCTGAGAGGAGGAGAAGCCACGAATGGGCCACTGAAGCCAACTCCCTGTCACCACGCCCACACCCACCCACCCACAGGACCTGTACCCAGGCCAGCCTGGGCCTCACAGGCCCACAAAACGCCAGATGCCCCACACATCCCACCTAAGCCCCATGTGTCACTAACACCACAGCACCAGCCCAGGGCCTCACAGCCATTCCTAAAGCCCAAGAGCCTCCTCACCTCCCGGCACTGACAGCTGAGGCCAAGGCACACACAGCAGGCCACATGACCCCAAGGTGAGAGGCAGAGCCGGGCGACTGAGCCCAGCCCATCATGGCCACCAGGGGCTTCTAAGAGCACGCGTGCCCGTCCAGCTCCAATACCTGCAGCAGCCGCATGTTGACGATGAAGTCCCCTTCTAGCAGCTGCTCCCGGATCAGTCTAAGGAAGACAAGCAGCCACGTGTGGGCCCTTCCTGCACCCCACAGCCAGCAGGGCTCCTCCCACACCCCCACAGCCAGCAGGGCTCCTCCCCAGAGTGTAGCAGGACCAGCAGCCTCGTGTGGGCCCTTCCCGCGTAGCCCACGGGATGTCACTGCGATGTGCTCACATGAGCATGGCACAGCAGACGAGCAGCAGGAAGTCAAAGCGGCGGTCGTCGGCGAAGAGCGAGTCCCAGAGCCGGATGACGTCGGGCAGCAGGAACTCCTGGGACAGCAGCAGCGTGAGCCAGCGGAAGGCGAAGAACTGCGGCTTGATGTTCTGCTCTTGCTGGGGAGGGAGGGAGCGAGCTGACCGCCTGCCGGATGTGCTGCCCAGCCCAGCCCAGCCCAGCCCGAGGCGACCTTGAGGGGCAGCTATGACAGAAGCTCCAAACGACTTTTCTACATGCTCTTGAATTTAGAAATGACAGGACATCGTCTCAACCATCACATGGGGTGAGAGCTGGCCTCAGGGCATCACGGCTTAAACTGTGATGCCAGCAACGTACACGGGCACCAGACTAACCCGGCTCCCTGCTAATGCACTTGGGAAGCAGTGGAGGGCAGCCGAGGCCTTGGGCCTCTTCTCTGGAGGGCGCGCCCAGCTGCTGCAGCCATCTGAGGAGTGACCAGCAGACAGAAGGTCTGTCCCTTCCTCCCTCTCCCTCTCTCTGGGAGAACCCCACCTAGGAACCTAGGGCTGAATTCCTGGCCCCCCGTGTCAGTCCCAGGAGGGCCCATCTGAGACTGTCGGGCAGTGGATGAAGCTCTTTTTCTCCCTGCTTCTGGTTAACATACAAACCACTGCAGGCTTTGTACCGGGGGCCGGGGCTCTCAGCAGACACGCCAAGCCTGGTCCTGCG
This sequence comes from Ochotona curzoniae, assembly GCF_017591425.1. Lineage (NCBI taxonomy): Eukaryota > Metazoa > Chordata > Mammalia > Lagomorpha > Ochotonidae > Ochotona > Ochotona curzoniae. Next base: position 4,774,042 of record NW_024467106.1, read on the forward strand.
TTGGGCGTGTTCCACGTGTCACCTTACTTGGCCCCCACCAAGTAATGACTAGCAGCAGGCAGGACTCTTCTGGTGAGCCCGGGAATATTTTAACTGGAAAAGCTCTAGGGTGTGCAGCAGCAGGAAGCTGGATCAGAAGCAGAGCTGTGCCTGAACCCAGACACCAGAATACAAGACTGGCACCACGAACAGCGTCTTGAAATACTGTGCCACGCCCCGACTCGCATGCCTGCTCACAGAAGTGTTTGTTTTTTTAAAGATTTATTTATTTTTATTGGAAAGGTAGATATACAGAAAGGAAGAAGATCTTCCGTCCCATGATTCACTCCCCAAGTGATCGCAATGGCCAGAGCTGAGCCAATCCAAAGCCAGAGGCTTCTTCAAGTCTCCCATGCAGGTGCAGGGTCCCAAAGCTTTGGACTGTCCTCGACTGCTTTCCCAGGCCACAAGCAGGGAGCTGGATGGGAAGCTGAGCTGCCAGGACCAGAACCAGTGCCCATATGGGATCCCGGTATGTTCAAAGCAAGGACTTTAACCGCTACACTATCTCACTGGGCCCAGAAGTGTGTTCTGAAATACCCAGGAACTGGCACCAAATCATTCTCAAAGTTACCTCTATTTCTTTTTAAATGCTTAATCGCTTTTTCTTCTACTTAAATGGCAGAATAGCACAGAGAGGAAGCCATACTTCCTTCCACTGGTTTACTCCTGCCACAGCTGAGACTGGGCCAGGCTGCAGCCAGGAGCCCAGAACTCTACCAGGTTCCCCTGACAGGTGCTGGGGGCCAAGGACTGCAGCCGGAAAGCAGGACACTGGACAGAGAAGCCAGGACTTGAAAACAAGTGCTCCAATGTGGCTGTGGGCATTCCCACATTAAGTGGGTTAAGTGGCAGCTTAACCCACTGTACCACGAGGCTTGCCACTAGCTCCCTCTGTATTTGCCCCTTAAGTGAAAAACAAAATTAACTGGACTTGGCGCAATGCTTCAACATGCTAATTCTCTTCCTTCAAGTGCCAGGATCCCATATGGGTGCTGGTTCAAGTCCCAGCTGCCTCACTTCCCATCCAGCTCCCTGCTTGTGGTCTGGGAAAGCAGCCCAAAGCCTTGGGACCCTGCACCTGTGGGGAGACCCAGAAGAAGCTCCTGGCTCCTGGCTTTGGATCAGTGCAGCTCTGGCCATTGAGGTCACCTGGGGAGTGAACCAGCGGACAAAGATCTGTCTCTGTCTGTTTCTCTCTTTAGTGTATGTACTGCTAAAACGAGCACTCTCCTCTCTGTAAATCTCATTTCCCAGTTAAAAAAAAAACCTTTAAAAATAAATAAGATTAATTGCATTTTGTCAGACTATAAACAGGCTTAACTCACTTGATGTCTGCTAAGTGTTCCGCACATCAAGCCTGGCATACAATGGGCACTGCTCTCACCTCCCTGTGCCCTCTCTTCAGCTGCCTGGCCCTCCAGGCCTGCCTCAGCACTTGGGCTGGTGTCTCCTGGCACATAGGACAACAGCCCGAAGCAGCAGCAGTGGTGGCCAGGGCCTCACCAGCTTTAGGTAGAGCTCCAGGTCCTTCTCCTTCAGCGTCGAGTACACCTTCTCCATCTTATAGGTGATGCCGCACTGCGAGTCATCCAGGCTCTTGATGAAGTTGTCCTGGATCTCGGCCATGAGGTTGGAGAAGCAGAAGAAGGTGTCGGCCTCGGCGTGCTCTAGCGATGGCAGAGAGGGGCGGGGAGGGCACACAGACACAGCACATGCTCGAGTCCCGTCTCTCACTCAGACCCTTTCTACTTTTGAGCTCTGGACAGTCAGCCAGCTGCCAAGACGAGGCCCGGCCCTCCCCTGCCCTTGCCCAGTCTCTAGCCACAGGAAGGTCCCGGGCAATATCCTCTCATATCTGCTCCTCACACTGTCCCCTGTGCAGGCAACGTGTGCCACGCTTGCTGGATGCCATTTTCAAATTATGGTGTCAATATTCTCACATGGCTTCCTGTACATCCCTCTCGGCTCTGCCCCAGGTGATGTGACACTATCCAGAAATTAACAGAGCCAGCGCTCTAGGTGGTCAGCGCCAAAACGGACACCACAGCTAACCCAGGCTGACCTGTTATCTGACAGGGCGTGTGGGCCGGGGGTAGGAAGCCGCCCCATGGGGCACAGCCCGGCTTGTGCTGCTCCAGGTCTGGAGGTCCCGCTGAGGCTGCAGGTGGCTGTGAGCCTCTTACCTTTCCACTCGCTGTTAGGGTCGGTGGCGAAGGTGTAGTAGAGCGGCCCCACGATCTCGTTCATGCCCTGCACATAGGCGATGCCAGGGTTGAGCTTGGCGTAGATGAACAGGATCCGCTCCACCACCTCCCAGTGTGCCTCGCAGCCGCTGGGCGGCACCTCGTACTTGTTCAGGGTCGAGGAGCCAGAGTTCTTGTGAGGGGAGCTCATCTGAGGAGACATGTCCCAGCCAGAGGGGTCACTCCAGGTCCGGGGGAGCACGCCCAGCACACTGTGAGGAATCGGGCAGGGAAATCCAAACCACGGCCACTTGCCAAAATCTACCCTTTGCTAAGCTGACAAAAAGCTAGGACGACAGCCACCTCCAAGGTGACACAGTGATGGGGACATGCCCTGGAGGAACTTTCTGGAGGAAGGCGGGCCAATGCCACGGCCGCACCCACAAGGAAGAATGTACCTGGCTGTCCACGGATGCCCCTTGTTATGCTGTCATGTCCTGGTAAACACATAGAGGGGCGAGCTGTGATCCTGGCACCAGCTTAGAATCTACAGGGTCAAGGTCAGAGTTGTAGCATTGCAGGTAAAACCACAGCCCATGAAGCTACCGTCCCATATAATTGGCCAGTTCATGTCCCAGCTGCCCTATTTTCAATCTAGCTCCCGACCAATGCCTGGGAACGCAGCAGAAATAAGCCAGCTCCTCCAGACCCTGCCACTCACCTGGGAGCTCCAGGTGAGGCTCCTGGCTCCTGACTTCAGCCTGGCCTAGCACTGGTGCTGCGTAACTCTTTCAAAATAAACAAATCTTACACAACAAAGCAGCACACACAGGGTCACTTGCAATGCCAGCAGCATTCCTCCTAGCGCACTTGGGCAATCAGTGGAGGACGTCCCACACGCATGGGCCCCTACCATCCATCCGAGACCCACATGGAACTCCTGGCTCTAGCCTGGCCCAGCCCTGGCTGTTGCAGCCATTTAGGGAATGAATCCATGGACAAAAGTTCTCTCCATCCTTCTCTATTGTTTTCCCTCTCAAATATAAATAAGAGTTAAAACAAAACAAAACAAACAAACAAAAAAAACAGAAGGCAGGGGTGTCTTCCATAGCCTCCATTAGCGGGCCTGGGTTCAACAGCCAGGCGTGTTCCCTGGTCCAGTCAAGCAGGGCAGCAGTGATGGGCCAAGGCACTGGACACCTACCGCCCACAAGGCAGACCATTTACCGCATGGTTTCAGCCGCACTCATCTCAGCAATGCCAGGGATCTGGGAAGTGAACCAGCAACAGTGGACTACCTCTCAAAATAACAAGCACATCCACAGCCACTACAAGCTGAGAGTACGCCAAGCTACAACTGCTCTGTGCACAGCGCCCAGCAGGAGCAAGGCCAAGGCTGACCCGGCCCTGGGGCATCTGGCCAGCTCATCGCTGCTTGCGAGCAGCACCCCATACACAGGGTCTGGTTCAAATTCCAGGGTCAGCCCTTCTGACCCAGGTTTCCAAGGATGTAGGGGCTGGGAAGAGGCAGACTTCCCAGAGCTCAAACACTTGGGTCCCTGATACCCACGTGGGAGAGCTGGCTGGAGTGCCCAGCTCCTGCCCACGGCCCAGTCTGGCCCTGGCTGCTGCAGCCATTTGGGGAGTCAAGCCCTGCCCCTCACCTGGAGGACTCCAGGAGCTCACCGAATAGCCTCCTCTGCGTGTGTCCCTCTCACTAATGCTGCCACACTTCCGTCCCTGCCCTGCTCAGCACCCAGGACAGGCCCACCACAGCCCCCTCCCCCTGACCTCTGCTTCCCACTCCTCCCTGCCTGCATCTGTGCTCACTAGACCCTGGGTCCTGAACACACAGGATGCCTACTGCTGCACGCCTGGAGCTCCTGGGCCCACCCCCTGGAAGGCTCACCCTCAGTCCCTGGGCTCGGCCAGCCCACTTCCTGGGAGGCTTCTCCGACGCCTACCTGCACCGCTCCTGGCACACTTCCTCACATCTGTCATTACTTTCTTTTCTTTCCTAATGTTTCGTTTGTTTATTGGAAGGCAGTCAGAAAGAGAGAAAAAGCCTCCATGCAGAGGCCAACTCCATCATGATCCCCACGCGGGGCAGGGGCCAAGAACTAGGGCATCATGTGCCACGCAGCAGCAGGAAGCTGGATTAGAAGCAGAACAGCCAGAACCACAACATGAGATGTCGCTATCGCAAGTGTCCAGTTGACAGGACAAGCCACAGCACTGGCCCGCTGATTTCTTAAAAATGTTTATTGGGGGCGCCAAGAGCTATGGCCTAGCAGCAAGGGTGCTTGCCCTGAACACGCTGGAATCCCATATGGGCATAGGTTCTAATCCCTGCAGCTCCACTTCTCACCCAGCTCCCTGCTTGTGGCCTGGGAAAGCAATCAAAGATGGCCCAAAGCCTTGGGACCCTGCACCTGTGTGGGAGACCTGGAAGAGGCTCCTGGCTCCTGGCTTCGAATTGGCTCAGCTCCGGCCATTGCAGTAACTTAGGGATTGAATCATGGGATGGAAGATCTTCCTCTCTGTCTCTCCTTCTCTCTGTCTCTCTTCCTCTCTGTATATCTGACTTTGCAATACAAACAAATAAAAACTAAAAAAAAAAGTTTCTTGGGGGTGGCATGGTGCCATGGCAAGTTAATCCTGTCTGGAAGCAGTGGTATTCCTTATGGGCACCAGTTCCAGTCCTGGCTACTCCACTTCCCATCCATCTCTCTGCCTGTGGCCTGAGAAAGCAATCTAGGTGGCCCAAAGCCTTGGGACCCTGCATCTAGGTGAGACCCGGAGGAGGCTCCTGGCTCCTGAACATCTCAGCTCTGGCTGCTGTAGCCACTTGAGGAGTGAACCAAAGAATAGAAGATCTTTCTAAATTTGCCTTCTCTCTATAAATCTTTCTAATAAAAATAAATAAATTTTTTTATTTTATCTTTTGAAAGATTTATTTTATTACAAAATCAGATATACAGAGAAGAGGAGAGACAGAGAGAAAGATCTTCTGTCCCATGATTCACTCCCCAAGTGGCTGCAACGGCTGGTGCTGTGACAATCCAAAGCCAGGAGCCAGGAACTTCTTCCAGGTCTCCCACATGGGTGCAGGGTCCTAAAATATTGGGCCGTCCTCGACTGCTTTCCCAGGCCACAAGCAGGGAGCTAGATAGGAAGTGAGGCTGCCAGTATTAGAACCAGCACCACATGGGATCCCGGCGCGTTCAAGGCGAAGACTTTAGCCGCTAGGCCACGCTGCCAGGCCCACAAAATAAATAAATATTTTTTAAAAACACCTGCCTTGGGCCCGGCGCGATGGCGCAGTGGTTAAGGTCCTCGCCTTGCACGCCCGGGATCCCATATGGGCGCTGGTTCTAATCCTGGCGGCCCCACTTCCCATCCAGCTCCCTGCCTGTGGCCTGGGAAAGCAGTCGAGGACAGCCCAAAGCTTTGGGACCCTGTACCCGCGTGGGAGACCCGGAAGAGGCTCCTGGCTTTGGATTGGCATAGTATCGGCCCGTTGCGCTCACTTGGGGAGTGAATCATTGGACGGAAGATCTTCCTCTCTGTCTCTCCTCTCTGTATAACCACCTTTCCAATAAAAATAAAATAAATCTTTTTAAAAAACAACAAAAAAACACCTGCCTTTCAAATAAAAAATAAGTCTTTAAAAATGTTTTCTTATTTTCATCCATTTGAAAGGCAGATGGCGGAAATCTGCTCTAAATTTCACACCCTAAATGGCTGAAACAGCCAGGTGGGGTCAGGCGGGGCCAAGCGGGGTCAAGTACTGGGGTGACACTTGCTGCCTCCCGAGATGCTACAGCAGGACGCTGGATCAAAACCAAGTCGGTAGGGGCTCGAACACAGGGACATCAGTACGGTACATGGTGTGGCCAGCAGCGAGTCCACCTGCTGTGCCACACCCCCACCCCAGCTCTCTCAGTGCCATCTCCAGGAGGGCCTGGCAGCATGGCTCAGCCACACGGTCACGTGTGATCAGAACACAGGCCCAATCTCCAGGCAGAAGCAGCAGGTGGGTCCCTTAGGGGAGCTGCCACACCAGGCAGGGGAGGGCTTGCAGGGCCACCCAGGGGCCACCCACGGTCCCCATGCTGCCTCTCACGTTTGTCACTCCACTCCGATTCCGTGCCACTGTTTGGGATTTTAGTGTTGTCTGCTCCACGCGCTTCCGAAGGGTCTCAAACTCATTCTGGGGGTCCAGGATGAGGAGGCATGGGTACTCGGTGGCACTCTGGAAGAAGGACATGTCGGGGCACAACCTCCTGTGGGGACAGAGAATCCCAGGACTCAGGGAGAGGCTCCGCTTTGCTGCCCAAAACCCCAGCATCCTCCAGAGCATCCTTTTTTTTCAAAAAAGATTTTATTTTTATTTAAAAGTCATATACAGAGAATGGGAGACCAAGATCTTCCTTCTGTTGATTCACTCCCCAAATGGCCACAACAGCCAGAGCTGCACCGATCCGAAGCCAGGCGCCTGGAGCCCCCTTCAGGTCTCCTGAGCAGATGCAGGGTCCCAAGGCCTTGGGCCATCCTCGGCTTTTGGGCCGTCCTCGACTGCCTTCCCAAGCCACAAACAGGGAGCTGGATGAGAAGCAGGGCTGCTGAGACATGAACTAACGCCATGTGGGATTCCAGCACGTGCAGGGTGAGGACTTTAGCTGCTAGGCCACCACACCTGGCCTCAGAGTCTCTTTGTTTTGTTTTTTTAATCACAACATTTTATTTAAAAAGCACTACAGTAAAAAAAAAAGAAAAACACATCTGGCCTAGCATCCAGCAGTTTGGTGCCTGAGGCCAAGCAGGGGTAGCTGGAGTAGAGAGCTTAGTTAGAGCCTGCCTCGGCTCCTGGCTTTGGTCTGGGTCAGTCCTGGCTGCGGTGGGCATCTGGGAGTGAACAGCAGGTGTGAGCCGTTTGTCACATAAAAGTAAGCCACCGTGTGGCAGTGGCAGGTGGACACACGGGTGTATTCCTCAGGGTCTCACAATGCTGCTCCCCCTGAAAAAATGGGCGTCTTCCCCAGGGACCCCCCGCCGAGTTGGTGCTTCCCAGGCTAGGAACAGCAACAGCGCCGGCTGGCTCAACAGCATGAGCTCTGCCCCGGAGCACTGCATGACGGACACAGCAACATGTCACCAACGGAGGAAAACAAGCCAAGGCACAGGCTCTGCAGTGACAGCAGGTTTGTGAAACACACCAAGTGCAGAACATACTCGTGCTCCGTGCTGGCACGCAGCACACACAGTGGCAGGTGCTCAGGAGCTCTGCGTGGGGCACACCAACTGAAACCCCATTCATCTCCCCAGGCCCACGCCAGCACCAGCACCAGACGTGGCTCTTCTTCTTTTATTAATATTTATCTATTTGAAAGACACAGTTAACGGAGAGAGCTCTTTCAGCCACTGGTTCACTCCCCAGATGACCACAGCCGCCAGAGCTGAGCCAGACGGAAGCCAAGGGTCAGGAGCTTTCTCTAGGTCTCCCAAGCCAGTGGGCCACCTTCCACTGCTTTTACCAGGCCATTGGCAGGGAGCTGGACAGGAAATGGATCAGCTGGAACTTGAACTGGCATTCACAGGGAATGCTAACAACGCAGATGGCAGCTTTACCTTCCACACTCTAGCACCAAGCCCAAGACATGGATCTCTGCTTTAGATGTCTATTTGAAAGGCAGAGCAACAGAGAGACCCGCCAGGCTGCCTGACTCCTTGTCCAACACACTGGGGAAGCCCATGTTTTTGCTCTTTAGAAAAGTAGCAAAACACTATAGCTCGGGCCTGGTGGCGTGGCCTAGCAGCTAAAGTCCTCGCCTTGAACGCGCAGGGATCCCATATGGGCACTGGTTCTAAGCCCGGTAGCTCCACTTCCCATCCACCTCCCTGCTTGTGGCCTGGGAAGGCAGTCGAGGAAGGCCCAATTCCTTGGGACCCTGCACCCGTGTGGGATACCCAGAAGAAGTTCCTGGATCCTGGCTTCAGATCAGCATAGCATCGGCTGTTGCACTCACTTGGGGAGTGAATCATTGGACAGATCTTCCTCTCTGTTTCTCCTCCTCTCTGTATCTCTGACTTGCCAATAAATACATAAATCTTTTTTAAAAATACTATAGCTCATTATTATTATTTTTTAAATACATGTGTGACTTTATCACTGCCCCACACAGATCAACTCCAAGGTTACCTGCCTCCTGCACGGCCTCCGGCACCTGGAAGGCCTCGTGGCCATCTCCTCCCCATGGGCACAGACCTCGTTCTCCCAGGCAACCTCCCTACCCCTGAAGCACCGAGTCCATCTCCAGTGGCACTGGTCATGAAAGCTGGGGCCCAGAGGATACGCTGGGCAGACTGAGTGTTGGCCATGCCATCTCCCCCGAGGCTGAGGAGGGCACCACACCTGCTCAGCTCCACCTCCAGTGGGAGCCTGGCCTCTAGCAGGGCTCAATACTTCTGGGATGATGGCCCGAGGAAGCTACACACCCTGGACGTACAAGGGAGATGCCTGGGTAGGCACAGACCCCACTCACCTCCCTCTCCGGCCCCTCTCGCTCCAGGCTCTGGTCTCAACTGCTCAGGGCACAACCCACCCCAGGCCTACAGGCCGTCACCTTATGAACCTGGGCTGGGAACGGACCAGACACGGAGGGCAGGAGGACCCAGGGCAGCCCCTCCTGGGGTGGCTCACCGGACGTCTTTGTCAATCTGCAGCAGCACCTTGTTGTCCTTGAAGTAGGTGTTCCACCGGCTATCGGGGCTGGGGTTGAGCGGCTGTGCAGAGAGAAGCACCTGCTCTGGCAAGGGCCCACCTGGACCCTGGGGAGAGTCCAGCCCCGAGGCCTAAAAGGTGGCCTCACGGCAACAGTACCACCAATCCACCTTTGACCACTAGGAGAGGACGTGAGCCCTGTGCAGGCCTTCTGGGTCAAATGCCCGTGCTGCACTGGGAGGGCCCACTGCCAGAGCTCTACAGGCCTGCAAATGCAAGGGGATCAGTTAACAGTGCATCAGCACTCCCATCCGGAGAAAGGTGTTGAGTCACCACGACAGGAGGGAGCTCAGAACGAAGCTTCCTGCGGACCACAGAGTGGCAGTTCATCCTCACTCTTGCCAGCTCTTTCCTGGGCCCCTTGCTGTGGGGAGGCCAAGGGTTGAGATGGATGGCACCCCTGACGTGCCCAGCACAAGCTGCCGAGGGAGCACTCCCTGGTCGTGGCCATCATCTTTGCCACTGCTGGGCGCAGGGCTCCCCATGAGGCTAGGCCTGGGAAGAAGTCAGCACACGATAGCATCTCCAGGGCTCCGGCAGCCCAACGCACCACAGCAGGGCCAGAGGGCACGGATTCCGGTCAGCCCCAGCCTCTGGCACGGAGGCAAAGAAGAAGGCTGGAGGTGAAGCAGAACCATGCTTGCTCCAAGGCTCTGGTCCCTCCCCATTCTGTCCCCTACTCACGTGGTCTTCAAAGGTCACGTCCTCTCTGGACACGCCCATGTTGGCCTTGGCAATGCCAGGCTGGATAATCATTTCCCTCAGGAACTGAGCATACAGTTCCCTGCAGGAGAAGAGAGAAGGGGTGACTCCCTGAGTTCCCCTGGGGAAGCCCAGGACAACCTGGGCCCCACCACCTCCATGGGGCAGGGAGGGCTCCAGGACCATCCTGTTGGGGCGCTTACCTTTGCCTGGCCAGGATAGAAGCCCACGAGGCTCTCTCCAAGGGCAGGTAGTTCAAGAGGATCTGCACAGAGTAGGGGACGCGGCTCTGGTCCTGCCCCACCACACCCTGCAGGCCCGCGCTAGGCGGCCTGGTAGAGCCCTGAGCAGGCCCTAGCAGAGCCGCCTACTTCTTCACCCACTGCTGCCCTCCTCCTGCCCTGGCCTTGGCTCTCCTCCCACGCTCCCTCCCAAGGGACCGGAAAATCTCACACTCAGAGGGGTAAGGGCTACCACCACCCGAGCCCACAGCTCTGGGCAAAGCAAGGGACTCCACCTCCAGCACATGGGACGGGCCAGGAAGTATGACCTAGTGTCCCATATCCAAGGGGACCCTGTAGGGAACCCCGAGAAGCCAGAAAAACCCGCAATGTCCCCGAAAAGCACCCTCACACAAGCCAGCCAAGGTGCGGGAAGGGAGCAAGGGGCTGGGGCGGGGCCGCCATGCAGGGACCCCCTCCTACCAACACACCCACCTTCCAGCACAGGCACCGCAGTCCACCCTCACAGGGAATGCCTGTGAACACAGCAGCAGAGATCACGGCCCACACCACAGTCTCAGAACCCCCAGCCCACCACCTCAGAGCCAGGCTGTAGGCAGCACAGGCAAGAAGGACTTTTTTGTTTGTTTTTAAAAGATTTATTTAATTTTATAGTAAAGGCAGATCTAAAGAGAGGAGGGAGAGACAGAGTGAGAAAGATTTTCAACCCGCTGGTTCACTCCCAATGGCTGGCTGCAATAGCATGAGCTGAGTTGATCCAAAGCCAGGAGCCAGGGGCTTTTTCCAGGTCTCCCATTTGGGGGCAGGGGCTCCACTGCTTTCCCAGGCCACAAGCAGGGAGCTGGATGGGAAGTGGAGCTGCCGGGACTTGAACCAGCACCCATATGAATCCTGGCGCGTGCAAGGTGAAGATGTAGATTAACTGAGCCATCACGCCTGGCCCAGGAAGTACTTCTGGGTGGGGGTCTAACCTACTGCACCACAGCATTGGTCCCTCCATATGGATCTCTGGTTCAAGTCCTGGTTGCTCCACTTCTGATACAATTCCCTGCTAATGCATCTGGGAAAGCAGCAGAAGATGGCCCAAGCACCGGGCGCCTGTACCCACGTGAGAGATTTGGAATAAGCTCCTGGCTTCGGACTAGTCCAGTTCCAGCCACTGTGGCCATCTGGAGAGCGAACCAGCAAATCAAAGAACTCTTTCCCTCTCTCTCTGCCTTTCAAGTAAAAAAATAATAGATAAATCTTTAAAAAAAAATTTCTGCCAGCACAACTTCTGGACTGGATACTAATTCAGTAATAGGTTTGCGTCCAGGGCCCGGGCTGTACCCACAGCAAGCCCAGTGTCCTGGTAGTTCATCCGAGGGCAACAGCTGCTCATCCCAGAGGTTTCCTCCTCAGATCAGCCTCGACCAAGCACCCGCCCTTCTAGCCCTGGATACACAGTGATGGCCCCGGGACGCTGCCTGCCTGGCTCCTACGCCGAGACAAAATGACACCAGCAGACGTCAGCCTGCTCCTGGGAAAGCCCCAGAAAGCCAAGAGCCGCACCTGTTTATTCCCAGCGCAGAGCTGGACATGAAAGGATTTGAGATACATAAACCAAGCTGCCTGGGGGATGCGGGCCGTGTGGTACAGGGGCTGAGACACTGGACAGGTGTGTCCACAGCCCACAGTGCAGTGCCTAGCTGCCCAGGAGGCAGCAGGTGCCAGCTCCACAAGTGGCTCTGCCACCCCTGTGAGAGACCTGGAATGGGTCCTGGCCTTGACCTGACCTAACCCTGGCCATTTAGAGTGTTTTGGTGAATGTAGGAGCTGGCTGTTTCTCTCTCTCAAACAGAGAAAAACGTAAAAACTAACCACCTATGCATGCTTAGGGCTGCGTGCTTTCGAGACGCAGCTGCGCTGGGATTTCTCTATAATCCCAGGGAGGGAAGGGCAACCCCATGGCTTCACCTCACAGGCAAAAAATTCTCAGGGGGCTTTTAAAATTAAAAGACATGATTTTTATTTCTTGAAATTTATTTGAAAGAGACCCAAAAGTCAGGGAGAGAGAGCTCTTGTGATCTGTTGGTTCACTCCCACAGTGTGTGCAGCAGCTGAGGCTGGCCAAGCTGGAGCCTGGAGCCCTACATGCCATCCAAGGCTCCACGTGCGTGGCAGGACTCCAAGGACCTGAGTCAGCACTGGTGGCCTGCCGGAATGCACATCAGCACATCAGCATGAGAGCAGAATCACTAACCCAGGCACTCCGGGGCAGAACACACATGGGCGTTGCAAGCAGGGGTCTTAACAAAGGCACTCAAGCCCACCCTAATCAGTTTATTTGGATGCAAAAAAGGGTGTATCCATTTCACTCATAATATGCATTAGTCTGTCTCTAGAATCTGTTAGGCCAGGGCCTTGCACACAGAGTCTCTAGCCCGAACTGACCATCACTCATTACCTGCCCTCAATGACCAAAGACACACCTGTCAGGATCTCTGTCACAGAGTCTCCTGCAGCAGCTGTCCCTGTGGCTTCTCTGGTGACCCCCCTGCCCTGGATCTGCACAGGGTTGGGGGCGCACAGGAAGACTCCTGGCCAGCCAAATGGCAGGGGCGGGGCGGGGCCAAAGGCTGCGCCAGCAGCTGAGCCGCCTCGGTGGGGTGGCTAAGTCAGTGTCTAAAGCTAGAATGTCATCCTGAACCAAAGTCCACCGTGGGCCCAGCCGTTGAGCCCACAAAGGGCTGGCAGTGAGGAAGCGGCTGCAGAACGAGGAAAGGCCTGCCCCAGACCTCCTCACCGCTCCAGCCCCCATCCAGGCGTCTCCCCAGTGACCCTCAGAATGCTAACAGTGGCCAGGGCTCTGGGGCGGATGCCTCAAGGCTTACCGTCCATGTCCACAGACCCCAGCAAGGGCCTCCCAAATCAAGCCAACCCCTCCCCCACAACACACACACCAAAGGCAGGGGTGGCCTGGGGCACTGTGCCCTCCACCCTCCCCACATGCCCCACTGGAGGAGGAGCAAGCCACAGCTCACCACTGAAGCTGAGCTCCCGCAGCTTTCCCAAGGCGATCGATGGCTCCTTTAGCACATCCTGGAAAACGGCAATCCTGGAGGGGGGATAGCGGGAGGATGGGGCAGCTGCAGCCTTGCCACCCTACCCCACTGCAGGCACCCCGCGCTCCCTCACTCCCCACCCCAGCCGCAGCCCGTCTCTTCCTCTCCTTCCGGACAGAAGATGACAAAATGCAGGGCAGCCGTTGTGGTTCTGCACACCAACTGCTGCCCACATGCCCCACACCAGCAGGAAGGCGCCAGTTTCCGCGAACGTCCCAGGGCAGGCAGAAGCTCATGGCCTGGGGAACTGGAGCGCCTGTCGCCCAGAACTCACTCTCTGCCACTCTGCCCCTCAAAGTAAGTCAAATAAATACTGGCAACGCTCAGGCGAGGAACAGGTCGGGGGAGCCAAAAGCCTACAGTTCCCCCTCCTTCTCTGTGCCCAGAAAACCAGAACCGTGGCAAAGACACCTGTGTTCTTCAAGCAACCCCGCTAACTCAGCAAGCTGGCCCAGCCCCCAGCACCGCCCGCTACCTGAACTCTGCGAACCCTAGGAACCAGGAGGAACCTGATCCGCCAGCCACGAGCTCCTGCCAGCTCCCCAGACTCAGAAATGAACCCCAAGGCAAGATCGCAGGGCCCGCCCCCTGGCAAGGACAAAACGTTAAAAATAATAATAACAATAAAATTTTAAAAGTCCTACGGGGAACTGGGAAGTGAGCAAAACTGAGCCAGGGCTGCAGGATGAAGCGGGCGCCTGGAGGGGCAGGTCCTCGGGTAAGGAAAGACCAGGGGGCTTTTGCAGAAAGAGGGGGTGTGTGGACAAGGGGTGTGGAAGGGGAGACAAGCTGGCGGGGCGGGGCACCGAGGGAAGACACCTCCTCCCAGAGCGGGCGATCCCGGGGTCCGGGGGCGGGAGTGGGGAGAGCGGAGGACACTAGAGCTACAAAGTAGGCACCGAGACCTTCTGCGGCAGGGACCCCGCATTCCCGGCTCTGCGGGGCACGAGGGGCGTCCTGGCCTGCAGCGGTCTGGCGGGGTGGGCACCAGGGACCCCTTACCGGCTCTTGTGCAGACTCGACATGGCGTTGGCTTACGGACCTCCTCTCCGGCCCCCCACACAGCCAGCCGCCACCACCGCCTCGGCTGCCACCGCGGCCCCCGAAAAGGGACGCGGGGCGATCGGCCAAAGCCTCCCAGCCGGAAACCTCACCGCGGGCATGCGCGCTCCGCCGCGCTCGGCCCCGCCCCTCTGGGTCACGTGCAGACGCTCTCTTGCCCCGCCTCCTCCTCCCGACACCCACCTGGCCGCAGCCAACCAGAGCCCCGGGCCCCGAGGGCGGAGCCTGGGGGCGACGGACGCCAGGCCACGCCCTCAGGTCCGGCGTCGCCACACCCCCAGGTCCTGTGTCTTGGGCGGAACATGGGATGGACGGAACGCTGGGCCACGCCCCCAGGCCAGCGCAGTGGGCGGAGCATGGGGGGACGGACGCCCCCAGACGGCGCCGTGGGTGGGACCTGGGAGTGATGGAGCGCCAGGCCTCCAGGGGCGTCACGTGACAGCGCCCGAAGTGTGTTCCTTGGCTCAGGTTCCTGGTGCCCTGTCTTCCTCGCCAGCCTCACCTCACCCCATCCCACCTGGCGAGATCGTTTCTATTTCCTCAAAACTATAAGGCCCCTGGGTTGTCTCGTTCACAGCTCAGGCCTCCTGGTCCCTGCTAGTAACTCCGAAGGCTAGATGCCCGAGGAGGGACCAGATGGAGAAAGAGACAACGTGTTGGTGTGTCCTTGACGCTTAGAATTTCATAAACCGTGGAATTGACGTCGTTTTACCAGAACTCGGGACAGTAAGAAAGAAAATGGAGATGAATAGTAAAAAGGGGAGAAGGTGCTGTGGTGAAGCAACCTAGGACACCGCCTGGGGTCCCTTCATGATGGTGATTCGAGTCCTTCACTTCCCATCCAGCTCCCTGCTTGTGGCCTGGGAAAGCAGTCGAGGACGGCCCAAAGTCTAGGGACCCTGCACCCACGTGGGAGACCCTGGGGAGGCTCCTGGCTCTTTGCTTCAGATAGGCTCAGCTACAGCACTGTGGTCCTTTGGGGAGTGAAGGACTCTGTCTCTCCTTCTCTCCATAAATCTAATCTGCCTTTCCAATCAAAATAAAGAAGTCTTTTAAATATGCATATTCAGAGTGAGCATTGGAGCACAGCTGCTTAAGGCACTATTTGGAACGCCTGCCCCCGAGACCAGTGCTGGCTGGTGCTTCCAGGTCCCTTTTTATTGCTCCGAACATTTCATTTCGTTGACACTGTTGGTTGTCTGACTTTGATGGACTTACAAAGTTGTCTCCAGTTTGAGGATGTTACCAATACAACTCCTGCAGACAGTCAGCAACAAGTGTTTTGCCTAGTTCTAAGGCAGACAGACCATTCGATCTCCTCTGTCTGGGTCCGACCAAGAGCCGGGATCCAGGAAGCTGACCGTATTCTCCCACATGGTGTCAGGAGGCAGGCACTTGGGCCATCTGTTGCTGCTTTCCCAGGGACATTAGCAGGGAGCTGGACCGGAAGCAGAACAACAAGGTTTGCAGTGTGCCATGCGGACATCCCAAGCACAGACAACACCTCCCTCCCTTGAACCGAAGTAACAGAACGCAACTTATCACCTTCACATTCTCGTGCAGCTCAGTCAGTTTGAGCACGTGCCGGGCTAAGCCCCTACCTGGAGCGCCAGTGTGCAGAGTCAGGAAGGAAAGAAGTAGTAGTTAGGGCCTTTGGTTCTTGCTGAAGTTATTATTAAGATCCTTTTTATTTTTATTGCAAAGTTAGGTATACAGAGAGGAGGAGAGACAGAGAGGAAGAACTTCCATCCGATGGTTCATTCCCCAAGCCGATGCAACAGCTGGAGCTGAACCCATCTGAAGCCAGGAGCCTGGAACTTCTTCAGGTCTCTCATGCAGGTGCAGGGTCCCAAGACTTTGGACCATCCTTGACTGCTTTCCCAGACCACAAGCAGAGAGATGGATGGGAATCAGGGCTGCCAGGATTAGAACCAGCATCTTGCAAGGTGAGGAATTTAGCCACTAGGTTACCAAGCCAGGCCCAGATCTTATATTTTCAAAAACTGACTTCAATAGGCCAGTAGCGACACCTGTCAGGGCTATTGAGATCAGTAACACCCTCCGAACACTCTTCCTCAGACCGTTCCCCATCCCAGGTGCTGATGTAATATGACAGGAAGGAGTGGCCCCCTTCCCTTCACTCCCAAGGGACACCAGCCTGAGACATTTGTCCCACCCACTTCCTCCTCTGCACCTTAACCCTTCCTGCTTTCATCAAAGGCCCACTTGGGCAGGCGTACATTCCTCTCAACCATGTAAACAATGTTAAAAAAATAATTACAAACCCTCCAAAAATCTATGTGCACTTATCAAAGTGTACACAAAACTGCTTTGCTTGTAAAGCAGTTACAGAAAGAATGAGAAAAAGATCTTGTATGTGTGGGTTCACGCCTCAAATGTCTGCAACACCTAGAGCTGAGCTGATGCAAAGCCAGGAGCCAGGTGTGCTCCTCTGTGTCTCCCACATGGGGACAGGGTCCCAAGGCTTTGGGCCATCGCTTGCTGCTTTACCAAGCATATGAGTAAGGAGCTAGATGAGAAGTGGACTAGCCAGGACACTACAGACGTCCATATGGGATGCCAGGCAGAGGATTAGCCTGCACACCTCTGGCCTCAGATAGGTTAATTAATTTGTGATCATCATTACACAAAGTGCACCTGTATCAAATCCCTTATATAATTTGAATATGTGTAATCTTTATTTGACAAGTATTTTAAAATAAAAAATAGGGTGGAGGCATTGTGGTGCTCTGAGTTGACCAAATCTATCCCAGAAATGAGTCAGAGGCAGATGCTTAGAAGCTGAGGAGTCTTTATTTGCTGACCTGTGGACTGTCCCACCCCACATGATGGGGAGGAGCCCCAGGTAGCTGTGCTCGGGTTCTTAAGCAATGATCAAGTAAGAGCACTGGCTCATGATGGAAGCAATCAACCAAGCTTATGTCAGGTTCTAATGCAGAGGATCCAGTCGATTACAGGCTGCAACATGGATACCCAATCAGTTTAAGCATCATGCACTTTAAACTATCCAATCAGTTAAAGTTGTGTCCCACCTAGTAGTGAATAGCAGAACCAGACAAACAGGTCCTCGCTTACTGCCTGAGCTGTAAAAGGATGAGCAAAGGCTTATCCTGGAATGAGATACCATCTTGTGATAAGCAGGTTCACAACCCTTTGGGTCTTTCCTAGAACCCAAGGTGGTGGCAAAGGTCAAAGGTCAGGTTGTGAACAGGACTCAGAAATACTGGAGAAGACCTAGCCTTCCCGTTGCTGCTTCCTGTTGTCTGGGCTGTCCCAGTGGCATAGTAGGCTAAGACATTGCTTGGAATGCCTGCTTGCCATCTCACAGTACCTGTGATTAAGACCCACTTCAACTTCCAACCCAGTGTGCCCCTGGGAAGCAGCAGGTCACAGCTGAAATACTGGGACTCCTGCCTACAGTACAGAAAACCTGGAGGCTTCCTGCTAGCCTAGGCAGGGGGAGCTGTGAGGATTTGGGGAATGAGCTGTAAGCAGCTCTCTGTTGCCCCCATCCCACCCTGTCTGTCATCCTGGCTTTAGGCTTAAACTATCCTCTCCCAGACCCCTGTCCATCATCCCCTCTCCCAGCAGCCCCCAGACACTTCAGCTTCCTCTGCTACTCGCACTGCCCTATGCAAAGGAGCTTCTACAGTTGGTTTTTGTCTCTGTGTGGATGTCCTGTTTCATGTACACCTTGAGAGGTAGAGAAACAAACTTACAAAGCGGGGAGCAAGCTTTGGGCTGCTGCCAGGGCTCAGCAGGATGATCCTCCACACCCATGGGACACCAGTTCATGTTCCAGCTGCTCCACTTCCCATCCAGCTCCCTGCTTGTGCCCTGCAAAAGCAAGGAGAATGACCCAAAGCCTTGGGACCTTGGGCCCAAGTGGGAGACTTAGAAGAAGCTTGTGGCTTTGGATGACCTCAGCTCTGGCTGTTGCAGCTATTTGGAGAGTGAATCAAAGAAGGAAGAACTTCTTTCTCTCTCTAAGTCTACCCTTCAAACAAAAATAAATACATATTTAGGGCCAAGCGCAATGGCCTAGTGGGTAAAGTCCTCACCTTTAATGTGCCGGGATCCCATATGGGCACCGGTTCTAATCCTGGCAGCCTCGCTTCCCATCTAGCTCCCTGCTTATGGCCGGGGATGGCAGTTGAGGGCAACCCAACACCTTGGGACCCTGCATCTGCATGGGAGACCTGCAGGAAGTTCCTGGTTCCTGGCTTCCTATCCACACAGCACCGGCCATTGTGGTCACTTGAGAAGTGAATCATTGGATGGAAGATCTTGCTCTGTCTCTCCTCCTCTCTGTACATCTGCTTTTCCAATATAATAAATAAATCTTTTTAAAATAAATAAATCCTTAAAAAAAAGTTTGTGCATTATACCCTCTTGATGGAAAATAGAGAACTCTCAGCAGGGACTCACATTGCAATTAAGGGCACCGCACAATAGGCTACTGGCTAAATCTGTCTTGCATCTGCTGAGATCCCACATGGATGCTAGTTCTTGTCCCAGCTACTTCACTTCCCACCCAGCTCTCTGCTTCTGGCTTGCAAAAGCAGCAGAGGATGCCCCAAAGCCCTGGGACCCTGCACCTGCATGCAGAATCTGGAAGAAGCTGATTGGCTCCTGGCTTTGGATCAGCTCAGCTCCAGCTACTGCAGTCATTTATGGAGTGAATCAGCAGATGGAAGATCTTTTTTGTCTTTCCTTCTCTTCTATAAATCTGCCTTTCCAATAAAAATAAATAAATCTTTTAAAAAAGAGTCCTGTTTCGCAGTGTGTTGGCTCCTATTTCTTCTGCATCGCTTTGCCAGCAGGTGCCCCCTTTTCTCTTGCCACGTTGCTAACACACAGAGCTAACCATTGCCCCAAATGCCTGTAGACAGTTCAAGCTGGGAGCTCAAGGGTCAGACTGTGTTAGTTATTTAAAAAGGTTTACGTTCTAGTCCATACGATATTACAATATTATTAAACGCAGCTAATTTCCGCAACCTGGTTCTTTACCGTGAGCTGAAAACACCAGACGCAAAGAGGTATCTTAGGAGGTTTATTGCAGGGGGAAGGAATGGGGTGGGGGTGGTGCAAAGGTGAGAAGGAAAAGGGGAAGGGGAGGGAGGCTGGAAGAAGAGAGAGCACCACACCTGGGGACCTTTTTGTCTGCAAGGTGTGGGGGGCAGTGTTGGGAGGGACTGAGGTCAAGGTCCCAGGGGATTGGTGCCTGCAGGTAAATGCCTAGGGACGATTAGTGAGAAGGCAGGGTTGGGGAAGGGGTTGGAAGATTGGGGGTAGGATTCTCAGGTGGAATGTCAGATTACATCTGATTGGTGGACCACTAAACCAGCTCGAGGAACACAGCATGAGCTGTGAGGAAGATGAAATGGCACTGGGTCCAGGGTGGGATATTCGAATAACTCCTTACAGACTGAGTCTCCCTCATGATGGCTAGACTCGGCTCCTTGAGCTGCCACCTTCACTCTGAAGTGGGGCCCTGCCTGGCTAGCCAGGCAGTGCAGTGGGAGACCCAGGGGCCTTAGCTACTAAGACCCCAGCAGTTCCTGTCCTGTTTTCTCTTACTAAGTGCCAGCAAGCGGATAGGAACCACACAGTAATTAGCACAACAAACCTCTACTCTAAAGGTTTATTAGCAATAGTGCAAGAGTGCAGTTGCAAGTGGTTAGTAATACAGAGAATGTCAAGCATACAGAAAGTACGGATACAAAGGGTAGCCTTGATGACAGGGTAAGGTCCAGTAAGAGGGCGGCACCTTGCAGGGAAGGACAGGGCGATGACGCTGCTATGGTGCTGCCCTGCAGGAACCTGTTAGAATCTTCCCTCTGGATCTTTCTGGAAATCAGCACTGGAGCAAAGTCACAGAATGAGGGCAGAGCCACTTGTTTTTTTAAGAAGCTCGAGAGAGTTGTTTGCAGGGAAACCTCTCACCAGACCCCACACCCTCTCCAAATAATATGCGAGTGGGGAGGGGAGAGGCAGGTGTTGCTGGGCAAACGTGTGTCTGAGAAGTCGGCCTCACCAGAAGCCAGGAGTCCCTCGCATACAGGAGCAATATTTTGTCGGAACTTGAGAAGGGTGCATGGATTAGGTGTAAAGCGGAAAGAAATGGACCACTACAATTCCAGGATCATAATGGACAATGCAAGAAAGCTGTCCCTTTATTTATACAGAAGCAATCGCAAGCCCTGGTGTCAGCAATGGCCGTGTCACCATGTACCCCGAGCCAAGTGGAGGGACTAGGGTTACAAAAAAGACAACATGCAGTGGGTCATTCTTGTAAAGAGAATGCCGTTTATGTCAACTTAGCCTGCCTTTTTATAGTCTGCCTAGTTCCTCCCAGTATTTTTCCAATGCTCAAGCAACTCCTAAGATCCCCTGGGGGAATCTTGACAAAGGAGAAGCAGGGAAGCAGGGAACTTGTGGTCAAGCCAGGGGCTAAATGTATCAGGCCAAGATTGCCCATCCTGTTACCCCTTGAGGAACAAACTAAACTGTGGAGTTAACCCTTGGGAGACCGGGCCCTGCACCCTGGCACAGACTTTTGACATCATGGTCAAATGGGTGTATCCAAGAATCATTCTACTGCTTGTTTCACCTAAAAACAACACAAGTTCCTACTACAATTCTTATTCTACAACTCAACCTTGTATCGCAAAGAAAAGGAAAACTTAAAGATCAAGGAAAGAATGAAACCCTAAACACAGGTCCCTTAACTAGCATAAGGTCAATGGGGACAGACAAGGCAGCATGAATAATAAAAGGCCCTTTAGCAAGACATTGACTTTAACCTCCAAGCTCACATTGAGTAAAAAGCCAACTCCACAGTAGCAACAATGCCTGAATGGATTAGAATTCTTCCACAGGGTGGTCCCATGTCCATACAAAGGAAGGTGGCGCTGCATTCAAGGTGGCTGCAGAGACATCCCCTGGACCCTGCCATGCTGGGGGAATCTCCTTGCAGCCCTGCCTACAATGGAACAATACTCTTCACACCCTCGTGTTCCCTACATCCACTGCACGGCCCCCAGCAATATTTAAAGGGCTTCACTCCATTTGCTCAAAGCTAGCAAAAAAGAAAAAGACATCATTGAACACAAGCTATATCTTTTTCCAATCTTTCACGTTTATATGGCAAGTTTTATTGAGAGAAATTCACACAGCACAGAATGCATTCATGTAAAGCGCAGAGCTCAATGGCACGGGTCTGTTATAGTATTCATTCTCTTACATATTTTAAACTTTTTTAATTGCAAAGTTAGATATTCAGAGAGGAGAGTCAGAAAGGAAGATCATCCATCCGATGATTCACTCCCCAAATGGCCACAGGAGCCAGGAACTTCCTCCAGGTCTCCCACACAGGTGCAGTGTCCCAAGGTATAGGGCCATCCTCAACTGCTTTCCCAGGCCACAAGCAGGGAGCTGGATGGGAAGTGGGGCTGCCAGGATTAGAACTGGCACCCATATGGGATTCCAGCACGTCCAAGGTGAGGACTTTAGCTGCTAGGCTACCACGCTGGGTCCTAATTCATATTTAATAAATGTAAGTATGTATTTAATGTAAAAATTCCCCTTTGGGGGTTGACATTTTGATGCAGCGCGTTAAGCAGCTGCCTGCAGTGCTGGCTTCCCATATGAATGCTCGCCCAAGTCCACCAGCTGTTTCATTTTTTCTCCAGCTTCCTGTTTAATGTGTTTTGGGAAAGCTGGGGAAGAAGACCTGCTTGGGAACTCAGGTGAAGTTCTGGGTTCCTGACCCAGCCCTGATCATGTGGCCATTTGGGGAGTGAACCCAAACGGAATATTGTGAGGTCCAAAAGATCCCTGAACCACGGACAGTCAGGTTCCACATGCAACTATGCTAAAGCAAAGGTCCTTCCCGGAGGGACACGCTTCACAGCAGTGTCCTGGTGTTCCACACCCGATACGCTCTCCTGTTGGCCCTCCGGCCAGACCACAATGCCTTTTGGGCTGATTCTGAGGCCACTGAGTGCTGCCGGATATTGCCAGTCTATGGGCCTGCTGTGAGACCTGTTTCCCATGTTGGAGCACTTTAACATTTCCTGACACCTGAATTATTGAGTATATGTATGAAAATACATATATTTATGTATTTTATCATCTAGCTCATGGGAATTTGGGGTCCCTTGGCCAGTTTTAAAAACTGTACCCTTAGTAGCAAGTTCATGTGAATACATGCAGAGGAGAGACTTTGTAGGGTCTGAGAAAGCAAAAACAGATATGACTCTCCAAGAGCTTAGCTGTGCATCCAGACATTATTTTCAAAAAGGATTTAGCTTAGCAATTCTCATTTATGAACATTTCCATCTATAAGTCAATTAAAACAGACTACATAGCTTGACACATAAACATGTACATGCATATCAGGTAACACACAAATTACAGAACAAAACAGCTTTTGTAACAGCTTCTTGAAAAATCTCTTGGGTCAGGCAGGCAGTGTGGCCTAGCGGCTAAAGTCCTTGCCTTGAACATACCGGGATCCCATACGGGTACCGGTTCTAATCCCGGCAGCTCCACTTCCCATCCAGCTCCCTGCTTGTGGCCTGAGAAAGCAGTCCAGGACGTCCTAAAGCCTTGGAACCCTGCATCTGCATGGGAGACCCGTTAGGAGCTCCTGGCCCACCGGGAAGACCTTTTGCGAAAGCTCTCCTGGCGCGGAGGGCACACGGACTGTGGGCAGCCACGCGCGCGCCCGGGCGCGGACCCAGGGGCTGACGCAGGAAGGTGGAGCCAGCCCCCTCCGGAAACCGAACCCCGGGTCACAGCAGCCAGCCCCGTGTGCAAGTCGCGGAACACGCCCTCGCGGGACGCCTGGCACAAACCCGCGCCCTCCTCCTCCTCTTCCACCGGGGGATCCCGGAACCTTCCTGCCGCCGCCGCTCCCGTTCGCCGCGGGCCCCGTGCAGGGGAACCCCCGCGCTGTTGCTAAGGGGCGGCCCCGGAAGTGACGCCCCCAAGGTTTGTTGACAGCGGAGGCGGCGGCGACTTGCTGCCTCCGAGTGGTAGCAGCCGATCGGGGGAGGGGCCGGGCCCGGGAGCCAGCACCCGGCTGTCGTTCAGCCCTCGGGGCAAGGTAACGGACACGGGGTCACCGTCGCGACCCCTCAACCCCTGCTTGGGGCTCCGGCGCCCCCCGCCCCCGCTCCGGGGTCCCAAGCTCCGCCCCACCGACCTCAGTCTAACCCGGACCCCGGCCCTTCTAGCCCCCAGCCTCGAGACAAGCTGTGGCCCCGCTTCTCCAGGGTCCCCTGCTCCGTCCCGTCTCGCCTAGGAAGCATCTCGCCCCCTTCGCGACGCTGAGGGCAGCCCCATCCCAGGGTAGGTCCTGGACGCCGGGCTGTAGGGATGTACCTGCGCCCCCACCTCCTCTTCCTCCTCCTCCTCCCCCACTTTACCTCTCCGGGCCTAAGCATCGCGGCGGTACCCGCTTGCCGGGTTCCATCTCGGTCACAAAGGTGGGAGGGCTGCTGTCTGCACTCCCTGCCGGGAGAGCTCTCTTGCAGCAGAAAAAAAAAAAAAAAAAAAAATGACGCGGTGGCGGACGCCCCTGTAAGATGGGAGGTCTGTGTGGGGGCCCTTGCTACCTGTTGGTCTTTTCCCCCGCCTCCCCCATCCCACCCACACGACAGTGTTTCCAGAGCCCGGGGTCGGGGCTGCGATTCTGAACCAGCTCCTGCAAAGCGATGACAGGGCGCAGGGAAATCCAGCCGGGTGGCCCCGGGTGGGTGGAGTCGCAAGGCTAGGGCGGGGTGCCCCCATAGGTTCATAGAAAGTGACACGGCGCTGGCAGCTCCAGCGCCCTGAGTGGAACTTGATTCGTTTGTTCTTTGCCCGGAGGAGTCCCAGATGGCCTGTCTTTCACCTGCGCTTGTAAGTGCCTTCTGTGGGGGAGGGGGTGGGGGATCCTCCTATACCTTCCTTCCGCTGAATTTGAGGTTCAGGCGTAGGAGGGCTGAACTTAGAGCAGAAGGTGATTGTCATGGGCTTGCCATGTGTGTTCTTTCAGCAAATCAAACCTAGGGGGAAAATGAACCAGGAGGGAGCAGGGCGGCCGTCAGAGAGTGAGGCTGGGGGTGTCACCTTTTTCTAGGGGGATGGTCAGGGCGAGTGTCTCTCAAGCTGGTGTTGGAGCAGGAAATGAGTGAGGGGGCCACCCGCACAGCTCTGGTGACAGCGCCCCTAATGACAGGTGCCGAGGTCTGAAGACCGAGCCAGGTGAAGGAGTGGCAGCCAGCCGGGGCGTTGGAGCCTGTCCATGGGACATAGGTCACGGGGTGCCCAGTGGGCGCTCTGTCGGAGTCGTCCTTGCCAAAGCGTCTGGTGGCCAGCAAGCACACAGATCTGCGTGTGGGGGATGACACAAAGAGCCATTGTCCTCCGGCCTTGGGTCGTGCAGTCCCCGTCCAGCACCTCCGGGATGGCCACGGATGCCGCAGGGTGCCAGGTTGAAGTCGTGCTCACAGCCTCTGGGTGGTGGGAATGTGGGTGAGGGCCCTTCTCCTGTGTCAGGCTTCCCACCTGTGAAACGGGACCGTTGGATTCCATGTGCTCAATCGTGTGCCCTCGTACCCTGTGCACACTCATGCTGGAGTCTGCCTCAGGGCTTCCCCGCTGGTGGCACGAGACTTTCTAGTGTCATTTTTAGTGCCAGAATTTGCGGGGAGATTGGGAGGCAGGGAAGAGGGGAGACCCTTTCTGGCACCCCCAAAGAGGTCGCCGTGGTTTGCATTTCCTGTAGGGGAGGACGGTGTGTTGAATTTGGCTTTCTGTACAGCCCTGGAAGATTCGGGGTTTTGTTTTGGTTTTGTTTTGAAAAGGACTCTGTGAAATACCCCTCCTCATCCCCCAAATCTGGCTGTAGAACACAGAGAAAATAATGGTATTGAAGTGAAGGCGTTCTCTCTCTGTCTCTCTCTCTCAGACAAGAAGGGTGGGGGACGGTACCTTCTGGGCCTAGGCGTGGGGCGTGTGTGTGGTTAATCAGCGGGTGGAGACTCTGAAAGGCTGGGCAGAGACTCCCAGGCCGCAACCTGCCTCCTAGGGAGCAGGCGGGCTGCCCTCCCCACCTGCCAAGCCTCCTCTGGCCTGTGCCAGGGGCTGAGCAGAGTGACCGTGCTAGAGGTCTGACAAGGGAAGGCGCTCAGAAGCAGGCACGGCTGGCCCCCTGGGAGACCTGGGTTCAGGTCCCAGCACCTTAACTGGCTGCCTTGCCTGCTAGCTGCATGACCTTGGCCCTGCCCTGACTCTAATGCTGCTCCTTGCCCACTGGGCAGGGGCAGAAGATGTCCCCTGTGCCCACTGTGACACGGGGGGACGGAGTCGGCTCCCTGGCACTCCGCAGGTGCATCTGGGCAGAGGGCCAGTTTGGCTGTGGGGTTTTTTTTTTTTAAATATGAATATTTTCTAGTTGTAGTTTCAATTTTATTTATTTGAAAGGCAGAGTTAACAGAGAGAGAGCGAGATCTTCCATCTGCTGGTTCGCTCCCAGATGAGAGCTGGGGCCAGATGGAAGGCTGGGGCCAGGAGTTCCGTCCAGTCTCCCCTGTGGATGCAGGAATCCAAGTGCCTGAGCATCCTCTGCTGCCTCACAGGGTGCGCACCAGCCAGAAACTGCAGGCAGGACTTGATCTGGTACAGGAGGTGGGTGTCCAAGTGGCAGCTTGACCCACTGTGCTCCAACACCCACTCTGCAGCAGTTCTTGACTTGGGGATGGGAGTTCAGAGGGTCCCCTTGCCAGGTCATCAGGTGCCCAGTGACTTCTGTATGATCTGGTCCTGGGAGCTGATTTGCCAGCTTCTGTACTCTAAGGCTTGGTCTTCGGCCCACCGCAGTGGGAACCCATGCTTGGCGCCGTTCTGTCACAGCTTCCACCCAGCTCCACCCCGAGGGACAAGGAAGATGAGGCCGCAGGACCCTGGCCAGGGCCCTCCCGCTGTTGGCATTCCTTCTCTCGCTGTGTCCAACAGGTCTCGGGGATTGCACTGTGTGCCTGTCTGACAGTTCTATGGCAAAAAGGAAAAAAAGGCGGGGTGGGGTTGGGGGTAATATGCATCAACATTGTATAGTGGATTAAGCTGCTGCCTGTGGTGCCTGTATCCCGTATGGGTGCCGTTTGAGTCTCAGCTGCTCCACTTCTGATCCAACCCCTGTTAAAGCACCTGGGAAGGCAGCAGGAGAAAGCTCCAGAGCAAGGGTCTCTGCTCCCTACGTAGGAGTGCAGCTGGAGCTCCAGGCTCCTGGCTGCAGCCTGGCCCAACTACAGCCCTTGTGACCATTTGGCAAGTGAACCAGTGGGTGCAAGTTTTCCCTCATTGTGTCTCTCCCTCCCTCCCTTTCAAAATAACTTAAAAAAATGTTTTAAAATAAATGTATGCCTTGAAATGGTGATCAGCAATGTTAGCTCTGTGCCCAGGAATGCTCAGGCTTCTAAAGAGACAATGAGGCTTCCGGAAAGGAGTGTGAGCACGGGAGGAGGGCCCACGTACTGGATCCCACACCAACCAGGGGCTTAGTCCAAGCTACTGCACGGCCTTGAGCTGCTGTTTCCTCACCCGGGAGGCTAAACAGCCTGACTCTCCCAGGTGAGCCGGGGGGCTCCAAGGACAGCATGGTTGAAACAGGGGTCTTCACTAAGGAACCTGTGTACACTTATTTAAACACACCTGTGCGTGGTCCCGGGCAAGTTCCTCAGCCACACAGTCTCAGCTGCTGCTTTTGTAGACTGTAGATTATTTGTGTATTTTTTTGAAAAGAGATCTCTATTTGAAAGGTGGAGTTACAGAGGGAGAGAGAGGGGAAAGAGAGATCTTCTGTCCTCTGGTTCACTTCCTAAATGGCTGCAATGGCCAGCTCTCCCACGCAGGTGCTGAGGTCCAAGCGAGTGGACCGTTGTCCATTGCTTTCCCAGGTACTTTAACAGAAGAACACATGAAAGGAGAACAGCCAGGACTCAAATTTGTGCTCCTGTGAACTGTCAGGATGCTAGGTGGCTGCTTGACCCCTGCGCCATGACATCAGACCCTGAATTGCAGGTGGTAACAACTACTGCCTCGTGTGGGCATTGAGGGAATTACAGCCATTGTTGTATGCTTGGTTCTTGCTATGGTTTGATCTCAAATAAGTTTGCTTGCAAGGAAAGAACTCAGGGGGTCTGATTCCTGGCCCACCACAGCATCCCCAAGGCCTCCCCGCCTGCAGGTGGCACGAGCGGCCACCTGGCGCAAATGGGCATTCCTTCCCATCCTTGGCAGTCTCTGTGGACTTTCTGGGTCAGGTGACCTCTGATCCTCCCCTGCCTTTCTGTCTCTGGAGTCCCGTGGCACTTGCCAGACTCCCCTCTTGGGAACTTCTCATCCCCACTCACCAGCC
Organism: Ochotona curzoniae; assembly: GCF_017591425.1. Classification (NCBI taxonomy): domain Eukaryota; kingdom Metazoa; phylum Chordata; class Mammalia; order Lagomorpha; family Ochotonidae; genus Ochotona; species Ochotona curzoniae. The sequence goes on from NW_024467106.1 coordinate 4,801,590, forward strand.
CAGGGTACGCTGCCTCCTGGAAAGCCTCCAGCTTCAGTAAATAGCAGCGTTTGCTTGGGCTTGTCCCAACGCCCAGCTCTTGGGTTAATATTCCACAGGGTAGGTGCTGTGCCAAGGCCAAAAGCTTCTGGCTGTCTCCTGACTGGCCAAACACTGACTGGGTCCCTCACTGTCTCCCTCTGGACCCAAATCCCCCTTTCCATTTCTTGGGGCAAATGCGTGGACCAAGGACCCACTGCTCTGCTCAGGAAGCAGGGCTCAGCAAGACTTGCATCCTGTGCTCAACTGTCTCCCTGTTCTGGGCAAGCTTCTTAGCTGTGTATCCCAGGCCACAGGCTAATAGCTCACCTTCCTGGGCTGCTGGCGACTGTGTGAGCTAAGAGGTGCAAACAGATCCTGGATGGAGGTGTCCATGCAGGCAGACCTGGGGGACCTAGGGCAGGAGGGCGTCAGGAGCCGCCAAACAGCTGTGCCCGTGCTTAATCAGCTGTCCATGCTGCTGACTAGGAAGTGCGGATTTGTTGGCTGAGTGAGAGACTATGAAATCAGGCACGTAGGGAGCTTGCTACCGCTGCTGGAAGCTTGCTACCACCGCTGGACCACCACTGGAAGCTTGCTACCGCCGCTGGACCACCACTGGAAGCTTGCTACCGCCGCTGGACCACCACTGGAAGCTTGCTACCGCCACTGCTGGAAGCTTGCTACCACTGCTGGACCATCACTGAAAGCTTGCTACCACCACTGGAAGCTTGCTACCGCTGCTGGACCACCGCTGGAACTTGCTACCACTGCTGGACCACCACTGGAAGCTTGCTACCACCGCTGGAAGCTTGCTACCACTGCTGGACCATCACTGAAAGCTTGCTACCACTGCTGGAAGCAGCCATCCCCAGGGGCTGCTGTCTCCCCCTTCCCCACTGCCTGCCCCCGGGGTGCCATTCCACCTGCCCTAGGGAATGGATCCAGCCCAGGGTGGAGATGCGAAGTCTCCTCATGTAGTGGGCTACCAGGAAGCTGGAAGGCCAGTACCTGCTATAAGAATGAGGGTCCTGAAGTGGTAGAGGAGGCAGATGTGGTTGCCTCTGGCAGTGGCCAGGCCTATAGCTGGAGGGGCACAGGAAGCAGGGTGTTCCAGGCCCTGGCCTTGGCTTCCTCCTCCTCAGGCTCACCCCAGCTCCAATCAGTAGGGCCAGCTCTGCCACAGGGAAGTCAATATATGTTGCATCTGTCTGGCTTGTCTTTGAGGGGCTTTGGGTGACCATCTGGAGAGCAGGACCAAATAGAACAGTCCCCTTTCTTCCCAACACCTGGGTTAGACCTGTAGGACAAGCAGAGTACCTGGTAGTGCTCTCCGCTCGGGGTCCTGAGGTGTCCTGGGCACTGGGGGTGAGGGTGTTGGGAGAGGGTGCCAAGCCTCTGGGACTGGGACTAGGGGTAAGTCTCGCTGAGTCCACTGTAGGCCTGCCTGAATGCTCAGTAATTTCTTTGTTCACTCAGCAAAGGACCCTGTGCCCATGGCGCCTGGGTCGCCAGCACCACTTCTCCTTGCAGTCTGTGCCCATCCATCTTCCCATTGCAGCCTGTCCTGCCTCACAGTCTGGACCAGGATCATCTCTGCCCCAGCAGGCACCCTGCACCATGACATGCCCCCACCCCATCCTTTAGAGCCCCTAGTCCCAGTCACTTGAATGCATGGTTCGCATGTCGTAGCCATCAGTGTCTTCGTTGGGACCTTGGCCGCTGGTTTCTCACTATGACACAGCCAGGTTTCTGCCCTGGTGGTGCTGCTGTCCTGGGTCAGGGAGGCACAGTGATCAGCCAGCTTGGCCACCAAGTGTTGGTCACTATGGAAAGGCTTGGGGGACACACGTAGGCCTGTTTTCTGAGTGAGAGAATGAAGATACAGGAAGGTCATGCTGGGGCCTGTGCTGCTCATCAGGCCTTCCTCTGCTGGTGTCGTGTTGCTGGTGGGGACAGCTGACAGATGGGGCCAGGTTGGGGATGACCCTGCTCTGTTTGGGGGCCAGGGTAGGTGGGACAGGAGAAGTTAATGCTTGCTTCTCATGAGCAGTTACTAAGCACCCAGCCCTTGGCTAGACAGCTGTGTAACGGCACACGGGGCCCGGGACAGCTCCGTTCAAAGGAAGCAGATGCTGAGGCCCAGGACAGTGCAGACCCTGGCCCAGGCGCACCTGCTCCTGCACAGCCAGGCTGGGACTTGAAGTGAGGTCATCCAGCACAGTGGCTGGTGAGTGGCAGTGCTACCCTTGAAGTCCTGTCCCCTAGACATCGATGTTTTCATGTGCAGTCACCCTGTTCACTTTGTAATCAAATGACAACAGAGAACCCTGCACATGTCATTTTATGTCATGCAGCTCTGTGGATTTCTGTGGTGATTCTGTGGTGATTCTGTGGGTCCAGATCTCAGAGAAAGATCTGGAAGGTCATCAATCCCCAGGACCACAGCCCTCACCTCTCCCACCTCATGTGCACACCCTGGATTCTTAACTGAATGGATGGGAAGCTAAATGGATCAAGGACGAGCATTCCGGCTCCTTTCACTTCAGCCTGGGGTTGGTCCAAGCTGGCCTGGGCATCCCCGTGACTTCTCGTGTCTCACTATGGATGCACCATGATTATCTGTCCCAAGGGGCGTAGACCAGGGGCCAGGTTTAGTCATTGCCTGTCCTGCGGTTGCCGTAGCGTGTGAATTTGGGTGCACATGGTGCGCGCACTTGTCACGCACCTGCTGAGGAGTGCGGATGGAACCTGTCTGTGTTCATGTCTGCTCTCAAGGAGGAAGTTAACAAGGATTCACGGACACCAGTGCACCTGGCAGGCAGCGAGGCAAGAGGCTTCCCATCGCCTCATTCTTTTCTTGTTTTTCAATTTTAAGATATAGTTGATTTATTTGAAAGGCATAGTTACAGAGAGAGAACTTCAATCCACTGGCTCAATCCCAGATGACCACAATGATTAAGGGTGGGTCAGGCCAGAATCAGGAGCCAGGAGCTTCTTCTGGGTCTCCCAGGTGGGAGAAGGGGCCCAAGCACTTTTCTCATCTTCTGCCTTGCTTGAAACAACAGTAAGGAGCTGGGTCAGAAGTGGAGTAACTGGGACTCAAACTAGTGCTTATTTAACCCACTATACCACAACACTGTCCCCCACTCATTTTTAAAATGGAATTTGGTTTTAAGTTTTTTTAAATTTATTTTTATTACAAAGTCAGAGAGGAAGAGAGACAGAGAGGAGGAGAGACAGAGAGCAAGATCTTCCGTCCCATGATTCACTCCCCAAGTGACCACAATGGCTGGTGCTGTGCCAATCCGAAGCCAGGAGCCAGGAACTTCTTCCAGGTTTCCCACATGGGTGCAGGGTCCCAAGGCTTTGGGCTGTCCTGGACTGCTTTCCCAGGCCACGAGCAGGGAGCTGGATGGGAAGCAGGGCTGCTGGGATTAGAACCGACCCCCATGTGTGATCCTGGCACATGCAAGGTGAGGACTTAAGCTGCTAGGCTTCTGCAAAGGGCCCCAGTTCTAATTTTTATTTGAAAAACATAGAGCCAGAGCTAGAGAGAGAGAGAGGTCAGTGTCCACAACAGCCAGGCCTGGGCCAGAATGCCAGGCTGGTCTCCCATGCAGGTGGCAGGGCTTTTGTATTTGAACCATCACCATGTACTTCCCAGTACACGTCCTGAGGAAGCTGGAGTCAGAATCTTTTTTTTTTTTTTTCTTTTTTTTAGATTTATTTATTTTTATTGGAAAGACAGATACACAGAGAGGAAGATCTTCCTTTTGATGGTTCACTGCCCAAGCAGCCGGAACGGCTGAAGGTGAGCCAATCCGAAGCCAGGAGCCTCTTCCTGGTCTCCCATGCAGGTGCAGGGTCCCAAGGCTTTGGGCTGTCCTTGACTGCTTTCCCAGATCACAAGCAGGGAGCTGAATGAGAAGCAGGGCTGCTGGGATTAGAACCAACACCGATATGGGATCCTGGTGCGTTCAAGGTGAGAACTTTAACCCACTAAGCTATGGTGCTGGGCCCTGGAGTCAGAATCTAACACGGGACTCCAACTGGGTGCTCCCGGGTAGGATATGGGCGTGACCACGTCCTGCCTGATCCGGCCCGTTGTCTCCCGTCTTCACGGGTGCTTGGTGTTGCCTGCGTGACCCCTGTTGCTGTGCCCGTTCCCAGTTGGACCAGCTGGCAGGTGGTAAATGGCGTCTCATCACGCTGTCTGCCCGTGTTTGGTGCACGCTGTCCATTCCGACATCCTTGTCAAACTCCTCGTCTTTCCCTGTGTTGTGACTGCATGCTGAGTCATTTTTTTCCCCAAAACTGCTACTCCGAAGTTGTTTATGTATTTGGAGTGCATGTCCTTGGTTGGAACATTAGTGCAATTGTTTCTAGTTTGCGGTATTGATTTCTGGGAGAAGTAGAGTGACAGGAACAGAGCGAGCACTCCACCCACAGGTTCACTTCCCACATGCCTGTGATGTGAGGGCCAGGCCAGGACTGGCGCCGGGAGCCCGCAGCTCAGTCACGCAGGTGGCAGGTACAAGGCCCGTCATCTGCCAAGGTTGTGTCAGGAAGTGGCTGGAGTCAGCGTTTTGACTGCCGAGCCGAACCCCTGCCCCAGCCTTCAGGTGTCTGTGCTGCAGTTTCCTTGCGCTATCATTGGCGCGCCCCACGGTTGGCCTACTCAGGTGTGCTAGTCACAGCGGCACCATCAGCTAGAGCACCTGGAGGATTCCAGAAGGAAAGCCCTCCCCCATCAGCCGTCCCTCACCAGCGTCCCAGCCCGTCTTCTACTTCCGGCTCTAAGCGTGATCATGTGGCTGGACTTTGGGTGTCCGTGGAATCATGCTGTATGCCACCCTCGGTGACTGGTTTCTTCCACCTGCTGTGACTTCTTGAGGCCCATGAGTATCTACACTTGCCACAGCTGAACTTGACTTCAACTTTGGGCTGGCCAAGCCACACCATGTTCCTCCTTTTATCACTTGATGGCTGTTTGGGGCATTTCCGCTTTATGGCTGTTACGGTTGGTGTTGTTGTAAACATTGGTAGAGGTTTGTCTGTGGACATAGAATTCCATTTCTCCTGCAGGCAGTCTTTAAGTTAAAGCAATTTATTTGTTCTTATTTGTTTATTTTTGTTACAAAATGTTTATTTTCATCTATCTGAAAGGTAGAGGTACAGAGGTTCTAGCTACTGGCAGTGGCCTGGGCTGGGCTGCAGTCAGGAGCCAGTACTCCCTCTGGGTGGCAGAGACCCAAACACTTGAGCCAGCATCTGCCGGGTGCGTGGACAGGAAACTGATTGAAAAGCAGAACAAGCTGAGGCTAAAACCAGCATTCCGATCCGGGGTCCAGGGGTTCCAAGCAGTGACTGCACCTGCTACACCACAACCCCTGCCCCTATTGACATTTTCTTTGAAAGGCAAAATTCTTCCATCTGCTAGTTTATCCCCCCAAAATGGCCCACAGCAGATGCCTCTGGACTCCCACTTCCTTGAAGCATCACCTGGTACCTTCCCAGGATGTGTATTAGAAGGAAGCTGTGTTGCCACCAGCCAAGAGTTGAAACCAGGCAATCCCATGAGCGAGGTGGACATGCCAAGCTTAACTGCTCACCAAACACTCACCCTACAGGCTTCATTTTTAATCTTCCATCATGAGATTCTTTGGCACATACCAAGTCCTGTGTCACAGTGGCTGTGGTTAGGGAGCACCCCGCAGCACCCAGACACCTCAGTGCAGCTGTGAAGGTGGGGAGGAGCAGCCAAGTGAGAGGGAGAGGCCCTGTTCTCCCCGCACACGTGCCGAGTGCCCTGCATGCACGTGTCTCCGAGGCTCACAAGTATAGTAAAGGCAGAGACGCTTGAGCACACTGTTCTCTCTACATCAGATCTTGCAGAGACACAGCGCAGCAGCCAAGAGCAAGGAGTCGGGGAACCTGAGCCTTGGAGCTGGCCCCACGAAGCTGCTGCCCTGGGGGACAGCGGGGGAGCCTGTCTCCCTTCTGAGGAGTAGCCGGGGTGGCCGGGGTGCTGGCCCTCCTGCTGCTGCTCTCACATGGCTTGTTCTCCATTTGCCAGGCTGTGGCTCTGCCAATGACCCTGTGAGCTTGGGGCCTCACTGCTGCCCCTAGGGGCCCCGACCTGGAGTGGTCCAGCTGCCTGTCCCCAGCATGGCGTCCGACACTCCCGAGTCCCTCATGGCCCTCTGCACCGACCTCTGCCTGCGCAATCTGGACGGCACCCTGGGCTACCTGCTGGACAAGGAGACCCTGCGGCTGCACCCCGACGTCTTCTTGCCCAGTGAGATCTGCGACCGGCTCGTCAACGAGTGAGCAAGCCCCCTGCAGGCCAGGCCTGCACGAGGAGCTTAGTGGGAGCCTGAGTGGAGAGATGGGGTCTGTGTGTGTATGGTAGGGGGGCTGTGAGTATGACTGTATGAGGGTACGTGTGTGTGCCTGTGTCACAGACGTCTCTAGGTACAAGAGGTTTTCCCGTAACTGCAGAGTGTATATGATGACGTGTGTGGAGGTGTGTGTGAGGGACAGGTGTGCATGCATGTGTCGGCTCGTACTGCACAGGGCATGTGCAAGGGGCGGTCTGTGTTGTGCCGTTAGGGACAAGATGATAGAAAACCTGCATGTAAGTGAAGGCGTCATGTGCTTCCCTCAAGCATGCATGTGTACATGTGCAGACACGGCTACATGCTTACACACATGCCTGTGCCTGGTGAATTACATGAGTGTGGACACGCAGAGTCATGTTCCAACGTCCACAAAATGACCCAGGCGCAGATGGTGCCGGAGATCTGAATGCAGGGCCCCCAAGCTCCCTGCCGTGAGGGCCTCCTCCCACTAGGCTTTCTCTGAATGCCAGGAGCTCTGTCTTGATGCCCCAAAGGGAAGCTGCCAGGCCGAGTGGTGGCATGGGATGCATAGAGTTGAGCTGGACTTACAGAAATGTCCCAAGTATTTAACATGGGCCCTGCAGGAGCTCAGGTACTTGGCAGACCCAAGTCAAGTCCATTTTACAGATGAAGATCCTGAGGCCTGGGGGAGTTCAGTTTCTTTAGAGGAAGTGGTCCATGGGCAGAGCAGACAGGCCAGGAGTTCAAGTCCCAAGGGTTTGCCTCCAGAACCTTCCCAGCAGCCCAAGTAACCTGCATGTGCTAGCAGCACAGCGGGCCTTATCAAGGCCTGGCCCTGGCTCCAGCTGGCAGCTCTGGCCATGTGTATTAACTGGCTCATTGCAAGGTCCTGCGAGGGGCTGATAAGGACCCAAAGCTGTTGGAAGATGAGTAGGGCAGGGAGGAGGGCTGCTGCTGTACAAGAGGCACAGGTGTGTGGCAGGAGAGGAGGTGCAGGCGCCTGCACTTGTTCAGGAAGCATCCGGGCCTGCAGCTGGGAGGCCTCTCTGGGGAAGGGCTGGGGTTTGCGCGGTGTGAGAGCGCCCTGCAAACTAGGGCCCACCCAAGAGCTGCCCGTGGTTTCTAGTTCCTGGGACACCCTACTCTCACCCATAATATGGTCAGCATCCAGATACTGATGCTGGGGAGGGAGGTCATTGCCCAGGTGATCCAGGGAGACTTCCTGGAGGGGAGAGCTTGTATGCTGAAGGGAGGCAGGCTGTTGGAGCCCAGGCCCTCCCTGAGCCCCAGGGCCATCTCCTCCCTCAACCCCAGGTATGTGGAGCTGGTCAATGCCGCCTGCAACTTCGAACCCCACGAGAGCTTCTTCAGCCTCTTCTCAGACCCCCGTAGCACCCGCCTCACCCGAATCCACCTCCGTGAGGACCTGGTGCAGGACCAGGACCTGGAGGCCATCCGGAAGCAGGTGAGAGCCGCTTTGCCCTGCCCTGGGCGGGCATGGCCACAGGCAGGCTGGTGGCAGGGTCGGGCAGAGCAGGCTGCACCTGCCAGCGCCAACCGAGCTGTGCCCGCCCTAGGACCTGGTGGAGCTGTACCTGACCAACTGCGAGAAGCTGTCTGCCAAGAGCCTGCAGACACTGAGGAGCTTCAGCCGCACGCTGGTGTCCCTCAGCCTCTTTGGCTGCGCCAACATCTTCTACGAGGAGGAGAACCCTGGGGGCTGTGAGGATGAGTGCCTCGTCAACCCCACCTGCCAGGTGCTGGTCAAGGACTTCACGTTCGAGGGCTTCAGCCGCCTGCGCTTCCTCAACCTGGGCCGCATGATCGACGGGGTGCCTGTGGAGTCGCTACTGCGGCCGCTCAGTTCGTTGGCCGCCCTGGACCTCTCTGGCATCCAGACAAGCGACGCGGCCTTCCTCACCCAGTGGAAGGACAGCCTCGTGTCCCTCGTGCTCTACAACATGGACCTCTCGGATGACCACATCCGGGTCATCGTCCAGCTGCACAAGCTGCGGTGAGCTGTGGCCCAGAGCTCACCCTGGGCTGGCATGGGCAGGGAGAGAGGGGGAAGAGTAGGGGACACACACACACGCGCGCGCGCGCACACACACACACACACACACACTCCTGTCAATCTCCAAGGATCCAGAGCTGCCTGGCGGGGCAGAAGGAGGGGCTGGGGCTGGAAGTAGACATGCTCCCTAAGGCTTCCAGGCTGTTAAAGGCACCCTGGTTCCCAGCCAGAATGCCCAGAGCAGGGTGGCAGTCACAGGTGCTCCCCTGCTGGGATGACCAGGCAGCCCCAGCAGACCTGGCTCCTGACCCTGTGGTGTCTGCCCTCACCTGCAGCCACCTGGACATCTCCCGAGACCGCCTGTCCAGCTACTACAAGTTCAAGCTGACCCGAAAGGTGCTGAGCCTCTTCGTGCAGAAGCTGGGGAACCTGCTGTCCCTGGATATCTCGGGCCACATGGTCCTGGAGAACTGCAGCATCTCCAAGATGGATGAGGAGGCGGGGCAGACCAGGTGGGAGCCTGGCTTCCATGGGTGTAGGGGAATCGGCCGGCAGGCAGTCGCTGGGCTGCTCTGCCAAATGCTGGCTCAGCACACAGGATAAACCAACAAGTCAGGTGCTTCCCTCAGCCTGCACGTGAGCCAGCGGCGACAGACCTGTCAGTGTGAGAGCCATGGAAGGGACACCAGCTGGCTCTGGGCCTGCTCTGGGCCTGCCCTGAGGATCAGGAGAAAGGGATGAGGAGGAAGAGAAAGTCCTGGAAGGGTATTCCGGCAGAGGGCATAGCATGAGCAGAGACCGAGAAGTGAGGGCATGGGGAGTGACTGGGCAGTCAGCAGCCCCTTGGAGAAGGTGGGAGCACAGTGTGGCAGAGGTCAGGATGAGGCTGGTGGCACCTGTCAGGTATCACAGGCAGGCTGACTCCTGGACGACTGATCTGATCCAAGCTCAGCCGGATGCCCTGGCCGTGAGTCCCGGCCGCAGGCAGACTTGTTAGTGTTAGATTGAGGCCCTTACGGCTTCGTGGTGCTGCTGCCACCTGAAGGAGATGCAGCCCTCTGTGGAACGGCCACTTGTGTTTTCTGAAGCCGGCTGCATCAGCATCTCCCAGCCCACGAGTTCCTCTGAAGTGTGGCCTTGCTGACCTTCTGTCAAGTTATGTTTTCTACGCTTAAAATGGGAGTGAGGAATGAGGCTGAGGGCCTGCCAGAGAGAGAGCATGGGCGAGTGGCCTCAGCACAGCCCAGTCGGGCCCTGCGTGCTGACGCAGCTCCCTCTTCCCCAGCATCGAGCCTTCCAAGAGCAGCATCATGCCTTTCCGGGCATTGAAGAGGCCACTGCAGTTCCTCGGGCTCTTCGAAACCTCCTTGTGCCGCCTCACGCACATTCCAGCCTACAAAGTGAGAGGCGGGCATGGAGGAGGAGGGAGGAAGGGAGGGCCAGGGACTGGGCTCAGTCCCGCGTGTGCACGCACATGTGTCTCCGTGTTGATCTGTGCACGCCTTGTCTCTAGGTGAGCGGTGACAAGAATGAGGAGCAGGTGTTGAACGCCATCGAGGCCTACACAGAGCACCGGCCCGAGATCACGTCGCGGGCCATCAACCTGCTCTTCGACATCGCACGCATCGAGCGTTGCACCCAGCTCCTGCGGGCCCTGAAGGTCAGGCCAGACCCACCGGGATGCACGGGGGCAGAGTGGGCCGCTGGGCTTGGGACCCCAGAGTGTGCTTGTGACTGCAGGGTCCTGTCCCGCCCTCCCGGGGCACAGGTGGTCCTGCCTTCCTAGGCCCAGGCCTGGTTTCTGCCCCCACCCCACCCTCAGAGGGCAAGACTCAAGGCCACCATCCAAGACCAGCCTGTCCCCACCACGCAACCTTCCCAGCCTGGGCCCTCCCTGTGTCTGCCCACAGCTGGTCATCACGGCCCTCAAGTGCCACAAGTATGACAAGAGCATCCAGGTGACAGGCAGCGCCGCGCTCTTCTATCTGACCAATTCCGAGTACCGCTCGGAACAGAGTGTCAGGCTGCGGCGGCAGGTCATCCAGGTGGTGCTGAACGGCATGGAGTCCTACCAGGAGGTGACGGTGAGCCCCCAGCTGGCCTGGTCTGCACCCAGGCTCCCCCAGCCCCACATTCTCTGGAGCCAGCCCCTCCTCCCATCACTCCTCCCATCCCTCCTCCGCTCCGCCTGATCTAGAAGCCTGGCACTGCAGGCCCTGCTTCTGGGCCTCTTGTGTTGGCTCCACAGCCCTCCCCCACCTCCTACTGTGACCTAGCAGCTGCCTTTATGTATATAAGCAATAAAGAATGTTAGTATAGATAATGTATAATTGCAGATAGAAAAAAGTAACAGAAATCCCCCCTAACCCTACCCCCAGTGACAGGCACCAGTAATATGGAATCCGAATTTTTGTTGTTCTGGATTTTAGTCTGTGATCACATACAAGGGCACTTCAAAAAGTTCATGGAAAATAGAATGAAAAGATAAGTATAGTTTGGCATCTCGAAATCCATGCATTGGGTATTTTTATTTTTAATTACTTATTTGAAAGAGTTATAAGAGCGAGATCGTCCATGTATTGGTTCACTCCTCAGATGGCCACAATGCCCAGGACTGTGTGCAAGGCCCGAGCTTCCTCCAGCCTCCCACGTGGATCCAGGGGCCCAAACAGCTGCTGCTTCCCCCTGCATAAGCAGGGAGCTGGATTAAAACTGGAACAACCGGGACACAAACTGGCGCCCATATGAAATGCCAGTGTCACAGGCAGAGGCCTTACCCACTACCCCACAGTACTGGCCCCATGCATACCTTTTTCATAATATACTTTCCTGCAAGCTTTCTAAGCCCTCACACCTGCAGGCAAGGGAACCATGTATCCTGTGTGTTGTTAAAGCAGCACAGTTGCTTAGCAGTGTTTTATGTAAACATCTGTAACAGATTTATGTATTCTATTTTTTTGAAAGCCAGCATGACCGAATGGGATGAAGAGCTAGTGTCTGTGAGTTCAATCCCTCAATGGCTGCAACAGCCAGGACTGGGCCAAGTCAAAGCCAGGCCCCTGGAACAGCTTCCAGGTACCCCACGTGTGCAGGGGCGCAGGTACTCACACCGTCTTCCTGCCATTGCTTCTCCAAGGACAGTGGTAGGAAGCTGGATGGGAAACAGAACAACCAGGATTCCAAACAGCCCGCCAGTGTGGGATGCTGGTGTCAAAGGCAGCCACATAACCCACTGCACCACCAGGCTGGCTCCAGAACTCTGTGTGTGTATAAGATTTATTTATGTTTATTTGAAAAGCAGATTTACAGAGAAAAGGAGAGAGAGAGAGAGATCTTCCATCCACTGCTTCACTCCCCAAATGGCTGCCATAGCTGGAGTTGAGCTGGTCCAAAGCCAGGAACCAGGACCTTCTTTTGGGTCTCCCATGCAGGTGCAGGAGCCCAAGGACCTGGACCTTCCTCCACTACTTTCTCAGGCCACAAGCAGAGAGCTGGGTGGGAAGTAGAGCAGCCAGGACTAGACTAGAATTGGCACCGATATGGGATGCTGGCACCTGCAGGTGGAGGATTAACATGATGAGCCCCAGTACCCACCCCAGAAATTTATGTACATATATATATACATACTTTCAGTGTGCAGAGTGTAATTTATTTAAAAGAGATAAGTCTCCCACCATAGTGGTAGGAGGGGGCTCCAAGGGAGGAAAGATCTCAGAAATTTGTAACAAAATATTTTAAGTAATGTTGTTTTTCTGAAGACAAAGGCATAATCACTAATTTTTCAAAGGATTTTATCTGTTTGAAAAGCAGAGTTACATAGAAGGAGACAGAGAGATCTTCCATCTGCTGGTTCACTCCTCAAGACAGCTGCAGCAGTAAGGACGGGGCCAGGCCGAAGCCAAAAGCCTTGAATGCTGTCTGACTGTCCCATGTGGATGTCAGGGTCCCAAACAGTCGGGCTGACTCATCAGGAGGTGGATTGTAAACAACCGAGACTCAAACTGTTTTCATATGACACGGTGGCTGTGTGTACAGCTTAACTCACGGCGCCAGCCACAATGAGGCCTGTGTGAGAAATCTTCCGAGGAATATAGAAGCATGGGGAGTCGAAGGTGAGGGTTGCTCATGGTCCCCTGCCCCATCTTCACTGGCCCAAGCATCTCTGCCTAGGGATGGCCACCATGCCATGACCCTGTAGGGGCCTGGGGCTGGGGGCTGAGCCCCATGCGGTCAGGTCCATGAGTCAGGGCCCCAGTGAGGGTATGACCACATTAACTGAACCAGCCCTGTAGTTGACCATTTCTGTTCCTCTGCATCTTCTGCTGTTTCCACCAGTGCCTTGCTGCCTGTGCTGACAGCGTCCTTCTGCTGTATTCTAGAAACACACGGAGTTCCCGAGGAAAGGCCTGGGGGACAGAGGAGGGAGGTAGAGTTTTGACTGCAGAATGAGAAGCCTGTTTTTCCCTGCCTGCAAACTCCCACCTCGTCTACACTGGGGTGGAGCTGACCGTCAGGCCCAAGGGACATCTTTTTTTTTTTAATGGAAGGACTGTCACAATGGCAGTCTAAATAGGCTAGCCTAAAGTACCAGCATCCTATATGGGCTCCAGTTTGTATCCTGGCTGCCCCTACTTATGTCATAGGAAAGCAACAGAGAAATGCCCAAAGCCTTGGGACCCTGCACCTGCGTGGGAGACCCAGAAGAAGCTCCTGGCTCCAGGTTTTGGATCGGCTCAGCTTCAACACTGACGCCATTTGGGGAGTGAAACAGTGGATAGAAAATTTCTTTGTCTGTGTTTCCTTCTCTCTGTAAATCTGCCTTTCCAATAAGTAAATAAATACATACATAAATAAATCTTCTAAAACAGTTTTAGTTGGCAATCCTAACATGAATTAATAAATCCTATCCAAGAAATGGGAATTAAAAAGATTTCCTTTGTTTTCAGTGTCACCAGCATGACAAGGGTGAAGGAGCGACATGCAGGCTCCCTGTTCAACCCTATTGGAAGGGCAGGAATTGCAAGCATCTTGACTTTATTGTTTATTATTGTTATTTGAAAGGCAGAGACAGGCAGATGTTCCCTGCACGGGTTCACTCCCCAACTGCCCACAGTAGCCAGGGCTAAGCCCACCATCAGGCAGGAGAGTCAAACACAACCTGGGTCTCCCATGTGGGCGACAGAGAGCCAGCTGCTTGAGCTGTCATCTGCTTCCCAGAGTACACACTGGCAGGTGCACAGTGGGATCAGGAGCTGAGCCAGGGCACAAGACATGGGTGTCCCCAAGTGTTACCTGAACTGCTGTGCCTAGCACCTGCCCCGCATTCACCTGTAGACCCAGGCAGTCCCCAGCTGTTGGCGTTCTCAGAGAGACAAGATAGAAATCCATCCATCCTCATTAGATGAAGTGGAACTTGGAGAAAACCACAGTGTCTTAGGACCAGCTCCCACTGCTGCCCAGGGGGAATCTGGGTGCTAACGCAGAGAAAAGCCACTGCCTGTTGCTGAGGGGCGGAGTGTACAGCAGGTGCACCCGTCTGCTCTTGCACCTCCTGTTCATGGAGCCAGCCCACTGTTCCTGTTTGCATGGGTAGAGACATCCAGGAGGATGCACAGCAAGCCTTTGACTGTGGCTACTTCTGGGACACATGCTGGGGCAGAGTTCGTGTTCTGCTCAGCCAGCACTTGAACTTTCACAGTCTCTGTCGCTTTTACAACCTGAGCTGCTTTCTCCAATGACAAAATATGTGGAAAGTAAATATACATTCTGGGGGGGTGAGGAGGGTGGTATCTTTTAACTGATCTGGTTAATGAGTGTACTAAACATCCATTGCCTAAGAAAGACGGCAGGGAGGAGAAGTGTGATACAGTGGCTGAGGCTGGCACCTGTGGTGCCAGCATCCCACATGTGAGTGCAGGTTTGAGTCCCAGTTGCTCTGCTCTGCTTTTGGTCCACCTCCCTGCTGATACACCTGGGAAAGCACCAGCCACTGGCCCATACGCTCGGATCTCTGCCACCAACGCAGAAGACCCGGATGGGGCCTCCTGGCTTTGGCCCGGCCCATCCCCAGTCCTTGTGGCCATTTGGGGAGGAAAGTCAATGATGGGAGATCTCTCTCTCTGTCATTCTGCCTTTCACATAAGATACTGAAGAATTCATTTTTTAATAACTGACCTTTAAAAAGCAGGAAGGAAATAGTCACCAGGAGAATGTTCTGGGGACTCTAAGGAGGTAACTGACATGCAGCTTGAACAGGGTCAACCCTTGCTGCTACCTCGGGGAGCTGGTGCAGCCACAAGCCGAGCCAACACGAGTGGGAGAAAGCGCCCCAAGACGTGAGAGCCCCACGAGGCCTCCAGACGGTCTGGGGTGGGGGTGAGGGGATGTGCTGGCCTCTCTGGCTGGCCTCAGGCCTCAGAAGTCCCTGGAGCTGGGCCCCTGACCACCCCGTGCTTTGCCTCCCGCCCGGCCCAGGTGCAGCGCAACTGCTGCCTGACCCTGTGCAACTTTAGCATCCCCGAGGAGCTGGAGTTCCAGTACCGCCGGGTCAACGAGCTCCTGCTGGGCATCCTCAACCCCAGCCGCCAGGACGAGTCCATCCAGCGCATCGCCGTGCACCTGTGCAACGCCTTGGTCTGCCAGGTGGACAACGACCACAAGGAGGCCGTGGGCAAGATGGGCTTTGTGGTGGTGCGTAGCGTGGCTGTCCCCTCCTCCCCCCTTCACCTCTCCCCTGCACACACACTGCCCCTGGGAGTGCAGCTGGCGAATGAGCTGAGTATGGAAGATCTGGGTTAGACCAAAGGATAACTTCCCCAGCAGCATCTGCTGCTTCTGACCCCGTACTCCCCTCCTGCCTGGGATGCTCCACCACCCTCCCAGCTCCTACCACCCGCCCTGCTCTGCCAGCTGACAGTCACTGCTGCCCGCCCCATGCCGCAGGCCCCACCCAGGGCTGGACCATTCACCATCCTATCTCCCCTGCTGAAGGTTTGAGTGGCCTGCACAGCACTTCCGGTGATTCACTCTGCGTATCTCACAGACAGCCTGAGCTGGGCCAGGGCAAAGCCAGGAGCCCAGACCCTGTGCAGGTCTCCCTTGTGACTCGAGCCAGCCCCCGCCGCCTCCCAGGGAGCACACTGGTAGGCAGGTTAATCAGGAGCGGAGGCAATACTGGAATCCAGGCCCTCTCTGGTCGGGGCCGTGGGGGGCTCACGAGTTGTTGGCCCCACTCCTCACTGTACCTCTGGGAGGCTCCAGCTGGCTGAGGCTGTGCCCAAAGCCACATGGGGAGTCAGCCCAGGGCTGGGAGCAGATCCAAGGTCTCCTGCTGGACCATTCTGCAGCCCTGCCCTCCCTGCCTGGGCTCTGGGGGTGCGTTCCTGGGGCCTGGAACCTCTGGCCAGAGCTGCTCTCTGCCCACAGACCATGCTGAAGCTGATCCAGAAGAAGCTGCTGGACAAGATTGTAAGTCCTCCTGGAGCTGCGTGGCTTGTCCCCTCCCCTCCCCCACCGGCGACATCCAACTGTGTCAGGGGCTACCAGCTCCGGGTGCCCGGTGCCCGCTGAGCCCTCCCCTCCCCTGCAGTGTGACCAGGTGATGGAGTTCTCCTGGAGCGCCCTATGGAACATCACAGATGAGACACCAGACAACTGCGAGATGTTCCTCAACTTCAACGGCATGAAGCTCTTCCTGGACTGCCTGAAGGTGGCGCTCGCGCTTGCCCCGACATCCTCCTGGGCCATGGCCCTCCAGGCCAGGACCTGCTGCTGGCAGGGACCCCCTCAGGAACCCAATCCCCACCCTGGGAAAAGTTGGTCCCACCTTCTCAGTCTGCAGTGCCTAGACCCCCTTCCCCCACAGCTTGGCTGGCATCGCTCTAGCACTCTCTCCTGTCCGATTCCTGAGACAGGTCCCTCAGAGTAATGCTTGTCACCGACTTCAGCACCTGGAACCACATGTGCTTAAGTCTCTTTTCAGCCCGTCTCTATGTAACAAGGAAGACCTCACCTTTCTGATCCCTGCCCGTGGGCGCCCAGCACCTACCCAGGGGCACTGGGAGGTGGGGACAGCAAATGAGACCCGCTGTCTGGTCCGCCCAAAGCCCTTCCAAGTGTAGGTGACCAGGCGCTGCTGGCCCCATCCCAACGGCTCTCCCTTTTCCCAGGAATTCCCAGACAAGCAGGAACTGCATCGCAACATGCTGGGCCTCCTGGGAAATGTGGCCGAGGTGAAGGAGCTGCGGCCCCAGCTAATGACCTCCCAGTTCATCAGTGTCTTCAGGTGAGTCCCGCTCCCTGCGCCCTTGTTACCTTGGCCGCCAGGAGGCTCCAAGTTCTAGTCCGTGCTCGGTGGCTACGGCTGCCCTGGGCCCAGGCCTAGTGTCTGCGGTGCATGCTGTCTGCCTCCTGCGAAGTGGTGTGCTAGGCTCCTTGAAGCCTGCATTACTGCTCCTCTTGTACGTCTGTCTCGTGGCCTCCACGCCGCTGGTAGAAGCAGCCTAGACACAGGGAGGTGGGGGAGGGACCGGGGAGCCCCCCTGGAGCCATGTGTCACCTGGAGCCCAGAAGAGGGACAGGGCATGGGCTGCATCCTGCTCTCTGTCCTTCCTTCTGGCAGCAACCTGCTGGAAAGCAAGGCCGACGGTATTGAGGTCTCCTACAATGCCTGCGGTGTCCTCTCTCACATCATGTTCGACGGGCCCGAGGCCTGGGGCGTCTGCGAGCCCCAGCGGGCGGAGGTGGAGGAGCGAATGTGGGCAGCTATCCAGAGCTGGGACATCAACTCCCGGAGAAACATCAATTACAGGTGAGGAGGTGGCCAGCTCAGCCCGGCAGCACCCTGTACCCGGCTTTGTTCTGACCCTGGAGCACCGGCTCAGGCTCGCATGCTAGCTTGCTCACCTGCAAGGTCCCCCAGCTCACCCCACCGTTCCCCGCACAGACTCTCAGTAAAGCTGCCCTGTGGGGAAGCCAAAGTGAGACACAGGAAAGGCAGAAGGAGCCGCTGCCTGCTTCCCCTGCAAGGACCCCACCCCATGCACAAGTCCTGGCAGGGTTGCCCTTCCATGTGGGACCTCAGTTCGGCTGGTGCTGGCCTCAGCTCTGCTGTTGCTGGTCGCCCAGCTGCCAGGCCTGGGTGTCCCTTGTGACCTCGCCAATGAGGCACTTCCCCAGGCCACCCTGAGCTGATGGACACAGATGCTGAAGCATCTCAGCTGGGCCCATGCTCATAGCACGGCGCTCCTAGGGAGAAGTGCCTGGATGGTGCTTGGCTGGCCAGAGCAGCTCCGGCTTGCCCTTGAGGGGAGGCATAGCCGTACGCCCTTCTGCTTCCCCACCCGGGCTGGGGTCCTAGCTCTCTGTTGCCCCAGCCTGCCCTCCCCTCCTCCCTTCCCTGCAGAGGGTGAAGAGCCAGCTGTCCCCCCATCCCCAGGCATGCTGAAGTGACCTGGAGTCCTCCCTGCAGGTCCTTTGAGCCAATTCTCCGCCTCCTGCCCCAAGGCATCTCTCCTGTCAGCCAACACTGGGCCACCTGGGCCCTGTACAACCTCGTGTCCGTCTACCGTGAGTGCCCCTTTGCCCTGGCTCAGACATCCCCCATCGCCCCCTGCCCAGCTGCAAGCAGACCTGCTCTCCAGTGTGGCAGCTAGGCCTTGCCTGAGCACTGTGCTCACTCCTAGCAGTGTGGGATGCCCAGGGCTACAGACAGCCCCTCCCTGTCACTGGAAGTGGGCTTGGCAGGTAAGCTAGCCTACTGATCCCAGACAAGTCCCCTCTTCAAATTAATTAGTAAATGATTTAAAATGTATTTTGAGGGGCTGGTGTTGTGGCACAGCAAGTTAAGCTTCAACCACCGTTCCATGTATGTGCCAGTTCAAGTCCTAGCCACTCCACTTCCCATCTGGATCCCAGCTAATGCATCCCAGAGGTACAGCTAATATTTTTATTGAAATGTCACATATACAAAGAGAAAGAGAGACAGAGAGTAAGGAGAGTAAGATCTTCCATCTAATGATTCACTCCCTAAGCAGCTGCAACAGCCAGAGCTGGGCTGATCTAAAGCCAAGAGGCAGGAGCTTCTTCTGGGTCTCCCACGCAGGTAAAGGATTCCAAGGCTTTGGGCCAACCTCGACTGCTTTTCCAGCCACAAGCAGGGAGCTGGATAGGAAGCAGGGCAGCTGGGCCACAAACTGGCACTCATATGGCACCCTGGTGCATGCAAGGCAAGGACTTTAGCCAGTAAACTACTGTGCTGGACTAAAAACAGTTCTTTAAAAAAAAATTTGAGGGGGCTCTGCCATGGTGTAGTAGGTTAAACCTTTACCTTTACTTTATAAGTACTGCTTCAAGTCCTGGCTGCTTCACTTCTAACCCAGCTCCCTGCTAATGGCCTAGCAAAGTAGCAGGGAATGGCCCAAGTGCTTGGGCCCCTGCACCCATGTGGGCATGCACTAGTCATTTTGGCTATTTGGTGAGTGAACCAGCAGATGGAAGATTTCTCTGTATCTCTGTCTTCTTCTGCCTTTGTAACTCTGCTTTCCAATAAAAATAAATAAATAGGGCCTAGCATGGTAGGGAAGGGGTCTTTCCTAGGATTCTCCACCTGCACCCCGAGAGAGGTGCAGGGTGACACAGGGACTCTGGCTTTGTGGCTCCTCCCCCACTTCCCCTAGGTGACCCCAGGAGAATGAAGGGGAAGGGAGGGCTTTGGGGTTCCAGGCCATGGGCTGGTGTGGCACTGACCATCTGTGCCTCCCTGCCCCGCCACAGCGGACAAGTACTGCCCCCTGCTGATCAAGGAGGGGGGCATGCCACTGCTGAGGGACACCATCAAGATGGCGACCGCGCGGCAGGAAACCAAGGAGATGGCCCGGTAAGAGATGGGCGTGCGGACGTGGAGACTGGCTGTAGGACCAAGCAGAACCCCATGGTGTTGGCCAGGGACATTCGGGGTGGCCTGGGTGCCCAGTGAGGGCCTCTCGGGACCCTAGGGTGCAGGGAGGTGGATGATGGAGCTCAGGACGTGAAATGTCTTCATAAACTTAGATTTCCTTTGTTCCCAACAAATCCCATCCTCCTTTCATGGGGGAGGCAGAACTCTCAGTCATCCTTAGCCGGGGTGAAGGAGGACTCTGGGTGCTGGGAATAGACATTCCCAGTGGCAGGTGGGGAGCCCAGTGGGAGAGGCCCCCCGGGAGCCAGCAGCTGCTGACTGTGGGTTATCACCATGACATCTCCAGGATGTATTCTAGAAGGTCAAGGTGCCCTGGTAGACGGCAGTCACAGTGAGAAGCCTAAGGCCGGTGCACTAGGCGATTCACTGGGCACAGGGGTGCCAGGAGCTGTGATGCCTCACTGGGCAGGGTGGTCTGTGTCTGGGAGGAGTGAGACAGGAAATCTCCCAGCAGTCACCTAAAAAGACTGATAGATACCCCAGGGGCTTTGCCAGAGGGTCTGGGAGATGAACCTGAACCCAATCATGGTAAACAGGTACTCCAGGACGTGGGGGTGTGCCTGGGGGAGATGGCCAGGCGCCCCAGGCCCAGTGCACATTCCCCCAAGGCCTAACATGGGTGCCTGAGCTGGTAGGTTGTGCTAACTCGGAGCAGGTCGCCTGGCATATTCTCAGAAGACAGCTCCCCAAGCCCAGCCTCTCCTGGCATGGCCTTCCAAAAATACAGCAGGACACCCCTGGGCACAGGGAGGCTCCAAGTGCCACCCGACAACCCTGGGCAGCAGAGGCTGGGCGTCAGGCTAGGAGCCCAGCTGGCGTGCCAGGGCCTGGCCACCACTGTGTGTTGGGGCCTGCTGCCATAGTGGGTGTGTTGTGCAGACAGTGTAGGAAGGAGAGGCCGACTTCTGGGAAGAGATGAAGAGAAGGCAGAGCTGGGAACATTGCTAAAGAGAATATAGGGGTGGGGAGTAAGGAAGCTGGGCCTAAGGGGTTGCAGGGAGAGAAGGCAGGGAGGCTAGCTGGCAATGGCAATGGTGGCCATGGGCCACTTCCCAGCCACTGTGTCCCCAGCACCACATGGGGTCAGTGTCGGGTCGCTCGTGGTGGAGCTGACTGGCCAGGTGGAGGGCAGGCTCCATTCCCTTCCTCCCCTCCTTGCCCCCAGCAAGGTGATTGAGCACTGTAGCAACTTTAAAGAAGAAAACATGGACACGTCCAGATAGATGCCTCCGTCGCTCCGGACCACGGCCTGGCCCACGCGGGGACGCAGCTCCCGGGGCCTCTCCCGCAGGCCGAAGAGACGTGGGAAGGACTTTTGCACAACCGACGCTTTTCCTTAACATTAGTGAGATATATATATTATATATATATATATTATTTTTTTTGGTTAGGAAGTGTGAAGTTTTGTGTGTATGATTTCTGTATGAAAACTAAGAGAAACCCCTCCCCGAGTCCTCGCAGCTTTTTGGTCATTGTCACTTGACCGAGAGAGCCTTTGTTGCTGCCACCCTCACCCTGCCCTGGCAGGCCTGAGGCCCGTGACACGGGGAGGTGGTCCCGGCCTTTCCTGTTGGCCACTCCCGGGCCAGACAGCGCAGCTGATGGGGTTCAGAGATCCAAGCCGGTCCCCCAGACCTCTGGGGCTTCCCAGCGCTGTGGTGCTCCCAGCTGTTGGCCGTCTGGGGTTGGAGTGGAGTGTCCCCTGCCCCCCAGAGGCCCCTGGAGGAGCAGGACTCCCCGGCCAGGCCTGCCTGTGGCCACGCTGCTACGGAGGCTGCCTCTGAGTCTCCCCCCAGGCCCCAGGCTCCCACAAGGCCGCAGTCAAGGGCGATTCCATCTACCGCCCCCCCCCACTCCCGCCAAACACATCCAGAAGCCGCCCACAGCTCCTGAAGGCTGGGGCCTTGCTCCCTCCTTCTTCCATTCTCTGCCCACGAGCACCTGTGGTGCCCAGGCACCCCCACCAGCAGAACTGAGCCTGCCTCATGCACCCCACCCACCCCACTGCCCAGAGGAGGCCCAGACACCTCTTCAGGCGGGAGGCCCCCACCACGGCCACCCAGACCAGCACATGGACTGCTACGGTGGCTGCTGGACCCTCCCGCCACCGTGGACGTCTCAGCACCTGTGTGCCCCCCTTCCCGCACGTTTCTCATCGGACACAGGGGTGGAGAAGCCTGGGGTAGAGCCCCTGGAGCCCCCTCCCCATGACTGTGGCCAAGGCCAAGAGCGAGGCTGAGGAGGGGCCCTCCCTTGTGCCCTGGGCTCACTTGGTCCGGTCAGAGCTCCACTCGTGTTGCTTTCCCGTCTGGGGCTGGACGGGTATCTGTACCCAGTTGTCACAAATACATTTTTGTGCAAAGTGAAGATGAACAGTGTCTCTTTTATTTTTTTTCACATGGTGGGGTGGGGTGTGGCTTTGCTGGCCTGGCTTTCAGGGTCTTGAGAAGGGCCTGGGGGACCCCCAGAGAGGAGTGCAGGTATAGCTCTGTGGTGTGGAGAGCGGCTGCATTTGAGGGTTTGTGTGCCTGGTCCACGGGGCCCATCAGTGGCACTCTAGGGCACCTGGCACCTGCTTGTTCACTGCTCGCCTGTGCCATGCATCCTGGTAAGGCCTGTGCCACAGGGCTCAGACAAGAAGGAGGGAGAGGTGCCTGCTGCAGGGCCCTGGGGTTTTTGGGGGCAGAGCCCCCTCCATGAGCAGAACAAAATGCACCGGTGTCCGCAGTGCCTCTCCCCAAAGGAGCTGCCGAGTTGTGTCCCCAGAGAAGATGCCAGCTGGCAGGCCCGGGTCCGGGGACCTGGGGATGGGTCCCAGGCAGAAGCACCTGCCAGCATAGTGCAGCAGCCCCTGGGGCCACAGCAATGATGGAGGAAGACAGGTAGGAGCAGGTAGGGACAGGGAGCTGAAGCCCAGGTGCCACCTCTGGCCCAGGACAGTGCTGTGTGCATCCAGCTACCAGGGCCATTGTCCAGTGCCCTGCTGGCCACGCCAAGGCTGTGGCTTCCCTTCTCCCCGGCTGGGCACAGTAGTGGGATAGGCCTGAAGGTTCTAGAACAGCAGCATTCTTACCTTGTCCTCCACCATAAGTCAAAGTACCCCTTTTTCATCCCCTGAGCAGCATGTGGGCCAGGTCTTCTTTTCCACGGGTGACAGCCCCCACCCACTGGCCACCCAAGGGCCCTGGCACAAAGGATGCTGAGAAAATGGTTTTGTCCTGGGGGCACGCCAGCCCAGGCAGCGGACAGAGCTGAACTCCCTCTCTGCCTGTCACGCCCTGTGCTGAGCTTATCTCGGGCTGCTTGCTGTCCGGTCATGTCCTCCCACTGACCCCTCTTAATGGAGGAGGTCACTGAGGTTGTAAGGGGTGCAGTGACTCATGGCCTTGGGGTTGCTGTGGCCTCTGCAAATACTAAGTCGGCCTCCAGTCACTGCAGGGAGTTCCTGGGCGTGCAGGAAGAATCCGGTGCCCACAAAGGCGTGGCTTAGAGGTGCTGCAGCGGGAGCGTGTGTGCTGGGGCAGGGTGTGCTCAGGCCTGGCACAGCGCTCAGACGCCCGCACTTGGCTTCCTGTGGGCACCCCTGCCACAGAGCCTGTGTCCAGGGACCTGAGGCTCTCTCCCCTACTCCTGCAGCTACTGTCCCTGCCTTGCAGGGACAGAACACAGCCAAGCCACACAAGTACTTCATTTTGTGCTGCAAAATAAAGCACAGTACCTGTGCCCAGGGAATTACAAAGAACAAAGGTTTGTGCTCCTATCCGTGGGAAGAGGTAGAAGACCATGGGGGAAAATGGGAGGAAGTGGAAGGACATGGGAGGAAGTGGGAAGAACATGGGAACTGTGGGAGGAAGTGGGAGGAGGTGGAAGCCCGTGGGAGGAAATGGGAGGAAGTGGGAGGACATGGGAGCATGTGGAGGACATGGGAAGGACATGACTGGATGTGGGAATACACAGGGGAGAAGCAGCAGCACCCTGTCGGTTCTCAGGAGTCCCCTTGACCCCGTTGCTCTGGCACTGGGACCAACACCTGAGTTTTAGGGAATATGTCCAGCAGAGGAGAGAGTGTCACAGGGGTCCAGCTGCAACACACGTGCCGACAGATACATCCGAGGTGCCCAGGAAGCAGCAATTTGCATTCTTTCTCATCCCACTGAGCTTCCTGCTCCTGTTTCTGGGAAGCAAGGGACAACAGCCCAAGGACCTGGGTCTCTGCCTCCCGCTTGGGAGACTGAGATGGAGTGTGGCCTGGCCCTGGCCCCAGCAGCCCCAGCCCCGGCCCCGGCCCCACAGCCCCAGCCCCGGCCCCAGCAGCCCCAGCAGCCCCGGCAGCCCCAGCCCCAGCAGCCCCAGCCCCAGCCCCAGCAGCCCCAGCCCCAGCCCCGGCCCCAGCAGCCCCAGCCCCAGCAGCCCCGGCCCTGGCCCCAGCCACTGCAGCCACACAGATGGTAAAGCAGTGGATGGCAAGTGTCTCTGTCTCTCCATCTTTCTCTTGCTCATGCTACCTTACAAAGAAATAAACTTCATGATGGCTCAGTAGCTAAATCCTCATTATGCAAGCTCCGGGATCCCACACGGGCACCAGTTTGTTCCAGCAGTTCCACTTCCCATCCACCGCACTGCTTGTGGCACCCATTGTTGTGTTGGTCATTTGGGGAATGAAACAACAGATGGAAGGTATCTCTCTGTCTCTCCCTTTCTCCTTAATTCTGCCTTTCAAATAAAGTCTCTTAGCGGTTAAAGTCCTTGCCTTGGACACGCCAGGATCCCACATGGGTGCCAGTTCTAATCCCACCTGCTCCACTTCCCATCCAACTCCCTGTTTGTGGCCTGGGAAAGCAGTTGAGGATGGCCCAAAGCCTTGGGACCCTGCACCCATGTGGGAGACCTGGAAGAAGCTCCTGGCTCCTGGCTTCGGATTGGCTCAGCTCCAGCCATTGCGGCCGCTTAGAAAGTGAACCATCGGATGGAACATCTTCCTCTCTGTCCCTCCTTCTCTCTGTATATCCGCCTTTCCAATATAAATAAAATAAATCTTTTAAAAAAAGGCGAGGACTTGAACCGCTGCGACATTGTGCCGGGCCCAAATAAATAAATCTTAAAAAAATAAAAATAGGGCCCAGCGCGGTGGTGCAAGAGGGCCTTGCATGCCCGGGATCCCATATGGGTGCTGATTCTAATCCCGGCAGCCCCGCTTCCCATCCAGCTCCCTGCCTGTGGCCCGAGAAGCCAGTCAAGGACGGCCCAAAGCTTTGGGACCCTGCACCCATGTGGGAGACCCAGAAGAGGCTCCTGGCTTCGGATCGGCATAGTATCGGCCGTTGCGCTCACTTGGGGAGTGAATCATCGGACGGAAGATCTTCCTCTCTGTCTATCCGCCTTTCCAATAAAAAAAATAATAATAAAAATAAATCTTTAAAAAAAAACCAATAAAAATAAAAACAGTGCCAAGGCTGGACTTCCCACTTCCACCACATTTGCAGTGTCTGAAAAACGAGCAGCGAGGACCGAAGGCTGCGAGTCCTTAGTCTTCGCGTCCCGAATAGGCACATTTTAGCCTTCTGGACATGAACATTGGCCTCAGCACTAGGAAGCGCCCCACGGGCTGTCACGCCCGCCCTGGCAGGTCCTGCACCGCCCAGCCCGGTCACCCTGGCCTCCCTAAGTTACCTGGCTGGTGCAGGGTGCCCTTGGGCCGGACCCGGCTGCGCGCGCGTCGGCCCCGCCCTCGGCCTCCCCAAGCACCTGTTGGCTTGAGGGGCCACACGGCAGCAGCGACCACCCAATAGGAAGCCTCGGTAGCCCGATCTGCCCCGCCCCCGGCCGGGTCCGCCAATCCTCGGGCGCCCTCGGCTCCTGTCCCTCGCAGGGCCAGCCCCTCTGGGCGCTTCTTCCGGGTGGGTCCCCCGGCCGTGGCGATGGCGCCCTGGGCGCTGCTCAGCCCCGGGGTCCTGGTGCGGACCGGGCACACCGTGCTGACCTGGGGGATCACGCTGGTGCTCTTCGTGCACGATACTGGTGAGCCGGACCCCGGAGCCACCCAGACGCCTGGGTCCCACTGAGGTCCCCTACCTGTTCTTCCCAAGTCTGGATTCACCCCAAACCCGCCAGCTCCTGAGGCCCTCCTCCCCGGGCGGTGCTTGAGAGCCACCTGCCCTCCTGCCTGCGACCCGGCTGGTCCCCAGTTCATCTCAGCGTCTTCCTGACCACGGCCGGCCGGCTGCCCTGTCCATCCCGGGACTCACCAGATGCAAGGCTGAGCGCCCCATACCTGCCTTCCAGGATTCCCTCCCGCCCCCCCAGTCACTCAGGAGATGTTGGCCCCGGGCTTCCTGCCCACTCTCCCACCCAACCCCAGTCATTCTCAGGAGCACCGCCCACCCACCCCCCAAGCACTTCACTGCCAGACCATAGACCTGTTCACTCTCACTCCTCAGACCCCAACCTTGGCCCGAGCCCCTCCTTCCCCTTCGATACATAAGCGCCCACCCTGTCACCTCCCATTACTCTGAATAAAGTGCATTGGAACTGCTCCTCCTCCCACAGCCTAAGCAGGTAGCCCTGGGGACCCCAGCTCCAGGCCTTGGCTGGGCCAGCCACGACACCTCACCTCCAGCCACACCTCTACCCTTCCTGTCCCCTCCCACCTCACCCCTCCTGGTCCCCTTCCTGCCCCCAGAGCTGCGGCAGTGGGAGGAGCAGGGGCGGCTGCTGCTGCCACTGACCTTCCTGTTCCTGGTGCTGGGCTCGCTGCTGCTCTACCTGGCCGTGTCGCTGATGGACCCCGGCTACGTCAGCCTCCAGTCCCAGGCCCAGGTACCATGAGCCCAGAGGGGTCCTCAGCAAGGAACCAAGTCCCAGGGGCAGTCTGTACGCCAGGGCCCGGGCTGCAGGCTTCCTACCGCAATTATATATATATATATATGATTATGTATTTTTATATATATATATATATGATTTATGTATTTTTATTAGAAAGGCAGATTTACAGAGAAAAGAGAAAGGTCTTCCATCCACTGGCTCACTTTCCCAAATGGCCACAATAGCCAGAGCTGAACTGATTGGAAGCCAGGAGCCAGGAGCTTCTCCAGGTCTCCCATGCAGGTGTAGGGTCCCAAGGCTTTGGGCCATCCTCGACTGCTTTCCCAGGCCACAAGCAGGGAGCTGGATGGGAAGCGGAGCTGCCGGGATTAGAACTGGCACCCATGTAGGATACCTGTACTTTCCTGCAGGTGGAGGATTAGCCAATTGAGCCATTGCATCATTACACCCCTCCCTCTAAATAAATTTTTCTTTAAAAAATATGTATACGAAAGACAAAGAGAGCTTCCACCCACTGACTCACTCCCTGCCACTGCCAGGGCTGGGTTAGGCTGAAGCCAGGAGCCTGGAATTCCATACTGATCTCCCAGGGATGGGGGGCCCAAGTGCCTGGACCACCTTCTACTGCTTTCCCAAGCACATTGGCAGGGAGTTGTTTAAAAGCAGGGAAGCCGGGACGTGGGACAGTGACCCCAGCAGTGGCTTAACCTGTTGTGCTACAACCACAGCTGTGGGGAGGCAGCCCTCGGTAGCCCCGTCCCCACAACGAGGAAACCAGAGAACATGCAGGCTGAAGGACACACAGCCTCACTTGGGCCAGGGTGTCCCAGCCAAGTGACACTCTGTACGGGGTACGGCTGGTCCCAAGAGTGACACCTCCCATGAGTTCCCACCCACACCTTCATTTGCAGGAGACAGCCAAGGAGGAGCAGACAGCCCTGGTTCCCCAGGTCATCCCCCTGCGGCGCTGCCGGTTCTGCCTGGTGCTGGTTAGTGCTGCCTGAGGTCCCTCTGCCCCAGCCCTGCCCTGCCCACTCCTTCCTCACCACCTATAGGAAGGCCTCCCAGATTCCATTCCTGTCCCCAGCCCTCATCCCTCTCCTCAATGTTGGGTCCATGGGAAGGACGCCCTACCCCAACTCCCGTCTGTCCATCCGTTTGTGCCCATAGCAGCCCCTGCGTTCCCGGCACTGCCGAGACTGCCGCCGCTGCGTTCGTCGCTATGACCACCACTGCCCCTGGATGGAGAACTGCGTGGGCGAGCGCAACCACCCGCTCTTCGTGGCCTACCTGGCACTGCAGCTGCTGGTGCTCCTGTGGGGCCTGTACCTAGCCTGGTAGGTGCCCACAGCCTCTACCCTGGGGTGGGGATGGTCCAGGCAGAGCCAAGTGGGGCATCCTGGGGCCCAGGCCACTCCCAGCCCCCGGCTCTGTCCGCGTCCTGCAGGTCTGGCCTCCAGTTCTTCCAGCCCTGGGGCCCGTGGCTGCGCTCCAGCGGGCTCCTGTTTGCCACCTTCCTGCTTCTGTCCTTCCTCTCACTGGTGGCCACCCTGCTGCTGGTGTCGCATCTCTACTTGGTGGCCAGTAACGTTACCACCTGGGAGTTTCTCGCGTCGCACCGTATCGCCTATCTCCGCCAGC
Source organism: Ochotona curzoniae (assembly GCF_017591425.1). Taxonomy (NCBI): domain Eukaryota; kingdom Metazoa; phylum Chordata; class Mammalia; order Lagomorpha; family Ochotonidae; genus Ochotona; species Ochotona curzoniae. The sequence continues at coordinate 4,829,407 of NW_024467106.1, forward strand.
GCCCCAGCAACCCCTTTGACCGCGGCCTGACCCGCAACCTGGCACACTTCTTCTGTGGGTGGTCGTCGGGGTCCTGGGAGACCCTCTGGGCCACAGAGGAGGAGTACGAGGAGGATGGCAGCCAGGCTGTTTAGGGCCTGCCCGTCTCATGCCTACAAACTGGAGAGGCTATGCATACCCCAGCCAGTGGCAGCCATCAGGTGGGGGACAGGCAAAGCTCTGTGGGGCCGCTCCCTCCTCCTCGGGCTTGGCACAGAACCCCCAGACTGACTCCTGGCCCCAGCGGGCAGCTGTGCCTTCCAGTGGAACAGCAAGAGGGGCGTGGGCCAGCCCACCTTCAGAGCAGTTTGGCATGTTTAATGACCCAGAAAACAAGTTGAGTATTAAAACCATAAGCAGCTCTTCACGACGGCGCCATTTCTGGTCCAGGTCTCCCCAGGAAGCAGGGGAAGGATGCCCAGCTGAGCCCCTCAACACCGGCCATCCCACCAACCCACAAAGCACACGCAGCCCAGAGGACAGCATGGGCCTGCAGGTGGCGCGCGAGTACTGGCTCTGCCGGTCTGGCCTGGGCAAGGGGCCGGGGGAGGCCCTTCAGGGCTCCAGGAAACGCTCAGATACAAAGTCGAAGTCCTGGAAGGCGGCCTGCTGGCGGGCGGTGAGAGCACTCGGCGGGCGGGGCGGAGTCAGGGCCGGTGGCAGCGTGGTGAACTCGCCCTCAAAGTAGCGCAGGTCAGCGGGACTGCACAATGTGGGCACGAAGGGAGGCCGGACGGCGCGGGCCAGCAAAGCGTGCCAGTCGATGGCCTGGGGCCAAGGGCACAGGGGGCCTGAGAGGACAGCCATACCGGCCCCCTGGGGCTGGGGGGTTCCCCCACACTGTCCCCTACCCACTGCCCACCCTGGGCCCCCAACTCACCTGGAAGAATGGCTGCACCTTGATCTCCTCCGCATCCTGCACACCTGCCCCCAGCCGCTGCTCGGGGGTCTTCTGAAGGAGCTGTGACAAGGGGCGCATTCAGCGGGGCCAGCTTGACAGGCTCCCCTGGTGCCCCCTGAATGGGAGACCCAGGAGCAGCGTCCCTTCCTCCCGCTGCTGCGCAGCCTGCAACCTGCACTGCTCACCTTCTGAATGAGCTCCAGGCTTTGGACTGAGAGAAAGTGGGGGTACCGGGCATCCGTGTTGACGATGCAGTCAAACACTTCCTCCTCTGTGTCCCCTGGGAATGGGCACTGTGGAGACGGGGTTGGGGAATGGGGCAGACTCAGCAGGGTCCCCAGCTGAAGACCACACCGCTTTCCTCCCTGCATACCCCCTCCCCTGCTGGTACTCACCTCCCCCACCAGCATCTCGTACAACAGCACGCCCAGCCCCCACCAGTCCACAGCCCGCGTGTAGGCCTCCCGTGTCAGCACCTCAGGGGCCAGGAACTCCGGAGTGCCACAGAACGTGCTTGTCCAGTCCCCAAAGCCGATCCCTGCAAAGGATACAGCCCCCCAAATCCATCCACTCAGACCCACTGTGCCATGGGGAGCATGAGGGATGACATGGGGCCGCACAAGGACACGACCTCAGCCACACGTGCAACGTCACACGGAAAGCAGAACAAGTGTCCTCCCCTGGCCCTGACTGCAGTGCAGCCTACGAGGGAAGAGCCAGGATACCTAGTGGCTCCGGGCAGGAAGGACCAAGGGCAGAGACAGGACATAGGTGGGAGGGGAGCCACCCCCGCTGGCCCCCACCTTCCTTGCACAGCCCGAAATCCGCTATCTTGAGGAAGCCCTGGGCGTCCAGCAGGAGATTGTCCAACTTCAGATCCCTGAGCAGAAGCAAGAGACAGATCCAGGTGGCTGAGGACGAGGGGGGACCCCATCTCACGCTGTCCCTCCCCCCGCAGCCCTGCCCACTTGCCCCCATCCGTGGGCGAGGGGGTACCTGTAAATGATCTTCTTTTCGTGCAAGAACTGCAGCCCCAGGAGCACACAGGCCGTGTAGAAGCTGAAGAGGTGGGTAGACTTAGGCCTGGGGTGCCCCCCTGGGTTACGCCTCCAGACAGTGGTCTCAAGGCTGCCCACCCACCCTGTCGGGGATGCTCAACTGTGCCCGGCATTCTGCAGCCTCCTCCTGAGGCTCAAAGACCCTAAATGAGGGGCCTGCCTGGGGTCCCACAGCATGTGGCAGAGCTGCTGCGCCAACCCAGAACTGCAAGACAAACAGTTAGGGTCCTGGGCTAGGCTCCTTATTATTATTTTTTTTTTTAAAGACGTATTAATTTTATTTTCATTGGAAAGGCAGATACATAGATAGGAGGAGAGACAGGGAGGAAGATCTTCTGTCCGATGATTCACTCCCTAAGCGGCCGCAATGGCTGCAGCTGAGTCAACCTGAAGCCAGGAGCTTCTTCCAGGTCTCCCACATGGGTGCAGGGTCCCAAGGCTTTGGGCCATTCTCGACTGCTTTCCCAGGCCACAAGCAGGGAGCTGGATGGGAAGCAGGGCCGCCGGAATTAGAACTGGTGCCCATATAGGATCCTGGCACGTCCAAGGCGAGGACTTTAGCTGCTAGGCCAGAGCACTGGGCCTGGGTTAGGCTCCTCTTATCTGAGCTCCAGGTCAGTGCATGCCCAATTACCAGCTACATAAACAGGCCAGCATCAGGAATGCTGTGAGAGTTGAAGTCAAAGCTGTGGTGCAGCGGGTTAAGCAGCCGCCACAGACTCCAACATTCTGAATAAGTCTTGGCTGCTCTACTCTGATCCAGCTCCCGGATAATGCGACTGGGCAAGCAGCAGAGGATGGCCCAAAGACTTGGGCCCCAACACCCATATGGAAGACCCAGAAGCTCCTGGTTTTGGGTCAGCCCAGCTCTGGCCCCTGGGGCCATTTGAGGAGACCAGCAGAAGGAAGATCTCTCTCATTCTGTCTCTCCCTCTCTCTAATTTTGCCTTCCAAATAAATAGAATACATCTTTATAAAAAATGTTCTAAGAATTGGTATCAGGGCTTGAACCAAGGCCTCTTCGATTATATGCTCTTTGCCGTGGCGTACCCTGGGGGAAGCAGGATCGAGGGGTCTGGGGAGGGGGTCCCAGGGGAAATTGGTTTGAGCCATGAGCCACGGCGATGGGAACGCACCGGGCCTGGGGCTCCGGGAAGACGTCCTCATGGATCTGCATCATAAGGTCACCCCCAGGCACAAACTCAGTCACAAAGCAGGCGTGGCTGGAGGTCTGGAAGCAGGCGAGGAGCGAGAGCAGGAAGGGGTGCCCGGCACGGCCCACGGCTTGCAGGATCCGCTTCTCACAGTACAGGCTGCAGGAAAAGGCGCAGGTCGCAGAGAGACGGACACTCTCAGGCTGGGCCCTGCCTCTCATGTGACAGCCCCGGCTCCCAGGCTGTCAGGCAGGCCAAGGACGGGCTTCTGTGTACTGAAGCACAAGGGGTTAATGGGCCTGCTTAGCTACCAGTACCCCACTTCAGGACCAGAGAGAGTGGGAAGAGGGGTGTCCTGCCAAAAGGCACAGAGCTCACAATTACAGCCACCAGAAACGGGAGCCAGGAGCAGGGCTGGGGTGCCCACATGGAGTTCAGGCTGGTTCCTGGCTCCCTACACCCGTTTCCAGCTCACACACCCCAGAAGGCAGTGCTGACATATGTCACTCCTTCCCAGTCTCCTGCTTTGGTAGTTTCATAGCCCAGTCTGTAGGATGAGCCAGCAGACGGAGTGCAATCTAACACACACACACACTGGAGGTGCCACCAGCTCGTCGGCTGGGTGTCAGCGGCCCAGGTGCCCATTGGCCCACCACACACCTGTCAATCTCATCACGGTTCAGCACCTCCTGCTTCTTCAGTGCCTTGATGGCGTAGTACTTCCCTGTGCCCTTGAACTGCACCAGGAGCACCTACAGGCCGTAGGGAGGTCAGGCTGCAGGTGGGCAGTGTGGAGAGCCTCCCCATTCGCACACAACACTCCCAGGGGTCACACACACAGGCCCTCCTGCAAACATGTAGGCCGTCCACCCCAACACTCACCTTCCCAAAGTGTCCCCGGCCCAGCACGGCCAGGCAGCGGAAGTCCTGGAGTCGGGGGGCCTTCCTGCAAGACAGAGGCCCCCCCAAGCCAGGGTCAAGAGCTTAGGGTCCTCCACGTCCAGCCCTGCCTATAGCTGGAGCCCAACACTGTCAGCTCTCCAGGTAACCCAGAGCGAGCTAATGCGGGGCCTAAGGGGTCAGCGCGAGATGGGGGCAGACAGACACATGCAGACGCTCGTACCCGGTGAGTGAGGCCGGCGGGGCTGCTGCCAGTCCAGGCCTGGGCTCCATGTGCGGGCGTTTGGTACGCTGTGAGACAGAGGGGCTCATAGCAGGGCTGGGCCACCCTCCTGCTCTCCCTCCAGGGCGGCCACTCCCAGTCCCAGCCCAGGCAGTCCCTGCGGAGACCATGTCTCCCCACCCCTCTCACCGGGGTCTCCTCGGGGGTCGGCTCCTGCGGCAGATAGAGGCGAGGGGGCTTGGGCGGGGGCCTCATCTCTTGTCCCAAGGGGCTCTTCTTGGGCGGGAAGTTACTGTGGGGTGGAGACATGTGGGCTTGAGGAGAAACAGGCAGGAGCAGGTGAAACAGCCAGCCTGAAGTAGATGGTGGGCAGACACCAAGCCACGCAGACGGAACAGAGGAGAGCCAGACCCTGGAGAAAGGTGGGTGCCACAAAGACACAGGTGGTCCCCAGCTTGGTGGCACCTACCTGGGGGAGGTGGGCTCTGGAGCCCCCCGCGGAGCTGTTGGAGTCTGAGGGCAGCCTTTGGGAGGGCTGATGGTGCTAGGTGAGCTACAGGGTGGCAGCAGGCTCATGACCAGGCGCCCCCAGGCCGCCATGCTGAGGTTCATCTGGGATGCCCTCAGGAAGTCCTGCCCTGGTGAAGGGGGTGCAGAATGGGGCTCAGTTGCTGTCACCCCTCCACAGAGTGCAACTTCCTCTATGTAAACCCCACCCCTCTGTATAAGCCCCACCTCCTTTGTGCAAGCCCCACCCCTTCCACACCTCTTCTTTTGGAGAAAATGCGTTTCTGTCTCTGCAGCCTGGGCCTCCTCTCAACCACAGGGTCACAGAAGGTCACCTGCAGGGCCAGGAGCAGGGCCAGTGACCGTCCCCATGGGCCCACCATCCCTCCCCTGCCCTAGGACCCCGGCTTGTGCCTCTAGAGATGGCATCCCTATCCTCACTGACTCAGACCCAGGCCCCAGGTCACACACAGGGAAGGACAGAGATGGGACACGGATATCCAGGAGATGTCCCCTCTGCGCCCCCGCTCCTCTGGCTGGACCTGGCTTCCCACAGCTCATCCCGTCCACAGCCCTTCTGGTCCCCAGGAGCCGGTCAGGGTGGTGGGTACCTGGAGGAATAGGTGCCCCTGTGGCAACAGGCTGACAGACAGCTCGTGACAGGTGTTGTCCAAGAAGTCCTCGAGCCTCAGGAAGGCCACACCACACAGCTGCCGCCAGTCCCGCCAGCGCACACCGACCTCCAGCTCACGGGCCTGGGGCAGGGAGGCCAGGCTGAAGAAGGGTGGGGCAGGGCACAGCAGGTGCACTGACCCTGGCCACCCCAACCCCATGCCACCCCCACCAGGGCCAACGGCTACCCTCATGATCAGCCTTACACGCTCCAGGGTGGTGACAAAAGTCTGGTCCCAGGACTGCCTGGCCACCGGCCCCCAGCCCGTCTGGCCCACCACACGGTTGTCTACCTTCAGCACGGCCAGCACCTCGCCTGCAGGCCGGAGCCAGCATTCAGGGCAAGTTGGGAACAGAGGTCCCCACCTCTGCCCACTCACCACCTCGCCCCAACTCACTGGTCAGCCCGCCTCCACCCCGCGGCTGCCTGGCCCGGGCCCACAGCCAGCTCTCGGAGGGACTGCTGGCCAGTGCAGCCATCGGAGAACGCCCAGGCACAGTGGTCAGCAGCTGCTCACAGCCCAGCAGGCGGACGTGCAAGGTCCCTGGGGGAGAATATGGGGAGGGTATGTCATGTGCTTTTTTGCCATTGTGCCCCAACCCTTGAGCTCCTGACCCCAGGGAGACCACACCTTGCAGGACGTGGCTGTCCAAGCTCCTTCCTGAGGCCCTGGCCAGCTGTACCGCAAGGGGCAGGGGAAATCTTGGGTGGGCAGTGAGAGGCCATACTGTGGCATGCCTCGGGCACCATTCATTCCTTCATGCCCCAAGGCCAAGCAAGAGTGTTTCCCTGGCCCTGAAAGTTCTCCCACCAGCTCGGCACGTGCCAGGCCTTCCCCAGGGCTCAGTGCAGGAGACTCTGGCCTGTTCTCTACACAAGGAGAGCTCTCAGCCTGCACTGCTTACAATTCAATCTTAGTTCAGGGTAAGAAAGAACATTCCAGGGCCCTACAGGGGAAGCCACAGTCTAGGACATCCGTATGTGGCACTTAGCCACTCAGGGTCCAAGACTGACAGTATCTGCCACACACAGGGCAAACCAAGTCATTTCTGGCTCCTGGTTTCAGCTTGCCCAGCCCAAGTAGTTGTGGCTGCTGGGAGAATGAATCAGCAGATGGAAGATTTTTCTCTGTCTCTCCCTCTCTAACTTCCAAGTAATTAAATCAATTAGGGCCAGCTCCACATGTAGCAGGTTAAACCGCTGATCATGGCCAGCATCCCATAGGGGTGCCAATTTGAGTTCTGACAGCTTCACTTGTAATGTGTCTGGGAAGGCAGTGGAGGGTGGCCCAAAGCCTTGGGTCCCAGCACCCATGTGAGAAGCCGGGAACAAGCTGCTGGTTTTGGATCAGCCTAGCCATCAGGGCTCTTTTGGGAAGTAAGCCTGCGGGAGGAAGACACTCTCCTTCTCTCTGCCTTTCCTGAGGACATGAAAACAATACATGATTTTGAAGATGACAGCAGCTATCCCACACCCATCGAGTGCTGTGTCACTTGGGGAGGTGGGTCTTGTCATCACTATTTAACAGGTGGGTAAACTGAGGCATGGAGAGGCCTCAGTGACCCAGGATCCTACAGTAAGGGGGGGGGGGGGACAGAATTGGAATTCTTCCTTAATACTCCTCTCCACCATCCTGCAGGGGCCTCCCCCAAAAGGGGAAGAGAACCCCACACTCCACAGCAGCGGGGGGGGTGGGGGTATGTGGAAGTGGGAGCAGGGGCTCCTGGCTACCTGTCAGGGCAGTGGGCTTCACGAGCGCCCCTGAAGGCCGGGGGTTCCCAGGCCCCACAGCCTGCAGCTCCCGGGCCAGGTGGCTGCGCAGAGCATGGGCCGGGGGCAGGCCTTCCAGCAGCTGCTCCAAGGCCAGCCGCAACAGGTCCAGTTTCTGGCAGGACTCCTGGAGCTCGGCCTGGGCCTGCAGCCGAGACACAGGCGGGGGTCAGGGGGTGCATGCTGTGGGGCACGATGGTCTGGGCCAACCACCCCCACCTGAGCAGTCCCCCCCTCCCACAGCGTGCTTCCTCTTCACTTCCCCACAGCCACCTGGGGGCAGCCTGTCTGGCACAACCCAGGGAGCAGCCCGCAGCATCCGACCTCAGCCAGGGCCTTGCGGTCCTGTGTCTTCCGGCCATCTAGCAGCTTCACGACGTTCTTGGCGCCCTCGGCCACGGCCGCCTCAATGTGCAGTCGGTGCTGCAGCTCTTCTGCCAGCAGCTCAGGGCCTGGGGGAGCAGGTCACCCTCAGCCTCTCGCCCTACACTGTCCTCCACTCCCTGCCACCCTGCGAGGCCTCACCTGGCTCAGGGGACCCGCTGGCCTCCAGGCTGCTGATCTTCATGCGTAGCAGGGCCACCTTCAGCTGGCTGTCGCGTAGCATCTGCTGGGCTGCGGCCAGGAGCTTCCTCTCCTACAGGGACATAACCCGGGCCCGTGAGGCCAGGGCTGGGCCCGAGCCAACTCCACCCTGCCGGCATCAAAGCCGGGCACCCATCCTCCATAGCAAGGTCAAGCTACAAGGCAAGGGTGGAGGGCAGAGCCCCCTCCATCAGGGCAGCAAGGGCTGACATCAGGCCACCCCGTCCCATCAGGGCTGGAGCCGAGCTTAGCTTCATCTGCCATCAGGACCAGGGCTAGCTTCTTGCATCAATTCAGGACTGGAGTTAGAGCTTCTACCCATTCGCTCAGAGCCAAGACTGACTCGCCCATCAGACAGGACTGGGATCGAGACCAGCACTGGGTCTCCTCTACCAGACCATGGCCGAGGGCGCCTCCCACCCCCTCTCCATGCCTGTTTGGACCTGAGTCTGTGTCTCCTCCGGCAGATGAAGGACTAGGATGGCAGGTTGACCCACCGGAGGTCAGCAGTTGGCATACACATCCCGGTCATGCCATCCCCTAGCCCCTGGGAGGGGACCAAGCAAGGGGGCCCTCACCTTTGGGGTGCCACTGGCGCATGTGTGTGTCATATTCTCCGCCCCTTGCTTCACCTTCAGTTCCACCTGCAGCTGCCTCCGCAGGGCTTCCAGGTGCCGGGCCCTCGGCTGCTCGGCCCAAGGCCAGGGTCCCGAGGACACAGGCTCTAGAACACGGGGAGGGTGAAGCACGTGGACCTGCCTGTTCCCTGGGGCCTGCAGAGTCCTGTCCGCTCCACCCCATGGACCTGGGCAGACAGCAGGGGCTGTGGAAAGAGGACAGGAGTAACCCAATTCCCCACTCACCGGCTGGGCCAGGCACAGGCGCGGGCAGCGGGATGCGAGCGTGAAGGTCTCGCAGCTGGCCATGCAGCTGCTCTAGGCGGCGGTTGGAGGCCCGCAGCAGCTGCTGCACGTGGCCCAGGTGGCGGCGGTCGGTGGCCACACGCCGCAGGTTCTCCATGCCCTCCTTGATCTTCAGCTCCTTCTGGATGGCCCGTCGGAGGGCCTCCTTCTCCTCCTCCAGGGGCTGCGGGCCGGAGCTAGTTGGCTGCAGGGCAGAGAGGAAGAGCCGGCCGGGCGGCCCTGTGTGGGTGGAGGTCCGGGACCCACAGATACACCTGAGGCATGGGCACATCTGTGCTATTGGAGCACTCAACCCTGGGCCACTCCCCAAGCCCAAATGCCTGCCCTGCAGCACTGAGAAAAGCAGGTGGGAAAAAACTGCTAAGATGGCACAGGGCTTCCTGGGTGCCAGCTCATATTCTGGGCACAGAGGGGACTTCAGGAGGTTCGCAGAAGAGTAGAATTAAAAGTTTAGGACTCGGGCCCGGCGCGGTGGCGCAAGTGTTTAAGGTCCTCGCTTTGCACGCCCAGGATCCCATATGGGCACTGGTTCTATCCCGGTAGCCCTGCTTCCCATCCAGCTCCCTGCCTGTGGCCTGGGAAAGCAGTCGAGGACGGCCCAAAGCTTTGGGATCCTGCACCCGCGTGGGAAACCCGGAAGATGCTCCTGGCTTCGGATCGGCATAGTATTGGCCGTTGCGCTCACTTGGGGATGAATCATCGGAGGGAACATCTTCCTCTCTGTCTCTCCTCTCTGTATATCCGCCTTTCCAATGAAAAAAATAATAAATAAAAATATAATAATAATAATAAAAAAGTTTAGGACTCAGCCTTGGTGCCACAGCAAGTTAAGCTTCTGCCTGTGGTATCAGTATCCCATATCAGTGTTAGTTTGAGTCCTGGGGCTGTTCCTCTTCCAATCCAGCTCCCTGCTGATGTGCCTGGGAAAGCAGTAGCGGATACTCAAGTGACAATTAGGTCACTACACCCATATGGGGAGACCTGGAGAAAGCTACTGGCTCTCTGCTCACTCCCTCCCACCACTGCAGCAGTTTGGGGATAAGCCAACAGATGGAAGGAAGATCTCTGTCTCTCCCTCTCTCCCTACCTTTCAAATAAATGAATCTTTTTTTTTTTTTTTTTAGTTTAGTTTTTACTGGAAAGTCAGACACACAGAGGAGGAGAGACAGAGAGGAAGATGTTCCCTCCGATGATTCACTCCCCAAGTGACTGCCACGGCCAGAGCTGAGTCAATCCAAAGCCAGGAGCCTAGCGTTTCTTCCGGGTCTCCCACACGGGCGCAGGGTCCCAAGGCTTTGGGCTGTCCTCGACTGCCTTCCCAGGCCACAAGCAGGGAGCTGGATGGGAAGCGGGACTGCCGGGATAGAACCAGCGCCCATATGGGATCCTGGTGCGTGCAAGACCAGGACTTAAGCCACTAGACTACCACACCAGGCCCAAATAAATGAATCTTTAAAACAAAACCTTTTTTTTTTCTTATTTTACTTGAAAGTCAGAATTACAGTGAGTGAGAGGGAAAGAGATCTTTCACGTGCTGGTTCACTCCCCAGATGGCTGTGAACAGCCAGAACTAGGCTGATCCCAAGCCAGCAGCCTGGAGCTTCTTGCAGGTCTCCCACTTGGGCGCAGAGGCCCACATCCCCACTGCCTGAGAGCCTGCGCTGGCAGGAAGCTGGAGCTGGCACTGAAGCCAGGCTATGAGACGTGGCCATCCCCACCCATTTGCTGGCCCAAACACCCACCACCCCCTTGCCTGGGTCTTAACATTTTCTTAAGAACTCTCTCTGAAGACCCCCATGTAGTGGCTCATCACTCCTTGCACAGTGGGCTGGCAGAGACAAGCTGTCCTGTTGTCATGTTGCAGACAGAAAGGGGTTCAGCCACCCGTCCAACACCACACACAGGGAAGGGGCCCCACCTCGTCCGGGCCTTATTTCTGGACCTCACAATGTGGAATCTGCAAGCCATAGAACACCGCACAGGAGGGACCTGTCCCAAGCCGCGGGGCGAAGGCAGCCAGGCGGGACGAACAAGAGGCCAGGACTGCCTCCAGACAGAGCAGGAAGGTCGGTGGGTGGCACGGCAAGGGGACTGGGCCCTCTGGGGCAGAGCTCCCTGGCTTGCTCCTCATCGGCCTGGAAAAGGCAGTGCCCACACCGCCCTCCATCAGGGTGGCCCATGTTGCCCCACCCCCTGCCCACCTAAAGGGACCCTGGCACGGAGCCGACTGACCTCACTGCCCTCCATCCCTGGAGTCCGGCGGCAGGGACCTCCCCCAGCTCCTGCTCCAGCCCTCCGCCTCCTCAGACTCAGGGGGCGAGGGCGAGGCTCAGGAAATCCTCTGACCAGCCCAGGCAGGAGGGCCGGGCCAGAAGGCCCAACAAACAAAGGGCCCTTGGAGCTAGGGCCCTGCCGGACGCCGGGGTCCTGAGTCACCAGCAGCCGCCGCCGCTGCCGCTCAGGGCGGAGACTGGAAGGAAATCGGAAAATGTGTCCAGGCTGCGTCTGGAATCGGCAGCGGGAGGAAGGGCTGGCAGGGGTCCGGCCCACCTGCAGGAGACCCCGGTGACTGCGGCGGCTCTGGGGGCAGCCTAGCAGCCCCTGGCGACCACTAGGACCCCTCTGCACTGAACACAGCCCCGGGCTGGAACCCACCAAGTTTGACTCCTCTTCACCTAACCACCCTGGACTAGGACACCCCCCTCTCTCCCTCCTCCAGGGACCTGGGCAGCACACTGGGCACCTGGCCGCAGCCCTGTGCGGTTGGGCAGGCTGTTGTCCTGCGGGGGCTAGGTCCCTGATCGCTCGCTCACTTGCTCGCTCTCTTTCACACACTCCAGGTGCTCGTGGGTCCCCCGTACGCACGCACACCTTCTTCCGCCACGTGCCAGCTGGCACAACCCGGTCATCGCCCTGCGCGCTTTCACCGGCTTTGGGGTCCCCCATGCAGACACACCAATTCCGGGGCATGCGGGGCGGGGCGGCCACACGGCGCAGGAGACGCGCTCCCCGCTGGCCCTCCGGCGACTCTGAGTCACCTGAAGACGATCCGAGCTGGGATTCAGGTCGGCCCTGCAAAGCTGCCTGGGGCCGCTCGGCCAGGAGGGCGCCCCGGTTTAGAGGGCGGCGCTGGAGCCGTTTAGGGGCGCACCCTCCCCCCCGGGCCCCGCGTGCCATTCACCTGCCGCGGCGCCCCCTCCTCCATGGCGCCGCTCCTACTCGCAGCGCCCCTCCTCTCGTCTCCGCCAGTCTTTCGGGTTCCGGAAGCCCCGGCCCCTCCGCCTGGACTTTTCAAACTTGAAACTTCCCGGGAAGCGGCCAGCGCGAATGCAGGATCGGGCGCCCCCTCCCGAGCCCCGCTGGTCGCCCGGCGCCTGGAGGACTAGCGCCGCCCCTCGGCCGAATTGGCCTCCCCACCACCCCTTGCCGGCTCCGCCCTTGCGGCCGAGATTCCGCGGGATTCTAGACCTGCACGCTGCGGAGCTGCGGTTCACACGCGCCCCGGGACACTGACCCGGCCCCCCGAGAGGCATTTCGCGAACGCGGGGACTCCGGCTTCGGCCGGCCGCGCGCCCTGAGGGGCCGGTGGCAGAGGGAGCACAGCCTCCCCTGGCGGCTGCTCAGCGCAGCGAGTGCGCACCGAGGCTGTGACCGCCTCTGGCTGCCCTGCCGAGTCCCCTCAGGCTCGAAGCCTGGAATGTAAGATGAGCTAGTGATCGGCTCACACGGAGGTAATGGCAAATGTGAGGGCAGACACTGGTCCCCTGGCCCAAGCACCTGCCTGGGGGCCTCTACCTCCACTTCCGTGCTCTCACCTCTAACCCCATTCACACCTTGTGGGAGGAAAAATAAAAGTACCCCAAATAAAGTTGACCTGGGAGGTGTGCCGTCTAATGCGGCTGGTTTGGACGGACAAGGCATGCCCAGACACCATCGGCAGCAGCATGTGGCAGTCACACCTGTCAGTATTTTTGCTTCTTTTTGTTAGGATACATTTATTGATTTAAAAGGCAGAGCGAGGTCCTCCATCTGCTGGGTCACTCCGCTAACAGCCACCACAGCCAGAGTAGGGCCAGGCAAAGCCAGCAGCCTGGAACTCCACCACCGGGGTCTCTCCTAGGATTGGCAGGAACCCATATTGAGTTGTCAACCACAGAGCCGCCAGGACTGACCAGCGCCATAACCCAGTGGACTACAACTCTGGCCCCATGTCCACTTTTGAGCGTTAGATACAAAAATCAGTACTAGACACACAGTAGGCTTGTTTTATTTCATTATTTTTATTGGAAATAAAACGTTGTAAAGGAGGCATAAAGTTCTTCCACGTGTCAATCCGTTCCTCAAGTGGCTGTGACAGCTGGACCTGAGCCAGTCCGAAGCCAGGAGCCAGAAGACTCCGCTAGGTCTCCCACACAGGTGCGGGGTCCCAGGGTTTGGGTCATCCTCCACCGCCTTCTCGGACCACAGGAAGGGAGCTTGATGGGAAGCACTTGGCCCATCAGCCACATGGGAAAACTGAACAGAGCTGCTGCCTCTGGCTTTGCCAAGGCCCACTCCTGCCCTGGCTGGTCCTTGTGAACTAGTGGACTAGTGGATAGATCCGTCCGACTTATAAGTGAAAAGAGATTTTTTTTTTCTTTAAAGGCCATTTTGTTCTCTTGAGACAACTGAAACAGCTGCTCAGTCGTGACTTCAGGAAATCCTGAGAAATCTTTATGCTTCATAGAACTTTATTTTTTAAAACTGTTTTTTAAAAGATTTATTTTTATTTGAAAGTCTTATATACAGTGATGAGAGACAGAGGAAGACCTTTCCTCCAATGATTCAGTCCCCAAGCAGCCACAACGGCCAGAGCTGAGCCGATGTGAGGCCAGGGGCCAGGAGCTTCTTCTGGGTCTCCCATGCAGGTGCAGGGTCCCAAGGCTTTGGGCCGTCCTCGACTGCTTTCCCAGGCCACAAGCAGGGAGCTGGATGGGAAGCAGGGCCGCAGAGATTAGAGCTGTGCCCATATGGGATCCGGGTGCATGCAAGGGGAGGACTTTAGCCACTAGGTTACCACACGGGGCCTTAAAACTACCTTTAGAAATGTATTCACTTTTATTGCAAAGTCAGGTTTACAGAGAGATGGAGAAAGATCTTCCATCTGTTGTCTCACTCCCCAAGTTGCCACAACAGCTGGAGCTGATCTGAAGCCAGGATACTGGCTTTGGGCCATTTTCTACTGCTTATCAGGCCACAAGCAGGCAGTTAGAATCAGGGCCCACATGGGATCCTAGAACATGTAAGGCAAAAGACTTTAGCCACTAGGCTATTGCACAGGGTCCAGAACTGAATTTTTTCTAATAAAGATTTCATAAGCAAAAGCTAATCAGAGGTAGAAATGCCTTCTTGGACCAAGTGAAGCCCTGCAATTGGCTGTTGTGACGCAGTGAGATTTCCCACAGCCTGAAATCCCCAAAATTCACAGATCCAAAACCTCATGTGCCCTTCAGGAGCCGTGCAGAAAGGGCCGTTGGCCAGACAGCCCTCTAACGTAGAGAATCAAGTGTTCAAAACTACTGAGCTCCAAGTCACACTCGCCCCAAGGATGGTTGGACAGCATTGCTTTGAGACTTTGAACTTGATGCTAAGGACACCTTGCCAGCTAGGGTCCTGTTTTCAAATTCCTCCTGGGGAGTCCGATGTAGTAGTCTAGTGGTTAAAGCCCATGCCTCGAAGGTACCAGGATCCTGTTCAGGTGCTGGTCCACTTCCCGAAAGGGCTCCTTACCTGTGGTCTGGGAAGGCAGTCAAGGAAGGCCCAAAGCCTTGGGATCCTGCTCCATGTGGGAGATCCAGAAGCTCCTAGTCAGCTCAGCTTGGGCTGTTGTGGCCATTTGGGGAATGAATCCATGGATGCAAGCCCTCTCCTCTCCATAAAATCTGATCTGCTTTTCCAAAATAAAGTTGCCATCTTGCTCGCAGCCTCGCTTCTATGTGAAGGGCAAGCAGACCTAAGTAATTTTCTGAAAGCCAAGGCTTAGCCACGTTACTCCCCACAGCACCTTTGGGCTCATCTGCCTCCAAGGGGAACAAAATCTCCAGTACCAATGCTGTGTTGAACCGAAGCCAGGATCCAGGAATTTCTTCCGGGTCTCCCACACAGGTGCAGGTTCCCAAAGCTTTGGGCCATCCTTGACTGCTTTCCCAGGCCACAAACAGGGAGCTGGATGGGAAGTGGAGCTGCTGGGATTAGAACCAGTGCCCATGTGGGACCCTGGGGGCGTTCAAGACAAGGACTTAAGCTGCTAGGCCACACCGCCAGGCCCCCCTGAAGCTTTCTATTGCTTTATTTTAAACTTTTTATTGGAAACTCCTATGCAGAGAGGAGACAGAGTTAAGCTGAGTTGATTGATTCACTCCCCAAGCTGCCACAATGGCTGGAAATGTGCCAATCTTATGCCAGGAGCTTCCTCCAGGTATCCCACATGGGTGCAGAGGGTCCCAAAGCCTTAGGCCATCCTTGACCGCTTTCCCAAGCCAGAAGCAGGGTTGCTGGACAGACCCATGCAGATATAGGAATCCTGATGAGTGCGAGGAAAGGACTTTAGCCCCTAGGCTACAGTGCCAGGATTCTTCCTCAAGC
Source organism: Ochotona curzoniae (assembly GCF_017591425.1). Lineage (NCBI taxonomy): Eukaryota > Metazoa > Chordata > Mammalia > Lagomorpha > Ochotonidae > Ochotona > Ochotona curzoniae. The sequence continues at coordinate 4,844,764 of NW_024467106.1, forward strand.
TCTCTTCACAAGCCAATGTTGTAGGATGGTGGGTAAAGCTGCCTCACCAGTTTCAGCAGCAACAGCTGCACTTTACCCCAAATATACCTAGAAATGCAGGTGGTAGTCACAATGCCTGGGTCCCAGTGCCCATCTGAGACTCGGATGCCCCTTGCTCTGCCAGAGCAGCCCAATGAAGGAACAGATAGATGACCTGCCTCTTCATTTCAAATAATTAAGGTCTTTCCAACTATGCTTTTTCTATGGCAACTTTACACTCCAAATGAAATGTCTACGAACTTCATACTGAAAATGCATACTCTAAATGTAGAAGAGATTTATCTACAAAATGAGCAGCAATGGCCCATCCATGAAGATGCCCAATGTGTGTCAACACACCTGGGCGTAACCACCCACAGGCAAGGGTTCTACCTGGCCTAACGAAACACCACAAAACTCTGGGATTACCCGGAGCGCCCAGTGGTCACCCCAGATGGCAGCTGTTACAGCATCATAAAGCCTATGCAAGAATGCGCAGGGTTGGCCTGCCTCCAGGAACATGCAGCGAACCCCGAAACCCCCAACCCACTCTGCCTGTTGCACCAAGCGCCTATGCCTGTGGACCACAGGTGGCAACATCTCAGACTTGGCTTTGGAGGACGACCAGGTGTGTTCCACGGGGCAGCAGGCAGCACCTCTGAAATTCAAGTCAACACACCCTGAACAAGCTGAGCAACCTGGCAACCCTGGACAAGGCACAACCAACGTATTTCAGGTAGGTACAAATACACAGATCCAAATCACCTTCCTCAATCCAGTGACCAAGAGCACCCCCAGGAGTGTGGATCAAAACATCCAGAACAGAGACGGTCCAGCCTGACCTCCATGCTGCAAGCCCAACTCCAGTGACCCCAACTGCATCTAGCCTGAGAAAAGCATCCGATCCTTCGTGTACACATTTAGTTTTATTGTAACAAAGCAACTTGTACACTTTTTAACGGTTTAAAACTGAGCGTCTTTTCTTTTCCAGTGGAACAAAAAGAAAATTTAAAAATAAACAGGAACAAAATTACAATAGAGAATGTCAATTCCAAATAAGATCCTACAGGTTCTGCCGATTCTCCCATCGAGTGGCCGGGCTCAGTCATCATTAGGAGAGAAGTTTATTTTTTTTTAAAGTGTCACCTTAGACTGCAAGGATGTCTGTTAAACATGACAATGAAACATGCCAAGGGAGAAGCCGTGTTGTCAGAATGCCCACGGAACCCACCCAAACATCTCAAACCCACCCTTCGCTGACCTTCTAGAACCCCATTTTTTTAAGTTTTTTTTCTTTTTTTAAACAAGAGAAAGTAGACAGGTACATGTTGGTAAATGCTGTCCATATTCACATAGAGACACAGTGTAATCTCTGAGCCCGATATACAGAAAGGAGGGAAAAGCTAGAATTCTATGCACGACTACACAGGGGCCAGCAGCCGCCAGCTCCCGGCCGAGCCCGGGGAGCAGGAGGTTCGATTTTCCCACAGAGAACGGTGGTGTTGATTCCAAACAGTTTGTGGAGACAAGAGGGGGTGAAAATGAAATTTGGAACAGAAAGGGGCAAGAGATTCTTTTCCCACTGTATTCTGCATCAGGTATTAACCCACAATAAAGGTGATAACCACGGAGTAGAGAAAAGAGACCTCAAAAACAGGGAGACTGAGCGAGCACAAGAGGGAAAAAATAAGACAGCAACTTGCTCCCAGGGACTGGAGAAATTTAAAAAAAAAAAAAAAAAGACACACAGAAAAGGTTGGAATCCATCAGTGTTTCAGTCATCTTCGCCTTCATCCTCCTGAAAGAGAAAGTGAGAGTTAATTTCCAGGGTTAATTTTCCAAGGTCACTTTAAACTTTCGCATGAACAGACTCCCACAGAGCAGAATGGCAACTGGCACAAGGAGAGTTCAATTTTCCCTCCACCCACAGGGTCAGCCACGCTGCCGCCTTGGACCCACCACTGACCTAACCAAACCGCTGGGCCCATTTCTTACCAAACCATTTCAAAAACAAATTTTTAAAATTTTTTAGCTTGTAAAACTATGGAGCTCTCAAGATAGCTTACAATTCCACCACTTTCTAGATAAGGTCAGAGAGGCAATGCTAGTGAAATCACCAGTATATTGAACTTGACACTTAACAAGCAGTTCTTGATTCTTAAAGTCATTTTCCTTTGCAAACCCCACCACAATTAACCAAGAATTGACAAAGTGCAATAAAAATCGTGAATTTCTCAAATTTTTTTTTACCTCTCCTTCTTCCCCTTCATCATCATCATCATCTTCCTCGCCCTCATCCTCATCGCCTTCCTCGTCGATGTCTTCCAATCCTTCTTCTTCTTCGTCATCGTCATCATCTTCCTCTCCTTCCCCCTCCTCATCATCCATATCTGGAACCAGGTAGTACTGCAGCGGGTTGGGCCAGATGTCGTCCTTGATGACCTCGCCCAGCTCGTCGGCGCCGGCGTCCGAGTGGTCGGTGAACCAGGTGAAGAAGCTCTCGGGCTCCTCGTGCTGCCGCTTCCTGCTGGCTTTGTTCTGTGTCTGACTCGACCGCTTCGTCAAGTCCTGAGTTAAAATGCAAGCAACTTTTAACAAGCTCTTTAGAACATATCCCCACAATTAAGAGATTTTACCTCCCAAGAAGATATTCACCACTACAGTAGTATTTGCAGTTACTAAAAGCAACTATAAAGTAGCAACTATAAAACACACACGGAGAAAGTTGCAGTAGTCCCGCTAAGTTACAGCTAAACCTTTCAATACAACTAGCTCCCGCTTAACAAACCACTGGGCAGAAGGCGTTCTACCCCACTATATGCACACAAAAATTTACAAGGCTTTGGAAGACAGTGAGACATTTGGTAAGCTCAATCACTAGTGCAGAAACAAAAAGGTCGTATTTCAAGTGTCAAGCCTGCCCTAAGCTCGCAGCTTCCCTACGTGGATGAGCACGGCTTGCTCCAGCTTACCTTTCCGGATTTCCATTTGATCTCAGTGGACTTTGAGGAAGGATCCCCACTCTCGTTCAGATGGAATTCTTTGGAGAGAACTTTATTTTCAAAGTAAGGGTTTTCATCAAAATACTGAAACAAATGGTTCAAATGGCAGCAATGAGTGCAACCAGGTCTTCACCAGCTTAACCCCCACACCGGTGACTCGATCAGAGATACTTACAAAATCTATTCTGTAACCTGATTTAATATCTTCAAACTCTGTCACTTCGACTCTGGTGAGATAATGCAGTGCCTCCTCATCCTCTTCCCCCAGCAGTGCAGACACTAGAGCAGCAACGGCGCAGGTCAGCAGACGTTAACAGGCAAGCACGCCACTGCACTGGCCCCTTACTGAGCAGCGGCTAAATACAGCCAACCTGCTCAGTGTCAGCACAGTCACCACCTCAACCAGCAACCCCAAGGACCCCCGATGGAGTCCCTCTGAAAGCCCAAGGGCCACCTTGGGCAGTGTTGTCCATGCCCCCTCAAGGGCAGTGCTGCCTCCCCAGGGCTCGCCATGCTCTGACCACAAGCTGAACCTACCTTGTGGATGGTTGACAAATGTTGTTACCCAAAAATTTGGGATTTTGGCGATCAATTCTGACCTCTTCTGAAAAAACGGTTGGCGGAGTTTGTTATACTTCTGTTCTACTTTTAAAATCTCCTCGCTGGCTTGTTCATTAAGTCTGAAGCAAATGACATTGACAGTACTTAGCAAACCCAAGATGTGGTGAGAACACAGTAATATTTAGTCAGGCTATCCATCCACCCTGTCCCAGAGCTGACTGCTCAAGACCCAAGTCAAGGCTGCGCGGGCAGTGGCACCCACACTCCAACCAGCCACCTGCCAATATTTCCAGGCAAATTTCAACTGTTTCCCCCAATAGCTGTGCCCAACATTCATTCATTAAGTAGCAAAGTCTTAAGACCAAGCAGGAGCAGCGCTGAAGCCACCACTCAACCCTTCCACCTGCCCGTGATGCAGACTACCCGGAACCTTGAAAAGGACAGCCATTCTCAGCAGGGTCAGTGTGGCACCTGAAGTGCACAAAGCACCACAGAAACACACTGGTTCTGCAGAGTCCTGCCAGCACAGCCCGGCTGCCCCCGGCCAGCCACAGCAAGCCTCCCAGCCAACTTCTCCCTTAAAAGGTTACCTGTCTATTTCATTCTGTACTTCATCGATATGTTCAATTGCTTCTTGTTGTTCTTTTTCTGCAAAAAAGAGCAGCAGAGAACTCAGTACCGACCACAGGAGTTTTCCGGCTGGCCGTCCCAGCGAGATGCTCAGACGGAACTGAGGTCTTTGCCACAAGGCGTGCTCGCTCTCCACGTGTTCCCGCCAGGGCCGGCACACCACTTCACTACAGACCGCTCACACCAAGCCGCCCGCCTGCTGCCCCCAGAAAACACTGGCGTCACCTTGGCCAGGAGTTTGTTACGGAAGTAAACTCTTGGAAGCCCCACGGGCGGCAATGACCGAGGCCCCTCGAACACAACCACAACGTGGGGAGCTCAACGCAGAGGCAGCACTGCGAGCCAGGGCGCAACCACCCGCCTCGAGCCCAAGCACATCCCCGAGTTGGACACTTCCTTCGTGGTCGCTTGCAGTATAGTCATCGAGATCCGCCCCCCAAGTCGGGGAGAGCCCGCGGAACCCCCACACTCCACCCTGACCTTCCTCACTCCTCCACCCAGCATTCAGACCCAGCGGGGTTCAGGGTACAGCCTCCGGCGGCCACCACCACCACGCGGCCGGGGGACGGGGCTGTGCTGTGTGTGCGTTCGGGCCTGGGGTCCCCTTTTGTCCGGCGAGCCCTAGCGAACCCCACCAAGCGGCGGACGGGGTCGTTTCCGGTGCCAAGCCCTCGGCACAGGCGCCCTTCCCGAAGCCCCCACCGGCCCACGTGCTCCCCGCCGCGCTCCCGCACCGGGGCCCCGGCTCGGCGGGCCGGGCCGGGGGCAGAGGGAGGGGAGCCCCGCGAGGCCCGGCCTCTGGGCGGGGATGCCGCGGCGGGCCGGGCGGGAAGGCGCGCGGGGCCCGGCGCGTCCGGCCGCACCATGTGGCGGCGGCGGCGGCCGGGAGCGAGGCATCATGGCGGAGTACAATAAAGAGAGGCGGGAGGGAGGAGGGGGAGGAGGAGGAGAGCGCGGGCGGGGGGAGAGGAAGGGGGGGTCCCCGGCCGCCCGCGCCCCGCAGGCCGCGGCGCCCCGCATCCCAGCCCGCCCCGCGCGGGGGGCGCCCCGCGCCCGGGCCCCCCGGCGCGCACACGCCCCGCGCGCTCCGCCCGCCCGCGCGCGCGCCCCGGGGCCCAGCCGGCGGCCTGCGGGGCCGGGCCGGGAGCCCGAAGATGGCGGCGCGGCCGGCCCCCGCCCGCCCGCCCGCCCGCCTCCGCCCGCGCTCACCTGAGGTCTCGTCGGCCCCGTCGTGGTTCGAGTTGAGCTCTTTTTTACTGACTTTGGCCGCCGGCGCCGACATGGTGCTGGCTCTCCGCGGTCGGGGAGGGGAGCGGGGAGGAGGGGGGGAAGAGAAGGGAAGGCGAGGGGGGCGGGCGGCTTCCTCCCTCACGCCACACGCGCGCTCGCTCTCCTCTCCCTCACACACACACAGACACGCGCGCGGGCGCTCGCTCGGTCCCGGCCGCCTCTCCTCCTCCTCCTCCGGGCGCTGCGCGCTCGCCCTCCCCCCTCGCGGCCTGGCGGCTCAGGCGGCGGCGTGCCGGGGCCCCCGCGGCCGGGGCTCTCCTGGCTCGCGCGGAACGGGCGGCCTCGGCTCCCTCCCTCGCGCTGCCCGAGCCGCCGCCGCCGCCTCCTTCTCCACCACCTCCTCCAACACCGCCGCCGCCGCCACCACCGCCACCGCCGCCACCAGCAAGCAGCACCTCCTCCTCCTCCTCACGGCGAGGGGCGGGCGGCAGGGCGCAGGCGCGCCAGGCCCCGCGCGCACGCCCCGCCCCCGGCCGGAGAGGCTCGCGCCGCCTCGCCATTGGCTGCGTCGCCCGCGGGGGAGGGGCGAGCGGGGGGGCGGAGCCTCGGCGCGGAGACACTGGGCCCGGGCGAAGAGGCGGGAGGAGGACGCGAGCGCGGCGACGTCCGGCGCCGGCCCCTCCCCCCGCGGCCAGCCCGGCCCGGGACATTGGCGCGCGGCGGCCCGGGGGGCGGGGCCTCGCTGCGCGGCGCGCGGGCGCCTCTGCCCCCCACCCCCCAGCCGAGCCGGCACCGTCACGTGGTGGCGGAGCGGCTTCCCTTCTCCACAGGCGGCGTGGGGCGCCCCGTGCGGGCAGGGGGAGTGCTGGCGGGACCCGCGCAGGCCTCGTGGTGGCCGCGCTTCACCATGAGGGAAGAGACCCCGCACGTCCTCTCACACACGCGCGCTCACGCTCAGGGACTCCTCCCTCTCCGAACGGCGCCGGGTTCTGTCACACTCGGGATGCCGGTCCCGCGCGACCTGAGCAGGGCCACTCTGGAGATCTCCCGTTCCCGTCTCCCAGCCCTGTCAGCCGTGGACGAGTCCGCGGGTTCGCCCCCGAGTGGAGGCCCTCCCGAGGGCAGCCTCCTCCATGTCGGGGGGCGCCTCGTGGGACCCGTGGGTGCTGATGTACCGCTCTGGAGGGAAGTCCTGCCGAAGTCGGGCCCACGCCAGAGGCCCCACATTGGCACCAGCGGGCGGGATTCGTAGGCCGCACGAAGTACGGATCAGGAAGGCCCGTTTTGGAGGCAAAGCCCACCCCAGGAACCAGAACTTGGGCGCAAATGGTGTCTCCCACGCGCGCATCGACGGGCGGGTGGAAAAGCGCATGACTGGCCGCAACTTTCTCCCAACTGGAAACCACCTGACCCTTCCGCCAATCAAACCTCTGTCCTTGAGCCCCACACCCGAGCTCTGGCAGGACACCTTTCTGAAACAAAGTTATTAAACCTGCTCTCTCACCATCAGCTCCGAAAGAAAAAAGGGGGGAGAAAAACCCAGCAACCCGGATGCGTAGAATTTGTGGACGTTAGTGAAGAAATACAACACTTTGTTCTCAGGAGACTGCACACCGCTGTGGGCCAGCTGCAAGCATTCTTCTTAGACCTTTCCAAAATACCAGATAGCCACTGCCACACACAGAACAAGATTTTAGAACCAGGCTTGCCAACGCCAAGGCCCTTGCCCTACAAGAATTGTTCACTTTTTCAACGTGACATGCAGTTTAAACAGTCCGTGCGACTTCATGATCCGGTCCAGGCCTACACACCAAACAATACTCGGCCTTCCCAAGAGGGAAATGAAACTGCAATTTTGTGCTGTTTTTCTTAAACGACTGGCCCCACACTCGCACCATTATTTCATGGGATGAAAACCGGGACTGAAAAACACCACGCGGAGGTCTACACATGAAGCCGGGTCCCATGACAGCCCCTGGCCACAGGGTCTGACCCACCTGCTCCCCAGCACCTACGGGGGGCCAGGCACCTCACAGCACAGGCGAGGCAGTGGGCTCCCGGGAGTGCGGGCGTGGCCGGGGCACCTGGGGACGGGGGCTTCACTGGCTCCCCCCGGCTGGCCTTCTCACGCGCAGCTCCTCCCCTCCCTTTCCCAGCTGCCCTTGCAGAGGGGCAGGCAGACGAGCAGGAAGAGGCCAGCTGACAGGGCCAGCTCAGCCCGGACGTGTGCCCACATGCCTCCGAGCCTCCTTGTTTCTGCTCTGGAAGTGGGGTATGCCTGCTGCACGCCGCTGGCAGAAGGCGCAGTGCCCACTGAGCTGCACGAACTATTACACGGGGTGGGGGGCTTGCTGAGTCTGCACCTCGTGTCAATCCTGTCCTGTAAAATGGAAGGAGGCCAGGCGGACTTGGCCCCCACTCCCTGCTTCTGGCACCTCAGGACTTCCCCGCCAAAACAGGCTTCCGTCCCAGGCACTGCCCACCCTGGAGTGTCCGCTGGACCAGAGGCTCTGGGACGCAGTGCAGACAACACCGAGACAAGGAAGCCCCCTCCAGTGCTGCACCCACAAGCAGGGCTGGCCCTTGCAGCGTGCCGCGGCCTCCTGCTCGCCTTCCCGCCTCACCCATCCAAACGTCCCCTCCCACCCCGCTCCCTCGCTACCAGGGACACCTGCTGGCCACCACCGTCAGCTTCGTGTCCAGCCCCCAGCACTTTTGCAAAAGAAAAAAAAAAAAAAAAAGCCCTTCTGACTTCCAAGCTGACAGGTCTGGAGATGAAACTGCCACTGGCCATGTTGGAACAAACGGCGAGGTGGCCAAAACAGAATAATTAAGAACCAGTAACCACACCTACAAAAGGGCGAGGTGGCTCCGGACACTGCCAGCTGGGCAGACGGGGCCTCGAAAAGGCTCAAGGGATAAAGAACTTCAAGGAAAGCTGGGGCTGGTCTCCCCAGAGCGAGGCGGGACAGGCACAGGGAGGGAGAATTAAAAAGGGCCTGGGCGGGCGCAATGGGCATCCGGGACTGAGAACAGACAGCCGAAGCCGAGGTGAGCAGTGGCTCCAGGAGCAGAGCCCCCAGGTGCGTGCAGTGGCAAGGTGAGCAAGACCAGGAAGCGCAGCGCCCACCAGGGTCCCGGGCGAGCCGTGTGAGGGCACTAGGGCTGCCGCGGGAGGGGGGCGCAGAGCCTAGAGCCGCCCCCGCCCCCAGCAAGCCGCAGGGGAACGGAGCGGCGGAGAGGCGCGTCGCACACGTGCTCGGGGTCTCCCAACCCTTCTGGCTTCTCCTTCCCCCTAGCCTAAGCCACTCACCCCCTCGCTTGAAACCCCGCAGGGAGCTTGGAGAGTCACGTCGCCGGGACTCGGAAAGAAACCAGCCGGCGTGATAGCGCGTAGAGCGTGGCTCGGATAACACACCTACCTCTCTCGGGCAGATCCTGAGAGGTTCCTGGATTCGCCGGCTTGGGGCCTGGGGCCGGTCTGGGCTTCTTCGTTTGAGGCTGCAACGAAGCTGGGCGTTTGGGGGCCATGGCTTCAAGGAACTTAGCCTCACCACCAAACGGGAAGGAAGAGAACTGGGACCTTCCCCCAGCGCCCCCCGGGCATTTAACCCGCGGGAACGGAGGGGGTATTTACATGACAGTGCGCCTCCAATCCCTCTCCCCCTCCCTCTCCACCCGCCCATCCTCCAATCAGCAGGAACTTCTTTGGCCTCTCCGGGGAGGGAAACTCTGGGCTTTGGAGGGTGGGATCAGGTCCTCCCTGCATCTGTTAGGTCCTTCCTGGAACCCATCCCAAGTGCTTTCAGCAGCCCTGCCCGCATCGGTAGTCTCCTCATCATTTCCTTAGGCGTCTAGATTTCAACTTGTGCTGTCGGCTTGTCCTCAGCCTAGAACGTTCCTCAGTCACCCCATCCCCCCATTCCCACCTCCAGCTACCTCCTTCCTCACCACCTCCTGGTCGCTGGATTCCCAAAGGGCAGGGGAGTGTTGGAAACAAGGTTTCCCGTTGGAGACTGACGGGGAGGAAGGAGAGGCGAGACGGTGGCCTTTGAAAAGACTTGGAGCAACCATTCTTCCATCACTTCTCTCAGAAAGGGTGGAGGGAATGTGTGGGTTAGGCTCACATTCCCAGTGCCTGGGGGGCCTGCCTGCCAGGAGCCCAGTGAGTTCACCACAGCGCTGAGAAGGCAGATTGGTCCAACCAGTGTGGAAAATTGTGCCAAGTAGGTATCCCAAAGCTGGGCACATGTGTGCCCACTCGGGTCCCCGTGCATTTTGACAACATCAGCAGAAATACAAAGGCTCCAGCCAGGATACCTGTGAGAAATGGGTGCGACAGAGGGCTTCCAGCAGCAAGGTCCGCCACAGCCAGCATCTGGAAGCACAGCTGAGGCTGGTCCTTGCAGAAACACCGCACACGGACGGTACGGTTGTCATTTCATCTGAAACTGCAAAGCTGCTTTCTCCCTTTAAAAATTCAGCAGGCGAAGCTCTGCCCAAGGGAGCAGTGTCACCGGGCAGGGCAACGGGGACCCTCCTGGGGTCCTGGTGGTGACCAAGAGGGTCTACACCCGCAGATTCGATTTATGTAGCCTGGAATGGTCAGGCCTGTCTTTTTTTTTGTATTTTTTTTTTCTTTCTTTTGTATTTATTTGAAAGACAGTGAGAAAGGGAAGAACTGAGACAGGCCGCAGACACACGCCACTGAACGCTCACTTTTGACATCATTTAATGTTGAAGTGACACAAGATACTGTTCATCTTTTTTTAAGATTTTTTTATTAAGATTTATTCTATTTTTGTTGGAAAATCAGACATACAGAGAAGAGGTGAGATAGAGGAAGATCTTCCATCCATTGATTCACTCCCCAAGTGACCACAATAGCCAGAGCTGAGTCAATCTGAAGCCAGCAGCCAGGAGCCTCCTCCTCCAGGTCGCCCATGCAGGTGCAGGATCCCAAGGCTTTGGGCCATCCTCAACTACTTTGCCAGGCCACAAGCAGGGAGCTGGATGGGAAGTGGAGCCGCCGAGATTAGAACCGGCTCCCATATGGGATCCTGGCATGTGCAAGGTGAGGACTTAAGCAAGCTGCTAGGCTACCACGCTGGGACCAATATGTTCATCTTTAGGAGACTCACAGTGACGCCTCAGTACTTGTATCCACTACCTAAGGATGCCATCAGGGAACTGCCGAGAGCCTGCCACTTGGGACAGTGTTAGTTCTTTGTGAAGGAAATCTTCCACAAATGTTCTCTGCTGGTTATTTTGAAATATGCATCTAAATAGCCTTACCCTAGCCCCCTCCAGTGCTGCAGAGCAGCAGCAGTGAGCTTTCCTACCCACATCCCCCGTGCCCTGGGCTGGCTTCCTTTCCTGCCTTGCCCCCAGATCTTTGCTTTTTCTAGCAGGAAAACAGACTAACAATTTTTAGATGAACTCATCTCTGGATTTTCAGAAGTTGGCAACTAATGAAACATCTTCCGAATGCACTTGGTAGACCAAGCAGAGCGTGTCAGCCGCGCGCTTTCTGCAATGACTGCTTCTTCTCCGTATGCTGTGCAGCGTTAATCATGTTTAATGACATAAACCTGGGACATAGATAGTGATAAACACACACACACACACACACACAGCAGTGCTCCCAGCCGGAAGCCAAGGCTGAGGACCTGGCATGGTCCCCTGCAGTTCCTCCATTCCTTGCCCAGTCCCCCGAGTTTCAAAGAGGGGCCAGTTGAGCCACCGGGGGGGTGGAGGGAATAGCTGAGTTCTCACCCACCGAGAAGCCTGTGTCTTGGGGTTCCCATCTGCATTGTGGGTAAGAGTGTCGCAGTGCCCTAGCAAGCTGGTGGTGCGGCAGCTGAAATGCTGTGTGGGAACACAGTATCCCATATCCAGGTACCCGGGTTCAAGCCCCACCTGGCTCTCAGCACAACAGGATCATTGCAGGTCGGTTTCTGAAACAGAAAGAGCTGAAAAGGGAGGAGCTCCAAAGACCTGTGTAAGGCACACACAAATGAGGGGCGCCCTCTGCCTTCCTCCTCCCCCAGCATCCCTGGGCTGGCAAAAGTGGGCTGGAGTGGGAGGAGGTGGCTTCCAGGACACGGTCAAGCCGTCGGAGCAGCTGTGCAAAGTACAGCAGCACACAGAAGCTCCCTTTGTAGGCATTCGCCCGGACAAGGCCACTTGGATGCCACGGTTTGCAGAAGTAGAAGGAAGCAACCTAAGGACTTCTTCAGGCTTCCAGGGACAAAGGCTGCGCGGCATCTTGGAACACTCCACAGTCATAAACCCAAAGCAGAGGCCAGAGTCAAGGGGAGTGAGACGGCAAAGTCCAGGGCTGCTGGTTGGTCTGTTACCAGATGTGGGAAAGGGGGCAGATAAAGGGACAGTCACTGGCCTGCCTGTGTGTGTGCCCGTCTCTGGGCGTGAGATTCCCCCGCAGGTCTTAAAGAAACAGATCTGCTGGATAGAAGCTACTGCAGAGCAGCAAGATTGGGTTGTTTTTTCCTCTTGGCTACACTATACGTTTTGATTTTTTTTTTTTTTTTAGATTTATTTCTATTGGAAAGTCAAATATACAGAGAGGAGAGACAGAGAGGAAGATCTTCCATCCAATGATTCACTCCCCAAGCAGCCGCAAGAACCGGTGCTGTGCCGATCTGAAGCCAGGAGCCAAGAAACTCCTCCAGATCTCCTACATGGGTGCAGGGTCCCAAGGCTTTGGGCCCGCCTTGACTGCTTTCCCAGGTCACAAGCAGGGAGCCGGATGGGAAGTGGGGCTACCGGAATTAGAATCAGTGCCCATATGGGATCCTGGCAGTTGCAAGGTAAGGACTTTGGCCACTAGGCTACCGTGCTGGGCCCTATTTCTATATTTTCATTTGATTTGAAGGACAGAAAGTTTGCCTGCTCATCTGCCAGATGCCCCTCACATCCTAGGCTAGCCCAGGTGGAAGCCAGGAGTCCCAGACTCAGTGTAGACCTCCCAAATGGGTGGCCCCAACCAAAATAGTAAGGCATTGTCTGCTGCCTTCCGGATTAACAACATGCTGGGTGGCGAGAGGAGCCAGAGTTCAAACCGTACACTCGGTCATGGGGTGCAGATGTTGAAAATGGCTCCCAGGCTGCTGCACAGGACCCCTTTCTCTGCTGTAAATACACCATGTGAACAGACACAAGAGGTGAGGTAGTCTTCATTTCACTCCATGTTCCCTCCGGCTCCTTGTTGAGTTGCCTGGGATGGCAGCAGAAGATGGCCCAAGTACTTTGGTCTCTGCCAACCACGTACACACCCACATGGAATTCCTGGCTCCTGTCATTGGACCGACCCATCCCTGGATGTGGCAGATATTTGGGGAGTAAGCCAGCAGGTACAAAAATCTTGCTTTCTCTCTCTTTCTTCCATTTTTTTTTTTTTTTTTGCCTTTCAAATAAGTAAATCTCTCTTTTTAAAGATTTTTACTGTTTTTATTAGAAAGGCAGATTTACAGAGAGAAGAAAAGACACAGAGGAAGATCTTCCATGTGCTGGTTCACTCCCTAAGTGACCACAACAGCCAGAGCAGTCAAGACATGAACCAGCGCCCATATTGGTATCCTGGTGCCACAAGGGGAGGATTCCATCCACTGAGTCACAGCCCCGGGCCCTAAAATAAAAAGATTTTTTTTTTTAAGATTTATTTATTTTTATTGAAAAGGTTATACAGAGAGGAGGAGAGACTTCCTGCCAGCTGTGTGAGACACGTGGGATGAGTTTTAAGGTTCCAGGCTTTAGCCTGGTCCTAGCTGCAATTCTTCTTCTTCTTCTTTTTTTTCTTTTTTGGAAACATTTATTTATTTGTATTGCAAAGCCAGCTATATAGAGAGAGGAGGAGAGAGAGAGAGGAAGATTTTCCATCCGATGATTCACTCCCCAAGTAACTGCAATGGCTGGTGCTGCACCGACCTAAAACCAGGAGCCAGGAAGTTGCTCCAGGTCTCCCACATGGGTGCAGGGTCCCAAGGCTTTGGGCTGTCCTCCACTGCTTTCCCAGGCCACGAGCAGGGAGCTGGAGGGGAAGTAGAGCTGCCGGGATTAGAACCGGCGCCCATATGGGATCCCAGCACATGCAGGGCAAGGACTTTAGCCGCTGTGCTACCGTGCTGGGTCCCCAGCCACAGTTCTTGAAGACCTTTGGGAAATGGACCAGCAGAAGGGAATTCTCTCTCTTTCTCTCTATCTCAGAGGCACACCAAAGGCTGCCTGAGCTGCAGGTCACACAGTCACTCTGTCACCCAAACAGAGCAGTCAGTTTGGATTCAAACACATTTCCCCTTCAGCTTCCTAAATATTAGTGTCTTGGATTCCCAGGGGCGTTACCAGGCAACGGTAACAATTCCACCTTAGGTGTTCTGATCTCAACCAGCTGGCTGCCAGGGAGTGGCTGGGGGTGGGGTGGAGAGGGCAAGCATTGGCCTCCTGCTATGCCACCCACAGGCTTGGCAGGCTCTGAGAGCACCAGGTGCTCTGTAACCTTGGGGCAGGGCTCCCCCGAAAACAAAAACTTTCCAAAATATGGTCGTGTGCTGTCACCCACCCACGCGGCGCTGAGTGGCTGTGGGCACCAAGAGCAGCTGGGCAGATGAGGCTCTGGACACGGCCTTCTCCTTTTCTGGCATTAACTTTTTCCAGAATCATAGTATGTCCTTCTGTTCAGGGGATATTGTGGGGTGCGAGCAAGATCACACCAGACATGTATAAGGTTTATTAAGGAGTCTTTATTAACCAAGCTTGGTGATAACAGAACTCACTAGAAATAGCAAATCACAAGTCCATATAACAATCCAGTCAATCATATCCCCAAGAAGAACTAATGGCCATTACTCTTAAGTCCATCCATTAAGCTGAAGAGCTGTGTCCCAGCTTCCCCAACGTATAAGTTATCCTAAGAGATGAGCAAAGAATAACCTGGACACACGAAGCCGCAGGCAGTCACCTTTCCCTGGCTTCTCTGCCCACATTGCACGTCTAGGCCACACCTCTCCTGGAACTCCCACAGTGCACAAATTAGAAATACAAAGCATCTCAGCATTGATATTTTCACTGTCCCACCCAAGCAGTGGACAGAGGTGAGGAATACAGACACACGGGGCCATGCTCACGGGGTACCTGAGGTGCTAGACATGCCAAGAGTTGGGGTGCCAGAGCAATGGAAGAACATGACCCAGAGAGCGAGCTTGGTGATAGCAGAATCTACTAGAAACAGCAAATCACAAGTCCATATAGCAGTCCTTCTCATGAGCCTCTATAGGGGCGTGTGGAGGGAGTGGTTACACAACAGTGCAATGCCACCCCATCTCTGATGATAGGTAAGAGTCACAGGAGGCCAGGAGGGAACGCCGAGGTGGGGGAGACTTCCAAGTCCCAGATGCTGAACTAGCTACTTACTTCACCACAGGGAGAGGAGAAAAAACTAAACTAAATCAAAGCTTCAGTGAGTTAATCCTCCCCTTCAAGTTCAGGATCCCACATGACATCCATCTCTGCCCCCAGCTGTTCCACTTCCTATCAAGTTCCCTGTTTGTGGCCTGGGAAAGCAGTTGAGGGATAAGCCAAAGCCTTGGGACCCTGCACCCACTTTCGCTACCTGGGCAATAAGTCAGCAAACAGAAGAACTTGTTCTGTGTCTCCTTCTCTCTGTAAATTGACTTTCCAATAAAAATAATTACTATAAATAATAACAGTATTTACTGTATTTCTTTGAAAGGCAGAGACAAAGAGAGAGGGGAGTCTTCCATCCACTGGGGCGCACACAAACATACACGCACACAGTGAAGTGAGACCAATGGCCAGGTCTGGGCCAAGCTGAAGCTAGAAGGCAAGAACTCCACCCAGATTTCCCAGGTGGGTGCAGAGGAGGCCCAGGGCCATGAGCCATCCTGCACTGTCTCTAGGCTCATTAGCAGGGAGCTGGAACAGAAGTGGAACAGTCAGTCTGGTGCCATGGTCTAGTGGCTAAAGTCCTTGCCTTGAACGTGCTGGGATCCCATATGGGCAGTGGTTCTAATCCCAGCAGCCCTGCTACCCATCCAACTATATGCCTGTGGCTTGGGAAAACAGTCAAGGATAGCCCAATACCTTGGGACCCTGAACCCATGTAGGAGACCTGGAAGAAGCTCCTGGCTCTTGGCTTCAGATCGGTGCAGCAGTAGCTGTTGCAGCCACTTGGGGAGTGAATCATCAGATAGAAGAAATTCCTCTCTGTCTCTCCTCCTCTCTATATATCTGACTTTGCAATAAAAATAAATAAATCCTTTTTAAAAAGCGTAATAGTCGAGAACTTGAACTGGAGCCCCTATGGCATTGCTAGCAGCAGTGTTATCTAGGACGCCATCATGCAAGGCCCCTGTGATTCCACATGATAAGCAGTGCTATGACCGCCACCTTCTCAGCTAAATCTTGCCACACCTGAATCTAACCCAGAACTATAACTGTGAAGGAAAATAATCTAAACTGATAATTTTAAAAAGTATTTTATTTTTATTGGGAAGGCAAATTTTCAGAGACAGGAAGATCTTCCACCCAATGATTTACTCCAAAAACGGCCACAATGGCCAAAGCTGCACTGACCCAAAGCCAGGAGCCTAGAGTCCCCTCCAGGTCTCCCACATGGGTGCAGGGTCCCAAGGCTTTTGGCCATCCTTGACTGTTTTCCCAGGCCACAAGCAGGGAGCTGGAAGGGAAGTAAAGCAGCTAGGACATGAATCGATACCCATATGGGATCCCAGCAGTTGCAAGGTGAGGATTTCAGCCGTTAGGCTACTATGCCAGGCCCAATAAATTTATCTTTAAAAGAATGTTAAGGGCTGGGCACGGTGGCCTAGTGGCTAAAGTCCTCGCCTTGAACACACCGGGATTCCATTGGGCACCAGTTCTAATCCAGGCAGCTCCACTTCCCATCCAGCTCCCTGCTTGTGGCCTGGGAAAGCAGTCGGGGACGGCCCAAAGCCTTGGGACCCTGCACCTGTGTGGGATACCCGGAAGAAGTTCCTCGATCCTGGCTTCTGATCGGCATAGCATCGGCCATTGCAGTCATCGGCCATTGGGGAGTGAATCATCGGATGGACGATCTTCCTCTCTCTCTCCTCTTCTCTGTATATCTGACTTTCAAATAAATAAATAAACCTTAAAAAAAAAATTCCTTAAAAAAAGAATGTTTAGGGCCCAGCACGGTGGCGCAAGTGGTTGAAGTCCTCGCCTTGCACGCCCGGGATCCCATATGGGCATTGGTTCTAATCCTGGCAGCCCCGCTTCCCTTCCAGCTCCCTGCCTGTGGCCCGGGAAAGCAGTCGAGGACGGCCCAAAGCTTTGGGACCCTGCACCCACGTGGGAGACCCGGAAGAGGCTCCTGGCTTCGGATCGGCATAGTATCGGCCGTTGCGCTCACTTGGGGAGTGAATCATCGGACGGAAGATCTTCCTCTCTGTCTCTCCTCTCTGTATATCCGCCTTTCCAATAAAAAAAATAAATAAATAAAATCTTTAAAAAATAAAAAAAGAATGTTTAATTTCACTGTTCATATCAGCTCTGAAATAAAATTTTTGTCAATCATGAAGTTCCAACAATGAATCCAAGATAACTGCAATTTACATAAACACAGGAGGAAATTATTTGGACAATTTATCCAGACATTAAGAATTCCCGTTGGTGAGAGCTGGTGCAAGGGCTCATCTAGCTAATCTTCAACCGCCAAGGGTTGGGATCCCATTTAGGTTCTGGTTCTGGTCCTGGCTGCTACACTTCCTGATCCAGTTTCCTGTTTATGACCTGGGAAATCTCAGGTCCTTGGGCCCCTGCACCCATATAGGAGAGCTGCAAGGAATTCCTTGCTCCTGGCTCCAGAATGACTCAGCTCCGTGTGTTGCAGCCCTTTGGGGACTGAACCAGCAGGTGGAAAAAATCTCTCTGTCTCTCTGTCACTCATTTTTCTTTTCAAATCTGCCTTTAAATAAAAATAAACACATCTTTTAAAAAAATCAAATCCAGGGCTGTTACTGACTCTACCTATGGTGCTGGCATCCCATTTAAGTGCTAATTCTGATCCAGCTTCCTGCAAATGGTCTTTAAAAAAAAAATAAATAAAAAATGAGGGCCCAGTGGTGTGGTCTAGCAGCTAAAGTCCTCGTCTAGAATGCACTGGGATCCCATATAGGTGCCGGTTCTAATCCCAGCAGCTCCACTTCCCATCCAGCTCCCTGCTTGTGGCCTGG
The DNA here is from genome assembly GCF_017591425.1 of Ochotona curzoniae. Classification (NCBI taxonomy): domain Eukaryota; kingdom Metazoa; phylum Chordata; class Mammalia; order Lagomorpha; family Ochotonidae; genus Ochotona; species Ochotona curzoniae. The sequence goes on from NW_024467106.1 coordinate 4,862,456, forward strand.
GAAAGCAGTTGAGGACGGCCCAAAGCCTTGGGACCCTGCACCCATGTGGGAGACCCAGAGAGGTTCCTGGCTCCCGGCTTCACCGACCATTGTGGTCACTTGGGGAGTGAATCATCGGATGAAAGAAATTTCTCTCTGTCTCTCCTCCTCTCTGTATATCTGACTTTGCAATTTAAAAATAATATATATATATATATATATATATATCTTTAAAAAAAATTAAAATCTTTACCGGAAAGGCAGATTTACAGAGAGATGGAAAGACAGGGAAAGATCTTCCATCTGCTGGTTCTCGGATGGACTCCCTGCCCCTCCCCTGCTTCCGCTCCAGGCTCTGCAGCCCTGATAAAGCTGTTCAATGAGTTCATTATTGCTGCTTTTGTCTTCAGACCTTTTCAGGAAGGAGAAGGCAGGGAGAAGGCTGGGGGGGCAGGGCAGAGCTTGGGGCGGGGAGGGGGAGGGAGAATGTGATGCTTGGGCCCTGGAGGGATTGAGCTGAAGCTCCAATCTGGCCTCTTTCCCCAAGACTTCTTTGGTGTTTTTCACTCCCTTTCCTCCAACTTTCTTAGCCCAACTCACTCAGCCTGTGCTCATGACCCACCCCAGGCACAACCTCCTTCCTTCCTTCCTTCCTTCCTTCCTTCCTTCCTTCCTTCCTTCCTTCCTTCCTTCCTTCCTTTCTTTCCTTCCTTCCTTTCCTTCCTTCCTTCCTTTCTTTCTTTCCTTCTCTTCTTCCTTTCTTTCTTTTATTTATTCATTTTTAATTGCAAAGTCAGATATACAGAGAGGAAGATATTCTGTCTGATGATTCTCTCCCCAAATGACTGCAATGGCCAGTGCTGAGCCAACTCGAAGCCAGGATCCAGGAATCTCCTCCAGATCTCCCACATGGGTGCAGGGTCCCAAGGCTTTGGGCCTTCCTTGACTTCTTTCCCAGACCACAAGCAGGGAGCTGGATGGGAAGAGGGGCTGCCAGGATTAGCACCAGTGCCCATATGCGATCCTGGCACGTTCAAGGCGAGAACTTTAACTGCTATGCCATGGCACCAGGGCCCCCAAATGCTCTTCTTTCTTATAACAAGCAGAACATCCCTACTCCAAATATCTGAAGCCTGAAACTTTTCATCTTATTTATTTATCTTATTTATTCATCTTAGCTTTATTGGAAAGGCAGATCAGGCACACAGAGAACAACTGGTTTACTCCTAGATGTTGACAATATCCTGGTCGGGCCAGGTCCAAGCTAGGAACCTGGAGTTCTATCTTGATCTTCAATGAGGCTGGCAGGGACCCAAATATCTGCTGTCCGCTTTTGTTACCCAGTGCGTGTTAGTAAGAACCTGGATTGGAAGCTGAAGAGCCAGGAGTCAGAGAGGTCCTTACAACAGGGAAGGCAGGTGTCCCCGATGGGAACCAAGCCCATCGCATCAACTGCCGAGCCCCAAATCTAAACCTTGATATGGCTGTCCAAGCGGAGGATTCACACTCTGATTGTCAAAACTGGTGCAATGTAATTACAATACTGTGTTGTGGCTTAGTGGTCTGGCCTGCTGCTTGGGATCCCTGCACTGGTGTCAGAGCGTCTGTGTGAGGTTCTTGCAGCTTTGCTTTCTTGTTAAATTTGATTTTATTTATTTGAAAGATGGACAGGGCAACACACAGAAAGGAAGATACGGAAAGAGAAAAAAAGATCTTTCATCCATTGGTTCTTCCCCCAAAGGGCTGCAATAGCTGAGGCCAGGCTGAAGCCAGGAGCCAGGAGCTCCATGTGAGCTCCCACCTTGCAGCAGGGTGCTGGATCAGGACCAGAGCAGCTGGAACACAACGAGAACTGACAGGGGCGGGATATGGGTGTCATGAGTGGTAGCTTTTTGTTAATTTACTATTTATTTTTATTGAAAAGGAGGATATGCAGAGAGGAGGAGAGACAGAGAGCAAGATTTTCCAACCGATGGTTCACTCCCCAAGTGGCTGCAATGGCTGGAGCCGAGCCGATCCAAAGCCAGGAGCCAGGAGCTCTTCTAGGTCTCCCATGTGGGTGTAGAGTCCTAAGGCTTTGGGTCATCTTCAACTGCTTCCCCAGGCCATAAGCAGGGAGCTGGATGGGAAGCAAAGCAGCCAAAATTAGAACCAGCGTCCATATGAGATCCTGGTGTGTGCAAGGTGAGGACTTTAGCCACTAAGCTAACTCACCGAGCCTTAAGATTTTTTTTGTCTTTCAAATTGGAAAGGTAGACCTATAGAGAGAAGGAGAAATGGAAAGATCTTCTGTCCAATGATTCACTCCCCAAGTGGTCCAATGGCTGCTGTTGAACTGATCCAAAGCCAGGAGCCAGGAGCTTCTTCTGTGTCTCCCACATGGCCTAAGGTCCCAGGGCTTTTGACCATCCTCTTCTGCCGTTTCAGGCCACAACCAAAGAGCTGGATGGGACGTGGAGGAGCTGGGATGAGAACTGGCATCCACAGTGGATCTGGGCCCTAGAAGGTTGAAGATTAGCCAATAGAACCATTGCACAGGGCCCTCAAATTAATAATCTTCAAAAAATATTGTGGAGGATCCCCTGGATGCTGTGTTTAGGAAGCAGAAATGAGTTTCCTATCCAGACTTGGTTCTGTCAGGGTATCTTATTATGAGTATGAAAATATTTGAAAACCTGAAAAAGAAGCTTCAACCCTGATGTGCTTTTGGTTTCAAGCACTTGAAACAGGGAAGTGCCACTTGTAGCCTTAGGCCACAGCCACCACACTAAGGCCCCACCTGCCAGCAGGGTTCAAATTCAGACCCCCTCCCCCCCATGGCTTTGAACTTCCTGTAGAGGGCTATTTTGGGAATGTGTGTATATTCTCCAAGAATCTTGCCAGTTCTGACAGGTAGAGTTAAGCATAAATAGCTGGGGTGGGGCTACAGAACCCTTATCCCGGGGAGGGCCGGGGGAGCGCTGCAGTTGGCCGGTCCACTCATGTCTTAGCTTGCAGGTACAGTGTCCTGCTAAGGTGGGCGCTCAGCCTAGTTAGAGAAGTTGTTCGTAGCCACTGGCAGAGCCCACAGGCAACTCCAGGATGGCAATCAGATGCCGCTTGTGGGCATCAACAGTTGTCAACACGCAGCAGCATATCGCCTGCGTTCTGAGGTCAGGAGGGTGGCCTCTGTCGTGGGGCGCCCCTCCTCAGGAGCCTCAGCACGGGGCTTTGGGGGTCTTCATTGAGGGGCGTGGGGCTATAACTTCTCCATCAGCTCCCCCACGGACTGCCCTGCAACAACATCGGATTCCTCAGACTGTTAACACACAGCCCCCTCCGTCAGGCATTCATTCACTGCTGGTGACTTGTGTAAAAGGTACGTTTTTGTATTCGTCTCAGCTTAGGCCTTCGGGTCCGCAATGGGGATTTTCCGTCATTATTGGATTGCGGCCGATACTAAGGGTCTGCGGGGAGACACTTGACTCTAGTGGCAGACTGCAAGGCCTCAGAAGCGTTTGCGCCCCACCGCACCCTTAGCTTCCTGTCTTCTCCTCTAGGGGAAGTCGCCCGGCGCCATCTTTGAACCTGGTAGCCAAGCCCCAAATTCCGTACTTCTTTTTGCTCAAGAATTCTCAGGTCGATCCCGAATTCTCCATTTCTGACTATAGGCGTGTGGGAGGATCCTAAACTGGTCACACTTTTTCGTACTAACCGAAAAGCTTCATTCATCTTTTCCTCCTGCTCCTAGGGAGTAGGGCAGGATACCAAATCAAAAATGGCGCCGTCAGGCTCGGCTCCCAGACTGCAGTTCGGGGAGACTTGGGCGGGGAGGGGGCGGTGAAGGTCGCGCGGGAGTGCGCCGGCGCGAGAGGGCGGAGCCGTCTCTATGGCGACCGGCGCGCGACCCGGGCGGCCGGCGTGGACGAGTAGCCGCGGCGGCCCTGGCGACCGGCGGGGTGGACGGCACCGAGGGCCCGGGACGGCCGGCGCCGCTCAAGGATGAGGTCCTGGGCGTGGTGTCCGTGCCTTCGCAGTGGCGGGGCGTCCAGGGCGTCCGCGGGGAGACGGTGAGCGTGTGGGCCGGGCCGTCGGGCGGGCTTCTCAGGAGAAACCGTTTTGTGTTTGCATTTTTTAAAAAAAATTCTTAATCCACAAAAATGAGGACATAATATAAAAAAGGGCCCCTTCCCCCTTCCCGCCGCCCCTGAAATTGGCATGATTTTGTGTGGCCTGCCATGTTGAAGCGCTTCAAACTTTTTCCCAAGACTCAACAGCGTTGTAAATTAGCTTTTCGGTATTTCTGGTGGTTTAATGGAAAGCTCAACAAACAGTGTGCATGTCTCAGATACATAGATGGAAAGTGAAGATGCCAAGGGGTCCAGGTTGCGGCCGCGGTGGCAAAGGCTCTGCCTCCTGCAGTGTCGGCATCCCCTGTGGCCCCAGGTTCGAGTCCTGGCTCCTCCACATCCCTGCCAACGTTCCAGAGAGAGCAGCCAAGGATGGTTGGAGTCCTTGGGTCCCAGCTCCTGGCCCAGCCTGGAGTGAGGCAGCAGGTCACAGTTTCCTGCATTTGTCTCTGCCTGGCGTATAAATGTACTTTTAAAAAGTCCAACTCAGTGGTGGGCGTCAAGCCGGTGCCCAAGTACGGCTGTCCCAGCCGTCTTGTTCCAGAACTTCCCTCCCTCCCTGAGCGGAGGCCGAGCCTTGGGTACTTCTCTCTCCCCAGAGGCCCCCTCCGTGCAAGTGAGCACCTGAAAGTCCTTTGGTCTTTTTGTCCCCAGGCTCACCTGGGCCGCCCGGCTCCCTGTAGCCGCGCCCTGGGGCAGGTGCCCCTCCTTGGCCTGTGCTCGCGGCGCCCCCTGCTGGCCGCGCTTCCTCGGAGCTTGAGCTGTGGTTTGATCTCTTGGGGTTCTCTGAGTGTGCTGCCCCATTTCTGGACCTTGGAGTAGGCCTCGCAGCTCCAGGCTGGCAGGCAGCAGCCAGGGCTGGGGCCCTCCCGGCGGGCTTTCCGCCCCAATGCGCTCACCAGGTCATTCCAAGTCAAATAGGAGGCTGCCCCCAAATAGGCTGCGCGTGGTTACCACCCCCCTCCCGCCCCCGGACACTCCCTGTCCCGCCTCGTGTCCCGCCCCTGGAACAGCGTGCACCTCCCACCTGGCTTGGTCCTGGGGCGTCCACTCCTCTCAGCCTCAGCCTCAGCCCAGCTCCCCAGGACAAGGGATGAGCCTGAGGAGAGTGCGGATTCTGGGGAGGGGGGATTGCCCTTGGCAGGCAGCGACTCAGCCACCCCCTTTCACTCTGCCCAGTAGGGGTGGCAGGAAGCACAGGCCCCACTGGCTGGAGACTAACAAATAGGCCGCTGCTGCTGCTAAGGAGCTGTTTATGGTCCTGGTGTGATGGGACTCTGTGCCCGTGTGGCAGACCCGGAAGAAGCTCCTGGCTTCAGATCGGCTCAGCTCCAGCCAGGTGACCACTTGGAGAGTGAACCAGTGGATGGAAGATCTTTCTGTCCTTTTCTGTGTAGATCTGCCTTTCTAATAAAAAAAAAAATAAATCTTTGAAAAAAATTATTATTTTTATTGGGAAGGCAGATCAGATTTTACACAGAGAAGGAAAAACAGAAAGTTCTTCCATCTGCTGCTTCACTTCCCAAACGGCTGCTGAGCAGATCTGCATCTCCCGTGGGTGCAGGGGCCCAAGTGAAGGAGCTGAGGGGTGTGGACTGCAGGCTCCTCAGGAGCCAAGAAGAGCTGGTGGGATGGTTGATCTTGGAGCAACCAAGTCTCCAAGCTGTGTCTCCTTCAAGTCTCCCTCTGGAGAAGGCTCCCCCAGCCCAGGGCGGTCACCCCTTGCCCTTCCTTCCGGTTGCCTAGGTTGCTGTTCCCTTTTGGCTGAATCCTCCCCCTTCAAGTGCCAGGATCCCATAAGGTGCGGGCGCCTGTCCCGAGCTGCCCCGCTTCCCGTCCAGCCCCTGCTCGTGCTCTGGGAAGGCAGTCGAGGACGGCCCAAGGCCTTGGGTGTCAGGGTTGATCCAGCAGACGAGGAGATGCTTAACAGAGAAGTGCGATTACTAAACTGCGCTGCGGCCATCGTCCGTGTTTTTAGTGTGTGTGCTGCCGAAGCGAGCACACGTCTGCGCTTTTAGGATGACGCCCGTCGTTAAGGAGCATAGCCCAGAAAGACCAGGCCAGGGCGTGAGAGCTTCTGTTAACCCCAGGTGGAACAAGAGTCTTCAGCGTTCCAAGGATGCTGTGCACCGACCCCCATCTCTCCTCCTGCTCTCTTTAAAGACTTATTGTATGTTTGAAAGGTAAAGTTATGGAGAGAGAGATCTTTAAATTGCTGGTTCACTTCCCCAAATGGCTGCAGCCACAACTGGGCCAGGCTGAAGCCAGAGCCAGGACCTTCATTGGGTTCCCCCACGTGGGTGCAGGGGCCCAGGCACTTGGACCACCTTCTGGTGCCACAGTGCCAGCCCCAGCTGTGTTTACGGGAGAGGCAGAGTAAGAGGGAAAGACAGAAAGATCTCCCGTGTGCTGGTTGACTCAAACTGCTGGGGCTGAGCCGTGTCCAGGCTGGGATTCCAGAACGCCCTCTCGGTCTGCGTGCGTGGCAGGGCCTGAGCACCGGGGACCTGGTGGGCTGACTTGCAGCTGTGGTGGCCGGAAGCAGGGCAGGAGGTGCGGGAGTTGGGGCTTGAACCAATGCTGTGATGTGGGGTGCAGGCGGCCCGGTGGTGGCTCAGCTGGCTGTGCCTGGCCCCTGGAGGTCGTTGTGTTCGTTGTACCCAGGGCACCTGCGTTAGGACTGTAACCCGTCACGTGTGGTCACGTGTGGAATTTTCTACGTATCATGTTGCGTCTCTGCTTAGAAAGTAGATGCAGCATTTTCAGGTTAGATTTGTTCAACCTGTAATGTTAAAATGAGACTCGTCCTAGAAAATGGTTGTGAAGAACTTGGAGGGCCGAGAGGGCAAACTGTTGAAACAGCCCCAGTAGTTGGCACTTGGTGCCTGGCACTGTTGGGGTGAGGGTGTAGGGTAAGCTACCATCCAGGATGACGGCATCCTGTTAGGGTGACAGGTTAAATTCCGGTTACTCCGTTGCTGCTGCTTCCTCTTCTTCCTTCTTAGATTTATTGATTTTCATTGGAAAGGTAGTTTTACAGAGAGAGGGAGAGACAGGCGGCCCAGCGCTCAGGCGCCTGCTAGCCATGTGGGCGGCCTCCTGCACTACGTGTTGCTGGCATCTGGGGCGTGAACTAGTGGACAGTTTGTCTCTCTCCCCAGTTCTGCCCTTTCAGATAGATAAACTCACAAGTATATGAATCTTTATGACTTTTTACTTTTTTAAATCTATCTTTAAGAAAAAAAGAAAAGACACCATAGTTGCATGGTTGCTGTTGTGGCGTGCAGGGAGTTTGGCGTGTGCCCGGCTGTAGGTCCTGGCCTGGCAGTAGCTGCCCAGCGGTGCTGCCCCTTCTTCCTCTCCAGTGTGATGTCAGGCTCGTGGCTTCCTGGGGAAGCTGGCCGTGTGTGAGACCCTGCAGCCCTGCCTTGGGGCTGACGCGCCCCATGCCAGCCCCAGGTGCTCCAGGCAGACCGCTGGCATCACTGGGATTTTGGATCCCAGAGTACACGCTGTCACACACTTCCGGGCCCAGCCTGCTGAGGGCAGTGCAGGGACCATGCGGCCTCATCCCTTGGGAGAGAACGACCCTCCTGGGGCCTCCCCTCTAGCTGGCACCCAGCCCGCCCTGCCTCCCCCCTCTCTTTCCTGCCCTCTCCCGCCTGGCCATTCCTTGTCCTTCACTTGGCCTGTCTGCTGTCCCCTCCTTGGCGACCTCTGGGTGCGTGGCGCACTCTGTGACGGCTTTCTCCTCATCTCACAATTGCCCCACAGGAGTGCCAGGTGCACAGGACCCCTGCCCTGAGGGTGTGCAGACAGGGAGTGGGCACTCACTTTGCCTCCCGTGGATAGGAACGTGGGCTGTGTGCAGGTCTGATGCTGGAGGGGCTCCCTGTCCCAGAGACAAGCCCAGAGCCTGGGGCTGCTTGAGTAGCATGTCCCTGGGTAAACCAGCTCCTGCCCTGCGGAACACGGGTGGGGGTCCTTGCCTGGGGCATTCCCATGCTTGTCCACACCCAGGGAGCCTGTCTATGCCTGTATCCCATGGTGGGGGGTGAGCATGGGTGGGACTGGGTGACATGTCTCACACCCAGCCTGCTCTGATCCCAGTGGCTGCCACAGAGACCCCTGCGGGGAGAAGGATCCTGCCTGGGTCTCTGGGACCTGAGGCTGTCAAGACACTGGCATTCTTACTCCCTCGGGGCAGACTGGGACCTGGCTGGCTTAGCTGAGGCTCCCGGCAGCTGAGGGGCTTGGGGGCGGGTCCTGCGCAGTGACTGCTAGCGTCCGAGGTGGTGACCTCATTTTGATCTCTCCCCTCAGAAAAGCTGCCAGACGGTCAGCATTGGCACTGCCGAGGCCGCCGTGCAGGCCCGCAAGCACACGGATGCGCAGGTGCAGACGGAGGCACCCGAGCTGCCCGGCACGCAGCCTGCATCCCGGCGGGACACCCCCCGGCTGGCAGCCTTCCTGCGCAGAGTGGAGGCCATGGTCATCCGAGAGCTCAACAAGAACTGGCAGAGCCATGCCTTCGACGGCTTCGAGGTGAACTGGACAGAGCCACAGCAGACGGTAGGCCGTGGGGCTTCTGGTGTCGGGGTACCGCTCTGTGGTAGACGGAGTGTGGTCTGCTCTGAGGCCTTGTCCTGCGCCAGCCCCATCCCAGTGCTCCCAGGTCCAGGCTCTGTTCGCCAAGCTTCTGCCATGTGCAGAGGTAAGGAGGCATCGCGCCTCCGCCCCCTCCTTGGTGGCTGCCTTGCTCTGTCCCCTCCGTGGCTGGGGGGACAGACCCCAGAGGAGCAGCCCTTTCCAGAATGTCACGGTGCTGGTGGCGGTGGGGCAGGATGTGAGGGCAGGCAGGCACCCACCACGGGCAGTGTGCTGTTTTTGTTTTAGATTTGCAAAGTCAGATATACAGAGAGGACGAGAGACAGAGAAGGTGTTCTGTCGGATGATTCACTCCCCACGTGACTGCAGTGGCTGGTGCTATGCCGATCCAAAGCCAGGAGCCAGGAGCTTCTTCTGGTTTCCCACACGGGTGCAGGGTCCCAAGGCCCTGGGCCGTCCTCGGCTGCTTTCCCGGGCCACAGGCAGGGAGCTGGATGGGAAGCAGGGCTGCCAGGATTAGAACCGGCGCCAATATGGGATCCCGGTGGGTTCAGGGTGAGGACTTTAGCCACTAGGCCATGCCACCAGACCCTTTTTTGCTTAATTTTTAAATATTGATTATTTTAGGGAGCCAGTGTTGTGGCATAAGAAGTTAAGCCTCCATCCACAGTGTTAGCATCACAGGTGCTGGTTCATGTCCCGGATGCACCACTTCCTATCCAGCTCCCTGTTTGTGGTCTGGGAAAGCAGTAGGGGATGGGCTAAACCCTTAGGACCTGTACCTGTGTGGGAGACCAGGAAGACACTCCTGGCTCCTGGCTTCTGGCTTTAGACTGGGCCAGATAGTTTAAGCCATTTGGGGAGTGAACCAATGGATGGAATCTCTCTCTCTCTTTCCTTTTCTCTGTAGTTCTTCCTTTTAACTAAAAATAAATCTTAAAAAATGTAAAAATTGATTTTTTTCCCCTAATTTGACAGGTATATTGATAGACAGACTCTCCAACTATTAATTCATCTAAGCAATGTCTGAACCCGGGCCCGGCGCGGTGGCGCAGTGGTTAAGGTCCTCGCCTTGCACGCCCGGGATCCCATATGGGCACTGGTTCTAATCCCGGCAGCCCTGCTTCCCATTTAGCTCCCTGCCTGTGGCCTGGGAAAGCAGTCGAGGACAGCCCAAAGCTTTGGGACCCTGCACCTGCGTGGGAGACCCGGAAGAGGCTCCTGCCTTTGGATTGGCTCAGCTCCAGCCGTTGCGGCCGCCTGGGGAGTGAATCATTGGACGGAAGATCTTCCTCTGTCTCTCCTCTCTGTATATCTGCCTTTCCAATAAAAATAAAATAAATCTTTGAAAAAAAAAAAAAGAAATATCTGAACCCATCATGGCAGGGCTGTGCAGGCAGAGCCTGGAGCTGGAAACTTGGCTGGGTCTCCCACTTGAATAGCTGAGATCCAAACCCATGAGCCTTCGCCACTGCCTCCTGGGCTCCACATCAGCTAGGAGCTGGTGGCCGGGGCTGGGGACTGGCGTTCCACTGACATGACTCCCAGGATCTGTGTTAACTGGAAGCTGGAGGCCGGGGCCGGACCCTGAAGCCAGGTGTTCCAGCATGGGACACAGATACCCCAACCTCCAGGGCAGAAGCCAGGCCTGACATTTAACTTTACAGATTGATTTATTTGGAAGATAGCATTGCAGTGAAAGAGGAGGAGGCAGCAGTGTCCGTGTTCACTGTGCGAATGGTGTTGCCTATGGAGCTGGGGATCGGAGTGGCTGGCCGGTGGGGTCAGCCTCAGCCTGGCCCCGTGAGCGCCATGCTGCTTGGTGACATGGCTGCAGGCATGGGCATGGGACGGAGAGACCATGTGGCCCAATGGGGTGTTAGCAGCTTGCCACGGACACACAAAAGTTGTATTGTTTATTTTTTTAAAGATTTATTTTATTTTTATCACAAAGTCAGATATACAGAGAGGAAGATCTTCCATCTGATGATTCACTCCCCAAGTGACTACAGCTGCTCGTGCTGCTCCGACCCAAAGCCAGGAGCCAGGAAACCTCTCTGGGTCTCCCATGTGGGTGTAGGGTCCCATGGCTTTGGGCCGTCCTCGGCTGCTTTCCCAGGCCACAAGCAGGGAGCTGGATGGGAAGCGGAGTATCAGGATATGAATTGGCGCCCATACAGGATCCTGGCAGTTGCAACACAAGGATTTAAGCACTGAGCCATTGTGGTGTACTCTAGATATATAAATTCTTCAAAAATGTTTCATTTTCTTTGAAAGGGAGGGAGAAACTGACAAAGCTCTGCCAGCAGCTGCAGCTCTGTTTGGACCAGGCTGAAGCCAGACCCAGTAGGACCTTGGAGTGTCCTGAATGGGTGTCAGGACCCAAGCACTTGTCCCCTGCCGCCTCCCAGGGGCAAGTTGTCAGGCAGCCGGGTGGGAAGTGGCTCGGACCCGTGTGGGTGCTGTAGACCGGGTGTGGGTGTCTGGGGGGCTAACCTGCCATGCCCCCAGGCTGAACCCCTAACCAGTGAAAGTCTAGGTGGAAGGGAAATAGGGTGTAAGGTTCATTGCTAATTTAATTTTAATTGATTCTTTAAAAACTTTCCTTCATTTTTTTCCCTTAATTTTTAAAAAAGATTTATTTATGTTTATTGCAAAGTCCAATGAGGAGGAGAGACAGTGAGGAAGATCTTCTGTCTGATAATTCACTCCCCAAGTGAGTGCAACGGCCAGTGCTGTGCCGATCTGAAGTTAGGAGCTAGGAGCTCTTCCAGATCTCCGGTCCGAAGCCAGGAGCCTCTTCCAGGTCTCCCACACGGGTGCAGGGTCCCAAGGCTTTGGGCCGTCCCCGACTGCTTTCCCAGGCCACAAGCAGGGAGCTGGATTGAAGTGGAGCTGCCGGGATTAGAACCGGCGCCCATATGGGATCCCAGCAGGTTCAGGGCGAGAACTCTAGCTGTTAGGCCATTGCGCCAGGCCCTCCTCCATTTTTTTTAGATTTAATTTTTTATGATGATTATATGGTTGATGAGGGTGGGAAGGATTGAGGTTTTTGGGAAAATTGGATGAACTCATTGCTTCCAAATTTGCTGTTTCTTGTTATTTCTGGGGAAAGGGAAGAGACAAAGGGGGAACCACTCATGACTTTCCAGTAATTTTATTTTTGATGTTTACATAGTTGATCAGGCTGTGAAATTCGGGGACTAGGGGAAAATGGGCAAAACCATTGTTTCCAAATCTTCTTTTTCTTTTTCCTCTGTTTTGGGAAGTGGGGAAGGTAAGGGGAGAAGCTGCACCCAGCCTCCCAGCTGCCTCGGTACCAGGGGATGGGGGCGGCCAGCGATGTCAGCCCAGGATCCCCGTGTGGGGCGTGCGCCGCGGGTTCCGTGTAAGTGGCTTTGATAATTGTGAAAGGCTGTCGGTCTCGCCAGTCCAAGGATGAGGGAATCCATGCAGTGCCCGTTGGTTGGCATAGTTGACCTTAGAGTCCGATTCACCCAGATTTTCGCTGTGAATACTTGGCTGGGGTCGTTGTCCAACTTGTTCTGCCCTCCTCCCTCTGCTGTGGTTCCGATGGATCCTCCGAGTGCGTCTGAGCCGGCTGCCGGGGTCCAGCTCCAGCTGAGCTCGGAATGCGGGAAGGGTGTGTGGAGCAGGTGTGGCCGACTGCAATTCCGGGATCACAATGGACGTGGGAGAAAGCTGTCCCCTTTATTTACACAGAAGCAGTCACAAACTCTGGCACCTTTCACACCTGGTCAAGCGGGCGTTCCTAAGGATAGTTCTCGGAATTGTGTCACCTTGAGGCAGGAGATCAGCCGTCCTGACCCTGTGGTCACGAAGTTCTCAGAAGATGGTGCATCAGTAACACATTCCTACTGCAATCCTCATTCTACAGCTTAGTCTTAGTTAAGGGAGGGAATGCATCATAGGAGGAGGGACCTAAAGATCAAGGAAAGAGGGAAAGAATAGATTCCCACTACACCTGGGCACTTAACGCCCTTGGTTAGCGTGAGGTCAAGGGGCAGCCGAGACAGCATGAACAGTAAAAGGCCCTTTTGGTAAGATGTTATCAGCAGCATCAACTTCCAAGGTCTGGTGTCCTTGCAGAGGGAGGTGGAACTGCCTTCAGGTGGATGCAGAGACCTCAGCAGGGCCTTGCCTGCAGTGGAGCAGTTCTCTTCACACTTCCGTGTCTTCCACACCCACCGCGAGGACCCCAGCAGCCTGCCATCCACTGCTCCGTCTTTTCCACTGAGGAGGACCAGTTCTGATCCATGCACTTTCTGGTTAGACCACCAATCCTGAACGTGGGCCCTCATGTCCCATCATGCCCCGATCTGTGCCAATCCCCAGACTCCCTGTAAGCCCCCCACACCAAGCCACCACCAACATGCCACCAGGTGGCCAAAGGGCTTCACCCAGCTCCTTTGGTTCAAGGCGAGGACTTTACCCGCTAGGCCACTGGGCTGGGCCCAGGTCTGGGTTCTTATGTTAGACTTCCACTGTTGTCTGTGTAGCCCCAGCTCCTGGCTCACCACTCTCCACCTCCTGTGATACCGTGTTGAAGCTGCACTGTTGTCTGTACAACCTTTCTCCCACTTCCTGTTCGAGCAGTTCCCGGGATTAGGGAGACACCAAGTGTTGTAAATAGCTAGGTTGTTGGTAGGATGATTTTGCCAGAACGTGTTGGCCGTTAGGTCTGAGGGCCTCCGAACCTATTTTGACCCGTATGATGCTGAAGTTGGTGTCTGAGCTCAGTGTTTGCTCCCAGTTCAGTGCATGCGCAGCAGCTGTTGTCCCTGCAGGCTTAAATTTTTGCCACACTGTATAAAATGGCAACTGATGTGCCACAACTAGAGTTCTTGATCTGCTGGCTCTCAGGTCTGAGGGTTGCCCGGACTTGTCTTGGGTGGAACCTGTGGGATGCCATGCTGTTGCAGTTCACTGAGCCAGAAATGAGTTCACTCCCAGCTCAGTGTATGTGCAGTCCTGCCCATGGCCTTTGTCTCCCAACACAAAATGGTGCCCAGTTCAGCTCTAGGGGGCGGGTTGGGCTGTGAAATCCACCCTGTTCCCTCACCGCCTATCTGGGACTTGCCACTCTGTCTGCTCCTGGTCAAATCACAGCAGGCCAGGCAGTTGGTTGGGCTCACCTCCTGAGCGCCAGGTAAACGTCCCTTCCCACCTTGCTGCTGGTGGAGTTCCAGCTGCTGCTGCAGCTCAGGTCCTGCTGGCTGAATGCCGCTGGGTTGTCGGTTACTGCAACACCACACCGTTGTGTCCGCTGCTTTCCTGTGTCTGTCAGTCGCCAGGTGCCCCTCTGCTGTTTTCTGTCCTCTGTCCTGGAACGTGCCCTCTGCTTCACACTGGCTACAGCTTCTCTGAACATCCCCTTACCCTCTTCTGCCATCTTGATTCTCTTGTTATTTTAGTTTTTTAAAAAGTTTTTTTTTTTTTTTTTTGCTAGAAAGTCAAATATACAGAGAGAAGGAGAGACAGAGAGGAAGATCTTCCATCCGCTGGTTCACTCACCAACTACCTTAGCTGAGCCAATCCAAGGCCAGGAGCAGAAACTTCTTCCTGGGTCTCCCACACGGGTGCAGGGTCCCAAGGCCTTGGGTCATCCCTGACTGCTTTCCCAGGCTACAGGCAGGGAGCTTCGTGGGAAGTGGGGCCATTGGGATTAGAACTGGCACCTGTGTGGGATCCTGGCTTGTGCAAAGCGAGGGCCTTAGCCACTAGGCTACCACACCAGGCCCTGGGTTATTTTAATTGTTAAAGAGATTTGTTTCTTTGAAAGGGGCGTTGAGGAAGACACTGACGGCTCCCTGATCTGGCTGCAGGAGCTGGGCTGGGCCAGGCTGACGCCAGGGGCCTGCTTCATCTGGGTCTCCCCGTGGGCTGGCGGCGCTCAAGCACTTGGCTTATCTTCTGCCACTTTGCCATCTTCTGCTTCAGTGGGGAGCTGGATTGGGAGTGGGGCAGCTGGCACTCAAGCCAGCATCCTTATGGGACACCAGCATTGCAGGTGGTTTAATATGCCACAATGCCAACCCCAAATTAAGAGAGCCATCTTGCAGTCACTGGTTCAAAGCCACAGCAGCCAGGCCTGGACCAGGCCAATGCCAGCAGGTGGGAACTGCATCAGGGCCTCCCGTGTCGTGGCAGAGACCACAGTACTTGCTCCATTACCTGCTGTCTCAGCTTGCGTCATCAGGGAGCTGGGACATGAGCCAGATGCGTGCCAGGGTGCCCAGCCCCTTTCCCGGAGAGGTGTTGAAGTGGGAAGACTAAGCTGTGACTGTTCTCTGGTCGCAGTGGGGCTGCTGTCACGGTGCAGTGGGTCAAGCCTCTAGCTGCCGTACCAGCATGCCCTGTGAACTCCCACTCAAGGCCTGGCCACCCCACTTCCAGCCCAGCTCCCTGCTTTGCTCCTGGGAAAGCAGCTGCAGATGCCCCATGTGTTTGGGGAGACACAGAGGGGGTTCCAGGCTCCTGGCTTCTGCCTGGCCCTCCTCCAGCTCTTGTGGTGGAGCAGGGAACCAGTGGATGGAAGACCAGATCGCTCTCTGCCCCTCCCCCTCCTTTTCTCTGTAACTCTAATAAACGTGCAAATCTTCAAAAGCAAAAAACAGTTAGTCATGTGAGCTGCCAGGTGCGCCGGGGCAGTGTCCCTTGCTGTCCCTCCGTTGTCTCAGGTGCCACTGTTGATGGACTGTCTCTCACACGGCCCTGGGGGTGGCTCTGTTCCTCTCTGCACCTCCTGCACTTCCGGACACGATGCAAGGGGTCCACGTGAGGGCAGCTCCATGCCCAGCAGCTTTGAGGGAAGCGAGTGAAGACACTGGCCCACAGTGAAGGCCCCGCACAGGATGCCCTGTCCTCTGGGCTCTGTGTGCAGCGTCCCCTCTGGGCTGTATGCCGCCTCCTTTTGGAATGTTTGCTTGAGAGGCAAAGAGAGAGGAATGGCCGAATTGGTATTGTACAGGTGGAGATGAAGCGAGGTCTTGCACCTGCTGCTTCCCGCGGTAGGCTGGACGAAAGTCACGAGCTTGGAACTCGGGCGTCCCACGGGGTTGGCAGGGACCCATGTGCCCGAGCCCTCTCCTGGCGGCAAGCAGCCCTCTGAAGCCCACAGTCCCTGGCACAGCTGGTGCAGAGTCCCTGGGGCCTGGAGGTGGATGCACCCCAAAGCCCAGAACTGTAGGATCCATTGTGGCCCGGGAGGGAGAGGGCCACGGCACTGCAGGCCTGGCCAGGGCAGCCATTTGGGGAGTGAACTGGTGGGTGGAAGATTCTCTCCTCTTTCTCCCCGTCTGTGATGAGGCATGGTCGCTGGCACCTGTTTCCCGGGTGGTAGCTTAGCCGACTTGTTGCTGTGCCCACCTCGGTGCCAAGAGCCCAGGTGGACAAACTATATCACAGACTTGGCAATGTGCTGGTGAGCACTTCAGCTCAGTGAGAGGCCAGGGCATGGGGCAGTGGGGTGGGCAGCGAAGGCTCACTCCGTATGGCTGCAGTGGCCGTGCTGGGGCTGGGAGCTCCAGCTGGCTCTCCCACCGGAGTGCAGGTGAGGTTCACAGTCGCATGGCTGGGGCTTGAATCCTCTGGGTTTGTGGCTCCCTCAGGGGCACCCCAGCTGCACGCTGGCTCTTAGTGGCCTGCGTTCCAGGGCTGTGGATGCCACCCACCTGGAACATGGAGCGAGAGCTCCAGGTTTTCTACAGTGCTGGCCCGTGGCTTGGGCTGGCCTGGCCTCTGTGCTGGGTGGCATGAGGCAGCCTGCTGCGGCTCAGGCCGGGCTGTTGTCTCTGCAGGTGTCCTGCCTACACACCTTGGGCTACCCCCCAGCCCAAGGCCAGGGGCTCCATGTGACCAGCATCTCCTGGAATAGCACAGGCTCTGTGCTGGCCTGTGCCTATGGCCGGTGAGTGATGGTGCAGGCAGGGTGGGCACTGCGTGGTGAGGGGGTGGCTCCGAGAGCCTGGCAGTGCAGGCAGGGGCAGCTGAGACCAGCCTTCCTCGCCCTTCCTGGCACCTGGTCCACCAGTTTTCCCACCTGCCCCTGTATGGACCTGGGGACCCTTAAAAAGGGAATGTCACACCCTCAGAGGGACACAGTGTCTGGGTGGGAAGCAGACACAGCTGCTCCGGAGATAGGAGCCGCCAGCTCAGGCCCTGAGGTTGGGCTGTCCCTGTGCAGGCTGGACGATGGGGACTGGAGCACGCTCAGGTCCTATGTATGCACCTGGAACCTGGACCGGCGCGGCCTGAACCCCCGGCAGCCATCTGCGGTGGTGGAGGTGCCCAGTGCCATCATGTGCCTGGCATTCCACCCCACGCAGCCATCGCACATCGCAGGTGAGTGCTGCTGGCACCTGTCGCCTTCTTCCAGGGAAGCCCATGGATCTGGTCCTGCTGCTGCTGGGACCAAGCAGCCATCCTGACCTTGGCAGTCTGGGCCCCAGGGCTGGGAGACCCCTGGGCGACATGTGCGGTTACCTTGGGAGCCACCCAGGCTGAAGTGGCCCAGGGCCAGGTGTGGCTGAGCCTGCTGCGAGGGGCTGGAGTTGGGCAGTGGTTGGCTGTGAGTTGGCCATCTGGGGGCAATGTCAGGGAGAGCAGGGAGGACCCAGTTTGAGGCCTGGGAGACTGGACATTCCCTGAGGCAGGAAGGGTCTGTCCTGTTGCATGTTCCGGTCCCTGCAGGAGGGCTGTACAGTGGCGAGGTATTGGTGTGGGACACAAGCCGGCCTGAGGACCCGCTGCTGTGCCGCACCGGCTTGACCGACGACACCCACACAGACCCCGTGTGCCAGGTCAGCCTGCAGGGAAGGGGTGTCTCCCCTCAGAGCGGAGGCTGGCACCTGGCCTTCCCCACCCCCCAAGGGCAGCTGGGTGCCCTCTGCATCCTGCCTTGCTCATCTCTCCCAGGTGGTGTGGCTGCCAGAGCCCCACCCCAGCCACCGCTTCCAGGTACTGAGCGTGGCCCCCGATGGCAAGGTGCTGCTGTGGCAGGCGGCTGGGGCCGGGCGCCTGCAGCTGGCCAAGGGCTTTGCCCTGGTCATGCAGCAGCTGCCGCGCAGCCCCAAGCTGAAGAAGGTAGGAGGGCTCCGGGTGCTCCCTGGAGTGGGCCCTGCTGCATGACCCCGGGCAGTGGCGTGCAAGGCCCTAGGCGCTGACCCCGCTGTTCCCTCTGTCCACAGCCTTCCCGGGGTGAGACTGAGGTGGGGGCCACGGCCGTGGCCTTCTCCAGCTTTGACCCCAGCCTGTTCATCCTGGGCACGGAGGGTGGCTTCCCTCTCAAGTGTTCCCTGGCGGCAGAGGAGGCGGCCCTCACGCGGCTGCCTAGCTCCGTGCCCCTGCGCGCCCCAGCACAGTTCACATTCTCCCCCCACGGTGGGCCCATCTACTCCGTCAGCTGCTCTCCCTTCCACAGGTAAGGGGGCTGGGCCAGGGCTGAGATGGAACTGCCTGACGCATTCAAGCCCTGCTGGGTGGCTGACCCAGGGCCATCCCTGGAGGGTGGTCTGATGGCATCAGGTGGCAATGCCAGCAATCCTGTGCCCTCATACGCTCCTGTTTAGGAACCTGTTCCTGAGCGCTGGCACCGACGGCCACGTGCACCTGCACTCCATGCTGCAGGCCCAGCCCCTTGCCACGCTGCAGCTGTCGCACAAATACTTGTTCGCCGTGCATTGGTCCCCAGTGCGTCCCCTGGTTTTTGCTGCTGCTTCTGGGGAAGGTAGGGAGTGAGCACGGGGCCCCTGATCTCTAAGCAGCCCACCATGTCTGCTTTGAGGGGCTCGGGGGGAGCCACACTGGCCCTGCTCCCTCAGCCCTGCTCCCTACAGGGGACGTGCTGCTCTTCGACCTTCACAGAAGCTCCCAGAAGCCCACAGTCTCCATCAGGCAGACCCCAGATGGCAGCCCTGTGTACTGCCTGGAGTTTAACCCGCAGCAGACTCAGCTCCTGGCCACCGGTGACGCCAAGGGCACCGTGAAGGTGTGGCAGCTGAGCACTGAATTCACGGCGCAGGGGCCCCGCGAAGTGGAGGACCTGGAACAGCTGGCCGTGGAGGTGGCTGCCCGGGGCTGACTGGAGCCTGTGGGCCTCCAGGAGCTTGCTGCAGGTAGAATAAAGAATCAAGGGCTGTACGCGTGTTGAGTCTTTTATTTTTCATGTGGAAACAGTGCAGGGGGAAGTGGGGAACGAGGGTGCAGCCACTGCCTAGGTTTTTAGTCGGAATGACAGCAGCGGCCGGAGACACGGGTCCCCTGTGGCAGGTGGCTGAGGGGACCGGAAGCGGTTCATAGAAGCACCATATCTACTGCCTTACCCAAGCTAAGCAGGTGCATGGCTATGGCGCAGGCCACCCTGCAGGGCGAGCGGACATGCAGCGGGCGGGCGGCACAGGTGGGCGGACTTTGGGCCAAGGCTCAGTTGACAAAGAGTGAGCGAGTAAATTCGACATAGTCGAAGGCGGTGGGCAGCTCGCGGCCCTTGCCGTCCACGTAGGGCTTCATGTGGGACACGCAGTAATCGGCTTGTTCCCGGGTCAGGTTCTGTGGGGGGAAACCAGTGGCTCAGTGGTCCCTCAGCTGCCTGCCCACCCTGCCAGGGCACAGCCGCCCGCCAGAGCTGACGGGGCCAGGGTTGAGCTGTGCCAGGCTGCAGCCCTTGGCCGCCGTGTACCTGGTAGAGCTCCTCCTTGGTCACGTAGGGCTTTCCCTCGGCGCTGAGGGCCCGGAAGGCGCTCTCGATCTCCTCGCTGGACTTGACGTTCTCTGTCTCCCGGCTGATCATGAACGCCATGTATTCTTGCAGGGAGACGTGGCCATCCCTGGAGAGCAGCAGGGCCGTGAGCAGGCTGGGGGCCCGAGGCTGTCCCGCTCTACCCGGCCGCGGCCTTTACCTGTTTGGATCCACGGTGTCCAGGATTGCCTCGAACTCGGGGTCTGGCTCCCCTTCCTCCACCATGGGCAGGTCGTAGCCCAGGGAGCGCAGGCAGGATTTGAACTCCTGGTGGTTCAGTCGGCCGGACTTGTCCTTGTCGAAGTGTCTACAGCACAGGGTAGGGGTGGGGGTGCTCAGCGCCACAGCCGTGTGCCCCTCCAGGGCAGTGGCTGGCAGGACAGGGCCACACTCACTTGAACATCATGCTGAACTCCTTGAGGGCCTCCTCGGTCACGCCCGTGGTGTTCCTGTGAGCCAGAGCCAGCAGGTCAGGAGCAGCCCGCCTGCCGGGGCGCCCTGCCCCGCCTGCCCACCCGTGGCCCTGCGCGGCACCTGGCCTGGATCTGCTGCTCCAGGTTGTGCTGCATGCGCATGCCCAGCTGGTCCAGCTGGTCCCACTGCTGCGCCAGGCCCACGGTGCTATGCTCCGTGTACTTGTTGTCCAGGATGAGGGCCTCCTCCATGGCTGCCCCCAGGTCCTCTATCTTCTTGAGCTGGCTTCTCATGGCTCGGATCTCCTGGTGCTTGCGCTGGGGGTGGGGGACGTGGATGTGGATGTGGGGGTGCGGCTCCCTCAGGCCCTCCCGGCCCCCTCTGCTCCTGGCCTGGCCTGGGAGGCCTGGGGAGCTGTGGTGAGGTTGAACGGGGGCACTTGCCCCGCAGAGGGGGAGACTGAGCTGCAGTCCCAGATGGCAGCATCACTCTTCTCAAGAAAGGGCCGAGGCGGAGAGAAGCTACCGGACATGACAATGGTGTGTCCAGGCTGCTTTAGGGCCACCATCTCCCCACCCCTCGATTCCACACTTGGAGCCCAGAGGGAGCAGAGCCCCTGACTGCAGGCTCATGGCAGGGTACTCACTTTGGTCGCTTCAAGCTGGGACTCCAGGGTTCCTGATTCCTCCACCATGCAGGACCTAAACACAGACGTGCAGTGAGGCAGGGCCGCTGGCAGGGAGTGCTCACACCTGTCTCCTGGCTACAGCCCTGCCTGGCAGTCTGAGGCCTTTTGTTAAGGTTTGGAGCAGAGCCACCTGCCAGCAGCTGCCCCGGCTGGCTGGCCCCAGAGGCCAGGCACGCAGCCCCTTGGCCTGCTCCTGACTGGGGACCCTGTGACATGGCCCTCAGCCTGGTGTCCCTCGAGGGCTGACTTGGGAACCCGTGGCTGCAGGGCCACTGTGGGGCTTTCAGGAGGCCAAGCGGCGTCCCCAGCAACTCCCTGTGGCTCCTGAGGGCACCACACTCGGGGCAGCACCAAGCAGGCTCGGATGGGGCTGTAGCCAGGTCCCTCTTGGACCCCACAACCCCAGGTTCAGGCTCTGAGGATCAGGTGGGCATGGGGACCTGCCTCCTTCCCAGAAACAGTGCAAGTCACAGGTGGGCACCAGTGGACAGAGACAAGAGAGCTGGGGTCACGTGCAGGGCAAGTTCACACGGTGCGCAGGGCCTGGGGGGTGGGTCAGCCCGGCCTCCCCATACCCACACGGGTCCCCACCTACCCTTTTGACCCAGA
Source organism: Ochotona curzoniae (assembly GCF_017591425.1). Classification (NCBI taxonomy): domain Eukaryota; kingdom Metazoa; phylum Chordata; class Mammalia; order Lagomorpha; family Ochotonidae; genus Ochotona; species Ochotona curzoniae. The sequence goes on from NW_024467106.1 coordinate 4,883,622, forward strand.
GAGCTGGGGGGCACTCAAAAAGCTCCCCAAACTCAGTGCTCTAGCAAAGCAAGGCACTCGGCTTCCTTCTACCCCTGCCGGTCACTCAGTCACTCCATGTCCCCGGGGTAAAGCGGCACCCCAGGCCCTGGGGCAGGAGGCTAGGTGCCGGTGCAGGGCGAGGACAGGCCTTCCCTCCCAAGCGGCCAGGGTGGTGGGTTAGTCAGAAAGCAGAGCCGCCTGGGGAAGTTGAGAGTGCATCGGAAAACCACAGTGAGGAAGAGAAAAAAAGAGGAGAAGAACCTTCCAGACAGGTCATCCCCAACTTCATACTGATAGACACGAATGACCCGACGATACGCTATGCTAGTCAAAGAAAAGAAACCAAATGAATACACCGGAGGACAGCGACAGCGCGCGGAAGCATGAAGCATGTGCAAAGGCAACCTGGGGCTGGGTGGGGCCTGCGCGCCAGGCGGCCCGCTCCGCAGCAGCTCACACGGACCCAGGCCAGGCAGGACAGGGCAGGGGAGTACAGCACCTCAGGAAGACAGAGCGAGAGCAGCAGGCACAGCTGTGGGTGGGGGAGCTGGGGGCCAGGGTGCACCCCGGGGCGTGAGCCAGACCCTGGGCTATGGGCAAGCAGCCAGGTCAGCGGGGCCCATCGCCCTCCAGCAATGGTGTGGGTGGCCGCAGCCTCAGTGAGCCTGGTGGAGGGCCGCCCCTCTGAGGCTCCTCTAAGCCCTGGCTCTCCCCGTGGGTGGTACTGGGCACAGCAGCCTTCTGCAAGGGCACAGTTCTGGGCACCTCCTTCCTTGGCTCAGCCCTGGTGGGTGTCACTACACAGCCCACCCTCAGCCATGCAATGGACGGCAGCAGCCAGGCCTGGCCGTCTGCACTTGGCTTTGTGGTCACTGGCTGGACTTGCCCCCTTGCACTGACTGGGCAGAAGGGTACGAGGAACGGCCAGTGTGGTCTCTGGCTCTGCCCTCTTTGCCTGGGCACCTGTCCTCCCCTGAATGCGCCCTGGGAGTCTACAGGGGTAGGGAGAGGGGCTTCTGGCACATGGCAGGCTCCGGCGGGGGCAGGGGCACAGGGACAGGGGGCATACAGCCCGCCCTGGGCATGAGGCCCATCCTGGGATCCTCTGGGACGGGGCGAGGGACAGCACACGAGACGCCACCACACGAGCCCGGCAAAGAAGAAGACAATATTAACCCATCGAGGAGATATGTCCTGTGGTGGGGTCCAGGCGCCATAGACAGGTGTCCAGACAGCAGCGCAGGCACAGGGGGACAAAGGAGACACGAAAAAGGAAAAACAAAACCAAGAACATCAGTACCCACCCCGAGGAACCCCATGGGACCCCATGTTGCTGCCAGTCACTGCCGGGGCCACATTCCCACCCAACCCTGTCACTGCTGGGGCCACACTCCCACCCAACCCCGTAGGATCCCGTGCCGCTGCCAGTCACTGCCAGGGCTACCATGGCCACACTCCCACCCAGCCCAGGACTCTTCTGTTCCCAGTGGGCGGCCAGCTGGGCACCTGGTCTCCTGGATCCACTGGTGGAAGGCATTGGCGTGCTGGGCGAACTCCTGGCGTAGTTTGTCATTCTCCTCTTGCCGCCGCTGCTCCTTCTGCAGCTCCAGCTCCCGCTCCTGTGGACCAAGGGGCAGGTGTCGCTCAGCTTGGCCCCTGGCAGTGCCCGGGAACCTGGCTCTCCCTGAGCCCATGTGGAGCCTGGGCTGGCCTCAGGCAGGCAGCAGTGGGCGCACCTTGATGATCTTCTGCAGGTTCCTCCAGGTCTCCTCCAGCGCCTCCATGGTGAACCACGTGTAGGGGTTGGAGGCCACGCGGAAGCTCTTGATCTGGCGGTCCAGCTCGGCCAGCTGGTTGAAGTCGGCCTGGGCGGAGCTGAGCGAGGAGCGGAAGGCGTCATGGGCCTCACGCAAGGCCTTGATCTCCTCCAGGGAGTTGCAGCGTACTGGGTCTGTCAGGTCCTCCTCGGCGTTCTCGAACCAGCTGTTGAATGCCGACGCCTTCTTGGCAAAGGTCAGGAAGAGGTCCTCTACCTGGAAGTGGAGGGGCCGGGCTGAGGGTGGGCCGTGCCTGGTGCTGCTCCCCGGGCCGGCAGCAGGCACAGCACGCAGAGGTCTGCCTCGCCGCTCCCCCCTTTGGTGCATACCTACATCCGCTCCCATCTCCCTGCTGACCAGTTGCACAGCCTGCCCTGTGCCCACACTCTGGACCCAGCTTGGTCCCACTCACCTTGCGGAAGTGGCTCTGCGCTTCCAGCAGCTTCTTCTTCCGCGTGGCCGAGTTGGCCAGGAGCTGGCTCCACCGCTTCATGAGGGCAGCGTGCCTGGCCTCGATGGCCTTGGACTGCACGTGTTTGGCGGCCAGCAGCTGGTCCTTGAGTGCTGTGATGTTGGCGATGCCCTCCTGCTGGAAGGCCTGCAGGCCAGCATCGAAAGTCTCCTGCAATGAGGACAGCCCATGTGCAGCACCATACGAGTGGGCTTCTCCAGGGCACCAGATGTCATGCCAGCTGATTGGCGCAGTCCTGGCCAGGCCTGTGTGGGCTCATTGGTGTGGCCTAGAGATCCTTAGTGCCTGAGTCCAGAGCGCCCTGCCAGCTGTTGCACCAGGGACCAGGCCCGATCTCAGCCTGGCCGCAGCCCAGGGCCCCACACACCTGTTTGGTGAGCAGTGTTTGCACAGAGGACAGGTCGCGGCCATAATCGTCCGTCTTCAGGCTGTTCTCTTTCTCACCTGCGGAACCCAGGCAAGCTGGTGAACCCCACTGCCTCTTGGTGTAACTGAATGCAGTTCTCTTTTGTTTGTGCTGCTGCTCAACAACTGCCCCTCAACCTACAGCTGTGGGCTCTTCCCTGCTTCCATGTGTCCGCAGCACATATGTGTCAGTGAGTGCCAATGCGACAGAGCTGACACGGGATGAGCTCTCATGGTCAGAATCCAGCTCTTCCTCAGGGGGGCCTCTCCTACCTGATACTTGGCTCCCCCAGAGCCTGCAGTGGCTAGGGCTGGGCCTGGCTAAAGCCAGAAGCATGGAACTCAGCCCGCTGGAGCTGGCATGATGCCAGCCAGGCAGGCACGATTAGGAAACTGGAACCAGAACTTGGGGGTGGGCACACCTGGGGACATGGCTGTGCAGCCCAGGCATCTTGACTGCCCTCGGGTGTTCTGCCTGGGGACAAGAGGCCTGGGTCTGTGACCCCCTGGTGCCCATCTGGTGCCAGGCACAGCTCTGATCCCAGCTCTCAGGCCCCAGGGGCGGCGCTCACCGATCCAGGATTCCACGACGTCAGCCTTCCAGTTGAACTGCAGGAAGGCCGAGTTCTCGTCCAGCTTGGCCTTGCGCCGGGCCGCCGCTCGCTCCAGCTCCGACACCCTCCCGCTCAGGCCCCTCATCTTGGCCGAGATGTTCTCTTCATGGTGGTTGTTCTGGGCCGAGCAGAGAGGCGGCATGAACGGACTTCTCCCATCGCAGCCCCTGCCCCCGCCTCCTCTCCCACCGAAGACTCATGGAACGTGCTCCTGGCCCTGTATGCGGGGGCAACTCAGCCAAGGGCTCTGGGAGCAACGCAGACAGAGCGCCTCAAGGTCAATATGCTTTTGTTGCAAATTCTCTTTTTCAAATGTCTTAGGCTCAGTGCAATAGCCTAGCGGGTAAATGCTCGCTTTGCATCCACCAGGGATTCCACATGGGCACTAGTTCATGTCCCAGCCACTCCACTTCCCACCCAGCTCCCTGCTTGTGGCCTGGGAAAGCAACTGAGGACGGCCTAAGGCCTTTGGTCCCTACGTTCACATAGGAGACCCAGGGAAGCTCTTGGTTTCAGATTGGCTTGGCTCCAGCTGTTGCAGCCACTTGGGCAGCAAGCCAGGGGATGGAGGATCTTTCTGTCTCCTCTGTAAATCTGCCTTTCCAATGAAAAGAAAGAAACAATAATAATTAAAAAAAAAGTCTTACTTCTTTATTTGAAAGGTAGAATCAGAGAAAAAACAGATGCTCCTTCTGCTGGTAATTCCCCACATGGCTGCAACAGCCAGGGCTGGACCAGGTCAAAGTGGGGAGTCAAACTCCACCTGGGTCTCCAATGGGGGTACAGGGGCTGCAGCACCTGGGCCACCTTTTGCTGCTTCCCCAGGCCATGAGCTGGGAACTGGATTGGAACTGGAGCAGCTGGGACTCAAATGGATGTCTGTAAGGGATGCTGGCACAGCAGGTGGAGGCCTGACAAGGCAAACCCCTAACAATTCTAAGTATTAATTCAGAAGAAATGGCGCAGAATGTGCTTACATTTTAACTTACAGTCATTAGTACTTGCGAGTCAAGAACTAGAAAAGCCTAAATAATTCTCACATAAGATATGAGCCATTGCAGAGTGGATTTGGTGCCATGAGCCTGGCTCAGGACAAGCAGCCACGCTCTGAACACTGCCTCGGTCCTGGCGGAGACGGGCTGGCTTGGCACCGAGGGCAGGCAGCCACTCCGGGAGAGCACAGACCACCGCAGGGAACAGAGCCAGGGACCCTGCATAGGCTGCAGGACCTCGTCGCCCGTGACTGCACAGCTCCACAGAGCTGAGAACTTCGCCCAGCAGTGTGTGTGTGTGTGTGTGTGTGTGTGTGTGTGGGGTCACCACGGTGGGCTGCGTCTAAACTGTGACCAGTGTCCCATCGGGTCATTCCAGTCTGCAGGGACCACAGACTTCTGCTGTGCGGCACCAGGCCACGGGCCTCCCTGGGCACATGGCGCCACCTGTATGTGCAAGCCCTGGGAGGTAGGGACAACCAGGTTCCCGTGCTGGGGCCTGGGCCAGATTCTGAGTGTGTAACCAGGAGAGTGAGCACGCGCATGCCCCCTCAGCCCACCTTCTTAACAAGGTCCTGCCCGTTGGCACAGACGTCATTCACGCGGTCCTTGTGCACAGTGAAGTCTGTCTCGAACGCTTCGTGCTTCTTGAGCAAGCCCTACAGAGGGAGCGGCAAGGACAAGCCTCGCTGAGTGGTGGTGGGCACCAGAATGGTCACAGCTTCTCGCCGCCTGGCCTGGGTGGGCAGAGGGCTGCTAGCCAGGGCCCGAGGGGGAGCAGAAGCAGGTGGCATGGAGGACAACCTGGGGAAGTGGGGCTGAGGTCCCTGTAGTGAGTGAAGGCCTCATCTTCCCTGTGGGGGACCCCATGAGTGAACATGGAGAGGGCTTGAGACAAACAGGCTTCTTGCCCGCATCTCCCAGAAGGGTCCCTGCCCCCCCGGGCACAGTAAGCACTGTGGCATCGGTCAGACTGGCCATCTCCTGGGCCACAGGATGGAACATGGCCATGGCGCTTGGCCATGGGCAGACCAGACAGGGTCCCTGGAAGCCCTGGTGGGGGGCGGGGAGTGGGCTACCGGGCAGGCCTGGTGTAGAGCCCACTCGCGCCTCTGACCTGGATAGCGGCCAGCGTGTCTCCATAATCCTCGCTCGCTACCAGCGTCATTTTCTCATTGATCCAGGCCTCCTCCTCTTCCACGTTGGCCACGAACTGCTGATACTCCAGGGACTCTTCCAGCCGCTGGCCCCTAGGCACGCAGGACGGGAAAGCAGGTGGCTTGACCTCGGCTTTCAGCCTAGGTGCCCCAGGTTCAGATGAAATCCCAGCAGAGGGGCTGGAAATGGCTTAGTCAGGCCCCTGTGGGAGCTGGCCCTAGGAGCCATACTTTGTCCAGCTTGGCATAGCCTGTCAGAGGCAGTTCCAAGCGGCTCTTGGGATGCCAGCCTATCCTTGGACATGGGCAGCCTGCACCCACCCCAGGCTGCTGCATGTCGCTTCCGAGCGCTCACCGGGCGGCCGCCAGCTGCTTGAGCTCCTGCCAGTGCTCCAGGAACTGGGCCAGCCGCTGCTGGATCTCCTCCTTGCCAATGGTGTTGTCATCGGACAGCTTCCTCCCGGTGTCCAGCACACCCTGGCGGGCAAGAATGCATCTGTCAACACGTTCTAGAAGCCTTTGGGAAAAGGCCCCACAGCCAGTTCCACATGCCTTCAAGGTCTGGGCCAAGTCAGGCAGGGGGACAGGAGCACAGGGCCACTCGGGACTCGGCGCAGGCCCTGGGTGCCCCCTCTGCCCCTGGTATCACCCCTGTCCCCCTGCCCTCCTACCTGAATGGCCGGCTCGTGCGCAGCCAGCTCCGCCTCCAGCCGCTTGTGCTTCTTCCTGAGGTTCTGAACGCCTGTCAGGTCACGGCCGTAGTCCTCAGAGCTGACCAGCAGCTTCTTCTCCCTGCAGGGCAGGGAGGGCTCAGGTCAGCGACAGACCCGGACCTGCTCCTCACCCAGCAGCCCCTCCTGGCATAGCCCAGCTGGTTTCCCAGGAAACCGAGGCCACCAGCTCCCCCAGGATTGTCCTAGGGCCCCTCCATCGGGGCATGGTCCACAAGCCCTGCTCAGTGTGCCTGTGGCTGTGAAGGATGGACTGTACCTGACGTCTGTGGGCACCACGGCCAGTGCCCTGAGGAGCCCTGCCCGAGCTCATGGAGACAGGCAGTGCGCAGAACCACGTGCACATCACAGAAATCCCCGGCCTTTAACTCTACCTTCCACAAACTGAAGCACCTCCACACGCGTTAACATGGTTCATCACATATGGAACTGAAGGTGCTCAGAGAGCAGAGGGCTTGGTCTGGAGTGACCTACCCACATCCTGCACCAATCCAAAAAGGGAGGCCAACTGCTCTATGGAACCCTGCCCCAGCCACACTCTCGGTGCTCCACAAGCTCCAGGGGCCACAGTGGGTCCCTGCTGACCTCTGCCACCAGGCACCAGAGAGGAGACCATGGCACAGCAGGACTGTGCCCCTTCTGCCCACCCCTCCCAGCACTGCTCAGGGACACCTGAAGCCTCCCTCGGCCGGGCCCGGTAGGACACGCACTTGATCCAGGACTCCTCATCGTCCATGTCTCGGAAGAACTGGTGCAGGCGGTGGGACTCGTTGAGCTTGGCCCGCCGCGAGGCCGCCATGTTCTTGATCTTCTGGAAGCGCCCGTTGATGGCGTCGCGCTTGTCTTTCACCTGGGAGGTGTCGAAGGCACTGCTGGTCATCAGGCTGTCGGCCTGGCTGTTGAGGTCCTTCAGGCGGTCCTGGCGTGGGGAGACGGGAGGCTCAGGAGTCCGAGAGGAGCTAGGAACGCCTTACTGTGGGGTCACAGTGATTTGCTACCAAACTGCAATGACATGTGTCCCCCACTCTGTGTCCGTCTGCCCGGTAGGGACCCCAGTGATGGGCCTTGAGCCAACCAGGGCCAAAATACAGGCACGGCAGACAGCAGCAGCATACCCGACCCTTCCAACTCTACCCACCCGCAATAGAAAAAAATGCCATTTTCCTGAAAATGCCCTTGAAAAAGAAGCAGTTACTTTCATTCAATGTATCTTTAAGTTGAAAGAACAAGATTATGGTCATCTGGATTGGGATATGCCTTCCAGAATGAAGTGCGTTTATCACTCCCAAGAGAATTGACAGTCTGTAGCTAATGGTAAAATCCAAACTTTAAAGAGAAAACTTGCATTTTGGAAAATTGCAGCTACCATGGTGAGCTCGCAGCCTCCAGGTGGGTAAAGGCCCTCTGATGGACTGGCAGTGACGTCACTGGCAGTGACGTCTGATGGACTGGCAGTCTGTCACTGGCAGTGACGGACTGCCCTCTGATGGACTGGCAGTGACGCTATGGTGTCTGCTCATGGCCATTTGGATACACTGTGCACAACATGGCCAGATGCAGTGGCCAGGGGGACTACACAAGATGCCCAAGAACAAAGGCCACAGCTGCATAAAGCTCAAGACGGGCCAACGCCTGAGCATCCATCGGCAAGAAACGGAGTGCAGCTGACCTGAAGAGCCCCCACGGGTGGCTCCTGGTGCCAACCCCCTAGCTTTCCTAACTGCCTGTCTGCACAAAGCTCGGTTTTGAAAATGGATTTCTTTATTTATTTGCAAGGCAGAGCAACAGAAACAGACGGACAGACGGACGGATGGACGGAGCTCTTCCAGCCAGCAGTTCACTTCCCAGATCGGAGTGGGGCCAGCTCAGAGCCAGGAGCCAGGAGCCAGGAGCTCCATTCTGGCTTTTCACTTGGTTACAGGGGCCTGAGCACTTGGCTCATCTACTGCCTTCCCAGGTACACCAGCAGGGAGCTGAACAGGAACTGGAGTAGCTGGGACTTGAACCAGCACTATGGGATGCCACTATCCTGAGCAGCAGCCTTGCTCAAATGCTGAGCTCCCTGCACCCATGTGGGAGAGCTGGAGTGCATTCTTGGTTCTGTCTGCAGCTGGGCCCGACGCCAGGCTTGGCAGCACCAGGGCAGGGAACCAGAGGACCAAGTTCTGTTTCTCCCACTCTATCATTCTTTCAAGCTAAAAAATCGTAAAATGAAAACCCGCAAATAGGAAACTTCTACAGGTCCGCAGGGACTGTTAAGAGACTAGTAGTCCTAAGGGCGCAGGCACACACCAGCGGGTTCCCACAACCGTGCAGGCTCCGCAGTGGCCGCCCAGCCTGCCCACCTCATGAGCAGAAATATCTGCCTCCAGCAGCTGATGTTTTTTCAGCAGGTTGTTCACCGAGGCCAGGTCTTTGCCGTAATCTTCTGACGCCAGCAGGGCCTCCACCTGGTGGTGAGAACACAGAAAGCAAAGGTCGTTGAGGGGTGCAGGAAATGCAGGTGTGCCCGCTGTCCCTCAGGCCCTGCGTGGGACAGCCAGACACTTGGCAAACACCTGGCTGGGATCCTCTGTCAAGCAAATGCAGACTCTGAGTAAGTCCCTCTCAGTACCAAAGCTAAAGGCAGAGGTTCCCAGCCAGCAGTGGGCCTCAGCATGGCCCGTGGAGCAGCCAGCAGTGTGGCCAAGACTGGCACGCACCCAAACCTACTGACCAAAGGCTTGGGTGCCTCACTCTGTGGAGTGGCCCTAGGGTGCACGTGTGTAGCCCCTCATAGGTCAGGAGGAGTGGCTAGGGACCTGCGAGTACACACCCACGACACAGCAACGGGAAATCACTCTGAGTTTGACTGTAGGCAGAATTTGTGTGGGGATGGAAAGAAACGCTCTGACGTATTAGCAGTGGAGGTCTCCACGAGGTGCCTGTCCAACTTCTATTTCCCCGTTTCTACAAGGCAGGTGCATGGCCGACTCCGGCTGCCTGCTTCTTGGGCCACGGCCTCTCCCTCTGCATGCCCTGTGCAGAGCGGATCCCCACTGCTGGGGCCTGCCACGCAAACTCCTGCTATGAGATATGGGTTCCAACACGGGGGCTGCAGTGAGCCCTGCCTTGTCCCAGGGTGGGCTTTGCCCCGGACAACGGGAAGTTTCCCACTGGCAGGAAGGACAAGCTGCCTCACAGCACCTCAGAGAGCCAGAAGTCGAAGTCCTTGATGCCCGTGTTGAAGTTCTGTTGCTTATTGGCTTCTTTCAGTTTCTGGCTCTTCTCAGCAGACTTCTGCACCAGGAACTGCCACTGGTCGGCCAGGGCAGCCAGGCGGGCCTGGGAGGAGAGGAGGTTATTAGGGATGGAGACTTCCCAAGGACTGTCCCTGCCAGGGCCTGACCTGGGACGACATCCCCAGGGGCCACTTCCACCAGCATCCCCGTGTGTGATGTGGCTGAACCTGGTAACCCAGTTCTTCCCTTGAGGCTGTACTTCTAAGTCACAGCCACCTTGAGGATGACGGGCTCCCCCTTCCCGGGCCCGGGAGCACCGCCTCCACACCTACCTTAACGGCGTCTTCACTGCCTGCACAGGCCCCGCGCTCAATCAGGGAATTGCCCGTGTCAATGACGCCGCGGATCCGGTCAGCATTGGCGTGCAGCTCCGCCTCGAAGGCCTGGTGCTTCTGGTGCTTGCTCTGAAAGACCAAAGTCCCCCGTTCAAAACCAGCTCCTGCAGGGCTGTCCTTCAGGGGAAGGGATGCTTGGGGGGTCTGGGAAGGTGGTAGGTGGCTGGCAGGAAGAACTTGGGCCCCGATGGTGGAGTTAGGGGAGCAAGGAGACGCGCCTGTTCAGGAGCAGCTGACCGCAAAGTCAGAATCCAAGTCGGTAGGGATGCCCTGACCGCTCTGACGCTGTGCCAACACGCACCCACACTTGTTTCTGACTGCCTGGCAGCGCTGTGAAAGCCACGGCTGAAGCTGGGCTGCAATGCCAGTGGTGGCATCGGTTACCAGCGCGGCAGCTCTGTCCCTGTGTATGGCAGCTATAGACCCCGTCACTGGCAGCCACCATGAATCTAACACGGGGCGCCATTAGCCTAGGTCTGCCTGCAGCCAGGTGGCAGGACCGCTGTGGGGGTGCTCCACCAGAGTCATACACAGAGCAGGTGCCAACGGACCACAAGCGACTACTGCGAGCACACAGCAGCGGAGCACAGCGCTGAGACAGGCGCCCGGCAGGGAGCGGGATGCACGCGGCTCTTGGGAGTAGTGTTATTTGGGAGAGCAAACAAAATGGAAATAAAGCAGTACGGCTGGGGAAGAACTTAGCATCCAATGTTTCATCTTCAGAGGCAGCAATGGTTAAAGGGCGAGCCCCACGGCATGGGGGGCTCCAGCATGGACTTTGTTATATGGGCTCTGAACACCTGAGAGGGGCTAGGGCCTCACGGATCCACAGATCCTACCAAGAGCCCAACTCCGCTCTGCTGCTTTGGGCTCCAATCACTTGGATTCAAATTCTATTAATTCTCTTCCAAACGTTTATGGGACTGGCACTATAGTTCAACTGGATAATCCTCTGCCTGTAGTGCAGGGATCCCAAAGGGTGCTGTTTGTGTCCCAATGTTCCACTTCCGATCTAGCTCTTTTCAGACGGCCTGGGAAGACTCAGACCTGCGTGGGAGACTCAGAAGAAGCTCCTGGCTTCAGGTCAGCTCAGCTCCAGCAATTTGGGGAGTGAACCAGTGGATGGAAAATATTTGTTTTTCCTTTTTGTAAATCTGTGTTTCCAATGAAATACACTTTTAAAAAAAAAGTGTGTCATGAAAAACCTATGTATGGAAATGCAAAATTTACTGGCACTGAAAGTGAATTCAGTTATTAGTTCAATTTTCTACAAGCATTTTGGCACCCTCTCATACCTTTTCTTCCTTCAAATGTGAGCTATATTTTGAATAAAATGTCCCTTCCCCACCTGCTGGCACGGTGTGCTCGCTCAGCCCTCAGGCTCCCCCCAGCTGGGCTGCTCAGCCTCTTCAACTCTCTGGTGGCTCCTCTGCAGCAACCAGTGCCTCTCGGTGCCAGCCTGGGTGTGCAGTGACCCAGACACCTGGCTAGACTCCCTGGCCTGGGCCACCAAACACCCAGGGCCCACAGCCATGCGCCAGGGCCAACACAGTAGATGGCTGTCTTAAAGATAGAATGCAGTCTATTAACTGCCCCCAAATCAAACACTGTACAGACGTGGCTAAGGGATCAAACTGGGAGAGCGGAGGCAGTGAGGGCTTGCAGGCTAATTCCACACAGAAAGCCACATCCCACAGGGACACTTGATGGAAGGCGATGGAGGATGAAAGAATGGATGAGGTGACACTGGCAGACCGTGTGGCCACAGCAACAGAGATGGACGGACTCACTGAACTACGACTCAAAGAAATAAACAACTTACCAGCAGCTTGGAAAGCTATAAAAACAGATTGAAAGGACAGAGGTTCAGTACATGGGCGTGAACGCACGGATCAGCTACCACATTCACTTTGCCACCACGCTTCTCCTGGCAGCTCCCCGTTGGGGAACAGGCACCAGAAGGGGTTTGACATCAGAGCAGCAGACCCCAAGCGAGGACGGCAGCTCCTGCACGGCCCTAACACTTGCATGCTGGACTTCCCCCTGCCCCCGGCTCAGCCTAGGGCAGTCTCTCTCACTGGCTCCCCACTATGTGAGGGGACTGTCCTGCAGGTAATTCCGCGTCCCCAGACCCTCTCAAGACCGCGGGGCCACAGGAGACGCCCGCTCACCTGGATGTTGGTGGGGTCTTTGTAGGACTCATCGCTGGCTGTCTGCAGCTTCTCACTGATCCAGGCCTCGATCTCGTCCACGTCCCGGCTGAACTGCTGCAGGGTCTGAGACTCCCCGAGCTTGGATCTCTTCTCTATCATCTGGGCCTTCAGACGTCGCCACCTGAGAACACGCGAGCCCAAGCGTCGGTTCGCACGCCCAGCTGTGCAGGAGGAAGCTGGCGGCTGGAGCGGACCCGATGCTGGGGAGGCAGCCGCTGGCACACTCACCTGTCTAAGACCTCATTGCGCCGGTTCGCGATGTCGCCTTTGGCGTAGTGGCCTGCGGCAATGAGCTGGTCGGCAAAGGCCTGCAGCGCGGCAATCTTCTCCTCCTGCCGGCAAACCGAGGGTGAGGTCAGTGGGAGCCCGAGGGCCTTCCCGGGCTGCTCAGTGTGAGAGCGGTTACTTTGGGTGACTGGGAACTAGCTGGTGTGGGATCAGAATACAATGACACTTTAGAAGCAAGCGTGTAAAAAGCCAGACGCGAGCTTGATTTTCATCATTACCAGGGGAGAGTGCAGCCCAGGAAGATTCTAGGTCACACAGAAAATTCCGCCTCATCACAGGACAAGGCTGTCAACTTCCAACAAAATGGTTTTGGAATCAGAGACTTGCATGTCTTGTGGCTAATGTTCACACTGCCCGCTTTCCCACTGGCATCTCCATGACATCAGGGTTTTCCCGTTCCAGGTCACACTCAGTGTGACACAGACACTGCTTAGAGATGTACCAGCACATGGAGCTGAGACCACGTACTACCATGGAAAGCAGTGGCCACAGTGCTCGGCTGCAACCTGTCCATCAGTACCCACCCTTCCTCCTAACTCTTACGGGAAGGAAGGGACCCAGGCATGTGGCAGGAAGGCCAGCTCCGGACGTGTGGCCAGGGCTTCACCTGAACGTTGATGGCTCTGTCAAAGTCCTCGTGCTTTTTGATCAGAGCCTCCACACTGTCCAGCGAGTCCCCCTTGTCCTCGGTGCTCAGGAACGCCTCCCGGGCAGCCATCCAGTTCTCGGCTTGCTCACAGTCACGATGAAACAGCTGGTGGTAGGGAGAGGAAGGTGAGCAGGCGGGCCTCAGTGAGGCCTGAGTGGGCCGAGCCGTGCGGAACCGGCCCAGGTACCTGCAGCTCTAGGCAGTGGTCCAGCATCATCCTGCGCTGTGCCCAGGCCTTCTCCAGGTCTGCCCGCTCCTGGTCAAGGATATCGAGTTTCTCCTTGATCTCAGGGCTGGCATAGTGTCCTCGAGCCAACAGCTGCTGCCCAAACTGCTCAAATGCCTGGAAAGTGCCGGCCCTGGCATCGATTTCTGTCCGGTGTTCCTGCCAAGAGGAGGCACAGGATGAGGCAGCTGGCTGTAGGTGCCCAGTAGGCGGGTTAGCCACCAATCCCGCCCAGGAGGTGGCAGCAGGCGGGGTCAGCCATCAAGCCTGTTCCAGGGTTGGGGCTGGGGCCCGGCAGGCGGGGCGGCTCACCTGGTGCCGTTCCAGCAGGGCCTCTGCTCCAGTGACATCCTTGGCAAGCTCGTCAGAGGACACCAGGCCCCGGATTCCATTGATCCAAGACATGAGGTCCCTGGAAACCAGAGCAGAGGGGCAGCTTTTACATCAGCAGTAAGCAAGCCTTTGCCTGGGGCACAGAGAACCCTTGCCTCAAAGGGTTACATCAGGCCAAGATACTTAATTTATCGAAAGCTGCCAGCCTGTGAAGCATGAATTTCACTCTCTTGTTCTTTGTGTGGGATACTAACTAACTAGTCTTAACAAAGCCAGGACTCCAGAGCTGGTGCTGTAGCATCAGCATCTTACACAGGTGTTCAAGTGGATGTCAGCCAAGGCCAAGGCCAGACGGCAGAGGATCATAGTTCTAAATTCAAGGAGGCCAAGGAGACAGATCATCAAGTGTGATGGTCAGCCTTGGCCTGGATCAAGAAGTGAGCCCCAGTTGTCATGCACTAGACCAACAGCAAACAAGTGTGTGTGGCTGTTGTCGCTGCGCTGCATCAGCTGGAAATGCCCCACAGGAGGTGGCTGGAGGTCCTGGGAGCTGCGTGCTGTGCGACTCGGAGCACAGTGCTAGGACCGGCATCCTGCCATCACGGGCTCACAAAACAGCGCCCCTCCCCAGAGAGCACCAAGGCCATCAACCCACCAACTGCGTGAAGGCAGCACACACGCTGTGTTTGCCATTCTACCTTGCTGGCGCCGTTAACTACCGAATCAAAAAGTCCGAAGAGGTGTTTCCACGTGACGTGGGAAATACATACAGATCAGGAGCAGGTGGGAGGGGCGTGTGCAGGTGTGTGTGGTGTCCACAAATGGAGACTTTCTAAGCTTCCCTGCCACTTCCCCACCCTGGGTGCTGAGCGAGCGCCTCTCACCGGAAGTCGCTGAGGAAGCGCTGCAGGTCGTGTGAGTCGCCGAGCTTGGCCTTGCGCTGGTCCGCACGCTTGCCTAGGCTGCTCCATGCCTGGTTGAGCTCCGTGCACTTCTCCCGCAAGTCATCCGCCGACTCGGGGTGCGACTGGATCAGGCGCTCGGCCGTCTCCCCAAGGGAATTCACCTGCAGGAAGAAAGTGGTGAGAAGGCGGGAACGGAAGTCTTCCCCACAGAACGCGAGATGCTGCCCAACAGGCTACCTCTGACCTTGTCACCAAGGGCCGCGAGGTCCCTCTCAAAGCCCTCGTGCTTGCGCTGAAGGGCCTGCACACTGGCCAAGTCATGGCCATAGTTGTCTGTGTTTAGTGCCTGATTCTTCTCTTCAATCCATTCTTTGGTTTCGTCGGCATCTCTACAGGGGAGACACACAGAGATGTTAACAATCACCTTTGGTGACGGGACGACATACATATGGCCCTGGGACACCTGTCTGCAGCTTCCTGCAAGACCTCTAGGAGCGCAGGGCCATTTCCAGGTGCAGCGAGAGCTGCGGTTCCATGGGGACCCCCGGCAGCAAGCCAGGCGGCCTGCAGCATAGAATGAACAGGGCTGCTCCTTGGCCCGGCCTGGAAGTGCCACTCACCTGTGGAACCGCTGCACTTCGTGGGCGCTGCCCAGGAGCTGGCTCCGCTCCTCAGCCAGCTGCTGCAGGGAGCGCCAGCGCTCGTTGAGTTCCTGTTGGGGACAGTCAGGGTCAGCTCTGTGGGGACCCCCATGATACCCACACCTAGGCCTTGGGAAGATGGCTCATCCTGAAGGAAATGCCACAGCATGTCTAACTTCCCTTTTCCAACCTGCCACGGAGCAGGTCTGGAGTCAGAGCCAAGCCAGAGCCTGCTGTCCCCAGGGGTCTTAACAGTTTCAAGAACCAGCCCTGGGAGTCCCCTCTGAAGCTGCAGGGACCATGCTCACCTGTCCTTTCCCCCACTCCTGGCCTGAAGCCTGGCGGGGAGCACTTGGCGTGAGTGGGCACACCCAAAAGGCCGCAGCCCACGAGGCCTCACAGGAGGCATGATATTGGTAAGGACAGGTTCCCTCCAGCTCCCACGCAGCAGCAAGAAGCAATGAGCTCTTCACCAGGGAAGGCCACCAGGCTGGGCACACGCTCTGGCAGGCTGCAGAGGGCCCATGCGCCACCAGACAGGAAGAACATCACTTACCTTGATGGAGTTGAAGGTGGCCACGGTGTGAACCATCAGACGCGCAGACTATACGGGGAGGAAGAAGGAAAACCCATTATGGGTCTGCTGACTAAGAGACAATCTGAGCTGGTGCCCCCAGGCCAGCCGGCGTCACCCCAAACATTCTCAGCAGGGGTGTCCCCAAAGGGTCAACCCTGCAGTCACCCGAGTCCCGAGAGCACCTCGGACCCGCTCAGATCCTGAGAGGAAAGCCAGGTTCACTGCAGCTCAAAGAGCAGCTCCTGACAACTTGTTCTTGTCCCTGTAACAAGAAAACATCCGGGAGACCTGCCCCACTATCACCTGCCAGCAGGCAAGACTCTTCATCAGAGCCAAGGGCACAAATCCATCTCACGTGTAATTACGGGATGGGACTGCTTTTATTAAAGGCAGGCAGGCACCAGCATGTAGGAAAAAAAATCTATCAAGAATGTGGGCAGTGGGCCTGGCATGGTAGCTAAAGAACGAGGGCACTTCTAAAAACCTGGAGTCCCCTGGGATCCCACGCCCACCCCAGTTCTCTGGCATGACTACTGCTTCTAATCTTCAAGTACAGAACAAGAGGGAGGGCGACACATGGCCACAGGGACAGAGAGCAGGAGTCCCCAGGTGACAGGTTGGCGATGCAAGCCCAGACAGCGAGTCCATCTGGGTCTACGTTCCTTCCAGAAACAGGAGGTCCTGGCATTGTAAAGTCCCTGGAAGCACATTTCCGAAAGGACCTTATGTTACTAGGAAACTCGGCCAGGAAGTCAGAGACCTAAAGCTTCTGCATCTTTCTGTCATCAATGATCCAATTTCACGACTGATGGGAGAGAAATCTTGAGCCAAGGGAGAGCTGCGCCTCCCGCTCCTCCACCTGCAGCCTCCTTAGTGAGAATATGCAAAGCCAGAGCTGGGAGGCCAGAGACACAGGCCTCTCTCCGACGAGGCCCTCAGCAACACACAGAGGGATTGTTTCCAGGCCTCCCGACACAGACTGAGTCTTAAGATGTGTTGGCTCTGGGCCCGGCACGATGGCCTAGCGGAAAAGTCCTTGCCTTGAATTCCCGGGGATTCCATATGGGTGCCGGTTCTAATCCCAGCAGCCCCACTTCCCATCCAGCTCCCTGCTTGTGACCTGGGAAAGCAGTAGAGGACGGCCCAAAGCTTTGGGACCCTGCACCCATGTGGGAGACCCAGAAGAAGGTCCTGGCTCTTGATTTTGGATTGGCTCAGCTCTTGCAGCCACTTGGGGAGTGAACCATCGGATGGAAGGTCTTCCTCTTTGTCTCTCCTCCTGTCTGTGTATCTGACTTTGCAATAAAAATAAATAAATCTTTAAAAAAAAATGTGATGGTTCCCCAGTGGATGTGCAAGTTATATTTTGGGGTGTGTGTGTGTAATTGTTGGGCAGAGCATGTTAAATTGCCATGTCTGATGCTTGCAACACATCTGGCTGACATTTCAAGTTCCAGCTGCTCCACTTCCTGTCAGGCTCCTGATAATGTACCTGGGAAGGCAGTGGAAGATGGCCCAAGTGTCTGGGTTTGTTCTACCCAAGTGGAACACTTGGAGTGGCATAGTGGGTAAAGCCATTGTCTGTGTGGGCACTGGTTGGTGTCCCAGCTGCTCCATTTCCAATCCAGCTCCCTGCTGGTGGCCTGGGAAAGCAGGAGAGGATGGCCCAAGTGTCTGGGCTCCTGTCACTCACATGGGAGACTTGGACAGAGCCCTTGCCTCCTGGCTTTGGTGCGGCCCAACCCTGGCTACTGCAGCCAACTGGGGAGTGAACCAGCACAGGGGAGGCTTTCTTTCTGACATTGCATCTCTCAAATAAAACACACATATGTTTAAAGTTATGCCTCTGCTATGATCTGCTAAGCGTGCAATAGCCTGTCTCCAAAAACACACATGCCTTCAAGAAACATTTCACTGCTTTAAAAAATAAATTACCAAAGACAAAAACTATCATCTGATCTGCTGAAAACAAAAAACAAACAAAAAACAAAAGATAGAGTTTCTTGATACAGCCTTCCGTTTGTAAGCACTGCGGTCTACCTGAGAAACACCGGTAGAGCAGCTGTGGTGCGGCCTCTGCCCAGGCTCTCAGGACGTTTTTCCACTTCCAAAAGATCTACTTGATCAAGCAGAAATCCGCTAACTTCACTAAAACTCAGTGAGAGATTCCTGAAGAGCCGACTCAGGAGGGTAGATGCTAGAACCAGACACTGCACTCAGTGACAGCAGGCAGTGAACCCACACTGACCACCCCGGCCCTGAGCACTTCCTTGTAAGCACTCTGCTGCCTTCTCTGCGCCTTATCGCACAAGACAACAGAATCAAAGAATGGAATGCCAGAGAAAGAAACCAGCCCAAGCAAGTCCAGAAGTGACCACTGGCTCAAGACCAGCTCAAGCTGCAGAGACAGTGCGTCAGCTGGGATGTGACGCGGGGTGCTCCCAAAGAACCCACAGGCAGGCGCTTGTCAAGCACCCTTACCTTCCACGGGGAGGCCGTTTTTGAATCCCCTTCATCCTGTTCAGAGGAAAAAGAGTTGAGGCAGCTGTGAGATCGAGCACCCCCAGCACACCAACCTTTCCCAGGTACGCCTCTAGTGCGGCCTGGGAGCAGGGCAGTTTGAAAAAAACCAGAGAACATTTCACTTCCAAATATCACGGGCAGGGAGCACATGACAAGGCTGGCTCAGAAAAATTTAGCAAACAGGAGAGAATAATTTCCAATTTCTAGCCAGTGGAATGGGAAGAATGAAGAAATTTACTAAGACAGTAACCAGTTTTTCTTTAGGCCATAGTATAGGATTAGTTCTGTAAAGAGGTCACAAACTTGCAGTAAGCTTTGGGAGAAGCTGGAAAACGGAAGGCAGGGGCAAGTGTCTGGCAATCAGATGCCACTCAGTATACCTGCATCCCACACCTCAGTGCTTGGGGGTCCTAGTCCTGGCTCTGCTTCGGTTCTGGCTTCCTAGTAATGTGCATGCTGGTGGTCAGCAGGTGACAGCTCTAGCAGCTGGGTTTCTGCCATCCTAAGGGACAGCTACGCTGAACTCCAGGCCCTGGGCCTTTTGTGGGAGTTTGATGAGTGACACAGAAGATCAGAGTTCTGTCTCTGGGACTCTGATTTTGAAAAAAGTAAAATTTAAAAGAAAGAAAAAAAGCACTATAAAGATTTCAACTATTTTTGGACATGTCTGGGGAACAGCAAGTAGCGGCCTGGCCTCTCTCCCACAGGTGGCCTCTCATAGACGGCCCCCTCTGTGATCTCAGCATAAAAATGCTCAGGCAGAAGTTCCTGCGGCTTCATTTTTCCCATGGTCTGAGTTCTTCCCACGACTCAGTGCATGCAGAGCCCCTGGACTTACCCTGGGCATCGCGCCGTACACCTCCTGCAGGAAAAGGGAGAGTGTGTCATTGCGGGAAGGAACGCTCACAGCTGTCAAACCAGGAGACTGAGCAAACGCCAGCCCAAACGGCCGGCAGAACTTCAAAGCCAGTATTTACTTGCTGGGCCACAAAGGCCATGGAAGGGACCCAACGAGGCCTCCTGCCATGAGACACGCACCTGCTGCTGTACCGCCTGCACCTCCTCCACCATCAGGCCTTCTGACTCCAGGTCCTCGGCCACCTTATTGATGTCCTTCAGGCGGGACTCGTTGGCCTTCAGGTCCTTCAAGGCAAAAGTCAGTGGCAAGTCAGGGATAAGGAGAAGATGCCAACAACTCGTCACTTCTTGAGCCTGTGGCGACCTGACCCATGGGCATCTGAGTCACATCCTCTTCCTGCAGAGTGCTGCAGAGCCCTCGGGCCTCGCTGACTGTCAGGGCAGCAGGACAACAGTGGCATTCTGCAAGCAGTCTGTCTCATGCTGACCTCATTACCCCACAATTAATAAACTATTCTAATAAAACACAGATTTTTAGAAACATTTTTTGGGGCAGTAAACAATGCTTTGAAATGGTCCTGGTATAGTAACCTAGCAGCTAGCCAGGATCCCATGTGGGTGCTGGTTCTAATCCTGGTGGTCCCACTTACCTTCCAGCTCCCTGCCTGTGGCCTGGGAAAGCAGTGGAGGATGGCTCAACGCCTTGGGACCCTATACCCACGCAAGAGATCTGAAAGAAGCTCCTAGCTCCTGGCTTCTGACAGGCTCAGCTCCAGCTACTGCGGCCACTTGGGGAGTGAACCAGTGGATAGAAGATCTTTCTGTCTTTTCTGTACTCTGTAAATCTGCCTTTCCAGTAAAAATAAAATATGTGATGAAATGTTAGTGCATGGTCCTGTAAGATAATAATCCTCTCCCGTTTAATTAGTTTCAAGTAGAGCTGGAGTTGTGGTGTAACTGGTGAGGCTGGCACTTGCAGTGCCAGCATTCCAAGTGGGCACTAGTAACATCCCAGCTGTTCTATGTCCTATCCAGCCCTGTCAAAGCCAGGGAAGCAGCAGAAGGCGGCTCAGGCACCTGGGGCCCTGCTATCCACGGGGCAGATCCAGAGCGTGCTCCTGCCTCCCAGCTTCGGCCTGGCCCAGTCCTGCCCACTGTGGCCACTTGGGGAGCAAACCAATGAAAGCAAGATGTGTTTATCACTTTCTTTCTCTAGTTAGATATAAATAAATATTTAACAAGGCATTATGTTGTAGGGGTAAAACTGCCATCTGGGACACAAACATCCATATGGGTACCAGTTCATGTCCTGACTGCTCCACTTCCCATCTCGCATCCTGGTACAGCCTGGGAAAGATAGCAGACGGCCAAAGTGTTTGGACTCTGCCACCCACGTGGGAGTCTTGGACGAAGCACCTGACTGCACGCTGCCTGCTGGGGTCACTTTGGGGAATGAACCAGTAGATTCAAGACCTCTTTCCGTCTCTCCCCTTCTCTGTAACTCTGACATTCAAATAAATAAATGCATCTTAAGACAGGTAAAGAAATGAGAACGAACAAAACCAGTTATGAGTGTACTTCTAAACGGAGGGCTGGATAAACAATATGTGGCATATCAGCCTATCAGTACAGTGGCATACATGTTCATGAGGTAGACGAGTTGGCCTGGTGGATCTGTGATGGCTCAGCTGACTGCGTTCCTGCTTCCCACTCTGGACTGAAGTCCCAGCTCAGCCCTACATACGGAATGAACTGGCAGGTAAGAGCTCTTGCTCAAAAAAACACTTAATGGGGAGGGTTAAAGGAGGGGTGGGGGGAATCCCAGTACCTATAGAACTATGTCTCATAATACAATCAATAATAATAATAAAAAAAATTCCAACAAAAAAACACTTAATGAAAAAATGGAATGAAAAGCTAAGTCTATGGGGTCAGAGGGGTGTCTTCAAAAAGTTCACGGAAATACAGGTTACAAAGAAAACAAAAAAAAGCAGGAACTTTCTGAAGATAGCTTGCCATAACACATACCAACATTTTTTGTACTAAACTTACACAACTTTTGATTTCATCCTCTATGAACTTTAAAGTCTAACGGCACGACTCAGCAATATGAAGGAATATATTCTGAAGCTTCAAGAAGGACAAAACCTGAAAACACTAGATCGTCAGAAGTCAGGCAAACTCCAGCACAGACCAATCCAGACACCAAGGCACTGTGGGGTCAGGGAGAAGGCCAGTGACCACAGGCATGGTCTTACATGTCAATGAACTGTGCACTGAGTTTAACTGTGTGTTTTGTGAATTTTACCACCCCGCCCCCCCGCTTCAAAAAACAAAAAAAGAAAACCTTTTTGTATCTTAGATTTGGGAAATTCACTCAAAATAGCACATCAGTGCCAAGGCTAGGGGAGGCTATCACAGACTGGGCCACAGCATCCGCTGACACACACAAGGCCACACAGCACCTGCTAACACACACTTCTGGGCTTTCACTGCTGAGCGTGAGAGCTGGGACTGGGCAGGGCTGCAGCTGGCATGTGGGCACGATCTGGGGGCAGGCCAGACTGAGCTAGGCTGCTGCACCTACCACTGTTGTCAAAATCCGAATGAGTGTGTGCCAGTCAGACTAGGCCACAGTACCTACTAGAAAGTGTCAGGACCGGGTGAGAGTTATGTCAGACTACAGCACACCTTGGCAGGCCCAAGAGCTGGCTTGAAGTGGGTCTGGTAGCAGAATTATGGACACTCTTGCTGGGCTGCAGTTCCTGCTGGTGAGCACAAGAGCCAGGATGGGGGACGGGCCAGGTTGGCGAAGGTAGCAGGACATATCAGAATATATGTGGGTTGGATCTGGGGGTAGTGCAGGGTGAGCTAAACTACAGCACCCTTGGGTATGTCCAAGAGCCAGATGGGACGCAGCATGGACCAGGCTGGACCACAGCACATGCTGGTACACACAAAAACCGGGGCTGGGAGTAGGCCTGAGGGAGGTTATTGGTGGTCACCCCAACTAGGCCATGGCACCTGCGGATATGCATGAAGACCAAGCCAGTGGTGGGCTGGGATGGGCTAGGCTGCTGCAGCTGACACTCTGGGGGAAAAGCTGACCAGGCAGCTGACCAGGCAGTTCCATCCACAGGTGAAGGCTGGTGTAGGTGATGGACCAAGCCTGACCCTGCACTGGCTGACCACACAACAGTCAAGTGTGAGTTCATCCCAGCCAAGGTTTCTTGGAGGACTCCCCAACTAGATCACAGCAATTACAATATATGTGGTCCAACCTTGGAGTGCATGTATCATGATTGGGTCTCCTCGATTGCTGATGTCTGTGCAGTAGACAGCATGCCCTGATGCACAAAGGGGACAGGACAGCCAGCTCATCTAGGCCAGCAGAGGATGTCAACTCCCTCGCAGAATAGGCTGGACCACTTTCCTGGCCAAGGTATGCAACATTTTTCTGGGCCTGTGGATGCACTAAGGTGAACCTGGAGAGCCAATAAACCTTGGAAAGATTTCCTCATCACTGCTGCAACGAACTAATGATGTCTCAGAACGACCAAGCACTCAAGTCCCAGAAGGAAACAGATGTACGGGCCATCACTCGCTCAGACAGAGCAGCACCCGTGTCACCTCCATTCTAGCATCCTACAGTCAGAAAGCAAGAGCATCAAATTTCCACAGTGTTCCAGCATACCTTCTGGAAGTCATCAAACTTCTTCTGCAGCACCTCCACCTGTTCCAGGTCTGCGCCGACCTCCTCGCTCGTCAGAGCGGCCTCCTTCTCGTTGATCCACTGCTGCAGTTCGCTGGCTTCACGGAACAGCATGAACTTCTTGCAGCTCTTCTCCAACATGCCTTTGCGCTTCTCCCCCAGCTCCAGCAGAGAGTGGTACCTGAGGCACATCAAGGTGGGGGACAAGAGGGCAAGGAAGGCAGTTACCCAGACGCTCCTAAAAGGCAAACTACTAGGCGTCTCCGAGTGTGGATCCAAGGCATGGGTCTGTAATGATGACGCCCTAGTGATGGAGTGCCAAGACACGGATGAGGATGAAGATCCTGAGGCCCACGCTACGGCGCCAGCACCAGCAATAGCACACACCGTGTGCCTCATGGCTGGATGTGCCAGGAAGGCACGCAACCCCAGGCCAATTTTGTGCTTACAACATCACAACCACGAATGACGAAAACTAAGCTTTTAGCACAGCAACACAGGGCTCATGCGACTACAGCAGACATGAGATGAACTTGCTGGGCATGAGGTACACAGAGGGTTTTTCCTCAGTTTTGTCTCTCTGAGCAGTCCCCAGGGTGTGCGGGCGTTGTGTGCAGCAGGTACGTTTAGCACTAAAATAGCCTGACAGAGGATGTCTACATTTCCTGATAGGCAGGACATTTACAAACTAACACATGTCTCATAAAGCTTATCAAGTTCAGAAGGAAAATCAAGAGTACAGGAACCAAAAACCAAAAAAGAAAAAAAAAAGAATACAGGATATCTGCACCACTTTGTTTCTGGAAGATGTTTTAAGAAGAATCAAAATGGTGTGACTCTTGGGAAGCAAAATACAAAAGGTCAAACTCCCAATGGTTTGGATATAACAATAAACTTGATCAGAATCTAAGCCAAAGGTTAAAATAAAAGCTCTAGACTAACCATACTATCAAATCTAAGCTTTCCATCATGAGCAAATGAAGTAGCGAGTGACTATGACACTAAGCACAGAGAGGCCTTTTCTCTCCTCTGACGGGGCACCATGGCCTGGCTCTCAGGTGCACACTGCCAGTGCCAGCCACCACCACCATGCCAGGAAGGAAACCGACACCCCCTGAGCACAAACTGGCACGGAAGCGACCCAGGAGTAAGCAGTTACTGACTGACGCAGCTTTGCTAACACCTCTCTCTGAGCAGAAGCTGCTGCCCAGACATGTGGTTGCTGCCACCACCTGGTGTCTGATGGACAAGTGCCTTCAGGGGAGCAGCAGAGGGAGCATGGACAGGTACAGCAGGTATAGGGGTGCTCAGCGAGGCTCTCCGCCTACTCACAGTTCTTCCACCTGTTTCATACGCAGAGATACACTGCCGGCCTCCTTAGTAAGGCGTGTCCTGCACAGAGGGGTACAGCAAAAGCATGCAAGAATTAGTGGGATTAATCCACGGGGATGAAAAGCAGCAGCTCCAACTGGCGCCTTAACGGTGGACGCTTAAGGTGGGGAAAGTTAAGGAGTCGTTCACAAGCTCCTAGAAGCAGGCCAGGCCTCGGATGAAAACACAGTGAGGAGACAGCAGGAAGGTGGAGTTAGCGGGTTAGTTCACCTTCATCTTCCTGAGAAGCCTGCCACGCCTAGGCCAGGGTTTCCTGGTTCACAAAGCAAGGCCAGGGAAGAAAATGAACCTAGAAAGAAACTGCACCAAATGCTACTCAGCCGTTCTGCCCCGTGGTCTACTCATCCGTGCTCATATCCAGGGTCTTCAAAACATTCACAGAAAATGAGTGCTGGTTTCAAAATTTGGGGACCAAAATCAACACAACTTTATCTCCATTTTCCAGGGACTTCTTGAATTACCCTCATAGGTATGACCCAGGCCACAGGTAACAACTCACACCCAAAGCTCTTTGGTCTCAACAGGAACCAACACCTCTGTTTCCACTAAGGTCAGAAAAGCTCAACTCCAAAGGGAACATCTTTTCTGCAGTTTTTACAACTGCCCAGAGCTGTTGCTCCCCTTTTAAGTGGAGCAAGATGTGCCCTAAAGGTGGGACACAGGCCACTACAAAGAGGGTTTGGCAAAGAAAGCAGGACAGGAGCACTTCGCAACAGTAACTCCTGTTTTAAGAACCCAGAGCCATGGGGGATGGGGTGACAGTGCCCCCAGTAGCCTTCCAGAGAGGCAGAGCTGCAGGGCTGTGCACCTCTGCATATTCCACAGTCACCAGAACAGAAAGGTGAGGGTGGCAGGGTTCATAGAGATAGTTTGGGAAAAGAACTTAGGAACTTGGGAAGAAAATAAAACATCAGATAACGGGACCACCAGCCAGGGACTCTGGGCTCACACAGGGAAGACTACAAGAGACTCTGGGAGGGTGGCAAGAGTGTGGCTGGACCCAGAAGCCGCAGGCGCTGCTCAGGCTGCGGCCTGTGGACACAACTGCATGGTTCTTACTGATTGTCAATCTGCTCCTGCCGCAGTGCAATGCTGCCTTGTTCCTCCAGAAGGTTCTCCCGGGAAGCTGACTGTGCGGGGTCCAGCTTCTTCACATACGCAGCAGGCACAAAACCCTGACGGTCATTCACTTCCACTTTCCACCAGTCCTGAGGAAGAGTAAGAGCAGAACTGAAAGCAAAGCCCCAAGGAGGACCATGTGCATGTGTGCCCGTATTGTACACGTCCATGCGCAGGACATTTAAAGAGGCAGAAGACAGCAGCACTGCCTGGGACAGACACTGGCCACAGCAATACCACCTCGGACACCTGCATCTAGTCCCGGGGTGCCTAGGTGCTGGGTCAGGCTCTGGCTCTGTTTCTGGCTCCAGCTTCCTGCTGAGATACCCTCACGGGGCAGCAGGCGACAGCTCTAGTGGCTCACGATGGCTTACCACCCAAACACCGAGACAGTTAATGATGATATAGCAAGGCCGTGCCTAGGCAGGCAGCCTTGTCTTTACCGAGACTCCAAACTGAGGTCCATTTATATTCACTGTTCAGTAAGTTGGAATTCAATTCAGCTAAGAATTAAGTAACTACCATCACATGTGACCAGTGGCTGCCCCCCAGCGGCAAGGAGACACAATGTTGCCACCATCACAGCAAGTTCTGCTGTGCTACTCTGGGTGTAAGTACACCAGAGACAGCAGGAAAGCCAAGAGTGACATGTGTCCTCAGGCTGTCCCGAGCAGGGTAGGCAAGGGCAGGCTCTCCCTGGTCAGCCAGGTAAGGGGGTGGTTCCTCCCTTCAAGGCCACATTCAAACCAAGATGTGTTATGAAGAAAGGCAGATCAAATAGGCAGGACTCAACCTGGAGAAGGCAGCACTTGTGGGGAAAGTGTTCAAGCTGTCTCCAGCTTTCAGCCAAGCCCCAGACAGAACAGTCCAGATCATCCACCAGGAGGTATGAGCTACAGAGGACAGGCTGTGGCTCAAGGGGACTGAGGTCCACCTCGACATGTCCAGTCATGGCAGGAGGGGCCCCTACACCACTCACCCAAGAGCACCTCGGGGATCCACGTACGACCCACATGGCCCCAAGTGGTGCTAGGTAGGCATATCCAATGGAGAGGCCCTACGGCTTCGTGCTGGGGAGACATGACCACTGGCCAACGTGGGGCGTGTGACGTGACCACACAGCCATCCTGCACTTGCCTTGTTGGTGCTGTTGAGCAGGGTGAGGATGTCACCCTTCTTCATGGTCACCTCTCGAGGGCTCTTCTCCTGATAGTCATAGAGGGCCAAGACCAACTCCTTGCCAGTCTCATCATCCATGGGGGCCACTTGTTGCTAGAAAACCCAGAGAAGAGGAGCAAGACCAGTGAGAGGACACGCTCGGTGAGCTATCCAGGCACACAAGCTCAGTTCCAACAGACAGAACCAACCACCACATGAACACTTGTTTCCATGAGGAATGTCCGTGGTCTCAAGCTGTTTAAACTTCTCCTTCTAAGCTATCTAGAAAACCATGCATCCCAAGAGCTATCGGCACAGGCACAAGAACACGGTCTGTGGGGTCTGAACTGGGGCACAGCTCACTAAACTACTGCCTGCCACCCCTGGCATTCCATGTGCACACTGGTCAAGTCCCGGCCACTCCACCTCCAGCCCCCTGTAGATGTACCTGGGAAAGCAGCAGAAGATGCCCAAGAATTTCGACCCCTGCCGCCCAGGCGGTGCACCCAGATGAAGTTCCAGGCTCCTAGGTTTGACCCAGGCCCACCTTGGATGCTGGGACTACTCTGGGAGTAAACCAACAAACTGGAGATCTGCCTCTCCACCCCATTTCAGATAATCAATCAAACTATATATATATATTTTAAGACTGTTGCTGTAACCATAGTACCTAGTGGCAATACCTGGACCCTGCTCTTCCTGTCCCCACAAGCGACCTGCAGTGCAGTCTTACCCGGCAAGCTTGAGCCTGCTCCCGCAGGGCCTGGATGCTGCTGCCGTAGGCGCTGAGGTCGGACAGCAGGGCCTCGTGCTTCTTGAGTAGAGCCTGGAACCAAGGACATAGCTAAAGCAGTGGTCCGGCTGCCCCGGCACGCCCGGTCCTCTCCCAGGAGCATGCACCAGCCTCCCAAAATGATGCCACCTCTCCCGTTCCATCCTGTCTCCCCATCCTGGCACAATATCTGAAACCCACGAGTGACATCATGGTGCCACCTGTGTCTGGAAGCCACCACCCACCGCTTTGAGAACCAGCACATTGGAAACTCAGAGCTGGCTACACCCCCCGCCCTTCCCTCCCCACACATCACCACCACCCCCTTCCACCTTCACAGGTTTGCAGTTCGCCTGCTTTGAGAAGCACAGAGACTAAACTGAGGCCTTCAGGACTAGGGCCCTGAAGAGGTACAAAGAGCAGAGGGTACCAGTTAGGGAGTGTGCACGTCTTGGCCGCGGTGTGTGCACATGTGTGATGAGGACAGAGGAGATGGGGCATGACAGGGGACCTCCCTCCGTTGGTTATAACTGAATTTCCATGGAACAAGGTAGCTACCAGCTCCCAACACTGCAGACACGGGTGCCAGGCCAGCCTTGCTCCCCTCCCCAGAGGGTGGTACCTCGGCAGAGTCCTCGTCCTTGCCGTAGTCCGTGCTGCCCACGATGGGCTCCTTCTCCCGCATCCAGGACTCGGCCTCGTTGGCGTCAGCGAAGTACTGCTGGGCCTGCAGCGAGTCCTCCAGGTCCTGCCGCCGCTGTGAGGCCTTGGCTTTCAGCGCCTCCCACTTGTGGTTCAGCTCATTGAGCTTGGCCTTCACGTCCTCCGCAGCAAAATGACCTGGCAGGCAAGTGTTTTTTTTTAAACCATTAATTCCAAGGGTAGAATGACAGGGAGAACCAGACAGACTTTCCATTCTCAGATTTACTCCTCAAATGACCACAACACTGCAGCTAGGCCAGGCTGAGGCCAGGAGATCAGGTCATCGCCTGCTGCCTCCCAGGCAGCTTAGCAGGAAACTGGATTGCAGGTGTTGAACAACCAGCACTCAAAGTGACACACTGATATGGGAAGTAGGTGCCCCAAGCAGCGGCTTAACCCAGTGTTTCACAATCACTTCAGGCAGGGCAAGTGAGGACAGAACGAAGCAGCGGACATGACACAGAAGGAAGCAGCGCCTGTTCTTAGCATGTTCCCTGCCATAACCTTCTCAACCATTCGTAGTTCATCTCGTTCTTAGCCTCCACAAACTGACCGCTTTCTACATTAAAGCAGCAGGCATTCCTGGCTGGCATCAGTGATGTCACCGTACAGAAACCATGACAATGACACTGCATGTTTACAGCTACAGAGACACAGGTGGCCCCCGTCAGGCCCACTGACCTGTCCGCTTCAACATGTGGTGGTGGAAACACGGAAAATCTGGGCTCACCCTCAGCCCAGAAGGCTGTGCCCACATCCAAGTCAGGTAGATGCAAAGAGCAGAAGCAGCCCTGGGCGGGGCTGACTCACTCACCCTCCTCCACCATGGCAGTGCCCTTCTGGGTGACAGCTTTGATGCGGGGCTCGTGCCCGGCAATCTCGGCCTGCAAGGCCTGATGCTTCTTCAGCAGATTCTGGACTCCGATCAGGTCCTTGCCTGGAAGCAGAGACCACTCCCCAGTGACCCAGCCCAGCGCCAGCCTCGCTCCTCACTGCCCCAACAGTCCCCGGGCGACACACCTAACTGACCTTGCTCATTCTGACACACATGCCCTCTAGGCCAACATGGCTCCTGCCCTGCCGGAATTGGTCTGCTGGACCAGACCTACCTCTGTTGGTCGATGCCGCAATGGGCTCCTTCTCGCGAATCCAGGTCTCCTCATCTTCCACGTCACGGAAGAGCTGCTGCAGCCGCAGGGAATCGGCCAGCTTCTGCTTTCGGGCCACCATGGGTTCCTTGAGAGCCTCATAGCGAGCCACGAGGGCTTCCTGCTTCTTCTTGATGTTTTCAGCATCAAAATGGCCAGCGTCCTGGAACTGACGGGCCTGAATGGTGATGCCATCAATTCGGTCCTGCCAACAGGAAAGGCAAGAAAGGACAGTCTTGAGAACGCGGGGTCAGCTCTGAGCCACTGTTCTGGATGTTTTCAGGCAGACACTGTTCCTCTGGGAAGGGGCTACCATATCTCAAGAAAGGTAACCATGATCCTTTCCCCAACCTTAAAAGGATTCTGGTTGCTCTCTCCCCCCTGGAAGCCACAAGGCGAGACTTCACTCACACTTCGTGTGAGCATAAGAACACGTAGTTGGTCACTTGGGAAAGCCAGCCCACTACAACCTTCCCCACACAAGTGTGGCCATGTGGCCATCCCTGCACCCGCCTGCCGGGTCCCGCCCTACCTGGTGCGCAGCCACGTCGGCCTCCAGCAGGGCATGCTTCTTCTGGAGGTTCTGGACGTTGGTGAGGTCTTTGCCGTAGTCGTCAGACGCCAAGTGGCCTTCCACTTCATACAGCCACAGCTCGATGTCCTCTACGTTGCGATTAAACTGCTGCTGCTGGTTAGCTTCACGAAGCTTTATTCCTGTCCAAGGAGGCAGGGTGGTTAACAGGAGGCCTGAACCAACACTGTTCACACGTGACAACAGCTCAGTGAAGTGGATGACAAAGATACAGAAACGCACATTGCAGCACTGATCTTATTTTGCAGAGGTTGAACCCGAAGCTGTCTAGGGGAGCACTCCAAGTGCAAGGAGACAGGGGCCCTCGAAAATTACCCAATGCCGAGCCCCACAGTGGAACTCTGGTGCTCAGAGAAGCTCCACTTTGTCCCCTGCTCACTTAACATGCTCAGCCACAATCCCCAAAATAGCAAAGTGCCAAGAACCCAAGCCAGCTATTGGGAAATAGTCCCCAATGTCTGGAGCCCCCCACCTCATCTTGCCTGGGTAGCGAGGAAGGCCACTTCAATCCCGCACATAGATTTGCCCACCTTTTAGTTCAGTGGCTTCTAGCAGCTTCTTCCACAAGCTAATGACCTCGTTCATACGAGCTGCAACTTCTTCCTTGGCATAGTGGTTGACGTCAATCAGCTTCTGCCCAGCCTTCTCCAGGGCGTCAATGCGGCTCTGGTTTGCTGAGAGCTCAGCCTCAAAAGCCTGATGCTTCTGAACTTTGCCCTGCAGGTTGGACGGGTCCTGCCACCGAAACAGAGGAGGGAACTTCATCTGAAACCCGGGTTCACCACCTTCCCTGGCCCTACCCGCATATTCCTCTGTACACAGCTCACATCAGACCATGGGGCTTTTGGAATTCCCTTGCTCCTCAGTCAGCAGCACCCTCCCGTGGGAGCCGTGTTCAGCTGGCCAACCGAGCACACACGGCACTGCTAACAGTGTGTTACCTTGTAGGCTTCATCTGTGGCGGTTTTCATCTTCTCATTGACCCAACTCTTGAGCTCATCTGAATCACGGAAAAATTGCTGCAGGTGGAAGGAGTCAGCCAGCTGGGCCCGGCGACACATGGCTCGCTCGTGCAGGGCATTGCGGCGGCTCAGCAGCTGCAAAGACAAGAATCCCTGTGAGTCCCTAGTTCTCACTCCCAGGAGACATCCAGCTCGAGGGCGTCACGTGCAGACGGAAGGTGCACCAGCTGCCTGCAAACGTACAGCATCTCGGCGTGTGGCCACGTCTTCCATCGCGTAGTGGTTGTTCTGAATCAGTTTAGTTGCAAATTCATCTAATGCCTAGAAAAGAAGACAGTTTCTCACTGGTAAGCACTCGGTCCTGTAGCCACATTTCAAGAGAAGCTTAACTGTCGCTCAGGACCAGAACGCTTTAAAAGGTAACTCAGGTCAAGATTAGCTTCAAGGTTGGAGATGACAGGCTTGGTATTATCAGCCACAGAACACTACAGGTATTAGCAGCTGCCAGACGTCCCGGCAGGGGTCAGATACAGACCCGGACTCTGCATTACTTTTAATGAGGGAAATCTCAAGGGGGAGGCTGCCATCTAGGGCATGAATTCATTGCCAGGTTTCCAACAAGATGGCATGTCACTGCCACGAGTCTTTAGGCACCCGACGAGTGCCTGGCAGTGGGGGCTCCGGCAGACGTGCTCCGAGATGCTTCGGGAGATGCTTCGGGAGCAGGGCCTCCTGGCCACTAGAGGCACTGGGGGGCGGCATGCACACGGGGCTCTTACCGTGATCTTCTCCTCCTGGGCGCTGAGCGACTTCTCGAAGTCCTCGTGCTTCTTGAGCAGGGCTTCCACGCTGTCCAAGGAGTCGCCCAAGTCCTCGTTCAGCAGGAATGCCTTCAAAAGGATGTGCAGGGTTTAAAACACACTAGCCCTTCCACCTTCCCAAACTCCAAAGCAAAGGAATAAGGACTTCTGAGTTCTCTGCTGGAGAGTCTGAAATTCTTTCAGATTCACTTAAAGTCAAACTGACATCAGCATGAAATCCCTGTTCCACATTCTACTCAATTTCTTTTAAAACAGCGTTTGAACTGGGGCCAACTAACAGCATAATGGCTAAATCCTCGCCTTGCAAGCACTGATACCCCATATGGGAGCCAGTTTGTATCCTAGCTACACTACTTCCCATCCAGCTCTGTTTATTGTCTTGCAAAGCGGTCGAAGATGGCCCAAAGCCTTGGGACCCTGTATCCACTGGGAGACCCAAAAGAAGCTCTTGGCTTCAGATGGCTCACTTCTGGCTGTCGCAGATGCTGTGGGAGTGAACCAGCAGATGGAATATCTTTGTCTCTTTCTATAAATCTGACTTTGCAATAAAAATAAATCTTTTAGAAAAAAAAAAGTCTTTGTGCTTCCTATGAGAATTAGATTATGCATAATGCTAAATTCTAAAATAAATTTCCCGTCTAATGATACTAATTAAAACACACATAAAAGAAACAAGTCCATCACACTAATCTGAAATTAAGAGACCTTTTCTGAAAGTCCCGTAACCGCAGCATGGGAAGATGCTGGCAGCACTCCCCTCCTATTCCTTGATTTAGGACTAAAACGAGGCCAACTCCCTTGAACAAGAAACGCTGGCTTCCAAGGTGTAGCCACAGCCTCATCCCTCCGCAGCACAGGGATGAGGCCGGGCTCAGGGAGCACGTTACCTCCTGCTTGCTCATCCAGTTGTCCACCTGCTCGGTGTCGCGGTAGAAGAGCTGCAGGTCCATGCACTGCTCGTACTGCTGCCGGCGCAGCTCCCACAGCTCCAGCAGGGCTGTCCTCTCCTCCGACAGGATGCTCAGCTAGGAAGGCCCGGCACAGGCGGGAGGAAGGATCAGGCCTGAGGTCTCCCTGGAATTTCTGACCCAGTGCTACTCTCTCAGGTCTTTTTTTTCATTTGTGATAGGGGAATGTATGTGGAAGTCACATAACAGGAAATACATAAAATGACTTCAGTGAGTGCTCAGTTCAGGAGGGAAGATCCTGTCCTAACTGACCACATGGTCACTACTGGTTTATGGTTAAAATGCTAAGTAGATGCACATTTGTGAAGTAAGACGAGTTCCACAGAGCAGGGGCCAGGGGCTGTCTTCCAGGGGGCACGCCAGGAAACCTGTTAGACCCACGAAGACCCTGGGCAGTTTTGGGGCGTGAAGCTGAGAGAACACAGTCTCTGGAATGCCTCCTCCTAACTCACTAGAGACTGTGGTCTCCCTTTCTGGAAATGTTCCACAGACGCCTGAGGCCACAGTACTGAATCCTATCATATTCTCCCCTTATATATGTATGTTCAACACAGTAAAAGATTAATAATGAATAACAAAAGAATTCTAATAGTGCGCTATAACAAAGGTTTTTTAAAACTTAAAAGTTACTTCTGGAATTTTAAATCAATACTGTTGCACCAGAATTGATCATGTTTGACTGAAGCCAGGGAAAGCAGTACTGCCAAGGACATGGCCATGCAGACTGCGTTCAGCGCTCCTCGGCAGTGTGCCACCCAAGACCCTGGCACCTGAGAAGATAGGGGGTCTTTGCTTCCCTGGAGCTCTCTCTAGTCACTATGACAGAAGACATTTCTCTCTCAAATAAATCCAGCTTTGTACACACGAAAAAGCAAAACAAAACAGAACCGGGTGTTTTCTCTCTGCCTCAACTCCACTAACACAGGACTAGATCTACCACGGCCCCTTCCGGGATGGAGCACAGCTCTCAGACTTGCAGCAGCTGCCTCACAGCTTCCGGAAGTTCCCTTTGCCCCCCATACCTTCTCCTTCACTTCATCAGAGGCATAATGACCAGCAGCCAGCAGGGCCTGTCCAGACTCATCGGCAGACTTAAAGCTGTCTTCATGAGCATCAATTTCACCCTGCAGGAAGAAAGGGCCCAAGTTACACCCAGGAGTTTGTCGAAGAAAACACAAGTCGTTGACTTTCAACAGACTGTCCTCACGGGTCGGACCATCACGGTGCCCGGGGGGGTGACTGGAGCGGCCCGAGTCAGCCATGTGAGAGCATTACTGAGCAGTCCGTTATTTACCACCAGAGCTCACGGGCCCATCATTCGTCAACCTTCCACACTAACTGGGGCCTGGCGCTGTCATCTCCTCTACTGGTCTATCTGTCCTCCGCGTGTCAAATCATTTTCTAATGGTACCTGTTAGGGGGAGCCCCTCCCAGGCCCCACTGCAATCTTCAAGATGATCTCAGCTATTTTTTTAATTTTTATTTTAATTTTTGAATTTTATCGTACAATTCTGTATAGTCTGGGATTCCCTTCCCCTCAATTTCCACGCCCTAAGATCTCAGCTATTTTTGAACACACACACACAAATACACAAACTGGGCTCATGACTGAATGGCATTGGACATAGGATGGTAATCCAAGAGGTTCATGAAAAATGGACTTAAAAGGTATGTTTATCCTGATGCAAAGAACTTTGTTTCCCATGAACTGCCAGAAGTACACTCACACACCCTGGAGAGATCTGCACGAGCGGTCACTACATCCGGGTACATCGCTCGGCCTGTCGCAGTTTCCTTTAATGCCTCTCTCTACAAGTGTGTGTACAGCCTGGCCACATCTATTCCCAAGTACCTCACATCTTTCACTGTAACTTTAAATAGCAGTTTCACAAATTCTGTTTCTGCTGCTCACGTAGAAGCACATGTTTAACCTCTGTATACTGATTTGTTATCTTGAGTTCAGAATCTCTCAGAAAGCTTAACTTCATGGAGCCAGAGCTGTAGCACAGCAGTAAAAGCCACTGCCAATGGCTCTGTGCTGCTCTGAGTCCTGGCTGTCTCACTTCCGATACAGCATTCCTGCTGATGCACCTGGAGCTGCACAAGTCTCTGGGTGTCGGCACCCAGTGGGAGTCGGCACCCAGTGGGAGTCTGGAGGAAGCCCCCAGCCCCTAGCTTTGCATTAGCCCAGCTCAAGTTGTTGCAACCATTTAAGCAGTGAACCAGTGGAAGAGCTCTTTTTCTCTCTATAAACCAGACATTCAAATAAACAATTCTCAAAACAAACAAAATCAAAGTAACAATAATTTTAAAGATTCTATGTAGCAACATTTTCTAAGCTTGCTTAAAATTTTTCAATTCCTGGGTCTGGCACCGCAGTCTAGCAGCTAAAGTCCTTGCTTGGGGAGGGGAAAGCAGCTGAGGACAGCCCGAAGCCTTGGGATGCTGCACCCACGTGGGAAACCCGGAAGAGGCTCCTGGCTCCTGGCTTCAGCTTGGTGCAGCTCTGGCTGTTGGGGCCACTTGGGGAGTGAATCAACAGACAGAAGATCTTCCTCTCTCTCTTCCTCTGTATATCTGACTTTCCAATAAAATTAAATTTTTAAAAACAAAGATTTTCAATTCCATTCAAGATAGTGCCTATTAAAGCTCATTTAATTATGAGCTATGTCCCACAGACTATGCCTTGGGGGAAATATCAGAAAAACACTTTAGACTTATTCAAACCAACCACGAAATCTAAAAAGGTTAGCACAGCAGGACCATGCAGGGATGTGCACCTGTACCCGCCAGAACTAGCCTCTCTGCTGCTGCGGGTCACAGGTCACCGACACCGGATCCGCTGAGACCTCGGCCAGAAGCAGGTGGAGCAAGTCTCCCTAGAAAGGCCCAGCAGGAATTCTCTTGGCCCTCACTGCCCAGGACAGGCTGCTGTGCGGGGAGACGATGGCTTCAGTACTGGCCAAGCCTGGCAGTGTACCTTGTGCTCCTGGTGCCTGTCCAGAAGGGCTTCAGCTCCTGCCACATCATTGGCGAGTTCGTCGGCATTGATGAGGGCTTTCATCTCGGTCACCCAGCTGGTGAGGTCACGGAAGTCGGCGAGGAAGCGCTGAAGCCTAGAAAAGCAAAGGGGACCCATCAGATGTTTCGGCAGAGGTCCCAGCAAGGCAATGGCCTCCCCCATGCTTCGAGGTCTACATTCTGCAAATCCTAGCAAATCATACAAACTCTAGGCCAGGAAACAGACTATCTGCTCAGCGCAGACTAAAAGGGAAAGCAAGACAAAGCAGTAATCAATCTTCTGGAATGATGGCAGTATGCTGGTGCAGTGGGCTAAACTGCTGCCTGCACTGCCTGCATTCTAGATGGGTGCCAGTTCAAGTCCTGAGTGCTCTACTTCAGACCCAGCTCCCCACTAATGGCCTGGGAAAGCAACGAGAGATGGCCCAAGTGCTTGAGCCCCTGCACACACATGGGAGACCCAGAAGAAGCTTTTGGTTCCTGGCTTAGATTTGGTCCAGTCATGGACATTATGCCCATTTGGGGAGTGAACGAACTAGCAAATGGAAGATCTCCATTGCTACAACCCTGCCTTCCAAATGCATAAATCTTAAGAAAAAAAGAAACAAAGAAAAATAATTAAAAAAAAAAAAAACTTACACTCTTTTCATCACTAAAATATCCTGGCCCTTTTTTTTTTTAAATTTTAAACACACCAGTCTTATTCTGTATGTTCAACTGACTTGTGATTCTAGTAGAACATTCTTTTCACTCCAGGCTGTTTCACAGGATGCCCAGAGAACAAAGCAGACACTGCCCTCAGTGTTAAGGCACTGGCACATGATGAGGTCATAAAGCTACATATATACCCTGCACCAGCAGCCATTCCCCAGCCAAACAGAGTGAAAGCAAAGGGATGGCATTTTCCGAGTGGGCAACGCTTGGCAGGTGTAAGGAAATTTCTCAGTGTCTGAAGCTAGCCCTCCACTTGTGTGCTCCTCTTCTCCAGTGAGATCAGTGACCCTGGCTGGTTGGCATGGAGGACAGCCGTCACCTGTATGAGTCGTTGAGTCGTGCGTGTCTCTCTGCGGCCAGAGTGCGGATCTGCTCCCAATTGGTAATCAGCTCCTCTCGCTTCACCTGGATCTGCGTGGCACTCAGTGGGTGGGACTGCTGCAGGCGGTCTGCCTCGGCACACAGGGCTTTGACCTAGAGACACACTCTGTTAGACCCATGCCCCTGGCCCTTGAGACGGACCCCAGGGTGGGACCAACTTCAAGCTCAGCTGCACACCCACCTTGTCCTCCAGGGCAGCCAAGTCCCTCTCCAGCCCTTCGTGCTTCCGAAGCAGAGCCTGCACGCTTGCCAGATCGCGCCCAAAGTCGTCAGAGGCCATTAATTGCTCCTTTTCCTTGATCCAGCTGATGGTCTCGTCCACATCCCTGCAGAACCAGCACATCAGTTGATGCAGTCACGACAATTGCCCAGCGAGCAGGGATCATGCATGAGCCCCAGGCCATGCTGCATCTCCTGACGGCTACCAAGCCCCACCCGGCAGACAGGTGTCCACTCAGGCCGGTACCTGTTAAAGCGCTGGACCTCAGCGGCCCCGAACAGCTTGCCCTGTCTCTGAAGAGCGAGGCCCTTCAGGCGCTGCCAGGCTGCATTCACCTCGTCCTGCTTGGTCCTGATGAGCTCCTCCTCGGGGTGCTGTTCCTGAAGCAGGCAGAGCAGAGGGGAGGGGCGGGCTGTGAGCCTCAGCACAGCGAACCTCACAAGAGCGCCTCCTTTACGGAAAAGAGCAGATTCACAGCCCAGGCCTCGGCATGGCACGGGCAGAGCCGAAAGCAGCTCTGCGATCAGCAGCCAGCTCCGCGGCAGCCTCAGCCGCCTGGCTCACAAACGGGCACTGGGAAGTTCACGAGACTTTCAGGGCTCAAGGGTTTGTTGCCAACTCCAGACTTGAGACATCCTGTTCAAAGTACTGCTCCCCACGGCGGGTGTCTGGCCCCTGGGACACCTGTATCCTATGCCCGAGGTGTCTGGGTGGAGCCCTGGCTCTGCTTCTGCAGCAGTCCTCTGTCAGGGACACCCTGTGAGGCAGCACCAATGGCTGAAGTCCCTGGTCCCTGTCACCCACGAGTGACCCGGAGGCAATTCTATGTGCCCAGTGCCAGCTGTTCGTGGGCATGTGGGAATCAATCAGTACATAAAGATCTCTTTTTTTTTTTTTTTTAAAGCAGCATTTTAATGGTTATTTTAATGCAGTTTTTTTTTTTTTTAAGATTTATTTTATTTTTATTGGAAAGGCAGATATACAGAGAGGAGAGACAGAGAGGAAGATCTTCCGTCCAATGATTCACGCCCCAGGCGGCCACAACGGCTGGAGCTCAGCCAATCCAAAGTCAGGAACCTCTTCCAGGTCTCCCACATGGGTGCAGGGTCCCAAAGCTTTGGGCTGTCCTCGACTGCTTTCCCAGGCCACAGGCAGGGAGCTAGATAGGAAGTGGGGCTGCCGGGATTAGAACCAGCGCCCATATGGGATCCCGGGCGTGCAAGGTGAGGACCTTACCCACTGCGCCATCACGCTGGGCCCTAAAGATCTCTATCTTTATGTCCTTCAGATAAAATCAAATCTAAAAAATTTAAAAATAAAAATATCCTTCCCCAGCTACATTTTGGTACTTATGTTTTGAGTCCATTAAAAAACAGTATGGGCCCGGCGCGGTGGCGCAAGTGGTTAAAGGTCCTCGCCTTGCACGCCCGGGATCCCATATGGGCGCCGGTTCTAATCCCGGCAGCCCCGCTTCCCTTCCAGCTCCCTGCCTGTGGCCTGGGAAAGCAGTCGAGGACAGCCCAAAGCTTTGGGAACCTGCACCCGCGTGGGAGACCCGGAAGAGGCTCCTGGCTTCGGATCGGCATAGTATCGGCCCGTTGCGCTCACTTGGGGAGTGAATCATCGGACGGAAGATCTTCCTCTCTGTCTCTCCTCTCTGTATATCCGCCTTTCCAATGAAAAAATAATAAAAATAAATATTTAAAAAAAAAAAAAACAGTATGTAGGGGCTGTTGCAGTAGTAGCAGCACAGCAAGTTAAGCCAGTACCAGTTCAGCTCCAGCTAAGCAGCAGATGGCCCATGACCCACATGGGAGACCTGGATGGAGTTCTGGCTACTGGCTTTGCCTGGTCCAGCCCAAGCCATCAGGGCCAAGTGGGAGTGAGACAGCCAGCAGGCAGAAGATCTTGGTGTCTCCTCTTTCTCTAACTCTGTCTTCAAACAAACAAAAGGAAAGCAAAGGGCCTGGCATGATAGTGTAGTGGTTAAAGTCTTCGCCTTGCACGCCCAGGATTCCATATGGTCGCCGGTTCTAATCCCAGCAGCCCTGCTCCCCATCCAGCTCCCTGCTTGTGGCCTGGGAAAGCAGCTGAGGATGGCCCAAAGCCTTGGGACCCTTCCTGGAGGAAGTTACTGGCTCCTGGCTTCAGATCACCACAGCACCTGCCTTATTGGCCGCTTGGGGAGTGAACCAATGGACGGAAGATCTTTCTCTCTGTCTTTCCTCCTCTGTATATCTGCCTTTCCAGTAAAAATAAACAAATCTTTATTAAAAAAAAAAAAAAAGAAAAGAAAGAAAGAAAAGCAAAAAGGCGAAGTGACTCAGGGGTGCAGCATCACCTGTGAGACTGGGGGCCTGGCCTGACTGCTCAGGGCGTGCGAGGACCCAGTCACTGTGGAAGCTAAGGTCTTCCTAGCGACACTGGCCACCCTGGCTCGCACTCACTCAGTAGGCCTGAGGCAGATCTCCATGTAACACCTGTACCTCTGGGATCCACTCTCCCTATAGCTGCTGTTAGCTGAAGTTGCCGGAGCAGCTGAACTTGGCAATGGCAGGGGAGGGTGACAGCGCAGCTTAGGGAGTTTCACACAGGGGTTGTGGAGGAGCTACCAGTGGATGAGCCCACTGACACGGCTCCCCCAGGCTGCCAGCAGAGTCCCAGCAAGCTTCACATCGAGATGAAGCGAGGAGCTGCAAGGGCCGTGGACCTTTGCCAAGGCTAAGCAGGCGCTGGCTAGAGAAACCCTGAGACCCAGCTTCCAAGGCCCAGTGAAAGCGTCACCTGGCCCCACCCAAACACGGGTGGGGCAAACATCAAATGAACTCTGCCCTTCCTGCCTGGGGCAGCCGTTAAACCTCACTCTAATTAGCAGTCATCAGCCCAGTGTGTCACACTGAAACAGAGTTCTCAGACACCCTCACAGAGCCTGCACCAATCGCCAGCTATTCCTCTGAACAGCTGAGGAAGCCAGCCCAGGCACACCCGGAGAGGCTGGCTCTCCGCCACTCACCTGAATCAGCTTGGCGGCAAACTGGTTCACTTCATTAACTCGTTCTTCATGAGCAGCCATGTCTGTTTGAAACTCTTCAAATTTCTTCTGTAGAACTTCTACGTGTTCCAGGTCCTGGCCTAGTTCCTCAGAAGTCACAATTGCCTCCTAGACAGGGCCGTAAGAGCAGAGTTACCAACCAAAGCAGGGTTGCAAAGGCTCCCAGAAACACACCAGGAAGCAGGTGGACTAGAATGGGGGCCTTGTTCCAGATGGACGCGGCTGGCCGTGCAGCCTGTGACTCGGGCCCCTCTCAGTTAAGGGGCATTTCTCCTCACATTAGGCTTTTCAAGTCAGCAAGCAGAACAGAGCTGGCCGGTAACAGGGCAATTCCACTCTGCCAACCGTGTGCTGCACCGGCCCTCCACTGTGGCTCTCGGCGGCGCCTCCCCGTCCCTGGCAAGGGCCTGCAGGCCTTCCTGCCCCAACGCACCTTGTCATTGATCCAGTCCATGACATCCTCACACTCGCGCAAATACTGCACCAGCTTCTGGGCCTGCAGCAGCTTGACCCCCTTTTCCCGCATCTTCTCCAAGAGAAGGTCCCACTGGCGGTGCAGCTCCAGCAGGCGCGTCTGGAGGTGAAACGGCAGATTGCCCGTGAGGTTACGACTCCGCCACAGTTCCGACAAGCTGTAACCTCACGGGACTCCAAACAAAAATCCATTCAGGGGGTAATTCCTAAACTCCACATTCCACCGAGTGGCCAAAGCGCACTCTCCCAGTGGCCGGTGGGAACTGAGCTTTCCTAGGGAGACACTCCCACTGACTTCAGGGAAATGGGTCCATCACCACAGTGGGATTCCTGGGCTGCTAGACTATCAGGGAAGGAGAAATGGGAATTAACAAGGAAACTGAGCAGAAAAACTGAAGGGTGTGCTCTCAAGTCACAGAGGCAAACATAAAAACAAGACGCCTCCTAGACCTAAGTTACAGCCTGTGCGGCCAGCAGGGGAATCGCAGCGTGGAGTGGAAAGAGGGGACTCCTGAAAGGGGATCACGCGTCAAAAACTTTTTCTTGGCTTTAGTTTTGGAATTTCTAAGAAAAATGCAGTTTGCACCACAATGTATTTCATGAGACTGATTTCAGATGTCACCCAGGTGGCAGCCACAGGGCCAAACATACCGAGCTCCCAGCATCTGTGGGTTCTGATAGCACAGGCGCAGTAAGGACTTGCCAAGAATGGCGCTGGTGGTGAGGATGGGGATGATGGGGGCGGTACAGGATGGCAATCAGTGCAGGATTCCAACCCAGCCTCCATGCCTGGGTTATACACACCCAAGATCCTGGGAGCTCGTGTGAAACACTGACAAAGACAAAGCTCACAGGAAAGGAAGTTGGGGATCCGCCCACCACTGACAAGTCACTCCCAGCACAACAGAAACCTGAAATGCGGGGAGGCGGTCAGCATGGGTGGATGCCCTGAGAGACCAGTGTGGCCGGCTCGCTGGAAAGGAAAAGGCAGTGGCGGAAGTGACTGTCACACACTTGGCTTCTGCCACTGCCGACTGAGACTGCGAGCCAGCACCGAGGAGAGCGCGGCAGGCACTGCAAGGCAGGCGAGAGTCAACCACAGCAAGGCGATGTCCACCTACTCGGATGTGAGACCCGATGTGGGTGGCCGTGACTATGGGGCGCCACGCCGTCCGGTACGGGGTGAAAGTCTAGACCGGTGACACACAGGTTATCCAGGGCATACACAGTCTCCCCATACCACCCACCTTCCTCTATGCCCATGCTGCCTGCAAACTAAGGTACTGAGTTACGGAACCAAGCACACTGCCTCGCCAGGACCACCCAGGTACTTGCTCAAGTTAAGAGTGAGGTTACTCTAGGTGACCAGAGAAAAACCTCTCACACTTAAAGGCCACTGCCAGCCTCACACATTTCATTTTCACACAACTAAGCTGAGAACTGGGCAGGGCTGACTCCAGCAGTGAGGAAGCATCCTGTTCGTGGTCTATCTGATCTTGCAGAGGACAGGTTAGGGAGGGTCCAGTTTTGCAAGCTTCCTACTATCTGAGAGTATGAGTGGGCAGAGCGGCGGGCGTGCCACAGACACCCTGAAAGCAGACAGGGCGGGGAACAAAGCCTGGGTGTAATCTCGCAACAGAGGCACCAACTTTCAGTGAAGCAGCTGGAGGGATACTGAGGAGAGAGGATGGGAATGAAAGCCAAGCCAGTCAGCGTGACTGGGGAGAACTCCGGCTCGGCCACCAGAGTAGGTGACCCCAGGTACTCTGAGCTTCAGTCCTTTCTGCACACCTTAGCGGTTCCCCACCAGCTGCACTGCTGCTCCACAGGGTGCAAGGGCACAGAGGGCACGGACAGACACACGCAAGGCTGGCTGCAGGGTCTGCCCTCCTCCAAGGTCACTCACTGCATCCAACGCCGGATCTACACCTCAGATTCCCCGAATGTACCACTGCCCAGCGGGCCCATTTACTTTGGGAAAGCCACTTCATCAAAGAAAGAACAAGGCATATTGATCTCATTTACTCTAAGACACTACATAAAATAATGGGAAAATGGGCAGATATATATGTGTATTTAATTATACAAACACTAGGAATAGCTAATAACCTTCAGTCCAAAGCCCAGAGCTTACTGCAAGTCTTTATCGGAGAATACAGAGGAAAGCAGGCCAATTGTAGACAAGCATTTTGCTGAAAGCCACTGGCCCGGACCCTGAGGGGACGACAACTCCCAACGATTACCAGGGAACAATGGGGGACCCCTGCTCCAAGCTGGGGCTTAAGTGCATAGCTGTCATCTCAATCTTCAGGACTGTTTTGATGAGAAAAGCCTGGGTCCTCAGAGAAATGTAGCTTTAGATGACAAAGTGATGTGAAGCGAACACAGAGCCAGACACGGGGTCTAGCAAAGAGGGATGAGAGTCGAGCTGTGGGAAACGCGCATGCACGCCTCGTCATAGGGAGAGCTCTTCTCCCTTAGCAGCCCGGACCTGGAAATGTGGAAGTGAGTCGAGGAAGATGAACTACTACGGCTCCTACTCCAACCACCCAGTGCCAAAGTGTGCCAAGACACTGCCTCTCTGTCCCAGGAGAGGGACAGAGGCGCCCCAAGTCGGTCCCCAGTGCAGCCTTGGGTGGGCTTGCAGCCCAGACCTCTGCAGCTGGCTCTGGGGGTGCACCGGCAGGTTCAGGGGGTAGGACTTCCTGAGCAGTGCCTCTGCAGCTCTGACCTTCACATTCAATCCCAGAGTGCACCGACTTCACTGACAGGCTCTGCCTGCTGAATCCTGTCTCTCTCTGTTATTTTATGTGATCTCTCAGAGTATAATCTGTAAGAAGAATATTGCTAATTTCCTGAGTATATAAACAGCTGTTTTACCTTCATGCTGGCTCAGCTAACTGAGGTAGGATTTGGTAACTGAGGCACGCAGCTTCGTACACGGATAGGAAGAGCTGGCAAAGTCTACCTCTTAGCAATGCCAATCGCTACTTCAGGGCGCCCCTCGCACCTTCATTCCCAGCCACTGCTCCACTCACCCGGATGGTTTCAGATGCAAAGTGCCCTTCTGAGATCATGAGGTTCCCGGTCTCGTCCAGCTTCACGATGGCTCCAGAGTTGGCTTGCACTTCAGCCTCAAAGGCTTGATGCTTCTGCAGCTTGCCCTGCGGTGGAGGTGGCAGTGAGCCATAGGTGCACTCCCATGACACTTGTCACTGGACCCTGCCTCCCCAGCAACACCAGAGCTTCAGCCCCTGGCGCTGGGTTCGAGAGGGGGGTGCGGGACTTCCGGCTAGCAGTCACGGGCCCTGTGTCTCACAATGGAGTGCTTGGGCTGGATTTGCGGCTCCAGCTTCTGACGCCACTGGTGACAGCTAACGTCACTGGGTGCCTGCCCCTGCCATTACTGTGGGAGGTGTGCCCAGCAGCCCCACTTCCCATCCAGCTCCCTGCCTGTGGCCTGGGAAAGTAGTGGAGGACGGCCCAAAGCCTTGGGACTCTGCACCCATGTGGGAGACCAGGAAGAAGCTCCTGGCTTCAGATTGGCTCAGCTCCAGCCTTTGCGGCTCCGTGGGGAGTGAACCATTAGACAGAAGATCTTCCTCTCTGTCTCTCCTCCTCTCTGTATATCTGTCTTTCCAATAAGATTAATCTTTAAAAAAAATAGTTTGGGGCCCGGCGCAGTTGCGTGGTGGTTAAGGTCCTCGCCTTGCACACCCGGGATCCCATATGGGTGCCGGTTCTAATCCCGGCAGCCCCGCTTCCCTTCCAGCTCCCTGCCTCTGGCCCGGAAAAACAGTCCAGGATGGCCCAAAGCTTTGGGACCCTGCACCCATGTGGGAGACCCAGAAGAGGCTCCTGGCTTCGGATCGGCATAGCATTGGCCGTTGCACTCACTTGGGGAGTGAATCATCGGATGGAAGATCTTCCTCTCTGTCTCTCCTCTCTGTATATCCACCTTTCCAATA
This sequence comes from Ochotona curzoniae, assembly GCF_017591425.1. NCBI lineage: Eukaryota > Metazoa > Chordata > Mammalia > Lagomorpha > Ochotonidae > Ochotona > Ochotona curzoniae. The sequence continues at coordinate 4,927,836 of NW_024467106.1, forward strand.
AAAATAAAATAAATCTTTAAAAAAATAGTTTGAATATGATATAATTTATGTACTGAAAATTTCTGGATGCATTTTAAGATTTTTTTTCTTGGAAAGGCAGATGGATAAAGAGGAGGACGGAGGGAGAGAACAGACATCTCTCACTGCTGCTTCTCTCCAAATGGCCATAGCAGCCGGGTCTGGGTCATGCCGAAGCCAGACACTTCATCCTGGCTTCTCATGCGACTGGCAGTGACCTAAGTACCTGGGCCACCAGGACTCCGACCGCCACCCTGATACCAGCTGCCACTGGCTGGTGGCTCAACCAAGTGCACCACAGACCAGCCCCTCAGGCTTTGCTCTAATTTTTATTAAGGGATTCCTCACTATGAATCTTTGCTAGCAACAGAACTGTTAGCATGCTTCTCATAAACAACACTAACAACAAAAAGGCTTACGCATACATTTCAGGAGATCAACCCAGACCCTTCCTTGAAAAATATGAGAGGATCCCCAAGGGTTTTGAGTCACTGGGTTGAGAATATTGACGTTTAAAGTATTTGGAAGGAGCCAGTGCAGTGGCAGAATGGCGTAAGCCTCTGCCTGTCACACTGGCACTCCTTATGGGCACTAAATGAAGTGGCAGCTGCACCTCTTCCTGGGGAGGCAGCGGAAGAAGGTCCAGCTCTGCAGGAGTGTGAACGCAGCCCTCGCTCGGGCCAGGGGCAGCTCCAGCTGTGGCGGCCATTGTGGGGAGGAGCAGTGGCTGAAAGCTCTACCTTTCCCTTCCCGACTCTGATGCTCAAACAAATAATAAATCTTTTTTTAGAAAGCTACACTCGTCCATCCCCTCACTATTGCACTAAGGGCTGCTTGGAGCAGTGAGTCAATCCTGCCTTCTGATTGCTGCACACTCCTGTTGCTGCCACGCCCCTCAGCACCCAAGTTCGCTAACTTGGTCTGATCTGGGAGCCCCAAATCTTGGCAGGCGAACCTGCAGGTTGGTAGGGTCTTTGTAGTTCTCATCGGATGCAATCTGAAGCTTCTCCTGGATCCACTTCTCAAGCTCCTCGGCATCTCTCTGGAAGAACTGGAAGCGGTAGGAATCTTCTAGCTTCTGACGTCGCAAGGTAGACAGCTCCTTGAAGCGGTGGTACCGGTCCAGGACCTGCTGCCGCCGTTCCTGGATATCCTCGGCCGTTTCCAGCACTTTGACCCCACTTGGGTCCATTTTCTGCAGAGACAAACAAAGGGCCTTGAGGTGAGCACCACAGGATACCATGGGAACCACCTCTCTGAAGCGAGAAGGAACAAGCTGACAGCCGGGGCAGACCATCACGCCAAGGCAGCCCCTGCCACACCTCTAATGAGGAAACCCAGACCTAGCCACGGTTTAAAAATGACAATCCACTCTCCTCACCAGCTTCCTGAGCCGAGACACTCACAGAGCACCCACACAACACAGCAACACAGTGAATGAAATGCAGGGAGGGGAGAATGGCGGTTTCTGCTGTAGACTCCACCTCTGGCAAGTCCACCCCAAAGCCCTCCCACCTGGCCTCTGCACTCCATTACGTGGGGACCAGAATGAACTGGCTACACCTTAACCAGCTCTCCTCTTCCACATCGCAGCATGTGTCAGGAATGATCATAAAATATAATTGGGTCCATAGGAAAGGTGGCAAGGTAAAAAAATAGATGTAACTTGGGCCCGGTGGCGTGGCCTAGTGGCTGAAGTCCTCGCCTTAAACCCACCAGGATCCCATATGGGCAACAGTTCTAATCCCGGCAGCTTCACTTCCCATCCAGCTCCCTACTTGTGGCCTGGGAAAGCAGTAGAGGACGGCCCAAAGCCTTGGGACTCTGCACCCGTGTGGGAGACCCGGAAGAAGTTCCTGGATCCTGGCTTCGAATCAGCATACCGTTGTGCTCACTTGGGGAATCAATCATCGGACGGAAGATCTTCCTCTCTGTCTCTCCTCCTCTCTGTATATCTGTCTTTCCAATAAAAATAAATAAATATTAAAAAAAATATATATATATATGTATCTACTGAGTCCTTACTGTCAGTAACCCAGTAACCCAGAGAGTTCCCCTGAAGTATTAAACTGTCCAGGAACTTCAAAATGTCAACCCTGCAAGTCTTCAGACTATCCCAAAAGCTTGGACAAGGAGCAGTTTCGTTTTATCAGAATACACACACAAGTCCAAAAGTCGCGGTATATATTGGGGGAGGGAAGTGTTATTGTGAAAGAGTACCCTGCTTCTTCTGCAACTACTCTGAAAAGCAACAGGGCCACTGTGTAACTTCAGCATCTGTGTCAAAGCTGTAGCACTCAGCCTGCACCGCTCTAAACCCTTAGCTTTACAGGCAGTGCCATCCTGTTTCTTTTTTTTTTTCCTCTAAAGATTTATTTATTTTTTTAATTGAAAAGTCAGATATACACAGAGGAGGAGAGACAAGAGAGGAAGATCTTTCCTCCAATGATTCATTCCCCAAGCGGCCGCAATGTCTGGAGCAGCACCAACCCAAAGCCAGGAGCCAGGAGCTTCTTCCAGGTCTCCCACGCAGATGCAGGGTCCCAAAGCTTTGGGCCATCCTCGACTGCTTTCCCAAGTCACAAGCAGAGAGCTGCATGGGAAGCGGGGTTGCCAGGATTAGTATTTGCACCCATATGGGATCCTTTAGCTGCTAGGCTACTGCGCCAGGTGCATCCCATTTTAATATCAAACTGAGAACCTGACCAATTTTTCTGAAAAGCCCAGAATATGCTACTTAGACCTTATCCAGAAAAAGCTTTTATCCTGTAACAAGTAAGGATTATATTGGGCTTGGTGCGGTGGCGCAGTGGTTAAGGTCCTCGCCTTGCACGCCTGGGATCCCATATGGGTGCCGGTTCTATCCCAGCAGCCCTGCTTCCCATCCTGCTCCCTGCCTGTGGCCCGGGAAAGCAGTCGAGGACAGCCCAAAGCTTTGGGACCCTGCACCCACGTGGGAGACCCAGAAGAGGCTCCTGGCTTCGGATCAGCATAGCATTGGCCGTTGCGTTCACTTGGGGAGTGAATCATCGGATGGAAGATCTTCCTCTCTGTCTCTCCTCTCTGTGTATCCGCCTTTCCAATAAAAAAATAATAAAAATAAATCTTTAACAAGTAAGGACTATAGAGGGAGACACACACAGATGAATGGTACACGGTCTCCCAGGAGCATGTGATCTCACACAAGCCACTTCTCCCTCTCTAGGCCGCGGGGGCCCAGAGTGCAGTACACGCGGGAAGGGCTGTGATGGTGGTGTGGGCGCGGTGTGGCTCCTGCTGGCACCTTGAGGACTGTCCTGGGCCTCAGAGGGAGGAGCAGGCCCTGCATAGCAGGCCTCTCTGGCTGTGGACACACCGGCAGCTGGCAGGAAGCTGAAATGGTGGGGGCAGGGTGTCTAATGCATCGGGAGCAGTTTAAGTTTTTTCTTACAGGTTATCTATTTTAGCCCACGGACGGTAGATTTCGGAGGGCTTTTAGATAAAGGCATGAACGTCAACTTGGCGCGACAGCTTTGAGCGAGGGATCAGGAACCGACACTTGAAGTGCAGGAGTCCTGTCATCCTGAGGCCAGGCCAAGTATGCAGCTCACCTGCAGAAAGGCGCTGGGTGCTCAGCGGCGCTTAACATCTCTCAGTATTAACAAATTTCTGCCAAACAAAACTAGCATGATCCAAAATGGCACTGTGGGCGGCCCAGGGACTCTGGGTTTGGTGAGGAAGCAGACCAGATAAGCGGTCTCATCACTCCCAGCCACTGTTCCAAAACGGATTGTTTATGAGAGGAATGAACACTGCTGGCCAGGAAACATCTGCCGACTCTTCCCACAGTTCCTGCCCCAGCGATGGAGAAGTCATGGTGAGCAGAAGGCTCAGGAAGGCATGTTGCCTACAAGCTCTGCCATGTTCAGCCAAAGGTCACAGCGTGGCTGGAGGTCAGCTCTCGGAGCTCATGTCGGAGCACTGCAGGGACTGCAGCCGCTGTGGGTGCCAGGAGAGCATCGAGTGCACCTGCTCAGCTCTGGGGAGCACCGTCCTCAGCACAGGAGCTGACTGGTACCCCATTCCTTCAAACTATTCCCTACGTAGAAAGCGGGAACTTGGGGGTGGCACACCGGCTAAACCCCAGGAGCCAGCACCCCGTACGGGTGCCAGTACCCCAAAGCTTCAGGACGCAGCGCTGGCATGGGACACCCTGGCCTCAGAATGGCTCAGCTCTGGCCACTGCAGCCACCTGCGGAATGAACCAGAGCATGAAAAGTATCTCTCATGCTCTCTGTAAATCTGTATTTACAATAAAAATAAATAGATCTAAATAAATAAATGGAGGAAGGAATGTGATATTCATGTTGTATTCATGGTTTACCAGTCTTTTTCCCTACCTAAAAAACAAGCACTTGGGCCTGGCGCGGTGGCCTAGCAGTCACTCAGGGAGTGACTCACACAATCTTCCTCTCTCTCTCCTCTTCTCTATATCACTTTGCAATAAAAATAAATAAATCTCTAGGAAAAAAAAAGAAGCACTCCGCCTCACCACTCACAGACCTCTGTGGCTTCCTCTGGACAGAGCAGGAACCCACAATGTTGGCAGGACCGCAGCCGTCTGGCCCAATGCACCTGACACTGCCTAACCCATGACCTTGTCTTGCACAGAAACACATGACTGCCTTTAAAACTCCAACCCATGGGGTACCAGCATGGTAGCCTAGTGGCAAAGGTCCTCACCTTACATGCGCTAGGATCCTGCATGGTGCCGGTTCATATCCTGGCCACTCCACTTCCCATCCATCTCCCTGCTTGTGGCCTGGGAAAGCAGTTGAGGATGACCTAAGGCCTTGGGACCCTGCACCCATGTGGGAGACCTGGAACAATCTCCTGGCTCCTGGCTTTGGATCAGCTCAGTTCCAGTTGTTGTGGCTACTTGGGGAGTGAACCAGCAGATGGAAGATCTTCCTCTCTGTCTCTCCCCCCTCTGTATTCCTGTCTTCTGATTAAAAGGAACACAAAGCCTGGAGCTGCCGAGGATCTCACACTGGGGAGCAGCCTCCCGAAGAGGGAAACACCTCCTTTCTCATACACCCCAGATTCCACCTAGGTAAGCCCCCTGCCGGGGCCAGGAGTGCCAACTCAACCCTGCCAACACTGGGAGGCCCTGCTGAAACCAACCAGCCTAAAAGGCCCTCTTTGTGGCCCCATGAAGTAGGACGAGTCAATTCTAGCCCAAGTGCTTTGGTCAGGCAATAATGGGCTGTTTTTTCCTGCAGTCGATCAGCTGACGTTAGGAGGGGGAGCTGTGCCCAGTGAGGCTGGCTGGTCCTGCGGATGGAGCGTTTCAGTCACCGAGGACTCCCACTGCAGTCAGCAGTGAAACATTTCATTTTCGTGAGCACAGGAGACAATAGAAAAAAAATCAGATGAATTAACTTTCCCTTTAATCTAATAGGGAGCTGTCCTTGTCCCTGGTTACCTACAAGAGTTCCAGCAGTCAGCTGTTGGACACAGCCCTTAAACCGCTGCTAAGGGCGCCCGTGTTCCAACCCCACGTTCCACGCAGAGTCCAGGTTCCTACTAATGCCGCACCTGAGAGGTGGCAGGCTTTGGCTCAAGTGCCGCCACCCAGCTGGGGAACCTGGGCTGAGGTCAGCTCCCGGGCCAGCCCCAACTGCTACAGGCATTGGAAAGTGAACCAAAAGACGGAAGCTCTGTCTCTAGTCACTTCAATCCTCAGAAAATCAAAAATAATAAAATAACCCAGTTTCACTTTGCTCATTAAAGAGTCATTTCCAGACTACAATAAACACAGAAAACTTTTCATAAATATCATTGAAATTTACCACCAGAAGTCAAGCAGCTCTCACCCCTGCACGAGCTAGAGCCAGCTGGTGTGTGCCTCGCTGCTCCACAAGAGCAGGGCCCCTCGCCCCACAGCCTGCAGCAGGCTGATAAGGCACACAGCACCGAGGCTGTGCTGCGCCGCTACAGCACCACGAGATTAACACCTTTTGAGAGTGCCAAAAAGGGACAATCTGGAGGCTGTGACACTCCCGAGGAGCCTGTAATCTCAGCCATGTGCTTGCGGCAGGGAGCACTCCCGGGCGCGCAGAATCCGCCACCTGCTCAAAGCTGCTGAACAGATTTTTGGCCAAATTCACGAGTGTGGAGAATGAAGGACGGAAGAAGTATTAAGTTTATTCTCCATATGTTTCAGGTCACTTTTTGACTAAGGTGTGAGGAAAAGGTCCCCTTTTGGCACATCATATTAGGGAAGACTGAAGAGACAGGTTCTTTATAAACTGCAGGGCTCAGGCAAATCATTCACTGCCTCACTCAGCAAGAAGCATGAACTGATCCCAGGATGAGGAGCGAAGACTGACCACTGTGCCCTGAGTCATAACAAACCCAAAGGACTCATCAGCATTCAGCCAACACTGAGGCTTCTGAGGAACAACGAGGCTTGGCCAGAAACTGCTAATTTAATCCAAGGATGCAACATCCCTCAACTGAAAACTCATTTCTACAGAACTACAGAAAACGCTGGACATATTTGTCTTGTTGACAAATGTTAAGAGACAGCTACGTCTGACAGTTCTGGGGAGCGGACTCTTAAAGGCCCTTCCACAGGGCCCAGCGTGATGCCTCGACTGCCTTCCACCCTGCAAGTGCGGGGATCCCGTGTGGGCACCAGTTCACATCCCAATTGCTCCACTTCCCTTCCAGCTCCCTGCTTGTGGCCTGGGAAAGCAGTACAGGATGGCCCCAAAGCCTTGGGACCCTGCACCCGCGTGGGAGACCCTGAAGCTGCTCTTGGCTCCTGGCCTCAGATCAGCTCAGATCCGGTCACTGCAGCCACTTGAGGAGTGAACTTATGGATGGGAGATCTTTCTCTCTGTGAATCTTCCTTTCCCATTAAATAAATAATTAAAAAAAAAATTTTAATAAAAGCCTTCACGTGATCTACAGGAATGTTATGTGTCCCCCTCCACCCTTGTCGTACCAGAAGCCATGTCTGTCCATCTCTGGGACCCAGGGAGGCAGTGGGTGGGCGTCACACTATGTTAAGCAACACCCAAAGTGCAGATACAAACTTTTTCAAACCAAAGGTCAAATGTTCTGGAGTCTGCAGTCCTGGCAGCACCAGGCAGTGCTGGACAGCCCCCTCGGGGGAGCTTGGGCGGCATGAGGCCTTGGCACTCGCCATCTCTCTGCGGGACCCAGGAGAGGACACCAGCAAGGCAGCTGCAACAGTACACAGCACGCCAGGCCGGCCCCGCTGTCTGCAAGCTGAGCGGCTGGGTCAGACAGGCATCAGGAATGCCGCAGAAGGAATTCTGACTTTCAGACAGGATACAAAACATGCGGTTTCACAAGGGCATTTTGGGAACCAACAAGATAAACAGATCATGTAGCTCTATGAGAAAAAGAAAATTCATAAATGTCACCCAAGATCACACACACCCTTCATCCATCTCGCTTTGTTCCTTAGAGCCCAAAAGTCTACAACTGACAATACCTCCCCCACGGCTTAGGAAGCCAGTCTATTACCAAACCTGAGATTGGCAAGCAAGAGAACTACACCCACGGACGTAGAAGGGCTCTCTGGGAACAAAGCACCAAAGAATTGATTAGCACTCCCCCAATCTGTGTACCCAAGGACCCTCAGATCAAACAGATCCCATCAAAACCAGCTGAGCTGCAGACCTTAATGGCAGATGTGATGGTAAGCTCAGAGGTACTTGGTTCATTAAAGACTTTTAACATGACAAGAAACAATTTTTGATCAAACCACATTCCAATAGGACTATGGATGCCACGACAGCTTTCATGTCACCTGCTTAGCACTGTTCCGCATTGGCTTTAAGAAAGCAAAGAGTCACTGCATCAAGATTCAGAAACACAGAGTGAGGGTGAGCACCGGACTTCCGAACACCTCCCTGGCTCTCCCGGCACTACTTACCTTCCAGCCTGGGAAATCCAGGAGAGGCACGTAAGTGCAATGTACTGTCACTATGATTTGAAATAGGACACGAATATATATAGAATGGCCCAGGTTCACAAATCCCATTCATTAACTGGTCTGATTTTTAAAAGGGCCTGCCTTGAATTTAGCATTTGTAATCACTAGACATTTCCAAAGTTTACAATTTCTCAGGTTGGGCTATCAATCTACTGATTTTTATGCTTTCTTTAAATTCAGAAAAAGGCCCTATTCAGCAAACACACACAAACAGTACACAAATAAGACATTTTTCTAAACAAAAGGAAAACCAACCCAAGTTTATAATATTTGTCAAATTCAAAAAAATGCTGTTTTCACTTGTGTTTTCAGATTATTTTCTCAAATATCTAGGATATTTTAAGTCCCTTGGTTCCCAGGAACCAAGTGCCATAAACAAACAAACAAACAAAAAAGCAGCAAACTACATGCAAAGACCAGAATGGCGGTAAGAAATTAATAAATATATCCATGCCGGAAAGGAAGGCGAAAAACGGGCTTTGCAAATTTCAGAGCAAGGAATGCTGATCACAGAACAGCAAAAAACCCCAGCAAACCTCACCAATCCGCTCAACGGAAAGGCCAGGCGGAGGGGTCGTTGCAGATCACTGCACCTCTCGGCCTCGCGCGTGCCTGCACTGCAAGCCAAGCAAATCCGGGCGGCCACACAGCTCTGCATGCTGGACAAATACCTGGGCTCTGCGTTTACGAAACGATGACAACATGACGCAGGAATGCGCAGTCTGAAGAGGGAGGGGAGGAGCAAGGTCACCAGCTTCCAGGGGCCAACAGAGCAAAAACCACTTGGAGAGAACATCCTGACACCTGGAGACAGGCCCGCAGCCCACGCGTGACGCGCAGCCCACGCGGGCCGCGCCGCCCGGCATCTCAACCCCGTGGGGCACTCAGAACGTGGACAGGAGACTAAGGGGCCAGGGTTACTATCCACATGCTGACTGGGCCAAGTCACACCCCTTCTTGGGGCAGTTTTTCCACTTGTCAAAGTCGAAATACTGAATATGTTTTTGAAAACTAAACATGCCTCCAACTTGATCCACATTCTAAATTAACCTGAGAACCCAGGACTGCATTCCTAACCGCCCTTTGTTGATAGCATGAAATCACCCAGAAATAACAGGGACTGGGGCTACCAAGCTCTGAGCTGTGGGCCTGGGCGTGTCCACATCCTGGACAAAGCACCATTTCCTGACCAAAACTAGTGCTGGTACAGAGGAATATGCAAAAAAGGTGGCAGCGAAGAGGGTGATGGCCGCTGGTCCAGCTGCCCCTTAGTCAAGGGGCTTGAGAGCTCAGCTATGCAGCCGTGCTTCTCCACCGCATTCCTGGAGTCACTGCATTCCTGCCCTGCACCACCACAGCTGAGGGGCCGAGGCAGGCAGGGCTGCACAGCTGGGGAGCCCACTGACCTTTGTGTGTAGGACGTGGGGAACGAGGATGGAAATTTCTCCCTTGGCATCTGCAGCCAGCCCCACCCTTGGGAAGGGAAAAGGAAGAGAAAAATCCCAACCCTGGGAACCTAAGGACGCGCACTTCGAGTGGCCACCCCCTTTAAGCCTCTTCCTCAGATCGCACAGACTGACGCTGCAGGATCAGGTGTCTCCAATTATTAGATTACTAGAAAACACACAGCCAAGGCCCAGAGCCCAGTGGCTGACAGCCTCCCTGCAGACCTGCTCCCCACTTGTCCTGGTCCCTGGATAACACTTAACACACTTTATGGGTCCCTCGGAGCAACGATTAGCCCAGTTACTAAAACAGGCTTATCGCTCATTTCCTGCACAGAGGCCCTGATGGGGATCCGACCCTGCAGCACATCTTTCAAACATTGAATTCAATGTGACCTTCCAAGAAATCTAAGATTCAAGGTGCAAGATAAGGGAAACAGGAATGACTGGTGCAAGAAGCTGGAGCCCTGGTTTCGGGGCTCTGCCAACGTCGGGCTCCTGCCGTTTGTTCTCGAGATTTTGTTTCCTGGCACCCAAGACATCCCCACCCTCCCATGTTGGGTGCCTTCTGCCCAATTGCCATGACGACGCAATTTCCCAACACGTTACAAGACCTTCAGATGGTCTCTCTTCTGTTCTTCCCAGACAGCCATGATGGGAAGTTGTTTTTTTTTTTCCTCCAATACCATGATGAAGCCAGAACAAAGAGCCTAAATATTTTAGGATCTATTACATAAGGAATGGGATAATATGCTGCAGCAAGGAGCCAGCATCCTCACTCCTAGAATTTGGGGCAATTCAGCCTTCTTAAAGGGGCAAAAAAAAAAAACTCTTTAATTTTAGCAAACCCCTTATTTAATAAGGTCTATTTTATTCCAGGATCTGAAGGAATCTGGTGAAAAGCAAATTTTCTTTGAGAAACGTCTTATCAAATTCGCAGAATGGGTATCACACAAAAGACTGCTCTGTCACTGCGTATCAGCACGGGGCGTAGGATTTTAAAAAAGCAATGTATGGCTTTCTGCTGGATTCGGTCTTAGAAAAATTAAGGGGTGGGAGGGCTGTACCCTATTAAGTAATTGGATTTGCATCCCATTTCAAACAAGTGTAACATCTTCTCATTATTGCCAGTAAATCACAACTGGGGAGCGAAAATGTTTATTACAGGGAAAGATAAGGAGAGAATCCATCTAGCGCCCTCCGGGGTCCAAGAGAGGACCAAGAAATGCCATTCCGCACGGAATTAAGGTCAAAAGCAGCCCGGCATTCTAAGGCTGCGCTTCTCCTCACCCAAGGGCCAGCGGGGAAAAGAACTGGGGGTGACGCCAAGAAAGGGGTGGCCAGGTGGCACCCGGGAAGCCCCCGCCCAGCAGCCTGCCTGCAGAGGCCGCAGGGCGCAGGGCGAGGACGGCCCCCTCCCCCGCGTCCGTGACATTCCAGAACCGGCGCCCAGGCTCGGCCCCGCGGCTCCCACGCGCCACAAAGGCGGCGGCGGCTGCCCCGCTCGCCCCGCTCCTCGGAAGACCGCGGAGGGCAGCGGCCAGAGGCCGGCCCGGCTCACCTGTCCGCGCCCGCCCCGCCCCGCCCCGCCCCGCCCGGCGGCTGCCCAGAGGTCGGCTGCCCAGCGGCCACCCGCCCCCCGACGCCCGGCCCGAGCTTCCCCGCCGCCCCTCTCACCGGGTCCTGGTGGGTGAGGGGCGTGGGCGCGCCGCGCTGACGGGTGCTGAGGGGGCGCAGGGAGAGCGAAGCGGCTCCGCGGCCTCCGGTCCGGCAGGTCTCTCCGCAGCGGGTAGTGGCGGCGACGCGCGCGCCCCGCCTCTTTTATAGGCGGAAATGCGCGCTCCCGCGGGGGGCGGGCGCGAGCGCGCGACGGGGTGGAGCTCCCGCCGGCTCGCCGCCGGAACGGCCGGCGGAAAGGGCCGAGCGCTCTGCGGAAGGAGCCGAAGCGGCGTTGCCGGGCAAGAGGCGACCGAGGGCGGGCCTCGGGAGGATGGGAAGTAGGGCGCGCGCGAGGGGTGAGGGGCGGTGGTGCAGTGGAGGCGCTGCCTCCGCCCAGGCGGGCCCGGGGGACCCTCAGCGCTCCTCCCCCGCCACAGCCCGCGTCTTCCGGCCCTGGCTGCCCCTCTCGGCCCGTCCTGCGGAGAATCGGCCCGCTCCCTCCAGTCCCTGCCGTCCCCGCCCCGCTCCCACCCCGGGAGCCCTTCCCGGGACTGCGGCGAAGGGCGGGGCGGGGGCCGCTGCCGCAGTCTGGCTGGGGATGCTGCGCGCCCCGGTTCCCGAGGGTGAGGTCACCCTGGATCCTCCGCTTCCTTGCCCGCATTCCCGAGGGAGGAGGCCGGCGATGAGGGCCCCCAAAACAGCCTGGGAGGTTGCCCGGGGACCGTGATTCGGGGGTCTCAGTTTGAGCAGAGGGAGTTGTGAGACGAAAAGGCCAAATTTGGATCAAAAAAAAAAAAAAAAGGAAAGAAAAAGGTGGCCTAATTTGGGGCAAGAACCTGTCCTGTATTCTAAGCTAGACACGAAGGTGCTTACACCACAGTTTTCCTTGGGCTCAGAGAATCATGCTGAGAATTTTGAGTGACACTTATTTTTTTTAACCGTTGCAATTATTTTGTGAGGTAGATTAGTTAAAAAGGTTTCATTTCTGTGAAAGAGCCTGAGAGAGGGAGAGACAGATCTTCCAGCCACTGGTCCACTGAGCCCACACCGCAGGCCAGGAGGAAGAGGCCTCTTTGACAGGACCCACGCTGCAGGTGAGGTGGCCAGCACTGGGGAACTTGTGCTGGACAGTGGGGACCCTGAAATTGCTTGCTTACTGTGGGGGTCTCAGACTGCTCACCGAAAGCCCTGCCTGGCCCTTTCCTGGCTGGTTACAGCTGGACTGCAGCCACTGTCACCCAGCTCATTCCTGTGCAGTCAGGCAGAGCCAGCCATGCAGCCAGAGAAGGCCCTGGCCTCCCTCCCCAAGCAGCCGACCTCTGGAAAGAAGCTTCGAGATGCTGGGCTCTGCACCAGAACTTGGTCTGGGCCCAGCCCAGGCTCCTCGGGCCTCTGCAGCCGGGGTGGGGGTGGGGGTGCGGAAGAAAGACAAGACGCAGCCACACCCCAGTCTGCAGGAAAAACGTAGGAGCTGGGAGGCATTTCCTGCAAACTTCTGTGCAGAAAAACAGAAAACAAACACCAAGGCATGGATGGTCTCTCCCCCTGCGGGGGGGGCAGGGGGTGTGTTTCTGGAGGCAGCCGACGACTGCAGTCGCTACAGCAAATACAGCAAAATGTTGAAGCCCACGCCTAGTTCTGGGTACAAAATGGCTAACACAGCCCAGCTCTCCAACATTCCCAGCAAACACACTAGGTCTTTGCGGACATCACCCAGATCCCCTTTTGAAATGCGTGGTGGGGGTGGTGCTGGGGATCCTGCCGCCTTGGAGATGGGTGGGCGAGGGGAGCGTAAAGGAGCAAGCCAGCTCCGAGTGGAAATGGAAGCCTCAGTCTCACTTGCTCCTTTGTCTGATCTGAGAACCAGCCAAGTGTCCTGGTCCATTCCAGCTCCTGCTCCCTCAGCTGCGCCTGGCTGCAAGGAGACACTTAGGGAGCCAGGCTTGCATTCTCTGCCTCCTCCCCGCCCACGCAGCGAACGCCTAACACTGTACTCGGTGTGGGAAGAGGAGAAGTTAAAGCAGTTTATGACTCTTTTTTTTCCTGATAAACTCATTAAGAAAAACAAACATTGGCCCGCAAAGGGCAGCATCCTGCTCTGTGCTGCAGGGCTTTAAGAAGCACAGGTAGGGCTGAACTGGCAGCTCCCTTCAGCAGCCCTCTGGGGACACCTAACCCAGAGCACCTTCATGGTTCCAATAACCCGTACCCGTCCGAGTTCCCGCTCACTCCTGGTGCCCTTGAGCAAAAAGGCAGACACTTTTCTAGTTTCCCTGCCTGGGAAGGAGCTGACTCACCAGTGTCACTCTTTCTGAATGATGTTCTGCAGCGTCATAGCTGGCAGAACCCAGCACAGACCTCCAACACAGTGACAGAAAGAACCTTGAAGCCGCTTTGTTAGGTGCAACAAAGCCAGTCACCATATGGGGCCACTTAGCGTGAGATCCCCAGACTTCTCAGATGGATATAATAGCAGGTAGAGTAATGGCTGCCAGGGACTGGTGGGGAGGAATATGAGGGAGAGGGGTTAGTGTTCCCCAGGACAGTTCCAGGGGGAAATCTTCTGGAGGTGCATGATGGGAAGGGTTGTATAACTGTGAATGCACTCGATGCATTGGACTTAAACTCATTAAGGATGGCTGACCTTGGCACCAGGCATTTAGTTTAGTAAGTGTAATGTTCCCATCTGTATCAAAGTATGTGAGTTTGGGAAAGCCAGTGTTGTGATGTTGCAAGTTAAACCATCAACTGCAATGCCGGCATGCTATACGGTCGGTGGTTCTAGTCCCGGCTGCTCCACTTCTGCTCCAGCTCCCTGCTAATGAGCTGGGAAGGCAGCAGGTGATGGCCTATCTGACTGGGTCCCTGCTACCCTTGTGGGAGACTCGGACAGAGTTCAAGGCTTCTGATTTCAGCCAGCTCTGGCCATACTGCCACCTGGGGAGTAAACCAGTGAAGGGAAGATTCTGCCTACCCTCTATGTAATTCCGATTTTCAAAATAACAAATCTTTTTTAAAAAAAGATTTATTTATATATTTTATTGGAAAGTCAGATATAGAGAGGAGAGACAGAGAGAAAGATATTCCATCTGCTGATTCACTCCCCAGGGAGCTGCAACAGCCAGAGCTAAGGGAATCAATCCGAAGCCAGGAGCCCAGAGCTTCTTCTAGGTCTCCCACGTGGGTGCAGGGTCCCAAGGCTTTGGGCCATCTTCGACTGCCCTCCCAGGGCACAAGCAGGGAGCTGGATGAGAAGCGGAGCTGCTGGGATTAGAACTGGTGCCCTTATGGGATCCTGGTGCATTAAAGGCAAGGACTTTAGCCGCTAGGCCACGCCACCAGGCCCAATTAAAAATAATTTTTAAAAATGTTTCCTGGGGGGCCCGGCGGCGTGGCCTAGTGGCTAAAGTCCTTGCCTTTAATGCACCAGGATCCATCCCATAAGGGCACCAGTTCTAATCCCAGCAGCTCCGCTTCTCATCCAGCTCCCTGCTTGTGCCCTGGGAGGGCAGTCGAAGATGGCCCAAAGCCTTGGGACCCTGCACCCACGTGGGAGACCTGGAGTAGGTTCCTGGTTCCTGGTTTCGGATCGGCACAGCACCAGCCGTTGTGCTCACTTGGGGCGTGAACCATCGGATGGAAGATTTTCCTCTCTGGCTGTCCTCTCTGTATATCTGACTTTGTAATAAAAATAAATAAATCTTAAAAAAAAAAGTGTCCTGGGGCCAAGTGCGATAGCCTGGTGATTAAAGTCCTCACCTTGCATGCACCGGGATCCCATATGGGAGCATTTGTGAACCGGCTGCTCCACTTCCCATCCAACTCCCTGCTTGTGGCCTGGGAAAGCAGTGGAGCAGAGCCCAAAGTCTTGTGTATGAGACCCGGAATAAGCTCCTGGCTCCTGGGTTCATATTGGCTCAGCTCTGGCAATTGCAGCCTCTTGGGGAGTGAACCAGCAGAAGGAAGATCTTTCCTTCTCTCTGTAAATCTTTTCAATAAAAATAAATTAATCTTAAAACAAAAACCCTATTGGATGGGGCACAGAAGAGGGGAGTGGTAAGCTCCCTGCAGGAAGCCCTGGGGTTCTTGCACAGTGTTGGAGGATGTCCAGCTCCTGATGCCACAGAAAACGTGAGAGAATGGATACTGCGAGCCACGTGAGAAATCTACAAAACGAGGCCAGTCTTCTGTCCAGCAGATATGTGTTGTTGGAGTTTGGCATGCATCGTCAGGTTTACTTTAGCCAGGTCAAAGGCTTGACAACCACGTGGGCCTCAGTGTGAGAAATGAGGTCAGACTTGGGAGGAGGAAGCAGAACGGCAAGCGAGTACTGGAACTGAAGAAGGAATGCAGAGTGGAACCCGATGCCCTCAGCCGGAGGAGCTGCCCTTCTCAGCCGGCGATCGCCATCTCGGGGCGATACCAATGGGAGTATCAAAGGCCCGACCGCCCGGTGCTCTCGCTTCTTGGTTTACCGAGAGCCCGTCAGGAACACCAGCCCTGAATGACACGTGCTGAGCCTAGGAGCAGGCCGTGCTCAGGCCTTTTTCCATCGAGTGACACATACGGACTGTCCTGCCAGTAATTTTTCACTAAAAAAAAAATTGAAAAAGAGAAATCCTCCATCTGCTGATTCACTGTCCGAAGGGTCATTGATGGCTGAAGCTGGGCAGGACTGAAGCCAGGAGCCTGAACTACTGAGTACTGGGCCTCCCATGTGGATGGCAGGGATCCCAGCACTTGGGCCAGCACTTGCTGCCTCCTAGGGCACCTGGGTGTCCCAGACAGGGTCTTACCCCGCGGGCCAAGTGCCCAGCCCTCATGTGATTTTGACAGAGGAATTTCTCCACATAGGATCTTCACTGGCATGTACACTATGTACACCATACAAGGCATGGGTGGTGGGGCAGAGCGTCCTGGGGCTCAGCTAGAGCCCCCTTGGTGACCTCAGATTGAATGCTGCTCAGCCCTAGGGACCCAGCATCGGGGGCACTGTGCAACTGTGCCCTGAAGGGAGAAATGCCTTAAAAAAAAAAAAAGATTTATTTTTATTGCAAAGTCAGATATACAGAGGAGGAGAGACACAGGAAGATTTTCTGTCCCATGATTCACTCCCCAAGTGATCGCAATGGCTGGAACCGAGCCAATCTGAAGCCAGGAGCTCCTCCAGGTCTCTCACGCAGGTGCAGGGTCCCAAGGCTTTGGACTGTCCTCAACTGCTTTCCTAGGCCACAGGCAAGGAGCTGGGTGGGAAGTGGAGCTGCCAGAATTACAACTGGTGCCCATATGGGATCTGGGAGCACTCAAGTCAAGGACTTTACCCGCTAGGCCATACTACCAGGCCTGAGGAACGCCTTCTGAACAGGGCAAAAGCTTACAGGTGAGGACTACTCGCCACCATCCTGGCCTTGAGTCAGTCCTGGCTCAGAGTGAGGCCACTTGTATTACATGGGTTGAGGATAGGGGGTCTAAGGGACAAGCAGCTTGCTGGGCTGAGGTGGGTGTGGTCCTAAGGACCTGGCAGTGACAAGGCCAAATTTTTTGTTCTGCAGAGGGAGATGTTGAGGTTCAGAGGGCACGTGATTCAAAGCAAACAAATGGGAAAGAAATAATAAAAATAGTGCCTGGAGTCATGGCTCCCCATTCCTAATCCTTCCTGAGTTTGCTCCTCCATAACATTAAAGAGACATAGTAGAACAGGGTGAGTTATTCACACGTAATTTGAAAAAAAGTAAAAAAAGGGGAGAAGCAACAGTTTCTCAATGTGATGGGCAGAACACAAAGGGGAAAGACACGGCACCCTCTCCATCCAAGGACCCACGTGCCGAGTACAGGAAGCAGATCATGTGCGTTTACAAAAGCAACATTTATTACCTATTTTTTGGCACAGCAGTCAACAATTCACAAAACTGATCACTTCCAGCAAGTGAGGACCAGTGGACGCTCTCTCCCCAACACCCTCCCCAAAGACGTGGGTCCAGAGTGAGGGCCACTGCCTCGGTCATGGCCAAAGGCAGGGCACTTTCCATCTACTGATTTAGCAGCTGACTTGGGACCTCTGCAGCAGCTCCACTGGGCAAATTAACCATCATTTGTGACTCAAAACAAGTAATACATTTTAAGGCAACACTCAATTCTTTTTTTATTTAGCCCCACTTGTTGCTCATGGATGGTCAACTTGCTGACATCACAAGCCCCATCTCAGTCACCTTCATTCAAACTGAAAAACCAAACATACAGCACCCACCCTGGCTCCAGCATCCGCAGGGACCAAATTCCCAGTGGTGCCTGGGTTTCCAGACACTAGGTGGTCCAGTGGGTGGGAGACTCAGGCCAAGCCCACCTTGCCCCTTCCCTGCACAGCTGGGAGAAGCACCCTGGGCCTCAGGGGGTAGTGCACGTGTCTGAACTCTTTATCACCTGGAAGGCGGGGAACATGGCAGTTGCTCCCCAAGTCAGAGGGCGATGGCTATTATGTCTTACAAACTTTACAAACACAGTCGAAGATACAAGGGGAAAAACTTGATCCTAAACTCCTCTGCCTCGCGGCTTGTGGAGAAAACCCAAGAGGCCGAGCGCAACAGCTCTGACCTGCGAGGTAGGGGGAGCTGTTGCAGCACCAAGGGACAGCCGAGCTCTAGTGACCCAAGGACTCTCCTCTCCCTGTCATAAGCTACAAACTCACACACACACATTGACAAGTGTCTGTCGGAAATGACTTTCCCAGCCTGCTGTCTTCTGGCTTTATTAGTGCCTCTTCATGACCAGTGGAGGTGGAGGGTGCTGCAGCCATCAGGAGCGCCAGAAGGAGGTGGTCAGAAAGCCCTTGGGAACAGGAATCTCCTTGCGCTGCAGACATTTCTGGTCAAGGAAAGACGAACAGAACAAGTTTGTGACGCTGCCATCTGACACTCACCAGCAGGAAGAGACTAGGAGACAACGAGCCTCAGTCCCGTGGAGCAGCGGGGTGGGAAAGCCAGGAGGACGCAAGGCCTGCCTGTGCTCCTGCAGGGAAACACCACGTTCAGGCCTGCCCAGCTGTCTCCCTAGGGGTTCACCTCATCATCCCCGGCCCTGCCTTCCCAACTGAGCTCCTGGCAGTGGATGCTGTGCTGACCTTCCACAGAGCTCTAAATTATCTGTCAAAATTCACCTAAGAACACTTGCCACTGAGAAATCAGGGAAGAGGCTGCTCCGAAGTGCAGTCTGTCCTTAGAAGGAAAAATGGCCACACACACTAGCACCCCAGACTCGCCATGGAATGTG
The DNA here is from genome assembly GCF_017591425.1 of Ochotona curzoniae. Classification (NCBI taxonomy): domain Eukaryota; kingdom Metazoa; phylum Chordata; class Mammalia; order Lagomorpha; family Ochotonidae; genus Ochotona; species Ochotona curzoniae. Next base: position 4,946,235 of record NW_024467106.1, read on the forward strand.
ACAAAGAGATCGGGTCCATCACACACATTGCGTTCATCTCTAAGGACAGCTCCTCCACGGGATGGGAGAACAAGGCACAGAGGGTGACAGGGCAGCCCTAATCCCAAGGCTGTGAGGGACAAGGGAAGGAATGCAGGGTTCAGAGGAATGAGCAGGGACTGCAGTATCTGGAGGCCCATGGCTTGTTACACACAGGCAGCATCCAGGCCAAGGACAGGTCCAAGGTCTTCTTACCTCGAGGAACTGCTTGAGGCGAATGAAGGAACCCATCTGGCCCGAGCTGGTGATGGCTTCAATCCTGCAGCAAGAGAAAGCAGAGCAGTGAGCCATATCTGGGATGCACAGCTGCCTGCCGGAGCAGGAGCAGGTGCACCATGGACCTGGAACAGGGGTGGGATCAGTGACTCAATCATGTCTTCTGCCTAAGGATGCTCTCACCCTCCCAATGAGTCCCCATCTTTTTCTAGTAAGAAGAGGAAGGAGGCCCATTACAATGGCCTAGTGGCTAAATCCTCAACTTAAAACTGCTGGGACCCCACATGGGAGCTGCTTTGTGTCCCAGTTGCTCCACTTTCCATCCAGCTTCCTGCTGGTAGCCTAGGAAAGCAGTAGAGAATGGCCCAAATCTTTGGGACTCTGTACCCGTGTGGGAGACCTGCAAGAAGTTCCTGGCTCAGCTTTGGCTGTTGCAGCCACTTGAGAAGTGAACCAGCAGACAGAATATATCTCTGTATATCTGCCTTTCCAGTAATTTTTTAATTTTCACTTGAAAAATTAGAATTAGAGAGTGAGTTATCTTGTTTTCACTGGCTTACTCCCCAAATGGCCACCATGGCCAGAGCTGGGCCAGGCTGAAGCCAGGAGCCAGGAGCTTCTTTGGGATCTCCCACATGGTGCAGGGTCCCAAGGCTCTGGGCCGTCTTCCACTGCTTTCCCAGGCCACAAGCAGGGAGCTGGATAAGAAGCAGAGCAGCCAGGACAGAAACTGGCACACACAGAGGATGCCAGTACCTCAGGCAGGAAATTACAGACAGGAAGGAATAGCCTGCTACACCACCATGCCCACCCAATCTCTTCCTTTCACATCAAGTGGCCCAGAACACGTAGCAGCTCGCTGAAGGCCTTGGATGACTGCCTCACGGTTTTGCTGCCGGCTCAGGGTGCCCGGTACCTGGGGAAGTACTCATCTCGGATGACAAGAATCATCTTCCAGAACTGCAGCTGATACTGCTTCATGAGGGCGTTCCCACACACCTGGTGGGAAAGCAGGCACGGTCAGAGCTGATGGCAGCACACACCCCAAGAGACCTGCGCAGCACTAGCTCGTTGCCTTCCACTGTTGCTGAAAACTTCAGCCACAGGCCTCTCAAGTAGAAACCCAGGAGTACGTGGGAAACCCAGGTTTCTTTCTGAAACGTTGCTCTAAATATTGTGGCCCACCAGATCTGAACAGACTGGTCTTTCATGCTACTAAATGGAAGCTTTTTCCAGCCTCTTAGTAAGCAAAGTGCACCGAGTATCACCTATGTCCTTGGGGCTCTGGGTCACTTTTTCTGCACTGTGGCTTTGGGTTAGGGTATTACACGCCAAATGTACTGCATTTTCCTCTTTTTGGAATATATTGATGATAGAAGTCGAAGACAAAGAGATGGACAGAGACAGAAAGTAGTAGACATTCCCACAAACCTTTCTTATCTAAGAAGTGTCTCCTGTAAACAGAAACCTATACCTCCTCCTCAGTGCTGACCTGTGACAGACAGAGAAACTGACTTTTTATCTACTGGTTCACTCCAAAGACGCCAAAACAACCAGGTCTGAGCCAGGCTGAAACAAGGAAGCAGGAGCTTCTTCCGGGTCTCCCATGTGGTGCTGGGGCCCAAGCACTGGGGCCATCATCCACTGCTTTCCCAACCACATTAGCAGGGAGCTGGATGGGAAGTGGAGCAGCTGGGACATGAACTGGCGCCCATATGGGCTGTTGGCCTTTCAGGTGGTGACTCTACCTGCTACACCACAACGCTAGTTCCCAACTTTCTTTTCTGTGTGATAAAAGAACATTCACACAGAGATGCTAAGTAGAGTGAGTAGAAAAACCAAAAGCTGGGCCTGGCACGGTAACCTAGCAGATAAATGCATGCCTTGAACTCGCTGGGACTCCATATGGGTACCAGTTTATGTCCTGACAGTTCCACTTCCCACCTAGCTCCCTGCCTGTGGCCTGGGAAAACAAGTGGAAGAAAGCAAAGGTCTTGGGACCCTGCACCCACACAGAACTGGAGGAAACTCCTGGGTTTGCATCAGCTCAGCTCCGGCCATTGTGGCCACTTCAGGAATAAAGGAGAAGATGGAAGATCTTCATCTCTGTCTTTCCTTCTCTCTGCAGATCTGACTTTCCAACAGAAATAATCTAAGAAAGAGAGATAGACAGAAAGGAAGGAAAGAAGGCAGGAAGGGAGGGAGGGAGGAAGAAAGGGGGAGGGAAGGAAAGGAAAGGAAAGAGAAAAAGCTGGAAGTGCCTTTTGACTAGGGCAAAAAAAGTATGACATGGGAAACTCCCACTGTATGGCAGTATTTTTATTTGTTTATTTTACTTGAAGCTGGAATCAGAAGTTGAGATAGGAGGGACGCACACCTGGGGATTCTGATATGGGATGCAAGTATCTCACAGGCACCAGACGCTCATTTCCTGGCAAATGTGGCCCAAGTTCTGCTATCCAAGGTGGCAGAGGTGGCCCGGATGGTGACCAACTGAACCACATACCTCCAAGAAGTCAAAGAGAAGAGTGGCTGTCACGTCTGACAGAGGCTCCATGTTCAAGATCTGTGCCAACCAGCGCCAGCCATGATTTAGACCATGAGGGTGAGTCTGGAAGGAGAGACACCTGGTCAGGATCTGATTTTATTCAGAGACCTAAACTCCAAATAAATAAGATTTATTTGCTTGTTTTGAAACTCAGAGTTAAAAAAGAGACATCTAGAGATCCTTCCTCAGCTGGGTCACTCCCCAGATGGCCACAACACTGTGGCTAGTGTATGGACAGGCGAGTCAGGAGCTTCATCAGGGTCTCACACGTGGGTACAGAATGCTAGAACACAGGCTCATCAGCAGGGAGCTGCATCCAAAGTGGAGCACTGGCACCCGTATGGGATGCTGGCCTTGAAGAGGCGACTTAACCTGCTATATCACAATGCTAGAACATCCATGCTGAAAGGTGCTTTTTTTTTTTTAAAGATTTATTTTGGGGGTCCAGCACAGTGGCCTAGCAGCTAAAAAGTCCTTGCCTGAATGTGTCGGGATCCCATACAAGGCCTGGCAGCCCTGCTTCCTGTCCAGCTCCCTGCTTGTGGCCTGGGAAAGCAGTCTCACCTCCTCTCTGTTTATCTGACTTTCACTTGGGGAGTGAATCATTGGACGGAAGATTTTCCTCTCTGCCTTACCTAGAGCGGAATCTTTCATCTGATGATTCACTCTACAAGTGGCAACAACAGCCGGAGCTGTACCAATCCAAAGCCAGGAGCCTCGTTTTGGTTCCCCACACGGCTATAAGGTATCAACGTTTTGGTCCTTCCTTGACTGCTTTCCCAGGCCACAAGCTGGGAGCTGGAAAGGTAGCAAGGCCACCAGGATTAGAACCAGCACCTATACGGGATCTATGAATACAAGGCAAGGACTTTAGCTGCTATGATACCATGCCAGGCCCCTCTATTCTTTATTTAAAAAATATTTATCTTTAGTGAAGGACAGTTAGAAGAGGAGTTCCGTCTGCTGGTTCATTCCCCGAAAAAATGGTCACAATGGCCAGAGCTGAGATGATACAAAGTAAGGACACAGGAGTTTCTCCAAGGTCTCCCACACAGGTGCAGGATTCCAAGGACTTGGGCCATCCTCTACTCTTTTCCCAGGCCATCAACAAAGAGGTCGACTGGAAGTGAAGCAGCGAGGACACATCTGGTGCCCATATGGAGTGGCAATGACACAGGGCTGAGAATTAGCCTGTGGCACCAGCAGCATCCCCCAAATAGAACTTTTTTTTTCTTTTTTTTTTTTTTTAATGATAAAAACAAAATAGGGCCAGTGTGGAAATACAGCAGGTAAACAGTCACTTGTGACACTCATATCCCACAGGGGTGCTAGTTTGAGATCCAGCTGCTCCACTTAGGATCCAGCTCCCTGCTGACAGGGTTGGAGAAGCAACGGAAGATGACCAAGTGCTTAGGACCCTGCACCCACTAGGAGATCGGAAGAAGCTCCTGGCTTTGGCCTGGCCCAGCATTGGCTGTTGGCAGCATTTTGGGGAGTGAGCCAGAGGATGGATGGTTTCTTTGCTTTTGCCTCCCTCCCTGTCTCCGCAACTCTGTCTTTTAAATAAACTGAGCTTTTCTTCAACATGATTTTAAATAATTAAAAAACGAGCTGCCCCATCTGCTCGTTCACTCCGCACTTGTTTGCAACAACTAGGGCTAGGCCAGGCTGTTGTTAGGAATTCAATCCCCACCTCTCATTTGTGTGGCAAAGACCAAAGTACCTGGGCTGTCACCTGATGACCCCCTGAGGGCAAGCTGCTGGAAGCTGGGACTCAAGCCCAGGCACTCTGCTACAGGATGCTGGTGACCCCGAGGCATCTCAGCAGCCATGCCCAACACCTGCCCACAGACGTGGGTCTTAGCTATTCCAGTGCTCTGGTTTCCACCCATTCTTGACAGGATTCCTCTGATATACTTGTCCTGGCTTCAGTTTCAGGGATTCCGCAGGCCAAGAATTATCCAAACTGACATTTCATTCATTCCTTCTCCAGGGTATCTTTAGCATAGCGCCAGAGACACAGCAGATGCACAGGAAGAGGCAGGCATTGAGCTCCTGCTAGGGACGCCCACATCTCCTGGAGGAACGCCTGGGCTCACGTCCCAGCTCTGCATCCAGTTCCCACTTCCTGCTAGTGTGCACCTGGCATCTGCCCAAGCACTTGGATCCCTTCCCTGAACACACAAGACATGCCCAGAGGAGCTTGACGCTACTGGCTTCAGCTGGGCGCAGCCCTGTCACAGTCATTTGGGAAGTGAATCAACGAACTGAGGTCTTCGTTTTTCTGCCTTTCAAACACTATATAAAAAAATTTGGGGAAAAACGAACAAAAAAACCCCAATCTTCTGTAATCCAATCTCTACTTTTTGTCTAAGGGTCTTCACCCTCTTTAGCTTCTCCACCCTACCAATCGCTGTTCCTCAAAAAAGGAGCAGAGCTGGGCCCGGCGTGGTGGCCTAGCAGCAAAAGTCCTTGCCATATGGGCGCCGGTACTAATCCCAGCGATCCTGCTTCCCATCCAGCTCCCTGCTTGTGGCCTGAGAAAGCAGTAGAGGACGGCCCAAAGCCTTAGGACCCTGCACCCATGTGGAAGAACTGGAGGGCGTTCCTGGCTCCTGGCTTTGGATCAGCGCAGCACCGGCCTTTTTGGCCGCTTGGGGAGTGAATCATTGGATGGAAAATCACTGTCTCTCCTCCTCTCTGTATATCTGACTTTGCAATAGAAATAAATAAATCTTAAATAAATAAAAAAGAAAGAAAGGAGCAGAGCTAGGAGGTCTAAGCCCTGCCTGCCCAGGCATGCTGTCACCATCAGATGTGCTCCCCTCTGCCAGTTACACTATGTGGTCTGATGGCTTTCAGTCAAGGAGGTCCAGGATGACAACTTCCTGAGACACACCTTGACCCTACCAAAGACTCGGGATCGGCTCTCCTCTTGTGGACTCCATAGGGGTGAGGCTTTCCAGGAGGGCCAGCCCAAACAGAGGGCATCCACTCCTCCACAAACAACTGAACAGCTACTTCTGGCCTTCCTGTCCCTCTGGAAAGGGCCTTGGGTGGAAACTGGCAGTCTCCCATGGGTGGAAATGCCCACATGGGCTCTGGTACAAACTGTTCCCAGAGACAGCAGCCTTTCCGTCTCACCTGCTGTCGGTTTCCGTATGGCCAGCGTAGCTGGATGATGGCTGCATAGAGACGGATCATGCCAGACATGCGTTTAAGGAAGGTGTCCTGCTGCTCCACCTTGGAATCCTTCACTTGGTAGCCAAGCATCCTGTGTGGGAGCAAACAACTCAGATGGCCTTTCAAGCCTGAAAGCAGCAACAGAATGTCACCGCCCTTGACATTAAGAATGTGCTGTCACGTGGTATTACATCGGGGGAACACTACTGCTGCCAAAGGCATCCGGTCACACAAGCCTGTGAGGAGGTGTCTCAGGTAAACAGGGGGTTCAATCACTACTGCTGGTAAACAGGGAAATGTGCTCAGAGTCTACAGGATTTGCTCGTCACATGAAAGCTACTAAGTGAAAAGGAGGGATAAATTCAAGACCCCAGCTTCTAGATCTGGTGTTCTTACTACTAGACTGTCATTGAAATCCACAGATCCACCATGAGGCTCTGACAGAGGAACTGGGGGAGGAGACACCTGCCAGCTGCATTCCTATCTCCCTCAGCACTGATGGCAGAGCAAGTGAGGAAGGAAGCCGCCTCACCTCTGATAGTCCTCCAAGGCCATCCCCTCCTTGAAGGCCGGATAGAAAGGGACAGAGTACGGGCACTTCTTGTGCAGGTGGGCAAGGATGAGGTCTCCCACCCTGGGGTGGAGCTCCCAGATCCCAGAAGCCACCACGGCGATGGGGAAGGCAGCTTCGTGATGAGAGGCCACTTCTTCCTCGCCTTGTTTCTGCAACACAGAGACAATCCTAGACTGAGAAGAGCCAGCATGCTGTGCACCTGCCTCTTCTCCCCCCACAGAAAGACAGGGTCTCCTCACCACAAATTTCTCGGCCAGTTTATACTGGACAAAGTCCAGCCCCTGCGGGCTAAGTGTCACGGACACGGAGTGCCCACCAGACTGGACAGGCTTCCCAGAGAGCAGACTGTGAATCTTGTCAAAGATCTCCTTCAGCTTCGAGCCTGCACGGGACAGAGAAGCTGCTTAACAGCTGTTCCTTGGACGGGTGGCTTCTTTCCCAACAGCAGAATAACAGAGCTGCTAGGCAGCCACACTCAAGTGCAGAGCCTGCAGACAGCACACAAAGGCAGGGGCTGGCACTGGGCTGGAACCACCTAATCTTCCACCTGTGGTGGGGACCAGAATCTCATGTTGGCGCCGTACGAGTCCCAGCTGCTCCATTTTTCCTTCCAGCTTCCTCCTTTAGGCCAGGGAAGGCAGCAGTGGATGAATCAAGTTCTTGGACACCTGCACCCGCATGAGAGACCTAGAAGCTCCTGGCTGCTGGCTTCAGATCAGCTCAGCTCTTGCTGTTGTAGCCACTTGGAGACAGAATGTGAGGAGAGAAAATCTTCCTCTGTCTCTCCTTCTCTGACTTTCCAATTAAAAAAAATAATAAATCTTTTAAAAAAATAAAATGGTGGAGAGAGAAGACAGAGAGGTCTTCCATCTTTGGCTTACTTCCAAAAGGCCTTCGTGGCGACACTGAGCCAGACCAAAGCCTGGACCAGAAACTCAGTTCAGGTCTCCAAGCCAGGCACAGGGGACTTGCCCACTAGAGCCATTTGCTGCTGCCTCCCACGGTATACACAAGTGGGAAGCAGCAATTGGGAGTGGATCGGGGGCCCCAACCCAGGTGCGATGTGCGATGGGGGCACCTCAAGGCCTGCCCACCATGTGTCATCATCTGCCTGAGGAATCAAGACTTGTTCTGTTTTGTTTTCCTTTTACAGTTATGTGGCTAGTGCTGTGTTAGTAAAATCACTGCCTGGATGCTGGTTCTAGTCCCAGCTGCTCCACTGCTGGCCCAGCTAGCCGCTAATGTGCTTGGGAAAACAGCAAAGAATGGCTCAGGTTCTTGAGGGCCTGCACTCGCGATGGCGACCTGGAAGAGGCTCCTGGTTACTGGCCTTGGACCGGCCCATTCCTGGTTATTGCATTCATCTGGACAGAACATCTCTCTCTGGCTCTCCTCCTCTATCTTTCAAGCAAAGAGAAAAATCTAAGGATTTCATCAGATTTAAAGAAATCCCTCAAAATACTCAACTGCATGAAATAAAAAAAGAAGAAAAAGAAAGAAAATCCTGTTAAATTTCTTAACAAACAGGTAGGTGTTGTCATACACGAGGTTAAGAAAGGAAGGATAGGGCCCAACGTGGTAGCCTAGTGGCTAAGGTCCTTGCCTTGCATGCACTGGGATCCCATATAGGTGCCAGTTCATATCCCAGCTGCTCCACTTCCCTTCCAGCTCCCTGCCTGTGGCCTGGGAAAGCAGCTGAAGATGGCCCAAGGCCTTGGGACCCTGCACCCGCATGGGAGACCCACAAGAAGCTCCTGGCTTCGGATCGGCTCAGTTCCAGTCATTGCGGTAACTTGGGGAGTGAACCAGCAGATGGTAGATTTTCCTCTCTGTCTTTCCTCCTCTCTTTAAATCTTTCTAATAAAATAATTAAATAAATAATCTTAAAAAAGAAGGAAGGGAGGGAGGGAGAAAGGACAGAAGGAAAACAAGCCAGTTATATTTCCCAAGAAGGAAAAAAAACAGGTGGATGTCATGGAACAGCAGGTTACACCTCCTCCAGGGATGCCAGACTCCACTCCAAGACAGAGAAAGATCTTCCCCCTGTTGATGTGCTCTCCAAATGACTTCAGTGGTCAGAAATGAGTCAATTTGGGACCCGGCGTGATGGCACAGTGGTTAAGGTCCTCGCCTTGCACACCCAGGATCCCATATGGGCACCAGTTCTAATCCCGGCAGCCCCGCTTCCCGTCCAGTGCCCTGCCTGTGGCCTGGAAGAGCAGTCGAGGACGGCCCAAAGCTTTGGGACCCTGCACCCGCGTGGGGGACCCAGGGGAGGCTCCTGGCTTCAGATCAACATAGCATCAGCCGTTGCGCTCACTTGGGGAGTGAATCATCGGACGGAAGATCTTCCTCTCTGTATATCTGCCTTTCCAATAAAAATAAAATAAATCTTAAAAAAAAAAAAAAAAAGAAAAAGAAATGGGTCAATCTGAAGCCAGGATCTTCATCTGGGTCTCTTATGTGAGTGCAGGGGCCCAAGGACTTGCACCATCCTCTGTTGCTTTCCCAGCTCATAAGCAGGGAGTTGAACTGGAAGTAGAGCAGCTAGGACTCGAACTAGTGCCCATATGGCATGCTGGCATTACAGGAGGAGGCTTAGTTTGCTATACTATCATGCTGCACCCCCACCACAACTCAGCTTTTAAAATAAAATTTATTTTAATAAGGAAATAAAAATCCACCATATTTTCAGCATCCCAGACCTACCTGCAATGGTGGAGATTTGGCTCACTGGGATGGTGGCCGCTTTCTGGAGGTTCATCTTGATCTTTTTGGCCTGCAGGAAAGAGCAAAGCAGTACGGACACAGCGTGTGGGACAGCAGAACAGCTACCTCGTAGGCTCAGGGATGGTGATGTAACACTATGCTCTTGTGGGATGAGAAGCCGCAGGGCAGACCGGCAGACCCAGCATGACCCTGCCCGTCCCTGCCATACCTGGCTGTCCTTGCTGCTGGTCAGGCCCTCGAAGGCCCTCACACACTGCTCAGAAGCGTCCTGCAGCTGCTGGTACCACTGCATTGTACTGTCTTGCACCTTCACCTGCAGAGCTGCAGAATGGAAAAAGGGATTTAATAACAGCTAATGTTACCAAGTGACAGGGCTGAGGCAGGCATGGGGGCAGTGGGTGGGGCCACATCACATGGAGGAGTGTCTAGGATCAGGTCCAGCCACCAGCTCCAACACAGCTTCCTGCTAACAGGCACCTTGGGAGGCAGCAAATGGTGGCTCAAGTGCATGGGTCGCTGATACTCCCATGAGAGAGCAGTGTTCCTGGCTCCTGGCTGTGGTCAGGCTGTTGTACACATTTGACAAGTGAGCCAACAGACAGAAGATTCTCCCTGTTGCTTTCAGAAAATTAAAGAAATAAACTTGAAGTATTGTCAATAGCATAATAGTTCACATGAGGTAGGCACTGTTTTTTTTAAATGTTTGGTTACTTACTTTCATCTACCTGAAAGGCAGAGTGAAACAAATAGAAACAAGAGAGAGAGTGAGAGAGCATGTGCAGCAAAATATTTGCATTTGCTGGCTTCCACCTCCGGCGCCTGCACAGGGAGGGCTGCCCCAGGCCAAAGCCAAGAGCATGGAGCTCTGGTCTCTCACCTTGACAGCATAGAGCACAAAAGTGTAAGCCATCATCTGCCATCTCTCAGGACACAGCAGCAGGAAGCTGGACCAGGAGAGCTGGGACTCAAACTGACACTCAAAAGGGGACGCAGATGTTTAAGAGGTGACCCAACCCACTGTGCCACAACTTTCATATATATTTTTTTTTTAAAGATTTATTTTTATTATTTTTTCATTGGAAAGGCGGATATACAGAGAGGAGAGACAGAGAGGAAGATCTTCCATCCGATGATTCACTCCCCAAGTGAGCGCAACGGGCCGATACTATGCCGATCCGAAGCCAGGAGCCTCTTCCGGGTCTCCCACGCGGGTGCAGGGTCCCAAAGCTTTGGGCCGTCCTCGACTGCTTTCCCAGGCCACAGGCAGGGAGCTGGAAGGGAAGCGGGGCTGCCGGGATTAGAACCGGCGCCCATATGGGATCCCGGGCGTGCAAGGCGAGGACTTAACCACTTGCGCCACCGCGCCGGGCCCAACTTTCATATATTTTGAGGTTTTGTTCTAGTTTGAGTCATTTTAAAAACAAGGATATAAGCATTAGAATACATTGCACATAAAATGTTCATTTAAAAATTCAAAAACATCTTATGACTAAATCAAAATAAGCAGTAATATGTTCTTCACTGTGACTCCAGAAATGTCTTGCACCCTGAAGACTTAGAGTCACCAAAAAGGGAGAAAACTGTGGCAATTTAAATTGCCACTTAATTATGTAAATGGTAGTAACAACTAATTTAGGAAAAACAGGGGCCTCCAGTTCCTCCTACTAAGTCAGTTTGGATCTTCAAATTATGCATCGTCCTATAAGATGCTAGCGATTCAGTGGGGTCCCACAGCCTTGCTTGCAAGTGTAGCAAGCACCGGTCGTAACGCAGGTATGCGTGGCTCACTGAGGTGGACACATGCTGAAGTCTATAGCTCTACCTTCGCTTTGGATGATTTTTCTGCTTTAACTTTTCATATTCTAGTATCTTCTCTACATCATCTGTGAGTCTGTACTATACAGTACGAGGACTTTATGAGCCCAGTGTGATAGCCTAGTGGCTAAATCCTTGTCTTGCACACACTAGGATCCTTTATGGGCGCTGGTTTGTGTCCTGTCTGCTCCACTTCTCCACTTCCCATCCACCTCCCTAATTGTGACCCAGGAAAGCAGTAGATAGAACCTGCACCCACATGAGAGACCCAAAAGAAGCTCCTGGCTCCTCACTGGCATTGGCGATTGTGGCCACCTGGGAAATGAACTAGCGGATGGAAGCTCTTTCCGTCTCCCTTTGGGATGGAAGCTCTTTCTGTCTCCCTTTCTATGTATAACTGCCTTTCCAACCAAAAAAAAAAAAAAAAAAAAACAACAAACAAAAACAAAAAACCCCAAAAACCCCAGAATGAAGACTATTTAGTCCACAGCGTGGTGGTAGAGCAGCAGGGGTGGTGGGATGGTGAGTCAAGTCACTGCAGGGCCAGCGTGCCCTACGAGCTCAGGGTTGAGTCCTGGCTGCTCCACTCTGATGCAGCGGGCTGCCGATGTGCCTGATGTGGTGAAAACCATCAGAGGCAGCCTGGGTCCTTGGGCCCCTGCCACCCACGTGGAAGGCCTGAAGGAAGTCACCTCTGTCTCTCTCACCCTAACTCTCCCCTTCATACACAAAATCAATCCTAACCAAACCAAACCAAAACTGTGGGAATATGCAGTGAGGTTTCACGTGAACTACAGCTGTGTGGAACACACAGGGAACACCGAACACATATTCAGTACACTCTCACTTCATTTTCTGCTCAGCAGCGAGATGCTGGGCTATAGGACGATGCCCGCACTGAAACCCACCTTCCTGCCGCTTGTCTGCCAGGCCCTGGCTGGGAGCTGAGGCCTCCTGTTGGGCCTCCTGCCCCTGCTGCCTCTGGGCTTCCTGGAGCCTGACCTGGGCCTCCTTCTCCTCCTGCTGCTTCTTATCTTCACAGGCTCTGGCAATCTCCTGCCCCAGGGTCATAAGGAGGTCACGCATTTCCTGCAGGGCTTGCTCGGCTTCAGCCTGGTTCTCTGAGGTTGGGTAGCCGCTCTGCAGAGGGACAGGGACACAGTTTAAGTGCTTAGGCCCAACGTGCCCTAGTGAAGTCCGTTATGCCTTCATAAATAAACCCCTAAAGTGAGAGTGGTGCCAGTGTAGTGCCCACTGCAACATGCCAATGTGGTTTACCTGTCCCCATGAAGGCAATATCAGCCCACATCTCCTAGGCGCTCACCAACAGCCAAGAACCATCTCCCATCACTCCCCAAATGGCCACAATGGGTGGAGCTGAGCAGATCCGAAGCCAGGAGCCAGGAGCTTCTTCAGGCTCTCCCATGAGGGTGCAGAGTCCCAAGGTTTTGGGACATCCTCTATTGCTTTCAAAGGACACAAACAGGAAGCTGGATGGGACGTGGACTAGTCAGGACATGAACCAGTGCTGATATGGGATTCCAGTACTTGCAAGGCGAGGATTTAGTCACAGAGCCATCATGCCAGACCTGGCTGCTGTATTTCTGATCCGGCTTCCTGCTAACTGCCTGAGAGAAACACTGGAAGGTGGTTTGGGCCTTCACTACCCATATGGGAGATCCAGATGAAGCTTCTGGCTCCTGGCTTCCGCCTGGCCCATTGCTGGCCTTTGATTATTCTTTAGAATAAACCAGCCAGCAAAAGAACTTTGTCTTGCTCTTTTATTTTTATTATAATTATTATTTTTTAAATATTTATTTTTTTTAAAGATTTATTTTTATTATTTTTTTATTGGAAAGGCGGATATACAGAGAGGAAGATCTTCCGTCTGATGATTCACTCCCCAAGTGAGCGCAACGGGCCGATACTATGCCGATCCGAAGCCAGGAGCCTCTTCTGGGTCTCCCACGCGGGTGCAGGGTCCCAAAGCTTTGGGCCGTCCTCGACTGCTTTCCCGGGCCAGAGGCAGGGAGCTGGATGGGAAGCAGGGCTGCCAGGATTAGAACCGGCACCCATATGGGATCCCAGGCGTGCTAGGCGAGGACCTTAACCACTGCACCACCGCGTCGGGCCCTATTTATTTTTTTATTGCAAAATCAGATATACAGAGAGGAGGAGAGAAAGAAAGGAAGATCTTCCATCTGATAATTCACTCTCCGAGCGGCCAAAAAGGCCAGTGCTGTGCTGATCTGAAGCTAGGAGCCAGGAACGTCCTCCAGGTCTCCCATGCGGGTGCAGGGTCCCAAGGCTTTGGGCTGTCCTCAACTGCTTTCCCCGGCCCCAAGCAGGGAGCTGGATAGGAAGCGGAGCTGCCAGGATTAGAACCAGCACCCATAAGGGATCATAGCGCTTTCAAAGCGAGGACTTTAGCTGCTAGGCCACCACGCTGGACCTCTCTAACTTTTAAGTAAAATAATTTATACTTAAATTATTAATATATACTATTATATATTCATAGGGGTAATCAGTGGGGGGAAGGGATCTGGGAAGGAGAGGAGGGAAATTTCAGAGCCTATGGAACTGAATCAAAAATTTTAAATAATAAATTAAAAAGCAGGAAAAAAGTAAAATAATTAAGTCTTTAAAAAAGTAGAGTTTGTGACAATGTGCTATAAAAAAGTGATAACGCTTTAATTTGCACTGCATATATTAATAGACGCTTTGAACTTACTTTCATATTTAATTGGCACTTACATAATTTTGCTTTTTAAAGCTGCACGTCCTGTCCTTTGCTAATTTTGTTCTTATCAGTGGGATGGAAGTAGAAAGTGACAGTAATTTATTTATTTTTCTAAATTATAAAAATTCTTAGGGCCAGCGCAGCAGCAGGCTAATCTTCAGCTTACAAGGCTGGCATGCCATGTGGGCGCTGGCTCGTGACCCGGCTGTTCTTCAGATCCATCTCCCTGCTTGTGGCCTGGGAAAGCAGATGACAGCCCAAGTCCCTGGGCTGCAGCACCCATGTGGGAGACCCAGAAGATCCCCCGGCTCCTGCATTCAGCCTGGCTCAGCTCCGGCCATTTTGCGGATTGAATTTACCACCAAATGGAAGATTCTCTCTTTCTCTCTAAAAATCTGCTTTCCAATAAAAATAAGCAATTTTTTAAAATTTTAAGAACTCTGTTTCAAGGATATTAAATTGTGGTCTACTGTGTATGTTGCAAATAATTTCCTCCTGAATCCTCTTTTCAGTGTGGCTCAGAACCAGCTGTTTCTGACATCTGGGGAGTAAGTTAGCGGATGCAGTATCTGTATCTCTCTGCCTTTCAAACTTAAAAATAAAAACAACAACAAGGATATGTTGACAATGGCACCAGACACTGCCAGTAAGCGTGCAAAGCTGTACAACTTTCAGATGTGGACTAAAATAATTCCATTCTTCAAAGGAGCAGGACTGGCATTGTGGTGTAGTGGGAAATCTCGTGCCTGACACAGGCTTGAGTCTGGGGTTCTCCACCTCCAGCCCAGTTCCCTGCTGTTGTGCATGGGAATTCAGTGAATGACAGCTCAAGTGCTTGGGCCCCTGACCCATGTGGGAGACCAGACGAAGCTCCTGCCTCCTGACATTGGCCTGACCCAGCCCTGGCCATGCCCGGGTCACTGTGGTCACATGGGGAATAGACCAGTAAATGGGAGGCTGATCTTTCTCCCAGTCTCCCTCTCTCTGCTTTTTCTTCTCTCTGTAAGTCTGTCTTCCAAATAAATAACCTTTTTAAAAAGTGAACTGCCTTAAAGGTCTTGACAAAGGGGAAAACCCAGAGTCCCTCTAACTCCCCCTCACCTCCGACGAGGCCCGAATGATTCCGGACACAAGGCTGCAGAGCTGGTTGCCACGGGTCCGGAAGGCGGCCAGGTCGACCTTGAGCAGGCCCCTGGGCTGCTCCGAGGCGTCCAGCTGCTGGTTGAGCTGCAGCACCTCCTCCTGCAGCGCGTAGAGACTGCGCAGGCGCACCTGGCCTTCCTCCTTCCACAGCCGCTCCTGCTCCTCCTGCTTCAGGCGCTGCTGCTCGGCCTCGCGCAGCTTCAGGTTGAGGATCTACAGAGGGACACTGCGTTACTCTCCGTGGGCTCCTGGCCTTGCCACGGGCCAGGCCCTCCAAGCAGGCTGTCCACTCAAGCCTGCGGCGTCTCCCAAGATCAAACCTTGGCTCTGTGACGATGTTCAGCTTTTAGTTTCTCCTGGTGCCCCAGGGCTTCTCTGGTGCTAAACGAGAAATGGAGAGAGTAGTCAGGAAGATTTCTGGAAACTTCCACATCTCTCAAATCCTGCTCGGTGTTACACTGGTCATCTGTCCACACTTGTCCATCTGTCCCGACTTGAAGCTTCTCTTACTTTGGTATTTAAGGATTCAAAAGAAGGCCAGCACTTTCTCCTGGGATTCCTGCAGGAACAGTTCTGGCTGCCAGCACCACAGCCACAGGCGCCATGCAGGGTCACTCACCTCTTCTCGATCACTTCCCGTAAGTCCTGGAACTCTTTATGCTGCTTCAGCTCCTTCCGCTCATCAAAGCGCTTCAGTTGCTCACAAGCCATTTCTGAGAGGGCCCGCACCTTCCTCTCCTGCTCCTCCTGCCACTGCCTCAGGCCTTCCTGCAAGGGAACAGCACCTGTGTTCCAGAATCCACCACTGCCCGCTGCCCTCCCACCTGGATCCTTAAGGACATGGAATCAACACACCATCTTTGGAGCTGTTCTGGAAAACTCCTCCAATCTAGTCACTGCCGGTCCAACGTGAGCTGGGAGCAGGCAGACACACCAATGCAGAAACCCAACAGCCACATGTGCACTTTCAAGGTTCCTGCCTGTGTGTCCATTTGGGGGTGCCACAGTGACCCACAGAATCCTCATTCCAACAGGCAAATTCCTAATTTTACTCCTTTCCTCCCACTGCTATCTCTGCCTATTTTTTCTCCCCCTCTTACTAAGAAATACCTCCAGGAACCAGGTATTTCATTTATTATTGCATGAGAAGACGTTCACACACCCATGCAGGTGCAGGGTCCCAAGGCTTTGGGGAGTCCTCAGCTGCTTTCCCAGGCCACTACAGGGATCTGGATGGGAAGTGGGGCCGCCGGGATTAGAACTGGTGCCCACATGGGATCCCGGTTGAGGACTTTAGCCCTAGGCCACTGCACCGGGCCTGGCTGCCCCACTTCTGATCCAGCTCTCTGTTATTGAGTCTGGGAAAGCAGTGGAGGACAGCTCAAGGACTTGGGCAGCTGTATCCATGCAGGAGACCTGGAGGAAGCTCCTGGCTCCTGACTAACCCAGCTTTTGGCTGTTACAGCCATTTGGGAAGTCAACCAGTGGGTGGAAGGTATGTCTCTTATTCTTTATCTCTCCACACCCTCTCTCTCTTTCAAACAAATTAATTAAAATAAATGAATAAATAAGGGAAGGCAAAAGATAAGCCAGAGAGAGTATGAGGAAGCAGAAGGTTAGAGGATGGGCAGCTTGTTTAGGAGCGCAGAGTTGAGCAGACACACATACAAACACACACACACACACCACGCCTCAGGGAAACAGAGAAGCCGGAGGGTGGGAGATGCCAGCTACGGCACGAGGCAGCCTCACGGGGCTAAAAGCAAGAAGATGTGCTGAATATGTCAAACAGAACAGTCAGGAGACAAGCATCTGGGCTGCAATGGCTTGAACACAGATCTGCCAACTCCCTCCACTGATCATCCTGAGCAGGCATTTATCACTGGACAAACAGAATGTGGCAGATTTGTGCCACCTGACTCGAGGCAAGGGTATCGTGAACCCTGGCACGATGGTTCAGGCACAACTGAATGCCCAGAGCGCTGAGATTCAGGTTCTACCTCTACTCCCTTTGCCATTCCCTGCTAACACACACCGAGAGGCAGCAAGTGGTGGCTCCGGTGCCTGGGTCCCTGCTAACATGGACTGAGTTCTGGATTCCGGGATCCAGTTAACACAGAAGCACCAGAATCGGAAACCAGATCTGAGTTCAGCATGCCTGAACGTGATCCCTACATTATACTATCCCCTGAAATGGACCAGGAAGCACAAGGTGTGGGACAGGACAGTTAGAGGACACAGCAGCCACGCTAAGCCCTGAGCGACTCAGGTTAAGTCTGGGCCTCCGTGGGGTTCACTTACCGTCCCTTTCATTCTGTGCACCTCTTCATACATTCGAATGCATCCCTCAACTCTGATCCCCCGGGCTGAATGGAGTGCCATAGACTCCGTGTGCTGGGACTCGTGTCTGTCCTGTGTAGATCAAAGGTGGAAAAGAAATCAGATAAACACGGTAAAGGTAGTGTTGCCTCTGAGACCAAAACCCACACCCCAACTTATAAGCCACCCTCAGCACCACTGCCACTACAACTTGGGAGATTACCAGAGGCCAAACACAGAGCACAGGTCACTTGCCGGTCTAATCGCTTCACTAACTTGATGCTTGTTCACTGGGCTCTTTTGCTTTGCTCTGTTTGCCTGGCCCAGCCCGAGCTGTTGTGGATACATGAGGAGGCAACTAGGTAATAGATTTCTTTCTCACTCTTCCCCCTTCCTCTTTCCTTCACTCCTTTTCAAATAAATGTACATCTTTACAAAAATAAATTAAAATGGAGTTGCCCATGTTGCTCTCTCTGTAACGCTCACTTTCAACTAATTAAATATAGAAACAAAAGAATCACGCAGATTTATTACAGATGTAGCAACTCTACTCTGAAGTTTAACACAGAACTGGAAAATAATAATGATAATAATAATGTAAAAACTCACACAGAACCCATGATTAGGTACATTTTAAGACCATCTGTCAATTATACTCTAACCCAACAGCCCTCGATGTTGGTTGCCATTCCTGCTACTGACAACAGAGAGGAGGCTCTGAGACCCCAGGGAGAGCTCGGAGTGACAGGGTGAACATCGTCCCCAACACAGCTGCAGCGAGAAGCAACCATCACCTCCCTGGGCTGCGGGCCAACGTCAAGCACCTCAACTCTACAGGTCCTGTGCCCTTGCCTGAAGCTGACCCAAACCTTACCTTGACCCCATTTGGTGTGGTGGGGGATGTCGATGGGAATGACCTGGAATCGGGCAGGGGCTGGTCTAGGCCGGAGGAAGACCCCGAGGACAGAGACGTCTCTGAGGCGGGTGCGTCCTCATGCACGTAGGGCAGGACATGGTCAACCACCCATCCAGAGTAAGTCGACAGCTTGGGACGAGATATGCATTCTTCCAACACATCCTACAGAGAAGCAGAGGGTCAAGGCCAACTCACTTGTCAACCGACCTGGCACAATCCACTGCATGTCTTACTGAAGGAAACAATCCAAAGACTCAAAGGAATAGTGATGGTTGGGATTGGAGTGTGCCAAGTCAGGCTGAGCTCAACACCCACCAGTGTGTATGAAAGCTATGACTGGGAACTGATCTGAGAGGAGAGCTTGAGGAGCTCCCCTGTTGAGACACAGCCACAACTGGGCAGTCCAGTTCAGGCTGGGCTACAGTACCTGTTTGCATACATACGGGTCAGGTCTAGAAGTGGGCCAGGCTGGGCTAGTCTGCAAAACCTATGAGCAGGTGTGAGAGTCAGGATGGGAGGCAGGTCAAGACTGGTAGCTGGCTAGGCAGAGCTAAGCTGCAGCACCTCCTGGCGAATGCCAAGGTGAGATGGGCCATGCCAGACTGAGCCACAGCACCCATCAGCACATGCAAGACCCCAGGCCAGGAGTGAACCTGTTTGGGGGGCTTTGGGGACTTCCCTGCTTGGCCACCTCTCCTACTGGTGAGCATGAGAACTGGGACTGGGGGACACAGGGCTCTAAAAACCACAGGCCTGAATATGAGCTGGGTTTGTGGGAAGGCCGGGCTTGGCCAGATCATTACATCTGCTGGTGCAGGCAAGGGCCAGGATTAAGTGCCGAATGACCAACTTTCCTGCAGCATCCATTAGCAAGTGTCAGGTGCAAACTGTGTCAGACTGGATCACAATACTCCCTGGAAAGTGCAAGATCCAGGAACGGGACTCGATCTAGTAGGGAAATTGTGGGCACTGGGCTACAGCTCCTGTTGACAGGCATGAGAGAGAGGGTTGGGGGCAGGTCAGACTGAACAAGGTGGCGGCACCTGTCAGCATACATGGAGACTGGTTTGTGGGGTGCAGTGAGCTGAGCTAAGCTGCAACATCCATAGGTGTATGTGAGAGCCTGACAGGGATGCGGCTCTATTGGAACAGTCTGCTGAACATACTGGCATGTGCAGGAACCAGGGCTGGATCAGACGTGGTGGGGTTTATTGGTGGTCACCCCAACTAGGCTGCATTTCTCCCTGGTGTGTGCAAGCTCTAAGTCTGCGACACGCTGGGCTGGACTTGGCAGAAACACTTGTCGGTTTGCATGGGACACCAGTATGTACACAGGCTGATATGATGACAGACTGAACTGGACCTTACTGGCTGGCACAAGCAAGAGTCAGGTCTGGGGTCATGCAAGGTGTGGTTTCTTAGGGGAATCCACAACTGGACCACTGGACTTCCAATTTCAGCCACATGGAAAACCCTAGAATTTGTAATCTGGCCTTGGAATGCCTGTTTCGGGACTGGGTCCCCTCGGCTGCTGATGTCTGTGCAGTGGACGGCATGCCGAGGTGCATGCGTGAAGCCAGTGGACCTCGGAAGGATTTTCTCAACCTTGAAGCAACAAAACTAATAGTGTCTCAGAACTCAACACTACTCAAGCAATATCCTTGGAACATTTGTCTCCACTTCGGGGGTTCCAAGATGACATCAACCGGACATCCCCATCCTGGGACTTGATTCTGTTAGGCAGCAGACCTCTCTACCTCCCCTGCCCTCCACCCCATACAGGAGAAAAGGGAAGAGGAGGAAAATTGGAAGCAGCTGCCCCATCCACCTCCATAGCAACTCTCCCCACCCTACTTGATGGTCCTCATAGGCCTGCATTCTTGTGAACTATGTGAGCAACATCAAAAATAAAAACAAAAATAAAATTTTAAAATAAATAAATATTAAAAGGACCATCAGGCCAAATAACTAACTACAGAAGTGACAACTGCAATGGGGGAATGTGGGAGTCAAGCTGACTGGATGATGAACATTTACAAATCCGGTCAAGTTCTATTTCAAGTCAGTCTCTAAGGGTGTTTTCAGATGACACTGCATGAGTTGAGGAGAACAAGGTGACAAGAAGCCGAGGCATCAGAGGATATAGTGTGAGGCTCTGGGGACAGTCACTGCAGAGGGCAAACTGGTCTCCCACTCTGAAAGCAGGGACTGTAGCTCCTACCCTGGACCTCAGAGCCCTGGCCTTGCTGGCTTGGGACATCCTACCAGGGTCCCTTGCAGGCCTGGGACATGAGGATTTTGCACCAGGGCCCCTTGCTGGCCTGGGACTTCCGAACTTGCCACCATGGCCCTTTACTGGCCTGGGACTTTTGGATTTGCCACAAGGGCTCCTTGCTGGTCTGGGACTTGCAGGCCTGAGCTGACAGCTCTCATATTGGCTCTTTTGAGGCAGGGCTGACCATACTACCAGCATCCCAGAATCTCTAAGCTGCCAATAACATGGCACATGACTCCTTAGTTGCCATGAATGTGTGAGCCAAGTCTCCTAATTAAGTGCTTCTCCGAGTAGCTATAACCACCCTCCAAAAATGCACACATACACACTCTCTCTCACCAATTTGTTCTCCATAGATTCTTGCCTAATATATGAACAAGGCACAAAGGATATCATTAAAGCAAATTTGAAAGCAATCTAAACATTAGAACAGATTGGAACATGGAAGAAATTTAAGGAAACTATAAAATATACAATCAGCGGAATATTAGTCATCGAAAAATACAGGCCAGGGGTGCTCGCTTCACCAGCACATATACTAAAATTGGAACTACACAGAAGATTGGCAGCTCATATACTAAAATTGGAACAGTACAGAGATTAGCATGGCCCCAGTGCAAGGATGACACACACATTCATGAAGTGTTCCATATTTTTAAGACTGGAGGGGAGAGGGCCTGGCGGCGTGGCTTAGCAGCTAAAGTCTTCGCCTTGAACGCACCAGGATCCCATATGGGCACCGGTTCTAATCCCAGCTGCTCCATTTCCCATCCAGCTCCCTGCTTGTGGCCTGGGAAAGCAGTTGAGGACAGCCCAATGCTTTAGGACCCTGCCCCCACATGGGAGACCCGGAAGATGTTCCTGGCTCCGGATTGGCTCATCTCCAGCTGTTGAGGCTAGTGAGTGAATCATTGGACAGAAGATATTCCTCTGTCTCTCCTCCTCCCTGTAAATTTTTCCAATTAAAGTTATTTACCTGAAAGGCAGAATAACAGGAAGATAGGGCTTTTGCAGCTAGCTGTTGGCTCACTCCCCAAATGACCACAACAGCTCAAGCTGGGCCCGGCCAGGAGCCAGGAAGTCCATTTGAGTTTCAGATGTGGTCCAAGAATTTGGACCATCTTCTAGCTGCTTTCCCAGGAGTACTAGCAGAGCACTGGATTGGAAAAGGAGCGATCAAAATTTGAACCCACACTGAGTGGGGTGGGGAAATATCTAAGAGAGACCAAGACGAAAGCTCCAGACTGACTTCTAAGTTATTGCCACCAGAGGCTGCAACACGATGTGGGACTTTTACAACTAAGGATTAATGGACCTGGTCAGCTCTGGAAAAAACAAAACAGAACAAACAAAACAAAACAAAAAAAGGCTTGAGCCACCACTCCTGTATGGGATGCTGGCATTGCAAACAACAGCTCAATCTACTGCACTACAAACCTGGTCCCCGATTTGTGTGTGTGTATAAAGATGTATGTCTGTATCTGAAAGCCACAAAGTGAAAAAGGCAGAAACAGATGCATCTGCCCACTGGTTCACACTCCAGACGGCCACAAAAGCCAGGGCCGAGCCAGGCTAAATCAGTCTAGCTTTTTCACCCAGGTCTCCCAGGCTGGGACAGGGGCCCACACGCCTGCATCATTAGCAGTAAGCAGGAAGAGAAATGACGCATCTGGGACACAAACTGATCTCTATATGGGATGCTAGGATCACAGGCAGAGGCTTTATCTACTATGCCACAACACCAGTCCCTTGATTTTACAATCTTATTAATGCTTCACATATTTAAAATATAAAAATCAATAAAGGGAGAGAGAATGAAACCTTAAGTGAAATTCAAATAAAAACCAATGAATAAAATAATCATACTGGCAGGCCGTGGGAGGGTGGTAGAACTCACCTAAGTGTTTTTTTTTTTTTTTAAGATTCATTTATTTTTATTGCAAAGTCAGATATACATAGAGAGGAGGGCGCCAGGCCCTAAGTAATGTTTTAAAAAGATTTACTTATTTGGCCTGGCATGATGGTCTAGCAGCTAAAGTCCTCACCTTGAATGTGCCAAGATCCCTTATGGGATCCTTGGGACACTGCACTTGAGTGGGAGACCTGGAGGAAGTTCCTGGCTCCTGGCTTTGGATTGGCTCAGCTCTGGCCACTGCGATCACCTGGGGGAGTGAATCATCAGACAGAAGATCTTCTTCTCTCTCCTTCTCTCGGTATATCTGACTTTACAATAAAAATAGATCTTTAAAAAAAGAGAGAGAAAAAGAGAGAGAATCCTGGCAGAAAAGGTGGGCACCAGAGCTGAGCAGGAAGAGGCACCCTTCACTGCCTGGGAAGGGCAGGAGGTGCGGCAGGACAAGATCCCCCACCCCTTGACTTGCCATGGAGGATTCCACTTAGCAGCTCTGGATTTGAGAACAGGCGACCAGTGATGGCTTAGCCCACTGTGCCACAAGGCTGGCCCCATAAACCAATATTCGAATATTAATATATACATTACTGTGTGTGCTCACAGCTGTGTATCCACACATACACACAATTTCCAAGTTCAGCCTGAGAAGACCCTAAAGCAATAATGAGCATAGTCAGCTGCAGGTGTGTGAACATCACCCTCCATTTGAAACGCTTGGGTGGGACATGCAACTGCTTCCACGGTGGGGCCAGCAAGAAAGGCACTTCATTTCTGGGATGCCTTCTTGTTTTTACCAAACACACCAAAGGGAACTAACAGCCCAATTATCCCACTTACATCTGGGATCAAATGAAATACAGCCAGGATGGGGATGGGGAGCACCTGCAGCTTTGTGGCACAAAAAAGGCCCCACTGGGGTCACACACACCTTCTGAGTGCCTGAGGCTGGGGGATCAGGGTTCCTGCCAACCCCATAGGAGATTCGGATGGAGTCTGCAGCTTCTGGCTTCAGCCTAGCCCAGTCCCGGCTCTTGCAGGCATACAGAAAGGGGAGCAGCAGATGCAAGATCTGTCGCTCACCGTCACCCTCTCAAAAAAATACTTCAGGAGAGAAAAAAAAAAAAAAGCTTCCCACTAAATAAAATTAGAACCCACGAGACTATACTGACACAAATACTTTAACCAGGGAGAAAATAAAGCAACCAGTTTGCTTTGTATTGTAACAAGTTAACTGGGAGAGTCTAGCTTTATGGAGGAAAGAGATATACCTTGGGTTAGAGTTCCATTCAAGTGACAGCTTTCATGCTGGTGGGGCCCTAAGGTACCGCACAGCAAGAAACAGGACAGCTGCGCATCTACATCTATGTATTTATTTATTTGTTTGTTTGTTTGTTTATTATTCTTTGTGGAAAGCAGTGGAGGACAGCCTAAGGCCTTGGGACCCTGCACCCGCGTGGGAGACCCAGAGGAGGCTCTGGGCTCCTGGCTTCAAAATGGCTCAGCTCCAGCCATCATCGCTACTTGGGGCGTGAATCAGTCCATGCTGATGTAACCTATCTCTCTTCACCCCCCTGTGTTTGTGAAACTCTTTCAAGTCAAAATAATCTTTAGAATGGCAAGCAGTAAAATCCCCTCCCCTAGGGTCCCAGCCCCAACACCACAACTATACTGAGTTTCCAACTTAGCCACATCAACCCAAGTCCCAACCAATTCCTGGCAAAAGTCAACTTCCAGCACGAAAGCAACAGAAAGCGATTCCTAGCTCCGCCCAGCTGCTAAGACCATGCGGCTGGGGGAGTTTGGGAGGAGTTCGGTCCTTGGGCTCTGGGGCAACTGACGCTCCCTGCAGTGTGGCTACTGTGGGGGGTGCCCCTGCCGGGTCGGACCCAATGCGGGGGACTCACGCCAAAGACACTGCCACAAGGCAGTGAACGAGTCCTCGGCCTCCCCCAGGGCGGCCAGTGCACCACATGGTGCCAGGCATTGCCTGCTGGCCGCCCAGAAGGGCAAACTCTGGGGTTTTCAAGATATGTAGTTGCTGCCTGGGTCACTCATGACTAAGACTAGGTTGAATGTAGGTGCAAAGTGAATTTTCGGGTATTCTCAGTGACAGGGTCATGAAAGATTTAAGCAGGCATGGGGACCAAGACCTAGTGGTTTGGGGGAAGTGTCCAGAAGATAATTTTAGTAAGACAGATGCAACAGCTCAATTATGAATTCAGAGATGGGATATTAGTATAGAACATCACTGATCACCACATACTAGCCCACACCGAAGCTATGGATGGGGGCCTCTTTGGCAGTGTTGGGTACCATTGCCCGACTGAGTGTTGGAGTTGTGGAGTGGTCACATTTGGCAGGATCAAGACACTCTCCAGCACACAAGAGAACTTGGGCTGGGGGTAGGCTCTGTGGGGTTGTGTGGGCCTAACCCTTTGGAATACAAGTCCCCCGGGTTAGTTCCCAAGCTGGGGTTGCAATGGTCTAAGCTAGGTGTGACCACGCCATCTGCCATCACTCATGGGTAAAGGAATCCACAACAGTCAGGGTAGGTCAAGGCAGCAGCACCCAAATGTGCATCTTTAAACAAGATGTGGGGTGGGCCGGGCTGCCACTGGAAGGGGGCAGAATGGGCAGGGCTGAACAAACCTTAACTCACAAGTAACAACAGAAATCAGGTTGGAGCACAGCTCATGCCAGGTAGGTCCTTGCACATACTGATCTGTGTGAGGCAGAGGCACTAAGCCACAGCATCCAAGGGGCCAGGACAAGTGAGGGGCTCTGCCAAGCGGAGACAGAACAACCACCGGCCTACACCTGCTCTATGGCAGGGAAGAGGCCCAGTTGGGGCAACAACGGGACACCCTAGCTGGGTTGAGTTTCCCACCAAGGAGCGCATGGGCTGGAACTGAGGCTACATTCTGATCAGGATACGATCGTAATCTCACTTGGCACAATTGTGGACTGGGATGGGAAGCACCAAGCCAGGCCAAATTCCAACACCATCTGGTGCTCTGGAGGACCGGGGAGGGTTGTGTGACAGACTAGGTTAGGTCTCAGCCCTTACTGAACCATGTGTGAGCTGGGTAGGGGTATGGAAGAGCCATGGATGGGTTGAAATATCCAACAACAAGAACCAGCTTGGGTCGGAGGCCAGGCAGGAAAAGCCACTGTTCCTCCTAGGATAGCAGGCGAACTGAGTAGTGCTGGCTCATGGACCCACTGGTATGCGCGAAAACTGGCATTGGGAGAGGTTCTGGTGGAGGAGCCTGGGCAACTTCTCTGGCAGGACACAGTCCCATGCAGGTAAGCGCAAGAAGCACAATAGGGAACAACCCAGAACAGGCAATGAAAATTATCCCACTGGCATACACATGGCATGGGTTGGGGGCAGACCAGCCTGAATCTGTTCACATTACCTTCTGGTGAATCCGAGCACCAGAACAGAGTGTGGGCCGAGCCAGGTTCGGTTGCAACACATACCAGTACACAACAAGTAATGCCAAGGTGAGATGAGCCGTACCAGATGTGGCTGCAGCACACAAACAGCACATGTGACAATCAGGGAGGAGGCAAAGCCAACAGGGGAACGTGGGCACCCCTGCTGGATAACTACTTCCATTGGAAAGTGTGAATACGGATGGGGGCAGTTCAGACTAGGCAGGGCTATAGCACCTGTGGGCCTCACGGTGAGCTGACTGTTCTGACTGGTGCAAGTTAAAATTAGAGTGGGTTGAGGGGTGTTTGGGCTTAGCCACAGCGTTAGCTGGCAGAGGCTGGTACTAGGAGCCAATTCTGACAAGTCAAATGCCAAAACTACCTGGAGACGGCATACTCTGGGAGTGGGTGTGACCTAGTAGGGAAATAGTGGGCACCTCCCTCAGGGTTACCACCCTCACTGGACAGCATGAAACCCAGGCTAGGAGCAGGGG
The DNA here is from genome assembly GCF_017591425.1 of Ochotona curzoniae. Taxonomy (NCBI): domain Eukaryota; kingdom Metazoa; phylum Chordata; class Mammalia; order Lagomorpha; family Ochotonidae; genus Ochotona; species Ochotona curzoniae. Next base: position 4,972,577 of record NW_024467106.1, read on the forward strand.
TGGCTTGACAGAAAGGCACCTGCCAGTGGGTGTATGGGCTGGATAATAGGTTGGTTGGGTTGAACCAGGCTTCAACGTCCATTGACGTGTGCGAGAGCTAATTGGGATGTGGGACAGACTGGACAAGCCTGCAGTGCATACTGGCAAGCATGGGAACCAGGGTAGGGGGCAGAACTGGTAGGGGTTTTGGGGAGTCGCCCCAACTAGGCTGTAGCTCCAACTGGTTTGCATGAAGACCGAGTATGAAGTGGGTAGAATCGAGCTGGACTACAACACCCATTGGTTCACAAGGAAGACAGGGCTGGAAGCCGAACGGACCCAGCAATCGCAACGACCAGCATATGCATAAGCTGATTGGTGTGACGAACAGTGTTGGAGTCTGTACTAGCAAACTCACTCAAGAATCAGATCTGGGATCAACTCAGATGAAGTTTCTTTGGATATTTCTCGAACTGAACTGCTGATCTTGGAACCCCAACCATCAAGAGACTGTCAGCCAGTAGACTCTGAATAGGTTTCATTACGGTTGGGACGGAGAGATTGGCAGCAATCCAGAACTGATTGAACTATCAAAACTGTATGAGCAGGACCCTTGGAGCGCGCCTCATGTTGGGGATCGGGGATGAGTGGGAGGTAGGGTGGGGCTTTCCCCTTTGTTACTCCCCTAACCCTAGATACAGGGCAAAATGATTATATTAGTGTGGAAACAATGATATTACCCACTTTCACCCTGTAGCCCGTGACCCTTTGTACCCTAATAAACTAAGATTATTAAAAAAAAAAAAAAAAAAGAAAGCAACAGAAAGCAATGGTGGCAGAAAGCAAACACAGCGGATGAAGGACTCGGGCAAGAGTTGACCTCGGATGGTCATGATGCCAGCAGAGCTGCAGAGCGCTGCCCACCATGAAGGGAAGACACCCCAGGCCCAGGTCAGGTAGCCAACCTACAGCCTTCCAACCCTACAAGAGCGAGGCCCCCCACCCCTCCCTGTCCTATCTGGCCAGAGTCACCGGCAAGTGCCCTCACCAAGAGACAGGGCGCGGTCACCGCCCCCCAACACACACACACACCCCGAGATGGGCACAGTCACCGCCTCCCAACACACACAAACACACCGAGATGGGCACAGTCACCGCCCCCCAACACACACAAACACACCGAGATGGGCACAGTCACCGCCCCCCAACACACACACACACACACACACCCCGAGACGGGGCGCAGTCACCGCCCCCCAAAACACACAAACACACACCGAGATGGGCACAGTCACCGCCCCCCAACACACACAAACACACCGAGATGGGCACAGTCACCGCCCCCCAACACAAACACACACACACACACACACACACACCCCGAGACGGGGCGCAGTCACCGCTCCCCAGCACACACACACCGAGACTGGACACAGCACCACCCCCCAACACACACCACACCGAGAGTGGACACAGCACCACCCCACCAACACACACAAACACACACACGACGAGATGGGCACAGTCACCGCCCCCCAAAACACACACACACACCCCAGACGGGGCGCAGTCACCGCCCCCCAACACACACACACACACACACACCCCAGACGGGGCACAGTCACCACCCCCCAACACACACACACACACACACACACACACACACACCGAGACGGGGCGCAGTCACCGCCCCCCAACACCCACCCACCCCTCGCGAGCGGCCTGAGGGCGGCGGCCCCGGCCCAGGGACGAGCCCGCTCCGGACGCGGCAGGGCTCACCTCGCCCCGCAGCAGCCAGTCGCGGTGGTAGCACAGGCGCCCTTTGCTGGAGCTGCGCAGCGCCTCCAAGGTCTCCCAGCAGCGGCGCTCGGACGGCATGATTCGCGCGAGGGGACACCAAACTACGCTCCAATCAGACAATGACAAAGGGAGCGCAGCTTCCGCTTCCGGGGCACGCAGCCCTTTGCGAACGGCGGAGCGCGCCCCGCCTCCGAGGGCACGCCCCCGCCCCCGCGCCTGCGCGTGAGGCTGGACCTCGGGAGCGCGCCTGCGCGTGAACCGGACCTCGGAGGCGCGCCTGCGTGCTGGGCCCGTTGGCGGTGGGGCGCGCGCGGGCGCTGGAGCCCTCGGAGCGCCGAGCGCGGCTCCCCTTGGACCCGGCAGTTCCTGCTGAAGCCGCCGCCACAAAGGGCGCACCCCGGAGCGTCTCCCCACCACCCCGCGACCAGAGACTCGGTCACAGCAGCGTCTGGCATTTCTCTTCCAGCCGGGCGAAAAATGAGCGACAGACAGATCCACGGGTGGGTGGACAGACTAAAAGACTTTACATAGCGAATGGGGGTTCTTACGGCCTTGGCGTTATCTCCCAGTCTAATATAGCCCCGCGTTGCCTGCTGGCTCTATTGTGCCCTCATGTCACAGGATCTCTGAGGTAAACAGGGTTCTTTCTGGAGTGAAAGCCATACAAACGTTTTGACAACTCCCCTCCCAGAACTTTTTCTAACCCTTAGAAATAAACAACATAATAGCACCAAGCCCCAGCAATACACCCTACAGGTTTTTCACGGATTAAAAAACACGCTGTTATAATAAAGTTTGTCAAGTGTCCTCTGTAAGGAAAGTCCTGTTTAAAATGTGAAATTCAGGGACTGCCTCGATGGCGCAGTGGTTAAGGTCCTCGCCTTGCACGCCCGGGAACCCATGTAGGCGCTGGTTCTAATCCTGGCAGCCCCGCTTCCCTTCCAGCTCCCTTTCTGTGGCCTGGGAAAGCAGTCGAGGACGGCCCAGGGCTTTGGGACCCTGCACCCGCGTGGGAGACCTGGAGGAGGTTCCTGGCTTGGCTCACTTGGGGAGTGAATCATCGGACGGAAGATCTTCCTCTCTGTCTCTCCTCCTCTCTGTATATATCCGCCTTTCCAATAAAAAGAAATCTTTAAAATAAATAAATAAAATGTAAAATTCAGATCCCTTTACATCAAGTTTGTGTGCATATGGCCAATTTTGTGATGATTTGCCCAAGAGAAATTGTCTAGAGAAACTACAAATGTCCTGAAAAATCTAGTGGACAGAGTGGGCATGTGCCAGTCCGAAGCCAGGAGCTTCTTCTGGGTCTCCCACATGGATGCAGGGTCCCAAGGCTTTAGACCGTCCTCCACTGCTTTCCCAGGCCACAGGCTGGATGGGAAGCAGGGCTGCTGGGATTAGAACCAGCGCCCACATGGGTTCCCGGCACATGGAAGACAAGGACTTTAGCCACTAGGCTATTGCATGGGCCTGACTTTGTTCTTATAAAGACAGAAAGACGTCAACAAAAATAGACCACAATGTTAACAGTCGAGAGAACAGTTGACATCTTAGAAATAAAAAAAGACCCATCAGACCTGCTGTGTGGCACAGTTTGCAACACTGGCATTCCATATAGGATCGCCAGTTCAAGCCCTGCCTGGTGGTCTGTTTCCGATCCAGCTCCCTGCTAATGTGCCTGGAAGGCAGCAGGACCCCTGCCACCCCGGGGGAGAGCCTGCATGGAGCGCCAGAATTGTGGCTTCAGCCTGGCCCACCCCTACCCACTGCCGCCATTTGGGGAGTGAAACAGCATATGGGCAATCTCTCTCTGTTCTTTTACCTTGTCAAATAAGTACATAAATATATATATATTAAAAAAAGGTAATACACATGCATCATTACAGGGATCTGTTTGAAGCAGAGTAATGCAGCGAACACCTGAAAACCATTGACTAGCTCTTACAGAATTTTATTTTTAGAAAAGGGATTGGGATTTTAAAAAATCATCCAATGGAGCCATAAAACAACTGATTATAAAAAGCATTTTGTAAAACCATACAAATACTTCAAGAATAAATGCACCCCCGAGAAACAAACCAGGCAAAAAAAAAAGTGAAGTTGGGACGACACCTGCACCGGGCCAAAGGGACGCCAGCCCTCACAGGACCGTGGGGAAGCGCTTTGGGCAGGTGAGCTGGCACAAGCCAGCCTCCCACTAAACTTGAGACGGGAGCCTCAAAGACGACCCACATCAGAGAGGGAGGAAGACAGCAGAGAGGCTCACGACCTGGGAGGGCTCCTGCTGCTTCAGAGAGATTCCTGAAAAGATGGGAGCTGAGAGAGCCGAAGGAGAAGGTCCAGGCCAGATGTCCTGTTGGGAGAAGAACATCCCGGCCCTGCCACCATAGCTCCATTCTGGTACCTATACCTAGTGCTAATTTAACACCTGCCAAGATGACTGAAACTCCCATCTGACAACTGTCTGTCATCAGAGGGGAGCAAACCAAGTGCTAAGGACAAGATCCTGAACTCGCCTTCTCAAGGGCAGCGAGAAAGAGGAATAAGCTTCCGCTCCAGGCTTGACAACTCCACGGGTTGCCATGGCATCAAGCACCTCAGGCAGGAGGCGACCGGGAGCGGATGGGGGAGCTGGTCAGAAAGGTGCTATAAGGCCCATCCCCAAACACGTTGGCGTAGGATGACTTGAGGAACTGGACGTAGTTCTGCATGCTGCGGTTGGTGCCCTCCGACTGCTCCAGGCGGTCTTTCAGGTCCTGCAGCCGGCTCTGGTAGCGGCGGTCCGCCTAAGAGAAGGAGCAGATGGGTGAGTCGCTGAGGAGTCCACGACAGACAAACCCAGATGCACGGGGATGTTTTTAGTGGCTGTCAGGGGATAGTAGAGGGGGACAGGGAGTCACTACTGGTCGGGATACCCCTGGGGGACCAGTGTCATATGCTGTAAGTGGATGAAGCTGCTGCCTGCAATGGCAGTATTCCATGTGTGTGCCAGTCCTGGCCATTCTACTTCCAGGCTGGTCCCCTGCCATCCATGTGGGAGATCTCCTGGCTTTGGCTTGGCCCAACCCCAGCAGATGAAAGATTTTTGTTTCTCACCCTCTCTGTAACTCTGCTTCTCAAATAAATGAATCTTTTAAAATATTATATATATGTTATATATATATATATACACTTTTTTCAGGGGGGGAATAAGTGTTTAGGTTAGGTCACCAGCTCAGGTGACCCATCCTGTCAGAATGCCTGGGTTCCACTCTAGCTTCCTGCTCATCTGGACCCTCAAAGGCAGTGGTGACAGCTCACGTGTCTAGCTCCTTGCCAGCCACGTGGGAGACCTGGATTAAGTTCTCAGCTCCTTGTGGCCTTGGCCTTGGCTTAGTGCAAGTTGCTGTGGGTTATCTGAGAGAGTGAACCAGTGGATGGGAGCACTCTCTCTCTCTCTCAAATAAATAAAAGGGTTTTTAAAAATTGAGACTGTGATAATTATACTACCCTGAATATACTAAAATCTACCACATTGTTTCATTTAAAGAATAACAAAGTTTTGGAATGTAAATTGTATCTTATAAAGCTATTTTAGGGGAAAAAAAAAAAAAGCTAGAATATCCTTAAGGAAGAGGGAAGTGCATAAAACTAAAACCATGTCCCAGTCCTGAAACGACAGAATGTGCTGCCCTGCCGGCCCACGGGCAGCCAAGACCCCCACCTACTCCACACTTTCCTGGCCCTCGCAGCCAACTCACATCATCACGGCTCCTCCGCAGCTGGCTGAGTTCCGTTTTGGTCCTACTCAACTGGGTCTCAAGGTCAAGGATTTTGCTCTGAGCTGCTCGCTCCTTAGACAGCGCCTGCTCCTTGGTTTGTTCCACCTGCATGGAAGGCACAGGGGTGGGGGGCTGGCTTACCTCATCCGTGGAACACCTGCCCTTGCAGGGGGAGGGCCAGCCAGCCACTGCTGCCATCTGGCCCCACACATTTGCACAGCAGTGTGGGGTATGTACTGACTGACACCTGAGGGGCAGGAGTTAACCAGGGCACTCCTGCCACCAGCTGCATCCACCATTTCCCAACACTGAGTTGATGGATCAGAGTCCCAAAAAGGCAGCGAGTCACTGAGTCATCACCCTGTCCTCTCCAACAAACAGTGACTCATTGATCCTTCCAACAGAGCCATGAGGCTAGCACTACTGCCTGTTCATTTCTCAGGTGGAGATACGCGCAGAGAGGTTGCCCGATCTACCCAAGGTCACAGAACTCATTAGTAACAGGCTTGCGACTGACCTGCCTCCTGGCATCTTCAATAGCGCTCTCCAACTGCCTCGCCAGGGACCCACATTCCCTTGTTTTCTCTTCTAGGCGCAGCTGGGACTGGTGGATGGCCTCCTCCCTCTTGGCAATCACCTGTAGGAACTCGATATTCTGGGCACTGGTCGCCTCCAGTTTCCTAGGCAAGAGCACCCAATCAGATCCTGTACCTGCCCCCACTGCTCTTGCTCCTCCCGGCCAGGGAGCTGCCACCACTCCTGGCCGGGGGATGTCATCACATCACAGATCTCCAGGAAACCATGGAAAGAAACCAGAGAGACGTGCAGATCGGCGAGGCTCCCCAGCACCGTGCGGCAGGAGCGCTGGCTGGAAGACAGTAAGAGGAAGAGCAAGCACTGGCTGAGCAAGCACTGGCTGCGCTGCGTTGCATACTGTCAAGGAGTACAGCTGCTGGCACCTCACAAAGCCGCCACCACTACTGACCCACTTCCAGATGGCACAACAAAATCTCCAAGGGGGGAAGTCCCTGGACTGAGTCAGACACATCACCTGTGCTGGTCACTGCCACCTCCCTCAGCAAAGGGACCTCAGTTGGCCACCTAACATCTTATGTGACCAGCCAATGGGAAAGAAATGGCCGGACCAGTGTACCTGCAATCCTCCACCACCCTGGCAAGACGCCTTCCAGTTTCGGATAGCACAGGTCTTCCTGGCACAACTGTACTTTCTGGGTCAGCAGGGCGGAGCAGACCAGCTGGCCCTGGCCTCCCTGGAGGCTGTACTGGCCATGTGGTGCTTCTGACCATCCTGAAACTAAGACTGGAATCAGAGCTCACGTGAGCTGTCGGGGGGCGCTCAGCTCTGCCAGGTACTGGCTCTGAGGCCTGGGCCGAATCACCTGTGAACCTGTCCCCCAAGTTCACAGACAGAAACCTTTCCAGGGAGTTTCTGCCAAGAAACGTGCTAATAAGCCTTTTACAAGAATAATACCAACAGTTCTTCTGCAAGAGTTACCCTTTTCTTTTCTCAAGATGAGAAAACTCAAGTTCAAAGGAAATGGTTTGCTCGAAGCCCAGTGTAGATTTAGAGTAGCAGAGATGGCAGCCAAGGCCAGGTAAGAGGGTATACTCTTGACCTCTCACAAGCCCTAAGGAAAAGACAAGAGTCCTTCAGAAAAGTCCTGCTGGGAGGGCTGAGGGGCAATGCCCTGCACCTCTGTGTCCTGGCCATTCCATTCCCACAGGCCCCGTGGCTGGCTGGGACCAAGTGTGCCTCGGCGAGGTGATCCTGCACGCTCGGTTGTGGGGTGCCACCCAGGCCAGGACTCTATCTTGCTGCTCCTGCCCATGCTTACCACTTCAGCGGGAGCAGCTTTTCCCTCTGAGGTCTGCCTAGTACCTTGCGGGGCCTTGAGTCCCTCAAACACTTCCGCACACTGAGCACAAAGCAGCTAAGTGGCTGAAAGTTCCAGGTCCTAGGGAGAGGACAGAGATGGGACCAAGTGTCTCTAACCTCTCCAGTTCATCCACCTTCAGACTCAGCTGTTTATTTTCCTTCTGGGAGGCCTGCTGTTTCTCTCTCGCCATCTCCAGCTTGTCCCCCTGGTGTTCGATCTAAAATGACAGGAACACAGACTGGTTTATGAAGGCATTTCCCACGCTGCTCCTCCCTTCTCCCTGTAACCTGTCATTCACACCCAGGAGAGAGGCGTGCAGCCCTCAGCAGGTGTCCAGGTCTCAACACGCAACCTGGAGGAGAGAGGAGAGCAGGGACGGGTTAGGCCATGCAGCTGCGTTGCAGAGACAGAAGGTACTGCCATGCCAGGAAGATCCAGACTGGGATGCTAAAGAAGCGCAGCGATGCTTTCTTGGCCAGGAGTGGTCACTCAGAGGCCCAGCTGGGATGCGGGGCAGGTGTTAAGACGCAAGTGGACAGGAGACCTTAAGTGGTCCATGGGACTGGTGGTGTTGGTACCAGCAAGTTCATCTGCCCCTTAACTGGGGGAAGTGCAAGAAAGGCAACAGGATGGGCTGGTGAATGGGAGAGGTGACCCAGAGGCCTCAGACCTCAGAGCCTCAAGGGCTCTTGGCAATGCTCAGATCCAGTGGAGGAGGCAGTCTAGAGATAAGAGTAATGAGAACATGGACATGGGAGCTTGAGTGGGCTGGGAGGTCTGGACCCCCATGGGGTATTATTAGCACTGAGACGTTGGGAAATGACTTCTTCCCCTCTATGTCCTTGGGCTACTTTTTTTTTTTTTAATAAAATAGGAAATGAAATGAGAATGCTGCAGCACAGAGGAGTCCCTAAACAAGTAACATTCCTCCATTATTCCAAAGAAGCAGGTCAAGAGGGGAAGGGCCTTGCCCAAGGTCACACTGCCAACAAGTGGACACCATGATGCCCATTAACCACAGATATCCAGGAAAAGCAAACACTTGCTTCTCTTCTGTCTTTCTGGGCAGAATCTCAGGCAGGAGATCTGTGGAGAGGAAGGAGAGGCGGGTAGAGCAGGGCACACAGGTGGAGAAGAGGGGCACACGTGGTGGGTGTGTGCTGGAGGACGCGGGCAGAGGTGAGCGCTAAGCAGGGACAAGAGCAGGGCCCGATGGCGCCACAGGAGAGTGCAGTCGTATTACTACAATCACTTGGTGCAAACGCAAGGTATTTGGCACACCAGACTTTTATTTCACAGCACTGATGATAGCTCACTTCTTTCAGAAAGCAGCAGCCAAGAAAAAGTGGTCCTCCCTTGTGGGGGGGTGGGGGCGTGCAGCTCATCTTGGTAAGCGGGCCCCTGCTCGGGCCAGTTCGTGGGACCCCTTCTGCCAGTCCCTTACCCGGCTGCGCAGGTCTGATATGATGGCTGTGAGGTCAATGTTCTTCCTCTCATAGCCCTGCAGCTGGTCTTGGCACTCGGCCAGCTTAGCCTCCGTGATCTTGAGGATGTCGGGCAGCTGCTGAAGGTCAGCCAGCTGGGACTGGAACTGCCGACGAGCCTAGAGGCAGGAGAAAGGCACTGTTGGGCAGGGCCCGGCCGTCTCTGGGGATAGGCAGTCTACTGGGGTGGGTGGGGCTGCTGTACTCCAGAGAGAAGCCTGTCAAGCCCACGGGCCCAACGCGGCCTCCTCGTGGCCCTCTGAGCAAGCAGCCAGCCCCGCTTTTGGCCAAACCTCGTCTCGGCATTCATTCAGTCATGCAACAAACACAGGGGTGGGGGTGGTGGGGTGGGGGTGGCCCAGCGTCTTGCTAGGGGCTCCCTGCAACTGCTTCTTTCACTCAGTCAACAACCTGTGAAGCAGGTGCTGTTGTCACCACGGACGGACACTTAGGTCCGAGGGCGTGAAACCCTCTGCTCAGGCTCAGGCACTAGGATGGCCAAGATCGAAGTTTGTGATGCGCCAAATCCCCAGGAAGGCAAACACCACGCCACGAGTCGGGAAAGGTAAGAGCTCGCTGGTCTTGGTCCATCCTCGTACCTAGCTGGGGCAGGAAGCGGAGGTGCCCGAGTACTTGAGGGGGCAGCGAACTGCCCCAGGTTATGACACAAGTTAGTGGCCGAGCCCGGACTGAACTCATGTCCGAGGTTAAGATGACCCTGTATGTTGGTCAGCAGATCATCTCTTCGGGAAGGGGAGGGGGCATTTAAAGGCACAGGGGCAGAGCGAAAGACCTGGTCTATCCAAGCGCACCTGGACACTCCAAGTAGCAAGGGCTTTTGTTCTCACATCTGTGCTTTTGCAAGGAAATGTGAAAAAGGAAGAAGCCAGTAGGTTAAGAAAGGGATAAAGCAGCAGCATGGCAGAAGGGAGAGGGGGCAGACACATGCTAGAGAGTCCATCTTTGTCCCTCGGGTCCAGACACTAAATGGGACATCTGAACTGGGTGGGGGAGGGGGGAGGAATGAGAGCTTTACCGCCTCGATCTCTTTGTTCATCTCGTCTTTCAGGATCTTGTTCTCTTTGTCGCAGCGTTCGAGCTGGGCAGCCACTTCGTCAGCCTCCAACCTTGTCTTCATCACCTGCAAACCAACGTCACAGTGAGCGCCTGCGCAGGGCCGATCTGGGGGAAACCCCCTGCACACGGGGCCCTTCCTGGGGCAGACGGAGCGGGGCCGGGGCAGCCGGGAGGCCCACCTGACTCTTGTAGTTGTCAATCATCCCCTCGTAGTTCTTCACCGATGCTTTCAGCTGCTGGACCTCAATGTGCGCCTGGTTGAGCTTGTCCTCCATCGGGGCAAAGCTAGCCTGGAAGGGCGTGGGGGCTCCTGTGTAACCAACCAGCTCAGACGCCCCCTCCCCAGATCAGCTATCCTCCAAGCAGCCAGCAAAGGAAAGCCCCCCGCCCTGCCCTCTCAGACCCAGAGGCACTGGACTAGACTCCTAACTCCAGCCCGACCGAGGAGCGCCACACATCAGTGACTTCCGTCTCTCCTTATAAAACATGCGTGTGCCTTCACAAAACTGAAGGTCAAACTCATCTTCAGCCCAGGCCCGGCGGGACACGGCATCCCCGCAGGCGCAGTTATGGCATTCCTCTCAGCGCTTGCAACAGCCTTCTGATTTGTCCTTACATGCTTTTAAAACGAACTACAGGCTGTGAATGTCAAGCCAGTAAATGTGCCGTGTAAGTCACTGTATCACACAGCTGTCACACGAGGAATCACCCAGTAGACGTCACGTTTCCAGTTGATCTCCTTCAGTTTTACCATTACACTCCCACCACAATGCGTCACACCAAAAAGACTGACAATACCACGTGTTGCCAAGGAAACAGAGCAGCTGTAAATTTAACTACCGCTGTTGGAAGTGTAAGTTTTCTAATTCACTGTTTGCTAACACCTGCTAAAAAAGAACTTAAGTACACTACTTCTGATCCACCTCCCTGCTAATAGGATGGGGAAACTGCTGGATGGCCCTGGTGCTTGAGACCCTCCCCATCCATGTGGAAGACCCGGATGGAGTTCTTAGCTCAATGGATGGAATAGTACTGCCTCTTGAATAAACAAAAATATGTCTTTAACAAGAGAGAGACAAAGATACAACCCAAGCGTCTACCTCAGACGGACTACGTTGGCGTATTCACTAACGGCACACTGAGCAGCACTGAGCCCCTGCACACAGTGGGATGGCTCTCAAACACCTGCTGAGTGGGGGCAGGCACAAGAGTGTATCAACTACACAAATACAGCTGCCAGGATGAAAAACAGGTGCACCAATCCAAGATCATCAAGTTATTATGCCCACCATGTGCAACACTGGAATCCTATTTGGGCACTGGTTTGGATCCCGCTTGCCCCACTTCTGATCCAGCACTCTGCCAATGTTCCTGGGAAAGCCGTGGAAGACAGTCCTAGGACTTAAGTCCTTGCATCCATGAAAAGGAGTTCCAGGATCCTGGCTTCACCTGTTCCAGCCCCAGCTGTTGTGGCCATTTGGGGAGAAAACCATAAGATGGAAGATCCCCTGCCCCAACTCTTTCAATATCATCCTCTTTCTCCTAACCTTGCCTTTCAAATAAATCTTTTTTAAAAAAAAAATCAGAATAGTGCTCAGTAAGAGGAGCTAGCGAAGTGACATAGCAAGCTAATTCTCTATCTGCTACCACTGGTATCACACATGGTTACCAATTCACATCATTACTTCCCAGTCAGCTCCCTGCTAATGGTTCGGAAAACCAGTGGAAGATGGCTCAAGTTCTTAGGCCCCTGCACTCCTGTGGGAGACCCACAAGAAACTCCTGGCTCCTGGCTTTGGATCAGCGCAGCTCTGGCCACGCAGCCACTTGGAGAGTGAACCAGCGGATGAAGACCTCTCTCCTTCTCCTTCTGTAAAATCTACCTTTAAAAATAAATCTTGGGGCCCGGTGGCGTGGCCTAGCAGCTAAAGTCCTCGTCTTGAACGCACCAGGATCCCATATGGGCACCGGTTCTAATCCTGGCACCTTCACTTCCCATACAGCTCCCTGCTTGTGGCCTGGAAAGCAGTAGAGGATGGCCTAAACCATGGGACCCTGCACCCGCGTGGGAGACCCGGAAGAGGTTCCTGGCTCCTGGCTTCAGATCAGCGCAGCACCGGCCATTGCGCTCACTTGGGGAGTGAACCATCGGATGGATGATCTTCCTCTCTGGCTGTCCTCTCTGTATATCTGACTTTGTAATAAAAATAAATCTTTAAAAAAAAAAAAGAAAATTGTAAATGAACTTTAACAACCCCCCTCCCAAAAAATAAGCTAAATGTTTCTGCTGAAATCAGTAAGTATATCAAACCTGTTTCTGAGATGTCACCCCTAGGGTCCAGGTGCCCCTCACCCTGTGTGCGCTGTCTCTGTCACCCTAGAGTCCAAGTGCCCCTCGCCCTGTGTGCGCTGTCTCTGTCACCCTAGGGTCCAAGTGCCCCTCGCCCTGTGTGCGCTGTCTCTGTCACCCTAGGGTCCAGGTGCCCCTCGCCCTGTGTGCGCAGTCTCTGAGCTGTCACCGCTAGGTCAAGTCTTGCCTGTGCGCTGTCTCTGCACGCTAGGTCCAAGTGCCCTCGTGTGCGCTGTCTTGCCCTGGTCGTGCCCTCGCCCTGTGCGTCTCTGTCACCCTAGGGTCCAGGTGCCCCTCGCCCTGTGTGCGCAGTCTCTGAGCTGTCACCCCTAGGGTCCAGGTGTCCCTTGCCTTGTGTGTGATGAGGAGACCATAAGAGCCAGAGCTCAACAATCCAACACAAGTTCAAATTCCAACTCCAACACTGCCTTGGGCAAAATCTTGCTAAGAAAGCTGACCTCGCTCTCACACACACCTCAGCTTCCCAATGAGCAGATCACTGGCAGTGTCAGCATTACTGCAGGGCCAGCAGTCCCCAGGAAGAATGCGCAGTAACACTGGGTCAGCTCTCGCGCGAGTGTGGGGGCTGCGTGTCCATGAGCGCCTCCCACGCATTCACCGCTCAAAGACCTTGTTTCCTCCTGCTATGGAAACAGCAGCAACGTGACACACAATGTCCTGGGTCCAGCACAGTATCCTAGTGGCTAAATTCACCTTGTAGGCGCTGGGATCCCATATGGGCGCCGGTTCTAATCCCGGCAGCCCCACTTCCCATCCAGCTCCCTGTTTGTGGCCTGGGAAAGCAGTCAAGGACAGTCCAAAGCCTTGGGACGCTGTACCCGTTTGGGAGACCCAGAGGAGGCTCCAGCACCTTGGCTTTGGATCGGCTCCAGCCGTTGCAGCCACTTGGGGAGTGAATTGGTGGATGGAAGATCTATCTTTCCTTCTCTCTGTAAATCTGACTTTCCAATTAAAAAAGATATTAAAAAAAAAGAGAGAGAGAGAGAGAAAAGATGTACTGTCCTGCCCAGGCCCTCAGCTATTCTGAGGCAGAATCAGGAACCCAGGCCTTCCTGCCCAGAGCATGTGCCAGCGGCATCACCCCAGCCCCCAGCCTCTGCTGACCCTCTGGCTCCTATCTTCACCCACCAAGTGCCCAGTCCCGGATCTCACTGCGCACCTTCAGCCTCTCGTTCTCCAGCTTGAACGCGGAATACTCGGCTGTCTGCCGGTGCAGCCTTTCCACCAGGCTGTCCCTGTCCTCCCGCATCTTCTCTTCCAGGGTTTGTTGTTGGTTGACAAGATCTGTCACCCGGCTGAAGTAAACACACATGGGAAGAATCAACTGCACAGGTTCTCAGGAGCCTAGGTCTTTGTGGGACGGGGACCAGGTTCACCTACCCAGGCCAGGCCCCAGCCTCCTGGCACACTGCCTGCTTCAAGCCCTATCTTCGCGCAGAGGAACAAGGGACCACCTGGCCTTATGACACTGCTGCTGTGCTGTCCTCATGTCGTGTCCAGCCGTCTCCCTTGGGGCAGGTGTGTGGAATGGCAGGCTAAGCCACTGCTCAAGGGTACCCACATCCCATCCTATTTCACAGTGCCATTTCATATTTCGGCTATTGCTCTGTTCCCAAACCTGCTTTCTGCCAGAGTATTCTTGGAGACAACAGGTGAAAGCTCAGACACTTGGATCCCTGTCTCCAACATGGGAGACATGGAGGTCCTGGCTCCCGGCTCCAACCTGCCATGCCCTGGCCAATACAGCCATTTGGGGGAGTGAATCAGTGGGTGAAGACCTCTCTATACACTTGCAACTTTGCCTTTGAAATAAATATATCCTAAAAAACAAAAGCAGCTTTTGTCACTAGGAGGACGAAAAAAAAGATGGATGACCTGCTCCCCATTCTCTGAGCACGGGGACAAGGAGGACAGTGCACCAGGCCTCCATGACCAATAAAGCTGGTCCTCCCCGTCCCTGCCACCGGGTAGGACCTCAGCTCCAACCCCACATGTCAGCCCAAGCAGCCCCTGGCTGGGAGCCCCAGGATCCTGGCTCCCTTTGGAGCATGTGCCCTGCCCACCTCAGGTGGCCAGGCCCCCTCCACTTGCACACCCAAGTCCCTCAACTGGCTCCTTAACCAACACAAAGACGTACTCATTCAAGACAATGATTTCCAGCTCGAGATCTCCCTTGTCCTTCACGACCTGGTTGTAGCGGCTCCTCCAGGACTCCAGAGTGGACAAAGCTTCAGCGACATAAAGATCCTGGGGACACAAGACAGTGGCTCATCAGCCCTGAGCCAGCATCCAGGCTGCAAGGGTGGGGCGGGGCACGTCCTAGACCTCCCTTTTCTCTGGCACCCTGAACTTAACTGCACGTCCCCTCTCTGGAGAACAGCAGGAGCCGTGGTAGGGCCAGCTGGACTGATTCCCAGCACTCACGTGCAGTCTGAGCTGCCACTCCTACTCATGTGTGGATGCAGCTACACAATCCCACTAGTAGCCCACCTACCCATCTGTCTCTTCCCCAACGCCAATCAGCCATCTTTCCAGTGCCTCCACACTTCCTGCTACCTCCAGTCCTCCATCCACACACTCTATCCAGTCACTGTGTCTACTCAGCCACCTCCACCAGCCCTCTGTCCGTGCACCCAGTCACTGCCTACTCAGCCATGCCCCCACCTTCAGCCTCCATCCGTGTACACAGTCACTGTCCACTTGCCCAAGGCCATCAGCCATCCATCCTTGCACCTAGTCGCTGTCCACTCTCATGGCCCCAGCCCTTCATCTGTGCCTACTTGGCCACCACAACTCCCATCCCTCCGGCCACCCCTCCGCCACCTTGTCGGCAAGTTGCACGTGCAGCTGCTCAGCGTACTCCTCACTCTTCTCGGCTCGCTCCTTCTGGGCTCGGATGGCCTTCTTCAAGGCCTCTTTGTCTCGATCTCCCTTTTGCTTCAGTTCCTTCAGCTGCTCCATGATGGCTTCCACTTCTGCCTTGTGCTGGTTCCCACTTCGCTCAAGGTTCTGAGAAGGAAGTGGGGGGAAAGTCAAGAAAATCAGGGAGAAGGGAAGGCCAGGGAGGAGAGGAAAGGGCAGAGGGAGAGAGGGAGAGGGAGAAAAACAGGTCAGGATGCTGCCTGCAAGGCTCTGGTCCCTCCTGGGCCTCTCAGCCGGCTGGGTCTGGACGTTAGGGAACAGTTCCCCAGAGTCCTTCCAGGACCTCCATTCACTCAGCAGAGCTGTAACTTCCCCTGACCCCCAGGAGCCTTGGCCATGCACCCAACCCTTCTGCCTGGTGCTCCGGCAGGCAGCATCCCTGCAGCCAAGGGCCAGGCCTCCCACTTGCCCTCCTGCGTGCCCTCCCGCTCGCCAACCCGCACGCCTTCCTACCTTGATCTGCATGCATAGGCGACTGTTCTCAGCCTCTTTGCACCGGAGCTGTGCCTGCAGATGCCCACGCATGGACTCCATGGACTTGGAGAGCTCAGATGCTGTCTTGGCTTGGGCCTTTGGAGAGACGGACAAAGGGATGAAGCTGGGTAGTGATGGCAGCAGCTCTCTGCAGCCGCACCACGCTCCAAGGTGCAAAGGCACAGAGCTGGGGACGGTACCTTCTCACACTGGATTTCCTGGAGGAGCTCTTCCACCTCCTTGTCCTTGTCTTGCAGCATTAACAGCAGGCGCTGCGAGAGAACATACATGGTCATGGGCCGCTCGGGATGCCAAGGAGGCCCAGCCCAGGGAGAGACTTAGAAAAGCCCGGGTCCCAAATGCACTGGCCCACACCACCAAGAGGTAGGAAGCACTCAACATTATGTGTTGCAAAATGTTGTTCTTAAACACCAAACATGAATTTTGGAATTTCAAAAAATGGTATTATTTTTAGAAAATATTAACAATCAAAATCTCTAAAGAACCACCTAAGCCCACTATAGTAACAGTCCAGTCATTAGCATGTTTTGCTGTTCCCTAGCCTAAAAGCTCACATTCGCCAAATGTGATTAAATATTTGGCACCTCTTCAAACAGGAATTTAATGTCACAGGTTACTGAGGCACAACCATCTGGGGATGCAGGAGCTCCCAGCTGCCACTCCTCCCTCAGCTCAGCCCTTCCCTCGATGGCCCTCAGCTGGCCACACTGCTGGAACACTGTGCAGCTACCTTCCTGGAGACTCCTCGAGGCCTCAACAGGGCTCAAAGTTAAGCAGCCTGTTAACCAATTCCAGCCCACCAAGACTTCCCTGTGTTTATCTGAACATAGAACCACCCTGTGTTCATTTTTTGGGGGCTCTCGTTTTCACTTTGAAGAACTTAGAATCTATGTAATGGTCTTTGGAATGTTCTAGAAAAGTCTAGAATTGGGACTGCTGAGTCATGAAGTATCCACTTTGAAGTCACGATGCAAATACTGCAATCTGGGTTTCTCAGACCCTGGGGAATCTGTAAGTCCATCATCACATCGAGCATGGACATAAACATTATAGTCCCCGACATCGCTGTCCAGCTTTGGACCCCTAGCTTGCAAGTGATGGACCTCAAGCCTAGAGAAACAGACATGCCACGAGCCTCCAGGCCACCCGACAGCTCAGGGAAGTGAGAGTCAGAGCCAGGCCAGAGCAGGGGTCCCGTTCTCCCGCTCGGGTCTCTGTGGGGGAGCCAGCCCGGGCAGCCAGGGCAGGGGTCCCGCTGTTACCGCTTTCTCCGAGTCGGCCTCCGCCAGCCGTTTCAGTAGTGCTCCTTGTTGTTCCATCAGTCTCTCAGAATCCTTCAAGGGACGGCGAGGGAGAGAAAGCGAGGTCATTAAGCAACAGATCCCGCCATCTGCCATCGGCTGATGCCTCTCCAAACTCTATGTTATCAACGATAGATTAGTACCAGTAAGTGACCACAGAGTCCTGTCCACAGCTACCATGTTCCCCGTCACCAGTTTGATGGGGCACTTACTGCCCTGGCCCTATGCACTTGCTCACTGCCACACCTAGAGAAGCTGTGTGGGCTGGGAAGGCTAAATTTGCTAACTACACAAGCATTTACATATTTCAACTTGGTTTCTTAAAAAAAGATTTATAAATATGAAAGGCTGTTACAGAAGTAACAGAGATTTCCATCAGTTGATTTACTCTCCAAATGGCTGCAATGACGGGCTGGGCCGCTCCAAAGCTAGGAGCCAGGAGCTTCTTCCTGTGCCCATATGGGACGGTGGCATTATCAGCACCAGACGCACAACTTGGCTTTCTTTTTTTAAGATTTATTTTATTTTTATTGCAAAGTCAGATATATAGAGAAGAGGAGGAGAGACAGAGAGGAAGATCTTCTGTCCGATGATTCTCTCCCCAAGTGACCATAACAGCCAGTGCTGTGCCAATCCGAAGCCAGGAGCCTGGAGCTCCACTGCTTTCATAGGCCACAAGCAGGGAGCCAGATGGGAAGCGGGGCTGCCGGGATTAGAACTGGTGCCCACATGGGATCCCAGCGTGTTCAAGGCAAGGACTTTAGCTGCTACACCATGGCACCTGGGTCCCAACTTGGCTTTTTAAAATCAGTCTTGGGCCCAATGCGATGGCCTTAAGAAGGAAAATCAAGTTACGGAGTTTTCAACATGCCATATAGTCCAACCATTTAAGGTGCTTAGCACACTGACTACAGTTAACTAAATACCATAGCGGATAGCTCAAAGTCACTAAGAGAAATTTTTTTTAGATTTATTGTAGGGGTGGGGAACCTGGCATGGTGCCTCAACAGACTAATCCTCTGCCTATAAATGCCAGCATCCCATTTGGGGCACCACTTCTAGTCCTGGCTGCTCCACTTCTGAGCCAGCTCCCTGCTAGTACTCCTAACGAAGTGGAAGACCGCCTAAGGCCTTTGGCACCTGCATCCATGTGGGAAACCTAGAAGAAGCTCCAGGATTCTGGCTTTGGACTGGCCCAGTTCCAGCCATTGCAACCATCTGGGGAGTGGACCAGTAGATATAGGATCTCTTCTTTTCTGCAGATCTGCCATTCAAATGAAGATGAATGAATTAAAAAAATGTATCGGTGAGAATAAAGGGAGAGATTTGGGGAAAAAAGTGTATTGAGGACAGCACTATGGTGCAGTAGGCAAAGCTGTAGTGCCAATGCGCTATGTGGATGCCATTTCAAATCCCAGATGCTCCACTTCCAATCCAGCTCCCTGCTAATATCCCTGGGTAGGTAGAAAAGATGGCCCAGATATCTGGGCCATTGCGTCTGGGGGGCGGGGGGTGGGGGACCTGAATGCAGCTCCCGTCTCCCCAGCTTCAGGCCGGCTCAGCTGTGGTTGTCGTGGCTAATTGGGGAGTGAATGAGAAGATGGAACATTTCTGTCTCTCCCTCCACACTCTATAACTCTGCCTTTCCAACAATTAAAAAAAAAAAGTTTAGGGCCAGGCAGCATGGCCTAGCGGCTAAAGTCCTCGTCTTGAACGCACCAGGATCCCATATGGTCGCCAGTTCTAATCCTGGCAGCCCCACTTCCCATCCAGCTCCCTGCTTGTGGCCTGGGAAAGCAGTACAGGATGGCCCAAAGCCTTGGGACCCTGCACCGGGGTGGGAGACCCGGAAGAAGCTCCAGGCTCCTGGCTTTAGATTGGTATAGCACCAGCCGTGACGCTGCGGTCACTTGGGGAGTGAATCATGGGACAGAAGATCATCCTCTTTGTCTCTCCTCCTCTATGCATATCTAACTTTCCAATAAAAATAAATAAATATTATTTTTAAAAAGTTTAAATTTTTCTATTATTTATCTGAAATCCAGAGTTAGAGAGAAGCAGTGCAGCCAGGACGTGGACAGTGCTCAGATGGGACGCTGGCAGTGCAGGCCCCACAGACTGCATCTTTCATCTCTCCTTCATTTCTAACCTCTCGTTGCCCACTGCTCTGGGAGGCTGAGCGGAAGCTTCTAGCTCCTGGGTCTGGATTGGCTCAGCTCTCGCCTTTGTGGTCATTTGGGGAGTGAATTAGCAGATGGAAGATGTTTCTGTGTTGTCTCTCCTCTCTGTAAACCTGCCTTTCCAACAGAAATAAGTATATCTTAAAAAAGGGAAAAATAGAAGGAAGGAAGGAAAGAAAGAAACAGAAGGAAGGAGGAAGGAAGGGAGAGAGAGGAAGAAAGAAAGAAAGAAAGAAAGAAAGAAAGAAAGAAAGAAAGAAAGAAAGAAAGAAAGAAAGAAAGAAAGAAAGAAAGAAGAAAGAAAGAAAGAAAGAAAGAAAGAAAGAAAGAAAGAAAGAAAGAAAGAAAGAAAGAAAGAAAGAAAGAAAGAAAGAAAGAAAGAAGGAAAGAAAGAAAAGAAAGAAAGAGAAATGAATATATCTTAAGGTTACTTTTGAGGGGGGTTCATTCTCTTAATCTTTGCATAGTTGATTAGGGCACAAAGGGTCAAGGGCTACAGGAAAGTGGGTAAGACTATTGTTTCCACATTGATAATATTTTTTTTTTCTGTATCTGGAGTAAGGAGAGAGAGAAAGGGAAGTTACTTCTTGAGCACTGACATTTGAAGGCCCAACTCTTGGCAATCCTCCACTTTGAACCAACAGGAAGCACCACTTAAGCCATCATCTTCTCAGCAGCACGTGTTAACCTAACATTATTGTCCAGAACAGCCAAGATATGGAACCACCCAAGTGACCACCAACGTGTGAAGGTATAGAGAAATGTGGAATTTGCACACCACACAGCACTATGCAGCTTGAGAAAGGAAGAAAACCCTGTCATCTGTGACAGCATGCGTGCTCTGGGAGGACACTACGCTAAATGAAATAAGCCAAGCACAGAGGAAGGCCAAACCCTGTGACACGCACGCTGGGGTGGCATCCTCAGCGCAGAGCGGCTGTGACTGCACCCTGGGGTGGCAGCGTTGGAGTGATGCGAGTCAAAGCACATGCAGTTTTAGACGGAGAAGGAACAAGTTCAAGAGCTCTATTCAACCTGGACACCATAATATACTCCCACAGCCTGGGGATAACATAGACTTAAAAACATTTTAGTCACCACCATCACTGGTAAAACAAGCGTGTAAGGTAACATATATATTCCACAACGTGCATACATTTCAAAACACCTTGCTGTACACCATGGTTTTTACTTAGCAACTTAAAATAATGAAAAGATAAATGTAAAAACAGTTACTAACAAATTTTAGAGAATACGTTTTTTTCTATTTTAAAAAAATTTGGGTCCAGAAGTAGTTCAATTAGTTAATCCTCCACTTCCAAGTGCCAGGATCCCATATGGACACTGGTTGAATCCCAGCGGCCCCACTTCCCGTCCAGCTCCCTGCTTGTGGCCTGGGAAAGCAGTGGAGGACGGCCCAAAGCCTTGGGACCCTGCACCCGCGTGGGAGACCCAGAAGAACTCCTGGCTCCTGGCTTCGGACTGGCTCAACTCCAGCCTTTCTGGCTGCTTGGGGAGCAAACCATTGATGGAAGATCCTCCTCTCTGTCTCTCCTCCTCTGTATATCCGCCTTTCCAATAAAAATAAATAAATCTTTAAAAAAAAAATTATCTGAGAGACAAAGACCTCCATTTACAGGTTCACTCCTCAAAAGCCCACAATAGTCAGAGCTGGGACAGAAGCTCAATCTCCCAAGTGGGTAGAGGGGCCCAGGGACTTGACCCAGCACCTGCTGCCTCCCATGCTGCACATCAGCCAGAGACTAAAAGTGGGACCAGAGTGGGTAGTCCCAGCCAGGGGAGCCCAGGCAGCACCTACATCCCTGTGCCAAATGCCCACCCCAAAAACGAAGTGGTAACCACAAAATTCCTGCCTGCCAGCGACTAATTCTTCTGGCCAAACAAACCTCAGGCCTGGTACTCACCCCCTCCCCCGCCCCATGCTCCAACACCGCTGAATGGGCCGAATCCACCTTCCCCTCCCCATCTCTTGAAGCTCCCCCCAACCCATCCCTCCTGCGTCGCCTCACCCAGCTTCAACCCCAAGGGCACCTGTCGACAGGACACCAAGCACTTGCAAAGGGAGGGATCTCTGCAGCCTGGCAGGCTCGGGCCAGGCACCGGCAGCACCACCTTCTCAGAGCAGAGCGCGAGGCCAAGGGGCAGGCCCGCCGAGGCCGGGCGCCAGTCCAGCCTAGAGCTCACCTCTTTGCAGTGCTGCTCCCTCAGCAGGTCTCGAAGGGTGCGGTTGGTCTCTTCGAATGTGCTCAGCTTCTGCAGGAGAAGCTCCTTCTGCCTCGTCAGGGTGTTGATGTCCGTGCAGGTCATTTGTTTTTCCTGGAAGACAAGGAAGCAGCCTTAGAAGGTCCAGGGTGGACGAGGAGAGGTAGGAGAGCAGGGGGTGCTGGTGCCAGAAAGCCCAGTCAACAAGAGCCAGGCAGCAGCCAGGGCCGAGGTAACCAAGGGCAGACTTTCAGGAGGCAGACCTGTAAGGTTGGCAGGAGCTGAGCCTGCCAAGAGCAAGAGGTGAAAAACGGGGCAGTAAAGCCGAGCGTGGGTGAGCGTGGTCAAGGCAGACTCCTTGGCAGAGGCGAGGATGATGACATCTGGTGGCCAAGACGTGCAGGAATCAATCATGACTCACTGTGATCCCTGCTGACCCATCGTGAGGTCTCCTAGAGGCCCTGGCTACCACAGGTCATGTTCAAAGGTCAAGGCCTAGGATGTGAAAGAGGCAGGAGGGGTGGGGAGGGAGGGCAGGTCCTCAGGCAGCCTGGGTATGTCACAAAGACCTTCTGATGACAGCGTCAAGACCCCACCCTGGCCAGCAGCAGTGCCCTCCCCGGGCCCAGTCCCACCCTGGCACTGGTGCTGGTTGCTGCCTACCGTTTTCAGCTTGCCGATGGTGTCCTTCAGGGCCATGACTTGCTTGGCGGCGGCGGCTCCATCCATTTCCGCCTCGACCAGTTTGGACATGAGGCACTCCTTCTCCTGCTGGAGGTGTTTCTTCTGAAGCCTGGGGCCAGGAAGACAGGGCTCTGTGAGCCCTAACAGGCCCTGCCCACCCAGAGCTCCGAGGCTCGCCTCACAATGCCCTCTGGGGCTTCCCCTCTTGTCTTCTTGGGAACAATGGGGGAGGGGATGGGGATGATCCCTTGGGCACCAACACTTCCGGAAGGCGGAGGGCAGATGGCAGCCTCCACCCCTGGGAGAGCCCTGCTCCACTCTCACATGGCCACCACTGCTCCCCTCGGTCTCGTCACCGGCTTCTGAACCCTCCCACCCACTCCGCGCACTGAGCCACGTCCGATCATACCATTCTCCTGCCTTTAAAAGCCTTCCTCTGGCTCCCAGCAACCCTTGAGTCCACTCCAAATGCTCAAAGTGGCTGTGAGAGCCAGGCCCCTTGACCAGTGCGGGGGCATCTCCCGCCCTCTGCTCACTGGCTGTGGCCTGCCGTCCACGCTCAGCAGCAAACGTCTTCCACCCTGAGCCCTCCCACGAGCTGCTCCCACCGCTCATCTCCACTGACACCTTTTCCCCTCCTCCACTCCATCCCCGCACTGCTAGGCTCCTTGTCCCTCAGTGTCCGGGGCAGCCCGGGGCGGCCCGGCAGGAGCGCTGGCCGTGGTGGGGGGTGTGACCGTGCCAAACAGGCCACCAGGCTCGGGCACGGGATCTGAGCCAGTGTCCGGGGTGGCCCGGGGCGGCCCGGCAGGAGCGCTGGCCGCGGCAGGGGGGCTGCTGCTTACACGGTGAAGTCCTTCTCCTCCTTGATGCGCTCGATGTTGTGCCTCAGCACCGTGTTCTCGTGCTCGGTCTCGGCCAGCTCGTGGGCCACCTCCTCCAGCTCCTCCTTGCGCTCTTCCAGAAACCGCTTGGCCATCTGGCGCTCCCCCTTCTGCATCTTGACCTGCACCAAGGCACGCGCACCAGGGCTGCTGAGGGGAAGCTCTTCTCTGCCACAGGGCTAGGCACGGTGGGACCAATCAGGCTGGGAGCCACGGGCCCTGAGCCAGGCTGGTCTGAGTGCGGCCTCGGGGACCCATCACAAGCGAACCCTCTCCATTTTGGGGAAGAGGAAACTGAGTGGAAAGAGCCGGAGGGACTCACTGATTAGAAACGGATCCCAACAGCAAAACACGGCTCGGTGGGCACACCATGAGAGAGGTGGGGTATGAGGGCCTGGTGCCAGGTAGCCAGCCCTGCGAGCTCCAGGAAGGACTTTGGGACCCGTACTACAGGGAGGGGAGTGCTCAAGACACTGAAATCACATGAGCAGCCAACACCTGGACTTAAACATCCATTTCCTGGGTGGGGGACCTTAGACCCTTGGATTTGGTTTCCAATCCTCTCTTTGCCTCAGTTGAGCTTCTGTAAAATGGAACATGTGAGCCCACTTCCCCATCAAGCCATCTCTGCATAATAGACACACACAAACAAGCATCAACTCCCCCAGCTTCATTTCCTGGGAGAAAAAGCCAGGCACGGGCAGCTGCAGGCAAGCTGCACACTACACAGAGGGGACCCCTGGCAGCAGACGCAGGCACCTGGAGACCTGGGCAGCCTGCTGGGGACAGCAGAGACGTGGCCTGTGCAGAGGGTCCACCTGGCACCCAGCTGGAGCATCCATACATCTGGGGGGGGCACTAGGCAGCCCAGGCCCTACGCCCCTCACCTCAGACTTGAGGCAACCAACCGCATTCATTAGACTGTCAATCTTCTTATCGTAGTGGTTCATTTTGCAGTGGCCCGAGTCGTCATCTTCAGTAGAAAGATCGCTCAGCCGCATCACGGAGACCAGCTTTTCAGAAGACGGCGGGGTGATCTCCAGGCAGTGCGGCGGATTCTGAGGTCGGGAAGGAAGAGGACGAAGGTCAGCTCCAGAGCCAAGGCCACGGGCAGGAGTTCACAGCAGCCGCAGCTGGGCATTCCCACAACATGGGCACAGCAGCCCAAGAGCTGTCCCAGGAACCCCCCCACACCCCGAGGAAGACCCCACAAACACCCCAGGTTGCAAGAATCTCTAAAGTCCAAAGATGATGTGGTAACTTGGGCTACAATGTTAAGCCTTAAATAAAATATGTAACAAAATAGCAAAAACATGCACATACACACACAAAAAGTTGGCACTGTTTATTTTCACACATTAAGAAATGAAATCTACCACAAATGCCTTGGGCCAGCATGGTGCCTCAACAAGCTACTTTTCTTTTTTTTTTTTTCCTTTTTTAAGATTTATTTATTTGTATTGCAAAGTCAGATATACAGAGAGGAGGAGAGACAGAAAGGAAGATCTTCCATGTTCAAGATGAGGACTTTAGCCACTAGGCCACGCTGCCAGGCCCGACAAGCTACTTTTCTGTCTTGCAGCTAGGCCTCACATACGGGCGCTGGTTCTCGCCCCAGCAGCTCCATTCCTGACACAGCTCTCTGCTTCTGGAATAGCAGAGTTGTGGAAGATGACTCAAGTCCATGTGAGAAACCAGAACCTCCTGGCTTTGCATGGGATCAGCTCTGGCTGTTAGACACTTGGGGAGTGAGCCAGTGGGCTGAAGACTTCCCCTGCTCTGCTCCTTCTCTCAGTAAAATTAGGATTTAAAAAAAAAAAAAAAAAAAAAAAACTTCTTAAAAAAATGTCTTAAATCGAGCCCAGTGCGAAAACCTAGCAGCTAAACCCCATATGGAATCCCAGTGTGTGCCGGAATCCCATATGGACACCAGTTCATATCCCAGCCACTCCAACCTCCCGTCCAGCTCCCTGCTCCTGGCTCTTGGCTCTGGAACAGCTTAGTTCCGGCCATGGTGGCCACTTGAGTAATAAGCCAGCAGATGGAAGATCTTTCTCTCTGTGTATCCTTCTCTCTGTAAATCTTGACTTTCCAATAAGAGACAAATTCGACTTAAGTGTTCTAAATGAATATGAACGTCGTGGCTAGTGCTGGGACACAAGAGGCTAAGCTTTCGTCTATAACGCTAACGTTCCAGAGGAGCGCTGTCCCAGCCCTCGCTGCTCCACTTTTCCTCCAGCTCCCTGCTAATGTGCCTGGGAAAGCAGCAAAAGATGGCCCAGACTCTGTCACACCCATAACAGACCCAGCTGCAGTTCTAGGATCTTGGCTCCAGCCTGACCCAGTCTCACTATTGCAGCCACTTGGGAGTAAAATGGCTAATGGAAGATCTCTCTATCTATCTATCCTTCTAACTCTGCCTTTCAAATAAATCAGCCTGAACATGGGCATGGGGTGTGCAGGGCTGCGGTGTAGTTACCTAAGCCTGCACGTGCAGAACCAGCATCCCATGTGGTGCCAGTTCACATCCTAGCTGCTCCACCTTCAATCTAGCTCCCTGATAATTGGCCTGGGAAAGCAGGAGATGGCCCAAACTCTAGGACATCTGCACCCACATGGAAGACCAGAGAAGGCTCCTGGCTCCTGGCTTCCTATCGACTCAGCTCTGACCATTATGGCCATTTGGTGGGCAGTGAACCAGCAGATAGAAGATCTCTCTCTGTGTCTCTCCTCTCTGTACTTCTACCTCCCAAATAAAAACCTTTTTTTTTTTTTACAATAAATATTAATACATCAGAGTAGATCAATATTTTAGGGATAAATTTAAAAATGTAAAAATCAATCGGATACTGTAAAACATTAAGAAATGAAACTCTGGAACCAGTGTCCTGGCAGTGCCACCTGAGTGCCACTTCAAGCCCCAGCAGCTCCGCTTCGGACCCAGCGCCCTGCAAATTCCTGGGTAAGTGGAAGACTGCCAAGGTCCCTGTGCCCATGGCACCCTGGGGGGAAAGCTGCACGGAATCCTAGGTTCCGGGCTTTGGCCTGGCCCAGCCCTGGCCTTCTGGGACCATTGAGGAATGAACAAATAAATAAAAGAGCTCTGTCTCTGTAACTCTTTTCCTTAAAGAAAAAAAACCCTTAGGACTAATCATCATTTTGGCTACACAGAAAAATAACAAACATTTTTATAAATGCATATAATGAAAAACATAATGGGTTCATAGCTGCACACCTCGCCTCGCACGCGCCAGGATGCCATGTGTGTGTGCTGCTTCCTATCCTGGACGTTCCGCTTCCCATCCAGCTCCCTGCCTGTGGCCTGGGAAAGCAGTCGAGGATGGCCCAAAGCCTTGGGACCCTGCATCTGTGTGGGAGACCTGGAAGAGGCTCCTGGCTCCTGGCTTTAGATCGGCTCAGCTACAGCCGCTGTGGTCACTTGGGAAGTAAACTAGCAGATGGAAGATTTTTCTGTCTCTCCTTCTCTCTGTAAATCTAACTTTCCAATTAAAAAAATGTTTTTAAAAAAATAGTCTGGGCCAGATAAAGATGGAAGACCTTCCTCTCTGTCTCTCCGCCTCCTCTCTATGTGTCTGACTTTCCAATAAAAATAAATAAATCTTTAAAAAAAAAATGGAAGCCATCTTACATCTGTGTCGGAGTTCAGTCCCACTAAGGGCTAACTCCTCACCTTGCAACCACTGGGGTCCCATATCGACAGTTGAGTGCTGGCTGTTGTATTTCCATTCCAGCTCCCTGCTGTGGCCTATGAAAGCAGTCAAGGACGGCCCAAAGCCTTGGGACCCTGCACCTGCGTGGCAGCCCCAGAAGAAGCTCCTGGCTCCTGGCTTCAAATTGGCTCAGCTCTGGCTGTTGTGGCCAACTGGGCAGTGAATCAGTGGACAAAAGATCTTTCTCTCTGTATATCTTCATTTCCAATTTTAAAAATGAATAAATAAAACATAAATAATAGGCTGAAAGTCTTTTGGGGATTGTCATGGTAGTGTAGCACACTGCTCATTACCCTGTGGTGCTAGCACCCCATACTGGCACTGGTTTGTGCCTTGGCTGTTCTACCTCGGCTCCAGTTCCCTTTCCACGGCCTGGGAAAGCAGCAAAGGATGGCCCAAATCCTTGGGCCCCTACACCCACGTGGGACACCTGGAAAAGGCTTCAGATCAGCCCAGTTCCAAGCACTGTGGCCATTTGGGAAGTGAACCAGCAGATCAAAGACCTTTTTCTCTGTCTTGCCTTAACTCTGCAAATCAGCCTTTCTAATGAAAGTAAGTAAATAAATAAGGAAGATAAACCCGGGGGATGAGAGTGCTGCGGTGTAGTAAGCCAAGGTGACACGTGGGACACCCACATGCCATGTCAGCATGGCGCCTGAGCGGGCGCCCCTGCCCTCACAGCTCTCCCTGACGACCCCGGCAAGTGTTGGGTGATGACAGAGAGCAGGATGGCGTGCCAGGCTCCTGGCTCTGACCTGCCTAGCAGTCACCTGCCGCCTCTGAAGAGGGAACCAGTGGATAGAAATACATTTATTTGCTTTTCAAATAAATAAATATCTTTTTAATTACAAAAAGTTTTTAATATAATCTGGAGGCCAGGGCTTCCCTTCCCATTTTTGTTTTGGACACTGAAGGGAAGTAACGGTGACTGCTAATTTGCAGTTACTGGCTGCTCCTCAGCAGGGGGCGCTAACCTTCAGTTCCCAGAGCCCATCAGGAAGGAGGAGCCATCACTGCCCCTGGGAGAACCGCCCTTTCAGGACAATTAAGAAAGGGCTCTGTTCTCCATCCCTGTGGGCTCCATCCCTGAGTACCAACTACAAGCATCTAGCAGAAAACAAGACAGCTACGTGAGGCAGGGACACAGCTAAACTTGTGATGAGAGTGCTCTAGGCCAAAGCACGCAGCAAACAGCATCCCATGGAATCACACCTTGGAGATGTGCAACATGGGGCGCATGCTCACCCCCGCCTGAGAGGCCGACATCCCACGTGGGCACTGGTGCAAGTCCTGCTTGCTCCACTGCCAATCTAGCTCCCTGCTGACGGGCCGAAGAAAATACTGGAGGGTATGAGGAGGAAGGACTTTCTGGAAAATTCATTCGGTGTTAAGTGTTGTTTGCTGTGCTTTATCCAACACTGAATTCACTGTTTAATCTGGAAATACTTATGCTGCGTTTAAGAGTCAAAACTGTTCTATTCAGTTCCTTGTCTTTCCCACCAAGTTCACTCAGGCTTTTTTTATTTAAATACAGAAAATAAGACCTAACACATTTGAGAAATCTGTCACTATAATAGATTATACTTTGTTATGTTTTTTTTAAGATTTATTTATTTGTATTGCAAAGTCAGATATACAGAGAGGAGGAGAGACAGAAAGGAAGATCTTCCATCCAATGATTCACGCCCCAAGTGAGCACAACGGCCGGTGCTATGCCGATCCGAAACCAGGAGCCAGGAACTTCTTCCGGGTCTCCCACACGGGTGCAGGGTCCCAAAGCTTTGGGCCGTCCTCTACTGCTTTCCCAGGCCACAGGCAGGGAGCTGGATGGGAAGTGGAGCTGCCAGGATTAGAACCGGCGCCCATATGGGATCCCGGCGCGTCAAGGAGAGGACTTTAGCCACTAGGCCATGCCACCGGGCCCAATGTTATTGTTTTTTAAATTACCCTAGAGAACTTTAAATACAGATAGAACTATTGAAAGACATTTAAAAATGTTATGAATATATGGTTGTCATAATAAAACATTCTTCTGTACTGGAGGGACCCAGCATGGTAGCTTAGTGGCTACAGTCTGGCATCCTATATGGGCACCAGTTCGAATTCCAGCAGCCCCACTTCCCATCTAGGTCCCTGCTGGTGGCTTGGGAAAGCAGTGGAGGATACTCCAAGTCCTTGGGACCCTGCACTCATGTGGAAGATCCAGAAGAAAATCCTAGCTCCTAGATTCTGAGCCACTCAGCTCTGGCCATTGCGGTCACTTCAAGAGTAAATCATCGGACGGAAGATCTTCCTCTCTGTCTCTCCTCCTCTCTGTATATCTGGCTTTTCAATAAATAAATAAATCTTTAAAAAATAAATAAATAAATATAATAGATCTTGTCCAACAATGTTATGCATGTGGCCAGCACTGTGCTGCAGTGGATAAAGCCCCTGGCTGCTATACCAGCATCCCCCATGAATGCTGCGTTGAGTCCCAGCTGCTCCACTTCTGATCCGGCTCCCTGTTAATCTGCCTTGGAAGGTAGTGGAAGATTGGACCAAGTGCCTGGACTCCTGCCACCCATGGAAAACCCAGACGGAGCTCCTGGCTCCTGGCTTCAGCCTGGTCCAGTCCTGGCCAAGGGACATTCGGGGAGAACACCAGCAAGTGGAGACCTCTGCCTCCCTCCCGCTGTAACTCTGCCTTCCAAAAAGTAAATCTGTAAAAATAAATATATATGACGCATAGATGAACACAATGCATACATACAGACAACACGGTGCCCACTTCCTGTACTGATAAGGACAAACTCGCCCTGTCATCACACGTAACAACGCCCCCAGGCTGGACGGCTGCACCCCACTGCGGGAACCTCACACCACCACCTCACAGCCACGCAGACACTTCCAGTTTTTCTTGATCACATTTGTGACAGACTCCTGTACTCTTTTGTGACTTTAAGGATGAATTTCCAAATGTAAGACTACAGAAGCAGCAGGTGGACGGGCACCACCACACCGCCCCAAGCAGCTCAGTTTCACAGTCCTGTCAAGATTGCCTACCAAGGCACCGGTGCTGCCACTCAGTGGGTGAAGCCACAGTCCACAATGCTGACATCTCACATGGGAACCAGTTCTATTCCCAGCTGCCCTACTTCCAACCCAGTACCTCTTCTAATGTCCTAGCAAGGTGGCCGAGTGAGGCTCAGGGGCCTGGGGCCCTGCCCCCCCCTGTGGAAGACTGAGTGTTGCAGGCTCCTGGCTGCAGTCTGGCCCAGCTTGAGCTGGGGAGCGAACCAGCAGATGGAAAAGCCCCCTCTGTCTCTCACTCTCTCTTTCAAATAAATAATCTTTAAAAAAAAAAAAAGCCTACACAGCTTTATTGATATCCCATACACTGGTTACTGGTTAGTACATTTGTAATCTTTCTTTTAAAAGATTTATTTATTTTTTTACAAAGTCAGATATATAGAGAGGAGGAAAGACAGAGAGGAAGATCTTCCGTCCAATGATTCACTCCCCAAGTGAGCACAACGGCCGGTGCTGCGCCGATTTGGAGCCAGGAGCCAGGAACTTCCTCCAGGTCTCCCACACAGGTGCGGGTCGAGGCCTTGGGCAGTCCTCCTCTGCTTTCCCAGGTCACAAGCAAGGAGCTGGATGGGAAGTGGGGCTGCCAGGATTAGAACCAACGCCCATATGGGATCCTGGCGTGTTCAAGGTAAGGACTTTAGGAGCTAGGCCACGCCGCCGGGTACAACATTTGTAATCTTTTTTTTTTTTAGTTTTTTTTTTAATATTTTGACAATCTTTACATAGTTAATTAGGGTAAAAAGGTTCAAGGGCTACAGGAAAGTGGGTATAAGACTAGTATTTTTTCCATATTGTTTCCTTCACGTTTAAAGGGGTGTATTAAGGGAGAAGGCCCACCCAATTTCCCACCCTCCCCAGGTCTCGCATGTAGGGTATGCTCTGAGGTTCTTGCTCAAGTGGATTTGATAGTTCAACAGTTATGAATCGCTGCCAATCTTGTCACTCCAAGCACTATGAGGACCTTGAAGAATCCACTGATTGACATAGTCCATCATAGAGTCTCTGTTTGCCCCGTATTTCACTGCCAAGATATAGCTGAGATGGTTGGTTGACCTGTTCTGTCTTCTCTCTTTTCTTGGTTAGGATTCTGAGTCCATCACGTGAAAACAGAACCAACCCAGCAATTGCAACCACTAGCTGATCGGGGCGATGGACTGTGCCAGGCCCTGTACTTGCTAGCACATACAAGAATCTGGTTTGAGAATACTTCAGACAAAGTTTCTTTGGAGACCTCCCCAAACATTTGTAATCTTAAAATTTCTTCCATTTAGTAAAAATCATAGCTCACAGTTTATTTCTAAATGCATATTGTTGCTCATGTGCACAGTAAATATATATATATATATATATATATAAGATGGCACCTCAGCCTAACCCCTCCCACGCGTGCCGGAGCCGCTGGGAGAACACCGCAGTTACCGCTCAGCTTCTCATAAGGAGACATTGATAAATCAGGAAGTCAAAACCATGAGGTGTGACTGTATACTTCAGAATAAGAGGGGCCAACATGTCGGCTCAGCTGGCTAATCCCTCACCTCTAAGCACCAGCATCCCATACGGGCACTAGTTCCTGGTCCGGCCATGCCACTGCCCATCCAGCTCCCTGCATGTGGCCTGGGAAAGCAGTCAAGGACGGCCCAAGGCCTTGACCCGCACCCATGCGGAAGAACCAGAATAAACTCCTGGCTCCTGGTTTCACATCAACTCAGCACTGGCCATTTGGGGAGTGAACCAGAAGACGGAAGATCTTCCTCTCTGTCTCTCCTGATCTCTGTAACTGTCCTTCCAATAAAAATAAACAAATCTTAAAAAAAAAACCTTCAGAATAACCAACTTTATTATTATTTTTTTAAAGATTTATTTATTTTTACTGCAAAGTCAGACACACAGAGAGGAGGAGAGACTAAGAGGAAGATCTTCGGTCCAATGGTTCACTTCCCAAGTGACCACATCGGCCAGTGCTATGCTGATCTGAAACCAGGAGCCAGGAACCTCCTCCAGGTCTCCCACGCAGGTGCAGGGTCCCAAGGCTTCGGGCCGTCCTTGACTACTTTCCCAGGCCACAAGCAGGGAGCTGCATGGAAGTGGGGCTACTGGAATTAGAACCAGCATCCATATGGGACCTCAGCATGCTCAAGGTGAGGAACCTAGCCACTAAGCCACCGCACTGGGCCCAACCACCTTCATTTTTGACTTACGCTTTTAACAAATTCTATGAAAGAGAATCCTGAAGCTAGGTTATCATCACCACACCCTGTCCTGAGCCCGTCCCCACTCCAGGAATAGGAGCTTTGTCACAAAGCTTTTTGTGTTAAGAGTTGGTGCATTGCCGCCAACCAGATGGTGAGGTACCACACAGCAGGTACCTCAGCACCCAGCAGTGCCCAGTACAATCCTCAATAAATGAGTGCTGCGCCTACTGCACGGACAGACAGATACACAGGCGGAAGAGTGATAGCTGGAGAGACAGACAAGCAAGACATGAGAAGGCGTCGCTTAAAAACAAAAAAGTCAGTTGGCCGGCACAATGCTCAATTGGTTAATCCTCCACCTGCAAGCACCGGCATCCCATACGGATGCCAGTTCAGGTCCCAGCTCCTCCACACTTCTATCCAACTCCCTGCTTACAGCCTGAGAAAGCAGCAGAGGATGACCCAAAGCTTTGGGACTCTGCATCCACTGGGGAGACCCGGAGGAGGCTTCTGGCTACTGCTTTCAGGTCAGCTTAGCTCCTGCCATCGTGGCCTTTGAAGCGTGAACCAGTGAATGGAAGGTCTTTCGATCTGTCCTCTCTATAAATCTGACTCTCCAATAAAGGAAGGGGGAAGAAAAGGCAGTTGCCTTGGCCACTAACGTGAGGCAACTATTCCCCAGGAAACTGTTTCCAAGGAGATTTTCATGGTCTCCAGGGAAACGTGTGGTGTTTCAGGAAGTACCTTGAAGTGAGCGATGCTTCATTAGACATGTGTATTTCCGGTGCTGTTAGCACTTACTTGGGGACATACAAGTAGCCCCTCACACGGAAAGCAGAGGGACCAAGAACACAGCCTCTTCAACGAATCGCTCCTGCACCCCAGCTCCGTGTGGGCTGCATGCTAGGTGGGGGACTCCAGGCAAGCCACTTCATGCCTACAGTGGGACAGCTGGACCTACCCACCACAGGGGTGTGCTGGGAAAGCACAAGATTCTACACGCTAACTCAGCCAGGCAGAGTGGACCGACCCTCAGGGAGGTCTCCGATGGCCACGGCTGACCCTGAATCCTACCGCATCTCAGGCCCTGCTACAATGTGCCCAGTCCGAGAAGGCAAGCCTGAACAGGAGTGAGCCTACCTCCCACTTGCATCCCACATGCCGGGCGGATGATTTTCCAGGGGGCATCCAAGGTACCTTGGTTTTCACCCGGACACTCCGCCGCACATTCACCGTGTCCCCTTTCATTCCGCGCTTATGAGATTTCTGTAGAAAGGAACAAACTCAGTGTCACCTCCACATCCACCTGGCAGGCCACCGTGTCACTCTGGTGGCCAGCCTCCACCTCTGGCGCCATGGGGAGCCCGTTTCTGGCCACAGCTCTGGCTGCCACGCCTGCATGACAGCCTGCCTACCTTCTTCTCACCAGGCAACTGACCTCCAAGAGTGTTTTGTGTCACCCAGACCTTCCAGGGGGATGCTGGCAGCACCAGGAGGCATCGCCCTCATCCACAGCCGCGACCTGGCCCCACGGGCATGCTCCTACCTGGCTGGTGGTCGCTGACAGTTTCGGGAGTTTTTTTATGTGGACATGGACAGGGGTGTTCTCATCCACGTGAACATGTAAGGGGGGAGTTGAAGAGCGGTCCTTCATGGTTCACTGCTGGTGGGTGGAGGACATAAAAGAGATTGAACGGGGGATACAAGCAGGGCTCCTGGCCTCTTGGGGTACCCTTGTCAGCCTAGCCAAGCAAGCAGGACAGCTACCAACTACCGGCATGCGGGCAGCGGCCAAGGTGAGTGCCTTGCAGCAGGCTCCTGCAGATATTTCAGCTCAAGACCACCAGGGGGCGCTGGGAGGCCCCCAGGGCCAGGACACCAGCTGCTGAGGGGCCCGCCAGGAGCCCACTGCCAGGACGCCAGTGCTCTGCCAGGCGTCTCCCTCCAGGCCTGCTGCAGGGCACGGCTATTCCTTGGACTGGCGAAGCACAGCTGAAAGGAAGGGGGAAATCTTGCACGGGGAATCTCACCAGGCATGCAAGATGGGCATGGGATGGGAAACATACCAAGTGGTTAGCATACAGACAGAATGAAAAAAAAAAAATCTGTGGAAACAGAAAGCTGTAGGAAACGCCGAGGAGGAGGAGGGGGTTCAATACTCCCAAGAAATAGGAGCAGGGCAGAGCCCAGCGACTCACACTCCTTACCCAGCACCTACTCCCTCCCTGCATTCTTTTTTTTTTTTAAGATTTATTTTATTTTTATTGGAAAGGCAAAATTACAGAGAGAAGGAGAGACAAAGATCTTCCATCCGCTGGGTGACTGCCCAAGTGGTCGCAACAGCTTGAGCTAAGCCAATCCAAAGCTGGGGGCTTCTTCCAGGTCTCCCATAAAGGCACAGGGTCCCAAGGCTTTGGGCTGTGCTCTGTTGCTTCCCCAGCCTGCAAGCAGGGAGCTGGGCGGAAAGTGAAACAGCCAGGATACAAACAGGCATGTAAACCGGCGCCCCAATGGGATCCCGAAGCATACAAGGCAAGGATTTAGCAACTAGGCCATTGCACTGGGCACTCCCGCACTCTAAAAAAAAATTTTTTTTAATCTATCTGAAGATCTGGGGAATTGGGACCAGTGTGAGGCAGAGCAAGTGAAGTTGCCTCATGCGATGCCAACAACCCATGTGCATACTTTTTTTTTTTGGAAAGTCAGATTTACAGATGGAGGAGAGACAGAAGGAACTTCCACCCGCTCGTTCACTGCCCAAATGGCCACAGTGGATGGCGTGCTGATCCAAAGCCAGGAACCAGAAGCTTCTTCCAGGTCTCCCACGCGGGTGCAGGGTCCCAAGGCTTTGGGCCGTTCTCGACTGCTTTCCAGGCCACAAGCAGGGAGCTGGATGGGAAGTGGAGCCGCCGGGATTAGAACCGGCGCCCATATGAGATCCCAGAATGTGCAAGTGGAGGATCCAGCCTCTTCCATCATGCCAGGCCCGTGGGCACTCTTACTCAAATCCTGCTTGTTGTTCTTCCAGTCTGGCTCCCTGGGGAGGCAGCAGCAGACGATGCCCAAGTGCTTGGCACCCACATGGGAGGGCTAGCCCTGGCCATGCAGCTAACTGGGGAGTGAACTAGGACATCAAAGATGCCTCTCTAACTTCTTCACATAAATTAAAAAACAAAACAAAAACCTTTGGGGCCACTGATGTGCTATGGCCAGCGCTAATCTGAGTCCCAACTGTTCCCCTTCTGAGCCAGCCTTCTGTTAATGTGCCCAGAAAAGCAGCAGAAGATGGTCCAAATGAGTGGGCCCTCATACACATGTGGGAGACCAAGAAGAGGTTCCTGGCTCCTGGCTTCCAACCAGGACAGTTCCACCCACTGTGGCCATTTGGGGAGTGAATCAGTGGATGGAAGACCTCTCTCCCTCTCTCTTTTAACTCTGCCTTTCCAGAAAATAAATGGATCTTTCTTTATCAATCCTTAAAAAAACATAAGAAAATTTTTAAAAATAAAAGATTCGAGGGATTTCCCTAGAAGGATGAGGTTTAGACAACCTTCCCACATCCTCAGCAGCCTTACCAACAGCAAAACCAAAGTCAGAAAGCAGCAAGACAGAGGCACAAACAGCAGCACGCAGCGGGGTGCCCAGGCTCTGGCGGCTCCCAGGAAGGGCGCGGCGCTGCAGGCCGGGCCACCTACCGTCACGGTGACACTGGGTGCGCCACAAGGTGTTCTCAAGACCTTTTTCTGCGTGAGACTTGTTACTCCGTTCTTCCCGCACGATGGAAACCTGCATCCGGGCACAAAAGTCAGGTTACAAACAGGACACTTCCAGGCTCCCCGGCTTCCTTTAAAGATGTGCTTATTTGGAAAGCAGTGTTACAGAGACAAAGAGAAAACTTCCATCTACTGATTCAACTCCCCAAATGGCCACAGGGGCGGGGTGGTGCCAGGACAAAGCTCCAGTGCAGGAGCCCAGGCTCTCAGGCCATCCTCTGCTGCTTCCGGGGTGCAACAGCAGGGAGCTGGGCTAGGACTGCAGGAAACTGGGACTAGAACTGGTGCTCAAAGGGGATGCCAATGGTGTGGTGGCAGCTTAACTTGCTGTGCCACGGCCCCAGCCCCCATGTAGCTTCTTCCATCTTCTGAGACCTCCCTCCACACGCGGTGACTAACGTATTCAGGGCCAGACCCACTCTGGAGTTCCTTGCCTCTCCACAGATGAGCAACAGACATGCATGGCGGGCCCAGCAGAGGATGGAAAGCAGGTAAAGGGCTCCAGCGCCACCAGCCTTTCAACATGCTGTCGCATCACATGTATTGTGACCTTTGGTTCAAAAAAGCTTCACTGTCATCCTGTCTGCTGGTGACAGCAAGCAGGCCTCATGGGAGGCACAGCCTGGGAGGGGAGAGGGGTGACTGCAGGAGCTTAGAGCGTAAACTTGGTACAGAGGCAGAAGCGACCAGTGAGCATCAGGTCAGAACCTGTGACAGAGTCGCTGTGACCCTAACATGTAAGATGGACAAGCACCTGCCTCCCAGGGATGCTCCTTGTCCTCCCCGTGAGCCTCCCAGCAGCCGAGGACCTCACAGGCTTTCCTTTTCAAAGCCACCTCTAATTAACCTTGCAAACACAGCTACACCCCAAAATCTGCCAGCACGGCGGGACACCTGACAGCCCCAGGGTGGGAAAGGCCTGGGAACCACGGGTCACACGATCCACCACAGGGTCTCCCCCAAAAACCTCCTCCCCAAGAGGATTTGAGAAACACAGTCCTAAAGAAAAAAGGCAATGTAAAAATACTTGGGGCCCTTCAGTATGCGTTTTGCTGTAAACATAGCACACTTGATTTAAAAAAAAAAAACACAAATTATGCTTTAAGCCCTCCCTGACAACGCTTATGCTCACTTGAAGCCAATCATTGTGGGATCACCCCCTAGGCTGCCTGGGTTTCATCAACAACTCGCTCATGTCTGCAGCCACGTCACTTAAACACCTGCCTGCCTGTGTAGCTGACTCCACTAGGACAACCGGAGGGACCCGGGTGCTACCAGGGACAGGACACCCATGGGTGGGGCTGGGGGAGAGGGAGGAGGGAGGCAAAACCGGGATCTTTTCTCCTTCCCTTTAAACAAATGCTTGGGCTTTTTAGTTTTTTGTTATTGCTTTTTTTTTTTTCAATGTTTTGGTCCAGACCTGCAGGAAATATCACAGGGGTGCTGACCCAAAGAGCAGGTTGGACACCCCCGGCTGG
This sequence comes from Ochotona curzoniae, assembly GCF_017591425.1. NCBI lineage: Eukaryota > Metazoa > Chordata > Mammalia > Lagomorpha > Ochotonidae > Ochotona > Ochotona curzoniae. Next base: position 5,009,885 of record NW_024467106.1, read on the forward strand.
CTGCCTTCCCTTGCCCTACAGCGGAGGCGTCCCCACACACGCTGGCAGTACCTGGGGGAGCCGCCCGAGGACGAGGCAGACATGGCTAGGCATCAAAGCCGCAACCGTGGGCAATTGGGTCAGCTGGCTCTGCTCAAGGGGGACCAGCGGGGGCTTGTCAATGAGATCTCAGGGGCCCGGCATCAAACGTGATCTCTGAGGAGAGGGTGGAAGCTTTGGGGGTGGCAGGTGGACGAGAACTTGGGAGGCGCTCCTCTACTGTCCAAGTCGCACAGCAACTGTCCTGCCAAAGCGGGGAGGGCAAGGAGGGGGAGGAGATAGGACAGGCTGAGCGAACTGCAGGGTGGCCGGGAGAAGGGGGCGCAACTGGAGCTCCCCTGGGCGCCGGACCCAGGCCCCACCTGACGAGGGAGGCAAGGGCTAGGGGGCTGGGAGACAGCTAACACGGGGAAAAACCTGAGGTGCTGACTGGGGTGCGCAGAGGGCAGGTGTGTGAGAATCGCTAGGCCCCAAATGGGCCCCAAAGGGCCCGGAACCCGCGCAGGGAGCTGGAGGATATTCCGGGTGGGGCCGGGGCAACTGTCTCCTAGGAGGGGGGCGTTCCCGGTACAACAGGTGCACCATCGCGTTTGGAAGAGGGAGCGGCGGTCCCCGGGATCGGGGTACCAGCGAGGGCTTGGCCGCGAGTGGGGTACCCCATAACCACTCGAGGGGAGGCGGCTCGGCCGGACGGACGGGAGGGCCCCGGCCAGCTGCGCCCGTGACCCGAGGCAGCGACAGGAAAGGAGGACCTGGCGATGCCCGCCGGCTGGCAAGGGGACGAAGAGCCAGCCTCCGCCGGTGGGGAGAAGGGGCGGCCACCCACCAGCGGGCAGGAGGGCACCAGTTCCTGCCCATAGAGAGGCCCTGCCGGTGGCCCGGAGAGGAGGGAGGTGGCCCGGCCGCCCGTTACGGGAGGAGGAGCAGCCCGCGCCGGTGGGCGGGGCGGGGGCCACATTCTGACCCCGAGGGCCCGGGTGCGGGTGCGCACGGCCGCACGGCGCGCCCCGGGAGGCCCGGGACGGCGTCCCGCCCGCCGGCGGCCTCTCACCAGGAGCGACACGGCTGCGCCCAGAAACGCCTCCTTATGAAGTCGTTGAAGTCGGAGGCCAGGGTCGTGCCATGGAGACGCCGCGGCGGATGCAGTCCGGCTCCGGCGGCGGCTCCTCCCCGCTTCCGCCTCCTCTTCCGACACCCGGTCGGCAGCTCGCCCATTGGCCAGTTCAAACCCCCCCCTGCGCCGCTCGGCTGTCGCCATTTAGGCCCAGCCCCCGGCGTCACAGAGATGCCCCGCCCCGCCGCCAGCTCCGCCCACTTCCGGGACGCGTGGCCCGGTCGCCCGGGAGACGCGCGACGCCCGGAGGACGGCCTGCGCGGCTGGGGTCTCTGCGGGACCAGCTTGCCCTTCTTCGGCGCGGTCACCCTTGCTTGAGGCTGGAACGCCGCCCTTGGATAGGTACGCTGGGCTCGAAGGGCGGCCACCTGCTGCTAGAAAGCGACGCCTGTCCCTGGTCCCTGGTCAGTGTGGAGGGTCCAGGGGGGCTTCTGCAGCTTCTCTAGGCCCTCCGAGGCAGGGGTCGGGCCTCCTCTGGCTGCACGCGCTCTCCTGCACCCCTAACCGCCGCGACAACCTTCTCCGTGGGCCGCTGTTTTCGCTGCAGTCCCCTGGGTCGTTGTAGGGTGGGGATAGGGTGGCTGTCCTGAGGCTCCCAGAGCCAGAGGAAGGCTTGAACAACCTCCGAGCCCAGCCAGACTTCAGCTTTGGCTTCCAACACCTCAGCAGAGCAACCCTCCCAACGTGGCACAACTTCTTCCCCTGAATTTATTCATTTGTATTTGAAAGAATCACAGAAACATCTTCCATCTGCTCCTTCACTCCCCACATGGCCGCCAAGGCTCTCCAGGACAAAGCCAGCACAGCCTGGGGCTCCATCTGGGTCTCCCACGTGGGTGTCAGACCCAAGCACTGGGGCCATCGCCTGCTTCCTTGCATTCGCATGGAGCCAGATCAGAAGCAGAACCGGCTGCGACTCCACAGTGGGACGCTGGGGTAGCCAGTGGCAGCCCCACCAGTGCTGGCCCACCGTTGTCGTGCCTACTGAGAAAGTGTTACACACACCACTTGCTAGGCAGAGACGCACCATGGCACTGGAATGGAGGGGCAGGCAGGACAGAGCCTGAATGACTCCAGGGAAGTCCCCCTCCACCCAGCCTGGGCAAGGGCTGAGCCTCAAGGGCCAGAAGGACAGTGGAGTCCCGGAATCAAACTTCTGCGTCACAGCAGGTGCACCCTGAGGCCCAGGGAGTGTGGCACGAGGCCTGTTTTGTTAGGAGGTGGTAGGAGATGGACGTGAGATGCACGAAAGTCCGGAGCCCCTTTCCCCAGAAGTCCCCACTGCCGAAGGACTCCAAGGTTCCCTCTGCATACCCCCCTCCCCGCCGCCTGCACCCACTGTCCCTGCTGGCCTTGGTCTCTCACCATGCTGGCCCACTCACTGCCTACTCACCACCAAGCTTCTGCTGTTGCTGTAAACAACGGCTACCACTGGCCAAGGACCAGGCACTTGACACGCTGCTTCTGTGCTCACGATGCCCTCGCACAGTCCTTCTTTGGCTTGGAGATGAGAGCAGCTTGCAGCTCACAGAGGTCATGGGGACTGGAGGACTGCCTGCAAGAGTGCACAGGGCTTTGAAAAGGGCCCCACTGATACCCGGCATTGTCCCTGCAATCTTTTTTTTTTAAGATTTATTTTTTATTATTATTTTTTATTGGAAAGGTGGATATATACAGAGAGGAGAGACAGAGAGGAAGATCTTCCGTCCGATGATTCACTCCCCAAGTGAGTGCAACGGTCGATGCTATGCCAATTCGAAGCCAGGAGCTTCTTCCGTGTCTCCCACACGGGTGCAGGGTCCCAAAGCTTTGGGCCGTCCTCGACTGCTTTCCCAGGCCACAGGCAGGGAGCTGGATGGGAAGCGGGGCTGCCGGGTTTAGAACCAGCACCCATATGGGATCCCGGGCGTGCAAGGTGAGGACCTTAATGACTGCGCCATCGCGCCGGGCCCTGGAATCTTAACTTCTGGCTGTCCTGGCTGCTTTACTAGTGTGGCCTAAGGCACCAGTACTTCCATAGGAGGCACCCTCTTCTCGCTGTGGGGTACTGGTGGGTCTCCAGTCCCTGGCTCTGTTAGGACTTCTTGGAAAGGCAGTTACAGGGAGAAGATTCAAGTGGCTGCAGTGGCCAGGGCCGCAGCAAGCAGAGGCCAAGAGCCAGGAATTCCATCAGGGTCTCCCACACGGGTGGTGGGACTGCACTGGCCAGGCCGTCATCTGCAGCTTCCCCAGGTGTGTGAGCAGGAAGCAGGTTCAGAAGCTGAACTGCTGGACTCTCATGGGCACGTCTGAATGGGATGCCAGCCTCACCAACTGCAGCTCCACTCATTACATCAGAAACTCTGGCTCCCTCCAGTCGTTCTTGTCACCTGCCCCTCTGAGAGTCGGCAAACACCAAATCCACAAATCCTCCACTGAGTGGAGTCACTTTCGAGCAATGACTTCAGCCCTTAGACATGCAACCTTGGGCGGCTTGTCCAAACCTTTGTCCTGCCCTAAATCATACTCTGACTGTCCTTGTTTTCCACAGAAGAAAAATGACGCCACCAAGTGGCATCTTGTTCCTTCTCTCATTTCCCCATTGGTAACTTCCCCCAGCAGAGGAGAACTGATTCAAGTGTCCCACCCAGCAGGCTAGCCACTGGCCCTGATGCCAGCCTCTGCACTGCGTGTTCTAAATGCAAACCCCTCTAAACCACAAGTGGTGGCTTTTTCTTGGAAAAGCAGATCTACGGAAAGAAGGAAAGACACAGAAAGATCTTCCACCTGCTAATTAATTCCCCAAGTAGCCACAGTGGCCGGAGCTGAGCCACTCAAAAGCCAGGAGCTTCCTCCAGGTCTCCCAGATAGGTCCAGGGGCCCAAGAACTTGGGCCATCCTCTGCTGCCCTCCTAGGTCACGGGCACAGAGCTGCATAAGAAATGAGGTAACGATGACGTGAATTGGCACCAGTATGGGATGTTGGCACTCCAAAGTGGAGGATTAGGCCTGTTGGTCCATGGCACCACCCCCTGGACGATGCCCTGTGCCCTGTCCTCACTGGGCTCAGGCTCCTAGAGGACAAGGATGACCTCCCAGTGATGTCTCTCCCCCAGAGCAGAAGGAAAAAGACTGGGCATTGTGGTACCCTGGGTTCACCTGCCATGTGGGATGCCTGCAAGAATACTTAGATTGATTCTTGCCCTTGCTCCCAATCCAACATGCTGCCCAGGCACCAGGGAGGCACCAGGCGCAGGCTCAAGTACTCAGGTCCTGCCACCACGAGACACAGGGAGAGTCCCTGACTTTGGGTTTTGGCCCGGCCCCGCCCTGCCTGTGGGGGATGTGTGGGAGCCAGTTAGCTAATAGATCTCTCTATGTGTGTGCGTGCGCGCGCACAAACACTCGTGCCCTGGCCCCATCATCCTGCATTTCAAATAAGCAAATATATACATCTTCTTATTTTTAATATTGTTTACATAGTTGGGAGGGATGCACTCCCATGTGGACCTCCAGTGGGGGCGGGGTGTGTCAGGCTTGGAAGCAGGTATACAGGACACAAGTTTCTGTCCCTTCTCTATTTTTTTTTCTCCTGTGTCTACAAGGTAGGAGGGGACCACTAGGCCACCGCACTGGGCCCAAAGAAAATTTTTTAAAATACTTATTTATTTTTATTGCAAAGTCAGGTATATAGAGAAGAGGAGGAGAGACAGAGAGGAAGATCTGTCCGATGATTCACTCCCCAAGTGACCACAATGGCCAGTGCTGTGCCAATCTGAAGCCAGGAGCCAGGAACTTCCTCCAGGTCTCCCACGCAGGTGCAGGATCCCAAGGCGTTCCTTGGGCCATCCTCGACTGCTTTCCCAGGCCACAGGCAGGGAGCTGGATGGGAAGTGGGGCTGCCGGGATTAGAACCGACTTCCATATGGGATCCTGGTGCGTTCTGAAACCTCCACAAGGAACACGGACTCCTCTTGCTGGTCAGCGGTGACCAGTCACCACTCGCCATCAGCTCCTGTGCTGCGCTGCCCTGCACTCAGGCCCTGAGAGGTCGGCTCAGGACCCTTCCCTCGCTGGCCTGTGAGCCTGAGTCCCAGCTGTTTCCGGTCGGGAATGCCCTCGCACAGGGCCCTGATGCAATCATTACAGCAGCACTCTGGGGAGAGGGCGTTGAACCTTGCTGTGCAAGTCTGGGATGTAGGAGCCGGAGGAAGAGTCCAGGCGCGGCCTCACGTCCCTCCCTCGGCTCTGCATCGCTGACACTGGACGGACACATGTCAGATTGCACAGGGAACCACAGGCAGGAAACTCGGCTTAGGATGAAGGCCTGTTAGAGTCATGGCTCACGGCAGTGGCAGAAGCAACATCCGGAGTCAGGCCATCCTCTCGGGCAGCCTCCCCGGGGCAGCCTGGCCTACCCCATCTGGACAGAAAGTAGAGCAGCCAGGACTCGAACCGGTGCCCATATGGAATGTTGGTTGGCCTCAAGTACATGACTGCCTTTGTGCCTGGCAGGGTGCCCACCTGAAGTGGCTCAGGGAACCACACAGCAAGAAATCGGCAGGTGTGTTCAACCCCACGTGACAGAACTGAAAGCTGAGATTGAAAAAATGTCCAGGTGCCCAGTGTGGTCGACCAGCAGCTAAAGGCCTCGCCTTGCGCATGCCAGGATCCCATATGGCACTGGTTCTAATCCCAGCAGTCCCGCTTCCCATCCAGCTCTCTGCAGGTGGCCTGGGAAGGCAGTCAAGGACAGCCCAAAGCCCTGGGACCCTGCACTCATGTGAGAGACCTGGAAGAGGCTCCAGGCTCCTGGCTTCAGATCTGTTCAGTTGTGATCTGACTGTTGTGGCTATTTGGGGAATAAAGTAGAAGATGGAAGAGTTGTCTCTCCTTCTCTCTCTATAAACCTGCCTTTCAAATAAAAAATATAATACATCTTAAAAAAAAAAGCTAAGCCTCAGCACCAGGTACAGGCCCACATGGGGCATGGGACAGTCCAAGCAGCAAGCCTGGAATTACAGGGGGTCTGTGAGCCATCACCTGACTCTCCTTGGGACTCGACCACAGTTCCTGCTCAGGACAGTAGCCGGGGTATTCATTAAAGCTGTGACAGCATGCTACTATTATGCTGGGTGATCATGATCCTTGGGACCCGTGTGGGAAAAAGAAGCTCCTGGCTCCTGGCTTCAGATCAGCTCAGCTCCAGCCGTTGTGGCCACTTGGGTCTTCCGGGTCTCCCACACGGTTGCCAGGTCCCAAGGCCTTGGGCCGTGCTTGACTGCTTTCCCAGGCCGCAGGCAGGGAGCTGGAAGGGAAGTGGAGCTGCCGGGAATAGAACTGGTGCCCATATGGAACCCTGGCGTGTGCAAGGTAAGGACTTTAGCCTCCAGTTCACTGCACCAGGCCCCAAGACCTTTTTGTCTTTCCTCCTCTCTGTAAATCTGACTTTCCAATAATAATATTTTTTTAAAGATTAGCTTATTTATTGGAAATGCAAATATGCAAAAAGATACAGAAAGAGACAGAGATGTTTTACTTGCTGGTTTACTCCCCAAATGGCATCATGGCCAAGGCCAAGGCAAACACCCGCTTTCCCTTACCTGGGTACAAGTGTGGGAGACAACAATTGCTGGCCGTGGAAGAGGGAGGGGAAGGCCAAGGTCCCAAGCACAGGAGCCCACGGGGCACCGGCGGGGCGCAGGGCAGAGCCCCTAACTCTAGGCCAGCTTCATCTTTACCCTAAAGCAGAGCTTGGTTCTCCAGGAGCTCAAAGGGGTTCAGGCTCTGCCACCTTGCGCCCTCTGGTGGCCGCTCTGTTTAGGACTAGACGAGAACCAGGACCAGTGAGGCGAGGTGAAAAGCAGTGCTGGCAGCACCAGAGAGCCAGTGAAGGCTGGCACATGGAGGGGGTACCTGCTGCCACAGCTCACCCAGCATGAGCAGGGTTCCAAGGCAGTACCCCCCAGCTCTGTTCCCCTCCTGTCCCTGCACGGGGACGGCCTCTCTCCCAGGCCTGTTAGGTGCAGACAGTCTCAGCCACGAGTTCGAAAAATATAAAGTGCAAATACAGCGGGCTTTTATTGAAGGCCTACTGTGTGCTGGGCACGAGATCCACAAAGGCCCACCTGCTCCTTCCCTGGGAAGCAGCTACTGGCGAGCCCTGTGTGGCCAAGTTGGGGAGGGAGCCAAGGTGGAGGTAGAAGGAGCGAGGACTACCTCCCAGGGGCTGAGTCCCCAGGGATGGCCAGGGCTCCTGGATTCTGCCAACCTGGGGAGCCACCTGCTTCCTGTTCTCCAGGTCTCCAGAAACAGCCAGGCAAAATCCAGGAACCCCAAGTCCCCTGCCGTTGTGCTGTGTGACCTTGGAGAAATGAGATCTGTCTCTGAGTGGTTGCTCCTGATGCAAGAAGGGTCCCCAGGGCAGAGTGGCCAGGCCCAGGGGATCAGCCTGATGTCTCAGGGTTGAGGGGTCTCTGGCTCCCACGGGTGAGGCCGACTCCTGTAAGCGCCGCTGACCTGGCGAGAGAGGCAGGAGAGAGAGAGAGAGAGAACCAATGTTAGACAGAATCAGAAAGAGAGACAGAGAGATGCACAGGAGCTCAGCCTCACCTAGAGTTCATCCGGGGGGTGGGAGCGGAGGCTGTGCCCACTGCTGCCAGCCAGGCCTGGGCCAGGGCTCCGCAGGGTCTTCTGGGAGCCACTCCAGCTGATCAGGCGGCCACTGTCATCGTCCCATGGGGAGGAAGTCTCGGTGTCACTGAGCCATTCGTCGTCCCCTGCGTAGTGGGTGGGGGCGGCAAGCAGGGGCCGGGCTGAGAAAGCCTGCAGGTCTCGTGGCCAGAAGTGTGCCTTGTACTGCTCGCTGCAAGGAGGCACGGCAGCTCAGCCCTCGTCCAGGCCTCCCCGCGCCCCCCAGCAGCCCTGAGATATGAGGATGCCTTTGTCCCCCAGGATTCCAGAGGAAGACACGGAGGCTCCAGACAACGACCACCCCGTGCAGCTTGCATGCTGAGGCTGCTCCCTGAAGACCTGGATGCAGGCCTCGGCCTCCCCAACCTCCATGTTTCCCAGAGTAGGCCCTGTGTGAGCCTCACTTGGGGTGCTGGTCAAACATGATGGGCAGGAACTCGTCCACAGGCAGCATGCGGCGCAGGGGCTGCGAGGCCAGCAGCTTGCGGGCCCCGGCCAGGCTCAGGGCATACGCCAGGGTCCAGTACGAGTACCCGGCCACCACCAAGCCCGGTAACCCCTCCACGGCCAGCTCCTCCTCCGGGTTCACCTGCTTCCGGCCTAGGTAGCTGCAAAGTGTCACCAAGGGTTCCCAGGAGTCGCTGCAGGTCCTGGGGTGTCAGCGTCTCCCAACCCTTTCCTTCCCCCTCTCCAGGGCCAGGCTCCAGGTAGGGAGGCCTGGCCTCAGGTGCAGTCCCCTCTCTCCCTGACCCTGGGGGAACGGGCTGCCTACATCAGGTCCCACGCGAGCTCCTGTGCCTCCACCTCCTCCATCAGCCGCTCCAGCCTCCGCTTGAAGTTGCTCTCAAAGCGCACGTCATCCTCAAACACAACGACCCGGGCCAGGCCCCTTGCAGCCACCTGCGAGACCCCAGGAGGGGAGTCGGGGAGGACATGGCCTTCAGCTGGGAACCACTGGACTCTTACTGGTGGCAGCTGCATTGCAGGGGCTCAGCCTGGCTACTCATTGAAGCGGCTGCAAAGCCTGCTGGGCTCCCACTGCCTGGAGACTGAAATCCCCACCTGCTGTAGCATTTGAAACTCTCCCAATATAATCTGAAAAGCAGTCAGGTCCCTGGCTACATCCTCAGGGCACAGCTGAGGGGAAGAGGAACTTTCCACTCACCTCCAGGGACCTCCCTTCCAGGAGACATGTGATGGCCCTCTGCCCCGCCATGCACCACGCACCACCCACACGTGACAGGAATTGGGGCTGGAAGCCTCAGAACAGCCACCTCCCTCCCCTGGCACTAGCCTTGGCCCCCGCGTGCCCTCCGTCCAGTGCCTGGGCCCCAGGAGGATCGCCCCAGGCTCAAAGCAGATGGATGTGGGTACGTCCCAACAGCACGCAGCAGGTGCTCGGAGGAGACGGTGGTACCCAGGACAAGAAAGAACAACAGACAAGGCTCCTGGACCCTAGTCACCTCTTGTGGATGCATTCATTCACTCACACAGCTCACCCATTGCTGGGGCGCAGCTTCCGGGAGCCCCAGGCACCCCTGCACTCCCCGTGGGACATCTCACCTCCTCCCATATGGAGTAGTGGCTGAGGAAGCAGCCCACCTCGCCCTTGGTCAGCGTGCGGCCGGAGTAGGGGTCCTGGTAGCCGGGGAGCAGGTCCACGCCCAGGTGCCTCAGGACACTGCTGTTGAGCATCCTTGGGGACACAGCGCAGTGGGGTGAAGGCCCCTTTTAACGGGAGTGGCATGCTGGGGCCAGGTCTGTCGGCTTTGATTCTTATTTGAAAGCAGAGTGACATAGAAAGAGGTGGGGTGGAGGGGAGAATCGTACCATCACCCTCTGCTTGCCCAGGCGTATTAGCAGAGCTGGATGAAATCTGGAACAGCCAGGACTGGAACAAGTGCTTTGAAACGGGATGCCACTGTCGTAAGTAGAGGCTTAACCAGCTGCACAACACCGTCTCAGAATTGTCACCACTTTATGAAGCATCGTGGGGTGGAGCAGATTAGGGGAGCCCCGCACCACAGAAGCCCCCAGGATGAACATGGAGAACTCAGTAGAAAATTCTTGGGCAGAGGCCTGAATAAAGGGTGGTCACCCTATGGCCAAAGGACCCGGGGTTTGTATCAAACAGCAGCAAGTGCATGACCCAGGCCACCTTGGCGGCCTGCACTCATCCCCAAACCTTGGGGACCAAAGTCCAGACTGGGCACAAACATGGCTAAAGACACTGAATCCTCTGGTCCTCGCTTCCTCCATTCTCTACGGGGCCTCACGCAACCCTACAACTGGGCATTGTGGGACCAGGCTTAAGCACCACTCGGCCCACATCTCAGAACAGAGCACAGCTCCAGTCCCGGCTTCTCCGCTTCTAATCCAGTTTCCTGCTAATGTGCACATTGCATGGCAGCCGACTCAAGCAATCAGGCCCCTGCCACTCATGTGGGAGACCTGGCTCCTGGTTTTTCAGCCTGGCCCAGCCCTGGCTGTTACAGGCACTGGGGGGAGTGAAACAGCAATGCAAGATTCTCTGTCCATTGCTGCCACTCTGCCTTTTATGCAGATGAAAAAAAAAGACCGAGAACCGAGACCCTGTAGCCTTACCCTCCTCGTCCCTCTGTTGGCTGAAGGAGGCACCTTGTCCCCAGTGTGTGTCCCACAACTCCTTCAGCCTCACTTCCCTCACTCCTGGCAGCCCCAGGATGTGCCACGGGGGGAGCCTCACCGTCCATCTACAGCATCCACTACCCGGCTGGAGATCTCCATCTCCCAGAGCGAACTCAGCATGCGCTGCCGGCGGGCCGGCCTGCGGGCCAGGCTGATGACAAAGACCTAGAGAGGCAGCGGGGTGGGAGTGAGGGGAGGCATGCAGAGAGAGCCCAGCGGTCTCCCAGCCTCCAATCTCACAGGTGGGAAGAGATTACCTCATTGAACCCCATCTTACTGGGCCTCTTTGGGGGCCGAGAGACATGAGCTGAAGCCTGCATGGGGGGTCCATCCACTGCAAAGGAAAGGACCCCGTGATCTAGAGTCCCCGCTGGCTCCTGCAAAGGCAGCACCCACTCGGCCTCAGGTCAGGGGAGGGGGGCAGCCCCATTATTGCCTTATTGGCAATATACCCAGCAGGAGGGCCCTGGCAGATCAGAGTCCACCAGCCCCCACCTGCCTCCACTCTAGGCATGGAGAGACTGAGCCTTCCCCCCCAAAAAAGGAAAGAGACAGACTCAGTGCACATGCGTCGGGAAGGCGGGACCCCCCAGCAAAACCCCCAGCCTCACCCAGTGACTCCAAGAACAGGTGGATGAAGTTGACCTTCTCGTCCTCCAGCCCCTGGTGGGATTTCACAGCCACGTTCATGTACCCATAGCGGTGGTCATTGCACACATGGGCCGGGACCCCTGCCAGGAGGGAGACCCATGAGCACTGGACTGGGGGACGGGGGTGGGGGTGGCAGGGCTCTCAGAACCTGGCCAGCTGACCAGGAGTGAGGGTCCAGGGCCTAGCATTGCCAGTCACATGCAGGAGGTGAGGTAGACAGAGGTGCCCACATGATAACATTTTCTTTTTTAAAAGAGGATTTTTTAATTATTATTATTATTGGAAAGGCAGATCAGGTTTATAGAGAAAAAAGATCTTCCAGTCGCTGGTTTTCCCCACTTCTCAAGTGGCTGCAATGGCCACAGCTGAGCTGATCCTAAGCCAGGAGCCAGGAGCTTCTCCGGGTCTCCCACATGGGTGCAGGGTCCCAAGGCTTTGGGCCGTCCTCCACTGCTTTCCCAGGCCACAAGCAGGGAGCTGGATGGGAAGCTGGATGGGAACAGCCAACAGCTCTGGCCAATGCAGCCGCTTGGGGAATGAATCATCAGATGCAAGATCTTCCTCTCTGTGTATCCGACTTTCCAATAAAAATAAATCTTTAAAAGAAATAAAGAGGGCCCAACGTGATAGCATATGGTTAAAGTCCTCACCTTGCATGCCTGGGATTCCATATGGGCACCGGTTCTAATCCCGGCAGTCCTACTTCCCATCCAGCTCCCTGCTTGTGACCTGGGAAAGCAGTGGAGGACGGCCCAAAGCTTTGGGACCCTGCACCCGCGTGGGAGACCTGGAAGAGCCCCTGGCTCCTAGCTTTGGATTGGCTCAGCTCCAGCCATTGCGGTCACTTGGGGAGTGAATCGTCAGACAGAAGATCTTCCTCTCTGTTTCTCCTCTCTGTATATCCGCCTTTCAATAAAAATAAATAAATCTTTTAAAAAGAAAAAAGAAAGAAAAAAAGTGGAGCAGCCAGGACATGAACAGGTGCCCATTTGAGATCCTAGTGCTTGCAAGGTGAGGATTTAGCCACTAAGCCACTGCACTGCATCCCCCTTCCCCTCCTTTTTAATGCAGAGTGGAGGGGCTGGCACCATAGCATGGTGAGTTCAGCCACTGTCTGCAACGCCAGCATCTTATAGGAGCACCAATTCATATCCCAGCCGCTCCACTTTCAACCCAACTCCCCGCTGACATGTCTGGAAAGCAGTGGAGGACGACCCAAGTGCTTGGACCCGGGCACCCACATGGGAGACCCAGGTGAGGCCCCTGGCTGTGGCTTTGGTCTGGCCCAGCCCCAGCTGTTTCAGTCCTTTGGAGAGTGGACGAACAGAGGAAAGATCTCTCTCTCTGTGTGCACCTCTCCTCCTTTCTCTGCAACTCTGCCTTTCAGATTCAATCAAACAGAATCTTTTACAAAAGGAGTGTGCCTGTGCGGGGGCTCACCCGCGGCCTGACAGGCGTAGGCGAAGACGATGATGTCATCGAAGGGCCACGTGTAGTTGGGATGCGGTGGGTAGAAGGCCAGCTGGGCTGTCCCTTCGGCCCGCAGGGACAGCAGGAAGGTGGAGTGCACCATGGGGACCCGGAAGCAGCCGCGGCGCTGGCGGTTCTTGGTGGGGAAGTACTCAGCTGTGCGGCGATAGTAGCCCTGGAGTGGTTTGGACGCCCAGGCCGTCAGGGCTCCCCTTGGAGCCCTGGGCCGTCTGTCCCACTGCCCACGGCCGGCCGTACCTGCGGGGTGATCCCACACCAGAAGTTGGAATAGTAGGTCTGAGAGTCCAGCATGGGGGCGGCCAGCGGCAGGTCGCGCTCCACCAGCAGCCGCAGCGTCCGCTCGTTGGTCAGGATGTTGTCTGTGTCTGCAAACTTTGGGGAGCCAGATGACGGATGTCACAGGCCCCGACCCTGGTGGACTGTAGCCCCTCACCAACCCAAGCCCTAGGAACTTCGCTGAGACCCAGCCTGTGGCAGAAGTCTGTATTCAACCACCCTGACAGATCCATTTAGGTATCAAGGATCTACTGGGGGTTAGGTCTAGGGAGGCTGATTTGAGACTCTAGTCTGAAATCTGGCTTAGGGATCCAGGATGGGTTTAAATTCGAGGCTCTCATTTAGGAATCTAGGCTCAGTCTATACCTACCAATCTGCCCTGAGGATTCAGGCTCCATACTGAGCCAGAGTGCAGACGAAAGGACCAGCAAGATCGTCACAAGGGGGCTGGGAGCTAAGAGATACTGCCCCAGGCCCCTGGCCGGCTTCCTTACCAGGATGTAGTCGGCCCCCCAGGTCCTGGCAAAAGTCAGAGCTTCCTGCTTCAACTCCATCAGAAACTGGTGCCTCTCCCGGGTCCAGTGTTTGGGGCCCTCTTCATCCGGGTAGGGTCTGCGGGGACCGAGCGAGGTAAGGGTGTCAAGGGGCCCGAGCCCCAGCTGGTGGCACCCCCTTCTCCCTCCCCCAGAGCTCCACCTGGGCTCCCCCTCGGGCCTCCAGACCACAGCCGCGTAGTCGTCCCCGACAGCCGCCAGCCATTCCTGCAGCATCTCTGTGGTGTTGTCCACATTGTGGTCTGTGGCGCACCTGGGGATGCAGAAGGGTGAAGGTGAGGGGACCTCTCCTGGGGGGCGGGGTGGGGGCAGCCAGGAAGGGCAGGGCAGTCAGGGCCCAGTCACGGCTCTGTGTCCTGCTGTGTGACTGTAGGCCAGTTCTGGTCCTCTCTGGGCTTTCCTTCCAACTACCTTGTCCTGCCTGTGCCCTGGACCCTGGGAAGAGAAGAGAGGGCACTTGGAATGGCAGAAACCATCTGCACCTGTCCCCAGCTACCTTCCCTCCTGGCTGTGTAATCGGGGACCAGCCCCTCTCCCTCTCTGAACCAGGCCTGGACAACAGCAACAAGGACAGCAGCTTTCCTGTGCCCACAAAGCACAAGAAAGACCAGACCACACTCTGGGGGTCCCTGAGAAGTGCTGATGGACCCCCACTCCATTGCCTTGGAGCCCAGCCTCCCCTTCCTGGGGTGGGTGCGCCTCATTCAGAGGTGGAGGGCTTCACTGGGAGTCGTGGTTTTAGGCAGTGCTGCCCCTTTAAGCCAATCCCCTGAGGACTGAAGACAATTACGTGTCCTGATGTCTAATCGGGGTGGGAACTGCAGGGCTCCCAAGCTGTGGTCATTGTGGGCGGCCGGCCGTGCTCCACCCCCAGCCCCAGAGCTGTGGCAAGTGGGGGGTGGGGGTGCCCCATCTCGCCCAGGTTCTTCCCAGCCTCAGCTGGGAGGGGTGCCCTCTGCTCTGGCTCTTACTGTGGGGAGGGCTGTGGCCTCTGATCTCTGAACCCCAGTGGAGACTGACAGGAAGCTCCAAGGAGGGGGCAGTTTCCCTGGGCCGCCAGCAGCTGCCAACACACACCCCAGCCCCCTCTTCCCAGGGCACCTCCAGGCTGGCCAGCGCTGGCCACAACCCAGCCCAGGCCACAGCTGTCCCATGGGAGCTGAATCTGGGGAACCAAGCCTGGGCCCAAGGGACACCCAGAGAAGACCTGGAGAGGTGGAATAGAGGGCTAGGGAGAGAGGGTGGGGCCCCCCATCCCCCTAGGCTCTCAAAGGTCCATGTTTGCTGGCTAGAGGGGCTGGGGACACAGTCTGGAGCCTGTGGCTGTTGGAGGGCCTGCTGGGTGAAAACAGGGCCTTGTCTGGGGTGGCTCGCCTGGCCAGGGAGTGGTCAGGCAGTGCTGACCTCAAGGCTGGGAGCTGAGTGGCCGTGAGAAGAGGGAAGCAAGGGGGCATCCCGGGTGTCTCTCACCAGAGGGCCAGCCTGGCCCGGGGATAGTCCAACCGCTCCAGCGCGCCCAGGTAGTGGGGCAGGGAGTGCTCGGCATTGCGGGCCAGGATGGCGAGGACCACAGTGGGCAGCGGCAGCGGCTCCCGGGGACCAGCTGCCCCGAGCGGCGGCCCCAGCAGCAGCAGCCGGAGCAGCAGCAGCCCGAGCAGCGGGACGGCGCGCATGGCGGGCGCTCCTCGGCGGCGGCGGCCCCCGGGGCTCCCGGCCCAGCCGAGCCGGGGGAGAGGGCGGGCCAGCCAGGCCGGGTCGGGGCGGAGCCCAGGCGGGGCCGAGGCAGCCCCCGGTGCCGGGGAGCGGGCACCCCACCAAGAGAGCGCTCCCACTCCTGCCTCCAGGGCGTGGATTACCGAGTCCCTCTCTCCTCCGCCCCGGGGACCCGAGAAAGGCCGGGGTCCCGAGCGCTGCAACAGACGCGACCCAGGGTGCAGCCCTCCACCCACAGGAGGCACCCCGAGTGGGGGAAGCAATGGGGAGCCCAGGAGGAGGGGGCAGGTCTGGGGTGACGACATCGGAGCCTGCCCGGGTCTCCTTGATTCCTGAGATCCCGACTCTCCCGAACCCACGTGTGGGGTTCGAACCTCAGGCACAGACCCCAATCCGCGGCAGCCTTTTCGGGGTTCCCCGGCCCCCAGGAGGCTCGTTCTCCAGACTCCTGGGTGCCCTCTGGCGGCAACTTCGCAGAAGAGCGAGGCGACGTAGGGGGCGGAGACGGGGTTCCCTGCGTTGGGGGCGGCGTCCCCCTGTGCTGCTGCATCTGCTGCCCTCCCAACCCTGCGCGTTACCTTACCATCTTTGCTCACCTGCACCAGCCTTGTTCCGGCCTTTGAGAAAGCACAGCCCACATTTAGCCTGAGTGCAGAACTAGGGAGATGAGGCCTGTGCCTACACCCCCACGGAGCGGGAAGGGAAGGGACTTACCTTATGGCTGCCAGGAACTGTGCGGGCGGCCTTGAACCCCGAGGCTCTGGTCAGCTATGGCAGTCAGCCCGTGGCCCTGAAAGTGAGAGGAGCTCAGATCCCCCAGTGGAGGTTGTTAGTTATTTAAAAGAATGGAAGAGTTCTAGTTCTAGGTCATAGGATATTAAGAGACTTTACGCGCAGCTAATTCTCGCAACCTGGTTCTTTACCGTGAGCTGAAAATACCAGAGTTTATTCCAGCGGGGCAGGAACAGGGTAAGGGGAAAGGGGGAGGAGGGGGAAAGGGGAGAGCAAGGAAGGAGGGAAGGAGAGAGGGAGAGAGGGAGAGAGGAAGAGAGAGAGAGAGAGAACCGAGTGGGGCAGGAACAGGGAAGGGGAGGGAAGGGAGGAAAGAAGGAGAGAGAGAGGAAGAGCAGGGGAGAGGAACCAAAGAGAGAGAGCAAGAGAGAGCGAGCGAGAGAGAGCAAGAGAGAGAGAGAGCGAGCGAGAGAGAGAGAGAGAGCAAGAAAGAACAAGAGAGCAAGAGAGCAAGAGAGAGCGAACCGCACCTGGGGGCCTTTTTTGTCTGCCAGGGGTGGGGGGCGGGGATTGGGAGGGATTGAGGTCAAGGCCCCAGGGGATTGGTGCCTGCAGGTGAATGCCTGGGGATGATTGGTGAGTGGGCGGGTTTGGGGAAGGGGCTGGGAGATTGGGGGTGGGATTCTCAGGTGGAATGCCAGGTTACATCTGATTGGTGGATGGCTGGACTGGTACGAATTCTGTGAGCTGTGAGGAAGAAGGAATGACGCAGGGTCCAGGGTGGGATATTGGAATAAGTCCTTACAGAGGTATCTTGGGGAGCTAGGAGGCCCCTTCTGGGCAAAAGGGCATGCGTGCCCCAGTACAAGGACCCAGACCTGCCAAGCAGTGCCCCCTGACCACACCCACCCCAGCGTGGTCCCTCAGCCTCCTTCCTGACGCCCCGATGTTAGAAGACAGGTGGGGCGGTGAACACCCTCCCAGATGGAATTTGGGGCCCTGACCAAGAAGTTTAGGGGAACGGCTTCTCCCATTGTGCCCAAGGAGCTCTCTGCTATAATCCCGTGGTGACCAGGCTCTTGCTAGACGCCAAGACTGCTGTTGGGAGCCTCCATCATGGACTTGGGGTTCCAGAGCTGGCAGCCATAAATTCCCACTTATAAGTTTTCGGCCTAAGGTGAACTAAGACCCGGGCTTCCAGATGCTTCCCTGGCCTGGAGTCCCACCCTGCCCTTCCCTCCATCATCCCTTCTCCCTCTCCCACCTCCAAAGCACCCCTGCTCCCCTCGCCCTAGTGCCTTGTCCCAGGGTTTTCACATCACCTCTGCCTGCAAGCGCCTTACTGCACTTGGTTCTGGGGCAAGATGAGGCTGCTAGGCAACCAGGACTGCTCCCCTCAGCTCAGCTCACCCCTGGCCCCTGTGCCCCTGCTTCCTCTCCTCAATGACACCCAAATGCTCCCACAAGCTTCCCCTCTCTCCCAGGCCAAGATCTCCTGGGGACAGTAGAAGCCATCTCCTACCACAACAGGCTCCCTCCTCACCCAGCCCTCGCCCCAGTCATCCCCTAACTCTCTCCACCCAGGCTCCCCGCACCTCTAGCCAGCACTCATCCTTCCAAAGAAGTGTCCCCTGAGATGTGCCCCACACCAGACTCCCCAACTGCCCCCACCTCCTCTTCGTCCCTCCTCTCACAGAGCCCAGCCTCCCTGTGACCCCCCACCCCCTGACCGCATGGCTCCCTCTCCCTGTTTCCGGAAAACCAATGCACATCACACCTGCTTATCCAAGTCAGAACCCCAAAGCTTCCCTAACCAAGCCTGTGATCCCCCTCCTGGGGAGGGAATGGCCCCTCGGCCCGCCTGGCCCTCAAGCTGGAGACCCCTGTGTTCTGGAAGACAAGCGCCTCTCTCCATCACCAACTCCCTCGCCTCCTCCTGGACCCCTCATAGCCTAGTCCATCCCTCCCGGGGACCCACTTCCTGCCAGCTCTCATTCCGCAGTCTATCCTCAGATGCCCAACCCAACACTCCTGGCCCCGGCCTGCTGCAAAGGGCATCCATCGAGGCCCTGCGTGACCTGCCAGCTGCTTCTCGGACTCCTTTGATCCCCACCCCACCCCCATTTTCTGCTCCAGCCAAATTGGACAATTCACTATTGTCAAGGGACGGTGTTGTGGTATAGTGAATTAAGAGGTTACCTTGGACATCAGCATCCCATATGGGCCCTTGTTCAAGACACAGCTCTTCTACTTCTATTCCAGCTCCCTGCTAATGTGCCTGGGAAAGCAGTGGGTGATGACCCAAGGCCTTGGGTCCCTGTCACCCACGTAGGAGACCCTAGATGGAACTCCCGGCTCAGGCCTGGCTTTGGTCATCACAGTCATTTGAGGAATCAACCAGTGGATAGATCAATAACCCCTCTTTCACTCGCTCTCTGTGACTGTGCCCCTTTCAAATAAGAAAATTTTTTTTTTTAATATTTATTTGTAGTTAGCAGGGAATTAGATTGGAAGCCAAGAAGCTGACCAGAACTACTGTGGGATAGCAGCAGTGAGGAGCCAGCCTACCTCACTGTGACATAATGCTGGCCTCAAACTGATCCAAAGCAGGAACCAGGAGCTTCTTCAGGATCTCTCATGATGGGAAGTGGGGCTGCCGGGATTAGAACTGATGCCCATATGGGATCCCGGGAGTACAAGGCGAGGACTTTAGCCTCTAGGCTACTGCGCCAGGCCCAAAAGTAAATAAATAAATATAAATAAATAAATAAATAAATAAAAACTTTTAAAAATCAAAAAGGAGTACATATGGGATCCTGGTGACCATATGGGATTCCAGCGCATTCAAGGCGAGTACTTCAACTGCTATGCTATCGCGCTGAGCCCTAGGTACCACTTCTAATACTGGTTACTCCACTTGCCATCCAGCTCCCTGCTGTGGCCTGAGAAAGCAGCAGAGGATGGCCCAGGTCCTTGTGACCCTGCACCCATGTGAGACACCTAGAAGAAGTTCCTGGCTCCTGGCTTCAGCCTGTCCCAGATCTGGCTGTTGAGCTATTTGGGGAGTGAACCAACACATGGAAGATCTGTCTCTCCGTCTCTGTAAATCTGCCTTTCCAATAAAAATTAATTTATTTTTTTTTTACTTGAAAGTGTGAGACTCACAGAGGAAGCGAGAGATCTTCCAAGGTCTCCCAACTGGGTGCAGGAGCCCAGCCATCCTTGACTGCTTTCCCAGGCCATTAGTAAGGAAGTGGATTGGATATGCAGCAGCTGCGACACCAACCTCTAATCAGCTCCCATATGGGATTCCGGCGCCACAGGCGAAGGGTTAGCCTGTCTCCACCCCTCCCGTCCAATGGATATGTTTTTAAAAACGGTTGTGGGGGCCCATTTTGTTGGTTGGGGCCCAGAGCAGAGGAAGGCACCATTCAGCTAGTGCAGTTCCGATCAGAGCCAGGTGGTGGCGACAGCAACCTAGGCTTCCCTCCGGCTGCCGGGGTTAGCGACCCTGCGAGCACCGGCCCCCTCCCCAGCGCCTGCTCCCCGCAGGAAGCCTGGCTTCAAGTCCGGTCACCCACTGGCAAGGGCTTTGCAGCGCGGCCTTCGTTAGTTAGAGATGGGGGCACTGGGGCTGACATACTCTCTGAGCTCTGCCATGCCAGGGAGGCTAGGGAAGTGGTCCAGGAGGGACCTGGGGAGAGCAACTTGGATGGGCAGCTCCGATTTCGTGAGCCCCCTGCCCACCTTGCCCAGCCTCATTCATGGTCCCAGGGGCTGTTTCCCGGCCAAGGCAAGGAGCGGCGTCGAGGTGGCCCTAGCTCCGGACAGAAGCCCCAGGGTGGTGGTCCTAACAGCCTGACAGCCAAGCAGGCGAGCCACGGGGATGCGAAGCAAAGAGCGTACAGGAATGGAGCTCTTACCAGCTGCTGGCCTCACAGCTCCCGAGTTGGGGGCTCTCTCTGAGCCCCAGTCCAGCTCTATGGCCAGAGGAGCCCGCAGTCCTGGCCAGAGGCTGGATCCACACCCCTGCTCCGGGTTCAGGTACAGCGGGTAGCGGGGAGGGCAGCAGCTCAGCTGGGGTGCCCTCCAGGCCTCCATGGCCTCCTCCCTTGGGACTGACAGGAGGCTCCCATAGGCCTCCCTGCCCCTCATTTTCCTACTGGATGGTGAGACCCTGAACCACAACCGGAGGCACCTCTGACCAGTCCGCTTGGACCAAGAAACCTGTCCCCTGACCCTCCCACTCCCATGGTCTTGCATCTCCAGGCGTCCAGCGAGCATCCATGCACAGAGTCCTGAAGACCACCCTCTCCCTCCTGGCCGGGCCATCTTTGCCCAGGACCCCATCTGCAGTGGCGCTGTGCTCCTCAGATGGACGCTCTGCCTGTGGCCTCAGGGGGTTGGGCCCTGGCCAGCTGTTTTCCCCAGGCAGCCAGCTGTTTTGCCCATCAGGAAGCAATCCTGGCTCCTCTACTGAAATTGTGGCTGCAGCGTGGCAGCCCTGTTGGGCCGGGGCCTGGGGCTATTAACTCCTCTGGGCCCAGTTGGGCCAGCCCGGATCCCTCACCCTATACCTCCTCTTTGCTGGCAACTTCTCACTCAGGGACCCTGCTGCTCCTTGGGTGTGCAGGCTGGGTGGGTGACCACCGGGCTAAACATTACGACACTCCAGCTCCTTAGCCAGTCCTGAGTGACCCCTTGCTCCCAATAGCCCCCCAGGAAGGAGGGGATCTGTTTATTTTACTGGAGAGGAAAGTGGCAGGGGGCCTCAAGGCATGTGGAGCCTGGAGCCCACACCCCTTGCTCAAGCTCACAGATTTGGCCTTTGAAATCAGATCTACCCATCTGTTTGGGTGTCAGCCTCCCTGTTTGATTATGCCTTGGTGTTGCTATAGAAGTTTCCCTGAATGCACTGCCCAGGCTTGCCTTGCCGTGGCCTGGGCCTCTACAGGCACATCTGTGAAATGGGGACTCCGACAAATGGAGCTGACACCAGCAGCGGCAAGTAGCTCCTTGGATGCAGAGCCTGCTGCCAGGCTGGGCTCTGCTACCGTGAAGTGCCTCCCCGTATTTACTGGGCTGCTCCTCCTGGTGTCTGTGGTTGATCCTGGGCTAGAGTCCCAGCCTCACTGCCGTCTGCTGGCTGGTTTTCCCTCCAAGTAGCTGTCTCCCAGGCCACCATAGCAGACAAGAAGCCTTGACCGTGTGCTTAGAAATGATGGGGACGTGCAGGTGTAATGGCTGGCCCAGAACTCAGTCTGGGGGTGGAGAGAAGCGCTTGTCCCTGTGAATACTGACCTCTGGAAGGCTGCGAGAGGCCCGTCCAGCCCTGGGCATGCCACACCCAGCGCAAAGCTGACACACTACAGAGCTGCTGTTCCATGAATGGATCCTGGCCCCGGGAGTCCCCATGCAGGACACACAAGCTGGGGGCCAGGGCCAGGGTGTGTCCCAGGTCCCACAGCTGCTGGCGGGGGCAGCCTCAGCCCTCACTGGGACTCTCCCAAAGCCCCCCTGCTTAGACTGCTGCCCCTTCTCCACAGCTTATTTTCCTGACCTGGTGCAGGGCGGTTGGGGGCGGGGGGCAGGGGGAGGTGACGAAGTGATCCAGGGTTAGGAGAACCCAGAGGCTGCCCCGGCTGCAGTTGGGTGGGATCCCAGGGTCTGGGGACGACCCCCGAGGATGCAATGACCCGTGCTCTCTTCCTTTGTCCCTGCACCCCCCTGCCCACCATGGGTCAGTTCCCTGGTCCCAGCCTAGACATCTGGAACCAGGGCAGACAAAGGGCTGCGGGGAGGGACAATACCCTTCTGTCCATTTTCATATGCCGTCCCCGGCCTGGCCAGGGGCTGGGGGCCGGAGCCCCGGCGAGGCGGTGCCAGGCCCCCCGCGGGCAGCGGACAATGTTGGCAGTGATGGAGAGGAGGCGTTTCAAAGCGTTTTGTTCCCACTGACCCCCTCCCTGCCACATCTCGCCTCAGCCCCACCCTCCCCCCAAGACAGACAGACACACACACACACACACACATACAACGCCACCTCCCCAGCCACCCAGGCCTCTGCTCTGGGCCAGCTTGGGGTTGGGGACTGGCCACATTCTTGACCTCAGGGGAAAAGTTTAGACTCTGTGCCCCCGGCAACAATGACAGTGTCACTGGGCTGATTTAGGAGCAGCACTTACCATCACAAAGCGACAGACAAAGACACCAGGGCTGCAAGCTTGCTGGCCTTGCCTCGGTGGTCGGGGCTCCCTCCAACCGGCTGGCTGTGCTGGGCCCCACCTGGGGACGCTGGCCATGGCCGCCCTCCCCAGGACTGGATTCACCTGGGAATCAATCACAAGGAAACAGTCACTTCCTGCTCCCCTACCAGTTTTGTTCTGTGACCCTGAGCAAGTCCTTTGCCTAACCCTTAAAACGCAGGAAGCATTGGTGCGGTCAGGTGCCAGGGAGTATTTAGCACTTCATCCTGGGTACTTCCTGGGTGCCTGCTGGGGGCACTGGCTTGCTTAGCCCTTTCTAGCCTTCCTCTCCTTCCAGCACGGAAACTTCTTCAGTGATGGTGGCACGCCACTAACCCTGCTCCAGGGCTCATCAGTAGGCTCAGAGAAGTGGGGTCACTGGTCCAGGGCTACACAGCCCGCAGGTTGGGAAGCCAAGACCCTGGTACTACCCGATGGAAAAAAGAAACAGGGGGGCAAGGAGGCAGCTGGACCCTGGTGAGCCCCCAAGCCAGAAGGCTATGAATAAATGAATGTCTGATTACTCCCAGGGGGAATTCCACTCTTGGAGCAGGTGCCTTAAAAAAAAAAAAAAAAAAAAAAAGATTGATTCTTGTCTGTCTGTGAGCAGGGGTGGGCCTGGGGACACAGCCAGAGGCTGGGGTGGGACACAATGACCTCCAGCCCTGGCCTCTTAGAACTGGGCTCCATGGGGCCAGGCCGTCAGCCTTGGCTTTTCCTGACAACATGTCTGTCCGTGGATGTGTCACTGCAGTTCGGTGTGCTTCAGGTTTTCTATGAAATACTGACCGTGCAGGGAGGTCCACAGGAGCCCCCTCACTCCAGCTCGCAGCCTGGCTCAGGCTCTTCTGCCAGGTCTCCCCCTGGAAGGTTAAGGGGGGAGGGTGCCATGAGTGCAGGACACCTTCAAGTGCAAAGGCAAAGGGGTCCCTGATGTTTGGGAGCCCTCACTGTGGTCATCCAGACCTGTCCCTGGGGTTGGGACCACATGGCAGCAGCCTGCACCTGCTTGCCTGGAGCCTGGGATGGGAGAGAGGAAGGGAGGAGGCTGGAGGCCCCAGACCTAAGCCTGCTGGCCCTCCTGCACAGTGCCCTGCCTCTAAAACCCATGGGCACAAAACTGTGCACAAAGAGGTTTCAAAAAGTTTAGGGCAACTGGAACTAATTAAAAGGAAATGTCATGTATATATATATATATATCTATCTGGCTGTTTCAGTCACTTGGGGTGTGAACCTGTGGATAAAGATGATTCTCCTCTGTAAGCCTGCCTTCCAAATACAAATAAACACATCTTTTGTTTGTTTGTTTGTTTCTTTAAGGCAGATAGATATACAGAGAGGAGGAGAGACAGAGAGGAAGATCTTCCATCCTATGGTTCACCCACAAGCGGCCGCAATGGGCTGGAGCTGAGCCAATCCAAAGCCAGGAGCCAAGCCAAAGCCAGCTTCTTCCGGGTCTCCCACATGGGTGCAGGGTGCCAAGGCTTTGGACCATCCTTGACTGCTTTTCCAGGCCACAGGCAGGGAGCTGGATGGGAAGTGGGGCTGCCAGGATTAGAACCAGCGACCATATGGGATCCCCGCACGTTGAAGGCTAGGACTTCAGCCACTATGCTATTGTGCCGGGCCCAAATAAACACACCTTAAAAAAAAGAAAAGAAATAATGAGAGTTACACAGAAAGGGACAAGAGAAAGAGAGAGGAGAGAGAGAGATCTCCCATCCTCAGGTCATCCCCCAGGGGGCCACACCAGCCATGGCTGGGCCAAAGCTAGGAGGGTGGAACTCCAGCTGGGTTTCTCACATGGGTAGCAGGAGACCCAAGTACTTGGGCCATCTTCTGTCCCAGGTGCACTGGCAGATACGGCACTGAAAGTGGAGCAGCTGGGTCTTGAACTGGTACCAGTCCCACAGGCAACAGCTTCGTTTGCTATGCTACAATACTGCCTCATCCTTGACTTTTTTTTTTTTTTAAGGCAGAATCACCAAAAGAAAAGATGGAGACAGAGAGCTTCCATCTGTTGACGTGACTGCCTGAATGTTTGCAACAGCCAGGAGTGGGCTGGCCAGGCTGAAGTCAGGGGACCAGAACTCCATCTGGGTGCCAAGTTCTTGGCCAGCATCTGCTGGCCCCCAGGGACATTAGCAGTGACTTGATTCCAAGTTCTCGGCCTCAGATGGGACAGAGGTATTTCACGCATGGTCCAGCCCATCCAGGAACTGTTGAAGAGTCAGTCGCCCCTGCATGCATCAGCTTCAAGATTTATTTTTACAAGATGTTTGTAATTCTGCCTTTCAAATAAATTAATGAAAGAATTTCTTTATAGCAAAATAAGTTTGTTTTGATTCTCCCACAACATCTCTGAAGTGCTGCAGGATGTGGCCGAATGTGGCACCCACAGCACCCACGGCCCTGCCTGTGGCTGGTCTGTTGTGTCACGCAGGGTACATGGCTGCCCCTCTCTGAGCTCATCTTGAGGTTCTTCTGGAACCCAAAGCATTCAACCTAATCTAAGAGTGGGTTAGGATCCAGGGCTCCTCCAGCCCTGGACCCCTTGCCCTTCATGGCCTCCCGTCCTCTTCATTCTCCTCCTCCAGTTATCAAGCCACGGCCATGGCCACCAGCGTCACAGGCAGAGGGCGAGGAGGTCCCTGGGGGTACTGACTCAGGAGCCAATAGGGACCCTGGGGTGGCAGTGGGGCCAATAAGGACAGCCTTCCCATACCCCAACCCCACTACCTGGCTGCTGAGCCAGGGGGACACTCACCAGGGTGCAGCATCTTGGGGTCCCCCTGCCCCGAGCCTGGAAGGTAGAACGCACTGCTGGGAAGGGATCTCGGGCCGGCCAGCTCACAGTGGTGCCTCCCGCCCCAGCTCCTGCCGCTCCCAGCTTGGTAGGGCCGACTCCCTCCTGGGCACAGATTTTCCTGGCACCAGCCAAGTAGGAAGGGAACAGGCTGGGGGATGGAAGGGGGGCTAAGAATGATTTGAGCAAAGGGGCCTCTTAGAAGACTTCCCCTCCTCCACTCCTACCCCTAACTCCACCTTGGGATGCTGGGGGGCCAGATATCCAGAAAGTTAGAGACCCTTAGGGTGGGAAACTGCTGATGCCGAGGCCCTTGCCTGCCTGCCCCTGCCTTCCCCACCCTCCCCCATGCCCTGCCAAGCCTTTCCCTGCCCCCACCACACTGCCCAGGCCAGGCCTGAGGTGTTTGCTTTCCTTGCCTTCACACTGACCACATTCACAGAGCAGCCGTCCCCACCCGCCCCTGTGCACCAACCAGCCAGCCAGGGGCACCAGGGGGCCAGTCACTGCCTCCAAGCTGCCTCCAGCTCCACTGTGGGAAATGGGCAGCCAGGAGAGTGGCTTGGCTTTGTGGGAGAGGAGAAGTGAGGAGAAGAGAGGAGAGGAGAGGAGAGGAGAGGAGAGGAGAGGAGAGGAGAGGAGAGGAGAGGAGAGGAGAGGAGAGACGAGGCGAGGGGAGGAACATGGGGGCCAGGTGGAGAACACAGGGCTCCCCCAGTCAGGGATGGGAAGTGGGTGTCGGAGGGGTCGGAGCCTGACTTAGGAGGCTGACCAAGGGCTTGTGGTGGACACCTGTACCCCGCCACCTGACCACTGGCCTCCTGTGTATCTCAGTTGGGGGCCAGGATCAGGTTGTGATATGGTCTGGGTCCCCCAACCTGGGGTGCGGGCAGGCAGGAGAAAGGGGAAGTTTCCCCAAGTCGGAAGGCCCCAGGGGAGCGTCTCCCGGGTCCTGCTCCCCTGGCCTTCTCTGACTGCCACCTTGGTACATAAAGGGGTAGAAAGGTCAGCTGAGGGCTTTCAGGCCCGTGGGAAAACCTCTGTCCATTTCCCTAATCCATATTTATTGGTGTGAGACCCTAGGCGGCGAGGAAGCCCCCGCCCCCGGCCCGCCTGCCAGCCTGCCGCCCCAGCCAGGACAGGTTAGCTCTAACAGCCTCCAGGTCACCCAAATCCTACCCTTTGTCTCCAGGCCAGCTCCAGAGTCCTCCCCCTTCCCTCCTCCCCTTCCCTCCCCATTACCCCCCCAAGTCCCCCTTCGGGTTGCCAAGCAACTGTGGAAGGGTAGCTGAGATATTTTCTTTATTGCAAGCAGAAGCGAGACCCAGGCAGGAGAGCAACGCAAGTGGGGGGCTGGGGCAGACAGCATCCTGAGCTCTTGGGGGGACCTGCTCTGGCCACAGGACTGGGGAGACAGACCCAGAGCACAAGTGAGGATGGAAGATGTGGCAGTGGCTGCAATGGCAACAGGGTGGAGAGAAGTGTCACCAACAGGCCTGGCCCAGGTCTCCCACCTCACCCACCAGCTGTGTCTTCTGGGCCCAAGTTTGCATGCAGATAAAGCAGGAATAGCAACTTGTATCACTCCCTGAAGCCTTGTAGAAATCTGAGATGTCTAGTTATTCTGCCATTTCTTTGGTTAGATCCAGGCCTCCGGTCAGATGCCTCCTACCTCCCTCACAGGCAGGTCACCGAGGTGCTAGTCATTATATTTAGTAACAGTTTGACTGAGATGTAATTCACACAACATCCAACTTATTCCCTGAAAGTATACAACTCAACTTATTATTATTATTTTTTTTTAAAGAATTATTGGCCCAGTGGCGTGGCCTAGTGGCTAAAGTCCTCGCCTTGAACGCGCCCCTGGGATCCCATATGGGTGCCGGTTCTAATCCCGGTAGCTCCACTTCCCATCCAGCTCCCTGCTTGTGGCCTGGGAAAGCAGTCAAGGACGGCCCAAAGCTTTGGGACCTTGCACCCATGTGGGAGACCTGGAAAGAAGTTCCTGGATCCTGGCTTCAGATCGGCATAGCATCGACTGTTGCGCTCACTTGGGGAGTGAATCACCGGGCGGAAGATCTTCCTCTCTGTATCTCCTCCTCTCTGTATATCTGCCTTTCCAATAAAAATAAACAAATAAATAAGAAAGGATTATTTATTTTTATTGCAAAGTCAGACATACAGAGAGGAAGATCTTCTGTCTGATGATTCACTCCCAAGTGACTGTAACGGCCGGTGCTGTGCTGATCTGGAGCCAGGAGCCAGGAACTTCCTCCAGGTCTCCCATGTGGGTGCAGGATCCCAAGGCTTCGGGCCATCCTCGACTGCTTTCCCAGGCCACAAGCAGGGAGCTGGATGGTAAGTGGAGCTGCCGGGATTAGAACCGGCACCCATATGGGATCCTGGCGCGTTCAAGGCGAGGACTTCAGCCACTAGGCCACTGTGCTGAGCCCACAACTCAACATTTTTAAAGATTTATATTTTATTTGAATGGAGAGTTAGAGAAAGAGAGAACTCTTCCATCTGCTGGTTCATCCCCCAAAATGCTGCAACAGCCAGGCTGGGCCAGGTTGAAACCAGGAGCCAGGAGCTTCTTTCAGGTCTTCTGGGTCTCATGTGGATGTTCCATCCTCTGCTGCTTTCCCAGGAGCAGAGCCGGGACACTGCCGGCAGTGGCGGAGTCTGCTATGTACTGGCCCTCAATGGTTTTAGTAGGCTCAGAGCTGTGCGATCCCCATCGCAAACAATTTTACATTTTCATCGCTCTGCAAAGAAACGCTGCAGAGCACCTGGTGTGGGGTAGCAAGTTAAGCCACAGCCTGTGATGCCACCGTCCCATATAACCACCAGCTGCGCTTGCAATGCAGCTCCCTGCTAATCCACCTGGGAAAACACTGGAAGATGACTCAAGTACTGGTGGCCTTGCTGCCCACATGAGATCCACAGGGAGTTCAGTCTGGCCCACGCCGGGAGGGTTCGCCCATCTGGGAGTGAACCTGGGATGCAGGATCTCTCTCTGTGACTCTCCTTCATTCTCTCTTTTAGAAGATTTATTAATTTTTATTGGAAAGTCAGATATACAGAGAGGGGAGACAGAGGAAGACCTTCCGTCCATTGATTCCCCAAGAGGCTGCAACAATGGGAGTTGAGCCGATCTGAAGCCAGGAACTTCCTCCAGGTCTCCCACGCAGGTGCACATCCCAAGACTTTGGGCCACGCTCCATTGCTTTCCCAGGCCACAGCAGGGAGCTGGATGGGAAGCAGGGCTGTTGGGATATTAACCAGCACCCATATGGGATCCCAGGAATGCAAGGTGAGGACTTTAGCCATCAGGCTACCATGCTGGGCACGCCCTCATTTTCTCTTTTTTTAAATTTATTTTTTATATAACTTTATTTATTTGTTTGTTTATTTTTAAATAATCTTATTTAGTTAATTAGGATACATTTATTTTTTATGTCATTTTATGACACAGTTTTATAGGCTCTGGGATTCCCCCAGCCTCTCCCGAAATCCTCCCCCCTCCCTCATTCTCTTTAAAATAAATTCATAATTAAAAAAAAAAAAAGCCAGGGCCCGGCATGGTGGCGCAGTGGTTAAGGTCCTCACCTTGCACGCCCGGGATCCCATATGGGTGCCGGTTCTAATCCCGGCAGCCCCGCTTCCCTTCCAGCTCCCTGCCTGTGGCCCAGGAAAGCAGTCGGGGACGGCCCAAAGCTTTGGGACCCTGCACCCGTGTGGGAGACCCGGAGGAGGTTCCTGGCTTCGGATCGGCATAGCATCCACCGTTGTGCTCACTTGGGGAGTGAATCATCGGACGGAAGATCTTCCTCTCTCCTCTCTGTATATCCGCCTTTCCAATAAAAATAATAATAATAAATAAATCTTTATTAAAAAAAAAGCCAGAAATTGAATCAGACCTTTCTCTACCATGGGCACACCATGCGCTGAGTAATATGGGCACAGAAGGGCTGGGGGTGCTCCTGTAGTGGATCCAGCCTGAGTCTAAAATGCAGTCTAATGCGGGTAAATTCTCATGGAGCGCAGTCTGCAGGGCTGTGCCTGCAGGAAGCTCCTTCCATCTCCCAACCTGTAAACAGGGGAAATGCTAGGTAGGCATGGTGCCAGTTATTGGGTAGGAGCACAGCTGCTGGGGGAGAAGTCGCTGCGGTTGGCAGAATGGCAGGGTCAGCATCCACAGTAGGCAAGAGCTGGCATGCAGCCGGCCCCGAGGGCTTCTCTCCCGGGCTATGGGCTACGAGGAGTTACGGTACTGACTGCCAGGGACACGTGAGGATTGGACTTCGGGACTCAGAGGTGGAGGCTGGCTAGCTTGTCGCTCCAAACTGCCCCTTGGAGGGTGGCCTGCTGCGTGCTGGGGTTCTGACCTGCCTCCGCAGCTCAAAGAAGGAGTGGTGGGGGCAGGGGTGGGGTGTTACTGACTCCAGTCACAGCATTTCCTTCATCAGATTCGCCCCATCCGTGCGTCTTCCCTCAAGTTCACCTTTCCCTCAATGGTCCCCCAGCCTGATCTGTCTGCTGCCCCATTCATTCATCACTCATCCAACACCTGCTAATTGAGCGGGTCCTTCATGCGGGCGGGGACAGGCGTCTTAGACTACCCACACCTGCCCTCCACCTGTACGCGCACAGCCGCGTGGGTGTGTGCGCGCACGCGCATGCAGCGGTCGCAGAAGGTAAATCCTCACGGAGCGCAAGCGCGCCGCGTCTCTAACGGAGGAGCCCCGTTTCACAGTCGGGATAACCGAGGCTCAGCCTTCTGGAGGCTGAGGCAGACGCTACCTTCTTTGGAGATGCCTGGGCTACAGGTCATCTAGATTATCAAGAACAACAGTTCCGGGCCTGGCGCGTTGGCCTAGCGACTAATGTCCTCTCTTTGCTAAGTGTCAGGATCCCATATGGTCGCTGGTTCTAATCCCGGCGGCCCCGCTTCCTAAATAAATCAATGTGAAAAAAAACAAAAAACAAAAAACAGTTCCACACCGGGACCTGCCACAAGCAGCTCTCACCTGCTTGCCCTGTTCCCTTCCCCACACAGCAGTTCCCAGGCCAACCTTTTAAAGTGTAAATAGAAACTATCAAGACTTTCCAGGAACCCCGAAGCGATTAGGTTAAAAGTCCGAGTCCTCCCAAGCCAGCTCTTCCTCTTCCTCTCTGAACTCCCAGCCAAAGCTGAATTCCTTCCCCTCTGCTGGCCAGTTCTTTTCTTGCTTGCTGGCTTGGGAGCGTGCCGCTTGTTCCCTCCGCCCGGGCCAGCTCCCATCTCCACTCCTCCCCGACTGCACACAGGGGGCATTCCATGAATACCGTCCTATGGCTTCAGCTGAGCAACTTCCTGCTTGTCATGTGTAGGGTCCCTGGAATGATCGGGGTTCACCCAGCCTGGGCGCAGCCTGCCTGGGGTCCAAAGAACCCTCTTTCTGGAACGTGGCTTGGCCTGGCTGACTCCACTATGTCCTAGATCTGTTCCCACTGGCTCAGTCGAGGCTGCCACACCTCCTGGCTCTTGTCACTTTCTCTCTCCAAGCAAACCCAGAGAACTACAGTGAGTAGCAATCCTTCAGCAGCCCTCAGTTGCGACCCTGGACCAGACACCTGCTTGCCACCTGCCCTGGGCGGGGTGGGGGGAATGGAGATCTGGGTGAAGGGGGCACGTGGACTCGCTGAACTGCCAGCAGTTGCAACTGCTTTATTGGTCAAAGGGACTGCTTCCTGGTCAAGGTCCAGCACCCTTACAGTGCCGAGTGCTTGATGGGTAACGTGTTACTTGTCGCTGTTATCTGTGCAGCAGCCCCAGGAGCTCGCATCTGTCCACTAGGGCTCTCTGCTCTAGAAAACTTGGATTTGGGGGCCGGCACCATGGCCTAATAGGATAAGCCTTTGCCTGCAATGCCGGCATCATATCTGGACACCAGTTTGATTCCTGAGTGCTCCGCTTCCAATCCAGCTCCTCGCTAATGTGCCTGGGAAAGCAGCCAAAGATAAATCAAGTCCTTGAGGCCCTGTTGCCCTCATGAGAGACCCAGAAGCTCCAGGCACCTGGTTTTGGAACGGTCCAACTCAGGCTATTATAGTAACTTTTTGGGGAAAGAACCAGTGGATGGAAGCTCTTCCTCTTTCTGTAAATCTACCTTTCAAATAAAAATGAATAAAAAAAAAAAGAAAAAAGCAAACCCCTGGGCTCCAAATACTACTATTTCCCAGAAGCCACAATCCAT
The DNA here is from genome assembly GCF_017591425.1 of Ochotona curzoniae. Classification (NCBI taxonomy): domain Eukaryota; kingdom Metazoa; phylum Chordata; class Mammalia; order Lagomorpha; family Ochotonidae; genus Ochotona; species Ochotona curzoniae. Next base: position 5,041,084 of record NW_024467106.1, read on the forward strand.
CAACTTTGAAAAGAAACGCCAGCAAGTCTGTATGGTTTAGAGTGAGGGAAGTGTATGCACGGAAACACCCAGAAGGCTGCTGATTGGCTGGGAGAGAGCAGTGCCCCAGGTCCTAGTGGGACCCAATTCCTGGGTCCCCCAGCTCAGCTGGCAAGAGGCAAGACCACTGGCCAGGGTGACAGGAGCCTCCCTGAGCAGGGTGTTGGGGGCGTGCGTTGGGCTCCTGAGGGTGATGTATGGACAGGGTGGTCACACATTCTCCCTTTAGGGTGCCATGCACTCCGAGAAAAGCTGAGCTGGGAGTGTGAGAAACTGAGTAGACATTCATCCAGGAGGTTGAGAAGCCCATTTGTGTCCATGCCAGATGGGGGCTAGGTGGGAGCAGGGGGGCGGGCTGCCCCGCAGAGGAGACAATGAGGAGAGGAGCACAGATTCCATGCCTCTCGCCCCCACCTGCTCCCCTTCGGGCACAGAATCCCACTATCCTGCAAGAAGCCGGGATGGAGGCGGGAGCCCTGGTCCCCAGTGTGTGTGTGTGGGGGGGTTGGTCTCTGGAGATGGCATCCCTCCTTCCTTATCCTTCAGTAATACCTCTGAAGGAGTGACCCTCTGACCTCCAGACTGCCCTCCTCCCTAGCTTAAGGCAAAAGGTTCCAGAGTGGTTGGCTGGGGCCAGAGTCTCTGGGGACACCCTGGTTCTCCCGGAGAGCTCAGCTAAGGCCAGGGGCCTGAGCTTGGTCCAAGGGAGAGTGCAGGGTATAGATATGGGTGCCTGGCTCAGGAAGACGGGGACCCTGGGCAAAAGTGTCAGATCCAAGGAACGGGTGGGGCGCCAAGGGTGCTGGGTGGGAGTGTGAGGCTGAGGGGTCTGACAGTGCGAGGGGAGTGGGGGAGGCGGCCCCCGGGGAGGGGCACGCTATGTCTTTAAGAGCCGCCTGAGTGCAGGTTGCAGCTGCCTGGCCAGCCTGAGAGACAGCGGAGATTCATTACCCGCCGACACAATGACCATTGATGGCCCCGTGGCGTTATTCAAATCCAGTACCAATTGCAGCCGAGCCCCTTTCTCCCCGCCAGGCCCGTATTGTTGGAGCGGCCCACTAAAAGCCCGCCCCGGCCCGGAGCCGCCAGAGGCGCCCGCTCGGGTGCAGCCCTGCGCCTCGCCAGCCCGCCGGCTCCCAGCCCGGCTCCCCGGGCGCTGCAGGTGACCCGGCGGCGCATTCCAGCGCTGCCCGCCGCCGCCGCCGTCGCCCCGGCCGCGACTCCGCGACAGGGAGGCAGAGAGCGCCCGAGCTGGTGCGTGCGCGGGGCTGGGCGGTGCGCGGGGGGTCGGGAGGGACAAGAGTCCTGCAGCCCGACCCTGGGCTCAGAATCGCGACCCGGCCTCGGGGTCCCTGCATTCCGGATTCCCGGCAAGCCCTGGCTGGAGGGGGGGGATCGGGGAGAGGGGTGTCGGGGTTTCCCCGACCCGGGGCGGCGCAGAGACCCAACAGGAACTACTCTGGGGACCCCGGGCCGCACGGTACAAGCAAACACGGCCGGCCGAGGGCGATGGGGACTCCGTGCAGGGTCGGGATCCGCGTGCCTGCTCGTCTACCTTACCGCGAGGGATGGGCCGCGACCGCTGAGCATCTGCGAGCTATTACGACGCGCAGCTCCGGAGACCTGGTCCAGGCGCTTCTAAGGAGCCAAGAGGAACCCCGCAGGAGACAGGGGCCCTCAACTTAAGGGTTTCGCCACTGATTGTCCAAACGCAATTCTTGTACGAGTCTGCGGCCAACCGAGAATTGTGGCTGGACATCTGTGGCTGAGCTCTGGGCGCACACAGCAGGGTCGGGGGCTGCGGCCACCGAGCTCAGCACGGGTGAGACCCCTCGGGGCAGCGGCTGCTGGGCCACAGCGTGAGGAGCACGGCCGTGGACAAGCCGGCGCACCTGCGCTGCCATCCTCTTTCCTTCTCCTCTGCGGGTGACTGGTTTTGGCTGGCGGGGTCCTCCGGTCTGGTTGGATCGATCGCATCGGGGGTTTTCTCCATTCAAATCTGTGGCCGGAACAAGCCCAAATGTGGCCAGGGAGCCTGCCTTCAGAAATCCGGGGTGAAAGATGTCGGCAGACCGGATGCCGCTCTCCAACTCGTTTTGAATTTGTTTTAATCCGCTCCCCCCTATACTCACCCTCCCCACAAAACAATCTGAATCAACCTCTAAATTCCGAGCAAACCACTGACCCCTCCTGCAAGCCCCTCCGGACCCACGCGTGGGCTGCGCCTCCCCTCCCTCCAACCACTGCCAGAGGAGTCACAGTCGGAAGAGCTTGTGAATGGTGCGCGTCTGCCGTGTCTCGGCTTTGGGAATACAACTTGGACAAACGAATCCTTTTCATTAAAGACAAATCATCGGACATGGTGGGGTTTATTTATTGATTTATTTCTTCCACAGTAAGGCTCAGGAGTTGCTTGGGAGGGGTATGGCTGGGAGTTGCTGGGGCTGACTTCTCTGGCTTGGTGCTAAAAATGACCCCAAATATCCCAGAGTGCCTTGGCTCTGACCGATTTCAACGGCAGAGCTCTCATCTCCACTCCGGGGAGGGCAGGGTTTTCCCGCCGTGTGTTCCTGCTCCATGCCCCAGAATTGGCTGGGGTGCAGCAGGAGAAGGGATGCCCTGTACCCATCACCCGTCACCCTGATCCTTGCAGGCAGGACAAGGGGCCCTTATACCCAGGCTTCAGGAGCTGGGACCCTGGCTGGGATGATGTGCAGCTCCCACAGCTCAGGGGACTGGAGGCCAAAGAGACAGGCCACCCTCTTGGAAGGGAGCCTGCAGGGGTCAAGTCCCTTGTCCTGCTTCCTAACGTGGGTCAGGCAGCACCTAGGGTTGGTCACACAGCCTGTCTAGACAGCAATGGAAGCTGGGGCTGGCCTTAGGCTGCACCTAGACCAGTCCCTCCCGCAACCCTCCCAATGCTGCCCCCACTCACACACATGCCCAGAGGGCACCTGCATGCTAGGGCTGGAGAAAAGCTCAGAATGGCATGCTCCCCTCACCCCAGCCCCCACCCAGCCTTCCTCCTCCACGGTGAGCCTCTTGGTGAAGGGCAGTACCTGGGATGGGAGGATGTTAGCATCCCAATTTTTTTCTGAGGTCTCCAACTGGCAAACAGACCACTTTCCTCTAGGTCACAGGGCAGAAAGAAGAGCTTGGCAGGATCCTCTATGCCAACCCCATCCTGGGTTGTACAGCTATGGCTGCAGCTGGTGGGGGACAAAGTCTGTTCTTGCACAGTTGGGTGGGTACAGATCCTGGGACCCAGGTGGGTCAACAGGCCCAGGATTACACCCTCCTCCCTTGGGCAGCCTTTCCAGACTGTCTTACATCCCATCCCCTTACAGACCCATCCCGGGTGGGTGAAGGGAAGCTGGGAGAGCTTTGGGCACACAGACTAGGACAGAGGGTGATGGGTGTGGCAGAGTCCCAAGGATGACGCCCCAAGCAAGGCTAGTAGTAAACAACTTGGTCCTTTATTTGCCAAGGCCAGCTGTTTGAAGGCACTGAGGCCCCAAGACTTCCAGAAGGGATGGAGGGAGGAGGGGCAAAGCACTCCGCCTACCAGGTGCTGCTTGCGGAGGCCCGCTCTCTGTGGGACATGTGACAGGGAAGATCCAGTCCACATAGTGCCATCAAGTAGCTCCTGGTTTCTGATGCTCTAAGTATCAGCTGCTGGCGCGGGGAAGCTGAGGTACAATGAACTCTTCCCCCCTCCAGCCAGGCCAAGGTTAGGGCCCCTCCCCCTTTCAATCTGCAGCAGAAGGAGCTGTAGGGGGCCTGGGGAGGCTCTCAGGAGCCCATCTGGTGGCCTGTGTGTGGTGGAGAGGCCAGCCAGGGTCAAGGGCTGGGGGTGGGAGGGACAGGAGGAGGGGTATGACTAGGACAGCAGCTGCTGGCTGGGTGGGGTAAGCACTGAATAGGGGACCCCAGCTGGGGTTCCATAATGATGTCAGTGGGGGACAGGCAGAGTCCTTGGTTGTCCAGATGAGGAAACTGAGGTGAAGAAGGCTCCTCCCCTTTTTGAGAAGGGAGGGGCCTCCCATCAGCCACCCAGGCCTGTTCATCTTCCCTGGCCCAGGAGCCATAGTGCTGTGTGGGCGTTCCTTGGTGTGCAGACAGAGCCTGGGAGTTGGGGAGGCATCTGGGTCACCTGGCCATGGGGCCCTTACACTTCTGACATGACACAGGGACACTTCCCCCACCCCAGCGGCTGGCCCAGTGCCTGCCTGCCTTCTCTGGCTGATGTGCCTGCAAAAGGCCCATTTTTAGCACCTGGCCTCTTTTTCCTGCCTGGAGGGAGCTCAGGGGAGAGAGCAGGGGCGGCAGCCCAGGGAGCTGGGGAGAAGTGGAAGCAGGGCCCACAGGGACGTCTGCCTGCTCCCACCTCGCTCCTCTGCCAAGGGTGCCAGGGCTCAGAAACTGGTGCTCAGCCGCCATGCAGTGTAGAGATGAAGAGGACGCTGTCCTGGTCCTGCAGCTGGTAGTCCAGCTCGCCCTGGGTCAGGAGAGAGGGGCATGAGGCCATGAGGACATGTTTCCAGCTTCTCCTCAGACACTGCTGATCCCAGAAAGATGCTCCCCCACTCACAGGTCGCTCCTCCCCGACCCCACCCATATGCCAATCCCCAGTGTGGAGGAGCTATGGATTCCCTTCTCACTTGGGGTACAAGACTCGAGTAGCTTCATTTTGGGGGGCCAGAGTGAGCCATGGGATTACCCAGACATCCTTTCTGGGCCTGGGGTGGGGGGAAGAGGTCTCCCCAACATACTGACCAGCAGCTCCCAGTCGGCATCGTTAATCAGCACCAGGATTCCCGGTCGCCTACAGGGGAGATGGCGTTGAGTGGTAGGCAGTGAGCAGGGAGCATGGGGTCTGGGCAGCAGGCAACGGTGGTAGGGTTCTGGTGATAGGTCACTCAGGACAGGGTGAGCATGTGGCAGGGTGGTGCTTGAAGTACCCCTATGCCAAAGCACAGTGCCTGGGCTCAAGTTTCAGCTCCACTTCCAAATCCAACTTCTTGCTAAAGCCCTCTCTGGGATGAGGGTTCAAGTGTTTTGATCCCTGCCACCCACATGGAGGACTGGTTCCTGGCTTTGGCCTGGCCTAATCTCAACTCTCGGGCACACTTGGGGAGTAAACCAAGATACAAGATGTCTGTCTGCCTTTCAAATAAATAAACAGATAAACTGTCATAGGAAGTGGGCACAAATGCTAGCACCACCCTCCAGAGCATCATTTATCTGAGAAGACACTAAGCTATGGTAGCTGGCCCTGAGCGCACTGGGGAGATGGGGCGGGACCCTCCCAAGCCCTGGAAAGGAAGAGCCCTGGGGTTCCTAGACCTGCCCCGTGCCCATGCTGGAGAGGAGGTATTTTGGCTTTTCAGGGTCAGGAGGGGCACCAATGGCATCACGGGTTACAACGCTCAGGAGCCAGCCTGCCCGATGAGAGGCCAGTACAGACGGCCTCCTCCTGGTCGTGACTCTCGGCAGCAGCTCCGTAACCGCAGCTGAGTGACCTGGCCCCTGGGCCTGGTGGCGATCGGGCTTCAAGGTCACCGTGGCGCTGCCATGTCTGACATAGGGGCTTGCTTTGGGCCCCAAGTGGGGTGCCTGCCTGGCCCTTTGCTAGCAGGCTCTCAGATGTAATCAGCATGCATGTGACATCTATGTACGTATACATGCAGTTAATGAGCTCCTGGAGTTCAGACTTGTGCTGTCCCATGCAGGACCTGCCGATTACATGAGGATACTTAAACTACAACGAAAACAGACTGTTTAGTTCCTTAGCCTCACTAGCTACAATCTAAGGGCTCAAAAGCCTCTCACGTGGCTAGTAGCTCCAACTTTGGACAGTACAGATAAAGACCATTTCCACCATCTTGGCACGTTCTGAGGGACAGCGGCATCCCAGATAGCTGAGAGACCACAGGGGTGGTGGAAGGCATCTTTTTCTGAGTACTTTCTATACGGAAAGAGTTAGTAGGACCCAGAGGAGCAAAGTCTGTGGCAACCAGAAGGTGCCATCTGCACTTCCTGACCAGTGCCAGCAGTCCAGTGAGTGCAGTAACAGGGAAACTGGAAAAGGAGCCCTCAGAGGGCCGGACAACAGTTCTGCCCTCTGAGGACCTGGGAGGACATAGAGGAGCACAGAGAGGGCCAAGACGGAAGCCAGGACAGGGCTGAGGGATCCTCGTCTCCAGAGAAGGGAAGGCACTCACACGCTGTCTCCCTGGATGAACAACTCTGGCCGCTCTTTCAGTAAGTTCTTCTTGATCCAGACCAGGAGGTTCCGGATGTCCCCTGCAGAGGAAGGCGCAGGACACACTGTTGTTACACCTGAATGGGGGTGGTGGGGAGGGCGAGGCATCTTACCCAGCAGGTAAGACCCTGATATCCCACAGCAGAGTGCCTGGGTTTGAGTCTAGGCTGCAGCTCCCAGTTTTGGATTCCTGGCACTACACACTCTGGGAGACGGTGGTGATGGCTCAAGCACCTGACACTCATGTGGGGTTCCTCTTTTTTAATGACTTATTTATTTGGAAGTCAGGCCTGGCACAATGACTCAGTAGCTAAATCCTTGCCTTGCATACACTGGGATCCCATATGGGTGCTGGTTCATGTTCCGGCTGCTCCCTTTACCATCCAGCTCCCTGCTTGTGGCCTGGGAGAGCAGTCGAGGACGGCCCAATGCTTTGGGACCCTGCAACTGTGTGGGAGACTGGGAGGAAGTTCCTGGCTCCTGGCTCAGGAAAGCAGTAGAGGATGGCTCAAAGCCCTGGGGCCCTTAACCCAGAAGAAGTTCCTGCTCCTGGCTTCAGATTGGCTCAGCTCTGGCTGTTAAGGCCACTTGGGGAGTAAACCAGCGGATGGAAGCTCTTTCTGCAAATCTGTCTTTCCATTAAAAATAATTAGGGCCTGGTCTAGTAGCTAAAGTAGCTAAAGTCCTCACTGTGAACACACCAGGATCCCATATGGGCGCCGGTTCTAATCCCGGCAGCTCCACTTCCCATCCAGCTCTCTGCTTGTGGCCTGGGAAAGCAGTCAAGGACGGCCCAAAGCTTTGGGACCCTGCGCCGTGTGGGAGACCTGGAGGAAGTTCCTGGCACCTGGCTTCGGATCGGCACAGCACTGGCCGTTGTGCTCACTTGGGGAATGAGTTATCGGATGGATGATCTTCCTCTCTGTCTCTCCTCCTCTCTTGGTATATCTGACTTTGCAATACAAATAAATAAATCTTAAAAAAATAATAATAAAACAGGTTGCAATGGTCTTTGAACCTCTGGATTCTTTTTTTTTTTAAGATTCATTTTTATTATTTTTTTATTGGAAAGGTGGATATACAGAGAGGACAGAGAGTAAGATCTTCCGTCCGATGATTCACTCCCTAAGTGAGCACAACGGCCGATGCTATGCCGATCCGAAGCCAGGAGCCTCTTCTGGGTCTCCCACGTGGGTGCAGGGTCCCAAAGCTTTGGGCTGTCCTCAACTGCTTTCCCGGGCCACAGGCAGGGAGCTGGATGGGAAGCGGGGCTTCCTGGGACTAGAACCGGCGCCCATATGGGATCCCGGGCGTGCAAGGCGAGGACCTTAACCACTCGCACTACCGCGCCGGGCCCGAACCTCTGGATTCTTAAAGGGAAGAAAAAAATTAGGAGAGGCCAGTGACTTGCCAGGGAGGGCTCTGGAACAAGCCCCGGCACTGCTCAAAGCCTAAAGCAAACACTGACCAGCATTTACCTGTGGCAGGGTCCCTAGGGCAGACAATGCACGAGAGGGGGACCCTGCCACATCTAGAGTTAGGGGACAGACCCTCGGCCCCCCAGTCCCAGCAGCTGGCTTGGCCCTGCCCTGGCCAGGCTTTGAAAAGGCCCTGCAGAGGCCCGTCCATCTTTATCTCTCCAGCCAGTCCCAGATGGGCAAGGATGGGCTTTGCTCTCATGGGGGTCTGCATATATTTCCCTTTGTGAAGGGAGAAAAAACAATCGCTGAGCTGATAGCATCAGTTAATTTCCTCTGGCAGAGGGAGAGAAGGCTCCTTCCCCAGCCAGGGATGCTGACAAATTGCTGCTGTTCCACAGCAGCCTGGTCGGGGGCGGCCAACTGGGTCAGGGTTGTACCAACCTTCCTCGCTCAGCTCAACAAGAACGCTGCCTCCCAGGGGCTCTGGGGCCAGTGGAGGCTCAGTGCCACCTATCCCCAGGGTCTCCTCTCCCATCCCGGGAGCAGGGGCACCAGGCTGCAGCACACTGGGAACCTCCTTTCCAGCTCCCTCTAGCCTGTTGCACTTCACTATCCACTCCTTAAACAGAGCATGCTCTGGAGGCTGCTGGGAACTCGTCTCCTCAGGGCGAGGGAAACGTGAGGGTCCTGGAGTAGGAACTGCTCTCAGTGAAGCCAGAGGGGGGTTGGTGTCTCAGGATACATATGGCTGTCCTCCCTGGAGTCCAGGGTGCTGCTGGGTAGGCAAGAGAGGGGAAAAGCTGACTCTGCCCCAGTCTGGGTTCCACACCCCCAGCTCTGGCCTTGGGCAGGCTCTGAGGACTGGCTTGCAGACTCCCCTCCCAGATGGCAGGAGGGTTATGCTTTGAGTGGACCGGTCCACTTTGTTCTGGGTCAATGTCCCAAGGCTATATGCTAGCAGACTACAGGCCTCAGGCAGAGTCTACGGCCTGGATGGCAGCCTTTTAACCTTAATTCCTTTTTTTGAAACAAAGAAGGTACTGGGGAGGGCAGAGGACAGGGAGAGGCTGACTCCATCTAGCCACAGGACTCTTGGTGCTGCTGGACTGCTTCCCAATGCCTAGCTTTCTGAGTACCCCCCAGCCCCCCACTATCCCTTTGGCCTCCATCTTGGTACTGTCTGGTAGGCCGCCAGCCCATACATCTTGTGGCCGCTCGATAGAGCTGCCGGGGTCTGACACATCCATCAGCGAGCCTTGGCAGGCGGCTGTGCCTACATGCGGGGAGGCAACAAGAGGGCCTGGGCCATGGCTGTTCTGAGGACCACTGGGCGCATCTCCACAGCCCTGGCTGGCCCATATAGAACCAGGACTTGGCTCCTTCGTGAAGGAAAGTCCTGCTCCACTCTGGACAGGCCTGGGGCTGGGGGGGAGGGCCAGTGGTCACACTGGGGTCATCCACGTGATGGCACTGTCACAGAATCCCAGGGGACGGGCTGGGGGATGAGTCTGCTGCCTGGTGCTGGCTCATTTATCATGATGCTCTTATTTGCTGAGGTCACTCCCGCCCTCTTCTGCCCGCCTTCATCCCAGGCCTGCCCACATTTTTGATGGCCTGTAACCATGGTGATGCTACCACATCACCACCCATATTGTTCCCCCATGGCTGGATTTGGGGGTGGGGAGAGATGGAACCCAGGGCTCCCTTTGCAGGCTGCAAGGACCACTCGGCCTGGCCTGAAACACCCCCTGGGACATCTCGCTAGGCTTGTGGAGGCCCAGACAATATGCAAATAGGCTCTAAGCCAGATGGTCTGCTTCCAAAGGCGCCCAGGGGAGGAGGAAGGGTTAAGCAGAGTCAGGGGCTGGTGGCTTGGGGAGGGCTCTGGAATAGATGGGGGCTGGGAATGTCACTTTCACCTTTCCAACACCTTCTCCTGTCTTCCGGCTCCTGGGATCCCATTCCCATTATTCACCACCCAAATACTTCCTGACCAACTAGCATGTGCTGGGAGATGGTGGTGCACAGGATGGACCGAGCTGAGCCTCATGGAGCTGAGGAGTCAGACACACTGAATCGGTTATGATAAGCACTGTCCCATTTTGTCTGGCTTGTGAAAGGTCTTTCTGCTGAAGCGTTACTGCCAACGCTAGGGCTTGGTCTGAAGAGGGGGGATGGGGATAGGGTGGGGACAGAGCGAAGAGCATGGGGGAAGACCCAAAGCAGGATGAACTGGCAAGTTCAAGGTAGCAGAACAAAGGCAAGAATCTAGGCCACAGCGAGCAGGACTTTGCAGGTCTTAGAAAAGGGCAGGCTCTTCCGCATGAACTCCGGTGGTCTTCACCCAGATGCATCCCTTAGGCTCAGGGCTCTCACATTTCCGTGGTCACCAAGCATGGTGAGACCGGCTCATGTACTGGCGTTACCCGCAATGAGCACAGTGTGTCTGAGAGCCTGGAACTGTGCACCCAGAACCCCTAGATGTCTGGAACACAGAAACAGCGATGGCAAGGGGGAGGGAGTTGGAGAGGAAGAACCAGGATTTAGGAGTCCTCCGGGGCTAAGCTTGACTTACCAACTTCTGGTCACACGACCTTGAGCAGGAATTCTCAGCACTGCAGCTTCCTAGCTCTTTAAGATGGGGGCTACAAGCTACATCATCAGCTATTGTGAGGAGGAAAAGGGATGACCCACACAACACTGCTGGCGGCGCAAGGCCTGGCATAGCATTATCCCAGGATCCAAAGGCAGACCTGGTCACCTCTGCCCCCTCCCTCTAACATGCTGGGCACCCCAGCTTTGGATAGTGGGGTGCAGCCAGCTATTCATCAGGTAGTGTTGAGACTAGCAGGCACTTTCTATGGGTTCCAACACCTTCCTTCCAGGAGCCAAAACTGGATAAGGGGCCTGGGAGTGGTGAGGGGTCTCAGATATTATTAGCCTTCCTTCCAGTGAAAGGTGTTCAGATTCTGAAGCTGCATCACATCCCAAGGCACCAGGTGCTGGAGCCCAAACTGCCCTGGGTCCCTGGCACCTGTGGAGGGAGGTGGGTGCACCCTAAGGCAAGGTTTCCAATGCAGGACACCTGGGACCTGGTCTGCCCATCCAGCGCTGAGCTGTTGCTGCTCTGCAGCCAGGAGGGCCCAAGCCGTGCACTAGCTGGTCCTGGGCAGGAAGTAAGCCACTTTATCTCTCTAAGCCTTGGTGTCATCTGTCCTGACACAAGATGGTGCCAGCCCACACTGCAGGGATAGAGCTCAGAAGGGGCAGATACACCAGGACGTGCTCAATAGAAAGGCTCCTGGAGCTGAAAGCCCAACCTGTCGGTGGTGCCAGACTGTCTTCCTGGAGACTGGCACCAAGGGAAACCCCATCATGCCAACTCTGAGAACCTGTGCAAGCCCATGTCCGGAATCCGCATCCTAGCATGGAAACTGTCGGCTGACTGTTGGCTAGGGTGAGGCATCAATCTGCATCAGGCCCAGCTCCGGGGCTGAAAGGGAACAATGCCCAAGCCCCGTCTGAATCTTGACCACAGGCGTCTTCCACTTCCCTGCAGACCCTGGGTGCAGCCTGGCACTCCCTTGGGGGCCATGGAACCACAGGACCATGCCAGCGAAGGACGCCTCCTCTTCTGCATGATGGCCCTTTAGGACAGGGAGACTGACCTCCGAAATCTCTCTCACAGATCAAACTGCTCCAGGACCTAGCAAGTCCACAAGACAGGGTTCTCCTGGAGCCCACCCCAGGCCTCCTCTGAAAGGGAGAAGAAAGAGCGGCCAAAGGGGGGGCGGAGAGTAGAAGGGAAGAGGGGCGGAGGGAACATCAGAGGCTCCATTTACAAGTGAATGGGGGTGAGAATGGAGCAGTTTGTGGGCTAAACTGGCCTCAGAAGGAGGTTTACAGATGTGCGAGGGGACGCTCCTCATTGTTTAATTAAGCAGAAAGTGGATCTTTTCAAAAGCAATTTTGCACAGGGACTGGGAGGGGTGAGGGGAGAGAAGGGAGGTGGGGAAGGGATCAGCAAACAGACTCGGAGAGCAGAGAAAGGAACAGCTGGCCCCAGAGAGGCTGTGAACTGCATGCTAAGCAGTTCCAAGGACCCAGGAGCATGGAGAGCCTCCTGCCCGCCCTCCCAGGGCACCCTTTAGGGCAAGTGCAGCGGAAGGGAGCACAAAAGCCGGGTAGAGCGTGGGAGCAGGGGAAGGTGAGGCCGACCTGTCTGATCCAGTGGCGGAAGGGATCCTTGAACTATCCAGGCAAGCGTGGGGTCCAGAGCTGTCTGCTCGGCCTGCCAAACCCCACAATCCCTCCAGCCTAGCACAGGGCCCTTTCCATTCCCTCCCTCATCCTGCCCCAGCCACTTCTGGACCAGCAGGACCTGCTTTATGGCTTGGCTCCAAAAAGCAGGCAGGGTAGCCCCACCTCTCATTTTCCATAAGGGGAAACCAGAGGCCCCAAGGAGCCAGCAACTTGCAGCTGCCCACTGTCAGGGTAGTGCCTTATTCATGCAGGTTGTGTGTCTACTGGGGAAGCGTTCTCCTGGCTCAGGATCCTGGTTTGCAAGCCCGTCATGATCCGTCATTTTACGGCTGCTCTTGTCTTGCCAGGAGTCTCCAAGAATCTGCTTGGCCAAGTGGCAGCCTCTGGTTTGGGAAGGTGGCCAGGTGACAGACCTGGGCATGCATGGGCCTGAAGGAGAGCAAGACTCTCCCAGCAGCCAACCAGTGGGCTCATGCATGCCAGGAGAAGGTGTGGTAGCTGCTAACCAGCTCCATGGCTGAAGTGTCACCCTCGCCTCTGGGTACAACGAGGCTTAAATGGGCACCAGGAATATGGACCCAGAGCCAAGGCCCGAAAACTGAGCCATGGGCCATCCTGTCTTCTTTCCTAGACTCTCTGGGGCTCAGAACTAAAGCCCTAGGAGCTATTGTTGTGGTATGGGAAGATGGCCCAAACTCTCACATCCCAGCCACCCATATGCAGACCTAAATTTAATTCTATGCTCCTGGCTTCAGCCTGGTCCGCTCTTGGCCATTGAGACCACTTGGGAAATGAACCAGCAGGTAGAAGATCTCTCTCTGCCCTTCAAATAAATAAATCTCAACAAATAAAAAACAATACCAACCAAATCAACCTGCAGTCCGAGGCCAGCCTCCCTACAGGACAATGCTGGGCAGGTCTTGGCTTCCTTCCCCAACCCTTCTCTAGCTGAGGTTTGATTTCCTTGATCACAATAGCTGATGGGGTCACTATAAAAACTGAAGTGGCCACTGAAGGTAGGAATGAGTGAATGAGTGTAAAAACTGGCCAATGGCTCTGAGGGTGTCAGATGTCAGGCTGCCATGTCCTGCTGGGTTAGAGGCACATTGTACTGGGGACACCCTCAAACCTGGTCTGAATCCCAGGTACATCTGTGGGTAATTCAGGGCAAAACCCCCAACATCTCTCAGCCTGGATTTTCACCTTCTTGTTTTTTTATGATCTAGTTTTTTTAAAATCCATTTATTTAATGGCGAGTTCTTCCATTCAGTAGTTCACTCCCAAATAGCAGCAACAGCCAGAGCTGGGCCAGCCCAAAGCCAGGAAACAGAATACCCATGACTCAAATTGATGCCTGTATGGGATGCCAGCATCACAGGCACTGACTTTTTTTTTTTAATTGCAAAGTCAGATATAGAGAGGAAGATCTTCCATCTGATGGTTCACTGTGCAAGTGGCCGCAACAGCTGGAGCTGAGCTAATCCAAAGCCAGGAGCCAGGAGCCTCTTCCGGGTCTCCAACATAGGTGCAGGGTCCCAAAACCTTGGGCTGTCCTTGACTGATATCCCAGGCCACAAGCAGGGAGCTGGATGGGAAGCAAGGCCGCCAGGATTAGAACCGGTGCCCATATGTGATCCTGGCGCATTCAAGGTGAGGACTTTAGCCGCTATGCTGTCATGCTTGGCCCCACCAGCAGTGACTTAACCTGAATTATCACAACATGGGTTCCTCCAAGTGCAAATACTAATGGCAGCTCCTTTCAGGAACTGGCGATAAGGACCTCCACAAAGACAGCAGCTCTGCCCACCACTCCACACTCAGCCTGTGCCCTACGACCTGGACCCTCATTTAGTTCCCTGATGCCTTGCCAAGTGCTGCCCCCTTGCTTGGGACATGCATCTCTACTCTCCCTCCACAATTTACTGGGCTGGCTTCAGTCATTCTTCGGGATTTAGCCTCAATGTCAGGGTCTTAAAGAGGCCTTGCCTGACCACCTGGTAGTCCCATTCAAAGCCCCTTTTGTTTCCCTCATGCCAATCACCACCAGCTGTAATACACTTGTACATTTGTTTGTTTACTTGTTTGTTTTCTGGCTCTACTTCCATCCCACTGTTAATTCTATTAAGGCGACCTCACATCTGTTTGCTCACCACCAAACACCCAGCAACTGGCACAGCCTCACACAAAGGAGGAGCTCAAAAAAACATTTGCCAATGTCACAAGAGAAGAAAACCCTCCAGTCCTCAGCACTCAGTGAGTGTGCCGTCCGCGGAAGAGCGGGAAGGCTCAGGACTGAGGAAAGTCTGCACAGGCTCCTGCTGGGAAATTCAAGTAGAGCAAATGACAACTGGAGATATTTTAACAGACTTCCCGGTGAGGTCTTTGAGGTTGAATCTTGAGAGCTTTCTTCTAAGAGCTCCTTGACCCCTGCCAAGGCTGCCAAGGCTGCCAGGCCAGCTGTCAAACTAAGAATCAGTCATCTTTATCACTCCCTGGGACTTCCTCCACCTTTGATTGAGCCTCAGCTACATCCATATCCCGATTCAATGTGAACAGTATCCTGCTACCCCTGAGTATTTCCTGGCCTTTACAGGTGGTAGAGAGCCCACACCGGGCAGCTGCCCCAGCCCCAAGGAGGGCTGGAGGCGGCCATGGCACAAATGCATCCCAGTACGGGATTCTTTCATTTCCCATGACCATTTACTACTGTCCTTCTCCCCTTGCCTCCTCATGGTCCCTCAAGTCCTCCGTGGACACTGTGGTCCCATATGACCCCTACAGCAGCCACGGGGAGGGCCAACCTCGAGGCTACAGCAGTTCCCCCCTGGACTGCTGCAGGCAAGCTCTGCTATACCTAACTGGAAGGCAAGGACTGACATCTGACTGGCACATGTGCTCAAAAAAATTTTTTTTAAATTACTTTCATTTGAAAGGCAGACTTACAAAGGAGAGAGAGAGAGATCTTCCATCTGCTGGTCCACTTACCACAATGGCTGGAGCTAGGCTGATCTAAAAGCAGGAGCCAGGAGCTTCCTCTAGGTCCCCCAAGTGGGTACAGAAAACACAAGAACTTATCCTCTGCTGTTTTCCCAGGCCATAAGCAGGGGGCTGGATGGGAAGTAGAGCAAACATGATACGAACTGGTGTCCACATGGGATTCTTGTGCTTGCAAAGCGAGGATCAGCTAACCTAATCATTGCACTGGGCCCAAAGAAAATCTTGAATTGCAGGTTCCATAGTCTGACCATAAAATGCATGTGTCAGGCACGGCAGTGGCCTGTCCACTAAAGTCCTTGCCTTGAACAATGGGGATTCCATATGGGGGCCGGTTCTAATCCCGGCAGCCCCATTTCCCATCCAGCTCCCTGCTTGTGGCCTGGGAAAGCAGTGGAGGACAGCCTAAAACCTTGGGACCCTGCACCCGTACGGGAGACCTGGAGGAAGTTCCTAGCTCATGGCTCCAGATTGGCTCAGCTCCAGGCGTTGTGGCCACTTGGGGAGTGAATCAACAGACAGAAGATCTTCCTCTCTGTTTCTCCTCCTCTCTGTATATCTGACTTTCCAATAAAAATAAATAAATCTTAAAAATATATATTATTATAAAACAAAAAGAATGCATGTGTCAGAGCTGGGCCTCCTCAGCACCTTAGAGCAATAGACAGCATATCCAGATGTATGTGGAGGATATGGCAGCCCACTGGAGCCTGCAGAGGACACCTGTACCATAACAGAGGACAGAACAAATTGATCAACTATCCCAGCAAAGAGTTGGCAGTGAAAACCTGGGCAGAGACTCTAAGGTGGACTACGTCAGCCAGTGGAGTCTGGGGAGATATCATTGTGATTGGAGTGGCAAGATCAGCAGCAATACAGAACAGCTGAACTATCAAAACTACTTGAGCAATGCCCTCGGAGCATGCCCCACATCTGGGATCCCGAGACGGGTGGGAGGCTGGGTGTGGCTTCTCCCCTTATCTTTCCCCTCCCTCCAGATACAGGAAGGAAAAAAAGAAAATGTCAAAACAATATTCTCATCCACTTTCCTCTAGCCCTTGCCCCTTCGCACTCCAACCAAATATGTAAAAATTATCAAAAATAAAATTTATACAACTTTAAAAAATGGGCCCAGAGTGATAGCCTAGTTGCTTAAGTCCTTGCCTTGCACATACTGGGATCCCATATGGGCACCAGTTCCATTTTTTTTTCCTTAAAGATTTATTTATTTTTATTGCAAAGTCAGATATGCAGAGAGGAGGAGAGACAGAGAAGGAGATCTTTCATCCGATGATTCACTCCTCAAGAGACCACAATGGGCGGGCAGTGCTGCGCCAATTAGAAGCCAGGAGCCAGGAACTTCCTACAGGTCTCCTACACAGGTGCAGGGTCCCAAGGCTTTGGGCTGTCCTCAACTGCTTTCCCAGGCCACAGGCAGAAAGCTGGTTAGGAAGCGGGGCCACTGGGATTAGAACTGGCACTCATATGGGATCGCGGCGCATTCAATATAAGGACTTAAGCCACTAGGCCACCACGCTGGGCACTGGTTCTAATCCCGGCAGCCCCACTTCCCATCCTGCTCTCTGCTTGTGACCTGGGAAAGCAGTTAAGGACGGCCCAACGCCTTGGGACCTGGCACCTGTATGAGACCAGGATGAGGCTCCTGGCTCCAGATTAGCTCAGCTCTGGCTGTTGCGGCCGCTTAGGGAGTGAGTCAACGGATAGAAGATCTTCCTCTGTGTATATCTGACTTTCCAGTAAAATAAATCCTTAAAAAATCTTAAAAAGAAGAAAAAGGAAGAAAATTAACAAGTATTTATGCTCAGCAGTGGGGAGAAAATCTACTCTCTCTGCCTTAGTTAACCTCCCTCTCCCACCCACTGAACGTGAATCCCGGAGCCTAACGTGTCCAAGAGCGCCACTGGCCTTGCAGGGCCATCTTCACGAGGACCCCTCTGCCTCAAGTACATGAAGATGACATTGATGGAGAGGCTCAGCCTGCTTACTCCTCTTGCTAACCATCCCTGCTTCTCAGACAAGAACCGCACATGCCAGAGAGGTGAGGAGGTGCTCTTGTCTGAAGGAGCACACACCGCCACTTGGGATGCCCCACACATCATCCTAAAGGACCTGGGTTTGAGTCCCAGCTTCCCTTTTAGTGGCAGCTCCCTGCTCAGGCAGACCTGGAAAGCAGCAGGCGACAGCTCAGGTGCCCGAGTCCTACCGCCCACGGCTCTGAGTTTGGCCAGCTTTGGCTGCTGTGAGCATGTGCGGAAGTGAACCAATGGATGGGAGTTCTGTCTGTGCTTCTTCCGTTCTTTCAAAAAATTAAAAACAAGCAAGTAAGCAAACAAACCAGAAAAGCCCCACCTCCCATCTAAGTTACGAGCGCCCATGGAAGGATTCCCGCCTAGGAGGTGACCGACAATGATCTGCTGTCTCCTCCCTCTCCCACGTGGATGGGGTCCTGCTCAGCGGCCTGGGGCAGGAAGTACTCACAGGGCTCTTCCCGGCCAGGCAGGGTCACCTGGTGCTTCTTCACACCGTCAAACAGGAGCTCGGCGCCGCCGCTGCAGAGGGGAAAAGGCAGCCAGGTGAGCCCAAGCGAGGCAGGCCCACGTTCCAGGAGCACCTGGGGCCCAAGGGTAGTGAGGTCCAGGGACAGAGTCCCTTGATAGAACCAGCAGGATGTCACAGCTGGGGTGCAAGACACACTCTGCCTCTGGGGACACCCTGAACAGGTGGCTCCATCCCTCAAGTTTGGGGCTTCCCTTCTGCAGAAATGTGGAGAAACCCTCGTGAGGTACTTTGGAAACCCTGCCTGTACCAAGCTTTTCTCTGGGCAGGGGAGAGTAGGATATCCCCCTGTTGGTACCACCTGTTGCTAGCCTGCTGGGCACACCCCAGTGTTGGCAGAAGAGAGACCCCTTGGCTTAGCACTGAATATCAGCAATGTTCATACCACCTCAAGTCACCCTTGTAAGATGCTCCTCATTTCGTCTCTTCCTCTAGGCCTTGGGAAGACAGAGGGAGGTGGGCCTGGGATCTAGACAAGTCCAGGGACTTGGCCCTGGTCAGACAGGTAGTGACTTAACTAGGATTTGAACCAAACTGGTTGCTCTTCAGTCCCAGTTGCCTCAGCAGAAAAGACCCCCTTGTATTCCAGAAAACCCCTGGAGGGCATTTTGATTCATTTCAATGCACCAGCACCTGGGACAGTGGAGATGCCTGTGTGGGGCCTCATGCTGCTGCTCTCCGGGTGTGTCCTGCTTCCCAATCAGGATGGGATGTCATGCGGGGCCCTAACTGAGGCAGCCTTCTTCACAGGCACTGTGTGGATGGGACGTCGCATCCCACCACCCCTTCCCAGATTCAGGAACAGAGTTGTCCTGAGCCAGCCCATGGGGAGGCAGAGGCAAGGCAGGCATTGTCACGGGGCGGGGGAAGGGATATGGGACGATTGTCATCCAAACAAGGTCACACTGTGTTGATGCAGAAACGTGGCGGGGCGAGGAGGCCCATCTCAGCTGCAGGCCCACACAGAGCCCCCATTGAGCCTCTTCCAGGAGGCTGGTTGTCCCCTGGGTGGCGCAGGCAGCAGCTGTGCTGGGGGAGGGTGCCCAGCAAGGGACGCAGGAGGTGGGGAGTCGAAGAAGAGCTGGGAACTGGAAGGCCCCAGGACGCAGGCAAACAACCAAGCGGGGCCAGGAATGGTGGTGCCAGGCTCTGAGGCCAAGCAGATGGAGGCAGAAGCAGCAATGGGCTCAGAGAAGGCTCTGGCTCCCAGGGAGGGGACGGCATTTTTGCTATCATCACATCTGGCATTCACGAAGGTACAAGAAGCCTGTTTTGGCCCCAGGAAGACCTAAGACCAGATTTCTGCGAGCAGTAAGTCTCATAGGGATCTGCTTTGCAAACTCAGGCCAGATACATCTAGCTTCCTTCACATACCACACAGCTTGAGCTGAGCTGGTGGGTGTACCTGCTCCCCTCCTTTTTAATATCTATTGTTTTTGGAAAGGCAGATTTGCACAGAGAAGGAGACAGGGAATGTCTTTCATCTGCTGGTTCACTCCCCAAATGACCACAATGACCAGAGCTGAGCTGACCTGAAGCCAGGAGCCCCTTCTGGTCTCCCACATGGGTCCAGGGTCCCAAGGCCTTTGGTCATTCTCTGCTGCTTTCGAGAACATAAGCAGAGAGCTGGATGGGAAATGGAGCAGCCAGGACATGAACTGCCACCCATATGGGATGCCAGCACCACAGGGTGGAGCATTAGCCCATTGAGCTACAGGTGCCAGCTCCAGTTGTTGATTCTAGTGAGAGGTATAGCTGCGCCTCAGGCTGTCTTCCCTTTTCCCAGTTCTTACATCTTCTAATCCTCTACCTATGTGTGTGCTTGCTCCTTCATGTACAACAACCCCTCTTTCTGGCTACCCACCTGCTGGGATGCTTTGCCTATAGGATAGCTCAAGCAGAAACTCAACAAACACTTGCAGAATGAATTAAGACACCCATTTTGCCCACTTCTGCTCTGATCTCAATGGCTTTCCTTCCCTTCACCCAAACCTCCTGATCTCAAGGAGGAACGAGGACAGCACTAGGGCCATTTCAGATCTGAGCTTCCATACGCTGTGCTGCCAAGTACGCAAGACACATCTGCAAGCCACACTCTGGAGTATGTGCGACTAAAGATAATTTTCTGCTAAGGCCAGGGAGCCCAAGGGTGGGAGGAGTGGGTAGTGACAACAGAGGGGAAGGCATGAGAGACCTTCTGGAAGCACTACAGAAGAGCTGGTGGGCTGAGAGGACTACCCCCACTCATGAGTCGTGTGCAAGAGCCTTGCCCAGAGTCTTCCAGCATCAAGGTCAAGCTGGGGCCACTGAGAGAAGGACAAAGGACGGACAGCTGCGTGGAACGCAAAACACATCTGCTGGAAGGCATGGTCTTGGAAAGACCAAGACACATGGGGCCTGGGTTTGGCATGCACCTTGGGCATTCCTGCTTTGCCAGCAGCTGTATTCCCTGCGTCACTGGCACAGGTGGTAAAAGGTGGGTGAGAAATGTCGCCTTTACTTATTGGAGTTCACTCTTGTTGCTGAGAGTTAGAGAGGCTGAGAAGAGATGGTCAGGCCAGAAAAGCGGTCATCATGCAGGCCTGCAGGCGCTGAGGGCCTGACCCATGGCTTCCTCATACGGTTCTCCCGCTACCAGCAGAGTCCCTGGAGAACAGAATCCAGCTCCAATGAACAAACATGATGTCTAACTCCACGAACAACACTGGCTGCACTGGCCATCTAGGGCCTGTCCCTTTACGTTAAGGCAGCACACTCAAATCTCCCAGTGCCCCTCAAAACTCCTAGTTTGGAAGGGGTAGAACAGAGCCAAAGATCAGACCCATAAGGTTCAGGTGCCAAACAAGCAGCCAATGGAAGTACACGGAACGCCCATGACCCTATCCCCTCTAACGGACATAGAGTTTCCATTCATCTTTGTATATCCTCAGTGTCGGGCTCCCTGCCTGGCACATGACACACACTCCCTCAGTGAGGCATGCAGGATGGAGCTTCTCCTTTCCCCACAGCCTTCAGCTCCGGCCTTGAGAACATCCGTCTCTCTAGGCTTTGCAATGTCCCTCAGTATGGTCCACGACCACCTTGCTGTGCGCGGCGGCCAAGGGCCAAGCCGGTGGTCTGACACCTGCCCCCAAGCCCGGCGCATCCCACTGTCAGCGTTAGCCGTCCCCGCAGTGGATCCCGACCTGCAGAGGCACTCAACAAGTTCACTGTCTGGGCTGATGAAAGAGGCAGAGGTTCTTTAAAAACCCTAGAGACTCGCTCCATAGCCACGAGACCCGCGGGAACGGAAGTGGCTGGAATGAGGGAGGGAGTAAGTTTCTGGGTTCCTAGGGACCCGCGGCGATGCATGTGCCTTCCCAGGGCAGGTGCGCCTCTATTCTCGGACATACGGCCTCCTCGCCCAGGGAGACCGAGCTTTGGGCGGCGTCCATCACGGCCGGATTCCCTGGGCCTCGACAAGTGGGCCGTGTCAGGCGCCGAGGCGCAGGGAGGTGAGTTCAGACCAGTTCACTTCAGTCCATCCCCCGCGGTACCCCAACTCGGGGACTCACCCGAACTCCACTTCCACTGACAAGGGCGCTGCCATCTTGAGGAAACTCCCCTCCGCTTCCGGCTCGCCCGCTCACTTCCGGCCGCCTTCCCGGAGTCCCAGACGGAAGAGGTGGTACCCAGAAAATCAGTTCTGCCCAGCGATTGGAGGATGGTATGGAAGAGGGCGGGGCGACAGGAGGACGGTTCCGGGGTGCTGTTGGGTTTGTTCCCGGTGCTGGCTGGTGACCCGGCTCGGTTCGCCATGTGCGCAGCGCTGTGTCCGAGACCACGACCGGGCGAAGGCGAGCCCGCGGCACCTTTGCGGCATGAACTGTGAGCCGCGTTACCATCTGCGTTAGTTGCACATTTTCCTGAGTCCTCACGTCGGTTGGGCACCCCCGGTGCACTTGTGGGAATGGGATTGTAGGGCCCGGAAATGGCTCTCCTGAGCGGTTGATTCGCTAATTCCCCTGCCCTGTGGGATTGGGTGTGGCTCTCCACGTGCTGCTGCTGTGTCTCCGGGTGTCTGGCAGCGGTGCTCGGGGTGGGCCCCGGGGTCCACTCGCTCTCTGTCCGGTGTGTGTGTGACTATATAAACGTCTCACCGTTCTGATGGGTGCAAAATTGCCGATCTGAAGCCGTGCCTAGCAAGCCGTGCAGCAGGAGGATGTTTAAGGTTTGGGGTGCAGTGGCCGTACTCAGTTCTCTCCAAAGCACTTGGAGCCAGCTCTGTGGGGGGCAGTAGACAAAGCTGCGGCTTGGGGACCCCGTATGAGAGCTGGCTGCCCCGCTTCCTATACAGCTCCCGGCTAAGGCGTGGATGGCTCAGGTGCTTGGGTCTCTGTTAAGCTTGAGGGAGACGGGGCGGAATTCCTGACCCCTGGCTTCGGCCACCTGGGCCGGGAGCCAGCAGATGGGAGAACTGTCCTTCTGCCTTTCCGATTGATCTTCTGCCAGCATGGGCAGAATAGGAAAGGAGGGGAGTTGGAGATGGTGGAGCCCCACGACGTCCTAACTGCCTATTTTGAAAGAGACAGGGATCTTCCATCCCCTGGTTCACTCCCCAGATGCTCCCAAGCAACAACTCTGTCTGGGTGTCTCCAGTGGGTGGCAGGTAGGGACCCAGGAGCTGGGTGCCTGTGGCAGCTGGTGGTGTGTTAGGGCCTCCGGAAGCCCTGAGTGCTATCTCAACCACGGTGCCAAACTCCCGGTTCCCTGGCTGTGTGTCAGGGTGAGACTGACAGCAGTTTCCCACATGTGCTTGTGGTGAGGACTGAATGCATCCCAGCCTGTGTGCCCCCATTTGGAGATCCCGGTACCACCCACTGAGATGTCCAAGCAGGGGACTTTAGACCTTTTTATTAAAAAAAAAAAAAAGTTTTTATTGGAAAGGCAGAATAAAGAACTTTACTGATTGACTCCCCAAATGCCACAATAGCCAGAGTTGAGCTGATCTGAGGGCAGAAGCCAGGAGATCCTTCTGGATGTCCCATGTGGGTGTGCAGTCTCCAGGCTTTGGGCCATCCCTCCTCCACTGCTTTCCCAGGCCACACGCAGGGAGCTGGGAGTATGAACTGGTATCCGTATGGGATGCTGCTGTCCTGTGGAGGATTAGCTGTTGAGTGTGCTGGACTCTATTCTTCATCCTCTCCCTCCTCCCACACCTACTCGCCAAATGCGGGTTAGCCTCCCTCGTAATCTGATGTTGCAACCCAGCATTCTTCCACACCACTTTCTTCTCCTGTACCCACTTCACCGTGCACGTGGGTTCCATGCACAGGTCCTGGCCCCTTGGCTGTGCCAGGCACTGGGAACCTGGCCTTGGTTCTGGGAGGCAGCCTGTCACACACCAAGGCCCTGCGCCATGCCTCCTCAGCTTCCTGTCCTTTGGAACTGGTTCCCTAACCCTAAAGCAGGTTTGGGACCAGCTGATCTTCCACAAGGTTGTTTCTGCAAAGTAACCTAAGATTCCTCCAGGGGACATTGGCTGAGTCGTGACCAGTTGGCACATGGTGGGGCTGTGATCAGTGCTTGTTGAATGAATGGTATCACATTCCTGCCCAAAACCATCCAGTGCCTTTCTGAGGTCAAGACAGGCCTGCTGTGGCACAGAGGGCTGAGCTTCTGTGTTGGCATCCCACATAGGCACCAGTTCCATGTCCTGGCTGCTCCATTTCCCATCTGGTTCCTTGCTTATGGCCTAGGAAAGCAGTAGAAGGACCAAAGCCTTGGGACCCTGTACCTGCATGGGAGAACAAGAAGCTCTTGGCTTCAGATAGACTAAGTTCTGGATGTTGTGGCCACTTCGGGAGTGAACCAGTGGACAGGAGATCTTTTTCCCTTTCTGTGTGACTCTGACTTTCAAATAAAAGCAAATCTTAATAAAAATCAGTGGCTTCCCTGGGCCCTACAAGCCCCTGGGAACAGCCGCCTCCCACAGCAAAGCCAGGAAGAACCCTATGGGTTCTGCACTCAGAGCCCCTGGGCATGTGCGAGGTGTTGCTGGGCACATGGAGGTGCCGCTGTCCTGGGGCTCATGTCCCTGGGGAAGACCTCAGAGCACAGCCAGGGTGACCTGTGCCGTCAAGGGGATCGGGATGCAGTGTACCAGCCCCATTTGTTCCTACACTGCCGAGTACCCGCAGTGCCTGCCAGGCCCTTTGCAGGAGCTCCCTTATTCCTCACAGGGGCCAAGTCAGTCATCCCATTTCTCAGATGAGAAAGCTGAGGCTCCAAATGGGCACTCTCCCCAAAGACCTCTAAGTGTTGATATCGTAACCCCCGACCCTCTGCTTTTTGTGTCCTTGGGTCCCTGCCCCTACTCACTGCCTCCCCTGTGGGCTCACAGGGTAACAGGGGTTTGGGCCCCTTCCCCAGTCCTCTCCTGGCTCCTGGGGAGACAAAGGCGGGGTCCGTGGGGGGAGGTGAGGGTGCAGGCTGCCGCCCTGCCCGCTGCCCTTTGTCTTCCCACAGGCTCCCCTCTTGCGCCCCGGGAGGCTGGGAGGCGCCTAGCGCAAGCTTCCTCCCCCCCATTCTTGTGCTAATTGGGTGTCAAGCTGAGATCAGTGAAAAAGAAATCCGCCCGGCTCGGGTTAAACTGCCGCCAAAGCCCAGGGCAGAATCTCATTAGGCTCCGTTGAAGCGGCCTCTCCTCGAGGGAGGGGCCGGCCCCCTGCATCCAGGCCCTTTTCAAAGTCCCCCTGGCTGCCCCTTGGCCTGCCCAGCCTCCCGGAGGTATTTAACCTTCTTCCCAGGAGCTGAAAGTGATAGCCCATGCAGCAGACTGGCCAGCCACTTGCCTGTCCCGGGGCGGGGTGGCTGGCCTCTGGCATCCTCCCTGGGCCCAGTAGGCCTGTTCCAGACGGCAATGCTGAGGCTCAGAAACGCGGCTGAGTGCACCTTCACCCCAGGGCTGCAATGCACAGGCTCTGGACTTTAGGGCGACTTGGCCTCTCTGAGCCTGACTCCTCCTGGGATGGGGGAGCGCCAAGACCAGCTGCAGGGCTATGAGAGGAACAACATTGACCTCACAGCCATCATATCAGACCTGCGCAGCCGGGTAAGGGACTGGCAGAAGGGGTCCCACGAACTGGCCCGAGCAGGGGCTCGCTTACCAAGATGAGCTGCATGCCCCCACCCAAGGGAGGACCACTTTTTCTTGGCTGCTGCTTTCTGAGAAGTGAGCTGTCATCAGTGCTGTGAAATAAAAGTCTGGTGTGCAAAAAAAAAAAAAATTGCACCTGCTTTGTGTTGGGTTGGAGTTTGGAGTTTGTAGAACCAACCCTGTGGGTACCTTGTACAGGGAAGGGTCCATACACTTGGGACGTGGGAGCCATCTTCAGTCCCAGAAGCAGGTCCTGGCTCATTCAGGGCTCTGACGTGTGTAGCTTGCAGCTTCAGCTCACACCCTTCAAGGGACAAGGCTGGCCCTCAAGGCCAAACAGCAGTGCCAAAAAGCCCTAACCACCCAGGGGCCCATTCCTCCTGCTTCCTAGTGCTGCCCCCCCAAGATGAGCTCCCTCAGGAACTACACAAACGACCCCCTGCCATGGGTGCACTTCTATTCTCCCACCCAGCCCAGGGAGACCCCAGCCCTGGCTGGCTCCCTCCCTGCTCTGAGGCACCCTCCGCTTTAGAAGTTGCTCAGTAGGAAGAAGTAGGGGGCTCTGCAAACCTTGCAGTGCCAAATGCCAAGCAGAGGCCACATCCTCACTCCCCTCCCTTGCGTGGTTGCAACCTGGGACTCTCTCCCCCGGTCCTCCAACCTGGACACACCTCCCTTTTTCTTTTAAGCTGCACACAAAGAACAGAGCACAGCCTTAACCACTCCCACCCCAGGTAAGGTTTCCTCATGCTGTTTTGCAAGGGCAAAGAAGGATTGTGGCTGAACCTGGCAGATAGTAGGGTCGGGACTTGAATACTGGGGGTGTGAGTCCACCCTCACTGGCCTACCACTGAGGTCCTCTGGGCTGGGAGCCTGCCTGGGTCCCTTTTCCACGTCCTCCACTCAACTCTGAGACCAGGATTGGATTCTCCAAGCCCTGCGCGCCCTCTGCTGGCCACATTTGGGCATGGCTGCTGTGCCTGACAAACCCTTGAGCATAGCTTCATAAGGCACCCAGCTTTCTTGGAGAGGAACCCACCCACCTGTAATAACTTTCAGAGGGCACCCCAGATATCATGGGTTGGCCTCCCCCACTTGTGCTGTCAGTTGCAGGATCTGGGTGTGGCGTGTGAGGACAGCAGCCCCCGCAGGGAGGGTGGTGCCCAGGAAGGGCACAGGGTGTGGGTTTGCATTCCAGCCCTGCTATTTGCTTTGTGACTTTGGCCATGTGACCCTAAAACTCCAAATTCTGGCTCTTTCCGCAAAAAAGCCTATTTATAAAACTTGCTTTAGACTCAGGGTGGTGTTCAACAATGGAAAAAACGGCCCACAGTAACTCACGCTGCCCACAGCCAAGGGCTGTCCTGGAGCCCCTTCCCAGTGGGCGGTGGCCTTCCAACCCCCGTGACTCCTGTAGGGGCCCAGACAGCTGGCATTCCAGTGCCACTGAGCTGCTGGGCTGGTGAAGCAGCTTCACTCTGGCTCTCCCAGGCCCCACCCTCCCTCAGCAATTGGAAATACCCTCCAGGCAGCAGCAGGCATGAGGGACACCCCTTCCCCCAATGCCTCCCTTTAGCTTCCGAATCCTCTTAGCTGCCTCTTCCCATCTCACAGGTAAGGGATGGGATCACCAGCTATGTGCACCCTGAAGCTCACGGAGAATGGCTCCAGTGGAGCGGGCAAGTGGGTCAGGCTGGCTCCCTGCCTGTCCCTGAGTGCAGGGTGACAAGGCATGGCCAGTAGGTGAAGGGGCTGAGCAGGCTGCAGGTGGGCCCTGGTAGCAGCCACTTGGGTTAGGAGTCAAGGTGGAATTTATTGGCCCCTGACCCCTTCCCCTCTTAGCTGGGCCAGGACTGGGACAGAGATGTGACACAGCTGGGCCCACACACAGCAAGGACAGATGGCCCCCCAGGGGAGGAGGACGGTGGTACAGGGAGACACGGGTGCTCCGTCCCAACTGCTTGCTGGACAGGGGGATGTTGGGGCCCACATGGGATCTTCTTGTACCCGAGAACTGGGAGCAGGCCAGGGGGAAGCGAGGCAGCTTTGGGCTGACATTCCCATCACTCACTCAGTGCCCACCACTGCCCATGCCCGCTTGGCGGGCTGCCTGAGTCTGGGAGCCTCCGCCTTAGTCCCAGCCAAGCTCCCTGCTCTCCCCCACTTGGGGCAGGATCACTCCCTGCCCTGTCTGACTCGAGACACTGTCCAGAGGAGGGCCTTTCTGGCCTAAGAGAAGGAGCCTGCATAGGAGGCTTTCACGGAAAACCTCCACAGGTTGGTGGGCAGGGAGGCGGCAGTGAGTCCCTTGGCAGTGGTGGGGGGAGGGGTCAGCACCTTAGGGTGGAGGTGCCAGGCCCAGCTTGCTTTGGTCTGGCCTCGCCCAGAATCCTCAGAGGGATGTGAGGGGGCAAATCACAGCTTTTCTTCGCCCGCCTGGATGCGGGTGTAGGCCTGCTGGTCGAGGGGAGCGTAGCGGCCCTGGCGGGCGTTCAGGTAAAAGAGCGGGTCTTTCACGACAGCCGGGTCGAAGCCCTCCTTCCGCAGCTCTGTCTTAAGGAGCTTGTAGGTCCCTGAGGGAGAAGAGGACTTAGTGCGGAGACCTGTGCTCCCAGGCACTTGCCCACTACCATTGAGGCAGGGAAGAGAGGAGGGCGGGAGCAGAGGGCACAGCTCTGGCCAGTGGGCAAAGACCAGTCATTGCTAGCCCACTTGGTCACAAACAGCAGGGGACGTGGGCCTGAGTGGCTGCATTAACCTCCCACCTTACCCCCCCAGCAGAGGGGTGGCTGCTTGGGGGTGGTCCCCAGCAGGATGTGGAGTAGAGCGCCTAGTGGGCAGAGGCGTGCCAGGCTGTCGAGGCAGGAGCTCCGGAGCATTTTCTGGGCCCCAAGATACATGAATGTTGGCATCTCTGTGTCCCTTGTGCCACTTTGCAGCTTTGTGGCGTGGAATGGCCTGTGGGCCACATACTTCCAGCTCCACGGTGCTCAGCATGTGTCAGGGCCTGTGCCACACGGCACAGCGCCCAGTGGCAGGGCTGGCATCTGGCAGCAACAGCTTCCAGAAGAGGGCCTGACAACCCCCTCGTGTTACTTGGCTAGAGCCGTAGCCTTCCTGCAGAGCTGGACACAGCCAGCCCATGAGCTGCCTTGACCACAGCCTGTGGTGGCCTGGAACACTCCCTTCTTGCCCTCAGGGAGTGCCCTGGGATCAGGTTGGTCTTGGGAAGGGGGTGTGGTAGGTGCAGCACCTGCCTTCACTGTCACCAGGAGCCATAAATGTATTCAATTAAGCAAAATGACCTCTAGGACCCTGCAGGCAAAGTGGCTGCTTGAAGCCCCTGGGCCAAGCCAGAGGGGAACTGCTTTGCTCGGCAGGATGCTGTCTGAAACCAGACATCACACAGCCTCCAGGCCCCTACTAGGCGGAAGTCAAAGATGGCTGTCAAAGCCATGGGCCTGGCACCTGTGTTCCATTCAAGTCCTGGGACCTGCTGCCTCAAGTCCCCGTAGAGGGACAGGTGCCCACTACTGCACAGTGCCCCCATCAAGGTGATCAAGCCACAGGAAGGGGCTGCACAACAGGGTAGGCCAGGAAGGGCAGAAGGGCTGGGGAGGGGAGGGGCTGGTGCCTGGGCACTTCCTGCCCCCACCCCTCCAGAGGAACTCCAAAGAGCCCTCAATTGGTCGGGAGTGGACGGATGGCCCTGGCTTGCCACGTAACTGCAGCTCAGGCCCTTCTCCTGCCTGGACAAGCACGACAACCCTCCCTCACCTCCCTGCTGGTCTCTCCTCACCATGCAGTATCCAACCATCTCTGACGACTCCCCCTCAGTGCCCAACACCTCAGTGGCTCCCGTGTCCCCTCAGGATGTTCAAACTGCCCCTCCCCCATGCTGCCCCACAAGACCCTGGAACTCTGGGGAGCTGCTGGCCTGTCCCTGGCATGCCTGCCCCACATGTGGCTCCAGTGTTGGGGGGGTCTCCTTTCATGCCTTCCCGCTTGCTTCCCACCCCTCCATGCCATCGCCATGTTCATCCAGGTCTCAGGGGACTATGTCCACCTGCCCTGTGTTCCCTCCATCTTGGGAATTCCTTGTCCTATGGCTGCTTCCTGTTCATCTCTACAAACTCCCCAAAAACTCATGCTTGCACTGATGGATAGGGACCCCCTTCTACCCTGCCAGGCCAGGGTGTCCCTGTGAACACAGGGAGGTCAACTTACTGAGCACAGGGGAGGGAGGGCAGCAGGCAAAGCTCACAGCACAGCTGCCTGCTGGGGGTCTCGCGGCAGGGGGGTGCAGAGGGCAGGAGCAGAGGGCCAGGGCAGGGAAGGGACGCACCTGTCTTGTGCAGCTCAGGCAGGAAGCGCAGGAAGATGGGGCGAGCGTACAGAGGCAGCTCCTTCTCAAGTACTCGTGCGAAGTGCTCCAAGTCGCAGGCGCCGACAGGGCTGGCAATGGCAGCCATTCCAGCCCGGCCCTCAGTGCCTGCCACCAACAAGGAGGACAATGAGTGGTTGGCAGCGCCCTGGCGGTGCCTCCCTGCACACACCTGCCCCAACACCTACCAGGCACCTCGACGCCGTACACCGCTACGTCGGCCATGTCCAGCAGGCGGCTGAGCGTGCCCTCCACCTCAGTCGTGGACACGTTCTCCCCTTTCCAGCGGAATGTGTCTCCTGTGCGGTCCCGGAAGTACAGGTATCCGAGCTCATCCATCACCAACACATCACCTGTGGCAGGTGAAGTGGGGCTGGCACCAGTCTGGCCTTGGCCCAAAAGCCTGGGCCAGGCAGGCCTCGCCGGAGCCACAGGGCAGGGACTAGGGAAGCCCAGCATGCTGCTCTCTGCAGGTGGTAGGAGTCCCCCTCCCCCTTGCCCAGGAAAGACAGGGCGAGGGACCCACCAGAGAGGTAGGCCTGGTCCCCCTTCTTAAAGACGTCCTTGGCAATCTTTTTGTTGTTGGCACCCTGGTTGAGGTAGCCATCGAAACGGCGCAGGGGGTCTTGCTGGATGATGCGGCCTACCAGCTGGCCTGGCTCACCTACGGGCAGGGAAGGCAAGGTCAGATTTGTGAGAGGTGCGGGCTGGTGCCATGGCACCTGTGACACTGGCATCCCATATGGGTGCCAGTTCTGGTTCCAGCTGCTCCACTTCCACGCCAGCTCCTTGCTAATGAACTTGAGAAAGCAGTGGAGGATGACCCAAGTGGTTGGGCCTCTGTACCCATGTGGGAGCCTTGGATGAAGCTCCTGGCTCCCAGCCACCCAAAGAGTATATCAGTGGATGGATGAACTGTCTCTCCTTGAGTGTTTTTTTTCTATCTTGCAAATAAATGAATTAATTTAAATTAAATTAAAAAGAAAAATAGGGGTCCAGCGTGGTAGCCTAGTGGCTACCTTGCATGTGCTGGCATCCCATATGGGTGGGGTTTGTGTCCTGGCACAACCATTTCCAATCCAGCTCCCTGAATGCACCTGTGAAAGTGGCAGAAAATGGCCCAAGTACTAGCGCCCTGGTCATCCACATGGGAGACCTTGATGGAGCTCCAGGCTTTGGCCTGGCCCAGACCTGGCTACTGCAGCTATTTGGGAAGTGAACAAGTGGATGGAAGATCTCTCTCTCCTGTGTGAAACTTCACCTTTCAAATAAATAAATAAATAAATAATAAAATGGATCTTGAAATGGACACTCTAGAGCCCTAAGAACAAACCTGACTGCAGCTCCCTGCTCTGCATGGCGCCAATCCATCCCCACTGGCCGCCCTCAAGCCCTAAGTGCCTTCTGGGGCCCACCTGGCTGGCAGGGAATGCAGACGCCATCCGGCCCCCGGATCAGTTCCATAGTGTCCTCATTGACGCGGACCAGCCGGATTGGGTACACGAAGGACAGGATGCGGCTGTTGAAGCCACAGGCACCCACCTGTGAAGGACAAGGCTAGAGGTCTCCCAGCATGGGCTGCGGGGTGGGTCTCCCACCCCTGCCCTGGCCAGCTGCCCTCCCGCGGTCAGGCCTGGTAGAGGCCTTGCCCATCTTCAGTCTGGGCCACACCTGGCTGTCAAAGTTGCCCAGGCTGCAGTTGCACTCGGTGGCTCCGTAGAACTCTGCCACCTGGGGGATGTGGAACCGGCTGGAAAAGTTGGTCCAGATAGACTGCCGGAGGCCGTTGCCCAGGGCCATGCGCACCTGGTGCTGGGTCTCAGCCTCCCGCTCGGGCTGGTTCAGGAGATAGCGGCATAGCTCTCCGATATACTGCACGATCTGGAAGAGGGCGGGGGGACTGGGCATGAGATGAGGCTCCTGGGGTTGCCCTCTGCCCATCCCAAGGGGCCTTCCACTGTGACCCAGGGGAATGACACGCTGCAGCTGTGACGGGGACCGAGGAAACACCGCAGGCCCCACCCCCTTCACTCACTGTGCAGTTATACTTGATACAATCGTCCCAGAAGCGAGAGGCTGAGAACTTCTTGCGGATCACCACGGTCATGCCGTGGATGAGGCACTGGCCGATCCCCACGATGTTCCCTGAGGGCACAGAAGGGTCCTGGAGGCGAGGGGGACAGAGACCATGCCCCTAGAGCCTCCTCAGGTCTGGGGCTGCCTCCTCAGAGCCTAGGGCCGACTCCTCAGGTCTGGGGCTGCCTCCTCGGGACCAAGGACTGCCTCCTTCGCCCTTCCCCCAGGTCTCTCCATCTGCGCTGTCCCACCTACCCTTGCCAAAACTGCCTCTGTCCCTCTCAGACCTTCCATGGCTCCCCAGTGTGGAACTGGCCCCAGGCCCCAAGCTGCCAGGTAACTAGGCAGCCTTCTGAGGTCCCCACCTCCCCTGTGCTGCTCTTCTGTTCCCTGCCCCTCTTCCACTCACCACGTCATTTCCTATGTTGAGTAGGATATGTTTCCATCACTTACCCAGCCTCAGACATCCCCCATAACTCAGAGACAGGCACTCAGTTTGATCCAGCTGTGTCCCCCCAAGCCCACTACCGTCAGACATGCAGGCCTGCACACACTGGGATGTGGCCAGCGCAGAAACCCTGCAGGACAACGTTACATACTCTGGACTGGTATGGTCACCCTGGCTGAGACCAGCTAAGGAGATGGAGGTGGAGGCAATGGCCCTGTCTGGATACGAACTCAGACATCACCCCCAAGCTCCTAAGTCTCTTTGGCAACACACTGCCAACAAGAGCTGTGTGTGTGTGTGTGAGAGAGAGTCCCAAGTCCTCAGGGGTACAGGAGGTGGACAGGGGCCCAAGGTTACCTGCTGAGTGGTAGAGGGGCAGGCAGTCATAGATGATGTCGTTGGGCCGCATGCGGAATCCGTAGTATACCAGGGCGGCCATGCGGTAATACCTGTCCGGGCACAGGGCAAAACACCAGGTGAGTGCCCCTCCTCCCCGGAGAAGGACTCACCCTGGTGCACCTGTTCCTTACCTGCTGTGTACCACGATGGCAGCTTTGGGCATCCCGGTTGTGCCGGATGTGTAGATGTAGAAGAGCTTGTCTGAGAACAGACACAAGTGGTTGCAGCAAGGGCACTGGACACCCGGGGACAGGTGAGCCACCACCACAAGTGATTAGAGCCCTGGCTTAGCCCCAGGACTTGACCCACTGTATGTTCTTGAAGCCCTCAAAGCTACTCCATGAAGCTGGCTCTGCTCCTGTCCCCAGTGTCACATCACGGGAAACGAGGCCCAGAGTGCAAGGCAGGCACCCAGGTTCACACAAGGGCAGCAGCTGAACCGGCACAGGAACCCAGATCCAGCTTGTCAGCCCCGACACTGGGCCGCCGGGTAATGCACGAGCTGTGAGGCTTCATGGCGAGAGGAGAGAGTCGAGCCCAGGGACCCAGGAGGGTACAGTGCCGAGGCGAGCAGGAAGAGGCCTGGCAAGGCATCCTTACAGCTGGAACCCAGCAGGGTCCTGCACTGACCAGGTGAGCATCCAGAGGGTCTTGCCCCTCACCTACTCCCCAACCCTCACCCTCCCCCAGCCAGAATTCTTATGGAGCAGTGTTTCAGGGTCCACACGGCCCATTGGTGCCAGGCACCAGGGCAGCCTGCTCCGCAAATCAAAGTGCTAGAGCTGTCATGCACTCAGCTCTGTGCCCAGCACATCACACATGTCACAGGGACTCCAGAGTCCCAAGGCTGCTGTCCAATTTTCCCAGATGGGAAAAGACAAGGGACATGACTGGTCCCAGACATGTGGCAAGCTTGCACAGGAGCCCAGGCCTTCTGGCCCTGAGGCCATCACTCCAACTCTGGCTTTAGAACCTTCTGTGTGAAAGGAAGCCCACCTGTGAAGCCCTTGTCAGGGCGACTGGGCAGGTGCCTGGGGGCAGCCTCCAGCAGGGGATCCAGGTGTTCTGTGCCAGTGGGCACGGCGCTGGGTTCCCAGGAGCCGGAGCACAGCAGGCTGAGGGAGGGGTCCAGGCTGGGATGGATTTCACACACAGCTGCAGGAGAGAGGGGGCGCTCAACAGGAAGGCCAGGAAGCGCTGCGCTCCCAGGAGCCAATTGTGCCAGGGCTGGCCATGGGGCTGGGCGGCCTGTGGAAGCCGACTGTGCCAGGGCTGGCCATGGGGTTGGGGCAGCCCCTGGGAACTCAATGCTGACAGCAACAAGACATCTCTCAGCTGCTGGCCACCACTCCAAAGCCCTGTCACGTGTCTACATCTCCAGGAAGGAGCTAGAGACACTGTCTGGCCATGTGACAGATGCAACAATCGAGGCCCCCCAAAAGGGAGAGAGCTCTTCTCACATTAAGGCTTGCGCCTGTCTACCGCATTACGCTACTCTGGGGAGCAAAGGGGCACAGTATGGAAGATGGGAGGGAGGGTCCTACCTACCTGCCCCCACTCTCCCATGAAGCCACCCGGGCCTGGCTGGCCTGCTCGGGACCCTCTCCCCTCCCCCAGCATCCCCTTCCTTCTTCCTTTTCAACATCTCACAGCCATAGCAGTGCGGGCGCGGGGGGCGCAGGGACAAAAATAGAGAGGCTGCGGGCAAGCCTGGGCCCTGGACCCAGCACAGCCACTCAACACTTCCAGAACCTTGGCACCCTAAGCCCAAGTTGCACCCACAAAATATAGTCTGCTCTCGCTCCCTCCCTTGGGCTGTGTGACAGTCACGGCTGCTTGGTAAAGCACCAAGATCAGCATCTCTGGCTGCCCCATAAGGGCAACAAAGACCCCCAAGCACAGCGAGGAATCTGGAGTGGATGAGGTGGCCACATGGATGCTGCCACTGAGGCAGCCTCTTGGCTTGTGCTTCAGCTACAACCCCGTGAAGACAGCGTGCAGTGGGTGCCATGAGGCAGCGAGCAGAGGATCAGAAAATTCGTGGCCTTGTGCAGCATCTCCAGCTTCTGGGTGGCCAGGAGCCCCAGGTCAGGCCCCCTCACCATTGATCCCCTGGCTTCTCCCGTATCGTCCCTCGGGGCTTACCTGGGGCCATCTCGCTGCCAAAGATGAGGACCCGTGCACGGGAGGTGGTGAGGCAGTGGCGCAGGGCATCGCGCCGCAGGTTGGTGTTGATGAGCGCCGCCTCCACGCCCAGCTTGGCCATGCCCAGCCACAGGCCCACGAACTCGTTGCGGTTCTCCATGAAGAGGGCAGCCACTTCGCCTGAGGCCAGGCCCCGGGCCTGCAGGAAGTTGGCCACGCGGCTCGAGTAGTCATCTAGCTGGCGGAAGGTCCAGTGAGTGTCGGTGCCCTCGAAGATCAGGGCCGTTTTGTCGGGCTGGCGCCGGAGGGTGGCAGCAAACAGCACGGGCACAGTCGCCCGCTCCTGCAGGTACCGCCGCACCTTTGCCTTCACTCTGAGGAGCACCAGGCCACCACTGCGGAGGGGACAGGCAGGGAGTGACGCTGCCGGAGCAGAAAGCCCTGCCCAGGTCTTCGTCCCCTGTTCCCTCTTCCACCCAATGAGCCACATCGCTCTCCCTCTTCCCACGCAGCCACACGCATGCCCAGTGCCGTTGCCAGGCACAGAAACTGAGGAGGTCATGGTGCCACGGTCTGCCCAGGGCTTCTTTGCAGAGCACATGGTGGCTGAGCGG
Organism: Ochotona curzoniae; assembly: GCF_017591425.1. NCBI lineage: Eukaryota > Metazoa > Chordata > Mammalia > Lagomorpha > Ochotonidae > Ochotona > Ochotona curzoniae. The sequence goes on from NW_024467106.1 coordinate 5,075,847, forward strand.
ACTTCTGAAGCCCAGGCTTCAGCTCAGGGACCCTCTCAAGCTGCAGCTCCAACCTGAGCCTTCTGGGGCCCCATCCCCAAGTTCATCAGACTCTGCCTTTGGCACTTCCTGTTGCACCAGGCATGCTACAAACTTGGGCCTGGAACCATCGCTCAATTGGCTAATCCTCCCTCTTTAAGCACCAAGATTCCATATAGGCACCGGTTCGTGTCTTGCCTGCTCTACTCCCTGCTTGTGGCCTGGGAAAGCAATGTCGAGGATGGCCCAAAGTCTAGGGACCCTCCTCCACGTGGGACACCTGGAAGAAGCTCCCGGATCCTGGCTCAGACTGGTGGCCACTACAGCCATTTGGGGAGTGAACCAACGATGGAAGAACTTTACCTCTCCTTCTCTCTGTAACTCTACCTTTCTAATAAACACATATATTTTTTAATTGGAAAGGCAATTATACAGAGAAGGAAAGACAGAGAGGAAGATCCCCTGTCCGGTGATTCACTCCCCAAGTGAGCGCAAAGGCCAATGCTATGCCAATCCAAAGCCAGGAGCCAGGAACTTCTTCCAGGTCTCCCACATAGGTGCAGGGTCCCAAGGCTTTGGGCCATCCTCGACTGCTTTCCCAGGCCACAAGCAGAGAGCTGGATGGGAAGTGGAGCTGCCGAGATTAGAACCGGCACCCATATGGGATCCTGGCGCGTTCAAGGTGAGGACTTTAGCTGCTAGGTCACGCCGCCAGGCCTGACATAAATATTTTTTAAAAGAAAAAAAAAAAAAAGACCAAGTTTGCTGCTGCCTTGTCTGTTCTTTCTCCCCTACAAGCCCCGCTGGGCAGGCCTATCCTGTCCACCATCCTATTCCCCAGTTCCACAGTGACCCCTCGGCCCCCGTGGGACTCCTTCAACACCCCACAGGTACCCTTAGCTACACCCGCTGTCCCCAGAACGAGGCTCTGGTCCCCCAAGCGGTGCCCAGGCCCTCCTCTTGCTCCACCTTCCTGTCATTCCCTGAGGCTACTCAACAACTCCCCGCCCCTTTTTAAATCTTTGCAATGACATTTTTATTTGCTTTCAATTTCAGCAGCTCTGAAAGGCTGCCAGATCTGCCTTGTGGATAGTTCACCTCCAAACAAATGCCTACGAAAGCCAAGAGCTGGGCCCGGCGCAGTGGCGCAAGTGGTTAAGGTCCTCGCCTTGAACATGCCGGGATCCCATATGGGCGCTGGTTCTAATCCCGGCAGCCCCGCTTCCCTTCCAGCTCCCTGCCTGTGGCCCAGGAAAGCAGTCGAAGACGGCCCAAAGCTTTGGGACCCTGCACCCGTGTGGGAGACCCGGAAGAGGCTCCTGGCTTCTGATTGGCATAGCATTGGCCGTTGCGCTCCCTTGGGGAGTGAATCATCGGACGGAAGATCTTCCTCTTTGTCTCTCCTCTCTGTATATCCGCCTTTCCAATACAAATAAAACAAATCTTTAAAAAAAAAAAAAAAAGAAAGCCAGGAGCTCGGCACCTGAACCGAATCTCCTATGTGGGTGGCAAGATCCTAAGTCACTGAGCCATTAGAGGCTTCCTTCCAGAAGGCTGGGTCAGCAGCAGAGACGGGATTCGAACCCTGGCCCTCCAACATAGTTTGCGAGTATGCCAAGCTGCATCTTAGCTGCTGCACCAATTACCTGCCCCTCGATGCCTCCTGTTTGTAATCAATCCAGAGGGACAAAGGCTGAGCCGCCTCTCTGGCCATGGCTCACCGAGTAGGCACTGCGACCCAGGTGAGAGGGGCTGCTAACTGCAAGCTTGTCTCCTTGTCCAGTCCCATCCTCCCCAGTGCCCAGTGCCCAGCAGGGAGCAGATGGCAGCAGACATCAACTCGGGGCCCTCCAGGCGCCGCCAGCCACATGCCACCCTAATGGCAGGGTCTCCTCCCCCACTGGGCTCCTCTCCCTCTTCCCAGGAGCTACAGGGCATCCTCATGCCTCCTGCTCTCACAATTGCTATCTGACATATCTCAAAGTCCTGAGCTTGCTCCGGACCAAAGGACTTTACCATGGGAACAGACTTTGACCTTGGAGATACAGGTACCAGGTGTGACCTGCCACGGAAAGAGTGGGGGGCAGCCCCGGTGCCCTGGGCCAGCCACGGGGGAGGTTTGGGGGATTATGAGACACCCCAGGAAGGGCTGAGCCAGGAGGTACTCACAATAGGTCCCGTCGGATGGTTTTGACAAAGACTCGGATGAAGCGCCAGCCGCCAGAGCCCAGGTAGAGAAGCAGAAGGGAAAACCCCACCTGTGTCCAGGGCAGCTTCAGCACCAGCCTGGAGAACACCAGCACCCCGACCAAAGACGCCCCGAGCAGCATCGTGGCCTGTGGGGACAAGGGGGTGCAGAGAGTCAGGCAGTCCAGGCCAGCAGCTCACAATGACCCCACAGGGAGTGGGGTGACTGCTGAGGACGGGGAATCCCCCTCTCCCTGACACCCAAGGGGCTTGCAGCGTGACCTCGGCCTCCACACCTCATCCAGAAAGCTCCTGGGGATGACCAAGGCAAGTCACACGACACCCCAAGGGGGCGGCTTCCTGGGCGAGGAGCCCACGGCAAGGGGCAGCGCCGTGCTGGGCCGGCCGACAGAGGGCGACCGAGCCAGCAGGTTAGACCTGCGGGAGTCCGAAAGGTGACTGCCAGGGGGACAAGGAAGAGGGTCGCGCAGGTGTCCCCATCTTCCGCATCAGAGACACGCGGCTCAGTCTTGGGGGTCGGGGAGGCGCCTGGGGTCGCCGAAGGACTTGACTGTGCCACACGCGCCGGGCTGAGATTAGGAATCTCGGATTCGCTCAAAGGGGTCGGCTGCTGGACCCGGTTTTTCTTAGATTTTGCTATTCTTGGGAGGAGCTGAAGGTCAAGGCTGTGGACAGGTTCCCCTCACCCCAGCCAGGCTAAGAACGTGGGCGGGCCCACAGGATGCCTTCCCGGACCACCTCGCCGCTCCCTCCTCCCAAGAAGCAAAAGTCGGGGTGCGGCGGAGGCTAAGCGAACATCCCCGTCCCCCAAGACGGGGTCGCTGAGGTTCTCAGCAGACCTCTCTGCCTCCCACGCAGCCCACCGGAGCAGAGGGACGGGCAGGTAGGCACCCGACCCGGGATGCTGGAGGATGGGGGGCGAGGCGAGCAGCGCAGAGGGAGCCCCCAGTGCAGCGGGCCGGCCTCGCCCCTAGGTCTAGCAGGGAACCCCCGGCTGCGGGGCACAGAGCGGCAGGTCCCCGCCACGCTTCCCGACCACCACCACCACCGGCCCCGCCTCGGCTCACCCGGCGTCGGCTCCGCCGTGCGGCGGCGCCCCGTCCCGGTGCGGCCCGGCTGCGGCAGCGGAGTGGGGAGCGCCGGGGGCATCAGCCGCCCCTGGGCGCACAGAGCCGGGTTTGAGGCAACGTTCTACGCCCGGCCGGGCCGGCCCGCCCGCTCCTCCGTCGTGCTCCTCCCCCGCCCGCCTCCCGCAACCCCAAACCGGCCGTGCCGGCCACAGCGCCGCCTCCCGCGCCTTCCCCGCGGCGAGGCGAGGCGAGGAGAGGCGAGGCGAGCCCCACAGCCGCAGCGCCGCGCTCGCGGCCCCCGGGCGCCCCAGCCGGCACCGCGCGCGCGACGGCCTCGTGCCGCGCGGCACGCTGGGACGTGTAGTCCGCACCACGCAGACACGCCCGGGCTCCGGGGCTGGCGAGGAGCCTCCCCGCATCCCCTCGTGAGCCAGCGTGAGGGGGTGCGGGGGCGCCCTCGCCAGCACCGCCAGCCCACGATTCGGAGCTGCCCTCAGACTGAGGCAGAGCTTTAGCCAAGGCCCGGCGCCACGCCCAGAGGAGCGCCAAAAAGGGCGGGTTCCGGCAGAGGAGTGATTTGGAGGAGTTGCTTTAGCAACCGGCTCTGTGGCGCAATGGATAGCGCATTGGACTTCTAGCTAGACCCTAGGGTGGTGATTCAAAGGTTGTGGGTTCGAGTCCCACCAGAGTCGAATTTTGATGCCCCCTCCCCCCGGCTTCTACTGCTACTCCGTACCTTAGTGAGGATCCTGAAGGTCTGTGGCTGCTGCGGCTACCCTGTCACTGCTGCCCCGGACTATGCTCCTTGCACAGCCAGCTGTGCTCCTTGCGTAGTCATAAACGTGACCTCTGAGGTTGCTGGCCCTCTGGCATCTTGCCAACCGTTTGGAGGTTCTTTGGTTAACTTTAGCCTATGGGTCATTCTGGAAACCTGCAAAAGATCCTATAAATCTACAGCCTTGTCTTTCTCACCATCTGCCCGGGTCTGGGCCACAGGCTAGATGCCCATCCCTCTGAGGGCCCCAGGCCTCTGAAAACGTGATTCCTTGATAAATCAGACATGCTTGGTGGCCACAGTTGCCACAGTCCTTAAATAGCTCTCACAGCCCAGTCCACATGTTCAGAGGGTGGGTTGGGGAGGGGGGATTCCAGGTCCTATTTATAGGGTTCTGAGATGCAATTCTGATGGAGTCACAGATGCCACATTCTGGAGGCAGTGTGGGGCAGCGGTTACTCACACAGGTTATGGGCAACCCACAGAACTTGGCTCGGTTTCTCGGATGGAGTTCACGGTGGCGAAAGGCCAAGTGATAACGAGAGGCAGAGAGAGAGAGAGAGAGAGAGAGAGAGAGAGAGAGAGATCTTCCTTTGGCAGGATCATCCCTCCACATGCCCACAACAACCATGGCTGGGCCAGGTTGAAGCCAGGAGCCAGGAACTTCACCAGGGCCTTCCTAGTGAGTGGCAGAAACCTAACTACTTGGCCACCACCTGCTGCCTCCCAGAGTGTGTGTCAACAGGAAGCTGGGTTAGAAGCACAGAATGGCTGGGACTCAGCATGGGCACTCTGACAGGGCAATGTGGACATCTCAGCAGTTGAACCCACTGTGCCACAAAGCTGCTTCTCTGCTTCTTATTATTTATCACATGAAAAGAGGGTTGGGTGTGGAGCTGCATTTGACATGGTGAGACACGTGTTTATTATTGTAGCTTAGTTTCATTGGCCAGGTGGCTCATCCAAGACCTGAGTCTAGATAGATCATCTCTGATTTTTTTTTTAATTATTATTATTTTTGGTGATGATTACATGGTTGACCACAGTGGGAAAAAGTGGGTGAAATCATTGTTTCCAAAATTTCTATTTCTTCTTGCCTCTGGGGGAAGGGGAGAGATAAAGGGGGAAGCCACACCCAGCCTCCCAAATGCCCCAGTGCCCAGGGATGGGGATCCACCAACCAGTATCAACTGAGGGTCCCACTGTACTGCATGTTCTGAAGGATCTGGCCAAGTGGTTTGGATAGTTCTGAAATGCTGGCGATTTCGCCTATCTGAGGGTGAGGCAACCCTCTCAATGTCCATTGGCTGACAGTCAGCCTCAAGCCTCCATCCAGTCAGATTTTTGCTGTCAACATTTGCTGGGGTAGTTGTTCAATGTGTTCTGTTCTCTTTCCTCTGCAACAGTACCAAATGGGCTGCCTTATTCTCCATGTGCAGCAGGGCCTGCGTCCACTGCTCTGCCTTTTTCACGCACGGGCAGGTCAAAGGACCAGGGCCAGGTGACCCAAGCTCCGCCGGATCTCCCTCCCCTTGGGCTCATGAACCTGGCATCGTCTCACCTCAGCATCCACTATCATGTTGCACAGCCTGGCTCAGTGCAGCTCCTGGTGTGTGCTGCAGCCTAGTTCAGTACAGTCAGAACCCTGTTCCAGCCCTGATGTGAACTGGCTGGTATTGTGGCCCAACTCAGTCCCTCTTGCACCCTGTCCTGGTTCTCAGATCTGTCAGTGGATGTTATGAACTGGGCCAGCCTGGTCTGTCCCCAGACCTGACCCACATGTATGCTGGTGGGTACTGTAACCTGTCATGGTCAGCCCATTTGGTACTGTTGCAGAGGCTGCTCCTTGATTTGGTTCTTGAATTCACCTGCATGGCCTATGTCCCTACAAAGGAGTTTCCCAAGCTCTCCTGTCAGGTCTCCTCCCAGGGGCAGATCGCGCACACACCAGTGGGTCCTTGGCCCAAACTATTTTTTGTCCAACTCTTGTCTTTGTGGGCTTGCTCAACCAGCCCACACCCATTCTGGTTCTTACTGTTGGGTGTTGCACCGCAGGCATACCTGGTCCATGCCCAGACTCAGTTTTCACGTGGTTCAGCAGGAGTCTAGACCTAGCCCATTCCATTCTACATCCGACCTGGCCCCTACAAGTACCAGTGGGTACTGGCGTCTAGCCCAGTCTGTCGCTCTTCAAACCCAGTCCACACCTGAGCTGAAGGAGGCTATAGCCATGTCCAGCCCAGCCTGCTGCCCTCATTCTGGCTCACCAGGGGATATCTCAACCCAGCTGGGGTGTCTCCTTCACTCCCCAGCCAGGCCTATTGCCATCCACAGTTCTTGGGCATGCCAGTGGAAATCGCAGTTCCGCAGGACCACCCCTACTCTTAAGCTAACCAGTGGGAGTTGTATTTCCACAGGGTTGGGCCCACATTTCCCCCACTAAATCTACCCCCAGATCTGGTTCCCTCACATGCTTTAGTGTCATGGCTCTGTCTAATGTGATCCAGTCCCTCTTCTGACAGTCAGGTACCGGGATCTAGCCCTGTTAGACAGGCACCCAGCCCTAGCTTTCATGTGGACTGACATGTGGTGGTCAGCAATGTTTCATGCTAACAAGCCCAACTCAGGACTCCCATGTGGGCTGCTGTGTGAATCTGACCCATACAGGTCTTCCAGTCTCTCCCCTCCAAACCACCAGGTCTCAATCCTCTTATTTACCTGCAAGTACAGTGGCCCTGTCATTGGGTGTCCCTCAGGGTTCATTCCTCACTTACACATACAGAGTGTATCCATGAATGTTCTTAGGCAGTAGTTCATCAACCCCTGAGCTCGCCACTGGGCCAAGATGGCGCCAGCCACCTTTAAGCAGCTAATGTTCTGAGTTCCTGGCTCAGGAGCTAGACTGCGCCACCCTCCACCCCCACCCCTACTACCTGCCAAAAGCGGCCAGTGGGGTGCCCAGCCTGAGCCAAGATGGTGACTGCCACCTTTAAGCAGCTGACTCTGTTGATTATCTCTGATTCTATCCAGGAGGCTGAGCAGATAAAAGAAAACCTGTCAACATTTGTTGAATGAATAGAGAGGGAGTGGCTTGGAAATGACAATTGTGCCCACATCAGGATCCCTCTCTGTAAACACCTTCATTTCAAATTGACTACCAAGGTCATATGCAAAGTGGGCAGGAGAGCATTAGGGGGTGGGAGGACACAGAGGCCAGGCACCTGCTCTCTCCTCCTCCACACTTTGATTCGGATGAGACACTGGACCAAGCCTGAGGCGAAGAACAAGGGGCCGAGACAACCTGCCTTGAGTTGCTTAGTCTGAGCAGGTGCAGGTTGGACCAGACCAGGTGTCTCCCCAGTCCCTGCTGTCTTGCTGGTGTAATGCCCATCATACATCAGTGTGAGTCCTTGTCTCCTTTGCTTCCATGCTGAACTCACTCCCAGGCCTGAATGCAAGGCTGCAAGCGGATCTCCTTGTGAAATCCCAGTGTTCCTGCACATCGAATGCCTCCTGGTGTCAAGGGAGATGAAGCCAGTTGGGCTCCCAGCTCACATGTGGCACATGGAAAGCCTCTGGCTGTTAAGACTCCCCAACTCCAACTAAGTCTCAACACACGCTCAGATGATATTCATGGAAAGGACTGGTGTTGTGACGAGTGAAAGCCATTGCCTGCAGCACCAGCATTCTATGTGTATGCTATCTCATGTCCCCAACTGCTCCACTTTTCGTCTGGCTCTCCCCAGGCAGGACGGGTCACTCGCAGCCCCCAGTGCAGTGCCTGTACGCCAGGCCCAGCTCCACCTCTGGCCCTGCTTCCTGCTAACACGGGCCCTGCGAGGCAGCAGGTAATGACTCAAGCATTTGGGTTCCCGCTGCCCTCATGGGAACACGGATGGAGTTCTGGGTTACTGGTTTCAGCCTTGCCCAAACCTCACTGTTTCAAGGATTTAAGGAGTGAACGTATTGAGGACAGGACATCTGTTTGTCTCATCTTCTATCCAACTAAATAAATCACCCTTGTCCCTGGAGCCCTTTCTGAATGCCACCTCAGGGGCCCGCATGACAGGGGCCCCCTTGGTGTTCCTTTGCTGGAACTTGGAGGAATCAGGAGTGCAAGTCTGTCAGCTGCTCTGTGGTCATAGCAGAGGACATGTGCAGGGCAAACGCAGGTGGCCACGGCTGTGGAGCCCCACACAGCACTGAGTCAAGGGAAGGCCAGTAGATGTGTGGACCATCGGAGCTTTTATTTTGCTGGCAGACTGGCTGGCCCTTGCACCTCCCTTTGCTCAGGCTCCTGAACTGGGGGCAGCCCTCCTTGAGAGGATGTGGAGGCCACTGTGGCTGACAGGGAGGAGCCAACCACGGGAGTTTGGGCCTGAGACATCTCCAATCCTCACCAGGGGTGGCTCCCGGCTCCCCTCAGAGTCCCACTGTGCCTCCGCCTCCTTCCTTCTGGCCTGGCCCTGGAGGCTTGAGGCCACTGAGCCCTGATAGCGACAATTAAGATAAATGATGTCCAAAGGTAAGGGATTAGGGATCTCGGGCAGGAGTGGAGGGAGGGAAGCAAGGGGCAGCGAGGCGGGCCAGACCCTGTGGCTTGGTGGCTCAGGTCCGGCCCAGGCGTCGGACGTCCAGGGGAGGGGCCGTGATGCCCAGCTCCTGCCGCAGAGCGCCCAGGGGCTGCTCCCAGCGCCGCTCGTAGTACAGGTTGAGGACACACGGGGCACGACGCCCGTTCTGAACTGCCCAGGGGATCAGCTCTGAGAGCAGCACTTGCAAGCTCCTGTGAGGCAGCAGAGGGAAGGAAGACATTAGTGCCCCCAACACCCACCAACGCTGACCACAGGCTCTGGGGTGCACAGCCCCAAAAGGCAAGGGGCATTTTATCAGTTAACCCCCACAGAGGCCTGAGAGGATGTGGTCGCCACACCCGCTTTCCAGCAGAACAAACAGAAGCCAGCCAAGGTATATTTCACGCCCAAACACCAAGATCCCAAACATGCCCAGGCCCAGATGTAAAGATGGGACAGAAACAATTAACCCAACCCTGGTCCTTCCATTCCTGCTTGTGGTCTTGGAGACACCTGCCCAAGTCTGTTCTCACCTCTCCGCCCCACTCCTTCCACCTTCCACCACCAGGGCTTCCTGGAAAGCCCTCAGGGCTGGCACAGGCGGTCTGCCCGCGCCCTTTCCACCCTTTCCACTCCCTGAGAGCCCAGCCTTGAGTTTCCCCCGTCCCCAGCCCCTCCAACACTTACGGAGCGCTGAGCCGGAGTGGGCCAAAGAGTGCTCCCAGGATACACATAGGCAGGCCGGTCTGGACAGCCTCAAACCACTTCACCACGATCTCCCCTGGAGGTGATGGATGGGGTGGCAAGTGAACAGGGCCAGGGGCAGACCCAAGGTGTTGCTGCTGGGGCCCAGAGAGAGGGACTGTCCCAGGCCCCTGGCTGCTCAGCCTGGGGAGCAGGAGAAGGCTCAGGGGCCAGTACCTGGAAAGGCATGCCGGAAGGGACACCGTGGGGCAGATGCACAGGACTCAGGACCTTACCAACAGGCCTGGGGAGCCCCGCCCACCAGCCTGTGAGACAGCCCGCTTAGCTCACTCACCCAGGATGTTGGTGGGCATCCCCAGCAGGGTGTGGAGCATGTCATGCACCTCCCGGTAACGCTGGATCACGTATGCCAGCTCCTCGTCGTCCACAAAGCGGGTGGGCGCGCGGGTGTCTGGGGAGACCCTCTGAAAGCCACAAGCTTCCCTAGACCTCCTCCTCCCTGCATGGGCTCTCCTTGAGCCACTCCCGTCACAAAGCCCAAGCCACTTCCTTCAGTGTGGCCCTGCCAGCAGGTGCAGCCTTGGACAGGGAAGTTGAGAGGATGGAGCCCCTTTGCTTACTCCAGCGCACACCTCAGGTTCGCTTCCTGCAGGAATCCGTAAGTGAGGAGAGGGACTGAGGATCTATTCAGTGGCTACAGAGCTTGTGTTTTGCAAGAAGAGGACAGTTCCCTTGGTCCAGGGCCCAACAATTTGAATACAATCAACACAACTGCACCTCAGGTTTAAGATGGTGAAGCTAATAGACCTTGGCAGGTGCATGGCACAGTGGGTTGAGCCGCTGTCTGTGATACCCACATCCCATGTCAAGAGTGCTGGTTCCAGTCCAGGCTGTTCTGCAGCCAATGCAGCTTGCTGCTAATGCACCTAGGAAACAGAGGCTGATGGCCCAAGCACTTGGGTTCCTGCACCCACATGCAGACTCGCATGAAACCTCTGGCTCTTTCCTCAGACCTGACTCAGCTCCGGCTGTTGCAGGCATGGCTGAGGGGTAGGAAAGGCATTGTTAAATTGTAGATAGAACGTCTTTTCTCTGTCACCCTGCCTTTGACATAAATAAATCAAAAGCTTTTAAGCAAATATAATGCTTTTAAGTTTTGTGTTTTGAAGAGCAAGGGGTTGCAACAGGCATTCTGAATGTACAAAATGTGGTCCATTTCAAAGACTAATTAAAAGAAATACGAGGTCTTAATAAGATACAAGTACCAACTAACGTTACATGTACTAAACAAAACGCATCATGGCAGTGAGCTCTGATGCAGGCACTGGCCCAGAAGTCAGGGCGCTGCCTGGAACACCTGCTCCCACACCGCAGGGTCTGGGTTTGGGCCCCAGCTCCCTGCTCAGGTGAACCCTGGAGGGTAGCAGCAAAAGTGCAAGCAGCTGGGCCACTGCCATCTATCCAGACCTGCCTGGGGCTCCTGTCTCCTGGCTTCAGCCTGGCCCTGCTACAGTGAGCAACCGGGGCGTGAACCAGCAGATGGAATATCTTCCGGTATAAGGACAGACAAACAGACTGACAGAAACAAATATCAAGTTCCTATCTGTTAGTTCACTCCCCAGAGAAGCACAATGGCCAGGACCTAGCCAGGCCAAAACCAAAAGCCATGAAGACTCCTCGATGGGTGCAGGGGACCCAGGAGCACTTGGGTCATCTTCCGCTGTAAGTGGAGCAGCTGGGACTTGGTCCAGCACTCACATAAGACATTGACACTACAGGTGGTGGCTTAATGTGCTGTGCAACCACACAGGCCCACAAATAGCTGCAAATGAGACATTGGCCCATGTTCTTTTTCTACAGATAGTGCTGTGTGAGCATAGGGCTGGCTAATTTACTCACTCTTACGTTTCTAGTGGCTGATCCAGGGCACTTTTCTGCACTCCTTGGTCTCATCCAGTGCCCCTCTGCGGCATCTGTCATGCCCACACAAAGCAGGAATGGCCTAGCCCCAACCTGTGTTGAGGCCAAGCGACTGGAGCTTGGAGCTATTGACCCAGCACCTGTCGGTCTGGGTCCACTGTGGTTCCCTATAAATACTAAGTGGGGTGGAAGGTGGTCATGGCACTGGCGGCCTTCTCAGGGTGCCCATGAAGAGGGTGCCCGCACTCTCCTCCACGTATCCACCCAGCTTTATCCTCGTGGGAATCGAGCAACCAGGACCACCGCTGGCCTCACGTTTCCCTAAGGCAACCAAGGCTCAGAGTTACAGCAACTTAGCCAGGGTCACACAGCTGGTAAAGCGGCTGAGATAAGATCTGAAGCAAAAACAAAAAAAAGGTCTGAACCAGACAGCCTGGTGCAATGGCTCAATTAACAAATCCTCCCTTTGCAAGTGCTGGGATACCATATGGGCAGTGGTTCATGTCCTGGCTGCTCCACTTCCCATCCAGCTCCCTGCTTGTGGCCTGGGAAAGCAGTTGAGCATGGTTCAAAGCTTTGAGACCCTACACCTACATAAGACCAGAAGAAGCTCCTGGCTTCCGATTGGCTCAACTCCTACTGTTATGACCATTTTGGGAGCAAACCAATGATGGAAGACCTCTTTCTCTCTGTCTCTCCTTTTTTCTGTAAATCTGACTTTCCAATTAAAAAAAAATATATAAATTTTATTAAAATAAAGGAAAAGAAGTTGGAACCATATCGGATCCCCAAACTAGCAGCCACCCCCAAGCACTGGCAGTAAGTGGCTTGGAGGACTGTGACGTGCACTACGGGCCTCCTGGCCCCAGCTGAGGTGGGTGGGCCTCGGGGGAGCACAGGGCTTGTCCAGGGTGGTCACGCTGGGGCAAGGTGGGCGGCCCATGCCGGCTCCTCCCTTGCTGGCCTGCCTCCCTGGACGGATGACCAAGCTCTGGAGCTACACCAGCCACAGGTGAGCGGCCTCCCCACCTCACGTTATCTAAAACCCTGTGGGGACAAAGGTGCTCTCTCTCCCTTGGGACCTGGCAATTTCCTGGCTCTGTGGGAGTCACAACCTCCAGGCTGTGACACACCACATTCATGGCTCCCCTCCCCTGGCTCACCCAACACACAGCAGGACTCCAGGCTCAGGGAACCCTTGGCAGCTGTTGCTCCCCAGATGGCAGGTGGGACAGGATGCCCTGGGAGGTTTCCTGCTGCCACAGAGTATTGAGAGTGTGGTCCGGGGGAACAATCACTTGGAATAGTGGTTCCCAACTGCCCACAGCAGGGCCAAGCACAATGACTGAGAGAGAGAGAGAGACATCTCTCATTCATGGATTTATTCCTGCAACCAAGGCTGGACTACAGTGAAGCCAGGAGCCTGATGTCCATGGGATCTCCTACATGGGCGGCCGAGACCTGGGAACTTAGGCAATCATTTGTGGCCTCCTGGGATGCATGCGGAGGACATGGGATCAGAGGCAGAAGGACCCAGATTTGAACTGGCACTGACTCAAGTGCAGGTGGCAGAAGCAGTGGCTGACCGCCCAGGGGCCCCACGCCAACTGCCTGAGGGCTCCCATTAAGCAGAGCTTGTTACTGTCCTGCTTAAAACCTCCTGAGAGCTTCCTCTTGCGACATGGTCTTCCACCATACCCACAGGCCTGGCCCAGCTGGCCGCCCAGCCTATGGGTGCCTCTGGGGCCCCGTTGGTCCATTTTCCTCTTTGGAACACGTAGGGCCTTTGCTCCGGGCATCCCCTCTGCCTAGAACCTTGGCCACCTCCAGCTCTCCGCACCTTCCAAGCCATCCTATCAGAAGGGACTCTGGCGTCACCGCCTCCACTCCAAAGCCACCCTCTCACCAGTCACCTTGCCTTTTCAGTGGTGCTCATGCTTCCGCTGCAATGGGAGCCCGCAGAAGCAGCTATCTGCTGGCTTTGTTCACTGCATCCCAGTGGTTAACCAATGCCTGGCACATGCTTGATACTCAATTTAAAAACCAACCTGAATTTCTACAGAAAAACTATCTTTTATTACTTTATTCTCTACCTCTTCATCCTGAACCCTAGGGACCTTGTCCATGTCACCATTGGCCCCCTAGCACATGAGCCCAAGGCAGGTGCTAAATAAATGATTGAGTTCCTCAGTAGCTGGGAGGGCCCTGGCGGCCTCGGCCTGTGACCGGAGGAAAGTGCCACACTTCGATGGCCAGGGGCAGTAAAGCCCCAGGACACGGGTCCAGTGTGGCATTTAGGAGATGGACCCAGGGGCAGGCATTGTGGCACAAACAGGGTCAGGTGCTGGGATACCTGCAAACCTTTTGGGAGTACCTGGGATCCAGCCCTGACTCTGCTTCTGATCCATCTTCCTGCTAACACGCATTCCAGGAGGCAGTAGATACTACCCCAAGTACTTAGATTCGTGTTACCCACCTGGCAAAACTGGATGGAATTCCCTGTTCTTAGCTGATGAGGACACTGGGGCATGAGCCAGAAGGTGAAATCAGTCCTTCTGGGTGTCTGCATTGCAGTGTGGTGTGTTAACTCACCACCTGCAAGGCCAGTATCCCATATGGATGCTGGTTCAAGTCCCGGCTGGTCTACTTCCCATCCAGCTCCCTGGTAATGCAGTGGAAGACAGCCCAAGTCCTTGGTCCCTACACCCACATGGGAGACCCAGAACATCCTGCTTCCTGGCTTTGATCTAAAGCAGCTCTGGCCGTGGTGGCCATTTGGGGAATCAGTCAGTGGATGGAAAACCTGTATCTCTTCCACTGTAACTCTGCCATTCCAATAAATAAAACAAAAATCTGGCCTGTGCACATGTTCTATGCAGAACAGCGAAGCCTTGGCAGGAGGCTGCAAAACACCCTGGCCCATGGCAGCAGCTCAGGGCTACTGCTTCCCTGGATGGCATTCCTGTGCCATGTCCCTGCTTTGCCCGCTGCCTGCACACACAGAGGAGCTGGAAACTCACATTCACATCCAGGAAACGGAGGTACTCGCGGCCCAGGGAGCCTTCTGGCAGGCTCCGTAGCCTGCCCAGGTCGAGGGTAGCCAGTGAGATCCGGGGGCGCTCACTGAAAGACACAAGGTAAGGCGTGAGTGCTGGGAGGGTGCCCAACTTGAGAAGGCCAGAGGCTCAAGGACGGGGTGACAGGGACACAGCCCCAGTAGAGCACCTGATACTGGCCAGGCCAGGGGACGCAGTTCCTGACAATAGTGGCCCAACCTGGGGTGATCAGGGATTCACAGCAAAGTTACCTCCCAGGAGGGGTACAGCCAGCACCTGGGACAGGCCTTTAACAGCTACACAGAACCACCACTGAGCCCAATGCGGAGGGCATTCTATGACAAATACAGACGTGCGGCTGGCATCGCTGGAACTGGGCAGTGGGCAGGTTGCAAAGCCATTCACAGGAGGGTACCGAGAAGTACTCCTGAGAGGGGGCAGGATCGGAACAAGACGATACACGGAGGTTCCCGAGGGACCTACTGCAGGATCTGGGCACCTTCTGGATGCGTCCTCATCGTGTCCCTGAGCACCCTCAGGGTGCGGTGTCCTGTGGTCTCCCCAAGAACCGCGACCATGTCTGAAAGGGCAGAAGTGGGCACCAGTGAGAGGTGTGATCATGGGTAAAGACATTTCTGGGACTATACACTTACTACCTCTCACCTATTCAGATACTCAGGAAACACGCAGTCAATCACACAGCACCGCCAGTCACTATCCTTAGGATCCAGGCAGGTGCTGTGGTAGGGTGGCCTCGGTTAGCCCAGCTTACAAAATCACTTTCACCATGTGTTATCTCAACTCCTCCACAGATGGGTACAGAGTTGAGTTCAAGTGCGGCCACTATACAGGTGACCTTGCACGAACGGCCTGGCTTTTCTAAGCCACGGAGTCCTGGGCCGACTGTGCTCAATGGGTGTGTGCAAACCCTCACTTCATCTCCGAGCACTGACAAAACTTCCCCGGAAACGGCTGGGACAGGCGGCCGGTCAGGCTCCCTCCGCTCCACCTCCCATGTCGATCCAGGGTAAGGTGATTGGCCGCTCACCGTGGCGATACGGGTTGTAGAGTGCCATGGTGGCCGACCCCGCGGCCAGCAGCGCCTTCTGCAGCGGGGACGTGGGGATGTGGTCCGGGTACAGCAGGCCAGCGCCATGGCTGCCGGCTCGGAACCGTACATCTGCAGGGACAAGGAACGGGCCTAGGTCAGAGGCGTGCCCAGGTTCTTCCTGCTCCCGCGGGAACTCGGCGCCACTTGCCTTCAGCGGAGCCCGCTTGGCCTCGGAGACCAGTGAGGGGCTTCAGGGCCCGACGCAGCAGCGTCGCCATGGCAGCGGACGTCCGCGGAAAGGCGGACGGGGCGGGACTCACGTACCCGCCTTCCCTGGGACGGAGCGCCGGAGAGGCCAGAAGGCCTCGATCCGCACGGCCCTACCCCTCCGTCACACGGACAGAAAGGGGTCCTGTGACTAACTATGTGCAGCATACCCACGAGGCCCGTCTCCCACCTACTTCCACTGATACAAGACGCTCTTTGTTTGATCTCACTTCGAGAAAGGGCTTCTAAAGGAGACCAACCACACTACCTCTGCGGCTCAGTGCCGGGCCTTATTACTCCACCCACTGAGGTTTTACCCGGAGACAATAAGATGAGAACCACTTCCGGCTGCATAACATGGCGGCGCCCATGGTAAGGCCCCTCCTTTGGGAGGAGGAACCATACGGCACTTCCGCCTAGAATGCAGCCTGTCGGCGTGCTGTTGGCATGAAAAAATGGGGTCCTCCGCTGTGGCGCGATTGCACGGACTCTTCGCGGCCTACAAGCCCCCGGGGTTAAAGTGGGAGCACCTGCGGGACACGGTGGAGCTGCAGCTTCTGAGGGGTGAGCCCCCGGTCGCCCTTGGCCGGATGGGCCCTTCCCGGAGCCCATCGGCGCAGTCCCAGGACCCTCTAGTTTATGACTCCACACCTTCCCTGGTGTTCGTGTCCTTCGCACCCGTCAGCAGTGGGGCCTGGGTTCGAACCGTGGGCTTCGCCTGGGTCTCCTCCAGTTGACTAATCTGTCTCCTCTCTGCCATAGCGTGATTTTTTTTTTTTTTTTTTTAAGATTTGTGTATTTGTATTGGGAAGGCAGATATACAGAGAGGAGGAGAGAAAGGGAGGCAGATCTTCCATTCGATGGTTCACTCCCTAAGTGAGTGCAACGGCTGGAGCTGAGTCAATCCAAAGCCAAAAGTCAGGAGCTTCCTCCTGGTCTCCCACACGGGTGCAGGGTCCCAAGGCTTTGGGCCGTCCTCGACTGCTTTTCCAGGCCACAGGCAAGGAGCTGGATGGGAAGTGGGGCTGTCGGGATTAGAACCGGCGCCCATATGGGATCCCCGCATGTTCAAGGCTAGAACTTTGACCGCTACGCTATCGTGCCAGGCATGATAAGTGTGATTTTTAAAAATTATTTATTCACTCCCCAAATACCAGCAACAGCCAGGCTGAAGCTAAGCGCTGGAGTTGATTTGGGTGTTCTTTTGGGGCAACTGGACCTCAAGGTCTTGAGCTGTGAGTCTGTCACCCGCCATCCCTAGCCCACACGTTAACAGGATTGGAAACTCCAAGGAGCTGGGACTTGAACCAGGTTCTCTGCTGTGCACTGTGGGTGTCCCTCACAGCACCCCAACCCTCACCTGAGCTGCATCTCCACCTGTACTGCAACCCTGCCCATGCTGGCACTCCATCCCTGAGTGCCCCAGCAAGACCTTCACTTGTGTGTGCCCAGGTCTCAATGCTGGGAAGGCCCCTGCGCCCCAACAGCGTGTACGCTTCTTGCTGGGCCCCACGGAGGGCAGTGAAGACAAGGGACTGACCCTCACGGCCACCAGCGTGCCCACCCTCACCAGGCATCCACTGGGTAAGGCCGATGGAGACCAGATGTCGCCTCCGGGGAGAATCAAAGACAAACTCAGGGCTTGCCTCAGAGAGCTCCCAGTCTCTGCTTAAATATAGATCTGTTTTTTATTTATATGAAAGGAAGAGTTAAAGAAGGGTGGGGAGGGGATGGAGAGAGACCTTCCATCTGCTGATTTACTCCCCCAGTGGGTCAGCAAACAGGTTATCTTGGGCCAACCTTTGTGTGAGCCACGGCAAGCTGAGATGTCCTGGGTCTGAGTTGATTCTGGGGAAGTCTGAAACTGTAGCCTGGTCGTGGCATGGATTCTGCTGGCCTCTGGCTGAGGAGCGGGCTCATCCCGCAGCCTTGGGCTGCCCTGAAATCTTGGTCGGTAGAGGCCTCGGGCCGTGTATGTGTGTGTTTCCTTGCAGTGTGTGGACCAGCGTTTACCAGCCTAAAGATTGGAGTGGGACACCGGCTGGATGCCCAGGCTTCTGGCGTGCTGGGTAGGTGGCAGTCAAGGTGAGCCTGGACTACAGGATGAGGGGGCTGCTGGAGCCCAGCCCACCGACAGCCCTGTCCTGCCATCACCCTCTTCCCACCCTGGCCTCACAGTCTGGGAGCTGATCGGTGGGAGGGAGGGCCTCACTGGGTGATCATCACAGCCGCACCCCACCTTTGCCACGTGATGCCTGTGGGTGATGTGACTTGAGGGCTTCCGCATCCCGTGGCAGCCTCTCCAGTGGACATCTTGATTTGAATGGATGAGTAGAGCGAGCCTCCTGAGAGCTTAGGGTCTGATCCTAGCAGCTCATACCGCCCGACAGGGAGATGGCGCCTTATCCTGGGCCAGCCAAGTCAGCGCCCCTGCCCCGCTGCCCCCCGACCAGAGCAGGACGCACAAAGCCTGGAGTCTGGAGCTGCTGTGTTCTCAGGGTCACCCGTTAGTCCTGAGAGTGGTGGTGTCTGGGAGCATGGCGGACAGACGTAACCTTCTTTACCACACTCCTGTAAAGTGCGTGGAGGGTCAGAGAGGCAGGAAGCGGCCCCTCCTTCGGGCTGGCTGCTCCTTCCCCCTTGCTAGCTTCAACCCTAGAGGAATATTCTAGAAGTAGGATACAGCTTCCAGAGGTGAGGGCAGGGAGCAGGTGCCATGTGTGAGATGAGGATGGTTGCTTTCCAGTGCTCGGCGTGGGACACGGATGCCGGCTGCTCACTGACATGCACGATGCCCATCTCACCAAGGTACGGGGGTCTGGGGACAGCCCACCTGCTCTTGGTTCTTTCCTGACATGATTCTGAAGCTAGTGTTCAAGAGGTCAGAGGTCAGCTTGTGTTTAGCTGGTGTGTGCGTCCCTGCACGGGTCACTCACAATTGTGTGCCTCAGTTTACTCCTCTCTGAAATGGGCACACCTGTGTTTCCCTCTGGGGTTACCAGCAAGCAGCTGTGAAGCACTGGGCTGAGACCCCGACCCGCTATCACCACCCAGTAAGTGTCCCAGTTGTCACGGTTAATTTTGTGGACTCAAGTACTCTCGCTTAGAACGAGGAAGAAGGGCTGGATCTGGGCCGCAGAAGCTCGGCCGGAACCCCACGGGTGGCACGAAGCCGATGGGACCTGCCCAGAAGTGGGTGCCAAGGGGCTGCCCCGGAGAGACCCAGAGGGGAGGTCGGCACAGGTGCCTGTCAGCGCCCCTTGCAGGCTACCTGTGTTTTTCCTCGTTTTTAATTTGTTGATTTGAAAGGCAGAGTGACAGGGTGGGGGAGGGCAAGACAGACAGGTCTCTCATCTGATTTATGTCCCAAATGGCCACAGCAGCTAGCGCTGGACCTGGCCGAAGCCAGGAGCCTGGAGCTCTGTCCAGGTCTCATGTGGGTGGCAGAGACCCATATGCTACAACCACCACCTGCTGCCTCCCAGTGCACGCATGCGCAGGTCCTCACACCTGAGCTGGGGGAACCTTGTCATAGCGGCAGAAGTCCACCCTAGCCTGTGTTCTTGAAGGAGGCCACAAGGAAGCTTGGTCAGGGCTGAGCACAGGGCCTCCCGGGGAGCCCCTGTAGGACATGAGCTTCTGTTCTGCTCCCCGCCCGTCCCACCCCAGCACTGGGGCACAGCTAGCAGGGCTGACTGCCTCTCCCCCGCCCTGACCTGGCAGGATTACACCCTGCGCGGCCTGCTGGGCAAAGCCACCGACGACTTCTGTGAGGACGGGCGGTTGGTGGAGAAGACGACGTATGGTGAGCCTCAGAAGCCAGGGCTGGACGGAAGGGGTGACTGGCTCCCGGGGCCTCTGTGGAGGTCTTCTCCATGGCTGGCGCTTGCTTGCTGTCCCTGCTCCAATGACACTTCCTCCCAGAAAGTCCTCCATCCCCAGAGCTGGACTCAGACAGCTCATGAGCGGTGACAAGTCCAGCACCACAAGCCCTGGGCCTGCAGGCCCACGTGACCGCTCCTGCTGGCCAGCCATGTGGATGTGTGGCTGGCAGGTACTGCCTCTTTACTCCCCTTTATCTCTGGGTCCCACCATGCCCTACGGGAGCCACAGGCTCATTGGGCAGACCCCTCAGGTACCTCCCAGGTGCCTGGCACTAGGGTCTCAGCGAGGTGTGCTCAGCCTGGCACAGCCTCTCCTTCACCTCCAAAGAAGCCCCTAGGGGCAAATGTCATGTTGACGCTTCCGGGAGGGAGCCAGGATTTGGGGGGAATGGGTACTAGCTTGGAGAGTGGAGTGGCAGCCAGGAAGGGCTTCCTAAAGGAGGTAGGCGCTGGGGCTGGGGTGTGTGAGTGGGAGAAGAGGCAGCAGCAGAGAAATAATAGCATGCATGAAACCAGGCAGAGGCTGTGAGGGACCTAGGACTGCCCAGCCTGGTGTGCACTTGGTCCCCATGCCTGCTCCCAGAACTCCGGCCCTTGGAACTAGAAGTTGGAGCCTGCCCCAACTGAGTGCTGGGATCCCAGTGGAGGACTGATGGTTGGGCTGTTGCCATCACTCAGTGGGACCCGCTGTGTCATCTGGCTGCCCATTTCTGTATGTGGGCAAGTGGGTTCCTGGCCAGGGTTACCGCAGATTCAGAAGGCTTGACTTCAAATATCGGGCGAGTCCTGGTACGTCTTTGAACCTGCAGTTCCAGGAGATGTCCTTGACCTGGAGTCAGGACAGCTTCAAGGGCTCCGTGAGTTCCTTGAGAATGTTCTAGAGACGTTGAGTGCCTTTCTGAGGGGTTCCAGAGCTTTTCTGAGATTCACAAGACTTCCCCACCTCCCTTCCTTGCTCTATGGGAATTGCTGTAATGGGAATCGCTCCTAAGCCCCCCTGCTCTGGTCTGCAAGAGGAGGAGTCAGCCCGTTGGATGTGACATGCCCTCAGACAGCACCTGTGCACTGACCCCACCCCCTGCCTTCTTCAGACCATGTGACGAGAGAGAAGCTGGACCGGATCCTGGCCGTGATCCAAGGCTCCCATCAGAAGGCCCTGGTGATGTAAGTGGGAGGGGTGTTGAAGGGCAGGCTGGGGTGCATAGGGTGCTAAGAGGTGTGATGCGGGCAGGTGTGCCCAGACACGAGGAAGGAGTAGAGGGAACTGGGCCAAGGCTGGTGAGGGCAGTGGGAAGCCCAGAATGCCCACGAGCAGGGCAGGGCCCATTCCTGGCGATCATATGGAGAGCAGGGCAGGACCAGTGAGGTGGACATGCTGGTTGCAGAGGGCAGGCTGCAGGGTCCCCCTCCCTCAACTCCAGGGGCCTGAGCCTGCCCGGGGATAGTAGCAGCAGCAGCGAAGAGTGAAGACTAGAGACAGGGTTTGGGACCAGCAGAGGGGAGGCTGGGGGACTGCCCTGCGCCGGGGGTGTTGAGGCAGGGAAGATAACCACAGGGGCACAGCATGGTGTTCACTGGCTGAACAGGGAGTGAGGCACCTGCAGGGGTCCTGGCAGGGGCACTGGAGGACCATGCTGTGGACGGTCAGTGCCAAGGAGCCTGGAGGCTCCAGGAATGGTGGGGTTCACTGGGTGCACAAAGGTGCCTATCCTGAATGGGTGTCTCCCTGCCCACACTCCATGCGCCCACTACAACTCCTTCTCCCCAGGTACTCCAACCTGGACTTGCAGTCCCAGGAGGCCTATGAGATGGCCGTAAGCGGCACAATCCGGCCCATGAGCAAATCTCCAATGCTCATCAGTGGCATCCGCTGCCTGCACTTCGCACCTCCGGAATTCCTCCTGGGTAAGTTGTCCAGGAAAGTGAAGTGGGGAGAAGGCCCCCCTCCCCAGGGGCAGGGGTGGGGTATCACCGAGCTGCAACCTGCCTTGATGGGACTAACCCATGCCAGCCTGATGGCCAGCTTGCTCCCAGCCCTGCCCCCAGGCTTGGCCACTCACAGAGGGCAGACCGGAGTCCAGCCAGACCCTCCTGAGCAGGGCTTGTCATTCCTTGGTGTCTCCTTTCCAGAGCTGCCCAGTAGCTGATGCTGTGCTCAGCTGCTCCAGGGCCGTGCTTGCCTCCCCTGCCCTGCCTGGCGCAACCCCCCACCCCCTGGACCTCCGTCCCTTCCTGCCTGTAGGTTGTGGTCTTGTGAGCTCCTTCACTGAGCACTGGCCAAGATTCCTGAGGCACAGCATCTCCAGTAAATGGTCTCTTGATGCCTCATGGCCCTGGTTTCACAGATGAGCCAGCTGAGTGTCAAACCTGACCTTGATTCTTAGTGACGCAGGAGTCCCTCCTAGGGCAGGGTCTGGCTGAGCAGGTACAGGTAGGGTTTGGGATCCTGCAGGTCTGATAGATCGAGGTGCCCTAGGCCGCTGTAGAGCCGAGGGGCCACACAAAGGCATCACACAGTTGAGTGGAGGGGCAGGTCTAGAGCTGAGGAGTCGTGGGGCTGTGCTCCTGACTGCCGTGTGCCCTGTGTGTCCCCGGCAGAGGTGCAGTGCATGCACGAGACGCAGCAGCAACTGCGAAAGCTGGTGCACGAGATCGGCCTGGAGCTCAAGACCACTGCCGTCTGCTCACAAGTGCGGCGCACGCGGGATGGCTTCTTTGCACTGGACGATGCCCTCCTGCGGTCCCAGTGGGACCTCCGCAGCATCCAGGCGGCCATTGATGCCGCAGCCCCCCGGGTGGCAGCAGAGCTGGAGAAGAGCCAGAGATGGTCAGCACAGGGTACCCAGCCGCTCCCCAGTCTAGGCCAGCCAGGGGACTCCGGGGGCCTGAGCTCGGCCTCGGAGCAGGAGAACTGTGTGGGGCACCAGGTGGATGAAGGTTCAGTGCTCCTGAGGCGGAACTGATGACTAGGGAAAGTGAGACTGCTGAGAGCTTTTCCATGTGACGCCAAGCCGAGAAGCTCTGAGCTGGCTGCTCTGGGCCCAGGTGAAAAAGGGAAGACTTGAATGTGGAGATGACAACAAATAATGACACGGCTTTATGCAGTATGCGCAGTGTCTTTAGGAACTCGGATTCTGGCTATAGGAAATGCTGTTAGGAAGCAGTAAGAGCAACATGACCCACGTGGTGTCCAAGAGTTCCAGATGGCCGGATGTGATGCTCACCCTCTCTAAAGAGGTGGAAGGAAATGAGGTGACCTCACCTGCCAGCCAGAGTGGGGGAAGGAATAAAAGGACAGGAATCCAGCAGTCTGTCCTGATGGTAGCCTGTTGCCAGCAACCTGCAATAAGCATCAAAGTGGAGCATATCCCCGCCCTGGGAGGCAGCAGGTGCACTTTCAGGATCCTTACCTTCCAGCATGCGGATGGATTCTTAGCTACATTGTAATGGCAAAATGGAGAAGACATGGGGCTGGTGTGACACAGCTGGCCACCCCGGGACACTGGTGTTCCGTGTTGGAGCACCGGTTCAAGTCCTGGCTGCACTGTCCCATCCAGCTCCCCGTGAATGTGCCTGGCTAGGAAGAGCGTGTTAGACTCTGTGGGGAGGCGCTGGAATGCAGCTCATCCCCGCTTGCTGCCCGTGGTAAGGGAGGCCACGACCGCCGTGGCGCCATTGCCTCATGCAGTGGCCTTTAGGGCTGCTGGGTTTGAATCCCAGCCTTTGTCACTTATTTATTTCTTTTAAAGATTTACTTACTTTTATTTATTTATTTATTAGATTTACTCATTTTTATTGGAAGGGCACTTCAAATCTACAGAAAGAAAGAGAGAGAAAGGTCTTTAATCCGCTAGTTCACTCCCCAAGTGGCCATAGTGGCCAGAGCTGAGCCAGTCGGAAGCCAGGAGCTTCTTACAGCTCTCCCATGTGGGTGCAGGGTCCCAAGGCTTGGGCTGTCCTCCACTGCTTTCCCAGGCTGTAAGCAGGGAGCTGGATGGGAAGTGGAGCAGCTGGGACATAAACCAACACCCATATGGGATTTCGGCATTTATTAGCCAATTGAGCCATCTTGCCGGGCCTGCCTGCTCCACTTCTAATCCAGTACCCTGCTAATGTATCTTGGAACATGCACCCACATGGGAGACCTGGAGCACCTGTCTGTGTGGCCCAGCATGGGCTGTAGAGTTCGTTTGGGGAGTGAATCAGCAGATGGGAGACCTGTCTTTCTTTACTTCTCTCAGCCTTTAAAGTAAATAAATCTTATTTTTTAAAAAAATTGAGTTAGCCAGGAACCAAAGCCCTTGGGCACCAGGAGAAACTCAACCATCTGGCTGCATGGCCTGTGTGCTTGACAACATGTGATGAAACAGGCCCTTTGCTGCCATCACCTTTGTGCTGAAAACCCAACAACCCCAGCCTTATCGCAAGAAAAGCATCAGGGATTTCCCATACTAGGGCATCCTACCAAAAGACCTAGCCTGGACTCAAAGCTTCCCAAACCATCAAAGACAAGGAGAGTCTGAGGCAGCGTCCCCACCAGACAGGGCATGGAGAGGCGTGGCGACCGTGGACGCAGGAGGGAAGCCAAGGCAGTTTCATCCCGGTAAATTGTGGCCTTTGGTGAATGAAGATGGATAGAGAAGGATTCGTCAGTGCTAACAGATGTAATAGTGCAAGATGATAACAGCATAATCTGGAAGGTGGGATTCTGGGTGCTACCCTCACTGTCTTCCTGCTTGTAGTTGTTCTTAAAAATTGTCAGTTCAGGGCCTGGAATGGTGGCCTACAAGCTAAAATCCTATCCTTGAACATGCTAGGATCCCATAGGGGCACCGGTTCTAACCCCAGCAGCCCCGCTTCCTATCCAGCTCCCTGCTTGTGGCCTGGGAAAGCAGTCAAGGACGGCCCAAAGCTTTGGGACCCTGCACCTGTGTGGGATGCCCGGAAGAAGTTCCTGAATCCTGGCTTCGGATCGGCCAGGCATCGGCCGTTGTGCTCACTTGGGGAGTGAATCATCGGACTAAAGATCTTTCTGTCTCTCCTCCTCTCTATCTGAATTTCCAATAAAAAGAAATAAACAAATCTTAAATATTTATGTTTGAAAAGTAGAGTGAAGAGAGACCCTTTGTCTGCTGGCTCACTCCCCAAATAGCTATTACAATAAGGTTGGTGAAGGCTTTTTAATATTTGCAAGAGTGACACAGAGTGAGAGAAACAGAGAGATCATTCATCTGCTGGTACATTCCCTAAATGTTTGCTAGAACCAGAGCTAGGCCTACCCTAAGCCATGTGCCAGGAATTCCTTCCAGGTCTCCCTGGGAGAGAGGAGGAGAGAAAGAGAAAGATCCTCCATCCACTGATTTACTTCCCAGGTGGCCATAATGGCTAGAACTGAGCTGGATCTGAAGCTAAGAGCCAGGAGCTTCTTTCAGATCTTTTGTGTGGGTGCGGGGTCCCAAGGCTTTGGTCCATCCTCCACTTCTTTCCCAGGCCATAAGCAGAAAGCTGGATGGGGAGTGGAGCAGCTGGGACACAAGCCGGTGCCCACATGGGATTCTAGAACCTGAAGGGGGAGTATTACCCAGTCAAAATGTTGTGCTGGGCCCTCTTTCATCTGTTTTCTTAGGCACACCCTCTGAAAAGTCCAAGCACCTTCATGTCTCATCCCTGTGAGGACCAGATTTCCAGCTCCTGAAATGTCTGGGGGCTCGCCTCTGATCTACATTATCACTTGCTCTTTCTTTTATTTTATTATTATTTTTATTTATTTATTAAAAGATTTATTTATTTATTTATATTGGAAAGTCAGATATACAGAGAGGAGGAGAGACAGGAAGATCTTCCATCCACTGATTCACTCCCCAAGTGGCCACAGATGGACGATTTCCTCATCTCTGTGTTTCTCCCTCTCTCTATGTCACTCTGCCTTTCATGTAAATCAAACTTAAAAAAAAAAAAAAAAGTGCGGGCTCATTGCATTAGCCTAGTGGCCAGGATCCCATCTGGTGGCAGTTCTAATCCCAGTGGCCCCGCTTCCCATCCAGCTCCCTGCTTGTGGCCTGGGAAAGCAGTTGAGGACGGCCCAAAGCCTTGGGATTCTGTACCCGCGTGGGAGATACGGAAGAAGCTCCTGGCTTTGGATTGGCTCAGCACCGTCCGTTGCGGCCACCTGGAGAGCATCTCTCCTCCTCTCTGTAAATCTGCCTTTCCAATATAAATAAATACATTTTAAGACAAAAAAAGAGTGAGTTGTGCACTAGGGCAGCAGGATTTTCTTTGCTCATGGTTATGTCCTTAGTTTGCAGTAGTTATGATCACTGGATAAATGAATGAATGAACAGAGCGCCTGTGTGGGCAGCCCCTGCTTTCCAGGTAACTTCTCCCTCCGTACTCTCCCTAGCCCATGGGGCTCCTCCTGTCCCTGCTCTCCTCACGGGGACAGGACTCCCAGGCACCTGGAGTATGGGCTCATGTCACCCCACTTTTTAATCACCCCACCTTCCCCTGGGGCCAGGAATATACTTGCAACATACACAGTGTCCTCCACTGACTGCTGAGCTTCTGTTCACCTGCAGCTGTGGGGTCATGGCGTCAGCCTACGTGTGGGAGTCCTTTATGATTTGGGTTGAGCAGACAGGCACTGTTTGGTCCATTTCACAGATGAGCCCTCTGAGGCCTGGCAAGGGGAAGCCAGTGGCCTGGTCTTCATGGGACAAACCCTGAGGAGTTCTATTTGTCCAGAAACACACCACCCCCCGACCCTGCCTCCACTGAAGTGTTATTGTCAATATCTGCAAAGCCTCCCCAGTATCTGGTGGCTCTGTGACGAACCCATCCTTTGAGTCCCTTAAGCAGGCGGTTCATCCCAGAGATGGCCGGATAACAGCAAGGACCAGCATCCACTTGTGACGCCACAGGATCTTTTATCTGGGTGAGGATGCACTGACCCAGGTGGCAGCAACTGACTAAGACAGAGACAAGCATCACAAGTGGGCGGCCAGGATGTGATTGGTAAGGTAGGGGGTGGCGGACCCAGGCCCGGCCTGCCTGTCTCCTTGGGGTCCACAATGCAGGCTGTGCTCTCAGCGACTGCTGGCCTCCCCCACGCCAGCCCCTCCTCTCCATGCTGCCCACCTCCACCCTGCCACCTGGACTTCCTGAGCTCCTAAAAAGCTAGAAGCCAGCTGAACTCTGAGATGGAAGACCACGCCCAGTCCCTCCCTGGCAAACCAGCCTGGTAGGTTTGCTGGTGCCAGGGAGGAGGGTGGAGGGAGCAGGTCTTGTCCATGGAACCAATGGAGCCTGAGCCGCCCAGGGCCTGTAGGATGGCTCTGGGGAGAGGCTAGATAAAATCACAGCCAGGTTTGGTCTAGAGCTGGCCCCACTGGCTTTAGGGATTGGGTGGCTTTCCAGATATGTGGATGGGCTGCAGGGAGGCATGCGACAACAGGATGTCCTTCCTGGTGGGTAGGAACATGCACAAAAGAGCAAGACATGAAGAGCACAGGAAGCTAGCTATAAAAACACATTTCCTGGGGTTAGCATTGAGGCATAAAGGGTAAAGCCACCACTGGCAACGGCAGCATCGCATATGGGTGCCAGTTCAAGGGCCAGCTACTCTACTTCCCACTTAGTTCCCTGCTACCTGGAAAGATGTCCCGAGCGTCTGAGACATTGCCAGCTGTGTGGGAGACCCAGATGATGCTCCTGGCTATGGACTGACCCAGCCCTGTCTGTCGTGGCCATTTGGGGAGTGAGCCAGGAGAAAGATTTCTCTCCTCTCTCTGTAACTCTTCCAAATAAATTAAAAAAAAAAATTTTAATACCTTTCCCTAGAGGCTGGGGATTCTGTCTTTTTAGGAGCACCTTCCAAAGACTGTGGTGTGACAGACTTGGATCCCTTCAATCTCTGTCTGCCACTCGGCCGTGTCTTCAGGAAAGCGACTTAACCTCTCTGGGCTTTATCTGCCTCCTCTGGAAAATGGGGATATGGCACTCTGCACTTGGGGCTGCCATCAGGCCAATACCCCCAGGGCCTGGGATGAAATCCAGAGGCTGGAGGAGTTAAAGCCAGGAGCGCCTTAGTTCCTGCTCCTGGTGTTGGGATTGAGAGGCTCACGGAGAGGGGAGCAATCACACATACAAGTCAGTCAGGAGTGAAGGCCAAGGTCAACCCAAGGCAGAGGCTGCCGGCTTCTAGCCACCAGGTCTGGCCAGGTCAGAAACAACTTACAAGAAATACAACCTTGGGCCAAGTGAGCTGTCAGGTCATGTTCTGACACCCCCTTTTATTGGGTGCAGGATTGTGGGCAAGAGGCGGGGGAGGCGAGCTAGCGCACGGGGTTATCCAGGCTCCAGAGTCTGACAGCTCAGCCGCTGGCTGGACCCGTGACCGTGACAGGCGCTGTGCTCTCATACGCCTCAGCTGGCTCCCTTCAGAAAGGGGGGTGCTCCTGCAGCTCGCACAGGGGGTGTGCAGAGCTCCTCGGTGACTCATGGAATTGTGTAAATGTGGGTTGTTGCAGCCACCAACCCCTTCTCTGGTGAAACACATGGGTTGTAACTGGTTTGGGTGTGTGAACGTCACCTTTCACCTCATTCTCAGTTCCTGTCCACTCCACACGGAACCTCCAGCTCTCCTTACAAAGCCTCCAGGGCAATGAGTTTGGGGGCCCCTCCAGCCGCCTCCCTCCCTCCCCGGGCACTGGATTCCTAGTCTAGACTTTTCCCTTTCTCCCAGAAGTATTTCCTCCTTTCTCTTCCTCCCTCCCCCCAAATAAAGAGCCTCCACCCACTGGTTCACTTCCCAGATGACTACAATGGCCAAGGGATGGGTCAGATTGAAGCCAAGAGCTTCTTCTGGGTTTCCCACCTGAGTTTAGGGGCTCAAGCACTTGAGCTAACCTCTGCTGCTTTCCCAGGCACACTGGCAAGGAGCTGGATGAGAAGTAGAGCAACCAGGACTCGAATCGGCACCAATATGGGATGCGAACATTCAGGGTGCGGCTATACTTGCTATGCTACAACATTGGCTCCTGTCTCCTCCTTTGAAGCAAAACTGGATGGGGTGAAGCTTGGTGACAATGGCTGGGGGATATCTAGCTGTCCAGAATGATCTCTTTCGGCCAGTCCCCTGCACTGTGTTTTAAAGGCCAGAGGGGCCAGATGAGAAGTATTTTCAAGTAGGACTCACACAGACACAATCATCCAAATGGGGCCATGTCCACACCTCTCCTCCGGGGCCACCTCTGCCACTTGTTTTCCCAGTTCCAGCAGGCCACGCCCCCTAGCTGACGCCTCTACTGGGTCCGCCCAGGAGCCCCTGTCTCTGAGTCTGCAGGACACATCCCTGGGCAGACACTGCCCTCCTGAGGCCACAGCCTGCCACTACATCCATCCAGGAGGACCAATCCTGCTCGGGAGACCCTAAAGATGCTGGGCTCAGGATGGGCCCAAAATGTCAAGTGGGTGGGGTGCCCTGCTCATGCCACGAACCCCGTGAGGACAGACATCCAATCGCTGCCCCTCACCAGTCTTCACACTGAGTCCCGAGTCCTCCTAGTTCTCTGCTTCTAGGCTTTTGCACACGTCACTTCCGTCCCACGGACCCTGTCTACCATTCATACACTGATGGATCTTCCCTGGGAAGTTCCCCCAGTGTCGCACTTTGCTTAGGTGTTAACCAGGAGCCAGGAACTCCACCGTGGTCTCCCACACAAGGGGCCTTCTCCCACACACATTGGCAGGGAGCGGGATTAGAAGATGGGCAGCCAGGACTTGAACCAATGCTGCAGAACTTGGTATCACCACTGGCAGATGAGCCTGCAGTGCCCACAATGCCAGCTGCAAAGGCAAGCCCACTTCTGTTCATCTTCTGCAGCTCTCTCCTGCCCTGTGGTGGTGACTCTCGTGGCCATGTGTTCCACGGGCATAGTTACGGAGGGGAGGGCCACAGCCCTTGTCAGACTTCGTGACACCTAGAGTTGTATTGTGTTCAGCCACAGAGCTGCTGGGTCATCTGTGGAGGCAAGCGATGCTAACTACTCAGGAGTACAGCACTGCCCCGATTTCCGCTTTCAACTTCAGAGAGGTTGAGTTTGTGGCCCAAAGTCACACAGCTTTTCAATGAGGACAGCTGAGGAGCCACCACAATGGTTCACTTGGCTGATGCTCCTTTTATAAGTGCTGGCATCCCATGCAGGTACTGGTTTGTGTTCTGGCTGCTCTTCTTCGCATCCAGCTCCCTGCTTATGGGAAAGCAGCGGAGGATGACCCAAACCTGGAACCCTATACCTATGTGGGAAGGAGCTCCTGGCTTTGGCTCAGCTCAGCTCTGGCTGTTGCAGCCACTTGGGAATGAACCAGCAGATGAGAAATCTTTCCCTGTTTCTCCTTCTCTCAGTAAACCTGCCTTTCCAATAAAAAAGGAGTAAATCTTAAAAATAAATAAATCCATGACGACAGGTAGTAATCAAACACAGGCTTGATTTTGCATCTCACCTTTACAGAAACCAAACTTCCCCTGATGTCAGACTGTCTTCCAAGCACTGCTATCCCATCTGAATCCTTAGCACACCCAGCAGGGCTGTGACTGGTGTCTGTGAGGGGGCAGAGGAGCAGCTAGAACACTGAGCATGGGTAAAATCCTGGTCACGGGCCTGGCCAAAGGGCTAAAGTCCTTGCCTTGCATGTGCCAGGATCCCATTTAGGTGCCGGTTCCAATCCTGGCAGCCCCACTTATCATCTAACTCCCTGCTTGTGGCCTGGGAAAGCAGTTGAGGACGGCCCAAAGCCTCGGGACCCTGCACCTGGGTGGGAGACTTGCAGGCTCCTGGCTTCAGATCGGTGCAGCTCCGGCCGTTGTGGCTGCTTGGGGAGTGAATTAACAGACAGATCTTCCTCTTTCTCTCTCTCCCTCTTTCTCTCTCTGTATACCTGACTTTCCAATAAAAATAAATCTTAAAAGAACAAACAAAACAGCTCACACTGGCTTGGCCAAAACTGGGTGTCTGGCATGTGGGTTCTGAACCTTAAAGAGCGGAATTCTATGAGAGTCACAGGTTACTAGCAACCTTCAGGAAACAAACAGATACTCTAACGATATGGTGTTTACTTGGGAGTTAGGGGGGCCGTGGACACAGAAGTCCTCTTTCAGGGGGCTGGTAGAAAGTAAAACTCATACAGGTAAACTAGTTTCCAGACTATTCTGAAGCGGTAATCCTTGTCCAGAGGCAGGAACGGTGGAGGTGTTGAAGGAGCTGACAAGGGCAGCTGCCGTGCAGGTGCTCACACAGAAGGATCCTTTGTGAGTCTGTGGCGGCCTTTGCTAGGCGGTGGTTTTGGCAGAGGCTCCCGCCAGTTCCTGTGTGGTGATCGCTTCCCTGTCGGCCCCACGGCTGCCTGACCTCCTCCCACATTATGCATCCTGCGGGAGGGCTGGGCGCCCTCGCATGCTGCCAGCCTTCATGTTTCCCCCTCTAGGTGGAAATCTTTCTCTGAAGTGCTGTTGTTGCTGCATCATCTTGCAGCCGGAGTATGACCGGCCTGGGGTGCTGGGCCAGAGCTGCCTCAGTCTGTGGCTCTGCCCTCACCTCAGAGGTGAGGATTTTAGCTTTAAGTTACTGTGCCAGGCCCTACTTTACATAAAATTTTAAAAAGTTACTTTTGGGCCTGGCGCCATAGCCTAGTGGCTAAAATCCTCACCTTGAAAGTGCTGGGATCCCATATGGGCGCCAGTTCTAATCCCGGCAGCCCTGGTTCCCATCCAGCTCCCTGCTTGTGGCCTGGGAAGGCAGTCGAGAACAGCCCTTGGGACCCTGCACCTGTGTGGGAGACCTGGAAGAAGTTCCTGGCTCCTGGCTTCGGATTGGTGCAGCACTGGCTGTTGCGGCCACTTGCAGAGAATCATCAGACAGAAGATCTTCCTATCTGTCTCTCCTCCTCTCTGTATATCTGACTTTCCAATAAAAAACAAATAAATATTTAAAAAGAAGTACTTTAAAAAAAACTAATAAATCTTTTAAAAAAACATTTTTATTAGAAAGGCAGATTTACAAAGAGAAGGAAAAACAGAAAGTTCTTCCACGCGCTGGATCACTACCCGAGTGGCTGCAACAGCTGAAGTGAGCTAACCTGAAGCCAGGAACCAAGAGTTTCTTCAGGGTGCAGGGTCCTAAGGCCTTAGGCCATCACTACTGCTTTCCCAAGTCATAAGTAGCGAGTTGGATGGGAAGTGCAGTACCCAGGATATGAACTGATGCCCATATTGGATCCTGGCATGTACAAGCTGAGGATTCAGCAACTGAGCCATCATACCAGGTTCCCATTTTGCATTGTTTGTGGCCAATATCTAGGCTTAAAAGCAACCAACTGACTAGTGCCATATGTGGTGGCTCAACAAGCTAATCCTCTACTTACAGAGCCAGCATCCTGTGGTGCTTATTCGTATTCCAGCTACTCCACTTCCCAGCCAGCTCCCTGCCTGTGGCCTGGGAAAGCAGCGGAGGACGGCCCAAAGACTTAGAAATCTGCACTCACGTGGGAGACCCAGAAGAAGCTCCTCGTTCCTGGCTTCAGATCAGTTCAGCTCCAGCCATGGAGGCCATTTGGGGAGTGAACCAGTGAACTGAGGATCTTTCTCTGTGCCTCTCCTTCTTTCTGTAAATCTGCCTTTCTAATAAATTGAAAAAACTAAATAAATAATAAGAGCTACAATCTAAGAACAGGTATGTTATACTTTTCCCTTAGAAACAGCTTTTCTCCCCTCAGCTTTACCAGAGATTGGGAACAAAAACAAAAGAATGTGTGTGAAAACTGAGCAGTTCTCGGGGCCCGGCACGGTGGCGCAAGTGGTTAAGTCCTCGCCTTGCACGCCCGGGATCCCATATGGGCGCCAGTTCTAATCCCGGTAGCCCTGCTTCTCATCCACCTCCCTGCTTGTGGCCTGGGAAAGCAGTCGAGGATGGTCCAAGGCCTTGGGATCCTGCCCCCACATGGGAGACCTGGAGGAAGCTCCTGGCTCCTGGCTTCGGATTGGTTCAGCTCTGGCTTTTGTGTCCGCTCGGGGAGTGAACCATCAGACGGAAGACCTTCCTCTCTGTCTTGCCTCTCTGTACATCTGCCTTTCCAATAAAAAATAAAAGTTTTGTCCTAATGTAGACTGGTTAGAGTGCTCCTTAATGGGAAGAAGGAAATACAGGAGAAAACTAAAGCTTGAGCGAGCTGCAGGCAGGCAGAGCTAGCTTGACAGGTCTGAGGAAGTTGCACATGACTTAGGAGAGGCAATCCTGGGAAAGGAATTGCGCATGGAATCAAGGTGGCTCGCATTTAGAAGAAATCGTTATGTCTAAGCTTTTTTTTTGCGTTTAGAAGAAATCGTTACGTCTAAGCTTTTTTTTTTTTTTTTCCAAGAATGGAGTGCTGATACCCTGAAACAAAACTGGGATCTTGCTCACTCCCAGTTGTCACACAGGCACTCCTGCAAACCTAAGCTGCAGAGGCAGGCTTGGACTAAACCCCCGCATTGCCACTTACCGGCTGACACACCCTGGGCAAGTCACTCTACCTGTTTCCTCATCTGTGAGATGAGAACGCAGTGTGAAAGCTCTGCGGCTAAAGTCCTCACCTTGAATGCGCTGGTGTCCTAAATGGTTGCTGGTTCCAATCCCAGCAGCCCTACTTCCCATCCAGCTCCCTGCCTGTGGCCCGGGAAAGCAGTCGAGGACGGCCCAAAGCCTTGGGACCCTGCACTTGCGTGGGAGACACAGAAGAAGCTCCTGGCTCCTGATCATCAGTACAGCTCTGGCCATTGCAGCTGCTTGGGGAGTGAATCAGCGGACAGAAGATCTTCCTCTCTGTCTCTCCTCCTCTCTGTATATCT
This sequence comes from Ochotona curzoniae, assembly GCF_017591425.1. Classification (NCBI taxonomy): domain Eukaryota; kingdom Metazoa; phylum Chordata; class Mammalia; order Lagomorpha; family Ochotonidae; genus Ochotona; species Ochotona curzoniae. Next base: position 5,109,254 of record NW_024467106.1, read on the forward strand.
GCCTTTCCAATAAAAACTAAATAAATCTTAAAAAAAAAAATGAGAACACCAATTCCCCACAGTATACTTTCAATCACCGAGACAGGGGATACAAGGTCTCGCACTTGCAAGCAGTCTCAGTCTCTCTCTCCCTGCCCCCTTTGTTACTGTTTTATCACCAAACAGAAAGATCCGTGTACAGAGTCACACAGACACGGCTCCATTTACTGACCATCACCACACATATCTGGGCACAGGCACCACCGGCTTTTCAGGAGCCCCAGAGCGGGGAACATCTCCCTTTGCCCTTGCCCCTTTTTCTCGAGGCTGCTTCTTGCCTCCACCTGGGCTCTTCAGAAGTCTTCTGGCATTTTCTCCCTGGAACCCTCACAGGTGCCCTGGGTGGGCTCTCGCTGTGCCTGTGGGGCAGCGGACACGGCGCAGTGACCCTTGCTCAATCATTCACGTCCAGGCCAAATTCCGGGTATAACTCTTTGGTGGTGACACCTCGGATCACAGCTGAAAGACAAGAAGGAGGACTAAGCAGCGAGGGAGGCGGCCGGCCGAAGCCCTGGGCCACCTGCAACTCACACCTCTGAATTCGCACCAGAACCCCTGACTGGCCAGTCATCACCCTCCTGTTCCTTGCAGGCCTCTCCCCTTTGTTCTGGTTTGCTCACCCCACACTAAACACTGGCTCCTGAGCTGGCCCAGCTTCCAGCTACTGTGCACAACACCGGCATTGCGAGAACTCCGTGAACCCTCACCCAGTAGTTATTTTTAGGCTTTATTTATTCGCAAGGCAGGTCTTATCCTGCAGCTTACTCCCCAGATTCCTCAATGGTCCCAGGCTGTGTTGCACCAAAGTAAGGAGCCGGGAACTCAAAATGGCTCAATTCCGATGTCCCTTGCTGGTGACCATCACTACTGCCCACCAGAGCCTGCATTAGCAAGGAGTTGAGAGGAAGGATCTAGAAGAAGGTCTGGAATCCAGGTACCTGGAGCGTGGGACCTGGAGTCTTTAGGCTAGACCGAGTCACCTTTAGACGGAGCCCCTTTAGAATTCCTGCAGCACATACGGTAGCCACAGTCATTGGTTTAAAATGTGAACTCATCATCTCCCACACTCGTTGTACACCTGTCAGGGTAGCAGGGCCCAAGCAGCAGCCTCACCCCACAGCCCCCATAATGTGGATGCCCCTTCCTCTCGCAGGGAGATTTCTCAAAGCCTCCTCTGACCACCTTAGTTGGCTCTCAAGGGCTACCTGTTCCTCCCTCAGCTCTCCTGCCAACTATGTACTTCCCTTCATGTGCCACATTTGATAATGAACCAGCTGTACTCATTTGCTTATTCATCAGCGTTTCTACCCGAATGCTAGAGGGAAGCCACGTGGGAACAGTGTCAAGCGCCTGACTGAGACCGGGTGCAGCAGCCTAGCGGTTAAAGTCCTCGCCTTGCACTCCTGGGATCCCATATGGGCACCGGTTCTAATCCCAGCAGCCCCGCTTCCCATCAAGCTTGCTGCTTGTGGCCTGGAAAAGCAGTCGAGAACAGCCCAAAGCCTTGGGACCCTACACTGGTGTGGGAGACCTGGAAGAGGCTGTACGCTCCGGGCTTTGGATCAGCTCAGCTCTGGCTGTTGCAGCCACTTGCGGAGTGAATCATTGGATGGAAGATCTTCCTCTCTGTATATCTGACTTTACAATAAAAATAAATCTTAAAGCACCTGACTCACCGCAGCTTCCCCAGCACCCTGAGAGGGCTTGGCTCAGGACAGGAGCTCTGAAAGGGAGAGGCCCACCAGCTCCAGTTCATGGAAAGGGATGACTCAACTGGGTTTTACCCACCAAGAGCTGACACTGCTGGGCTGCAGGTAAAGCTCCTTTGTTCTCTAGAGCTCTGAACTTCCACTTCCTCCATTTCTTTCTTTCTTTTTTTTTTTTTTTTTATTGGAAAGTCAGATATACAGAGAGGAGGAGAGCTTTGGGCTGTCCTCGACTGCTTTCCCAGGCCACAAGCAGGGAGCTGGATGGGAAGTGCAGCTGCCAGGATTAGAACCGGTGCCCATATGAGATCCCAGGCGTGTTCAAGGCAAGGACTTTAACTTCTAGGCCTTGGCGCCAGGGGCTCCACTTCCTCCATTTCTATCTCCCTGTTTTTACCTCCCTGCCCCCAAGCCCTTAGGGCCCATCCTCTAATGAAACTGAGAAAGGCTGGAGCTGGCTGGGCAGAAGATCGCCACCCTGTGGGTGGATGGGACTGGAGAGGCTGAAGAACTTCTGCCCAGTTCCTCAACCTCAGGCCAGCACCATGGTCAGCCAGCGGAGACAAACAGGTGTCTGAGCCTTGGCTAAAGCCCTCAGATGGCAAAATTCTGTTCAAAGAAGGAAATTCTCCTTTAAGCCACCCTTTCTGCATCAGTCAGTTGGCCCCTAGAGGCACAGAGAGCATCTCTGTCAGTCTGAGCCAACCCTGCACTATGGTCTAACAGGCGGCCAAGTCCCACTCAAATCTGTCTTCAGCCCCAAAGCAGGCTCTTTATTTGGGGGAAAAACCCAGACACTGAGGCAGGAGCTATACTGCTGCTTCGCTGGTGGCTGGGGAGAGCAGAAGCAATGAGAAGAAGGGTTGGTGAATTCCAGGAACAGGTCAGCTGAGAAGGGTGGGAAGGTTGGCAAGTTAGGAAGCCCCAGAGCCAAGTCCAACCCACTAGAGGGCAGCAACATGACCCCTAAGCCCTGGGGCCCCTCGGGACTCAGGCTCACCTAGCTTGCCCAGCAGCATCTGCCCTACATCCTTGATGTCATTGTACTCATGGAGCTGGGAGATGTGGTCCTCCAGTTCGTCCACACTGTAGCCACTAGGATGAGGGATGGAGAGGTTAAGCTGTGAGGAGCCAGGCTCTGGAAGAGATGAGAACTCTGCCTAAAGGCTCAACGAGGCCCTGGGGATGCTCCGGTGGCAATATGGGCTCCACCCTCATTACACCTAGAGCAGGGCAGGGGATCACTCCTGCCAAATGGACAGAAGAACCCCCAGGCAGGCATGGCATAGCCCCCCATGTCTCCTGGCCACAGCTGGAGACTCGTAGGATAAGCACATGATCCAAGCAGCCACCAACTCCCAAAGCCTGCTTGGTCTCTGTAGGTGGCTATAGCGAGGGATTCGAGACAACCAGCTCTCTCCGCACACGGAAAACCTCAGTGGCATGAAGAGAATGGAGTCTACGTGCAGCCAGAAGCAGAGGGAGGGGATGTGGCCCCGAGAGACTGGGGAGAGGAAGCCTTCAATCCTTTCCAGTCTTGGTGCTAGGCCCTGCCCAGCCTGTGACCCTCTGTGGGCAGGAGCTTGTGGAAATGTCCTGAACCCTATCAACAGCACAGTCCTGTTCCTAGGCTGAGCTGCATGTTGGTTGTGCTGGCACTTGTTGAAAGCTACCTTAGTAGCTGGCACAATGGCTCAATTGGCTAATCCTCCCCTTGCAAATGCTGAGATCCCATACGGGCCCCGGTTTGTGTCCCGGCTGCATCCTTCCCGTCCAGCTCCTTGCCTGTGGCCTGGGATAACAGTGGAGGAAGGAACAAAGATATGGGACCCTGCACCTGTGTGGGACACCCAGAAAAAGCTCCTGGCTCCTGGCTTCAGCTCAGATCCAGCGGTTGCAGCCATTTAGGAAGTGAACCAACAAATGGAAGATCTTTCTTTCTGTGTCTCCTCTCTGTAAATCTGCCTTTCCAATAAAAATAAATAAATCTTTTAAAAAAGAGCAAGCCACCTTAGCCATGCTGAGAACCCCAGGAACACTTACTCAGAAATTAACTGGGAGATCTCCTTGTCCAGCAGCTCCCTCTTCTCCTTTAGCTTCTCAATGTCAAGGAGCAGAGAGTCCTCGGTGACCCCATCTGCCTGGGCAGTCTTCGAGGATGGTCGCTGGGTGGCAGAAAAAAGTCACTGGCCAAGCTGACCAGCTGCCCACAATACAGAACTTGCATGAAGCCTGGCAGTGGGTACTTGCTTCTGCTTAGTAATAGGGCCCCCAACCTTCAGAGTAACGCTACACTTCCCAGCTTCCCTTGGTCTGTAGCGTGGCCCTGGCAAGTGGAACTCAAGCAACAATATCTGGGAACTGTCCTTCTGGGTGAGGGCTGGCCTTTCCCTGGCCTTCCGCTTTCCAGCCGGCTAGAATGTGAAATGTGGAGAGGAGCAGCCATCTTGGATGAGGTTGGCAGAAGTCATGTGTTGAAGATGTGTTGGGAAAAGATGGAGGCTTGGGTCCCTGACAACTTTTTTTTTTTTAAGGTTTATTTATTTTTATTGCGAAGGCAGATATACAGAGAGGAGGAGAGACCGAGAGGAAGATCCTCTGTCCGATGGTTCATTCCCCAAGTGACCACAACAGCCAGTGCTGTGCCGACCCAAAGCCAGGAGCCAGGAACCTCCTCTGGGTCTCCCACAGCTGCAGGATCCCAAGGCTTTGGGCTGTTCTCGACTGCTTTCCCAGGCCACAAGCAGGGAGCTGGATGGGAACTGGTTGCCCATATGGGATCCTGGTGCACTCAAGGTGAGAACCTTAACCACTAAGCTATCTTGCCGGGCCCTCTGTTGACTATGCCCCTGTTATTTGGGATTTTCCTGTCTCTCAGCCAAACCCAATCATAACCATTGGGCCTGCCCTAGCCTCCAGTCTGACTCCAGGTAATCTGCTCCAGGGGCTTTATAATGTCACTGGGTTCATAATGTCAGAAGGTAACAAAACCCTGTGCCCCAGGGCTACAGCTCGCTTCTGCCCTTCCCACCTCCAGCAGCTATGTGCACAGTCAGTCTTCACCATGTGGATGCGGAATGATCGGTCTGCAGGTGAGACAAGGAGACACTGAGGCCGGAATGGTCTGTTCTTAGGTCCATGGCTTGCAACTAGTCATTCAGCAAACAGCAAGTGAGCAGTCTGCTAGGCACTGGCATAGGCTGCAGCAGTAAACAAGACATCAAGGACAACACCCAACACCTGGGTTGCTTCCTCAGGGACCACCACTAAAGCTCTAGTCCCACAGCAGCCAATCGGAAAGGCCACCCCAACCACCTTATCCAAAATGTTAACACCTCAAATATTACGATCCCCTTGCCCTGAAGTTTTATGGCGTTTCTTCCCACTTGACACACTAAATATTAGAATCTTAACATCAGGACAGTTGCAATGGTTCAACTGGCCAGTCCTCAGCCTGCAAGGGTGGCATCTCATATAAGCTTCAGTTTATATCTGGACTGCTCCAACCCCGCCCAGCTCCCTGCTTGTGGCCTGGGAAAGCAGTCAAGGACGGCCCCAAGCCTTGGGACCCTGCATCTGCATGGGAGACAGGAGGCTCCTGGCTTCCGATTGGCTGTCGCAGCCACTTGGGGGAGTGAATCAGCAGACAGAAGATCTTCCTCTCTGTGTCTTCTCTCCTATGTATATATGACTTTCCAGTAAAAATAAATAAACCTTTAAAAAGATGAATATTATTAAAATGAATATTAAAAAATGAATATTTTTTTAAAGACTTTACTTCTTTTTATTGAGAAGGCATCTATACAGAGAGAAGCAGATATAAAGATCTTCTGTCCTCTGGTTCACTCCCCAAGTGGACGCAATGGCAGGAGCTGAGCAGTTGATCCGAATCCAGGAGGCAGGAGCTTCTTCCAGGTCTCCCACTCAGGTGCAGGGTCCCATGGTTTGGGGCCGTCCTCTACTTCTTTCCCAGGTCACAAGCAGGGAACTGGATGGGAAGTGGAGCAACCAGGACACTAATTAAATAAAACATAAAAAAAAAAAAAATCAAAAGCAGCTCCATCTGTTGCTATCAGAAAAGCGTTAAGAGGCCTGCCAGTGTGGTGGTGCTCAGGCCTACAGCGCCTACAGTGCCAGCATGCCATCCAGGAAGTTTCCTGCTTATGACCTGGGAAAGCAGCAGAGGATGGAACAAATCCTTAGATTCCTACACCCATGGGGGACCCAGAAGAAGCTCCTGAGTCCTGGCTTTGGAGTTACAGAGAGACTGCAACAGTCAGTCCTGGGCTTATTTTTATTTTTCTTTTATTTGTATAAATTTTATGTTTTATACTTTTTACATATTTGATTAGGGTGTGAAGGGTCAAGTGCTAGAGGAAAGACCTGGGCCTATCTTTTAAAGAAAAGAAAGGTCAGGAATCTAGCATGGTAGTCTAGTGGCTAAAGTCCTTGCCTTGTACTCCTGGGAGCCCATATAGGCACTGGTTCTAATCCCGGCAGCCCTACTTCCCATCCAGCTCCCTGCCTGTGGCCCAAAGCCTTGGGACCCTGCACCTGTGTGGGAGACCTGGAGGAAGCGCCTGGCTTTGGATCGGCACAGCACTGGCCGTTGTGGTGAGTTGGGGAGTGAACCATCAGACAGAAGATTTTCTTCTCTCTCTCCTCCTCTCTGTATATCTGCCTTTCCAATAAAAATAAATAAATCTCTTTTTAAAAAAAAAAAACAAAAAGGTCAGGGCTGAATCAGAAGTTGAGCAGCTGGGACTCAAATGGGATGCTGGGGCTTAACCTGCTAGGCCACAATGCAGATCCATGAAGTGTGTATGTGTGTGTGTGTGCAATTGTTTTCAAAATCAAACAAGAAAGAAATACTGTTATGCAGAGTCCAACGCAGCAGGAAGTTTAGAGAGCATGGCTGCTGTATTTCTCTGAGCCAATGCAGTACCAAAGCCCTCTCCCGCAGCAACAAAAGCAGTCCCGCGCTTCCACCAGGTCTCCAGGGCTGCCTGCAACTTACCTACCAGTCTGGCTTTTGGTCCCACTACCCCGGGGAGCCCTTCTTGCCCAGGTTCCCCTTCTCCCCCTTGGAGAACTTAACTCCTACTGTTGAGGATTTGGTTTTGGGGTGTTTCGTGCCTGTTCACGCTCTTTAGCTTGTGGCTCTTGGAGAGCAGGTCCTGCCGACACACACTTACCCCAAGTGGCTGGTTGGGGCAGCTGTTTTCCAAAGTCTTTCAGGATGTAATTGAGAGTGGGGATGGGAGGGGGTGAGAGGAGACTGAGCTTGGGGGTGCTGCCAGAGGTACCTACAGGAGCTGGGCTGCGAGAGAACAGAAACCAGCAGCGGGGGGCGGTCAAGAGCCCCGGGGGTGCAGGGACAAGATGGGGAGGGCCCCCTCCCTCCCCCCGTCATGAAGATGGGGAGTCGCCAAGTGGACTGCTGCTGGGGTGGAGGTGGGCTAGGAAAGGACGTGAGTGTGGCGGGGTACAAGTACACTCGGGGTGCCGGCCCAGACATCCTCACAGGATGCGGGGGGGACACACAGGTCGGAACACAAAGGTCCGGGGGCGCTAAGGGCCACACTCCCGGGTCGGGAGCTGCAGGCTACTTACCGGAGACCGGAAGGCCCCGCGGCAGCTTCGGCTGGGTCCTGCTTCAGTCCTGGAGAGGAATCGTGGGGAAGAGGCTGATGAGCCTCCCAGAGCTCGCTGCGAGAAGACGGGGCCGGAGGGGGCGCGCCAGGAGATGGGACTCAGGAGTGCTCCCCCCGGAAGGGGCAGATACGGTTCCGTGGTCAGAGCGGGACCTTCGAGGAAGGGGTGGCTGTGAAACGGGGACTGTCTAAAAGGACTTTTCAGGGGGTCCTTGAGGTGTTTTCTGAAAGGACATGGGAGGAGTCAGAAAAGGACTGTGAAGTGATACAATTTCCCCCTGCCGTGCGTCCCCCCGCCCACCTCCTGAGTCCTGGAGTCCGAGGTCCCCGGTTAGGGGGCGTCTTCAACGAAGGTGGGTCCAGGGCGAGGGGCCTAATAGCGGCCTTTGCGGTCCGCCAGGTCCCTAGGATTCTATGGTAAACGCCATGAACCAGCGAGCCCTGAAAGCTGCGCGCGCAGCTCTGTCCTGAGGGGGCGGGGCCCAACTCTCGGGATGCGCGCGCAGCTTCCATTTTGAAGCCTCGAGATGCCCAACGATTCGACCACGCCTTTCTTTATGCCATCTTTCTCGGTGGCCAATGGGCTTCCAGAATTGAGGCCACGCCCACATAGCGTCGCTTAGTTCTGCCCCGACCCTGCCTTTTCTGGCTCAGTCACACATCTGCGCGGTAGCTGCCGGAAGCGACTTCGCATTGGTTGCTGGGAATCGTGGTGATGTGGCCCCCCCTTCCCCCTCCCCGCCCCGCGATGTCGGAGGAAACCCGGCAAAGCAAATTGGCTGCGGCCAGGAAAAAGGTAAAAAGCTCCGAGTCGCGCTCCCGCCCCCTGCCCGGACCAGGCCCACTGCCCTTCCGACGGCCGGACGGCGGCCTGGGTGTGTGCCACTGCCCGAGACACGTCGGGGTCGCGCCCCTGGGCGCCCCTTGGCCGGTGTCCCCAGCCCGGGCGTCCCGGCCAGCCCCGCCCCTCAGCCGCCCAGCCCCCGCCCTCGCTGGGCGCCCCTGGGTGACTTTGGGCCGGTGACTCTTCTCGGGGCTCCTCGCCTCCTGCCTGTAGCTCCCCAGGACCGCCAGGCTCCAAAGACTCGGGGTCCCGGGGCCCCGTGCTCCCCTCCCCCTCGGCGGAGCGGCGACTCGGGCGTGGGTAGGGCACTGTGGAATGTAGGTAGGCCGAATGGCCCTGGGAACTGTCATTATCGCCTTTGATCTTCCCATCCTGTCGCCTAAGGGTCTTCACTCCTTTTCCGGTTCCATCTGGATGGGGGACCTAGTAGGCAAGGGCCCATTCTGGCCCTCTATTGCTCCCAGAATTTAGTGTGAAGTGTGTGTACCTGTTCAGTGAGCTCGGAATGCCCGCAGTATGCCCACAGGTGCCCATGGAAAACGTGTGTGGTTTGGTTTTCTGACAGGTTTCTACCCTCCAGAGAGGCTTTTTGGTTTTTTGTTGCTGTTGTTTTTTTCTTTGAAATTGAAATTGCATGACTGGGATGGACAGCCTCACCTTAAGAGCCCTCTGGAGTTCAGAACTGCTGTATCCTCTGTGGGACAGGTTTTAGCCAGCCAAACTTTGGGGCTAGACCATCTCCCTCTTGCACTTTCCTCCCATCAGCCTTTCAAGCTGGGGGTGATCTGGGTGCCACAGAAGAACTGGGGGGCATCTCCGTGGAGCCTCCCCATAGCTTGGTTCAGAACCTTGGCATAGTTGGTGAGACCGTGAGAGATTCCTGGCTGGAATATGCTTGAGTTTGCTCTTTCTTTTTAGGTTTCTGGGGTTCAGGTATAATACGTAGGAAAGGAGCCCGTGTCTTGTTCCCAAACCACACAGCATTCCTTCCTGACGACACCTTGCTTAATTTTCTACCTCTGCCTCTCTGGGTTTACTTCCACCATGGCTGCCAGAGCTAGAAACTGTATTCCTGTTTATGAAAGCCATGTTCGTTAGACCTTACCCAGCCATCATGCTAACTAACCCGCTTAGGGTTGTTGGTGATGTGAAGTCCGATGGCAGACGTGAGTGTAGGGTCTTAGAGTGTGCTAGAATCTTTACTGTGTTTCTTTCCCACAGTTACGAGAGTACCAGCAGAAGAATAGTGCAGGTGGTCTTCCGGAAGTGAAGAAGAAGAAGAAGAAGCTTAAAAATGACAGCAGCCCGGAGAGAAGCCCCTCTGAGGACAGTCACTCCCCGGAGGACGTAAGTCCTGGCTGGCCAGGCTCTGCAGGGCAGCAGGGCGGGGGGACCAAGGCGGCCATGGGCAAGGTGGTGGAAGGGAGTGTCAGATTGTGGTTAAGAATTCTGGGTTTGAATCCTGCCTTCCTGCTAGGGGTGTGATTTGGGGCAGTTGCTTAAGCCCCCTGCATCTGGGTTTCTACAACTATAAAGTAGATGAGGCCAATGTTGTTTCACTTCATGAAACTTCTGTGAGATGTCTCTTGTTTTGATGTTAATCACTGCTACAAGCCCTTGTAAACATTCAGTTGTTGGTGTTTGCTGTTTGGTTTTCCTCCTCCTTGGCCTCACGGCAGGCCAAGGAGAGCAGTACTAGGTTAGGCAGTGGGCTTCAGTTTTCTCTGTAAGAGATTGCTGGAGTTGGACAGAGTCTTCCCCTCTCCCACCTTAGCTGCAGCCTTGTTGCTCTGAAGTCTGGGGCTGGGGTTTGGGGGAGGGCCTAAGAGCTGCGGTGGGTTGTTGACTGCACTTGCTGTGACTCTGGTGGCTGGGCCCTTTCCCGCTGTTTGCTTCTCTGGCAAAGCAGCTGGTCGCCGGTGGCTGGTTGGAAGGATGGCCTGGGGGACCCCAGGGGGTAATCGAACTTTGCTCTTCTTCAGCATCCATTTCCCAGACCCCACCTCCTCTTTCCTGGACTCTTTCTAAGCCACTTCTCTTTCTTCCTTCCCCTGCCCTGGTTTTCCCCTTTTCACCTGCTGTAGATTCAGGACATCCTGAAGGTGCTGGTGTCCGACCTTAATCGTTCCAATGGGGTAGCGCTCCCCCCATGGGACAAGTGCAAGGTGAGGTAGTGCCCAGACCACCCCCTCCCGGCTTGCATGCCCCCAGGTTTGTCTGCTTTAGGGAAATCTTCTGCCTCTGGCTTATTTTACATTGCTGCCTTTAACCCTCGGCCTGCTTGTGTCTGCTTCCATCCCTGCTCCTTCAATTGAGTATTTTTCCCTCCTTCCCTCATGTCTTCTGTCATCTTGTACAGAATAAGGCATGGCTAAGGTAAAAAGTAATTTGGCAGTAACTTTCAGAGCAGGTGTGTGAGACTTGGGCTTCTAAATGCCCTACACAGTGCTAACACAGGAAAGGTTTAAAAATACCCAAGGACCTTTAAGTCTTGTTCTCAGGGCATCTAAAAGAGATGTAGGCCAAAGGGAAGTTGGTGAGGTTTCAAACTGGTGAATTCTTTCTGGTTTGAGAGAACGTTCAGAGAAAATAAACTTGACTTAGAATGACAAAGATGGAGCTTCTCTTCTCAGAGAAACCTGACAAGGATGTGAGGTTAACCAGATGAGTGACCAGGACACGGTGTCCCTAATTGCTTGTAAAAATCGGGTTGGATGCTTAACCATATTCGCTGGGCCCTTAGCTGAACAGCGGCAACAGTAGATGAATGAGGTAGGAAGTGTGGCAGAGTCCTCCAGAAGAGAAAAGGGGGAAGGTGGCAGTGCACCAGGTGCTTGGTGCCAGGTGGGCCTGAGGCGGGAGCAGGTGGCATTTAAGGTTAGTGTGAAGATTAAAGGTGGGTACCACTCATCCACTTGGGTAGGGGAGAGGCTGTGGGGAGAGGCTGTGGGAGAGATGGAGTGGTAGCTGACATTGTGAGGTCATAGAGTACCTTGCCAGGATGCAGAGAACCTGGGATTGGAGAGGGAGCAACACACTGCACACAGGGCTAGGTAGGCTGTAACCCCCAGATGTGACCTTGGCACTTCCTCCTTAATGAACTGCCCCAGGGCCATCTGCCAAGCTGGAATATTGGAGCTGAAGCCAGAGTCGGGCCTGGGGAAAGGGACCATTGGCTGTATTTGAGGGGTTTTCAGCTGTCACATCTGTTCCTACCTCAGAGGAGAGACCAAGTGGTACAGTCACAGGCAGGACACAGGCCTGATGGAGTCCCACAGCTGTTTCCATGGCTTTCCTTGTGGCAATGGTTAGGGGCTCAGGGCTTCATTTTCCTCCTTTGAGGAGACTGGTCGGCTTTCACCCAGAAGAATCTTTGCCCAGCTGCTCCTTGTTGTACATTTGAACCTGTTCTCCATTGGTAGCTGTTTTCCTGTGGAAGCTTCTGATCCAGGACTACAGGGCTAGGACACGGGTCTCCTGAGCAGAGCCGGTGTCTCCAGAAATGAGGGATGATGGAGAGAGAAAATGGGATGGGTTATGTTGAAGGGGATGGATTTTTTAAAAAAAACTTCCATACTTAGCTACAAACAATGCTTTTTATTAAAAGTTTTTTAGAAATTTGAGGGGCAAAAGAGAGAGCGCTCCTGTTTGCTAGCTCATTGCTGAAGTGCAAAGGCTTGGGCTGGCTGGGCTAGCTGGGGCTGGGAGCTGAATCAAGGTCTCCCTCGTGCATGGAAGAGCTCAGTTACTTGAGCTATCACTGTAGTCTCCCAGGGATTGCGTTGGCCAGGAGCTCAGAGGCCGGAGTGGAGCTGGGTGTCAGACTTGATCGGGCGCCTTGATATATGACATGCGAGCCTTCTCAACCGGCACCTTGACTGCTGGTCTAAACCTTCACCCCAAAGACTCAAACTTAGGGATTCATTTGATTGTTCACAGAATAAATATGTTGCATATATTTAAAATTGCTAAGCGAGGTTGGCAGTCTGGCACGGCACATTAAGCCACTATCTGCAATGCCAGCATCCGATGTGGGTAAGTCCTGGCTGCTCCATATCCAATCCAGCTCCCTTAATGTGCCTGGGAAGATGGCCCAGGTTCTTGGGCCCCTGAATCCACAGGAGCAATCTGGACGAAACTCTTGTTCCTGGCTTCAGCCTGGCCCTGTCCCTATCTGCTGGGAAGTGAATCGGTAGATGGAAGATCTCTCTCTCTGCCTTTCAAATTGACCTTTAAAAACAAATCTGATTGCTCAGAGAGCTGTCCCCCCACTTCCCAGTGGCTCCTGTGGCTAATCTTAAGGATCAGTGAAAAGATTCTGGATCCATGGCTGCGAGTGTTACCACCCGTGAAGTTCCAAGCCTGGCCGGCTGCCCAGTGCCTGCTATCACCCATTAGATTTGAGTTGTGGAAGTTGTCAGGACAACTCCAGCTTCCAGGGACAGCATTCTCTCTGGGCAGTGGGTCGTGTGGCCATGTCATGGTAAGGCTGCAGAGTTCGCAGGGCCCAGAGAGTGGAGAGTACTGCTGACTGGCCCCACACCCGCACTCAGCCCGCCTGCTAGCGTCACTTGTACACCATCCTTGCTGTTTGCTCTTGTCTGGCCTGTTGACATTCGTTGGTCTCTGGAGCCCAACATTTGGACCAGGAGTTAAGCCTGAGCTCCAAGAGAGGCTGGATGGGGCTGACCATGCAAGTGGGTTCAGCTGAGGAAGAGAAAGAGGCTTCATAACTCCCAAGTACTAAAGCTTAGGCTCATTCCCCATGGAGAGTGTCCCTCTGGTTTCGAGGAGCCCAGGTCAAAGGAACAGACCTGTTGCTGTGGGTTTCTGGCTGCATTTTGGAAATTGGTGGTCATGACCGTGGGATAGCTGTGACTTCATTTAACTCCAGAAAGCAGCCTTTTTCCTCGAAAAGCTACTAATCTGAGAAACAGAAGTGATGATTGCAGCAGAGAGTGGGAGAAGGAGAAACGTAGGGGAACAGGAGATGGCAGAGGGCTCCCTTGACATGACCCACACTGGGCCTCCAGGAGCTCTGCCCAGCAGGGGGCCTAGGCTTGAGGGGGGCCCACTCTGCAACACAGATTGGTTTTCTACAACCCTGTCGGGTTCCCTGCCTTTAGTCCCCTTTCTCTGTAACCTGCTGTGGCCATCCAGGCCAGAGCCTTCACTGACCTCCAAGGAGAACCAGATCCCAGTGTCTGTGAAGGTCACACAGCGCCGCCCTCTCTCCCCTCTGCGCTTTGCCCACCTGAAAAGCAACTGTGTCCTGAAGCCTGGACAAGCCATCCTCACTCCCCCCAGTGGTTCCCAGCATGCATGACTAGCACTGGCTGCAGCAGTGTCTATCCTGCCTGCTCTGTGCCCCATGTCCACATGCCCCACGGCCCCCTGACCTGCCGCTCTGTTTTCTGGCAGGCGCCCAAAGATCGCATTGCTACTGCACCACCAGCTGCTGATGACACCGTGCCGCTTGGTGGTGTCGCTTCCCCTGACGCTAGTCTAACTAGCATGGCGTCAACTCAGGTTTGTGCCTGCCTGCCTCTGCCCACTGCTCTTTTGATGCCCTCATGCCATCTTCCTTCTCAAAGAAGCTGTACCTACTTTGCCATCTCATAGCCTGTCTTCAGGCAGCTGGGCTCCTTTCTGCACTGGGATGGGGGAGGCCAGGACTCAGCTTTCGCTTGAGGCTTGCGTCAATGAAAGGTTGCTGAAAAGAGCCTGGCTCACCCTCCGTCTTGGGTGCTCTTCCTGGAAATCACATGATCACCATGTCTTTTTGTTGTTGTTGTTCTTCCTCAACAGAATAATGATGCTGACAATGCTCCTGCCCTCATGGATGAGACCAGGTGAGTATGTCCTTTTGGGGTGGCAGTCCCAACACTGTGGGCTACAGGGTGGGCCACTGCCCAGAACTCTCTCCCTACAGCCCTGACCTGTGTGTCTCTAATCCTTAGGACTTTATCATCAACCGAGAGCCTGCGACAACTTTCACAACAACTCAACGGTCTTGTATCCGAGGTAACCAGGGAAATTGGGACTCAGAAAGGGAGTAGGGAGCAGAAAAGTATAGCAGTGGAGGCAGGGAAGATCCTGGGACCCGCTGACTTGCCCGGCATCATGGGGCCTGTCGGGTCACGTCTTCTCCCTGGCTGCCATCCACAGGAGGTGACATTGCATGGGAAGGGAGGGTGGTGAGCCCAAGAGAAGCTGGCACAGAGGACCATGGCAGGAAAAGGCCAAGTTGGGCAGAGAAGGGCTTGGGAGTTGCCAGAGGGGGCTGGGAGGATAGGGACAAGATAAAGTCCTGAGGGCGGGGGTGGCGGGTGTTGCAGGGGAAGGCATGGCATCTCTGTCTGAACTCCTGTCTCTTGTAGTCAACATCCTACATTAATGGGGAGGGCCTCACTTCTTCTAACATGAAGGATCTAGAGGTGAGTGGCTCTGCAGGCTGCCCCCCTTCATCCCCTGGCAGGGGCTTTGCACCCTGCTGCCAGCTGAGACAGCTCCCCCCAGCCCTAATGACTGCTCTCTCTACCTCTTCCCCAACCCTCCTGCAACTCCTCCTCTCTGCATGCGCCTCAGAGCCGGTACCAAGAGCTGGCAGTAGCCCTGGACTCCAGCTATCTAACAAACAAACAACTCAGTAACACCATAGAGGAACTGGTAAGAGTCCAGTGTGGCGTGGGTCCCCCGATTTCATGCTGCCCACCCTGGCCTCCAGTTTCCCCCATGGGGCTCTGAAGAAAGGGGCTGTGGTGGCCCCCGGTTCCAAGGGAAAATAGGGGGTGTGGGAGGCCCAGGTCTCAGCTGGAGGGGGACCCCAGAGCATGAGCATGTGGCATGGCTCTACCTGTGGCTGCCCTCTGCACCTCCTCTCTCCTTCAGATACCCCTGCTTGTATCCTGGCCCCACTTGCCCCAAGGTCGTGGCTACTTGTGGCACACTGTGTGCTTTTCACCCCATGTCCCTGATGGCAGGCATACAGGCGTAGTCCCTGACCTCTGAGTAGCTTGTGCAAAGTGCACCCCTGTGAATCAGAACTCAGCAGAAGGCCCATCTGTGTTCTCTCAGATCCCATTTCTGCATGTTCATATTGCTGTTCCCCCAAAGAGAATCCCAAATGAAAACACACAAGGACCCACATCTTCCTTTCCTTGGAAACTTGAGGACAGTCCTGCTCCCATAGGCTCTGAGAACTTGCTAGTCCTTCCCTGGCCCCCGGCCGCCCCTTGCTGCTCTGGGAGTGAAGGGGGTGCATCCTTGGTCGCCTTCCTTTGACTCTTCCCCCCTCCCCCCCACAGAAACAACAGAACCAGGAAACTCTGGATCAAGTGGAAAAAGTAATGTGATTTCCATGTCTGCTTATTGCATGGCTGCTGGGTCTGCACCCCACTCCCATCCCAACCCCACCTCTACAGGGCCCCTGAAATTCCAGTCTTATCCATGGGCCACGCCCAGGGCCACGGGTGGCATCCTGGGAGTGCAGGCCTCCGTCATTCCATCTCTGTCTCTCCTAGTAAGGGATGTCCCTTTGCTCTTCCTATAGGAGAAGAAAGAATGTCAGCAAAAGTTGGCCAAGGAACAGGGGGCTCTGCGAGAACAACTGCAGGTGAGGGGACGGGGTGTGGTCCCCAGCGCCCCCTGGAGGAGGGTCCTCGCTCGCGCCCTGAACATTATCTGCCTTTTATCTTCAAGGTACACATTCAGACCATTGGGATTCTTGTGTCTGAAAAGGCAGACTTACAGTCAGCCCTGGCTCACACCCAGCAGGCAGCAAGACAGAAGGCAGGTGAGGCTGAGTGCCCGTTCATCCTTTAGCCACGCACCTGACTGGTTTCTGGAGGAGTGTGCGTGTGTGTGTGGTAGGGGGCTGTCCTTGGGACACCATCTCTACCCGTCTCATTCCAGGGGAGTCAGAAGACCTTGCTAGCCGCCTGCAGGCTTCCCGCCAGCGTGTTGGAGAGCTGGAGCGGACCCTGTCTGCCGTTTCCACCCAGCAGAAGCAGACGGACAAGGTGAGCCCAGGTGCTTGGCCAGCCATGAGCAACCTGGCTTTCCCGAGCAGGGCATCAGCATGAAGAAGGTCCCCTGTACAGCATGGAGTGACTCAGATACAATCGGAGCCAGCCATTTCCTGCCACTTTCATTGTGTGGTGACAAACAGCCTGGTGCTGAGTTGGGTGGGGGTGGCTGTGCCAGGTGAGCCTCGGAGGCCAGGTGCTAGGAGATGAGCTGTGAAGTGCAGACATGGGCAGTTTGCACTCACAGAGGTGGCTGTGTAAGATCTGAAAAGGGTCACACATCTGGGAAGAGGGACATGGGAGCTGTGAGTCCCTTCACTTCTGTCCCTGCTGGCCACATGAATGCACCCTCCATGTCTGTATCCTCATTTCCAAGGAGGGGGGAAATAGCCCAGAGAATGGGACCAGCAGGTCCAGATCTCAGACAAGCGCTGAATGAACCTCCAGGACACTTAGTGGGATTTTTTCTCTGTAGAGCAGGTAACAGTGTCTGCCTCCTGGTGGTGGCTATCAGACCCTAACAGGGCTCCTAGCACTCAGGAAGGGTCTCAGTGGTGGCCCTACTAACAGTGATGCCAACAACAGGGGGACCCTGCTGTGTCTGCACCTGTGCTACCCAGCTGGGAGTCCGAGCTCTCTGCCCTGAGTCTTTAGGGTTTGGCAGTCCCTTGGCTTTGCGGGAGCTGAGCAAGGGGGGTGATGGCATCGTTCCTGTAGCTGTCGTCCGCAGTGCACCAATCACATCTTGGTGCTGCCATGTGCCTGACTTAGCTTTTTCTGTGTTTGCAGCACAACAAGGAGCTGACCAAAGAGCGAGATGCTCTCAAACTGGAATTATACAAGAACAAGTAGGATGGGAGAGGCGGGGTGGGGAATGTGGAGTGGGGCCCTTGTTAGTGCAGGTGGACGTGAGGAGGAGGTGGCTGTACAGGCTGGGCCCTGTGTAGATCCAAGCTCTAGCCTTCCCTGTGTCACCAGTTCATAGGATGGCCTCAGGGAGCTCAGGTTCTGCCTCTGGGCTGCCACTTGATTGTTGGAGACCCCTCCAAAGCCAGGGCCCAGTGGAGGTGCACCAAGACGAAGAGTAGGTCACCAAAGCCCTGTGGTTTCTTCACTATCCTCTCTGTCACCTCTCGTCACAGCAAAAACAACGAGGACCTGAAGGAGCAGAACTCTGAACTGGAGGAGCGGCTCCGTGTCCTGCTCAAAGAGAAGGCGACCCTGCAGCTGGGAACAGAGGAGCTGCAGAAGAAGTTGGAGATGTCAGAGCTGCTGTTACAGCAGGTGAGAGGCAACAGGCTGCCAGGGCCCGGTCCTGGCCCGCAGGCCGCCATCTCCAGGGACTCGTAGGGAAAGCCTCCAGCCAAGCACTGCAGTTTGGGGTCCATGTTCTGGTCCTTCCACAGAATCCTCCAGAAATTGCTAGAATTCTACACAGAGGGGTTCTGCCTAAGCTATGGAATCAGAACCTCAGTAAGACAGTTCTTCAGACATCTCAGTGTTTAAACATCTCAGTTTCCATTTGAAAGGCAAAGGGCAACAGTTATAGGTAGCGAGAGATCGCTTTTCTGTCCACCGTTCCCAGATGCGTGCAGCAGCCAGGGCTGGGCCAGACTGAAGGCAGGAGCTTGACACTCCTTCCGGGTCTTCCGAGTGCATGCTAGGCCATCGCCTGCAGCTTCCTAGGCTGTGCATTACCAGGAAGCCGCACGGGAAGTGGAGTAGCTGTGCTTGGAAGCAGGCACTCTGCTGTGGGATGCTAGTATGCCCAGCAGCAGTGTAACCATAGCACCGAATACCTGCCCCACAAACATCCCTTCATAAGTCACATTCACGTGGCTAGTCCAGGAGTCTGCTTCCTTCCTCTGGGGCCCCAAACCAAAACTTGAACTCTCAGGCAACCCCGCCTGGCAGGGGGTGGGGGTGCTGTCCACATCTAAACTTGTCCTTCCCTATTCAGTTCTCCAGCCGCACTGAAGTCCCTGATGAGAACCAGCAGCTTCAGCGGGCAATGGAGGAGCGGGCCCTCCTGGAGAGCCGTGTGGGACAGGTGAGACTTGGCAGCAGAAGGGGGCCTGTGCAAGGAGGACCGTAGCCCTGGGTGACAAGGAGCAGGTGAGGACCAGGGTGGTGCCCATCCTTGCAGCTACTGGAGATCCAGAAAAATCTACAGCTGGACAGAGACCGGTATATGGAGAATCTGAAGGAGGAGCGCAACATGTGGCAGGAAAGGATGAAGCAGATGTCTGCCCAGGTGAGGCCAACCCACAGTGGGCAGGACACTGGGTCTATCTGAGCGTGTGTGAGATGGGCTCGGCAGGTGCACCTACTACTGCATCTAGCCTGAGATGGCTGTGCATTGGGGTTTTGGTGGCAGCATCGATGCAGAGAGAGGTGGCCCTGTCCACTCATGGCTGTCTGCTCTGTGCCTTGGGCAGATGTCCTCGCTGAGGGAGGAGAAGGAACAGAGCCTGAATCAGGTGCAGGAGCTAGAGACCAGCTTGGCCGAGCTCAGGAGCCAGATTGGTAAGCAGGGTAGGTGTGGCCTGGGAGTAGGTATCTGAGCGCTGAAGACTGCTGCTTAGAGTACCCAGGGTGCGGCACAGAGGCAGAGAGAAAGGAGGTCCATGCCAGGGGACAGCAAGTCTTATCTCAGCCTCATGGGGTGTCATGCCCATGGCCAACCTTCACTTTGAACATAAACAGGAAACCTCTGTGAAAGTGGCTGTAGGATGAGTGAGCATCTGAGTATGAAGAATCATCAGCTGAAAGCCAGCGTGGTGGGAGGTGGGGGGTGGGGTACAGCATTTGGAGCTAAGTACCAAGAAAGGAGGGGGTCCCCTGGAAGTCCTGAGAGGAGCAGGTTCCCTGACAGCAACTACTTTTTTCAGTGGAGTCTCCTGCCCTGGAGCCCCCAGCGGCCCCTGCAGGGCCGTCGGAGACAGAGCAGCAGCTGCAGGCAGAGGCCGAAAAGCTGCAGAAGGAGCTGGCAAGCCTGACGGAACAGCTCCAGGCCCAGGTGCGGGACAACGAGGGCCTGTCCCGTCTGAACCAGCAGCAGGAGCAGCGGCTGCTGCACCTGGAGCTGCAGTCTGAGCTGTGGGACAACCAGGCCGAAGAGCGCAAGCAAATTCTGGAGACTATGCAGAACGACCGTACTACCATCAGCCGGGCGCTCACCCAGAACCGTGAGCTCAAGGAGCAGCTGGCCGAGCTGCAGAACGGCTTCGTGCGCCTGGTGTGTGGAGGCCTTGCTTGGGCCGAATGCTTCCCTCTGGACCTCCTGTTTTCCTGCCTGTCAAATGGGACAGTGTAGACATGGGAAAGGCCACTGTGGGAGGCCTCCTTGCTGGAGAAAAGCGGCTGATTCCCCAGCCTGCTGCCAGCCCTCCCTGCCATGTGGGAGGTGGGCAACACAGTGGTGGGGTCTCCAGCAGCTTTGGGGGCGGCCCCTGACTACTCATCTCTCATGCAGACCAATGACAACATGGAGCTCACCAGCTCACTGCAGTCTGAGCAGCACGTGAAGAACGAGCTGGCCAAGAAGCTGGGCCAGCTGCAGGAGAAGCTGGGCGAACTGAAGGAGATGGTATGGCCAGCCCTGCCTGGGCCTGAGGGGGCGGGGCCTGGGGCACATCTCTGCTGAGGGCAGGCATGACCCTCGTGTCAACTGTTCATTGCTCCTGCTCTTTGCCTCTTAGAGGAGGGTAGCCCTGGGCTCCTGCCAGTCCTGGACATGGTCATGGCAGCGAGAGGCGTGTAACCAGCACCAAATGCTGAGCCTCCAGGTTCCTGAAGTGAGAAAGGAGATGAGTGTTGCTTCCTCATAGAGGTGTTAGGGATTAGATGGGATCATGCATATGAAGTGTTAGGCCTGAGCACACCCTAAACACCTTATGCTTTTGCTGTCTGGCCTGTGGCCTAAAGTTCCATAGGAAAGAAGGTTATGGGGCAGCATACAGGAAGCATGGGGCTCTGTGTACCACCAATGGAAGGGCCCAGAACCTGGAAGTGAGCTGCCACTTCCTCTCATCTCATCTGTCGCTCACCTCCACCCCCCACCTGGTGTCTTCCCCCAGGTGGAGCTGAAGAGCCAGGAGGCTCAGAACCTGGAGCAGCAGCGAGACCAGTACCTGGCTCACCTGCAGCAGTATGTGGCCGCCTACCAGCAGCACGTGGCCGCCTACCAGCAGCTGAACTCCGAGAAGGAGGCACTGCACAAGCAGCTGCTGTTGCAGACACAGGTCCTGGACCGGCTGCAGCACGAGGAGGTGCAGGGCAAGGTGGCAATTGAGGTTGCTCGCCAGGAGCTGCAGGAGACCCAGGTGAGCCAGCCACTGGCCAAGTCCTTCCCCTAACCCCTCGGGAAGAACCTGCCACCTTCAAGCCTTCTCAGACCTCCCGGCCCTGATTGCAGGAACGCCTGGAAGCCACCAGCCAGCAGAACCAGCAGCTACAAGCCCAGCTGAGTCTCCTGTGCCTCCCTGGAGAGGGTGAGAGAAACTGGCTTTGGGTTGGGGATGGGGCTTGGGGACGTAAAGGGAAGAGGCAACAGCCTGGGGAAGGAGGTGGCGTGCCCCAGAGCCCCAAGTCACACAGGGAGGCGTTGAGCAGAAGTGGTCCCTGGGTTTTCCTCCTGGGCCCGTCTCTCTCACTGGATGGTCTGACTGCCCCCTGCCACTTCCCCAGGGGGAGATGAAGAAGAGGAGGAGGAGGAGGAGGCGATAGCCCAGGCCAAAGTGACCATCCCGGAGGAGCTTGAGAGCAGAGAGGCCTTGGTAAGCCAGGCTGTCCTCTGCCTTCTCCACTTCTGCCTGCCTGCCTGTGTGTTCACTCCTCGACACTCCTTAGAGCTGGATATCCTGCCCCCTCCCTCACTCTTCTTGCCCATAGGTGGCATTTTTCAACTCAGCTCTCGCTCGTGCTGAGGAGCAGCAGGCCCAGCTGCGCGGGCAGTTGAAGGAGCAGAAGGCACGCTGCCAACGCCTGGCTCGCCTGGAGGTGCTATCCCAGGGGGAGCCAGAGATGAGGACCCCAGGCCCCGACACCAGGGGTGACTACGTGTCTGGGGAGACCCACCAGGCCCTGCAGGGGTCCATGGAGAAGCTACAGGTGAGGGGAGGTGTCTCCCACCACAGGCCAGGAAGGGTAGGGACAGGGCCAGTCACAGATGACCCCTAAACCCATGACCTTGGCCCCAGCACCGCTTCCGGGAGGTGATGCAGGAGAAGGCGGACCTTCGAGAGCGTGTGGAGGAGCTAGAACATCGCTGTATCCAGCTCTCTGGGGAGACGGACACCATCGGTGAGCCAGGGGACCTGGGGTGAGGGGGAAAGCACCAAGCCTTGAGGCTGAGCTCTGCCCCTGCCCCATCTCTGCAGGAGAATACATCGCCCTCTACCAGAACCAGAGGGCGATGCTGAAGGAGCGGCATCGGGAAAAGGAGGAGTACATCAGCCGCCTGGCCCAGGACAAAGAGGAGATGAAGGTGGGGCCCCTGGACCCCGCCTCCCAGGGCACAGGCCACGGCCAGGGGCACGGGGGCGCTGAGTGAGTACGTCTCCCTCCAGATCAAGCTGCTGGAGCTGCAGGAACTGGTGCTACAGCTGGTGAGCCAGCGCGACCAGTGGCAGAGCAGATTGGTGGCTGCAGCCCCAAGCCCTCCAAGTGAACCCACCCCTGAGGGCTCGCCAGTCCTCCCGGACGCTGCTGCCCAGCAGGCTGGTGAGGAGAGATGCCCTGAGGGAGTGGGCAGGCTGGTGGGCAGCCCAGCAGGTTGCTTAGAGCTTTCTCTGACTCCCAAGATCTTCGGGAAGTAAGCCTCACCGACCCCGAGGAGCCAGTGCATGGAGAAGCCGGGGAAGATGCTGCTGCCAAGAACCCCACTGCGCAGCAGATCATGCGGCTGCTGCAGGAGATCCAGAACCCGCGGGAGCGCCCAGGCCTGGGTGCCATTCCCTGCATCCCCTTCTTCTACCGGGCTGATGAGCACGATGAAGTTAAGATCATGATTGTCTAAATGCCACATGCCGTCAGCCCAGAGATGTTGGGGCCCAGCCCACCCAGTCCTTGTCACTCCGTCCTTGACCCCTACCCTTTCCTCTGTCACTCCTTCCAAGTTACCCTACCCCCTTAGCAAGCTAAGACCCCTAACGGGGAGAGCAAGTTACAGACCCCTTGCCACTTTTGTTATCTTGGCAAGGGGTCCTAAGTTGTTTGGCAGGGTTCCTCTCTGAAGGACCCTCAGGGGCTCCTGGTGACCTCCTCACAAGCTCCATCATTAAGGACCTCTGTCAACGGGAGCAGCTCCATCCTTAAAGGCCTCCGTCAACGAGGCCAGCAATTACATGGCCCTTAGAACAGGCAGGGGCATTGTGCAAAAGGGCATCTGGGTGGGGGTATCTGGGCAAGGGCAACTTTGGGTGAGGAAATCTGCGCAGGGGCAAGTTCGGGTGAGAGTCCTGGGTGAGGGTTTCTGGGTGGAGAGCATTTTCTACTGAGGGCCTCTGGGACGGGGCCTCTAGATGGAGCACATCATAAGCTGAGGGTTTCTGGGTGGGGAGCATCTTAAACTGGGAGTGTCTGGGTGAGGGGCTCAAGGATGAGAGCATCTTCAGCCAAGGGTTTCTGGGTGGGGAGCATTTTTGACTGAGGGTACCTGAGTGAGGGCAACTTCTGGCAAGGATATCTGGGCAAGGGCAACTTCAAGGAACTTGGGTAAGGGTATCTGGGTGGGGAGCATCTTCTACTGAGGGCCTCTATTTGGGAGCATCTTTGACTGAGGGTCCTGGGTGCAGGCAGCTTTGGGTGAGGGATCTGGGCGGGGCTTCTGGTCAGGCCCCTCTTTGAATAGGAAAATTCTCATTCAGGGATGTTCCCAACCCAGCAAGGTCTTTGGTCTTTAGGGTTTGGGACTAGCGGTAGGCCTGGTTGGGGCAGAGTCTGTAAGAGGAGGCTCTGCCCTCTCACCTGCCCCGGAAGACTCCGGGGGCTGGTCCCGTGAGGGCATGTCACAGCCCTTAGCACACATGGGGCTCCCCATGGGCCCACAAGAGCAGCGTCGGGCAGGGACGGCTCTCTAATCAGTGCCTTTGCTGCTAGGCAGGACAGTGGGGGGCCACGCTGTCACAGCTCAAGGCGCATGGGGCAGGCAGTTGGGGAACCTGCTTCCCTTTTTCAGGCACTTTGGGGCAGGGCAGGAGGCAGAATTCTGTCCAGCTTTATGAAAGTTGGGGCTAACTATAAGCTCAGTGAGGGGAGAGGCTGCTGGAGGCGGTCTTCCCCTGCCCCCATGTACATATTGTACTTGTGTAACATTTTGTATATTCCGGGGGTCGGGCCACCCCCTGTATCATAATGGAGGCTGGAGCTGATAAAAGAGGAGGAGGTCTTAATTATTTGGGGTCAGGGAACTTATTTATTAAATGACAGGAAGGAGGCGGAGACAGGGCTGTGTAACCCTGGTGATGTAACTCCTGTTACTTTGGTTTTTATTTTGAAATAAATGGATTTAGCCATAGTGTGTTGCTGTTGTGTCACTGGACCCCAGCGTCTGGTCGTGCTGGGGCTAGGCAGGCAGTGGCCTGGGGAAGGGGCCCCACCAGCAACGCAGCAGCCTCTGTGCTGTATGGAGCCCTGGAGCGTCCACATGTGTCCAGCTCAGCCATGAGGCATCTTCCAGAGCAGTTTCTTGCACACTGCTCGGGGATAGCCTGATGGGGCCATTCTAGGGGGACTGCCAGGGGAGCTATGACAGTTCTGTGTTACAGGCTATGAGCTAATGGTGGAGCGGGCAGGCAGGGAATGCTGCACCCAGGGGTGCTAACTTCCAGTTCACGTTTTCCATTTCCCTACCCCTTCACCTGAGTGCAGGCTGAATTTGTGATCCTGCCCCCTGCCGGCCAGAGTGGGGTTTAGAGCATAAGAATCAAGCCAGCTTGGCAAAGGACAGGACCTTGGTCCCCTGCACCCTGCACCCCCCAGGGTTGACAACTTGGGCCCTCCCCGCCCCTGGAGCTCCCCAGAGAATACAAGCCAGCACAGGACACATCGTTTTCCCCCTCATCCACAAAAGGGTTTTATTTTCAGCCAAGAGCCAGCAGGATTGGTGGCGGCGGCAGTCAAAAGAACTACACTGGCTACCACCACCGTACCCAACGCTGGGCAGGGAGGGGCCAGAAGCAGGGCTGGCCGTCCACAGGCGGGGCAGGACAGGGAGGCTCATGGGAGTGGCACACGCTGGAGTGGGGCGATTAGGGTGACAGCGTTCCCTTGCAACTGGGCCACGAGACTCCACAGGACAGCACGGTGACCAGTTCCCAACGCTAAAGGTGAGGCTTTGTCAGCCATATATATATATATATATTATATATATATACGTGTGTGCCTGTGTGTGCACATATACATCTATATGAGTATTTATAGGTATTTATAGAACAGGGCAGGAGCAGTACTGCACGTTTTGACCAATGTCACGCCTGGATGTGTCAGCTCACCATACGACAGAAAGTCACAGATGAAGGGGAGGCTTTGGGGCCGAGGAGCCATTGTCAGATCACACAACAGCTTGGCCAGGCAGGCTTGGCCAGGAAGGTCTCCGAGGAAGAAGAGGGATCTGATTAGAGGTCGAAGGGGGGCCTGGGACTCTCAGGACGGGACGGACTTGCCTGACCCGATCGGCTGGCCATGGGAGAGAGAGAGAAGAGAGAAGGGCAGAGAGAGCAAGGAGACAGGCGGTAAGGCTAGAGCAGCTGGGCCACGGCAGTGGTGGGTGGGGCGGGGACCGGGAGAAGATGCAGGTGGGTCGTGTGGGTGGGGCTCCTGGAAAGGGGATGGACAAGAAAGGGTGGGAAGATGGGCGGAGGAGCAGGAAGGGGCTGACCAGAGCTTTGGGGCAGTCTGGGTGCCACTCACACCAGTTCTCACACACCACCCAGGCAGTGCACCCGTAGCCCTAGACACACACCCAGCCCTCCTTCCTGATGGCCTTGTCTTTGGATCTACTGGCCAAAGGCAAGAGCAGTGTTTGCCCACACAGCAGCCACCAGGCCCCAGGGAGAAAAACAAGAGGAAGAACACTGCTTCAACCAGCAGTGCAGAGCTTAAAAAAAAGATGGCTGGAGGGGGCGCTGGAAGCCCCTCTGGATGCTCAAAAAGCCCTGGAATCCTCCAAGGAGGACCCTGGGAGAGAAAGAAGGGCAGGCAGCCAGACGCCAGTGGCCACAGCCTTATAAGTCTAAGAAGGGAGTCTCAGCTGGCCGGGGGGCTGCAGGTCGCGTAGGCGAGGCTGGGCCCTTCCTGCTGGGGAAAAGCAGAAGAGGCAAGAGTCAGAGGCCAGAGGCCAGGGACGTGTTGCAGGTGGGGCCGCTGGGCCACTTCTGCAGCCAGGCCAGGGCAGCCCTCGGAGTAGCCGACCTGCCTGGGAGCAAGACCAAGGTGCCTGAGCCCGTAGGCTGGCTAGGGTGCTTCCTAGGAGTCCAGGACCCTGTCTTCGGTCAAGCAGTAGCAGGTGTGACAATGCCAGGGAGGCCAGGAACAGACTGCACATCCTGGCCTCGCCAGGAGGTGGCAGTATGCACAGCCTTCATCCCACACAGTTGCCCAGCTGCCAGGTGGCTCCTGCCTGAGACCATCATCCCTGTCCAGTGATGCTGGATTCCATTCCCAGAACTCCTAGGCTGGGTGGAGGCAGTGGCTAGATGGCTGCCCGCTGCCCCTAGTGGCACGCACTCAGTATGAAGTTCAAAGGCCTGCGGCAGCCCAGCAACCATCCCCTCCACATTCTCATCCCTACACTATAACCCACAGGCTCTCTGGCCTCTCCGACAGAGAGCACCCACGCCAGCTCAGGTGCGGAGCCTGCCCCAAGAGCTCCCAGGCTCAGCTCCAGGGGAGGGGGCCATGGAGGCTGCGGGCTTTGAGTCCCGAGGCTGGCTGGGAAGGGAGGGCACAGAGAGGCAGCTGGCGCAAGGACAGAGAAGGGGAGAAGCGGCAGTCCGGAGCTGCAGTGGGGAGCGGGCAGGGCCTGGCCCTGGGTGCGGCCAGCGCGGCGGGGCAGACGCGTTCATGCGGCAGGCAGAGCAGCATCTACCTACCGTGGCTGACACTCTTCAAGGGTCACTGATAGTGATTCTGAAAGACAGCACGAAATCAACAGGGCAGTTCACGCACTCGGGTGGGGCGGGGAACACACACACGCATACGCCCGGGCGTGCACACACATGCGGTGGGGGCCCCTTGGCCCTGCATGCACACACTAACACACATGCCTACAAACCACACGCATCCATCTCCCTCCCACAGCCCCCGCACCCTCACGAGTTGGAGCGTGCAGCACGGATCTGGGCATGCAGCCACTCGGCACACAGAAGCACGCACGTGGGCTGAGTCACAACACAGAAGCTCGCCCGCACACAGAAGGCATCGGCACCAGCTCCCTGCACACGTGGGCGTGCTCGGGGGCACACCTGCTCCATGAGGTGCAACTCGCTCACCCCTCCCCTCAAGAGCCAGAGACTCGGATGATCCCTCCAGCCTCCCATAGCTTCCGCGTCAGAACCCCGGCTGCCAGTTTGTGGGTACCCTGTGCTCCGGTTAGCAGCATCCTTCCTCAGTACATACTGTGCCCACACTGCTACTCTACACCCCAAACACCCTCCCCGTCACTCAGCCACACCCCCAGCTGTGTGGAGGCCAGGGCTGCCTCGAACAAGCTCTCCCAGACTGCCCCCTTGCCGGCGTGCAGGGCCAGGCCTTGCCTAATGTCTCCTGAGCTGGTGAGACTGAAGTTACCAAGTGTTACTATCCCCATATATTGAACCTTGGCAGAGACCGGGACATACTGCGTACTGGGAAGAATTTGTAAGTTGGCACAGTGTCCCTAGAGCCCCATTGGCAGTCACCATGACATCCCTCTAGCCAGCATGTCCCTGGACACCCCTCTACCCCACCAAACCTGGGCATTGCCGCACCAGCCCTGGGAGAGACATGTAGGAGGCCCTCACGGGATACAGGGAAACAGGCTCTGGGAAGGCCCCGAGTCTGAGGCTCCCGTGCCACACCCTGCCTTCTGCCTCAGTCAGCCGGTCCCGCTAGAGCAAGCCCATCCCAGCTGTGTTTCACTAGACCCCCAATCCACCCTCCAGCCATCGGCAAACACCCACAGGTGCCAATGCTCTGATGCGTTCTTCCTCCCAGGAGCAGCCGGCGGGAGGCGGGTGGGACCCTGGAAACGGGGTCACGGGCCCAGAAGGCCAAGACAAGGAAGGGAGAAGAATCCTCTTCCTGGGAAATATTTGGGGTAGGAGAGCAGCCTCCTCTCCTCTCCAGTTCCTGCTGCGGCCCCCATTACATTGGCCCAGACAAGGTGGGCCAGAGGCAGGGGCGAGGGGAAGACGCCATTGCGTTGCCCCATGACTCCCACAAGCCTCCCCTGGCCGCTCCCTGTCCTAGCCTGGGCCTGGGTGCCACTCTCACATTCACACCCGTGTGCACGCCCACACGCACAGCACACACCTCGCTGGTCACGCAGTCACACTCCGGCCAATGGTCCCCGAGACAGGGCCTTGGGGAGTGGGGGGGGCATCAGGCAGCCCTGGGTCTATGGGGAGGAAATCCACGCATCCATATTGGGCCTGGGCGCAGGCCCTCAGAGTGGAAGTCGGCTGCTAGGGGCCGGGAGAGGAGTGGAGGGCGGAATGAAGGAGGAAAGCCGGAGAGGAAAAGGGACTGCAACAGTGGGAGGCAGGGAGTGAGAAAAGAGGGAAGCGCCATGCAAGTGCTTGAAAACAGAGGGCCAGGTGGGACGCCCTCCGGCCCGCTCCTCAGAAAAGACACCTCCGGGACTCAATGCCCCCTGCGAGGCAGGCTCCGGCACCCCAAGGTGCCCAGCAAATGCCTGGGACGTGGCTGTTCAGGTGGCCCGTGGCTGCTCTGGTGGCCCGGACCAACGCTCCAGAATCCGGTCCCATACCTCCCTCCCGGTCACCGCCACCTGGCCTCTGCCACCACTTTTCAGCCCCTACTCACCTGGGGACCCCGGGCGGGGCTCGGTTAGGGCGCGAGGGCACCTGAGGGGGAGGGCCGAAGGGGTCAGGGGAAGCCCCCGGCCTGGAGGGCACGGGGGGCGCTCCCCCCAGGGCGGACCCAGCAGGCGGAGGCCCAGGAGCAGGGCCCCGCGACCCGGGCCGGGCTGGGGGCACGGCGGGGGCTCGGCGCTGCGGCGTGGGGCTGGACGTGGGCGACCTGCGGGGCGACAAGGAGCAAGGACCAAGGGAAGATGAGCAGCTCCGCCCCCAGCCCGAGGCCCCGCCCCCAGCCCGGCGCCGGCCACGCCCATGCACGCAAGCCCCGCCCAGGCGGTCGCAGCAGCTGAGGGCATCCGGTGCACCCGCCCCGCAGCCAGCGCTCCACGGCAAGCCCCGCCCCGCGGCAAGCCCCGCCCCTCGACTACGCTCCGCCCCTCGCTCCAGGTGGGAGCCGCTCCCGGGGACGCGGGCGCGCCACTGCCCGGTCCCGGGCCTCCCCTCCCGCGGGCCCCGGGCTGGGGGGCTTTGGGGGCCGTGGGGGCCGGCCCTGGTACCTGCGTCCAGCCGGTACGCTCTGCACCTGCAGCCAGGAGTCGTCCACGGGCGGGGGCATGGGCGTGCTGACGGTGGTGGTGTTGATGTCTCCGATGATGCCCAGCGCCTCCTTGAGCGCGTGGTACATGCGCAGCATCTCGTCGCGCCGCTGCGCCTGCTCGGCCGACTCCTCCATCAGCGTGTTCTGGTCCCCGCAGGAGTACAGGTTGGCCAGCAGCTCCGAGAAGATGAATTCCTTAGTCTAGAGGTGCAGGGGACGAATAGGTGAGAGAGGGCTGCAGCCGGATGCCTGGGCGCCCTATCTGCACCCCTGCCTGCCGCTGCTTGCTGGCTTGGCTAATCGGGGTTTGGCTAGTTTTTTGGGAGGGGGCGCTTGCTGGCCCCTCCACACCTATTTTTCCAGCCGTGCATTTCATGAATTCAGACAAAGGAATTCCCATGAAAATTTCATGTGTGAGTCGGATTTGGAAAACAGTATGGAAAAACATGTGAAATGTCTCAGTTTTTTTAAAAGGATGAATTAAGCAATTAAAAAGAATTTTCTATACATTGGATTAAAAACTTTAAAAACATGTAATTATACATGTTAAAAATACAAGTGGTTGGGGGTGGGCACAGTGGACACATAATATGTTAATTCTTCAACTGCAGTGCCAGCATCCCATCTGAGCTCCAGTTCAAGTCATGCCTGCTCCACTTCCCATCCAGCTCCCTGCTTATGCTCTGAAAGAGCAGTTGAGGACGGCCAAAGTATTTGGGACCCCCTGCACCCACAAGGGAGACCTGGAAGAAGCTCCTGACTCCTGGCTTTGGAGCAGCTAAGCTCTGGTCATTGTGGCCATCTGGGGAGTGAACCAGATGCTAGAAGACCTTTCTGTTTCTCTCTGTGCAACTCTGCCTCTCAAGTAAATAAATATGAAAAAAAATTAAATGGAGTACTTGGGGAAATTTTTGAAATAACCAAACAACAGAAAAAATAGAAAAAAAGCAGAAAACAAGTAATATGCAACCTACAGTATTTTGGGTGCATTTTGATTTAAAATAGAGATATTTCTTTTTTTTTTAACTTGTTTCGATGTGGTTACTAGGAAATGTTAAATTGCATGTACGTTCTACTCTTGTTGGACAGCCTCTCCCCTGGGCCTGGCCCCCAGGCCACCTTGCCTGTCTGCCTCCCGCCCCGTGACCCACGTACATTGTTGATCATCAGATGCATGATGGTCTTAGGCATGAGGTCTCGCACGGTCTTGTTGACGATGGCCATGTACGAGTCCACCAGGTTCCGAATGGTTTCCACCTGCCTCTCCAGCTGGGGGTCCATGGAGTGCATGAAGCTGTCCGAGCCGTTCTCCTCCGTCTCGCTGGCCTGATACCGGCAAGAGAAGCCCATGAGGACAGCCGCGTCTTCACAGCCAGGCTCCTGCCTCTGTGCCCCCCATCCCCTATTCTTGGATCATTGAGGCACAGAGAGAAACAGCTCGGGATGGGGTGGGGTCCCACGACCCTGCCCATCCCTGTGACTCTCTGACTCCACTGTCTAGAATTTGCTTCTGTTTCCCAAAAGGGCATCTCCAAAATCCGGCGGAAGATGGAAGGCGGGGGGGTGGGGTGGGGGACACTCACTTTCTCCTTGTCCTGGATGATCCACGCCGAGGCAGTCCACAGTGAGCACAGCCCGGAGACACAGGCAGAGAAGAGGAAGGGGGAGGGGCAGGGTGAGGGTGGGGCACTGCACCTCAACTTTCACATTACTGAGATGGGAACTGGTCCTGTGGCCCCTGCCCCCTCCAAGTCTTGGGGCAGAGATGGTGGAGGACACCCCAAGAAGGGCTCTGAAACTTAACACGACTTGGCCTCACTGAGGACAGTGCCCTGGGGAACCCCTGGGGGTGGGGTATAAGCAGCGGCAGCTACCCTGCCCTCCCCTCCCACCCCACTGCTCACCCCTACACGCTCAGGGTATACGCCAGCCCTCAGGAAGGAGGCCTTCCAGCTGTCCACCTCTTCCTGGGTCTCGCACGCCAGCTCCAGCTGTCGGTAGTCTTTGTACACGTTCCTGGAAAGGAATAGCCAGAAAAGACCGCTCCCTATCAGTGTCCCCCTTGGCTCCCCGAGACCCCCTCAATGCCACCTGTAATCGAACTCTTGTCCCTGAGGAGCCCTGGGGAGAGGAGGTGAGAGACCTGGTGCTGTGACCAGCCCCACAGGCAACTGGGCCATATGAGAAGGGGACCAGGGTTCTCCTGGTCCCCGGGCTCTGATGGAGTGTCCCGTGGACAGCAGGGACCAGCCAGGAGACTGTGAGGAGAGAGGCTTACTGCCTAGCATGGCATGAGAACCTTAAACCTATCTGTTGAATAAATGGCCTGGGGTGGGGCGGGGACAGGCCCCATCTCTGCTGGCTCCAGGCTGCGTGTCTACTGGTGGGGTGGTCTCACACTTGTGGGGTGGGCTGGGGCGTGCTGGCACCTCTGTTCGGTGTTGAAGAGGGCAAAAATGTGCTTGCTTGACATGAAGCCCTTCTCCACATCACGCAGCTTTAAGTTATCCACTGACAGCATGTATTTCTTCTCTTTCTCCTGTGGGCAGAGATGGGAGGGAGGGCATGGTGGTGAGGCTGGCACTGCCCTCCGCCAGACTCTCCCTGAGAGGCCCCTCTGATGGACGCCTGGAGCAAGGACCCTTCACAGTGGTCTCTCCTACTGAGTAGGTGGAGACCCGACCCTGGAACCCTGAGCTAGCTGGGCACCCATGGCTCCAGTGACCTTCAAGTCAGGACCACCATCCATCCCTGTCAGCCCCGGGGGGAGGGGCTAGCAGGGGCTGAGAAAGGCCGGAGGTGTTTCTCACATCCCCCCGCCCCCCCAGCAGATCTTGGATGCCAGCCAGGTCAGCCCCAGGCAGCAACGGTCTGCTCAGCCATTCTCGCCCCAGCCTGGCTGCCTCTGACTTCATTTCTTGGCTGCAGGGACTGGGAAGAAGGGGAGTAGGAGAGTAGGAAGGAGGCCCACCATCCCTGGTGGCTTCAAAGGGCTGGCTCAGCCCACCGCTCCCAGCGCCCATGTGTTAGGAATCAGACCCAAAGCGCAAGCCTGGAGCTGGGCTGTGTGTGTGTGTACCAGCACAAGCAAGCCTGAGCACCTATGCCCTCACGTGTCTATGTGCACCACCACATGTGTGTCTGGGTTGTGCCTGGTCTGACGGTGGGCAGCACCAGCTTGTCTGCACCCTCGTGGCGACTCATGTGTACTGGGCATGTGTGTGCACGACACCAGAGTGCTGACAAGCTTGTGTGAGCACAGCCTCCAGGTGTGCACCGTGGGGGTGTGCAGTGTGCACGCAGTGTGCAGGAGGCTGCCTAGGTGTGCTCTCCCCATGAGTGTCTGGCAGGAGTTAGGTGTGTCTGTGGACAGCTGTGGGGGTGCCAGTCTGAGTCTCACAGGAGGAGCTCAGGGACCTGGGCAGGAGGTGCCCCAGGAAGGCGGTCCTAAAGGAGAGGGGGTCCTACTGCCTGGGCCCCACTTGTGCGTTCACTGCCAGGGAAGTCTGAGCGGGCACCAGGGACCGAGCTTGCCTCGGCTCTCAGGTGGGGACTGTATTTAGGGAACCCTGCTCCCCTCCTGCCCGCCCCTTCTGCTCACCACCCCCCACCCGACACCCGCCTGGCCCACGCAGCCACATAAAGCCTTCTTTATGCCAGGCGGGTGGCCGGGAGCCCCAGAGGGCGGCTGGGGGAGGAGAGGAGGAAGTTGTACACACGGCCAGGGAACATCTGGAAGCGTTCGAAGGAGGCCCCGCCGTCGCCCGCCCCGCGCTTGGGGTTGGACACTAGGTGGGAGCGGCCTCCTCCCCCCAAGCCCGCCCCTCCCTCCGGCCCCAGCTCCCCGCTCACCCTGCCACGTCAAAGGAGGCAGAAGGGGAGTCGGGAGCAGAGAGGGGACCACGGGCTGGCGGGACTGGGGCTGGGGGGAACCGCGGGCAGATCTCCGGGGCTGGGGCCGAAGCTCACGCTGGACCGACGGACGCCGCCACCGCCGGGAAGAACTAAAGGACACCTCCACTCCGTCTACCCAGTGTTTAGACTATCTGTTCAGGACTCCCAAATTGTACAGTAGTCTGCACATTGGTTAGGCTGGGCTGGGCTAGACCCTCGGCGCCGCCGCTGGACCACTGGACGACTCCCACCCGCCATCCCAGAACTGGAGCCGGGCAGAGGGGCTTGGGGGCCTGGGGGGCACTCGGGGGGGGGGGCGCTGGGAGGAGGTGTAGAATGACAACGGGGGGTGCCACCCTGCTGTGAGACTGGGGGGGGGGGGAAGGGAGAATAGTGATGGGGAAGGCAGTAGAGGAAGGCAGAGGACACGGTGTGGGGAGGTCAGCGGGGTTGGAGATGTGCCCAGAGGGCCGCCCTCACCCCAAAGACCAGAAGTTTGGTGGCTGCTGGGGGAGCGAGACAAACTCCCCCAGCCTGGACCACAAGTCCCAGTGCAAAAACCCACTCACACCCAGCATGCATACACACACACACACACACACACACACACACACACACACACACATCTCCATTCACAACCTCCCACCTCACATCCATCCAAATGCCCAAATTTTAAATCTTGCAGCCGAACCCCCATCATACACACACACACACACACACACACACACACACACACACACGGACAGCCTCCCTTCCTCCACCCACACATGCCTGCCAGACACACATTCACACCAGCTCACTGCCCACCCACACACCTTTATGGTACCCCACAAATGCAAGCGTACACACACACCCAGAGCTGCCCCCACATACACACACCAACCCCCAGATTCCAAACACTCCTAGATGCTTGTACCTACCACCTACACCCCCATAAAGCACACACACACACCTCCCTACACCCCAGCTCTCCTCCAGCCACACCATTCAGTCATGAACATACAGAGCTCACAAAAGACCTTCATGGCCAGGCACGAACACAGGGGACACCCCGCCCCATTACTCCACCGAGTGCAGTGCACTGTCCCCAGCCCTGTGCAAGGAGTGCCCACACAGGAGCACCAGGCCCAGAGCGGGGTGTGGGAAGAGGGAGACATCAGGGAGATTTCTGGAATGACAGCGCAGGAAACGACTGCCCCCGGCCCCCTCCCCCATGCACGCCACGCCACCTCACACTCTGCCCCTTCCAGGGGCCCCTGGACTCAAGGAGAGGCCAGCATTGGGGTAATAAGGTCCAGATGGCTTGGCGCCCCCGCCAGTGACGAGAGGGCTCCGCCCAAGGTGGGGAGGTGGTGGGGCTGATGCCGAGCAGATGGGGATGGGGAGGGGGCACAGAAACCAAAAGTCACAGCCCCTTCCCTGAGTCTCGCTACCCCCCACCCCGGCTGTGGAGAGCCTCTCCTCCATCGGTCCCCTCCCCCACTCCCGACCAGCTGGAGTTCATTACCACAAGCCCCCAACTCTCCCCCCCTCCCTTCTTTCTGGTCACCTCTGGAATCCAGATGTGGAAGCCAAATAGACTCATTCTTAAAGGAGACCAGCGGGGGAGGACGGTTGGGGGGGCTTCCGTGTGCCGCAGCAGGCAGAGGAGTCTGGTGTGGTGGCCCCGGGGGTGATTGGCACTTGAGAGCCCCTCTGTTTGGCTGTACCCTGGGCACTTCCTGAGGCTGAGGGGGTGGTCCAGGAGCCTGGGGTGCAGGGGTTAACTGGGTGTCTGGCAGCTGGACTCTCGTGTGTGTCATGGGCCTGTGGGGGCCACGGGGGAGGCGGCACACCCTGATTGCGGAAAACAGGAAGGCCGCGGGCTGGCAGGGTCAGGGATGGGGGGCCCAGCAGCCACTGCCCAGCCCCTCTCCCCAGGGTGCTCAGCCTCTAGCCCCCAGGATTCCCTGCAGCAGATCCTGGCCTCTCACTTCCGCCCACAGGCCTCCATTAGGACTTTTTAAAGCTTTGTGCTGTGGTCCAGTTCACCCCAAGGCTACTGCAGGGTCTGAGCTAGACTCTCTCCTTCCTCCCCCAGTTAGTCCCTTGGACAGCCATTGGCCTAGCACTCACCTCATCATCCTTGTACCAGGACAAATTCTCGGCGGTGAGCACAAACCAGTACTCCTTGGAGCCTCCCTTCATGATGCCGATGTTGTTGATGGTCAGCCAACCCTTCCGGATAACCTACAGAGTGAGGGGGGTGGTCAGCGGGCAATGTAGAGAGGGAGGAGGCGGTTGATGAGAAGAGACATTTGCCAGCCCGCCCCTCCCCCAACTCTTGGAGGGAGGGGTGGGGGTCAGACCTGCTGGGCCTTGACCGCAAGTGCAGAGAACGGAAGATAGAGGCAGGCATTGCAAGTCAGTTCAGGATCCACAGCTTTCTGATAGCCACAGCTGCCTAAGTAAGGGCCTGGAGGCTTTGCTAAGGGGTGAGCTCCCCATCGCTAAAAGTATAAAAGCTCAGTGGGCTAAATGACGCCAAAGAGCTTTGAAGTTTAAAGTCCTGTCTGTTCTGAGACTTGATTCTGGCCTCAGGGACATTGCACAGTCTCTGTTCTCTGCCTAGAATAGTGTTTCCCTTCCCTGCTTGCCTGGCAAACTCCTGCTCACATTCTCAGCCAGGCCCTCCCATCTTCACAGTGCCCAAGTTGGGACTCCAGAGTAACCTGTGATCAGCCGCCCCTCCCCCGCCAAGTCTCGGCTAATGACAGTTTCTAACTAGCATGGATATGTGTGACTACCCTTGACATACCTCGCTTTGCTGCCCAAATGTGAATGCCCTTGCCCACCTATGTGTCCCATCACCTTGTGCAGCAAGACTCGGGAAGTATCGTGGTCTGAATAAGCAGGTTATCACGCTAGCCTGGGGCAGGCAGGGGTCTGGCTCCAGGCAGCCCCTGCCTGCCCTCCAAGCCTGGGAGGAACTATAAACCCCACCCCACTCTATCTCTCCCTGAGTCATAAGCAAAGTTTTCTTTCACGATAGAAACAGACCGGCCTGAACATCACACAGCCCAGGACCTGGGGCTCCTGCCCCAGAGCAGTGGACAGCCCAGGCCGTGGCCACAGTATCTGCCTCCTCCTGGCACTCACGTCTCCGTGTTTTTTTAATTTTCTGAGCAAGACTCAGGACATTGCAGGACCAGGCTGGCATCTGAGCCCTTCAGAGCCTACCTGGAGCCCTCCTTGTCCTCGGGGGTTCCCTGAGAGCATTGTAGAGAACCATGTGGCCTGTCAGCCACTGAGTGGAGTGGACAACGGCTGTCTCAGCCAGTGACCAGAGACATGGAGCCTGGCGTTTTATCGTCTTTCCCTTATCCTGTCCCAGGGGGAGGGTATTAGTCCCCTTGGTGTCAGGTCACACTGTCCGTGCAGTTGACCAAGGTTACCTTGTGCTCTGACCCAGCCCTGAGAAGCCACTCTCAGAAGCTCCTAGGCCAGGAACTTCCTGCTGCTCAGTTACCACTTGGCTAGGCTCATAGGACTCTTGGCCGGGCTCTGTCTGTGGACCTGGCATTCCGGGAAGCAAGGACTAACACCTGACTGAGTGGCAACTGAATGGGCAACATGACATCCATTCATTCTTAACACTCTCTTGAGCACCTGCTGTGTGCCAGGCATTGGACTTGGGACTGAGGATTTAAATGGTAAGACAGACTCAGCTCTCCCCATGGGGTCTGAGAAGGAAACAAATGCACCAACAGCTAGCTATTCACAAAGCAGCCAGGGTCTCTGGAGCGCAAGAAGAGACAAGCAGAGGCCTTCTAAGGCTCAAGGGTGTGACTAGGATGGAGCAGGGCTCCTGGGGCCCAGCGTCTCTGCAGACATTTAAAGAAGGAGGGCAGGAAGCCAGCTGAAGAGGACTTGCATCTCCTTCTCTACGTGGCAGGTGGAGAAGGCAAGCAGCTTCCAAAAGGACATGCTTCTATCATACCCACCGCCCATCTATCTACCCACCCATCTGCCCATGTATCCATCCAGCCATCTATCCATCTGCACATCCACTTATCCACTACCCATCCATTCATCCATCCTCCCTTCCATCCATCCAACAGGCTCATCTGACAGATCTTTAGGGATCACTTCCTGTGCACCACACCTTTTCACCCTCTGCGACCCAACATGGTCCAGCCAAAAGGGGCGCACCCCACACTGGCAGACAGGTTCAGGGTGTGGCACAAGGCTA
The DNA here is from genome assembly GCF_017591425.1 of Ochotona curzoniae. NCBI lineage: Eukaryota > Metazoa > Chordata > Mammalia > Lagomorpha > Ochotonidae > Ochotona > Ochotona curzoniae. The sequence continues at coordinate 5,146,270 of NW_024467106.1, forward strand.
GGCCTTGCTCAGCCATGTTCTCCCCATCTTACCCCTAGCAGATCCCACTGCCAATGGTCCCCTCCTCCCACCTTGCTACTCAAGCCAAGAGCCCCAGTCCTGGTACTCACCAGAATCTCATCCTGCAAAGAGGTAACCATAGCAACCACGAGACGCATCGGGGAGAGAGGAGAGAGGGTTACTGAGGCACAGTGGGAAGCTTGTAGCTGGCAGCTGGCCCCAGTGGGACCCTTCCCTTCAGGGGAGGAGGCTCTCAGAGCTTGGCATCCCTCGGGCCGGGGCACTGGGGCCCACGTACCTGGTTCCCAGCAGCCTTCTTCTTGTTCATCTGGTTGCTCCTCTGCTGGGCACTAGCAGGAGACAGGGTAGGCACCTCAGCACCTACAGATTCCCGTGTTCCCCAGGGACCCAGACTCCACAGCCCGGGGTTCACCTGGACCTACTTGCCCACCCCCTCTCTACGCGGGTGGCACTCACTTGGCAAAGCCTATGAAGTCCTCGTGGTTGGTGTTCATGTAGGCCAGTTCGATATCAATGAGAAGCATCACCTTCAAGGGCACATGGGTCACAGCAGGTGGAAAAAACAGTAAAGAGTTGAAAAATGGATGACAAGCTGGAGAAAGGCACTTGTTACACTTACAGAGGTTAGAATCCAAAAAAAGAAATGAAAGATAAGGGCCAGCATGGTGGCATAGTGTGGGAAGCTGCCGCCTACAGCGCCAGTTGGAGTCCAATCCAACTTCCTGATAATGTGCTTTGGAAAGCAGCAGCAGATGGTCAAGAGGCTTGGGTCCCTGCACTCTTGTGGGAGACTGAAAGGAGCTCCTGGCCTCTGACTTCTTGGCCTGATCCAGCCCTAGCCATGTGGCCCTTTGAGGAGTGAACCAGAAGACCGAAGCTCTCTCTCTGCCTCTCCCTCTCAATAACTCTAACTTTCAAAGAAATAAGTAAATAAATCTTTTTAAGATTTATTTATCTTTATTGGAAAGTCAGATATACAGATAGGAGGAGAGACATAGAGGAAGATCTTCCATCCGTTGATATATTTCCCAAGCAGCCGCAATGGCCGGTGCTGTGCCGATCCAAAGCCAGGAGTTTCTTCCAGGTCTCCCACATGGGTTCAGGGTCCCAAGGCTTTGGGCCATCCTTGACTGCTTTCCCAGGCCACAAGCAGGGAGCTGGATGGGAAGCAGGGCTGCCAAGATTAGAACTGGCACCCATATGGGATCCTGATGCATCCAAGGCAAGGACTTTAGGCCCTAGGCCACCACACTGGGCCCCAAAGTCTCAATTTTAAAAAAGAAATGAAAGACAAAAGAAACATAAATGGAAATAATCAAAAGATTATTCAAAGGTATTATTTTTATACTTGATCTTAGCCAAAAGGCCAAGAAGTGAATAAAGGGGTTATTATTTTCTTATAAAGATTTATTTATTTTGGGCCCAGCAAGGTAGCCTAGTAACTAAATCCTCACCTTACGTGTGCTGGGATCCCATATGGACACTGGTTTATTTCCCAGCTATTCCACCTCCCATCCCTCTCCCTGCTTGTGGCCTGGGAAAGCAGTAAAGGATGGCCCGAAGCCTGGGACCCTGCACCCATGTGGGAGACCCAGAGTAATCTCTTGGCTGCTGGCTTTGGATCAGCCCAGCTCCAGGCATTGCAGCCATTTGGGCAGTGAAACAGCAGATGGAAGATCTTTTTTTCTCTCTCCTCCCTGTAAATCTGCCTTTGCAATCAAAAATAAATAAATGCTTTTTAAAAAAAAATAATAATTTTTTAAAAAATCCTTAAAAATTATTTATTTATTTTGATAAGAAAGGCAGAACATATTTACCCAGAGAAAGAGAAGGAAGAATCTTACATCTGCTGCTTCCAAATGGCCTCAAATGGTTGCAATGGCTGTGGAGCTAAGCCAATCTGAAGCCAGGAGTCGGGAGATTCTTCTGGGTCTCCCATGCAAGTACAGGGTCCCAAGGTTTCGGGCCATCCTCGACTGCTTTCCCAGGCCACAAGCAGACAGTAATGGGAAATGGAGCAGCCAGAGCACATATGGGATCGCAGTGCTGGCATGGTGAGGACTTTAGCCATTGAGCCGTTGCACTGGGCCCGGAGGGGTTATTTTTGAAGGGGTTATTCTGGAAAGACATGCATATAAGTCAACAAGGATATATACATACATACATAAGAGAAAATGCTTATGCTCACTGATGATGTAAGTTGAAATAATGAGATCCCATTTTTTTTTTTTTTTTGGAGAGAGAGGTAGAGAAGCAAAGAACAAGTTGCTGCTTCACTCATTAAGTGCCTGATGTGGCTTGAGCTGGGCCAGGCCACAGCTAGGAGCCAAGAACACCCATGGTGGCAGGGACCCAAGCCCTTGAGCCCACACCTGCTGCTGCCCAGGGTTCACACTGGTAGCAAGTGTGAATCAGGAAAGAGCTGGGGGTCAGGGACAAGTGCTCCATATGGGTGTCCACTGGGCATCCCAAGCAGCATGTTAACCACCATGCCAAACACCTACTCCAGGTGCATTTATAACCTACGGGGCCATAACACAAGATAAAGACCAGTGTGGGTGCAAACCTGTGAAAATGTACTCTTGCACTGCTGGCAGAAGTGTAATTAGCATTACCTTCTTGGACAACCTTTAGCAATATTTAATGTGACAAACATACATATTTGCACTGTAGGAGGCAGCAGCAATGGCTCAAATCATTAAGTCTCTACCACTCATATGGGAAAACTTGGATTTTGCTTCTGATTCTCAGCTCTGGCCTGACCTGGCATGTGGGGAGTGAATCACTAGATGGAAGACCTTTCTTTTAGACTATGTGTCTGCCTTCCAAATAAAGATGAATAGAAGGTACAGATTAATGTCTAGAGTATGCATAAATTCATCCAGTGAGAGAAGATGCTTGTAGCAAGGTGCTCAGTGGCGTCTAGTTTGTGAGTGGGAAGCCCTGGGAATATCCCGTGGCAATCAGAAGGGGATGGGGGCAAGCACTGGGCAGTTGCAGCAGGGAACCCAGACCCTCTCTCTGAACTCTCTCCTCGCACGTGATGCAGAGGGGATTCTGAACTGAGTTACCCTGAGTGACTGTGAATTCTGATGGCTGGCTCCCAGGTCTGCCCTTCTATGAATGAATCATTTCTGCTTGGCAGGACTGGCCAAGACCCCAGGGGGTGAGGGGCCACGTGCCTGACACAGCTCACACTCAGCAGATGGGAGTGCCTGCAGTGATCTTTCTAGAGAGAAAAGGTGGCTGAAGACAATGATGGAATCTGGAGTGTGTGTGTGTGTGTGTGTGTGTGTGTGTGTGTGTGTGTGTGTTTGGGATGGGGTAGGGACAAAAGGAAGACACAGGGACATTTATTTGTGACTTCATCACCTCTGCACTATACAATTTCTTTACATTTGTCATTTTTTAAAAAAATTAAGACCAACAAGTACTTGAAAATATAGGGACAGGACAGCGCAATAGCCTAGTGGCTAAATCCTTGCCTTGCATCCCTGGGATCCCATTTGGGTGCCAGTTTGAATTCCGGCTGCTCCACCTCCCATTCAGCTCCCTGCCTGTGGCCTGGGAAAGCAGTAGAGGACGGCCCAAATCCTTGGGACCCTGCACCCGTATGGGAGACACAGAAGAATCTCCTGACTTCTAATTTCAGATTGGTTCAGCTCTGGACATTGTGCCACTTGGGGCATGAACAAGTAGTAGACACATGTTTTTCTCTGTATATCTGCCTTTTATAAAAATAAATCTTAAAAACAAAACAAAACAAACAAAATGACAACCACCACCAAATCAAAACAAAACATAGGCACAGGGCCAACACTGGACTCAACAGGCTGACTTTCCACCTTTAAGCACCAGTTTGTGTCCTGGCTGCTTCACTTCCCACCAGCTCTCTGCTTGCAGCCTGGAGAAGCAGTGGAGGATGGCCCAGGTCTTTAGAACCTTGCTCCCATGTGGGATCCGGAAGAAGCTCCTGGCTCCAGATTAGCTCAATTCTGACTGTTGCAGCCATTTAGTGAGTGAGCCAGCAGACAGAAGATCTTTTTCTTGGTCTCTCCTAAGCCAATGTCTGCAACATGGACAACCCATACAAGTGCCAGTTCAAGTCCCAGCTGCTCTGCTTCCCATCAAGCTCCCTGCTAAGGTGCTCAGGAAAGCAGCAAAAGATGGCCCAAGTGCTTGGGTCCCTGCCACCCATGTGGGAGTGCTGAATGGAGGCTTTGTTCTGGCCCAGCTCTGGCTATGCAAGGTCATCTGGGGAATGAACCAGCCAAAGAAAGATCTCTCCATCTCTCTCTACTTCTGTCTCTATAACTTTGTCTTTCCAATAAATAAATACATATTTTTATTTTTTATTTATTGTATTGCTGGTTCACTCCTCAAATAGCCAAATGACTAGGGCTGGGCTGGTCCAAAGCCAGAATCTTCCAGGTCTCCCAAGTGGATATAGGAACCCAAGTACCTGGGCCATCCTTCACTGCTTTTCCAGGCCATAAGTCTGTAGCTGGATTAGAAGTGGAGCAGCTGGGACTCTAACTGATGCCCATACGGGATGCCAGTACCATAGGCAGAAGCTTAACATACTATATCACAGCACCATTACCTCAAATAAATAAATCTTTTAAAGAAGATGAACAGAGAGAGAAGAGCAGAGACTCCATATAAGAGTGGAGAGAAGGGAGACAATGGGAGAGAAAGAGATGGTCACCAGTGGGAAAGGTGGGAGGGCTCAGGCCTCACCTGCTCCTTGGTTCGCCCCTCGCGTTCTCGGATGTGGGTGGTGACAATGCGTTCCATCTCCTCCCGCAGCCGCGGGTACTGCTGGAGCTGGGGACGCGGGAGGGGAGAGATCCGCGTACACAGGGGGCATGGGCAGGGGCGCCCACCCCACCTGAGTCCAGAGCTGCAGGGTGAGGGGTGGGAGGCGCACACAGAATGCCAACAACACAAGGAGGAGGTCTGGGGTCCCAGGAAGCTGATGGCACCTAGCCACAGGGATTTCTTTCCAGTGGCTGTGGTTTCCTGCCTGACTCTGGGCCCTCCTCTCTGGCAACCCCAGGGACAATTTCCATGAGAAATCAGTCTGTTTTACTGCCCTTGACCACAGCGCTCTTAGAACTGGCCTGATAATCAGAAGCATCTGGGTGCCCATTCACTCTACCCTTTGCCTCTTGAAGGCTTGGAGGGTTAGCCCAGTGGAGGACATGTTGGCGAACAGCTTCCAATTCCTACTTTGGAGGAATTGGGCAGGGGTAGGCCAAGGTGCCACGTGGCCTCCTGGGTCAGGTGGGAGAGTCAGCGTTGCAGGGGAAACCACCCACAGCCCCAGAAAAGGCCATGCAGGAGTCACAGGTGCAGGCATGCAGGGGATGGGACGTGCAGAAGGGGTGGGGAGCAGCAGCATGAGCAGTACCCCGCGGGGCCTGGACCGCCTGGCTCTCTCTGTAGAACCTAGAAGATTTCTGCCTCCCTTAGCAAATCCTTGCTGGGGCTGTCGTTCCCCCCAATACCTTCCCAGCTCCCAGTTTTCGGCCACCACATCCCTACCCCACCAGCTCCCCTGGATGAGATCTCAACAGCCTCCACTGCCCACCCCTTCAACTCTTGTTGCTCCTGAAATGCTGTAGGGGTAGCTGTGCCCAGTCCCCACTCCACCCATGAATCCTGCCCACAGGCAACTGGGCTCTGGACAAAGCCCAGGTGATTCACTCTGGGTCAAGGCTCTGGTGGAGGTCACCACCTCCAGGAAGTCAACCCTGACCACTCAAGAACTGAGCTGGTGGCCTCCTTCCAAGAGCAGGGGTCATGACCACCTGGAGGATGTGTCAGGGGCAATGAGGATGAACGAGGATGGTGTCTTTGCCCACTTTGCCAGGTTTAGCAGGCACAGTATGGTCAGCCCTTGGATTCCTGTGTGTCTTCCTTGGAAGGGACACCTGCTGAGGTCCACACACATTTGGTGGCATTTGGGGAGCAGGCAAGGGGAGGGTTCCTTCTTCCTCTTGTGGAGCCTGGGACAGGCCCCTCACATGGACTCCCAGTATGGAAAAACCCAGTGGTTGGGCACTCTGACATTACAGGTGGTGAGTTGGGGCAAGATGGAGGCCCAGAGGACAAGGAGGTGACACAGGAGGTGGGGGACACAAAGCAGTGTCCCCAATGCCAGTATGGGAGTGGCGAGAGAAGCCCCCGGCCCACCACGCTACAGCTATGCCAAGGGTGAGGTTGATGTGGTTGGGTGAGGGAGGCCTGGGGGAGGGGCCTAGGGAGGCCGGCGTGGTCCCCTGGGGGGCTGGGGAAACCCAACTCCTGGAAGGCTCTGCATGTGGCCAGAGATTTTATAGTCTGTGCCACACACAGGCCTCCCTCCCTGGAGTTGGTCCCTATTGCTCCCTCTCAGGGCTGCTTCGGGTGGGAGACTCTGGCAGGGGATAGAGAACAATTTTCCAGAGCGCAGTGGTCTGCCCTTGACCACCTGGATGCCACAGTTCTCAAGTTTTCCACGTGTCCTGCAAGCCAGAACAGCCTTGGTACTTCTGGGAAACTGTTCCTTTGAGCATCTTTTTCCACTCTGGCTGCTCTGAGCATTTCCAGGACTTTTTTTTTCCCCAGATGGAACTTTTTCTGCCTGCCCTTGGCAGAGTGGGGCAGGCAGCCTGGAGCCTACTGACAATATCTGCCAGGGATGCAGAGTCTGGAGCCACCCGGCTCTGGGTTCAAAGCCAGCCTCTGCCTGCCAAGCCTCGGAGCTGATGAGATGGTGATGGTGACCTGGATAGGCACTCCATGCCTCACATTGAACTCTAGATTTCATCAGAGGTAGGAAGGAACTGGAGTTGAACACTTGGCAGGCCTCAGGCAGGAGTGGCTTGTTGCTAAGCTTAGGAAACGTGGAGAGGAAAATAATAATAATAATAAAGACCAAGACTACGAAGGAAAAACAGGGACAGAGTTTTGATGCAGCAGGTTAAGCTGCCATTTGGGATGCCCACGTTTCTTGCTGGAGTGCATTTCTACTCCAACGACTGCATTTCTGATCCAGCTCCCCGCTAATGCACCTCCAGGGCTGTAGATGGCGGCCCAAGCAGCCGGGCTCCTGCCTGCCACACGGGAGACCCAGAAGCAGCTTCCAACTTCTGGGTTTGGCCTGGTCCAGCCTTAGCTGATGCAGCCAATTCAGGAGTGAACCAAAACATGAACAATCTCTTCGTCTCTCTGCCTTTCAAATAAATGAATACATATATATTCTTTTTCTAGAGAAAAACAATCACTGTCCACTAACAGATCAAATGGCAGAACAGTTTTTCTCCTTTTAGAACAGAGCTTTCTTTTTTGAAGGCTTTATGGATCAATTTTCTTTGGCTCACAAAAAATCATAGACTTTAAAAAACAAAACAAAACAAAACAAACTACCCAAGACTCCAATTTCTGATGCCAAAATGAAATTTCCCAAAACACATTTGTTTCTGAAAATTGTCATAGTTTTTTTTTGGGGGGGGTAGGGGGGCGGGGAGAGGGGCATGTATATGACAACAGCTCTGTCCTGCCTTGTGGTGGCTAACATCTCCCAGTGGCTGCGGGAGACTGTACAGAGGACCAACGGCCTCTTGATGGACAGCTAGGTGCTTTCCAGCATTTAAGCCTTGACAGTAATTACCCCTTTCTCTTTGGGATGCAATTCAGCCAAGTGCAGTTTCATAATTTTCTATATCTAGGGATCTTTCCTAAGGAAATAATCTTAGAGGAAGAAAAAACAAAATATCTATAAAAATATTCCCTTGTCAGACTTTTAAAAAAAACTGTTTTTAAAATATTTATTTATTTTTGTTGTAAAGTATCAGATAGATTGTAAAGCATTGACACACTGTAAAGTGTCAGAGAGAGAGAGAGAGGAGAGAGAGAGAAATATCTTCTGTTCATTGATTCACTCCCCAAGTGACTGCAACGGCTGGAACTGAGCCAACAGCTGGAACTGAGCCAATCAGAAGCCAGGAGCCAGGAGCTTCTTCCGTGTCTCCCACGTGAGTGCAGGATCCCAAGGCTTTGGGCTGTCCTTGACTGCTTTCCCAGGCCACAGGCAGGGAGCTGGATGGGAAGTGGGGCCACTAGGATTAGAACCAGCACCTATATGGAACCCCGGTGCGTTCAAGGCAAGGATTTTAGCTGGTAGGCTGCCGTACCGGGCCCTAAAAAAACTATTTTTTAAAAATTTACTTGACAGGGCCCAGTGTGGTGACCTAGTGACTAAAGTCCTTGCCTTGAATGCACTGGGATCCCATATGGGCACCGGCCTATGGCCTGGGAAAGCAGTCGAGGATGGCCCAAAGCCTTGGAACCCTGCACTCGCGTGGGAGACCTGGAAGAGGCTCCTGGCTCCTGGCTTTGGATTGGCACAGCTCCAGCCATTGCGGCCACGTGGGAAATATATCAACGGATGGAAGATCTTCCTCTCTGTCTCTCCTTCTCTGTGTATATCTCACTTTCCAATAAAAATAAAATAAAGCTTTAAAAAAATCCAATCTTATAAAAGATTTTACTTGACACAGAGAGAGAAATTTTCCATCCCCAAATATATGCGATGCCTAGAACCGGGCACAAGCCAAAACCAGCGGCTGGGAACTCAACCGGCCATCCAGCTCTTCCATGTGGATAGCAAAGATCCAGCTACCAACACCATCATCGATGCTTCCCAGGTTCTATGTCCACAGGGAGCTGGAATGGGGAGCCGGAGTGGGAAATCAAATCCAGGTTCTGCCAGATGGGACTGGGGTTTCCTGACCAGCACCTCAGCTGTTAGGCTCAACACTGCAGAAGTGGAACCTGGGTATCCTCAGCAGGAAAACAGCTATGTAGGCTGCGTTTATCTGTACTGTGTTACAACATTTCCAGGAGGAAAAGAAGCTGATGCCAGCATCTCTAGGGTGCTTGCCTGACACAGTCCACGAGCCCAGGGGTAGAAGGAGAGAGGAGAAGGAAAAACAGATGCAACGGTTGGGAGGGTCATCTGGCAGAAGCTACCAGAACTGGACCTTTCTTGGCCAGACAAGTCTGTAATCCAGAAATTTGCTCAGAAGAAAGCGAGAAGTGCTTGAAGCTTCCCATAAGGAGGCTCGCTGCTGCACTGTAAGTGTAAAACAGCTCAAACAACCTAAGTGTCTGAGAGTCAGGGATCAAATAAATCCAGTGGGCACGAGCCTGGTCATTACTCAGCAACGTTCAAGGATGCCACCGCGCCCCGCCCAGGAGTGAAGAAAGAGGAGGAGACTTGTGAGGCTCTACCTCGAACAGGTGGGCAAGGCTCTCTCCTGGCCTCTGGCCCACTCGGGGAGGGGAAATTTAAACCATGGAAAAGCTCCCGGAAGCAAGCCAATCTACAGTCGCTTCCCTTGGGACACACTGTTTCAGCTGACCTAGCTTAAAATGTCCATAGAAGAAAAAAACAGGAGGAAGGGGAAAAAAAAAAACCAGCAGCCAGAAGGTCACAGATGGTTGAAAGGTGGCTGACCTCAACTGACACCTGTACCTCATCGTGCATGGGGAATCCAAAATGCTATTAGGCAAGTTGACTCAGCACCCCCAGCCTAGGAGGCCCTGACCCCAGAGCCTTCCCTTACATCTGAAAGTCACGTGCTTCTCCCTCCTGGGCCTCAGTTTTTGTTATCTGTAAAAGGTAACACTACCCAGTCCCTCAGGTTATGGAGAAGATGAAATCAGGGAACTAGGGCAGGCAGGGGCTTGGTGCAGAGCAGTCCAGCCCATGGCTGCCAGCCGCTTACCACCATCGCGGCCAGGATCGCAAATGCAAGAGGCTGCTGAGGAAACCTGGGCGGAAGCCAAGTCCTCTGGCAGGAATGGGCATCATCCAGCCAGCAGGAGGTGAGGGCCCACGGTTCAGGATAGGGGAGTCAGGAGCGACAGGTGGCCAGGTCTGCTCAGCAGGTGGTGCTGCCCGGGGGGAAGGGCCCCAGGCGGCCGCCGTACCTTTTCGCTACACTTTCTGATGGTGGCCGTGAGCTCACTGACTACCATGTCCACACACCGGATGCTAGGCTCTTTGAGCTTCTGCACCTGCTTTTTCACTGTGGCTTCAAAAGCGAGGTCAGGTGTGAAGAGGCCCGTCCTGTACCCAGGGTCAGGAGGTGGGGTCAGGAGGCAGAGCAGCCAAGGGGGTGGGTTGGGAGTCGGGGCGGGGCGGGGGTGGGTGCGGAGAGTGAAAGCCAAGCAAGGCCAGGGGGAGGTGGGAAGGATGGCACAGGCATGGGGACAAGAGAGAGACACCGACACAGAGAAAGAGAGAGAACAGAAGACAAGGTGAGCATGGACCCCTGCACCCTCTACCCCCACCCCCCGGGGCCGGCACCTTCCCAGTGCTTCAGGTGTCCCCAGGAGTTCTGTGGGTATGGCTGGGGTTCTAAGGCACTGAGCCCCTGCCATACAAGAGTCTTCTCCCTGGTGCTGTTCCCCTCCCACCACTCCTCAGCTACCCTGAGCTGCCTCCTCTCTCCAATAGCTCGTCATCCTGCTAAGGAGTTGGCCCAGGCCTGGACAAGACCAGGCCCCTACCCACTCATCCTGTTCCATGCTAGGGTGTCCAGTATCCCTGCATTGGCTTCCTTCTGACTCCCAAGCCCAGCACCATTCCCTACCTCCAGTAGAGTTGCTGTCTGTGTGCAGCTGCCCAGGCTGGGCACTGCATAACTTAAGGATTGGAGAGTGCACACATGTTACCACCTGGAGCCACAGCCCGGCAGCCTGATCTACACTTGCCAGCTCCCTGCTCTATTCCCACCCTCTTCAATTCTCCTATAGGGGAATTCCTTGCCTCTCCTCCAAAAGGGGTCTGGGAGAACTCAGTCCCCAAAGATGGAAAGAGAGAAGAAAGACAGAGAGAGTAGAAATGGTGATATAGAGGGGGCCAGGGCAACAGTGGGGAGAGGCAAGGGAGGCTGGGGGGCTTGATTGAATGAGTGCTGGTCCTGGGGTCCAAACCCCAGACTTGGGGAAACAGCACTGCAGCCTTGGAGCTAATGTGACCTCAGGCAAGTCACCTGCTCTGAGCTCCCCACTCCCCTGGCTCTGTTGTGAAGTGGGCACCGCCCTCCCTCCTTACATGGGACCTCAGCAGATGGACAAGGCCTCAGTCCCCGGTGGGAGTCGGGGTGGAGCAGATATGGATGGATGGGAAGATGGAGGGGCTTGAGGCAGCAGAGGGTGACAGGCAGCTGGAAGTTGGGGTGCCTGCTAGCCCTTGGCCCTCTGCACCCCCTCTGGCTACCCAGAAAAAAAACCCTGTACTTCCCACATCGACAGGGCCAGGGGAACCCCCAAGACCTTTCCCTAAAACCCCCCAAAGATGCCCACCTCTGAGGGCAGGAGAGGGGTCTCAGGGCAGGCACCCCAAGTCCCATTCCCCCTGAGCTTGGGAGAACTCCGGATGGGACATCAACCATCAGCCCCATGTCATCCCCATTCAGTCCCTTGGTCCCTGGGTTTGGGGGTCGGGGGGATAGTGGATGAGCACTCCCACTGCCCCGCCTGCTGCTGAGGGTTCCTATCCTGACCCGTGTGGCCTGGTCCCCTGCCCCGCTGAGGTCTGTGCATGCTGCAGTGGCGGGAGGGGATGGGTGAGGTCGGGATGTTTGGGGAAGGAGCGCCTGGCAGCAGTGCAGGGCAGGGGCAAGAGAGGCAGGGCTGGCTGGGCCGCCGGTTACCTTCTTGGTGCACTGTCTAACGGTGCTGATTAGCTCCGAGATAACCATGTCCACACACTTGAGACACGGCTCTCGGATCTTCTTCACCTGCTTTTTCACAATGGTCTCAAAGGCCATGTCGGGGGTAAACAGCCCCGTTCTGAACACCCAGAGCAGGAGAAGGGCACAGTGTCACAGGCCGGGGCCAGCCAGCAGTGCCAAGCTGGGACCCCCTCCCCGGGGCCCAGACACCTGCCCATGGAGACCTCCCCAGTGTCCCACTCTGTGAACCGGCTGGGAGAATCCTAACGAGGGGGCTTTTCACCTGGGCTCCGGGTCTACTTCCTCTTAAGGGTTCCTTCCTCGTACCAAAGAGTTCTATGGCCAAAAGGATCTGAAAATAGCGCAATCTTCCCCTAAAGACCCTTCCTAGGAGTGGAGCACTTGAAGTTTACGGCTGGCATAGAGACCTTTTCCTGGGTCTCCACGCTCCTGGTCCTCAGCCTGCAGACTGTGTGCTGAGCTCTGGCATAGAATCTGCCCGAATGTAGGGACAATTCAGCCTCACTCGCCGTTTGGCCCAGATTGGGCACTTCCCATCTTTCTGCCGACTGCAGTTGGCGAAGTTACACACGGTAGCTCTGGGTTCCTGAGGGGAGGTGGCCTACGTTCTCAAGGAACATTCTACTGCCCAATCTTCCTTTTCTTGGCGTGGCCTAGCAGTGAGGATGGGTGGTCCGTGGTGGTTCTGGGTACTAGGTCTGTGGCAGGTGGAAAAGCTACACCCACAATAAGAGAAGCTGATCCACACTGCAGCCTGGCTTTCCCCACGGAGGGAATGGGGTAAGGGGTGTGTCCCAGGCCCATGGGGTGTGGCCCAGCCCAGGCCCTGTTCCCAGGAACAGCAAAGGGGGCCAAGGAGTGTGGGGGCCCAGGTGGAACCTGTTGTGGACTGGGAGCCAGAAAGTTGGGGTGGGAAGGACTGGAGAGCCCCCTGCCCCTGCTTCCTGGGTTCAGCTCTCCCCTTGCCCAGTCCCAGTACATGCCTAATGCCATGGATGTTCTTGATTGCATAACTGATCTCCTTCCGGAGTTCCTTCTCATCAAACTCCATCTGCAGGGAAAAGCAGGCCGAAGGCGGTCGGTCAGGGTCTGCCCTTCCTGTCCGGGAGCTGGTGACAGGGCCCACCCCACTCCCAGGGCTTTCCCCAGGACCTGGGAAGGGGGTGGGGGTCAGCACAGGCACCCAAGGGATGAGGATCAGAGTGGGGATCAGAATGGGGGCGCTGCTTCTGAGTTCTCTGGCTTCCAGGCCTGCCTGCCTACCTTGACCAGCTCGAAGGGGAAGCGTTCGTGGAAGATCCGGTTGATGCGGGCTCCCCCGGATAGCTCGTAGGTGTCAATCTGGTCTCCAGAGCCCTCAATGCGCTTCTCAAAGTCCACTGCAAACTGCTGGACCATCCTGGGGGGCAGGGGAGTAGCCTGAGGGGTGCAGGTGGGAGGCCCTGCCGGCGGTGAAGGAGCCGGAGGCAGGGTGAGGGCAGAACAGCTCAATGACATCCCATTAAGGGTTGGCAGTGGGGTGGGGGAGGGTGCTCCTCACTGCAGCAGAGCCTTGGTCTTGCGCGCTGGGTCATCAGGGCGGAAGTTTTTGTACTCCTCCACCTCCTTCTCAATGGACAGCAGCTGGCTCTGCAGCTTGTTCCGAAGCCCCGGCAGCGTGTCCCGGATGTGGTTGGTCAGTTGCTGGGGATTGGTGTAAGGAAAGCATACTGAAGGCCAGGCAATGAGGACTTGGGGAGCGTCAGAGAATGGCCACAGCCCTGCCTACAAGAGTTGCCGAAGGGCAGGACCTTACAGGCACAAGAGCTCTCAGAGGTCTAGTACTGGGATCGAGAAGCAAGTGACTCCATTCCCAGCAGATGCCAGAAACCCAAATCAGAGCTGAGATGACATGTGTTTTTTCACCGATGCAATGTTGTTTGTACGTCTAAGCCAAGAGTAGCTGAGGGCTGGGCTGCCGCCTCGCACTCTCAAGGCTCAGGCTCTCCCTTAAGGTCATTTGCAAGTCCTCAGGACTCCTCGGAATGCTGGCCGTGGTCCCTGGATCAACACCCCTCCCTAGATGCAAGGGGAACCAAAGGCTTTTCCTGAGTCCAGCCCTGCCCCTGTCTACCACAAGCCCTTATCGGGGCCACATTCTGAGAGTCCCCTGGCAGGTCCGAAACAGTGCGAGGTACTGTGCCTTGTGGTGGGACCACAGGCCAGGTACCCTGCTTTGCATTTGAATCTCCACGACAGAGAGGTAAACCGTGACACATCACGGCTCAAACACCCTCAGCTAACTCTCTTCCCAAGCAGGGTTCCCCAAGCCAGGCGACCTACCTGGTTGAGGACCTTCTGCAGGTACGGCGTCCCCATGCGGTCAGCCAAGTGGCGGTAGGATGGGTGAGAGAGGAAGAACTTGCGCTCGGCCGCCAGGGCCGCCGTGATGTCCTTCTTGCCATCGATGTCCTTCTGGCTCCGGTTCACCACCCCAATGTAGCCTGGAAGGGGAGAGGGGAGCTTGGCTCAGGGCCAGGGGACTGCCAGCCGTGGGCAGACGGGATCTGGAGGGGGTGTGGGCAGGAGAGCGCCCCAGACTCACCCCTGCGCAGGGGGAGCAGCTTGTTCTCCAGCACGTCTCGGGCATCGGTGCCCTCGTCCATCAAGTCCAGCTTGGTGATGACCCCGATGGTGCGCTGGCCTGGAGGGGCCACAGGATGGGGGTCGTCCACGCTGGCCCCCACCCTCACACAATAAGCCCCTAGGCACCCATGCCCACCCTGCTCTCCCACCCCTCCCCTGTGTGCCCTATTCTCTCTCTTATGCTCCAGAGTGGCACAAATGGGGTTGTTATCAAGATTGATTTTATTTGAAGCAGAGAATTAGAGAGAAAGGGAGAACAGAGCTCTCCCATAAACTGGCTTACTCCCCAAGTGGCCCCAGTGGTTGCGGCTGGGCTGGGCCAGGTCATATCCAGGAGCCTAAGACCCCTTCTGGGTCTCCCATGTGGGTGCAGGGCCCAAGCACTTGGGTGATTTTCTTCTGCTTTCATAGTCCATCAGCAGGGAGCTGGATAGGAAGTGGAGCAGCTGGGACTTGAACCAGCATCCATATGGGATCCCAGAGTCCCAGGCAGGGAAGGGCTTAACTTACTGTGTCACAGCGTCAACACCCCAAAATGATTTTTAATGTCATCATCCTGACTCCTACCATCCTCCCACTTAGGACCTAGCACACTGGCTGCCAGCCAGTACCTACCCTGTGGGTCCACCTCCTTGGCGACCTTGAGAGCATCAGAGTTGGCCAGGTCGGAGTTGGCGGGGGACACAGCCAAGATGAGGCAGTTCTCCTTGGTGACAAACTGCATGAGCATGTCCCGGATCTGGAACTCGATGTCAGGAGGTTGGTCCCCGACAGGCACCTTGGTCATTCCGGGCAGGTCCACAAGGGTCAAGTTCAGCACTGGACAGGGTGGCAAGAGAGCGGGCTCATGATGAGGGGCGTGGCCACAAAAGCAGAGTTAAGGTGAAGAGCCTGGGTCTTGGTCACAGGTGAACGGGACAAAGGGAGAGGGGCAAGGTGAGAGCTGCAGCCTAGTGGAAGCATGACAGAGGTGGGTGGCGTCCAGAGGGGGTGGAGCTTGGGGTGACATGGGGTGGAATCTGCAAGAGGAGTAAGTTAGAGTGACAGGGCACCAGCAAAGGGGTGGGATGGGGTCCCCTCACCGTGTGGCGAGTAGACCCGGAGATTGATGGGCACGGGTGAGATGCCCTTGTTGGTGCCGGTGACCCTGTCAGTCTCGGCCTCGATCTCCAGGCGCACCTCCTCAAAGTCAGTGAATTTCTTGCCCTTGCAGTGCAGGAACTCGGCATATTCTGTACCGAACACGGGGGCGGGGGAAAGGCATAAAGCATCATAGACTGGAACCCTACTTGAGCTCTATCTCCCACAGGTATCGAGCTCCCCCGTCGCCCCCAAATAAAACAGCCCATGCCTCCCTTACGTATTTTTACCCCGCTGTCTAGCTGGGGAATCGAGGCCCAAGCAGTCAGCGACCTCTCTCTGGGTAGAGAAGGGCAAGTACCTGTGGTGGCATTGACCAGCTGCAGGACCAAGGGACGTCGCGTAACGATGCCAGATCCTCGGGGCAGGAAGTCCCTGCAAGGAGTTGGGGAGAGCCAAGGTCTGAGACGGCTCCCTGTTATGAGCACTTGTCCAGCTGCTGGGAGACACCCAAGCTCCCCCAGGCTGCTGTCCTAGCCATGAAGTGTTGGGTCACCAGGGAGAGACAGCAGCCCAGAAAGGGACCCTCCTCCGAGTCCCCGGAGTCACCGTATTTATACATCCTCACTGCCTAGAGACTAGACCAGCGACTCCCATGTGTCACATACATGTCCTGTGCTCGTTGAAGCCAACAGGAAGTCCCTTCCTCAACCCATAAAATGGAGAAACGGAGGCAGGGGTGCTCCCACGTGGCTAAGCGTTCAGTGACCACTGACAGGATCCTGGGGAACACAGCAGCGCCTCTTCCCCTCCCTTCCACTGGGGGAAAGGGCAGAACTGCCTCACTTCCTCTTCCCCTGGCCCCAGCTGGCTGTGTTTCCCATGGGCATCCTGCAGACCAACCCCTCAGTGCGCAGTGTCCCTTTGACACAGGTCTCCATGCCAGAGCCCCATCAGGCATCCCCATTCTAAGCTCAGGACATTGAGGCTAGAAGCTGGTCACTTCACACCCCCAGTATCTAGCAGAGTGGAGCCCAGCCTTGCATCCACTCAGCCCTGCAGGGGAGGCTCCTGCCCTGTCCCAACCCCTGCCACGGCCGAAGGCTCCCCTTGATCCAACCTCATCCTTTTGGCTGATGGTGCTTCTCAACTTGCCCTCCCCCTCCCCACACTCCACACTCTTTGGCCCACCTCTCCCTGAGCTGGCTCCAGCCTGAGGGTGGAGGCCACTCCAGGAACCAGGCTGTGGAGTCGGCAGTAGTGGCATCCCCAGGCCAGCGGGGAAGGAACCAGCTGTATTCAGTCACCCCATTCTGGGGGATGCAGGGGGAGGCACACACAGGCTCACACCTGTGGATGCACCCCACTCCAGACTTCTCTTTCAATTCCATTTTCCAGGACCTTTTTCGGGTAGCCCCAGGCAGAATCCAGGTCTCCTGCCCTCGGAGCAAGGGGTTCCCTGCACCCCCATGGTTGGGGATGGGAGGCTCCAGGGACAACAGACAGGCCTGGGGCTGCCAAGGTCAAAGGTTGTACTCTGACCATCCTTGGGGAAAGTGGAGGCTGCTGGAAGGGGGGAGGGGAGCTTGCGAGATGGAAAAGAGGGCAGGGATGGGAAGGCCTGCAGTGATTCGCCAGTTGCGGTGATTCCTAGTGGCCAAGAAAGTGCTTCTCATTCCTGCCACACTGTGAGTTCCAGGAGGGGAGAGGCAAAAACGTCCTGTCCCCCTGCCAGCCCGGAGCTGAGCCCCCAGGACGTACGCCATATATCCTCTTGAATCCCCAAGTCCTTCAAACAGTGCAGACGAAGCAGCCAAGGCCCAGAGAGGCCCAGTGACCCACCCACAGGCACACAGCACAGCTGGGATTCAGACCCAAATGTCTGCTGGATCCCCGGCACCTCGTAAGTTCCCTGCCTGGCTCTGCTACCCTGGAAACCCATGGAGCCAGATCTGGCTTTTTTTTTTTTTTTTTTTTTATGTAACACAATTCAGTGGTGCCTGTGCCAGGCCCTGTGCTGGGCCCTGGGGACGGGAGAGGATGAGTCAGAGACTCCCCACCCCGAGCCGCCTGCAGTGTTGGTGGGAGGCAGCCGAGTAAACAGATAATGCAATGTGGCGTTGCCTGCGCTGAACAGAGGTGGACAGGCACACAGAGAGGGCGGGACTCGCTGGTGGAGGGGGACCTCCTGCCTGTGTCTCTCCCATCCTTTACTCCATGATCCCTTTCGCAGTGGGGTGTGGGGGGGATCCCCAGTTTCGGAGACCTTCCCATGTCCGTGGAGATAGGATGTCTATTCTCCCAGTGGCAAGGGTGGGGGTGGGGGCCTGGGGTCCAACCTTGTCCCTCTGGATCCTCATTAGACAACACCATGGCAACTGCAGTTGCCATGGAAACCTCAACAGGGGCTGGGAAAGATGGGACTCCTCACAGAGTCCCCCTCCAGGGGCATGGGCCTTACCCTCTGCCTACCCAGGGTCGGTGGTGGGGGGGATGGGGTGGTTATCCAAGAGACACCTCCCACTGAGCAAGCAGATGGGCCTACCCCACCCTGGAGGGCTTGCAGGTACCACACAGCGCCCAGCTGGAGAGGGTGGTGGGCAGTAAGGAGCCTGGCCAGTCTGTCCCAAGTTGCTGCCTGCCTGGGGCTGCTTAAGGGACAAGCAGCTTATGAGCGGCAGAGATTAAGGGGACAGTCAAGCTCCTCCTCAGACTGAGATCTGGGGCCGGTGTGGGGCTGGGGGTGCAGGAGGTGACTGCCCTCAGCCAGTGTTCCCCTTAGCAGCTGGTTAAGGCATACATCCTCCATGTGAGCCGGGGTGTGTCCCTATTGGACAGGAGGAGTTGGATCCTGGAGATATCACCCCCACACACACCCATCCCTGTCCACCATCCCTGTCCAGAGCAACTGACCAAGGCCCAAGAGAGGACAGGGAGCAGCGAGGACATCCAGCAACCGGAGAGGTGGCTGAGGTGTAGGACCGGGACCCAGGGGCCGTCTTCCCCACCGGGAGAGGACCAGCTGGGTGCCACGTCCGGATAGCACATTCCTAGCTTCAGGCTGAGTTCCCGTGGCCAGCCCTGGCCTGGCACACCGGAGGCACCCTGATAGCGCATGGCTCAGCAGCAAGCAGTTATTTTTGCTCATCTGGACACACTGGCCCAATTCCACATGCTGTGAAAGGGTCCCCAGGGTGGCCCCTTCAATGGGGTGAGGGGTGCAGGGCTGATACAGACTCCCACTCAGATTTGGCAAACACACAGCAGGCACCTAGGGAAAGCATATCGAGCCCACTGCCTTGGGGATGTGTGCCGTGCCCAGTGTGGGAGGGTGGAGATGGCCTGCTGGCCTTGCC
The DNA here is from genome assembly GCF_017591425.1 of Ochotona curzoniae. Taxonomy (NCBI): domain Eukaryota; kingdom Metazoa; phylum Chordata; class Mammalia; order Lagomorpha; family Ochotonidae; genus Ochotona; species Ochotona curzoniae. The sequence goes on from NW_024467106.1 coordinate 5,165,105, forward strand.
CCCACTCCCTCGGAGCAGATGGTGGCTTCCCAGGGAGGCCCAGCCCTACCATCTGCAGAGTCTCCTTCAAACCTGAAGCACAGGAAGGTGACATAAACACCTCTCAGTGCCACCCCCAGCCTGGTGCTGCCATCATGAAGGGGCCTGGAGAAGCCAAACCAAAGGGCACCAGTGACCGCCCCCACATACACACCCCCTCCTTCAGGACCTGAGATGGGCTGCCAGGGCTCAGGGCTCCTGGGTTCCTGCTGAATGCCTGCAATGTCAGGAAGTCACATGTTCCCTGCAGTGTGTACCCAGAGGTGGCCATGTTTACATGTCTCCTGACTCTTGAACCCTGTTGTCAGGCCCAGCCCTGATGGTTAGGAACGGTGTGGCCATGGACAGAGAACCCTGCCTCTCAGGGCCTCAGTCTCCATGTCAGTGGAATGGGTATGGCTGAGGCTTGCCTGAGTTAGTGTGTGAGCAAATGGTGGATACTACAATTGTGGATGATGCCAGTATGGTGAGCAGGCTAGGGCAGACATAGTCAGACAACGTGGCAGGGAGCGGGATCTGGGAGGGCTGTCCCATGGGCATGGGGCCGGAGGAATGTGGGTGTGGTCCAGGGTTTCCCGCCTGGCCTTGCTCCTGGAAGGACGGGCTATGAGTTGCCCTCTGAAGCAGGGGGCCGGGTGGGGTGGGGGGGGTTGGTGGCAATGAGTGGGTGGGCCAAGATATACAGTGGGAGGAGGCAAGCTGCTGGCAGGCCACAAGTCCCCTTCTGTTCCTTCTGTCCCAGGAGGCCCTGGGCAGAGCTCAAGTAATTGAAGCATTTCAGGGCAGCTCTGGCCTTGGCCTTCCTTGACGTCCTGATGGTCCTGAGAGAAATGTGTGTCACCACACCCTAGCACGGTGTCCAGGAGCAGCGATGAGAAGATGGCTCTGTGGCCCCGAGCCGCACAGCGCAGGTGTGCAAGCAGAGCCTGAGGAGGCAGTGGAGGCCCAGGGGCATGCGGGCGGCAGGGCGCGGCGGGGAGCCAGGGATCCGCTAGCCTCCTATTTCCGGCCTCCCATCTCCCTCCTTCCTTAAAAGCGCTGATGACTTTACATTTTCAAAACGGAAACAGATTTCTCTTCTGACTCCATAAAAAAAAAAAAATCAGAAAACAATTCAAGAAGTACAGAAAATGCTTAAACATGAAATACCAGGGGCCATCACTGTGGAGTAGCAAATTTAGCTAAGAATGCCAACATCCCACATGGGCACCAGTTTGATTTCCAGTTGTCCCCACTTCCAATCTAGCTCCCTGCTAATGTCCCTGGAAAAGCAGCTGAAGATGGTTCAAGTGCTTAGGGCCCTGCACCCGTATGGGAGATTTAGACAAAAGCTCCTGACTTCGGATCAGGTCTAGCCATTGGGGTCATTTGGAGAGTGAACCAGCAAATGGAAGATGTCTCCCTCTCTCTCTCTCTGTAACTTTGCCTTTCAAATAAATGAAAAAACATTTAAGAAAAGAACAAGGAAAGAAACCCCAACCATCATTCCATCACATGGAGACAGCCGCTGTCAGCACTTTATATTCTTGCTGATGGTAATTGCGTGTGTTGTGGTCATTGGGTAGGGTTGCTGCCTGAGCCTCAAAAATCACTCCATCATGAGATTTCTTTCCAGTGTGACGGAAACGTTTCTAAAATTAGGTGTGGCAGTGGCTACACAAGTCCTCATACACTCAGACTCACAACCATGAGTGCTTGAAATGGGTGGATTGAAGTGGAATGGTGGATGGGTGGAACGGTGCTTGAAGGCCCGCTAGCGGAACCTTGGGCACACACTGAAGAAGCCACCTTCTCCCCGCCTGATCCCGCCTGGTGTGGGGAGACTGGTGAGATCAGCTTCCCCTTCTTGCAGAGGCAGAAACTTGGGTTCAGAAGGACAAGGGGAGGAGGGAGAAGGAGGTAGGGGATGAGTGGCATTGTAGCACAACTGGTTAAGCCATAGCTTCCGACTTGGCTTCCCAAAGCAGAGTGCCTGCCGCTCTGCCTCTGGTCCAGCTCCCTAGGAAAGCAGCAGAAGACACCTCACACACGTAGGGCTCTACAACCCATGTAGGAGACCTATGTGGAGTTCTGGCTGCTGGCTGTGGCCTGGCCCAGTTCCAGCTGTCGCAGCCACTTGGAGAGAAAGTTAACGGATAGAAACTCGCTCTGTCTCTCCCTCTCTGTAACTCTGCTTTTCAAAGAAAAAAAAAAAGCCAGGACCAGGTGCTTGGCGGAGGGCACTTGGCAGCCCCGGTGCCCACACACGTGGGAGGCCATTTTGTAATCACTCAAGCTGCAGTGGCCTCTGCATCTGTATTCCTGATTCCCAGCAACTCTATCACAAAACAACGCCCCTGCCCTGGACCTCAGTGTTCCTGTCTGTGAAATAGGACACCAGGCCCTTTTGGGGTTACTTGCAGTGGAAGCACCCTGAGATCCTGGCTATGGAAGGAGCTAACAGAGGGTGCCCGTGGGTGGCACCTGCTCCTGGACACTGGCCCCGCACTCAGTGCTTTGTGTGTGTGCTAGATTGCTACCAACCACAAAGATGCTCAGTGGATGGAGAGGGAACCTCTACCGGGCCTGGGGAGCAGGCCCATTACGGAAACCAGCCTCAGTTTTGGGGGCAGGGAACCCAAGGAGGCTTTGAGGCATTAGGTTGGGAGCTACAGAAGATTCCAGAAGGGCAGGGAATAGTCTGGTGGGGGAGGGGCAAGAGAGAAGGCTGCCGGGACAGGTAGGCAGACAGGAGGCAGAGTCCATGGGCATGGGGACCCAATTAGGCATGGGCCTCAGGACCGAATTAAGGAGCGGGCAAGGCGGGATAGAGGCTGATTTGGGGCCGGGGCCCTGGGGAGAGGCCGTTTAGGAGACTAAAGGGAACATTTTCCAAGCTCACTTCACTCCAGGTGGCTGGAGCTGACTTCAGCCCAGGGAGGGGAGAGAGTGCTGGAGAGAAACCCTCCCCTGGAGGAGGTGGGTAGGGACGGAGAAACCTAGGTGGGAGTGAGCTGGGGCAAAGTCTGGCTCAGGTCCTTCTCTGTCTCTGGTCCAGGCGCTGTGTGACTTCAGGCAGGTTCCCCACCCTCTCTGGGCTGTCCTTCCATCTGGAGTCCTGGGATGTAAGCGTGTCTCACTGGCCTGATGGGTGAGAGCTGAAGTGCTAACTCTGGGCTCACCCTCCCCTTGGGGCTCAGGAGATGTGCCCTGCGGGTCTGACCAGCCATCACAGGCTTCCTTCAGGTGTCCCTTCAGCAGCCCCACGTTCATCTGCGGGATGCCCTCCTGCGAGCTGCTGCTGCTGGGGACAGCCCTGGAGCCCTGGGGGGGAGCTGGGCTGGAATGTGAAGACACTGTCCCACCTGTCCCTGCTCCTTCACAGCCCCAACCTGCGGCACAGCCCTGCTCCACACAGTTTGCAGTTCTGGTCCCGGGCTCAGCCCTCCCCACGAAGGCTGCTGGGAAGGTATGTTTGTCCAGGTGGGATGGGGTGCAGAGAGGACTTGGCAGTCCAGAACCTGGAGTTCTAATGGGCATGTTGAGACTTCAGGCACGTGATCCCGTTAATGCCCCTTGCCTGATAACACTGCGACTGTGACCGGCCTGCCCCATCTGCCCTCCCCCCCTTCTGGAGTTCCAGCGTCCGACCCCAGCTGAGGCCCCCAGGAAAGTCAGCTTTCCTGGTGCCAGGATCAGATGCCGTCGCCCGCCGGGTCACCTTTCATTCCCAGCTCCTCCAGGCCGCAGGGAGGGGCGGGCCGTGCCCTCTGGGCCCTTGATGGGCACCTTCACCCCAGCTGTGTGCTCTGCATGTGGTCCCCAGGTGGTCTGTGCTTGGCAAGTGGCAGGGTCTGCTGAGAGCTGGAGTGGGGAGCAGAGGGTAGCTCTGGCAGATAGGGGTGGCTGTGGAGCAGCCGCTAACAACCCCTCCCCACCACCTCCCCACCCTGGTCTCCCCCTCACCCCATCTCTTGGCCTCTGGGTCTCCCTGAGCCCATTTACCTTGCTCCTGCTCTGGGCTCTCAGCACACTGGGCTCCTTCCCACCTACAGCCCCTTGCTCAGGCCAAACTCTGCAACTGGAGAGACCCCCTCCTTTCCTGGTTCTTGGAGCCTGGAGACCAGCACAGCCCACGCTCGGGTGAAAATGTGTGGCAAGGGGTCAGGGATTGGTGGAAAATGGGGGTAAAGACAGGTGCCATGAAATCTAAGCCCTGCCTTCCCCTCCCCCATCGGGCCTCCACCCCACCTGCAGCCTGAATCATTTCACCTAGGGGCCTGCCCACCTATGCCGGGCCAGGGACAGAAGTGGACCCCTCCTTTCCCAGGCCCAGGAGCTGTTGATCTCACCCCGACTCCACAGACGGGGAAACATTGGCTGGCCAGGGCTTAGGGATCATCCGCAAGGTTGTGCAGCTGCTCAGTGGCAGGGGTGAATGTCAAACCCACAAGTCCGGTTCCATCGCCCAAACCCTCTGCCTTCCTCTACCTCCCACTGGCCCTGATCTTCCCAGAGTCACAGGCCGGGTGGGTAAGGCAGGGTTGGAGGGTGGGTGGGTAGGAGCTGGGAAGCCCCTCTTAGGATGACCAAAGGGGGGCTGGGACACAGCAAGAGGCCCTGTGGCCCAGGGTCTCAGCCTCCTGGGAGGCTGAAGTGTCCTGAGGTCCACAAGCCCTCTGCTGTCTACACAACCTCATCCCATCTCCTCTCGTGGGTTTAACTCCTATGTCTACACCTGACATCTCAAGACCGAAATTAATACTTCCAGCCCATCTATACCCCCTGAGCTCTGGACTCGTATCCCTGAATTCCACCTGATGTCTCTACTTGGGCCGCTCAGCCTCAAGTTCAAAACCAGAGCCTGGTCTTCCCAGATCCCCCAACTCCTTCTGCTCTCGGCAGCAGCTCCCTCCTGTCTCCTGCTTCCCAATCACACACCTCCCTCGGTCAGCTCAAGCCACTGCACCTGGAGCAAGGAAAACAGACCCACATACAAGCCATCATGGCCAGGGCCTTGTCAGTCCCCCTCCCTCTCTAACGCTGCCACCCCATGTTTCAAATGCACCCCGTCGCCATCCTGTGCCAGGACTGTAGCATGTGCTGTCCTCAAGGCCTGGGGAGTCATGCCCTTCTCAGATGTCCTCGGCTCCTCCAGGGGAACGCAGCCCTGCTCCCCGTACAGACCCCATCCTCTGCTTATCTTTTTGCATGCCCTCCAATACCCCAGTCTCTTTCACATCTGAGAATCTCCAGGGTTGAAACTAAAGGAACTGACCGCAGTCTCCTCTTCTGTCAAAGGGGGATTACGGGGAGTGACGAGACAGTCCCAAGACTGACAAGTCCTTGCAGGGCCACCTCTGCTGCAGAGCTGACTGCAGGGTCCCCTTGGGTCCCCAGGAGCCCTGGCTGGCCCCGCACAACCTGTTTCCTCCTGATGCATTTTCCACTTCCTCTCCGTGGGGGGTTAGCTCCCCCCTGAGACCCAGGAGGCCAAGCAGCTGTTAGCACACCCATGGGTCTGGGGACTCAGCCTCATTATGGAGAGGCTGGGAGCAGGCAGGGCTGACTGGCAGAGGTGGTAGTGGGGGGCATGGAGCCTCGGTTCCCTCCCATGGACCTCTGCTCTGCCCGACGCACTAGCTCCCTTGTTCTGCTCTGCACTGCCTACATCTGGGCACTCCCCACCTGCTCCTCCTGCAGGGGCCACCACAAATGGCCAAGGACACTGGAGTGGCGTGGGCAGCCAGGGTCACCCTCAAAGTCGTGAACTCCAGGAGCGCAGACGCAGGGCCCAACTGTCCGTCAGTGTTGCCCTCCTCCGTGCTAACTGCGACTCTTGTTTGTCTCTTCCTTGCAGCTCACAGCCACCCTCACCAGAAGGGGAGCAGCAGCCGGCAGCGTCCCTACCCCTGCAACCTGCATGTCCCCAGACTCGGCATGGGGCTGACCCTGGGCTGTGCAGGGTCAAGATGAAAACCCCGGGGTTTGAAATCTGACAGCTGCCACCCCTCCCCCAACCGGGTGACCTTGGACCAGGGCCCTACTGTCCTCACTTGGGGTCAGGCATCGTGGTCCTTGTCCCACAGGGGACTAACAGTGGGTCTGTGAAGGACTCAGCCGTGGAGGAGCACATGAAGGGGCTCACAAAAAAAGAGCTGGGGGTCCCCAGATGTTCCCCTGGGAACCGTCTCCCTAGCCAAGAGCACGCCACCCCCAGGGTGACAGGGAGCTATGGGGCTTGTATACAGGAAACTGGGGTGCATCCCTCCACCCACAGCCCCCAGGGCCCCCCTGTGCCCTATCTCTGACCACTAAACCATGGGGAAGGGGCCCATGTGGGTCTCTGCAGCTCCACAGGTCACATGATGGGGGGTTGTTGTTCTTGCAGGAGCCCTGCTCAGGAGACAGCCAGCCGCCCCCTCTGCTGACCAGATGGGCGCCAGGCGCCCCCGCAGCAAATGCCAGCAGCCCGCAGGCCCGTGCCTGCCGTGGGGGGCTCTCTTTCTGCAACTCTCCCCCTTCCCAGGGCTGGCCCTGTGCCTCCCAGGACATTGCAGAGGCCGTCTTCGTGTTAGAGAGAGGGATGGCTCAGAGAAGGCAAGTGAGTCGCCTGGGGTTTCACAGCAGATGCTGGCCCAGCCCCAGGTGTGGCTGCCCCTCCATGGGGAGAGTCCTCTGTTCCACCTCCCTCTCCTACAGGCCATTGCTTGCCTAGCCTGGAGGGTCACTGCAGGCAACCAGGGCCTCCAGAAGCTGGGAGGGGCAGGTGAGGGGGGTGATCAGTGCCTCCCTCAGCCTCCTACCTCACACTGCCCCGTCCCCACCCCCCATTTCAACACCAGCAAAGCCACCTCTGCAGGGTGGACCTTGGGGGCTCACAACCCTGCCTGGCCCCCTCAATCCAGTCCCCTTCATCTTGGCGGTGTCTCCACTCAGGGCCACCTGGCGCTCCTGACGACGCTGGCGGCACCTCCCCTCCTGGGATCAGAGGCAGGAGGGGGATTAGGGCTGCAAATGGCTCTTCCCACAGCCCTGCCTCCCTGTCTTAGTCATTTCTGCCCAGCACCGCCTTCGCCCTCCATCACGACCCGTCTCCCCGCCCGCCGGGCCAAGGGGACAGCGTCCCCAGTCCACCCACCCAAGGGACTGCGGATGCTGGGGAGAGGGTCCTGATCGGCCCCCCACTCGCGTCGCCGTCCCGCAGCGCGCCAGCCCCCCTCCCCAGGCGCGTTGCGCACGGATGGCGCCGGAGCCGCAGAGGTGTGTGTGTGTGTGTGTGTGTGCGTGTGTGCGTGTGTGAGCGCGCGCGTGTGTGTGCGACGGCGGAGGCCGTGCGGGTCAGCGCTGCCCGTGGCTCCCCGCTCCTCCAGGTGTCGGGGCCCCCACGGCCCAGGGATTGCCCCGGGAATAAGGGACTGTCCCTCTCTCTGAGCCTCGGATGAGAAGCGGGCGCTGCCGCGGCTGAAGGCAGGCGCTGAGTGATGCGGCTCCCTCGGTACCCAGACTAGGGGTAGGGGTCTCGAGCGGAGGAGGGGGCGTGATTCCGTGACCTGCGGGCGGACCGCGGCTGTGGACCAGCCCCGAGGTGCTGCCCTCCCCGGGAGGGGTGAGTGGCAGTGGGCTGCAATGGGTGACAGGATCTCCTCCTGCGGGCTGGGGTGGGGGTGCGCACCGACCCCGCGCGGGGGTCGTGCCGCTCCTACCTGCCCACGAAATTCTCCAGCACCGAGCTCTTGCCGGCGCTCTGGCCGCCCACCACGGCGATCTGCGGCAGGTCGAGGTCCGCGTTCTGGCCGATGGCGGAGAAGGCGTCCTGCAGCCGGTTGACCAGCGGGATGAGGTCCTCCATACCGCGGTTGCCCATGGCTGCGGCGGCGGGGCCCCGGCGGGCTGCGATCGGGCTCCGGCTCCGGCTCCGCCGCTGCAGCCGCGCGCCCCGACTGCCTGCGCCGCCGCCCCCCGCCCCTCGGGGATCACAGCCGCGCGCCGCGCCGCTCCGGCGCTAGAGGGCGTGCGCGACGCCGCGGGCGGGCCCCTCTGCGCAGGCGCGGCCCGGCGCACTGTGGGAGTGGTAGTTTTCTCCCTCTGCGGCTTTAGGGGCGCAGTAGCTGTGGCTGGGAGGATGGGGGTGGGGGAAGCGGGGTGCGGATGCTGAGCGGAAACTTCTTCTGGGACGTAGAGAAGGTCTCCTTGATAGCCATGGCAGTCGCACTCCATCTTATGAATAGGGAAACCGAGTCACAGGAGACCCTTTCCTCCTGACCTCCTTGACCTCGCTGGAGCCAAATGCTAATTAGTCTTCAGGACGCCCCTTCTAGCCTGTAAGCCTCAGTTCCCCTGTTTCTGAACGGATGTGGACTGGACACCCACTAGGACCGGCACCTTGGTGAAGTAAGCTCATCTGTGCCTGGGGCACCCATATCCCATACGGGTGCTGGTCTGTATCCCCGTTGCTCCACTCCCATTCCAGCTCCCTGCTTGTGGCCTGGGAAAGCACTAGAGGATGACTCAAGTTCTTGGGATCCTGCACCTGTGTGGGAGACCCAGAAGAAGCTCCTGCCTCCTGGTTTCCGATCAGCTCAGCTCCGGCTGTTGTGCCCATGTGGGAAGTGAACCAGCAGGTGGATGATCTCTCTCTTTCTCTTCTTCTCTCTGTAAAACTCTTTCCAATAAAAATCAATAAATCTTATAAATCAAACAAAAAAAGGTCCCTCCCTGGGCAGTGGAGATATACAAATTTTAGATAAAGATGGAGGAGACAGACAGGAAATGGACAGACAGGCAGCAACAGCAGAAAGAGCAGAGGGAGTGAGTGGGGTGTGAAGGGGGGACCGTGTGGGAGTGAAACTCCACTGTAGCCTGGGATGCCAACAGGGTGGCAGTGGGAATGGCTGGCCAGGGAGGAGTGCACCCTCGGGGAGTGCCCTTCTCGGGGAAGTTGGTGGTTTCTGCCCTGCAGTGTGGCATTCTTTGCCCGGGATGCTGATGGAGCAACAGGATTTGAACCTAGGACTTTGTCCAGCTCCACCTGCTTGGCCTTGTCACACAGATAGGCCTGGCCAAGTCCCAAAGGTTCAGCAAGGGCAGGCCAGCAGCTTGGGGCTGTTGGGGGCGGGGTGGGTCAGCGGATCATTTCCCTGCATTGTGATCAGAGTGGGGGATAGGGGCACTGGGGGCAGGCAGTGCCCTGTGCATGGGTGACTGTCCTTTTGTCCATCCACAGCATGTGTGTGAACTGACCCAGGCATTGTGCTGAAGCAAAACTGACTCCTTACCCATGTTTGGCCAATAATCTTTTTTTTTTTTCCTAGTGGAAAAGCAGGATGTTGCCCACACAAGTTACCCTAACAACGTCCCTGTCAAGCAGTGATGAGGATGATGGTGCAGGAGAAGGCGGGGCAGGGCAGGGCAACAGATGTTGCCCTTGTGAAAATCACCAGGGAGGGAGTGACTCCTGGGGACCTCTCCTGGAAGGAGAACATTTCCGGGCTGGCAGAAGGAAGAGAACCCTGGAGGTGGGGTAGGAGCCAGGCCCCAGCTTTAGACAGGCTGGTTGCTAGCCAGCTCCTGCCTGTTCCCAGTCTCAGCTAGCCAATCCGAATAATGGGGAAGGTAATGGGGGCTGGGGGGCAATGCCCCGGTGGGGCACGGCCCAGGCCTGGGGGTCAGGAACTCATCCTGTGAAAATCCCGAGGATGATGGGCCTGTGGCTGCTGGAACATCCTTCTGTCTGGCTGGATCCGTGTGCAGCTGCTGCAGGCCAGCCGCTTACTACCCTCAGAGCAGCAGAGCGGGAACCTCACTTCCCCCGGAGACCAGCCTGCAAGGATGGCATGGAAGCTGGGCTTTTGATCATAAAGAACGAATCATGCGACAATTCAGAGGGTCATCCTCCCACCTAGAGAAGGCCACTATTTATAGAGCTCAGGGTTTATTCTCCAGATATATTTGCTCTGTTCCATTTTGTTTAAAAAAAAAAAAGGGTGGGGGAGAGAACAGGGAGGAGAATCTAAATGACTGTTGCTGCTGCTGCTGCTGCTGCTGTGTCAGGAATGTGCAGGCAGCAGCCGGGGCCCCACATGGACCTGCTGAGATGCAGTATCTGGGACCCGCCCAAGACTTGTTGGCCATCGTCACCTGCTCTGACCACGGACCAGGAACTCCACAACAGCCTTGTGCACATCAAGCATGGAAAAGTGTCACTGTATCAGGAGACTCGGAGGGCAGATCTTGTGTCACAGCAAGTGAAGCTGCTGCTTGAGTTGCTAGCATCCCATAGTGGGAAGCAGTTAACGAGGTTCGCCCAAGTGCTTGGGCCCCTGCCACCCATATGGAGGACCTGGATGAAATTCCTGGCTCCTGGCCCAGCCCTGGATATTGCTGGTGTCTTGAGAGTGAGCCAGCAGGTGGGAACATTGTCTGGGCATCATCCCAGCCTGGTTACCACCATGCTGATGGATTCACTTGCACCATCTCCCACATCCCAGAAAGGAGAGGTCTTGTCCACTGATGAATGAGGAAGCTGAGGCATGGGGAAGTTAAGGACACGCCTGAGGTCACAGTGCCTAGAATGGATGGACTTCTATCCTACGCTCCCCTGGCTCTGCTGGCTCTGGGAACCTACGTGTCCCAGGTGTGTACAGGTGGAGTGCAGCTGCAAACCACCCACCCAAGAGACGGCTTCAGTCTGATGGGTGCAGACGGTGTGGCTGTACCCAGGAACAAGGGAGAAAGTCTGTACCCACAAGGCAGTCTTGTCCAGTGGGGATGGCCCATGGAGAGGCCAGGGAATCTGTCCTGGGTCACCCTGGTGGAGGGGGGTGTGCAGCAGCACCCTTCTGCTCCCACCTCTGTCTCCCCTCACCCACTTATTTCTAGGAAGAGGCACAGGCAACAGACAGCAGAGAGACCACGTGATACACAAGGCTCACATCTTTCTCTGCCTCATTCCTGACTTGGAGCTGTCGCTGAGCCCAGTCTCTTGCTGTGGAGGTGGGATGCGGAGTTCTGAGCTAGCTGCCCCCCTTTCTGGGGTGCTGCGCAGGTGTCTCTGAGGGATTTGCCTGTCCAGAGGGATGGCTGGACACACAAGTCAAGGAGGCAAGAGCTTCAGGACAACTCAGCAACTGCTTTAGGCCATGAAGGGGCACCTGCTGTTACTGAAGAAAGAAGTAATTTGAGGTGGGGAGGTGGTGGTTGACAAGATAAGGATGTCTCATAGTCAAGAATGTCTTGGAAAATAGTGACCACGGGGTCTGGTATGGTAGCCTGGTGGCTAAAGTCCTCACTCTGCATGTGTCAGGATCCTGGGCACCAGTCTGTATCCCGGTTGCTCCACTTTCCTTCCAGCTCCCTGCTTGTGGCTTGGGAAAGCAGTCAAGGACGTCCCTAAGCATTAGGGCCCCGCACTCACGTGGGAGACCTGGAAGAAGTTTCTGGCTCCAGGCTTCAGAAGGGTACAGCTCCAGCCGTTGCAGCTGCTTGGAGAGTGAATCAATGGACGGAAGATCTTCTCTGTCTCTCCTCCTCTTGTATATTTGCCTTTCTAATCAAAATAAATCTTTAAAATAAATAAATAAATGAAGCTTAGAAAGAGAAACTGCACAGATGCCAGTGTAAAACTGGAACACAATGCAAGACTTGAATAAATGGAGACCTTGACCTTATTTTTCAAAAATATTTATTCATTTAGGTGAAAATCAGAATTACAGAGGAGAGAGCTCTTTCCTTCACTGTTCCACTCTCTCAATGGCAGCAGCAGCCAGAGCTGAGCTGATCTGAGGCTAGGAGCTTCCTCTGTGTCTCCCACATGGGGGCACAGTTGCAGAATGTTCCATCTGCTGGTTCCCTTCCCCAAACGGCTGCAACAGTCAGGGCTAGCCAGAGCAGTGAAGAGCCTGATATCCATCCGGGTCTTCCACACTGGGGCAGGACCAAGCGCTTAGGTCATCTTCTGCATTCTCAGATGTACTGGCAGGGGGCTGAATCAGAAGTGGGGCAACTGGAACTAGAGCCGGTATGCCGTGTAGGATGTGGCTGTGCAGGCAGCTGCGGAATGCACTGCATCGATGGCCAGCCCCAACATTTCACAATCAAGTGGCATCTCAAATCTGAGGCAAGAAAGAGGCCTGGAGGAGCCTGGATGGGTTAGACTTGATTTGGAATGTCCAAAGATGGGGGAGGCGAGGCCCTTGGCCTGAGCGAGGCTGGCAGCAATGAGTCCCAACAGTGTGTTGGGGTGGGGGAGAGGCGTTCCCACTCCTTGTGTGGTCTACAGATCCCTCCCCTCAGTCCCCAAGGCAGAGCAGGGTCCTTCACAAGATAGAAGTCTGTGCACTCCCTCCCTGTCAGCAAACCCATCACAGCCGAATAGAGAAAAGGGGAGAGCCTCCCAGGAGGCCCCCACACGTGGGGAATTATTTTCCCAATGAGAGAGCACTGCCCGTTCGTCTCCTCTTGTGCTTCACCAGCCTTCAAAAACCTAATTTCTGACGGCCGTGTGCTATTATTCCTTAAGAGGCAGACATCGTGATGTATTTGAGCTGTCTTCTGAACTTGATCAATTTCCAGGCAGCTATTTTAAACAACCATTCTGTGCGGACACCTGCTGGCTTTTCAGTCTCATCTTGGTCATTTTCTCAGGCTGGAGCCATTCCTGCAAGTGGCTTCCAGGTTAAAGGGCAGGACATACTCAGGAGCCTTCATAGAAATTTTGCAAAAATGCTTGCCAGAGACAGAGAAGACAGCCCAGGAAGCTGGCAGCGGCTTCTCCTCTCTCACCAGCACCCAGCATTATTTTTAGTGTTTTCACTTCGGCAATTTGCTAAGCTTGTTTTGTGCCAGGTGCCAGCACGCCAGGCATTATGTAATGAAATCCTCACTTCCCACCCCACCCCCAGCCCCGGGAGGGGGCACCCACTTTACAGCCTTCATAGGACTCTTGGGGTGGGGAGTGGGGTCACCTCGTCAGAAGGCGAAGGACCCCGGATGGTTTTAACCCCAGTCGCATTCAGCTGGCACTGGGCACATCCCGGTGGCACCCTGGGCGGTGTGCAACCATTGCACCCTGGCCCTCCCTTTCTGCGTGCGTCTCGGTTCCCACCAGAGTGGAAGGTCTCATCCGGGGATCTGATGCTGTCACACTCTTCCCTAGAGGAGATACAGGTCAGGTGCAAAGCTCCCACCCTCCGGGATACCTTCCCGCCCACAGACGCCAACATCCCCTGCGGCTCCAGGGCACCCTCGCGCGCTCCCACTACTCTGCGCCAGGTCCGCGCTTCTCTAGTCTCAGCTCTGACTGCGAGGCCAGGCTGCGTTAGGCACCTGAGCGGCCACCAGGGATGCTGCATAGGGCCCCGCGCGGCACGTGACTGCGGTGATTTGTGCGCGCCGCCCGCCCGCCTGCATCAAAGCGCACGGCCCGCGGCGGGTCTGCGCGTCCCCGCACGCACACAGCCTGGCCGCCCCAAGGAGCGCAACGCCCTCGGCTGTAGGAGCCCTGGTGGACAGCGTGGGGGTGGCGGGAGGCAAACAAGCGATTGTCAGGGTGCCGGATGTGCGGGGCGGGGGAGGTGGTAAGCAGAAGCGGGGTGAGGGAATAAAGAGTTGAATTCACTCTTCTTCGCGCCCCCCGAGCTACGTCTAAGGACCCCCCTCATCCTGTTCAGGACAAAGCCAAACCTCTGCGCGGGGGAGCTTGGGTCCCCGAATGTGCCCCGGGGTTGGAGCGGCAGAAGGGCCGCAGAGGGGTCGGTCGGAGGAGACAGTTCCTCTTAGAAGCCCTCTGCGATGTCCACGCGGTGACAGAGGGACCGTGGGCCCTGAGCAGCCCCATCCCGATGCGGAGGATGCGAAACGCAGGGCCCGCGCCCACCTAGGCCCCTAGCACCCTGAATCCGCCCCCGCAAGGATCAGGTGCAACTGGATCCGGGAGCGCAGCGGTTCGTACCACGGGGCCTCCACTCCCCTAGAGGGCGCTGTCCCGCCCGGGCCGCGGCTGGGCCTTCCGGACGTCTTAGGCCGGACCGCGTCTCTGGGCGCCCCGGAGCCTGCGAGCGGGAGCCTGGGGATCCCGCGCGTGGCCTGCGCTTCCCGTGGGGCGACGTGGTGGCTGAGGGCTGCGATTCCGCGCAGGGAAACGAGGTGCGGGGAGTCCTGGACGGAGGGGCGGGGTCGGCAGGATTAGCGGGAGCCTGCATGGGGGTGGGGCACCGTGTCTGCCGAGGAAGGGACGGGAGGACGCGGGGAGGTGGGTTTGGGTGGAGGAAAGCCAACGTCTTCCGGGGTTCCTGGACGTTGGGGGACCGGGAGCGGCTGTTCCTGAGAGGCGCAGGCCCAGGGAGCGCCTGGAGGCGGTGGGAAGCGGGTGGGAGTGGGGAGGGGACGCGCTGGGCGCAGAGCAGGGCTGCAGGGGGGTGGGAAGGTGTGTTGGGGTTGGCGGGCCAGGGGCGGAGCTGGGGTCTGGGGGTGGAGCTGTAGTTGACCTGAAGCGGCTGCTGGCGGGACTGGAGGTGGGCTGGAAGGTAGAGGGGCTTCTCTCTGGAGAAGGAGGCTCTGCTGGAAGGACGTGGGGAGGGCTGGAAACCGCACTGACCGGTGGCGGAATTCCTCACCTGACTTCCCTCTCTTTCTTCCCTCCTTCCGGCAGCCACCATGTACAACCCGCAGCTCCAGCAGCAGCAGTTGCAGCAGCAACAATTGCTGCAGATCCAGCAGCTGCTGCAGCAGTCCCCCCCTCAGGCCCCCTTGCCCATGGCCGTTGGCCGGTGAGTCTCCTGCTGGGGGCAGCGGACGGCTGTGCAGCTCCCCTCATGTCTTGGTGGGGTCCCCCAGCCCAGTGCTTTCTATCTGTGCTCAATTCCCACTTTCGAGGTGGGAGGGCCCTTCTTCCTTTTGATGTAGTGGGAAGCAGAATGGAGGCGTGAGGCTTGGGAAGGGGTGGTGGTAGGCGGTGTACCACCCTGAACACGCCCGATCTCGTCTGATCTGGGAAGGGGTGGTGGGTCTCTTCCCGAGACTCACCCCCACTCCTCCGGACACGCAGGGGCCTCCCCCAGGCGCAGCCCGCGCAGCCGCAGTTTATGGGTCTCCAGGGCAACGGCTCTGCCTCCCTCCTCAGCGGTCCCCTGCTACAGAGGGCTTTGCTACTGCAGCAGCTGCAAGGTATGCGGGGAAGACCCCACCCCGGGCTGTTATGGGGTGCCCCAACCCCACTGCAAGCAGGAAGCATCATCCGATCCTCGCCAGGGGCCCTGCAGGGGTGGTGGTGTGCCTACCAGGATATTCAACCCAGGAGGCCTGATTGAGCTGGCGTCTGTCTCTCTGCTGAGGTGTGCCCTGGCTGCAATACTTCTCGGCTTGCCTCACTCCTGTTCAGATTCCATGTCCTTTGACAGACAGGCAGGAAGCCTGGGGAGGGACTGGGCCACACAGCAGCAGTGGAGGAGGGGCCAGCCCCGGACCTGCCTCTCCTGGCCACGTGACTCTGCTGTGCATTGAGTGTGGGCCCTGGCCTCAGTTTCCCGCGTGGAGAGTGGTCTCTCCCTTCCTCCTCCCAAGATGCTGCACCTGACTGCCAGTACCCTCTCCGGGGAGATAAACTCCCACCTGACAATTGGAGAGACCTGGAGCCAGCCAGGGGTCAGGGGCTCATGGTCAGTCAGGACTTAGGAGTGGATTAGGCCTGCGGGGGTGGGGCTTGCCCTGGCTGCAGACTTGAAAGGGACAGTAGATGGTCAGGGAGATGAAGTGACAGTAGGTGGGTCTGTACTTGTATCCAAAAGTCACATTCTCTAAAGTGTAAGGGATACTTTGTAAGAGGCGGCTAGGAGGAACAGTTACTGCCTTGGGAATCCCTGCTGCCCAGCCCAGACTCCTCCCTTCTGCCACGCTGGGCCTGGGAGTGGAGTGTGGACCCTGTAGGTGCTGTAATGCCGTGCTACTCTTCGCTTTTCCCATGAAACTTGAACATCTGTCAAGGTGGTTTCATTTGATTGATTTATTCAGTTTTTAAGAGTTACCTCACTGGTCTGAAAGGCAGAGTTAGCATCGGGGAGACACACATTTCCCGTCCGCTGCTTCATTCTCCAATGGCTGGGGCTGGGCCAGACTGAAGCCAGGAACCAGGGGCGTCCTCTGGGTCTCCCACATGGGCTCAAGCATCTGGTCATCCTCCATGTGTCATGCTTTCCCAGACACATTAGCAGGGAGCTGGGTCAGAAGTGGAGTAGCTGGGATTTGAACCAGTGCCCATGTGGGATGCAGTGTCATAGGTGGAAGCTTTGTGCTATGCCATGAGGTCAGCCCCAGGGTTATCTTCAATAGCTCTTCTTTGCTTCATGGGGGGTTGTGTCCTTACTTGACTAAGCCTTCTCAGTGTTCAGCTGTTTCTTTCCTTTCTTTCCCTCCTCTCCTTCCTCTTTTTATTATTAATTTACTGGTTTAAGTAACATTGAATGCCTGTGATACTTCTTAGAATGACTCCAGTAGTAGAATGGCTGACTGGGGTGAAGGGGAGAGATGGCTGTTTGTGACTCTTGATACATGTTGCCCAATTGCTTTCCTGAAGGACTGGACCAGCTTGCAATGCCAGCAACCACATACGACAGCACCTGTCTCACCATGCCCACGGCAGCACTGGGTATATGCACTTTTCTAAAATTCTATGTGTGTATCTGTGTGCAGCTTACTAAGTTTTTGGCGAAAAGTCATCGGAATGTCTGTTTTAATTTCCATCTTTGGAGTGCAGGAGCAGTTGAGCCTTTCCTCTGTATTTCTGTTTGTGACTGGTCCATGTCCTTGTCCCCTGCAACCCCTCCTTTTTTTTTTTTTTTTTTTTTGAGTGCCTTTCATGTTTTGCTTTTAGGGATTGCTACCTGTCAGAAGGTCACAGCCTTCTATTGCACAGTCTAGATTTGATCCCAACTCTTACAACCAGCCACATGCCCTATTTAGCACCTGTGTTCCTATCCCAGCTCTGGGGGCAAGAGTCCCAATTGCCCTTCATGCCCCAAAAGCCTCCTGGGATGTGGAACTTTGGCAGAGGAGTTGTAGCAGCCAGGTCTGAAGACAAGGAGGCTGAAGCCCAGGGGACAGAGACCGGGGTGTGAGAAGGCCCCTTGGATGGGAGATTCCCCTGGAAGGGAAGGCTGAAGGATTCCTGGGAATCAGCGAGGCAGAATGGCCCTAGTCCCAGACGGGGCTCACGCGGAAGGGGTGCCTGGAATGGAGTAGGCGCCTGTGTGGGGGGAGCAACTAGACTGAGGTGGGAGCAGGGCCAGGCTTGGCACAGTCTCAGCAGTGCGGAGCTGGGGGAGCGCTGTTGCTGAGACACCAGGGAGAGGAAGGGTAGCTTTGGGGCAGGTGGGGGAGGAGGGGACGCCCAGGAGTTGGAGTTGGCTGGGCATCCCAAAGCCGGACAAGGGGAGGGTGGGGCTTGAAATGTGGCCCCGCCCCCAACAGCAGCAGAGATCAGCCATAGAGCCCCATCCCTATGTGCCCCAGGGGGGGTGCTCCATGTTCCCATGATGCACTGGGGCCATGACTGAGTGTCATTCCTGTTCTCCCCACCTCTCGCCTCCAGGCAACCTGCGTGGATACGGAGGTGTGACCACCTCGAACCTGGGAGCCTCCAGCCTCTCACCCACACAGCTGGCCACCCCAAACCTGCAGCAGTTCTTCCCCCAAGCCACACGCCAGTCTCTGCTGGGGCCCCCTCCCGTCGGGCTCCCCATGAACACTTCTCAACTCAGCCTCTCAGGACGGACCCCCCAGAAGCAAGCCCGGACCCCCTTCTCCACTACTCCCAGTCGTAAGGTGAGTGGTGACTGGGGAAGAGTGGGGAGGATGGGAGAGGAGCCACCCTGCTCCCTGCCAGGTCAAGCCACACACCCTTCTTGTACCTGAGTTTCCTCAACTGTAAAATGAGGAGGCATCTCCCTGTCCCTCTGGGGAGCCCTTGCCCAGGAACCAGCAGTACTGTTAGGTAATTAATATTTCTCTTTAAGTCAGCGCTGCCCGGCAGAAGTAACACATGAACCATAGATGTACCTAAAATTCTTCTGGAAGTCACATGAAAAAGCAAAAAAAAAAAAAACAGGTGAAATTTACTAATGCAAGGGTCTTGGAAAGATCATTTCAGCCTATGAGCCATAGACAACACAGACAAGGGTTGGTTTATTTTCGAAGATTTTTTTTAGAGTGTATTTTTTTTTGAGATTTACTTATTTTTTTAGAGCTTGGAACTGTGGCCTAGCGGCTAAAGTCCTCACCTTCCAGGCGCTGGGATCCCATATGGACACTGGTTCTAATCCAGGCAGTCCCGCTTCCCATCCAGCTCCCTGCTTGTGGCCTGGGAAAGCAGTCGAGGATGGCCCAAAGCCTTGGGACCCTGCACCCGCGTGGATGACCTGGAGCAACTTCCTGGCTCCTGGCTTCAGATTGGCTCAGCTCCAGCCGTGTGGTCTCTTGGGGAGTGAATCATCGGATGGAAGATCTTCCTCTCTGTCTTTCCTCTTCCCTGTATATCTGACTTTGCAATAAAAATAAAAATCTTTAAAAAAATTTATTTTTTAAAAATTGGAAAGTCAGATAAACAGAGAGGAGGAGAGACTGAGAGGAAGATCTTCTGTCCGATAATTCACTCCCCAAGTGACTGCAACAGCCGGTGCTGCGCCGATCTGAAGGCAGGAGCCAGGAACCTCTTCCAGGTCTCCCACACGGGTGCAGGGTCCCAAAGCTTTGGGCCGTCCTCGACTGGTTTCCCAGGCCACAAGCAGGGAGCTGGATGGGAAGTGGAGCTGCTGGGATTAGAATCGGCGCCTATATGTGATTCTGGTGCTTGCAAGGCAAGGACTTTAGCTGCTATTTTCTTTTTTTTAAAGATTTATTTTTATTATTTTTTATTGGAAAGGCAGATAGAGGAGAGACAGAGAGGAAGATCTTCCGTCCGATGATTCACTCCCCAAGTGAGCCGCAACGGCCGATACTATGCCGATCCGAAGCCAGGAGCCTCTTCCGGGTCTCCCACGCGGGTGCAGGGTCCCAAAGCTTTGGGCCGTCTTCGACTGCTTTCCCAGGCCACAGGCAGGGAGCTGGAAGGGAAGCGGGGCTGCCAGGATTAGAACCGGCGCCCATATGGGATCCCGGGCGTGCAAGGCGAGGACTTAACCACTTGCGCCACCGCGCCAGGCCCTTTAGCTGCTATTTTCTAAGATGTGTTTATTTATTTGAAACGATGAGAGGGAGAGGTAGAGAAGGCTCTTTGATCTGCTGGTTCACTCCCCAAATGGCCAGAACAGCCTGGGTTGGAGCAGGTGGAAGCCAGGAGCTCCATCCAAGTCTCCCACATGGACAGGGCCCTGGGCCTTCATCTGCTCCTCCCAGGTGTATTACAGGGAGCTGGATGGGAAGTGCAGAAGCTGGAACTATACAGAACGGGACGCTGGCGTCTTCAGAGGCTATGCAACCCGCTGGGTCGCACACACTGGACCCCAGCTAAGATGTTCTGCATCTGCTTTGGGTTGATACTAACTTTTCAGAACCCAATGTGAATTTTATCCTGAGCATCTCTGCTTGGACTCACCCCAGTTTGGCTGCCCCCTTGCTGAGCCGGCCACTGCATGTTGGTGTGTCCCCTCCAGCTCCCTTCATTTGAAAATGAGACATTTATGTCACTTCCTGAACTTTGGAAGACTGCCTGAATGAATGGTCACGTGTGGAAGTAAAAGAAATCTTCAGCTTGCATATATTGGGATCCCGTATGGGTGCTGCTTTGTGTCCCGGCAGCTCCACTTCCCATCCAGCTCTCTGCTTGGGACCTGGAAAAGCAGTGGAAGACTCAAAGCCTTGGGACCCTGCATCTGTGCAGGAGACCCAAAGAAGCTCCTGGCTCCTGGCTTCAGAACAGCAGAGCTCTGGCTGAAGCAACCATTTGGGGAGTAAACCAGCAGATGGTAGATCTTTCTCTCAGATTCTCCTTATCTCTGTAAATCTGAAATCTGATCTGCCTTTCCAATAAAAATAAATAAATCTTTAAAAAAAAAAAAAAGGGCTGAGAAAAAAGCGGGATCCTAGGCTGAGTACCAGCGCCCCACTGAGGTTCCCAACTGGTGGTCTCTGGTCTCTGGTCTCTGGTCCCCTGGCTCTCAGGTCAGACCTTCCCTGACAGGAGTAGAAGCAGAAGCAGGCAGACACTTGCCAGGGGCGTTCCCTCGTCCCCTTGCAGACTGTCCTTTCCTGAGGCTCCTGGAATGTGCACCTGCTCCCAAGTGCATCCTGGGCTGAGGGCACACCCCGTTCCCGGTGACACCTGCAGGTGAAGCATCTCCCTTCCTAGGTGCCTTGCTTCTTGCCTCCCAGTTGGACCTGGAGTGGCATGGTGTGCCCACCTCACATCCAGGAACTGCATGGCTCAGAAGCCAGGGTGGACAGGACAGGCCCAGAGCTTGGGCCTGCTGACTTGCGGGCTGGTGCCCATGTTGTGCAGTGTGTTCAACAAGGGCACAGGGTCCCAGCGTGGTGGTCAGCCTGCTGCTGTCCCCCTTCAGGGCTGCCACCTGGAGCTCAGCAGGAGATGGGGAGGCCACAAGCTGCCCAGGAACTGGCTTAGCTGTGCTTTCACTCAGCAAAGATGTGCACGCTGTACAGGGGCTCCAGCTGCACACAGCAGCATCTGGCCCAGCCTTCCGGAGGTCTGTCGTGGGGAGCCAGCCGGAACTCTAGCCACTGCAGGCTGGGGAAGGCCACCTGAAGGTAGCTGAGGGCCTTCAGGGGACCTTGACTGGGAGCCGGAGGAGGCTAGAGAGGCCCACATGACACAGAGAGAGCCAGGCAGGGGGCGGGGCGCAGTGCAGACAGGGTAGGCTGTGCAGACACCAAGGGGGCAGGAGGCGGCAGGAGGAGAGTGGCTCCAGGCTTGGGGGAGGAGACATCCGGGGAGTAGAGGAAGCCATGGGACAGGTCTTCTGGAAGGGAGGACAGTCCCGAGCAGGCCTGCGTGTTTAGAAGGCCCCCTTGGGCTGCTCTGTGGAGAAGGGCTGTGGAAGTCAGCACTGCAGTCCTTTTGGCCCCCAACCTGGGTTATTTCACAGGCAGCTTTTGGCACCCCAGGGCACAATCCCTGAGGTGTTTCTCAGGAGTCCCTCCATAACCAGCACCAGACCAGCAGGGGGCACTGCTGGGGCCGTGCTTGGGCCAGGGGGCATTTCTGGGGGCAGGTGGCAGGTGGCACTCACAGTTTCTGAAAGGAAGCAGGACTCCTCTTCTCAGACGATGTCGGTGGAAAACAGACCAGACCCCGCCGAGGGGTCTGAGGAAGCAGCAGAGGCCCCGTTGGACATGTGTGAAGGTGAGGGAAGAGGGGCAGTGGTTGGAGAAGGTGGGGGCAGGGTCAGTGGGTGACGGAGGCAGATGTGGAGGGCAGGGTAGAAGGGCTGAATCCAGCTTCCACCTGCCGGAGCTCTCACCTGCCTCACCTGGCACCTGTGCCCCTTTGTCTGCCTCCATTGCAGACCGAGACTCGCCCCCCTGCCCGGATACCATCTCCAGAGAGAAGCGCTCACTGGTGCCTGACCCTGAGCCTCATGAGCCATCAGAGCCAGCAGCCAAGAGGTCCAAAAGGTGACTGATGCCCAGAGCCCTGGTGCCCTGGCCTGGTCTTCCTGCACAGGCAGGGTGGGCAGAGCAGCGAGTGGACCCTTCAGCGAAGCAGGGAGAGTGGGCCTTGGCCTTTGGCTCAAAGAGGCCCAGACTCACCTCTTCACTGTTAGCTAGGGCAGGCTCTAGGCTAGACTTTGGTGATGTTTTTCCTGGAACTGAGCCACCTGGAGGCTCAGCGTGGTTGGTTGCATTGGACAACTGCCGGGGTCCATCTGGGACTTCAGAGGGTAGACAGTTTGCAGAGCTAATTGGATCCAGGCTAGCAAGTTGTGGGAAGGGGGGCAATCTCCCCAGCTTATGTAGGTGGACCTGGGGACCCAGGGAGCCACAGCAGCAGGGCTCAGATTGGAGAGTGGCCCTTGGAAAAGATGACTCTGATTGTTATTTTGACCCCTTCCAGTTTGGAGGAGCCCACAGAGTCAGGGCCTCCAGGACAGCTGAAAGCCAAGGTCCAGCCACAGGCCCGAATGACGGCCCTAAAGCAAACACAGACGCCTGAGCTGCTGCCTGAGCCACTGGAAGCCCAGGGGCCACCACACTTCCAGCCCCAGGGGGCTCTGGTGAACCCCGGGGGACAGCCAAGGCTACAGAAGCAGGCCCAGACACAGACCTCTCCAGAGCACTTGGTGCCACAGCCGAAGCAGGCACATCCAGAGCCACAGAAGGGCACAGAGCCACAGTCCTCAGCACAGCCACCCACGGAAATGGAGCCACGGAAGCAGGTGCAGGCCTCGGTATGCTCACCGCCCCCCAGGCAGGTGGAGCCACCACTGCTGAAACAGGCCCAGACACAGACGTGTCCGCAGGTACTCAGCCAAGCACAGCCACGGGTCCAGCCGCGTGAGCAGCCTTCGGGGCAGACCCAGACCCTGCCACAGGGGTCGGTGCCAGCCTTGGAGCAAGCACCACTCCCAGCCCGTGCCACATTGCTGGAGATGCTGCCTGAGATGGTAGATGCCAGGGGAGGTGAGTGAGTGTTGGGTCTCAGAAACCCAGGTCTGAGGCCACCCACCCCCAAGGCTTCCTCATGGGTCCTGGTTGCAGGCAGAGAAGGCAGCTCTCTCAGGTCAGGGTCCATTTGGGCCCTGGGTGGGGGATGGCTCTGGGAAATGGAATTCGTCTGTCATTTCAGATATGGAGGAGCCCCCGTCAGAGCCAGCAGGTTCCCAGGATGAAGTGGAAGAGAGCCAGCAGGAGCCGGCCTGCGGCCTGGACATGGGAGAGTGCGAGAGAAGAGCAAGGGAGATGCTAGGGGTAGGTGCTGTGTGACAGGCTGAGTGAGGGCCACCCAGCCTAGGGGCAGAGTGACCTTGTCCTAGCCTAGACCACCTCAGGGTCCCACCTGTGCCGTGGGACGGCAGCCCTCCCCTGGTCATGCAGGACAGGCCTTGATGCTTTTACTCTGAAGACCAGGGAGAGACTTCTGGGGATCAGAGTTTACCCCCAATTAGAGCCCCCAGTGCCCTCATACAAAGTGATAGACAGTGGGGTGGGTGTCCTAGCCCTTCCCCTCGATCTGTCAAGATGCTGTGACAAGGCAGTGCTCGGTCCTGGGATTGCTGCCCGTGAGCGCCCATCTGACAGGTGCTCTACTCCTGCTCTTGGCGCAGACGCGGGGCACCGGGGGCTCCCTGAAGGTCACCATCCTACAGAGCAGTGACAGCCGGGCCTTCAGCACCATACCACTCCTGCCTGGGCCGCGTGCTGCTGGTGACGCCTCCACTGCCCCCGTGGCCACCAGCACGCCCACCAAGCCCGGCCTACAATTCTTCTGCTACATCTGCAAGGCTAGCTGCAGCAGCCAGCAGGTACCGTGCCCTCAGGGCTGGGTGGGGCAGGGGAGGCCCAGGCTGCCCTGTGTCCACGGCTGCCTCAGTGGCCACCCTGGACCTTCAGGCCTTGCCCCCAGACACCTGTGATCCCGCTCAGATAAGACAGCCCCACCCCAACCAGGAAGGTGGGTCTGAGTCATACCAGCCTGTTCCAATCAGTTCCACTGGCTAAGTAGGCCCTGCAAGGTGAATTTCACTCTCTGCCTAAGTTCCCTCTCAGATCAGATGAAGAACCATCCAGAACCTACCTCACTGCGTGGCCTTGGGGGTTGGGTGACTTTGTTGTTCAAGTCCCAAACCCAGGCCTGGCAAAGGGATGCAGCATTCATGCCACTGTCATCAGGGCTCTCACTCTTGCTAACTCTGCCCCCGTACCTCACCTAAGTAGGGCCGTGGAGTCCTGGAAGTTAACCAGGAGGCTCCCTGGCATGTACTCGCTCTGTGCCTCAGCTTGCCCTCCCTGCCCAAGCCTCCCCTGTCATGCCTGTTCTCAACTCCTGCCACAGGACTTCCAGGACCACATGGTGGGAGCTCCACACCAGCAGCGGCTCGGGGAGATGCAGCACGCCAATCAAGCCTGCCTCCTGTCCCTGCTGCCTGTGCCCCGGGACATCCTCGAGAGAGAGGAGTGAGTCAGGGCCCATGCGGGCCATGCCAGACCCCAAGTGGACCCCCGACCAAGGCCCATCTTGCCACTGTGGAAGCTGGCAGGGACATAGCTCTCTGACCCGTACAAAGTCATGGTGCAGGGTAGGACAGGAAGTTGTGACAGTCTCCTGAGGTTTGGTCTAGGCAGGACAGGGTGTCCAGCCACACAGGAAGGAGGTGGTCATGGTACTGAGCCTTGCTCCCACGGCTGGTGTGCTGACCCCAACTCCAGGGTCAGGGCACCTGCGGCCTGAGATTGCAGCTGCCCTTTCACTTACATACATATTTTTACAGATTTATTTTTATTGGAAAGGCGGATTTATAGAGACGGAAAGAAAGATTCATCCCCTGGTTCACTCCCCAAGTGGCTGCAATGGCCAGAATTTAGCCAATCTGAAGCCAGGAATTTCTTCCAGGTCTTCATGTGGGCACAGGGGCCCAAGGACTTGAGCCATCATGCACTGCTTTCCTAGGCCACAGGCAGGGAGCTGAATGGGAAGTGGAGCAGCTGGGATACAAACTGGCACCCAGTGGGATGCTGCCACTGCAGACGAGGCTTAGCATACTACACCATCGCACTGGCCCCTCTTATTTTTTAAAGATTTATTTTTGTGGCAGAATGACACATTGGAAAAGAGAGGCCTTCTATCCTCTGATTTACTTCCCAAATATGCACAACAGCCAGGACTGGACCAGGGTGAAACTTGGGAGCCTGGTGTTCCATCCAGGTCTCCCATGTGGGTGGCAGGGGTCCAGACACTTGGGCCATCTTCTGCTGCCTTCCCATGTTCAGCAGGGAGCTGGATCAGAAGTGGGGCAGTTGGGACTTGATGTGGTCCCTTTTATCATAATGCGGATTTTGACTATCAAAATCCTTGCTCTCTCTACTCCTGGGCCCCATAACCAGCTCTTGGGGCACTAAGACCTGCAGGGAGAGTAAGAGCTTGCGGGACCCTGTGGGCAGTCATTGGCCTGCGGGGCAGGAGGCAACGTCAGGGCACCTGGGAGGATGCAGCCTGTGTCTCAGCATTGCTGCCTCATCTGGACAGACACCCAGATCTGCATGCAAGAGCTTCCGATCATAGACTGCACAACTCACCCTGAACACTGTGCCTAACTCTCCCAAGGAGAAGGGCCTCCTGAGTGGCTTGTGCTTAGGTCTAACATTCATGAGCACAGGAAAAAGCCAACCAACACTCTTTGTAGTTACAACAGGGAAAAGGCCTCGCATGTCCCCACTGCATCCTGGGAGGCAGGTCCCCACTAGAGGGGTTGGTTATGTCACTCAAGGCCTGCCGTGTGGGGCAGTAGCAGAAGCCAGCACCCTTGTGGGAGTGCCAGGGGTGTGGGGACACAGCTCAGCCTTGGGGTATCCAGTAGAGCCCACGTCGGATGAGCTTGGCTGTGTGCAAACGGCTCCCACAAAGCGTGGCCATGGACAAGTGGAGAGGATGCCTCACCTTCCAACCACTGTATTCCCTGAGGTTGGGAAGGACGTGACAAATTCACAGGTTGTTTATACTGAAGGGCAGTTGGGAGATTTCGAGGCCAAGGAGCCTCGGCTGGTCGCCCCCTGGTGGCCTCATGGCCACACCACTAGTTGCCATAGGCACTTGCTGTTGCCCAGCACATCACAGTTTGTAGAAGTCACCATCCCATCCCAGTCTGCCACCCTTCACTCTGATCCCCACCCTGTGCAGAAACAGATCCTGCCCTCTGGGACAATGGATGAGGTCCCTGTGACGGAGATTCAGCAAATTCTGTGAAACAGAGCTTGGCTTGACCAAAAAGTAGTGGCTGTGAGCTGTGTAAGGCAGACGGTGAGGGACACATTTCATACAGGCTCCCGTCACGACAGCGGACCCCAGGCCAACTGTGGCCTCAGCTTCCTGCTAGTGTGCCCAGCTGTTAGGTGGTACCTGTGTGCACAGGCGCAGGACAGTCCTGGGGTGGCAGGGCCATTCCTGGGCTCCTGATCTGCGTCTGGCTAACATTCACCCTGGGAGGCAGCAGATAGATTTTGGGCTCCTGGTTTCAGCTTGGCCCAGCCCATCTGTAGCAGGTATCTGGGCAGTGAATCAGCAGATGGGACAGTGCCCTTCAGCCCTAAAACAGGGGGCCCTGTCTTGTCACGGGGCTTTTCTGATTAAGAATCAACCCCCTTTTTTTCTGCCCATAATCCACTCATTCTAGAGAATTTTGCAAATAGCCCCTGCCGCCCAGAGGGGAGCAGTGCTGAAGGCCTGGTCCACTTCCCCCCGACCCCTTCTGTGCTTCTGCAAAGAACCCTTTCTAACAATGCAAGCCAGCACCACACTGCCAGATGTTGTCAAAACGTTTACCATCTCCTTGTAGCTCTCCAGCACACGGTTCTTTTCTTTCTAAGATTTATTTATTTTGATTTGAAAGGCAGAGCTTCACCCACTGGCTCACTCCTCAAAGGCCTGTCCTCCCGAGGGGCCAGCGCATTGTGCTGCCACCCCCCACAGCATCCATGTTTCCCTCTGCCTGCTGCTCCCCAGCAGGGCCCCTGCCAGCACTTGAAGCTGTCCTCAGCTTTCACTCCCAATGGCTGGCATCCCGCTCTCGCCCCCACCTGCTCTATTCCTCAAAGGCCACCCCCAGACCCACTATGTTGGAGTTCCCAGACAGTGCTGGCATCACTGTGAAAATGGTGTTTCACTTGTGGGGCAACACTGTCACCTTCCCTTGCCCTCTCATCACCCAGAGAGCCCCCGCCCCGACGCTGGTGCCACACCTGCCAGGTGTACTACTTCGGGGACCTGATCCAGCACCGCAGGACGCAGGACCACAAGGTAGGGGGCCTGGGGTTGACAAGGAGACATGCAGGTCTGTCTGTGCGTCATAATGTCATCCTGTGTCCCCTAGGCGCACTGTCTCTGCCCTTGTACCGCAAGGTGCTTGTGGGCTGGAGGCTCTGTGGGCTCCTGCCCCCTCTCCTGTCTTCCATGTACATGCAGAATTCTGTTGCCATCCTGTTTCACACCTCTCCATACAGGGAAGATATGTGTGTTTGCATGTCTCAGGGTGGGCCTATAACAGAGTCCGGCTTCTGCTGAGTGCGGGGCCTGCAGGGGGAGTGAAGCCTTGCTGGGCTCACCGCCACGCAGCCTGCCCTCCCTGCCTCCAGATCGCCAAGCAGTCACTGCGCCCCTTCTGCACGGCTTGCAACCGCTACTTCAGGACCCCCCGCAAGTTTGTGGAACATGTGAAGTCGCAGGGCCACAAGGACAAAGCCAAGGAGGTAATAGAGGCTTCCCGCTGAGGACACGGGCCCAGAGAGGTCCAGGGACGCAGAGCGGGGTGGCTGTCATCCTGTGGCACATTAAGCAGGTCTGGATGTGGGGTTGAAGACAGGCATAGGGTGGGCCATGTATGGCTGCAGAGCTGACCTGCACTTCTTGCTTGCCTCTGGGGCAGCTGAAGTCCCTGGAGAAGGAGATAGCCGGCCAGGACGAGGACCACTTCATCACGGTCGATGCTGTGGGCTGCTTCGAGGGAGATGAGGACGAGGAGGAGGATGAAGACGACGAAGAGGATATTGAGGTGGAGGAGGAATTCTGCAAGCAGGTGCTTGGCGGAAAGGCTGTGGGAGGAAGACTGCAGGCTGGGCCCTCAGCCCAGCAGGGACCTCCCTCCTCTGCTTCCCCTCCCAGGGCCAGGCACCATGCTGGCCTCAGTAGGCATACAGGCCTGCCAGCACTCCCTGTCTGCTAGGATGATGGTCAGGTGGCTGTACCTGTGACCTAGGCGGGATTGGGATTAGTAGAGGCAAGAGGTGGGGTAGCTCCGCGGTGCCAAGGAAAGGCTGGGGCAAGGTGGTGGTGACAGGGATAGCAGTGAGGTGGCATTCGGAGCACCTGCCATGTGGGAGGTGCCAGGCGCTATCCCTGCAGAGTGTCCTCAAACTGGGACAGACACACACATACCCCTCCCCTCATTGAGTGTTCGCCCACAGATCAGCTGTGCCACCTGGGCGAGTCAGCTGATAGCCTGGCCCCTCTCCACTTAACGTCAAATGTGTGTGGGAAGATTCAGTGAATAGATAGACATGACGCACTGGGCACACTCGTGTGGGTTCTGGCTCTGGTGGGAGGAGAAGGGGTCTGGCTGAGCAGAGCCTAGAAAGTTCCGACAGACAAGGGCACTTTCGGAGGCAGGACCTGCAAGAACTTCAGAGAATGGCATTCAGGAGAAGTCAGGCAGTGGTGTGTCCCGGGGCACAGGTGGGCTCCAGGGCTGTAAGCAGAGTCCTGTGCAGGGCGTATGTGTGTATGGGGGGGCGGGCAGGGCAGCTCCTGGACCCCCTGCTGGCCCATTTCCAGGTGAGGTCCAGAGACATCTCCATAGAGGAGTGGAAGGACTCAGACACCTACAACCCCAACACAGCTTATGGTGAGACCCTGCCCCGATCCCACCTGCAGGAACTGCGTACAGCCTTCTGTGGAGACCCCATGACCTGTTCCCCTGCTCCTGCCCAGAGGATGGAGAGTCTGGGGCGACTCTGGAATGGGCAGGAAGCCTGGTGGGGGTGGGAGAGAGGTGTGCAGCCCTTGCCTTCCCACAGGCGTGGACTTCCTGGTGCCAGTGATGGGTTACGTGTGCCGCATCTGCCACAAGTTCTACCATAGCAACTCGGGGGCGCAGCTCTCCCACTGCAAGTCCAAGGCTCACTTTGACAACCTGCAGGTCAGTCCAGCCTGTTGCCCCTGCCCTCCTCAGGGGTTCCTGGGGGTGTGACCACCGGCGGGAATCAGAGCTGACACAGGGCCGGGCTGTTATTAGTGCCTGAGCTCAGGGTCCCCAGCACGTCGATGCTGTCTGCCCGGTGCCCACCGTGGTATGGGAGGGAGGCGGCTCCACCCTCACCTGTATCCTCTGTGTCCAGAAATACAAGGCGACCAAGAACCCCAGCCCCACCAGCCGGCCCGTGAGCCGCCGCTGTGCCATCAACGCTCGCAATGCCTTGACAGCCCTGTTCACCACTGGCGGCCGCCAGCTGGTCCAGCCCAGCACCCAGGATGTGGCCAAAACCCCCAGCAAGGTGACCGCTCAGCCTCCCCAGCCCCCACCTCGGCGCTCCAGCCGCCTGAAGTCCTAATAGAGGATGAACCCCATGGGATAGACTTTGGGCATGGTTGGTGTCTTTACTCAAAGTCCAATAAAAGGCAGTCTGTTCACGCAATGTCCACCAGCACGTTTGTCTGGTTGGACAGGTGCTGCCCCAGCTGGTTTACAATCAGCACACACCCACAGGAGGCAGGAACTAGGGACTTTCTCCTAAGAATGTGTCAGGCCAAAAGCACCACCATCCAAGGAAGATCTAGAACCTTCACCAGGACGCCTCAAATTGCTCTTGTTAGCCCCGAATTACAGGAGCAGACAGTGAGGCCTGGCAGGGTCATGTGACCTGCCCAGGGTCACACAGCTGGGAAGTGGCCAGATGCTGACCCCAGGGCCTGAATCCCCACACTTGCCTCTCCCTGGCAACCCCACAGGCAGTGCCAAGTAGGAGTGGAGGGTCCCCCACCGCACAGAGCCTCTGGTTCCAGCAGGGACCACCATAAGATGCAAACTCAGTGGGGGCCCTGACTCAGGGCTCTGTAGTTCTGCCATCTCTGGTTTTAAACCACCCTGAGAGCCCGACTGCTGCTTGGCCCACCTCCCAGGCTGGCAGGGAGACTAGGCCCAAGGATGGCTGAGGGCAGTGCTGGCTGGGTCTGCTGGGCACTCTAGAGATGCCACATCAGCCATGCTGGGAAGCAGCCAGGGATGCACCAGGTAGGGAGGAGACCCCGCCCCCACCTGTACCCTCCAGTGTCCCTACAGACAGACGGCCGGGGACCCCAGCCCCAATCACTCCCCAGCTAGTCCATGAACTACCACCCTCATCCCTCGTCCCAGCAGACACAGGCGAGAGGCGGAGCGGAGCTGCAGACCCATTTACTGTGTGGATACTCCGGGCCTGGGCAGGCAGAGGAGCGGCTGGTGGCGGGCCCACCCCGGCCCCAGGAGGGCATGCTGGGTATGGGGTGAGGCCCGTGAAAGCCGACTCACCAGGGGACCGGGAGGCCAGCCCTTGAGAGGGTATCTGAAGCAGGTGGCGAGTGCCCAGAGCAGGGCCCAACAGGGCGCCTAGGGACTGGCATCCTCGGGTGCCTCCCCGAGCCGCTGCTGGAACTCGAGGCGCACCTGCCGGTTGGACTCAAGCAGCTCGCGTAGGCGGGCATGCAGGCGGTCGTTCTTCTCCTCCAGGTGATCCAGCACCGAGTCGATCTGGTCCAGCATAGCATTGATGGCAGCATATTCTGAGAACAAAGGGGGAACAAGATGGTCAGGGTCTACCTGTGTCACTGCCCCTGCCTCCCCAAGGCCTCTGGGCTGTGCCCACGCCTCAGTGTCGTTCCAGCCCCCAACCCCTGAAAATGGGTCAACACCCCAAAGGCAAGAAAGGCTCTGAGGAAGGAAGAGCTTAGTGTGCCATCTTCTCTTCCAGGGCTAGGGCGGTCAGAGGGCAGCCCAGGCCCCGCCGGGGGAGCCTCAGCTCCTCCACCTGCGCTTCCTTCAGCAGCCACCCAGAGGTCACAGCACCCTCGTCCCCAAGTCGGGCAGCCCAGGCCGGCCCTAGGATGTCCCATCCTGCAGCCCTACTCCAGCAGGACAGAGCACTCAGGACTCTCCCAGGCTTTGCATTTGGTTGTCGCACTGTCTCCTCTTCCCAGGCCAGACACTCGGCCCTCCCTCTGCCTCATGCACTGTCCTCCCCCACCTACCCCTTCAACTTGCTGCTGTCTCCCCCTGCACCACCTCCTCTTCCCACTGTCCTCTCCTCCTGGGGGTGCACCCCTCCGGGGTCCTCTGGCCTTGCTTGCCCTGGCCTGGGCCTCCCCTTTCCCCTCTGGATTGACTGCTCTGTTATCGCAGTGCTGCTCTCTGGTCAGAAAGCTCCCTGAGAAATGACTTGGTGCTTGCTGCTGCCCCCTCTGTCACACAACCTGTCCAATGAATGAATGAGTGGACCCTTTAACCGTCTTGCCTCTCTGCTTCTGCTCAGCTGTCCCTGCTACCCATTGCAAGAAGTCCACCCTGATCTCCACTAGAAACCATCACTTCCTCCAGCACAGCCACTTGCGACCTACCTCTCCTAGCAACACGGCGTCCCTTAGGACTGACTCAAGGTCTGGGCCTGTGCCCACTGCGGGACCCGGCTCTGAGCCAGCCTGATTCAGACACACTCAGCTGCCAGCCCAGGACCAAGGGGGAAGTGGCTGGCAGGGCCTGCAGAGGGCGAGTCTGGGATGTGGGGGTACAGATGCTGGGTTTGGGGGAGGCCCAAGCCCACAGGCCTTATGGCCACCCATAACGGCCCTTATCACTGTCCAGCATGGTCCCGACCCAAACCCACCAGCCCACTGCCTGCCTGGACAGGAGGTGCAGACCCTGCAGTGACTGTATTGGAAGCCCCCAAGTCTGCAGGTGATACCCACCACACAGGCAAACTGCACAGCATGGGATTCACAGCTTAATCAGGTTACTGCCCAAACGTCTCAAGCCAGACTCCAAGCTCAGCCTGCATTCCCCCACACTCCGCCCTCTGACACCCTGCAGGCGGGTGGTACCTCAGCCATTTCATCTCTGCATTCAATCCTCACACGTCTCAATACATGAGGGTGAGACAGGAGTTGAGGCTCAGCTCCCTGCAGCAGCGTGCAACAAGCTGCTTCTGCAAGCAGGTCAGCCTGACTCAGCACGGCGGGCGCGCCCACCCACCTGCTCAGGCCTGCTCCCCACCAAGCTCCCCAAGGGCTGAAGGATGCCACGGTCCTGCGTTTCCCCATCCCCGAGCGGGGCTGCTCACCCGCATTCGGCTCGCCCCTGCATCTCCCGCGCCTACAGGTCGGGGACCAGCCAGGGTTTGGGGGCGGGGAGTCCCTCAAGCCCCCCACCCCAATCACCTGCTTCCCCGAAGCCGTCGTCCTCGCCTTCCGCACCCGCCTCCACCGGCACGCCCAGGTCCCCGTTGGGGCCTGACATTGCGGCCTCGGGCGCCACAAGGGCCACGGGACGATGGAACGCGGCGACCGGAGCGCCCACAGCCGGCGCGGGGCGGAAGGCGGAAGCGGCGGCGGGAAGCCGAAGCCGGAAGGGTGGAATGCAGCGGCGGCCCTGGCCCCGCCCCCAGAGCCAGAGCCCCGCCCCTCCGCGGCAGCTCCGCCCCATCACGCTGCCAGGCTCCGCCCCTCCGCGGCAGTTCCGCCCCGGGCCTGGTCGCCTGTGTCTTTTTGTTTGTAAGTCGTATTTTGGCCCCCAGCAGAGAGGACCAACCCTCCTTGGTCTTCTGCGACTCTCTCAGGACGCTCCATTGGCTTACACCTTGTGGATGGTGATCAGACTCCTGCTGTGTGTGGGTTTAGCCTATTTTAACCCCTAGGTTCTGTAACTGGGGCACTGGGGCTGGGAACCTGGGAGGGCTTGTTCCAGCTCTGGGCCAGTGCCACCCAGGCCTGTTTCTGCTTAAGTCAGGCTTACCCCTCCCCTCCTGTGAGTGCTGCTTACAGGATGGGAGATTGTGGCAGAGGGCAGTGTGGGTCTATCCATCAATGAAAACCTCAGATAAGGGGGACCCAGCTGGCAGCATCCCAACCCTTGCCAGCAAGGGTCCCTCCTGGTTTTAACCCCTAGCAGATGTGGGTTGCCTAAAATTGACAGTTTGGGGTTCTTTGGGAAGCTCACACATCCAGGGCCCCCAGGAGGCCAGAAGCCCCAGTGGTGCAGCCCAGGAATCTGGGGTGGCTCCTGCCCCTGAGCCAGCTGATGGGCTCTGGGCCAGCTGCCCTGACTGCCCCTGTCTGGCTGTGGCCACCCTGGGTATGGACATGGACCTAGCCCTTGCTTGGGTCTCGGGCTGCCACAGCCTCAGGTAAATTAGCCCTCGCCTCGTGCAGGATGAGTGAGGCTGTGTGCCTGTCTGCTGGGGGGTGAGGGGTGGGGGTAATCCCAGTCCCCCATCAAGGACCTCTGACCTAACAAAGGTGAAGAGGCTGGGAAGGGGGTTCCCGCTGATGGTGCAGACCTAGTGAGGCAACAGCTGCACCCCTTCCGGGGGCTCTGGAGGTGACTGAAGATGGGACATGTGGGGGTGAGGTGCAGCATCCTGACCAGGGGAAGGGAAGGCGGGGCCTGGGCCCGAGGGCCACCCCTGCTCGGCCTGGAGTGACCTCAGTCTGGGTGCAGCTCGCCTCATCCACTGTGCACCCTTCTTTGCCTGCCTGCATCCAGGGGATGCTAATAAGAGGCAGATAGCCCTGCCTGGGCCACTGCTGGGGGACAGGAAATGTGGATCCCTGTGGATTACCAGTGGACTGGGCACCCTCTGTAGGCAGCGGCAGGCTGCACCTGCTGGAGGTGACAGGCTGGAACCCTGAAGCCTTCCCCCTTATGATGATGTCATCACTCTGCGGCCGGAATCTCCCCCAGGGACCACAGACCTGGGTGTGATGCTGGTGTGAGCCTTCTCTCACCCAGTGCCCCAGGGGTAGAAGTACAGACTGGGGCGGGGGCTGGGAGCATGTGTTTATTTAGCAGACAGGTGAGGGTGGGGTGGGTTCCATTAGCAGGGCGGCGTGGGCAGCAGCTGTATGTGGAAGGGGCTCCTGGCCTCTCTCTCCTTGCTGGGATGGCAGGGAGGGAAGGGAGCAATCACCCTCATGTAGAGGCCAATGGCATGGAGGTGAGGCAGAGCATCGCAAGCACCTGTGAGGGAGATGGTGGGGGTGTGTAAAGCCAGCAGTGGTGATGGCGGGAGGGGGAGAGCAAAGGCAGCCCTGAGCCCCTGCCCTCTATGTCCCTGCCTCCCAGCAGCCCCCTGCCCAGCCATACTCACTGCCGACTCAATCATCAATGCACTGGCCTGGGGGGGTGGGGAGAGAAAGTGGGTAAGAACGGGAGGTCCTGGCTCCCAACCGCCAGGAGCCTTGCATGCCCTGGGGCTGCCACTGGTCCCACTGTGGAAGATCGGCCAGGGGAGGGAGTTCCCTTCAGGAATGGGACAGTAGGATGGTCCAGGCTGGGCCCCCAGGGATGGTAGAGACAAGGCCTAGGAACAGACTGTCCCTCATTCCCTCCACCCTTTCCCTGATAGGGACAGTCCCCAGGGTGCCCTCACCCCACCCTGGTCACTCAGCAGCCATTACCGATGGGGGCAGGGAAGACAATGTGGTTGTCGGTGAGGCCCAGGGACTTGGCGAAGCTGCTGAAACGCCCCCTGTGTTCAGGGCTCAGCTCCTTGGTCCTCCCTGTGGCCGAGATGGCCAGTAAGTGGCCAGAAACCAATCCGTGAACATTGGGGAAGGGAGGAGGGTGGGTGAAGCTTCAACCCCCCCCTCACAGGAAAACCTGGTGGCAAGACCACTCCCTCCCCGCTTCCCCTGCCCCTGCCCCTGCCCAGAGTGACTGTGGCTGTGGGGGGGCGGGGAAGACTCACCGTAGAGGACAATCTTGAAGAACTTCTTCTTATTTTTGTGCACCTTTCGGAAGAACACGATGGCAGATTGATTGTAGTCTGTGTTCACCACACGTACCAAATAGCTCTTAAGGGTAGGGTAACCTACAGGTGCAGACGAGGGGTCAGCCACACCCTGGCTCAGGGAGGAAATGGAGGCCTTGCTTCCCAGCCTGTCAGCACCGGCTTCTTTCCTACAGAATGGTATAGCCCCAGGGACTCACTCTTAATGTTGCCCAAGTTGAAGTGGCCAGGCTTGGAACCTGGGACGAAAGTTCTGACCCAGTGGTCACACTGCTGGTTCCTGTGGGGTTAAAAGCAGGGGAGAGTGGAGGGTCCTGGCTTAATCCTGCTGGGCCCAATCAGGGACACCCCATTCTCCACGCCCACCTATTCCTGGCTGGCCCTGCTGGGTCCCCCACACACACATCCAAGGGCCCGATGATGACTCAATCTACTCCTACTGAGGGCTCGGCCCCTTTAAGGCCACCTCCCTGGCAGCCCTCAAAGGAGAACCTGGGTGGGGCCTTAGGCTGGATCCAGTGTGCCCACTTGCATTCTAGGACACCCTATGGTCTCTGGCGGTGTGTCTGTCCCCCTCGCTGCCCTGTGCGTTTGTGTGGAAGGAACTTGGGGACATGGGTCTGATGAATCAGCAGCAGAAGGAACCAACAGGCATGGTCAGCGCTGAGCTGTATCCCTTGGTCCCGGCCACATCTCAGCCACTCTGTCTGTCCGTCTGTCTGCCAGTGAGAGCCATGGGAGATTGTAGCACTCACCTGAGCAGGGTGGAGGTGACGTTGTAGCTGCCGTCCTCCTTCAGTTCGTAGGTGGTGCTATACATCTGCTGATATTCTTGGTCACCGTTGTGGATATTATTGCCCGCCAGGCCTACAACGTACCACTTGCCCTGGAACTGCAGGGGGCTGATGGCAGGTGGAGCCCAGGCCCTGGCTCCCGGAGCCATGCTTCCTGCTCTGTCCCCACTGGCCTGTCTGAACAGCCCAGGCTGCAACCCAGATCTCTTCTTCTGCCTTTTAAATCCATATATTGATGGTCACATGACTTTATTAAAAAAGTATTCATTTATTTGTCAGGCAGAGTGACAAAGAGTGGCTGAGTGATCTTGTATCTGTTAGTTCACGCCCTAGATGGCCACAAGGGCTGGGACTGCTCCAGATTAAAGCCAGAAGCCTGGAACTCAAACCAGGTCAACCCACATGGTGGCAGGGCCCCAAGCGCTTGAGCCCTCCTCTGGTGCCTTCCTAGATGTACATGAGCAGGGAGCTAAATCAGAAGTGCAGTAGCTGGAACTCGAACCAGAGCTTCAATCTGTGATGCTGGCATTGCAGGAAGCAGCTTAACTTGCTGCTCCACCACACTGGCCCCTTGGAGCTCCTCTTAGCTGCTGAATGGGGCCCTAGGCTGGGCCTGCACTGCTAAGGCCCACAGGAGCCCTGGCAGGGACTACCCTGAGCCTGGCAGCAGCAGGGGCAACTTTGGGCAGGAGGTTGCTGGGCTTTTTTGGAGCCTGATGGGAGTGAACAAGTGTGGACTGGGAAAGTCTACAGCGGTGACACCCCGAGATAGGGTGGGTGGACAGGGAGATGGTGTGGAGCCTCGGTCAGAGGGACCTGGGGACAGGCCCAGGCAGAAGCCCATGTCTCCCCACAATCCCAAGACTCTTGCCTCCTCTTGCACTCTCTCTAGCCCCCAACCACTGCAGCTGGCCCCTCCGGGGCCCTTACCTGGTCACTCTGGAAGTTCTTCTGCACTTGGATCTTGTGTAGAGACGGGACAGGGATCAGGCGTGAAGATGGGGTAGGGTTCCTGGTGAGTTCTTGGGCCTGGGTGTGTAGGGCCCCCAGCAGGATGAGGCCCAGCCACAGGAGCCCAAGAGCCATGATGCCAGGACAGCTGCCAGGCCTGGTTCGTGAGAACAGGAGGAGGAAATGAAGGCAAGGTCAGTTTGTGCCCTCTTTATGGGCCCACCTGGCTGCCAGCCCCCACCAAGGTGGGGTGAACCAGACTTTGCCAAATCCAGGAAGGGTGAGGAAATTGCCAGAAACCAAGGCTGAAATGCTTGGCAAGATTTCTGCCCACCCCTACCACCGGCTCTCCCCCAAGGGGATTGAGCAAGAAAGAGAGGGGAAGTCACAGCAGGGGGCATTGGAGGGACTTTCCCAGGACCTTGGCAGGGACAGGGGCTCCCTCCTTCTGCAAACTGCTTGGCTCCATCTGGGGACCAGCAGTCCCCAATTTGGGTGAGCTGTCATCTCTGGCCCTGCCCCAGGACTCCCTGCTCAGCCTGAGCAACAGCTGGCAGGGTCTGCGTGCTACATCCCTTCACCTGCAGAGAGCTACTTCTGGGTTTCCCTGAGGGTCAGGGAAGTTCAAGGCCTCCACTCTGAGTCTAGTCCCAGACTCCTGCTGGAGCCTGCACTGGCCCTGGCCCCAGGTGAGATGGAAGAGAGGCTGCCTGGGTGTGGGCCCACCTTGAGTCACCCTCCCCTCTTCCAGGCCCTTTTTGCAGGCGTGCACACAGACATAGCTGACCCCCATCCCTGGGGACTAGACCTCTCCTATTAGTCTCAGGGTACAAGGGCCGGGCTGGCCGCTTGGGCCACAGTAATGTCAAGACCTCCGTCCCAGCTCACCGTGGAACCTGGGCAGGCAATTGGTAGGGTAGGCACCTGCTCTGGGAGGGGTGGGCTGGTGGGCATAAAGGTAGGCTCCACCTGCTGCTCTGGACACAGAAAGTGCAAAGACTTAACCTTGTTTGTAAGAGGTCATTGAGACTAAACATCCACCCTACCCACCCCCCATCAATAGCTGTAGCCTTAGGTCCATGAAACCTGATGACCCAGGCCTGGGATTCCAGAACTTTCCTGAGACAGTAGATTCTAGTCTTGACCTGGAGGGAAACCATTTCCTCATAGGAGGTCTAGCCATTGCGCATGGCTGCTGGCCCTGGGTAATGCCTCGCAGGGGTGGCTCACCTATGAGGGGCAGAGCTATCCCTGGGCCTGACCTAAGGCTGGAAGGAGGGTTTCACGGCCTCGGATGGATGGGACTGACACAACCCTCACTGACTCTCTCCACCTGCTGCTTGGGACCCGCAGCCTGAGCTCTGGGACAGTGTGTCCTGGGTGAGGTGGGGTGGGGTGGGGGCCTGAGCAGGTGCTTGGAGTCTCAATGAAGCCTTGCCTTTCCTGGGTGATGAAAGTGCAGGAAGTGAAGCTAAGAAAAGCTGCAAGGACGATGTGGCCACCAGGGTGTCCACGCCACCTCTGAGGCTCTCTTTAACCTTAAAAGGTATCCTTGAGTTTGTGGCATTAAATGTGGGGCACCCTGGGCCATGCAGCCTGTGGGGGAGGGGCAGTGCCCTGAATTTCCCCCACAAGGGGCTGCTGGTTGGAAGATTCCAGACTCTGAAAAGTGGCTAGTGCTTGCCACACAGGGCTGCGGGGTGCGATCTGAGCAGAGGGAGGGGCCAAGGGGGCTGGGGCTGCAACATGAGGATGCCAGGGCCAAGTACACCTGGGGTGATGGCCCCACCCTTACCTCCAACAGGCTTGAAGTGTCCCTGATTAAGTGACATTGCTAACGAGAGTCTCTTAGAAGAGCCCCATGGGCAGGAACAGGCAGCCCTGGTGAGCTGTGTGTGTCTTTCAGGAAGGTGGAGCAAGGGCAGGTTTTACAAGTGAGACCCTGGGCCCGGCGCAACAGCATAGTGGTTAAAGTCCTCACTTTGCGCGCGTGGGATCCCATATGGGCGCCAGTTCAAATCCTGTGGTTCTGCTTCCCATCCAGCTCCCTGCTTGTGGCCTGGGAAAGCAGTCGAGGATGGCCCAAAGCCTTGGGACCCTGCACCCACGTGGGAGACCTGGAAGAGGCTCCTGGCTCCTGGCTGCGGATCGGCTCAGCTCTGGCTTTTGCGTCTGCTTGGGGAGTGAACCATGAACAGAAGATCTTCTCTGTCTCTCCTCCTCTCTGTATATATGACTTTCCAATAAAAATAAACAAATCTTAAAAAAAAAAAAAGAAAGAAAGTGAGACCCTGGGAGGTGGGCAGATGCTATGTTGAAATGACAATCCTTGGCCACAAGAACCCCTGAGCTAAGGGGTATTCCTCAGTGGGGTAGACAGGTGCCGTCCCTGCAGAAGTGTTGTCTGTGGAAGGCCATGGTGATCTGGACCCTCACGGGGGCGGTGGCTCTGCCTGAGGCCCTAGTGACAATGAGCATGGCCTCCCTTGGTTCTTGTTAAATCTTCACACAGGGAATTTCATCTTGACATTGACAGTGTTCACCAGGCTCTCTGAGTGTTTTTTTTTTTTTAAGATTTATTTATTTTTATTGAAAAGTCAGACATACAAAGAGGAAGAGAGGCAGAGAGGAAGATCTTCCATCTTTTGATTCACTCCCCAAGTGGCTGCAATGGCTGGTGCTATGCCAATCTGAAGCCAGGAACCCAGAGCCTCTTCCAGATCTCTCATGTGGGTGCAGGGTCCCAAGGCTTTGGGCAGCCCTTGATTGCTTTCCCAGGCCACAAGCAGGGAGCTGGGTAGGAAGTGGGGCCGCTGAGATTAGAACCGGCATCCATATGGGATACTGGCACATGCAAGGCAAGGACTTTAGCCACTCGGCCGTGGTGCCGGGCCCTTGAGAGAGGCTACCCTGGGGACTTGTGTGCCTTCTCTGGTCCTATCTAATGGCTATGCAGTGGCCTCCA
Organism: Ochotona curzoniae; assembly: GCF_017591425.1. Classification (NCBI taxonomy): domain Eukaryota; kingdom Metazoa; phylum Chordata; class Mammalia; order Lagomorpha; family Ochotonidae; genus Ochotona; species Ochotona curzoniae. The sequence continues at coordinate 5,204,519 of NW_024467106.1, forward strand.
GGCTGGTCCTGTAAGGCAGCCTCCCTCACTGTGCCTCTGGGAGCTGGAAACCATTCTATGGGGTCCTCAACAAGCGATGGGGGAGGCTGTGGGGCCTGGCCCCGTTCTTGGGAGCTCCCGGGACTGGGCCTCCCAGTGCTGCTTGGGGCCTGTTTAGCAAACATGCAGGGGTTTTCTGTAATCAGAGTGGGAAACCTTGGCTGCTGGGGCATTGATCTGGCAGGTGGGTCTCCCTGCCCCCAGGGGACAGGCAGTGGCTAGCTTGACCTACGCCTCCTATGAAGGCAGGCAATGTTTTTAGACAGGTGCCTTTCAGGAATCCAGTGTGCCCCCTACCCCCGCCTGTGCCCTGTCTGGGTGTACACAGACAGACCCCCTGGGGTAGGGCCTGTGTGCAGGGGCTCACTGCTGGTTCTGAGTGCAGTCAGCTGCCTCCATGGGCTCCCAGCCCATCTCCCTAGCTTAGTGTCCCCTTGCTCTGCCTTTAATGATCGTTAAGTCAAGCTCCTACTAAAACGGCCAGGAGGGCTGGAGGCTGTGGTGCAGCCTCATGGGGTCACGTATATCAGCCAGAGCTCCAGCCAGAGGCCACTGCCCCTGGCCCACTTTGCCATAATCAAAACTCCCTGAGGAACAGGAATGTCGCTGACCAATGTGAGGATGGGGGACACTGTGGACCCACCTGGAAACCTGCCCAGAGCTGAATAAGTGCCTCTCAGCCCCACCCTTAGTCTATAAGACCCCAAGCCCCAGGGCTGGCACAGTGGCATAGCACGCTAATTCTCTGCCTGTTGGCTCTGGCATTCCATATGGCTGCTGGCTTCATGTCCCGACTGCTTCACTTATAATGCAGCTCTCTGCTTATGGCCTGGGCAACCAGCAGAGCAGGGCCCACATCCTCGGGCCCTGCACCCATATGGGAAGCCAGGATGAAACTCCTGGCTCCTGACTTCAGATCAGCTTATGAAAAGGAAAAAAAAAAATCTGTTTTTCAAATAAAAAGAAATCATTTTTTAAAATTAAAAGAACTTTTAAAAAGATGCATTTATTTTCATTAGAAAATCAGATCCACAAAGAGAAGGAGATACAGAGAGAAAGATGCTCCATCCGCTGGCCCATTCCCCAAGTGGCTGCAATGGCCAATGAGTGAATCCAAAACCAGGAGCCGGAGCTTCCCCTGTATTTCCCACTTGAGTGCAGGGTCCCACGGCCTGGGACCATCCTCCACTTACCTTGCAGGCCACAAGCAAGGAGCTGGATGGGAAGTGGGGCTGCCAGGATTAGAACCGGTGTCCATATGGGATCCCGGCATGTTCAAGGTGAGGACTTTAGCCACTAGGCTATCGTGCTGAGCCCAACAAATAAATCTTTTTTTTTTTTAAGATTTATTTATTTTATTGGAAAGTCAGATATACAGAGAGGAGGAGAGACAGAGAGGAAGATCTTCCATCCGATGATTCACTCCCCAAGTGAGCACAACGGCCAATGCTATACCGATCTGAAGCCAGGATCCAGGAATTTCTTCCAGGTCTCCTACGTGGGTGCAGGGTCCCAAAGCTTTGGGCTGTCTTCAACTGCTTTCCCAAGCCACAAGCAGGGAGCTGGATGGGAAGTGGAGCTGCCAGGATTTGAACTGGCACCCATATGGGACCCCGGCGCGTTCAAGGCGAGGACTTTAGCCGCTAGGCCACACCGCCGGGCCCGACAAATAAATCTTTAAGACCCACTTAATCCCAGCACATTTTGGAGCCTGATCTATACAGTGCGGCTGGATATATTTATTTGAAGGCAGGATTACAGATGAAGGGGGAGGGAGAAGCACCTCCACCTGCTGCTTCTTTCTCCAAATGGCTGCACCAGCCAGGGCTGGGCCAGGCTGAAGCCAGGAGGCAGGAACTCCATCCAGGTCTCCCACAAGAGCACTTGGGCTGTTGTCTGCTGCTTTCCCAGGTGCTCTAGCAAGGAGCTAGATGGAAAGTGGAGCAGCTCGAACCCAAACTGATGCTCATGTGAGTGGTGGTGGCTTAACCCATTGCACCACAGTTGGCCCCAAGCCTGGGATGAATCAGTGGCCACAGCTCCTTGCCATGTACTTCAATGTCCACCACTCCTGGCCAGTGACTACTGGCTGGCTGTGTAGACCCAGTTTTTGGCAGGTGCAGGCTGGACTCTCACCCCCAATGTCCCAGGAGTGGACCTTGGTTGACTTTTCTGCTTCCAGATGCATCTTTGGAACCCCTAGGCCCCACCTCATAGCCAGGGCTCCTGGCAGGGGGTGGAGGCACTCCTGTCCCTCCCACCTGGCAGTGATCAGCTGGGCGGAAACTTTGAAAAGCCACCCCTCCTGACATTACATTGGGTGGTAGGCGGGCAGGGGGAGACAAGCCCTGCTGCTTGAGTTCTGAACCCTGGACTACCTCCTGGTCCTGGTCCCCAGGTGCCTGACCTGGGTATGACCCTTATATGGATGCTCCCACATAGGTAAAGGGCATGCCACAACCATGACTCTGAGCAGTGGGAACAATGGGCACTGAACACACAGCACAGGCTTCTGTGTGGGCAGGGCCTCTGCCTGGCATGGTCTTGGTGCAAGACAGGACCTCCGTGTCTCCCAGCTCTGCATCCATCCCACCTCACTGTAGCCCCTGGCACCCAGGAGGCCCAGGAGAGGGGTATCCACTCCTGGGTAGTCCCCACGCCCTTGCTCCCCAGAGGCCATTGGCTGTGCCTCTGCTGGACACCTTCCAAGGTGGCTTGGGAGAGAAGACGAGGGTGGCCGCCTCTCTTTCATGCCCTGAGAGCCCAGCGTGGGCCAGGGGAGTGCCTAGCCAGAGGGTAGGGTGGTAGAGGCCAGAAGGGTTAAGGCAGCATCTGAGGACATCTGACAGGCGCCTGCTGGGGACTCTGAGGGGCTGGGAACCACCCGTCTGCCCCTCCACTCCCACTCATCGAAGGGTTGAGGGAGGACTCAGCTCTGACTTTCAGAGCAGGGTGGAGGTGGCTGCCCCTCAGAGGGAAGGGTCTTGGGCAAGGCTGTGGCAGGTAGCCAGGGCATGGCAAATGGGAAGCGTCATCCTCAGAAACCTTGGCCTTGGCCCGGGCATTGTCCCTCAGGGGTCCAGGTCAGAGGGGGCTGGGTTTGGACCCGAGATGAGGAAGGACTAGCCCCTGACTGCTTCCCAGGATTTGCAGCATCCCTAGGCCCGATCTTGATTGGTTTGCATTTTATTTGAAAAGCAGAGACTGATCTTCAATCTGCTGGTCCAGTCTCCAAATGGCTTCCCCTTCGTCCAGGTGTGGGAGCAGCAGGAAAGCTGGGATCAGAAGCAGAGCAGCTGGGATTTGAACCCATGCCAAGATGCTGGTGAGCCAGGAGGCAGCTGGCTCTGTCCCTGGGCCACACTTGCTTCACCTGGACGTTCCTATGCCCAGCGCCTTGTGCAAGCTGGTCAGACCGAGAATTTCCCAAATCATTAGATTTTCACAACTTATTACCACACGCTTGTTGTGTGCCAAGCAGTGCCTTCCAAAGGCCGGATGTCAGAAATCGGAAACTCAGCGTGCTCAGTGTGTGCCAAGTGCTTCACAGAAGGCGGCATGGGGCACAGTTAGTGCCCAGCCAGAGCCAGGGTCATCTCCCCACGTCATGATCCAGGATGGGGTGGGGGAGCTACCGGAAGAAGGGGAAAAACATGCAGGTCAGTCTGAGGTCAGAATACCCTCTGGTCCTAAGCTTAAAGTGCTGGTGGGCTCTAAAATCATCTGATTCTTGTGTCAGAAATTGGAAAGCAAAATCTCTATTCCAGCGTGTATTCATCCCGAGGCAGGAATGAGGATACATCACCGCCTGGAAGAAAATTCAGAGCTATGCCAAGACGAACACGGCTCGCTTGGTTTGCTGGGGAAGAGTCCCACACGTTTCACAAATTCACCTTCACAATTTTTTTTTGTTGGGGGGGTTGCAATGTTTGGCTTCACAGTTAAGACATTGGCTGGCTTCCTGCCAATGTGGGGGTGAGTGGTGATGGCTCAAGTGACTGGGGTGCCTGCCACCCTGTGGGGGCACCTTGAGTGAATGTTCAGCTCCTGACTCTGACCCAGCCTAATCCCTGCCGTAGGCATTTGGGACTGGGACCTGGCCCAGGTGCATGTGTCAAGTCTGTAGATTGGAGCTCTTTCACTCTGTTCCTTAGATAAATAACTAAAACAAATCAACAATAACCTCACCCAACTTTAACAGGGGGCACTGAATAAAACAGGTAAAAGAGGAACATAAAAGCCAGAATTTGAGTATTGATAAAAGACAAATAATATCACTAAGAAATGTTGAGGGGTAGGCATTGTGGCATCATGGGTTAAACTGCTATTTGTCATGCCTGTACCCTGTTTCAGAAGACCAGTGTGAGCTCCAGCTATTGTCCACTCTGGTCCAGTTCCCTGTTAAGGTACCTGCGGAAGCAGTGGACGATGGCAGTACCTGGGTTCCTGCTTCCATGTGGGAGTCCCCAAACGGAGTGCTTGGCGTGGGCTTGGGTCTGGCTTAACCCCAGCAGGGACAGGCATTTTGGGAGTGAGTGAATGGCTGGAAGATGTGTGTCTCTCCCTCTCTCTATCCCTCTGCTTTCCAAATAAATAGGGAAATAAGTGTTACATAAGAAAAAGGAAGGGGACAAAAAAAAACAACAAACAAAAAATTTGGAAGCATCTCTCCAGACGAGATTGACCAAGGCCCCAGCAAACAGCAGCAGGATGAAGAAGGGGCCGGAGGACAGATTTTATAGACGCTAAAACGAGGAGAGAATGCGCTCAGGGATGTAATGGGAAGCTCCCCAGCACAGCGCATCTCACCAAAATTGATGCGAGAACAGACGGTGTGAGCCACAGACATGGAATCCGCCACCAGCAAATCTTCCCCCGAAAACGCCAGCCAGGAGCCAGCGCGATTTGCTGTGTTTTCACTGATCCAGTGTGTATGCTCTAGGACAGTCTGCAGCTACAAAGCCTGCTGGAGACCCTGAACTGTCCCCCCACCCAGGATGTGTGCTGTCCCCCACCAACACGAGCAGCAGAGTCCACACCTTGCCCAGATGTCCTTTGTGACACCCTCAGATCCCATCCAGGATGCCACGTCATGCCCTGCCTCCTCTCACCGGGGCTGGCCCCTCAGATCGACTTTCCCGGCCTGGACAATCTTGGCCGTGTGGGATCTCTCCCGACAGTCTAGTGCATTTTCCATGATGTGACAGGCTTATGGATTTAAGGCAGGAAAGTCATGGGCATAAAGCACTCCTGGGCATCCAACTTGTGTCAGGATGGCTATATGGGTGTGGCTTTTGCTGCTGATGCTGGCCAGGTGTGCATGACAGGTGTCCCGTGGCTGTGGGAAGTTTGCTCCAGCTCCATTTACACAAGCTAGCCAGTTCTTCTGGATGGGAGGATGGTCTCTTCCCAGGATTTCTTCATCAGTCCTAATGACCTCAGACAGCACTCCTGAATGTTTGACACTTTGGGTTATAACCTAAGAAGACTTGACTGTGTTGATCAAATAGGTACACACACTTAAATTTTGAGAGCACCTAATAGCAACTTTGTGGCAGGTTTAGAGCACTGTGGTTAAGTTTTGAACTAAATGATGCCCATGCAGCCACCCCCACAATCAAGACAGGGAACATTATCTGTCATGCCACCCCCCCCCCCCGGCAAATTGTTCCTGCCTGCTGCTCTTGCCACCTGCAGGCAGTCCCCAACTTGTCTAGTGCACAGATGTAAACAGACATCAGCCTAACTCTCAGGGCAGGTGGCACAGCTGCCCTCTGTGGTTGGTACAGCAGGCTCCTTAAAAAATGTGGGAGTCAGGCCCTGTATGGTGGCCTAGTGGCTGAAGTCCTTGCCTTGCATATGACAGGATCCCATATGGGTGCCGGTTTGTGTTCTGGCGGCCCCGCTTCCCATCTAGCTCCCTGCTTGTGGCCTGGGAAAGCAGTCAAGGACAGCCCAAAGCCTTGGGACCCCGCACCCACATGGGAGACCCGGAAGAGCTCCTGGCTCCTGGATTTGGTTTGGCTTAGCTCTGGCCATTGTGGTACCCTGGGGAGTGAATCATCAGATGGAGGATCTTCCTCTCTGTCTCTCCTTCTCTCTGTGTGTCTAACATTCCAAAAGGAATAAAATAAATCTAAAAAAAAAAAAATGGGTGTTAAGGGTCTCAATTTATTGGATTCAAACATCTTTGAAGTATATGCATACTTTTTTTCACATTACACATATTCCATGAACTCAGATTTTTGTAAAAAAAAATAATAATAATATTTTAGAGGCAGAAAAAGATGCCCCCTGCTGCTTCATTCCCCAGTGTCTGCAGCCGCAGTGGGACCTGAGCCAGGCCCGACCCAGGAGGGGAAACTCACTCCGGGTCTCCAACGTGGGTGACAGGGGTCCAACCGCTCAAGCTGTCGTCATCAGTCCCTGGAACGAGCTGGAGCCAGGAGCTAGAGGTACGCATCTCAAATCCAGCTGCTCCCGTGCGGGATGTGGTCATCTTTTCTTTCTTTTTTAACATATACATATATATTTATTTGAAAGTTCTGATTACAGAGAAAGAGGGGGAGACACAGAGAGAAGAGATCTTCTAGGGCTGGTGCTGTGGTACGATGGTTTAAGCCATAGCCTGTGATGCTGGCTTCCATATGGGTGAGGGTTCGAGTCCCAGCTGCTCCCCTTGGGATGTGGCTCCCCAATGGTGCATCTGGGAAAGCAGAGATGGTGGTCTGAGTATTTGGGTTCCTGCTGCCCACGTGGGAGACCCTAGTTCTGGGCCTGGCCTGTTTGGGGAGTGAGCAAGAGTGTCTCTCCTTCTTTCTCTGCCTTTCAAATAAATGAAAGCAAAGAAGATGGAATAGGAGAAAAGAAAGAATCTTCTATCTACTGGTTCACTCCCCAATGGCCAGGGTTGGACCAGGCCAAGGCCAGGAGCCTGGATCCACCCAGGACTCTCACAGGGGTGGCCCGGACCCAAGCAAACACTTGGGGTATTTCCACTGTTTTCTTCCTTTATTTCCTTTTAAGATTTATTTTTATTTGAAAAGCAGATTTATGAAGAGAGAAGCAGACACAGAGAGGTCTTCCATCCACTGTTCACTCCCCAGTGGCCAGAGCTGGGCTCTGTCTGAAGCCGGGAGCCAGGAGCTTCCTCCAGGTCTCTCCTGTGGGCACAGGGGTCAAACACTTGAGCCATCCTTTGCTGCCTTTCCAGGCCCCTTAGCAGGGAGCTGGATCAGAGGTGGATCAGCTGAGTCCAACCTTACGGAATGCCGGCACTGCAGGTGCAGGGTTAGCACACTGTGCCGTGGTGCCAGTTTCTTCCTATTCCCTTTCCAGGCGTATTACGCAGGGAGTTGGATGGGAAGTGGAGCAGCCTGGACTGGAACCAGTGTTGGGATGCTAGCATTGAAGGAAAAAGATTGCCCTCATGTAAAAGTTGGAGCAGAATCAGGGCAAGATGTGGGGCATAGCCCCAGGTACAGGGGTACAGGGGACAGAGAGAAGGGGTGAGCTAGACGCAGGGCCAGCAGGGAGGGTGAGGTGGGGTGGAGTCAGAGACAGGATGGTAGGATTCCTTCCCCTGTCAGGGGCTGCTGCTGGCTTTGGCACCGTGGTGCGCAGTCCTGGGGCTCCCTGGCCATCTAGCAGGGCTGTGCCGGGTGCTGGCCACAGATGGGTGGCCAAAGGCCTGCAGAGTTAAGGAAGAGGCAGTGCAGGGTCGGGGCAGTGCCCCCCAATTCGAACTGGACATCAATCCCAGAGAAATCTTAGCTAGAGCAGCAGAACTTGGCCAAGGGGCTGGCCTTGGGCTTCCCTCCCTCACGCAGCCCAGAGAGGCTCTGTGGTCCACCTCTCTGGCCTCCAGCCCCTCCTAGCCCTCTCCTTTATTTGGTCCCAATCCAACCAGCAATCATTCCCACCTCGCAGACAAGGAAATAGCTTGCAGAAGGTGAAAAGCAGACGGCTGTCAGCTGTACAACTCAACTCTGAATGAAATCCCCAAAGGGCGAATGCCCGCTCCCATTCCCGGGCTGCCTCAGTTTCCTCCTTTGCAAACGGGGCCGGTCACTTGCACGTCGCGATTGCTGTGGCGTCCAGGGTCCCGCTCCCGGGTGCACGCCCGCAGCATCTTCCGCGCCTTAAATCAGGGTCCAGCCAGAGGCGGGGGCTCTTCAGAGCCTGTCAATCCCCCATCCCGCCTCCGCCGCAGCCCTCGGGGTCGCGGCCTCCAGGAAGCCATTCCGTCCTTCCCTCCGCCTGGGCCCCGCCCACGCCGTGACCCCGCCCCTCACGCTCCGCCCTCTCCACGAGCCCCGCCCCCGGTCGCTGGGCGGGGCCAGCCCGGGGCTGCCCGCGCCGAAGCCTGATCAATAGAAACCGACACTCGCGACCGGGGCGAGCGCCGCCGGCCGAGCGGGGCGGCCTGGGACTCCCCGCTTCTCCCGGTCCCGCCCCTGGAGACCTGAGGCTGCACGAACGGGCCCTTCGGTTCGGGCGAATCGGAGACACCCGGCTTCCAAGGCCCCTTTTAGGGCTGGGGAAAATGTTATGGTTCAGGTCACAGCACGAGGCACCCAGTGCTGCGGGAGGGCGGAGACTTTGGGGTCGGGCCCCTCGGCGCCTTCGCGCGTGGAGGTCACTCGGCCGGCGTCAGTTTGCTTCGAGCGGGGCCTGAGGCACAGCTGAGCAGCCGCGCAGGACAGCCGGCCACCCGGCTAGGCGGACGGAGGGGCCCCGGCGCTCGGCCGGGCTCCCGCCGAGACCCACGCCGCTAGCCTCCTTCGGCCGCGCCCGGCGTGTTTCTGTGGGTGTTCCGGACGCGGAGGCCGAAGCTCCCCGAGGCCCGAGGGGTCTGCCGGGCCCGGCTGGGCACGCCCCTTTGTCCCCCTCCCCGGGCGGTGCACGGCGTGCCGCCCCGGCCCCGGCGGCCACCGTCGGCTCTCGGCCCCTTTAAGGACGCCGGCGCGGCTGCAGTCTCGGTTGCTCGCGCCCGCCCGAGCCGCCGGCGGAGCGAACATGGCCCTGACGGCGCGCGCGGTGCGGGGGCTGTGTCCGGGCCTGGGTGCCCTGGCCGGGAGGCCGGCCGGCCGCCGCTGGGCCCCGCTGCTCGAGCGCCGCGCCGGCCTCGCGGGCGCCTCGGGCCCCGCCGCCGGCCCGGGCTGGGGGCGCTCGCGGCTGCTGGGGGCGGCGGCGCTGGCCCTCGGGGGCGGCCTGGGGCTGTACCACACGGTGCGCTGGCGGCTGCGCCGGGCGGACGTGCTCGCCGAGCGCTCGGCCGTGCAGGTGAGGCCCGGGGCTCCCCGGAAGGCTCGGGCTGCGGGCGGCTGACCTTGGGCGCGGGTGTCCCGCACCGCTCCCTTCTGCCACTCCCACCCCGTTTCTTTCCCGCTGGCTCATCTCCCCCACACGGGTACGCGTTTGCGGGGGTCTCACCGGCTCCTCCTGCCCTCTGCCCAGCTCTCCCTGTCCGGCCGCCTGCAGCTCACGCTCTACCAGTACAAGACGTGTCCCTTCTGCAGCAAAGTTCGGGCCTTCCTGGACTTCCATGCCCTGCCCTACCAGGTGGTGGAGGTGAACCCCGTGCGCCGCGCCGAGATCAAGTTCTCCGCTTACAGGAAGGTGCCCATACTGGTGGCGCAGGAAGGGGATAGCTTGGTGAGCCCTGGCCCCCTGACCCCCAGCTCCAACCCTGGAAGGACCCTGTGACCCCGGCTGGTGTACAGCAGGTGCCCTGGGGCAGGTGCAATGCAGAAGGGCAGTATGGCAGGTGCTCCCCAAGTGCGGGCCCTGGAGCCCCCTGTGGGTTCTCAGCTGGGCTAGCTGGTCACCAGGAGCCACTCGCTGGCCTCTGGGCTGGCACCTGTGAAATGCCTGGCACGGTACGCGGCACCTATGGCATTTACCCTGCCCCTCGCCTGGGAGCCCAGGAGGGTGGCTCTGGCTGGGACAGGTGCCTGGAGCGGCTTGGTGCACGCGGGGCAGAAGGACGGTAGCAGTGTCCACGCTGCAGTGCCCGTGGGTTGAGCAGCCCCTCGTGTCCCGCCTGGGATCCTCCTCCCCGTGTCAGCCATGCCGGCTCCTGACCACGGGCGCCTCCTCCCCCAGCAACAACTGAACGACTCCTCCGTCATCATCAGCGCCCTCAAGACCTACCTGGTGTCGGGGTAAGGGGCCGCCCAGTGCCAGCGCGGGGTGGGGTGGCTGGGGGCGTCCTGCACAGGCCCGAAGGCCTCCCCGCCTCCCCCTACAGAGGGGCGTCTGGTCGGGGTGTCCCCCGAACTCCACTCGTGTAGGCCGGGGTGCGGGGCACGGCAGCGGGAGGGGTGTGTGGACGGCGGGAGGAAGGAGCATGGGGCTGACCCGCACGGTCCGTCCCGAAGGCAGCCGCTGGAAGAGGTGGTCACCTACTACCCGCCCATGAAGGCCGTCAACGAGCAGGGCCGCGAGGTGACCGAGTTCTGTAACAAGTACTGGCTCATGCTGGAGGAGGAGGAGGCGCGGAGGCTGTACGGAGGGAAGGAGGCCCGCACGTGAGTGGGCGGGGCCTCGGAGGGCGGGCCTCCCGGGCGGGCGGGGCCAAGCATGGGCGGGCAGGGGTCTCGGGAGGGCGGGGTCTCGGGAAAGGGGCGGTCTCCCGGGTGGGCGGGGCCTCGGTGGGCGGGCCTCCCGGGTGGGTGGGGCCGGGCGGGGCCAAGCATGGGTGGGCAAGGGTCCCTGGAGGGCGGGGCCAAGCATGGGTGGGCGGGGTATCGGGAAAGGGGCGGTCTCCCGGGTGGGCGTGGTTAGAGGCGGGGCAGGGTCCCTGGAGGGCGGGGCCAGCAGTGGGGTGGGGCTCTCTGGAGGGGGCGTGGTTCCGTGACACCTGCCCAACCCGCCGCTCTTGTCCCGTCCGCAGAGAGGAGATGAAGTGGCGGCAATGGGCTGACGACTGGCTGGTGCACCTCATCTCCCCCAACGTGTACCGCACGCCCTCCGAGGCCCTGGCCTCCTTCGACTACATTGTCCGGGAGGGCAAGTTTGGGGCCGTGGAGGGCGCCATGGCCAAGTACGTGGGGGCAGCCGCCATGTACCTCATCAGCAAACGCCTCAAGAGCAGGTGAGGATGCCCGGTGGTGCGTGTGTATGTGTGCTTGCACACGTGTGTGCAGGTCAGCTGTCCCAAAAGTCCACCAGGTGGGCGAGCTGCGGCTCCCCCAGCCCTGCCTTCCCCAGGCCCCTGCCCCAGCCTGTTCCTCCCTCTGCCTCCCCGGACTTCTCGCTCCCATCAGGGACCAGGCCCTCGGCTTCCCGCTGTTGCCCTGCCCACCAGGCTGGCAGGATTCTGATGTTCTCCCTGCACAGGCACCACCTCCAGGATGACGTGCGAGAGGACCTCTATGCTGCCGCCAACAAGTGGGTGGCCGCTGTGGGCGGGGAGCGGCCCTTCATGGGGGGCCAGAGGCCGAACCTCGCGGACCTGGTGAGTTGGGGCCGCTGTGTCTGTGGCGGAGATGGGAGGGGAGGGAGGCCTGGGGAGGGGAAGCCCGAGCGATGCCCACGCCCCCAGGCCTCACTCTGACCCACGCCCTGGCTGTGCCCTGACCCCAGCGGTGCTGACGGCCTGGTGGGTGGAGTTCCCGGGTTCCTTGCCCAGCAAAGACAGACATTTTGGGGGCAGAAGGGAACTCTCTGCCTCAGTGTTTAACAGGAGGGAGAGTCGGGGCCCGCCTGGACACGCCCCTTTGTCCCCGTCCCCAGGCAGTGTATGGCGTGCTGCGGGTCATGGAAGGGCTGGAGGCCTTTGAGGACCTGATGCGACACACTCACATCGGGCCCTGGTACCTGCGGGTGGAAAAGGCCATTGCCGAAGCGCCCCACGTGCACTGATGGCTTCCCGCGGGGCTGTGCTGGAGTAGGGGTGGGGTCCTCCCGCCCACCCCAGTTCTGGGGCCCTGGACTGTGGGAGAAAGCCCAGCCCAGCCTCCGTTTGCGTTCGCCACCCGCTGTGTGGTGGAAGGACACTCCCTCTCCCACCTGCAGTGATGATCTCAGGAGCCCCCGCTGCCACCTGGGCCTCTCCTGGCCTCTCAGTGGCTGCCCGTCCCTCCAGGCCAGTGGGAAGTCCCAGCTTCCTCAGGCAACTGGGACTCTGCAATAAAGATGGTTTACGTGTGGTGGCCATGTCAAGGTCCATGTGGCTGCTGGTCCAGGCAGGCTTTGGGCTCTGCACCCCAACCCTGGGAAGGCCATTGTGTGTCCAGGGCTTCCTCAGTGTCGGACCTGGGGACAGGCCAACAGAGTGGATCCCTGTGGCAGGGTGCAGGGCCGTGGGAGCCAGACCCTGGGTGTGTGGGCTGTCCTTGCCCTGGCCAGCTGTGGGCCCTGGCAGGTTCCTGGTCACTCTGCAGATGAGCAGGGTCCCTTGGAGTGCAGGCGGCTGCCTTGTGCTTCACTCCCAGGCTGGGATGGGTCCTGCTGGGGGTGACCAGTGTGGTGGCTTCCTGGGGGAGAGTGGGGTCATCCAGGGAGACCTATGGGGCATGTCCTGTGGGGGTGACCCGGCCCCTGCCTGCCTGCACCGGCTTGGTTTCCCCTGGGACCCCAGATTCCCAGTGTTCCTTGTTAATCCTAGGACTGGTTTCCTTTTATCAGGGGCTTGGGCCTCTCAGTCAAGGCCACTATGGAGCGCCACCTGGGCCTGGTCCTCCCAAACCCTGTATCCTGCCCCAAAGGGGAAACATCCTGCCTTAGTTTCCCCAGGTAGTTTTCAATCAGGAACGGCATGTTCCCACTACGACCACGAGAGGACGCGAGAGGTTGCGAGGCCTTGTGCTCTAGGGCAGACGGCCTGGTGCTGCCACCTTGTGTGCACCTCTAGAATTGACTGGACTTCATTAAGGGGCCCTATTTGCCCATCTGTGGGAGGATGAAACAGCAGGCCTCTGCAGGGAGAGCCGGAGACCCTCTGTCACACTCAGATCGCAGCTTTGATGGTGGCAGAAGGCCATGCCACTGCTCACCGTCCACAATTTTCAAATATTTATTTATTTTTATTGTAAAGTCAGATATAGAGAGGAGGAAAGAGAGGAAGATCTTCCATCCGATAATTCACTCCCCAAGTGACCACAATGGCTGGAGCTGAGCCAATCCGAAGCCAGGAGCTCTTCCTGGTTTCCCAGGTGGGCGCAGAGTCCCAAGGCTTTGGGCCGTCCTCAACTGCTTTTCCGGGCCACAGGCAGGGAGCTGGATGGGAAGCAGGGCCGCCGGGATTAGAACCGGCGCCGATATGGGATTCTGGTGCATTCAAGGTGAGGACTTTAACCACTAAGCTATCACCCCGGCCCAGGTTCAGTGTTTTCATTACAATTTTAAAGCTTCATTTGGAGGGGCTGGCGCTGGAGTGCAGCAAGTTAAGTTGTTGCTTGTGATACCAGTTCAAGTTGCAGCTGCTCTGCTTCCAACCCAGCTCCCGGTAAATGCAGCCAGGGACCGCAGCACCCACCTGGGAGACTGTGGGAGTTCCTGGCTTTGGCCTGGCCCAACCCGGGCTGTCATTTGGAGAATGAATCAGCATGTGATTTCCCTAACCTCTCTTCCTGTCACTCTGCCTTTTGATTAAATGCATATATTTTAAAGGAGGCCTTCTTAGTTATGCAGATACTACGTGTCCATACATGTTGCTTATAGATAGAAATTACAGATAAACAAACAAGAAATCAGATATAGGAGCCCTGTTGCATGGAGAGTTAAGCTTCTGCTAGCAGCAGTAACATCCCATACAGGCACAGGTTAGTCCCAGCTGCCCCACTTCTGATCCAGCTCCCTGCTACTGCACCTTCGAAGGAGGCGGAAGATGGTCAAGGACTTGGGCCCCTGCACCCACATGGGAGACCTGGGTGGAGTTCCTGGCTCCTGGCTTCTGCCTGGCTCAGCTCTGGCTGTTGCCATTTGGGGAGTGATCCAGCAGGTGGAAGGTTTTTTTTTCCCCTTCCTCTGTAACTCTGCCTTTACAATAGATTATTTACTTAAGAAGCACAGTTGGCACAGTTTATTTCCGCCATCCCGTGGCAGATGGAGCCCACAGGCAGGACACCCTCAGGTACCTAGCATTTACTGTAAACAGTTCCGTGGGACCTACTTGCTGCCATGTGCCACGTCAAACATTTGACATTGAGTCCTATGAGGTCAGCAAGAAATCCCCATTGCACAGATGAAGAAACTGAGGTCCAAATGTTAAGTGACTTGCCCAGCATGGCCCAGCCAGCAGGTGATAGGCTTTGAAGCCAGGAAGGGCTTGCGGGCCTGTGGCCTTAGCACAAGGTTATTTTGCTCTTAGAAGGATCTGGATTTTTAAAATAAAAATTCCAATCATAGTGGAGTTGCCTGACCATGACGTGCCCAGGTCACTGCCATTTCTGTTCTCATGGGTTTCCACAGCCCACTGCCTCCTGCTAGATGGCAGTCCCTGATGTATTTTACCCAAGGGGGTGGGAACGTTTAGATGGGTGGGGCGGTCACGGGCAGCCGTGTTGGAGGGGGAGCGGAGTGCTGGGCTGCCCAGAGCCCCCATTACAATCAGCTCTGAAGCCCTGGGGCCTGAGGTTGTCCCCTCTGGTGGCCGTGCTGTAGATGCCACTGTTAGTCGTGTGGCAGGGAGATGGCCCAGGGCATGCCTGTACGTGTCCTCCCGTGGGCAGCTAGCTGGGGAGAGGTTGGGCAGCTGAACGCAGCGTGTAGCGATGATGGCTCGTATGCCACAGATGTGTACTTGGGTGGCAGCAGCCCCGAGAGCACCCTCCTGGCTCAGCCTGTGTTCCAGGTGACAAAGCAGGCGGGACTTCACAGTGGTCTCACAGGGGAGCGGGGTGGCCTGCCCCAAGCCCCTCCTGCGCTGCTCCGCAGCCCCTGGCCTCAGCTGGGCCCCTCTGGCCTGCCATGGCCTCCGGGGCCTGGACTGCTGGCTGACAGAGGGGCGGCCCCGAGGACAAGGAACAAAGTCCCCTGAGCACTGGGTGGCCGCACAGGTCCCTCCCCTTCCTGCTTCCCTGACTTGTGACCCGCTCTGACCAGGCCAAGCCGGGTCACAGTGTTCGGAAACCTTGAGCTCCCAGGCCTTGACACTGACCCTTGGTCTGAACCCCAGGCCGGTCCACCTCCAGGAAGCTACAAGGCAGGGACTGTGCCTGTCGGCTGGGCAGGAAGCCAAGGGTCCCAGAAGGCTGGAGACTGACCGCTTGCCTGCCCCTTACAGATTCTGTGTGGTCAGGAGTGTCCCATCCTTCAGACACATGTGCCGGCAGCCATGGAGCTCACCCATGTGTGCCAGCAGGTAGACCCCTAAGTACACATGGTGAGGTTCTAAATGGGGCCCTTCCCTTCTGGAGACTTCCAGCCCTTATGGGTAATAAGCACACATCCCAGGTCTGCTCCCAGCTTGGGGGTGGGTGGCCTCTCTTCTGCTTTGAGGGCAGGGCTGACAGGTGGAGCGGCGGGCTGGGGGAGAGTCAGAGCCCTGCAGGTACTTGCCTCGCCGTGTACATGGAGACACCGAAGGTATGCTGGATTGACAAATCTGCAGTTATCTCAAGTATAAAATGAGTCACTTGAAGACAGAAGAACCAGACTGAGTCCTGGCTGCTCCGCTGGCAACGCAGCTCCCAGCTGATGTGCATGAAAGCATCAGAGAAATGCCCCAAGTGCCTGCTGCCCCATGGGAGACCCGGAAGGAGTGCCAGGCTCCTGGCTTCGGTCTGGCCCAGTCCTGCCCAGTGCAGCCATGTGGCAGGAAGTGAACAGATCGTTAATAAGCCAGTAGGGGCAGAGTGTCCTCTAAGGTCGGGCAGCGGCCCAGTGGTGTTTGTGCCTCCTGAGCTGGCGCTCCAAGCAGGTGGGGCTGGGGAAGGACCAGGCCACCCTGCAGTGGGTCCTGCAACGCTCGCACCCCACCCTGCACCCCTCGGCCCATGTCCAAGAAATCCTGCCTCGCACCGATGAGCTTATGAAATAACTTTATTAGAAGGCTGTTTTCAATGACAACTTCAAGACTTTCTCACCAGCTCTGGACAAGTCCCAGTTATCACCCTGTGTAACAATCATGTTTGCACTGATTTTCGCTCCCTACTTAAACTCCATCAGGCGTCTCTGGGGCGATGAGGGCACTGCTAAGGTCAGGTGGCCAGTGCTACGAGCAGAGCAGCTGAGAAGGGAGCCCGCTCCACGGATGGGTGGGGGCAGAGCAGCCTCCACCGCAAACCCACCAAACCTTGGCCTTCAGAAGGGCTGAAATCAATACCTCCTCCGAGTCTGGAAGCCTCGGCCCATCTTCCACCTCACTGTGATTTCGGCTTCTCCCCCAGGCTCCCCCTCTGGCCCTGGGCCCCTGAGGCTGCCTGGGGGCCACTGGGGGCCAGCCCTGACCTGGCCTGCCTCAATGTCTTCCACCCAGGACCAGGCCGCCTCCCTTCTGGCCTTATTTCTCTGTAATTCCACATGGGAAGCGGGTGGTGCCTCCACAGCGCCACCAGGTGGTGTTGGGAGGTACAACTGACCGTAAACATAAATATGAATAAAAAAATGAACTTGAAAATGACAGGCTATCCATTCAACAAATCTATAAAAATAGTTAGGACATAACTCTGTTCAAATAAATACAAAATAAATAGGCTCCAAGCAGTGACACGTGGCGTCAGTGGAATGTGAGGCTGGTCCCATGGGCTCCACAAGCTGGGCCACAGCACCCCAGCCCCACCCAGGGCGCCGACACAGACTCACTCGCGGGACAGCAGGGGCTCACTTCCTGTCCTCCCTCCAGAAGCACAGGGCTGCTGCTCGCCCAGCTCCCTTCTAAACAGAACCTTCTCCCCAACATCATGGTTAAGGCTGCTGCCGCCGTGGCGCGGTCTTGCTGGGGCGTCCCTTCTGCCCGCCACCCTGAACCCAACTGTCCACTGTCCCACAGTGGGCTGGGTCAGTCAGAGCAGAGGCT
The DNA here is from genome assembly GCF_017591425.1 of Ochotona curzoniae. Lineage (NCBI taxonomy): Eukaryota > Metazoa > Chordata > Mammalia > Lagomorpha > Ochotonidae > Ochotona > Ochotona curzoniae. The sequence goes on from NW_024467106.1 coordinate 5,221,524, forward strand.
CTGGGCAGCCATGCGACCCTCATGCACACGTGATGTCCAGGTGCCTATGTGTGCATGAATTCAGAAGAGGGTGGGCACCTGAGTCAGACCCCATCGTGGTGCCCGCACAGGTCAGTCCTGTGGCTGCAGGTGCAGAGGGTGGGGGCTGCCAGCCCCTGCTCCCCAGTCAGAGCAGCAGAGGGGGAAGCGATGGGGAAGGCTGATTCGACCTCGAGAGCAGATGGGAGCTGCCTGGGGGCCTGCCGCCACCTGCAGGCACCATAAGAGACGCCTGCACTCAAGCTGTGCCCGCGGCCTTCCTGCCAGCTCTGCCCCATTCTCCCAGCTTGGCTCAGGCGGCTTTAGTGTTGGCACATTCACAGAATGAGATGGCTCCATGTCCCGGGGCCGTCACCGTGACTGCACACCCAGGGTTATCTTGAGGTTCTCATATACCACGTAGCTGATGCTCACGGCCGGGATCACCTTCATGAAGTTGGGGGCCAGCCCCCGGTACAGCCCGAAGGCCCCCTCGGTCCGCAGGATGTGCTTGAAGAGGCTGCTCATGGTCACCTCCGGGGCGCCCTCCACGGATGCTGCAGAGAGAGGCCACCCATGGTCAGTGGCTGCTGTCTGTAGCACCTGTCACCCCCCAGCCCGCCTGAGCACAGGCCCCAGGGCCTTGCCTCACCTTGTGCCTGCATCCGGGTCCTCACCAGGGCCAGGGGGTAGCTGGCCAGCTGGCCGCAGGTGCTGGAGACGGTGCCACAGGCCAGCAGCACGAACACGCCAGGATCCGCACTGTTGACTGCGTAGCGCTGCAGCCACGTGTTCTTGAGCGTCTAGAGGGGGAGGGGCGGGCTCTGGAGTGACTTGGCAGGGGAGGAGGGGAGAGCCCCTGCATCGCACTGGAGCCGTTCCCTCGTCACGCGGGGCCACTTGATGTGCTGGGCTCGGGCCCTGCCCAGCTCCTGACTGCCTGCCTTAGGTTTCTGCTGTCGCTGGACAGGAAGCAGAGGGGGGCAAGCACCTGCTTTGTGCAGCCTGCAGAGTGGCCATGCTGAGGGTCTGCTGCCAAGCCCCCTGTGCTCAAACCCCAAGGACAGGGTTCAATGGAACTGTACTGGGAGGTGCCAGGGACCCTTACAGCAAGCACATGAGCCAGAAGGAGAAGTCGTCCCTGGCGTGTCCCCTGTGCATGGGCCTGGGGGGGGGCAGGACACATGGACACACACACACACACACACACACACACACACACACACACACACACACACAGGCCTGCTCACCTCATAGACAGCGAGGTCGATGCCGGCATAGGGGATGATGCCCAGCATGTTGGGCACATAGCCTTTGTAGAAGGCTGCCACCCCCTCTTTGGCCAGGATCCTGCGAGCACAGTCCAACATGCCTGAGTACTGGCCAGTTTTGCGCAGGGCCATTCGGGTCTTCAGAACCTGGCACGACAGGATAGCAGGGAGGGTAAGTGCCACCTGCCCTCCCCACCTCGGTTCCCCTAGTTCTCTGTCACCCCGACGGAGACCCAGGTGCGTCTCACCTCCATTGGGTAGATGCTGCTCTGGGCAATGGCCCCGGCCAGGGAGCCAGCCACAAGTCTCTCATGAATCCTCAGGGTCTCCTGGTCACTCCCGACGAGACGCTTGATCTAGAACAGGAGCCAGCAGTTCCATCAGCCACCGCACCTGTGACCACGGCACCTGGACCTGCCTCAGCCCTCCACGGCTGGGCACCATGGCTGAACCCCCCTGGGCTCGGCCCATTCTGGGCTGCCTGCAGGTGAGGAACTGACCCAGAGCAAAGTAGCTGGCAGAGCTGGGGTCAGGCCCAGGCCTCCTCGCCCGCAGGGGTAGCACCTGCTGATGGGCAGGCGACTCTCACCTGCTCGTAGGCCATGAACTTGATGGCCGACTCGGGGGCAATCTTGAGGACATTGATGCCGTTGCCCCGCCACAGGGCCTTGGTCCCCCCCTCACGGATCATCTGTGTGAAGCCACCCACGATGCACATGTTGTTGCTGCGGGAGGCGTGCACCTGCCGGGGAGGGAACAAGGTGAGGCAGGTGCTGTGGCCCAGGGAAGACACCAGGGACAGTTCCTCTGCTCAGGCGGCAGGAGGCAGGAGGGCTCCCACTCCTTAATATTCTGAAGCTAAACTGGGGATCTTTGGATTAAACAGAGCCAACTTGAGAGCCAGTGGGCTTTCCTGGGCAGCTGCCAGCACTGTGCTCAGCAGCCCTGGAAGGACCTTGCCACTGCAAAGACAGTGGAACTGCAAGCCTCCTTCAGAGCTCCTGTCCCCACCTATGGGCTGCTTCTTGGCTGGGGGGACGGCCACATGGCCGAGGTTGTGTCACAGAGCCACTGGGAGGCCCAGTCTGGCCCCTGGAGAGAGCTGGGATGGGAGAGAGAGAGGGAGGGAGGGAGACAGGGCCAAGTCCAACCTGAAGCTCTGTTCCCTGAACTGAACCCTCCCCTCCTGGGGGCTGGAAGAGCCCACATTCGGTCCCAGGCCAAGAGCCAAAGGGCAGGATGACAGCTCTAGTGAGCAGAGCTCTGGGCACACAATGGGCCAGCTGCACCAGGGATCAAGGCCTGGCCCGTCTCTGCAGACAGGCACCCAAGTCCAACAGGGCACCCTCGGGTGCATCCGTTGTATAACGCCGGCTCTGACATCAGCCTTGCTTATCTGTGCCCTGTGGACGTGGAACTGCACATCTGGCTGGGATGACGGGCTCACAGTGGCAAACGGGTCAGGTGAGGACCCAGAGGGCCACTGTGCCACATGTGCTAAGGAACTTGGTTCCTGCTGCACCTCACCTCATGGGGCCAGCTTAGGCCCCTGTAATGCAACACCTGGCTGAAGTGCTCAGATAAAATTAGATTAACTGCTTGCAAAAAAGGTCATGGGTACCTTGGAACAGTAATTCTAGCCCCACTCACTGGGCCAGAAAGTTCTAGAAACAGTAGGGCCCAGCCGTGAGGCAGAGTTCAGGACCACTTACCTGCATGAGCACCTTCAGTCTGTCCAGGGGGGCTGTGCAGGTCCTGGACACGGCCCCCGCCCCACCGCCGGCCACCAGGTGCCGCCACCACATCCCGGTCTGCCTCTCTTCCACCGTGAACTCATCAGGCACCGTCAGGTTCTCACCCACATCAAAGATCTGGGAGGCGATGACAGAGTGAGCCTTGCTGCCCTGCCCTGTGCCTTCCACCTGCTCGCCGGGCCTCACGCTGCGAGCCCGAGCCTTCCCTGCTGCCACCTGAGCTCTCAGCTTGGGGAGGGCCAGGCTGAGGCGCCTGGGGGATCGGTTATACAACCACAGGCACAGCCTCTACGCAGGGAACTTGGTCAGGAGTGGGGGTGGGTGGGGGTGCGGGAGAGCCAGGGCCGGCTGCACTGAAAGGATCACGTCAGGAGTAAAATCCTCTGAAACCCAATGTGTAACCAGATCGTGCTGGCAGAACATTCTGCAAGGCCTCAGCAAACATGAGGGCCACGTTGCCTCGAGCGCCCTGACTCTGGGTGGCACCCATGCTGGTTGGTGCCAGCCAGTTCTGCTCTGAGCCCAGGGCTGCAGGCCAGGACTGGCAGGAGGGGCAGACTCAGCACGCATCGGGGTCTTGGGCACAGTAGGTGGGGTCAAAGGGCAGGGGACCCCTCACTGCCCCACAACAGCTCTTGTCCTTCAGCTGTAGGACAAAGGGCATGCGAGACTGGGGGTGGGGTGACGACACCTGCCTGACCCGGCTGCCCTGCTCACCGTGGAGTGCTTCCAGTAGAGGATGATCTCGGGGATGTTCTCCACGGGGTGCAGCAAGTGGTAGTCCCGCCACTCGTTCCAGTCGATGGTCATTGTGCCATTTTTATCCATGCTGCAAGATGGCATCGGCGTGAGCCTACCCGTGCCATCTGCCCCGACCCCAGCTGCACACTGTGCTGGGGCAGGGGCCACAGCAGGTGCCTCCACCCCGGGGTGTGTGTGGGTGCCACACTGCTCCGCAGTCTGGAGGGCAACCAGGCCCCGAGCACCCTGTTCCCATCAAGTGGAGCAGTTGGAGCGGGGAGGCAGCAACCGAATAGGGCAACACGGGTACTTACTAGGTGACAGGGCCCCAGAAGTGGCCCGTCCGTATTCTGACAGACAGACAGACAGGGTAGGATGCAGAGGAGAGAGGAGAAACAACACACGTGAGTGCCCGGGTGGACAGCAGGAGCACACGTGAGTGCCCGGGTGGGCAGTGCAAGCACACGCGAGAACAGTGCAGGGGAGGAACACGGCACAGGCCCCAGCGAGGGACGGGGTGGGGGCTGTGTCCTGGGATAAGCCAGCATCAGAGGACGCCTTGGCCATGAGAGAGAGGTGGGACTGAGTACAAGCCACCTCTTGGTGACAGTGTGCAAAGCAAGTCCCCAGGCTGGGACAAAAGATTCCCACCCCCTACCCACTCTGTGCACGGAGAAAGGCCTGGAACAGGTGCAGGCACCAGGGTTGCTATGTCAGCCCATCTCTGCCCTCCGCCAGGTGCTCACCTTTTGAGAATCTTTTCCGCCTGCTGCTCGGATATCTTGACCCCCAGGTCCCGCAGGGACTGCATGATCTCCTGGGCGTCGATCCGTCCTGGGATGACAAGGACTGTGAGCATGTGCCCGGGCAATGGAGGTGCCCGGGCCGGGCCAGTCGGGGCTCAGGGCACTCACTCACCATCGTTCTTCTTGTCCAAACTCTTAAACACCAGTCGCAGCTTCTTCTCGTGGTCCTGGAGGTAATGGACAAACTCCTCAAAGTCCAGCTGCCCGTCAAGGTCCTTGTCGCCAGCCTGCACGATTTTCTAGAACACAAAAACAGCGTTCTGTGTTTGAGCTCCTTTTGAGGCTCCTTCTCCTGGACCTGCTAATCTGTGAACAGAGGCGCCTGTGACCGGAGTTTCCACAGCCCCTGCTGTGTTGTTCCCAGCTCCTTGCTACACCTGGGAGCGGCCCTGGCTCAGGAACCCCTTTGTGGTCAGAGTGAAGCTTTGGGGAGCAACCGATCCTGCCATCACCTGCCTGGCAGGAACACAGCCCATGGGGCACTTGGGAGGGGCAGAAGCCGGGCCAATTGTTCTCAGACCCAGGCTCAAGAGCACTGCCACCCCTGATCACCTCCACCTCCTGGCCAGCTCCACCTGCTGAAAGTTTAGTGAGTCGAGGAGGCTTTGAGAGACTTTGTCTCCTGGCCAGGAGGTGCCAGGACTTGTCCTGGCTTTGGGTTGCTCAGCTCCTATCACCCCCACGCTGACCTGGGGTGGCACTGGAGCCGGGCCCCTCAGCCTCTGGAGCACCTCCTGCCCCCTCAAGGTTAATCCTGAGTTCGACCAGGCAACACCAACACCCAGAACCAGGACCACGAACAACAAAAGGAAAGTGGAGGTAGCCTCCCCACATCCCGGTGGGCAAGCAAGCCGCTCACGTTGTGAGAGGCATTTAGAGCGCTTCAGGCCAGCGCGGCTTGGACTCTGAGGGGCCCTTGGTGACCTTCAACTCTGGGAGGATCACCCCGTGCTCTCCTTCAGCCCCGCCCTGGACCTCGGCAAGTTCTACCTCCCCAACCAGATACCCCGTGACCCGGCAGGATGGAGAGCTGAATGCCCGGGGTGCGGCTGAACTGAGGCGGATGCTGGGTACACACTGGACCTGCTCTCTGGGTCACATTTGCCTCCTGGGGACATGCGCCGGCTCAGCCCGGGGAAAGCACCGAGGCGGCAGCGACCCATGCTGCTCTCTGGGCCCTGGGTGCCGTGACAGCAACAGCCCCAGGACGGTGTTCTTGCCACTGATTTCCAGGTCATCCCAAAATGCTGGCTGGCTTCGCCCTCAGAGCTACCAGGCCTGCTCTCTGTCTCCTTCCATGACACAAGTCTGCCCACGGGGCACACCGCCTGACTGTCCCCCTGCCAGCCCTGCTGCCCCAGCGATGAACAAAGGTGTCTGGGAGGAGAGTGACCCCAGGCTCTGGCGCTCACGGTGTCCATGGCCCCTCTGTGGAGCAGGTGCCCACTCTGTCCACCCAGACACAGCATTCAATCCCATTTCCAGGTCCTCTCTTGCCTGCCCCCGCCCCAGGTCCATTCCCATATCCTTCCTTCCCCCACCAAAACCCTGCCCTGGGTTCTTAAGGCCGCAGAGGATCAGCCGCAGCCACATGACAATGGGAGCAACTCCCACATTGCAAACATTCTTTACTCCCGGGGAACATCCGGCGGCTCATCCATTCATTCAACATCCAACACCCGGGCCTGAACGGCCGCCCACCTCCCAGCCACAGACCTGCTTCCACTGGCGGTAGGTGGAGAACTCCTGCGAGGGGATGAAGACGCTGAGCTTGAAGATGGACTTGAGCTCCGCGGGCAGCCCCTTGGATTCAAAGTACTGGAACTCAGTCTGATCCTCCCCCATGAGCGGCACGTATAGGCACAGGCAGAGCATGGTGGCGGGGGTGGGAGCCGGGGCCAGGGGCTCAGCTGCCACCACAACTGCTGGCGGCACAGGGACTGCTGCTGGTCCCGGGAAACTCGGCTCAAGAAATGCTGGGTCCCAGCTGTCACTGGCTGCTCAGGCCCTGCCCTTTTACTTAACTGAACAAAAATCCGCCCCTGCTGAGTCCTGGCAGCAGCCAATGGGTGCCGCGGAGCAGCCGGCGGCATCGGGTTGCTCAAGTGCAGAGGGGCAAAGACCTGGGCTGACGTCATGCGCTGCCTGCAGTCCACTCCCAGAGCAGGGGCAGCTCTGCTCAAACAAACCTTCAGCTCAACAAACACGCAGCCTCAGCCTGCTTGCATGCAAGGTCCCCAAATGCGTCACACACCAACGCTGCGTCAATCATTCCCAAGAGAAACAAAGTGGACGAGACAGAGTCCATGTCTGCCGAGACAGGAGCTGAGAACCAAGTCCTGAAGACCACCTGCCGGAAGCCCAGCCACCCACAGGGGAGTCACGGGTGGCCTCAGACGTGGCCTCTCCGGCTCCCTGAGCCTCCCCTCAGATTCCTGCTGTGGAGGAACCCACGTCACCAAGCCCAGCACCTCTACTGCATTCCACTTCCTAATATAGACTGAACCTCCCTGCAGCTGTGACTGGGACGGGTAAACGTGGGTGCTGCCCACTTGGAGACCCAGTGTTAACAGGACTTCTTCATTCATGAAAAAGCTTTGTGTTAGGAATGCCAGCACCTGTATCAGACTGCCTGGTGTGAGTCCTGCCACCTCAGGAGACAGCAGGTAGTGTTTCAAGTCCCAGAGCCCCTGCCTGGCTACTGGCCTAGACAGGCCAGGCCGAGCCTCAGCTGCCATAGGCATCTAGGGAGGAAACCAGCGGATGGAAGATCTGTTTTCCTCTCCCTGTGTCACCCTACCTCTCAAACAAATAAATCTCCTAAATAAGCAGGCCAAATTTGGGCTGGCATTGTGCAAGCTAAGCCTCCACCAGTCATGCTGGCATCCCATATGGTTGCTGGTTCAAGACCTGGCAGCTCCACTTCCAATCCACTGCCCCGTTAATGCACCTGGGAAGGCAGCAGGGGATGGCCCAAGCGCTTGGGCCTCCGCACCCACACAGGGGACCCAGCAGTTCTGGCTTCCAAATGGCTCAGCCCTGGCTGTTGTGACTATTTCGGGAGTGAATCAGCAGATGGGAGATGGCACTCCGAGGAGGCTCCGAATCACCCGGGCAGATCCCTACTCAGGTTCCACCGAGTCCTGGCTGCTCAGCGTCCCCTGTGCTGCCTCCAAGAATGGCATACTATCATACCACACGCTAGTCCTTCCTGCCGGGTCCCCGCAGCTAAAGCCTGCAGCTTCAAACCTCTACGTGCCTGGCCTGCAAGGAACCTCTGGACTCAGTCACAGCAGTGCTTCCTGGCTTGGCCAGCCTGAGACCCAGGGACAACACATGTCCCCCCGAAGGTAAAGGCTATTTAAGCATTTTCACTAGGCCTGGTGTGGTAGCCTAATGGCTAAAGTCCTCACCTTGTATGCACCAGGATCCCATATGTGCACAGATTTGTGTCCTGGCAGCCCCACTTCCCATCCAGCTCCCTGATTGTGGCCTGGGAATGCAGTTGAGGACGGCCCAAAGCCTTGGGACCCTGCACCTGTGTGGGAGACCCAGAAGAAACTCCAGCCATTGTGGTCACTTAGGGAGTCAATTGATGGATGGATCTTCCTCTCTGTGTATCTGACTTTGCAATAAAAATAAATAAATCTTTTTTTTTTTATTTATTGCTGCTTACATTGTATTATGTAAAAATAAATAAATCTTAAGAAAAAAAATTTTTTTTAATGTAAGGTATTATCACTGAGAGCAATTGTTTTCTAGGAAAAACAAACAAAACCAGAACAGAATCTCCTTGATTATAACCAAGCTCATCACTCTACAAAGAACAGTGCTGGGGACAGGCCAAATTCCGAAATGTTCCACTTGGGCTTGTTGACACATTCTTTACAATGTTAAAGTTAATTCTATTCCAACATTAGTTTTGTTCTCTCTTCCCCTTTTGGTAACATTTATTTGTATTGATTGGAAAGGCAGTTACAAAGGGAGGGAAATACAGAAAGACCTCCCCCGTGGCTGGCTCCCATTTCTCAGATGGGCTACTATGGTCAGAACTGGGTCAGTCCAAAGCTAGGAGCCAGGAGCTTCCTCTAGGTCTCCCAGGCCAGTGCAGGGGTCATCTGCTTCTCCTGGTGCAACAGCAGGAAGCCAGAATGAAGTAGAGCAACCAGGACTTAAATCAGCACCCAAGTGGGATATAGCACTGCAGGCAGTGGCTTAACTCACTACCCCGCAGCACCAGACCCCTCCCCCACGCTAACTTATTTTCACCAGATAAAACAGAACTGGTATTTGCTCATTTACTGAAACACCAAACCACCATCATATTTGGAGCCACAGGTAACTCACAAAGCTATTCTCACCTAGCAGTACTGATTTATATGCTGGCTGCTCCACTTCTAATCCAGAGCCCTGCTCATGCACCCAGGAAAGCTGTCGGGGAGGGCTCAGGTGCTCGGGCCCCTGCACTCACACAGGAGACTTGGAAGAAGCTCCTGCCTCCTGGCTGTAATCTGGCCCAGCCCTGGCTTTGCAGCCATATGGGGAGTAAATCAGGAGAGGGAAAATCTCTCTCTCTCTCTCACTATCTCTGTAACTATGCCTTTTAAATAAGTAAGATAAATCCTTAAAAAAGATAAAACCTGAACCGAGTGAGATCAGCTCACTTGCCAATCGCCCTGGCCTGTGGGCAGCAGCCACGTGAATCGAAGGCCTGCGCTGGTGCTGCATTTCCGAGCGCGCCCGCGAGCCGGACACCAGCTATCTGCAAGCCTCACAGGGAAGGTGGCAGGGATGTGGGAAAGGTGTAATCTGAACCAAATCAGCTTTAGCTGTGAACAACAGGCCCTGGCTCACCATGGACGTGGGCAGCACGACCAGAAAGGACTGGGGCTCAGCTTGGGTTTCCTCCCCATGGGCTTAGGGTCCCCGGGACTTGGCACAAGGCATCATGCCATGTACACATCTTTTTTGCTCTCCTACTCGAACTCTGTGACCCAGACCAACTTTTATTCCCCCTCCTCCGACACCCATCTCTGCGATTACTATTCGGAAGCCATCACAGCCATCCTCGATCCCTCGGAACGCAGTGGCAGTTCCTCTCACGTACAGCCAGCAGCGCTTTTCCCTGCTACTCTGGTACATGCCCCAACACTGCCAAGCAGGTGTTTCCTGTGAGAGCTGGGATATCACGATACCATGAGTAAGAACGGGCAGGTACAGAGCCTTTGGGGATGTGGCATTAGGTCATGAAGCCTCCCCTCCCTCTGCATGACTCAGGCCAAGCCTGAAATATTGTCCTGAAAGAGCCTCGCCTACCTCCGGCCCAGAAGCCCCGCCCACCCCAAGCTTTCCCATCATTCGCTGCTGTGGCTGCAGTGTCTTTTGATAGGTTGCCATGACAGCCCAGTGTAGTGAGTTTCCGATGAAAGCCGCCTTCTCTCTCTCTCTCTCTCTCTCTCTCTCTCTCTCACACACACACACACACACAATGAGCAGAATTGCCGGAGCTTCTAAGAAGGCATGCCCTGGAGGGCGTACCTCCCACTCCAGATTAGCTGTGAAGGAGCCGGTTAAAGGGGCAAGGGGACAGTTCCTAGAATCGAGACTTGCAGCAACCTGACCTGTTTACTGGGGGAGGTGAGAAGCAAGCAGAGTAGCACTTGTGGAGTCCAGAGGGGCAGGGTACCCTGCTCTGCCGGGTTACCACACCCTTTCAGGGCAGCAGGCTAGTCCAGCACCTCCAGGGTAAGGCTGCCTGAACTGGTCCCACCCGGCCATCCTGGGGACCTGCCCACATGTGCTGTCCCTCCGGCTTGGAGCAGGCAGCAGCCCAGAGCCTGCAGTGGGGCTCTGCAATCAGCAAGGGACAGACGACAGCACTGGGCTGCCCGAGGACACAAAGTCCTACCCGACAGGACCCAGCAGAGGCTGGGAAGTGGAGCAGTTAATGATTACAGGCAGGGCCAGGACACAAGGCCAGTGGGTCTGCGGGGCGGGGGAAGACGGGGGGAGGGGGGATGAGGTTCAGCGGTACCCACATCGGGTCCTGGATGTCCCCCAGCATGGCCGCAGCTGGCACAAGCCATGTCTGTCCCTGGCAGCAAACAAGGCTAGTGCTGGCTTCTTAACCATGCGCTCCACTCAACAGATACTTCGGGTGTTTCTGCCATGTCCCCTCCCACAGAGGCATCCCTTCCCTTCCCCTGCTGATCACCAGTGCTCAGGAGGTGGCCAAGCCCACTCCCACAGTGAGCAGGACCCTCGCGACAGGGACCACTTCTCTATCAGTCTGCACACACACTGAGCACCATCCAGGCTGCTTCCTGCAGACAGTGTGGAGGCAGTACAGGGCAAAGCTCCGTGCAGATCTGTGCTTCAGCCCCACGGGCCCTCGACTGTTGACCCCTTCCGCGCCTCGCATCAACGCTGACCTCGGCTCCTGTGAGGACTCAGGGGACAGCCCAGGCTCAGGGCTGAAGAGAGTGACCTTGCCACACACTAGGGAACACCTCACTCCAGCAGCCACATCTGAGACTACACCGACACACCCCTCAGCAAGCCCACTGAGTCCAGCCCTCCTGCGTTCAGCGACCGGCCCTGCCAGGGTGGCCGTTACAGTGGTCCCAGGACGCCCACGGATGTGCCCTCAGCTCCTTCACTGCCTAACACTTGGCCCTAAACTGCGAAACCACAGTGATCTTTTTTAAAACAACATCCCCTCCTCCCCCAGAAGGACCACAGCCAGCTGAAGGCTGGGCAGGTAGGTCGCCTGAGGTCACGATTACCTTAGGAAACTGCTCTGCAGGCCCGACCACCAGCAGGATGGTGGGTCTCTTTTCCACGGTCTCCTCAGCCCTTCCTTCCGGCTTTCCCAAAAAGCTTGACACCACCTGCTCTCCTTGCGCAGGGTCCGGGGTGCCTCGGACGTCGTGCCCGGCCCCCTCCCTGGGGCTTTGGCACCCAGCCCCAGGGAGGAAGCTCGCCAGAAAATGCCACAGCATCCGCAGCATGCCGGCTTCCTCCTGAGGCCACCGTCGGTGACTGGTCACTTCTGCGGGATGGGACCACAGTGCCAAGGGTCTCCTCTGGTCCCCCAGCTACTGGGAAGAGAGGCCCGGGAGCTGTGCATGCAGCAGCCACCCCGCCTCTGCAGACGCGCCGGCAGGCACGGCTGTCTACCGTGCCCGGCCTGAGAAGTGGCTCACGCTGAGGGAGTCTTGCTGGCTGCTGGCATGGAGGAGAGCAAGTCACCACAGCTTCCTCAGAGAAAACTTACGCCTGCAGGAGACTGGACATTTCCTTTTTGAAGTCAGTGGGGAAAATAACAGCCGGCCAGCCACCAGACTGCCCCGGAGGCAGGGGCAACTTCAAGCTCCCAATTCTTCAGTGGCCCTCGCTCATCACCCCAGCTCGGGATCCAGTATCAGCCTGCATTCTCACTGCAGCAGGGCCCAGCCAATCACCGCTGCCGACACTACCTAGCTCATTATCTCCACCGGCACCAGCCCTCCAATCACAGAGGGCCAACTGCCTGCATGCAGCCAGGGCCGACTCTGCAAGGAGGTGCAGACACAAGCTCCAGAGGAGGCTTCCAACAGCCACCTGGGCGGCTTCCGGGCTGGCCCTCGCCACCGCGTCACACGCCTTCCAAGTCCTTGGCCACACCTCTGAGACAACGCTTAACACTCCTCCAGTTCTGGCAGCCCACCTGCGCCAGCCTATGCCTAACAACGCACGCATGCCCCCACCACGGCTATCCTTCTCCCAAGGGTCCCTCCAGGTGAGGATCGGAGGCTAGGCACAGGTCATATCTGTAGACTCAACTGAGCAAATGACCCTAAGTAAAAAGAAATTTCGTGTTTCATTTTTTTCCAAAAAAAATAACTTAGCTCTTGATTTCATTTTCCATGGACTTTTAAAGGATTTACTGATTCACTTGGCAGGCAGAGAGACAGACAGAGCTTCCACCCACTGGTTCATTCCCCAGATGGCCACAACAGCCAGGTCTGCTTGGGTCCAGGCCAAAGTCAGGAGCCAGGAATTCCACCTGGGAGTCCCATGTAGGTGCAGGAGCCAGAGCAGCCGGGCCATCCTCAGCTGCCTTCCCAGGAACATTAGCAGGGAGCTGAATGAGAAGCGGAGCAGCCAGGGTTTGAACGGGTACTATGATACAGGATGCTGTATTTGCAAGTGGTGGCTTAACGCCCTGCATGACACCAGCCCTGGGTAATCTTTTTATTTTATTTTTTTAAAGATTTATTTATTTTGGGGATTCTGGGCTTTGGGGCGGCTTGCAACCCCCCACAGTGTGGTGGTTCTGAGGGGTGCCCCTGCCAGGTCGGATCCAAGGCTGGGGATTCAGGCCAAAGCCACTGCCGAAAGGCAGTGACTGAGTCCTTGGCTTTGGGTGGCCAGTGCACCAAATGGTGTCAGGCTCTGCCTGCTAACCGCCCAGCGGCGAGCTCTGGGGTATTTATGATATGAAATAGCTGCTTAGGGACACCCATGAATAAGGCTAGCTTTAGTGTAGGTGAGAGATGAATTCTTGGTGATTCCCAGTAACACGGTCAAGAAACTTTACGGCAAGAGTGGGACTGAGACCTGATGGTTTGGAGGGCAGCATCCATAAGATCTACTTGGGCCAGACTGATTCACCAGCCCAATTAGGAATCCTGAGATGGGCTGTTAGCATAGAGTACCACTGACTACCGCATACCAGTCCACACCAAAGCTGTGGGTGGGGGCCTGTCTAGCAGGGCTAGGTACCATTACTTGACTGGGTGGTGGGATAGTGGACTGGTCACATTTGGCAGGGTCAAGACACTAACCAGCACGCGAGAGAACTAGGTCCAGGGGTAGACTCTGAGAGGGAAGTGTGGGCCCAACCCTGTGGAAATACATGCCCCGCAGGTTAGCTTGCAAGCTGGGGTGGCATTGGGCTGAGCTAGGTAAGACTATGGCACCTGCCATCACTTACGGGTAAAGAAACCGACGGCAATCTGGGCAGGTCAAGGCAGCACCACCAGAAGGTGCATCCTAAAATAGGATGTGGGGTGGGCTGAGCTGCAACTGGAAGGGTGCTGACTGGGCAGGGCCAAGCAAACTTACAAAAGAATAGAAATCAGGATGGAGCACATGTCATTCCAACCTGGGCTCTTGCACCAACTTGTCTGCATGAGACAGGGATACTATACCACAGCATCAAAGGCAAGAGCTGAGACAAGTGAGGGGCTAAGCCAACTGGGTAAGAGCAACCACTGGCACACGCGCAATCTAGGGCTGGGAATAGACTCAGTTAGGGAGCTGTAAGAGTACATCCTTGCTGGGTTGGGATTCCCACGGGAGGGTGCTGGAGTGGGGGCTGCATTCTGGTCTAGGTGTGGCTGTAATCTCCTTAAGCACAAATGTGGACTGGGGCTGGGAGCACCAAGCTAGGCTAGACGCCTTCACCATCTGGCGCTCTGGAGAACGTGGGTAGATGTAGGACGGACTAGGCTGGGTCTCTGCCCCTACTGAGCCATGTGTGAGCAGTGTCTGGGTATGGACAAGCCTTGGCTGGGGTGAAATAGCCAACACCAAGAACTGGAATGGATTGAAGGCCAGCAATGAGATCTGGTCCTTGGAACCACCAGTATGTGCAAATCCTGGCATAGGGAGTGGTTCTGAGGGAGCAGCTTGTGAAACTCCTCTGTCGGAAGCGCAAGAACCACAATATGGAGCAACCCAGACCAGGCCAGAGGAAGATACCCACCATCATACCTATGGCATAGGCGGGGGGCAAAGCAGGCTGGACCAGTTCACATCAACCACTGGTGAATCTGAGCGCCAGCATAGAGTATGGGTCAGACCAGTTCCGGTTGCAGCACATACCAGTGCACATTAAGGAATTCCAAGGTGAGGTGAGCCATATCAGATGTGGTTGCAGCACCCAGACAGCACTTGTGAGAACTGGGGGGGAGGAGGCAAAGCTGGCAGGGGAATGTGGGCTCCCCTGCTGGATAACCACTCCCACTGGAGAGCATGAGTTGGGATGGGGGCAGACCAGACCAGGCAGAGCTACAACAACTGTGGGCCTCATGTGAGCTAGATTGGGAAGGGTCCAGATAGGGCTGACTGTTCCGACTGGTGCAAGCAAAAATTAGAGGGGGTGAGGGTTGGTTGGGCTTTGCCACCTCAGATGGCAGAACCTGGCACTGGGGGCCAATTCTGTTAAGTCAAATGCCAGAACCACCTGGAGAGTGCATAATCCAGAAGTTGGAGTGATCTAGTAGAGAGATAGTGGGCACCTCTCTCGTGGGTAACCACTCCTACTGGAGGGCACGGAAATTAAGACAGGGGCAGGGGGGTGGCTAGACAGAAAGGCACCTGCCAGTATGTGTGTGGGCTGGATAGTAAGTTGGTTGGATTGAACTAGGCTTCAATACCCATTGGCAAGTACCAGAGCTAAATGGGATGTGGGACAGACTGAACAAGCTTGCAGTACATTCTGGCAGCATAGGAACCAGGGTAGGGGGAAGGCCTGGTGGGGGTTATGAGGAGTCACCCCGACTAGATTGCAGCTCTCACTGGTTTGTGTGAGGACCGAGTATGAAGTGGGCAGGATATGGCTGGGCTACAACATCCATTGGTTCAAGTGGAAGACAGAGCTGGAAACAGAACTGACCCAGCAACTGCAATGACCAGCACGGGCATAAGCTGATTGGTGCAACGGACTGTGCCAGACCCTGTACTGGCAAAGTCACACAAGAATCAGGTTTGGGATCATCTCAGATGAAGTTTCTTTGGAGATCCCTCCAACTGAACTGCTGATCTCAGAACCCCAACCATGAAGAGACCATGTCAGCCAGTGGATTCTGAATAGGTTTCATGGCGATTGGAATGGTGAGATTGGCAGCAATTCAGACCTGTTGAACATCAAAACTGCTTGAGCAGGACCCTTGGAGTGTGCCTCACATCGGGGACCTGGGATGGGTGAAAGGCTGGATGGGGCTTTTCCCTTTGTTTCTCCCCTCATCCCAGATACAGGGGGGGAAAATGATATTAGCGTGGAAGCAATGGTATTAACCCACTTTCCAGTAGCCCTTGACCCTTTGTACCCTAATCAACTAAGTAAGATCATTTTTAAAAAAATAAATAAAACTATTTTTAAAAATAAAGATTTATTTATTTTTATTGGAAAGGCAAATACACAGAGGGGAGGAGAGACAGAGAGGAAGATCTTCCATCCACTGATTCACCCCCTACTGGCCACAATGGCTGGAGCTGAACTGATCTGAAGCCAGGAGCCAGGAGCTTCTTCCAAGTCTCCCATGGGGGTGCAGGGTCCCAGGGCTTTGAGGCCATCCTCAACTGCCCTGCCAGGCCATAAGCAGGGAGCTAGATGGGAAGCAGGGCAGTCAGGACCTGAACCAGCACCCATATGGGATTCTGGTGCATGCAAAGTGAGGACTTTAGCCACTAGGCTACTGTGCTGGACCCTTGAGTAATTTTCTCACAATAGACAAAAACACTTACTGTGTTCCCACTATTTTAAAACTACAAGCACACACCAAGCAAAGTTCAGTAGACAGCATCAGGGGGAGTCTGGGACACACACACCCTAGTACAATGTAGTGACTGCGCCCAGGTTCAGACACATTTTCAGGCTATATGGGGAGGTATATATGGGGGGAGTATAGATCTATGAGGAGGATTTTGTGCGTCCCTGTGAAAGGACAACTTTAAAAACAGCTTATTCCTAGTTTTGGAAAAACTTGACAGAGAGCACACGTAGGTGGGCATGACCATCCTTGGGTCTGTCCACAGTGCCGGCAGCTGCTGGGACTGGACCAGCAGGAGCTGGGGGCTGAAGCCAGGCCCCAGAGCACCTCACGTGTGGGCCCAGGCTCCTGTTGTGAGGCCACTGTCCAGCCCATAAGCAGAAGTCTTTTTTTTTTTTAAAGATTTATTTTTATTTTCATTAGAAAGGCGGATATACAGAGAGAAGAGACAGAGAGGAAGATCTTCCATCCGATGATTCACTCCCCAAGTGAGCACAACGGCCGATGCTATGCCAATCCGAATCCAGGAGCCTCTTCCAGGTCTCCCGCGCAGGTGCAGCATCCCAAAGCTTTGTGTCCCAGGCCACAGGCAGGGAGCTGGATGGGAAGCGGGGCTGCCGGGATTAGAACCGGCGCCCATATGGGATCCCGGGCGTGCAAGGCGAGCACCTTAACCACTGCGCCACTGCGCCACCGCGCCGGGCCCAAGCAGAAGTCTTAGTGGGGAATGTCCATGATCCCCAGGCCCTAAGGACTGCTGCGAGGCGGCTCCCTGTGGACTGGCTGTGCGATTCTGGTTCAGTTCCTTAAGATAGCAAAACATGGAGAGTAACAGAATCATCTCATTACTTCCCTGCATTAACAAACAAACCCAGTAATATACCATTTTAGAGCAGCAACTTGCTGTTAGCTGGAACAGACCTAACAGTGGCTAAACTGCCACTGGAGGCACCAGCATGCGCTATCAGAGTGTCTGAGTGTCTTGATTGTTCCATTTCCAAGCCAGCTTCAGCTGATGCACCCACAGAAGGTTTGGGGTCCCTGCCCCCAACATGGGAGACCTAAATGGAGTCTTAGCTCCTGGCTCCCAGCTTTGGCCTGGTCCAGTCCTGGCCATAGCAGGCATTTGGGAAATGAACCAGCAGACAAAGATGAAAATAAATGTCTAAAGTTATAGAGTAATTATTAGTCATAGTATTACCATTATTGGGAAAATAATTGAGTTCATGTAATAGCAAACCAACCAGCGAACTAAACAAAAAACAGTTAGGATTAAGCATGTGACTTAGCAGCTAAGACACTGCTGCCCACATTTAAGTTCAAAATCTATGTCTGGGAGCCCAGTGTTGTAACACAGCAGGTTAATCAGCCCTCCGGGAGCTCCACTTCAAGTTCCAGCTATTTGGCTGCTGACCCAGCTCCCTGTTAACGGACCTGCAAAAGGAGGAGATGGCCCAAGTACTTGGGTCCCTGTCCTATGTGGGAGACCCTGATGGAGTTCCTGGCTCCTGGCTTGAGCCAGACATAGCTATCATGGATGTTTTGGGGAGTGAATGAGCTGGTTGACAATCCCTCACTCTGTCTCTCCCTCTCTCTGTCACTCTGCCTTCCAAAGAAATAAACAGAACAGGAATCAATCCAACTTCCTAGCTATAACAACCGCCGGTGCAGGCTAAATCCATGAAACAATGTCTTTAAGCTGTGGGATCAAGGGCAACAACAGCATTTCCAGCAGAACAGGCATCAGTGAGGCAAGTCCCGCCACTGCCCCTGCTTCCTGCTCCGGGCTGCCCAGGCCACAGCACCAAGCAGGGCGCCAGGCAGAGGCCCCTCCTCCAGCTGAGAGGCCAGGGCAGGGGCTGTCTGCACACATAATACCAGCAAGAAGAGGGCGGCCGCCCTGGAGCCACCATGTGGGCAGGCTGGAAGAGCTCTTCTTCCCTCAGCCAGGGAGGGCGCTGGGAGGAGCTGGAGGGTAAGGCAGGGTAAGTGGCATTCCTGTCCCACCAAACACAAGCCCTGCAACCATCAAATATCCCAAGTAACTGCATCCCAAAGGTCAAGACTTCACAGAGCGGCTCTGTGGGGGTTAAGCCACTCACAGCTTACAAGGGTGCTGGCATCAAGTTCCTGGCTGCTCCACTTCTGACCTAGCTCCTTGCTGCTGATGTACTGGGTTGGGTCCCTGCCACCCACCTGGGAGACCCGGATGGAGTTTCAGACTCCTGGCTTCAACCTGGCCAGCCCTGACTGCCACGGCCATTTGGAAAGTGAACCAACAAATGAAACACATCTTTCTATCTCCTCCTCCCACTCTCTTAATCTCTGAAATAAAAATAAATGATTAAGAAAAGGACGGGGCCCAGTGCGGTACACTAGTGGCTAAAGTCCTCGCCGCTCATGTGCTAGGGTCCCATATGGGCATTGGTTCTAATCCTGGCTGTTGCTCCTCTCATCCAGCTCCTGCCTGTGCCCTGGGAAAGCAGTGGAGGACGGCCCAAAGCCTTGGGACCCCGCGCCTGTGTGGGAGACCCGGAAGAGGCTCTGGGCTCTGGATGGGCTCAACTCAGGCTGTTGAGGCCATTTGAGGAGTGAACCATTGGACGGAAGATCTTCCTCTCTGTCTCTCTTCTCGGTGTATCTGCCTTTCAATAAAGATAAAATAAATCGTTTTAAAAAATGAAAGAAAGCAAAGCAAAGCAAAGCAGGGCTGGCAGTGTGGTACAGGTAGGTTAAGCCAACATCCCATGTTGGAGTTTGGGCTCATGCCTTGGTCTCCACTTGCAATCTAGCTTCCTGCTAATGCGACTGAGAAGGCAGTGGATGAAGGCCCCAGGATCGGCGTCCCTGCCACCTATGTGGGAGTTCCGGACAGTTCCAGGCCCATGGGTTCTGGCTGGTACACACGTGGTTGCAGCATCTACTTGGGGCCGCTCTCACTCTACCTTTTAAATAAGTGAATAAATCTTCACAATGACAACAAAAAGCCTTAACTCAGCAGCATCACAGCCACATTTCTGAAAACCAGTGATAAAGAGGAAATCCTAAAAGCAGCTAGAGGGGAAAAGACTCATTCCATACAAAGGACAAGTGCCCCACACGGGGAACTTCCTGCCAGACACTGTCCACCCCACCCACAAAGACAGACAAAGCAAACCCAGAAAATTTTGTCCAGAAAAAGACTTTCTTGAAAAAAAAAAAAAAAAGCTGGAAGAACCGATCCCTGGCAGGTCCCATGTGCACTGCAAGGGCTCTGAGGAAGAGGATCCCTGAGGCACCAGGCACATGGTGCCAGTCCCTACTCTGGGGCAACTGTGTGGTGACACGGAGGACTTAGTGTTGGCAAGTCTTTAAGCGGGATGGGGTTTGGACCCACAGTGTGGGATGCCTGCTCCCCTACTGAGAGTCCCAGCGCCACCCTCCATCTCGTCCTCCAGCTCGGAGGCAGTGGGAGGCAGTCCGGGGCGACCCTACTGAGCTCCAAGCCCCTGGCTCAGCTGGGCACAGCTCCAGCTCTCCTAGGCACATGCATGTGTGTGTGTTCACCAAGAAACAGTGCAACCTAGCACACCAAAGACCCAGCCCTGCGTTTAACATATATGGAAGTAAAACCTATGAGAGCCACAGCACAATGGCAGGAAGAAGGGAAAACACACCACTTAAGATTCCATGGTGAATGGGCTAAATAACCCAATTAACAGAGACGTCAGGCTGGATAAAACAGCAAGATCCAGCTACATGTTACATGAAAGTCACAAGCAGGTTCAAAGCGAAAGGATGGAAAGACCACATCCACACTAAGCAAAAGAAAATGGATCAGCGCCATGGCATAGCACGCTAAGCCTCCACCTGGCTGCTGGCATCTCATATGGGCACTGGTTCAAGTCCTGGCCGCCCTGCTTTTGATCCAGCTCCCTTCTAATGGCCTAGAAAAGCAGCAGAGGAGGGCGCCTGAAGAAGTTCCACCCTCAGATGGGCTCAGCTCCAGCTGTGGAACCACTACACGGAACAGCTCTGTTTCTCCTTCTATCTGAAATTCTGCCTTTATTCAAATAAAAAGTTAAAAATAATCTTTTTTTTTTTTAAAAAAAGAAAGCTTGAGTGGCTATTTGACCAGGAACAGAGGATAATTTCTTTTTTTTTTTTTTTTTAAAGATTTATTTTTTTTTATTATTTTTTCATTGGAAAGGCGGATTTACAGAGAGGAGAGACAGAGAGGAAGGTCTTCCGTCCGATGATTCACTCCCCAAGTGAGCGCAATGGGCCGATACTATGCCGATCCGAAGCCAGGAGCCTCTTCCAGGTCTCCCACGCGGGTGCAGGTTCCCAAAGCTTTGGGCTGTCCTCGACTGCTTTCCCAGGCCACAGGCAGGGAGCTGGAAGGGAAGCGGGGCTGCCGGGATTAGAACCGGCGCCCATATGGGATCCCGGGCGTGCAAGGCGAGGACCTTTAACCACTTGCGCCACCGCGCCGGGCCCCAGAGGATAATTTCTAAATAAACATGCCATCAATTAATCAGGAGGCTATGACAACCCTAAATGTTTCTTTTACCTAATTACAGAACTCCAAAACATAAGGTACAAAAACCAAGCAAGGAAAAGGAGACGAGTCCACAGTTCCAGCCCGCGTACTCAGACCAGCACGTGAGGGACGTTAGCCTTCCGCCTAGAGCAGAGCACACATTCTCCCGAATGCGCTAAGAACCAGCTCAGTTCAAAAGCACTCCTCAGTCCACCGGCACGAACTCCATCAGCAAGCCTGCTCACTGACCACAGCGGAAACCACTAAGGTCACCGGAACAACAATACTGGAAGATACCTTTTTGGAAACTGAATAACATAAATCTAAATAATACAAGTGTCAAGAAGGAAATCAAAAGAAAAAACAATATTTCACTCTATTATTTTAAAGACTTCTGCTTTTGGGCCCAGCGTAGTAGCCTAATGGCTAAAGTCCTTACTTTGCATCCGCTGGGATTCCAGGTGGGTGGCAGTTTGTGTCCTGGCTGTTCCATTTCCCATCCAGCTCCCTGCTTGTGGCCTGGGAAAGCAGTGGAGGATGGCCCAAAGCCTTGGGACCCTGCACCAGCATGGGAGACCCAGAAGAAGCTCCAGGCTTAAGATCAGCTTAGCTCCAGCTATTGTGGTCACATGGGGAGTAAGCTAGTGGACAGAAGATCTTTCTCTCTGATCTCCTTCTCTCTGTATGTTTACCTTTCTGATAAAAATAAATACATCTTAAAAAAAAAAGACTTCAGGCACATTAGCAGGGACTTGGATCAGAAGTGGAGCAGCTGGGACTTGAACTGGTGCTACAATATGGATGGTGGCATCCCAAGCAGTGTCTTAACCCTCAACCCTCTGGCCCCTCTGCCAATTTTTTTTTTAAAGATTTATTTTATTTTCATTGGAAAAGCGGATATACAGAGAGGAGAGACAGAGAGGAAGATCTTCTGTCCGATGATTCACTCCCCAAGTGAGCGCAACAGCCGATGCTATGCCGATCCGAAGCCAGGAGCCAGGAGCCTCTTCCAGGTCTCCCACGCGGGTGCAGGGTCCCAAAGCTTTGGGCCGTCCTCGACTGCTTTCCCGGGCCACAGGCAGGGAGCTGGATGGGAAACGGGGCTGCTGGAATTAGAACCGGCGTCCATATGGGATCCCGGGCGTGCAAGGCGAGGACCTTAACCACTGCGCCACTGCGCTGGGCCCTGCCAATATTTTTATACTAAAATACTAGCAACTGATTTCCTTATGGGCTAATACAATACATTTCTGTTCTTACCTCACAGCACCACCGGAACTAGCATTACCCGGTAGACCATTCGTGTCTCCTGGGTTACACATTGTCATCCTGGGACAGGAAGGAGAGGGACCCTTCTGTAATTGTAGCTCTCAGGGACAGCAGAAGCTGAGTTACATGCAGAAGCAACCCACTGAACAACATGCAAGGTCACAGTGTGTCTCGGGACCTGGTACTCAACGTTAACAGAACGGCTGGCTCTCCAGGGGTAAGTCAGCATGTGTCCCACGGAGCCCACGGGACTGGGCAGCCCAGCCAGCACTCCAGGGCCGCCTTCCAGGCAAGCCAAGGCCCCTTCCGCCAGTCTGGTGATGAACCACCTAACCTAGCTGTTAGTAACACAGAAACTTGTCAGAGGGAAGACTCTTAACATTTTAAAAAAATGATTTAGTTTCAATTTTTTTTTTAATTGGAAAGTCAGATATACAAAGAGGAAGACCAACAGAGAGAGGAAGATCTTCTGTCTGCTGATTCACTCCCCAAGTGGTCGCAATGGGTGGAGCTGAGCTGACTCAAAGATAGGAGCCTGTAGCCTCCTGCAGGTCTCCTATGTGGGTGCAGGCCCCCAAGACTTTGGGCCATTCTCGACTGCTTTCCCAGGCTATAAGCATGGAGCTGGATGGGAAGCAGAGTCACCAGGATACAAACTGGTGCCCATATGGGTTCCTGGTGCATGCAAGGTGAGGACTTTAGCCACTAGGCTACCACACAGGGTCCAACTCTTAACATTTTAAAATTCAAAAACCAAGGCCGGCTTGCATTTGACCGTCACACTGATATGGTCCTGGATTCATCTGATCAGGTGTGGCTCTGTCAGAATGAGCCCAAGAGAAGGCCTTGTCCACACACTGACTGAGTTTGATCTGCAGTGGCACACCCATGCCTGGGACCAAGGCCAACAAAGAACAGGTGCTGCGGGTGGATGGAAGAAACGTGCACCAGGGCGGGACACTCGGGCCAGGATGCCGAAGGATCCACCAGACACGGATCACGGTGGCCACTGGCTACTCCGGAGGCCCAGCTGCGCAGGTCCAGGTCAATGTCTGCCTCCTCTGAAATGAAGCACCTGGCCACCCTAGGGGGCCTGTGAGATTGCGAAGCCTCCTCGCGCCTGTGACTCGACCCCCAGAGAAGTCAGGCGCTTGCCTTGCCCACATGGACAGAACTGAGGGCCTGAGGAAGACAGAGCTGCAGCAGCGGGGAGAAGCAAAAAATCTCTTCATTTTGGGAAGAGAAACCAGCTTTGGGCAAAAGTCCCTGAAGAAAACTCTTGCAAATAAAGCCAGTGCAAGCCGGACCATGAGGAAGCACTGGGGCTTTTGGTAGGCTGCTTCTCCTCCGGGTGAGGATCCAGGCCAAGGGCAGTGCCCGGACACAGCGCCATCTTTTCCTTTTCTCTAAAGCAGGTGTTTGCCTAAAAGTGGAATGTTTTTTCTTTCTCTGACAAGAACATGACTCTCCTTCAGATTTGGTCTGAGCTGAGCAGGGCTGGGCTGAACCTGCTCTGGAGGCCAGCACCCAACAACCCTCAGACTCAAGTCTTTCAAAGCAATCCAGCATTGAGCAGTAGGAGCCACACTCTTCTAGCCACCCCGTCCTTATTCTCCTTCCCCGTTTCTAGGGCAAATGGCAAGCCAGCAGGTATGGTAAGGCAACACTAAACGCTTCTAGTGTCTTAAAACTAACTTCAGGGGCCAGTGTGGTGGCCTGGTTAAGCTGCTGCCTGCATCCGACAAGGACATCGGTTTGGTTCCCGTCTTAGCTCTTCCACTTCCAATCCACCTCCCTGCCATTGCACCTGGGGAAGCAGTGAAGGTGGCCCGAGTGCTTAGGATCCCGCAATCGCATAAGAGATTCAATTCTTGACTGGCTTGGCCTAACCCTAACCCAGCCATTGCCACTGTTTAGGAATTAAGTACATCTTAAAAATAATAAAATCTTTAAAAATTTCAAGCTCAAACTAAACAAAAAATTCAGGACGTTGAACCATCCTCCCAGCTCTGGCCTGGAGTTTGCGAGTACTGCAGGGGGTGAAGCTCCCACCACCTGCCAGACATCCTACACAGCTGGTCAGGGTGGGGTGGGGTGGGGTGAGGGCATGTTGGCCACAAAAACTGGTTTAAACTAACCTAGTTTATATCTCTGTATTCTTAAGGTTTTATTTCAGGCCCAGCATGGTGGCCTAGCAGCTAAAGTCCTCGCCTTGAATATGCAAAGGTTCCATATGAGTGTTGGTTCTAGTCCCAGCGGTCCTGCTTCCCACCCAGCTCCCTGATTGTGGCCTGGGAAAGCAGGTGAGGATGGTCCAAAACCTTGGAATCCTGCAGCTGTGAGCGCCCTGGAGGAGGCTCCTGGCTTTTGGTCTCGGATTGTCTCAGCTCCGGCCACAGTGACTTGGGGAGTGAATCATCGGATGGAGGATCTTTTTCTCTGTATGTCTGACTTTGCAATAAAAGTAAATAAAAGAATTTATTTTAGGGGCCAGTGCTGTTGTGCAGCCAGTTAAGCTACCATATGCAACAGGCCTACTGCAGTCCTGGCTGCTCCACTTTTGATCCAGCTCCCTGCTCATGTGCCTGGGAAAGCAGCGGAGAATGGCTCGAGTCCTTGGAACCCTGTACCCACATGGGGGACATGGAAGAAACTTCTGGCCTCTGGCTTGAGATCAGCTCAACGTTGGCCAGTGTAACCATCTGGGGAGTGAACCAGCCAATGGAAGATCTCTCTGTTACTCTACCTTTCAAATAAAAACAAAAGTTTTATTTTTGATTTTTAAAATCTACTTATTTGAAAGGCAGACTCGCAGAGAGGGAGAGAGGGAGGGAGGTTCACCTTCAGGTGGCTGTAGTAACCTGGCCTAGCTGGAGCCTGGAACTCCATCCAGGTCTCCCACGTGGATGCAGGGTTCCAGGGACTTGGGCCATCGTCTGCTTCTTTTCAAGGACATCAGAAGGGAACTGGATTGGAAGTAGAGCAGTAGGGATTCAAACTGGCACCCATATGGTATGTCTGTGTCGCAGGTAATGGCTTAACCCACTGCATTACCACACTGGCCCACCGGCATGCTCTGTTGAGCTTCTGCACAGGAGTGGTTTTGGTGGCAACCACCGCTCCAGCAGAGTGAGAGGGGATGGGGAGAGCGAAGGCCAGGACTGAGGGACAACGTGGTCAGCTTCAAGCACCAGCAGGAGCAAGGGGCAGCTGCCATCTTGTGTCCCCACTAACCCCGTGGGAAAGCAGCTGTGACTCACCTGCTTCCCAAGCTTCCTGGAAAGCCAGCCGTGGCTGGAAGGGCCTAAGTGGCCACTCCGGCCTCTCTGTCACACATGGATTTGCTCCATAGGAAGATGCGACTTTAGGATATACTTCCTTTCTCAGGTTCTAGGTCAGGCCTATACGCCTGCCATGGTGTCTTGGGCACCCAGAAATGCTGAGCTGGACTTACGCACACGTCACTGTCACAAACCAAGAAAACAAATACAGTGACTTTTTTTTAAAGATTTATTTATTTTTATTGGAAAGGCAGATATACAGAAGGGAGGAACACAGATCTTTCATCCACTGGTTCACTCCCCAAGGGACCCCAACGACCAGAGCTAAGCAGATCTGAAGCCAGGAGCCAGAAACCTCTTTCAGGTCTTCCACATGAGTGCAGGGTCCCAAGGTTTTGGGCCGTCCTCGACTGCTTTCCCAGGCACATTAGCAGGCAGTTGGAAGAGAAGTGGAGCAGCCAGGATGCGAGCCAGCGCCCACACAGGGCGTCTGTGCCGCAGGTGGCAGCTTTCCCTGACCCCACCTGTGTACCCTTCGCACCATGTCCTCAGACCGCATTTCAGTTTTCATCTAAACAAAGTGGGGGCAATGTGCACATGCCTCTAACTCACTCTGGACAGCTGGGGGGAAGTCAGCTGGTGGGGGACGCCCACCTGCCAGACCCACAATCACTCTACACACTCTGTCATCTCATTTAACCCACACACCCCAGGCTGGGACCTCATGCAGCTATTTTAGACAAAGAAAGGAAGACCCAGAGGGGGTGAATCATTGCTCAAGTTCCCCCAGTCACCAAGCCTTAGAACTGACCTTTGAACCCAGGCTGTGCACACTGTCCTGGTCACCCAATTGGTATGTATGCCCCAAGTTTCCTGCATTGCGTGGGACCATCACCAGAGCCAAACCGCGCACCTCTCTGTCCCCTTCCCCTTCCCTGCCTACTTCCGTTGGGTGGGACAGTGCGGGCTGTTACTTTCCAGTGTCAGCCAAGGCAGCTGTAAGACGGGTGCACTGCACACCATGGGAGAGGCGCAGGAGAAGCCGCAGCAGAGGTGACAGGGAGGTGGCACCGTAATTTGTACACTTTAAGAGTCCTGCGTCACTTCTTGGTGTTGATTTTGAAGGTACAAAGTCTATCAGGTACAAGGACAGGCTGGTGTGGCAGCAGAGCCTGCTAACCGTTCACCTGCAAGTGCCAGCATCCCATGTGGGCGCCAGTTTGTATCCTGGATGCTCCACATCCCTTCCAGATCCCTGCCTGTGGCCTGGGAAAGCAGTTGAGGCCCAAAAGCCTTGGGACCCTTCACCTGCGTGGGAGACCAGGAAGAGTCTCCTGGCTTCAGATCAGCTTAGCTTCAGTTGTTGTGACCAGCAGATGGGAGATCTGCCTCTCTGCCTCTCCTTCTCTCTGAAGTCTAACTTTCTAATAAAAATAAATAAGTCTTAAGAAAATAAAAGGAAAGAAAAGGTGGAGGCAGTGCTTGGCACAGTAGCCGGGACAGGACCTCAAGGTGCCAACACTGTCTTGGAGTGACAGGGTTCAAGTCCTTGTCCCACTCTGGGCTCTGGCTTCCTGCTAATGTGCAACACGGGGGGCGGGGGCAGCAGATAACGTCTCAACCTGGCCACCTCTCCCAGGGACACCTGGATGAGCCCCTAGCTCCTGGGCATCTGGGAAGTGAACCAGCAGACAGGTGAGCTCACTCCTTCCCTGCTTTCAAATAAATAATTTCTCTGTGAAGACTCTGTCTAAGGTGACCAGCGCCGAGTGAGCAGTTTCACTCCTGGAGTTCAGAGTAGTTCTGTGTGCAGCAGGACTGGCAGCTGCACCCCAGCGCCAGCTGGGAGCCGTCACTCCCTTGTGGTCTCTGTGAGACCGCAGCAATGTGTGACTCGGGGCGTCCCAGGAGCAGTTCCCACAGAGGCCCCAAGTTGAGGTGCACTCTGCCACAGCTTGACTCATCACCTGCGCCCAGAGTCTGGACCTCAGCCTCCTTGTCAAATCATCAACTCATTTAGAAAAAAACAACTTGTGGCTGACTTGATGATCATGACTTTGAGCCAGGAACCAATTTTGCAACAACACTAGTATAACACAATCAGCTTCATCTATGAACTCGATCCAGCTGGCAAACATGGCAAACAGCCCACTTCCTTGCCTAGTGGGCCATGACCCTAAACTAAAAGCCTTTCTCTATGAAAAAGGCTCCCCCCTCCCACCCCCTGTAGACTATCTAATCTAAGTCTGGCTACTTAGTAAACACCTCCCTATGGATGGTTAAACACCTGTAAGGTATGGAGTTCAAAGGTACTCTCTGATTAGGCAATACCAGTGGGCCATCAGTGCTCTCCCATTCAATCATTTCAAAGCAACAGATTGCCTCATGTTTATATACTGTTATGGTCAAGGAGAGAAATAGGCCAGGGTGAAGTCTGTCTTTTTAAGTATATATATATTTTTGAAAATAACATTTTGGGCCTGGCATGATAGCCTAACAGCTAAAGTCCTCATCCACGCACTGGGATCCCATATGGGTGCTGGTTTGTATCCTGGCTGCTCCACCTCCCATCTAGCTCTCTGCTTGTGGCCTGGGAAAGCAATCGAGGACGTTCCAAAGCCTTAGAAGCCTGCACCCATGTGGAGGACCTGGAAGAAGCTCCTGGCTCCTGCTCAGCTCAGCTCCAAGCACTATGGCCATGTGGGTAGTGGACCAGCGGATGGAGGCTCTTTCACTCTGTATCTCCTTCTCTCAATCTGCCTTTCTGATAAAAATACATATTTTTTGAATGGTCATATTTTAGAAAGAGAGAGAAGCTTTCCATCCACTGCTTCACTCCCAAAAAGGCCACGATGGCCAGAGCGGCGCCAGTCTGAAGTTGGGAGCTTCTTCAGGGTCTCCCATGTAGGTGTAGGGACCCAAGCACTCGATCCATTTTCCACCGTCTTCCCAGGCACATTAAGCAGGGAGCTGGAATGGAAGTGGAACAACTGGGACTCGAACCAACGCCCAAACAGGATGCCGGCGCGTTAGGCAGGGATCATCATGCTATACCATGCTGGTCGCACATTCTCAGTTTTTGACAGGGAGAGTTCTGGATGACCTTGTCTGCACGTGTTTTGGAAAAAGGGTTCGTTCTAAAAAGACCTCTCCCCTTTTTCATGGTCATCCCAAAGTCTAGGTGTGGCATTCTCTTTTTATGCATCAGATGGTCAGAAACAGGGAGAGCTTGGTCACTCTCCAGGTGGCTGTCACTGCTGGGACTGGGCCGGCCTGTAGCCAGAAGCCAGGAGCTCCATCAGGATCTCCCAAGTATTTAGGGTATGTTCTGCTCGATTCCTAGATACACTAGCAGCGACGGAATGGGAAGGGGAGCAGCCGGGACTTGAACCAGTGCACATACGGAATGCCAGATGTTGCAGATAGTGGCCTAATCGGCCGCACAACCACACTGGACCCCTGGTATCCTCTTCGTTTTCTTCAGCAACAAGGCAGAATGACAAGTGACTCAGGAATCTGCCAAGGGCTCCAGGGCCACCTCCACTTTAACCCACTAGTGGCCTGATGACTTCTCTTTTTTATTTTTAAAGATTTAATTATTTTTATTGCAAAGTCAGATATATGTAGAGGAGGAGAGACAGAGAGGAAGCTCTTCCATCCGTTGATTCACTCTCCAAGCGGCTGCAATGGATGGAGCTGCGCTGATCCAAAGCCAGGAACCTGGAGCCTCTTCCAGTCTCCCACATAGGTGCAAGGTCCCAAGGCTTTGGGCTGTCCTCAATTGTTTTCCCAGGCCACAGCAGGGAGCTGGATGGGAAGTGGGGCTGCTGGGATTAGAACAAGTGCCTTTATGGGATCCCAGCGTGTTCAAGGTGAGGACTTTAGCCACCAGGCTACCACGCCGGGCATGGCCTGATTGCTTCATGGTCGGTTGGAACCTTGTGAAACAGGGTCAAGCCACTGTACCGTTCTGCCTTCTCTTCACAGCCACAGGTCGGCGCAAGCACTTCATCTGGAATCTCCCCGCTCCCCACTTGGACCGGAAAGCTGGCTGTGTAGACGCAGCCCAGCTAGCCCACTTCCTCTAATTGAATGCCTGAGCGCTAAACTTTACTTTACATTTCAGACAGTTTGTTGGGTCACATGAAAATGCTTTCAATAGCGAAGCTATAAGTAACTCTGGCCCTATCTCCTCAGCCTTTCTTTCCACTCTAAACCCTTCCCTCCTTTTGTCCCTGGATTGGTTTCTTCCTTGCATGCCCTTTACAAAGAAAATCTCCCTGGCCGGGTGCCACGGGCTGCTCTGCCCACTGCCATTTTAAGTCATTTTTCCCCCTGACAGTCTCAAAGGAGTCAGAGAAACTGGCTGGTTTGTTTCTTTGAAAGAACACTTGGCCCCAGGCGGTCAGAAGGCAGGTGGAGGCCTGGGGAGTCCCATGGCCCTCGGGGAACCACCTGGAAGGCTTCCTGTGGGACAGACAAGCAGCTTCCTTTCTTATGGGGGGGGGGGAAGGGCCAGGTTGAGCCCAGAGGCCCCAAGTTCCCCTCTAGTCCAGTTGCTAATTTGACAGGAAATGCTGATGGGGGGGTCTTAGGAGGCCTGGCTGACTTCCTGTTGCCCAGTTATTTAAAAAAGGCAGGTTTTCTGTACAATACTTGAAACTGAATCATTCATAATTTCTAATTTCCAGTCTGAAGTGCTCAAAAGCTGAAAGGCTTGCAGAAGCAGGCCACAGCAAGCCCACACCCCCAAGGAGACAGAACCGGATCACAGGAACCCAAGGGTCTGGGCTCCCCCGGAGTCACAGGAGGTTTGCTTTCAACAATGGGAAGCCAAGCACTCGCTTTCTCCTAGTTCGCTCTGAGCAGATTCACGTCTTCCCCCTCATTCCCTGGGCTATGAGATTGGAATTAATATCAGATGTGGCAGGAATCAAGCCATGGCACACATCCCTCACCCCTCCCACACAGAGGTCCCAGCCCTCAAGCACACAGACCCTGATAGCGTCCAGCCATTCACTTATTCATCAGACAGGAATGGGGAACAGCTGGGGAACAACGCTGGCCGAAAACTGCCTTTACCCTTGTACCTAAAACCTGTCTAAATCTGCTAGATGCCATCGGGTGAGTCCACATTGCCCAGCGCCTCCTCTGTCCTTCCAGACTGACACTGGGCAGGTTCCCATCAGCCAGAACTCCCCCGGCTGCAGTTAACCCCTTGAGGTGCACCCGGCCAGCTGGCAGAGCATTTTACCAGATGTTCTGACACCTGCCGAGAAGGTTCTCCAACTGCTGTGTGTCCAAATGCACCGAGCAGCAGGTTACTGGGTAAAGCGTTGGGCAGGCTTACTCCTGCAGGTGGCAGGAAATGACAGACTTGGGAAAGGGTCCCTAGACACCGATGGGAGTCAGAAAAACAACCCATGAGACAGGACAGCTTTTGTCTGGCAAGGCCCAGGGAAGCCCCAGCCCAGCCAAGGGTAGACCACAATCACTGGTACACGGAATTTTCCCTGGGGTTCCTCCATGCCATGGGTACTCCAGTCCTCCCAGGGAGCACGAGCCCCCTCCTAACCACCCCGCTCCGGGAGATGAGCCTCAGCCACGAGAACTGTCAGTCACACCGCCCACGTGTGGACGGATTTGCCTGCCAGAAACCCAGTTCCCATTTTTATTTCTCTCCAACTCCCACATGCTTAGATGCGGGCCCCGGGGCGACATGGAAAGGCGAGGAAAAGGGCAGTGCGGGGTGGGGATGCCCTGGAATCCTGATTCTGGAAACGGGATGGGGTGCGGTGTTTGACAATGAGCTTGGCCTCGAGGTCAGAGGGCAAAGAAGAGCCGCCGCACTTGGGGAAAAAAGTCCGAGCAGGAAGCGGCTTGTTGTCCATCCGAACGCCCAGCGCGTTCACAGACAGCCCTGTCCCCTAGGGGCGCTTGCACTCACAGGGGTCCCCAAGGAAGCCCACTGCCACTGCGGCACAAACGGGGTGTCCATGTGTCAGGCAGGGGCCACCCCCTTTGCCACGCTCCTCCGGGAGCTGCCCGAGAAGCCAGGGAGGGTATCGGGACCCGTCAAGCCCACCTCCTCGGGGTCCCCCACCGCACCCCGACCCCGCGCGCACCGCTCACCCGGAGCTCGCCCTCGGTGCGGTACAGGCCCAGACGCCGCAGGCCCACGGCCAGGTCGTTGACACACAGGCCGCCGTCGCGGTTGACGTCCAGGGACTGGAAGAGGCTCCACAGGCGCAGCCGGTGGTCCGGACCCCCGCAGACGGCGCCGCCGCACGGGTCCCCCACGGCAGCCGGCGACGACGAGGTGCTGGTGGTGGTGGCGGCGGCGTCCGGCGGCGGAGAGGCCACGCAGCGGCACAACACGCTGCTCACCATCGGGCGCGAGGCTGGGGCGCCGGGCGCGGGCCGGGGGCGGCGGGCCGGCGGAGGGCGAGCGCGGATGGCGAGCGCGGGCTGCGAGAAGCCGGCAGGCGGGCGGGAGGGGCCGCTTCCGGGAGCCACGCCCCGCCGGTCACGCCCCCAGGCCGAACTACGGCCAATCACAGCCCGGGACGGCCACGCCGGGGCGGGGAAGGGGGGCGGGACCTGCCTGCGAACTACCCGGATTGAGGGGAAAGGCCGGGCCAGCCCTACGGTGCCTGGGACCTATTCAAACGGAGGGAGGCGAGGGTTGGCTGAGCCGGCCAGAGGGCGGGTACATTCGCGTTGCGATAGGCCGAAATCGTCTGATTGACAGGTGGTAGGCCCCGTGTCCGACTCGCATTGAGAAACGCGGTTTCAGACTGTGGCTTCGGAAGGGTGTCTGGAGCTGGCGTGCACGGAGGGGAACAGAATGAAATATGAACTGCAGTTGTAAGGCAGTTTGTGCTCGTGGGTGGGACCAAAAGTGAATCAAAGGTAAAGACATCAACTTTGGGAGGCCGGGTTTGGGTCTCCGAACTCCCTATAGACCAATAAAATACCTGAACCCACGGTGTCAGGGTCGTAAGACAGTTCTTTGAATGACAAAATGCTTTTCCAATAGAAGCGCTCTCTAGCGACAGGCGCATTTGTGCACCAATGAAAAGGCTGATTTAAGTGAGTAGGCGTGTCCCTTAGTTGAGTGACCTATCGAATAAGCCAGTGGCCGACACGGTATCGGAGCTGTCCACCAATCAAGAGCATGGATTCGCCTGGAGACTCACTTAGAGGCGGGAAGAAAGGGAAGTGGGCGGATCTCCGCACGCCGCGGCGGAAGAGGCAGATTCAGGAAGCCATTACGCAGCTGGCTGGCCGCGGCCGAGCGGGTCGAGGCTGGGCCCTACGCATTTTGCGTAGCGAGGGGGTTACCAAAGGCCTGGTGCTTGGCCTTGAGCAAGCCCGGCCTAGCCCCTGCTGGGGTGGGTGGGTGAAGCACGAGGCTGAGGAAGGAGAAGAGGGCAATTGGGGTAGTGCAGGGGATTGCAATTTTTTTTTCTTTTTAAGAGAGGAGGGGTAGAGGCCATGGCTGTGCCAGCTAAGAAGAGGAAGATGAACTTCTCCGAGCGGGAGGTGGAGATCATCGTGGAGGAGTTGGAGCTGAAGAAGCACCTGCTGGTGAACCACTTCAACGCTGGGGTCCCCCTGGCTGCCAAGAGCGCAGCCTGGCACAGCATCCTGCGCAGGGTCAATGCCGTGGCCACCTGCCGCAGGGAGCTACCTGAGGTCAAGAAGAAGTGGTCAGACCTCAAGACCGAGGTCCGACGCAAGGTTGCCCAGGTCCGGGCCGCCGTGGAGGGCGGCGAGGCCCCGGGGCCCACTGAGGACGATGGCGCTGGTGGGCCCGGGACAGGCGGTGGCACTGGGGGCAGTGGCCCAGCAGTAGCTCCGGTGCTGCTGACCCCCATGCAGCAGCGAATCTGCAACCTGCTGGGCGAGGCCACCATCATCAGCCTGCCCAGCACCACCGAGATCCACCCCGTGGCCCTCGGACCCACGGCCACTGCAGCCGCGGCCACGGTCACCCTGACACAGAGTGAGTGACCCCTCTCCTGCTCAGGGAAAGCTTGGCTGCCAAGGGTCAAAGGTCAGAGGGGAAGGGTCTCAGAAGAGCTCCCCAGGTGAAAATGACCTTGTTCACTCTGGGACTTCATGTGTGTCTGCAGAGTGGAGGACACTCTCAGAGACACTTCCCGGAGTTCACCTGCTCATTCATTCATCCCCCAAGCGTGTAGCACTTCACACCCTGACCCACTCCAGGGCTGCCCCGGTGTCTCAGCCTTCGGCCCCACTCAAGGCTCATAGGACAGACAAGGCACACGGGTAAACAGTTCCACCATCACTTGGGGAAAACCTGAGGACTTGGGAGAAGAAGGGGGCTTCCTGGCAGAGTGGGGACACAGTTGGTGACCGCACTCTTCCACACACACTGGGGCCCCATCAGTCACCACGCCTTCCCCCAAATTCCTTGCAGTGTTCAAAGAACGCTATCAGTGAAGGCAGAACTAGCTCGGGTTGGATTTGGAAGTTGAGGCAAGGAATGGGTGCCAGTGACTGTGAACTCTTGTTCCGGGATGGGCTGGGAAGTGTAGCCACCAATGAGTCTCGGTGAGGCTGAAGGAACTGGGAGGGTGTGTGTTAGTGTCCCATGGCCCAAGCTGTGCTGAATAGGGGGAAAGGGACCCTGCTGTCTGTCAGGTCCTGCTGTGGACCAGGAAGGGTAGTTAGGAATCCCCTGGACTCATGTGACTCAAGAGACAGGGAGGTATGGGTTGGGCCCCTTAGTTGCTGTTGTCCCATTCTCGCTAGTCACAAGGGGCATGGCAGCCAAAGAGGTGGGGCTGTGTGGCCACAGACAGCTTCTGCAGGGTCCTCATCACCCAGCCTCTGCTGCCCCATGGTTGGGGTGGGGAAGGCACAGCAGGTTGGGCTCCCATGCTGGCCAGATCTGGACATGCTTCCTGGCCCTGCCCTGGGAACCGTGTGACCTTAGGCAAGTCCCTCTGTGACCCTGCTTCTGAACTTGAAGTTGACAGTGCCCCACCTCTTGGTGTCATTGGGAGGGTCTGTCAAAGTCCTGAGTTGCCCCGTGCCAGGTATTCAAGAAATGCCCTAAAACGTTGGGAAGTCTCTTTTATTTGTCTTCTGCTACATGCAGGGCCGGCCCCGGGGGCTGTTGAGGGGCAAGATTAAGGTGGTGAACTGAACTCCTCCCCTGCCCTCATGCCCCCTTGGCCTGTGTCCTCACTTCCAGAAAGTGACCTGCCTGTGCCTTGGCTCTCTCCCCTACCCCTACAGTCCCGGCGGAGACCACCTACCACACGCTGGAGGAGGGGGTGGTGGAGTACTGCACAGCTGAGGCTCCTCCACCCATGGCGGCCGAAGCCCCGGTGGACATGATGGCACAGCACGCGGAGGCCACGGTCAAGCCGCAGGCCCTCAAGAGCCGCATAGCCCTCAACTCGGCCAAGCTGATCCAGGAGCAGCGGGTCACCAACCTACACGTGAGGGAGATCGCCCAGCACCTGGAGCAGCAGAACGACCTACTGCAGATGATCCGCCGCTCACAGGAGCTCCAGGCCTGTGCCCAGGAACGTCAGGCCCAGGCCATGGAGGGCACGCAGGCGGCCCTCAGCGTCCTCATCCAGGTCCTGCGGCCCATGGTCAAAGACTTCCGCCGCTATCTGCAGAGCCACACACCCAACCAGGCCCCCACCTCTGACCCTGCACGGGTCGCCCAGAATGGACAGCCGGACGGCGTCATCCAGTGAGGGCAGGAACCCCTGGCCCCGCCCCCGGGCCAGCCCTCTGCTGTGATTGGATGAAACCTCTGTGGTCTTGTGATTGGCGGTCCAGGTAGACCGATCCCTCTTGTCTTTGCTAGACGCTTTGGGTTGCTGTTTCTGGAATGTGCGAAGGAGACCGGGAAGAGGAAGTTGTTGGGCCCTGGTTCCCAGTGCTTGAGCCACCTCGTTAAGATCCGGAGGGTGTTGAGGCTGGGTGGGGGTGGGGTCACGTCTATTGTGCAGGGGTTGTGACACGGGTTGTCACAAGCCAGGTTGTGGAGTGCAGGCCTCCCTGGAGTCCCTGCCCTGGGTCGCCCCACCCCAGGTGCCCGCCCTGTGGGTACAGTCCCGTGGTGCTATCAGACAGGCAATAATGTCTTCCTCCCCGGGGTGTCGGGGGAAGCGGTGGCCTGTGCCTCAGTTCTCAGGAGCACCCAGCTCCTGCTGTGCCCTCCTCCCACACCACCCTTGGCAGGGCCCAACCGCCACTCAGTGCCCCACTGCAGCCAGCCCGGCTAGACTGAAGGCTGCTGTATGGGGGGGGGGGGTGGTGTTTGGTCATTCTCTGGTCTTCCACAGTGTCTGGGCAGCCCCTGAGGGGGTGTGCCCCCAGAGCTGCCACCTCAGATGGAGCTTTGGGTGCTTGCGGCGTCAGAGGGAGCAAGCCAGAGTGGGCTGCTGCTGCCGGCTGCGGTAGGCCCCAGGTGACCACGGGTTCTCTTCGGAAGGCTTGCTGCAAGCTGCTCCTGTTTCTTCTGGGACAAGCGGCTGTGTGCCCAGGCAGTGTGTGCCCGTTCCATTGGCACACTTCCCATTCATGGCCCACTTGGACCTCCCCCACCAGGTTGTCCCACTGGTGTGCAGTTTTGTGGTAGGTGTCTTGGTCATACATGACCCACAGCTCTGGGTCTCCACTGCCCTTCTGGGGATACATGTTGGAACCTCTGTGCTGCACTGTCAGTTACTGGGGGGTGGCCCTAAAGACGGCTGGGAGGGGCGTCACCTACAGCCCGGTGAGAAGGAGGAGGTCTCAGCCCCGTGAGGGTGGGTGGCGAAAGGGAAGACCTTGGAGTGGCAGGTGCTAAGAGGAGCCTGGGCACCCTTGCTCCGCCAAACTTGATGGTGCCAACAGGGATTTGATGATGGATTCCTCCGGGTTGGAAACCTGAGCCAGTATGTGTTGGCACGACGCAGGTCCAAGGAGGGAGCCTGGATTGCTTCTGCCGGCTCCTGCTTTCCAGGTCACAATTTCAAAATTAAAGGGATATCTTTTTATACACACATCTCTGTGTCTTTTTTTTTTTTTTTTTCCCTAAGACTTATTTGAAAAGCTTCCATCCACTGGTTCATTCCCCAAATGGTTGCAACAACCAGGACTGAACTGGGCCAAAACCAGGAAGCAGTGGTCACCCATCCAGGTCTCCCACAGGGGTGGAAAGGACCCAAGCATTTGTGCCTTCTTGTGTGCATTAGCAGTGAGCCGAACCAGAAGTGGGGCGTTCGAGGCTTGAACAAGAACTCAGGTGGGATGCCACTCAGTGCTGCAAGCTGTGGCTCATGCTCTTTTCCACCATGCTCATGCTCTTTTGTGTACATTTATAAACAGATGACAGCAGGCACTGGTGAACTGTGGCCTGCAAGCAACATCTGGCTCATCTAGTTTTGTAAATAAAGTTTTATTGGAACACAGCTATATCCACTCATTCTAGTCAAGAACTGTTTGTTCTATATCGGTAGGATGGAACATTTATAACATATCTGGCACATGAAACTGGGAGTATTTTTAGGATTTATTTCTTTTTATTTGGAAGGCAAACTTACAGAGAGAAAGAGAGGTTTCCACCCACTAGCTCACTCCCTAAATGGCTACAATGGCCAGAATTGAGTCAATCTGAAGCCAAGAGCCAGGAGCTTCTTCTGGGTCTCCATGTGGATGCCATGTGGATGTGGACCTTCCTCTGCTACTTTCCCAGGCCACAATGCAGAGAGCTGGAAGGGAAGTGGAGTATCCTGGACATGAGCCAGTGCCCATATGGAATCCTAGCGCTTGCAGGGGAAGGATTAGCCAATGGAGCCGTCACGCTGGGCCCTTGCCTCACATTTTGTTGGCGCGTTGGCTGAACTGAAAGTTGGCAGCATTTCTGTAAGACAGTTTGAATTTGTTTCCCCCAGGGAGAGCTGAAGGGATGAATGCACACCGGGACTCTGCAGGTGATGCAGGCTTTGTCAGGTATGCCTCTCCGCTGAGTGAGTCAGCCTCCCGTGGTGGCATGAGCATGAATCACCATTCTGGAGCTGAGTGTGTCACACCTGGATTGTGACAGGTGTGTCAGGAGCTCCATCTGAGTGGCTTGACCTTGGGCGAGGGGATGAGAAGTGGAGTACTGCATGCATGGGGGACCCCGCTCAGGAGCCGGGCCCTGGAGGGTGATGGGTGGGAAGCAATGATGAGGCAGCTAGCACACCTGTCACAGGGCAGTTCCACTTCCCACCCCCCACCCCCAACCTGTGCACTCAGATAACTGCCACCCCGCCCCAGCCTTGACCAAGTCCCATGCCTGCCCTGGGAGGTGCCATGCAGGCAGAACCTGATCCCAGGCCATCTCGATGGGCAGGAGTTGTGAACCTGTCCTGCCTGCCCCTAAGCACCAAGGATGCTGGAATGCCAGGTTTCAGTAAGAACTCTCCCAGGTGAAACTTCTGTCTACTAAGTTCCTCCAAACAAAACATACCTGTGTGCCAGATAAAATCCTTGGAAGGCTAAACACAAAACAAAGCTATTTTATTTATTTGAAAGGCAGTTGTGAGGGAAGGGCAGAGAGAGACAAAAAGAGAGAGTTTCCATTCACTGTTTCACTCCCCAAATGGCTGCAATAGCCACGTTGAGCCGGGCTGAAACTGGGAACCCAGAATTCCATCCAGATCTCCCATATGAGTACAGGGGCCTGAGTACGTAGGTTTTCTTCCACTGCTTTCCCAAGCACATTAGCAGGGATTTGGGTCAGAAGTGGAACAGCCAGGACATGAACTGGCACTCATATAAGATGCTGGCATTGCAGGTGGAGACTTAGCCTGGTGTGGAGACACCACCATACCAGCCTCTTCTCCTTTTATTTCTTGTGTGGAAGGTGGGGAGGGGGAGGGGAAGCAGCCACCACCTGCTGCACCTCAGGGTCTACATTCTGGGAGCCAGACCGCACGGCACAGACTCCGCAGTGGGGAGGTAGGCGTCCTACCCAGCCGCCCAGCTGCTCAGCCCAGCTTCTGCCCCTTGGCCTTTTGTGGTCATCCCTGCCTCCCTACTCCTCCCTGCTCTGGCCCAGGCAACCACGGCTCTGTTTTCTGTTGTGGGAGATTAGCTTGCATTTCCCAGAATTTCACTTAATGAATCATGTGATGTGTAGTTAATACTTCTGGCCTGCTTTTCTTTCTTTCTTTCTTCCTTCCTTCCTTCCTTCCTTCCTTCCTTTCTCTTTCTTTCTTTCTTTCTTTCTTTCTTTCTTTCTTTCTTTCTTTCTTTCTTTCTTTCTTTCTTTCTTTCTTTCTTTCTTTCTTATTTGGCCCAATTGTTTTTTCTTTTTCTTCTTTTTTTTAAGGATTCATTCTACTCATGTGAAAGGCAAAGTGATGCAGCACAGGGAGAGATACAAAGAGACAGAAATCTTCCATGCGTTGATTTTTCTCCCCAAATGGCTACAGTGGCTGTGGCTGGGCCAGACAAAGCCAGGAACCAAGAACTTCAGCCAGGTCTCCCATGTTGATGCAGGATCCCAAGACTTGGGCTATGTTCCATTGTTTTCCCAGGGACATTAACAGGGAGCTGGACTGGAAGTGGAGCAGCCTGGACTTGAACCAGTGTCCATAGGGGATTGTAGTGCTTACAGGCAGTGTCTTGATCTGTTATACCACAGCGTGGGCTCCTCAGCCTGGTGGTTTTAGAGAGACAGTCCGTGTTGTCAGGGGGACCAAAGGCTCACTCCTGTAATGCCAAATAAGCTGGACCTTAGTTTCTTTGTTCAATCATGTATTGATGGGCATTTTTGCTGTTTCCAACAGTTTACTTTCACAAATTAGCTGCTATGAGTGCTTGTGTCAAATTCTTAAAAAAAACAAAACAAAACAAAACACGGGCCTGGCACGGTTGCGCAAGTGGTTAAGGTCCTTGCCTTGCACGCCCGGGATCCCATATGGGCGCCGGTTCTAATCCCAGCGGCCCTGCTTCCCATCCAGCTCCCTGCCTGTGGCCTGGGAAAGCAGCCGAGGACGGCCCAAAGCTTTGGGACCCTGCACCTGTGTGGGAGACCCGGAAGAGTCTCCTGGCTTCGGATTGACATAGCATCGGCCGTTGCGCTCACTTGGGGAGTGAATCATCGGACGAAAGATCTTCCTCTCTGTCTTTCCTCTCTGTATATCCACCTTTCCAATGAAAAATAATAAAAAATAAATCTTTAAAAAAAAACCCATTTAAAAAATTTGTTTATTTGAGAGGCAGAAAGAAAGATAGATGAGTGTGCATCTACTGATTCACTCCCCAAATGGCTGCAATGACTAGGGTTGGATCAGGATGAAGCTGGGTGCAGAGACCCATCCCTGTCTCCCGTGGCTAGGCAGGTGTCAGGGACCCAACTCCCTAAACTGTGACCTCCTGCCTCCAGGCCATCCACTAATAGAAAACTGGAATTAGGAGGGAGGTAGATCCTGAGCCCATGCACTCCCATATGGAGTGCCTGTTCACTGCAGGACTGGCTGTGCATTCCATGGGTACAGGTCTTTGTGAGGACATGTGCTCTCCTTGGATAAACACAGGCACACGATGGCTGGATCCTGTGACGGTGTGGCCCAATGTTTCCAAAGTGGTTATATTGCCAGCTTCTATTCTCATCTTCAGTGTGGCAGAGCCCTGGCGTGCCACATTTGGGCCAACACTGACCCACTCTGTCTCCTCAACTCCCACTGTTCGAGCAGATATGACGTGCTAACTCATTGTGGGTTGTTTTTTGGAAGGTATATATCATTTTTTTTTCATTTGCCTTGGAAGGCAGAGAAAGAGAGAAACATACATATTTTCCATCCATTGGTTGGCTTCCCCAAATCCTGAACAGCCAGGGCTGGGCCAGACTGAAGCCGTCTAGAAACCCAACGCAGGTCTCCCCTGTGGCTGGGAGGGACCCCCAGCCTTTGTGCCATCACCCGCTGCCTCCCAGAGTGAACATGACTAGGGAGCTGATTGGAAGTGGAGTAGCCAGGATTCGGACCAGGCAGTCTGACACAGGGCAAGGTGGTGGGGAAGACCAAGCAGGCACTGAACCACTGGGCAAAGGTCCACCCTCATTAACATGTCCCTAACACTGAGGGAAGCAGGCAGCTTTCCCTGGGGGCAGTCACCATTAGTCCATCTTCCACGATGAAATTTTTATTACGTCCCCTTCATCAATGGCAAGAATGCTTTTCCTGTCTGACCAGTAGAATGCTGGACTTTGGCTGCTAGGCCATGCTGCCAGGCCCCTCTTCTTCTTCTTCTTTTTTTTTTTTAAGATATATTTATTTTTTATTTATTTAGTTCTCCCTTTATCTCTCCCTTTACCCCAGATACAGGAAAAAAAAAAAAAACAATGTGGAAATAATAGTCTTACCCACTTTCCCGTAGCCCTTGAAACTTTTTGCCCTAATTAACTATGTAAAGATTGTCAAAAGTAAAGGGAAAAATTTCCTCCAAAAAAAAGATTTATTTGGGCCTGGCATGGTGGCGCAGTGGCTAAAGTCCTCGCCTTGCACGGTTCTAATCCCAGCAGCCCCGCTTCCCATCCAGCTCCCTGCCTGTGGCCTGGGGAAGCAGTCGAGGATGGCCCAAAGCTTTGGGATCCTGCACCCGTGTGGGAGACCTGGAAGAGGCTTCTAGCTTCAGATTGGCATAGCATCGGCCATTGTGCTCACTAGGGGAGTGAATCATCAGACGGAGGATCTTCCTCTCTGTCTCTCCTCTCTGTATATCTGCCTTTCCAATAAAAATAAAATAAATCTTAAAAAAAAAGATTTATTTATTTGTATTGCAAAGTCAGATATATATAGAGAGGAGGATATACAGAGAGGAAGATCTTTTGTCTGATGATTCACTGCCAAGTGACCACAATAACTGATGCTGAGCCAATCTGAAGCCAGGAGCCAGAAACTTCCTCCAGGTCTCCCACATAGGTGCAGGGTCCCAAGGCTTTGGGCCGTCCTCGACTGCTTTCCCAAGCCACAAGCAGAGAGCTGGATGGGAAGCGGGGCTGCCAGAACTAGTGCTCATGTGAGATCCTGGCGTGTCCAAGATGAGGACTTTAGTCACTAGGCCACCGCATCGGGCCCAGGCACTGGTTCTAATCCAGCTCCCTGCTTGTCCTGGGAAGGCAGTTGAGGATAGCCCAAAACCTTGGCACCCTGTGCCCGTGTGGGAGACCTGGAAGAGGCTCCAGGTTCCTGGCTTTGAATTGGCTCAGCTCCAGCCATTGCGGCCACTGGGGAGTGAATCAGTGAACAGAAAATCTCTGTCTCTTCTCTGTATCTGACTTTACAATGAAAATGAATAAATCTTTAAACAACAACAGAAAAAACACTTCCCACTGTATACCATATATAAATGTATTTACTATATGCCCATTAAACAAAAATGTGTTGTAAAAAGGAATGAATTCTTTTTACATCTAGATATCTTTTTCTCAAGTATGTTCTGATCTGCACCCACCTTTGCACTTCCTGACAAGCCTCACCGATAAACACACTGATCTGAGAAAGGC
This sequence comes from Ochotona curzoniae, assembly GCF_017591425.1. Lineage (NCBI taxonomy): Eukaryota > Metazoa > Chordata > Mammalia > Lagomorpha > Ochotonidae > Ochotona > Ochotona curzoniae. Next base: position 5,263,260 of record NW_024467106.1, read on the forward strand.
TCAACAACAAACAGTGCAGATTTACACAGCAATTATATTGCTGACAATGTGGCCCAGTGGGTCAAGACACGGCTCATGTCACCAGCATCCCAAACTGGAGTGCCTTCTTGAATCCCAGCCGCTCCACTTCCAGTCCAGCTTCCCGCCAGTGCACCGGGAAGGCAGCAAAGAATAGTCCAAGTCTTTGGGCCCTGCTACCCATGTGGGAGACCAGGACGGAGTTCTGACCTCTGCACCAGCCCTGACTGTTGCAGCCCTTTGTGGAGTGACTTAGTGGCTGGAAGGTCACTGTCTCTCCCTCCCTTTGTCACTCTGCCTTTCAGAGAGAGACTCTTCATCCACTGTATCACTCCTGCAATAGCCAGGGCTAAACCAGGCTGAAGCCAGGAGCCTGGAACTCCATCTGGGTCTCCCATGGGAGTGGCAGAGGCCCAAGCAGTTGGGTCACCTTCTGTTGCTTTCCCTGGAGCATTAGCAGGGGGCTGGGCTGGAAATGGAGCAGCTGGGACTCAAATCGGCACTTACACGGGATGCTGGCACTGCAGGTCATGGAGACTTAGCCTGCTGCGCTGGACCCATCAAATCACTACATCTCAAAAAACAAACAATAATGAGAACAGGGATGGCTCAGCAGATTGGCACGGAAAGTACCGGTGATGGAGGGGTTGGAGGGATACCCCCCAGACCCTCGAGGAGGAGTGGGAACTGGTGCAGATCCCAGGAATATTTGCCTCAGGGTCATCAAAAGAATCCTTAAATGGGATCTTTGGCTCAGCCAGTTCAGTGGTAGGAATTCCTCCTGACCCAACACATAGGAGTAGTGTGGCTCTGTCCTGGATCTTGGGGCCCTGGGTTTGCCCTTTGGGGATGGAGCTGCCAACATCCTAGCTGGTGACCCTTGGGCTGGAACTGGCCCTGCTCCCTCCCCTCCTCCCTGCCCACAGTGGGGAGGAGGATGCAGGGCAGGCACCATCTTCCATCTCAGCATGCAAGAGTTCCAGCCAGCCAGCTACAACCAGTGCAAGCAGGCCACTCTGGCTGTGGCTGAGAGAATCCCTGAGAACTGAATGCCCTTGGGAACTCTCCAACCACTCACAGCTTTCCTGAACCTCAGTGCAAGGGCTCTGACCGCTGCCTGGAGTCTTGGTCTCTAGGTTAGACCCTGCCCTGCTGTGCCTCATCTGCCCTTCCCACCTCCCACCCCACACATACTGGAGGTTTTTTAGGCAGGGAGCTCCAACTTCCTCCCTCTGCCCCAGGACCTTTGCATGTGCTCTGGGCCCTGGTCTGCATGTTGTCTACCTGCCTCTCCCATCTGTTCATCACAGTTCAGACACTGCTTCTTTTGGACAGTGGCTTTAATTCAATTGTGCCTCCCCTCTAAAGTTCATGTGTTAGAAACTGAATCCCCGAATTCATGAGCTGATGGTATTGGAAGGCAGGGCTTTGGGAAGGAATTAGAATTAGATCATGTTGGGAGGGCACAGGCACATGATGGCATCTGGTTGTAGCTGGCTGGCTGGAACTCTTGCATGCTGAGATGGAAGATGGTGCCTGCCCTGCATCCTCCTCCCCACTGTGGGCAGGGAGGAGGGGAGGGAGCAGGGCCAGTTCCAGCCCAAGGGTCACCAGCTAGGATGTTGGCAGCTCCCTCCCCAAAGGGCAAACCCAGGGCCCCAAGATCCAGGACAGAGCCACACTACTCCTATGTGTTGGGTCAGGAGGAATTCCTACCACTGAACTGGCTGAGCCAAAGATCCCATTTAAGGATTCTTTTGATGACCCTGAGGCAAATATTCCTGGGATCTGCACCAGTTCCCACTCCTCCACAGGGCCTGTGCTGTGGCACAGATAAAACCACTGCCTGTAGTGCTGATATCTTGTACAGATGATGGTTCAAGTCCTGGCTGCTCTGCTTCCCATCCAGCTCCCCCTTATGGCCTGAGAAGGTAGTGAAGATGGACCAAAGCCTTGGGCCCTGAACCCACTTGGGGAGATTCAGAAGAGGCTCCTGGCTCTTGGCTTCAGCTTGGCTCATTTGAAAAGTGAATCAACAGATGGTAGATCTTTTTGCCTCTGTGTGAGTCTCCTCTCTCTGTAACTCTGCATTTCAAATAGAAATGCATAGGGCCTGGTACAATGGCTCAGTGGCTAAATCCTCACCTTGCATGTACCAGGATCCCACAAGGACAGTGGTTCATGTCCCAGCTGCTTCACTTCCCATCCCGCTCTTGGCATGTGGCCTAGAAAAGAAATAGAGGATGATCCAAAGCCTTGGGACCCTGCACCCATGTGAGAGACCAGGAAGAAGCTTCTGGCTTCTGGCTTCAGATATAGAGAGAGGAGGAAAGAGAGGAAGATCTTCCATCCGATGATTCACTCCCCAAGCGGCCGCAATGGCTGGAACTGAGCTGATCCGAAGCCAGGAGCTCTTCTGGGTCTCCCACACGGGTGCAGGGCCCTAAGGCTTTGGGGCCGTCCTCGACTGCCCTCCCAGTCCACAAGCAGGGAGGATGGGAAGTGGGGCCGCCGGGATTAGAACCAGTGCCCATATGGGATCCCGGGCGTGCAAGACGAGGACTTTAACCACTATGCTATTGCACCGGGCCCAGGAATTAGTTATTCTTGTAGAGGCTGTAGTCCCGCTGCATCCACAGGCCTGGCATTGGGCAGGCATCCCAGTACTCTTAATGATGTGTTTTATTCCCATGCTTTTTGCTCCTCCAGTTAACCAGACCAGACAGGATAAAGATCAAGTTCTAACATATTCACTTTACTTAGGATACAGAGAGACAGTGAGAGGCTGGTCTGCTGGTTCACTTCTCCAAATGCCTATAGCAACCAGGTCTACTGGGCCAAGATGTAGCCAGGGACTCCCTCTGGGACTCCAACATGGGTGGCAGGGCCGCCAAACGGGAGGGTCGTCCTCTGCTTCCTTCCCAGGAAACAGAAGTGGAGCAGCTGGGACTTGAACCAGGCCTCCCATGTGGCACGCATGCATTGTAAGTGGCAATTTAACCTGCCAAGCCACAAGGCAGCCCCTACTGGTCATTCTTTAAGAGGCAGGGAAACAGGGCATGCTTCTTGAAGGCGAGTTAGATGATTTCTGCTATAATATAGTCCGACCTTAGGGACTGCGGTGTGGATCCAGGAGAGGACCGTGGGGGTCCCAGAGCTCTGGCCTGCGTGGGATGGGTCTTCTAAGTGGGCACCTGCCCCGCCTGCAGTTACGGGAGCTGGGGGGAAAAGTGTGTGACCTGTAGTTATTGATATGCCCATCTAGGCGGCGCTAGATAACCGCAGTGGCGCGCAACCCTGAGCTTGTTCCAGGCTGCAGAGTGGGGACCGGCGAGGCTGCAGAGTGGGGACCGGCGAGGCTGAAGGGGGCATCTCAGCCAAGTCTGACCATGCACCCTGGAGGGGTGCAGCCTCTTCCTCCAGCTAGGGTTCTTCCAGGCGATCTAGCCCCGAGGCGGTCCTGAGTGCAGAGGAAGCTCAGTACCACGGCTCAGAGTCCTGCCCTACTGGGCAAGCTGTGTGGCCCTGGGACTATGTCCCTCTGTCCAACATAGAGAAAACATTCTCTCTCTCTCTCTCTCTCTCTCTCTCTCACACACACACACACACACACACACACACACACCACACACACTATCTGGAAGGCAGAGTGACAGAGGGAAACACAGAATCTTCTAGCTATGGGTTCACTCCCCAGATGGCTGCTGCTGCCGGGACAGGTCCAGGCTCCAAGGTCACCCAAGCACTGCAGCCACCTTCTGTTGCTTTCCCAGGTGCATCTGGGAGCTAGATCAGAAGTGGACCATATGGGATGCTAGCACCGCAGGTGGTGATTCTACCCTCTATGCTACAATGCATTGATTTCTTAGGGAAGACAAAACCACAATCTATTTAAAAAAAAATGATCGCATAGACTGCCAAATGTAATACTTTTTAAAAGATGACCAAGCAAGTCACAGAGTCGTATTATGCATTACATATTTCTGAGAAAGGCCTTGTTTTCAGAACATACTCAGGGGAACAGACAGTTCAGTTAAAAAATGGGCAAAATATCCCAACAGTGATTCCCGCAGAGAGAAAAGATATGTGCAGATAGCCAACAGGGTGTTAAAAAGACACTCACAAAGGCACCTCTGCCCCCGGGCTCGGGTGGGGGCCGCGAGATCACCTTCTGGGTGAAGCGTCAGATAGAGTACCATTTAATTTTCATGAAACTTCGATGGGCCCAGCGCGATGGCTCAATGGCTCAAATCCTTGCCTTGCAGGTGCCAGGATCCCATATTGAACCAGCAAATGGACACTCTCCCTGAAAGAGAAAAACTTTGTCTATAGCTAAGAGTGATTTTCAGGTGCAGGTGGGAGAGAAGCACAGTGATTCAACCCCGAAGTGCATCTTTGCTCCTCCAGAGCTGAGTCGGTCGGGGGTGGGGGGCAGGAAGGATGGGGGGGAGGGAATGGAGGTGGAGACGCGTGGGTGCCAAGCCCTGGGTGCTTGTCCACAAGGTGGGGGATGTGGCAGACACGGTGGGATGTGGGGGAGCAGGTACTGGCTACAACAAATGGGTGAGAAAACAGCAGGAGGTGTAAGTGCTAAAACAAACTGTGCAGGGGTGAGGTGAGGGGGTGGAGGGCGAGAAGCAGACAGGAAACCGCACTGGCGCAGGCACTACTGTCTCTCCAGGCTCCCGTTGGGTTTCATCTGTTCTAGGGTGTCCACTTCTGCACGTGCAGACACACACACACACACCTCTTGCATCTTCTGATTTGCTTCCCAGATGCAACCGCCAGGATGGGGCACGCTGAAACCAGGAGCTGGAAATTTAACCAGGGTATCTGATGTAGGTGGCCGGGGACCCAAGTACATGAACCATCATCTCCTGTCTTCCACAGGCCTCATCAGCAGGAAGGAAGCTGGACTCAGGCACTCCAGTATGGGACGTGGGATCCCAGCTACAATCTTAGCTGCTGTGCCCCACAGCTGCCCCGTCAATGCACATCCGAACATCCTCAAATGAACATGCACCTGCCCACCAGCCATGCTTCTCTTTTAGAACTGGCAGTGGGCAATGAGGAATGGGCATCTTACGCATGGCAGAGTCTTGGAGTCATTGCGTGCTTTCAGTCAATTAAAAATAATTTCCCAGGAATAAGCAAGCTAGCTGGAACAGCTGCTGTGTGTCGAATTCTCACCATGGGCCCAACTCTTTCAATGTTCACATTTAGTCATTTTGTTTAAAAAAAAAATGTGTTTATTTATTGAAAATGCAAAGTTAGAGAGAGTGAGGGAGAGATGGTGAAATCTAGTCACTGGTTCATTCCCCAGATGGCCGCAACGGCTGGAGCTGGGCTGATCCAAAGCCAGGCACATTCACAGGGAGCTGGATCGAACCCAGTGTCACCTAGTCAGCAGGTGGCAGGCAGGAGCAGAAGCCAGCCACCGTCTTTGGAAAGAGCTAGAAACAACACCACAAGAGCAACACCGAGTAGGGGCCAGCTGAGGGTCCTGTGTCCCTCGCTTAGTTCTGACTTCCTTAACATGGTCCTGACCAGCCCCAGGGACCTGGCTGGCAGCTCCTCAACTCAGGTCACATCTAGGGCTCCAGGCAAAGCCCGGAGGGGGCAGGGTCATTGCCTGTCACACTCAGGCCGGGGCTGGGTTTAGGACGGTGAGGCCAGCTTCAACACTGCAGAGAGCCAGGTGCCATGTAGGGGGCTTGGAGGCGAAGCCACATGTTCAGTGACTACCAGATAGAAGTTTGCCTGTGGGACAGCCCCGGAGCTGTGCTGCCTCCCCAGAAAGTTAGCGTGTCTGTCACTGCTGTCACTCGGGGGACCTGGGCCCCGGGAGGGAAACCCACATCCTGTTTCCAGATCAGCCTGAAGATCCGAAGCTGTGATAGCTGGGCATGGGGCGCTGAGCTCTCCACAAGGCCCCCTGCTCCTTCCTGCCTCTCCCCTCTGCCCCAAATTCAGAGCCCCAGCCCTCCTCCACCCCACTCCCGCAGTGGGGCGTCTGTGGCATTCCACACCTCGTGTGCTGGAGCTTTGCTTTCCACTGCTGTGAGATGGGAGGAGGGGTCGTGGCCCACGGCCAGAGGGAGCCCGTGGCTGTGGAGGCTACTGCAGTGGCTCTATAGGCTAACCCTCCACCTGCAGCACCGCCATGCCACATGGGCACCTATTCCAGTCCCGACCTGTGGACCTGCAAGCCTCAGAAGGAAGCCCAACCTGGCTTGTGCAGTGGGTCAGGTGGAGCACAGCTTTCTCCCTTGGGTTCCCTACCTCTGCATGTCACTTTCCCAGGAGACTCGGTCCTTCACCTGGACAAGGCCGTTCAAGGATGGATGCCAGCCAGGGGAACCCCAGGAATTGTCTGCAAACGGCCAGGGAAATCTGCAGGGGTATACAAGCAGAAGCCGAGGGGGAAGAGGGGGCTGCCTGAGCACCAGGCCTGCCCATAGGAGTTGGTGTGATCTGCCCAGTCAATATTTATTTATTATTTATGTATTTATGTACACCTACCAATTTGCATGAACCAGGGATGGGAGCAGACTGTCTTTTTTTTTTTTTTTAGAGATTAATTCATTTTTATTGGAAAGGCAGATTTACAGAAAGGATACAGAAAGATCTTCCAGCTGCTGGTTTACTCCCCAAGTGGCTGCAACGGCTGCTGAGCCAATCCTAAGCCAGGAGCCAGGAGCTTCATCCGTGTCTCCCACTTGGGTGCAAGGTCCAAAGGTTTTGGACTATTCTCAACTGCTTTCCCAGGCCACAAGCAGGGAGCTGGATGGGAAGTGGAGCAACCTGGTCATGAGCCAGCACCCATATGGGATCCTGGTGCATGCAAGGCGAGGACTTAGCCCCCACTCAGTATTTCTAACACTTACTGTCATTCATTCATTCACTGGGAGGGGACAGGACATAGTGTTTCCTGTCCCCTTACCACTGTATGCTGGAGGCAGAGTGGTAAACCAATCCCTGTCTGGCTGGGGCCTTTCATATAGTCAAGGGTGGTAGGTGGCAGAGAATGATAATCATAATAACAATAATTATTATTGCAGACATCATTCACTCGTGGTCGGCTCCACTTTTCATAGCTTTGCTGTGCTGCAGGTGTTGCAATGATGCTGACTTCCCAGAAGAGGAAGTCGAGATCCACAGGGACCGCATGACTTGGTCAGGGCAGAGGCTGGATCCGGCAGTCAGTTGCATGTGTTATAAGCAACATCAACAAGCCAAGCATTGATGGGGTGGGCTTCCGGGCCAGCAGGGAAGACGCCTAGGCCCATTTCATGCTGCCTAGTTTGAGTCCTGCCCAGTTCTTCTATTTCCCACTCTGGAAGGCAGCACATGATGACCCACGTACCTGAGTCCTGAGGAAGTCCCATGGAAGATGCACGTGGGAGCCGCGGTTGTGCTCTGGGCTCCCGTGGTCAGCCTGGCCCAGCCCTGGCTGCTGTGGGCATTCGGTGACTGGATAGCAGACATCTCTGTTTGCCTTTGTCTCTTTGACTTGCAAAGAAAATGAAAATAAACCATGTAATTCCAAGCAGTGATCCACACCACGGAGCAGTTATTTTAGGGAGATGTGATTTGAAGAGAGCTGGGGTTGGTGATGAGAGAGAGAAAAATCTTCCATTCACTGGTTCACTCACTAAACAGCCACAGTGACTGGGGCTGGGTCAGGAAGAAGCCAGGATCCAGAAACTCCATTCTGGTCTCCCGTGTGTGTGTGGCAGGGACTCAAGTAACTGGGCCTCTTCTATGGCTTTCCCAGGCACATTAGTAGGGAGCTGGATGGGAAGTGGAACAGCTGGGACTAGAGTTGGCACGTGGAAAAGGTGTATCTGTTACATAAGAGGCAGCTTAACTTACTGAGCCATAATATTGGCCCCTATTTTTTTTTTCTTTTTAAAGGACTTCTTATTTTTATTTGAAAGGCAGAGTTATAGAGAGAAGAGATGAAGAAAGAGACAGAGAGATCTTTCATCTGCTAGTCCCCTCCCTAAAATAGCCTCAATGGCCATAGCTGAGCCGATTTGAAGCCAGGAGCCAGGGGCCTCCTTCGGGTCTCTCACGCGGACGCAGCAACACAGGGCCTTGAGTCATCATCTGCCACTTTCCCAGGCTATTAGCAAGAAACTGGATCAGAAGTGGAGCATCCAGGACTAGAACCAGCACCTATATGGGATGCCAGCACTGCACGCAGACAACTAGCCTACTATATCACTGTACTGGCCCCTGTGGTTTTTCTTTCTTTCTTTCTTTCTTTCTTTCTTTCTTTCTTTTTTTTTTTTTTTTTTTTGATTGATTGATTTTCTTTTCTCTCTCTCTCTCAAGTCTGAGAGACAAAAGGGAGAGAGGAGGAAAAGAAAGAAGCAGGAGGAGAGAGAGAATACCAGACAGAAGTCATGCCCATCTAGCCAGGGCAAGGCCAGGTTGAAACCAGGAGCCTTGACATCCATGTCCCTAATGTGGGTGACAAGGACCCAAGTACTTCAACCATGACCACTGCTTCTCAGGACGGCATGAGCGGGGAGTTGTACAGGCTTGAGTCAGGCACTCAGACGCAGGCTGTGGACGTGCCAAGCCTGTCTTACCCAAGTGCCACTCACCCCTCACTCTTCTGCTGACGGAGCTTTGGTGGCTGGAATAACATTTGATTGACAGGAACCCCCCCCCACCCCCGTCACACAGCGGTCTGCACACCTGTCACACGCTTCCCAGATGTCGTCATCTCAGAGGCCTAAGGTGCATTTACCAGCAGGACCTGACTGCAGTGCCTCCTCCCAGCTGGTCCCCCCGCCTTCCCAGGGGCCGTCCGGACTGCGCCGGGTCACTCTCCTTGATGCTTTGCTCTGACTTTTTGTTGGGTTTCCCTTGCTTTCTGTTTCTCTCCAGGCATGACCTTCCTTGGAGGTGCACCGTTTACTTGTTATAACATACCCCATGATGTCCTGACTGGCTTGGGTTCTGGATTTGGGGAAGGAATGCCTCGTAGGGTGCTCTCCTCATGTTTTGTCCCAGTGCCCGTGAGTCACAGGATGTCACCTGCGGTGTCAGCTGTGCTGCCAGATTGGTGTGAGGTCTGCCATGCTTCCTCACCATGTACTTACTAGTTACCTCTGTTTTTCTTTTCCTAAAGATTGATTTATTGGGGGCCCGACCCGGTAGCCTAGTGGCTAAAGTCTTTGCCTTGCACACGCCAGGATCCCATATGGGCACCAGTTCATGTCCCAGCTGCTCCACTTCCCTTCGGTTCCCCACTTGTGGCTTGGGAAAGCAGGGGAGGATGGTCCCAAGCTTTGGGACCCTGTACCTGTGCAGGAGACCCGGATGAAGCTCCTGGCTCCTGGCTTTGGATCAGTTCAGCTCTAGCCATTGCGACCACTTGGGGAATGAATCAGCCAACGGAAGAAGTTCCTCTCTGTCTCTCCTCTATGTATATCTGCCTTTCCAATAAAAAATTAAATAAATCTTTAAAAAAAAGAGAGAGAGAGAGCAAGAAATAAGAGGTCCTGTTTAAAAAAAAAATGATTTGTTGGAAAGGCAGTGTTACATATGGAGAGAGACAGAGAGATCTTCCATCTGCTGATTCAGTCCTCAAATGGCTCCAACAGCCAAGGCTGAGCTGGGCTGGGCTGGGCTGGGCTGGGCTAGGCTGGGCTGTGAAGCCAGGTGCCTGAAATTCTGTGCAGGCTTCTCATGTAGATAGCAGTAGCCCAAGCACTTGGCCATCTTGGCGTGCTTTCTCAAGCGCACTAGCTGGGAACGGGGTGAGAAGCAGAATAGCTGGAACTCTAGCAGGGCTCTCGCGGGATGCTGGCGCTGCGGGGAGCGGCTTCCCGCTCTACATCACCACGTTCTTTAAAAGCAAGTCACAAAGTCAAGCCCCCCACCCCGAAAGGGGTGGGGAATGTAACCCCCCCGGGGGAGGGCAGAGTGCCATAAGTTATCATTTCCTTGCTAAGACAATGTGTGCCTGCTTTCCTGTGGATCTGCTTAGTCAGCCATTTAGCGCTCCAGGATGGGACTTTGTTTTACGCTTGGAGTTTGCAATCGATAGTTCTCAAACGACCCTGGGTTTGGCCATTAGGAGACCTTTCAGGCTGAGCCCAGACCAGCTGGCCTTGGGGTACTTCCTTGCTGTGCCACGCTGCCAGGTTCTCCTGGCTCACCTTGCCTTTGCCCCGTGTCAGCCACAGCAGCAGTCCTGGCTACTTTTGATTGGACAATAGCATTCAGAAGCCAGGATCAGGTATGGCATCTGCTGCACCTGCTGACTGTGTCGCCGCATCCAGCCGTCCCATGCCTCATTGTGTATGGCTGCTTAGATACTGCGGGCCATGAGGCCCTTGGCACTCTCAAGGGCTGACTTCACAAAGCTCCAGATCCCGAGCCAGGGGCACCCTCGAGGGCCTTTCTGAAGGCTGATCACTTTGCAGGGACCTAACGGACCCTCTGCTCCTGTGAGGTCAGAATAGCCATCATGGGCATGTGTTCACACAGTGCTGTCTGCTGGGGTACACACGAGAAGCCCCCAACGCTGGTTTCTTGGGGAGACAGTGTCGGGTGTAGGACAAGAGAGAATGCATTCCCTGTGGTTGGGGAAAGAGAAAAGCAGCAGACAGCCCCAAGCCCCCAGGGAGCCTGCGGCTGAGCCCAGCCCCAAGGGCGCCAGTTCAGCCCTGCCACACACCATACATCTGGCCATGCTGTTTTGGCAGTGCGGTTTGTATTTAAACCGGGGCCACGTGGCACCGCGGTCAAAAACACACAGCTGTGTGAACAAATGCCGGCTCAGTCCCCTCCGCACCAGGCCACCATGGACCATCACACTTGTCTCTCCTTCCGCAGCTTGGGGACAGTCACGTTCCCTCCCACTAAGGAGGCTGTGAAGATTTGGCCACGCATCGGAGGAACCCTAGGGAGAGAACTCCAAAGTGCAAGCTCATGTCATTATCAAGTTCACAGAAAACATAATCCATGTCACCCTGAGGCTCCAAGAGTTCCCTCTCTGCTATCAGTCTATGTGTGGGTTCAGCTGGAGGACTGGTGTGTTCCCAGGGTGCTCATGCCTCATGCGTGGCCTGGTCTGTTCCCTCCTGGACTGACCCTGCCTGGCCCTCCCCCACACCCTGCCCAGCTGGAGGTCTGAGCTGAGCCAGGTAGGGAGTGTCTGTTTGTCCCAGTAGCGGTGATGCCTGGCCTGTGCTTGGTACAAGCCGGTGTTCGGTAAATATTTGGTGACTAAGTGGACACAGGCAGATACGAATGAATGGAAAGTGCAGCCATGTGCATGCGATCGCCATGCTGGCGCCAGCCCTCACCTTCCAGGAGGAAGTGTGGCGAGTCCGTGGTTGGAGGAGAGGACAGTGTGTACCAAGGTTCAGAGAAGCTGGTGTGCCACCCCTCTGGGGCACTGGAGGCAAGTTCACCTGGGCGGAAGACAGTTGAGGGGAGGTGATGGGGGAAGGACCAGGCGTGGGGTGAGGCACCAGAGCTGCCCACTCACAGCGCTGGCCATGGCTCATGAGAGCTGGTTCCCCTTTCGGGGTCTCAGTTCTGGCACCTGTGTGCATTGGGCACAGGGCTTTTAAGGAGGGTGGCCACAGAGTTGGCCAGGCCATGCTGACTTGTCTACTGGACTGATGAATCAGACTAGCTTCAGCTGGGCAGCCTAGCTGAGGGTTTTACATCCTAAATGCATGTGTGACTTTCAACTTGGCAGTTCCTTTTCTTAGCGCTTAATCTGAAGGCGACAGTTTGGGACTTGGGAGAAGATGTGACTCCCACCCAGGACACTGGTCAGCATGTGGCCTGCAGCGCAGGACAGTCAGAGACTGTGTCACCACGCAGCAGGAGGGAACCCAGCACTGCGCTGTCAGGTCATGCTGCTGGCTCCTCTGCAGAGACGCGCAGCGGCTCTCACAGAACACACTCAAGACACATGACTGGGGGCCCGAGTTGTAACGCAGGTGAGTAATCTGCTACTTGTGACGCCAGCATCCTGTGTGAGCACCAGTTCAAGTCCCAGCTGCTGCACTTCTGATCCAGCTTCCTGATAATGCACCTGGGGAAGGAGGTTCACAGGGCGCAAGTGCTCAGATCTGCGCCCACCTGGGACCCCGGTGGCGTTCCAGGTTCCTGACTCGGGCATGGCCCACTTGGGGACCAAATCAACAGACAGAGGATCTCTGTTTCTCTCTTTAACTCTGCCTTTGAAATACAGAAAGAAACCTAAAGAAAAATTGATTGTAAATGAAATACATGGCTCTCAATACACTCAAACCCTCAGCAAGAGCAGAAAATGAAAGTCCCTGCTCTCCCACCCATGCTCAGTCTGGAAGTTACTAATGTCAGAAGCTTAGAAAATCAGCTTCCAAAGTCTCATCAATCATGTATACACAGATGGACATATATCTGCACACATGTGAATTACACAGTCATGTAACACATCTTACGTAGAACATGTGTGGTAAGGTGGGCATTTGGCATAGAGGCTGAAATGTTTCCCTCCTGCAGCGAGTGCCTGGGGAGGTTGGGTGCCAACTCAGCACCTGACTCCATTTTCCTGCTGATATGGATCCTTGGAGGCAGTGGGAAATCATGCAAGCACTTGAATCCTTGCCACTCTCAGCCAGATTCCCAGTTCCTGGTTCAACCCCAGCCACGACCTTCAACAGCATTTGGGCACTGAACCAGCAATGAAAGCTTCCTCCTTTCTCCTCTAAATACTTTTTTTTCCTTGAAGAAAAGGTTTTAATAATGCCTGCTGCTGCCACATGCTCTGTGCTAGATGTCACCGTAGCACACCCCCACCACACCCTGCCTGTCAGCCTCTGCCTGTGCCCTGCCGTAGACCCTCGCAGACTGGCCACGTGACTAACTGTGGCCATCGGACATTGATAAGCACAATGCAAACCTTGCTTTACATTTTCTTCTTTTAAGTTGGAAAGGCAGATAAGATTCATGGAGAGAGACAGAGAGAAAGATCTTCCAACTGCTAGTCTACTCCCCATGTGGCCGCAATGAAGCCCTGAGCCCACGTGAAGCCAGGAGCTTCTTCTGGGTCTCTCACATGGGTGCTGGGTCCCAAGGCTTTGGACTGTTCTCAATTGCTTTTCCAGGCCACAGCAGGGAGCTAGATGGGAAGTAGAGCAGTGGGACACAAACCAGCATCCATAAGGGATCCTCATACTTGTAAGATAAGGATTGATCAGTTGAGCCACATCAAGCCAGGCCCTGTTTTTTTTTTTTTTTTAAGGTTTATTTATCTGACAGCAGAGTTATACAGAGATTCTCCATTTGCTGGTTAAATTCCCAAGTGGCTACAGTGGTCAGAACTGAGCCAGACTGAAGTCAAGAGCCAGGAGCAGCTCCTGGGTCTCCCATGTGAATGCAGGGGCTCAAGGACTTGAACCACCTTTCTGCTGCCTTCCCAGGTGCAAAGCAAGGAACTAAATAGGAAGTGGAGCAGCCGAGACTCAAACCCATGCCTTTATGGGATGCTGGCATCTCAGGCAGCAGCTTTATTGGCTATGCCACAACATTGGCCCTAGCAAACAGAGATGTTTTTTAAATGTTAATTTTATTTATTTAAAAGACACAGTGACAGGGAGAGACAGAAAGTGACCTGTTTCATCTGTTGGTTCACTCTCCAAATGGCTACAACAGCCAAGATTAGGTCAGGCTGAAGCCAGAAACCCCATCAGGGGCTCCCCTATGGGTGGCAGGGGCCTAAGCCCTAGGGCCATCTTCTGCTGCTTTGCTAGGCACTTAGCAGGAAGCCAGCTCTGAAGTGGGTCAGCTGGGATTTCAGCTCAGCTAGGTTGGGGCTTACCCTGCTGAGCCACACCGCTGACCTGGTTCTGCAGCTGCTAACAGCATACCTCACTGGGAATCTCATACAGACCAGTTCACCTGCTGAACGACCCCACAGTGAAACCGAGTCAACCTGTCCGCCTCTTACCAAGGGCTCTGGGCGGCCCCCAGTGCTGTGTGTGAGACAAGCCAGAGAAACCGTGCTACAGCAAATCCCTGCTAGTGGAAGGGCACGTTACCGGGGGCCTTGCTGCTGGGTTGTTGGGGAGGCGTTTGGGAAGTGTGCGCCAAGTCATCCTCCAAAGGGGTCCTTGTAAGGAGTGATTCAAACATCCCACCTTGGACCCTGTGCCACTTCTTACTTCCCCTTCCCCACAGCTCCTGAAATTTGCGCAGTCCAGTTATCCACCAATCGTAACTAATCTGGCGCCTCACTTGAGAATCCCACTCCCCAATCTCTCCGGCCCCTCCCCCTAGTCTGCACCCACCTACCTGTGGCTCAGATCTTCTCAGTCACGGGTCCCTGGGGCCGGCACACAGCCCGCACACAGCCCGCACACAGCCCGCACACAGCCAGCACACAGCCCGCACACAGCCCGCACACAGCCAGCACACAGCCCGCACACAGCCAGCACGCAGCCCGCACGCAGCCCGCACGCAGCCCGCACGCAGCCCGCACACAGCCCGCACACAGCCCGCACACAGCCCGCACACAGCCCGCACAGCCGTCCCTTCCCCCTCTCTCTTCCCTTCTTACCTGGCTCTTCCTTGTCCTCCTCCATCTTTTCCTTCCCTTGTCTTGGCAGGCCACATCCTGCCACCGTGGCGGGAAATGTGTCCCTTTCAGTTTTCTCCCTCTCCACCCCCTCTCCTGTTCCTACCTTACTGGAATAAAGGACCTACTAAGCACCTTGCTGCGTCTGGGATTTTGGCTTGCTGTAAACTGATCATGAAAAGAGGACTTGGCTGCGGGAATTAGCTGCGCCTAACCACGTAAGAGGTTTAAGAGCTTTAAGTGTGTTTAAAACCTAACAGTCCTGCCATCTCAGACTGCTGCCTGCGGAGGCCAGGGCCCCAGCACAGACCACTTGACCTTGAAAGGCCTCAACAGAAAGCCAGAGTGAGATCGTTCCCCAGGGGCTGGGAGGTGGAGAGTGGAGCTGGCCAGGGGCGGGGTCTGGGGAGTAGTGTCTGCCCCATCCTCACTGCCACCTCCTGCCCTGCTCCTGCCCTCCCTGGTTCCCGTTCCTGCCTCTTTTGCCTGTGCTCAGCACATCCTCTCCCAGCCGGCTTGCCTCCGGGACAGGCCCCAGTTCCTCTCGCCTTGACCCCTGATCTCCCGACACTATGACCTCTGCTCAGAGAGGCCCCTTCCCAGCCCCTGGCTCTGCCTCCTGCAGCAAGGGAAGCCTTGCAGGCTGCCCTTGGCTCTGACCCTCTCTGATGGGTTCCTGCTTGTGTGGGCGGGACCAACAGCAGCCACAGTATGCTGCTGCTCATTCTTGTAGGGGAAACAGCATGTTGAATCCTTGCATTCTGGATGCCCCGTGACCCAGTGGCATTCAAGGCCAATGGAGTGCTCACGCAGCGTCGTCCTCCTAGGTGCTTCTGTGTGGGTCTCTATCATCTGGAACAGGGGCAAGTCCATGCACAAGGACTCGACTGAGCCAGATGGTGGGAGACCAGATGGCTGCTGAGTGGGGAGCATGAAAAGGCTTAGTAAGGGGAGAACAGAGTGGCTGTGTCCCTGGTGAGTGCAAAGGCCCTGGGGCATGAAAAGCGTAGAGGTCATCTGAGAAGCTGGAAGCAGAAAGCTGGGGAGGAGTCCGAGATGAGGTCCCAGGGGTGAGTGGGGATGGTCCACAAGGTTGCAGGGGCGAAAGCATTTCATGGCCTGCACCTTTCTGCCTGTGGTCCCTTCCCACACCTTTAAGGCCATGAACATGGAGACAAGTCCTTACATTGCCATCTCTCTAGGGCCTCTGTCTTCTCCCACACTGAAGCTCCCTTGGAGATCACATCCACCCACGTGACCCAGGACCTTCTGACTTTTTTTTTTCAAGATCAAATTCACTTTATTTTTGACGATGTTTGCATAGCTGAGAGGGATGCATGCCCATTGGACCACCAATTAGGATGGAGAGGTCAAGGGAAAGTGGATGAGAATGACTCCACTCCCTTTTTTTCTTCCTGTCTCTGCAGAAAATGGGGAGAGAAAGGGAGGGCCGCACTCAGCAGCCCAACCACATCAGTACCCAGGAATGGGGAGTGGCAACCCAGTGTCATCCCAGGGTCGCCAGTGTGGAGCTTGTTCTGAGAATACTGCTTAAGTGGTTTTGATAGTGCTGAGATGCTGTTGATTTTATTGCTCCTAGACTGAGGAAATCCCTCCAAGGGCCATTGGCTGACATAGTCTACCTTAGAGTCCTCACTCATCCTGATACTTGCTGTCAAAACTTGACCGGGAGAGCTATCTAATTTGTTCTGCCATACACAGTACTAGATGCCCTCTGAGGGCCTCGAGGAACTGGTTGTCATGTCTCCCATGAGCATCTGGGCATGCCATCCACTGCACCATCTTCAGCAACTGAGGAGACCCAGTTCTGACACATATTCTCCATGTCAGACCACAGATCCTATGATTTTCACTGTGGTTGGAGTTCTGAGTCCAGTGATGCAGTTGCAGGGGGCGGGTTTCCCAAAAAAATTTCACGAGAGGTGACTCCAGACATGACCCTTGTGTGCGCCGGCCAGTGCAGCGTCCAGCTCAGTTCATCACCCACATCAGCCCACACTCACACTGATGGTTGCAGTCACCTGGTCAGTTCGGTTCCCAACACCATCTCATACACAAACCAATGGATACTGTGGCCCAGCCAGACCTTGCCCACTTTACACTTAGCACTCACACACACCACGTGGGAACTGCAGCCTAGTCAGAGCAACTCCCAATCATCCCCACCCCTGGTTCCTGCATATGCCAGTATGTGCAGCAGACTGGTTCAGCCTGTCCCGCATCCCATTCAGCTCTCATACATATTAATGGTCATTAGATCCTAGCTCAGCCCAAACGACCCCATTATCCAATCCACACTCATGCCAGTGGATGCCACTACCTGTCCAGCCAGGCCTGCCCCTAATTGCGGTTATGCCTACCAGTGAGAGTTGCAGCCCGAGAGGGGTGCCCACAATTTCCCTGCTAGGCCTACTCCCAGCCCTGGATCTTGAAATTTCTAGGTGATTCTGCATTCTAGCCTAACAGGACTTATTCCCAGTCCCAGCTAGCTAATGCTGTGGCAATGTCCAACCAGTTTCACTTACTCTGGCTCATGCCCCATTGGATATGGTTACTTAGCCCAGCCTAGCTCTCCCCCAACCCAGTTCACATACAGGCCAGCTGGCTTTGTAGTGCTGCCTAACCTGGTCTGCCCCTAGTTCCAGCTCTCAGGCTTACCAGTGGGACCAGTGGCCTAGCAGGGAAACCCCCACAGCTCCCCTATTGGTCTCAACACCTCCTCCCCATCTTGGGTCTTATATGTGTTAGTGGTAGCTGCAGCCAAGACTGGCATAGCTCACTTCACATCAGCATTCACCAGTAGGTGTGCCCCAGCCGGACTCGGCCCAGTTTACACCCAGTCCCAGCTCATGCTGGAGAATGCTGAAGCCTAGCCCAGCCCCCAGTCCCTGCCTTAATGTGAACTGGTTGGTGTTGTGGCCCAGCCTGGCCCACCTCCAGACCTGACCCATACATATGCTGGCAGGTACTATAACTTGGCTTGGTCTGGGCTGCTGGTTCTTACACTCACCTGCACGACTGTGTCCTGACAGAGAAGTTCCCCAAGCTCCTCTCTCAGGTCAGCTCACGGTCTCAAATCTTGCACACATCAGTGGGTTCTTGGTCCAGACTGACTTGGTCTACCTCCTGTCCTAGCAGGTAGAGCAACCTTGCCCAACCGGCTCTTACTGTTGGGTACTACAGCCCAGCCATGCCTGGTTCAGACGCAACTCTCACATGGTTCAGTGGTGCAGAGACCTAGCCCAGCTTGTCCTATACCCACTCTGGCTCTTGCAAGCACCAGTAGGTGCTGGAGCCTAGCCTAGACTGACACACCCCAAATCCAGTCCACTCCCATTCCAACGGATGCTGCAGCCATGTCCAACCCAGACTACCACCCCCATTCCAGCTCTTGTACTCACCAGTGGGAACTGCAATCCAGCAGGGGTGATCTCTTAGCTCCCCAACCAGGCTCGCTCCCAGTCACAATCACGTTGCCAATGGTTGCTCCAATCCAGCCTGGCATAACCCATTACCCAGCTTGGCCTTTGCCACCAGATTGTATAGCCTGGCCTGATCTGTCCCAACCCCCGTTGCAACTCTCACTGGTGGGTGCTGAAGCCTTACCCTGCCCAGCTTGCCCCTAACCTTGGCTTTTACGAAAATCAGTAGAGATGATAGCCTAGCCTAGCCCTGCATGGCTCCACACTTCATCCTGGCTCCCGTGCATGTCAGTGTGCTAGGATTTGGCCTGGCTCTGCTCAGTCTAATCCCCTTTCCCCTCAACCCAACCCACATACCTGAGGGCAAGTGAAAAGACCTGCCCTGCTTGACCAACACCTAGCCCTGACTCATGTGCTCACAACAGAAGTGACAGCCCACCATGGGAGTGCCAGGCCCACTCCCAGACCCAGATCTCACACATGCCAGTGGGTGTTAGGCTCTTACTCAGCACAGTCTACTCCCCAGTTTTGGCCTTTGTGTGGGCTGGTGGAGATCACAGCCCACCCCACTCTACACCCCATTCTTGGGTATGCTTGTGGGCACTACAGCCTGAACCAGCCTGACTTGTTCCCAGCCCCAGCACCAATGAGTGTTGGTGAGTTCCATGGTCATGTCTAACTCAGCTCATCACCACCCATGGTCCTCCTTGAGCAAACCAGCTGGTATGGCAGTCCCATAGGGGTGAGCCCATGATCCCCCATAGAATCTCGCAGATTCAGTTCTCTCGTGTGCTAGTTAATGTCATGGCCCAGCCTAACATGGTCCATACCCTGACCCAATATTCATTGGCAAGTATTGTGAGTGAGCCCTGCCAGGCAGGCCCCCCAACTATGACTTTCGTGTGTGCCAGTAGGCAATGGTTGATATCGACAATTCCAGCTCAGGTTTCCCATGTGGGCAAGTGTATTGGTTTAACCCCAAAAGGTCCTCTGGTTTTCCTCCTCTAAACTAACCAGTCTCAGCCCTCTCGTTGACCTGCAAGTGCAGTAGCCTGCTGAAGTCCCTCAGAAGTCACTCTTCACTTGACGTATTCTCCCTCACTAATCCTCCCTCCCACACATCTCTAGACCCACTTTTCTGAGCAATCCACAGTCACCCCTAATCCCACCATGCCCACAAGTGCACAAATCCCCAAGCCTGGTCCTCTGGCAGTGTAACCTGGCTTGGTCTGGGTTGCCAGCCTGGGGCTCTACCTGCCTACCCAGGGCCCATGCATGTTCGTGTGTAGGGCCCTAGACCCTGTCTGCTGGCGTGCCAGTGTCTACCCCCGACATATCTTAAAAAAAAAAAAATCAGAATAGGCAACTATGCTGATATACTGGTATGGTTAACACAAATTTTGCATTAACCAGGCCCAGGATGCCTGTCAGCTATTAGCTTCTTTTCTCCCAGCAGTGTAACACTTGCCTAGGTACAATGTAACCCAGGCAGTTGCCTGCAGCTGGAGCCTCCCCCTGATTTTAAAGTCACCTGATGAGCAGGCTTAATCCTGCCTCTCCTTTGCTGGGTCACCTAGCACATGCACACGTGCACACGTGTGCACACACACACACACACCTGTCAGGACACAGACATCTTAGGGGCAAGATCATGGTCTTGCAGATCACACCTCCCCTGTTGGAGCCCGTCCTTTCCTGCACACACAGCCAGCCTGGTGGAAGTGTGTGCAGCCCAGCTATATACCTCTGCAGAGGATTTTGTGTTTCTTTTTGGAGAAACATGGAGCCTGGTGTTATTTGCTCTAGTCCACAGCTAAGAAAACCAAAGCTAGGGAGCTCTAGTGGTTGTGCCAAGGTCACAGGGAGAGGGACGGACATTGCTAGGTTCCCCTCCTCCTCCCCTGCTTCCCCATCTTCAAACAGCCTCACCTCCCCCCTCTTGTCATTGCTGTGATCCTCCAAGGCCACTCCAAGTGAGTCCTTTGGCCATTGTGCACTTGCTTCTGGCTTCTTGCCAAAAGTCATGGGGTCATACTTGAAAGACTTCCTCCAGCCCGTAAGGCACTGCTCCAGAGGGTTCTGCCTGAATTAGAAGCAGGAATTGCTCCCTATACTCTGCCATAGGTCCTGCCATAGGGTTCAGTGTATTCCAAAACCCTTCAGAATGTGCCACATGAAGGAAACAGGCAGGGACGCACTTTTGGGGATGGCCTCATAGCACCAGGACATTAGTGAAATACCAGAGCCACCTGGCATACCCGCCAGGAGGGTCTCAAGGGAATGGTGGGCTTCATTGAGCCTTCTGCGTCAGGTGCCACATCTGTGCATCCTGCATGGAGTCAATCAGCTGCAGAAGGAAAATGTTCAGCAGCTTAATCCACCACCTACATACAGTGCCAGCCTCTCAAAAGAGTGCCAGTTTGAGTCCCAGCTGCTCTGCTTCCTATCCAACTGCCTGCTAACGCGCCTGGAAAAGCAACCGAGGGTGGCCTAAGGACTTAAGCCCCTGCTGCCCACATGGGAGACCCAGATGGAGTTCCAGCCTGGTCCAGCCATGACTGTTGCAGCCATTTGGGGAGTGAACCAGTAGGTGAGATCTCTACCTCTCTTCCTCTCTCTCTATAACTGCCTTTCCAATAAATATATAAATCTAAAAAAAAAAAAAAGCACAAAGAAAAAAAGATCATGTCTGTGCTGGTCTTGCACACTTTCCCCTTTGCTGTTGTGCAAGCAGTACAGCATAACTGTATGCAACAGCCACATTGCCTGAGCTTCTCTAAAGGATCTTGAGATGGGTTAGCATCTACAGAGGACGCCCTTAGGTCCTGTGAAATAGGACTTTACACAATGGAGCATCCCGGAACCAATCCCCTTTGGATATGGAGGTTTGACTGAGTTACTGGGTCATTAAAAATGAAAATGTGGCCTCTCCATATTCCAAAACGGTTGCAAAGATGGAAAGATGCTCTACTCCATTAGTGCATTAGTCAGCTTCTCGTGACACTAGTGAAAATGCCTGAGAGGCACAGCTTGGAAGGGAGAAGCTTATTATGGCTCACAGACTGGCTGTTCTTCAGCCGAGGTCAGGGGGCCCCAGGGCTGAGGTGTGGCTGATGGGTGGCTATGGAGCCTGTGCTGAGGTGGAAGGTCACATTCCACAGCGAACCAGGGAGCAGCGAGCAATACGAAGCACTTTCAGCCCGTAGGATGGATCCTTTCCCAAGAAGCACCTTTGGAAGGCAAGCTGCCAGGGACCCAACCACCTCCCTTGGGGCCCACCTCCCCGATGTCAGCTATAATCCATTAAGCATGAACATCAATCCATTGGCTGACAACATAAGATTTTCGGGGTTAAACGCTGTTGGCATGAGTTTAGGGAAACAAATCCTAATCAGATGGTGACAATTAGTCACCAGGGAAATGCAAATGAAAGCCACACAGATAAAATGGAAAAAAACTAACTTCCTCCCACTGCTCCCCTCCCCCTCATTCAGTATCGGCCAGGGAGTGGACTTGCTGGCACTTGTCCATGCTGCCAGTGGGGGTGTAGGATGGTAATAACCCTTCATAAGGCAGTCTGGTCGTTTCTCAAAAAGCTGGACACTTATTCTAGCATTCCGAGGTTCCTCTCTGAGACATTTACCCAGGACAAATAGCATGTGTCCTATGAACACTTGCATATAAATATCTATAGAAGTTTTACCCCCAAACTGGAAACAATTCAAGTGTCTATTAGCGGGTGATGGGTAATCTAACTGTGGTCTAACCACATGACACGCTACCACCCAGCAAAGGGAAGGAGCAGCCAGGAGCAGGTGTTCGGCCTCGTGATTAGGAAGTCCACGTCCCGACCCCAAGTGCCAGCTCTACTTCCTCACTCTGACTTCCTGCTAATACACACTTTGTGAAGCAGCAGGTGTTGGATCCAGGAATTGAGTCCTGCCACACACCTCGGAGACCTTGCCTGGATTCTTGGCTTCCAGCCGTGGTTGTTCTGGGCATCTGGGGAGTGAACTATTGGGTGAGAACTCGGTCTCTCTATCGCAGATTTACAGAGATTGAAAAATCTTCCATTTGCTGGTTTACTACCCAAATAGCCCCAATGGATGGAGCTGAGCTAATCTGAAACCAGGAGCCAGGAGCTTCCTCTGGGTCTCCCACGTGAGTGCAGGGTCCCAAGGACTTGGGTCATCCTCTGCTGCTTTTCCAAGTTACAAGCAGGGAGCAGGGTGGGAAGTGAAACAGTTGGGACATGAACTGGTGTCCATATGGAATGCCAGTGCTTGCAAGTGGAAGGATTAGCGTATTGAGCTACAGCATTGCCCCATCTGCCTCCCAAATTAAAAAGAAAGAAAGAGAACACAATTAATCAGTATACAATGAACATGGTGAATTTCAAATTCTCCTGACTGAGAGGAGCCAGAGAACAATATGACTGCGTTCACTTCTATAAAATCCTGGGGGATACGAACTCATCCCAATGACGTAAAGCCGACCCAGCGTTGTGGGCAGAGCAGAAGGGTGTCCAAGGGGACCAGCAAACTCTGGGGCTGTGGTTCCTGTGCAGATTGTGGTGAGGGATTTGTAGACACACACAAATGCTAAACCCCACACAGGTAAGGCACAATTTATTATTTAATTTTTCATGATGGATGGGAAGGATCGAGGGTTAGGCACAGATGGGTGAAACCGTTATTTCCAATTTTGCTATTTATTTTTCTTGTTTCTGGAGGAAGGGGAGGTACAAAGGGGGAAGCCACATTCAGCTTCTCAAATGGCCTAGTACCCAGGGATGTCCACCCAGAGTCCTGGTGTGTGCATGTTCCGAGGGTTCTGCCCAGGTGGTTTGGATATTTCTGAAATGCTATCAATTTCACTGTTCCAAGGATGATGCAGCCCTCCCAATGTCCATTGGCTGACACAGTCAGCCTCAAGTCTCCATTCATCCAGGTTGTTGCCATCATTATTTAGCTGGGGTACGCGTCTGGTTTGCTCTGTTCTCCTTCTTCCGCGATGGTACCAAATGGGCTGCCATATTCTCCATGTGTGTCATGGGCTGTGTCCATTGCTCTACCTTTTTCACTGAGTCCAAAGACCTGGGCCAGGCGACCCAAGTCCTGCCTGACCCCAACTCCTGGGACTCACGAACTCATCACCCCCCTTGCAGATGGGCACAGGGACCCAAGGCCAGGTGACCCGAGCCCGCTAGATCCCCCAGCTCCACTAGATCCCCCAGCCCTGGGGATCAGTTAGGTACAGTTTATTTCATGTCAATTACTCCTTATGTAAGCTGTGTTTGAGGAAAACTGCCCTTTGGACACACCCTAAGTTCAGGAAACAAATGGAAAACAGATTCCAACATTATGTATAAATTTCCTTTCTGGGAGAGGAAAAAAAGTATGGGTGCACATGTATGTGTGTATGTGTGTGTGTGTGTGTGTGTGTGTGTGTGTTTTGGGTGATGGGGTCAGAGGTGGAGCCCACCTTTTTCTTTAGATTCTTGGGCATTTGTGTAATGTTCTTTAAAAAGCACACGTTTGCGTTTATATTTATGAGAAATAAAGCCAGTTCCATTTTGGCGAGAGGAAAACTGCGAGTGCTGGCTGGAGACACAGACTCCAGGGCTTCCTGTGCGCTGCAGCCACGCCAGAAGCCCCAGGGCAGTGATGGGAGCTGCGGTAGGCAGATGCTTCCCGGAAGGCTGGGGTCAGCCTGGGTCTCAGCGGTAAATTACCGCTGTTGGCGGTGACGGTGCCGGTCCTGGCTGTACCCACTGCTGCAGGGCTGGGACAGTTCCTCTGCGGATGGAGGACCAGGACAGGGAAGGGAAATGCAAACACTCAGCTTGGATGAGAGTGGGGGCTTCCGCTCGAGCTTGAAGGAGGTGGGAAGTACATCACACCATGGGGCAAGTGGTGGAATCCCAGGGTGGGCAGTACAGCTCTGAGTCCCCAGCCCCCAGGGATGGAGACAGAAGGAAGCCAGAAAGACTCTCTGAAATACTTTGCACCAAGGACTCTGCTTGATGCTCTGTTTCTCGGGACACAAGGCTACCATGTGGGTACTTGACATGCCAACAACACGAGCTCCAAGTCAAGAATCCCAGGGTAGAATGAAATTAGTGCAGCTTCAGTCAGGGGAGGCCATAACCCTCCAGGGGTTCCACAGAAACAGTTGAGGACAGCCCAAAGCCTTGGGACCCTGTGGCAATGGAAGAGACCCAGAGGATGCTCCTGGCTCCTGGCTTTGGATTGGTTTAACTGCTGTTCTGACCACTTGGGGAGTGAATCAGCTGATGGAAGATCTTCCTCTCTGTCTCTCCTCCTCTGTGTATCTGACATTCCAATTTTTAAAAAATCTTAAAAAAAAAAAAAGTGGCTCCTATGTAGTGCTGTCCTTGGTTGGGGATTCAGCACAGCCAGCCATCCTGGTCCAAGCACCCTGCCATGAAGGATTAGGACATGAGGATCTGTGCCAAGGCTAATCTTGGTGACAACTGCTTAGATTTGCGCCTCAGCAGCAAAAACACTCCTAGAAATCAGAACAAGCTTATTGTGGGGCAGCACCAGGCTCTAGTCCGCACAGTAGAGGTGGGAGAGTGTATAGAGGGCTGCATTCATCAGCAGTGGAGGGGCTTGTCACTGTCACCAGAGCCACAGTCCTCAGGCTGCAGCCTGGACATAACCATGACAAAAAAAAATGCTTACAATGTGGCCAGCAAGTCCCATATAGGAGGGTGTTGAGTCACAACCATGAATGCCAGTTGCAGGTGTAACCTGGAAGGCCCCATCCAACCGTGAGCATTTAGTGTTAACATTAGCCCTGATCCAGCGCCTCATGTGCACCCACTCTTGTAGCTCTCCTACCAGCTCTGATAATCAGTCAGGTATCACCGTCCCCATTTTCACAGACAGGAAAACTAAGGTGCAAATAGAATCAATGATTTGCTCTAGTGGACGAGGCAAAAATCCAATCTCAGTTGTCTGGTCCAGTGTCATGTTTATGGCACCAGAGCTACGCAGATTGGCCTGTGCCTAACATTGTGCTAGCTACTGGGATATGGACCAAGATACAGATTGTACAGTATGGACCTGACCCCCTAGGGGAGATGGACACAGAGAGTAATAACCCATGGAACAAGCTGGCTTTGTTATCTTGGTACCTAGAATAGGCCTGTCCTTCCCCAGGGGTGTCAGGGAAGGCTCCCTTGATAAAAAGGCATCAAGGTCAAGGTCTTTAGAGGGACAAGAAATGGGCCAGACACGGTGCTGGGGGCAGGGTGAGCAATGGAAAGGGGCCCAGATGAGAGGGGATGGTGTGTGAAGCACACCCAGATTATGTCAGCATTTTGCTGAAGGTCAATCAATGCCAGCCTCTCTGGGACTCTTCCTGTTTCTGGCCTGCAATCAATGCCCAGGACTGTCTTGGAGGGGACAGGGCAGACTGTTGCTCCCAAGCATCCAAAAAGGCCATGGGGCACTTCAATGCCCAGTTTGCAGGAGTCACAATGATTCAGGGAAAGGCTATTAACTGGAAGCTGGATGGGAGTTCAGCCGGCCCAGCCACGCCTGCACGGAGATAACTAAGAGGCTCTGCACTTTGTGTTCGGCAGTGCTGGTCTCTCTCCAAGGACAAACCTGTGTGTTCTTGGCCTTTCCTCAGTGGCTGAAAAGACAAACACTGCAATTTTTGACATGTGCTTCAAGCACAGTCCATTTCTGAACCCATTTCTGGGCCAGTGCTGTGGCATTGTGGGTTAAGCAGCCACTTGCAATGCCAGCATCCCATGAAAGCACTGGCTTAAGTCCTGGATGCTTCACTTCTGACCCAACTTCCTGCTAATGCATCTACAAGGCAGTGGAAGATGTGGTCCAACTGCTTGGACCTCTGTCACCTACAAGAGGGACCTGGATGGAATTCCAGGCTCCTGGTTTGAGCCTGGTCTAACTCTGGGTGTTTGAGCCATTTGGGGAGTCAACCAGCATTTGTTACAATCAGACAGAGGCAATTTTTTGTTTGTTTGTTTTGTCAAGAGCTGAAAGTAGTGGGGAATCAGGCATTAGTGTTTGTTTTGAATATTTATTCAATATTTTAATAAGTTTTAATATGTATTCAAATAAAAATATTTGAAAGGCAAATCTTACAGAGAGAGAGAGCTTTCATCCACTGGTTTACTCCCCAAATGGCTGCAACAGCTGGACATAAAAGATCCAAAGCCAGGAGCCAGGAGCTTCTGCATCTTTCACATGAGTGTAGAGGCCCAAGGACTTGGGCCATCCTCCACTGGTTTCCCAGGCCTTTACCAGGGAATTGGATCATAAGTGGAATTAGTCAGGACCCAAACTGGTGTCCACATAGTATGGTAGCACTTGTAGGCGGAGAATTAGCACGCTATGCCACACCACTGACTCCAAGGCATTAGTATTTCATAGGACTGAATGTGTGTGTGTGTGTGTGTTTGTTTTTAAGATTTATTTTATTTTTATGGGAAAGTCAGATATACAGAGAGGAGGAGAGACAGAGAAGGAAGATCTTGTCTGTTGATTCACTTCTCAAGCAGCCACAATGACCAGAGCAGCGCCAATCCAAAGCCAGGAGTCCAGAGCTTCTTCGGGTCTCTCACACCCCATGTGGGTGCAGCTGGATAGGAAGTAGGGCAATGGGATTAGAACCAGCACTTCTGGGCCCTGCGTGGTGGCCTAGCAGCTAAAGTCCTCACCTTGATTGCGCTAGGATCCCATATGGGAGCCGGTTCTAATCCTGGCAGCGCTCTCTCCATCCAGCTCCCTGCCTGTGGCCTGGGAAAACAGTCAAGGACAGCCCAAAGCCTTGGGACGCTGCACTCGTGTGGGAGACCCAGAAGAGGATCTGGCTTCTTGGCTTTGGATTGGCTCAGCTCCAGACATTGCGGTCACTTGGGAAGTGAATCAAGATCTTTTTGTATCCTTCTTTCTGTACATCAACCTTTCCAATAAAAATAGATAAATCTTAAAAAACAAAAAAGAGTTGACTTTAAGCCAGCTCAGGGCAGGGAAAGGTCAGCTCTACTCTGCCTTCCTACTCTCCTTTCCTCCAGCTCCAGCGGCACCTGGGCACCCTGCATTCACTCTTCCACAGTGCACCCTCAGCACCTGTCTGTGTGCCTGGCAAATGGTGGGCACCCAGTTGTTGTGGTCAAAAACACTTCACAAACACGTCCTCCTTCATTGTTCATAACCACCCCATGAAATGGTCAGGGTTTCTAACTTAGAGATCAGGAAACAAGCATAGAGAGGTTCAGTAACTTGCCCTAAGTCACACATTCAAAAAAGTGGTCCCACCAGGAGGGACTGAGATCTGGGAGGGTGGAATCCTGAAGTCAAACAGCAAATTAGAACCCCAGTCTCCCAGCTTTTCTGCTCCCAGGCCTGAGACCCTGGGCTGCCATGAGTTTGGGATGAGAGGGAAAACCTGGATAGTGCTAAGCTCCTTGCTGTGGCTGCCATGAGTAACAAAAAGCCACTCTCCAGACCCAGTATGACATTAATAGCTAGCTTTGGTTGAGCCCTTCCTTATGGAAGGTCTTTCACCAAGCCCTTTATACACACTGTATAGCATAGACAATGTACCCTTTATATGATTATTTCTTTTTTTTTTTTTAAGATTTATTTATTTTTTATTGCAAAATCAGATATACAGAGAAGAGGAGAGACAGAGAGGAAGACCTTCCATCCAATGATTCACTCCCCAAGTGCCACAATGGCTGGTGCTGAGCCGATCCAAAGCCAGGAGCTTCATCCAGGTCTCCCACGCGGGTGCAGGGTCCCAAAGCTTTGGTCCATCCTCCACTGCTTTCCCAGACCACAAGCAGGGAGCTGGATGGGAAGTGGAGCTACCTGGATTAGAACCGGCACCCATATGGGATCCCGGTGCGTTCAAGGTGAGGACTTTAGCCGCTAAGCCACCACACCAGGCCCATGATGATTTCTTTTGAGCCTTGTCAAATCCTCAGAAAAATTCCATGAGGCTAATAGCAGCTACTAAACCCACTTTTTGGATGTAGGAACTGAGATCCAGAGACCCCAGGCAATAGGATTCTAACAGGAAGAGGAGTCTGGAACTCTCACGGAGTAAGATCTCTGGCCTCTGCTGCTGCCCCCACAGGGCCTCATAACCAAATGCCACCACAGTGAAGACACTAGCTGGGGCTATGTGCTTGGTGCCCCCACCTGGGACAGCAGCACTTCTGATTCAGCTTTCCCGCTCTGTGTGTCCTGGGAAGGGAGACAAGAAGGGCACTTGAGCCCCTGCCACCCAGCCTGGCCCAGCCCTGGCTGCTGTGGTCATCTGGGGAATGAACCAGTAGGTGGAAGATCTCTCTCACATTTCTGTGTCTCTCAAGTCAAATGAAAACACAGAAATAAAAAGATTAAACACAAAACAATAGCAGTTGCTGATAGTAACATCAGGAACTTGTGACTAAGAGTTCAGAAAAGATGCAGAACTCAGCCAAAGGCTGGGTGTGTGCGGATACTTTGGAGGACAGGGAGGTGGGCTGAGAAGGCCTCTTAGCAGGAACAGCCCTGATCATTAGGTGAAAGGTATTAGATTCCTGCCAGATTATGCAAGCTCCCTGCCCACCTGCTGACTGCTGGCCTGCTGGGGGCAGGGGATGAGATTGAGAAGGCCTGGAAGCCTCCACGTGGGCCCTGCAGGTCCTCCTTGAGGCAAGCTGTCCAAGAAAGGCCTCAGTCAGCCTTTCCTTCTCTGCCTCCTGGGGCCAGCTGGAACCTTCTAGAAATTGGACTTTTGCTTGTGTGCTGGGAAGTCCCTCCGGCCCCCTCTTGACTTGGCTTTGCTCAGCCCAGAAGGCATGCATGTGCAGAGTTCAGCTGCTAACTGGCTCTGCGCCATGCACTTTCCCCTCGAAACTTATGTAACTGCGTAAGGAAGGTGTCATTATCTTGGGTTTACAGGTCAGGACATTGAAGGTAAAGGAGGTTAATCATTCCCTGGAAGTGATAGGACCAAGGAGTGGCTGTGCTGAGACTGAACCCAGGTCACCCCTGAGGCCCAGTGCTCCTGAAGTACTTAGAGACCCACGTGGCAGGTGGAGGAAGGAAGGGTGGGGGCACTAAATTCCCAAATCCAATGGGAAAGCAAAAGTGATGTGGGGGCTGGCCTGGCATCATCCCCTTATTCTCTTTGGCACTGTCTGCAGCCGTACCCCATTACCTTTTAGGATAAAATGCCATATCATAAATACGGACACTAGTCTCCCCATTCCCAACCCTCTGTGCCTAGCCCTCCTGCCATGCCCCGACCCTTGGCAGATTCTGGGGGCTGGCTCAAGCTGATCCCACACAGCTTACTTCTCATTGTTCAGGCTTGGTCCCACACGCCACACTCAAACCCTCTGTGTTCCCACTGTTCTTAGAAGTCCTACTTCAGCATTGTCCTCCCCTCCTCCCCCATTCCAGCAGGTGTAAAACAGCCATCATGGCTTGGGCCACGTCTGCAAGCCCCTCACTGCAGCCCCAGGGCAGGTGGCAGGGTCAACATGTCTGCATGTAGGAGAAACTGAGGAGACTGTGGAAGGGTAGGGCGGGCACCAAGTGTATGTGAGGAGGCTGCCGGGGCTGACCCACAGCTTACAGTCATACAAGGGCAGGGCCAGCTCAGAGGCTAGGACACAGCACTTTGCCCTGTCAACGATTTGCAGTCCTCTGTTGTAGGTATGCTGGAGCCAAGACCGGGTTTCAGAAGGGACAAGTCACAACGTAAATGGGTCAAAGGCACATTTGTGCTTCAGCCTGAGAAGTTTGTCTAACTTTACTACGCTGGGGCAGGTGTGCTCAGGGCTGGGTCTTTGCACACACTTGAGAATAAAATCTGTTGGAGAACCCCAGGAAGCAGGGGTTGTGGGGGTCCCACTGAGAAGACAGAGACATGGATACCTGCAGCAATAAAGTGATCCGAGTCACATAAGACATCTCTAATCCCACCTGACCACAATCCTGTGTTGCTGTCCACTGTTGCACTTTTAATAAAAAGAAATGCAAAGTTGAGTTCCTCATTTGTCCTGGCCACATGGCTACTGTGTTAGACAGGGATCCTATGGAACTTCTCTCCACAGTTGAAAGTTCTCCCAGGCAGGTCCTCACAGGCCATCAGCTCAGGGCTAAGAATTGAGGGGAAGACCAAGGTCAGGTTCAGTCATGTGGCAAGTCAAAGCAGAGATGGAAGTCAAACCTCTGGGCTCCTGACTGCTGTTCCAGGGTGCTTTCCACTGACCTGGATTGGCTCCCATTTCTTAGCTGGAATGAAGATGCTTTTGGGAGGCCAAAAGACACCATCAACAAAACCTACAGATAATTGATGAAGTGGAAGCAATGCTTGGATGCATTTAACAGAGGCTGATATCCACACTATATAATAAACTACTGCAAATAAATGACAAAAACATGATGAATCCAGTTAAAAATGAGACAAAGGGGGGCTGATGCTGTGGCACATCAGGTAGGCTGCTCCCTGTAGCACTGGCATCCCATTTGGGCATCGGTTTAAGATCCAGCTTGTCTACTTCTAATGCACCTGGGAAAGCAGCAGAAGAAGGCACAAGTGCTTGGGCCCCTGTACCCACATGGGAGACATGGAAGAAGCTCTTGGTTCTTGGTTTTGGGTTGGCCCACTTGCACCTGTGTGGCCATCTGGGAGTTAACCAGTGGATGGAAGACCTTTCACTTTGTCTCTCCTCCTCTTTCTGTAACTCTTCCTTTCAACTAATCTTTTAAATGGACAAAGGACATAGGTGCATAATTTCAAATGGCCAGAAAATAGGAGAAGATGTTAACCAAAGGAACCCAAGTCCTGTAGGATGGCCATCTCATTAAAAAAAAAATCGCTTTGATCCAACAGGTTGTAAAGATGGAGAGGATGCACTGTGGGGGAGGGGAGAGCAATGTGTACAGCCTTTCAGGAAGGTAGCTGGGCAGCCCCTCCCCACAGCAAACAAGCAAACACTCTCTGACTCAGTAATGCTGGGCTGGAACCCAGCTCCGGCTGACTCCAGATCTCGTGCTCTGAACCATGACTGCCCTGGGTGAGTGACAGCCAGGCTCGGGAGGAAAAGGGCAGATCAGCAGGCAGGCTTGTGCACTTGGCAGTGGGAGGCCTTTGCCGGGCAGCCTGCCGTGGGCGAGTTCTTTGGAGCCTTTCTCTTCTCCTGGGACAGACTCAGATGCTAGCAAGAAGCTGGGCATAAATCGATATGCCCTCGGTCAGCTGCTTTGGTGGCTCAGCTACCATTCCAGTTCTGCAAATAATTGGAGTCCAGTCCCTGGTGAGTCAGCTCTGCTGCCCTTGGCAAGCAGGGCCGGGACGATGGCTTGGTGTGACGTGGCTGTGTGAGGCAGGCAGGGCTGAGGGGCCAGCTGGGGAGCTGCCCTCAGGGCGACTTGGGGAAGTGACAGTCCCCACCCCTGCCTCAGTTTCCCCTTTCTTTCTCTATTTCTTCCCTGTTGTCCCTCTTCTGTCCTATTGCCCTCCCTTGCAGTGAAGGCCAGCTACACTCCAGAGTGTGCAGGGCCTTGGGAAGACAGAATAGCAGGTCAGGCCCTGCTTTTCTTCGCAGCACAGCTTGGGGGGTTCAGGGCAGGGTGTGGGGTGTTGGGCCTGCCAGGGAACAGAAGGCAAAGAGAGGAAAGGAGGTGCTTCAGTGAAAGCCAGACATTTTGTAGGGGACACTAAGTGGGCACTGTGGACTTGGGGCAGCAGAACTGGGAGAGGCAGAGGGAGGATGGGAGCGAGAGCCTGAATGTTAGGCTAAGTATCTTGGATACTGTCTAGGGGAACAGAGACACAGGGAGATCCTTTGTTTATAATATCCTTCCAATCACATGTTGTTCAATTACAGAACAAATGCACCCTACTACAAAAAAGAAATTGGGGGCTGGCATTGTAGCTTGTAGGTTAAGCTGCCTCCTAAGATGCCAATATCACATATGTGTGCTGGTTCAAGTCCCAGCCACTCCACTTCTGATCCAGCTCTCTGCTCATGTGCCTAGGAAAGCAGCAATAGATGACTCCTGCCCCATGTGGGAGACCCAGATGGAATTCTAAGCTCCTGGCTTCAGCCTGGCTCAGCTCCAGCTATTACAGAGTCACCTGGGAAGTAAAGCAGCAAATGAAAGCTCAATATCGCTCTTTCTTTGCCATTTTGCTTTCCTAAATAACAATTTTTTTAAAATCTTTAAAAACGTCACATGATGTCAAGAATATATTCAATAATATACTCAAATAAAGTAAGCATTTCTTGGCCTGACACGGTAGCCTTGAGGCTAGGGTCCTTGCCTTGCATGCACCAGGATCCCATATGGGTACTGGCCCTAATCTCAGCAGCCCCATTTCCCATCCAGTTCCCTGCTTGTGGCCTGGGAAATCAGTTGAAGATGACCTAAAGCCTTGGGACCCTGCACCCACGGAGGAGACCCAGAAGAAACTCCTGTCTCCTGGTTTTGGATTGTCTCAGCTCCAGCCATTGAAGCTTCTTGCGGAATGAACCAGTAGATGGAAGATCCTCCTCTCTGTCTTTGCTCCTCTCTGTATATCTGCCTTTCCAACATAAATAAATAAATCTTTTTTTTTTTTAAGCAAACATTTCCCTCAAGGCTTCTCACCAGATAGAAGCCCCCAACCTCACATCAGAAGTGTGGGGTATGTCCTCCTACATGTTTCTTTCTTTTTAAAAAAGATTTGTTTTTATTTGAAAGGCAGATTTTACAAAGAGAGAAAGAAAAATAGAGAGAGAAGGTCTTCCATCCACTGGCTCACTCCCCAAATGGTCAGAATGATCAGAGCCAAGCTGATCTGAAGGTGGAATCTGGGAGCTTCTTCTGGGTCTCTCAGGGGTTCAGGGTTTCAGGATCTTGGGCAATCCTTTGCTGTTTTCCCAGGCCACAAGCAGAGAACCAGAACAGAAATGTAGTTGTTAGGACCTGAAACGGTGCCCATATGGGATGCTAGCACCACAGGGTGGAAGAGTAGCCAGCTGTGTGCTGGCTCCAATAATCCTCCACTTCTCTTCACAAACTGAAGCCCGTCCTTTCCATACTGTCCTGTGACTTGCTGTGTAACAGCTGAGCTGCTGGCATCCTCCTCTGCAGCCCTACTACTCCACCCTGCCTCACTCACTCCACTCTTCATTGGACTGACACCGGCCCCACTATGCGCCAGGTGCTGTTCCTGGTACCTTGGATGGAACAGAGGACAAAACCCAGTGATGCTTTCTAAGCCTCCCTCTCTCCACTGCTGTCTTCGGGCAGCTCCCAGCCCTTCCTGTAACACTGACAGGGCAGGAATCATCTTGCCCCTGCAGTTTGTGCACATGCAAGTGCCTTTTCAGAAAGATATATTTATTAATTTGCAAGGGAGTGAACGAGAGTGGGAGGGAGAGAGAGTGGGAGAGGGAGATTTTCCATCTACTGGTTCACTCTCCAAATGCTTTAACAGCCAGGGCTGGGCCAAGCAGAAGCCAGGAGGCAGGAATGCAGTCTGGATCTCCCACATGGATGCATGTGCTTAGGTCCTTGGGTGATCTTCTGCTGACTTTCTAGGTGCATTTTCAGGGAGCTGGAGAGGAAGCAGAGCAATGGAACTCAAACCAGGCGCTTTGCTCCAAGAACGGATGTCAGTATCAGTGATGTTGCAAGCAGTGGCTTAACCTGTGGCCCCTGGAGGCTGTAGCCACACGAAATTCCTTCACTGCCCTCTGCCCTCACCCCATACCAGCTCTGCTGCTTAGGCTAACTTTTCTTTCCTCCCAGCTTTCACCTCCCCATGGCCTTCAATCCCATTCACAACACTGGGACTAGTCAAGGTGTTTTTTTTTTTTTTTTTTTTTTTTTTTAGCTTTTGACCACAACTTTATGCAATCATGACCATTGTCCAGCCTGTTCAGCCAGCATTCCGTTTCTGCAAGATATCCCTTTGCTCTCTTCACGACTAGGTCCAGGGCAGGCCCGAGTCGTCCTGCGAGGTTGGCTGACTCAGCCTTCTTCCCTCTCTGCTTCTATTCTCAGCCCTCCCCCCACCTCCAGCAAGGAAAATCCTGTTTTGGATCTTGTCGCTTCCCTGCTGACACCCTTCAGCAGCATCCCTTTGGACTTAGAATAAGATCCAAGCTCCTCCCAGGAACCCCAACCCAATCATACGTATCCCTCATATTTGCTGGCGTTTCCTTCTCCAGATCGTTGGTCTGAGAGAAAATGCTTGGTATTCACTTCCTCCTCCGTGTGGTCAGGCCTCAGGGAGGTAGGAAAGGCCATGTTTGGGAAGTGAGGGGCTGGAGAAGTGTGGAAGTGCCAGCCTGGAGCTCCCCAGGTTTCACCAGGCCTAAAGCCTTTTGTAGGCACTGCCTCTTGAAGTCCTTTCAACATCCTGGAAAAGTTGGTATTGTTACTTCCAAAACTACCTGCAAGTTTGGTGCACAAGTGATCAAGAAGGTGTCAGTCAAACCTCAGGCTCAACTCCCTTAGGTTCCAGGGCAGGTGGTCCTAGCTACACCTTACTGAATCCCTTCCCTGCTCAGGGACCACTCCCCTGTCCCCCCAGCCCAAGCTCTGACCAAGTCTCAGTGTACTGAACCCTGGCCACAGTGCCAATCCACAAGAGGGCTGAGATTCTAACCCAGACTCGGCCCAGCCCACTTCTAGCATCCTGTCCTAGCACCATGATCTCGCCCTGTCCCAGGTGCCATCTGGGAAATGAGACATGGGCAAACTTCCTGGGCTTCCAGCCCTGAGGCTGCTGAGACGGGAAAAACACCCCACCTGAGCTAAGCCTGGCAGCAAGGCCCACCCTACTTCCTGTTGGAGTGCTCTGAGGTTACTGTGGGTCACCGACAAGCCTGAGGATGTGCTTAACCAGCTCTTTGCTTTGGCATCCCCTCCTGGGATCAGGTAGCTAGCTGGCTGTTCCCTGAGTGCAGGCTGGGCAGCTTGGCATCTGGGCTCCAGGGTCAAGTCCCTGATGAAGTAACTGCAACCCTTTAGCCCTTGTCTTTTGTGTCTGTACCATGCGACACACAGTAGTATGTGCTCAGGGTTGCCTTTGTCCAATCGGGCTTTTTCTTTTTAAACACACAACACACTGTTAAGCAGCTGGAAAACAGGAGGAGCCAGATTTAAACACCAACCCTCTCCCGCCATGTCCAGCCAAGTCAGCCTCTCCTGCTGAGCCCATTTTTTGCCTGGACCCAAACCCACCTGTTTCCCATTTCCTTCCCTCCCTGTTACGTGAAGCCAGAGCTTTTGAACAAGAACAAGCAATCTGATCCGACCTGTTGGTAGCTCTGAAAGTTGGCGCCCCCTCCCTACTACTCCATCTACAAGACCAGGCAAGATCCAGCTGCTACAGGCCTTTCCAGTCTCTAATTGCCACGAGGCAGGCAGATTGCAACTAGAGGAAACTGCACTGGTGGTGGTGGTGTGGGATCGGGGTTCCCAGGCCTCTGGCACCCCTTCTGCCTGGACCCCGCTGGTCCTGGGGTCCTGCTTGCTGTGGCTGGGATCATTTCTGAGTCCTGCCCGCCATCCCCACCACCCACCGCATTGCACATGGCCTGAGTCCCCTTGTAGCACCCAGCAGCTGCACAAGGCAAAGCCCACCGGCCTTCCTGGGGATCTCCAGGAGGACTCAAGAGTGCTTGTCCCAAATATTTGGGGACGCAGAGGGCCTGGGAGGTGTGAGGCGCGTTAAGGTGGTCTCCGCCCCTGGCGCCCTCACTCTAAGTGAGCGAGACCGGCTGTAAGGAAACCCTCCTGAAAGACTGAGCCTGGAAAGACCCAAGTTGGCTCAGTTACAAGGCTGTGCGTCGGGCCACCCCCAAACGCCCCCTCAGCGACATTCCTGCCCGCAGCTGAGAGACCCGCGGGCTGTCAGGCCACCTCGCTGGGCACCACCGCTCTGAGGAATGGACTCTGCCCTTCGAGCGGGACCCCGGGAAGGCCGTCCCAGCCCTCGCTCCCACACCATTTCTCTTGGTCATTGTTTCTTTTTCTCTCAGCTCGTGCTCTCCTCCCGGGGCCCGCCAAGCCCGGCTTCCCCGCCCCGGGACCTCCCACAGGTTTCCCCCTCCTCGGCCCCCTCACGAAGCCCCGCCCAGCCCTAGGTGGTGGGCGGGCTCGGCCGCGAGACTCACCAATCCGAGCGCCCCGCGCCGCCTCGGCCTCCAGGAGGCGGTCCCGCCCCCACGTCGCCGACCGCCAATCGGGCTCCGCGGTCAGGCCACCCAATCGCGGGCGGGCTTGTGGCCGCCGGCGCCCCGCCCCCTGCCGCGCTCGGCGGCGGCGGCGGCTGGGCGGCTGGGCGGCTGGGCGGCTGGGCGGGCGGCCGCGCTGGGCCTCGGGCATTCTCCCAGCCGCTCGGCGCAGCGTGCGGTTCGGGCGGCCGCCTCGGGGGCCGGGGGCAGGTGGGGCGCAGGCAGCGGCGTTGCTGCTCGCGGGGGGAGGCCTGCTGAGCGGAGGCGGGCGCCACCGGCTGGGCCGGAGGGCGCGGGAGCTCCGCCGGGGCCCGCAGTGCGGGTCCCAGGACCGAGGAGGAGGAGGAGGCGGCGCCCCCCCGGCTGCCCCGCTGCCTGCTCGGAGGCGATCCGCAGCCGGACGTCCGCGGCCCGCAGCGTCCCCGACGGGCCGTCCCCCATCCCCCGCCCAGGAGGTGCCCGCACCCTTCCCCAAGCTCAGCCTCACCTGCGCAGGCCGCGGGGCACCCAGGTGCGGGGGCGTGTGCGCAGCCGGGGCGCCACCCCCGGCCGCCAGCGAGGCGGGGGCGGGGCCGCCGCGGCCCTCACCGGTCCTCCGGCTAGCCCGCAGTCTCACCGGTTCGCCCGCTGCGCCGGTCCGCGCGGCGTGAGCTCCCCGGGGACCGCGGCTCGGGATGCTGCTGCCCGCCCGCGCGGCCGCTGGCTCGCCGCCCGCCTCGCCCGCCCTCACCTCCGGGGCCGTGCCCCCGCTGTTTACATGCCGGTGAAGCCCCCGGCCGCGTCGAGCCCCGCCGAGCGCCGGCGCCCCGAGGGTGAAAGCAGCCGACCCAGCGACTGGACTGGTTGCTCCGACCTGGGGCTCCGGACTCAATCTCCGCCCGCTCCACCGCCGCCTCCGCCAGCATCTGGGCGGGCTCCGGCGCTGGTCTTTTGAGGAGGGCTTGTGGAGTAAGGAAGGGAATCCTGGGGATTTTTAGGGTCCCCTCTGGTTTGGCCTTCGGGGCACTTCAGTCTCAGGGAACTCGCTCATGGCTTTCTTGATGAAGAAGAAAAAATTCAAATTCCAAACCACTTTCACCCTGGAGGAGTTGACCGCCGTCCCCTTCGTGAATGGGGTTCTTTTCTGCAAGATCCGGCTGCTGGATGGCGGGGATTTTGTCAGCTTGTCGTCAAGGTAGGAACTGGGGCTGTGGTACCTGCATGTGGGAGTTGGGGATGAGGGGATGCAGAGGGCGGTGAGTGAGATCTGGACACTTGTGGAAGCGCCCCTGGGGGGTGGGCAGGCGGGAGAGGGGGTAGAGGTGGGCATTAGGTGTGTTTGGGGCAGGTTTGCACAGGACAAGACTGGGCCTGAGCAGGCTGGCGGGGTGCCAGGCACTGGGCTGCAGGTGACGTGCAGGTGGCTCTCTGGTGGGGGGTTCTTGCAGCCCCCTCCTGAGACTTTTGCAGCTGGCACCCCCTGAGACCTGGAGCCCAGTGGGATTTGTACCTCAGGAGGGGCTCAGGGAGGAACAACCCCGGCCACCATGCAGTCCTGCTGGCATCTTGGGCATAGGCCAGCCATAGGTTCCCAGCACTTTGCAGGTCCCTCTGGGCACTGGCTCCCTGGCCAGGTTGGCTGGAGGTGGCTGTAGTTTGGACCTTCCAGTTCCCTTGCCGGTCTTGGGGCTGGAGCGAGACTGCTTTGCATTGCAAATGCCCTTCGGCACATCTTGAGGCTGCTGCCC
This sequence comes from Ochotona curzoniae, assembly GCF_017591425.1. Taxonomy (NCBI): domain Eukaryota; kingdom Metazoa; phylum Chordata; class Mammalia; order Lagomorpha; family Ochotonidae; genus Ochotona; species Ochotona curzoniae. Next base: position 5,301,285 of record NW_024467106.1, read on the forward strand.
TCTCTGCAGGAGGCCTGGCAAAGTTGGGTTTGGTGTTCATGTCCATCCTGACAGGTTCAGCTGCCCAGCTTACAGCAGAAGGCAGCTGATCCCCAGGCTGTCCCCTCACAGCCTGGGCCCACTGGGGCTCCACAGGGGTCCAGAGAGAATGGAGTGCAGCAGATGGATGGGTCCCCATCATGGCCCTGCCCCTTCCTAGTTCTGGGCAGTGGGCCTGTTGCAGCTGTGACCAGCAGAAAGCTGAGAAGTTTTGGCAGCCAGCACACAGTGCAGGGTCTCTGGCCTGGGGGTCTCTACGGTGCTTCCTGACCTGAGGGTCACTGTTGGCTCCTCAGGCTTCCAGCCTGCCCTCCTTAGCTAGAGCCGCCACGATCGTGCCAGGTGGCAGGTGGGGAAACTGAGGCTGCAAGAGAGAAAGTGGCTTGCTGGGGACTTGGCTGCAGATGGTCATCCTCTGAGCTGGGCAGATGCGGTGGCTGAATGCAGAGGCTAAGTGTGGAAGGGAGAGAAGTCAGGCCTCTCTGTTACAGCCAGGAACAGCACTGGCCCTAGTCCGTGCTTATCTGAGGAATTTGCACTGGGTCTGCCCTCGGCGGTGGGAGGAAGGGAGGGTGGCCTGGGACCACCTTCGCGGGACAGGACGCTGTGCTCTGAGCCCTGGCTGGCCTTGGATGAGCTACCTAACCTCTACATTCCCAAGCAGGGGAGGAGGTGCAGGTGTGATTGTTAGTCCCATTTCACAGAGGCACACCCTGAGACTCTGATAGGGCTGGCTACCCAAGAGTCCAACTCAGGAAGTGCTTTCAGCTGTGCCTCTGTGTGCCTCTCCTGTGAAATGGGCTGGCCGCAACTATCCCCAGGCTCCAAGGGGAATGGGTTACCGCGGGCAGAGGGGTCCAGATCCCCAGCTCTTCCCAGGTCTTGGGAGAGTTAGCAAGGGGTCTCTGGGTGGACCAGGAATGGGGATAGAGTCCTGAACCCCACCAGGGACTTGATGGCTGAGATCCTGCCCCTCCTGGCAGGTTGCTGAGCCTCTGCCACCTGTCAGTCTTTCCATTGCCCCGCCCTCTCATCTGGCAGAGTCTGGAATGTTCTGGATCTTAGTGCCCCAGGTCTGGATCTCACCTCTGTTTTCCCATCTTCCCTCCTGGCAAGGAGCCTTGAATTCCTGAAATCCTCTGAGGCCAGACAGCTTTCCCTGAATGCAGCCTGAAGGGCTGAGGACGGGGAGAAACTGGCATTGGCTGCCTTGAGGCTGAGCCATTAGTGGGCATTGGGCACCTGCTGGCTAGAGAGAAAAGACAGTGGAACCAGACTGGCGGGGGTGCTTCGGCTTTCATTCCAAGATGGGGATTCTGGATTCCTACGCCTATCCCGGTCTGTGGCCTGTAGTCCTCAGACCCCTTCACTCCAGACAGGCAGCCCAGGCCGCATTGTTTGCACGTTGGGGTAGGGTCTGGGTTGTCTGGACCTGATTGGATCTTGGACCTGGATCTAGTTCAGCAGCCTGTTCCCCCACAGCCCGCAGAAATCCCTCAGGTGGCCCCCAAGACCTGGTGAGCGCAGCCTGGGCTGTGTCAGTGAGGCGGGCCTAGCTCCACTGCTGTGTAGCTCCCGCCCTCTTAGCTCAAGTGTTTCCCTGGGTGTTGGGTGCCATGGCAACAGCTCGGTACACAGCTCTGCCTGACCCAGTTTGAGCAGGTAGAACAGGTGGCTCGTCTGACTGCTCCTAGGCCTTATCTATCGGAGGCCACCTGACAGACGGTCACCCTCACGGTCATCATCTCCAGCACCCATGCTGTGTGCCAGGCCTCATGTCTCGCAGATGGCATGTCTGTTAATCCTTTCGACCAGCCAGAGGCCAGGAGGTGATGCTGCACACCAGAGGTCACCTGGGTGGTGACCGCCAAAAGGGACACTGCTGTTGTGGTGGTGGCTCAAAGCCCCAGTGGGTGCTGACCTGTGTGCATGTCAGCTCAGCCCCTGCAGCCTCTTGCTGAGCTGAGAGCGTGCGCCCCTGCAGATAGGGACAGATTGGGCTGTGTCCCTCACTGGGGTGTGGCACAACTGTGATTTGACTGTGGGCAGCCCCAGCTCGATAGCCCTGTCTGGTCTGGGAGACAGTGGGCTAGAAGCAGACCACAAGGGGTGTGTGTGTATTTGTGTAGGGGAGGGGAGGCAAAGGCCCTGTCGTGGATTGGGAACCGGGCACAGGCTGGCACTGGAGCACACTGGGCGTTTGCCAAGGTCTCTATCCCAGAGGTCTCCCTGGCAGACACATGCAAATAGCATCTGGGTCCCAGGAGGTTGTGGAGGTCCTAGCCAAGTCTGGAGAGTTCAGAAACAGTGAGCCAGGCACAGGCTTCCAGCCCTGAGCCAACTTGTCCGAGGTGACCCACAGGCACCAAGAATCCCAAACATCCCTGGAGGGCCTTGCTCCCAGCTGGCACTGGTCCTGTGGACTGCACCGTGCACGTGGCTGGCAGTGCCAGGGTCAAGGAGCACAGGGGAGGCACAGACTTACGTCACAGCAGGTCCTTGCTGAGAGAGAAAAGCCGGGTGCTTCTCTGGCCAGTAGATGGGGAAATGGAGGCCCTAAGCAGAGATTTGCTAGGGCTGCTCCACAGGAAGAGCTAGTGACACAACTGGGCACACTCTAGTCCTGCCTCACCCTCGTGGCCCCTGGCCTTGGTACTGTTATTTGCGCAGAGCTGGCAGGCTGGCACCATAGAGCTGTCCTTAGCCCCAGGTCACTTGAGGAGCAGGCCGACTTGGAGAGGAGGTTGCCTGTACTGTCTTCCTTGACAGCTTTTGTTTTTAGGTTAACTTCTTTATTGGAAAGGCAGAGTGCTAGAGAGAGACAGAGACCTCCCATCCACTGGGTAGTTTCCTTGACTTGCTGCAGCAGGCTAGGTTTGGGCCTGAACCAGAAAACTCCAGTTGGGTCTCTTTCGTGAGTGGCAGGGTTTCTGACACAGCAGTCACCATACACTTCTTTCCCAGGTGTATTATCAGGGAGATGGACCAATCTGGTACCCCAGTGTGGGATGCCATTATCACAGGTGGCAGCTTAACGCATTGGGCCACCACACTGGCCCTAACTTAGGATCCTCAGTTGGTTCTCTGTGTGTGTGTGTGTGTGTGTGTGTGTGTGTGTGTGTGTGTGTGTGTTTTAATTGGAAAGATAGATTTAAAGAGAGGAGAGACAGAGAAAGATCTTCCATCTGCTGCCTCACTTTCCCAGAGGGCCACAATGGCTGGAGCTGAGCCAATCAGAGGCCAGGAACCTCTTCTGAGTATCCCACATGGGTGCAGGGTTCCAAGGGCCACCCTTCACTGCTTTCCCAGGCCACAAGCAGGGAGCTGGATAGGAAGTGGAACAGCCAGGACACAAACCAGCATCCATATAGGATGCAGGCACTTGAAGTGAAGGATTAGCTTATTGAGCCACAGCACTGGCCCTACTTAGTGGTAGTTTTTAATCTGGGCAGCTCTGTTGGAGGAGAGTCACTCATGACATAGGCTCTTTCATGCACGCAGCCTGGTGCCGATCTAGAATGGAGGCCAGGGAGGGATATTTGGGATTCTTTGAGCAGGAAGGAGGCCTGGGATGGGTCAGTTCTGCAGCTGGAGGCCCTGTGCCCAGACCCGCTCCCTGGGGAGGCAGGCCAGCTTGGGTCTTCCCTTGCAGCACACCCTGCGTGCTTGGCTGATGCTCCGCTCCCAGGCCTGGCCCCACCTCCTTGGAAAAGGCTGTGGAATGCCACTTGAATCCACAGTCCCATGAAGCCTGCTTGCCGCCAGCTCCTCTTGGTGTGGTGGGGAGGGAAAGCAGATGGGGCTGAACATGTGGTTGTGTTTTTCAGGGCTGTGGGGAGCAAGGAAGGTGTGGAGGTACAGGGGGACCCCCAACATGAATAGGACATCCACTATGTCTTCCACTCTGGGTACCTAGAGCACCAGGGAGGGAGGAGGTGGCTGGTTAGGCCCATGTCCCTGTTCTGCTGCTATATGGCACCCTAGACCTGCAGAGGTGGGTGGGAAAAGATCGTCCACTCCCAGGGATCTCCCAGTGTGGGCACTGTGTGCTGGTGGGCATCCTAGATGCTGCAGAGCCACAGATGCCTGCCCAGGCTGGGCAGCACTGCCTTGTGGGGGGCTCCCGTCTCACGACAGGGACAGCTTCCCTGAGGGAGTGAAGCCTTGAAGGCTCGGAGCCTTGCTCTAGGAGGTTGGAGAGAACCTTTAGCATTGAGGCCCCTGGTCTATGCGCGGGGTCAGAGCGTGAGGCAGGCTGGGAAGTGGCATAGACTGTGAGGTTTCCTCACCAGGACTGTGTGCTTTGGTGCCTGCACAGTGAGCAGCAGCTGAGGTGGGCTGGGTGGGCAGCACAGAGGGAGAGGATCCAGCATGCTGGGGAGGGGGGTCAGCAGACCGAGTGGGCAGGAGGGCATCCTCGACCTGGAGGCATAGCCCTTCACAAAGTGCTTAGGAGATGCTGAAGGGAGACATCCAGCCCAGGTGCACCATGGCAGGGTGTGGCCAGGGTTTTTGTTGACACTTCTCCTAAGTAGCCTTGGGCTGTATGGAATTTTGGCTCCGGGGAGTCCACAGCCACCTCCTGGCATGTGCTGCTTGCCTCCTCGAGCTTCTCCTGGCCCCTGGCATGCCCTGGATGCCTCAAGTGCTCTGCCACTTGCAGTTTGCATAGTCCAGCCTGATCCCCGGGGCCCTGTGTGTTGGCTTTCCATGTATAGGCACCAGGGGCTGAGCTGTCCATGGCAAGAAGTCTTGCTGGCAGGAAGAAAGGACAGTCCAGGCTGGCAGGCCTCAGAGGCCAGCCTGGCAGCAAGGCTATGGCACCAGGCCAGCTGCTGGTGGCCTTGGTAAAGCCTGAATCTGTCCAGTCTGTGCTGGGTTTTGGGCTTCCTTCTGGGTCCTGCCTTGGCTGCCAGCTGGCCATGCCACTGGCAGGTACCACCCTGCCACGTGCCTGGCTGCCTAGTGGCTGCTTCAACTTAAAATGATCTAACTATGGGACACCAAGTCTGTCCCCTGGGGGCTGTTCCCCACAAGGTGCTGTGCTGACAGCCTCCGTGGCCAGCTACATGCCTGTGGACTCTGCTTGTCTTGGGGGTTAGGGGATGGCCAGGGGACCCTGAAAGACATTGAACCCTGCTGTTTAGCACCAGGGAGTCCTCACCATTGTTCTAAGGGCCCTGCCGAGCTGTCGGAATGACTGCTGCCAGTCTACTTATGGGCCTCAGGGTCCTAGGGACTTGCCATGGAGTCTGATGGGGCTATGTAGTGATACTGTTTTTGCTTACCTGCTAATAGCAACAGGGGGCAGGGTGGGAGTGTGTGGTGCCTGAGACCTGCGGCAAACAGTACACACCTCCTCGCCTCACCAAGTCTTGGTTGAGACGGGGGACAGATGCCAGATGTGCTTAGCAAGATGTGGAAGCAACCAGGGTGGAGAGTAGGGGTAGTTATCCTTCGCATGAATCTCGCATGGCAAGTGCTTTGGCTTGTGGGACACTCCAGACCCGACCCCAGGTGTGCTTTGGGACTTGCTAGCCACCCTGTGACCCGTGGGTTCCCTGTGAGGTCCAACGGCTGGAGGTGGGCTCCATAGGGCTTGGCTGGGGTGTCTTTCAAGGGCTCTGCTATAGACCCTCGGTTCTGAGCCTCTCTGTGCACCGTGACCTGGCTCTGCCTGTCCCTCAACAGGGAATGACCGGCCTGTGGCCCCTTTGGTCGCTTCATTTCCAGGTAGGGAAGAAGAAGTGCTGAGTGGGGACTTTCTCTCTGTTTGGTTTGTGCCCTGCTGGTCTCCCACCACCACCCCAGGGACTCACTACCTGTGTGTTGGCCAGGGGCATGGCCCAAGCCTCATCGTCGCCACCCGTGAAACGGGCTGCTGTTGCATGCTTCGCAGGGCTCCCAGGAGGACGTGGTAAGAGCCATTGGGTAATGCGTGTCCTATGGCCAGCTCAGCTCCTGGCACACAGTGTACACGCTGTAAGACACAAACTGTCCTTGCGTTCCTGGGCTGAGTCAAGGCCGTGGGCCAGCTGGTGAGCTCACTCACCTCTGGGGGCCTGGACATGGGGTGCTGCCGGGAGGTGGGCTTCCCTGTTCCAGGCTCTACACTGCTCAGCGTGAGAAGCCAGTGACTGGCATACCTGCCCACGAGGTCAGTGGGCTCAGCCTGCCCTGCAGTGGTCAGGGGCTGAGAGTCAGGGGAGCCAGAGAGCTCTCAGTGTGGAGGAGAAGGGATGGAGGGGCCTCTGCTTGGCCAGCTTGGAGTCCTGCTGTAACCAGCAGGGGACAGCTCCTCTCGGAGGGTGAGGGCACCAGCTGGCAAACTGCTGGCCAACAACGTGTAGGAACTAGCCAGTATCCCCTTGGTGGGCAGGGGGCTTTGTTGCTCCTGGCCTTTGTCACGGCTGTCACTGTACCCACCCCCTCTGGTCTCAGGGCCTCTGCTCTTGCAGTTGCTGGCTGCTTCTGCTCCCTTCCCCTCCTCCACTTTCTCAGCCCAGGAGCCATTTCTTTCCGGAAGCCTTCTGGGGCCTCGTTTGGTCTTGTCAGTCTGTAGGTCTCCCCTGGCCAGGAGTGGCCCCACTGCATCCCATGTTCCAGGCCCAGGGCTTCCTGCTGTGGGTCGGTGTTGCCTGAGGCCTGGGAATCTTCTTCCCTGGCTCTGACCCGGCATGGGTGTGTGTGCTGGACTGTGTGGTGGCCACTGCCAGCTGCAGGGCCTGTCCCCTCCTCACCCTGTGCTGGAGGTGTCAGCCTGTGTCAGGAGCAGCTATACTGGGCAGCTGGGTGCCCACATGAACTCAGAGACTGTGAGAGAGGGGGAGTTGGAGGCCCTGAAGGCTTGGCAGGACTCCTGCAGGGGACAGGGGTGCTTGAAGGAAGGTGGAGGCTGGGGCTTAGGTCTGTGACAGTGGCTGAGGGTCTTGGTCTTGCAGTCTCCTCCTCTGTAAAATTGGGTTCCTACAAGGGCTGGAGGATGGGCAGCTGGGCCCAGAAGCTGAAAACACAGAGGAGCTTTGCAGCCTGGTGCTTGGGAGCACAGAAGTCTGAGTCCTCTTCACTGCCAGATGCTGTCACCACTTCCTCCGCAGGTGGTGGGGTGACACATCTGTAGCTCCTGCTCGGCCTGGACTCCCCATCCCAGTCACCCTGTGAAGACATATTGGGTATCTTCTGTGTGGGGTGCTTGGGCTGGGTTTTTTGGGGTTCAGTCCTGCCCCCAAAGGGCCCCCTGATATTGGGCCAGACCCAGGATCCCAGTGGTGCTGTGGTGACAGGTGCTGAGGAACTGACATGAAACTTAATGGGAGGGAAGAGGAGGGCCTAAGATCAGCCCAAGACAGAGTGTGGCAAGGAGCTTGAGAGGCTGCAGAGAGGGGCTTGGCCTGTGGGGGTGCACATGTCAGATCTGTGTTTTAGAACCAGCAAAGTAGCCATGGGTGGTCTGCTAAGGCCCCAGGTTGCAGGACAGAGCAAGTGGCTGTCTCCCTAAATGGTGGCTCCCCTTCCCCCATACTCATAGAATGTTTCAGAGCTGAATTTGAGATGGGTGTGCAGTGGAGAGCACACACTAGCCCCAGTATTTGGTACTCACCAGGCCCTGCCATGCAGATACCCTTTGTGTCCAGGCAAACAGGGCAAGGTTGTCCTGGACAGGCAGAGGGTCACGTTTGCTCCTTGGTGGTTGGCTGCATGGCTGTGTTCTCTCCAAAATGCTCTGCACCTTGGGTGGTGCTGGACAAGCTCGGTGCAAGTCCTGGAGTACTTCTGTGGGTGCCTGAGGATCCCCAAGGAGGCCTGGGGTCTTGGGAATTTCTGCTGAGTGAGCTGGAATCACACTGGCCCTGGGAACTCTGGATTCCAAAACCAGAGTTCCTTCTGGTAGCTGCCCGTTCTCACTGACTAGTGGTTTCCTGTCTGCCTCTTGCAGCCCCTGGGCTGTGGGTTTGGCAGTTTGGAGGGTGGGAGAGTAGGTGGGCTCCTGAGGCTATGTGACCACAGATCTCGTCCTGCTTGCCTTCCTCATCTGTGAAATGGGGTCGTAAGCTCCCCTGGTGTTTGAATGGTGCTGATTAGGTGCCTGTCAGTCCCCAGAATGGAGTAGGAACTGGTAAGCTGTTGGTTTGAGTCCAGGGCCGTGACAGGAGGGACCTGGGGTGGGACCGAAAGGAAAGGGGCTCATCCTTCTTTCTCCCCTGATCTGTTTCCCTTCTTGGTGCCCAGCTTTGTCCACTAGGCTAGCATTTGTGAGTGGAGCCATGCCACGCCCCAACTTGAGACCCATCAGGCACATGGAGAGAATTACAGAACATGGCTGCAGGGAGCGTGTAGGTGAAGTGGGGCTTCACTACTCAGCCAGCGCTGGCCCAGAACCCCCTCTGTGGAGGTGGTCTTTGGCTAATGTGCCCTGTGCCAGTACCAAGAGCATGCCTGACACTGGGCAGCAACATCTCTGGGGGCAGGAGGAGGGTGGCAGCTGAAGCAAAATCTCCCCCTTGCAGCCAGGCTAGGTTGAGGATGGTTATGCTCAGTGAAGTCGTGTGGAACAAGTGGATGTCTCAGGGTCAGGCCATGAGTCTGCAGAGATTTAAGTGTCCTGGGAGGAGGTGGAGACCAGGAGCCCTGTTGCCTGTGGTTTAAATCTGTGGGGCTGTGAGGAGAAGTGCTTATGACTGAGAAAGTCAGGGCTTACCCTGTGGATCAGTAGGCACACTGGGTAGGCAGGTGCCGTGATGGTGGTGAGCCCTGGGTCCTGCATAGAATGAGGCCCAGCCACAGCCAGGGCACCCTGACTCTGAAGAAGCCAGAGGCTGATATGGGAGCTAGATATGAGGGACACTTAGTCTTTGGGACAGGGACAACAGTAAGAACAGAGGCTGTGCCTCCAGCTGCCCCCTTTCTGGAAATGGGCACCTTGCCCAGTTTTAAACAGACCTACCAAAGACCCAGGCCCAGTGTGTTGCAGAGGCCTTGGCATTGGCGTGGGTAGGGGGCTGAGGGTAGGAGTCCAGGGGACAGAGGCATCCCCAGGACTTGAGTCCAGCCATTTGTCGAACTAGACCCTGGACAAGGATCTTCCTTCCTCTTCTTCCTCCTTGGGTGAATAAAACAGCACTTGGGCATGAGTCAGCCAGGACAGGCCCGGATGCGCCTGGACTATCTGCCAGCCCACCTCCCTGTCACAGCCAGGTTCAAGGTCTGGTCCCTGGTCCTGGGTCTTGGGAGGAGCAAGGAGGCCTGGGGCAGGGACTTTGCAGGCCCAGCCTCTTGCTGGGCCGCCCCAAGCCCCCACCCCACATACTCGTTTCTGAAGTCAAGTCCCTGGCCGCCTTTTGGCATGAGTGCCAGGTACTGTAAATTCTGGGAGACAGGGACAGGGTGGTGATGGGATGATCCCTGAGTATCCAGTGGGGAGTAGAGTCTGGCCTTGAACTCCACTCTCTGCCTCCCCTTGCTGCACAAGCAAGCTTGCTGGGAGCCTGCTGGCTGCAGGAGGGGAAGTCCCCTGAGTGGAGCTGCCCCGCAGCTCTGTTTTGCTTGTCGTGGGTCCTGAGAGAGGAAGTTGCTGCCGCCGACCCAGCCTGACGCCCACGATGTCTTTTTATTTTGAGTTCCTGGCCCCCAGCCTGGCACAGGGGCCTAGCCCTGGGCCTCAGTTTTCGTTGCCTGTGACATGGCTGATGGTGGGCAGTAACTGGGGTTGGACTGTGTGTGATAGGGGTCAAGTGGGAAGCACTTGTAGGTGGGAGGCCAACCTTGAGGGTGTCAAAGACAGAGTCTGCTTATTGGGGAGCATTTTCCTGCACCCCTGGTTTGACATAACATGGTTGGTTTCTGACACCAGCAAATCTTGCTGAGTTCTTACACCCTGACCAGGGGCTGTCATTGTTGGCACAAGCCTGCCCTCAGTACCCCGGCTGTGATGTTGGACCTGGCCGTGAAGCATCAGTCACAAACCCGAGTCCAGGATCCCTGGCACATGGTGCACAAATGCCATGATCGCCCAAGAACTGGTGGCTCTGTCACCCTGGCAGATTGCCCAGGGATCCTGCGGGGTGGGCCCAGCAGTAAGACCATTGTGACCTGCACCCTGTCTCGCCGAGCGCAGTTCCCTGATCCGAGAAATGGAAACAGGAATGAATGCTTTGGGAATCCCTTGGCATGTGGAAGTGTGCCCAGGAAACAGGAGCCAGATGTGGCCGTGCTGCCTGGCGTGATTGGTGTGTGGGTTTGGATGAGCCTTTGGTTCAAGCCTGCAGTCCCTAGCATGCTTGCCTTGCCGTGAGAATGAGAGGGCCCCTTGCTCTCAGCTGACAATCAGGTGGAGAAGGCTTCTCGGGACTGCCGGTGACTGTTCAGAAAGCTCCAGCATCAGACACCCCGGGGCCTGGGCTTCTAGGAAAGGGGTGGACCGTGGACCTGCCACGACTGAAAGGAGCAAGCTGTTTCCCCTGCCCGCGGCCAGCCCTGAACTCCTGGCTGGCTGAGCTAGATGCTGCTGGCCTGCCACGCTGGCTTTTCCGCCTGAGCCCCTAGGCGGGCCCCTCCCCAGGCGGCTGCACTCTCCTCTCTTCGGGGAAACGCTGGCAGATGTTGTTGATTTAAATAGTTTCCTTATTAGACTCTCACTCTCTGGCCCCAGCTGCTTCTTCGGCCAGGAACCTTGATTGCCTCACCATTTGCTGCACCAAGGAACCCGACCAAGGCTCTAGGAGAGTCCGCCGTCCAGGAGCTGGTGTGACCAAGGAGTGGCAGGCTGGATGGCAGGGAGGGGGCCTTCCACTGTGGAGCATGTGGTGTCACAGCTGGGCTAGAACTTGGCCAGCTGTGACCTCCCAGCCGCTTGCATCAGAACCACCTGTTTCCTTCCAGGACTGTCCTTTTAAGGCCTGCATGGAAGTTCTCAGCCTCCGATGCACTGACACATCTGGAGGCCATTTGGGTCACCAGTACCTGGGGTAGCAGTACTGGCAGGATGCAGCCGCATAGCCACACCCCTCCCCTCTACGGGAAACCCTGTAGTCAGTCTACAGTTCTGGTACAGCCTTGGTGTGTAACCAGCCTTGGCTCACGAGGCTGAATGTCTGTTGCCTGCAGGATAAGATCTCCGGGCTGGGGATGCTGTGATTGGGCAAACAGCTGGAAAGGGGAAAGCCATGGCCACACTGAGGTTTTTCCCATGGCCCTGACCGGGCTATGCTGTCTCCCTGGTCCCCAGGGTTCCCTTGACTTTCTGTTCCTGTGATGACCACCAGCTGTGCCCATGCCTTAGCTCTGTTTCTGGCAAGAGGGTCTGGATCTGCTGGAAACCAGCAGCCTGCAGCCCGGAAGTGACTCCCACAGCACTGTCCCTGTCACCTGAGTGGTGGAGGCCCAGGGCTGCCAAGATAGCTGCATTTGTTGAGTAGTGTCACTGCACGTGCGAAGTCCTTGGGGTGGGAGATGGTAGTGAGCTGACCTCAGAAAACCATGGGGGCCACATTTTTGCTGCAAGCTCCAGATTTTGCTGTCCCAGAGGCCAGGGACAGTACCTTCAAAGCCTGCTCAGTTGCTGGGAGCCCGCTAGGCAGTGTCCCCTTCATCCAAGATGGCTACTCCACCAGGGGTGAAGCTCCAGAGTCAGCACACACCCCCTTGGTTCTGGGGTCTTATCTCCCCTCCCTGGACCTCTGGTTCTTCACCTGGAAACGGGTTTGGTGAGGGCACTCCCAACAGTGGGTGCAGGTGGGATGGAGTTACCATGCACCTGAGTCCCAAGGAATGGGAGGTATTCACACTTCTGAATTGTTGAGGATGAGCACAAGAGCAGGCCCTGGGTGAGACCTTGCACTAATTCTGGGAAGACTGGGGTGACAAATAGAGGACATGTGGTCCCTGTATGCCTGGGACCCTGAGGGTGGTCAGTTGCCCTCCTGGGTCCCCTGAGACTCACTGAGGACAGGTGCTAGGATGCTGTAGGTACACTATGGGTGGGCAGGTGGCCTTCCAGGCTCCCTCAGCCTGATTCTGCTCCTGAGTCCGCCCTCCCCTCAAGCTCCAGCTTCACGTCTCTTCTTGGGGACTATCGCATTCCCTCTGAGTCCTCCCCCTGTGTGACTTGACTCACTGCCCGGGACACACTCCTTGAGGCCTGGCTGTGAGATCACTGCCCCTAGACCAGGTCCAGTGTCTGCTCTGTTCAGTGCTCAAGCTCCCCAGGAGATGCCCACCCATGCTGGGTGACCCCTCCAGGACTTTGGCCACACTGTACCTTGCCCTGAATTGGTGCCCACAGTCTCTGGGTCCATCCTGATGGCCCCTGTCCCTGTGTCCGCTCATCATTGGCAGCTGTCTAAGGGAGATCCGGTCACTGGGCTGGCCTTGCTGTGGTGGGGAGGGCCCTAGGGGAGTGTGGTGGGAAGAGGACCTATTTCTAAGGCTGTTCCAAAATAAACTCCTCCCTTGGTGACAGCCACCCACCGAGGTTGCGGTGGGTCTAGGGCCTGCCCCACCTCACTGGCTTCACACATCTAATTGTACATCTTGAAGCTAAAAATGGAACCCAGGCCCTGTAATTACCTGTCCCCAGCCACAGGGAGCCAGGGGAGCACGCCCTGAAACTCCAGGCTGGGGAGGAGGGGACACCATGCTCTATTGTGGTGGTGCCCACTCCTGCCAGCAGCCCCACATCTTGCACGATGACCTGCCTTGGCAGTGCCCAGGGAGGCCGTGGGCTAGAGTTTTGAGTCAGGAATACATCCTGGTAGCCAGCCATCTAGCTGAACTGCACTCCTTTTCTGCTTTAGTCTTATACAAACAGCTCCCAGCCATCCCCTGTGTCCAAACCATGCCTGGCCTCTGGTCACCCCTGTCCACAGAGCCCGGCTTCTCTCCATCCTTGACCGTGCCAAGGTCTTGAGCTGGGATGGCCTCTGCTCCTCTCTCCCCAGATGGCCACCTCTAGGACTCACAGGACAATCCATTCTCTTTAGGCCAACGTTTCAAAAATTCACAGTTGATGCTTGGAGTTCGGAAAAAGAAACAACACAGTGTTTCCTCCCCCACTTGTTGTTGTTCCCTCCCCTGTCTGCGGAAGCCTGACTGAGTGAAGGGACCTCATTTGCAGAGTGGCGCAGGCACCTCCCGTACCCTTTGTGCTCCTGGACACTCATGTCTGCCCCTGCACCCATATTTTGTGTCAGTAAGAGTGGGGTCCTGTTGGAGAGCCTAGCCTGCAGCTTTCCCACCTTGTGGGAGCAGAGCCCGCCCTCCTGTCGCTTTGATGCAGTTGGGCAGCTCCTGGTTGCACGTGTGGGTGGTTCTCACTTTTGCTCAGCCATCAGCAATGCTGCTATGGCCACTTGTACAGGTGCATAGTCGTCAGTGCCTCTACGTAGCCCCAAGCCCGCCTGCCTGCCACCTTTCCCCTCCCCGTTCTGTGATCCTGCTCCCTCCTTGTGTGTTCTGGAGCTGTGGGGAAGGGGTGATGCTGTGCCTCCCCTGTAGGATCAGCAGTACTGTGAGCCTTGTCCTGGCCTGGGAAGTGGCCGCTGTGCTGGTATTTGTTTGGCCCTGGGTGGGCCAGGGTGAGGCAGCTGTTGTGTCCTGTGGGAGTGGTGACAAGGAGCAGGTGATTGTCCAGAGCCCTGTGGGAACAGGAAGTGCCCTATTCACCTTCCCCAGAGGGAGGGAACCCCGCCCGTCACCTGAGCCAGGCAGGGTTCCACACTGCTGTCCCTGGCCTAACCTGGCCTGGCCTGGCAGGGAGGACAGGAACCACAAGTAGGCAGCATTCCCACAGCAGACTCAAAGGGGAAGGGAGAAAGGCCGCAGTGCTGGATCAGCTTTCATTCCCACACTACCATCCTAATCCCCTGAGTGTTCCAACACGCCCTGAGCTTCCTCCCCAGCTCTCCAGCAGCTGCTGCCAGCTCTGGGAGGGAGGTGGCGAGACCAGGGGTCTGGAAGGTCCATATAGGTATCCCACCCTGTTTTCTCCTGGGAAGCGTCTCTGTGCTCTTTGCACCTTTTGTCTGCAGCCTCCATGGCCACTTGTGGCTTCTGCCTGTCACTGTCCATGGGGACAAGGCAAGAATCACTCTCTGAGTGAGGCCCAGCACCTCCCCTTCGGCTGCTGAGGTCTGGGAGGGCTCAGCCCCTGCTCCTCACCCACCTCACCCTCTGCTGTTTGTCCACTTGCCAAACATGTTTCTGCCCCGGCCCTTTGTGCTTGCTGTCCATTCACCCGGCAGCTCTTACCAGGCAGAGGTCATTGCCTGAGCGGCCATCCCATCCACCCACCTGCTGCAGTGTCCACTACCTTTTCCTCTCTGCCCGGCACTCCCTGCTCTTTGTTCCCCATCTTTGTGTTTGTAATTCACACATGCCACACCTCATCCAAGGGAGGCGCTCAGTCCAATGGTTTCCTGGTCTGTTTACAGAGCAACCATCACCAGTCAACTTTCAGAACCTTTCATTACCCCAGGAAGAAGTCCTGTGTCCATTTACCATCGTTCCCTATGTGTCCCCAGCTGCCCCACCCACTGGTATCCAGGGTTCAGCTTGGAAAAGGAATCATAACAACACCTTGAATTTGGCTCCTGGCCTCTCTGGCTTAGCACAGTGTCTTCAAGGTTAACTCCCGTTGTCACAGCTGTGCGTGCCTGACTTGTTGGGATCCTGTTTCCTTGTGTGGCTAGACCAGGTCACACCTCTGGTCAGTGCTTGGGCTGTTGTTGTGGATAACACTGAGGTGAACATGTATACAAGCTCTGGCGTTGGGCCCCTTGGGTTTCCTCTGGGAGTGGAGTTGCTGAGTCACGTGACAGCTGTACCTGGTGTTTTGCAAGCAGATTTGGCTAGGGGCCTTTGGTACACAGCTGGCCCCACCTGCCTAGCTCTCCTGGACCCCTGGCCTGTGTGAGTTGAGAGACTATCTGAGGGCTCTGCCTCGGAGTCAGACAGTCCTGCCCTGCCTGTGTTTTCAGTCCCTTGGAACATGATCTGATGTGTGTATGTGGACGGGGGTAGGAGGGCTTTTTTTGGATACCTCTGCCCTGGTCTGTATTGGGGGCTGCCTATAGCTCACCTTCAGAGGCTGTTGTGAGGAACAAACAGGCAGATGTTTTGGCACTACAAGACCATGGTCTTCTGACTCTGATCTCCCACCCTTAGCCTCAATAAGGCAGTTAACCCACGTACCCCAGTCACTCCAGGCTAGAGATATCACTTCCTGAGCTGTCCACTTTACTGTCCAGTTAAGCTGGCTGGGCTGCAGGTGATGCCTCTGGCACAGGCCCTGCCTGGCAGGCCGGGAGGGGGGGCGCTTCTCTCTGCTGATGCCGCACCCGATCCCACCTAACCCCTCCCTTCCCCAGCTGCTGAGAGAGGCTTAAATGAGTCTCTCTCGCCCATTCCAGGGCATGGTGTGCCTTTTTGGTTAAAACAGTGCCTGCTTTTTCCTCTTGATTGTGCTCCCATGCCCAGGAGGAACTTGAGGGCACTACAAGGCCAGACCCCCAGGGTGTGGGGAAGCCTGTGCACAGGCTGCTGCAGCTCAGTCCCTGTTCTGCCCCTTGCTGGGATTCGCAGCCCCCAGAGCCCTGGTTTTCCTTGGTGGTGGGAGCCAAGTACTCGCTGTCAGAAAGCTCTGGCCTGATCGTCTGGCTCGGCCACATGGGGCAGGGGCGCTTGCTGCTGGCTTCTGTGAGCCTCTTGAACCTTGTGGAAAACCTGGCTGCTGGGACCTGTGGGGGTGTGAGTCTGGCCAGATCCTGCTGGTCTCCAGGATGCTGTCTGTCTGGAAAGCAGCACGTGAGCGGCAGCTGTTACTGTTGTCACAGGTGTGGGAAGGGGCTCTGCCATCGTGCCTGGGTTCTGGGCCAGCCTGGCTTTTGCCCGACTGGGCAAGACTGGGAAGTGAGACTGCCCCGGACTTTCCATCTGCACAATGGATTGAGAGTTAGGTAGCTTGGGAAGATTTGTGTGGGTTACCAAGGTCACAGAGAGGCATGTGGGTACTGCACTGGTCACAGAGGTCAGGGGATCCCTGGGATGGACAGCTACCCTGAGCCAACTGCTCCCATGACTGCTGTCTCTCAGTAGGTTTCAAACAACTACACCTGTGTGTTCCATGAGAAAGCAGTCCCTTCGTGTCCCTTAGCGTCTTGGGAGAGCCCCTCTTCCCTGACTCCCACAGACAGGGTCCCTGCCCTGTCCCTCCCACTGCAGCCATGTGGTCCCACTGACCACATGGTGTCCCTGTGTTCTCTGGCCCGCAGGGAAGAGGTGCAGGAGAACTGTGTCCGGTGGCGGAAGAGGTTCACCTTCGTGTGTAAGATGAGTGCCAACCCGGCCACTGGCCTGCTGGACCCCTGCGTCTGCCGCGTGTCTGTACGCAAGGTGAGCCAGGGCGGGTGTGGGCTGTGCCCTGGGACGTGGGGAGGGGTGTGCCCTTTACTGTTTGAAAAGGAGAGACAGCTCTCCTATCCACCGGTTCACTCCCAGTTGGCTACAGTGACCAAAGCCAGGAGCCAGGAGCTTCCTCCAGATTTCCCATGAGGGTGCAGGGTCACAAGCATTTGGGCCATCCTCTGCTGCCTTCCCAGGCGCATTAGCAGGGAGCTGGATCAGAAGCAGAGTAGCAGGCCCGACATGGTAACCTAATGGCTAAAGTCCTCGCCTTGAACACACCAGGATCCCATATAGGTGCTGGTTCTAATCCTGGCAGCCCTGCTTTTCATCCAGCTCCCTGCCTGTGGCCTGGGAAAGCAGTTGAAGACAGCCCAAAGCTTTGGGATCCTGCACCCACATGGGAGACCCAGAAGAAGCTCCTGGCTCCTAGCTTGGGATCGGTTCAGCTCCAGCCGTTACGGTCACTTGGGGAGTGAATCATCGGATGGAAGATCCTCCTATCTGTCTCTCCTCCTCTCTGTATATCTGACTTTGCAATAAAAATAAATATCTTTAGGGGCCCGGTGCGATAGTGTAGCGGTTATAGTCCTTGCCTCGAACATGCTAGGATCCCATATGGGTACCAGTTCTAATCCTGGCAGCTCTGCTTCCCATCCAGCTCCCTATTTGTGGCCTGGGAAAGTAGCTGAGGATAGCCCAAAGCCTTGGGACCCTGCATCCAAGTGGGAGACCCAGAAGTGCTCCTGGCTCCTGGCTTCAGATTGGCCTAGCTCCAGCCGTTGCAGCCGCTTGGGGAGTGAATCTTCAGATGGAAGACCTTCCTCTCTGGCTCTTCTCCGTATATCTGCTTTTCCAATAAAAAATAAATAAATATCTTTAAAAAAAATGAGTAGCTGGGATTCGAACCAGTGCTTGTAGGGGATACTGGCGTCACTGGCAGTGGCTTAATCTGTGCTGCCATGCCAGTCTCTCTGTCCCTTTTCTTGCCCTCCTTCCTTTGCACTCAGATTCAGTGGGATTTGAGGGTCCTGAGAAGGTTACTGGATTCCCTGGTCACACTTTTGCTTATGTCTCCCTCCCCATGTAGGAGCTGAAAGGCGGGAAAGCTTATTCCAAGGTAAGAGAGACTGTGAAAGGGAGGGGTGGTGGCATGGGATGGCCCAAGACAGGCAGGAGAGAAGCTTCCAGAAGCTACTCGTAGCATGGACTTCGCCCACCCATCCATTGTGTGGGCACAGGTTGCCCTGTGTCCCTTCAGTGGCCAGTGACAGCCAGCTCAAACAGGCCCACGATGGGATGTGTGGTTGTCAAATTTGTGTGGTACCAACAGACATGGTGTAACCCGCACGGTGTAACTTCTTCTTGGGGAAGAGGCGAGGATGGTGCCGGTCTTGAGGAAGCCTGCCTGCCCCTCCCAACTGTACTGTGACAGGAGGAAGGGGGGTGGGGCAGCAGCAGGAAGGGGAGAGGAAATGCCACGCCTCACCTCCGGCTCTGACCTGCTGTGTGGACGGCCAGCGGATGGCCGGCGGGAAGTGCTGCCGCAGGCGGTGCCCTTCCCAGTGACCCCATCCCGGGTGCTGAGGCATGGGCTGGGCTGTGCCCTCTGCCCTGGGCCTGCTGGAAGCACAGGGCAGGTTGCTGGAAGCAAAGGGCAGGTTGCTGGCCCCAGGCTATGGAGCCTCCTTCCTGGCGCTGTGGGCAAAGGCAGCAGCCGACCAGGAGGGGAGCTGCCTGCAAACAGCTTCACCTCCAGCAGACACTGACTGGCACCTGACCATGCCCTCCGCCCCTCTGCTCTGCACAAGACCCCCTACCCCACCCCACCCGCCGCAAGCTTTGTGGCATCCTACAGAGGAGGAAATGAGGCTCAGGGAAGTGGCCAGACATGGCTGGGTTGTGGTCCCAATTCTGCCACTTCCCCTCCCTGGACCTATCTTCCCCGCCTGAAAATGGGGGGCCCTGCCTTGGTGAGTCAGTGGCACGGTTGGGGTCTGAGCCCTGGTGCCTGATTCTGGCGTGAGACTTGGTAGATGTCCCTGCTTGCTTAGGTTGTCCCCCATTACCTACACTTAGCACTCCTTCACCTCTGCCTCAGTCTCCCCTCTGAGCTGGGCAGGTTGTGCTTCATCTAAGGGGCCCCTGTAGTTTATGTGTCTCCCTGCGCGTTCCTGCACATAGCTCCCTGGACGTGGGGTCAGGAGCAGCCCCAGGCCCCACCAGCGGCTGGCCCTACAGCATGTGCTTCCCGTCCCCCTTCCGTGGGGTGTCCCTTCTGCCCTTCCCGCCATCAGGTTCCCACTGGCCTTCCCTCCTCCTGCCTGCTCCACAGCACGGCCTTGTTTCCCAGGGAACAATGTGTCTGTGTCACCGACAACAATGTCCTTTCATCTCAGGCGTGCTGGCCCCGGTGCACACTGGGACGCGGCACAAAGGCTGCTTTGTGCGCCTCAGGGATATGAGCTCCTGGCTTTGCCACATCGCGACCCGGGTCCTCCATTTCTGCCCCCCCCCACCGTTGCATAACCCAGATCCCTTGTTGGAGCTGGGGGGCAGGCCCAGGGGTTCTGCCAAGTTAACCCTTCTGGTGCACCTGCCCGCCTCTCCTCTCCCAGCTGGGCTTTGCTGACCTGAACCTGGCCGAGTTCGCAGGCTCAGGCTCCACGGTGCGCTGCTGCCTGCTGGAGGGCTACGATACCAAGAACACGCGCCAGGACAACTCCATCCTCAAGGTACCCACTGGCTCCTTACCCCCTCCCCCCCGCAGAGTGTATGGGAAATAGGTTTTCACCTAATGGGCTGTGAAAGACGCCAGAAAAGTGTGGGCCCAGAGACCAGGACACAACAGACGGCAGCCTGGGCAGGCCACATGCCTCGGTTTCCCCATCCTGGTCAGGGGAGGGTGTGCCTGTCCATCTGGCTTTAGATGTACTTTCTGGCTTTAGGTGTAGAGTGCTCACAGCTCTTACCCGTGACTGCAGCAGCCCTGTGGGGGCGTGCTATCTGTTCTTGGCCCCAGTTTTGCATAGCAGGGAGATGGTACACAGGATACAGCCATGGCCTGGGGGTCACCTGACCCCCAAGCCATTGAACTCTGGGGCCTGGCCTCACCTGACACAGGTAGCCTGGCTCCTTGCAGGACAGCACTGAGTGGAAGAACCTGTCCTCCACAACTCATGCCTGCATGGGCAACCATGTGACGCCTCGGGGCAGACCCATCCTGGCTGGCCACCTGTGGGTTTCCAGTGGCTGCAGCAGCTCTTGCTCCCCAGGTAGTGGCCTCTCTGGGCTCCTGGGAGCAACATGTCTGGCTGTCCGCAGCTGGTACACCTCACTTCTTGTGTCCTGCACCAGTCTCCTGACAGGTGAAAACAAGCTATGTTGATGTGGCCTCTAGGAGCAGAGCCTGTGTTAGGGCAGTGGGCCCAGGCAGATGGGGGCAGGGGCTCTTGGCCTCTGCAGCCCTCCTAGAGATCTGGAGGCCCCGGAAAAGCCCAGGCTGATGGCATGGAGCGACAAGGCATTTCCGCTACCCATGGTCCCGTGTACTGTCAGCTGGGCTGGACCTAAGGGCCAGTAGGTCAGAGTGCTACATTCAAGACCAGCTCCCCCGTATCCTGTCCCCGAGGTCTTGGACAGTTGCTTCCCCTCCAGGAGTCTCAGTTCCCTTGTTTACAACCTGGGGCTGTCGCTGCTTTGCAGACTGCTGTCAAGGCCAAAGCCAACACTGCAGAAAAAGCCTCGACCCGGGCTACTCCACTCAGCTCTGCATCCAGTACAGCTGCCTGCCAATGGCTTGGGAAGGCAGCGTGAGATGGCCCCACTAAAGTCCCTGTGCCCATGTGGGAGATCCAAATGGAGCTCTGGGCTCCAGGCCACAGCCTGGTGTGTGGCCATTTAGAAAGTGAACCAGCAGATGAGATAATTCTATCGCTCCTCTCCATAACTCAGCCTTTCAAATAAATCTTTAAAAACAAAACAAAAAATGAAAAAACAAAACCCTCCCCCATTGGAGCCCTGTTGGTGTCCAGGAAGACCCTGGGTTTTTAGCACCTCCTCCCCACATGGGCCCCCTGTCTCCATTGCAGCCCAGGTTTGGGCACCTAGGCCTTGCTGTGTTTATGCCATTGCCAAAGTTTGTTCAAGGGAATGTTAAATCCTTGATGGTTTCCTCCTTTCATTACATCAAGCTTGCACCAGCCCCTGCCGGCAGCATTAACCTCTGGGGGGAGTCACTGCCTGCCATGGGGAACCTTCCCTCAAGCTGGGTGCTGGCGATGGGCCTAAATGTGCAGCCTGGGCACCCAGAGAGCCCACAGTCTACTTACAGCAGTCCATTTCTTTATTTGTTTGAAGGGTAGAGTTTACAGAGAAAGGGGGAAAGACACAGAGATCTTCCCTCCACCGGTTCACTCCTACAATGGCCAGAACTGGCTGATCCAAAGCCAGGAGCCAGGTGCTTCTTCCAGGTCTCCCACCAAAGACTTGGGTCTTCTGTTGCTTTCTCAGATGTATTAGCAACAGCTGATTGCACATGGAGCAGCTGGAACAGGAACTGTTCCCCAACAGGTACCCCAATGGGATGCTGGCATTGCAGGCAGCAGCTTTAATCCATTATGCCACAACACTGCTCATCCCTTCCTTTAAAAAAAGATTTATTAGTTGATTTGAAGGCGGAGTTGGAGACTTTCTGTCTTCTAGTTCACTCAAGAAATGGTTGCAACAGCCAGGGCTGGGCCAGGCTAAGGCCAGGAGCCAGAAACTCCATCTTGGTTTTCTACATGAGTGGTAGGGACCCACACCTTCTGCTGCCCTCCTAGGCATGTCAGCAGGAAGCTGGATGGGAAGCTAGAACTGGCACTTCTATATGGAATGTCAGCATCTCAAATGGTAGTTTAACCTAATATACCATGTCAGACCCTCATTGCTGATTCTTGCGGTGCCGGTGGGGTTGATTCCAGCCACCACAGGGTACCCAGTGAAGTCGATGGCCCCATGAGGGTCCCTCAGTCAGGGAGCAGCCTGCATCTGGGCTGGGTGTGGGTGGCTGTAATAGCTGATTGTCCACCCCTCCCCCCCAGGTCACCATTGGGATGTTCCTGCTCTCTGGAGACCCCTGCTTCAAGACGTGAGTGCCTCTGGGCCGCAGGATGGGGTGGGGACACAGGGACCCTCTCTTTTCCTGGGCCCGTGGCTTCCCTGTCTTCCTGGTTCCTGGGGTGGGACACCCCAGTGACACCTGTGTATCCTGCTAAGGCCACCGTCCACTGCCAAGTCCATCTCCATCCCGGGCCAGGACTCCTCCTTGCAGCTGACATGTAAGGGTGGCGGGACCAGCACTGGAGGCAGCAGCAACTCTCTGACCGGGTCCCGGCCCCCTAAGGCACGGCCTACCATCCTTAGCTCAGGTACTGTTCCTCGCTTTCTCTGCTGTGGTGTGCCCAGGTCCTGGGGGAGATGCCTGCTGAGGGAGGGGTGGTAGGCAATGGCGTGCCTCAACCGATGCAGTCTGCACACCCTGCACGTGTGCCCATGGTCACAGCAGCTCCCTGCACCAACTGACACAGCATCCTACAGACCTGGCAGGAGCTAGGGAGCAGGGTCAGAGAGGCTCCTTGGAGAAAGAGGTATTTGAGATGTCATCTGGCATGATGTGCCCCCCAGGCCATCTGGGAGCTTTGCTTTTCCATTGACTGTGTGTCCTTGACCCTGGTCTGGGTTGTCCTCTGTCAGGTGGGATCAGTGGCAGAATTACTTCCGGGTTGACCGTGGGGTGAGCTAAGTAATGTGTGGGCCTGCCTGCACAGCAGAAGCATGCTCTGTGGACATTAACATCATGGATGCTATGCAAAGAAGGAAGGAGCCAGGATTCCCAAGGGAGACGTGTGGGTGGGCTGAGTACCAACAGCAGGGAAGCCTGGGATGCTCTGTATTTCTTGGGCCCCCAGCCTGCATCCAGTGCTGTGCACGGTGAAGCAGGGTCCAGCGCTGAGAGCTGGGGCCTCACACCCCATTCCCCTCTGGCAGCTCAGAGCTGAGGGGCAAACTGCCTGTGCTTATCAGTGAGCAAGTTAGCACACCTGGCCCTCTTGCATTCCATGAGGGGTTTGAGAGGTCACGGGTGCAGGGTAGCTTGTCAGATAGGTCTGCACTCTCAGGCCTGAGGGCCTGTAGACCTACAACAAAAGCTGGGCTTCTCCAACTCCTTGCTTGCCTTGGCACTGGGCCCCAGTGCTCTGTCCACCTGCAGGGTGTGGGTCGCAGAGGGGAGACCAGACCACCTGGTCCGGCTGTGCCTGGGATACACACTTGCCCTTCTCCCTCCATGGGCAGACTGTTGTTTTGCTGGCGCTTAGGGGAGACTGGGGCACTCACCTCTGGTGAGAGAGTGTGCATTTGTCTTTCCTATGTTGGCTGTGGGTGTTCAGCGAAGCCCTGCCTGGACCTTACTACTTCCCTTGCACCTTCCTGGGAAAGTTGGCCTTAGAAGTCACAGTTGTGGACGACTTAGGACAGAGACGCCGGCCTCCCCCTGCCCACCGCCTGATGGCTGTGCGCTGGCAATGCCGAGCCAAGCTGCTCCAGCTTCAGGGCCTCTCCATTTCCCTCCTTCCATCTGGAAAGCCTTAGCAAGCTGCCTCCTTCCCACGCGTCCTGAAGGTCTTGGCATTAAGGCCAGTTTGGAGAAGCACTGCCCACTCCTGGCTGGGTGGCTTCTGCCATGCTCTGCTCACAGCTCTGCAGCCGCCATGGGCGGCCGTGGCCTGCTGTTTGCCAGGCCTCCTTCCTCTCCACTAATCTGGCCGGTCCCTCCTACAAGCAGGCCCTGGCCAGCTGGGGAGGGAGCAACTCTGGGTTCAGAGGCTTGGGGAGGAGGGACATCGTGAAGGACTTATGGGGTCCCCCTCCACCTCCAATAACCCTGCTGCTGCCCCCAGGGCTGCCAGAGGAGCCGGAACAGAACCTGTCCAGCCCTGAGGAAGTGTTCCACTCTGGCCACTCCCGCAACTCCAGCTATGCCAGTCAGCAGTCTAGGACCTCAGGTGAACAGCTGTCCAATCCTGCTTTGCCACAGCCCCTACCCCAGGGTGCCTGTCACCTTGACCCCTAGCTATCCCTGCCCCCAGGCTGCAGCACGGAGCACTCACGCTCCTCCAGTCTTTCGGACCTGACACACCGCCGCAACACATCCACCAGCAGCAGTGCCTCGGGTGGCCTCAGCATGACCGTGGAGGGCCCCGAGGGCAGTGAGCGGGAACACCGGCCCTCCGAGAAGCCACCACGGCCACCACGGCCCCTGCACCTGTCGGACCGCTCGTTCCGGTGAGGCCCATGTGCTGCCTGGCCCCAGGACCCCTTGCAATGGCCCTCTGACCCCCGAGGCTGGTTGGGTGATTGGAGGGCCAGGCAGGGTACAGCTCCCTGTGGCTGCTGACTGGCAGCCACGTATGTGTGTGGTCTGGGAACCCTGCATGCTGTGTGGTCTTAAGCTGTTTGCTCAACCCCTTTGCATTCCAGTCACCTGGGGCACAGGTAGGGGTATGCTGGGGCTCACTGCTCTCTTTGCCCTCCTGCTCCTGCACTGCCTCCGCCCTGACTGCCCTGGCCCATCCCTCCAGGCGGAAGAAGGACTCGGTAGAGAGCCATCCGACCTGGGTGGATGACACACGCATTGATGCCGACACCATCGTGGAGAAGATCATGCAGAGCCAGGACTTCACCGACGGCAGCAACACAGAGGGTGAGCGGCCTGCGCTGTCGGTCTGGGGGCGTGGCCACCTTTATGTGCCTCCCCTGCACTGAACCTTGTCTGCCTCCTCTTCCGCATCCCCACAGACAGCAACCTCCGGCTGTTCGTGAGCCGCGACGGCTCCACCACGTTGAGTGGCGTCCAGCTAGCCAACAGGTAAGGGATGCAGGTGCCACAGGCCTCAGTTCTCTTATCTGTCAAGTAGTGTGGATGACACCCACCTCCCCTGGAGACCTGGGAAGTACAAGCCTCCGAAGGCCAGGATCCCGGGTTACATGGGAATGCACCCGGCAAGGGACCTAACGCCAGCAGGGCGTTTCTACTGTCCTTGTCCTAGGTGGCTCGTAGGTGACTGAGTGCCACCCACGCCCCAAGCACCGAGGTGGGGGTGGGGACACAGCCCTGAATTACATGACTGCCAACAACTGAGGGCATACCAGGGTCAAGCTTTGACTAGGTTGCTGCTGTGCACAGCCTTCCTACAAGCTTCGTCCACAGTGTGCTGGCTGCACCTGGCACGCCATGTCCTTGTCTCACTGAGTGAGCGAGCAATCACCTGCCTTGGGCCCAGAAGATTCTGCCTTGCTGAAGATTTCTTCCTGTGTGCGCCTGTGTGCCAGGTGGGGAGGTGCCTGCTTAAGCTGCAAGCTGCTGGACAGCCCTGGCATGTTGCTCTGCTGACCCCTGCTGGTCGAGGTCCAAAAATGCATCCATCAGCCCCCAACTGGTCTGGTGGACTGCCTGCCCACTGTGTGGTTCACCAAAAAATGAAGAAGTCTGTGAATTCCCCTCTCTAGCTCACTGTGAAACAAAGAATTCAAGGCTCAGGAGAGGGAAGAAGCAAGCTGAACAACAACCAGGTTCTAGCAGACTGCACATAGAGCGCCAGGACAGGCCCGTGTAGCCTCGGTGGAGAGCAGGACTGGCAGCTTCCTGCTTGTTCACTTCCCTCCAAGGCTGGTGGGGCTGGGCGCAGTCTTTCCCTCTGGAGTCCCCGTGAGAATGGAAGCAGACCCCTGGGTGTGAGTCAGAGTGCTAGCTCCCTGGTCCTCACACCCCAATTCTTGCCTTCAGGTCTCTGAGCCACAGATTTAGCCCCTCTGCAAAAGGCCTGCTGGGCCTGGGGCATTCAGGGACCCAGCTGACCTGTCTTCCACAGGGTTTCCTCTGGGATCTATGAGCCGGTGGTGATCGAAAGCCATTGAAGAGCCGGCGTCTGGGCTAAAGAAGGTTCCAGAGCCACATTGTTCCACGAGGGACCGCGCGCAGAAGTCGGCCTCTCATGTGCATTCGCACCTACGCCTGCCTGTGCCCAAGTTGTCATTCCATCGTCCTTCCCGTCCTCACTGGGACCCCCTGGCCTGGCCAGGCCCCAGACACCACTGTGAATATTCTCCGAACCACTAGAGGGCAGGGCACTTGAGCCCACGCTGCAGGGGGACCCTGCCTGGGCTGGGCAGCTCCAGGAACTGTGGGGATGCCTGTGGCCAGAGGGCTCTTGCCTGAGTCCCCACTCACTCCAGGAGTCCCAGCCTTGGCTACAGCCGGGCAGGGCCCGGGGGAGGCCAGTCCGCCATCCATCCCTGTGACCCTCTGATGGCTCAGTGTTTCAGCTGTCCCTGCCTTGTGTCCTGGAGGTCCTGCCGGCAGCCACCTCCAGAGAACCAAGATCGGACCCCAGCCTCACTCCGGATTGCAGCCCCCTGCCTCCCCTCCCGCAAATGTCCTTCTGCTGCCCTCGCAGCCTGCACTTTGCACGTGCTTGTCCCCAGCACAGCCCCACTTCCCTCACCGTTCCCCTGAGCCCCAGGCTTTTCCTGCTGTGCAGCCAGAGGCCTGACGGCTGGCAGCCCGGCTGGAACACGGCGCTGCCTCTACTTCCTCCAATCACCCCCGGCTCAACCCTGAGCCCCTGTGCAGAGATAGGGCTGGGCCTTGGGGGGTGCCCTCCTGCCCAGGGCTGGGTCCTGAGCAGGCTGGTGCTCCCACAGAAAGGTCAGGGGCCTGGCTGGGCTGGGCTGGGTGAACAGAGCCCCCTTCCTGTGCCCAAAGGTCAGCAGCTTGGGCGCGGCCTGGTGCCGGGAAGGCAGGCAAGGGGGCTGGGATTGGGTCGGCCGGAGCTGGCTTCCTGGCTGAAGAAGTCTCTGTCCCCTTCTGGGTAGAGCTGGGGTGGGGCCTGCCCGGGGTGTGCCCTCCTGAAGGGGGGCAGTCTGGTCCTGCCCCTCCCAAAGCCTCAGTTCGCAGCACTTTGCCCCTGTCCTTGTGAACTTGCTCAAAGGGGGGTTCTGGCTGGTAGCCAGCCCACCTGGGCAAATGCCCCTGCCTTCTTCAAGTCTCATTTTGTATAAACCCAGCGGGCTGGTGTTCTAAACCTTCTGCCCCCTCCTGCCTTCCATCTCTGCGTAGTTTGGAGTTCCCACTTGTTTTGCTCTCCTTTCTCCCCTGGATGAGGGAGGTGTTTCTGTCCACTGCCCTACCTGCTGGCGGGGTCCCAGCAGGCCTGGGGACTCCACCCCCACCCTGGGGGCTGGAAGGGTGCTGGTGCGCTCCCCAGGCCGGGAAGGTTCCTTGCCCCATTTTGTCTGCCCAGCAGCAAGGTCATGGAGACTCCTGATGTCGGAGCTGCCTGGCCCCACGACCAGAGTCCTTCTAGGGTCTCTGTTGTCATCGTCACCCTTGTCATTTTAATAGCCTAACTCTGGTAGAGAGTGAATGTTAGAGGGAGCCTACTCAGCAGGCCAGGACCTCGGCTCTGGCTGCGGCAGGCTCTGTCCCAGTGTGCAGGTCCCTGGCACTTCAGAAGGAAGCTGGCCGCACCGTGTGCGGGCCCAGCAGCCCCAGGAGCCAGGGGTGGCAGTGGGGGAGAGGGCACTGCTCTTCTCTGGTGTCCTTTAGTCTGATTTGAAGTCCAGGACCCCCCACCCCAGCCTGGCTACGGGGCAAGCGTGACAGTCACCACAGAAGGACACACTGCCTGTGGTGTCTTCCCACGCCAGGCCCCAGGCCCGTGTCACTGCACTCAGAGTTTGGCCACAACCAAATTAATGCTGGCTGGAGCGTGTGAGTCCTGGAGCTCCGGCCCAGCCCGCACCCTGTCCCGGGGAGCCCACCCCGCAGGCTCAGTGATTCCACCAGGCTGCCCTCGCCCCTGGGGTTTCAGATGCTATAGAGAGATAAAGTCTATTAGAGATATTTTTGGAAAGCTGTTGGTCTATGCAATGCCAGTTTGGAATCTTGAAAGTTTAACGTTTTTACTAGGAGAGAGGTAAAGAAAAGTCTATGATATTTTTAGGGATTTTTTTTTCTTCCAGTCCCCACTACAAGCTGACCACGAGGCCTGATCTGCCAGGGTGCAGAATGTTCCTGCTCCCCCATCCTGACAGGGCTCCCTGAGGGTGTGGGGGAGGGGTGTCTGTTTCTGAATTCCCCTCCTTTCTAACAGAATGTGCCCCCCCCCCCCAATTCCTGGTCCCCTGTGGGTTGTGTTTGTATCTGTCCCAGTTTCTGTCATAGAAAATAACATTGTAAGGGGAAATCGGCCTAGTGTCAGTGTCTGGGTTTGGGGGGAAAAACAATTAAATGTTGCAGTTTTTATTTCTGCTGTTTCATTTTTTTGTGCCCTGAGACTTCACCACCTTGATTTTGAGGTCAAAGACAACAGCCAAAGGAAGCCAGATGTACAATTGGCTATTCCCGGGGGGGTGAGGATATGTTGGGGTCCAGGAAGCTGCCAGCTGGGACCTGGGGGTGGCAGCAAGCCAGCTCACACCTGCTAAGTGGCAGCCATGGCTCTGCAGGTCTTCCTGGTGGCCACTGAGGACAGGGAACTTGCTCGATGTTCTTGGCTGCAAATGGGCCCACAGATTGAACACACACTGGGGTTAGGGAGGCCTGAGCTTGGTGGCTTGGCCATCTCTGGGGCCTCAGCAGGAAGCCTTTGCTGGGGACAGTGTCCTCACCTGGCTCAGGGCTGACCCTTCACAGCCCCTCTCATTCCAGGAGGCTGAGGACCAACACTTTGTCCACACACACCCCCAACAGCCTAGCTAGCTCCTAGCCGAGCCGCTTAGTCTGGGCTGCAGGTGGAAAGGGGGTGCTTCTGGCAGCTTGTGGAGGGTGATCCCCAACTCACCTATTGGCTTAAAGGACCCAAGGCAGCTAGTGCCCACCATGCCTCGGGCTGTATCCAGTTTGTCCTCCTCACCAGGCTCAGATATCAGAACTGCCCCCAAAACATTCAGGGATGCCACACTGACATTGGGGAACCTCATGAAAAAAGAAAATCCACCAAGTCATACAGGCTGCAGCATGCCGCATTCTGGAGTCTGGGATGCCACAG
Source organism: Ochotona curzoniae (assembly GCF_017591425.1). NCBI lineage: Eukaryota > Metazoa > Chordata > Mammalia > Lagomorpha > Ochotonidae > Ochotona > Ochotona curzoniae. The sequence goes on from NW_024467106.1 coordinate 5,329,811, forward strand.
GGACTACTGACCCTGTCCTCAGGACTTACACTCTGTGAGTGAGCCAGAGGAAAAGTAAATTGGTGAGTTGTTTTATTAAATATTTTTATTGGAAAGGCAGATTTACAGAGAAGGGGATACAGAAAGATCTTCAATCTGCTGGTTTACTCCCCACATGGCCACAATGGCTGGAACTGAGCTGATCCAAAGCCAGGAGCCAGGAGCTTTTCTCCAGTTCTCCCAACGTAGGTGCAGGGTCCCAAGGCTTTGGGCTCCTGGCTTTAGCTTGGCCAAGTTTAGGCTGTTGGGGTTGTTTGGGAGTGAATCAGCAGGTGAAAATCTCTGTCTCTCTGTAACTCTTTCAAATAAGTTGACACACAGGCCTGTGGAACTTGGTTGGGTAGGGGGCCACTTCTGCCTCCAGCTGGGAGGCTGTCCCTAGGGTATGGGGTGCCCTCATGAGGCCAGCTGACTTAGGGGCAGCCTGCCCTGTGACAGTGCTCCTGACCCAAGCTAGAGAAGAAGCATTGAAGATGGTCTGTCCCAAATGCTCCATGTTCTTAGAGGAAACGTTTTTCCAGCACCAGAAATTGGGAAGGAGCACAACCCACAAATCTCTCGAGAAACTACCCTTCCCGACATGCCAAGGGAAACAGAGCCTGGGAACTACGACTCCCAGCATGCCTCGCGACCACACGCCGGTGGTGCCCGGATCGGGAACCGGATGTAGCTTAGTGCTCCGGTGGCAGAGTGCCGGGGACATGGTGAGGCAGGGGCGGGTTGCCGGGAGTGGCTGGGGTACAGCGTCGGCTGGGGAGCTGGGGCTCGGGCTTTCGGAAACAGACCCCGAATTGCACTGCAGACGGCACACGCACGAAGGAAAGGCCGAGCCCTGGCTGCGTGCTGCGTGGGGTTAGGGCTGGGCTGTGCTACCCTGTTCCTTCGTCAGCTGCGCCCCTTCTCCTCCAGGCCACGGGGACAGACCAGGTGGTGGGACTCGGCCTCGTCGCCCTGAGCCTGATCGTCTTCGCCTACTACAGCGTCTGGGTGGTTCTCCTGGTAGGTCGGCCTCCCCTGCCCTCGGCCAGGTCCGGAGAGCTCAGGGGGAGCCAGGCGCTGTCCAGCCGAGAAAGCTGGGACTGTCGCAGGGTGCGCTTTTTTATATTTAAACTTTTACTTATGGGAACATCAGAGACCGAAGGACCGTGTGATTCACTTCCCCAAATGGCTGCAACAGCTGGGACGGGGCCAGGCTGAAGCCAGGAGCCGAGCTCTGTCCCGGGCTTGGGGCCATCCCCTGCTGCTGGCAGGAAGGCTGGGTGGAAAGCAGCCAGCCCTGGGTGGGATACCGGGGACCAGCCGTGGTGCCATCTTCACCTCAGCAGCGAACTACTTGTCCTGCTTCTTCTTCTTAAGATTTATTTTAATTGGAAAGGTCAGATATACAGAGAGGAGAGACAGAGAGGAAGATCCATTCGCTACAGCCAGAGCTGAGCCGGTCCAAAGCCAGGAACTTCTAGGTTTCCCATACAGGTGCAGGGTCCCAAGGCTTTGGGCCGTCCTCGACTACTTTCCCAGGCCACAAGCAGGAAACTGGATGGGAAGTGGAGCAGTCGGGATTAGAACCAGTGCCTATATGAAATCCCGTTGTGTGCAAGGCAAGGACTTTAGCCACTAGGCTGTGCTGGGCTCCCTCTTTTCTTTCTTAAAGATTTATTTGAGAGCCTGACATGGTAGCCTAGTGGCTCACATCCTCGCCTTGGACGCACCGGGATCCCATATGAGCGCCAGTTCTGGTCCCCATGGCCCTGCTTCCCATCCAGCTTGTGGCCTGGGAAAGCAGTTGAGGATTACCCAAAGCTTTGGGATCCTGCACCCGTGTGGGAGACCCAGAAGAGGATCCGGGCTCCTTGCTTAGGTTTGACTTAGTTCCAGCCGTTGCAGCCACTTAGGGAGTTATCTTCCTGTCTGTCTCTCCTCTTGGTATATCTGACTTTCCAATAAAAATAAATCTCTAAAAAAATATATTTAAAAGGCAGGGAGTGGGATTGCCGTCCCATCCACTGGCTCAGTGTCTAAATGCCCTCAACAGCCAAGGCCGAGTTCCATCAAAGCCATGAGCCTGGGAGAGGGTGGGTGTTGGCAGGGCCACATGACCAACACACCCGGCCCAGGACTGCTCCTGTCTCTACTACCCTGGCAAGCCCTGTGGCCTGTTGGCATGGCCTTCTGACACCCGGGCTTGGGAAGCACTGGTGGGTTTTGGGAGGGGGTCTTCGGAGTGTCACATTTCCGGTAGAGAGAAACCTTGGGGAGTGGCACTCATTCCCTCGTGTGCCCTGTGCTGGGCTCTGGGTGTCTCAGGGCTGCGGGCACCATGCATGGACTTGGTCAGGCAGTTCTCAGGGAAGAAGGCCTGGGTACCCGGAATGCCACTATCACCAAGCTGAGAGCTGGCGGCCCGGGCACAGGGCGGGTGTCAGCCGTTTCAGTGGATGAGGGGCAGTTTGAGGATGGGGCTAGCAAATGGCGCTCACTGGAACTCTGCCCTTGGGGCCAGCCTTTCATCGACAGCCAGCATGTCATCCACAAGTACTTCCTGCCCCGAGCCTACGCCATCACCATCCCGCTGGTTGCGGGACTGCTGCTGCTGCTGTTCGTGGGTGAGTCCTGCCAGCACCTTACGCACCTGTGGTGGCATGTGGGCAGTGGCTATATGTCTGTCTGCTCGGGGCTCCCTGCTCCCAGCTCTCCACTGCCTTCTCCTTTGTGTGCCCTGGGCCCTGGGCACTGTGGTGGCACGAGTCCTCACCCCTCAGCCCCCCGACTCCACTGCCTGAGGGATGGCCCCATGTCCTCAGCTCCCAGCACAGGCTGTGGCATGAATGGAAAGCCCCATAGGGCGGTTGGGGTGAGCCTGTAGTGTGGTGACTGTGTGGTAGGGTGGGCTCTTGTTCCCAGTGGGAGCAGAAGCAGGCCACGCGGCATCTTGCCCACATGTGCCCTCCCTACGTGATCCAGGTCTGTTCATCAGCTACGTGATGATGAAGAACCAGAGGCCAGCCAAGAAGGCTCAGTGAAGACCCAGCGTGCAGGGCTGACGCTGCCATTCCCACGCTGCAGCTCCTCCCAGGCAGGCACCACGGAGGGAGCTTGCAGGACTGATCCAGGCCCTGTGGCGCCACAGGCCTCCCTGTGGGATGAAGCCGATCAGGACTCTTCCTCTGACAGATCCCCCTACACCCCACCACACACACACACTCAGTCGCCCTCTGGAAGCCAGAGGGCTGGGTGCCTGGAGACCTCCCTCTCTTCCCGCTGTGTCAGGGCCTGGACAGCGCTGCTTCTCCTCAGTCTGCTTCCAGCGTCCCTGGCTCTTCCTCCCTGGGTTCTGTCCATAGGCTCAGCATCCCTCAGGTCACACTGATGGACTTCGCAGGTTCTAGGACAAGCGGCCCCGCCCTTCCACAAAGGCAGCTTTCCTGAAGGCGACACAGCTCAGAGCCCACATGGACTTCCTGACTTGGAAAGTCCTGGGGCAGGATGGATAGATCCCGGGACCACCAGCAGGCTTCCAGGGGCATTAGGGTACTCACACCAGGCTGCGGAGACCTCAACAATAAACCCTGACCACACACTTGTGTCTGTGCTGTCCTTGGCAAGGGGACCTGGTCTGGGAGGGCTTGACTTTGACTCCGACTTGGTCTCTGGTCAGGAGAGCTTGGTTGGGCTATAGGGTGTCTGGGTGCTGCCTTGGCACTGTGCCTGTGCAGGGTGTTACCTCGAGCCAATGAAGTTTGGCCCAGAGGTGCTCACAGCTGGAGTCAAACAGAGGACCCAGCTTGTCTCCCCAGCTCAGCTTGGCCCAGGGGGACCAGAACTGTAGGCACCCTTCAAAACCCAAGCCTGTCACCCATCATCCCGGTGTGGCAGCCCTGGCATCTGTACTGTCCCTGCAGGTGATTCTCGTAGAGGCCAGCATGTCTCCCCGTCCCAGGGGAGGGCTGTCCGTGCACACCTGCCCTCCATTCCAAGTGGAGCTGATTCCCCGGGCTTGGGTCTGCTCTGCTCCTCTCCACACAGCTGTGGTAGCAGCAACCTCCTCTCGCTCAAGTTCCCTGCCCAGGGGAAGCTGCCTCTGCCTCCAGCACTGTCCTCTCAAGGCTTCCCCAACCCGCTCTAGGAGCCCATGGAGGGGACCCCATTCGCCCAGCCATGCTTCCCTGTAGGAAGCTATACCCACTGAGGCTAGGGGAGTGAAATGGCAGAGAGAGGAAGGAAGGAGTCTTCTGTGCGCTGGGGCTCACTCCCCAAGTGGCCACAACAGCCAGCAGCTCCATCCAAGCCGTCTGCAGCTGCTTTGCCCTGGCCCATCAGTAGGGAGCAGCATTGGAAATGAAGCAGCCAGGTGCACACAAGATGGGTTGCTCCAGACCACTTACCCCACTGCCCATCTGCCCTGTCCCTTCAAGAATCCACGTGCCCATTTGCTCCTTTCCTGGGTCCAGTCACTCTGACCTTGGAGCAAAGCCCTCTGCATACCCTACCTTGGATGCTCCAGGCCACGCTGGGCAGTGAGACCGTGTTGGTCCCTGCCTCTGTACTGCCCTTTGTTCCCTGTGGTGACATCAGCCTTGTGTGCCGGCAGTGGTGAGGTCCTCACTGAACCACCAGCACCGATCCTGGCCCAAAGCGGGCGTCCAAAACATCCAAGACACGGATGTGGAATGAATGGGCGCCCTGGCCTCCTTGTGACTTGGAGGGTGTCACCTCCGGAGCTAGGTCTTACCTTGCCCAACTGAAAGCATTTAGTGGATAAATGGGTGGACCACCTCCCCCAGACGAGCCCAGAGACCTGAGTGCCTCTCTCTGCGCTGGGGAAAAGGCAAGAGGAAAATGGGGGTTCCTTCCAGAAACCCCGAGCCAGTGCCCCGCCTGGACCGCGGTCTGAAGGATGCTGCAGCCGCGGGGGCGGGACCTGCAGGCGATCGCCAGCATCCCCCCACACCCGAATTGGATGCAGCCGTTATCGGACCGAACGATTGGCCTGTGGGGAGGCAGGGGCGTGGTCTGACTCCCGCAGCCCGGGCGGCGCGGGGACACCGCCAAAGCCCGGGAAGCTGCTGCGGGGCGATGGCCGTGCCGAGCCCGGGGCCCCGCGAGGTAGGTGCGGATCCGGGAGAGAACAGGAGAGGGCAGGTGCCGGGGCCCGGGTCGGTGAATGGTGTGGACCCGCCCCACTTAAGGAGGAGCCCTGGGCTGGGTGAGAACCAGCAGCTGCCTCTGCCCTTTCCGGATCACCAGTATGAATGGGGGTGATCTGGCGGGTAGCCCCCCACCCCATCCAGGCCTTCCGAGATGAGGATGGACGCTCCTTCCCAGGCATGCCAGGTACTGGGTGCTGGGCACATGGTCAGCAGGTGCCGGCTGGAGGCACTCCGTGCAGAGGACAAGGATAGATTTGGAGCCCATTACTGTGATGGGCGGTAGTACCTGCCAGGAAGGAGTTGTGTCAGATCTCCTGGCACAGGTGAAACAGCCAGGCTCTGGGGCGGTTAGAGGTCTTAGTTGTGGTCACACAGCCATGCTCACATCTGGCTGGACCGCAGTGTACTGTGCTGTCGGGGTGCTGGTCACCTGCCAGGTACTGTGCCACCCCCATTCTCCCCACACACACCTGGTGAGCTGGCTCCCAGCACTAATCATCGACAGCAGAGGAAACTGAGGCAGGGACAGACTCACAGGTGGCACATGGGACTTGCACCTGGGTCTCTTCCCCTTGGAGATGCTGCCACCTGCCCTTGGCATCCTGTGCCTTCCCCCCACTCCCCAGGCGCTGGCCCCCTCCCCAGAGGCTGGACACAGAGTAGCCGCCTCACGCTCCAGCCGTCGTGGACTCTTCTGGCGCCTGCGGGACAAGCAGTCTCGCCTGGGCCTGTTTGAGATCGGCCCGGGCCACGAGCTGCATGGCTTGGCATGTATGATGCAGGCAGGGCTATGGGCAGCCACCCAGGCCTCCATGGACCACCCGCCCACGGTGAGTGGCCAGCCTGCCTCCTGCATCCCCACAACAAATGCCCTGTCCAGCTAATCCTGGGGCTCAGAGAAGGTTGTCAGAAGGGGGAGGGGACGGAGGGTGATCCTGGGACAAGGCCCTCAGTGTTGAGGGGTCAAGAGCCACCTGGCAGGTGCTCGCTATGTGGCTGCAGGCGCCCTGCCCCTGACTCAGCCTCATTGCCCCCATCTGTGCAATGGGTGGAGGGGATGGTGCTCCCAGGTTTGAGTCCCCCCACTCCCCAGCCCTGCCAGGGTTGATGGTTGAGAAGGGGCTCCACTCCACTCCCACCCTATCCGCTCTGCCCATTTTCCCCTGAGCCAAGCTGCGGCCCGCCTGGCTCAGCAGAAAGGTTCATCCAACTGCAAGCTCAGCAGCTGAGCAGGACTGGATGGGCACGTGTGTCCTATTGTGGACAGGGTTGGGTGGACACGTGAGTCCTGTCTGGGGGCACATGTGTGTACAGGGTGGATGAGCATGTGTGTTCTATTTGTGTACCATGTCTGCATTCAAGAAGGGGTGAGCGTGTGTGTGTGCGTGTGCGCATACTGGCTGGGCGACCAGCGTGTGAGGGTTAGGATCCCTTCCCATTAGTGGTTGCAGCCTCTCAGGCCCTCTCTGCCTCCCTCCTTTGCTGGTGGCTGTTAGTGCTGGCCCCACTGCACTGACCTGGCTCCCCCTTTCTACTCCCCCATAAGATTTCTGCCTAAGGTCACCTCCTTCAGGAAGCCTTCCCAGATGTCTCCAGGCTGCATCAGACATACCCCTGACTCTAGACTCCTCCCTTGGTACTAGGCTGCAATCTGGCTTCCCTCCACCCGCATGTGTATGGGGCAGCCTGGGGACACGGGCCAGTCTTGAGCACAGACCTGGTGTGGTGCATCAGACACACTCAGACCTACTGCTGATCCCACAGGTCCTCCCTCCTGCCCTGTGGCTGAGGCCACACAGACTGTGTCCCCAGTTCAGGCACACCCAGGGCCAGCTCAGGTCCCTGTTTGCTGAGGGAACTATATAGGGTGGAAGGCAGGGGCAAGGCCCGGTGAAACCCTGGAGGGGTGGGCTGTGAACTTGGAGAAACCCTGAACTCCCCCTTCCCTGCAGGGGCTGCTCACTCAAGAGGACTTTTCTGAGGTGCTGACCCAAGTTCATGAGGTAGGCAGCCCTGGAGTCCCCTATGGGCAGGAGCCTGGGTTCTCTGCCACCCCAACCCCAAGGCGCCGGGGACTCCTGTGGTCACTCTGACCTTCTGTCCTCACCCAGGGCCTTGGGGGCCCTCTTCTTTCCCCACAGGGCTTCGAGCTGGGCACCCTGGCTGGCCCAGCCTTTGCCCGCCTGCGCCGCTCGCTGGGCCTGGTGGAGGAGGACTATCAGGCGGCGTTGGGCCCCGGGGGGCCCTACCTGCAGTTCCTCAGCACCTCCAAGAGCAAGGCCACCTTCTTCCTGTCGTGAGCTAGAGGCAGGGGTGGGGCGGGGATAGGGATGGAGGAGAAGCAGGGGTGGGGCCAGGGGAGGAGGAGCGGGCTGGAGGCCAGCCCCAGGAGCGACAGAGCTACATGCACAGGCCGCGGGGCGGGAGGGACTGACCTCTCCCTTCCACCCTCAGCCACGATCAGCGCTTCTTCCTGAAGACCCAACGGCGCCGGGAGGTGCGCGTGCTGCTTGCCCACCTGCCCCGCTACGTGCAGCATCTGCAGCGCCATCCGCACTCGTTGCTGGCCCGCTTGCTGGGTACCGTGGGCCCCGCCTCTGGGGCGGGGCCTGGAGGGACAGGAGTGCGATTGGCTGATCTGGCCTGGGGGCGGGGCGAAGGGGTGCGCATCCAGCCGCGCGCGTGGACTGCGGTTGGGGGGCCCGGGTCGGGCTTAGAATCCCGAACATCTGGACAAGGAGGCAAGGCCTGGAGCGGACACGAGGGGCGGGGGAACCCCGGGATGTGCATTTTGCGTCCCTCACCAGACGACCCTCTCTCCCAGGAGTGCACAGCCTGCGGGTGGCTCAGGGCAAAAAGGTGGGTGAGGCCGAGGGAGGCGAAGGGGCCGGGGGCCGAGAGACGGCTGCGGGGGGGCCACTCCGGGTTCCCCTCACCCGCACCCCCACGCTCATCCCCAGAAATACTTCATCATCATGCAAAACGTCTTCTTCCCCGCCGGCCGCATCGCTGAGAGGTGAGCAGTCTCGGCTCTGAGGTTCCAGAAAGAGCACAACCACGCCTCCAATCTTGACGCCCCCCTTGTGTTATAGGGGCAGGTTATACAGGCTGCAGAGGTGAGAGGTGCAGGGGTGAGAGGCTGAGGAAGGGAGAGATGAAGGCGGGCACAGTTCCAGCCTCACCCACCACACACAGCAGGGTATCAGTGACACCCTTGGGGTCCCTGGGGACAAGGTGCCCAGGGGCAGGCTGACCCAGGTCTGACCAGGAGCCTTTCCCTACTGCATGAGCCTCAGCCTCCTGGTCCCTAAGGTGAGATCAGGTTAGGTACCATCAGGACTGGTGGGGGAGGGACCCCTCGTCTGTCCTGGTTGTCTGTGTGCCAAGGTCGGTGTAAAGCCGCGATGTGTTCTCTGCCTCCCAGGTATGACGTCAAAGGCTGCCAGGTGAGCCGCTGGGTGGAGCCAGGCCCCGAGGACAGCCCCATCATTCTGGTGCTGAAGGACCTCAACTTTCAGGGCAAGACCATCCAGCTGGGTGAGCCACGTCTGGGGATGAGGGGTGCAGAGGACGCCTTGGGACCTGTCCTCTGCCCAAGCCCCAGAGCGCTCCGACTGTCCAATCAGGCAGGGTGGGGTCTGTTCCCAGCTCCCTGGCTCACCAGCTAAGTGACTGAGGCGTCTTTGAAATCCTGGCTCCTGTGGGAACATGGGGTTAGGAAGGACAGCACGTGTTTGGGCAGAAGTGGGCACATGACTGGGCCTCCCACCGTGCTCAGGGCCCACCCTGGTGCTCACCAGGCCCTCAGCGGAGCTGGCTCCTCCGCCAGATGGAGCTGGACACGGCCTTCCTCCGTGAGCTCAACGTGCTGGACTACAGCCTGCTGATGGCCCTGCAGCGCCTCCAGGAGGACGAGCGGGGCCAGGGAGGCAGCCTCGTCTTCCGCACAGTCAGGTGAGCACCCTGGAGACGCCTGGCCAGGCAAAGACAGCGTGTGGGGAAGAGACGGGGTGGGGTGATGCCTTCCCTGGGTGGAGAACAGCAAGGAAAGAGCCTGGAAAACTGGAAAGAGCAATGTAATACCGCACACGTGTGTGTAGATGTGAGCACATTATACATGTGTATGCATGCTCACATGTGCACATATGTGTATGAAGGGGCCGGGAAGCCTGGCTGGCCAAGGCAGAGGCAGAAGGCACAGGTGAGCCACGGCAGGGGATGGAGCTGATGAGGTCGTCTTGGACAAGGGCCGCAGGGCTGCTGGGAATGCTCATCCATTTCCCAGTAGGGAATGTAGTGTTTGCCTTTGAAGGAGTCTTCACTCTTACCCAGTCCCCGCATGGCCTAAGCCCCGCGGTGATTGCCACGTGCTCCCAGCTTGGCACTCACCTTGCCCCACGCCCTTTGCAGGCTGACCATGAGCCTCACTAGGCCAGGGTGGAGGGTTGGGGATCTGGAAGTTCATTCTCATTTGTAGAGGCTCAGCAGGCGAGCACAGTGGCAGGATGACCTTGAGGCCTCCGTAGCAGCTCCTGGTCTCCAGAGCCAGTCTCTCAGTGGGGCTGAAAGAGAATTGCCAGGACACAGGTCCTAGGTCCGTGCACACAGGCACAGGAAACCTGGGAGCAGGCAGACGTGAAGGAGGAGGCCCAGCCACCTGCCCCAAGGAGGGAGACCTGGAATAGCCGAGGTTTGGACAGAGCCAGGGTCACAACCCTTCCTCAGGCAGCTTGTGGCCAGCAGAGAACCTGTTGGGGTGCAGGGCAATGGTTCCTTCCCCTAGCTAGCCACTGCGGCCACCCTGGCTCATGTTTACACGGAGTTGTTGTATTGAAATTATTTCATAATGGCTTGTCCCAGCCCAGCATTCATCACCCAAGCCAGCCCTTTGCATCCCGGCGCCTTCTGGTCTCTGATTGGTCGCCACCTGGGCGAGGCCTGCTCATTGGCTGATTTTTTTCCCCAAGGCAGAAAAGGGCTGGAATAAAACCTCTGGGTAACTCATACAGGTCAGTCAGGAGACCTGGGGCTGACATGTTGGCATAGCAAGCTAAGCTTGCAGCACCGGCATCCCAAAGGGACATGGGTTCGAGTCCCAGCTGTTTCACATCTGATCCAGCTCCCTGCTTATAGCCTGGGAAAGCAGTGGAGGATAGCTCAAGTCTTCGGACCCTGAACCCATGAGGGAGATGCAGAGGAACCTCCTGGTTTTGGATCGGCTCAGCTCCAGCAGTAAGCACCTTGGAGAAAAAAAAAAAAAAAAAAAAAAACACACACACACACACAACAAACAAACAAGCAAACAAAACCTCCTAATAAGAAACTTAAACTCAGGCCATATAAGGCAAAACCGAGTGTCTGTGCTCCATGCACTCTGGACCAACCCCAGTGTCCCCTGGACCCCAATCAGCCTCTTCCTGCTCTGTCGGCCCCTAGGTCCGTGCAAGGGGCCGGGAGCCCGGAAGAGACCGAAGCGCAGAACCGCAGGCTTCTTCCCGACAGCCCCAACGCCCTGCACGTGCTTGACGGGCCGGAGCAGCGCTATTTCCTGGGCCTTGTCGACCTCGCCACGGTCTACGGGCTCCGCAAGCGGCTGGAGCACCTGTGGAAGACATTGCGCTACCCAGGCCGGACCTTCTCCACCGTCAGCCCTGCGCGCTACGCCCGGCGCCTCTGCCAGTGGGTGGAAGAGCATACGGAGGAGTGACGGGCACCGACGGGGGAGCCTGGGGCCTCTCCGCGCCAGCAGGGTGCAGCCACCCCCCACCAGGGTCTCCCTCTATGTGCGTTTTTCCTCAATTCCTCAAGCAAGGCTGTTACATTCTCTTCTTAGAGACTAGGAGATGGAGGCTCTGGGACCGAGCAGGACCACTCAGCACTAAAACTGTCGAGCCTACGGTGGTCTTAACCGCGGGCTCCCACCACCCCATCTGGCTCCCGGGCAGGGGGACCCCGCGGGCTGATGGCCAGAGCTCCCACTTCTCCCGTGTGGCCCAGATGAGGAAGCTGAGGCCCAGAGACTCCCAGAGGATCACACACGGGTAAGTGGCGAGCTCGTCCTGGCTCCTGCCAACTTCCTGTCCCTACGGAGCTGCAGGTGGGAGGAGGCGGAGGGGGCTTCCATTGAACGCCTCCCTTTCTCCAGCCGTGAAATGGGGCCATCAGCGCCTGCTCAGCCACTCTTGTTTCCCTACAGGAGAACCCAGCCTCAAGCCCTGGGGGCTGTTGTGGGAGCCCCTCCCCTGTGCTTTGCTCTGTGAAATGGAACCTCATTAAACATTCCTAGAGCACTTGACTTGTGAGCTTGGGGCCTCCCACCACCTGTCAGATGACACAGCTAACGGGAAGAGTGAACTTGGATTCCTGGAAAAAAATTTTTTTTTTCCCACATTGGCATCACTGCTAGCCAGGTGGCTTTGGGTGATTACTCAATCCATCCATCCTGACGTCAGCCCCAGCAGGAAGCTGACAGGAGCAGTGGCTAAGACTTGGAGTGCGGGGGGACTGCAAGGGGGTGAGGGCGGGCACTGTGCCTCCTGGCAGCTTTGGGGGTAGGATTCCCTCAGGAGACCACGTCAGCACCCAGAAGCCTGTGCGCCCCTGGGTGCTGGCTGTCGGCAGGAAGAGACCTGTCTGGGACCTGGCTTCCTCATCCATTCATTGCACGGGCATTGGCACGTCGTGTCCTGAGGCTGGAATGAGCTTGGTGTGCGTGCGGTAGGGGTGGTGGGGGGACAGCCAGGGGTAGGGCAGGAGTCCACACTGGGCATGTTCTTTTGGGCTGCAGTAGGAACAAGTTGTTGTTGTTGTTGTTCCCAACACCAAGTGGGAGAATGCAGCACCCTCGTTGGAGCTGCAGGACTTCAGGTCTTAATTCCACTGTGGATTTCCACCGTCCCATCCCTGTGCAGCCCTAGGAAGGACGTGAGGGGTCACTGACCAGCCACTGTGGGTCATAAATGAACACACAGGGCTCATCTCGCCTTGGGGCTGGATCCAACAGAGGAACTTGAAGGAAGACTTGGACAGACAGCATTGTGGCACTGTGGGTTAAGTCACCATCTGTGGCACCAGCATCCCATAGCAGATCCCTGGTTCAAGCCCCAGCTACTCCACTTCTGATGCAGCTCCCAGCCAATGCACCTGGGAGAGCAGCAGAGGATGGCCCATGTACTTGGGCCCCTGCAGCCATGTGGGAAACGTGGATGGAGTAGAAGTCTTCCTTCCTGTCTCTCTCAGCCTGCCTTTCAAGTAAAAATAAAATCTTGAAATAGAAAATAAAGGAGGCCTTGAAGGGAGATTAGAAGGGCTCTGACTGTGGGGACTTTTGTGCACCTGTGTGACTCAGGGGCTAGGGAGAGGCTGAGCCCAGACTGCTGCTCCCCAACAGGCAGGGCAGAAGGGCACAGGTACCAGGGACACCCCCTGAACAGGACACGGAGCATGCTTGGCGAGCTGCTGAGCAGGGAGCAGGCACCCTGGTGGCCTGCCCTTGCCTGCACCTCTGTCAAGAAGGAAGATAGAGTTTGGAGTGGGGGGCCAGGGCAGGAGCCCAGCTGGTTCCCAGGTCGGCTTCCTGCCAAGGGAGGTACGTGGATGTTTGGGTGGGCTTTCTGGTTCTGCAGGACATAGCCAGGGGATCTTTGGAGCCTGCTTTCTGCCACACCACTTCCTGATGCCTCACACCTGTCCCTGCTGCTACCAGCTTGGCCCCTGTGTGGAAACCACAAGAGCCCCAACTGAACTGCCTTATGGGTTTTGAGAACGCTCAGGGAGGGGAGCGTTGGAAGGCATAAACAGGGGCCAGAACGCCCCTTTGCCTCCAGCTCTGCATCGGAAACCCCTTGGACTCCATGCTGGCTCTGCCATGAGGATGTGGGTACTGCCTTCATCCCCAAGATGAAGGTTACAAACAGCTACAAGGAGGCCTGTGTTGTGGCATGGGGGCTAAGATGCTGATCACACCACCGCCACCCCCTATGGGAGCCCTGGTTCAAGCTTAGATGCTCCATTGCCAATCCAGCTCCCTGCTGAAGCTCCTGGAAAAACAACAGAAGGCAGTTCAAATGCCTGGGCCCCTGCACCCACGTGGGAGGCCCTGATGGTAGTTAATACCCCAACTGTCCTGTATTGGGGTGCTGTGGTCGATACTGGGGTCACACCCTAGACACCAGCTCAGCTCCTTACTAACGCAGACCCTGAGGGTAGTGGGTTCCTATTACCCGCCTGGGAGACCTGGAGGGCGTCCTCTCCTTGGGCGGCATCCGGCCCCACTGGTGGCAGGCATGTGGGGAGTGATGGAACAGAGGGCGCTCCCCTCCTGTAATACGCAATCATCAGAAGAGCAAGCTGCTTTCTTCCTTGATATTTCAAGCTACCTGAGACTCCCGTGTCGTACTTGCAAAATTTGGCAGCCCTGTCAGCCTGAAGCCGGGGCTGCGTGACTCCAGGCCTTGCCTAATTTCTTTACCCACCCTTCAATTTTAGAAACGGGGAAGCCGGAATCCGGCGAGCCCAGCATTCTCGGCCAGCAGCCCACGCCACCGCCACCGGTGCGGAAACGCGGGAAGCTGGGACCTCTTGGAGGGGAGTGAGGGAGGAGGGGCATGCTGGCGCGCCGACTCCGCCCCCAGCCTCCAGGCCTCGCTGCCAGCCACGCCCCCACGGCCCGCCCCGGCCGCGCTGATCCCGCCCCAGGCTGCACAAAGCTCCGCCCCATGCCCGGCAGTTCCCACCCCCTGCAGGCTCCGCCCAGTCTCCGCAGACTCTGCCTTGTCCCCCGCAGGCTCCTCCTCTCCCCTCCCCGCAGGCTCCGCCCTCCCTGCCGCCCCGCCCCGCAGGCTCCGCTCTCCCCGGCTGTCCCCGCCGCAGGCTCCGCCCCTCCCCGCAGTCTCCGCCCTCCCTGCTGCCCCGCAGGCTCCGCCCCTCCGCCCCGCCCCGCAGGCTCCGCCCCGCCCCTCGGCCGCCCGGGGCCCGCGGCTTCCATCCTCCGCGCGGCCGCAGCGCCGCCTCCGCCCCGGGGCACCGGCGTCCAGCCTGGCGCGCCTGGCCGGGCAGGTCATGGAGCTGCGAGCAGCGGATCGTGAGCCTCCGGCGCGCCTCAACCAGCCCGCCCGGTTAGCGCCAGGCCGGGGGGAGGGGGCGGTGGGACCAGGAACAGGGGTTACAAAAGAAAACCGCACATCCTGTCTCTGTCCCCAGGCCTCCACCGCGCGTCCCTCGGGGCAGGGAGGTAGGATGGATGGAGTGGCCATGTGGGCTGTGGGCTGTGGGCTCTGCGCTTGTGGCTTTAACTGCCTCGGACTGAGACGCGTGACCTTGGGCGTTAGGGGTGCCGTCTCTCCTTCCTCATCTGGGCAATGGGGATTGGGTTCCGGGAGGGCTCCTTTAAGGGGCAACGTTGCTGTTCAGGGTTGGGCATCTTGCAGGTGTTTGCTCCCCTGGGTGCCTTCTTCCTAAGCCGAGCCTGTAGCCTCCCCTGCCTCAGTTTCCCCATCTGCCTCATCCCCCTTGAGGCTCTGAATTCCTGGGTCTTGGCAGGTGCCCAGCTTCCACCTCTTCCCAGCCGCAGCCCTGGAGACAGCATCCTCCTGACTGCTGAGGCGGTAGCGAAACCATGAAGGCTCAGGTAAGTCGGGGGAGCTGCCTCGCTCCCCTGGGGGTGCCTGGAGTAGCCTCGGTACCTCAAGACAGACCGTCCCTGTGGATCCCACTGGCCCCCTTATGTGCTGTGCAACACACCCCCTAGCAAGTTTCATCCCTCCTCTGGTTTCAGGACCTTCTGCCTTTACCCCCTGTCCTACAAGGTCACGTGGGTGAGGCCCACCTGCAGGTGGCAGGTGAGGGGGTATCTCAGCTCACCTGCTATTTTGTGTTTATTTAGGACCCAGGGGGTGGGGGGAGGGTGATGGGACACAGACCAATGAGTGGGGCCGTCATCCGCCCTCCTGAGAACTTGTGGGCACGGAACCAGGTGCCAGGCCCAGTCTGAGGCCTCAGGGGCTGTGCACCCTCCCCCACAGCTGGCCACACAGAATAGTCCTATTTTTAGATGCTGATGTGGCTTTGTGGGCAGAAGAGGGTGGGTCTCTAACAGGATGTGCGGGGGGGGGGGCAGGGGAGCCTTCCCCCCTCCCCTTGGAATGTTTGGAGCTCCAGTGGCCTCCAGGTGGTGTCTGTGGGGCTCTTGTGGGCACTTGTGTCTGTGGAAACCGAGAGAGGCCCAGCACACAGTGACATACCCAGGATCCTGCCCCCACCAGGTAGTCTTTCTTGGGGAGGGATTTTCCCAGAGTTTGCCAGCCCCAGCAGCCTACGCTAGGCCCCTGCAGGCAGGCGGGGCAGTGGGCAGTGGAGTGAGAAGGGCTTGCTGGTTCAGTGCCCCTGGCAGGACCTCTGGGTGCAGCTTCTGTCGCCCTTGAAGGCATTTCTGTAATACCACTTCTCTGGCAGGTGACCAGGCTCCACTGAGCCGGGTGGGGGTGGGGCTGGAGGCGGGGCTGGTGGCACAGAGACCTGGGTCATACCCGAGAGTGGCACAGGCCCCCTGCCCCAGGCTTCTGGGCAAGGAGCTGAGCTGGGAAACCTACAGTTAAGGCCCCTTTCTGCAGCATCCTTGCCCTATGCCTTGACCTGCAGCTTACCCTGTCTAGACAGAAGAGGAGAATTGTCTCGGGGCTCTGTGTGTCCCTGAGCCCTGCGGCCCTGGGCAAGGTCGGTGGCTGGGGGCCGTGGGCGCTACACCTGCAGCTGCTACAGCTGCTGACCTAAGCTCCTGGGAGCCTTCTCTCCAGCTCAGCCGCCCCTGCCCATTGCTGCTCTCTCCCCCAGGGCCGCCTCCTGCTCCTGCTCGCCTGTTTCTTGGTCCTCTCCGTGCTCTACATCCTCCTGTGCTGCTGGGCCTGCCTGCCCCTCTGCCTGGCCACCTGCCTGGACCGTCACCTGCCTGCCCACTCCAGGCCCACCGTGCCAGGGCCACTGCACTTCAGCGGCTATACAAGTGTGCCCGATGGGAAGGTGGGTCAGTCAGGGGGTAAGGAGCTGTGGGCAGGCCTGGTCAGGATGCCTTCTAGTCCTTGAGGGTGGGTGTGTAATCGGTAGGACCTTAGTGAGGCTGAGCTTGTGTCCGGCCAGCCTGGGCCTTGAGCTGGACCTTTCCACGTAGCAGCTCAGTGACCCCGGTCAGTCACTGTACTGCACTGAGCCACCAGGTCTTGGCAGGAAATGGAGTTTGGGACTGAGTCTTGCCTGGCTGAGACACATGTGTGTCTTCTGTACGGTTGTGGACTTGTCAGCCTGCATGTCATCTGGTCAGCAGCATGCACTTGGCACCTTTGTGCAGCAGGACAGACAGGTGACAGGTGTGAAGGATACGGGGAAGCACCCCTGCCGGGGCCCCTCTCCACATGTGCAGGTCACACGCCACTCCCTAACTGCAGTGTCATCCCCACTGCATGCTTCTTTTTTCTTTCTTTTAAAATATATCTTTATTGATTTGTTTATTTGAAAGGCAGAGTTAGAGAGGGGAGAGAGAGATCCTTCAACCACTTGTTCCATTCCCAAATGGCCACAATGGCAGAGCTGAACCAGACTGAAGCCTGGAGCCAGCAGCTTCTTTTGGGTTCAGGGTCCCTAGGCTTTGGGCCGTCCTCCACTGCTCTCCTAAGCCACACAAGTGGAACAGCTGGGTCACAAATGGGAAATCCATATGGGATATCGGTGCTTGCAGGTGGAGCATTAGCCAATGGAGCCACCACAGCATCCCCCACCAGCCCCAGATCTAACGGTTTTATACTTGCTGGTATAGTCTAACAAGGAACCCAGGAGAGGCACTGTTAGAGTCTCAGAAAGAGCAGTTACTCAGAGGAAGCCTGGGGGTCTTGAAAGGACCATTTTAGCTGGGCGGTTTGTAATCAGTAGGACCTTAGGAAGGCCACGCTACCTGCCACCTTGCATAATGGGTTAACAATAGCCCTTGAGGCAGATGGCGGCCGCCCAGGGAGCATGGGGGGCAGGAGCAGCTGGCTGGAAGTCACACTCCCGTCTCTCTTCTTTCTCTTACCCTCCCACAGCCGCTGGTCCGTGAGCTGTGTCGCAGCTGCGCTGTGGTGTCCAGCTCTGGTCAGATGCTGGGCTCAGGCCTGGGGGCCCAGATTGATGACGCCGAGTGCGTACTGCGCATGAACCAGGCGCCCACAGTGGGCTTTGAGGCGGACGTGGGCCGGCGCAGCACGCTGCGGGTGATCTCACACACAAGCGTGCCGCTGCTGCTACGCAACTACTCGCACTACTTCCAGCAGGCCCGGGACACGCTCTACGTGGTGTGGGGCCAGGGCAAGCACATGGACCGGGCCCTGGGCGGCCGGACTTACCGCACGCTGCTGCAGCTCACCCGCATGTACCCCGGCCTGCAGGTGTACACCTTCACGGAGCGCATGATGGCCTACTGTGACCAGATATTCCAGGACGAGACGGGCAAGAACCGGTGAGCCTGGGGCCTGTCGGGTCTCGCAGGGGTCTCCCAGGCACCCCCAGGCCTGGCAGGGGTGGGGAGTGGGGGTGGAAATCAGCAGTGCAGGTGGCAGGCCTGCACCTGCTCTCCGCTGGCAGGCAGAAAGCAGAGATCTGGAATCCAAAGTGCAGGCAGGAGGAGGGGGCCTGGGTTCTGTGAGCCGTGACGTGGCAGGGAGCGCCAGCCAGCCAGGACAGGTGTTGGAACTCTACTGTCTGCAAAGGCGCTGCTCTGGGGCCTTGGCATTCCCAGGCCACAGCCACCTCTGCCCTCTTGTGGGCTTATGCATTGCACGTCTGGGCTCTCAGCCTGCCTCTGCCACCTCTCCCAGCTCCTGGATCTGCCATCACAGGGTCATCGGGACCTGGGCCACCACTTCTGGCTGTCCCTCAAGCAGCCTCCTGGCCTGTCACCTACCCCTCCCTACTGTCACCTTTGCCCCTACATTCTGAGCTCCTCCAGTCATGCCAGTGGCTTCTGGCACTTGGCTTCCTAGCAGCTTGGCAGCACATGGAGAATAAAGTCCAGACCCCCTCTTCCTTGGCCCAGCCCTTGCCCACCTGCCTCTGTGCCCTTGTTCTGTTCTGTTCTTTTCTTTCTTTCTATGGCCCTCAGTCACGTGGGCTGCCCATCTCTGGTCCCACCTGCAGGCCTCTGTACCTGCCATTCCCTGTGCCTGGAACATCCCATTCCCAAATCTTCCCAGGTCCGGTTCCTGCTTGCCACTGAAGTCTTGGTAAAATGTCACCTCCTTAGGGAAGTCCTCCTGGACCTCCTCACCAGAAGGGGCAGCCCTGACATTGGGCTGCTGTTCAGCTCATTCCCCTTCGCCCCGCCTTAATCACCCACTAAGAGTGATAGTTCCAGGAGCTGGGTCTGAACGACCCAGCCCTCCCCACCTCTTTAGGTAGAGGGGTGGCCCTTGGCTAGCAGGGTGGCCAATGCTGCTGCCGCAACAAAGCCAAGGTCCAGGGAAGGGCCACCTGACACTGTCCCCAACCCCTTCTCAGGAGGCAGTCGGGCTCGTTCCTCAGCACTGGCTGGTTCACCATCATCCTGGCCCTGGAACTGTGTGAGGAAATTGTGGTGTACGGGATGGTCAGCGACAGCTACTGCAGGTCAGACCTGGCCTGGGGCAGCTGCGCAGTGGGCCAGAGGGGCGGGGCCAGAGGGGGCAGGAACAGGGGTGGAGCCAAAGGGGTGGGACCAGAGGGGCAGGGCCAGAGGGGGCAGGAACAGGGGTGGGGCCAAAGGGGCGGGACCAGAGGGGCAGGGCCAGAGGGGCGGGGCCAGAGGGGGCAGGGACAGGGGTGGGGCCAAAGGGGCGGGACCAGAGGGGCAGGGCCAGCGGGGGTGGGGACAGGGGGTGGGGACAGAGGGGCGGGGACAGAGCCCCCCCACTTGGGCTTCCAGTCCAAGAGCTGTGGGGACACGCTGTGGATAGGATATGGATCAGCTGGGACACGAACTGGTGTCCATGTGGGACCCTGGCACTTCCAAGGGAAGGATTAGCCAATTGAACCATTGTGCTGGACTCAACCAAAATGATCTTTTAATTCCGTTGGCTATGTACTTTTTGGAATATCCTCATGATTCACTAGTAGGTTTTATTTTTTGTTCTTGTTCTGTTTTGTTTTTATATTTATTTATTTTTATTGGAAAGTCATATACAAAGAGGAGAGACAGACAGAAATCCTGGCACATGAAAGGCAAGGACTTTAGTCACTAGGCTACTGGGCCAGGCCCTATGTTATTTTTTAAAAGCTTTCGTTAAAAGAGTTATAGGGAGAAGGAAAGAGGAGTGTCTTTCATCTTTTGGTTCACTCCCTAAATGGCCACATGGCCAGAGCTGAGCTGGTTCAAAGCCAGGAGCTTGTTCCAGGTCTCCCACTTGAATGGCAGGGGCCCAAGGACATGGCCCATCTTCCACTACTTTCTTTCTGAGGCACCTTAGCAGGGAGCTGGATGGGAAGTGGAGCAGCTGGGGCTAGAATTGGCACCCATGGGTGCCAGTACTGTAGGCGGTAGCTTTTCTTGCTACACCATAGTCCCAGTGTGTTTCTGCTTTTGCTATTTCAATCATGCAGCAAGTTCGGGCCTGGTGCTCTTTTATAACCTTGTTGTATGTTAATGTTGTAACTGAGGAGTTCAGCCGGGTTCCCTGCACTTCCTTAGGTTTCCACTTGCTGTTCTCTTTGCAACTTGCTGATGGAGCAGGTGGACAAGATGGTGGAAGCCCATGTGCCCCTGCCGTGGAGCCCATGTGCCCCTGCTGTGGTCCTGGCTGGCCTGCAGGCCTGCATGATGCCAGCCAGGTGGGTGTGCAAGGCTGGCAGCTGTGCACCACACAGAAGGAGGGGCTTCTCACTGTGAACTCAGCGCCCACCTGGCATTTGCATTTGTTACCCTTTGCCACATGCCCTCCAGGAAGATGGTGGTCTCCAGTTCCATTCACAGACAGGCTTCTGGGCACACGGCTGGCCAAGGGCTGCCCATTTGCAGGAGGCAGAGCCAGGGCTTAAACCCTGCTTTGGGGATTCCCTGTTCTCCCCCACCTCTTCTTGTCCTCCCTGGCACCAGGCCTGGGTGGGTCTCCACACAGGTGCCTGGTGCCCATCAGTCCTGTCTTCACCCCTGCAGGCAAGAGAGCCACCCCTCGGTGCCTTACCATTACTTCGAGAAGGGCCGGCTGGATGAGTGTCAAATGTACCTGGCACACGAGCGGGCACCCCGCAGTGCACACCGCTTCATCACAGAGAAGGCCGTGTTCTCCCGCTGGGCCAAGAAGAGACCCATCGTGTTCGCCCACCCATCCTGGAGGACTGACTAACCCCTGTGTGCCCCTGGCCTTGACCAGCTTCGCCCCACCAGGCCTCCACACTCCGCTGAGGACATTTAATTTATGACACTTCCTGAGCCCCCACCTCGGTGGGGGAGGGGTGTGAGCATTCATCTCCACCTTGAAGGGAGCAAGTGGTAGGGAAGCAACCTTGTGTGCCTCCCTCTCGTGGACTCATCTTCATCTTGGGGTTCACCCCTCCTCGCCAGGTCTCCCAAGTGGCCTTTGCCTTCCCCCCATCCGGGGCTGATGCCTCTCAAAGTCACCAGCATCATGACCTGGACCAGTCCTGGTCCCTGCCTCTGCCCACCTACTCGCCCCCTGCCATCTCTGGTGCCACACTGTCCCGGGCCAGTCCCTCTGCTCAGGGTGGCCTGGGCTTGGCTGGCTGAGGTGCTGCTGGCTTCAGTGCCAGGGCCATCTCCGGAGTGTACGGGTAAATGTGTATTCTCTGCACTGTCTTGGGTATGGTCGTGCGTCTCTTTCGGTGGCGGTGAGGGGGATCGGCTGGTCTTGACATTGTCTCCCTCCAACCCTCACCCACGAGGAGGTAGAGGCCTGGTCTGAGGCTTCTTTGGGATGCCTGTGGCCACCTGGAGGAGAGCCAGGAGAGGGAGGAAATGGGGCGGGTGGGGGGGATGTGGAAGGCAGTTCCTCCAGCGTTGGGAGTTTCTCCCAGGGCCGTGGGTCAAATTCCAAAGATGTTGTCCGTTACATTCCCTATTAACTTTGGGGCTGGTCCCTTTGTGAGGCAGGAAGGGCAAGGGCAGCCTGGGTGGGGGAAGCAGAGGAGGCTGCCAGGACCTCGGGCTGGCAGCTTTGTGGGAGAGCAGTTGGTAACCCATTTCCCCATTGAGGAGGGGCCACTTGGCTGAAGCCCATGGGAGAGCCAGGATGGAGTCCCAGCCTGAGGGCTCAGTCAGAATGTGGACCCGCACCCAGCGAGGTTGAGGGGGTGCGGGAGTAGGGTGGAGTCGGGTTGTAGCCCTCAGCTCCAGCCACCAGGGGAGGTGCCCAGAGCTGCATGTGTCACTCAATGCTCTTGAAATTTGTTTTTCTATCTGGAACCTTGTATTTTTCTGTTGTCTTTTGTGTCAGGGGCTTTAGGTGACTTTCTGCTGCCAGACCTCATGAGAGAGGTGGGAGACCTGGTACCTGGCCCACAGCTCTGCCTCCCCCTCCCCAACAGGCTCTGCAAGCATGAGAGGAGGGCAAAAAGTCCTGAGCATGGGAAGCCGGGAGTGGGCAACAGCAGGGCCACATCTGCCGATGTGACAGTGGCAGCTGTCTCAGCAGGCACTGGGCAGAGAGGACTAGAGTGGAACCTGGTGCAGGAAGGCAGGCTCAGCAGGAGGGGATCAGACAATCAGACCTGAATTCATTCTGCTTCACTTCCTGCCAGGGGACCCTGCAAGGCAGTGTTCTGGTTTGGGCCTGTTTCCCCTTCTGCAAGGGATATAGAAATCTCCTCGGACTGTGTGTGGAATCAGGGACCTCAGGTCCTCAGGTGGTCCTGGTAGGGATGGCCTCATTCAGGTGGCCCTGCCCAGCCTGGGCAGCTGTAGGTGTGCAGGAGGCTGTCAGATGCGTTGGTTGGTCCCCTGGTCTGTCATCTTGGGTGTCCAAGATGACTGAACTGGGATGCTGCCTCTTCCTCTTCCATTCTCCCAGAGAGAGGCACGGAGGCCTCTCTCTCCTGGCCCTGCCCCTGGGTGGGGTGTTTACTGTTGAATCAGTCTCAGTAAATCCTACGCCTCTGTGGGGCTGGTAAACTAGCAGGTGTTACCCACCAGCCACTTTCTCCAGGCAAACGGAGATGACCTCTGCTGGGTCTGGTGGCCACTGTAGTTCACTGAAGACTCTCGTGACCATGGCCGTGAAACAGAGGACACCCCTCCTTTGCCACTGCGGGCCTTGCAATTTCCTGAAGGTAGGTGGGAGGAGCGGGGGCTCCTCGGTGTGGAGACCCTCTGGGGTCTTCTGTCTTCCTGTCCATGCCTTGCTTCCTTGGCCTCTCGCTGGGGACCAGCTCTGTAGCCCCTGAGCCCAGAGGGGACACCAGGTGGCTTCAGCTGGCAGACAGGTGTCCCCAGGAACTCCTCCTTCAGAAAGGAGCTCACGCTCTGGCCTTTTGTGCCTAGGAGAGGGTAGGAGCACCAGGCTTCTGGGGACTCGGGGCACCCACACCTACTGACCACAGCAGCCGCTTTCAGGTGCTTGCTCTAATCCAGTCCCAGCACCAGGTCTTGGGGACACGTGTTGTAGAGCAATTCCTGGCAGAGACCCCCCCAGACCACCCCCCACCGCTGTACCACCCCCTCTGTCCTCTTCCCAGGAATTCCTGGCCTGGCCGCACACTGGATCTGAGTGTCTTGGTTTGGGTTCCTGTAAATTGGGAGCTGGGTAGCAGGTGCAGTGGTGGGAGTGGGGCTCAGAGCAGGAGCATGAAGCACAAGAGAAGTCTACGCCCAGGAAGTTTGCCAAGGGGCAGGAAGGTGTAGACCAGGTGGGTCTGGTGGACTCACCACCCTAGCACCAATTCTCTCCCCCTACCGGGAGGTGGGTGCCAGCAGGCTCGTGGGTTCTTGGAAGGATTCGTGCAGTGGGTCTGGCAGGTGCCACGCAGCTCCCTGTAGTTCACCAAATGGCCTGAGGACCCAGTCACTCTTCTAGTGGCTGAGTTACTGGCCTGAGTTAGAGAGAGGGGCTGGGGCACTGTATGCTCTCACCCAGGTGCAGCCTCTGACACCCCCACAGCTGGCAGGGGCTCCCCTGCTAGGAAGTCAAGTTCCTCAGGCTTGCCTGATGCTGTTCTGCCAGTCTGGACCTTATCCTCTATGATTTTCCACTCTGGAGCAGGCAGGGCAAGCTCAGGTGGCTGTGGTGGTCGGTGGTGGGGGGCTCACATGGGCCTGAGGCTCAGGAAGTGGATTGAGGGACTCATCTGCAGGGACAGGAAGCTGGGCCTCTCTGCATCTTCTCCTTCCTGGTTCTTCATTTGCTGGGTCTACAAGAAGAGGAATGAATACTTTTTTTTTTTTTTGAAAGACGTGTTTATTTGAGAGGTAGAGTTGGATGGGGGAGGAGGGAGTGAGCGGGAGAAAGCACGCCAGTTCCCCATGGCTCGGTTCACTCCCCGAGTGCCTGTGACTGGGAACTTGATTGAAGGACTCGGGCTCTCTCCCAAGGCCCACTCTAGCACTGAGCCGGGCTTGCTCTGGGGGTCCGGTGGCACTGGGACACGGGCCACGGGGAGCTTCACTTGCGTCTCAGGTTCTAAACAAACAGCTACCACCTGTACCTTTCCTTGTACACACTGTGACACACACCAAGCTCTGAGTATAAGGACTGTGCATTTTAATGCATAATAGTGTCACGAACCTGAACCTTTGGCCAGATCATTATTTAATTTTCTTTCTTGCTCTCCTAAGAACTTAGTGTGGGCCCCGGAGCGGTGGCACAGTGGTTAAGGTCCTCACCTTGCATGCCTGGGATCCCATATGGGCGCCGGTTCTAATCCCGGCAGCCCTGCTTCCCGTCTGGCTCCCTGCCTGTGGCCTGGGAAAGCAGTCCAGGACGGCCTAAAGCTTTGGGACCCTGCACCCGCGTGGGAGACCCTGAAGAGGCTCCTGGCTTTGGGAGCTTTGGGGCCTGCACCCATGCAGGAGACCTGGAGCGGCTGCTGGCTTCGGCCCGTTGCGCTCACTTGGGGAGTGAATCATCGGATGGAAGATCTTCCTCTCTATCTCTCTCTGTATATCTGCCTTTCCAATAAAAATGAAATAAATCTTAAAAAAAAAAAAAAAAGAACTTAGTGTGGTTCTAACTAGCTTTTCACACTGTAATCATTGTACTAGTCAAAAAAGCTTCCTACTGGAGCCAGCGCAATGGCTCAACTGGCTGATCCTCTACCAGCAAGTGTGCATTCCCAGTGGGTACTGGTTCTAATCCCAGCTGCTCCACTTCCCATCCAGCTCCCTGCTTGTGGCCTGGGAAAGCAGCGGAGGACAGCCCAAAGCCTTGGGACCCTGCACCCACGTTGGAGACCTGGAGGAAATTCCTGGCTCCTGGATTCAGTCTGTCTAATCTTTGATTGTTGCAGCCATTTGCAGAGTAAACCAGTGGATGGAAGATCTTTCTCTGTCTCTTCTTCTCAGTAAATCTGTCTTTCCAATAAAAATATAATAATAATAAATAATGCTTCCTCCTTCCCCTGGCTGACTGGTTTGTATGCCAGCATCATCTGGCCAGCTCTCTGTATCTGAGGGTTCCATCTCCTGGGTTTCCAACACAGTGGGTGAAAAAAATCACTTTTGTCCTAAACATGAACAGCTGCTTTTTTTTTTCTTGCCATTCTTTTCCAGCCAATTTGGTGTCACAACTATATATATATATGTATATATATATATTAAAGATTTATTTATTTATTGGAAAGTCAGATATACAGAGAGGAGGAGAGACAGAGAGGAAGTTCTTCTGTCCGATGATTCACTCCCCAAATAAGCGCAACGGCCGATATTATGCTGGTCTGAAGCCAGGAGCCAGGAACTTCTTCCGGTTATCCCACACGGGTGCAGGGTCCCAAAGCATTGGGTCGTCCTCGACTGCTTTCCCAGGCCACAAGCAGGGAGCTGGATGGGAAGTAGAGCTGCCGGATTAGAACCGGTGCCCATATGGGATCTTGGCGCGTTCAAGGCGAGGACTTTAACCCCTAGGCCACACCGCCGGGCCTGTCACAACTCTATGTTAAACACCTGTGTTGTGTAAGATGTAACACATGACCCAGAGACAGCTTAAAGATGGAGCAAGGTGGACTTGAGTCATGTTCAAGCAGAAGGCCGTGGTGTGGACAAGCTGTGGGATGAGTCATGTGTGGTTTTAGCAGTCTCCCCACACCTGTCCTCGAGTGTCACAGCGCTGAGATTGGCTGGGTCATTATACCCCCTTTAGTTTCCCCTGCCCGTGGCAGTCCATGGTGCCAGAACGGTGGCTATGCGGGCTTCTTCCGGTTCTGTGGAATGTTACACAATATCGCTTTGCTGCATAGCTTAGCAGAAGGCAATTGTTCTGCACTTGGCTTTCCAAAGTGGTTCCACTAGCCCCAGCTCGCAGCTCGCTGATGCACCTGTGGTGATGGGCAGTGTGCCCTCCCAGGTCATGTCTGTGTAGTAAACCATCTCCTCGCGATGTTACTCTGTTGTTTTTCACTGTAGCATAAAATGATGTTGCTAAATATCCCAGGGGCCCAGCCCGATAGCTCAGTGACTAAATCTTCACCTTGCAGCTGCTGGAATCCCACATAGGTGCCGGTTTGAGTCCTGGTTGCTCCACTTCCCATCCAGCTCCCTGTTTGTGGCCTGGGAAAGCAGTGGAGGATGGCCCAAAGCCTTGGGACCCTACATCTGTACGCAAGGCCCAGAGGAGGCTCCTGGCTCCTGGCGTCAGATTGCCTCAGATCCGGTCATCGGGGTTATCGGTCATCGTGGCTGCTTTTGGAATGGACTAGCAAATGGAAGATCTTTCTCTTTGTATCTCCTTCTCTCTGTAAATCTGCCTTTCCAATAGAATCAATAAATCTTTAATAAATAAATAAATAAATATCCCAGAAATTAAGTAATCTTTACATTTTTTTCCCCCATTTTATTTGAAAAGCAGCCAAAGAGAAGTAAGGAGCCTGGAGTGGCAGGGATTGAAGTACCTGGTGCCTCCCATGGTACATGTTAGCAGGAAGCTGGAAGGGAAGTGGGGCTAGGAATCCAACCAGGTGCTCAGATTTGGGATGTGGTTATTATCCCAAACACTTTTTTTTAAAAGATTAATTTTAATTATTTGAAGGCACAAGTTAAAGTTACAGAGAGAACCTCTATTTATTGCTTTATCTCCGCCAAATGGTCCCAGCTGCAGGGGCTGAGGCCAAAGCCAAGAGCTTCTTCCTGGTTTCCCACGTGGGTGCAGGAGCCCAAGCACTTGGGCCATCCGCTGCGGTTTTCTCAGTCGCATAAGCAGGGAGCTGGACTGGAAGTGGAGCAGCCAAGACTGGAACCGGGTGCTTATGGGATGCCATGCCATGGGTGGCGGGTGTATGTGCCATTGCCCTGCCGGTAGGTGTTTCTGATTTCTCCCAGGGCAGAGGAAAGGGAAGGGGAAGTGAGAAGACCCGGGACTTGCCCTCAGCGAACGACCCAGCGGGAACTCCTGTGTGTAGAGCCCCATTGGGGGCTTCTCAATGAGGACCTCAGCAAGTGCGTTTGGGGACTGTTGTGGGGTCAGCGAGGCCACATACAGTGGGCCTGGCCCAAGTAAGCTAGGAGACTCCGAACACCCGCTGTCATTTTCGGGGTCTCCACGGGTGGCCCATGGGCGTCCCTGATGCGCGTCTACCGCCTCAGGACCCCGAGATTCTTACCCCTCTCCCATCCCCACGGGTGCCACCGCCGGGGCGGAGCCACCCGCGGCCTTCCAGGCTCCGCCCGCCTCCCAGGCCCCGGCCGGCGCTGCGATCGGCGGCGCTAGGACCGGGCGGGCCCGGGGCTGCGGCGGGGCCTGGGTGGCCGGAGGAGCGGGGACCCCGGCTCTCGGCTCCCGGCGCCATGTGAGGGGGCTCGGGGGGCCGCTGGGGCCCAGGCTCCCCGGCGGAGGTGAGCGAGCGCCGCGCGGGGGCGGGCGCTCAGGGCGCCGAGGAGGGGGGCCTCGTGAGCGGCGGGGTGGGGGGTCGCGAAGGCGGGGTGCCTAGTGCCCCTCGCCCACTGCCCAGGGCGGTCGCGGCTGCTCGGGGCCTCCGGCCGCTGCCACCCCATTGGGGCGCCGGGACCCTGCGCAGGTGCCGCTCACTTCTCCCAGCCGGGGTTCACCCTCCTGCCGCCCCCCCTCCCGGGGTGCGCGAGTTGGGAAGGGGATCCAGGGGCGATCCCGCCCCGCGTTAATCTATCCTCTCCCCGGGAACCCTCCTCACTCCCGGCTGGCCCGTGGGGGCGCCCCCACCCCACCCAGTCTTGGCCCGGGGTCCGAGTGCGCGCTCCTGGGCCGACACCTCCCCAGCCTGGGCGAGCGGCTCTGCGCGCACGGGGCTTGCGCGCCGCGCGGAGCCAGGCGCTGGGCACGCTCCCGGCGGCCTCTGGCCCCGCGGGCGGAGGGGGATCCTGCTGGGGGAACCCCGTCAGGCGCTGCCCTGAGCCGCCTGGTGTGACCGCACTGCCTAACCCGGCCGTGGGGTGGGCGCGCGTCTCTGGGCCTCGCTCTCTGGGTCTGTGAAATGGGGGGAAAGGGGATGGGGTTAGAGGTGCCTCCCCGGACCGGAAGGATGCAGGTAGTGGGCGACGCTGAGCCCCTTGGTACTAACGGAGGTGGCTGGGTTGGTTTGGCCCAGGGGAGCAGCGGTGTTTGGTTAGCGGTTCGCCTAAGGGGCGGCAGGCCGGGAAGGCGGAGTAACCTACAGATTTAGAGTCATTTCCAACATTGTGCGCCCCCGGCCTCATGTGCCTGTATCCTTCCAACAACCCCGAGAGTCACCTATTCTTATCATTCCCATTTCACAGATGAGGACACTGAGGCCCAGCGAGGTCACATGGCTTGCTCGAGGCCCCCCAGCCAGTAAGTGGTGGAACCGGATTCGTTCGGGCGCCTGACATGCTCTACTGACCATGGTGGCCTTCCGAAGGACAGGACTGGGAGGAGCTGATGGGGGGGGAACAGTGGCCGTGGCTGCGGAAAGCAGGGTCTAGGAGGTGGACCTCGCAGGCCAGGGCAGTCAGTAGACCCTGGAGGCCCGAAAGGCGGCTGCGCCCAGGTGTGGCCAGCAGGGCTCAAGGGGTGGCCCTGGGATTCTAGAATTTGTCCTAACGGTTTCTTGAGTTTAGGAATAAACGGGCTCCTTCTTCCTGATGAACCTCAGTTTCCCCGGCCGTCCAACTCGGTGGGGCCTCCCAGGCTGGTCAGCGGGGACAGAAACCTGACGCCAAGGGAGGGGGTGAGGGCGGGGCCCCCGGTAGCCAATGAGGAGCCGGTAGTGGGGGGTGCCGCCCCTGGTGGAGGTTCTGGGCTCCCAGGGCAGCGGTGGCCGCGTGGGTGTAAACAGCAGCCAGGCCAGGGGGCGGGCACAGCGGCGGGAGGCGGGCGCACGGTGCCCGAGCCCCAGGGTACACATCTCCGTTGCAGTCTCCCGACTGGAGGGAGGCTGGGTGCCACACTCAGGTCCTTTTTACAGGTGGGCCGGTTGAGGTCTGGGCCCCAGGGAGGTTGCGACGTTGAGGGGAGCAGTGGGCACAGAATTGGGAGATACCGGACAGGACAAGGTGGGGCCGGGAGGAAGACTGCCCAGGATTTTGCTGGCCGCCGCTGGACTGATAGAAAGCTTGGGCTCTGGTAGAGATTTCCAGGCCAGGACCCAAGCTGTGCTGCTAGCCCCTGGGATCTAGCTAATACATTCGGGATTCTCCCCCACCGGCTGCCTGCATGCAGATGGAGACCTGGGGGGGTAGGGCTGTGAGTGAGAGCAGATGTGGGTGGTGCCATCTGGGAGGTCTCCATCCCGTCCCCCAGGTAGGCAAGGGTGCAGGAAGGAAGGAGGCAAGGGCAGGGTCTGGAAGGGGAGGGGAGCAGAGGAGGTGAGGGGTCCCTGGGGGTGTCACTGCACTTTGAGTCCCTCGCAGGGCTGGAGAGCAGGAAGACCTGGCGTGCATCTGCTGAGTGGGGACAGGTGTGGCTGTGTGTGCTGACCAGGCAGGGAGAGGCAGGGCTCCGGCACCACCAGGCTTGTGTGACCTCAGGCTGTTCTTGCCCTTTCTGGGGCTCAGTGTCTCCATCTGTAAAGTGGACATAGCTCTGAGCCATCCAGTTCTGAGTACAGAGAGCTGATGAAGAAGGGAGGGTGAAGCCTGCGACCAGATGGACCCAGGGGAAGGTGCCGGGGGCTGTAACACTTTCTGGTGGCTTGCAGGTGTGACCCCACTTCCCTGCCCCCAGGGCCGCCTGCAGGACGCTGGCCCCTACCCCTGAGCAGACGGCGGAAAGAGATGAGTAACAACAAAGTAAGTCCCCTCACCCCGTGTCTTAGCCCCACTTCTTCATCTTGCTTTTGAAAAAGATTTATTTATTTGAAAGACTAAGTTGCAGAGAGAGAGAGAGATCTTCCACGCACTGGTCCACTCCCCAGATGGCTACAAGGGATGGGCCAGGCCGAAGCCAGAAAGCAGGACTTTTTTGGGTTTCTCATGTGAATGCAGGGGCCCATCTTCCGCTGCCTTTCCAGGCACAACAGCAAGGAGCTGGAGCAAAAGAAGTGGAGTAGCCGAGATTCGAACCAGCACCCATTAGGGATGCTGGCGTCACAGGTGTGGCTTTCCTCTCTGCACCACAATGCCGGCCCCAGCCCCACTTCTGAGTTGCATTCATTCTGTGACACCGTGGCCCCCAGGAGTCTCTCTACCAAGGGGCAGCTGAGCACAGGAGATTTGTGCTTGAGCCCTGACCTGCTGAGTGATCTGCGGTGAGCTCAGGGCCACCTTTGGTCTTGTTAGGCTTGGCAGGTGCATCTGTGGTCAAGAACTGGCTTAAGAAAGTGACCGGGAGCTGTGCAGGGGTGAGGCTGGGGAGGTAGAAATGGTGGGAGGCTGGAAGAGGGTCAGTGTTCAGAGCCAAAGCTTGGGACATGCATTCATGCATTCACCCATGCTTTACAGAACCCCTGAGTGCCCGACCCTGCTCATCCCCCGCCACACACATTTCCTGGGCTGAGCGTGACACTTCCAGGTTGGGGGCGAGGTGATTGTACTCGCTGGATGTCATCAGGAGAGAGTACATGATACAGAAGGCCATAGCTGGTGAGCCCCCCGAGAAACAAGGATCACATTTGTGGGGACACAGGCTGCCCCGCCTTCTGGTGCCTTTGCTTGCGGGTTTTCAACATTGCCGTGGTATGAGAGCCCTCCACACGCAGCCTCGGCTGTGCTTCGAGTTGTGTGTGCTCTTGGCTGCTCCTGTCCCTGCCCTGAGCTGGCAGTTTGTCATAGCACCCTCCTGTGTGGCTCCTAAGTCCCTAGGCCACAGCTGAGACTCTGCTGTGTGCCGCATGGCCAGGCTAGGGGTGTGGTCAGTTCCTTGCCTTATCGTAGTGTCACAAGGTGAGCAGTGTCTGTCTCCCCAAATTCATGCCAATGTTTAACGCGCCACCCCCGCCACATCTTGTGTCCATGGCTGATAGAGCTATGGCTGGTGACTTGAGAGCGTCGAGGCGCCGTGCTAGGATCGTGTCTGAAGGTGGGGCCTGCACAAAGAGGTGGGATTGGATAAGGTTGTTGGGGTGCAGCCCTGACTTTTTAGGGGAAGCCACAGGAAGGCAGGTGGAGAGTGTGTGCCCCATGTGTCTTTCTCAGGCCTGGCTTGTCACAGAGTTCCTCTCTCTGCACCAGCGGCTGATCCAGGGGGACCATCTGGCCTTGATCTTGACTGCGAATCCCCTTCCTGGGTAGCTCCTGGCAGGTGTTCAAGTTCCATTAAAAGAGAACTGACTCTGGGATATGGCCCTGTCATAGGTTGGGGGTTTCTGTAGAAGAATGGCAATATAAGGAGATACACACTCACTAGACCACCAGATACCAAACCCGAGCCATTGCCCCCGAGGTGCCTCTCCAGTGCCCTCTGCTGGCGAAGCTTATATGTAGCTGGCTGGAAAGGGCTCAGATGTATTTTGACAGAGCAGGCAGAAAGGGTGAACTTAGAGCTTAGGTGTCTGTTGGCATTCAAGGTCCAATTGGATCCAGGGCGCTCCCTGCTGGCCCCAGAGCCTTTAGCTGCTCAAGTTTTAAAAGCGGCCTTGTGTTTCATAGCACCTTACTCTCACACACTTCCAACCCGAGTCTCTGTATTCCTTATAACCGCTGACTCAGCCTGACTACTAGCTGTTACGCTGTCTTGTTGAGGAACTAACAGCAAAAGAAGTCTGCGAGTTTGATCTGTGCTTGGCTAAATCCTCAGATGTGGAACTGTAGACTCAGAACTGACTGTGTGTTGCTCAATTCTGGAGTGTTCCTGTTGTGACAAAGCTAGGTCTCCTGCCTTGTTCCACCTGCAGGCATCTCTTTTTTGCAACTGAGGGTCTCGTGCACCTGCAGGCAGCCTGGCCCAGCAACCACCCCCTGAGGTCTTGCGATGCCCCTGTCCCTGGGCTTTGGGGCCCCAGTGTGGGGTGGAGATGCGAGGCTGACCCAGGGTCAGTCCCCAGAGCTGACGGTCTATTTGAGGGGAGTTGGGGGTTGGTGGTTTGAAGGCAGTGTGAGCAGGGAGCTCTGGAGGCTGGAGGCCTTGCTGGAAGAAGCACGTGGGGGCTGGGGGAAGGGGAGCTGGGTGCTCAGTGGCCTCTCCCATCCACAGGAACAGCGGTCAGCAGTGTTCGTGGTCCTCTTTGCCCTCGTCACCATCCTCATCCTCTATAGCTCCAGCAGTGCCAATGAGGTCTTCCACTACGGTTCCCTGGGGGGTCGCAGCCGCCGGCCCGTCAACCTCAAAAAGTGGAGCTACGCCAGTGCCTATGTTCCTCTCCTCGGCAACAAGGTAGAGCCACCCCGAGGGGGAGCGTGCAGGGCTGGCCCTCTTCGGGGTCATGGAGCCCTCTGTCCACCTCTGCTGCACCTGCTGCTCCCGCTCCACCTCCCTCTCCCAAAGCCAACACCTCCCTGCTACAGGCAGGACTGACCCCACAGGGGGTCAAGGTCTCCTTGCTTGCTATGTGACCTTGGACAGGTCTCTTGCCGCCCCAGGTCCCATCCTTAGCGCCAGTTCTTTCCTAAGTTGTCCAGTTCTGCCTGCTTCCACGGTTCTGCTTCTGCTGGAGAAAGGCTAGGACGCTGCAGGCTTAGCGGCACAGAGGCAGCGACAACAGCGACTGCCTGTTACCCAGCGCGAAGCTCTGTGCTCCCTCGGAGACGATCACTGAGGCCCGGAGGAGCGGAACTGCTTGGCTGAGGCCACACAGGAAGGGAGGGGACAGGGCACTGCCTTCTGGAGGAGGAGCTGTGTACAAGCGTTTCCTTGAAAGGGGACTAAAAAAAGGCAGAATCTGGGAGAAAGTGGGACAGCTTGAGTGTGGGCAATGGGGCGGGCAGGTGGCAGAGCCCAGCTGAGAGAGGATCTCGGGACGCCAGAGCTCAGGAAAGTAGGAAAACTGTCAGTCCAGACACAGGGCACACGTGGCTACGTCTTGGTGTAAGGGCTTGTGTGGAATGCTTCCTGGAGGAGGTGGCATTTGACCTTCGCCTTGAAGGGTTAGTAGACCATGGGCAGCAACTCGACCCCTGAGATCATGTGGTTCCAACCCATTCACCTCCCCCACCCCCGTTCCTTCAGAACAAGGTAGTCTTGTTTGGAGCCGGGGACTGTGTGGTATCTCGCAGACCTGGGCTTAGCCAGCGCCTGAGTCCCAGCACCCTGCCACCTTGAACCTTGAACCTTGTACCTCCCACCTTGAACCTCCCCCAGGGTGGCTGCCCCCACCCCTCCTCCTCCACAGGCCTCCCCACACCCCTTTCTAGCCAAGCCATGCCCGGGCGGCTCCTGCTTGCCCTATGCGGCCCTCGTTCTTCCCAGCACATGCCACTCATGTTTGCCGTCTGTCTCCACAGCTGGGAGCTTCTCCAGGGTGGGAGCTGGGTAGCTCTGCTCCCAGTTTGGTCGCCAGTAGCTGCCTGGCTATAGATGGTGGCTGAGTGATGATGACTGGGGCTCCAATTTCCCTATCTGTGAAATGGGTCCAGTCATTTTTAGGGAGCACAGGACACAGCCATGACTGGGTCACCTCTGCTTGCTCCCCTCCCTCCCCCAGACGCTGCCTTCCCGGTGCCACCAGTGTGTGATCGTCACCAGCTCGAGCCACCTGCTGGGCACCAAGCTGGGGTCCGAGATCGAGCGGGCCGAGTGTACCATCCGCATGAATGATGCGCCCACCACAGGCTACTCGGCCGACGTGGGCAACAAGACCACCTTCCGTGTGGTGGCCCACTCCAGCGTGTTCCGGGTGCTGCGCAGGCCCCAGGAGTTTGTCAACCGGACCCCCGAGACCGTCTTCATCTTCTGGGGCCCTCCGAGCAAGATGCAGAAGCCGCAGGGCAGCCTGGTGCGTGTGATCCAGCGGATGGGCATGGCCTTCCCGCACCTGGAGGCCTACGCCGTCTCTCCCGACCGCATGCAGCAGTTCGACGAGCTCTTCCGGGGTGAGACGGGCAAGGACAGGTACCAGTCACCCACCTACCCATCAGCCCCAGGCTCCTTCCCAGCCTGCTCAGCCTAAGCACCTGCCATTCCCTACGCGGGCTGCCCTGAGGACCAGCTCCCTTCTTGTCAGATTTCTGTGGCTTCGCCTGCCTGGGAGGGCTTCCTCCCAGCATGTCCCACTCTGAGGGAACCAGGGCTCCCATCATGCTCTGCTCCAGGGTTCACAGTCACTGTTCACTTTCTGCTGCAGTCTCCCCCAGCAGCATCAAGACTTGACTGTTCCCAGCATGCCTTGCTTTAAACAGATAGTTGCTCCCAGAATACCCCATGCAACTAATTTCCCCCTAAAAAGCAAGGTCCAGTAAGAATATGATGCAAGGTACATCTCTAGTTTTTTGTTTTAAAAGATTAATTTATTTCTGTTGGAAAGGCAGATTTACAGAGAGAAGGAGAGACAGAAATCTTCACTCTGCTGATTCACTCCCTGAGTGGAGCTGTGCCAATCCAAAGCCAGGAGCCAGGATCTTCTTCTGGGTCTCCTGTGCAGGTGCAGGGTCCCAAGGCTTTGAGTCATGCTCTATTGCTTTCCCAGGCCACAAGCAGGGAGCTGGATGGGAAGCGGAGCTGCCGGGATTAGAACCAGTGCCCATATGGGATCCCAGCACATGCAAGGCAAGGACTTTAACCACTGGGCTAACATGCCAGTCCACGTTTGTAGGTTTTTTTTTTTTAATATTCATTAATTTTTATTGCAAAGTCAGATATATATAGAGAGGAGGAGAGACAGAGAGGAAGATCCTTCGTTCGATGATTCACTCCCCAAGTGACTGCAATGGCTGGAGCTGCACCAATCTGAAGCCAGGAGCGCCTCGGGTCTCCCACACAGGTGCAGGGCCCCAAGGGTTTGGGCCATCTTCCACTGCTTTCCCAGGCCTCAGGTAGGGATCTGGATGGGAAGTAGGGATGCTGGGATTAGAACCAGCGCCCATATGGGATCCTGGCACATTCAAGTCGAGGACTTTAGCCACTAGGCCACCATGCTGGGCCCCACATTTGTAGTTTTAATTTTAAAACATTTGAAAGGGGCCCAGCGCGGTGGCGCAGTGGTTAAGGTCCTCACCTTGCATGCCCGGGATCCCATATGGGCGCCGGTTCTATCCCGGCGGCCCCACTTCCCATCCAGCTCCCTGCCTGTGGCCCGGGAAAGCAGTCGAGGACGACCCAAAGCTTTGGGACCCTGCACCCGCGTGGGAGATCCGGAAGAGGCTCCTGGCTTTGGATCGGCATAGCATCGGCCGTTGCTCTCACTTGGGGAGTGAATCATCAGATGGAAGATCTTCCTCTCTGTCTCTCCTCTCTGTATATCCGCCTTTCCAATAAAAAATAATAAAAATAAATCTTTAAAAAAAAGTTTTGAAAGAGTTGGAGAAGAAAGACCTTCTATTGGCTGACTTGCACCCCAAACAGCCACTAAAGCCGGGAACCAGGAGTTTCTTCCAGGTCTCTCACGTGTTTATAGGGGTCCAAGCATGTGGACCAGCCTCTGCTGCTTTCCTAGGAGCATTAGCAGGGAGCTGGATGGGAAGTGGAGCAGCCAGGACATGAACTGGCTCCCATGTGGGATCCCGGGGCTTGTGAGGCAAGGAGTACAGCTGCTGGGCCCTCTTCATTTCAGGTGACAAACGGAAGTGTGTGGGTGCTTGCGGAATCTTCTTAGTACCCATTTCATATCTGCCAGGAGATGATGAAGCTCTCTCTTACATTCCTAACATTGGCATTTTTCTCTCCTTTCTTTGTCATTCTTGCTAGAGTTTATTTTAAAGGTTTATTCATTTGAAAGAGTAACAGAGAGAGGGAGAGAAAGATCATCCATCTGCTGCTTCACTCTAATTGGCTACAGCTGCTAGGACGGGGCCAGGCTAATGCTAGGAGCTTCTTCTGGGTCTCCTCCTGAGTGCAGAGGGTAAGGCACTTAGGCCCTCATTCGTTGCTTTCCCAGGCTCATTAGCAGGGAGCTGAATCGAAAGTGGAGCAGCAACCCTATGGGATGCTGTTGCTGCAGGCAGTGGCTTGATGTGCTATGCCACAGCACTGGCCCCAAGAGATTTAATTGGGGGGGCGGGAAGCACCTTCTACCAAATAGGGTGTTCAAGGGTTTCCGTTCATCTTGGAATCGATATCAAACGATGACCTAAGACATGCCCTGTGTTCTCTGCAATCCAAGGCACCTGGTGTGTGTTTCCACGCATAGTGCCTCTGCCAGGATCAAGTGCTTAGTAACCACGGGCGACCGCTGCTCCTTAAACACAGATCCGGGTTCATGGCCACCCCTCGCCCACCCTGTCTGGAGTCGAGTTTAGAGTTAGATCGTCTCAGTTGTCTCTCCTGGGGAATCTGCTCTGGGCGCAGGCACAGCCATGCGGTCACGGTCACTCGCAGCATGCCCGACTGTGCCAAGCACCCAGCACAGCTCATCCTTGCTTCTCCCTGGGTGCTCTGCCTGGAGATGTCCTCTGGCACACCCCGTGGCGGGGCTGGGCCCCAGGGTGGGCCTGCCCTGTGCTTCCTGCCTGTAAACTCCCCTGCCTGCCTCCTTGTCCCTTCACCTTGACCCATCTCTGTCCCCAGAGAGAAGTCACATTCATGGCTGAGCACCGGCTGGTTCACCATGGGGTTGGCGGTAGAGCTGTGTGACCATGTGCACGTCTATGGCATGGTGCCCCCTGACTACTGCAGGTGAGGCCGAGCCAGGGCCCTTCTGGGGAATCAAGGTGTCAGGAGCGGGGAGGTGTGGACTCCCTGGGCCTTTGTGTGGGTTTCTCACTGCTGGGCTCCACCCGATAGTGACTATGGCTGCTGACCCTGCTGGGCGGGCATTAACTGTGACTATATTTGTGGCCTTAATGCTTCCTCCAGGTGGCCTTGGGGGGATACCTATCCACTGTCTTCTCCCCATTTCCTAAATGAGGAAAACTGAGGATGTGCCGATGACCCAGAGGCAGGCAGGAGTGGGGGCCAAGCCACTGACCCACACCACTGCTCTTTCACTACACTAATATAATACCAATGGTTACAATCCTAGTCTACCCTATACCCATTTACAGATTTGGCAACGGAGGCCCAGGGGAGGGGTCCCTAAAGCAGGCGAGGGTCCGCAGGGACCAGCCCCTCGGCGCGTCCACCTGCGCTGATGCCGTGCCCCCCATCTCCTCCACAGCCAGCGGCCCCGCCTGCAGCGCATGCCCTATCACTACTACGAGCCCAAGGGGCCGGACGAGTGTGTCACCTACATCCAGAACGAGCACAGCCGCAAGGGGAACCACCACCGCTTCATCACAGAGAAGAGGGTGTTCTCGGCCTGGGCCCAGCTGTATGGCATCACCTTCTCCCACCCGTCCTGGACCTAAGCTGCCGCCCGCCCGTCTGCCTGTCCGTCTGCCCGTCTGTCCGTCCATCCGCACCTCTGGCCGTTTTCTGGCCAATCAAGGGCTGGCTGGAGTGTCTCCCAGCCAATCAGCGCCTTGATGAGGGTGTGAGGGTGTAGCCTTCTGCCGATTGGCCAATCAGGGATTTGGGAATTTGGTTACGAATCAGGGTGTCAGGGTCTGGCATAGTCAGGGTATTGGGGTGCTTCTGAGTCCATCAGGGGCTAAGGACATGGCCTTTCCCAGGAGGCCTTGGTTCAGAGTTCCCAGGAATGGACCCCAAATCACTTCCTCCTGGGCTGGGCTGCTGGGGGGATAGGAGCTGGGAACTTGGGGCTGCCCCCACCTTCAAGTGCCAGCATCAGGAAGGGAGACGCAGGGGTCGGAGCTGCGGAAGCCTGTGCCGAGGTCTCCCAGGCCAGAGATCAGGAGCCTGTCTTGGGGAGGTTTTGACAAGCCCTCCCCGCCCCCTCCCCGGTCCACTTCAGCGACTGACTGGAGTCTGAGACCCCCCCTCCCCCGACACTGAGTTGGGGGTTGTGTGGGGGTCCGTATACCAGGAGCCTGAGCCCCCAGCCCATGTTGAGCTCCCTGGTGGTGGTGGCCAGGGACGATCGGGGGTGCCCTTCCCTGACACCTTCTGGAACACTTTTGGGGGTTTCTGTGTCAATTTCCCTCAGGTTTGGGGGGACCCTACAGGGAGGAGACAAATCCTGAACCATCTTTTCAGCCTCCCAGCCCAGCTGCCATGAACCTGGCTCTTAAAGGGCCAGGCCTCTTTTTCTGCCACCCAGCAGGAGAGTTTTCCACCTGTTGGAGAAGACTTTGGGAGCTGAGAAAGGGGGCTCCCAGCCAACTGGGGTTCTACAGGGGCTTTCGAGAGTCTTCCTGGCCTTTGGGCTTGGATGCCCTGGGATGGCTGTAGGGAGCTGGGGGCTGGGTGCCCTGGGTCCTGGCCCTGTCACAGGCACTTTACTGAAGCAGGGGCTCGGATGGAGGGGAGGGAGGCCGGCCGTGAGCCCATTGCACACAGGGGTGATGGGGCTGTGGCCACTGTCCACCTCGTGGTTTTGTAATGATTCGTACAGGAATAAACACACCTAAACTCCACTGCTGTTTCCTGCATGTGTCTGAGCTGGCGCTCTGTGGCCCAGGAGCTCACAGAGGCCCACTGTGTGCTTTTATCACCTTTGCAGGGGCCAGTACATCAGGCATTTGGCTGCCTGGGAGGCAGCCTGACAGGTGTGAGGGTACCAAGCCCACCCTGCCTGTGTGTGACCCTGATCACTGTGGTACTGAAGCCACAGGCCCCCCAGCAGTGCCCTGGTAGTCTCAGTGGAGGGAGGAGGAGAGTTGAGCTCCAGGGCCTGGGAGGCTGAGAGGGGGCAACTGAAGTTTGGCCAGCAGGCACCCCCAGTAGGACCCCAGATGGGCTGAGGATGTGTGGGTCCCACCGCTGCCCACCACTGGGCTCTATGCAAAATGCCTGTTCCCTCCAGGGCGGCACAAGGCAGGGGCCATGTCTCCCAAGTTTACAAGCTGTTTGGACAGATAAGATGCCCTTGGGGACAGGGCTTAACAAAGGGTGATTTGTGCCAGACAAGGGCAGGCAGTCTGCTGGGCTCCCCAGGGGCTGGCTGAGAATGGGAAGGAGAGCTCTCTGTTGGCACAAGGCCAGCAACACAGGTGCTGGGCAGAGGAGGAATGTGGCCAGGAGTTGGGGGTCATCAATGGGGGCATCACAGCCTCAATCAGGAGGCAGCTGCAAAGAGGAGGAAGGAGATGACGCAGAGGACCGGGAGGGTGGTCTGAGGCAGCTTGGCCTGAGGCAGCGTTCTTGCCTGAAGACGCCAGGGGACAGCAGCTGGGAGGCTGGGAGGTGACCCAGCGGCCAGTTGACGGGCGTGCTGACAGAGGTCGTCTGTAGTAAAGAGGAAAGGAGGAACTTTGCACAGATCCAGCTTGGGGACCATCATGGGGTTTGAGGGATATGACACATTTTTTCCTGTCACAGCAAAGTCTTCTGGGATTGCCGGCCCAGAAATTCAGCAGCACCCTGGTCCCTCTGTCTGCCCAGGAGTTACAGAAAGACAGTGTCTAATTGGATGATATAGCAATGATGGACTAAGGTAAGGGGCTCAGGAATCAGTAGTCAAGCACAGACCAGGTTGGGGGACCCTCAGTGATTAAGACTTCTCTAAGCTCTCAGACACTGGGAGTTAATGGCCTGAAGGTCACATGGGTGGAGCCTCGTCCCACGCTGTGCTTGGGGACTGCCAGGAAAGGTCATGGGCATCAGAAAGGGCATTCCTGTGCTCCCACTGACTGCTAAGTCCACAACTGGTAAGCTTTGTGGGGCACTCAGCCACACAGCACTAAGAGGGGGTCGGTCACTGGGACGGTCCTCTGAGCCTCAGAAGGTGGGCTTTTGGTGGTAGAAACCTTGGGTGGGCGGTCTAGGCTAGGTGAGCCTAAGACCCCAGGCCCGCTGCCAGGATCCGGCGGATGCTGAACCCTCATGGCCAAAGTCAGCTTCCTGGGGAGTGACCACATCATGCTTCTTTGTCACCAGTGGCTGTGAGTCCCCTGTCAAGATCAAATCGCCTCCTGGTGGGGGGCCCAGTCCCTCCTGTGCCTGCGTTTATGCTCTTCTTTCTGACCCCTGGGAGGTCCAGTCCCCCATCACAGCCCTTCCTCCTCCTGGCTGGGCTTCCTGTCCAGCTGTTTCCTGAAGATGGCAGTGATGTTGCTGTTCCATCAGCCAGGCCCAACTGGGTCACCTGGCTCCCCGCCCCCCTGCCTGTTGCTGGTACGCCCAGCTGTCCAGCTGTGAACCTCAGAGGGAGCAGACCCTGCCTTGGGTTTGTTTTCAAATCTTGGAATTCTTTCTGTAACCAAAGTGTTTTTAACTGTTTTTTTTTTTTTAAATAAAAACCTTGGTTTTATTTTTCTGTTTACATTTTAAAATAATGTTCTGAATTGTTAGAATTGTTATGAAGTGACTTAAACCGTGCAGCTGATACAAGGTATACAACAATGCCATCACCCAGGCCCTGAAGGCAATTTCTGATTGTAAGATAACAAGGTTTATCTTCATGGAGCTGCAAGGCAAAAATTAAATAAAATCTAGGACTAGACTTTGCAAGCATAGCCACACACACAAATGCGATGGTTGCCCCTTGTCCTTTGTTTAGGGTATAGACAGGAAATAAAATCCTTGTATTTAATTGATCAAAAGATGTATTCATTTCCATTGAAAATGAAAATTTACAGAGAGCAGGAGAGACAGAGAGGAAGAGCTTCTGTCTGCTGGTTCACTTTCCAAGTGGCCACAATGGCTGGAGCTGAGTCGATCTAAACCCACGAGCACAGAGCCTCTTCGAGGTCTCCCACGCGGGTGCAGGGTCCCAAGGCCTTGGGCCATCCTCGACTGCTTTCCCAGGCCACAGGCAGGGTGCTGGAAGAGTAGAGCTGCCAGGATTAGAACTGGCATCCATACAGGATCCCAGCATTTGCAAAGCAAGGATTTCGCCACTGAGTCGGCATTCTGGGCCCAATTCCCACATTTTAGCATCCCAATAGTGGTAGATACGCAACTAAAATAATTAGGTCAAGTGCCTAAAATTGTCTTTTTAATTTGTAATGTTTACTTTTTTGGAATTTGCCAAAAAACAAACAATAAAATCCAAACTACACAATGCAAAGTCCTCCGAGCAGGTCAGCCATTCTCCTCAGAATTTCTCATCGTGTGCATGTCGACCACTGAGCCATCTCTGTTCTCTCCCTGGCTGCTTCCCACCCACACCTGGCCTGAGTCCTGGCACCTGCTTTCCTTGTCTATGTCTCATCTTCAGAGGCCTCAGAGAAGTGAAATCCAAGGGGGCTTATCTTTTTGGGACTGGCTTGTTCCACTTAGCACAGCATCCTCGAAGTTCATGGTCACACTCAAATGGTTTTCTATAAGATGTGATCCATGCTTGTGGTATAGGAAAAAAAAAAAAAAAACCTTGAAAGAGCTTGCGTAAAGTGTCAGTCTCACTTCAAACCTGGGCGGTCCCACGCAGACATCCACCCTGCCAGAGATGCCCTAGTTTCTCAAATTCAAGATGCCATGGATTTAAAAATGTGTTTATTTTTACTTATTTGAAAGGCAGAGCTACAGGGACAGACATGGAGATCTTCCATCCATAGGTTCATTCCTCTACTGCTAACAGGTGAGGGCCAGGTTGAAGCCAGGAGCTTCTTCCAGGTCTCCCACGTGGGCGCAAGGGCCCAAGCACTTGGGCCATCTGCTGCTGCTTTCCCAGGCTATTAGCAGGGAGCTGGGTCAGAAGTGGAACAGCTGGGACCTGAACCAGCACTCAAACAGCATTGCCAGCGGTGTAGGCTCACCACAATGCTGAGTCTGAGTCAACAGGATTGTAACTTTGCAGAATTAAAATGCAAAAAAGAAAAAAAGATCAAATCTGGGACTAGATTCCAGTCACAACCACACATGTGTGAACACACGCAGGCATATTTAGAGCTATTTTACGCAGGTTTGACTGGAGCAGCGTGGGTGGACTCTCACCAATGCTGGGCCTGTCAGGAGCCTCTTGTCTCACCAGTTCTCCTGATAAGTCTCATTTGACCACACATCTTGTGTGGCTCCCTGCTGCCTACAACACAAATCCCAAAATTCAATCCACCCCACCCCATCCTCTTGGGTTGCTGCCTTCCAGGCTATGCTGCCATGTGGTGGTCAAGTGTGTGGGTTCTGTTCTGCAGCTGGGTGGTCGGTTCTGGGCTCCCAGTCCTGTGTGCCACCTCTCTTGGCACCTACTGCCAGGGACCCGTCTCCTGACAAAGGGCGGGAGAAGCATGTGGCGTGCCACCAACAAGCCTCACATCCCATTCTTGTTAAGGATTTCAGCCCCAGGCCCCGCTGTCTTCTGATTGGTTTTACTCTTGTTAACAGGACAGGTGCTTGATGTGGGTGCTTACAACATCCTCAACATTGCCTGATCTAGGGGTGCTTCAGCCGTCTCTGTTGGGGGGGCAAGGCTGGATCTGCTCTGAGCAACAGCAGGAGATGAGTGTGCCCCACAGTGGGTGTCGGTTCAGGTCCTCTGGCAGAGTCTGGCCACTCTGCCCCTGTAGCATCTTGTGCCAGCTGCCTCTCATCTTTGGGCTTAGTTTCCCCTGGAGTGATGGTGGGCAGAGCAGCGGGGGCGCAACAAACGCTGCTGGCAAACCGCGAAGGGCAGCGCGCAGCCACTTTTGGATGATCCTCCAGGGGTGCCAGTCTTGCCCGGGCTCGCCAGGCCCAGGCCCCCCCTCGCCCAGGCCCCCTCCCTCCTTGCCCGCTCCCCCTCCCTCCCAGCCTCGGGGAGCGCCGGTTCCCAGCATGCCGCGCGCTGACAGCCTTATAAATAGTCGCCTTTGCGGGCGGCCGTAGGACGGGTAGGGCACGTACGGCCCGGTGCCCACCGCAGCCGCCCCCTACCCGCACCGCCAGGTCAGTTCGCGCTCACCCGCGGCTGGGGCGGGGGGATGGTGCAGGGGGTAAGATGTCTGTGCGCGGAGGTTGGGGGAAGGCGCCCCTGCAGGGCGCGGGGCCGCGCACCTGGTGGGGGGGTGCGAATGTGTTTGCGTCCGGCTGGGTTTGTGCGTGACTGCACGCTCGGCGGCGGTGACCTCTCTTTGCGTGGTTGGCGCCTTCGGCTTGGGCGTGCGCCCAGGTGCTGTGCCTTTGTGGATCGGCGTGTGTGTGTGTGTGTGTGTGTGTGTGTGTGTGGCAGCCCCTCCTGGCTTCCCAGGCAGTCCCCCTTTCGTCCCTGGCAGCTCTCGGGGTCCCCAGGTCCCTGCTCTTGGCTCATCCCTGCTGAGGTCCCCCGGAAGTGGGTGAGGGTGACTGGGGCCTGGTCTCCTGCCCCAGAGAATCCCAGGAAGGGCCAGCTCAGAGGGGCTGTCCTGGCTAGTCACTGGAGAGTTAGGGGCCTCCAAATCCCTGGATACTTGGGTCCCTGCCCCAACCTCCTGCCTGCCAGGGCCAGCACACCAGGACTGCCCATGGCCCCCTCTACTGACCACCCCAACCACAGTCACAGCCACAAGGCCAGAGAGGGGACACTGCCACCCAAGGTCACACAGCTGAGCGATGAGACTGGGACTGGAGCCTCAGGCAGTTGCCAACTCCTGGGAGGGCTGCTCTTGGCTCAGGAGCTGGGAGTTTGCGTGGTGATGAGGGTGATGTCCCTGCCTCTGCCGGGCCTCAGCTCCCTGGATGCCCCAGGAGAGCACCCAGGCCTGCCCTGGGAGCCTTAAAAGGCTTGGGTGAGGGTGTGCTGAGCCCGTAACCCAACCCCGCTTGGACCCCTGGCCTCTAGGAGGCCTCCCTCTTCACCATCCAAGTTATTTTGGTCCAAGGAAACGGCAGGTGCCAGCAGGACAGAGGGGCTTGGGTTACCCGGAGGCCGGGTCAGGCCACACTGCTCAGGGCTTCACTGTGGCTAGACCTGTCACGGGGCAGTCCCCCACCCCTGGGCAGCTGCTAAGGGGCTGGA
Organism: Ochotona curzoniae; assembly: GCF_017591425.1. Lineage (NCBI taxonomy): Eukaryota > Metazoa > Chordata > Mammalia > Lagomorpha > Ochotonidae > Ochotona > Ochotona curzoniae. The sequence continues at coordinate 5,373,520 of NW_024467106.1, forward strand.
GGCACTCAGCCCTCCTTCAGCCCACTCAGCAGGAAAGTGGCTGTAACTCATGCCCCACAGGGAGGCACCACCAGCATAGCTATCTTGGGCCCTGCCAGGTGCCAGGCCCAGAGTGGCAGACCTGAGTGTGACCCCAGTGGACCTCTGAGCTAGTCCATGTTCAATCCCTCCCCCAGCCCTGTGCTCAGCACCCCTCAACCTGGTGTCAGGTCTTGCAGGTGAGGCACACAGCTCCCCACCCCTCCACCACCCCCAATCCAAGTGGCATGCCTGGCATGTCTGGTGCTGAAGAAGCTTAGAGAAGGCACCTGCTAGTGTGGGAGGGAGGGCACAGTCCAGGAGGCCTTCCGGGAGATGACACTTGAGCTGAGTCTTCAGCCATGGCAAGTGGGGGAAAGGCAGCAGTGCTGCGTGACATATCTGCCAAGGTGTGGAGAGTCATCACCACGGTGAGTGAAGGGGCTCCACGCCCGAGGCAGCACTTGCGACCCTGCCAGCTCGGTTAAGGGACTGGGTTTTGTCCTGGGAACTGAAGAAGTCGCTTACAAAAGGCTTGTAAGCAGGTGAGTGACATGGGCCCATGCTTGTCAGCCAGGGGTGGACACACTGAAACGGGGTGAGATGGAGCAGGGGAGGCTGGTCGGGGAGGTTGGATGGAGGTAGTAGCTGCAGTGGTGGGAGAGGAACTTTGTAACTCTGCTACTAATGTGGGGCTGCACAGGGCTGGGAGCCAGGCCTGAGCTTGCTGCGCAGGTGTGAGGGGTCCCCCAGCCGAGGCCCTGAGGGAGAGGTTGACGGACCTGGGAGATAGGGTTCAGGGTCAACATAAGGATGATTCTTGATCATGGCTGGTGGTGTTGGGATGTGTGTGGGATGGGGTGATGGGGGGAAGGAAGAAGGGGCCAGAGATGGGAAGGGGCAGTTTGGAGGCGCTGATGAGGGCATGAAGTGGTAGGGGAGGCGTAGGGTTGGACCCTGGGAGAGGTTGGGGAAGGGGGCAGTGAGACAAGGTTCTTTCCCCCTTGAGAGGGGGAATGGCAGAGCCCCTGTGTGTGAGGGGGAGATTAGCCCACCCAGAGGTGCAGGGACAACAGTCTGGAACCTCTCACTTTGAACACTGGCAGGAGTTCCTGCAGACCCCACACCCTTGGGCCCAGGAGTGCTTTAACGCATCCTGGTGCAGGAGGCGTCCCAGGTGAGGCGTCCCAGGGTTCTGTTATACCAACAGCTTCCCGGCAGGCAGGCTCCCCCATCCTCTGTTGTCAGGGTGCTGGGCAGACAGTGGCCCCGCCTCTGGTTCCTGGAGCCATACGGGAGTGGTTCCTCAAGGTGCCTCAAGGGTGCCTTTGTTGCCACCCTTGAGGCACCCCAGGGACACAGCAGGGGGTGACCAACCGTCCTTCAGGGGCAGATGACACAACGGAAACTGCAGAGGGAAGGGAACTTCCTCAAAGTGACCCCCACCCTCTGCCCTCAGCTTGCATATATACTGAGCCAGGCCGTGCTAGGCGCCCTGCGTTGCAGCTTAAGCTGAGCCGGGGTGGGGAGAAGGACCTCCCCCTGGCCCCCCTCCTCCACACACACACCTGTGCCCTTGTCTTGCAGACGCTGATTCAGCTCCTCAGACTGTGACAGGATGGAAGGTATGTGGTGCTCCTGCCCATAGCCTGGGCCTCAGTGTGCCCAGCTGCGAAGGGGGTCTGCTCCCAGAGAGGCAGGGAGGAGCTGGAAGAGGCTCAGGCTGCTGGAGTGGGCCCACCTAGGAGTTTCTGGTCTCCTCTTCCTCCAGGCCCCCATGGGTTAATTTTAGACTCAGTGAGGTCTTCCTGCACTCCTGGAGCCCCCATGCCCCACCTCCACGCCCCTCCCATGGTATTTATACAGCTGAGCCCTGCCTGTCTGGGGCTGGGGGGGTCTGCTCTGCCAAGGGAACTCCCCTGCACCGTGTGCACAGAGCCCACCTCATGAGGCCAAGGCCATCCCTGGCCCTCTCTGAGATGAAAAATGGTGTGCCTGCAAAACCAATCCCCCTCAACCCGGTTCCTCTGGGCTGGGCCCGAGAGAGTGTGAATGGCCCACCCCTGGCTGGGATGCCGGCAGTACCACTGCTCACCCCTGGTACCGGGCAATCCTGGCTGCTGCCACCGCTGCGAGCCAAAGTCTTTGTATTTCCCTAGTACTCTGCCCCACGAACTTCAGTCACCCCGTGGCTGCAACCTCTTGCCCAGTCTCAAGTGCCAAGGGACCACAGCCTGGAGAAGTTTCTCTGACCGCTCCTCTAGGCACCACCCTCTTGCCCACACCCCACCCCTTGTCTGCCTGCCCAGGAGCAGAGGGAGACCTTAGTTTCCTTCTGTCCAGCAGTGAGGGGCTGGGGAACACGGTCACCCCAGCTTATGCAGAGGTAGAGGGCAGAACCGAAGTTGCTTGCTTCCCTGTCCAGACAAGAGCTGCGCACGCCCACTGCAGCCCTCCTCCCTGGCAACTGTCTCCATGGCAACACACGTTGTGGTTGCCAATGCCACATCATCGCCGTTGGAGCAGGCCGGCAGGCAATGGGCAGGGCCAGGCCTGAGAGGGACAGGGCAGGGGCACTAACAACACAGGACCATGGGATGCTGCTCTTCCAATGACCCTCGCAGCTGGGCGGACTCTCAGGCCAGAGGTGACCCAGCCCTGCTGCCTTCCACGTGCAAGGGGGGTGTCCTGGGGGCCATGTCCGGGGCCCCAGGCTGTGCCTCCTCTCAGCTCCTCTATCCTTAGGGCATCCTCACCTCTCTGCTTTCTCTCGGCTGGGACTGGGCTCCCTGTCCAGTGTCCGAGCCGTGTTAGGCCTGGGGTCCCAGCAAAGCCTAGGCTGTTGGTCTAGCCTGGCCCTGAGCTCTCCGTGTTGCCCTCTTCTGTCCCACAGAGAAGCTGAAGAAGGCCAAGATCATCTTTGTGGTGGGTGAGTCATGGGCAGGAGGGCAGGAGTCTGGCCGCGGCACCCTGGGCTCCCCAGCTTCCCTGTGACCACAGGGTTTCTCACTGTGCGGGCACTTGCAGGCGGGCCCGGCTCGGGGAAGGGTACACAATGTGAGAAGATTGTGCAGAAGTATGGCTACACCCACCTGTCCACTGGGGACCTCCTGCGGGCCGAGGTCAGCTCGGGCTCAGCCCGGGGCAAGAAGCTGTCGGAGATCATGGAGAAAGGGCAGCTGGTGCCACTGGTGAGTGGCCCCGGCGCCAGGCTGGCAAAGCCCATGCCATGCTGGCCAAGTTGACAGTGGCCCTTCCCTGGCCGTGTCCCCTCCTATGGGTCTCTGCTAACTTATTCAGAGAGTTCCTTCCAGAAGCATTCAAGTCCCTGGGGTACCCTGTCTTGTTACCCAGTCCCCACCTGTCCTCTCACTGCCCTGGCCTCTCTATCCCCTAGATGAGCCCACCCTCCTTCTGCCTGCCTCTCCCTGATCCCCAGCTAAGACCCCTCCTCTAGTTTCAACCCCCTGAGACCTCTTCTTTATTGTACCCTATGTGCCCTGCTGGGCCTTCCCTAGCCTGAGATGGGAGCTGTTGGTTTAATCAGAAGACTCTCGTTGGAGAGGGAGTTTGCCGAGGGTGTAGAGGTTGGGGTGCAGGAAACACATGAGCCAAGGCCCTAGAGGAAGGCTGGGGAGGAAAGCTCCAGAACCTTCTACTGTTGCTGCGCCCACAGGAGACGGTGCTGGACATGCTCCGAGATGCCATGGTGGCCAAAGCAGACACTTCTAAAGGCTTCCTCATCGATGGCTACCCACGGGAGGTGCAGCAGGGGGAGGAGTTTGAGCGGCGGGTAAGGCCCAGACCTGGGGCAGGAACGGTGAGGCAGGCCGGGATGCAGAGGAGGATCCAGAGAGGGAAGAACCCAGCTAGGGAATTCCCAGGCCCGAGACCCTGGGCCTTTCCTGGGGACCCCCAGTTGGGGATGGGGGGATCAGGCTGGAAAGGCAGGCCCAGTGGATGCCTAGGGTTGTGAATGGCATTATTGTGGTTACTCCCCAGGGGCACTATGCCCTTCATAGGGGCACCTCGCACAAGCACACATGTGTGCTTACATAACCTTGACAGTACAAGGGTATAGCACACACATGCAGCAGGGGCATACATGTGTCTCTGGGGCACAAGACCTCGAAGGCAAACATGGGGAAGCTGAACGCCTTGAGGGGAGAGAGCAGCAGAGAGGGTGGTGGGATTCTTGGGTCCCCCCCTTGAGATTGGAGTCAGGACCAGGCCTCCAACCCTCCACTCCCGGTCAGGTCACTATGGGAGTCACCTTGGGGCTTCTGTAGTTCCAAGCTGCAGCCAAAAGATTGTGTTTTGACCTCTGGGCATCGGCAAGACCCCAAGAGTCTGTTCTGTCCTCAGTCTCTTTTCCTCTCTGTAAAACAGGGGTTGGTTGGGCTCCTGTCTGACCCCTGATCCTGCACCCTGTGGTCGCAAGCCAGGCAGCTTTGAGGACTGCCCTGTCCTGGCCCAGACCCCTCAGCAGTGATGTCCCCTGTAGCCTATCTAGTAAGTGGGGTCCACGGAAATTCCCATTGCCCGGCTCCAACCAGATGGTCCCCAGGGCTCTGGGCAGCCGTATTCTGAGATCTGGACACCAGGGGGCACCAGGGTGTCACTGAGGGAGAAGGGGTGGCCCTCTGGCACGGCTGGAGGACCCAGAAAGGAGAAGGTGTGTGGCCTGCTCCAACCTCTTCAGACCAAGTGTCCAGAGCTGATGGGAAAACGGGGGTTCTACAGCCCAAGCCCCAGCCCAGGAGCCCCTGCCCAGGGCCTGAGCCACCTTCACAGATTCACTGCCTCCACCGTGTGTGTGTGTGTGTGTGTGTGTGTGTGTGTACACACATGCAGGTACATGTGTGTGGACAGCTGGCCCTGAGGAGGCTGAGAGGCTGGTGGCCTGTGGTGGCCTTGCAACTGGGGTGACGCGGCTGATCCTGGCCCAGCCCCCAACCTGCTCATGGTCCCCCCTGCACGAGGAGAACCCTAGAAGGTTGTCCTTCGTCAGTAGACAGCAGCGGAGGCCACCCTCCTTGAAGATGTCACTTCCAGTCCTTAGAACCCCCAGGAGACAGGGGCGGGAGTTGGGGTGGGCTCAGAGAGGGCAAGCAGCCAGGCCTAGGTCACAAAGCTGGGCAGGTGGAGGGGAGCCCTGGGATGGTCTGTGCTGGGGAGTAGCTTGCGCCTGCCATGGCCATGCAGAGAGGCTGCAGCAGCCAGCAGGGAAGGGCATGCGTGTGCAGGCCTGTCCCTGGCAGGCCTGAGTGCGTGCAGGGCTGGGGAGGCCACGGCAGTGCAGAAGGCCTGGTCCCTACCCTGAGGCTGCAGTAGCCAGGAATGATGGCTCTGTCGTTGCGGTTGGTGCTCCCTGGCTCTGGGAGGAGGCCCAGGGGTTTCTCTCCTATAGGCCTGGAGACCTGGTGGCGACAGAGGCAGGGGCCTACTCCTGGGGACTGGTGGCCAGGCAAGGGGAGGGCTGTGTCTCGGAGGGGCAGCGTGGAGGCCAGCTCGGGCAGTGGGTGCGTTCTCCCCACTCCTCAACAGGTCTTGCAGGAGCTCATCCCCCAAGGACTCAGCAGCTCCCCCTCTCCCGCCCCCCTTTTCCTCTGCCTAGCCAATGCCCCAAGGTCAAAGTCAGAGGCTACAGGCTAACTGCATTTCTGGAGGGTCTCGAGGTGCCAGTAATAGGACTGAGAGGGCACACCAGGGTGCAGGTGCAGGGGAGGGGCTTCTGGAGGTCAGGGGGCGGGGTCAGGGTGGAAGGGCAGGACTCCTGGCCAAGGGTCGCTGGTGGGTCTAGGCCTGGCATGGGAGGGGCAGGAGAGCAGGGGCTGCCACCAGGAGAGCCAGGACCCTCCGCGTGGGGGTGCGGACGATGGGGTGGCAGCGCGTGGCGCAGGAGCCCGGGTCCCTGTGACGTGGTGGCCCCTGCACGCAGATCGCGCAGCCCACGCTGCTGCTGTACGTGGACGCAGGCCCTGAGACCATGACGAAGCGGCTCCTGAAGCGCGGAGAGACCAGCGGGCGGGTGGACGACAATGAGGAGACCATCAAGAAGCGGCTGGATACCTACTACAAGGCCACGGAGCCTGTCATTGCCTTCTATGAGAAGCGCGGCATCGTGCGCAAGGTGCACCCCCGCCCCAACCCTCCCCCGGGCTGCTGTGCCGCCTGCCCCCTCCGTGGCCTCACGGCCTGTCTCTCCTCAGGTCAACGCCGAAGGCTCCGTGGACGATGTCTTCTCGCAGGTCTGCACCCACCTGGACGCCCTGAAGTAGCCGAGCGGGGGCCCTTCCCTGGTTCCGCCCGCAGCCGCCCGCCCCTGTCCTGCCTGGAGGAGGTCGCCCTGGCCCCAGCCCAGCGCCTCCGCCCTGCTCTGTGGAGCACAGACAGAGGAAGCCACGTTATCCTGTTTTCACGGACAACCCAGCACTAAAGGAATTGCCAAGGACATTTCGGTTTACTCCTTTTTTTTCTTCCTTCCAATCAGAGTTGATTCACCTGGGTGTGCCCGCCACGCGTGAGGCCTTGGCCCCTCAGCCCACCTCCAGTCAGCGCCTCCCCTCCCCCAGCTCTGGTGGGAGAGCCCCACCCGGGGGCCAGGCCCGAGACCCTGTGGTGACAGCAAGGTGGGCACCTTGCTCTAGGGCACAGCCTGGGTTCCTCTGCACCCTGCTGACACGGCTTTCATCTCTTTGTGTCTGGCCCTCCCTAGGCCTGGGCTTGGCAGGCAGTGAGGTCATGGGCTGGGGGCACTTCCTGGGACGGATGGGTGGTGCCCGCCAGTCCCCAACCCCAAGAGAACAGCGAGGTGGCCTGCTTGTGCACCAAACCCAGGCTAGGAGGTCAAGGCTACTGCAATTGAATGAGAGCGCAGAGTCAGGCTCAGGGTCACCTCTTTGGTGGTGGTGGTGTGGGGTGTGACCTGGAGGCCCCCCAACCCGGATGGTTCTGAGCAGCTCGCAAGCACAAACGGAGTCACTTGCAAGCCCAAACTAGGCCCTACGCACAGCTCTGACCACAGCCCACTCCCTGCCCCAAGTTGGGACAAGTTAGGGGCACAGGCAGGGACAGGAGTTTGACGTGGTAACCAAAGAACCGACAGGCAGGCCCACCTTCTGGGTTCTGTTTTTGCTCGTTCTGTGGCCTCATGGCTAGAAAGGCTCCATTCGGTGCTTGCCATGTCCTTGACAGCTGTCTGGGGCCCGGTCGAGGCTCCCCATGGGACCCAGGCGCCCTTGGCAGCCCCTGCCTGGGCTCATGTGTGCTCAGCATGCCCCCTTCTGTGACTGGCAGGGACCCTGGGCTCTGACCTCCACTAGTTCTTCCAAGTTCCCCCTCAAATAAATGTATTTAAGTTATAAAGAGAGAGTCTGCTGAGAGAAGCACCTGGAATCCACAAGAGAGGGGCACGCGTAGGCCAGGGCAGGCTCCATGGAGGGTACCAGCCTCAGACACAGGCCTCTGCACCTGCTCTCCTGCTCTGCACATTGGCCTGGGCAGGTGGGCAAGCAGGAGCTACAGATCCCGGGGGACCTCGGGCCCCCCACAGGTTGCGCGTGAACACGCACACTCCCCACACTGACACACTCATCGAATACATGATGCACACCACGACTCTCCACTCTCACACCAAGACACGCATACAGGCGCACAACACACACAAGTACACACATGTCCTCCTGGCTCAGGTTAGGCGGTCAGTGTGCATCAGGCAAGCATCAGACTGGAAGGACCCAGAGAGAGGTACCTGCCAAGGGGGCTTCATCACTGCCTTTATCCTGACAAGCTCATTCGCCCAGGGGCGTCCAGGCCAGGAAGCTACCCCAGCCCCGATGACTGAGTCAGCGCATTCATTTTAGAAACACTCTAGGGGGTCGGGACATCTGCAGCCCAGATCCCAGGACCTGGTTTGAGTCCGGGCTGCTTGGTATTTCTGATCCGAGTTCCTCCTCACGCACATCTCGGGAGGTGGCAGACGATGGCTCAAGGGCTTGGACCCCTGCCACTCACGCAGGAGACCTGGGTGGCGTTCCGGGCTCCTGGGCTCGGCCTGTGCCAGGCGCAGCCATTGCCAGCTTTTGAGGAGTGAACCAAGATGTGCGCGTTCTTGCTCTCTCCCTCTGTTTGTCTCTGTCTCTACTAGAAGGAAGAACAAACATCAGGAGCAAGCCCAAAGGCACTTCTCCTGTTACCGCCTCTCCAGACGCTGTTTGTGGAACTCATCAGATGTCACTCAACAGCTCCCCGACTCCGGTCCCCCCCCCACGCAGACCTGCAGCACTCCCTTCCCCCCTCCCCCCGGCAGCCGTGTTCATGGAGTTCCCCCCTACCCTGCTCAAGCAAGACCCCTTCCGGGCAGCGGAACACACAGCGCTGAAAAACCCGGGGTGAGCAGAAGACTGCTGAGCTGGTGCTCTGGGCCAGTGCTCTGCGGCTCTGGGAGTTCACGTCGTGTGCCTGGGAGGGCAGAGGGGACAGCCCTGGCAGCCTGCAGAGGTGGGGCCAACTGCTGGCTGAGGGCAGAGCTGAGGCCTCCGCGGGGACGGGGTGCAGGCTAGAGGGGATGCAGCAACAAGAGACAAACCTGGCAGTGACAAAGGACAGGGGGACTCGAATGCCAACACGAGTAGCTGACGCTTCTCCTATAGGCAATTTGAAGTTCAGAATTAGTGCTCCTTCCTTCCTTCCTTCCTCTCTCTTTTTTAAAAGATTTACTTGTTTTCATTGCAAAGTCAGATATACAGAGAGGAGGAGAGACAGATCTTCCATCCGATGATTCACTCCCCAAGTGACTGCAACGGCTGATGCTGCACCGATCCAAAGCCAGGAGCCAGGAGCCAAGAGTTCTTCCTGGTCTCCCACATAGGTGCAGGGTCCCAAGGCTTTGGGCTGTCCTTGACTGCTTTCCCAGGCCACAAGCAGGGAGCTGAATGGGAAGCGAGGCTGCCGGGATTAGAACCGGCGCCTATATGGGATCCCGGGCACGTTCAAGGTGAGGACTTTAGCCACTAGGCCACGGCGCCGGGTCCTTGGTGTATCTGTTTAAGGAACGTGGACACTTTCCTGAATCATCTCAAATCTGAGTGTCAGAAACATGGACTTAACCTGACTACAGAAAGAGCTGACTCTCTGTCCCAAGAAACTTTTTCTGGTTGTCCCCAAATGCTGCGATTCATGGCAGGTCTGTGGCACCCAGGATGCCACCCAGACTTGCACATGCCTCTGGCCGTGACACTGCTCGGGTCCTGTTAGGGCTCCTGCCTTCGAAATCGGCCGAGGAAGAGAACAGCTCTCCCCGTTTCACCCGTGGCTTCCTCTGGCTGCTCTACCTGGCTGTGGGAGCTGCGAGCTAGTCAAAAACATTCCCAATGTGCCAGTTTGGGCTTTGGGCCCAGAACTTCTAGGAGCTCATCACCAGGGAAAAAGCACACGGGGAATTAGCCCAGTTTTTGAGATACTGGTGAAAGGTGAGCTTAGCACACCCACTTCCCACATCAGAATGCCTGACCGGTTCTGATCCCACTTCCAATCCAGCTTCCTGCCAACGGGCTCCATGGAGAGGCAGCGGATGGCGGCTCTGGAACTTGGGGCCTGGCCCTTCACGTGAGGGGGAGATGGAGCTCCAGGCTCTTGGCTTCTGCTAGGTTGTTGCACGCTTTTGGAGCGTGAACCAACGAATGAAAGCGCTCACTCGGTCTTGCTCTTACTGTCTTTCAGCAGGTCACATAAAGTGAAAAATAATAAGCAGTTTTTTGGTTTCTTTTTAAAATTACTTTTAATTATTTTTTAAATTATTTTTTTAATTATTTTTTTTTATTGCAAAGTCAGATATACAGAGAGGAGGAGTGACAGAGAGGAAGATCCTCCATCTGATGATTCACTCCCCAAGTGAGTGCAACGGCTGATGCTGTGCCAATCCAAAGCCAGAAGCCAGGAACTTCCTCCAGATCTTTCACACAGGTACAGGGTCCCAAGGCTTTGGGTCGTCCTCGACTGCTTTCCCAGGCCACAAGCAGGGAGCTGGAGGGGAAGTGGGGCTGCCAGGATTAGAACTGGTGTCCATACGGGATCCCAGCACATTCAAAGGTGAGAATCTTAGCTTCTTGGCCATCACGTCAGGCCCCTGTTTCATTTATAATAAACATTTTTTAAAGAAGTCTTAAGATAGAAGATGCTAGTTAAGGCAGCTGAACCTCACATCTGGGTACCTTGATTTAATGTCTGATTCTGGCTCCTTAAAACAGTATTTATTTATTTGAGAGGCAGAGTTGCAGAGAAAGGGAAAGACAGAGAGAAAGACACGCACACACAGAGAAATCTTCCATCTGCTGGTTTATTCTCTAAGTGGCTACAATGGCCGGGGCTGAACTGGTCTGAAGCCAAGAGCTTCTTGTACCCACATGGGTGCAGGGTCCGAAGCACTTGCCCCATCCTCGGCCACTTTTTGCCCACCTCTGGCTCCTGACTCTAGCTTCCTGCTGACGTCCGGGTTGATGTGGGCAGCTGCATCCCTGCCCCACACAGCTGGCCTGCGTTGAGTGCCAGGCTCCCAGCTCCAGCCCTTGCCAGCGGAGTGCATCAGTGGACAGGAGCTGTCTAGTTCTCTTTCGCTCTCAAATAAGTGTTTTTTTTTTTTTTTTTTGTAAGAGATTAAAAAGAATCTAATGAAAAATCAAAGCCAACTGTCAGGTCGGGTTTGCCTGAGTCCCTGTTTCCCTAGGGTCTCACCTAAGGCTGCCTCTGGTGGGCAGGTGTGGGCAGTGCCAACAGGCTCATGTGTGCAGAGGAAGGACCAGCAGCGCCCAGATCGGGAGGGAGCCTAGGGGTGGAAGGGGGGCTCCCCCACCCTGTGCGTGCAAGGAGAGCTGAGCAGGCTGACTTGGAAAAGGTCAAAGCTATCACTCTTCTTGTCTCTCAGGACACCCCAGGCAGGCAGGGCCGACTATTCCAGCCAGCCCCCCAACACCAATGTCTCTGTCAACCTTGGGGTCTCCGGGACTGAAAGCACCTGGGTGGTCCCCGCTCAAGTGATGGTCCCCCACTGCTGGGCTGGGCCCCCAAGTCTTGGCCTCGTGGGCTCCCGAGGGCCTAGGCCGGAGACGCAGAAGTGGAAGAGGAAGGAAACCGGAGCAGAGGAGGCCAAGGCTGTCGCCTCCCAGCCGCGAGAGGGGCTCGAGTAAACAGGAAGGCCTGGCGGCTCCACTGAGGTGGGGGGGCAGGCAGGAGGGGACGAGGAGGAAGCAGGCCCAGTGAGGTCCTGTGGCTTCCCCAAGTCACACAGCAGCGGATGCGTGGGACCAGACCCTCGTGGGCTTCTACCCCTTCCTGGGGGTCTGGTGCAGGGTGTCCTGTCTTCAGAGATCATTGTGGGGCCCTGCGCAGTATCCTAGTAGCTAAATCCTTGCCCTACAACTGCCGGGATCCCATATGGACACTGGTTCGTATCCCGGCTGCTCCACTTCACATTCAGTTCCCTGCTTGTGGGCTGGGAAGGCAGTGCAGGATAGCCCAAAGCCTTGGGATCCTATACCCATGGGGGAGACCCAGAGGAGTTTCCTGGCTCATGACTTTGGGTTGGCTCAACTCTGGCCATTGTGGACACTTAGAGAATAAACCAACCGACAGAAAATCTTTCTCTGTGTCTCTCCTTCTCTCTGGAAATCTAGCTTTCCAATGAAAAAAAAAATCTTACAAAAAAAAAAAAAAAAGATCATTGTGGCAGCTGGAGTTCCAGAAAAATACACTCCCTCCTTCACAGCCTTAATTTCCCTTCCCATGAACTCAGGAGTTCTAGACGCTTCTTTGGCCCAATAGGTGATCCTCACAGGTTCCGTGGACCCTGGAGAGTGGGCTTCATGGGCAGGGCCACACAGGACTTGGAGGCAGCGGGGAGACGATGACTCCCAGGAACCCTGTTCTGGAAGCGGAGACTGCAGGATCCAAGCCCCAGCCACCCTGTGTCCTGAGCTGGTCATTCTCCTTCTGCAATTCCGCTGGACTCAGAACCCCTGACAGCAATGTCCTGGGAATGCAGAGCCATCCCCCACCTAGAAGGCTTGGAGGTGCAGCCCAGTGGCTAGACCCATTCAGTGGTTCACCGGGTTCACCTGAGCCAGGCCCTTCTGAGAGACACAGCATGTGACAAAGCAGTGGCCTTGACCTCATGGGATGTCCATCTTGGGAGGGGAAACGCGCTGTGTGTCTGCTGGTGATGCATGTCCCAAGGGCCGAGTGCAGGTGAGGAAGGGTTTCGGTGAGTGCAAAGGGCTTGAGGCAGACAGGGACTGGTCATGCTCAGGGGTCAGCTGGGGCCAGTGTGGCTGGCATACAGGGAGCAGTGGGGAGAAACCTGGGAAGTGAGGCTGGAGGTGGGCCTGGAAACCTCACCTCCATGTGGATGGCCCTGACTGCTGTTCCCAGTGAGGAGATTGTTGGCAGGCAGGTGGGGTTGAGCCAGTATCTTTTCTTTGACAGCACCCTAGAGGGTGTGGGGAGGGGGCTGGGGCAAGTGCAAAGCCACACGGATTCTGGAAGTGGAGGGGACAGTGACCTTGCAAGAGGAGATTATCGTAGATCTGCCAATCCGGGTGTGCAAAGGAACACCCATCAGGAACCACCCCAGGCTTGCAGGTGAGAGCAGCCATTGTGGTCTTTCCAAGCCATTGTGAAGCTCCTGGTTTGGGGCCAGCCTAGCTGTGGCCATTGTGGACATTTGGGGAGTAAATCAGCAGGTGGAGATCTCTCTGTGTCTCTCTTCTTCTGCCTATAATTTAAATAAATAATATTAATAATAATACATTGAAAGAAATGGAGAGGCTGAGATGGGAGCAGAGTGCAGGAAGCCCGCAGCCAAGCAGTGGCTGTGTCAAGGTGGAGTCATCCCCGGGAGCTGAATATGCTCAGTGCACAGCCAGCTCTGGGCTCATTCATCTACACCTGCTGCGCAGTCACGGGTTTTCCTCTCTGGCAGGGGCCCAATGACAGGTGATCAATCACAGTAGCTTGTCATCAGTAGCACCAGACAATTGGGACAGATGGCCGTGAAAGGGGGCGGTACGCTGGGTCTTACTGGATACAACACTCCAGGCACCAGGGTCTGAGAAAACCCCTATGGACAAAGAAAGGCAGGAACGCAGGCAGGGACCAAGCACATGGGTAGAGGCAACGGAGGGGGACAGGGGAAGACAGACGACCATCAGCATGGCAGGAGGACAACCGGGATGGCTTGTTCTAGAAGCTCCTCTGAGTCAGTTTTCCTCCCATTGTGCAGACAAAAACACTGAGGCCCAGAAGGTGAAAAAGGTCCTTGCCCTGAGGCCACCTGGCCTCGGCAGCACAGAGTCCGGACAACCCTTTGGTTGGAGGCTAATCCTGCTGTTATCAGCAAGACCACGGCTGGAGACAGACGGCCGCCGGGGGTCCCCGGGGGCCTCGTGGAATGCTCCAATGGCCGGTGGCCAGTGTCGACGTGCCACATCCCTTCCTGCATCCCAGCCTCCCTGGCCAGCCAGGGGAGGAAGGAGCGAACGTGTGTATCTGTCCGCTGCCTGCACTAGGCCAGGAGTTGCTGCCAGCAGGCACGTGTCTGTCTGGCTCTGGCTGCTGTGGACAGGCAACCCTGGGAAGCCAATGAGTGGGCCAGGGCCCCAGTGGGAAATGGATGGCTCCAGGGACATGTGGGGTAGCTTGATGAAGGGAGGCATGCAGGACGCTGGGCAAGTGCACAAACTACCTCCAAGGCGGGCCGGGATGGGGACACGACACCCCAGCCTGATGGGGAGAATAGAGGAGCCCATGCCACAGCCAGCCAGGCTGCAACCTTCCATAGGACCTTTTACCAAACCCACGTCCAGGGCCTGACTCCGTACTGGGCACCAGGGAGCAGTGCAGAGGACATTGGCAACCCTGCCTCATGTGCTGCTCTAGGTGTCGTGGAAGCTGGGTGCTGTGTGCTCAGGGTGCCATGGGAGCTAGCAGTGCCCTCCTCTGCCCCCTGGGGGTCCCAGGCCCCAGACCTTCCTGTGGTTTATTCCTCTCCCTATGACTTTTCTGTAAGTTCCTCCCCCCGCCCCCGTCCACTTGGAGGCTCTCCTGCTTTCTAGGGAGTCTAGTGGGTCTCATTTATAACCCAGACGGGGGTGGAGTGTGGGGGGTGAGATGTGGAGGGACTCGGGTGGGAGGGAGGGCTGAGACATTCCATGGGGGTTCCCTGAGGTTATGACCCCCATTGTAGTCAGAGCCCCACCCCTCGCCACCAACACACACGACCTAAACCTACACGACCTACAAGCCCCTTGGTCAGCCGCTTGGTCAGCCAGGAGGGGCAGGGAGCAGCTGAGCTTGGAGCTAGAGTCTCCAGTTTTCTTGGGCTCCCCCACTGTAAAATGGGGGGATAACGGACATATCTTATGAGAGCTGATAAGGTGAACGCCTTGGGTGGGCCCTGCTGGAGACAAGGCTGGATTAACTGTTCTTAGGACTGCCCCACAGCCACCTGCTAAGCCACCCTAGGCTGGAGGCAAAGGTAGAGAAGGCATCCCATGGCAGGCAAGGGGCACTGCTAGGAGGGGGTGGGTCTCCCTGGATCCCACTGCCATGTGTGGCTGGGGGCCTGCAGCCGGGCAGCCCCAGGGATCAGGGACCCTCCCTTTAGTCCCTACTTAAGGAGCCATACCACCCTGCCCACCCTGGGTCAGCTGTAGCAGAGACAAACTCAGGAGCCCTTTTGGTCACCACAGAAGGTCAATGAGGGCTGGGAGCGTCTGGGGCCCAGATCTTGGACCCTAGGCTGCCAGGGCTCCTGCCTCCTCCTCCCTCCTGGGCCACCATCTCTCCTCCTGTGACCTGCACAAGCACAGGGAGAAGTACCCTGTGCCATCCCAGGGCGGGTCCTGCTCTGCGACCCGCCCAGCTCTGCGACCACCTGCTCAGCAGTCCTCCGAGGCTCCCACTGGCTTTTTAGTCCTGGCATTCAAGCCTCCCACCCCCAGCCCTCTAAGCCGGCTTCCTGTTTCCACCACATCCCTCTGGTCCCCAGGTGTCTGACCCCTTCCTGCCCCTGTGCTAACTCCCAGCTGGCCCCCGGCCCAACAGGTCCCTCCTCACCCCTGCTTCTTCCCACCAGTTAGCTCAGGCTCCTCCTAAGAGCTCCTGTGGACCTGACCCTAGGAGCCACCTGTGATGAACATGGGGTGCACAGAGCAGGTATCCACTATTTGCACACTGAACATGGGTCGGATCTGGGACTGTGGCCAGGCTCAGGGTGTCAGCCCCAGGGTTTGCTGGGAATTCTCACAGCTGCCCCGTGGGCATGACCCTGCCAGGCCCTGCTTGCCAAGCAGGTGTCTGGGAATTGAGGACTCCGGGTCTCAGGGATGCAAGCTCTGTGCATACCCTGGGACTCGAACCCAGGGTCCCTCAAGGGTAGTTTTTTTTTTTTTTGTGCCTTGAGGATTTTCTATCCAGGAGAGGTGCACAGATGCCTAGTGGGTGCATCTGGTCCCAACCCATCATCTTCTGAACTAGTAGCCTATTGTCATCAGTCTTCCAATCCCGCATCTGGAAAATGGGAGTGCCAAGAGCTGGGGACTAACGGGCATCCGTGGGCCTGCTGGGTGGGAATCTGTTCTCACCCACCCACCTGCAGGGAAGCCTGGGTCCTCCCGCCCTACTGCACCCCCCCAACCCTGTCCTGAATCCCCAGGGCCCCCCACCCAGCGACAAAGCCTGCAGCACTTCCTCTCCCTGCCTGGCAGGCAGCCTGGGCCAGCCCCTTCTCTAAGCAAACGCATTTCCTGCCTCCCTGGGCCGGGCTGGATGAGCCAGAACTCCCTGCCGCCGCCACTGCTACCACTGCCGCCACTGCCGGTCATACCCCGGCCTCCATCTGCACCTGGGACCACCACGCCACTGCTGCTGCCGTCACCACTACCACCACCATCCCCAGCACCCCGGCAGCCCTCTCCTCCTCGCCACCGGCCAGCACCCTCCACCCAGCCCACTTCTCCTGAGCCCTCAGCCGCCACCCCAGAAGGCTGGAGCAGGGACGCCGCCGCTCCGGCCGCCTGCTCCCCTCGTGTCCCCGCGCGAGCCCACGCCGGTCCCGGCGCCCGCCCGCAGCCCTGCCCCTGGACACTGGATAAGGCCCAGCCCGCACAGCCTCAAGCGGACGGCATGGACCTCGGCACGCTCCCCCGGCTTGTGGCCCTGCTACTGGCCGTCTGCAACCTCAGCCCTGCAAGTAGGTGTTGGGGGGGACACGGGGTGGGGACAGAACTGGCCCCCAGCTGGTGCTTTCATAAGCTCATGCCCTAGCTGTGGGCCATGCTGGGGTCTCTGGGCAGTACCCACCTGTCCCTGGCTCCTGGTGCTGGGAACTTTCAGACTTCACGCTCTGAATGTCTGGGAAAACAGGAATATCTTCCTTATCTTGACCTCCCAGTGTGTCCACACTACCCCTGGAAACCTCAGGTCCTGCAATGCTGTGCAGCCTTGGGAAAGTCCACCCCCTCTTTGGGCCTTGAGTTGCCCAGCTAAGGGGTGTGTTGGGAGGTGCACCCATGCTGGGTTACTTCTTCACAGTGTGATCTTTGGGGACCTGTGGAGGCTGCGAGCAAAGGCTCCTGGGGCCCGGGAAGGCCATTGTGGGTGTTTTCTGTCACCTTCAACTCCCTCCTCCAACCCTTTGGGGCCTTGCCCGGTGCCTTCTGCTCCCCAAGAAGAATGTGGGTCAGGGTACAAGCCCAGGGTGGGGTCCTGGGGGCTTCTCCGGGGAATCTTTGTGTCTCAGAAACTGACCAGAAGAAAGAGGCCAGCTGCTCAAGGTAGGAGGTCTCAGAGCCACCAGCCAGCCCTGGAAACCCTTCATTCCACTGCCAGGGTCTCCCTCAGGGCTCTGCAGGGAGAGGCTGTAGCCTGGAGCCAGGCATGAGGGGCAGAAAGGTGTCGGTAGCAGCCTCGCCACTGCCTCAAGCCCCTAGACCAGGCCCCAGACATCCTCCCTGACCTGCTCAGCGGCTTAGCAGGGATTTGGCCCCAAACTGTAGGCTTCTCCTATGAATCCCCAAGTTGTCTCCCACCTGTGGCTCCCATCCCCCTGCCCCCCATTTCCTGCTGGGGATAAGTTCCCTCCTTTGGGTCTTTGAAAAAGATCCATGCGGGGTTTGGGGTCCGGTCTAACAGGCTGGAGGTCAGCAGTGACCAGGGCAGCAGGTGCCCACTGGTTGTCAGGGGGCCCGTTTTGCAGCCTGCTTTTCGCTCGCTCGCTCCTTGCTGTACACATGCCCAAAGTGCCCATGCCCAACTCCCAGCTCCCAGGTCCCAAGCCCAGGATCACGACCTGGTGCCTCCCCTCCCAGGAAGTGACAGCACACAGAATGAAACAATGAGGCAGTGCCCCAAGCTTAGGTATTTAGTATGTTTTATGTAGCTATCCAGTTTGTTTAACTGGAAGCTTGAGCAGCTCGGTCTATAGCTCCAGCTTTGAAAAAATCTAGGGGAAATGTTGTCTGTCTGATGCTGGAAGTAGGCAGCAGCCAGACCCAGCCAGCATACAGGGGTCGCAGGTTCAAGGGCACCAGCACTCCTCCCCCACCCGCCGCCCCCAAGCATCACTTGCCCAAGTCTAAAAATCCATGTGGTCATCAGTGCCATCCATGTGCCCCAGCAGGGGGCCCAGGACATAAGTCACAATGCAGTGGGTTATCCGTGTGGCCTGGCCAGGTCCGTAACAGCAAACAGCCAGAACGTGCACTGTGCATACAGAACATTCTAGAAGGACGAGCATCCATATGACTGCTCTCTAGGCTGGGGAGCTTCTGAGGGGGGTCCTCAGTAAGACCCACTCTTCTATGCCATGCTGGAAGTGTTTATTTCAGCATAAGCCTGTAGAAATGTTGAAAAAAGCAATTTATCCTGACTTGCGCAGTAAGAGCCTGTGAGGGTGTGACAGGTTGATGGGTCTGTGCCGTTTTTCTGGTTTCACTGGGTCATTTTCACCCAGGTGTGTCAACATTTTGGAGTCCTGGGTCCCAGGGCTTTCCTCAATATCTTGTGGACTCTAGAACCACTTTATTACAGTTCTGGAATGTTCTGTGCTTTAAATGTTCCACCATTTGCTTTGGGAATCCCTTATTGTGGAATATTTAGGTGGCTCCCCGCTTTGTTCTAGCTACAAATACTACCTTCATGCACGTTTTTTGGTCCATGCACCTTTTCCTGGATTGAAGATTAATTGCATTTGGATGGAGTCCCAGAAGCTGGGGGGCGGGGTGGGGGCCGGGGCCTCGTGGTCCGAGCTGGAAGGGCTGCGATGGAAGGGCGTTTCCTAAACGTGGATGCACATTTGCTACAGCCGTGGGTAGAGACATGACAGGGAGCTGCTGGCCATGGTGCGGGGGTGTGTATCTCACTGAAGAGGGGTCGGGGATGCAGGACAGTCTACAACCATCCACCTCCTCCAGGCTATCTTCTAGTCCCTGGGGACTGTGGCACTGTAAGCATGGACGCTGAGGGCACAGGGACAGGACTTGCTGGTGCTCACAGAGGAGTAACCCTAACCCTAACAGCCGAGCCAGATCTGGGGACACTGTGCCAGCCCCTGGTCACTGTGCCCAATTGACAGATGAGGGGATTGAGGCCCAGGACAGGAGACATGCAGATCCAACTCCGGACTCTCTGCCTGAAAACTCAGCTTCTTGTCTGCGCCGTTGCTTGTCCCCACCTAGCCCCCCATCTCCTAGCTCCTGCCCAGGTTTTGGGGTATCAAGCCTAGGGACTGAAGAAGGCCCCCTCAGCCAGGACTGAGTGGGTGACTGTGGGGTGCATCAAGGAGAATTACAAGCTGCCATTTCTTTAGCCTCTGGCCTATGGCAACCCGTGTACCTTATCAGCTGAGCTTATGCAAAGCCCTATGGAGCCATACACTGCCAGTCCCATTTTACAGATGTGGAGCTGGAGGAAGTAGCACAGCCTGAAGCAAGCAGCTGGCGGTAGAGCCGGTTAGGCCTGACCACTGCATGGCACTGCCACAATGGAGGGGACAAGGACCTGACCTGACCTCACCACAGGCCATCAGCCCCTTCCTTCGCCCTCAGAGAGGCCTCCCCCTCACAGCATGCCACTGTACCTTCTGCAGCTTTGGGCGTAATAACCATTGACCAGGTACTGTCCCATACCCAGGGGAGTAGCTATGGCCCGGGATGGTGGAGGGGCCTGCCGCAGGGCACCCAGCCAGTTAGAAGGAGGCTAGACAAACCCAGCCTACAGCAGTGTGTCCATGGGAGCTGGGTGACTGGGAGCCAGGATGATCAAGGCTTTTCCTGTCCTAGCACAGCACACTGTCCCCTGGTAGCTCAGACACGTGGTCCCTGCACAGCAACTTCCCCCGGCACGTGTGGTTTGAGCATACCCAGGCACTGATTTGTCCAAAGGAGGAGGAATGACTTTTCATGGGATTTTCTCACCAGGGTTTTGAAGGAGGAATAGAAGTCAGCTGGCTGGTTAGATGCCTGTTGGTGTGGTGAAAGGCAGAGGCAAGGGGCAAGGTGTGTTTGAGGCAGAAGTCTGCCTCTCTCCTGTTGACTTTAGAGTGTGTATGTCTGACAGCTGTGGCTAGCTCCTGGGCTAGCCCTGCTCCAGAGGAGCGTAGTATCCCACTGACCCCACAAGAAAGCTCTTAGAACTGCCCATTGTGCAGACAGTAACACTGAGGCACGACCATGGAGGTGGCAGGTTCAGGAATCTGTCTGATCCCTAGGGGAGCTGGGGCAGGTACGGGCAGATGCCTGGCTGGTAGGTGGCTCCCAAAGGAGAGGGGGCAGGCCTCTGGGCCAAAGAGGCTTCTCTGGGGCCTCAGGAGAGTGCCCCATGCCACTGCACGCCAGCTGCTCTGGGTATCAGGCACATGCCCAGACTCCTTCATCATACAGGCACAGAGGGTGGTTTAGCGTCCCCAGCTGCTATGGCAACTGCCCAGCTCCCCTCACTCCTGTTCCCCACCCCAGGGCTCCCATTTTCCTCCCTGGTGTTTGCCCATCAGCTGTGATATCTGAGCCTGCAGGTAGGGAAACTGAGGCCCAGCCAGGATCAGCTCAAGGTCATGTCCTCTGGGGCAGAGACTGGAATTTGGCCCAGGCCGCCTGGCTCCAGAGTTGCCTTCCTCAGACTGACCTGGCCACTTGGAAAGTCCCAGGGGATCCGCGTGCTCCCAGGAGAGGAAGAAGGAGGCGGCTCCGGGGCTCTCACTCCAGGGACCAGGTCACCCAAGCCCCTGGTGGCGCCTCGTCCACTCCTCCGGTCCCGGGAGGCCCAGGCCTTCTCCTTGGTGCCAGGGGATTGTTTTCAGCTGGGGTTGGGCCCGCCTTGGGCTGCTGGAGACAGGTCCCCCGGCGGCCCGGCGTCACTCTCCCTCCCGTCTCCCCATTCTCGTCTGCAAGGGTGGGGGTGGCCTGGAGCGAAAAGGCCCCAAAATAAATGGACCTCTTATCTGATCTTCCAGCCTGGCTGTTATCTGATCATTACATAATAGTCAGGCCTTCTCTCTGGCCTGGCTGGCTGACAGCATGGAGGAGGTGGCCCTGGGTACCCGGCACTCTGGGAGGAACTAGGGTTCCTGGAAGTCCTGGGAGGGGACAGGGAAAGTTCCAAGAGAAACTAGAGGTACCGTGTGGGTCTGCAGGCCAAAGCACGGGTCAAGTGGGGAGAGGTGGGTTCCAGGCCTGGCGCACGAGTGGCATGGGCATGGCCCAGCCTTAGTCTTTTTTTTTTCTAAGTATTTATTTATTTTTATTGGAAAGGCAGGTTTACAGAGAGAAGGAGAGACAGAAAGATCTTCCATCCACTGGTTCACTCCGCGAGTGGCCACAACAAACGGAGTTGAGCCAATTTGAAGCCAGAGACCAGGGGCTTCTTCTGGGTCTTCCACACAGATGCAAAGTCCTAAGGCTCTGGGCCGTCTTCCACTGGTTTCCCAGGCCACAAGCATACAGCTGGAAGGGAAGTGGAGCAGCCAGGACATGAACTAGTACCGGCTAAGATTTAGCCACTAGGCTACTGTGCTGGGCCCACAGGCTCAGTCTGCTCACCTGCATTGTAGGAGCATGGGCTGATAGTGGTCAAGAAATCTCAATTCCCAGAGAAGATGAAGTGCTGGTTGGTCGGGATGAGACAGGGGCAGATGGTGTAGCCCCTGGATCTTTAGGAATCTGGGGGACCCGTATCACTTTGTCCCCAAGGTCTCTTACTTGGTGGCTGCCCTGTCCCATCACGTCACCTTGGACTGTGTCTGAAGTCTGCTACCAAATGATGAGAAAAAGAGTCCCGCCCTGTCCCGTGCTGTCCTCTGAAGGCCTCCGTGGGGGTGAGCACCCTCCGTTGATTGTCACTTCATAGGCACTTCATTGCCCACTGGGGGCAATCAGTTCCCAAGATGCCCCCTCCGGTCTTGAGCGCTGGCCTGCGTGGGGAGTGGGTGCTGCCTGGTTCTGGGGTTGCTGCTCAGACCCAAAGCACCAGCTTGCCAGACCCTCGGGAGGCCCCGGGCATGCTCAGGATAACAAGCCATAGGCACCTGTCCATAGGGGCCTGCTTGTCCCCAGAAGGCAGCTGGCACCCCAGGGAGGCTCCCCACCTCTCTGATCTCCAGGGTGCCTGGACCCACAGGGTGCGACCAGGTGGGAGAGAGGCCCTGTAGGCATCAGGCAGCCGACCTGGGGCCTTGGGGCAGGGACCGCCTCTCTGGCCGCCACCTCCAAGCTGGCGTCGGCTGGACGCGTGGCCCGGCCCTCCGCGCCCATCTTTGATCTCGAAGAAAACAGGAAGTGAGCGCGACAAGATGGAGACACAAACTTCCAAACAGTCTCTCCCCTTCCCTGTCCCCCTCCCGCCCTCGCCGCCGAGGCACATTCCTTGGGATGAGGTGTAGGGACCTCATTTCCTCTTCCTCCTCTGTGGCTCAGGGTGAAATTCCATTGCCTTCCCTCAGGACCCGGCTTCCTGGCGGCCCAGGGCAGGCTCTTGGGCCTCCAGCAGCCGCCTCCCTCCTCGCGGCCGCCCTCTCAGCTCAGTCCAGCCCTCGGTCCTCTGGCCCTGGGGTCGGGACACACTCAGCCACCCTGAGCCTGATCTGCCTTCCACCCCCTCTACCCCTCCCAAGGAACCTGCTTTTGTGGTCTGCATGCAAACCCTGCCCCACACTTGGGGTTGCCTGATGCCACAAACACACATACGAGAACCCAAAAAAGTTATAATCCCAGAGAAACAACACAGCTTTCTGAATGACAAGGGGGGGGGGCTGGTGCATTATGTAGGATCATTCATTCACAGAGAGACAGAATCTTCCACCTGCTGGTTCACTCTGCAAATAGTCGCAATGGCAGGCCGAGCCAAAGCCAGGAGCCTGGAACTCCATCCGGGTCTCCCACTTGAGCAGCAGAAACGCAAGCACTTGGACTATCTTCTGCCACTTTCTCCGGTGCAGTAGCAGGGAGATGGGTCAGAAGTAGAGCAGGAGCCCAGTGTCATAGTTCAACTGGCTAATCCTCCACCGCCAAGCACCAGGATCCCATAGGGCACCAGTTAATGTCCTGACTGCTCCATTTCCCCATCCAGCTCCCTGCTGGTAACCTAGAAAAGCAGGAGAGGTTGGTCCTGAACCCACATGGGAGACCCAGAAGAAACTTCTAACTTCAGATCAGTTCAGTTCCAGCTGTTGGCAGTCATTCGAGGAGTGAACCAGTGGACGGAAAATCTTTCAATCTCTCCGCTTTGTAAAAAAAAAAAAAAAAAAAAGTGGAGTAGCCGGGACTCGAACTAGTGCTTATATAAAATGCCAACATCACATGGTACGCAAACCTGCTGTACCTCAACAGCAGGACCCAACATACTCCTCTTGTTTTGTTTAATTGTTTGCTTAAGCTGTATTCATTTCCATTGGAGAAAGAAGGAGAGACAGAAAGATCTTCCATCCGCTGGTTCACTCCCCAGCTGAACTGATGCAAAGCCCGGAGCTTCCTCCAGGTCTTCCATGTGGGCTCAGGGGCCCAAGGCCTTGAGCCATCCTCGACTACTTTCCCAGGCAAACAGGGAGCTGGAAGGGAAGTGGATTAACTAGAATATGAACCGGCACCCATAAGGGATCCCAGCGCACGCGAAGCGAAGACTAAACTGCTGCCCTGGGCCTAGCACACTCCTCTTGTATCTGAAGTTCTGGCTTAACTGGGTGGCTTGTTGTTCACTAGTCAACCTTGTACCTTTTGCTCCATGACCCTGGACAAGGGGCTTTTCCTCTTTGAGCCTCAGCTTCTCCATCTGTGGAATGGTTATAATGCTCCCCACCTCGCAGGGTAGCTGACCTTGGCGGGAGGCAGGGTGACAGCCACAACCCTGAACTCACCCAGCTCTCTGACACCTCTCCCTGCAGGCCTCGCAGAAACCGCCCGCTGTGACCTGGAACCCGTGGATGCCGACAGAGGCCAGGTGACATACACCACCAGCCAGGTGTCCGAGGGCTGCGTGGCTGAGACTTCCAGCGCTAGCCTCGAAGTTCATGTCCTCTTCCTGGAGTTCCCAACCGTGAGTGTGCCCTGTGGTGAGGGGGCAGGAGGGCCCGGGGGGGGGGTGCCGACTGGAGGAGAGATGACAGGTATATTCCACCCCAGGGCTCCTCCCCTGAGAGTGACGTGGGCATCTCCTGGGGCCCATGAGGGACGGTGTGTCTGTGGCCGAGCCTGGGGCTGTGGCAAGTCTTCCGGAAGCCCCTGCAAGCCACAGGTAGCGAGGGCTGCCTCTGGGACACCTGTGTGCCCCCTCCTCCCTCATCCCAGAGCTCCACGTCAGTGCCTCCTCTCCCAGGCCGGCAGGTGGCTAAGTTGTGACTAACTCTGGGCCTTTAGTGACGACTCAACATTTATTAAGCACTCCTTGTGTACTGAATCCTGGACCAGGACCTACTGTGTGTGTCGAGAGTGAAGCCCCTGGGCAGAGAAGGCTTCCTGAGGGACCAGCTGCCAGGGTCCCTGCTGCAGACCCCACCTCTCAGACGAGGGAGCAGAGGCTGAGCTCGGGAGAGCAGAGCCAGGCCAGCTGTCACAGCACCTCTGCAGGGAACACTAGAGCCAGGCTGCTGGCCACCTGACTCCTCGGGAGCCCTCTGGGCTCAGGCAGCCAGGGGCCTTTCCCCGGGGTGGGGAAAGGAAGCCACACGTGTCCAAGAGTGATTTCCTGGTGTCCGTTTGGGGGTCAACGGGTGGCCAACCTGTCCCCCAGAACTGTTGGGTTGTGCAGCGATAAGAAGTCGCCTAGACCACCAGTATCAGGGATGCCTGCCCACCGCCAAGGCTGTGGCCTCCGATAACCCCCAAGCCACAGATAGCACCGAATGCATTCATGTGCTTTGCATTAAGACTCCTTCATGTTTGGCAATGGCATGCAAAAGGAAATTGGCTTCTCTGGGTCCACGTGGCTTGTCCTGATGCTGAGGAATGCCCCAAAGGTGATCATGTCTTATTGGGTCACAGTCAGAGAAAGCACCCGCACCCTGCACCTAGTCAAGGGTGCAGGTGATTGGTCTCAGGGCACACAGGGCATGAGGCAGAGCTTCCTGACAAAGGCTCAGTAACTGAAGAGGTATCAAAGAGAGCAGGTGCAGAGCCAGGGAGGTGACCACGGCTCAGCCAGCATGGGGCAGGATGCACGGTCCACCTCAAAGCAGGTCTGCAGATACAAGAGGCCCCTAGCCGCAGTAAGGAGCTCGGTCTTTGTCCTGCGAGCAAGCACAGTTGACGGCTAGGGTTTTAGGGCTGTGCCTGGTGCCACCGCACCTCCTATCCTATTCAGAGAGCCTCTCGGATGTGCCCTGTCCCTCCCAGAGAACTCAGTCTGCACAACATGCGACTTTAGTTCAAGGAGCTAGACAGCCAGGGTGTTTGTTGGAGGAGGTAGTAGAGGGAGCTCAGAGGGGGTGGGGCAGCCCTAGCAGGGTCATGGCCAGAACCCCTGTCGGGCTGGGAAGGCACAGGCAGAATCTTCCACCCACTGTCCTGTACACGCTTTGCTGGGAGCTCACCCAGTAGTCAGAGCAGCAGCAGGGCCTGGCCCGGAGCTGGACATACACACCGCTGGCTGTAAGGACCACTGCATAACAATGTGCAGATGGACTGGTGGCTGAGTGGCGCGGAGCTAAGAACACCAGTTCTAGCCAAGAAGCTGCTCGGGCGACGTATGTCCCATCTTGGCCTTCCCTGAGCCGAGTCCCGGCCTTGACTCTCAAGGCTAGCTTCCTGCTCCTGTGCTGAAGGCAGCAGGTGACAGATGAAGTCCTTGCTTGGGTCCCTGCCACCCACGTGGGAGACCTGGATTGGGTCCCAGGCTCCTGGCCCAGCCCTGGCTGATGCAGGCACAGATGTCCCTATAGGCAGCCACACACGAGTTGTCCCTGAAGTTGTCACTTCTGAGCAGATGGGCAGGGGACATGAATCCAGTCTTGGAGACACCAACCCTCCTGGAACTGGGCTTCCCCGAGAAGTTCCTGGCCTCCTTGTAACCCCAGAGAGCCTCCCACTGTGACCCATGAAGAACCCATGCAGTCCTGGGGCAGCATCTTCTGCCCCCGAGACAGCCCCCAACAAGAGGGTCCAGGGCCCAGCAGTCCCTACTCCACCAGCACCGGGCCCCGTGTCAGTTCCGCAGCCAACATGCTGTGCTGGACATTGAGGTTGCAGAGAGAAAGAGGGCAGGGCACCACCCTGGAATACCCCCCACCCTGGAATACCCCCCACCCTTTCCCTGCACAGCTCAGGAAGCCAGGGGATGGCCCTCGGAGCCTGCCCTGGAATCAGAAATGGAGGGCACGTGTAGAGGTTTGTGGGGACAAGATGGCCAGCATTGAACGTGGAGGGAAGACTTGCTGGGGGCAAGGTTTCCAGTCTAAAACAAAGAGAGGGAGGGGCCAAGTGCATCCCAGGTGTTGAACATTGCATCCCCAAAGGCTAGGGGATGAGAGACCTGGATTGGTGACTGCAATGCAATGACAGCCATCCCAACAGCCAGCCTGCCCCCTCTCCGCCCTCAGCTGCCTGCGTCAGTCCCTGGCATGGAGAAATGGAGAAAGAGCCTTCCAGCTCATCCCCGCCTTGTTTCGGAGCCCTCAGATTTCCCGTCGGTGGCAGCTAGGAAGCAACACTTGGGGCGAGGGGGCGGGGGCGGGGGGGGTGGCGTATGTAGGGGTGGTCCACAAGCAGCCAAGGGTCCCCGAAGGGCAGGACGGAGCCTGGATTCCGGGAGAGGGCCCCGGGGTCACATCCTGACCCGTGGAGACAGGAAGCCGGCCTGGTGTCGGCGCTGAGCTGCTGTCTTCCTAACAGGCGGGCGGGCCAGGGCTGGGGCAGCCGCTGATTCACCCCGCTCCCGGCACTCCCCACCCACCCCTGTCGCTGACTCACGCCTGGCCTGGCCGCAACGCAGGCGAGGTTGCAAAGCAGAGGGGAAGCTGGAGGGGACCTTGCGTGCCCCCAAACCCTCCTGGAAACCCTAAGGGCTGTGGAAGGCAGTGTAGTCCACCTATCCGGTCAGAGTAGACGGTTTGGAGGGTCTTAGTGCGTTTGATCTTCCAGACCCTGCTCTGGCGTCCCCGGGATCTTTGGAGCTCGTCCTTGTAACGTCCTCTAGGAGGCGCACTGCAAAGCAAATGTGAGCCCCCCTGCACTGTCAGGAAGGGGAGGCTGCTGCTGGGGTGAGGAGTGGTGGGGGCAGGGGGAGAGGAAAGCTTGGGCGTCTAGCCTGGGCGTACCCGGCAGTTACACACCATGGCTGTGCTTGGCAGGGCTGGGGCTGGGGGCTGCCACTGCGTTCCAGGCGCAAGTGTGTGTGGCCCTGTACTGGCTACCTGTCCATCTCCTTTGCTCACCACCTGTGTCTGGTCATTTGGGGGTGATTTTGTTTTGGTCTCATCCAAGTTCCTGGGAACAGTTAGGGCTCTGCAACCGGGAGAGTAAATGAGTTGAGAGGCTGGGAAAGCTTGGGCTGACTGTCTAGTAGCATCCGAGCCAGGTAGGAGCCCTGGCTATTGTCCCTGGGCCCAAGACCCAGCTTCCCGGATACTAAAGGCCCAGGATGGGGACTGGGAGCCACACAATCCCTCCCAGTCATCACTGTGCCCATCCCACCCTGCACACACTGGCACCCAGGGAGGGAACACCATGGGGGAGGGCCTAAGAGAGGTAAATCTCGGGTCCCCCATGCCACCCACATCTAACCCCAGCCACGGGCTCCTCCTCTAGCCAGTGTGCAGTGGCAGCTGGAGGTAAGGACAGCCAGGCTGCTACCATGCACAGTCGTCCCTCAGTGTCCACAGACACCAGTTCCAGGACACCCCAGGGCACCAACATCTGCGGAGATGCAGGACCCTCCCGTGGAAGGGTGCGTGTCACAGCTGCCAGGCTGTGAGTGTAGGAAAGTCGGCACAGGCTCAGTACATAGACAACTTTAATTTTTTTTTTTAAATTTTGATTTTTGATGACTTTTACGTAGTTGATTAGGGTGATGCGTGTCAAGGGCTACATGAGGGTGGGTGAGATCATAATTTCCACGTTCTCTTCTTTTCCTTCCTGTATCTGAGGAAAGGAGGGAGACAAGGAGAGAAGCAACACCCAGCCTCCCAAACACCCTTGCACCCCAGGACACCACTCCAGGGTCCCCAGTGTGGGGTGTGCTCTGAGGGTCCTGCTCATGAGGTTTCGATAGTTCAGCAGTTCCGAATCACTGCTGATCTCGCCACTCCAAGAACAATGAAATCTCCAGAATCCACTGGCTGACACAGTCCGCTGTAGAGTCTCCGTTTGCCTAGGAGGCTCACTGACAACACATGGCTAGGGTAGTTGATCAATTTGTTCTGTCCTGTTATGGTGCCAGGTGTCCTCCGCAGACTCCAATGGACTGCTGTGTCCTCCATATGCACCTGGATATGCTGTCCACTATTTTTTTAATGATCAGTTATTTTTATTGGAAAGGCAGATTTACAGAGAGAAGGAGAGAGAGTTTCCATCCACTGATTCACTCTAAAAAATGGCCACAATAGCCAGAGCTGAGCTAATCTGTTTATTTATTTATTTATTCTTATTTTTGAAATTTATTGTACAATTCTGTATAGTCTGGGATTCCCCTCCCCCCAATTTCCACCCCCAGATTGACTTTCCCATAGTGTCACAACTCTTCATAAAGAGTCACAATTCCATCAGTCTGTTAAGTGTGCCCCAACATTGCTGGTACAGACAATGTCAGACAGTCCGTCATCCTATTGCCTAGATATATCCAACACTTTCATTGGGAGTCCAGCTGAGCCAGTCTGAAGCCAGCAGCCGGGAGCTTCCTTCAGGTCTCCTACAAAGATGCAGGGCTCCAACCACTTAGGCCTTTTCTGCTGCTTTCCCAGATTGTAAGCTGGGAGCTGGAAAGGAGGTGGGGCTACGGGAACTAGAAATGGTACCCATATGGGATGTGGGCACTGCAAGGTGGAAGACTAGCCTGTTGAGCCATCATGCCGACCCCAATTTTTGTTTTGAATATTCCTGATCTACAACTGGTTCATTGGCAGCCCCAAAACTAGAGGCCAGAGAGCTAACTGGGCTTGGCTGCCCTGAGGGGCTGCTTTGTGGACAGACTTGCAGCAAGCCCTCTAAAGTCAGTCAGGTGCACTCAGTGTTCAGCCCATTGTCCAGATTAGCAAACCAAGGTCTGGCCAGAACCAGGGACTGAGCTGCTTCTGAGTTCAGGTCTGCTGGGCTTTGTCCCTTCCATGCCCCTGCCCTGATTTGACTGAAGTCTGCCAGGGTAGACAGAGGGGGCGCTGGCCCTGGGAGGGCAGGCTCCACTCTGGGAAGAATTGCTGGAAATGGCTTTCTATTAGCGGCTACGAGTGCTTGGGGCCTCGTCACTGAAATCCCCGTGGCTCACCACTGACATCGGGACCAACAATGGCCTCTGTGGGACACAGGTGTAAAAATAGAAACTGGACTCTCGCCCACCAGCCTGGCGGGGGGCAGACCCAGGCTGGCTCCCAGAATCCCACTGAGGGGTGGGAGTCTTTCTCTGTGGGTGAGTTAGGACCATGGCCATGGAAACACTGGTCATGGAAACCCTGGCTGAGTTTTTCGGGCCACAGGGCCAGCCTTGGCCCAGCCCAGGGGTTCAGACCACCTTCCCGCCCCTGCCCCGTGTGTTTCTACACTGCCATGGGATTGCCTCAGCTCCCAGAAGTCCCTGCAAGAAAGGGCTTGGTGACGACTGGGGAGGAGGGCTGGATTTCTGAGCTCAGCGTGGCGGCAGACGACCGGAAGCTGCTGCCCCCGGATGCCCTCACCCCGGTGTGACCAGGCCCTGACCTCTACTTCCCTTTCTTCACTTCCTTGTTCCAGACCCCCTGCCTGCCGCATGGGTTCCCGACCCCATGGCAGCCCCATTTCCCAGATGAGAACTTGGAGGCTTAGAGGTGTAGGGGCTGGTGGAGGAGCAATCTAGGAGGGAGGCGGAGTCCAGGGCAGTCTGGGTGAGCTGTGGGTTCCACCTGAACACCAGACCAACATGCATGGGCTTCCAGCGTGGCCACCCTCTTGGGCCTTTACATTCACCTCTGTAAAATGGGAGAGCAACATGCTTGCTATGGCCAGACAGTGCAAGCAGAATACTCAGTTTGTGGTCCAGCACAGAGTCAGGTGGACACAATACTTAGGACACTTCATGGCTCTTGAACGGCTTGACGAGATGAAATCCACCCGCCATAGGTGAATCAAGTGAGTTTGAGTACATACGCAGAGTTGTGCAACCACATTCGATTGCTTGCACCAATGGTAGGAGCAAAGCCTGGGTCAAGTTGCTTTCCTGACGTGCATCTTGTGTTACCATGGTGACAAACACAGTCCGGGAACATGGAACTTAGACGTGGCTTTCACACTATAACAAAACAGGGTGTGGAGATTTCTCTTTGAAGTGTTTAGGATGCATGTTTTATTGCAGATCGTTTATTTGGAAAGCGGAGTTGCAGAGAAAGAGTGGGGGCAGTGCCAGAGAGATTTTCCATCTGCTGGTTCACTCCCTACTTGGCCAAAATGGCTCATGCAGGAGCCAGGAGCCTTGCACTCCATCTGGACTTCTGCCATCAGTGCAAGGACCCAAGCACTTGAGCCATTCTCTGCTGCCTTCCCAGGTGCGTTAGCACGGAGCTGGATGGGAAGTGGAGCAGCCAAGATTTGACCTGGAACCAATGTAGGCTGTCAGCATTGCAGATGATGGCTTAACTCACTGTGCCACAATGTAGTCTCCTAACTCACATATATATTTTTCTAAAGATTTATTTATTTATACTGGAAAGGCATAATTCCAGAGAGAAGGAGACAGAAAAGAAGATCTACCATCTGCAGCCTCACTCCCCAAATGACCACAACTACCAGATCTGAGCTGATCCAAAGCCAAGAGTCAAGAACTTCTTCTGGGTCTCCCACATGGGTGCAGCCTGCCCAAGGCACTGGGTATCTTCTGCTGCTTTCCCAGGCCACAAGCAGGGAGCTAGATGGGGCACAAACCAGCACTCATACAGGAGATGCTGGCACTTAGAAGTGGATAATTAGCTAGTTCAGCCATTGCATTGGCCCCAAATTGCATATTTTTAAAAACAATGAAAAAGGATCTGGTATCATAGCAACAGAAGGTGGAACTGTCACCTGCAGCATCTTGTCCCATGTAGGGGCCGCTTCCAAACCCAACCCAGCTCCCTGTCAACAGCCTGGGAAAGACAGAGGAAGATGGACCACTGTTGGGCCCTGGCACCAATGTGGGAGCCCCAGATGGAGCTCCTGGTTCCTAACTTTGGCCTAGATAAGCCTTGGCCATTGCAGCCATCTGGAGAATGGACCAGTGGATAGGAGTTCTCTCTTTGTCTCTCTGTTTCTCTCTCTCTCTCTCTTTTTCCCCTCTCTTTCTATAGCTCTGATGCCCAGATAAATGAGATTTCTTTAAATAAAATGAGAAAACAGGCTAGTTGGAAAATCAGACGTTATAAATTCATTACAGTATCCTTTGAAAATGTGAACTTGTTCAAATGTTAATCTGAACTCCGCCATTCTACTACAAATGA
Organism: Ochotona curzoniae; assembly: GCF_017591425.1. Classification (NCBI taxonomy): domain Eukaryota; kingdom Metazoa; phylum Chordata; class Mammalia; order Lagomorpha; family Ochotonidae; genus Ochotona; species Ochotona curzoniae. The sequence continues at coordinate 5,404,667 of NW_024467106.1, forward strand.
GCATGAAAGTCATTATTTTAAGCTCCCCGACCTGAATGGCCCTGCAGAGTAAGCAGACAACCTCGGGGGAACACTGACACGAATCGGTGTGATTTTTCTTGTTTCGGCTTTAAGAGCAAACAATGAATGCGGGAAGTCCCTGGGCTGCCATGCCATCTCTGGCCGTGGAGCATCAATTCGGGAATGAGCAGGTGGCGGTGAGAAGCTGCCCCTGAAAACTTCCTACTCGCTTCTTCCCCTCTCAGTGGGCCCTCTGATGGGTGCGGCCTGTATTCCCTCTGCTGCCTCTGGGGATAAGCCAGGGGCCAGGTGTGGTGGCCAAGTGGGTTAAGCCACAGTTTGCAATGCAGCATCCCATAGCCAAGCACTGGTTAAAATCCCAGATGCTCTCTTTCCAATTCAGCTCCTTGCTAATGTGCCTGGGAAAGCAGCAGAGGAGGGTCCAAGTCCTTGGGCCCCTGCCATTCAGTGGGGGACTTGGCTGGGATCCCAGGCTCTTGATGTCAACCTTGTCCAGTGTGGGAGTAAACCAGCAAGTGGAAGATCTCTCTCTCTCTCTCTTTCTCTCTCTCTCCTGTCACTCTGCCTTTCAAACAAAACAAAACAAAAAAGAAAGTATGGGGAAGGACAGTGGGGAGACATCCAGATCCTAGGACCCCACTAACTTTCTGTGTGATCCTGCCTAAGTCAGCCCACCTCCCCGGGATCAGGTCCCTCATCTGTGAGTGGGAGCAACAGGACGGCTGCCGCCAAGGTCCTCGTGAGCGGCTTGGTGCCAGGCTGGCCTGGGTGTGGAGCTGTCCTCAGGAAACATGGCAAATGCACCCATGGCTGCTGCATGCAAACTGGCAGGGTGGGTGCTGTGACCCAGGCCACAAGCACGCTCACCTGCCCTGTAGCAAAACAATAGTATTAAGCCAGCAGTTAAAAAAAAAAAAAAAAAAAGGCTGCTTGTGCGTTTTAGAATAGAAATGCAATTAGGATCATTGATTGCAGAGCAGGAGGCCAGAGGGTCACCTGGACAGCTAGCACGGGTGCAGGGACACTGGGCACTCCCTGAGCTACACAGCTGCCTAGAGGCCTCGCACACATTGGAGGGGCTCCTGGGAAACAATAACCTGAACTTGAACCTGAACTTGGACGTGCGGGGCCAATCACCTTCCCTGCTTTAGGCTGTGGGAGACAAGGGCGGACTTGCCACAGGGAGCCAGCAGGTTGCGTACCATCCTCAGCCTGTGAGTGGCTGACTCATCCACGGATGTGTGTCTCTCCCTGTCCCAGACCCGAGAGCTGTCAAAGTTGGAGCTCACTCTGCAAGCCCCCGCGCTGAACGGCTCCCAGCCCCGTCAGGTGCTCCTGGTCCTGGGCACGAGCAAGAAAAGCAAAAGCATCTTCGTGCAGCTCCAGGCCCCCGGGATCCCATTGCACGTGGCCTACGTGAGTGTCACCCACAACCCCAAGCTGAGGTATCTGTGCTGTTTCTCCCTGGGGCCCTGACCAACGGAACTTGGAGGGCAACAGGTTAGAAGAAGCGCTGACCCTTTTTGTGTCCACCTGTCCAGTGGGACCATAGCCCCCAGTGTAATCTGACTGAGAAGTCTCAAGACCCATAGCTGGAAATGCAGGTTCAAGTGCGGTCGGAATGGCGGGGAGGGAAACAAACTCGTGGCTGCAAATGGGCTCGGCCGGGACGTCTATTCCATGTTCTGTTCTAAGAACTGCTCGAATGGACATAGCCTGCATAGCTAACAAAAGCTCAAGTTCAACTGTCAGAGGCATCCAGTAGGGAGAGAGGGAGGGGAAAAATGAGCAGGGACCTTCAGCTTGGCCTCCTCGGTGGGGAGGGGTCCCAGATGTGAGCACCTGCGGTTCACAGCGGGTTCACAGCGGGAGAATGGGGGGTGGAGCAGGGCTCAAGGCTGAAGAAGAAAGGCAGGAACGGAGGGGGAGCGGGGAGGGGGACAGCTTTCGCCATGTCTCCCCAGAACCCGGACCAGATCATCTTCCACACAACTGAAGGAATCAACACCACACAGATCCCATCCTTCAGCAGCACGAACCAAGCCCTTGACTGGGCGCTCACCTGGGGCCCCATCACCTCGGTTGCCCAGCTTGATGACCCCCGCAGCATCCTGCTCCACCTGGGTCCAGGTCAGCCTCCCCCATCAGTGGCTGTTGGCTTAGCCCTCTGTCCTGGCCCTTCCCTGAGGCTGAGCCACTCAGTACCCAAGGGGGACATGAGTTGCCTCGGTTTACTCTCCCCTGCAGGTCGGGTAGGGTAGGGGTGACTTTTCCAGCCAACAGGAAACCCCAGGAAGAGCTGGTTCCTTGTGGGAAAACAGCTGGGTCACCGTGTGCCAAGTTCTGAGCTGAGCACCCGGGAACCCTGGGCAAGGGCCATGTGCACAGAAGGCACCAAGCGTGGGCATCCTGGGAGGGGAGGCTATCAGGCTGAGCTTACCCTGTACATCCCCATGGTTAGGCCTATGTGGACAGGAGAGGAGACAGAACCGTAAGAGAGAGCAGCCTAGCGAGCAGGCAGGTGTAAGCCCGGGTCCTCCAACGCTCCCCTGCCCCAAACCGTGCTGGCGCCATCCTCGCCCGCCCCTGCAGCAGGCCGTGGGCGAGGGGGGCCCGAGGCTGATGCGTGTCTGTCTCTGCAGCCCCAGGCTCCCCTGCCGTTTGCGTGCCTGAGTCCCCCCAGGACATGGGTCACACGCTTGAATGGCAGCCCCAGGCCTCTGCCCCGGTCTTCGGCTGCCGCTTCCAAGATGTGGCCGGTCACAAGGAGGCGCACATCCTACGTGTCCTGCCGGGCCCCAAGGCCGGGTAAGCAGGCCCGCCGGCGCCCCAGCCCCGGCCCTGCACAAGGCTGGCGGGGTTGGGGGCTACCCCACCCAACCTCGCCCCGGTCCCAGCATCCCGCGGCCGCGGCCCCCGCAGTGACGCCGCCGCTTCTGTCGCTGCAGCCCACGCACAGTGACGGTGCAGGTGGAGCTGAGTTGCACATCCAGGGACCCGGCCGCGGTGCTCATCCTGCAGGGTCCACCTGACGTGACCTGGCTCATCGATGCCAACCACAACGTCCAGCTCTTGGTGAGCCTGGCTCTGCCCCCAGACGGAAAATCCAAGCATCCCCTCCCCACCTCCACCTTGCTATCTAAGGCAGTACCATCCCTCGCCCTGGACCCCTGCACATGATGGGTCCCTCCACCCATACAGTGTTCCTGCTTTCTCCTTCAAGGCCTCCTCCTCCAGGAAGTCTTCCCTGATCTCTTAGAGAGCCCCTTAAATGGCAGGTGGAGACAGCGGGAGGAGGAAGAGCAGGAGCTCGGCCCAGGCCCATCCCCTTCCCTCACTGAGTCCCTGACTTCATCCCTTGATGCCTTGTTGTCTTTCTGCGTCCCATCAGACCACCGGGGAATACTCCTTCAAGATCTTCCCTGACAAGACCATCAAGGGCTTCGTGCTCCCAGACACTCCCCAGGGCCTACTGGGGCAGGCCCAGAAACTCAATGTTAGCACCGTCGCATCCTTCGTGGAACTCCCTCTGGCCAGGGTCATCTCGCTGCAGGCCTCCAGCTGCGGTGAGCCCCGGCCCCTGCCCTCCTTGGGGTCCGTGGCCACAGTGTCTTTGTCACATCCATTCATCTCTCTGAACCCCTGGGACACTAAGGGGCCAGCCATGGGGGTCTGAGTCCCTGTGACCAAGCACACCCACTGAAAACCACTCCCCTAAACTCCCCCGCCTCTGCTACCCCACAGATGGTGGGCCCCAGACCTCACCTGCACCCGAGCCGACCACCCCTCCCAAGAACACGTGCAGCCCGGAACTGCTCATGTCGCTGCTGCAGCTGAGGTGTACCGATGACGTCATGACCCTGGTGCTCAAGAAGGATCTTGTCCAGGTAAAGGCACAGCCACCCTCTGCGGCTCGGGCTCCACTCCAGCAGAGGGGTGTCCCGGCCCAGACCTGGGACATCCTCAGCAAGCCTGAGCTTTCTTCCCATGGAACCAGGGCCAGGAACAGTGCCTGCTTCAAGGGGGCCCTTCCCCGGGGTCTGCCAGCTCAGTACGCTCTAGCCATGGCAAAGGGAGCCAAGTGATCGGCCTGTACCACCACTGCTTCTACAGTCTGGATTCAGCCAAACGCAGCTAGAAAAGAACTAGAAGGGGGAAAATGTGCACGTGCTTTGGCCATGGGCAGCCCCTTGTTCTTGTCACCATGCCCCTAAACAGTGCAGTGTGCTACCTCTCCACACAGGCAGGAACGCCGCATGATCTAGAGGCTACTTCCACTGTGCCGGAGGGAACCCAAGCACATGGGCATTGTGGTGCCCACTGCAGGACGGCCACTGAGGATGGCAGTGGCCTCGCAGGCACCTGCTGTCACACAGCGGCAGGACATCCCCATCTCCACCCCAGGGACGGTGGCTGGCGGCCGTCGGGGCCTTTCTTTGTGGTGTGCTCTCTGCGTGCCCTTCCTGTATCCGCGGCGTCACAGTGCTCGCATTCCTTTGTCTCCTGCTAGTCCACTTAGCGTATTTTTAGAACCCTGACGTCTGTGGCCCACGCTGTGTTGTTCGTGAGTATGGGTTGGTCTGTCGTGTCCGCAGTGGGCTCCTCCGCCCATGTGGCACATTCAGAATGTCTCCAGTTCTGTGATACTCCAAGTATGCAGAAAATGCCATGGTGGGCAAGGCTGTTCTGTGGGGGGATTGCTTTCTCTCTCTTCCAATATTTATTATTTTAATCTAAGAGATTTTACAGAGGAAAAAGGAGAGAGAGCTCTTCCATCCACTGATTCACTCCCCAAACGGCTATAGTGACCAGAGCTGAACTGACCTGAAGCCAGGAGCTTCTTCCGGGTCTGCTATGCAAATGCAGGGTCCCAAGCACATGGGCTGTCTTCTGCTGCTTCGCTCGTCCATAAACAGGGAGCTGGGTCAGAAGTGGAGCAACTGGGACGTGAAGCGGCATCTGTGAGATGCTGAGACTCGCAAGAGTAGGATCAGTCTGTCGGGCCAATGAGCTGGCCCCAGGGGTTGCTTTCTTAGGCAGGAGCCCCCAGAGTGAAGTCCAGAGGGGTTCACTTCTCCCTGGTCATGTATGACAGTACCTCTGCCACTCGCTTTCCCTACAGACTCACATTTTTTTAGTCAAAAGCAAAGCCTCTGCCCAGGTCAGATGAACCATGACATTCTGTTCCTGTTCGCCTGACTGGTCTTGAGCTGGGAGTGACCATGACCTTGGCGCCACACCAGCAATGATGACCTAAGTCTCTTTGTCACTGGGGCTTGGTGTTTTTCTTGATGTTTTTGATAAGTTTGGCTTTTTTTTTTTTTTTAACATAAAAGGGGGAAAAAAAAAACCCCATGGCCTTTGTCCATGTTTTTCCCTGCTGTGTTATGCTTCGTTGCAGGATGGCCCCGGTAGTCTCTCGCTCTTTTGAGTATTACTAAACGGAATGAGCTAGAGCTGGAGTGGCACCGTGGCTTAAGCCACCACTTGGGACGCCTGCAGCTCGTGCCAGCTTGGGATCCAGTCTCACACCTTGGCATTCCCATCCAGCTGCTACTTCTTTTTAAGATTTATTCATTTTTCTTAGACAGATTTACAGAAAAGAGAGAAAGATCTTCCATCTGTTGATTTACTCCCTAAGTGGCTGCAGTGCTGGAGCTGAGCTGATTCTAAGCCAGGAGCCAGGAGCTTCTTCCAGGTCTCCCACATGGGTGCAGCATCTCAGGGCTTTGGGTAATTCTTCTACTGCTTTCCCAGGTCACTAGCAAAGAGCTAGTGGAGCAGCCAGGACACAAACCAGTATCTATGTGGGATGCTGGCCCTTGTGAGGGGAGGATTATTCAGTTGAGCCATTGTGCCCCTCCCACCACCACACTACCATCCAGCTTTCTGCTGGAGCGCCTTGGAGGCAGCACGCAATGGCTCCAGTGTTGGGTCTTTGCCACCTGTGTGGGAGACCTGGATTAAATTCCTGGCTGTTGGTTCTGGCCTCATTCAGCCCAGTGCTGTGGGCATTTGGAAAACCATTTTCTCCCACTCTCACTCTGTCTTAAAAAACAAAACAAACCAAAACAAAAAACCCTGTCAGACCTCTGCTAAGTCATCCATGACACTGAACTCTGAGTAAATCCACAGGAAAGCAAAGCGTGGGACAACACTCCAGGTCCCTGGTTCACACATCGCTGGTTTTGGCTGAGACTTCTGCTAGGCAGACAGGCCAGGTGTGTTCAGAAATAAATGAGCGAGAGAAGTAACACTTGGGGGAATGCAGGACCCTCATGCCTGCACAAGCTGCAGGTCAGACCCAGACTGCAACTGCAGAGGCGGCCGCCAGCCTGCAGGGGCAGAAGCAGGGCGGGGTGCACAAAAGGCCGCTGGTGGCGCATGCAGTGTCAAGAGCAGTGCGACGTCACGTGTTCAGGTACAAAGGAAAAACACCCATCTCCCTATGAACACTTTCCCTAACACAAAGGGTCTGCACACTCCCCCCCAAACCAGGGTGCCCTCCCACAATGGCTGCATTCCAAGGTCCCTGGAGCCCCATCCAAGTCCTTCATATGGGCAGTAGCAACCTAGGGTAGCTTTCCAGAGGAGTGACTCCAAGAGAACCAGAATCAGGGGAACCTTCTAGAGTAGTCTTCATGACTCTTTTTTAAAAAAATTTTTTTAAAGATTTATTTTATTTTTATTGGAAAGGCAGATATGCAGAGAGGAGAGACAGAGAGGAAGATCTTCTGTCCGATGATTCACTCCCCAAGTGAGCGCAACGGCTGATGCTATGCCGATCCGAAGCCAGGAGCCTCTTCCTGGTCTCCCACAAGGATGCAGGGTCCCAAAGATTTGGACTGTCCTCGACTGCTTTCCCAGGCCACAGGCAGGGAGCTGGATGGGAAGCGGGGCTGCCGGGATTAGAACCGGCGCCCATATGGGATCCCGGGCGTGCAAGGCAAGGACCTTAACCACTGTGCCATCGCGCCGGGCCCTTGCATGACTCTTAATCTCTGAGATTCTTCTCAAGTTTGATTCTAATGAAAACAGGTTGCCAAATTCTGACTTACCACCTGTTTTTCATTTTTAAATAAAGTTTTATTGGGATACAGCTGCACCCATCTGTTTACACACTGTCCATGGTGGCTTGTGCCTATGACAGCAAACCAAGTCATGACAATAACAGCCACATGGCCTGCAAGGCCTCAAATGGCTGGATGTAGAATCCTGACCATGCCTGTGCTGACCTGTGCCGGCCTCCTGTTTTCCACCCACCACAGGCCCTGCAGTGTACCATTCTGAGCCTCACCTTTGGGGACCCCAGCTGCCAGGCTGAGGACAGCGAGGACCAGCTGGTCCTGCACAGCCCCTACTCACGCTGCGGCATGGTTGTGACCGGCAGCATGGTCAGCAATGAGGTGAGGACTGGGTCTGCCCCCACACCACCACCACCCAGTGGCTCCCCCAGGCTCCAGGCCAAGGTGGTCTCTGGAAGAGCAGACTGTGGTGCACTTTCTAGCAGGAACATAAGCTCCCAGTTGGGCTATCAGCTGACCCAGTCTCTCCATCCCTAAAATGGGTGTATTGGCTGGGCCAGCCTCCAGGGTTCTTCCTGGCTCTGACCAGCAGCTCCTTGGTTCTGTCCCCACAGGTGGTTGTCCACGTCCTGTCGGGCTTGTCACCACAGCGGGTGAGAATCATGGTCCCTTGTACTAACACACCTGGCCCAGGGTTTGCTGCTGCCTGAGCTGGGCTGCACCCCGGCTCCCACCCACTCCCCCTGCCAGAGGCTTCCTGGCTGGTACCGCCCAGCCTGACCGAGGGTCCTGCCTCCCGCCCATAGAAAACCGTACAATGCTTCAACTCAAAAGGGCTCGCTGTGCAGCTGGGCCTCTACCTCAACCAGCATTTCATCCAAGCCTCCAATACCATTAAGCTGGAGCAGCAGGGTTTCGTGCAGGTACTGGGCTTGCCTTGCCCCTCCTGGGCCTTCTGGGTGCCCTTCCTCCTCTTTCTGCCCAGCATATGGGGAGAGTCAGCCTGAGCGGGGAGTGAGGTCGTGGCATGGCTTGGCTGGTGGCCTTGTTGTCACAGGCTCCAGGCAGTCATCACTGCATGTGAGCCATGGCCCAGGGCTTGGGCTCACTGCCCACTCGCCCATACTTCGTACCCCTTGCCTGCCTGCACAGGTGAGCCTGACCCCACCCGTCCCTGAGCTCGCATTGCAGCTGGACAGCTGCCATCTGGACCTGGGATCCGAGGCGGAAAAGGTGGAGCTGATCCAGGCCGGGGCCCCCAAGGGCAGCTGTGTGAACCTGCTGTCCTCGAGTGCTGTTGGCCAGCAGCGCTTCAACTTTCTCCTCCGCGTGAACATGGTGCCCACACCCAAGTCTGGGACCCTCAGCTGCTCTGTGACGCTGCGGCCCAAGAGCTGGTCCCAGGTGCGTGCAGCTTGGGGATGGCCCAGCTTCTGTAGGGGCTTCTGGGTCTGGGATTTGCACACAGGGATGTGGCCATCCAGAGGGACATGGAAACAGGTGGCAAGGAGCAGATTCATGGTCAGGCGCTTGTCCACCCTATGGCCTTCTGCGGGGGCTGCTGGGTCTGGGGCTTTGAGAGCAAATCTGTTATTCTTTATCCTCCCAATGACCCATCCATCCACCCATCCATCCATTCATCCAACCCCTCCTCTTCCTTCCATGTATTCATTCATCCACTCACATTGGGACAAAGGTCCCAAATCTGGCTTTGGTGCATGTGCTGCCCAGGGTGAGGGGGGCTCCTCCAGCACCTGCAGCAAACCAGCTGGTGGCTGCCAGTCCCTTCCATGACACGGCTTGGCCAGGGCTGATTGTAGGTCCCCAGCCAGAAGCTCCAGGCTGCTGGCTGGCTGCAGGGCTGGGAATCAGCCTGGAAGGGTGTGCCATACCTCTCCTCTGCCCCACAGGAGATCCACAGGACTGTATCCACCCACTTCAGCATCAGTTCCGACGTGCCTGGTGAGTGCCGCCCCTTCCCCCTACCCGTGGGCTTTGGTGGCTGAAGTCGGACTGGGAGATGCCTGGGCCTCCAGCAAAGGGATTTCAAGGACAGCAGCCTGGGAAGAGGGGCAAGAGAAGTCCCCCTATGCACAGGATGGAGGCCCTTGCCCACAGCTCCCAGTGGCCTCGGACACCCAATCCAGTGCTCTGCTGGGTCCTTGGGGCTGCTGGTTGACCCAGCTAAGAGGCTGGGGCCTCCCAGGGCAACCTGGGGCAGGGGAGGGAGGGAAGGTTGCATGCTTGGCCCACCCTGAGGTTCCCAGGATGGAGGCAGCTGTTTAGCCCAATGTCCTGCAGCCAGCCACCCTGTTAGCTCCCCTGGGGCCCTTACAGTGGGGGCTAAGGCTTCACCTGCCATCCATCCCGAGCATGCGAGTATCCTTGTCTCCAGTTCGGGACCAAGAAATCAGGACTAATAATCCCATTGCACAGATGGGAAGCCAGAGGCCCAGGGAGTGATTGGCTGGCTCAGAACCACACCACACGTGCTGAGCAGCACAACAGGGGTGGGGCAGTGCTGGGCTGGGCAGAGCTGCAGCGCTGACAGATGGCCCTGTCTTGTTTCTGCAAAGGCCTCAACCTGCCCGCCGTACTGGGCATCACCTTCGGCGCCTTCCTCATCGGAGCCCTGCTCACCGCTGCGCTCTGGTACATCTACTCGCACACGCGTGAGTATCCCGAGGCACCCCCTTCTCTGGGGGAGCCCGGCAAAGCCGAGGAGGCAGTCAGGAGCCTGCCCGGGGCGGGCCCTGACCGCTGCCCCTGCCACTGCCCGCAGGTCCGCACGGCAAGCGGGAGCCCGTGGTGACGGTGGCCGGCCCGACCTCCTCGGAGAGCAGCAGCACCAACCACAGCATCGGCAGCACGCAGAGCACGCCCTGCTCCACCAGCAGCATGGCCTAGCGCCTGACCCTGGGGCCACCGGCCAGCCTGTGCCCGGCAGATGGCAGCTGCTGCCGGCTGGCAGCCACAGCCAGGAGCTCACCTCCTTCTCTAGGGCCTGCTGCCAATGGGGACACTGCTGCCCTGGAGCCCTGAGGGGTCCCCCAGGCCACTCTACAGAACCTTCCGACCCAGTGGCTCTGGGATGCAGCTGTCCAGGACCACAGAGAGACAGGTCACCGTCCCGACTGTCCACATCGCTGTAGAAACGCAAGGCCCATCTGTGCTGATGCAGCCCCTGCTCTGGGTGCCTGGGTTGCACACAGACGCAACCCTGCCCAACCAGGCCCCCGCACCTCTCCACGGGTGAGAGGGGACCTGGCCTGGAGCCCGCTGGGTCCCCACGCAGCAGCCTCCACACTTGAAGCAGAGGAAGCAGAAGCCCAGGGCGACTGGCCTGGGAGACCAGTCGGTGGCAAGAACAGTTTGTGTGTGTGTGTGGGAGCAGGGATCCAGCAGTCCTGGCACACCCCCGACCCCATGGGAGGTGCCAAGATGCTCATCCTGCATCCAACCCTGTATATTCATCCCCAATAAATTAGACATTGAAACCAGTGTTGGGCTGGGAGAAGGGGAGGGGTGGGGAAGGGCCCGGCAGGGGTGGGGGCTCTACCAGCGACCTCTGCTTGCTGCTCCCTGGGCAGCACATCCCAGGACTACAGCTGCAACATCCATTCATGAGTGAATGCAGTCCTTGCTAGCTCCGGCATCTGGTCCCGGGCCTGTCACCTGGTGGCTGGGACAGTGGGCAGGTCCCATGGATCCACAAAGCCAGCTATGCTTAAATCCTCTATCTGTAAAATGGGCACAAGTCTCCTTCCAAGATCTGTGCCAGGAAGTCCACAAAGCAGTGCCTGGCATGCTGCCACGAGAGGGAAGGAGGGACTTGCCCCGGGCCACCCTGTCCACTTCCTGGACTGGCTACACACCCCCTAGTCCCGGACTGACTGTCGCCTGAGAGAGCCAGACAGAGGTCAGGAGTCAGGGAAAAGTTTTGCCATTTCTTTAAAAAAGTGAAAGGCTTTAATTCACTTGGTCACCAGGGAGGCCCAGACAGAAAAGGCCCTGGCTTTCCCAGAAGGCACTGCAAGGAAGAAATCCACTCCCTGGCAGCCAGCAGGACCCTGGGTCTGGCCAGGCAGCTCCTACAACGAGCTGGGTGGTGGGAGGGCAGGCTCGGGTGCCAGGCCTGCCATGTGGGGGCGCTGTCCTTGCTGGGAAGGCATGGCCAAGACACAGAGTCCCTCCTGCCCTCAGGAGAACAAGAATCAAAGGCACCTCCTGGTATCTTGAGTTCACGGAGATGGCAGGCCAGGCGTTGGCTGCCCTTCCTCCAACCCCGACCCCACAGCCCCGCAGCCTTGGCTACTGGGACAGGGAGGGGTCCAGCAGCTTCAGCACGCCGCCCACAAGGTGCAGGCTGCCTGTGACCAGCACATGGACAGCAGTAGCCTCCCGGAGTACCTTGGTCTTGCCGCTGGCCAGGGAGAAGGGGAGGAGACCTCTCGGGGGGCTGGGGGACTGGGAGACTGGATCCCGGCCTTGGCTGATCCACTGCAAGGCGTGCGAGATGCAGCTGAAAACCAAGGAGGTGCTGCTGGAAGGGTGGAGCAGGGATCCTGCCTGCCCTGGGCTGTGGGGGCTCCGGACACCGTCATTCAGGTGGCTCCAGTGCTGCTGGTGCTCCAGGCAGCGGTGCAGCACCTGGTCCAGGGTCACCATAAAGTTCTGCTGGTCTGTGGGGTGCAGAGATGGGCAGGTCAGGAAAGGGAGCACAGCATGGGGAAGTGGTGGGTGCACCGCAGGGGGAAGCTGCAGGTGTGCAGGGAGGGGAGGCACAGGTGTGCAGGGAGGGGAGGCACAGGTGTGCAGGGAGGGGAGGCACAGGTGTTGTGCACCCCACCCCCTCAACACCAGGCCTTTGGCATACATCGCTCTGCTGTAGCCACACTCTCAGCCAATGCTGGGAGGACACTGAGGCTCAGTCAGGCCCAGAAAGGCACAGCCCTGTCTTATAGCTCCCAACACATCTGTGACATGGACAACTGTCCAGCTGGAGTCCACCACCACATTGGTGTATTTCCGAGGGAGCTGGCTAAAATGCAGATTCTAGAACTTTCCCCAGATAATCCCACCCGGGACTTGAGGAGTTGTGTCTTTTGAAAATGTGTTTATTTGAGGGGCCGGTGCAGTGACTTATCAGGCTAATCCTCTGCCTGCCAGCACTGGCATTCCATACTGGCACAGGTTCATGTCCCAGCTGCTCTACTTCCCATTCAGTTCCGAGTCAGAGTTAGCAAGCAGCCGAGTTAGGCTCCTGGAATAAACAAGGCTGTGACACAGGACATGAGAATCCTGACTGCTGCCTTAGCACTGGCCCAGCTCCCAGTTTATTCTAGACTGATGTGGAGTCATCACATCTGCTGACAGACACATTGGGACGCTTCAGTGGGCATCTGTCATTTTTCCAGTACTGCATCAAATTTATTTTAAAAAAAAAAAAAAAAAAAACAAGGGCCCAGCACAATAGCGTAGCGGTTAAAGTCCTCGCCTTGCACACCAGGATCCCATAGAGGTGCAGGTTCTAATCACAGCTTCCCTGCTTTTCATCCAGCTTCCTGCCTGTGGCCTGGGAAAGCAGTTGAGGACGGCCCAAAGCCTTGGGACCCTGCACCTGCGTGGGAGACCTGGAGAAAGCTCCTGGCTCCTGGCTTCAGACTGGCTCAGCTCCAGCCGTTGTGCTCACTTGGGGAGTGAACCATTGGAGGGAAGATTTTCCTCTCTGTCTCTCCTCTCTGTATATCTGACTTTGCAATAAAAATAATTAAATCTTAAAAACAAAAAAAAAAACTAAGACAGTAGAGGGGAAAAATTTAACTGATAAAATTTACTGATTTTTTTTTTTTACCAAATAAGGGGGATACTTCAATATTTGCAGAAAATGAAATTAAGAAATTTATGTTGGTGCAAATAAATAGAAATCTATGCCACATTTTTTTTTAAATAATGTACATGTTCCACAAATGGAAGACTCCTGGAAAATGCCTGCAACAGAATCTCCCCCATACAACAGCTACCCCTGCCCTGAACAACGTGCCCTGGCGTTTTCCATGCTACTTTATTCCGTTTAGAAGAAACATGGCTGAGAACCACTCCATCGGCTTCCGGAACCAGCGTGGGCTGGTTTTGAAGAACATCCTTCCCGATAACTTCCTTAGCATCGCAGTTACACGACACATAATCCAAACTGCACCAAACGTCTGCTCACAGAGTAAACCGAGGCCTCGCTCCCACGCCTGTGTGGTCCACCCGGGCCCTCAGCCCCCTTGCCAACCACCCTCACCACCCTGGGACCACACTTGTCCCCTCTCACCTGCGTCACCTGTGAATGACACCTCTGTCAGGTTGGGGCAAAAGAGAGCATAGTCAAATTGGCAGGGCTGGAAAGACCAAGGGGGAGCTGCGTGTAAGACCTTGTTCCAGCTGAGTGGGATGACGCTGCCTAAGCCCTGCTCCGGACTGCCAGGCCTCCCCTCCTCTCCCCTCCCTGTCCCGCCCCTTGCATGCCCCGTCCCTTGCATGCATGCCCCACCTCCTCCACTGTGCCCACGCCCGCCACACACACACACACACACACACACACACGCACGCTCCCTGCCCCCTCCCACCTTTACTGCACAGACCCAGGGGAGGGGGCACTTGCGGAGGCCCATCTGTTAGTGAGCAGCCCCCACACCCGGGCTGAGCCAAAGGTGCTGCCTGCACAATGCAGAGAGGCTCCAACCAGGAACAGCCTCAGCCTCCTGGTCTGTGAATGGGCCTAGGATGACCTGGGGGTGCCCCAGTTTCCCCAGGAGAGAAGAGCCTGCATTCACGTTGCATCCCAAGGATGCCTTCAACCACATCTAAGAAGCAGACACCCACCCAGGCGTCCCCATTTTATGGACAGGCAAGCTGAGGCTTAGCAGACACTTAAGGGCATACAAGGGGGTGCGAGATTGTACCTCTGAACCACCCTTCGCCCTCCCTGGAGCCTAGACCCTGGGTTTGATTAGGCAGTCAGGGCACCAGGGCAATGACCGAGGACAAAGCTTTCCTAAGCCCCAGTGCTTCTTCAAGCTTAATCTCAGCATGACAATGGCAGAGGGGGCACCAAGGGAGGAGCCCCAGGGGTCACACAGCAGCCCTGCCCCCACGCAGCCCCTTACCTGCAGCAGCTTCAGCAGGGCCGCTGAGTCCCGGTCCCCAGTGGAGTTGAAGAGCAGGACACGTACTTCCGAGCCGCTGCATCAGGGGCCGGGGTGGTCATCCAGCGGCACCTCCCGCAGCCCCTCTGCCCCTCTACTCGGGTGCTCCTTCCCACAACCCACCCGGACCTGCCTCGCCCCTTCCCCCCGCTGCTGCCAAGGCCACCCAGAGCTCACACGCTCGGTCTCTCCTGCTGCTGCAGCGCCCCAAGGAACCAGCGCACACAGGCCTGCACGCTGCTGGTGGTGTGCGCACCATCCAGGTACCAGGTGAGTGGCCCACGCCTCAGTACCTGCGTGCGGCCCAGCCATTCCGTGTCCCGAAGCCCTGGAGGAGGGGCAAGGAGATGCTTTGGTAGTCAAGAAGCCCTCCTGGATCCCCACCCACCAAGTCCCCCTCTCCAGGAAGGCCACGCTCCTGGCACACAGTGGACACGCTTGCTGCCTGCTGTGTATACAGCACCTCCCTCCCACACCCTGGGACACTCGTGCCCTGCTGATGGAGGGGACGGTAGTGACATCCTGAGCCAGCTCCGCGTCCTGTCACCACCTCAGTGGGCAGACCAGGCTCAGGAAGACGCAAAGCAGGAAGGATTGCTGCTCACAGCCCATCACTGGAGCCAGTTCCACTTGGAACTGCCAAACAGGAAAGCAGACAAACCCGTGGGCAGGAGGCCCCACTCACCGTGCCTCATGCGCTCTGTAGGCTGGAACACGGGCGCCAGGGGCAGCTGCCACAGGACGCCGGGCTGGGAGGACTTCAGCTCGCCAGTGTCTGCGGGGGACGGGCACGCGAGTGAGCCAGAACTCAAGAAGCCCCGCCCCCGGCCCCGCCCCACATGGCCCCGCCCCTCATTGCTCCGCCCCACATGGGTTCCACTCCTTCAGGGCTCTGCCTCTCGGGTTCCACCCACACATGGCTCCGCCCCACCGGGCTCCACCCTGAATGTCCCCGCCCCCTCGTGGTTCCACCCATGCATGGCTCCGCCCCACATGGCTCCACTCCAAATTACCACGCCCTCGTGGCTCCACCCCCACAGGGCTCCGCCCACTCACCTTGGTGCTCCTGCCTCCGCAGCCAGCAGTGCGCCAACTGCAAGGCCAGGGCAGCATTGGCCCGCTGGTGCTCGCCCTCCAGGCCCAGGCTCAGCGGTGGCCCACCCTCCTCCAGGACTTCCAGCGGTGGGCACAGGTAAAGGGGACACTGTGGGGAGCCAGGCGGCAGCTGGCGGCAGCTCCACCCCCCAACACACACCCTCAAGACTCCCTCCCAGGCTGACCGACTTACCGAGATCTGCTGTGCTCGGTCTCTGAGCACCGCCAGGGGCCCCTCAGGCTGGAGAGATGTGAAAGCTGGGACACCACACTGTGGGGAGCCGGTGGGGACTGAGATGGGGCCGCCTAGCACCCCCGACCCTCCCCATGCTCCCCACCATGGCCCCCATGCCACCATGCATGCCTGTCACACCCGTTCGGCATCCTGTCCCTTAGGTCACCATGGAGACACCTAAGCTAGGAGGGGGACTGTACCTGCTCCAGGTACCCCACAGGGCCAGGACTCAAGTGCACCTCCCCATCCCCAGCCTGGAAGGTCACCTTAAAGATGCCCCCCTTCTGCCATGCAATCTTCTCCATTGTGTCCCCGAGGAGATTGGTGTGGTCCATGCCAAGGGAGGAGACACCGCACACCACGGGCTTCCTGTGGAAGATGACCAGTGTCGTGTCCCTCCCTGCAGGCGGTCAGGTGGGGGCCCGCTCCCCAGCTGCCACCCCATGGCCACCTTCACCTGACGATGTTGGTGCAGTCGTAGGCCCCACCAATGCCTACTTCCATCACCGCCAAGTCCACCTGCAGGAGATCAGGGGCTATGGCAGGGCATACATGGGGGGCAGGCACATAGGAGCAGAGTGCCCACACCTGCCTGCCTCGGATGCAGGCTTCGGGAGGCGGGCACGCACCTGCTCTTGGAGGAAGACGTGGAAGGCCATGAGCGTGAGGAAGCGGAAGTAGGCAGGCATGGAGTTGTAGTTGTCGTCCTGCAGCATGGGGATACATCAGGCCCTGCTCCGAGGAGAGGGGGTCCTGGGACATACAGCCCCTTTCTGTCACCCCTCTCTCCCAGCCTGCAGCCCCCTACTTGGGGTACCTTGGTCTCCTCCAGCCGGTGGTAGAGGCGCCAGAAGTGCTTGGTGAAGAGCTCGCGGCTGATGGGCTGCCCGTTGATGCGGATCCGCTCACGTACCTGTACCAGGTGAGGAGAGCTGCCGGGAGAGCTCAAGTCAGGCCTCCCCGCCAAGCCCTCTCAGCACAGCCTCCTTGCCCTGGCCCCTCCCTGTGAGGCCCCGCCCATCAACACAGCCTCCCAAGCGAGGCCCAGGGCTGTACCCAGTCCCTCTGAACGTGCCATGTTCCTCACCCTTTCCTGTCCGTTTCCAGGCCTCTTGCACCTGCCCTTGCCCCTTCTCCTCTCCTGGCCCACCTGACCCAGTGAGTAGATCTAACAAGATTCCCTGCCAGAGGCTGGGCTAGCGTCATCTCTGCGCTCCAAGCTGACCCCCTCTTAATGTCCATCCGACTGCCACCATGTCTGTCTGTCTGTCAGCCCTCCTGCTCTAGGCCTGGCTGTCACCACTGTTCACATTGCATCTGCAGGATCACACGGTCAGGGCTTCTCTCATCACCTTACACAGTCATGGACCCCAGCAACACGCCACCTGAGAGCAGGCTGCCTGCAGGCCAGCGGGCCCCTGAGATGCAAGCAGAGGGATGCCGCTGCCACCTCACTTCACTAGGGGGATGTGGGTGATCCCCCAGGCCCCTGTCCTGCTGCCTGGAGGGATTGGCTTATGCCTGGAGAGCGTGGCTTAAGCCTAACCTTCCCCATAACCCAAGGCACAGCCTTCAGGCCTACACGCGGAGTGTGACCTCCAACATAGCTTGAAAGTCAAGGGAAGTATACCTAAACATGTGCGGTCTGGCGGAAGGCTCCCTCCTGCCCTCCCCTTCCTTACCCTTTAAAACCTGGAACCTGTGCGTAATGAAGCAGATATTCCTCACCAGCTTGTCTCCGGTGGTTCTTGCGGCTGAAGGC
Source organism: Ochotona curzoniae (assembly GCF_017591425.1). Classification (NCBI taxonomy): domain Eukaryota; kingdom Metazoa; phylum Chordata; class Mammalia; order Lagomorpha; family Ochotonidae; genus Ochotona; species Ochotona curzoniae. Next base: position 5,421,998 of record NW_024467106.1, read on the forward strand.
CACTGTTTGCCTTACCCTTGGTGACCTTGGGGCCTGCTGGCAGGCCTAAATCCTGAGAGGGGGAAGCCTCCATGGCTCCCTCAAAGACTGCAACAGCAGTGTAGGGAGAAGATATTGGGCAGCGGTGACGCTCCCTTGCTGGCCTCTGACACTGGCAGGGCAACCCTGATGGGGCCAGCAACAGCCAGAGGCCAGCAAACCAAATCCCCAGAAGCAGCCAAGGGACTCATTCCACTGGCTTACCAAAAGGAGGCGCTGTCTCCAAAGCAAAGCCACCACCAACTGGGGCAGGCTCCCTTGCGCCCTTCCAAGCCAAAGCCTGCTCCTGACAGCAGACACAGCGCACTGGGAGAAAACCCTTTTGTGACTTTACAACATGTGTTTGCCCTTAGCGGTATCCCGGATGGCTCTGGCTGTGTGTGTGGCTCCTAGTCAGGCCACAGCAAGCCCACCCACTGCATTTTCCCTTATGACCATGAAACTGCCATAAACCCCAGAGACCAAGATGGTAGATGCTGTGTGAAGAACGTATGGCAGACAGACAGACACACTGACAGCTGCCCCAGGGCTGCTTCCACCACATGCCCTTCCAGCTCTGTACCTAAAAAATCCTGTCTTCAACCCATAGTTCCGAAGGATGTGTTCAGTGAAGGCGCAGGTGGAGCCCTATGGAGAAAAGGCACAGTGAGTGTGGGCCCCCCCACCAACCATACCACCCCTACCCCGGCGTCCAGCCTCTCACCTTCCCCTTGGTCCCCGTGACGTGAATGATGTTCAGGCGGTCCAGGTCCTCCAACTGGGACAGACAGGATCCTCACTTTAGTCACTCAGGCCAGGATGGCGGGGGAGTGTGGTCACATATCCCTTCCCTCCTTTACCTGTAGGCCACTCCGTGTCAGGTAGAGTTCCATGGCTTCCAGCTGGGCCTGGGGGTCGCCCCGCTGGCGTTTTACCTGCTCCAGGTAGCTGGCATTGGTCTGCAGGGTATTGAGCATGCGCACGGCATCCTGGCAACCACAGTTTCCAAGCCACAGGTTAGGGTTCCCCTCGGGTCTGAGAGACAGGGGCACCCAGCCCAGCAGCACTGGCCAAGCCAGGGCACCATGGGCCTAGGGTACCGGCCTATGAGTTAAGCAACAGCGCAAAGTGACAGAAGTGGCAGCTTTCCAACTGGGGCAAAACTGGATGCCTGGGGCAATTTGCCCCACCCAGGGAGTGCCAGGCCAGAAACATGGCATGACTAACGGATCAGATCTGGCTTGCCAGCCTTCAGGACTCCCAGGGCCTCTACTTGCCTCCCACCCTCTGGAGAATGCACTGCAGGGCTGGAGGGGGCAGGAAGGTCCACACAAGACCAGGGTCTCTCAGAATTCCCCACATTATGACCCAAAGAGATGGACAGATGTGTCTGGGGCACGGCCTCAGGAGGGCCCACAGAGGTGTAGGGCGTGCCAGTGCCAACTGCTTCCCCTTAGGGCTGCTGGGAGACCCCACTCCATCAAGGTGGGGTCCAACATCAGCCAGCACCTATGCAGATTTGTTTTCCAGCTTCTAGGGCCTTCCATTGCCCCCCACCCCCACCAACTCTGACACTTGACCACCAACAAAAACCTTTCTTTAAAAACAGACTCTCCAAAGCACTTTTGTTTTTCTTTTTTTCTCTGAAAAGGAGATGGAGTAGGCTCTTCCTTCTGCTGTTTCACACCCCCCAAGGGCCTACAACAGCTCAGCCTGGGCTGGGCTGAAGCCAGGAGCCACAACTCCATCCGAGGCCCCCACGTGGATGGCAGGAACCCAACTCACACCACCACCACTGCCCTCCCAGGCATGTGCACTGGCAGGAAGCTGGACTTAATGAGCCCTTCTGAGACAGGACTGGAACCCAAGCCCTTGGGTATAGATGTCCCAAGTGGCCCTCACCCAGGCATCACACACCTGCCGAATCCTGGAAACTGCCCCTCATCAGCTACACTCGTGGGTCTCTGCAGCCCCAACTGTTGGGTCCCCTCCCTCCCCACCTCCCCTGCTGATCCGGACTTTGGGGCCACAGGACAGAACAGAGACCAGGTCCCTACCACCAGGGTCCCTGCCCACTCCGCCGCGACACGCCAAGCCTCAAGGTCCCCAGGTCCGATGACCAGAGCTGAGCTTCCTGGCCCATCCCGCTGCGGACTCCAGGCAGGAGGTTCCCGCCTCCCCAAGCCCCCGCTGCGCCTCGCTCAGCCCCGCAAGCCAGAGGAGCCCGCATGTGGCGTGGCCCAGGATCGGCCCCATATGTCACATCACGACCTGCAGGAAGCCCCGGGAGATACCTGATACTCCATGCCGGGCTCCTGCGGAGCCGGCCGCGTGCTCAGTTCCCGCCGCGCGGCTCCTTCTGTCGTTGCAGCACGAGCAGAAACCGCTGCCAGAGCCAGGGCGGCGTGCAAGTGTCTCCGCGCCCACGACATAGTCTCGGGACAGGCCACCGCACGCTAGGCCCGGACGGGAGACGCTACGCCCCCCACGGGGACGCGCCCCCTCAGCTGACCAATCAGCGCCATCCGAGCCGCTCTCCCGCACCAATAAGGGCTCAGCTCCTTCCGTGGCGGCCATCTTTGTGAGGGGCAGACTTCCCCCACCGGCAGCGTTGGCAGAGCGCTTCCGCCCATACTTGTGCGGGAAACGCTCCCGAGGGGGCGGTTTTTGTCTCGCGGGACACGCGTTACCTCACAGCCTGGCCCGCCAAGTGCCCAGAATAGCCAGTCTCAGCTTCTGCTCCAGGCTGGCAGCAGCTCAAGAGCCGAGATAGAATGACAGGGCTGGCGGGCATTTTGTGCATGTGGTGGGATCCCGACTCCGAAATATCTCAGCGGAACACGGAGATCCTGGGGTCGGGGGCAGCCCTACCTTCATGGATATGGTAGCCAAAGCCCAGTCACGTATATACTCTTGGACCTCCTAGCCGACCCGGAAGGAGCTTCCTGGGAGGGAGGGAGTGCTGCGAGCTGGCAGGGCGAGAAGTTGCCAAGCTAAAGGAAAGGCAGGAAATGGGGACAGGTGCAACTTTGCACCGTATCTGGGATCCCAGTAGGTTCAAGTTCCTGCTGCTTGGAGCTTCGGACCCAGATGCAGTACCTTGCTCAGCCCGAGAGGCCAGGCCACGGGAGAGATGGCCCAGGTGCTTGGGTTCCTGCCGCCCACCCTCGGAATGGGAGACCAGACGGAGTTCCTGAGTAGGCGTGCAAGGGCTGAGCCAGCAGACGGAAGGTCCTTGTCTCTCTCCCTGGCTTTTTTTTTTTTAAAGATTTATTTTTATTGGAAAGACAGATTTATAGAGAAGAGACCGAAAGAGATCTTGTGTCCACTGGCTCACTCCCCAAATGGCCCCAAGGGCTGAAGCTGAGCTAATCTGAAGCCAGGAGGCAGGAGCCTCCTCCAGGTCTACCATTCAGGTTCAGAGCCATCCTCCACTGCTTTCTCAGGGCACAAGGAGGGAGCTGGATGGGAAACGGAGCAGCCAGGACTTGAACTGATGCCCATATGGTGTCCTGGCGCGTGCAAGGTGAGGATATAGCTATTGAGCCATCACACTGGGCACAAAGATTTAACAGGGAGCTGGGTCAGAAGTGGAACAGCTGCAACTAGAACTGGCGTTCATAAGGGATGCTGACACCACAGGTAGGGGATGAGCCTACTACACCACTGCACCAGCCTTCATGTAAGTAAATCCTTTTAGGACATTGGATGAAAACAGTGTCTTTAGGGAGGGATGACGTGATCCAATTTATTATGTCTGGAGCTCCCTGCTGCCTTGGTGGGGGGCCAGCGAGGGGTGGGCAGGTCACACACTTGGTCTGAAATCTTTACTACACTGTCCATCAGTTATTCATCTATCCCTGGGCTGGTGTCAGCTGAGGCTGGGGTCAGGCTGGGGGGGCCCTTCCAGCCAGCCCCACCTGGGGAAAGCCCCCTGGGGTCAAGGCCAGGTCCAGGGGAGCCTGTGATTTCCCAGCTCCCTCCCAGTTTGCTGCCTCAGGGGCAAATATTTGTCAGAGGTTGTTTGTGAAATAAGTGAGTCAGCAAGGTGCTGTTTGGGCCCCACAGCTGGATGTGTGCTCACTGGTGGCTAGGATGCTGTCCCCGGGCGGTCACAGGTCCTTTGGCCCGTGCTTCCCGCCTCTTCTCAGTGCTCGCGCTTGCTCTGCACATGTCATTTAGTGATTGTGTCCACTGGGTGACAAAACTTTGCACCTTTGTCTGTTGCCAGCTCATTTGCCCTGCCCCACCCCCACATGCCCACATGGTTGGTCTTTAGGTAAGCCCTTTGAGAGCTGGGTGCATGGTCTTGTATTTTCTTTCTTTCCTTTTTTTTTTTTTTTAAGATTTATGTTTTATTGCAAAGTCAGATATACAGAAAGGAGGAGAGACAGAGAGGAAGATCTTCCATCTGATGGTTCACTTCCCAAGTGGCTGCAACAGCTGGAGCTGAGCCGATCCGAAGCCAGGAGCCAGGAGCTTCCTCCAGGTCTCCCACACGGGTGCAGGGTCCCAAGGCTTTGGGCCGTCCTCAACTGCTTTCCCAGGCCACAGGCAGGGAGCTGGATGGGAGAAGCAGGACTGCCGGGATTAGAACTGGCAACCATATGGGATCCCGGCGCGTTCAAGTTGAGGACTTTAGCCACTATGCTATTGTGCCAGGCCCTTTCTTTATTTTTCTTATTTTAAAATTTTTAAATTGGAAAGTCAGACTTTTACAGAGAGAAGGAGAAACAGAGAGGAAGATCTTCCATTCACTGGTTCACTCCCCAAGTAATTTTAATGGGGGGAGCTGAGCTGATCCAAAGCCAGGAGCTGGTGCAAGGTCCCAAGGGTTTGAACTGTCCTTCACTGCTTTTCCAGGCCACAAGGGGGAGCTGGAAGGGAAGTGGAGCAGCCAGGACAAGATCCTGGCAAATGCAAAGTGAAGACTTTAGCCACTAGGCTACCACACCGGGCCTCACACCTACCTGCACAGTGAGGCAGACAATATTTTCTGCGTTTTTTTGAAAGGTAGAGCAATAGAGGGGGCAGCCTCTATCCCCTGGTTCACTCCCCCAAGTCACCAAAAGGGCCAGATCCGGGCCAGGTCTGGCCAGGCTGAAACCTGGCGGGGTCCAAACCCTCGGTCATCCTCCATTGCCCTCCTTGGCACATTAGCAGAAACTTGGATCAGAAGCAGAGCAGCTGACCTTGACCAGCACTTGACCAGGCAGGGGGATGTGGGTGATGCAACCCTGGTCCCTGTTTTTCTGTATCTTAATTTTCTTACTCAACAGTGAGTTTCTGGGGTTCCTTCTAGATATCTTAGCAAACACAGGGATACTTAGACAAGTTCATGGAATGTGGAACTAAAAACATGTATGCTGGGGTGAAAAAAACCTGGAAATCCTTGTATCATTTTTCAAAATATACATCACCATGATCTTAAAGAACCTTGGTTGGGCTTGGTGTGACAGCCTAGTGGCTGAATACTCACCTTGCATGTGCCAGGATCCCACACAGGCACCAGTTCATGTCCTGGCTGCTCCACTTCCCATTCAGCACCAAACTTGTAGCCTAGGACAGCAGTGGAGAACAGCCCAAGGCCTTAGGACCCTGCACCCGTGTGGGAGACCTGGAGGAAGCTCCTGGCTTCTGGCTTCAGATCAGCTCAGCTCCAGCTGTTGTACCCACTTGGGGAGTGAACCAGCAGTTGGAAGATCTTTCTGTCTCTCCTCTCTGTAGATCTGCCTTTCCAAATAAATAAATCTTAGAAACAACAACAACAACAACAACAAAAAACTGAACCCTGGTATTTATAGCTTTTAGAATGTTTTGCTTTGCACCCAAATAGACTTGGTTACACTTTCCATGATTTCTCAAAGGACTCTTGTTCTTAACCAGAGCCTCTCCTGTCCCTGACACTGTCAGCACACAGCAGCTGGTCTCCACCCAGTCACTGTCCCCAGGAGTGGAGCCCTGTGCTGTCGGTACCTTTCCCTGCTGAGCGAATCGGCACAAAGGAGAAAGGATTACACTGCAGTCACCTTGTCCAAATTTGAACACAAGCCCAGAGCCCTCAGCTGGCCTTCTGGGGCCCCCTCTCTCCCTGCCTTGTTGGGGATGTTGCTGGCTTGTCCACCTGAAGGTGGCCCAGGGCTAACTGTGCCTCTGGTGTTTTTGCTGTGGCAGCAGCTAAGCACATCTCTCCAAGGATATTAAAAAAAAAAAAAATAGGCCCGTCACAATAGCATAATGGTTAAAGTCCTCGCCTTGAATGTGCAGGGGTCCTATATGGTCGCCGGTTCTAATCCTGGCGGCCCCATTTCCCTTCCAGTTCCCTGCCTGTGGCCCTGGAAAGCAGTTGAGGATGGCCCAAAGCCTTGCGATCCTGCACTCGTGTGGGAGACCTGGAAGAGGTTCCAGATCAGCATAGCTTCAGCCATTACGGCCACTTGGGGAGTGAATTAGCAGACGGAAGATCTTCCTTTCTGTCTCTCCTCCTCTTTGTAAATCTGTGTTTCCAATAAAAATAAAACAAATCTTAAAATATATATTCCTTAAGTTGAAAGGCAGAGAGAAGAAGAGAGCTTTTCTGAGAAGTAGAGAAGTGGGGCTGGGTTCAGGGGTGTTTGCATCCTCTCCCCATCCCCTATCCCTGTTAGCTACCACTGACATCCCATTTGCATGCTGTTTCGAGTCCTAGCTATTCCACTTCCACTCCAGCTCCCTGCTAACATGTCAGAGAGTGGTGGAAGATGGCCCAAGTGCTTGGGTCCCTGAACCCATGTAGGCAACCCGGATGAAGTTCTAGGTTCCTAACTTGACCTGGCCCAGTCTCCAGCCATTGCAGCCATTTGTGGTGTGAGCCAGCAGTGTGTGTGTGTAGGGGGGTATAGGTCCCTGTTTTTTCCCACAGCCCCATTGTGATCACCACAGATCTGTCTGTAAGAGGTGGTGTTGCAGCCCTAGGCCAGTCGTCCCAGCATTTGGTCCAGGGCCAGACTGCTTCCCTACCTGGGTTCCTTTCCCGTCTCCCAGCAAGGAAGCCCACCCGGGCCAGTTGTCCCCTTTGGCCAGTCTTAGACAGGAGAAACTATGTGCTTGGGGGAGGAGTGGGAACTCAGTCCCAGGAAATGGACGCAGAGGGGTGACCAGTACGGGGACTTGCAGGGAGACAGCCTGGCACAGGCCCACGTGTGCAGGCTGTGGCAGGGGCACTCGGGGCCGCGGGCAGACCACCCCTGTCTGCAGTGTCCAGATAGTCAGTGTGCACAGTGCCACGGGGGATGTGTAAGCATCCAGAAGGAACAGGACAAAACAGGTTCCCCTCCTTTTCCTTGGTGGAGCCCAGCAGCTTGGGGTGTCTGCAAAGCCAACATCCCACACCAGAGGTCCCGGGGGGCTCAGGTCATTGGGTTCCTGTCGCTCCCACAGGAGGTATAGATTGAATTCCTGGCTCCTGGGTGTCTGAGTGTTCCCCGACTCCCCAAGCCAGCCACATTCAGCTTCTCCTGAGACCCTTCCAGAAACACCCGTTCACCGTGCCTACTTGAGACCACGTTGCACTTCTCCCTATGCCTCTATGTCCAGAACCTCGTCCATACGTAGGCGCTGCCTCTTAGCTAAGGGTCTTTAGTGGAGGTTTTTTTTTTTTTTTTTTTTGCTTGTTTAAGATTTATTTTTTTTATTGGAAAGTCAGTTTTACAGAAAGATCTTCCATCCACTGGGTTCACTCCCCAAGTAGCCACAGCGGCTGGAGCTGAGCCAATCCAAAGTCAGGAGCTTCTTCTGGGTCTCCCACGCAGGTGCAGGATCCCAAGGCTTTGGGCCGTCTTCTGCTGCTCTCCCAGGCCACAAGCAGGGAGCTGGAAAGGAAGTGGAATAGCCTGGGTACTAACCGGCGCTCATATGGAATCCTGGCACATGTAAGGTGAGAACTTTAGCTGCTAGGCTACTGTGCTGGGCCCAGGACTGTAGGACATTGTGACCCTAGAAGGACATAGGGAATGTGAATAACCCTGGAGGTGGAGAACTCTAACATCAGTCATTTGCTATTGGATTTCCCACATGGGAATGGTAGCAGCCCAGAACCCTTGTCATTGGGTCTGGTGACATCAGAGCTATGGCCAGGAACCCCGGTGGCACTCAGATAAAAAGGATTGCAAATTTCCTTCTGGACTCAGGAGAGGAGCTTTCTCTGGTCCTTACTTAGTTCCAGCCTTGGCTCCCAGCCCTCTCCTAGACTGACCATCAGGGTTGCTTGGGAGCCCCAAAATTAGTTCAGACAGACAGAGAGAGACTAATTAAAGGTCAACTAGCTGATAATCACTCAGCTTGTTCCTTACTGATCAGGCTTCCCATTTGGCTTTTCAGATTGACTGATATAGAAAGTCTGGAACAGCCAGGGAAAAGGCCAGCCAACCTATAATGGCTCAGCCTGTGTTTACTGGTCAGGCTCCCTGTTTGCTTTTCTGGACTTTACTAGATAGGATGCAGAGTTAATTTCTTGAGGATTTCTCTGCTCACCTGCCTAAAACTTTTTTATTCTTCAACTGTTAAGAATTATAAGACTGTTTTGATTATCCTAAATGCACGAGGTTCTGTAAAATCTTGCTTAAATACTATAAACTGCAAAGTTTAAATTGTGGATTAAGATTCTCCCCCAAAAACTTGTATCAGTTCAAAGCTGCTAATGCTAAACAGGCTGTAACTGCGTAGAAACTCTGATGTTAAGTTTGTACTCAGCTGTCACATATGATGGATGTTAATGTTGATCCTTTCACTGTTCCGATGACACTCTGATGTAGGTTAAACCCAAGAATATGCTAGCTCAGGAGAAATTCTAGCTGTTATGTTTCTACCTTCTACCAGGGACCCCTAGATGCATTCCCTAGAGAAGTGCTGGCTGCTGGGGCCTCCTCTCTCTGCCCCTTCTCAGCTTGAAGTAGCCAGAGCACGCCAGCCCCATCCCTGACAGGCAGCCAGAGTCCATTCTTGGGAAAAAGGATGTTGAGTTAGATGGGATGATAGGCAGTTAGGGTGTGCGGTCCCTGATGAAGTTATTTTATATAGTACTGCTTCTCCCCATTTTCTGCTCTTCCAAGAGCATGTTGCCCCTACCTACATCTTTCAGAACTAATTTTATAACACAGAAGGGGGATCTGTAGGACTTTGTGACCCTAGAAGGTCAGCAAGCACAGGATTACAATGGATTGGATAATATCTGTATGAGAACAACTGGATGGATGCCATTCGTGTGACTGATTGGATATCCTTTGAGAAATGAATAGATACCTTCTGTATATCTGATTGGATATCACTTGTATGAGTACAGCTGAGTGGACAGCATTTGAATGAGAACACTTGGTGGAATATACAAAACAAAGAGTTCCGGGCCTAGCGGCTAAAGTTCTTGCCTTGAACGCACCAGGATCCCATATGGGCGCTGGTTCTAATCCCGGCAGTCCTGCTTCTCCCATCCAGCTCCCTGCTTGTGGCCTGGGAAAACAGTCGAGGACAGCCCAAAGCCTTGGGACCCTGCACCCGTGTGGGAGACCTGGAAGAAGTTCCTGGATCCTGGCTTCGGATCGGCCGATCACTTGGGGAGTGAATCATCAGATTGGAGGTTCTTCCTCTCTGTCTCTCCTCCTCTCTGTATATCTGACTTTGCAATAAATAAATAAATCTTTAAAAAAAAAACAGAGTTCCAAACAAGAGTATAGAAACAGTTGATGGGTTCTGTTGATAAGCTCAATACCTCCTCCCTTATCCTGTATGACCCTGTTGTCTAAAGTCTGATGGCATTAATAAACTTTTGCTTTGGACCATCAGTCAGAGTCCAATATGTTATCATCAGCTCCGTGCACTAATTCCATCGCTGCTGGACAGCGACACAGGACCTTTAGTTTTTTGTTTTGCTTTGGAGCTGCATAGTACTCCATAGAGCAGACTGCAGCACCCTGTGTTCAGCCGGTTTCCAATGGGATTTTAGGTTGATTGCAACATATTGCCGTGACAGAGTGCTTTACTGCCCTTACCATCTGCCATGTGTGTCTGAATCCAACAGATGCATTCCAAGAAGGAAGGCTGAGTTAACTTGATGGATGCTCTGGCTCTTGGTAACTACTGCCGCATTGCCCTGGGGTTGGGAGGGCAGTGTCTCCCTGCCAGCTGGACAGGAGCCAGCACTTTTCCCACATCCTCTTTGGCACAGACGGAGCCAGTGACAAGCCTTGCCAGAAGGGTGGATGGTAAAGTAGATTCTGGAGGTCACTGCCATTTGTGGTTATTGAAAAAGAAGCTGACCACTTTTTCTTATGTTTAAAAGGCATTTGTGCATCATGGCATAACAGGCTAATCCTCAGCCCTGTGGTGCTGGGATCTCACATGGGCACAAGTTCTAATCCCAGCAGCCCCACTTCCCATCCAGCTCCCTACTTGTGGCCTGGAAAAGCAGTTGAGGACGGCCCAAAGCCTTGGGACCCTGCACCCGCGTGGGAGACCTGGAAGAGCTCCTGGCTTGGGACTGGCACAGCACCGACCGTTGTGGTCACTTTGGGAGTGAATCATCCGATGGAAGATCTTCCTGTCTGTCTCTCCTCCTCTCTCTATATATATCTAAAATAAATAAATAAATAAATAAATCTTTGCAATAAAAAAAAAATAAATCTTTCAAAAAATAAAAATTTACTTGAGAAGCCACTGTTGTGGTGTAGCACACTAAGCCTCCTCCAGTGGCACAGGCATCTCATACAGGCACTGGTTACTCCCAGCTGCTCCACTTCCAATTCATGTCCTTGCTAATGGCCTATGAGACCAGCACAAGATGGCACAAGTCCTTGGGTCCCTGTATTCACTCAGGAGACCCAGCCCAGGTCTGGCCATGGTGGCCATTTGGAGAACGGACTAGTAGACCTCCTTTCTGCAATTTTGCCTTTCAAATTAATAAAAGAAAAGAGGAATAAAAAGAAAACCTTATTTAAAAGGCAGAAAGAGAGATCTTAATCATTTGCTGAGGGGCTGTGCGTGCCTCAGGGAGAGACAGGGCAAAAGGAAGAGGGCAGGAGGGCACCCGCCCAGCTTGGGGCCCTACGGCAAACGAGGGAGTCAACCTCATGCTCTTTGCATTTGCTCTTCTCTCCCTCTAGAATGTTCTGCCTTCAACTTCCAGGCATTCCAGGACTCTGCCCCAGCGTTCTGTTTTCACCACTCACCCTGTTGTCCCTTTCCAATTTTAAACCACATGATTGCATTACCATTTCAAGATAAATACTAAATAAATAAATAAATAAAAGTGTTGTAAGTCATGGTAAAGACTTGAGAAGAAAAAAAAAAGCCAACCTGTTAGCAAGGCAGTGTGGACATTGGATCCCATTTTTTTCTGAATAATTTACAATATAGGCCAGAAGTTGCTCCCTTCAGATGGGCTCTGATTGGTTGTGGGTGCTGAGACTACAGGTGACCTTGACCTTCCATTGGTAGTCAGAAACTCCCTCCGTCCCACACAGGAACATGTCCGGAACAGAGAATGAACCCTGTTCTCCAGCCACTCTGCTCTCCTGCGGGGGACCCGGAGGTCCCACAGCGAGGGGCTGAAGCCAACCAGGAGCCAGGTACGGCTCCTGAAAGCCACGTGTGTTAGGTGCCCCATGAGGCTGCAGTCCCACCTGTGGCAGGGCGGGACCTCCTCTGCTCCACCCAGATAGCTGCTGCTGTGCGGCTGGTCTTCTCGGGAATATGTGGAATGCTTTTTCCCCTAGTTGCTAGTTTACTTTCGGGCCTCCAGAGTGTCCTGGGGGCTGGAGGGAGGGGAGTACCAGCTATCCAGCCTCCCGAGTGTCCCAGGCTGAATTCCCATTTTACAGGCCAAGAAACCGAGACCTGAGGAGTCCATCCTCTGATGGGCCTCAGAAAGCTCCGGCTCCTATTTCTAGCTATTGAGGACCTTTTTTTGCAGTGACAGACAGTGGAGTCAACCTAGACTTAAGCTCCTTGGTGTGCAGCCTTATTTCTGCTCCATCCTCACGCTTGGCGGCCCTGCCCCACCTCACAGGAGGCGCCCGCACAGGGTCTGCGCCCCTAGGCCGCTGCTGGACCTGTCCCCACCTCAGGGACTAGGGTCATCTGATGCACAGCATTGGCCTTGAGCAACTTTTGACTTGGTTTGGCGGAGTGGGCAAGGAGGCTGTGACATTCTCATCCCCCAGCCCCTCACTGAGGCCACAGGTCTGTGCCCAAACCCTGACCTCTGGGCCCACTGCTGCCTCTGCTGCCTGGCAGCAAGTTCTGTCTGTCCCAAGCCTGAAGGTCTCCGAGGCCTGGGAACTGGGTAGTACAGGGGAGCAGTTGCCCTGTCCTGTCCTGTTCTGACAGGAGATGGCCAGCCAGGGCTAGGTGTCTGCACCTGTAGCCTGTAGAGTATGAAGTCCAGGGTGTGGCTTTGCCGCTTCCAGACCTGACCCTGCTCCTCCCTCGCTGAAGCCCCCTACCTCATCCCAGCCCTATCTGCCAAGCAGGACTCACAGTCCTCCTCTGCCAAGGGCTGTAATGAGGCCCAGGCGGCGCTGGGCCCGGGGGGCATTCCCCACATGTGAGCTGGCTCAAAACCCTCCCAGCAGTGTGGTCTCGGCTCCTCTCTGAACTGTCTGTAGAGCATGAAGCGCAGGTCCCAGGCCACCCCACCCCGGCACCATAGGCCTCTGCTCAGTTCACCCACACAGCAGGGAATGCCCAGCCAGCACACTGTGAGGCAGGGACCCCTACCTCCCCCACTCCGGGACCCCATTCCCCTACCTGGAAGGAGGCAGTGTCAGCTGGGGAAAGACATCCTGGTGGGTCTCGTGGCTCCATAGTCACTGCCACCAGAGCTTTGGCACTACTGGCCAGAAGAGAGCCAGGGAGCTGGCACCTGTCATCCCTCAGCCTCCTGGGTGGGGCCTGAGGTGGCTTCCATGTGCGGACGCCTCTGCCAGGGCAGCTGTGCCAGCCTTCCGCAGGGGCCATGCACCTGACGGGGTGCCAGATGGGAGGGTCCCGTGGCGGCCGCCCCCAGGGGGACAGGCCTGGCTGAAGAGCTGTAGGCCACAGGCAGCAACACATTCCCTGATAGGTCACTGCCCGCATTTGAGGCTCGGCCCTCGGAGATCTCAACCTTCCCAGCAGGCCTTATAGTGCACCTCGGTCAGGGTCTCCCTGACCAGTTAAATAACAACTAGGGAGAGGTTAAAGGTCAGCCAGAGGCAAGTGGCAGATGGGAGACCTAGACTGCGATGTCCAGAATCCCTCCCAGGCCTTGGATCACAGCCCACTTTTCTGCTTTCAGTCAGGATCCCCCACTTGCCTTCAGCCCCCCAAAGGTGGGATCTGACCTGAGCACAGCAGTCCTTGACTTTAAGCTCCTGAAAGAACTGGCTTTGCTTCACCAACTGGCTAGGGCATGCAGCCCGGGTTTTGGCTGTGGGGCAGCTAGCAGCTCTAGGACCAAGAGTCCAGTCTGTTGTAAAATGTTGTCTCCTGGCAGGAGCTCGTAAGTTGGGGAGACACAACTTAAGGCGAGGCACCAAGCCGGGGTATGGGGATGAGCACGCGCCGCTACCAGCTCCCCAGGGGAGGCTTTGCACGGCACCTGTCTGACTGGTTTAAACCGAGAGCAGGTGTGTTCCACAGTGGTGGAAGGGGCAGTGGTGCTGTGCCCACTGCACCTGGCCTAGAAACACTCTGGTGCTTGTTACAGACCCAGAGACTAAAGGTGGACTGAATGGGATACCCCTGAGAGTCTAATGAGGACTGCAAGGAATCCCAGACCCTCGGGGTGCAAGCACTGGGTCCCCGGTGAACAGCACAAGAAACCTGCTCACCTGCAGCCTGGGGAGCAGTAGGGCCGGCTGTTTCTTCAGTCACTTTGTTCAAGACCTGCCACCAACCACTAGGACACCTATGTTGGTGGTACTCTTCGGATTCCTTGACTACCTCTTCTTCAAAGATTTATTTATCTGAAAAGCAGAGTAAAGGGAGAGAAATCTCTCCATTGGTTCAGGCCCCAAGTGGCTACAATAGCAAGGTCACAGCCAGGAGCCAAACTGGAGCACTGGGCCAGCCTCAGCTGCCTCCCCCGATGCATTAGCAAGGAGTTGGACTGGAAGCAGAGCAGCCAAGATTAGAACCAGTGCTTGTGGGCCCGGCACAGTGGCCTAATGGCTGAAGTCCTTGCCTTGAACCCCCTGGGATCCCATACGGATGCTGGTTCTAATTCCAGTAGCCCCACTTCCCACCCAGCTCTCTGTTTGTGGCCTGGGAAGGCAGTTGAGGACAGCCCAAAGTCTTGGGACCCTGCACCTATGTGGGAGCCTGGAGGAAGTTCCTGGCTCCTGGCTTCAAATCGGCGCGGCACTAGCCATTTTTTTTTTAAGATTTATTTATTTATTGGAAAGTCAGATATACAGAAAGGAGGAGAGACAGAGAGGAAGATCTTCCATCTGATGATTCACTCCCCAAGTGACCGCAACGACCGGTACTGTGCCGATCTGAAACCAGGATCCAGGAACCTCTTCCAGGTCTCCCACACAGGTGCAGGGTCCCAAGGCTTTGGGCCGTCCTCGACTGCTTTCCCAGGTCACAAGCAGGGAGCTGGATGGGAAGCGGAGCTGCTGGGATTAGAACCGGCACCCATATGGGATCCCAGCTTGTCAAAGCGAGGACTTTGGCTACTAGGCTACGCTGCCAGGACAAAAAATAAATAAATCTTAAAAAAACAAACAAACAAAAAAACAGTGCTGGATACAAGATGCCAGCACTGTTAAGGGACGGCTTAACCTGCTGTGCCCAGACACACCCTCGGTCACTGACCAGTAACCCCTCCAAATTCGCATTCTTCCAGAGACACAGGAAATGGCCTTGTTTGAAAGTGTTTGCCAGGGCCCAGTACCGTGGCCTAGCAGCTAAAGTCCTCACCTTGAACGCACTGGGATCCCATATGGTTGCAGGCTCTAATCCCGGCAGTTCTACTTCCCATCCAGCTTCCTGCTTGTGACCTGGGAAAGCAGTTGAGAACGGCCCAACGTCTTGGGACCCTGTACCAGTGTTGGAGACCTAGAGGCTCCTGGCTCCTGGCTTTGGATTAGCACAGCACCGGTCGTTGTGGTCACTTTGGGAGTAAATCATCAGATGGGAGACCTTCCTATCCTTCCTCCTCTCTGTATATCTCACTTTGTAATGAAAATAAATCTTAAAATAAATGGGGCCCAGCGCGGTGGCGCAAGTGGTTAAGGTCCTCGCCTTGCATGCCCGGGATCCCATATGGGCGCCGGTTCTATCCCGGCAGCCCCGCTTCCCTTCCAGCTCCCTGCCTGTGGCCTGGGAAAGCAGTCGAGGACGGCCCAAAGCTTTGGGACCCTGCACCCATGTGGGAGACCCGGAAGAGGCCACTGGCTTTGGATCGGCATAGCATCAGCCGTTGCGCTCACTTGGAGAGTGAATCATCGGACGGAAGATCTTCCTCTCTGTCTCTCCTCTCTGTATATCCGCCTTTCCAATAAAAAAAATAATAATAAATCTTTTTAAAAATAATAAAATAAATGAGAATATAAAATTAAAAAAATAAAAAAGAAAGTGTTTGCCCAGGGTCACCTACATGAGGGTGGGCCCCGTGTCCAACTGACCAGACTCTGGACAGCGTGGGAACAGGGGGAAACACATGTGAAGGCAGAGACACCCCAGCAAGGAACCCGAGGTGCCCAGCAGCCTTCGGGAGTCTGGTACCTGACTGCATCCAGCCGGAACCAGCCCTGTCGATTGGACCCTGGCCTCCAGACCTGTGGCCTGGATCTGTCAGTTCAGGAGTTTGGTAGAAAGTTTGCCAGCCCTTCTCCAAAAGGTCTGGCCCCTCGCAGAACACAGACTGCACCCAGCTCCAGGATGCGGGCTCCAGCCTGACCCCATCCTCCCTCTCCATGTACCCACTTATCCCAACTTCTACTGCCTCCTCCCCTGCCCTGGGGTCCTTCACTCCTCCAGTCACCTCCTTTCTCACTTCTCCGGGACATCCTGGTGCATCACTTCCTATTTGAAAGCGACTGCAGAAGTCTAACCAGTGTGTTAAGCGGCCTTCTGCAATGCCTGCATCATTTGAGCACATGAGGTCCAGTTCCAGTGCCGGCTGCTTCACTAGCAATCCAAAGCACCTGGGAAAGCACCTTGGCCCCTGCCAGCCACATGGAAGAGCAGGATGGAATTCCAGGCTCCTGGCTTCGGCCCGGCCCTCCCCAGCTGTTGAGGCCAAATGGGGACGTCAACTAGCAGATAGAAGACCACTCTCTCCTCCACCTAATTCTTTCCAAATGAGTCACATTCAAACAGGTGTCTCTAAACTGCAGAAGCCCAGACCCACCTGCTGGCTCAGGGCAGCCCTGCACCAGGGGGCTGAGGCCTCTTCCTCCGGCAAAAGCACTTAGGAGTGACTCGGTCCTGCAGTGCTGTTTTGGAGAACATCCCGACAGGTGACATAGGAGATGAAGGAAGGTGAGAGTCATGTGTGGTGTGTCGGAGAGAACTGCACCAGGGCTCAGAGCAATGGCTCCACCCGTCAGCTGCCATGGGCAGCAGCTGAGGGCCGAATGCAGGGAAGACACAGCCACCACGTGGAAAAAAACAAAGCCAACTTTTAATTGTAACTAACCTAACTGCACAACTGAACAACGAAACACAGTAAAATGCTTCCTTCTGCCAACCCCATTGCCTGGGGGTTTCAACTTGGGACAGCCCCAGCCCAAAGCCTTCTGTTCCCGCAATGGGGGGTGCCCAAGGAAGGGCAGAGGACCTGTCACCTCCTCCCACCCTGCAGGGCCTCTCAGGAGTCACTGGTCAGAGGACCCCCTTAGCCCCCCATCCTGTCCTGTGGTATGTGGATACTCCCCCAAACATGGTCCATAAAGCTAGGCAGCGGGGCAGCAGCCCTCACAACCTCCTGGCCTGGCAGCCAGTGCTTCTCTCCAGTCCCCTGGCTGCTTCCTACAGCGCCCACCACGGGGAGGAGCCCGGCCAGCACTGGAGACTAATCTCAAACGTCCACTGGCTCCACGGTGCGAGTCACGTGGCAGAGACGGAACAGCAGCAATCGGCCGCAGCGCCAGCCTCAGAAGACACGCTCGAACTCGGTCTGGTTGGTGGTGGTGGGATTGCGGCTCTGGTTGGTCGCCTGCTGGGTGATCTGGCTGCCCTTCCGGCGTGGGGGCGCCAGGTACTCGAACATGGACGTCAGGTGGGTAGACAGCATGCCCTTGAGGTCCGAAGGCATGGGGTCGGACCAGAAGAAGTCATGGTTGAGGGCGTCGTCGCTGTCGATGCGCTGCGCAGGATCCAGCACCAGCAGCTTGTCGATGAGGTCCAGCGCGTAAGGGTCCCGCACGTAGGCCTTCAGCCTGTCCTTCACTTTCCGCTTCTGCCCTTTAACCAGCTCCAGCTTCTCAAACAGCTCGTATTTGTCCACATTGGGCCACACCTGGAAGTGGGTGTGGAGACAGGGCAGTCAGGACCAGAGCGGCAGTACCTGGACCACCCTTGGAGAACTTGGCAGGTCCACAGGAGAGTAGCCATGTGCCAGGCCCCTTCGCGGGAACAGCCCCCACATATGCCTGTCTCTGCTTCCCCAGGGGGCAAGTGAACACCTGTGAGGCCTGCTGCCACAGAACTCATCTGGGCCTCAGCCAAGCCCTGCTCTCCTTTCAGAAGCCTGACCAGGCGAGCCGGCAGCAGGCCCACTCACCTCCGGAGTGATGGAGCCGCAGAGCTGGCTGATGAGGGCAAGCTGGTGCTGCTCCGTGTTGCCCTGCATGATGGGGCTGCGTGTCCACATCTCAGCCATGATGCACCCAGCTCCCCACAGGTCAATGGGGGGGCCGTAGTCCCGCTCCCCTGGGAAGAGCACACCAGGAAGGCACCTTGAGACTTGAGCCCCCCAGGGCGGGTGGGTGGGCAGTGGGATGGGGGCAGGGGAGCCACGCTCAGCCTGCCCAACAATCCTCACCCAGCAGCAGCTCCGGGGGCCGGTACCAAAGCGTCACCACACGGTTGGTGTAGCG
Source organism: Ochotona curzoniae (assembly GCF_017591425.1). Classification (NCBI taxonomy): domain Eukaryota; kingdom Metazoa; phylum Chordata; class Mammalia; order Lagomorpha; family Ochotonidae; genus Ochotona; species Ochotona curzoniae. Next base: position 5,440,075 of record NW_024467106.1, read on the forward strand.
GTTGGGCTGGCTGTTCTTGGCCAGACTGAAGGCCCGGGCCAACCCGAAGTCAGCCAGCTTGAGCACCCCGTCCCGGGTGATCAGCACGTTGGCCGCCTTCATGTCCCTGTGCAGGATCTGTGGGGTGTGTGTGTGGGGGGGTTGGCTCAGCCAGGTGCCCAGCCCGGCCTGGCCCACCATCGTCACGGTCACACCTCCCCCGGCCCGCACCTTGTTCCTGTGGATGTAGTAGAGGCCGTTGAGCAGCATCTGCATCACCCTCTTGATCTCTGACAGTGTGAACTTGACCAGGACATTGCTCAGCAGCCCGGCGAGGTCATGCTCGCAGAAGTCAAACACGAGGTATATGCTGCCCTTACAGCGATTATAGGGAGAGGCTGCGGCACGAGAAGGAGCCATCAGGAGGCCCAGGCCCAGTCCCGCAGGACACCGCATCAGCCGGGAGAGAGGCCAGGCGGTGGCCCCGGGAGAGGGGGGTCACATGCCACAGGTGAGCCCTCACCTTTGGTCCGGCAGATCTCGATGAGGTTGACCACATTCTCATGCTTCAACAACTGGAGGATCTTGATTTCCCGCAAGGCCGTGATGGGGAACTGCGGGGCAGGCGGGAGACGGGAGGTCAGGCAGTTACAGGAGCGTGCGTGCCCGCCCAGAGGCCCCGGTTTGGAGCACGCCTCCCGGTGTCAGCCCCTCGCCACGTGCCTGCGTTGACAACAAACCATTCCTTCCTCTCGGGAAGGCCGGGCAGAGCTGGGACCGACGTGCTCCGTCCCTTCTAAAAATTAGGCGTGTTCGCTTGCTGAGAGCGAAGGCAAACGCTGGAAGAATTAATTAGAAGAAGGCAAGTGAAATGGAGAGAACGGTAAAGAGAGGAGGTGTGGGGATTGGGGTATAAAAGAAAATTATAAAAAAAGGAAGTATAGGGATAATGGTGATAATTAGGAGTGAATAAGGAGGAAGGGATGGAGGGGGAGAGGAATGTTTATAAGAAAGAGGGGGAGTATGTATATAAAATGGGGGAGAAAGAAAGTAAGATTGAAAGGATTGGGGTGGGAGGATGGAAATGAGGATAAATGAAGAAAATAAAAGAAAGAAATGAAAAGAGAAATGAAGAGGAAGAAGGGGAAATAAGGGGGGGGGGGGTAAAAGGGGAGAAGGAGAAAGGAGAGAAAGAGAGTATATAGGGAAAAATAATTAAAATAAGAAGAATATTAGAAGAAAAGAATAAGGAGGATGGGGAAGGGGTAGATAAGGTATAAAAGATAAATTAGTGTGTGGTTTGGGGAGATATGGGGGGAGTATGGGGTGAAGAGGGTGATTAAAAGAAAAAATTAAAAAGAGGAATTAGTAGGTTTGGTAAATTGGGAATTGCCGATCTTAGCAAGCTTCTCATATTTGGTCACTTCGTCGCAAAACGGGCATTCCACCGAGTCGTACTGCTTGGCCATGGCCGCTTCCAGAGCGCCGCCGCCGCCCCCGGCCCCCGCCGCCGCCGCCGCCGCCGCCGCCGCTCCCGCCCCGGGCCCCGCAGCCGCGCTCCAGGCCCCTCCGCGGCCGCGCCACTTCCGCCTCCACGGCCACTTCCGGCCCCGCGGCGCCGACCCCGCCTCTTCCGCCCGCCGCCCGCCGCCAGGCCCCCTGGGACTTGTAGTTCCCGGGAGGCCAGGGGGAGCCGGAGCTGCAGAGGCGCCTCCGCCGCCGCCGCCACCACCGCCGCCGCTGCCCGCGCCTCCGCCGCCACCGCCGCCAGTGCCGGCGGCCGCCCCGATTGGGGGCGCGGGGATCCGGGGCGCTGGCGCTGGGGCTCGGGGTGCTGCGTCCCGCTGCATCGGCCCAGGCCGCCGCTGCTGCCGAAGCCGCTGCCGCTCTGGCGCCCGATCCGGGGCCAGCCGCAGTGCCCTGCTCCTGCTCCTCCTCCTCCTCCTCCTCCTCCTCTGGCGGCGCCGCCTCCGCCGGGCTGCGCGGAGCGGCCGGCGCGGGGGAAGAGGAGGAGCAGCCCCGAGCCGCGGCCTGGGAGGAGGGGGTGTGCGCCCTGGCCGGGCCCGGGCCCGGGGCGGCCGGGCGAGGGGGCGAGCCGGGAAGAGCCGACGAGGAGGCGGCCGGAGAGCGCAGAACGGGGCGCGTTATAAAGGGGGAGGCGCCCCGGTCTCGCCCTCCCCTCCCCCTCTGCCCGCCCCCTCCCTCCTCCTCCTCCCCCTCCCGCCCTCCGCGGCCGCACCTGCCGCCGCCGCCCGCCGCCCGCCGCCCGCCCGGCCGCCCGCTCGCACTCGGCCGGCCGCCCCGGGCGCGTCACCGCCCGCGGCCCCTCCTCCGCCCTCGGAGGTGGGGCCCGGCGCGCGACACCTGGCTGCGGGGCGCCCTGCCGCGTGCCTCAGTTTACCCCCAGGAGCCCCCACCCCTCCCGCTACGGCTCCGAAAGGTTTTCGCCCCCAAAAAAGGCGAAGACGGGAGGCGCGCCCAGGGAGAAGAGAACGGCCCCCCGCCGCCGCCGCCGCCTCCCCGGCCCCGCCACCCGCCGTTGGCATGGCAACCGGCCGCCGCCAGGGGGCGCGGCGACACCGGAGGCGACGGAGGGAGCCGGGCCGGACCGCCGTGAAGCCTCGGAAGCAAAAAAAATAAATAAATAAAAACAGCTAAGGCCGACTGAACCCCCACTGTGTGCTCCAGAGGTGCTAGAGGCCCCCCTACTCCAAGCAGCAGCTCCCACAAAGGCGGACCCATTTCACAGACCAGGTCACAGAGGTCTCCAGGGCTGAGGTTGTTAGCCCAAGGTCACAGAGGACCAGAGCCGAGCCTCGAACCGGGCTGGCTGAATCTAAGGCGTTCTGCTCATACAGCTGCTTGCAGTGTGGCACCCCACCTGTTCCAAGCCTGTGGTCCTCGCGCAGGCAACCCCAGCCCTCCGGCACTCCTCCTTCGGCCTGGCCCTCCGCCTCCCTCCCCCATCCTCTCGCTGGCATCTCCCTGACTCAGGGAGCTTCGGCTCTGCCCGCCGAACTGGCTTTTCTGCCTCGCGTCACTTGTGCCCTCCGACGCCGCCCTCTGCTAAGAAATTCCGAGTCCCGGCCCCTTCAGCTGGTCCCCTCCCAGGCCAGGCTAGAACGTTTCCGAAGTGCAGTTTGCAGGCAGTCTCTTGCCATCTTCTGGAAAAAATCTGAATGTGCCACCCATCCCCACCCCATATTGTGGCAAAGTGGGTAATCCCCTGCCTGCAATGCTGGTGCCACTTAGAGACCCAGCTGCTGTATTTCCAATCCAGCTCCTTGCTAATGGCCTGAGAAAACAGCAGAAGATGACCCAAAGTGCCTGCCACCCATGTGGGAGACCAGGAAGAAGCTCCTGGCTCCTGGCTTCAGTCCAGCCTTAGCAGCCGTATGGGAAGTGAACCAGCAGACAGAAGATCTCTGTGTGTGTACCTCTTTCTCTCATTGTAATTCTGACTTCCAAATAAATAATCGTTTTTAAAAGAGGAAAGACAAACTTGAATTTGATGTACTAGGCTCTGTCCAGCTCCCGTCCACAGGGGCTTTGGCTTTCTGGTGCCTGCAGAGGCCCCGTTCTGGGGCAGGGCGCTGCCAGGGAGGGGCAGGCTGAGGGCAACAGGGAGTGGGTTTCAGGCAGAAGAGCTACGTGTTGGGGGGCAGATCTGAACCAGCTGTGTGGGTCCATGCTTATCAGAAGCAGAAAAGCTGTTGGCTGAATCAGGGTGGGATGGGAGAGCATCCTAAAGCAATAATTGCCGTTCATTCAAACAAAATCTTCCTCAAGCCTTACGTGGGGGTGTTCTCGGTTCTGCAGAGCAGCGTTTACCTCGGGCTCCTTGGGGTACTAACGCTGGAAGGCAGCAGCCACCCGGGAAGGGGTGAGGCAGCCGGCAAAGGGATAACAAGTGGCACAGGCTAGTCCAGCATAAGCTCCATCGGGGGCAGAGCCATGGATGCACGGGTGACAGGTGGCAGGGGCTGGCTGCAGGGAGAGATCTACCATGGCTCAGGGTGCCTTTCCCGTGAGACTACCAGGCCAGTATGTTTCCTGCAAGCCCTCCCTTGGTCACATCCTGTGGGCAGAGGACTAGACAGAAGTTCCGCTGGTGTTGTCACCTCCACCTCCCCATCCCTGGGCTGAACCCCGACATCCGCCCGTCACTTCCCCTCAGGACCCACCCTGGCATGGGGGAGGGCAAGAGCAGGCAGGAGCCCCCTCCCTTCATGAGCTGCCCAAGACACCAAGGTTGGCAAAAACCAGGTAGAAACAAGAGCAAAGGAGCTGGTTCTTGCAATATTTGACTTTTCTGTTGCTGACTTGAAGGGACTGTGTCCAGCATCCCGTGGGTTGGCCAAACTGGCCAGACGTGAGACCAGTGCTTCTCAAAAGTGTGCTGAGGGTGGGCATCGAGGCCCACCCGTGAGGCCTCCTCCTGGGACACTGGCATTCCATATGAGCTCCACTTTGAATCCTGGCTGCTCCACTTCCCATCCAGCTCTGTGCTAACACACCTGAGAAAGCAGCAGAAGATGGCCAAGTGCTTAGATCCCTGCCACCCTGTGGGGGGCTAGGGTGGAATTCTAGGCTCCAGCCTGGCCCAACCCTGGCCGTTGCAGCCAATTGAAGAGTAAATAAGCAGGTGGAACATATCTCTCCTTCTCCCTCTCTCTCTGCCTTCCAATAAATAAATATTTGCATATGCGTAAAAAAAAATGTGTGTTGACTGCATGACCAGGCACAACCATGACCTGGTTCGCCTTTAAGAGTTAGGAAAACTGGGCCCAGTGCAGTGGCCTAGTGGCTAGAGTCCTCACCTTGAACGTGCTGGGATCCCATATGGGTGTCAGTTCTAATCCCAGCTGCTCCACTTCCCTTCCAGCTCCCTGCTTTTGGCCTGGTAAAGCAGTTGAGGATGGCCCGATGCCTTGGAACTCTGCACCCGCATGGGAGACCGGGAGGAGGTTCTTAGCTCCTGGCTTCGGATTGGCTGTTGCGCTCACTTGGGGAGTGAATCATCAGATGGAAAATCTTCCTCTCTGTATATCTGACTTTACAAAAATAAATAAATAAATAAATAAATAAGAGGAAAACTGAGGCATGGAATAGAAGAGTCTGTACTTGAACTCCAGCTGGACCCTGCATGAGGAACAGAGGAGGGCCGGGCATCCACAGACACCCACACGGTGAATGCCACAGTCCTGGCACCAGGGAGCCCCAGCAGAGCACCTGCTTTTAGACCCAGCCCAGGACCAGCAGGTGCGCTCCCTCTGAAATGTTCATTACACAAAAGTTGCAGAAGAGACTCGAAGTGGTGATGTAGCTTGCCCCAGGCCACACAGCCAGGGGGCGCCGTAGAGCAGCGCTTCAGAGACAGGACCGTGTTATACCACTGTCCCACCCTGTCCCCAATGTCAGAGCACCAGCCAGAGAGATGCAGTGTGGGCACACACAGCCAGCAGGGGCCCACGCGGATGGGGAAGGCCCAGACCTCACTCAGGAAGCTGGGGGTCTGTTTGGAACACACACATGAAGACATCAGGAGGCCACAACCAAGTGACACCATCGTCAGTGGCAATGTCTCCTCTTATGGCCACAAGGGGCGGGCACCTTGCTCCTCCACTTACCACCAGCTGTCGCCCCCTCAATTTGTCGGAAATGAGTGGAAGCTGAAAATGCCTTAAAGCACCCAACCTCCCTGGCAGCCCAGCTTGGCCCACTGCAAGCTGCGCTGGTTCCCCTCCAGCCGAAACATCAGCTCATACTTTGCCCAGAATGCTGGCCACAGGGAGGCCGAGAATCCCGGCTGGAGACATCTTGCCCAGAGCCATTCCTGGGGCCTGTGTATGTGGGCCTAGTGATGCTGATGTTGGGCTGGTTCAAGGTCATGCCAGAAAGAACTGAATTCAGGTTTGCCTGGGCAATACCTTTGATGGACACCTGAAGGCTCCAGCTCCCCTCTCATGGGTCTTTTCCATTGCAGGAGCCTGTCCCTGGCCTGTGAGCCACCCCCTAACCTCTCCCCTTCTCCTCCCACCCCCAGCAATCCCTGCCAAGTGAGAGCCTGCACAAGAGCGAGAGGAAGTGAGACAAAAATCCAAGCAGGGTGCCCAGTGGCCCTCAGCTCAGGCCGGCCCTGCAGCAGGAGGCTGAGGCTCCAGTGACAGTGACAGAAGGAAGAAAACTGCACTGGGGGTGGGGCCAGCACCCAGGGGCGGGGCCTGGGGAGAAAGGCCCTGGGGGTGGGTCAGGGCAGGCTGTGGACCCAGGGGACTGGCCCACAGCCAGCTCAAGCTGAGGAGGGCCCTGGGGGACAGCCGCCAGCCAGCAGGTCTTGGCCAGCCACACACCCAACGGCCACTTGAAGCCCCACAAAGGAGCCTCTGAACTCGGAGGAGCGGCCACACTGAGCCCCATTCATCCTCCAGGGATGCTAGCCACAGCCCTGGCGCCTGCGCCAGCGGTAAGCTTACTGAGTGCCTGTGCCAGGGCCACACAGCTGCCCCATGGCCGGCACCTCCAAGCCCATGCCAGGCGCCTGCTTGCCAGCTTCTCCCAGTGCCAGACCACTCTGTCCCTCGCCCACACACCTGTCCCTCAGCCCTAACAGCTTGGGGCAGTCAGGCTCAAGTCAGGCCAGAGTTGCCTCTGAGAAAGATGCCAAGTTCCCCCCAGCTTTGCCCTCCTCCTTTCAAACAGCAACCAGGAGATGTGGAGAAGGGGCACCAGCCTTAGTTAGGACACTGGCTGCCCATGGCCTCATCTGTGAAATGGGTACAATAGCAAGATTTTCCTCTCAAGATCTAGTGGAGGTAGAACAGCAGTGCAGCCAATCAGGCCCTCACCTGTAGTACTAGCATCCTATATGGGTGCAGGTTCATGTCCAGGTTTCTCTGCTTCCAATCCAGCTCCCTGCTAATGTGCCTGGAAAAACAGACTAAGGTGGCCCAAGTCTCTTTTTTGGTTGCTATGCCCACACGGGAGGCCCAGAAGAAGCTCCTGGCTCCTGGCTTCGGATCAGCTCAGCTCTGACCATTGCAGCTATTTGGGAAGTGAACCAGCAGATGGAAAATTTCTGTTTTTCCTCTCTGTTAATTCTGCTTTCAAATAAACAAATATCTTGGAAAGCAAACAGATGGTGAATGCATGGCAGAAGGCACCATGATTGCTTCTTGTCATCCCTCTGCATAAACCCTGAGCAAGCAGGACCCAACTGCCTCTGGTCTCCTGGCCTTGGCTTGAACTCTACCCCATGAAGGCCCATTATCCAGCTGCCAGGGGCCTGGAAGTCAGCAGTGCTGGGACTTCGCAGCTGTGAGGGTAGGTTCCAGTTCCAGGGGCGTGGCTTTGGGGGTCCATTAGTCATCTTGGGGGTGCAGGAGTCCCTCGATTCCTTTCTCATAGCCTCGGTGGCCAGGCAGCCTAGAGTGGAAAGAACTTGGCTTCTGTAGGGAGGTGGGATGTGAAGATCCTCCTGCAGGTGCCTAGGGCTGGGGGGAGGGGCTGTGTGTGCCAAGTGAGTGGTAACCCAGTCTGTGCCACCAACCCACTGTGGGACAAGGTGGAATCCCCTTCTGTTGTTCTGTGCCTCAGTTTGCTCATCTGTGGCCATGGGTTTGGTGGCCCATTTTTACCTGTCCCTGCTAGCTTGAAAAGGGGTGTCCCACACCTTGGCAGGCTCCAAGTTGGAGCTGGGCTCTGCACCAAGCACTAGACCCTGGGAGGTCCCTGGGAGATCTCTGGGAGGTGCACAGTACAAGCACCCCACCACCCCCACCCGCTTGCAGAGAGGAAGTGACCTGCTGAGCCCTCAAGACCACATAGTGACAGGCAGTCCAGGGGAGAGCTGCCCCTGGGCTCCAAGGTAGCTGACCACTGCATTGTCTGCTCCTCTGCTGCCACGCACCTCCTGAGTGCCCAGGCTCAGAAGGACCCTCTCTCGTGTGGGTCGGACCTTGCCATGAGTTGCCTGCTGTGATGCCTACATTCTGATGCAGAGTCCCTGGGTTCAATTCCCGGCCTGGGCTCCTAATTTCAACTTCCTTCTTAGGCACACCCTGGAAGATGGGGCACTAGCTTGTGCCTGGGTCTCTGCCACACATGTGGGGGAGACCTGGACTGGGTACTGGCTCCCGGCTCTGGTCCCACAGCTGTTGCAGGCATTTAAGAAGTGAACCAGTAAATAGGGGGTAGGTGGGCACCCCCTCTGCCTCTGCAATACAGAAGGAAATGGAGTAATCAAGAAACTATTTACAAAGACTAAACTGCCCTGCACAGTGGCCTGTCTCCTTGCCTTCCCAGCCCCTGGGCCAGACCCCCTAACAGCTGCTGGCAGGTCCCCAGGGGCCCCCCGGCCCGGTCGGCTCCATGCCCAGAGCTTGTGGTTTGTTCCCCAGTCCTTGCAGGTCCCACAGGCTTGCGGTCTGCCCCCTGCCCTTGTGGCAGAGGCCCAGGAGGCCGGCCCTTGGACCGGGGGAGGGGGGCAGGACAAGGGGGAGGCCCCAGCCCCCCTCCCCCCTGGTGGAGAGGGCAGGGAGGGTGGGGCTGAGAGAGTTTCAGTGGTTTAAAAATACACAGAGGAAGCGAGCAGAGGGTGAGAAAAAGGGGAAGGGGAGGTGGAAGGTACCTCGACTTTGACGTCCACTCGCCGGCCAGCCAGGACCTTGGCCCAGCTTGCCGAGATGATGGAGGGCACCAAGAAGGGCAGCAAAAAGCTCAGTGAGTGCGGGGCCCTGAGCCTGCCCAGTGGCCACCGACTGCCGGGCCTTGCCCCAGCCTCTTTCTCTTTCTCTTTCTCTTTCTCTCCATCTCTGCCTCTCACGGGCTGCTCCTCTCTCCCTCTCTCTCCCTCTCTCTCTCCCTGGCTGGCTTGGCCCCCATCTCACCTCTCTGTGTCTCTGCTTCTCGCTTCTCCACGGAGCCCTTCGGCTCTCGCCTTGACCTCGGAGGAGGCCTGAGTAGGGGAGATCTCCAAACCCCCTGTCTCGCTGCCCCCCAAGATCTCTGGCTGAGAGCTGCTGGGAGGCTGAGGTCTAGGGTTGTGGACCTTGCTTTGGGGTCCTGTTGCCGTTCCCACAGGTGGTGAGGAAAGAGGCCCCAGGCTGGGGCTGCTGTTGCAAGGGGAGGGGCCACACCCTCCTGGCCCAGTCTCTGCCGCTCTTGGCTAACTCCTGCTCCGCTGCTCAGGACTTAGATCCGAAGCACCTGGGGTGGGCAGGGAAGACTCCTCCCACAGCCAGGGACGCGGAGACCTAACTGCTGCATCCAGTCCTTGCCCTCGGGGCCTCCATGTCCCTCCCAGCGACTGCTACTGTTTCTGGCAGCCAGGGGTGCTGAGGGGGGAGATCAACCTGGGTACCCGCTTTCTGCTTCCCTCCCAACCCCCACCTCATGGCACAACTGTCCCCCGGGGCCAAAATGCCATTTCTGAGATAAGACTGAGTTGGGTGGCCAGGGCTGGGAAAAAAGTTCAGGGAACACCGACCCAGCAGACTGCTTAGCCACAGCCTTGTTGCAGGACCCTGGGCCAGGCCTTTCTCCTGCCAGGGCCACAGTGGCCTCTCTGGGCAACCCTGTGGGGTGGAGGCCTGAGCAGGTAGAGGTGCCAGGAAGCAAAAAAATGCTAGGGTTTTTCCTTTTTGCTTTTCCGAGGAAATCAGAGGTGGTGGCTGTGAGGAGGGACAGCACCCCACACACCTCCTCCCTCCCCACACCCCTGCGGAAGCGAGGAGATGGTATCGCCTAAGGGAGTGTGGGCTCAGCTGACAGGAAGGAGGGAACCACAGGTCCTGGGACCCTCTGGCTCCTGGTGGCCCCCCCTCCTCTCCCCCAACCCTGTGTGACCTCAGGCCCTTCTGCCCACAGTGTCCTCATCTGGGGCATGGGAGAACTCAGCTTGTGTCACTGAGTTCTGTTGAGAACCTGTGTAAGGGTTGGTGCTGTCCTTGTCACCCTCGTCCCCACTGTTTGCGGATGACGCGCTGTGCCAGGCAGCGTGGGTCATGGGTCACAGGAACTGTGGGGCACCATTTCTTTCTTTCTTTTAAGATTTATTTATTTTTATCGGAAAGGAGATATACAGAGAGGAGGAGAGATAGAGAGGAAGAGAGGAATATGTCCTGTCTGATGATTCACTCCCCAAGTGGCCGCGATGGCCAGAGCTGCACTGATCCAAAGCTGGGAACCCAGAGCCTCTTCAGGGTCTCCCAAGCAGGTACAAGGTCCCAAGGCTTTGGGCTGTCCTCTACTGCTTTCCCAGGCCACAGGCAGGGAGCTGGATGGGAAGCGGGGCTGCCGGGATTAGAACCAGTGCCCATATGGGATATGGTACGTGCAAGGTGAGGGCTTTAGTTGCTAGGTTACTGTGCCGGGCTTGTGGGGCACCATTTCTAAGAGAGTGATCAGAGGGGTGGTCAGAGGGGTGTTGGGGGCCAGCACTGAGTAGAACTGTAGGTGCTTCTGTGTTTACTATTACTGACACCCCCTTTCCTGCCCTTCTCCCTGCCAGAGTTCTTCAAGTTCAAGGGCCTGGGGAGTCTGTCGAACCTGCCCCGCTCTTTCACTCTAAGACGGTCCCTGACCCCCAGCAGCCTTCGGGCCCAGCTGAAGCCAGACACGTTTGAGGCCACACAGGACGACATGGTAACAGTGCCCAAGAGCCCGCCGGCTTATGCACGCTCCAGTGACATGTACAGCCACATGGGCACCATGCCTCGGCCCAGCACCAAGAAAGCTCAGGACCGACAGGCATCCCACCAGCCTCAGGGGTCCCTAGAGGTGGGCCTGGAGCCTCAGCCGGTACCCCAAGGCCTGCCCGAGCCCCCGGGCGCAGGGCCAGCGGAGGAAGTGGTGGCGGCCAAGGCTCCAGGCATGGACACCGCAGCCGCCTCTCACCCAGACCCTTCTGTCCTGGATGTGGAACCTGCACCAACACCTGAGGCCCTCACGCAGGACACAGAGGACAAGGGAGCTCCTCCAGCTGGGCATCCAGACGGGTAGGTGCCTGCCAGGGGCCGGTGAGCTCCAGACTTGGAGAGGACCACCTCCCCTAATCCCCACATCTGGGCTAGAGAGAGAAGGGCTGACTCTGCTCGAGGTCCCCAGGCAGGGGAGGGAGGTTGCGTCCGGCATGGGCTCTCGGGGGCTAGTTGGGCACTAGGGTTGTGGCTGAACAGCGTCTCCCTCCAGCTGCAACTTCACTAAGTTCCAGGGTGAGTTAAGTTCAGGTAGAATACAAACAGGGATGCCAGACAACCTCCCATTTACTAAGGATTTTTTTTTGTACTGGACATCCTGGAAAACTCGAGTGACTGGACTATTAGCCCCACTCTCAGAAGGGCACACTGAGTCTTGGCAGGCTCATGCCAAGCTAGGATTTCAGTGCTTCCAGTGGCTTGCACCCTCACCCACCACCTTCCTTCCTCCCCCAGCCCAGGTACTTCATGGTCCTGGGGTAGTCAGCCCCAAATTGAGGAGCCCCCAGAGACTAAGCCACACCAGTCAGGTGTTCCCGAGTCGCTCCAGGACTAACGGTCAGTCCAAGGCCTGTGTCCAGGATAGCACCTGTCTGGAAAGTTGATGTTTGAGGAATTATAATGCCTGTGAGATCTGAGCGCAGTACCTGGGTGCCTGGCAAAGGGTGAGGCGGCTACCCTAATGACAACAACTAAAGCTTTTCCACCACGCCCGCCTATCCTCAGCCGCGTCCCCTCTCATCCGCTCCCCAATTCGGTCTCTTCTGGCAGAGAAGGGGGTCCTGACCATCCTTGGGCACTCCGTGCACCCCGAGATCCAAGAAGGCTCTGGGAGCCCTTGGCGGGAGCATGGTGCAGCAAGGCGGGGAGGAGGGGCGTGGCCAAGGGGCGTGGCTTCTCCCGGGCTGTTAGGAGAGGGGCGGGGTGGAGCCCTCGGGGGCGTGGCCCTACACCCCTGACGCTGACGCACAGGGAGGGGGAGGAGCGAGCTTGGGGGCGTGGCCCTTCCTCCCGCTGGCGTAGGGATGGGGCAGGGCTGGAAGGCGTGTCGTGGGCGTGGCCTACACGTTAGGCTCCGCCCTCTGAGTTCTGCTTTGAGCTGGGCTGCTGCGAGGCCTGAGAAAGGCGGGAGTCGCTGAGGCTGAGGTCTCCAGGCTGCGGGCGGCGACCCCCGGCAACCATGACTGCAGTGGGCCGAAGGTGCCCGGCGCTGGGGCTCCGGGGGTGAGTGACCGAGCTGGGCCCGGCGCAGGTCAGCGCGGGCAGGCGTGACTTCAGCGGGTAGATCTGCATGGGGGTATGAATTAAGCATCAGCGAGTTTTCCAAGCCAGTGTTCTGGGAAGGGAAGACACGTCCGTGCTCTATCCGGAAGAGCCCAGGAGAAAGGTCCTATTGTCCCCATTTCACAGATGAGGTTGGCTTTTCGGGTGGGAGTTCCAGTTAGGGCTGCGATCCCTGTTCCTGGCTAAGGATCTTACCTGCTGGGCGCCCAGTGGCCCTGGGAAAGCCCAGGGCTTCTGACAAAGGTGGTGCTGAGGTTGTCAGGTCTGGGAGCCAGCCCAAACCTGTGCGCCTGTGAGCAGAGGCTCCGGTGGCCCTTCCGGCGTGCCTTAGGCATTCGGCTTGGTGTGACATTGTTAATGGAGAGGCTCTCTGCCCTCCATCATCCCGAGTGGGAGGGAGGGGGTCCTGAGTCGGGTGAGGTACCAGCAGAGCAGAGGCTGTCCCTCCAGGGCCCTGGCCCCCTCCATGCAACTACTCTCCAGGGACTGCTAACTGTCCCTCCCGGGTCTACTACCTCTGTGCCTTGCAATGGGGAGACAGCCCTTGCCCCATGCTGGACCCGCATATTAAAGCCATCTGGCTGGGGGAGGTGAGCCAGTGAGCAAGGTGGCAGGGAGCCCGCTCCTGAGTGCTTTTGGGGGGGTGTCATCCCCGGGGGAGGGCAGGGTGCACCTGGAACTGGAGGAAGGAAGGGGAAGAGGTGAGGCTGCAGCAGTTTCCTGGTGTCGTCCCGGCTGAGATCATGAGGGCTGGGGAGGAAGGAGGGAGGAGGGGCCGTTAGCCTGGCCGCTGTCCCTGCCCCGTGCCACACCAGGAATCTCAGCCTCTGCAAGGAGACAGCAGGTCCAGCAAACCCTGCACACTGTCCTCTAGTCCTTACTGCAGAGGAGGGAGCAGGAGGGAACCACACACACACACACACACACTGACTCCAACCCACCAAGACAATTGCAGGCCAGCCAACGAACAGACGGCCTGCTCAGCCGCCTGGGCCTGTGCGGTGGGCCCCTCTCTGGTTCTGCTAGGGAGGAGAATGTAGTGGGAAGAGAGTGTAGTTTGATACCAGCTCCATCTCAAGGCCACATTTCGCTTTCCACCTTTCCTGCCACTCTTTCAGGTGACTTCCTGGGGAGAAGGTTATGGGGGAGCCCATTTTACAGATGGAATCATTGAGAGGCTGGTTTCACAGCTGACACTTCCTTCATCCTAACAGTGACGGGGGTGCAGCTCTGCCGTTCCCTGTCCCAGGCTCTGGGGAGGCCACCATGCATGGGCCCTCTGGGACCCCAACTCCAGTGCAAGGGAGGCAGATAATTGTCAAGACAGATGAGTGAAACGAGTGAGCAAGCAAAAAGAAAGGAACCATTTAAAAACCAGTGGGGGCTTTGGCCCTGGGGAAGGAGGCAGTGGTGATTGGTGGCGAGGCAGACATAGTGGCTGTGGGAATGGGGCTGAGGAGGCAGCTGGGAGTGCTTTTTGGATGGGAGGGCGGCATGTGCAAAGGCCCTGGGGTGGGGTGGGGTGGGGCATGACCGAGGAGCAGCAGCGGCCAGGGCGGCTGGAGCCCCACAAGTTCAGGAGGCCAGGGAGGTGGGGGGTAGGGGTGTGTGCCCAGCCCACGGGAGCCTGGCTTGGGTTCTACAACACACTGCAGGGGGCAAGTGGAAGCTGCCCTTTAGCAAGCCCCCCTCAGGGGTGTGGGATGCTGCTCTGTGTCGCACCAGGGCCTCATGCCACCACCCTGTCCGGGGACACGGGCTCCCTTCCCCTCCCCACCCCCACTTCCCAGTGGGACAAACTGAGACTCAGAGAAGCAGCGAATGAGTGTCCTCCAGGAAGCTGCTAGGGACCCTATTTTGGTCCTGCCCCTGGTGCCAGGCACGGAGAACAGGCCAGGCCACCCCTTCTCCCCTACTCCCACCCTCAACCTTTCAGCCCGCCCCAGTTCCTTCTGGAATGTTGACTCTGGTCCAAGAATTCCCCACTCTTCGCCGGAGTCCCACGACCCTCCCGGCCCTGCGGAGTGACGTCAGCCTAGGGGGCATCTGGTAGAGATTACCCACTGGGGGAGGGGGTCGCGGTGGGCCCCGGCGGCACGGCCTCCTCAGGCTCGCAGCAGCGGTGGCGGCTGGGTCTTGTCGTGTGAAGGGGCCCAGCTGCCGCAGGCTTTCGTTTCCTGTGGAGACTTTCTCACAGTCCCTGAGACCCCCAGACGCCTTGGGCTGTGGGAACGGGGCGAGCTGAAGGATGGGCTGCCCCCCTCTCCCCAGCTGGAGCCGCATCCCTCCCACCCCCACCCCTCAGGGGACTCTGCAAGCAGGCTGCTGTGGTGGCTGTGTGCAGGGAGAGCTGGGGTTCTGTGAACCACACAGAACCTTGACTGGCTGTGTGCAAGTCAGAGCCAGTCCTTTCTCCTCTCTGATCCTCAGTTTTCTCATCTGTAAACTGGAGCTAATGGTAGCACCTGCTTCCCAGGAGTGCCCTGCGGACTGAGGGAGACACCAGGGAGGTCTGACCTTGGCTCAGGGCTGCAGAGGGAGACAGCCCAGTGAGGGGTCTTGCCCCTCTCACAAGCCTGGGGAAGGGGGGTTCTTCACTGGATCCAGGCCTCGATCTTTTTGCTTCCTGATGTCCATACTGGGCTGATTGGAATGTGGCCATCTTCACCCTCCACCCCCTACAGCGTCCCCCTTCTCCTCCTTCTCCAGCCAGGAGTGCCTGGGTTTCTGGGGGTGCAGAGAACTTGACATTATCTGGTTCTTGTCTGAGCAGCTGAGACACCGCATCATGCTCCAAGCTGGGTTTTCTCAGCAGTCAAACGAGGCTTCAAGTTCACGGACATGCAGCTGGCACTCACAGGTGTGCAGCTGGTGCTTCGCAAGGGCCTTCCCTTTCACTTTTCCCTCTTCTTTGGAGAGATTCAGGGCTCCTTAAACTCAGCTAGTAGCCCCGGCTGAACCCTCTCCTTCCAGGGCCACAGTTCCTTCTTAAGCCCCTGCTGGATGGCTCACTCCAGCCAGGAAGATGGACAAGGACAGAGATAAAGCAACAGGGTTTGGGCAGGGCAGGGGCTAAAGCCAGGAACCTTGGTAGCCCTGAATCCCACTGGCCCTGTGGCTGAGTGTCCTGGGGAGGCATGGGGCTTTCCACCCAGGCTATTTTGCCCCAGGCCTTTAAGCACTGAGGTCCAGGGCAGATACCTACTGCTTCCCTCCCAGGAGGAAGTAGAGCAAAGGAAGGACTTGGCTCTCAGTAAGGTCAGATGAGGGATTGCAGGCAGGGGTGAGGGGGGAGCCCCCACTGAGCCAGGAAGTCTTGCACCCCTGCAAGAGAGATCCAGTAAGCCCACTGCATGGATGAGAAAGTTGGGGCTCAGATCAGTAAGACAGGGAGCAGTAAGTGGGGGAGGGGAGCAGGTGGCAGAAGTCAGAGAAATCTCCAGTCCAGCCTGTGGAACCCAGCCCAGCCCAAGAACAAACTGGGGGACGCAGGGGCCCAGAAAGGCCTCGACAGAGGTTAAGTTCATGCCCTTCCTCCCAAGAAGGGGCCCCAGCAGGGAGAAGGGGGCCTTGGCTCCTCCCACCTCTTCTCCTCCAAGGTCACCCTGCCTTCAGGCCCAGGCCAGACACTACAGGTGAAGTTCAGAATCAAACAGGCATTAGGAAAATAAAGGATAATGGGCTCCAATTAATTAAGCTAATGTATGCAATAAGTTGTATCAGTTATTAGAACAAATTGGTTAATACAGGCAATTAAAGGGGTTGGTTATTTAAATAATTAATGCAACTGATTAATGGGATTGATTTAGCCCAATTGTCACTATTATATATTAATTATTCTTAACACTTGCATGCAAAGTGAAGCATCCTCCAAGTCCATATAAGAAGCAATAAATTAATTAATGGGTGGTGGTGAGGCTTTTCAAATGGGTGTTTTGATTTCTGGATGTGATCATGATAGTGGAAAGGAGAATGTTCCAGAAATCTGCAAGGCATTGAGATCTGAAGGTGGAGCAAGAATGTCCTGGGTGAGAGGATGTTCTGGGCAGCAGGAAGGTCATGTGCAAAGGACCTGAGGGTAGAGTGAGTGGCACAGATGGAAAGAAGACCAGAACACAGGAAAGAGTAGGGAGAGGGGGCGGGGACAGGCTGAGTCACAGACAGCTGGGGTCGCTGTGACATTGGTCTGCTTAACATAGACCCTCTGGGTGCCTGTTGGCGTCCCAGCACCATTCCTGGCTGTGGAACCAATCCCGGCCTTGGTGGAGCTGGGATTACAGGACAGACTGCATGCAGGGGGGATGTGCAGGGCAGCTCAGGGCTCCAGTGGCATCTGTGGGACTCAGAGCGTACCTGGGGGGGGGAAGATGCTGTTGGCAGAAAGAGGAGCAGATTCAGGGACCCTGGGGTGGCAGCATGTGGGGAAACCCAGGAGGAGCAGCCAAGGCTGGGAGGCAGGGACTGGGGGTACAGGACGGTGAGGCAGAGCCCAGAAGAGCTGCACCTTTGTTTTGATGCTGTGGTTCCTAGTGGGAGAGTGCAGGGAGGCCAGAGACCAAGAAGGGATGAGGGGCTGGGTGAGTGGGGGCACGGTGGGGTTTGGACAGAGACATCCACACGCTGCCCCCAGATCCCGGAACACTGGAGTGTAGCTGAGAAAGGCCCAGGGGCGGAGCACCTCCCTGGCTCTGGCCACCCAGCCCAGGCCTGCCCTGTACTACTAGCACCCCCTCCGCAAGGCTCTCCTTACCCCAGAGCCTGACGGGAAGTGGACAGGAAGCAGGAGGAAGTGTTGAGTTGATCCCAGTGTCCCGGCCAAGTTGTTCCCAACAGTAGGAGGATTTCCGGGCTTGAATGGCCGGAAACATTGGGATGGGTCATTTCACCCGGGAAAGTAGGGAGGGAACAGGGAGGGGTCCTCCACTGCACCCCAACTCCCACTGCTGCGGGACAGAGAACCCAACAGACTCTGGAAAGTTTTGCCACGTTGCAGTTTGAGGGACTTGGGTGAGAGGGCAGGAAGGACTTTCTACGAGGGTCAGAACCCTAGAGGCCAGCAGGGAAGGAGGTGAGGGGTCAGGGGGCTTTGAGACAAGTCCTCAGCCAGGAGCCCAGGCTGCGGGAGCTGAGAATCACAGCACTATTTTTATTATTATTTTAAATTGTGGTAAAAGTTTATTTGAGAGAGAGAAAGAGTGAGCCTGCTCAAGGAAGAGAGATCCTATCTGCTGGCTGAGACCTCAACCCAGCCCTCCTAGGTGGGGGCAGAAATGCACCTGCTTGCAGGGTCTACCAGTCAGGAACTGGAGCTAGATCTTGAACCCAAGTCCTCTGACATGGGGCACTGACTGTCTACCAATAGGCCAAATGTCCACCCTTTTTAAAGTTCAATCTTATTTATTGATTTGAAAGGCAGAGAGGGAAAGATAAATCTAGATGACAGAGACAGAAAGAGAGTGATCCTCATATCCTGGTTTATTCCTCAAATGACCACAATAGCCAGGACTGGCCTCGGCCAAAAACAGGAGCCCAGAGCTCTCTCTGCGTCTCCACGTGGGTGGTTTGACCCCAAGCACTTGAGCCATCCTCTGCGGCTTTCCCAATCACATTAGCAGGGAGCTGGATGGGAAGTGGAGCAGCTGGGACTTGAATGATACCCTAACATGGGAAGTGAGTGCTAGTCCTGCTTTGCTTTGTCTTCAACATGAACAAGCCCCTGTCTTCGAACAGTTGTTTCCCCAGCATGCGACCTTCCCTCTCCATTAAAAAAAAAAAATATATATATATATATATATATATATATATATTGGGCCCAGCGGCATGGCCTAGCGGCTAAAGTCCTCGCCTTGAACACACCGGGCTCCCATATGGGCGCTGGTTCTAATCCCGGCAGCTCCACTTCCCATACAGCTCCCTGCCTGTGGCCTGGGAAAGCAGTGGAGGACAGCCCAAAGCTTTGGGACCCTGCACCCATGTGGGAGACCCGGAAGAAGCTCCTGGATCCTGGCTTCAGATCGGCATAGCATCGGCCGTTGCGCTCACTTGGGGAGTGAATCATCGGACGGAAGATCTTCCTCTCTGTCTCTCCTCCTCTCTGTATATCTGACTTTCCAATAAATAAATAAATCTTTTAAAATTATTTATTTTTATGTTTTCACTCTCCGTGTTACAGAAGGGACAATGAGGCTTTCCTAGCCTAGCGGAAGTACCAGTGAGGGCTGCTTGTTCACTTCCCACGTGTTTTTTTAACCGTATTATTAAGTGCCTGCTGTGTGCTGGGTACGGTACGAGGGACTGAGGTCTCCCTGGGGAATGAACTCAGTCTCGCCACCCCACCCCAGGCGCCAGACAACTCAGTCAACAGATACAGGGTAGGAGCAACCAGGCAGGGATTTGGAAAATGGAGGAAATAAAGTAAGCCTAGGGAAACAGAGCCTGAGGGACACAAGGGACCCTTAGGGGGGTGTGGTTGAGGCAGGCTTCTCAGAGGAGGTAACTTGAATAAAGTGGGGAAGCATGGCCTAGGCCAGGGGAACAAGTGATTAGAACTTGGGGCAGGAACAAGCTGGTGGGGAGACACGTGTAGCTGGGGCAGCAGCTGGAACCGCAGGCCAGAGGACCGAGGCCTGTGAGGGCAGGTGGGAGAAGGATGAAGCTGATGGGAGCTGGGGCGGGGCAGAGAAGGCCCTGGGGAAAAGCTGATGGGGAAGCACCCACAGGTGGCCGTGGGGGAGCTGCTGGGCTTGGCTCGGTGATGAAGGGTTCAGTTCCAGCTGACCAGCAGTGGGGTGGAGCGTGTAGGGCTGGGGGCTAGGAGTGTGTACAACAGGCTTGGCACCCTGGGTACCCATCTCCTGCAGCATCTTTCCTGGCCACGCTGGAAGGCGCAGGGAACTGACTCCGCAGTCTGTCTGCTGTTGCCAGCCCTAGCACTGCAGCATCCTGGGCTGGGCTGGGAGGGGCCCTGAGGCTCTGGTGGGGGCCCCAGGCAGGGGCTGGTAGTCAGGGAGCCCAGCAGGACTAGGTGCACTCACATTTCTTTTCTCCTTCCAGGGCTGCAGGAGAGCCTGAGGTTGCCGGGGACTATGTGAAGGTAGGAGGGGCTGGGCGGGGGTGCTCAGGTGGCTGGCACCCTTTGTGGTCTAGGGGCTGGGTGGCATGTGGCATTTCAGTGTCAGCAGCTTCCTTCCTCGTGTGCCATTGCTTTGTCCTGGCCCAGGACTCAGCATTTGCCAGGACAAGGCCCCTGGGGAGAGAGGGCGTCTCCATGTAAAGGCTGTAGTGCCTCAATCCCACCTATGATGTGCTCAGGCACAAGGGCCGGGGGGCAGGGAGGGTGGACATGTGGACTCAGTTTCTCAGCCCAAAGAATGGGCAGACTTATCTAGCCACAGCTGAATTTGTGCAGGACACTGGGAATGTGGAGACCGTGGTTTTGCTAGTGAGTCAGGGATGGCTCTGGATTATACCACAAGAACCCACTAGAGGCAGAAGTCTTGGACTTCCTCCCTCCTTGCTGGTCAGAGTAAGGCCTCTTTGGGCCCATTCACAGATGGGAAAGTTGAGGTGCAGACTAGTGCAGTGACTTGCCCACAGGCACACAGCACAGGGTGGAGCTGAGCTTACAGCCCAGGCTTGATGCCCACAGGACAGACAAAGCCCTCGACTCTCTACCCACAAGGGCACCAGGAACACCAGGCCCCGAGTCCACAGGGCTCTCAGTTCACCCCAGGCCCAGGGAGGAATCATGCAAGGGTGTGGTCTTGTGTTTTGCCGTCCAATAGATCTGAGTTTTAGACCCACAGACCTGCCCCATGACCTTGGGTCCTTGGGTGTGGCCGTCACCCTCTGGAGCATCAGGCAACAGAGGGGAGGGGGTGACTGTGGGGTCTCCAAGCCAGGGTTGCCATGGGTCCAGCTGCAATCCCTGACAATTGTCCCCAGACAAAAAGTGGGGAAGGAGACGAGGATAGACAGCCGAGCTGGGGCCAGCCCAAGCCGGAGCACTAGTGGGCTCTGGAGGCTGCGACCAGTCAGGGCCAGGCCTAGAACACTCATTCCAGGGGGAGAAAGACAGGGGGAGAGCCCACAGCAGAGCTGGCAGGTGGGACACACACACACAGGGGCTTGGTAGGGGACCGCCCCCACCCCGAGTTCTTGTCAACTTTATCTCTTTGCTTCTGTATATGGGGCAAAAAGTGCAGATTTTTAGAAAACTCAGGGAAACAGCACCTGCTGCTGGCATGGACTAAACAGCAAGATGAAGTGAAAAGAAATGTTCCCACCTGCTCTAGCCTTGGAGGAAGGTGTGCCTTGGGGGCAAACTTCCAGGCCTCCCCCAGTGTCTCCTGTAGGCAGAACCAGCTGCTGGAACGCTGGAGCTCTCACATGGGGTGTGGATTCTTGGGTTCTCAAGCAGGGATTCTTAACAAGTCAGGTTCCGTGCTCAGAACTTTCCAGGGTCTTTACAGAAAACAAACCCACGACGGAGCCTCAGAGAGGTGGTCCTGGTGGGCTGGAATCACACAGCCCAACAGGAGGGCTTGCCCCTAGCCTGGCTGATGGCAGAATCAGCAGCGCTGTCTTTGTGCTGTGGAGTCTTGGATTGGGGTCAAAAAAGTGCAAATTGGGAGACAGGAAGGCTGAAAAGCAAGCATCCTCTGAGCTGTTACCCGCACCAGCCCAGCCAGTGCCTGAGACTTCTGGGAGGGCAGCTCAGGTACCAACAGCATCCGCTGCCTGGGTCAGCCCGGCTCCCTGAGAACGACTGGTGGGGTTGAAGGAGGGGCCACATCGACCCCAGGGTTCCTGCAGCCCTGCATCCCCCCAGTCTGTCTACCAGGGGCAATCCCAGCACCGTTTCTGACACCAAGTCAGAGATGAGCAATCCCAGGATCTGGACCATCTCTTAAGGCCACAAAGGGATAAGATCAAGGCACACGGGGGTTTGCCCCCGCACCCCTGTTTGGCTGTGATGGAACCCCCCAAGTCTACCCACTCTGAATTAGAGAGGGGTGCAGTGAGTGGGAGAAGCAGAAGCCGCTTCCTCCTGGTCCTGTGGTTCCTACCGCATCCCGACTGTCCCCGGTGACGGACACTCCCCACTTTCATTGCCCCTACACCTTGGCAGGTCCTCCACTCTGCATCCTGGGCTGCTTGGAGCTGAAGCGCTCAGGGCTGGAGCAAGGGGCTGGGAGGAGGGAGGAACAATGGCCCCCTCCCCTCCGCGGCCGGCTGGAGGGTGGGGTCTCCCCGCCCCGCCTCCCCGCTCCTCCCCCGACAAGGCGATGAGGTAATCGCGCCGCTGAGAGGCACGCGCAGCCGGTGCCCAGCCTGGTCTGTCCCCGCGCCCCTGCCCCGCCGGCCGCCGCCCCCCGCACCGTCCAGGCTCCGGCCGCCCGGCCCCACCATGACCGAGCGCTGCAGCCTGTGGAGCGCCCTGTCGGCCGCCGCCTGCTGCTTCTACCGCGGCTCCTTGGTGCAGGTGCAGGTGAGGGGGCGGCTCGGCTGCCGGCCGGGTGCATGGGTCTGGAACCTCCGGCCGCTCCGCCCGGGAACCCGAGCACCCGATAACCCGGGAGCTCCGCAGTCCCGCGGAGCCCCGCAGGCTCTCGGACCCGGCAGCGGTGGTGGGCTCAGGGAGGGGGCGGGGTCGCCCCAGTCTCACCTAGGGGCGCCCAGCTGCTCCGCGGGGGGATGAGGGGTCTTGTGGCCATTCCCGGGACTCTGGGCTGTGGGGACTGACGATCTGGCCTCCTCCGTACCAGGGAGCTGAGCCGGGGCGTGGAGTCCTGGTATGAAGGTTCCCAGCGCCCCTGCAGGTCCTCCAGTTCACGCTCTGGCCCCTGCAGCTGACCAGGGTAGCCTGACTCCCCATTGTACCGGGGTTAGAGTCTGACGGCTGAGTGAGGGGCAGGGCGCGGGGAGGGCTGTGCAGGTGCTGAGACTGGTGTCTGAACGCCTGCCAGCTTCCTGCTTTCTGGATGGGCTCGGTCACTGCTAGGTGCGGGTCTCCCACTCTAGCCGGCCGGACAGTGCCGGTGGCGGTGAGAGGGTTAAACGGAAGGGGGTGGAAGGGAGGACCTGGACCCCGCCTCTCTGCGGAGCATCATCTGGGGCTGACTCTGCTTGAAGTTAGGTACTCAGGGCAGCTAGAGGGGCTTCGCTGGGCGCCAGCTGGAGGGCAGGGATGAAGAACCTGCCCGGGGCGGGGAGGGGGTCCCCGCGCTCTTGCCTCCCGGGTCCCATGGGAGACGCCGGGCGAGTCACCCCTGCGCTCCCCCGGGCTCACACACCCGCTCCGAGCCCGCCTGAATGACGGCTCCGCCGGCGGCGGAGCGCAGCATCCCCGCGCCGGCCAATCAGGCGTGCGCAGGCCGGCCGGTGAGATCATCTTCAGCCAATAGCAGTTCGCGGAGCGCAGGGATGCTGCATTTACACCCCAGCCCCCCTCCCCGCGCAAACTCTTGGGAGCCGGCGACCCCCAGGTCGAGGGTGAAGGAAGAGGGCATAGGTACCCCTAGGAGTCCCCACCCCTAGAGGTGTGGGGGCCCAAGTTGGATCTCCCAAATTGATCACTGATTAGGGCTGGCAAAGAGAAGCCTAGGCTCCCAGCGCCCTTTGACAGGCTCACAGGCGCAGGCTGGGAAGTGACAGGCTCAAGGTCACTCAGGGCCTAGGTCCAGGCTCCTCAGCTCACGACCCTCTCCCCTGCTGGGCCCGGTCTCCCTAGCTCCAGACTTGGGACAGGGTCCTTTTCCTGGGTGAGCTCTTTGTCTAGGACCCCAGCATACAGGGGTGTGTGTGTGTGTGTGTGTGTGTGTGTGTGTGTGTGTGTGTGTGTTGTGAGTGTGTGTGTGTGTGTGTGTGAGTGTAAATTCTCCTTCACCCACCACCCTCCCTTCCCTGGGGCCTGGTATGGGATGGGGAGGGGGCATAGGCTGGTATCAAAGCTGCAGAGTGGGCCAGCTGGGGTCCCCTTGGGGCATGGAGGTATCTAAGATGGCCCTATCTCAATCCAGTACCAGGCCTCTGGCCCCTGGTCAGCTTTTCTATGGGATTCCCACCCCACCCCACCTTCCCCCGGGGACCTGTGTAAGACTTGCCATCTCTGGTCACAATCTCAAGGCCTATTCTCATGGTCCCACCTTCAAGCTGCTGCTGCCCACCTCGGCTTGGGACCCTAGCATACCAGTGTGCCTAAGAGACCATCATCACCAGGATCTTGACCTGAGGGCTTCTCTTACCCCTCTCCCTTGCTTCCAACCCGTGCCCATGTAAACTCTCCTTCCCTCTCTCCCCCATGCCCCACCCTGCCTTACCATGGTTTGAAAAACACTAGGCCACGCTCCACCAGCAGGTGGAACCTGCCCCAACAATTAAAAACCCTCTTGTGGTTCTTACTGTGATTGCTGGGTAAAGCCTGGCTCCCTAAGGCAGCTTCGCATCCCTGCCACACCTGCCCCTGCCCCCATAGCCAATCTCCCCTTTCCCCTGCCAGCCCTCAGCTCTCCCCGCCTCCCCAACACACACATATAACCTCTTCCCTGCCCACCCGTCCCCACCCCCCAGTCCATCTTCTGGCCTGGGCAGGAACCGTACCTCTCGGGGGATGTGAACGGAGTCTGCCCCTGACTAGGGCTAGAAGGGGTTCCCAGTACATTCAGGTGATTGCTGGCATCTGGGGGTTCTGAGCACCTGGGAGCCTTGGCTCTAGCTCAGGGCCACAGTCAGGGCCAGGACTGAGTCAATGCCAAATGAATGGAATTGGAAGTGTTGGAGATGTCTGGAAACTTGGTATGCTGGGGTGATGTAGATCCAGGTAAACTGAGGCAGTGTGGGAACAGAGGGGCATGGAGTGGAGGTGCAATGGCAAGGTCTGAGGTCTCCTGGGGAGTTTGGCAAGGCCTTGGGGAGCCCTGGCTCTGCCCTCGTTTGTCCCTTCTGGAATCTGTGTATGCAGCATCCACTTTGGGGCCTGAAGTTGGTGGTGAGCCTTGCTGTGTCTTCACAGTGAGACGACGCAGGATCTGTCCCATTCTTCTGAGACAAGCTGAGGTTGAGGATTCCCATGGGCCAGCCAGGATCGGGCTGGGCTTTGTGGTGGGAGCTCCCTTAGGACCCCTTGGATCAGTCAGCTTTCATGACCTTTGAGGAGGCCAGTGTGGGCAATCCTGGGCATCACCCCAAGGAGTGACCCTAAGTTCCCTGCTGGGCCGCAATGTCTCATCTTGCAAGGACTGCTGGACACTGCAGGAGGATGGTGCCTTAGGGATTGCCAAGGGTGCAGATAACTTCGGGCTTGGCTGCCTTTCCTGAAACCATCCTGCTGCTTCAGTTTGTCAGCCCCTAGCCCCCAGTATTGTGTGACTTGAGCTCCCTCATCCACCTATAGAAATCCCCCCTCGCCCCACTTCATGATCAGTCTAGTGTCCCTGGTGCATAAGAAATGGTTTTATGGCTGTTGCTTCCAGAAAGGCAACTCAGACTTATGTGCCTCTCACTCAGCCTTAATCCCTGTTCTTCTGAAAGTTTGCCCTGCCCACTGCCGCTGTCCACTGCTGTGGTGCTGACTGCAGGCGACTCCAGTTGCTTCTAGGCTGTTGCCTGTAGGTCTCCTGGCCCAGAAACCTTGGTGAGGAGAGGGCTTAGTTTGTTGAGCACCTCACTCATCCAGTGTAGGTGGAGGTGCAGGGTGTGGAGTGCAGTGGGCAGTGTCAGCTGAGACTGCCTGCCTCCCACGGGGACAGGAAATCATGGTAGGGATCTTGTCAACACTGGCACTTTAGTGTTCCTGGAGTCCCAGGGATGGAGGGAGACCTCCCAGGATGGGGTGGCTGAAGTGAGGAGAGGAGGAGGAAATGGGCTCTGAATACATGCCAACCCTTGCTGTGTGTCTCCAGTTCTCCAAGGAGAAGTACATCCTTGATTCCTCGCCGGAGAAGCTGCACAAGGAGCTGGAGGAGGAGCTCAAGCTCAGCAGTACCGACCTCCGCAGCCATGCCTGGTACCACGGTCGCATCCCCCGGGAGGTGAGTGTGTACGTGGACTCCGGCTGGGAGGCCTTGAGCCCACAGCCTTCCACCCACCACCACGGGGGCTGGTCCTGCCCCATCCCGGCTCCCACGGATCCCTCAGCCTGGGTGGCGTGGAATGAGGGCTGCTCACTGACCCTGTGAATGCCTTCTCTCCCCTCCCCGAGCCTTAGTCTCCTCATCTGTAAAATGGGAGGTAATAGCAGTGCTCACCTCCAAGGGTCATTGTGGAAACCGAGTGACATCATCCAAGCAGGTGCTCAACCTGACCCTGGGAACTCGGGCCATGTTGGCTGGTGGTGTTGTTGTTGCTATTATTGTTGCTATTATTGTGCTATTATTGTTGTGGTTTTTATGAATCAGTTTCCTATGTTTGGTCAGTGAGTGTCAATCCTTGGTCTGCTCAGAATTATTTATTTAAAAAGCAGAGTAGGAAAGAGAGAGAAGGGGAGAGACAGAAACAAAGAGATTTTCTGTCTGCTGATTCACTCCCCAAATGGTCACAGCAGCTCACCTGCCACAGGGCTGGCAGAGGCACAAGCCCTGGGGCTGTCTTTGGCTGCCTGTTTAGGTGCATTATTAGGGCACTGGATCAGAAGTGGAACAGCTGGGAGTCAAACCAGGACTCATATGAAACACAAGCATCACAGGCAGTGGCTTAGCCCACTGTGCTAAGTAAGGGCTACTCGGTTTTGACAAAGTTGAGGCTCTGGGATACTGGACCCTGCCAGGCCCAAGCTCTGCTGGACTGTGTGCCAGACACTGAGGACGCTGAGGTAGAAGAAGCAGTAGCATGGGTCTGACTGGCAGATGATGGGTCTGACTGGCAGGTGGTCAGAGCCGAATAGGAAACGCCCAAGTCCAGAGGAGAGGGGCCACTGTATGTGGGAAGGTTGGAGTTTGCTAGTGGGCAGGGCAGCAGTGGTGTTGCAGCTTGGGAGTGCCAAGGCCCAGAGTGGGTTGGCAGTGAGGACTGGGCATTTACTCATGAGGTGCTGGCAGCCCCTGGGACTCTGTGACCTCCGGTCCAGGGTGCAACCATCCGCAACCCTCATCTTTTATGTCCCCATGGCTGAGGTGCTGCCTTCGAATCTGGGCTGTTGGGTCCTTGTCCCCCAAGCTACACACGTCTCCATTCACTGGTTTCCCTGGGTCTGGTTTAGCTCTCTCACAGCTCCCCCTACTCCAGCTTTACCCTCCCCCTCCGTACCCCTACAGGTCTCAGAGACCCTGGTGCAGCGCAATGGAGACTTCCTCATCCGGGACTCGCTCACCAGCCTGGGTGACTACGTGCTCACGTGCCGCTGGCGCAACCAGGCCTTGCACTTCAAGATCAACAAGGTGGTGGTGAAGGCGGGTGAGAGCTACACCCACATCCAGTACCTATTCGAGCAGGAAAGCTTTGACCACGTGCCTGCCCTGGTGCGCTACCATGTGGGCAGCCGTAAGGCCGTGTCCGAGCAGAGCGGCGCCATCATCTACTGCCCGGTGAACCGCACCTTCCCGCTGCGCTACCTTGAGGCCAGCTACGGCCTGAGCCAGGCAGGAAGCAAGGCTGCCAGCCCCGCCAGCCCCTCCGGCCCCAAAGGCAGCCACATGAAGCGGCGCAGTGTCACCATGACTGATGTCACCACCGACAAGGTCACTCGTGCTGATGCCTGCCCCACCAGGTCAGCCGGCCCCTGTCCTGCCCACGTGCCAAATGGGGGGCATCCTGTAAGCAGAGAGTGGGTGGGAAAGGAGGGAGCCAGCCACCTGGAGCTGGGGTGAAATGAATGCCCCCCCATCTCAGGGCCTTTGCATATGGAAGGGGCAGGAGGAAGGTCAGGTGGTAATGGGTGGTCACTCACATCAGTCCCAACTCTGCCACCTGCTAGCTCCTCCCTGTCTCACCTATACAGAGTCCTCTCTTGCCTTGGCCAAGAGGGTGCTCTGGCTTCCTGCCCCCTGATGCCACCCCTCTTCACCCTGTCTGGGTGGTCCCAGGTGGGTACCTGAGTGCCCCAGAAATGGAATTTGCTCAGCGACATCTTAATGACACCTGGGTTGCCTTGGGGGCTGCATGAGAACAGGTCCCAGGAACAGCCCCAGCACTGACGGCTCCCGTGCTGTGTGCTCTCTGGCCTGCTCCCCTGCCCACACCCTGTCCTGAAGATGAGGAAGCAGCTGTTAGTTATTGTGATAAGAGGGAGTTTCCGAGTCAGGTCTGTCCGTCCCTCATTTCTGTGGCCTCCCTGGCCATTTGCAAGATCTGCTGTCTTCCATCACCAGCACCTGTCAAGGAGGCATTCCTAGCTCCATCTCCCTGTGCCTGGCATGGGTGCTGCTGGCCAAGAAAATGATGCCTGGAAGCTCTGTGGGCAGCAGCCATTGGGTTTGTGGTTTTGGAATCAGGATCCATCAGCTGTGTGTGCCTGAGGCATCCTGAGCAGGCTGTGGGGGCTGTGAGGTGGCCCCTCCCAGACTCATACCTGCTAGCTCCTTTCCACAGTTTTCCCAAGTTGTGGAAAGATGTCCAGGGGAGAGAGTGGTTGTGTATGCTGTGGACTGCACAAGGGCTTCTGACCCAGGAGGCAGCAGGGGGCTAAGATTCACCCTGTCCTCTGTACCTTGAGTTGAGGACACTGCTGAGGGGCTGTATGTGCCCAGAGAATGGGTGGCACGGGGCCAGGTTCACAGGGAATAGCCAAGACACAGCAGACTGAGCAGGTGCCCAGCCTCACCCTACCATGCTGATCACAGCTTTGGTTGGGGGTAGAGTAGGGTGGGAGATGCTGGGCAAGGACAGAAAAGGGAGCAGGACTAAGTGAGGGATCTGCCTGAAACCAGGAGGGCCGAAGCACAGACCAGGATTGGGGGGAGACAGGAGTGCTGGTGTGGGTAATCCTGCTGTGCTCCTGCCCTGCTGGGTGAATCCCGCACAGCCCTGCCCCCTCTGGGGCTTCAGTCTCATCCCTGTTCACTGGGAGGGTGCACACAAAGATTCCCCACGTCTTTCCTGCTTCTCATGGTCAGAGTAGGAGGCACCCAGGCTACAGCAGCGTGCCTGACCTCCTGGCTGCGTCTGTCCACAGCACGTCCCTGCCCCACCCTCGGGACTCCATCCGCAACTGCACGCTCAGCATGGACCAGATCGCAGACCTGCATTCGCCCATGACCCCCATCTCCGAAAGTCCCGGCTCCCCTGCCTACAGCACAGGTAAGGTGGCTGGATGAGGCCTCGGGGAAGGGGAGGGGGTGAGCTGGGGGTGCTGCTGCTGCCGCACCAAGGGGGTATGTGTCTGTCTCTTGGAGAGCTCAGCCCTGCAAGAATGTCTTTAGAGGGGGGCTGGCAGTGCTGCTCACACCCACACAGGAGATATACCCTCCACTTACTGGTTTCCACCCAGATATACGCAGCTCCTACACAGGCCCGGGGAATGGCCAGGCCCCCCAGAACCACTTGAGTTCAGCCTCACCAAGTCAACTATTTATGAGACTCCTGGAATATAATCTGTCCACAGCAGGCTGACTTTTAAGTTGCTCATTTGGGTGTGGTCTGCCAATGACGGTAGAGAGACTCAATGTGGTCAAGGTGGGGAGAAGATTCTGGGTGCCAGGCATACTGCAAGGTGCCCAGAGTGTGTTCTGAAGTCAGCAGAGCCTTGCATAGGCACAGTGTGCAGTGTGCTGGTGCTGGGGCGGCCAGCTTGGGCCCCTCTAGTGGGGCTCCTGCCTTACACATTGGGCTCTGTTGTGCCCTGCGTGGGTAGATGGGGTCTCAGGTGGCATAGGGTGTCTCCGGGTGGCCAGTTCAGACTGCCATGCTTTTTTTTTTTTTTTTTTTTTAAATATGCTGTGTTTCTTAGAACAGTTGAAGTTTCACAGCTCAGTTACAAAGGAAGGCAGTGCCCTGGGCTTCCTTGGAGGGCAGAGAGCGCTTGTGGGTCAGCAGTGAGAGGCCCCAGTCTGGGGGAAAAGAGAATGTTTCCCACACATAGTAGGCAAAGTGTTAGGAGAGGGAGCAGGCTACAGACGCTCTGCCTGGCAGGGGCTCTGTTGGAGTGTGGCCGTGTGAGCATCTGTGTGTGTAGCTGTGTGTATGGCCATGACTCTGTGCGTCTGTGACTACGTGTGTTGCTGTGTACATGGCGATAGCTGTATGTATGTAGCTATGTGACTGTGGGTAGGGGTGTGTGTGTGTGTGTGACCGAGTCTAGCTGTGTGTATGGTCATGACTGTGTGCATCTGTGTGACTGCGTGTGTGTGTGTGTGTATCATTGTGTATGTAGCTGTGTGTGGCCATGGCTGTGTGTGTTGTCTGTGTCTGGTTTATGCCCCACAGTTCACTCTTGGGGGCTCTACCCCAGCGATCCCATCTCATCCTGGTTACCTCCTCAAAGACCCTGTCACACGAGCCACATACAGAGCACAGCCAGGGCTCTTCAGAATGTACCCCAGGGCTGGTCCTGGGCCACCCCATCACCCTGTAGGGAGGATGGAGCCTGTCCCGGGGGAAGGGGAGGCAGTTCGGTGAGGAGCTGTGGTAATGAGTTTTCTCTCTGGACCCCTCTGCAGTTACCCGCGTCCACACCACCCCTGCAGCCCCCTCCGCCACAGCCCTGCCTGCCTCGCCTGTCGCCCGGCGCTCCAGCGAGCCCCAGCTGTCCTCTGGAAGCACCCCAAAACACCGTGGGGACTCGGACAAGAGCTGTCACGCCAGCCCCTCCCACAGCCTCTGCAAGGCTTCGCCGTCCCCGTCCCTCAGCAGCTACAGCGACCCAGACTCTGGCCACTACTGCCAGCTCCAGCCCCCTGTCCCCGGCAGCAGGGAGTGGGCGGCGCTGGAGGCCTCCAGCAGGCAGGCCAGGAGCTACGGGGAGCGGCTGAAGGAACTGTCAGAACGCGGGGTGCCTGAGGGGGACTGGGGCAAGGCCTTGAGCGTGCCTGTTGTGGAAGCCACGTCCTCCTTCAGCCCAGCCACCTTCCAGTCCCTGCTGATGCCCAAGGACAACAGGCCCCTGGAGGTGGGCCTTCTGCGCAAGGTCAAGCAGCTGTTGGCCGAGGTGGATGCCCGGACGCTGGCCCGGCACGTCACCCAGGTGGACTGCCTGGTAGGTGTCCCGTGAAGCACCCGCCCCTGTGTCCTCTGGCCTTGGCACAGGGATCGGGTGTGAGGAGCCTGGAGTTTGGCTTGTGACTTACTTTGCTTCTCTGATTTGGGGCTGGTGGGTCCTGCCTGTCGGGGCCTGTGAGGTCTGCTTTGAAAAATGGAAAAAGCTAGGTATTCTTGCTTCCAACAAGTGCCGGTTTGGCCCTGGAACTAGGCAGCCCTGTTAGCCAGAGGCAGGAGTGGGGACCCGGACGTCTCACACCAGGCCTACGGTCCCAGGTCTCCTTCCTTACGCCCCCTGGTGGGCACACGGGTAGAACCCGTTACTTAGTCCCAGACCTGGGTCCTTGTCTGGATGTGGGGATCCCGCGTTCTCAGCCCCTACTTTTCCCGCATTATCTGGTTGCCCGTCCTAGAGCTAGGCGAGCAAGGCAGGGTGGTCGCTCCATGAAAGAACCCAGGTCCCATGTGCAGTGTGGGACTGTAGACAAGCTACGGGTCTTGAACCTTAGCTCAATAATTGACAGGCACCTCGGGCCGTTTTGTCATGCATCCCCCATTTCACAGATATGGGGACTGAGGCCCCCTCAGCAAAGTGGGCTCAACTTGGTCCACGCCGCTGCGAGGGGGTGGAGGCGCTGGGATGCAAACCCCGCCTCCCAGCCAAGCCACCCCTCCTGGTAAAGCTCTCCTCTCGCTCCCAGATGGCTGGGGCCAGCCCTGACAGGAGATTAATCAGCCCTCTGGGCGTCCTCGCAGGTTGCTAGGATACTGGGCGTTACCAAGGAGATGCAGACCCTAATGGGAGTACGCTGGGGCTTGGAGCTGCTTACCCTTCCCCATGGCCGGCAGCTACGACTCGACTTGCTGGAAAGGTGAGGCGCGCCCAGGTGCTGAGGGCGCGCGGGGAGGACCGGGAGTCCCTGACCCCCCGCGGGCTGCGGCCGAGTCCCCCACCCCACCCTACCGACCAGTCCCAAGCGCTTCACAACCACCTGCACCCACTCCTGCTTTCCCAAACACTTCAATCCTTTCTTGGTGGATTCGGCTGTTTTTGCATCCTCCGGACCAATCGTCTCCTGGTCCCTTTGCCTTGGCCCCGCCTGTCAGTTCGGGCTTCCCCGCGTTCTTTCCAAAAACTGCTCAGCCGGAAGGATTCCACCCATCAGTCACAAGCCCCGCCTGGCCACCTGGTCCCGCCTCAACCCATACCGGCCAATCAGAAGCCTTTGCCTTGCTCCTCCCCTCCTACCGCCACTCTGGCCGCGCTCCCAGCCTCATTGGGCTCTCCCACTGGTCCCGCCCTCTGCCTTGACCGCCCACCTCGCCGGCCCCGCCCCATCCCTCGCTGGTCCCACCCATCCCTCGCTGGCCCCGCCCACCTCCTCGCCGGCCCCGCCCCTCTGACCCGGCCCTCCCACAGGTTCCACACCATGTCCATCATGCTGGCCGTGGACATCCTGGGCTGCACGGGCTCCGCCGAGGAGCGCGCCGCGCTGCTGCACAAGACCATCCAGCTGGCGGCCGAGCTGCGGGGCACCATGGGCAACATGTTCAGCTTCGCTGCTGTCATGGGCGCCCTGGAAATGGCGCAGGTACCGAGGGGCCCACCGGGTGAGCGGGACAGTCCCCAGTGGGCTGGAGGGGCCCTGGGGTGCGTGGCTCTGGGATGGCGCTTCCAGACCCGCCGGCAGAAGGGCAAGGGGAGGACCGAGTCCTCCAGGCGTCGGTCGAGGCCCAGGCCATGGCGTGCCTTTTCTGTGGGTCCTCGTGTCCCCTCTTCCCAGAGCACCGAGGGCTGCTTCCTGGCCCAGCGGGCCGCCCCCCTGAGCCGGACGCCAGGTGCGGGACTGGCCCGGGGACTCAGCCTGCGAGGCGGCCCTCCCCTGTAAAAGCGGGTGACCCCCAGCTCTGCGGCCCTCGGAGCGAGCACCCCGCACCCGGCGCCTCCGCTCACGCTCCGCTCTCCGCAGATTTCCCGGCTGGAGCAGACGTGGGTGACCCTGCGCCAGCGGCACACGGAGGGCGCCATCCTGTACGAGAAGAAGCTCAAGCCCTTCCTCAGGAGCCTCAATGAAGGCAAAGGTACCGCTCCTACTGCCACGTGACCCACATGACCCGCCCACCACGTGACCCAGGACAGCCCTGCCTGCCACGTGACCGCTCTTCCACCTCTGAACCCAAGAAGCCCGCCCTCCTGTCAAGTTACCTGTTAGCCCCTACCACGTGACCCAGGACGGCCCTCCCACTCGTCACGTGACTAGCCCCGCCCTCCCCTGCCACATGACCCATGGCCCCACCCTCTCACCTACCACGTGTCCCAGCCTCGCCCTCCCACCACGTGACCCCAGACCCCCATCACGTGATCCTAGCCCTCCCTCCCACCACATGACCTCAGTTGCCTCCCACGTGACCCGCCTCCTCCCCCACACCACGTGACCCCTCCCATCAGGGGCCCCCTCTCTCCCACCATGTGATCCCTCCCATCGTGACTCAGCCCCACCTGCCACGTGCCCCCACCCCCCCACCAAGTGACCCCGCCCCTCTTACACCACGTGCCCCCTCGTCCGCACCACGTGCCCCCCAGGCCCTGACCGCGTGTCTCCCCGCAGAAAGTCCTCCGCTGAGCAACACCACGTTTCCGCACGTGCTGCCGCTCATCACGCTGCTCGAGTGCGACGCGGCGCCGGCCGAGGGCCCCGAGCCGTGGGGCAGCACGGAGCACGGCGTGGAGGTGGTGCTGGCGCACCTGGAGGCGGCGCGCACCGTGGCGCAGCACGGCGGGCTGTACCACACCAACGCCGAGGTCAAGCTGCAGGGTGAGTGGGCCTGGCCCCGCTGCCGTGGCCGTCTGGGGAGTGGCCGGCCGGGGCAGCCTCTCTGACCCTGACCCCTCTTGCCCTGCAGGGTTCCAGGCGCGGCCCGAGCTCCTGGAGGTGTTCAGCACCGAGTTCCAGATGCGCCTGCTCTGGGGCAGCCAGGGCGCCTGCCACAGCCAGGCCCGGCGCTACCAGAAGTTCGACAAGGTGCTCACCGCCCTGTCACACAAGCTGGAGCCCGCCGTGCGCGCCAGCGAGCTGTGACCGCAGGGTCCTAGCCCCTCTGCGGCTGCGGGCGGGGGCAGAGGGGCACCGACCTGCCCCGAGGACCCCAGGGACACTGTGATCTGCCCAAGAATGTTCCGGAGCTCAGCGCCAGGGTCGTGCGTGGACTCGGCCCCGGAGGGACAAGGTCGCCTGCCGCAGCCCCAGAGGCTCAGGCCCCTGCTCCCCCGGTCCCCGGCCCCTCCCCGCTGTACAGAAGCCTTGCCTGTAAATAGTGTACAGAGCCGCGGGCGTTCTTTCATACAATAAACTTTTATGACTCTTTGTGATGTCCATCGAGGGCCCCTGGGGTGGGAGGGAGCGCTTTGTCCACCCAGGGTTGGAGCAGCAGCCCGCCCTGAAGTCCTGTACCTGCCCTGGATACACCCGCAGCCCCACTGGGCAGTGGGCGGAGGCCCTGGGATGCCCCCAAGGCCACCATGTTCCTGCCCCGGGGACCACTGCCACAGCTCCCACTGACACACAACGTGGGACCCGAGACTTTGGCAGTGGAAGAGCTCTCAGAAGTCTGGGGGTGGAAGGCTGGGACAGTGTGGTGGCATACCACATAAGGCTGCCACCTGCAGCACCGCATCCCATATGGACGTCAGTTCAAGTCCCGGCTGCTCCGTTTCTCATCTAGCTGCCTGCTTGTGGTCTGGGAAAACAGCAGCATATGATCCAAAGCCTTGGGACTCTGCACCCACATGGGAGTCCTAGAGGGAGCTCCTGGCCCCTGCCTTCATATTAGCTCAACTCTGGCTGTTAGTGTTATTTGGGGGATGAGGGGTGAACTAGCAAATAAGTCCTGCCCCCCCAAAAAATGTTCAGGGTTGCAGCTGTGGTCCGCAGAGTGAAGGCAGCAGTGGGGACCCCACGTGCTCTGTGCTCCCCAGAGTAGGAGCAGCAGCTTCTTCCTGTGCACACTTGGCAGTGCGGTACCAGGAGTTTGTGTGTGTAGGGATGAGATGAACAGGGACCAAGGCAGACCCACAGGGTGGGCCCCGCTGCAGGCTGGGGAGTGCAGTGTGTGGGTTAGTCACAACTGGGTCATCGGAAGCTCTCCCTTCACCTCTAACTCCTGTGACCCGGGGAGGCTGGCCGTCTGAGGCGTGGCACTGCCAAGATCCTTTTGGCAACAGCCTGGTGGACTCAAATAAATAAACGACTTAAGCTCTCGGGTCTCAAAGTGCCCTCCCGGTAAGGTGGGGGCCATAACGGACCCATCTCAGTGTAGATGCCAGGTGTTGGGCACGTAGCAATGGCTAGGTAAGAGACTGCCGGGTTTGGGGCCCTCGTGAACTGCCGTTGGTCCCTGCTTTGGACACTTGATGTGGCTGAACAGTGCTGGAATCTCACCCTGTTCCTGCATGGCAGGTGCTGAAGCTCAGAGCCGTCAGCACGGTTCCCTTGTCACCCGAGGAGAAAGCGTGGAAAAGGCACCATGCAGGGTGGAAGGTTCCACACTAGTTTCGGTTACGACTGTCACGTCCCGCTTGGTGGGCATCATTCTGTATTTATTCTGCCTGAGCTACCAAGACGGTCCCTTAGTTACGGTTGCTATAGCAACGCGGCCCGCCGTCTCGGATTGGATGGCTCACGGGCGCCCCCTGGAGGTCATTTCCCGGTCATGCGGCAGAACGACGGGGCCGACAGGGCAGCCGGGAGTTGTAGGCGACGGGCTCGGAACGGGGCACGCCGGGAGTTGTAGTTCGGGGGCGGGGCCGTTGGCGGCCCCAGGGGGAGCTCGGGCCTGACCTGGATGGATGGCGGCTGCGACGCGCGGCCGCCGGCCCTGGGGCTCGCTCCTCGGGCTGCTCGGGCTGGTCGCGGCCGTGGCCGCCTCCTGGGACCTGACTTCCCTGCGCTGCAACTTCTACGACTTTTGTGAATGCGACTTCCGGCCCGATTTTCCTGGTGAGGCGTCAGGGAGCCGCGGCCAGTGTCGGGGGAACGCGGGGAGTCCCGAGCTGGCTCCGGGCCGGAACAGCTGTGGGTCCAGGGGGCGGAACCGAGGGGCGGGACCCGGGGCTGGAGCACGGCCACGGGCTGAAGCGCGCCCGGCCCGGCGGGTCCGGAATCTGAGGTACAGACCCGAGGTTTAGGGGCGCCTGTTGGGGAGACCCCGAGGGCCTGCCAGGATGGAGGCAGCCCTTTGACAGCCCCCTCACAGCAGGGGGGTGTGTTGGGCCTCCACGGAGTGCACAGGCAGGCTAGGGGGCGGGCTGTCCCGGTGGAGGGCAGGGGGTTCATGGCAGTTCTTGTCGGCGGCTCCATAGGGGCGGGCGCCGTCTGGAGGGCGGCCTGGAGGCGTCGCTGCCGAACTGTCAGTCTGGCGGTGGGCCCAGATGGCCAGTGTCCCCCGCCTGCCCTCATCCGTGACTCTCCTCCTGCGGCCCTAGCTTTGGAATGTGACCTGGCCCAGCACCTGGCCGGCCAGCACCTGGCCAAGGCGCTGGTGCTGAAGGCGCTCAAGGTCTTCGTGAGGGACCCCGCCCCCACCAAGCCCCTGGTGCTGTCCCTGCACGGCTGGACGGGCACCGGCAAGACCTACCTCAGCTCCCTGCTGGTGCACCACCTCTTTAGGCGCGGCCTCCGCAGCCCCCACGTGCACCACTTCTCTCCCATCATCCACTTCCCCCACCCGAGCCACCTCGAGCAGTACAAGGTAGGCTGCCTGCATGCACACGGGGCATGCAACTCCCCTGCACTGGGTTGTGGGGGCGGGGAGAAGGGCACTGACCCTTGGGGAGGTCCCCTCTGGAACAGAACTAGGAATGGCGCCCGGGGCTTGCAAGCAGCAGGGAGCGGTACCCATCCTGCACCTGTTGGCTAGAGGCTCCGCGCGAGAGCCCTGGGCCGACCCGGCGTCTACCACTGCTGCTGGCCTTGCGAGGCCCTGCCCGGGCTGGTGGAGGCTGCGGAGTGGGACCCGAGGCCGCTCTGGGAGGCAGCACCTCTCTGGGAAGGGATCTGATCACTGCTTGGGGAGAAGCCTGGGGTTTCACGAGTCTCCCCAACACTACCTCTCCTCCATGCCCGTCCGGCCACCCCCGCCTCCCCAGGAGAATCTGAGGAGCTGGGTCCAGGGCAACCTCACAGCCTGTGGACGCTCCCTGTTCCTCTTCGATGAGGTGGACAAGCTGCCCCCAGGGCTGATGGAGGTCTTGCGGCCCTTCCTGGGCCCCTCCTGGGTCGTGTATGGGACCAACTATCGCAAAGCCATCTTCCTCTTCATCAGGTGGGCCTGGCCTCGCTGTTGGGCAGGGCAGGGTGGGGGGCCTCCTGGCCTGTGTTCCCGCCTCCAGGGCACAGTGCACTTCTGTGGGCATCACCTTGTTGGCTCCTATCCTGTCCCTGTCTGGGGGCCCTGCCTGAGTCCCGGGTCCCTCATGGTTTCAGCAACACCGGCGGCGAGCAGATCAACCAGGTGGCGGTGGAGGCGTGGCGCGGCCACCGGGAGCGTGAGGATATCACTCTGCAGGAGCTGGAGCCGGCCGTCACCCGTGCTGTCCTGGACAACCCGCACCGTGAGTCGGCGGGGGTGGGGCTCCCTCTGGGAGTTGGGGCGCTGGGGACCCGCCCTCCTCGGCCCTCTCCCCTCTGGTGGAGCCTGCTCAGTAGCGCCCGCCCCTCTCCTTGTAGATGGCTTCTGCCGCTCTGGCATCCTGGAGGAGCAGCTCCTGGATGCGCTGGTACCCTTCCTGCCCCTGCAGCGGCACCACGTGCGGCACTGCGTGTTCAATGAGCTGGCCCAGCTGGGTCTGGAGGCCCGGGAGGAGGTGGTGCAGGCCGTGCTGGACAGCATCAGCTTCTTCCCTGAAGAGGAGCAGCTCTTCTCCTCCAATGGGTGCAAGACGGTGGCCTCTCGCATTACCCTCTTCCTCTGACCCTACATGGCAGGGACGGGGCAGAGCCGGCTGAAGAGCCCCCGCGGCCAGCAGCTAGGAGGGTGTTGGTCAGGCACCAGGGACAGGACCCAACAGGGTCGCGACCTCGTAGCTGGCTGCAGAGTACCTCGGGTGGGCGCTGCCTTGTCCCCCAGGGACATAGGAACTCATTGAGCCACCTGCTTCATCCCTCCTTCCCTGGCCCAGCACGAACCCAGCCTCAGGGACTGTGCTGGAGGCCACACCTGCTCCCAGGTACCTCGAGGCCCAGGCTGGGTCTTCTCATCTCCCTGAGTGGAGGGACTTGAGCTGCCCCCTGGGACTGGTTGGAGACAGTTTTTTAATTTTTTAAGAGAACATATGTAATAAATGGAGCCATGGAGCAGAGCACGTTGGGCACTGGTTTTTCTCACTGCCCTGGGAGGTGGTGCCTCTGCTGGGCACCTGGTGGCCTGGGATGAGGGTCGGGGAGAAGGGTCTGTGGCCTCAGCAGGAGTCCAGGCTACCCCAGGCCCTTTCAGAGAGCTACAATGAGGCGGGCTCCTGGTCAGCTTCCGCAGGTTGCGGGCTCCGGCTTGGGCTATGGGCGCCAGCTTGGGCTGCGGACATTGGCTCAGGCTGTGGGCTCGGGCTTGAGCTGTGGGCACCCTTAGTCTGGCTGGAACCTGAGCTCGCACTCTGACCCCAGCTCAGGCCCTCAGTGACCTGGATCCAGTCGGGGCCATAGAAAGACTCTGTCCTGCAGGAGCTCCGGAGCAGCCCGAGGCTCTGGCCCTTGGCACCCATGGTGCTCCAGCCATGGGCTGTCTTGGCCTTCCTGAACCTCCGCTTTGGGCCTCGGGTAGCCTCCATCCTGCTGACCTTCTGTGTTGGGCCCTGGGTGACCTTGGTCTTGCTGGTTTTCTGTGTTGGGCCCTGGGTGGCCTCCATCCTGCTGGCCTTCTGTGTTGGGCCCTGGGTGACTTTGGTCTTGCTGGCTTTCCGTGTTGGGCCCTGGGTGACCTTGGGCCTGCTGACCTTCTGTGTTGGCCGCTGGGTGACTTTGGTCCTGCTGGCCTTCTGTGTTGGGTCCTGGGTGACCTTGGGCCTGCTGGCCTTATGTGTTGGGCCCTGGGTGACCTTGGTTTTACTGGCCTTCGGGGTTGGGCCCTGGGTGGCCTCCATCTCACTGGTCTGTGTTGGGGCCTCTGTGGCCTGGATGGAGCTGGACTGCGGTTGTGGGCCCCGGGCAGCCTTGGTTTTCCTGGGGGTGTGGCTTAGGCCATGGTCCTTCCCATCCTGGTGGGACTGCGAGGACTCGGTCCTCAGCACTGAGGACTCAGATGACGTCACAGCAGCAGTGGAAGTGCTCTGGTACTCCTGGCCGAGGAAGGATGTCTCCGTCTCGGAGGTGGGCACAGTGACTGGTAAGGGTATACAGGCCTCTGTCAGGCCTCTCCCCTCCTCTGGGCAGTTTCCAGGCCGGGCTAGCCCAGCCACCTCAGTCGGCTGGCCCTGAGGTTGGTCAGGGCGACTGGGAGGGGGCCTGGGGCTGTGCTTGCTCGGTCCCTGGCCTGCTCTGCAGGTCGCCCCTGCCCTCTGTGCTCCCTGCAGTCTCAGTACAGTGCTGGTCACTGCTCTGCCTGCCTGCTTCCTGGCATCTGCCTGGCTCCCTGCTGGCTATTCACCTGCACACGTGTGACCTGGAGCCCACTCAGGTCATCTGCAGACATAGCCTGGGCTGTGCCCGTCACCAGGGTCCCACCCAGTCCTGGCCCCAGACTTGGTGCCTGTGCTGGGTTGCCCTGAACAGGGGGAAGGCGGCTGCACTGCCACCACTACCACCACCACCACCGGGACCCTGCGAGAAGCAGCATTCAGCTTTTCCCTTTTTTCCCCTGCCGGGCAGGGCACTGTGGATGTCTGCAGGGTCTGGGGGCTGTTCTCTGGACTAGGCTGAAGGGAGGAGGAAGGACCTAGAGGGACGGACCCCATCCCCTCGAGGTGAGGCTGTGGCCGTCACCTCTGCACTAGTCACTTGCCCAAGGTCATGTAGTGATATGCATCTTGGACCCCCGAGATGCCCAGCAATGGAAGGGCTGGAGACTTACAGTCCAGGAAGGAGGCCGAGGAGGTCTGCTCGACGTAGCTGTCAGTCAGCGATGGCACCTTGAGGTATCCGGGCTCCACCTTGTCCTCCTGTGGCCGCAGAAAGACCAAGCAGTCACGGGCGGTGGCAGGAGGTCCCAGCCCACCTGCCCGCCCAGAGCACACTTCTGCACACAGGCTCCATCCTCCTTGGTGCCAAGGTGTGGTGGGGTGGGCTTAGACCAGGCCCAGCCCCGGGGAAGAGGGCACTGGCGCAGGGCTCTGAGGAAGGGGCTGGTTGGTCGTCAGCTTTCACAGCTGAAAATGAGCAAGCTGTCAGCTGTTGCATGTGTGTGTGTTCACACCGCCCGGGAGGGAGGAACTAAGCAGCTCCCCACTCAGGGTTCCCAGGTGTCACCTGTGTCACTAACCCATACCCAGGGCAGGGTACTGTGGGCTGCAGTTGTCAGAACCACCTGCCTGGGACACTGGCAGCCCCGGGCCCACCTGGGCATCTGCTCACCTCGGCTTTCTCTTCCGTTTCTGTGGCCTTGGCCTCTTCTGTGCCTTTAAGCTCCATGTCCAGGTCCTGGGGGCTAGCCCTGAGCCCCTCAGAGATCTCCACCAAAGGCTCGTCCAGCTTCCAGGACAGGCTCAAGGCCTGGGCCCTCAGGCGCTCCAGTGCCCGCACTCTGAGGGGCCTGCCGTAGGGGTGTGCGTTTGTGCACACATGTGCCATGGCATGTGCCAGCATACTCGTCAGTCCCCCGGACCTCCATACCACCCCCAAGAAGCAGACAGAGGCCCAAGGAGGCCCTGAGGCCCAGCTGAGCCCAGTCCGGCTGTGTCCCACAGCTCACCCCACGACTCCCTCCAGGCTGCTGGGCTGCTGCCCGCTCTCTAGCATGCGCTCCAGCTGTATCTTGGCCAGCTGGCCCACCTGGCTGCGCACAATGTCCTCTGCCGACATGCCCGGGAAGAGGTTGGTCATCAGTGTGATCAGCTGTGGGGAGGGGGACCGAGCCACTGGCAGCCAGAGCAAGGGGCAGGGCATGCATTGCCCTGCTCAGGACCCAAGAGAGAAGGGCTTGAAAATAGGTTTTATTTTAAAAAGTTATTCTATGGGGATGGCAGTATGGTAGAGCAAGTTAAGCCTCAGCCTGCAGTGCCAGCATCACATATGGGCATTGGTTCAGTTCTGGCTGCTCCACTTCCCATCAAGCTCCCTGCTGATGGCCCAGGAAGGCAGCAGAGGATGGCCCAAAAGGCCTAGGCCCCTGTACCCTATATAAGAGACTGAGATGAAGCTCCTGGCTCCTGGCTTTAGACCAGCCCAGTTCTGGCTGTTGTGGCCATTTGGGGAGCAAACCAGCAGATGGAAGATCTCTCTCTAACTCTCTCAAATAAAAATAAATACATATTTAAGAAATCTATTCAAGATGCAGAGAGAGTGTGGGAGCAGGCATGTATACATATATATAATGTATATATGCATTAATGGTTTCGCTCCCCAAACACCCACAGTGGTCAGGCCGGGAGTTTGGTCCAGAATCCCACATGGATGACAGGGCCTTGACCACTGGGGTCATGGCCACTGCCTACCAGGCTCAGCCTTATCAGGAGCCAGAATAGTAACTGACCCCAGGCACTCTGCAGAGCCGTCCTGGAGCCATGTCAGGTGGTGGTTTTTAAAGGGATGACTCTTTTGATCCCAGAACCAGGAGGAGACCACAAGAATGGGCCTGTTCCAGGCCCAAGCCAGGCAGAAGAGAAGAGGCAGGACCAAGGGGACTGCCTTCTTGGAGCCTTGTCTCAGCCTCGTCACCTGGGGGTCTCGCTGGGCTGGCATTGGCAGCCCTTGAAACTAACTAAAACGTGCCCTTCGGGCTGGGGAGGGTCTGAGGCAGGCACCCACCTTCGGCTGGTTGGGATTGAGGAGCAGGACAGTGGCAAGGTCCTGGCGGGCCCCGAAGACATCCTGCAGCAGCCGGCGGCTCTTAGCCCGGTACAGGTAGTACTGGGGCTCCTGTGGGTTGTGCTGGATGGCGGCTGAGAAGTGGTCCTCTGCCTTCTGGAACTGCCTGTGGGGTACAAGGGCCCCAGGCCACAGTGAGCTCGTCCCCTGGGAACCCAGGGTGGACAGCCGGGAAGCTCCACTGCCCCTTTTCCCTTGGCTGGGCACCCCTGGCCTCCCCCCTCCTCCAACTGCGCCCTTGCGCCTGTGTCCCATTATCAGATCACTGGTTCGAGTCCCAGCTGCTCTGCTTGTGATCCAGTTCCCTGCTAATGTGCCTGGAGAGACACTGGGTGATGGGAGCGGGCCAGGGGCAGGGACCGGGTTGCCGTCCCCTCACCTGCGCCGCTGCTCACAGAAGCCCAGTCTCTCCTGCAGCAGGCCCATGCGCATGTTGGCACCCTCGTCTTCCGGGTTCAGCGCCAGCGCCTGCTGGTAGTCAGCCTCGGCGAAAGTCAGGTTGCCCAGCTGGAAGAAACAATCTGGGGCGGCAGGGAGAGGGGAGGAGAGGGCCCCCTCACCGCCACTGCCCTGACCTCAGCCCACCAGGCTGCTTTCTGGGCCACGGAGCCCCTTTTCGATGTGGTCATTCCAACAGGAGACTGAGGCCAGCTAAGGCAGCCTTTCCCCCAGATCGGGCACCAGCCCCGGTCGGGGGGGGGGTGAGTGGGTGGTATGAGGCCACACCCTCTCTGCTCCCCCCACTCCCCCTCACCACCACGGTTGAGGTACAGGCCCTTCTCCCGCTGCTCCTCCTTGAGGGCCTTGTTGAGCAGCAGCACACCCTCCTGGTAGGCGCCCTGCATATAGCAGCACACCGCGAAGTCGTTGTAGGTGAGCAGCAGCTGGCGCTGCACCTGCTGTACTATGTCCTCCTGGCTGCTGGTCACCATGTCCAGTGCCTTCAGTAAGTCCTCCATGGCTGCGTCAAACTGCCCAAGCCGGCGGTACATGGTGCCCCTGCAGGGTTGGGAGGTGCAGGGTGTGGCAGGTGGTAGCAATGGATAAGCAGGCCAAAGCATCCCCCTCCCTCCCCTAGCAGGTGCATGGAACACACAGGCCTGTCCAGAGGTGCTGCTTCTGGGCTCAAGGAGATTCAGTGATCCCTGAGTCACACAGCCAGTCCCTGGGGAAGCCAGGGTCAAGCCCAACTCTCACCCTCTGCATGGCAGGGGCCAACCCTCCCAGCACAGCCACTGTTCAGCAAGTCTGGGGTTCTGGGACTCTCCCCTGGCCCCTGACTGGAACACTGCCAAACTGAGCTGGCCACTCCTTTGGGTTGGAAGGGATGCCTCGGCCCTGACAGGAAGCAGGGCCATTCAGAGACCAGCTGGGGCATGCTGAGGCCTGGGGGAGGTCAGGCACTGCCTGGAGACCATGCAGCCAGTCTGGAGGGAGGGGCAGTACCGGAAGAGGAAGAAGCTGGGGTCCAGGGGGTTGTTCTCGATGGCGCAGCTTATGCACAGCAGCGCATG
Source organism: Ochotona curzoniae (assembly GCF_017591425.1). Classification (NCBI taxonomy): domain Eukaryota; kingdom Metazoa; phylum Chordata; class Mammalia; order Lagomorpha; family Ochotonidae; genus Ochotona; species Ochotona curzoniae. The sequence continues at coordinate 5,482,969 of NW_024467106.1, forward strand.
CTGCAGTTTGCCCTGCACCGCCAGGATCCCAGCATCGTAGCGGGCCTGCTGGGCCTGCTCCACCATCTTCTGCAGCAGCTGCCTGGCTTGCAGGTGCTTTGGGTTCAGCAGCAGGGCACTGTGCAGGTCCTGGTAGCACAGGCTGGGCTGTAGGGAGCACAGCGGCAGGGGAGGCCTCAGGTGGCACAGGCCAGTGCATGCCCAGCACAGGGAGACTACACCACTCTCTGCCTCTTGGAGGAGGCAGGGCACATGGCAGGAACCTCCACTCCACTTCCCATCTCATTGACTTATTTGTTGGGAAGGCAGAGTGGGCAGGGAAAGAGAGGGGCATTCTCCAAATAAGCACGACAGGCCCGGCGCTCCATTCAGGTCTGCCATGTGTGCGACAGCAGCCCGAGGACTTGGGCCTTCTTCCTGGAGTTTCTCAGGTGCCTGAGCAGAGGCAAAGCAGCAGGGATGGGAACCGGTGCTCTGCACGAGCTGCTGGAGTCACTGTGCCACCACGCTGCTCCCACATTCTTGCTGGTCCCTTTCTGGATGTGACCTGAGGTGAGTCAGCCAGACCAGCCTGGCTGGTTCCTGCCTCCTCCTGTGACTTGACGTGTGTGATCTCCTGACTGCATCCATCCCACTGCCAGGCCTCCCCCTCCTCGGGCCCCCCATGCCCTGCCTTTCACACCCTGACTGGTATGTCCCCAGACAAACTCTGCCCAGGGACAGATTCAGGTCTGAGTGGAAAGCTCCCCAGGTTGACACCTCCCACTGGGGCGCTGCTCGAGAAGTCGATCACTCAGTGAGTCAGTCGAAATGCAGTTTCGGGGAGCATCCTGCAACCTGGGGTGACTTGGGCCGCGTGGGAGGCAGGTGCCAGTGGACACGGGAAGGCAACAGCTATGAGCATGAGACGTGAGGGTGTGACATTGGGCAAGTCACCCCAGGGCTGGCTCTTTATCCACCTCAGTGGTGATCACTCAAGTGACCAGGTCTCTGCCACCCACACGTGACCTGGGTGGAGTTCCTGGCTCCTGACTTCTGACCCTGGCCCATGCCTAGACATCATGGATGTTTGGGGAGTGAACCAGCGGATGGGAGCATTCTTTTGCTCCCAGAGAGGCAAATAAATATGAGAAAGTATGAGTACTGTGTGTTTTGCAGGCCTATGGGGGCGTCCACAATCATTGTAATTACTGGCCAAGGGGATGCTGCCGTGAATCACCTGCGGGATGCTGAAGCCCCGCCCCTCAGCCCAGGGGGTGTGGCCAGGGCTGGCCAGGACTGAAGCCAGTCCAGCAGGGTAGCGCCTACTTACTCGCTGGAATTGTGGGCTCAGAGTCCCAATTCACCACCAAAGGGAGGTGACCCTGCCTGTTCCCTGGCCAAGTGGCTGATCTGGTTCCTTCCCTGTGCCTGCCTCAGCACCCTTGCTCAGGCACCTGAGAGTTGGGGAGACCAGGGTCTCTGGTCCGGGGTTTTTCACTGGCTAGTACTGAGTAGAGAACCACACACCCACTCCCCCACCCCCACCAAGTAGGACTGCCCCAAGGGGAGGGGAGAGCCATCTGCTGGGCTGGCTCAGAGCCCCCAGTTCTCCTGGGCTCCTGCTCCCCACCCCACCCACAACCATCAGCTCTACCTTCTGGAAAGAGTTGTAGAGCCTGGCGCGGAGGACAAAGACATCAGGGTTGCTTGTGCCCTGTTGCACCTCCTTGGTGGCGAGGACCAGGCAGTCATGATGGCGTTTGAGGGCCAGGAGACAGGCCATGCTGAGGGCAGAGGGCACAGGTGCCTGTGGTGTCTCAGGACGGGGTGGGGCAGGAGAGGCTGCTGGGGCACTGGGGCCAGCCAGCGCTCACCAGCGGTAGCGGAAGCAGGATTTCTCAGGCTGGAGGTCTGAGGCTTGTAAGAAGATGCTTAGGGCATCCTGGAATTCGCACTGCTCATAGAGGCACTGGCCCTGGGGCACAAGGACAGTGGGTTGTGCCTGTGAGCTCGGCAGTGCCCACCAAGTGGGTCACAAACAGCACAGGGGGCAAAAGGAGAGACAAGAGGCAGGGACAGGCATCGTGGCACAGCAAGTGGAGCCTCTCCCTGCAGTGCCAGCCTTCTATATGGGCACTGGTTCAGATCCTGGCTGTTTCACTTCTGATCCAACCCCTTGCCAATATGCCTGGAGAAGCAGAAGATGGTCCAAGTGCTTGGGTTCCTGCACCCACATGGGAGACCTGGATGGAGTTCCTGGCTTTGACCTGGCGCATCCCCAGCTGTTATGGTCTTCTGGAGAGTGAACCAGCAGAAGGGAGATCTCTGTTTCTCCTGCTATCTCTCCTTAATGCTATCTTTCAAATAAATGGTCTTTTAAAGATTTATTCATTTTTAGGGCCCAGCGCAGTAGCTTAGTGGCTTAAGTCCTTGCCTTGCACACGCCGGAATCCCATATGGACAATGGTTCTAATCCCGGTGGCTCTGCTTCCCATCTAGCTCCCTGCTTTAGGCAGTCGAGGATGGCCTAAAGCCTTGGAACCCTGTTCCCGCATGGGAAAGCAGGAAGAGGCTCTGGGTTCCTGGCTTTTGGATCAGCTGTTGTGGCCACTTGGTGAGTGAATCAATGTATGAAAGATCTTCCTCTCTGTCTCTCCTCCTCTCTGTATATCTGACCTTGCAATAAAAATAAATAAATCTTTTTTTAAAAAAAAATCTTCCTCTCTCCTCATCCTCTCTGTCTCTCTGTATATCTGACTTTGCAATAAAAAATAAGATAAATCTTTAAAAATATATATTTTTTTTAATTGGGAAGTTAGATTTACAGAGAGAAAGATCTCTGTCCTCTGGTTCACTCCCCAAGTGGCTGCAATGGCCACTGAGAGCTGAGCTACTCAGAAGCCAGGAGCTCCTTTCAGGTTTCCCAGTTGGATGCAGAGTCCCAAGGACTTGGGCCATCTTCTATTGCTTTCCCAGACACAAGCAGGGAGCTGGATGGGAAGTGGGGGAGCTGGGTTATAAGGCGGCACTTATACGAGATCCAGCACTTGCAAAGGGGAGGATTAGCCTGTTGAGCCAGCAGGGTTGGTTCTAGGAATAAGGAATGTCCCCATGGCTGGAGGAAGAGCCAGCAGGGATGGGGGCGGAGAGATGGAGAGCCAGTGGGGGATTGGGAGGGAGCTAGCAGGGGTGGGGGGAGAAGCCAGTGGAGGGTGGGAGAATCAGCAGGAAGTGGGGGGCAGCAAGGGTAGGGGGGCAGCAGGGGTGGGGTGGGAGGTACTCCGGCGTCTCTCCACCTGCAGGTAGAGCACAAACGCCAGTCGCTCCAGGTAGAGGGTGTTTTCAGGCTGGTCGGAGTAAGCCCTCCGTAGGTTTTGGACCGCCGACGAGAAGTCGCAGAGCTGGATGTAGGCCTCGGCCCGTAGGGCGTAAAAGTCCACCTGTGGGGAGCAGGGGGTGACCAACCCAGACTCTGGGACAGCAAGGACAGGGTGGGGGCGGCCACTACCCCCAGCTAATCCCTTACCAGCTCTGAGTCCAGGTGGAGGGCCCTGGAGCAGAAGAGCACACCCAACTCCCAGTCCTCCTGTTCCAGGCACCTCTGGCCTCGGTAGAAGCTGCGGGGACAGGGTAAACAGGCGGAAGTGCTGGCCTTGCCGCCCGTACTGCCCTGGGGACCCATGCTGGTGGGAGTGTGGGATGGGTGGACAGGAGGGGCAGCTGGAGCAGGCAAGGACCCGAGGGGGGCGGTGCTGGCCTTCCTGGAGCTCATCCTCTCCAGCAGGAGCTCCGTCACGCCTGCTGCATTCACTGTGACTGACTGAATGGCACCTGGGACCCCAGGGAGCCAACGTAGACACTCACTACTCGCGGAGTTTGAGGGGCACTGTTAGGCCTGTGACCTTTGACTTTGGGGCGTCGTAGACGTGGAACACCTGGCTGGTCCCGAAGATGCGTTGCAGGTTCCCCTTGGGAACCGGGATCACCCATGGCTTCTGTACGGCAGTCTGGAAGAGGACCTCATACTGCTCCAGAACATTCTAGAACCCAGGGGGACAGCAGGCAGAACAGGCCTCAGGAACCCTTCTCATACAGACACAGCCTTCCTGTGTGCTCTGCACAGTGGAGGGGGCAGACGGACAGGTGGGAGGTACACACAGTTTGAGGGCTGGGGGTTTCTGGAGGCTTCCACTCCCCTGGGGGTGCACTCACCCGAGTCCTGCCTCAGGGTCAAGGTCAGGGCCCAGGTCCTGGGTCTTCCTAGTTCCTGCTTCTAGCTATCCAAATCCCAAACTAATATTATCAGCTCAGCACTACGGCCCAGCAAGTGTGCGTGTGTGTGTGTGTGTGCGCGCGCGCGTGCGCAGCTGGAGGCACTGGAACATAGCTGGCTGGCTGCTGCCCCCCGGCCCCCCGACTTTCTTGCCTCAGTGAGGTCACCTTATAAATCCTCAGCCACCAGAGCGCGAGACCTGTGCCCTGTAGCCCTCAGTCCTGGCTGTTCCACACTTGCAGTCTCCAAGGCTTCCTTCCTCCCGGGCTCGCATCTAGGCCAGTACCACCACGCCACCGGCCACTCGTGCCTGCCCGACCCCAGCTGTACAACTGGCAGGGTCCTTGCATTATTTCGTCTCTCCTGAGACCCCAGGCCTGGCCTCTCAGCCCTACCTTGTGCCTCGGCTTTACCCGCTCAGCCCTCCCGCCCGCACCTCGAGAGCGGCTTCCTTGCCGCCCCCTTCCGAGGACCCTGAGGTGCCGGACTCTGCTTCTTCGTTGCTAGGCACCATTTCCAGGACGCCCTCAGGTCCCGCCCCGCTGTTGCTAGGCACCATAACCAGGACGCCTTAGGCCCCGCCCCCACGTTGCTAGGCAGCATCTCAGGGAAACCCCAGGTCCCGTGGACTGTCGGGAGTTTGAGGCCTACGGCGGGGTTAGGGATTGCATATCTGCAGCCAGGCAGAGCGACAGTGGAGGGAATGACAAGGTTCCCACCTCCCAAATCCCAGGGCAAGAGCTCGGAGCCTAAATCACGGCAACCCCACGGGACCCCGTGACGTGGCGCGGTGGAATGCACGGGGGCGAGTGGGACGCGGCGCCGCCCCGCCGCTTCCGCCCTTCTGAGGCGCGGCGTCCGCGCAGCCTGGCCTTGATTGGACGTCCCGGGACATGTGGCGCCGCGATTGGCCACGCGCTGAGTGACGTCAGGGGCGAGGTCTTGGCATGAATGGGGGCAGCATGGCGCTGTCCGGCCTCTTCCCGCGCAGGCTGTGGCGGGGTCCGGCCATGAGCCGGTGCGTCTTGGAACCCCGGTCCGCGGGGCAGCGGTGGCTGGTGAGTGTTGGCGGCCATGTAGGGGCTGACGGGCCTTCGTTCCAGGGCCGCCGTTAATTCCAATCGGGATTTCCCACTTTGGTCGTTCCTGCCTTCTGGGGTCTCCGGGTTTGGCTGGGTCCCTTCTCCCGCTCCGCTCTCCGCTCCCCCTTCTCCTCCTTGGGGCCGGCGTGCTGGGCTCAGGATCCCTGGTGCCGCCCGCAGGTGGCTGGCCTGGGGAACCCGGGCCTGCCCGGCACACGGCACAGCGTGGGCATGGCGGTGCTGGGGCAGGTGGCGCGGCGCCTGGGTGTCGCCGAGAGCTGGACGCGCGACCCGCGCTGCGCCGCTGACCTGGCCTTGGCGCCGCTCGGGGATGCCCAGCTGGTCCTGCTCCGGCCGCGGCGGCTCATGAACGACAACGGGCGCAGCGTGGCCCGGGCCGGTGAGTGGAGGGTGCATCGATGCGGCACCCCTGGGGGTTCTTGGCGAGTGTGTGTGTGTGTGTGTGTGTGAGAGAGAGAGAGAGAGAGAAGTGGGCTTAACTGCGGCCCCTCTGGGCAGATGGGCATTAACGAAGGCTACCGTCTCCCTGTGCCAAGCCGAGCTGTTCGGGCTTACTGCTGAGGAGGTCTACCTAGTACATGATGATTTGGACAAGCCTCTGGGGAAACTGGCCCTCAAGTTGGGGGGCAGTGCCAGGTGAGCCCCGGGGCTGCCTAGGGTTGGGGTGTGCATGTTGACCTCCCCGTAGGGATGGAAAAGGGCTGCTGACCAGCCCTTCCAGGAGATGGGGTGGGGGGACAGCACGGAAGGGCGATGGCTTGGTTGTCACTCACGCCCTTCCCTACCCCCATCTTCCTGGAAGGGGCCACAATGGAGTCCGTTCATGCATTAGCTGCCTCAACTCCAGCGTGAGTGTGCCCATTTGTCCTGTACTGAGCTGGGATGGGGGGAGGATGGTCACATGGGGTCCCCAGTGTGCCTCACCCCTCTTGCTCCCTCCTAGGCAATGCCAAGGCTGCGGGTGGGCATTGGGCGGCCAACCCACCCAAATGCTGTGCCGGCCTATGTGCTGAGCAGCTTCTCCCCGTCGGAGCAGGAGCTGCTGCCCCCGCTGCTGGACCGAGCCACTGACCTGCTCTTGGATCATATACGGGCGCGAAGCCAGGGCCCCTCCCCAAGCCCCTCCTGACGCCCACTTGGCTCTGTGAACCCAGCTGTGGCCACAGAGCTGTCAGGCCCATGGTGCTGTCCACGTTTTATGCAACTTTTTCTCAGGGTTGCTATGGGCCAGGCCACCCACAGGAAAAGGACCTGGCCAGTCCTGGGTCAGGGTGGGAAGATCATCTCCTCGCTTCTTACTTGGGATGCAGGCAGTATTCAGGGAGACTAAACCTCTTGAGCCGTCCTGGGATCCTGGAAGCGTGGATCTGTAAGATGAAGGAGTGGGCACGTGGCCTCATGGTCAAGGGGCTGCTTGTGGGCGTGCCCAGGCCTGGGTCCTCATTCTGCCTATGGGCGCAGCTTCCTGCTCAGGTGTATCCTGGGTGGCAGCGGGTGATGGCTCAAGGATTTTAGTCTGTGACTTCCCCGTGGGAGACCCAGGTAGGGCTCCCGGTGCCCAGCTTTGGCCTGGCCCCACCGTGGCTGTTGTGAATGGAGAATGAGCCAGCAGGTGGGGAGAGTTCTGCCTTATCTTTCCTCTTCCACCTTTCAAATAAATAAGTATATTTATTTTAAAAAAAAATTCTTGGTTTCCTTAAAGAGAGCGAGCCATGGCTGTTGAAAAGCTGAGACTACCTGGCGAAGGAGCTGGGGCCAGTGGGGTCCAGCAGGCCCCCTCCCACGGGAGGCGCAGGTCCCCTCGCTCTCCTGAGGCCCTGGCCATGGCCTTTCTTCTGCCCATTTTATGGATGAGAAGGTTGGGAGCTCTGGCCTCAGCCCAAGGCCACACAGCTCTCTGCCTAATAGAACCCTTGTTCACACCCGACCGAGGCCCCTGGCACGCTCACTTCAGGGCTGCTGTACGCTCGGCAGGTCCCCATGCGTGTGACGTAGGAGAGCATCCGTAGGTCCTGTGGGTTCGGGGGAATATGGACCTGGCGAGGCACCAGACCCAGGTCCCCCGGCCGGTAGGCTGTGATGCTGGACAGTTGCTGCAGCAGGGCCTGCGCCCTGGGTGGCTGGATGCTGAGCCGGCTGCGGGGGAGTTGGCAACAGGGGGTCAGGCCTTGGGAAGCCAAGGTGGCCGGCTCAAGGTCAAGGCTGTGCAGAGCTGCACACTCACCTCCCTGGGGCCATGCCATGGGGTTGGGCCTCCTGACGTCGGCATACTGCCACCTGGGGAGTGTGGACCATGGCCGAGCTGAGCAGGGCCAGCAGCTGCTGCAGCATCTCCTTGCGCTGCAGCTGGAACACCACATCAAAGTCGCCATCGTCACCTTCCGCTTGCATCTGCCGGGAGGGCCAGGGGTGGGGGTCAGGTCCGTGGCTGCTCGGGGGCGGCCCACCCACCTCCACGTGTGTTTGCTGAATATTCCCTGATCATGGCAGTTACAGAGGGAAGAGCGGGATACCCGTTTTCCAGTTTGGAAAGACTGAGGCCCCAAGTTCCCCAGACCTTAGAGGGTCTATATCAGAAGAGGATGGATTGGGGTTCCCAGCCCTGCTTACCTGTAGGATGTCCCGGAGGAAGGCCGTGGCCCGGGCCAGGATCACCTCTAGCCTGGCCCGCAGCTCCTGCTCTTGGCTCAGCTCCTGCTGCAGCCGCTGTGCCTCCCCCTTCTGCTGGGACAGCTGCACGTCCATCTGGTCTTTCTGGCTCCTGGGCCCCAGGTGTGTGGGGAGGTTGGACCACGTCAGCAACTGCCCCCGCCGAGCCGGGTCCCCCTCCTGCTTTCTCTCTGGCCCCAGGCCACCCTACATGTGCTGCGACACTGAAGCCCTATGAAGTGTGTGTGGGCAGGGGAGGCAGGTGTCCCGGGTTATGTCCCATGCCCCCTACCCCGCGCACCTTAGTGCCACGATGTCCTTCTGCAGCTGCGCAAAGTTCTGCTCCAGGTGCCGCAGCAGGAGGCGCAGCTGCCGGACCTCGGCCGTGTCCTCCTGTTGTTTGCGGCACTTTTCCATCAGCATGAGGATGACCTGTGGGTGATGGGCGGGTGGCGAGGCCCGGGGAGGACCGAGGGTTCTCAACCAGCCCTGACCCATACGCTTGCGGTCTGGAGAGGCCAGTACCAGCTCTGGGGGTACAGACTGGCTGAGCCTCCACTTCCTCAGGGCCAGGTTCCGTTTATGAAACTACTCACAGGGGCTTTCAAGTGAGTCAGGAAGAGGCCCTGGCATGTCAGGGACCTGCACAAGGAGGTCCTGTCCCCTCCCAGCATCTACTTGGGTCCCTTCTCTCCCTCCCCCCAGCTCTGGGGACCGTGGGTGCACCTTCTGGTGGCCGCGGCTGCGCCTGGCCATGGTCTCGTGGCCGTCCTGCAGCAGCTGCAGCTGCTGGCCCAGCTCGCCCTGGCTGCCGCGCAGCCGCTCATTCTCCTGCAGCAGGTGCATGCCCTGCCGGGACATCTTGGCCAGCTGCAGGGTCACGCTGTTGTTCTCTAGGATGGCCCTCTTGGTGGTCTCCCACATCTGCTTGGTGGCTGTCCTGCGGAACTCGCTGGCCACCAGGTTCACCCGCTGGGTGATCTCTTTCTGCAGTCTGCCCGTGGGGTAGGGGGTGCATTCAACAGCTCTGCCCTGGCTTTCCCCAGAGATAGCCCCCTCCCCCCGCTGCCAGACCTCTGCTACCTGCGTGAGGAGGCCCCGCCGTGCTGTTCTCCCCCTGATGTCCCAGCTGGGGCACCTCCAGAACAGCAAGCTGGGCTGGGGAGTAGGGGGGTGCTCAGGGACGCCCATGACGCCCACCTGTCCTTGTCCAGCACCGATTTCTTCTCCAACTTGTACATGGAGTCCCGGTACTCGGTCTCCTGCCTCCGCAGCTGGTCCTCCAGCACCATAAACTTCTCTGTGAGCTCCTCCTTCTGCAGTCGGAATTCCTCCAGGGATGCCAGCTTCCCCCCTGCCCATCACCGTTCAGCAGAAGGCCCAGTGAGGGGCCTCCCCTGATGTCCTTCAGGGCTCTGGCCCTGCTCACCTTTTACCGCCCTCATCATCATCTACATTGTCGTCCCGCCTCCCCTCCCCTTGGGTTAGCAAGGCCTGGTTCAGGTTCCACCTTCTCCAGGGAGTCTGCCTGGATAGCCACCTTCCGTTTCATGAAAGGCACAGCAGTGGCATAATTGGAATTCTCTGGGCTGGACACACTCGAGCATCCCAGGCACAGCCCTGGCCAGCTGAGCGACAAACACACAGGTCACAGATGCTTTCTCATGTGCAAGGTGGGAGGGGGAGTGGTGCTTCCTGCCTTGTTGGGGCGCGGGGACCATGAAGGAAGATGATGGTGTATGCAGGGCAGCTGTATCATTCCCCGACCCCGCCCGTTCCCCAAGTGTGAAAAGCGAGGGACACGTGCTCGCCTGGGCCACAGCTGGAGTCCGGTCATGTTAGGGCTGCAGCCCGCCCAGGCCCCCTGCCCTGCTGCCGCCTCCTCCTCACCAAGGACGATGTTCTCCGTGGTGAGCTGGTCCTTGGTCTCCTGGAACTCATGGCGCACCTGTGCCAGCTGGGCCTCAAAGGCGTCCTTCTCCAGTTCCTTGGCCAGTTGCAGGTTCTGCAGCTGCTCGTTCAGGTCCGTGATCTCATCCACCCGCTGGCTGAGTGTCCGCTTGAGGAAGGCCACGATCTCTTTCTTGCTGTTGGCCAGCTGCTCAAACTCTTGGCGGGACAGCTTGTCCTGCACTGCCAGCTCGTCCCATTTCCGCTGGTATCTGGGAAGGATGAGCTAGAATGTGATCTCAGGTCTGTGTGACATCCCCTCCCCCTGCCCGCCCCCTCACTCCCCCAGCCAAGGCTCTCGGGGACAGTTGCCCGCTCTGCAGGCCTCCCCCTGCACTTCAGCATCCTGCCGTTGGCCCTTTGTGAGTGAGCCCTTGAGGGGCTTCCTCAGCAGCTTTGCACTGGGCCCAAACCATATGCACAGCCCTCACCCTCCACCAGGCTGGCCCAATTGTCCTGTGGTCCCGAGCTGCGTCCATCTCCTCCATGTGGCAGGCCTGCTGCCTCCACACCCAGCACCCAGCTGAGGCTGGTGAGCTGTTGGTCCCCAGGGGCTGGCCATTGAGTCACTCCTGCCTGCACCTGCCCTGACTGGGGCCTCAGCACGAGTGCAGTTTGTTCCAGGTTTAGTATATGTGCTGCCAAAGCGAGCCTGTGAGTGCAGCTTGAAGAGCACTGCATAGCGATTCTTAGTTTTCCAATGAAATAATGTAAGTCATTGTAAAGATGGTTTTACTTTTTACCAGCGGCACTTCAGGGATGTGGGCTGATAAAGCAACTTGGGGTTGGGGGTTGGTGAGGCCAGGGCTGTCAGTTTGTACCTGTGAGATGGGGGAGGGGAGTCTCCCTCTTGGAAGCTCAACTCTTGTCTTTCTCCTCTCCCACCCCGCCACTGTCTGTGCAATGGGGGTGACACTGGGACCTCTCCCTGGGTTGCTGTCAGGTGCAGAGGGCACCGGCCCAGGCTCCGCCAGCTGCACACACAAGACTGGATGGTAGCTGTGACTACACAGAGCAACAGGCACCTGCGGAAGAGCTGCTGCCCAGCTGTGGCTTCTAAGGTTCCTCTGATCCAGGACTAAGGCCTCACAGCTGTGGAATCAGTTCCTCGACTAATACAAACCATGGGCAAGCGGTAGGTAGCAAGTGTAGCGGTTAAGATTGTCCCACATCCTACATCGGAGCTGCTAATGCAGACCCTGGGAGACCGTGGTGATGCTTCAAGTCCCCGTGGGTTTCTGCCACCCACGTAGAAGGCGCTGTGCTGGCCCAGCCGTGCCAGCACCGTACAGCAAAAGAGCTCGGCAGCTGTTGGGGTGGGGGGCACAGGCCCCAGCACTTCCAGCAGAGGTGGCGGAGGGTGGAGTGCACTCACCTACCATTCCCAGCTCCTGCTGCCCTTCTGTACAACCTGGGTCCCTTGAGGCAGGAGGAGGGGACTGGCTGGGGATGGGATTTCCATTAGCTCTGTGGTCTCAGCACGCTCTGGGATACTAGAAGGGGCCGGCAAATCTATGACCGGCAATCACAAACCTATAGACCTTTAGAATCTCAAGTTTTCCCCATGTGAACCAAAGGGAAACTGAGGCTGGGGTGGGGCTGGGGCCTGCGCATGCCCTGGGAGGCCAGGATGCCGGTCCAGGGTGGGGGCCCCGCCCACCAGCGCACCGGGCTAGTCGGTCCTCCAGGTCTCGGATCTGGATAAGGAAGAACTCGCGCGTCTCCTCCGACAGTGGCGTCTCCACGGGCTTGAGGCTCACGGTGGCATCCTTCTTGCCCCCTTTCTTCTTCTTGCCCTCGGGCTCCTTGACCCCCTTGCCCACCTTCTTTTTGGGAGCCATGGCTGATGGCAGCCACCACTCCAAGACTCCTTTAAGAGGTCAGGTGGTTGCTAAGGAAGTTGGTCCCATACATAGCAACAGACCAAGGGCATGAGGCTGAGCTTAAAGGGGCCCTGCTCTTCCTGCCTGGGTACTCATGGTCATTCCCCTCCCTTAACACTCCCAAAGACAGCATGACTGAGCTGCTCTTTCAGGTTCTAGGACAACCCCTCTTCCCTCAAGGGAAAATAAGCTACAAGGGGCGTATTACAAGGGGTTGGGGCAGGGCCTCATAAGTCACCAGCTAGCCCCTCTGTGCTGGCCAGAAAGCTGTACCTTATCAATCTGTCTTTTTTTTTTTTTTTAAGATTTATTTATTTTTATTGGAAAGGCAGATATACAGAGAGGAAGTCTTCCGTCCTATGGTTCACTCCCCAAGTGAGTGCAACAGCTGGAACTGAACCAATCTGAAGCCAGGAGCTAGGAGCTTCTTCCAGGTCTCCCACGCAGGTGCAGGGTCCCAAGGCTTTGGGCCGTCCTCGACTGCTTTCCCGGGCCACAAGCAGGAAGCTGGATGGGAAGCAGGGCTGCTGGGATTAGAACCGGCGCCCATATGGGATCCCGGTGCATTCAAGGTGAGGACTTTAATCGCTATGTTATCGTGCAGGGCCCGTCAACTCTTATTTTTACAAGAGGCTTGTAGAGGTTGGTGCTGCGGCATAGCTTGTTAAGTTGCTGCCTGTAGTGCCACATCCCATATGAGTATCAGTTTGAGTCCTTGCTGTTCCACTTCCCATCAAGTTCTCTGCTATTGCACCCGGGAAAGCAGCAGCAGATAGCCCAAGTCCTTGAAGCCCTGCACCCACTTGGGAGATCCAAATGGAGTCCCTGGCTCCTGGCTTTGGCCTGGTCCAGCCTTGGTTTTTGTAACCATTTAAGGAGTGAGCCAGTGGGTGGACAATCTGTCTCCACTCTGTCTGAAAGAATAGAGATCTATCTGCTGGCCCACTCTCCAGATGGCCATAATAGCCAGGGCTGGGCCAGGCCAAAGCCAGGGTCCAAAAACTCCACCCTGGTCTCTCATATGAGTGGCAGGGGCCTTGCACCCTGGGGACTGCCCCCTGCTGCCTTCCCAGACACGGGCAGCGCAGCTGTGGGTCCAGCTGGTTCTCTGCTGTGGGATGCCAGCACTGCATGCAGGAGGCAGCGCGGTTGCTGCGGCAGCCTGGATGCGGCTCCAAGGTGAAGTGTTCCTTCCTGCTTCTGCTGCAGTGCAGTGCCCAGGGCGGCTGGGGGCGGTGGGGAGGGGAGATGGAGGTGGGAGGAGGCCAATGTGGTGACAGCTCCCCAGCTGGGGGTGGCGGCATACCGAGCAGGGAGCAGCAGGCTCCTCTTCATCTCTAGGGAGCTGGATGGGAAATGGGGCTGCCGGGACATGAACCAGTGCCCATATGGGATCCTGGCGTGTGCCAGGCAAGGACTTCAGTCACTAGGCTACCATGCTGGACCCCAGGCTTGACTTTTAGCAGGAGATGATGGTGGCTCCACCTGCTGGTGTGACCAACAGCAGAGGAAGTGCAGTGGGCCTTGGAAGTTGGCAAGTGTGCTTGACTCAAATGGCACGATCTTTTTTTTTTTTAAGATTTGTTTTATTCTCATTACAAAGTCAGATATACAGAGAGGAGAAGAGACAGAGAGGAAGATCTTCCATTCGATGACTTACTCCCCAAGTGAGCACAATGGCCGGTGCTGTGCCGATCCGAAGCCAGGAGCCAGGAACTTCTAGGTCTCCCATCGGGTGCAGGGTCCCAAGGCTTTGGGCCATCCTCGACTGCTTTCCCAGGCCACAAGCAGGGAGCTGGATGGGAAGTGGAGCTGCCAGGATTAGAACTGGGGCCCATATAGGATCCTAGCACGTTCAAGGCAAGTATTTTAACCACTAGGCACAGCGCCAGGCCTAAATGGCATGGTCTTTGGGGGAGAGAGTGGATAAGGAGCCCCCGACCCAAGGTGTCAAAAACACCTGTAGGGGTTGTTCACTGCAGGCAGTGGTCACTTACAGGGGGCTGCAATCTGAGGGCTGTTATGTCCTGTGTGGCCTGGTGTGTCTGAACTGTGAAAAGCGATGACAAGTCATGCTTGGAGGAAAGCGCATGGTGCAGGACCTCAGGCCAGAACGTAGCATGCCTGCACTTAGTAAGTGACGGCTGGTGTGGCCAGTGGTGCGGCCAGCCAGCGAGCTTCAGCTGCTTGTGTGGTGGGGCTGGGTAGGGGGGCTGCCTCTGGAACCCATGCTTCCCTGGCTTGCTCAGGGTATCTGTTCCCCGCATGCAGGGGTCATCCTGGGAGGGCAGATATGTGCCCCAAGAAGGCAGTGTGGAGTTCTATAGGGGTGTCTGAGTCCCTTCCCTGCACCCTACCTAGAACTACAGAACTGGAGAGGCCAGGATGCACCCTGGGCCCCAGGACCTGCACCATGCTGCCCCTCCCACAACACCTGCTGTGGTCACCATAGCTCCCCTGTGGTCCCCTTAACTGTCTTTCTGCCTCCCCAGTCAATCCCCACCTTTTTACAATTATTTCTTTATTTATTTTTATTGGAAAGGCAGGTATAGAGAAGGAGAAACAGAGAGAAAGATCTTCTATCCTCTGGTCCACTTCCCAAGTGGCCACGATGGCTGGAGCTAAGCCGATTTGAAGCCAGGAGTCAGGCACTTCCTCCGTGTCTCCCATGGGGAAACCATCCTCGACTTCTTTCCTGGGCCACAGGCAGGGAGCTGGATGGGAACTGGAGCATCCAGGATACGAACCAGTTACCATATGGGATGCTGGTGTGTGCATGGCGAGGACTTGAGCCACTATGTTACTGCGCCAGGCCAGTGAACTCTTTCTTGCCCCCTTTCTTCAGGGTGAAGCTCTGAGGTTTTGGACCAGTAAGAGAGAGCAGCTTCCCCTAAGCACAGACGGCCCAAGTCCACGCAGCCTCAGCAGAGGGAGGTGGGGGATGGGTGGCGAGGGCGAGGCTAGCGAGTGGCTGCAGTCACAGAGTGACCAGCTGGACTTCTGGGGAGGCTGCAGGTGGGAGGGGGAGCACTTCCACGGTTTGACTGGGGAGTCTCCCCAGCGCTCCCCATTCTGGGGCCAAAAAGCTGTCAGATGCTGGTCTCTGCTGCTTCTCCAATGCTTTCCTGCTCTCTTCCGGGGCCCGGGGCTATGGGAGCCAAGCTCCATGCTGGAAGTGCAGGGCTGGAAGGGGGTGATGTTACCCTCAGAAGAGACGGGACAGGGAGGAGGAGGCACCTCCAGGTTGACAAAGCCCGGACAGGAGACTGTGTCCTACCGGGGAGGGGCCACGTGATGGTCACTGGATCAGCTACAGGAATGTGGGCTCCAGAGAGGAAGAGACAGGTCCTCCAGCTGCT
The DNA here is from genome assembly GCF_017591425.1 of Ochotona curzoniae. Taxonomy (NCBI): domain Eukaryota; kingdom Metazoa; phylum Chordata; class Mammalia; order Lagomorpha; family Ochotonidae; genus Ochotona; species Ochotona curzoniae. Next base: position 5,498,168 of record NW_024467106.1, read on the forward strand.
GATTGACCCCCCCTTGCTCCCAGTGGTCATGACAGCCTGACAGCTGGGCCTGGGAGAGGCTGTCCCCAGGGCCTGGAGCTCCATGTGGTCTCCCCTGTGGGTGCAGGGGTCTGAGCCCTGAGCTGCTTCCGCTTTTACCCCTGTGCAGCAGCAGGGAGCTGGATCCGGGACTAACCTGTGCCCAAATGGGATGTTAGCTTTGCTGATGGCAGTTTAACTACCTGCACCAGCCTCTCCCTCTCCTTAGCTTTTTCTCTGTGCGCTCAGCCCTGAGAGCTCCACACAGATGAGCTGCCTGCCCACACTGCAATCCCTATGGAGGCCCATTGTGCTGATAGTGACGCGTGGTCAAACTGGGAAGCCAGGTGAAATCCAAGCCTGTCTGGCAGGAATCAGGAGATAAGATTAAAAATAAAAAATCCTGGAGGCCCACAGTTCTGTTGCCGTGGTAACAGGTGACTACCTAAACTAGTTCTAAATCCAGAATGAAGGACTCACCACTACAGCAGTCTGCCCTGGGAGAACCAGCCAATCAGCAGCTGTCTTACTCCAATAGCCTCACCTTTGTCCATCCCTGCCAGCCAGGCTCCCAGGCCAGGGGAGGGCAGTGCTGCCACCTTGCTTTGAGGCTGTTGGCCAACCATCTCCAGCATTGGTGTGGGGCCGAGCTACAGGGCTATGCACCCCATGCCATGTGGGTTAAGGGGATCCTGGGGTCCCTGCAGACCCCCACCCTCAGCAGAACCCTCTTACTAATGGAGTTTTCGGAATCCACTGACTTGGCTGTTGCCGGAAATGGGGATGGGAGGTGGGGGAGTGAACCAGTGGATGAGAACATGGTCTCTGCCTTCAATAAAATAAATGTTTTTAAAAGTAATCATCTTTAGATTACTGGTGACATTTAATAGTTCTCACACTGCCATGCTAGGGAATGGCAGAAGTCTGCACATGTTCAGGACAGATAGCATTAAAGTGGATTTTCCAACCACAGTGGCTTACACCCCTAGATGTGGAAGATGTGGAATCTAGACAGGGAGGCTGGCTGGTGTTCTGCCCCCGCCGACGCTGGACAGGGAGGGTGGACGCGAGAACCCCATCCAGGGAGCGGCTGCAAATTAAACCTTTGTGCTAGTTTCCTTTGCTGCTTCAGGCAACTGCTCTGAACTTTAGTGGCTTGGGACAGCAGCCATTTACGGACTTAGAGATTCTCTGGGAGCTGCTTCTGGGGGGCCCAGCTTATGTGGTTGGCAACAGGCAACAGGTGGAAGGGCTCTGGGACAGCCAGAGTGGCTTGCTGTTAGCCAGGACAAGGGAGGAACCATCTCGTCACGAAGCAGTCCCACCGTCCCAGCAGCCTGCAGGCAGATGCTGCCAGGTCCTGGCTTGGAACTGGCACAGGCTCCCTCAGGTCTCGCTTGAATTTCTGGCTCTGGGCTCCCACTGTGGGTGTTTAGGAAGGAACCAGGCGATACAAGCATGATTTCCATCTCAATTTTTTTTTAAACAAAATTAAAAAACAAACTTGTTGGGCCCAGTGTGATAGCACAGAGATTAAAGTCCTCACCTTGAATGCACCGGGATCCCATATGGGCGCCGGTTCTAATCCCAGCAGCCCTGCTTCCCATCCAGCTCCCTGCTTGTGACCTGGGAAAGCAGTTGAGGACTGCCCAAAGCCTTGGGACCCTGCACCCGCATGGGAGGCCAGGAAGAGCTCCTGGCTTTGGATTGGCTCGGCTCCAGCTGCTGCAGCCGCTTGGAGAGTGAACCATAGGTTGGAAGATCTTCCTCTCTGTCTCTCCTCCTCTCTGTATATCTGCCTTTCCAATAAAAATAAATAAATCTTTTTTAAAAAATTCTGGGGAAACACCCAAGAGAGCTAGAAGAACGGATTTGAAAAAATGTTTGTGCACCCTCATTTGGAGCAGCAGCATCCACACCAGCCAGCTGCCCATTCGCGAGGGGACCTGGCAGGGAAGGCAGAATGGGCACGCACACACAGGCCCATCACTCGGCTTCAGGCACTTCTGACGCAGGCTGCTACGACATAAATGAACTTGGAAGTCAACTACAGAAAGACAAACGACATGGCATCTCAGTGACACAGGCCTCTATTGGACTGTCACATGGACCAGCAGGTAGCATCTATGGACAGCTTGGAGTGCTGGAAGCACAGGGGTGTGTGGCTAGGAGGCAACACGATGACAGAAGAGCCACTGCACCTGTAAGGCCCTGTGGCCACCAGAGGCCCTAGGCAAGCTTCAGGGGTCCCCCAGGGGCGACAGCTGTTGCCCTCATGCCAGGTTGCTGGAGCCCACACCTCAGACACCATGCCTGAGCAGGGCGGGGGCAGGCTCCCCTGCAGCAGACCACGCACCCCCACCCCGAGACACCCCGGACACCGTACGTGGGCGCTGATTTCTTTATTGAGTACAGAGGGGTACAGAGATGATGCATGTTTGTGCTTCAGTACTTCCAAACACGGAGAACCTGGTGATAATCCCAAGGTCAACGAGTTTCAAGACAGACCAGCTTTTTCTTTTTTTTAAAATATCCTTTTGATAAATTATTTTATATATAAACAACAGAGGAAAGGAAAACTGACACGTTCGACTGACGAGGTCCTGAAGCAAGAGCATCGCACGGCCGAGGCCAGCAGTGATGGTAGGAGACGAGCCAACGCGAGCACCTATGGTGCTGGCCTGGAAGAGGAGGGTTCTGGGGCAGCAGGGGACGGGCCTGGAAACTGATCCTAGCAGCGCACATGGCAGTGGCGGGGATGCACCGACGGGCAGACAGGGCACGTTCTGAGGCAGTTGGGGGCAGGCTGTGCCGCACTGGCACACACACCACGTGGCAACGACATCACGAGACGGGAATATACACAGTCCACGGGGCTGAGGAGCTGCTGGGGGCAGGGCTGGGGACGTTTTTTTTGTGACTTCTACTGTCATTCTATTGCACATCAGCAGCCAAACACTGCGCGTGCTGGCTCTGGGGGAGCGGAGAGGAGTCCCGAGGGTGACGAGTCAGCCCTCCAGCAGCTTGCTGCTTCTTGAAGTCTCACTTGGGAGCTACGTGTATACACAGGGAACAAACTGATCGTTTTCTCTCACAAGCATAATGACCACAACCCCACATTGCAAAGGATCAAAGCACTACAGAACATCTGACACGGCGGATGCTGTCACAGCTGCTTGCTGAGTAGGTACAGGGCCTGGACCAATCCAATGGCTACTTTCAGGCCAAGAGCCCTTTCCCCCAGCAAAGGGCTCTCTGACCGCAGCCTCAGCACCCACCTGCTCTCATCTCCCCACGCTGATGCTTCTATGGAAAGGAGTGAGGGGATGCAGGGGGAGGAAGGAAGGGCTCTGGGTTGATGGCATGAGGCCAGGTGCTTCTTCTCTGGGGGAGACCAAGGTCCCTGGTGCGAGTTTGCTTTCAGCTTGTCTGGGCACCACGACTTGGACTGCAGCAGGATGCCCTTAGGACCACACCTGGTGGACATAAGCTGGGGGTGGGGACAGGATGCCAGCTGGAACCCATCCTGGCTTTGTACAGCTGCCCCAGCCTCCACCCTCAGCAGAACCACTGGGGGCCCCCAAGCTGCAGGGGAAAGCCCAGAGGGCCACCTCCTGGCCCATCAGGAGCAGGGTGGGCACCAGAGGGAAGGTCACAGATGCCTCCTCAGTGAGAAGACTCTGAGAACACAGACAGCTCCAGGAGGCTCAGTGAACATGGGCATAACCAAATACGAGTTTGCAAGAACACGCAAGCTGCTCCCTTTCCATACTCAATCTGCACGTGTCAGGTCGGGTTATGTACAAGGTCATAGGGTCACAGACCATGGCAGGGAGGTGGAGGGGGGCAGGCGTCCACTCATTCCCAGCAGCTCCGAGGACTCTGCAGCGCACGGCTTGCACGTGAACTTGTCCTTGTAGAGGACACATAGGTAGGATACTCTTTTTAAAACAACAAAAACAAAACCCAAAAAACCACAATGCATAATTTCTTTTGTCTCAAACAAGGAGAGGGCGTCATTAAACACAAGAACGCAGCGGCCACGGGGCCGGCCAGGGCGTGCAGAAAGCGAGGAGGCAACGGACGGGCGTGGGGTTCAGCAAAGTAACCGATGCGGTTGGCGCCGCAGGGGGGACGCAGGGCATTGTGGGAGGGGGTCTTGTTGTGAGGGGTGGCTGGGTATTTTTTTTTTTAACTGCTAATTTCTTCATCTGTTTTGTTCAGCTTCTTCAGGGTGTCCAGCAGCTTCTGTGGGGTGAGGATGTGCGTGGATCCTGGGGTGGGGGGAGAACGCCATGAGTAACTTCAGGATACAGATTCTCCTCTCCCTGCTCCTCACGCCCCACCCGGGTCGGGGCCCAGTGGAGGGGGTCAGGGGGCTAGGGACGGGAGAGTCTGGGGCCTCCACGTCTGGGAGTGCTCCCGCGGGGCCCACTGCTGGCTGCCAAGGTGGCTGCACAGGGGTCAGGTTGGTAGGCAACTTGTGTGCCCAGTAGGGGGTAAGTCGAAGGGCCAAGCCCCGGGATCCGCGATGCCCTGGTGGGGGGGGGTTGGGGGGACCTCAGGCATGACGGGGAAGGGCAGGGACCTGAGGCCTTACCTTGCAGAGACCGCACATTCTAAGAGATTAGAAATGCTTGCAAAAATTTAAGCTAATGGAATTAAATAGAATTCTACTGCAAAAATAAACACAAAATATAGAACATAAAAATAAATGGAGGCTATTTTTTTTCTTGCAAGGGGAGAGAGATCTAATTAAAGTGCAGTAAACAAGATGCATGGATCGTGTGGTTCGGACATGGACTTGAAAAGAATGGTGATGCGTAGCTTTGGAGCATGAGGCCTGCACGCATGCAGTGGTGGGTGTCAAAGAAAGATCCTGGTGGGAGAGGGTAGAACCGAACAAAAAGAGCCAGCTTGAAAATGTGCCTCCTTGGAGACCCAAGCAAGGGTGGGGACAGAACTCTCTGAAGGCCAGGCTGCCTGCACAAGGGCAGGCCAGAGAAGGCTGTGGCTGGCTTCTGGGGCAATGTTCCTCCACCAGGGGCAAGGGCCTCTGATCACTCCTTACGCAGCTGGCTTGGGTCTTTCCTGGTCAGTCCAGCCCAGCAGAGAACTGTAATACCCTCTCCATGGGTGGGGGGAGCACCCTGGCTTTCTTCAGTTGAAGCCCCAGCATCCAGTCTCTGCTCCAAGATGAGCCAGTCCTCGGGCAACTCCTGGAGGTGCCTAGCATGATGCCTGCCCGACCCTGGTGCCCCACCGCTCACTTGCCCTGGGGCAGCTGCCATGCTGGTTTTGTGGGTCTGTCCCTATGGATTTGTCTTTCCCCTGAAGCATGCTCATAGCAACCTTCCTGCTAGCCCTACAGGAGAGGCTCCAGGTCTGCTGGGCACAGGAGGGCAAGGGCCTCCACACTCCAAGCAGGCCTCGCTGGCTGAGGACTTGCGCCAGCCAGATGGGGGCTGGTGGCACTGCTGTGGGGCCAGGGGCAGGCAGCCTGTGCTGGTGGGATGGCGGCAGGAGTCAATCCAGGCCTTCCTAGGTAGGGGCGGGAAGCAGCCCCCACTGCCCAGCTTGCCAATCCTGCAGAGGAGTCCTGAGCAACAGGTGGCAGACTGGGTCCCAAGCGCTGACCAACAGCTGGCCCCACGTCACTCACATGTGGATTCGGGACTGAGAGGAGGTGGAGTGGGTCCACACCGGGGCTCTCCAGCTGTTATCTGCTTCCTGCCCACCTGCTGTCCCTGGTCACGACTGGAGAACAGGGTGGAGGGCTACAATCCACCTGCCCTGCTTGTCCCAAGGTGGGAGGCACGAAGACCAGAATATGGGGACTTGCTCAGGGTGGGCAGAGGATACAGCCGGGCTTGTGGTCAGGGCTCTGGTCTCCTAATTCTGGTGCCCTGGGGCCTCCTGGGATGTGTTTGCACACATATAGGACACTTGCAGAGTGGCTGAGTGCCATCAGCTCTGGATTCAAATGTTGCTGTGTCCTGCTGAGAAATGAAACTTCGCTGATCCTACTCCAGAAAGCAGCAGAGCATTCCATATAAAAGGCAAATGGCATGTATAACCTCAAAGGCATGTGTAACCTCCTGATGCCTCTCGGTGCTGCCATTTGCCCCTGACTGCCACAGGGACATTCCCAACCAAATTGGAAGGCTGCCAGGGCTGGTTAGCCGGGACTCTGGCAAGGTCCCCTGCTGCTGGCTAAAGCAATGAGGACCCAGCAGCCTTGGCAGAATACTGTGCGACTCAAGGCTGCACAGCGGATTCCATCCGCATTCCCTGCTCTGCCCGTGGCTGAGCCCCGCTCTGCACTGATCAGGAATGACACACAGGGAAGAGTCTGCAGCGGGGCTCCAGGCCAGGCCGTCCCACTAGCGCTGCCCAGAGCACAGGCTCTTTGGGATTTGGTCTGTAACTCTGAAGTCTTATAAGTAACCCACTGATATCTGTCCTTCTAAGAGTCTTAAAACGGGTCATCATGGCAATTCAACAGGCTAATCCTCCTCCCTGTGGTGCTGGCATTCCATTTAGGCACCAGTTCATGTTGCAGCTGCTCCATTTCCCATCAATTCCATCCAGCTCCTGCTGCGGCCTGGGAAAGCCTAGTACCTACGGACCCTGCACCTGCATGAGAGACCTGGAGGAAGCTCCTGGCTCCTGATCAGCTCAACTCTGGCCACTTGGCCATTTGGGGAGTGAACCAGTAGATGGGAAACATTCTCTATTTCTGCTTCTCTAAATCTACCTTCCAAATAAAACAATAAATAAATCTTAGAAAACAAAGTCTTAAACTATGAGGGTACTACAGGAAGCTCAACGGAGAACAGACAGCAAGACAGGTTTACTTTGGTAAAAAATGCATGCATACGAGGAGTCATCAGAGCATTCAGGCGGTGCGGCTGTGGCTGTGGCATACCGAGCTGAGCTGCTGCTGGCATCCCATGTCAGAGTGCAAACTCAAGCTCCTGTGGATGTGCCTGGGAAAGCAGCGGATGACTGCCTTCGTTCCTAGGTCCCTGTCATCCATGTAGGAGACCCCAAAGGAGTTCCTGGCTCGTGGCTTTGTCCTGGTCCTCTTCTGGCTAATGTTGCTATTTGGGAAGTGAACCAGTGGATGAAAGTTCTTTTTCTCTGTCTCTTTCCATCATTCTGCCTTTCACATAAATACATAAACTTTTTTTAAAAAGTCATAAAAAAACTGCATTATGAAAAATTTGGCGTGGACTTGAAAGCCATTCTTGTATCTTCCTTTTAGGACTGGTGTTATGGTGTGGTGGATTAAGCTGCTGCCTGTGGTGCCAGCATCCTACGCTGAAGTGCTGCATTGAGTCCTGGCTGCTCTGCTCCTAACCTTGTTAACATTAGAGACCCAAGCGTCTGGACCCCTGACATCCCCATGGGAGCTGTGGATGGAGTTCCTAGCTCCTGGCTTTGGTGGCTATTGCAGCCCTCTGGGAAGTGAACCAGCAAATGGAAGAGCTCTGTCACTTTTTTTTTTTCTTTAAAGAAGATAATAAGCAGGCTTCCGAGGGGCTGTCCCCCAGGGGTTCATCAGAGCCCACAGGTGCCGTCTGAGGCACCAAGAGAGTCATGGAGGCTGTCAGAGCTACAGGGAACCCCAGAACTGGCGACCCTGCCTCCCTGTACTTGTGTGTTGTGGCCGGAGGTAGTGTTGGGGGGTGCAGTCACGCAGGTGCTCCCTGAGGAGCAGGGCCAGAGTGATGGTCTCTGCTCGGCTCACAGGTGGCTGCTGGGGCCACGGGTCAGCCAGGCCTGGGGGTAGGGATGTGCTCTATGTCCATGGCTCACAGCACTCCCAGCCTGGGACACAGCAAGCAGCTGTGTCACAGAACCAGCGTGTCGGTGGCTTCGGCCGTTTAAAGGTCTCCCAGGGGGCTCCCGGCGTGGAGGGCAAGAGGGAGGAAGGTTCCCAAGAGTAGTGTGGATGGTGAGTGGATGGACCACAGGGTCAGGCCCCATGTCTGGCAGAAGGGAAGATGCTTCTGGCAGCACACAGAACACATGGGGTGTGAGGAAGCGATTTTTCCTAGGGCTTCTGACCTTCTCAAAAGCTTTTGGGATGTTGGGGGTTGAGCCTCCTTCACTGCTGCAGGGACCCGCAGGAGAATGACAAGAAAGGTGGCAGCTGGAGAGCAAACCCCTGCCACCTGCTGCCTCCAGCACAGGCTGACCACTCTACAGGGACCTGGCGGCTTGCGGCCACTCATCCGGAGGAGCTGTTCCTTGTACTCACTCACCTGACTACTGGGGTCTTGTCACCAAGCCTCCCCTGCCCCCAACCAGGCGTCTGGGTACCTTCCCCAGAAAGCTGCCTTCTTGGACATGGCCTTCCCTGACCGTGTCACCTGAAGCTCCTGGCCCAGATCCCAGCCAGGACACTCTGTATTCACTGCGGATGCCCACCCATTCACCATGGGCCAGCACTATGTCCCAGCATTCCTCTCTGAGGACCGGGCCTGGCAGCTGACTGAGTGGCATGCAGCCCAGGGCAGGAGTGAGCTGGCACGTTGGAGCCCGGGGTGGAATAAGGCAGAGTTCAGGGTAGGGCTAGGAAGGTGGCATTGGACACATTTTCAATCGGTATTAAGAACTGCAAGCATTTTCTTGTTAAAGAAAATCAAATAAATCGTGAACTCAAAAAGAAAAGAAAGAAAGAAAGAAAAAGTGACGAATAACCAAAGAAAACCCTTCGGAGCGGGAAGAGTTTCCTTTCTGGAATAAGCTGCTTTTACTTTGTTTCTTTGGCTCTCACTCCATTGTTGGAGCCTGATCCTCAAAAGATACCCTAGAGGACTCCCTGAAGTCGGGGTGTCTCAGGTCCGTGAGAAATTTGGTGGGAGTGAGAATGTGAGTAGAACCTGTGGGAGAACAGAGGCCAGCTGACTGCCTGAGCACAGGCACGGGGCAGGCGCATGCCAACTCAGGCCTACGGTGTGTGCAGCTGATGGGGCACGAGAAAGCGACAGACACACACACTCGCGCACACGCACACACAGGCAGGGAAGCGGCTGGCATGCACGAAGCAGGGGAAGCCACACAGTGGACGTCAGCTGCGCCAGGCCCCTCTGTGAGCCTGTGCGTTCCAGCTCCTGACGGGTGGCCTTGGAGCAGATCTGCAGTGGGCAGGGAGAGGACACTCCCCTCCCCAGAGCCTGACTGCCCTGCCAGTTTCTGTCCAGGAAAGCTGTGTTTGAGCTCAGAGGGCCTCGGCGCACACATGCGACACAAATGCAAGCTGGGGACGGAGAGTTTGGCCACGGAGGGGCCTACATGATGAAAGGGAAGAGGCAACCTACAGGGAGGGCAGTGGGGGGAACTGGGGTGGGCATGGTCTCTCCAGTGGCTCATGGGTCTGGAAAGGCAGCGGACAACCCCAAGGCCAGCTTGGTAACCCACAAGCAGTGACCTGGACTGCTGCACAGAGCTCGCCTATCTGGGTGGCTTCTGGGGGCCCTCGATTTGTTCCCCCTAGATCAGGGTTATAAACTGATAAGTCTCATAGAGACAGCCACTGAGTGAGGAACTAGGACAGGTAGTGGGCCAATGGGGCACGAGGTCAGAGGGGCCAGCCCTGTGGCAGTTCAGGAGGGCAGCCTTAGGCCTTGGGTAGGGGTGCGGCCCACAACTCCTTCCAAAAAGAGACCAAGCACCCTGGCCTGATACCTGGAGGGCAGTGCAGCTGGGGTCCTCCTGCTAGTCAGTGTCTGGATGGACCCTGGGGCAGGTGCCCTCTACCCGTGCTAAGGGCAAGCTGGGACAAGGCAGGTACGAGGAGGAGGGGGCCCTCTCCCAGCTCCTGCTTCCTCCCAGGCCTGTGGGGCAGGCAATCTCTGGCTGCCTTCACCGTTCCTATGAGCTGCTTACTCTCTGCCGGAAAAGGTGAAACAGTTGGGGGAACCCTAAACAGAGTCCAGCAGTAAGGCTGCCACACACTGCCCATCCATCCCAGCCGACAGGAAGAGACCCGGAGCAATGACTTCCTGTCACTGAGTCTCTGCTGCCAGGAAGCCCTGGGCCTGGAAACTGGCTGGTCTCATTGTGGGCCTGGTCTACAGGCTCTTAGCTGACAACTCCATTTTGTCCAGTGGGGATGTGGTTGCCTGCATAGGCTGAGTCACCTGCTTGAGGGAACCCCCCACTTGCAAACGGCAACGGGCACGTTTGGCTGGTGGTTGGGGAAGGGTTCTGCTGGACTCTGTCTTTGGGCCCTTCCACTTCATAAGGCCATCTCTCAGCCAGAGAACCAGGCAGGGCAGGCGCGAGGGAGGCACCCCCCCTGGCCCTCGGCCTCTGTCGGCTACAGCTGGTTCTCCGGGACAAAGAGGCTCTGACGGGCTGCAACACGGAAGCGTGGAATGGAGTCCGGGTGCGGAGAGGGAGCCCTTTGCCCCGGAAGACACGCCCTTACTCACCTATCAGCACCTCCCACTTCCCATTGGCTTGAGTCACCTCGTAAGCACAGCGCATCTCATTCAGGCTCACACCCCCAAGGATGAAAATAATGAGGCGGGGGCCACTGCGGTACTCCCCTGGGGCCTTGTTCTTGTGCCAGTGTCCATAGCGGGCACTGCAAAGAGAGGGAGAGATGGAAGGCAGAGATCGTTTGATCAAGTACGTCTGTCCACACTTAGAGCTAGCTGGTTTGCTCCCATGTTCCCACTGCCCGACCGTGCCCAGAACAGACACACTGGTGTCTCCTGAGTGCTGGTTGCCAGGCGGTTTATAAGTAGGTAGGCTGGGCCTGGCGGCGTGGCCTAGCGGCTAAAGTCCTCGCCTTGAACACACCGGGATCCCATATGAGCGCCGCTTTAATCCCGGCAGCTCCACTTCCCATCCAGCTCCCTGCTTGTGGCCTGGGAAAGCAGTCAAGGACGGCCCAAAGCTTTGGGACCCTGCATCCGTGTGGGATACCTAGAAGAAGCTCCTGGATCCTGGCTTTGGATCGGCATAGCATCGGCCGTTGCTCTCACTTGGGGAGTGAATCATCGGACGGAAGATCTTCCTCTCTGTCTCTCCTCCTCTCTGTATATCTGACTTTCCAATAAATAAATCTTTAAAAAAAAAAGTAGGTAGGCTGCCAGCAGGAGGGGCACTCTGGGTGCCTGGACTGTGGGCCTGTCATCGCCTTCTAGGGATGCACAGGCACTGCTTGTTTAGGTCACTGTCTGGACACTGCTGGCAGCTGGCAGTGGGGACAGGGTCTGAGGTCTGAGCTGAGACTGGCACTGTGATCCTCTGAGCAGGTGGGTAGCACCAGCCTGCTCTGTATTCCCACGGAGGCCTTGCCCACCTCCAGGCTACCACCCAGCAGGGTGCAGAAGTGGAGACAGAGCAGCCAGTCTGAACTGGGCTACCAGGGAGGGCAGAGCTCCAGGCCGTGGGGGTCAGGCTGAGGGGAGGCCATGGGAGGCTGGGAGCCACCACGGAGCCAGGGAATGATGGCACCATAAGGCTGGGAAGCTCCTGGAGGAAGAGAGGGGGCCGGTCTCATGCGGGCACTGAACACTGTGCCCATCCTTGGGCTGCAGCCCCTGCCTGCGGGGGTCTCCGTCTACCTGACAGCAGTGGTGCTGAAGGAGGCCGAGGAGCGAGTGGAGATGTAAGGGTAGTGCTTGGTATCAAGTTTGTCCTCGATGGTGTCCTAGAAAGAGACGCAAGACAGATGAGCCAGCTGTTGGACAGGGGTTCCCAGGAACCCAGGCAAGGGAAGAGGTGGGCAAAAGGCATGGCCCGGTTTGCAGCAGTCACAGGAGCCCCCCTGCCTGTGTGCGCGGCCACAGGCTCACACCGCGCTCACCCTGGCATGTTTCATACCTCGCTGCTGCACTTCAGAAGTCGGTGCAACTGCTCTTTTACACTGAAGAGCATCTTTTCCAGCTCATTCTCTTCTATCATCTAGGTGAAGTCCTAAGTGGTCCCCAATCCTCCCAAACCCCTGGCATCTGCCAACCAGAGGGCAGCAGGCACAGGCAGAGAGTGCCTCCCACCAGCATGCCTCGCCCCTCCATTTCCCAGGGGTCTAATTATCTGGTGTGGGAATTCTGCCTCTCCTCCCACTGCTAGGAGAGCCACACGCCTCCTAACAGCTGTGTTTCTTTAGGGGATGGGGAGGAGGTGGAGAGATCAAAAGCAGGAATGAGACAGGGAGACTGGCTTTGTCTGTGGCACCAAGCCACACAATGCAATTGGGGCTGCATAAAGCTGCTACCTGTGATGCTGGCATCCCCTATGGGTGCCAGCTGGAGACCCAGCTGCTCCAGTCCTGCTGATACACCTGGGAAAACAGAAGGTGATGGCCCAAGTGTCTGCACCCCTATCATCTATGTGGGAGAACTAGGAAAAGCACCAGCTTTTTGCCAGTGGGGCCATCTGGGGGAGTGAGCCAGCAGATGGAAGATCTCTCCACCCTCTGTTTCTTCCTCTGTATAACCCATACTTTCTAAGAAATAAAAAGAAATGCAACTTGTCTCTAGTTGCTTCATGCCCAGCCATCCTATTGATTCATGGGTTTTAAAAAGGGAAGCTAGTTATTCCACATATGTAAAATGCTGGTTCGACAGGAACACCTGGGCTAGTCCCTCCGCTCCTGGACTGCAGTTCTAGCCACTTGCCTAGCATGGCACTCGGACACAGCCTGAGCCCAATCCCAAAGCTCTTGCAGTGAAGGACTCCGTGTCAAGTTCCCTCCCTTTGTGAGAAAGGAGGACACCATAGGGCACTGCCACACCCGCCATCTGACGCATCCTCACATGTGTGAGGCTCTGTGGCAGCCAAGGGGACAGGGATGGAAAGACAACCCTAGTTGCTGAGCCACACACACGTACATCAGGACTCAGAGGAGCCTCCATGGGGTGGGTGGTGAGACAGGTGCGACAGAGGACCTGCCATGTCCAGTCTGGGTGTGCTCTGTGCTATGCCGCCACACATCCTGACGAAAAAACCCTCAGGGGAAGAACCCACAGGTGTCCCCACCACCAGAGGCACCTGGGTGCCCAGGGATGAGCCCTGGGCCTGGCTGCCCTTGCCTCAGCCCGTCCCCACTGACCTCCATGATGTCTTTAATAATCGGGGTCCATCGCGAGAGCTGGTAGGTCTGCTCACTGATGCGCTCCTTCCGCTCTGGCTTGCTCCTGCGACGCAGCGTCGACTGTGTGCAAACACACACAAGGTAAGACTCTGCTCAGGGCCACCTGGGCCCCTGCTGCTGCCTCCGGGGATTCTCACGAGGACCTTGGCCCAGGTTGGCGAGTGGCTAGAGTAAAAGGGGAGCAGGGACGGTGGCTTCTGACACATCCCAGAACCGCCCCTCCATTTAGGAACCTGGGGCAGACTTGATTCAAATCATGAAAAACAGCGAGAAAAGCAATACAGTTCTCTTTTAAAACCAAACCAAACCAAACCAAACCAAACCAAACCAAACCAAACCAAACCGAGTAGCTGGCTGGCTGCGACAGGGGAAAATACTACTTTAGTGATAGCTTGCTGGTTGATTTCCTTTCCACAGCACAGGCAGAGTGACTCCTCGTGGCCACCACCTTGAATCCCCCAGTGACCACAGCCCTGGTGAACACACCAGTTACAGGCCTACAGCAGGTGGCAGGGGGAGTCCACGTGCAGCTGACGCTGTGCGCCATGCCCTGCCCATGGACAGCAGCCCATGGCTCGCAGCAGAGTACGTTGTGTGGTCTGCTGTCCTAACTTGGTCCTGAAGAAGGTCCATGCAGCAGGCTCGGGGGTGGTCAACCCACCTGCTCCAATAGGTCCCGGGGGCTGTAGGGGGAGTGCTGACTGAGATGTCCAAAGCCAGACCGACCTCAGCTGGGACGGCTGCAACTGAGGTGACCCCTGTCTTACTTTGCTTTAGAGGAGCAGCTCAGTATGACTGTGACACTGCAAAGGGGACATCTAGGTTCCTAACACACCCCGATGTGTGCCTGGACCCCCTGATTTCCGCTGCCCTTTCTTCCTCAGTGTTGAGTTGTGCGCATGTGTGCTGGCCCATTAATGCAGGAGCAGGTAGTGCACGTAGCCCACCCTCCCCACCCACAAAGCCAGCCTTACGTCGGTGACAATGGGCACGCCCAGGTGCGCCATGTTGGTGATGATCTCGCTGTCCTCTGGGGGGATCTGGGCATGCTGGATCAGCTTGTTCAGGTTCTCCTCTGTGATGCCTGTGTACGGGAGTCACCTGGTCACTACACCCACCCCAGGCCATAGCTGCTGTGTAAGCAGAGCTGGCCACTTCGCTTCTCCCTCACAGTCAGTGGATGTAATCCACTGTGTGTACTGTGTCAAATTGACTGTGAGGATAAAACAAGGGCTCCAGTTCTTTTTAAAAATGTGGTAAAGCTAAAAATACTTAGTAAAGGGGAGCTGTAGTGGACTGGCCAAGAAGCCCATGGGCGACCCGTTCTCGGCCCTGGCCCAGCACCTTCCATGGGCTTCATCATGCTTATAGGCTCCAGTCTGCCCTGGGAGCCTTATCTTCCAACCCCTCACATCTCTTAGACAGCTTCTCCACTAGCCTTCCTCTCAGTTGTCTCATCTGCCCCTCTCCCACCCTCTCCCATTTCCCAGCCTCCCTTCCTCTCCCCCCCTCACACTACCATTCTTCAGGAAGATGTAGAGGAGGATGATACGGATTTTGTCATAGGTGCTGACGTTGGCATCCAGCAGGATGGGCACGATGGCTCTCATGGGGTCCTTAATCTTTTCTCCCTCGGCATCTGTCCCCATCGCCAGGTCCTGCAGAGAACACATACCTGTTGGGCCCACTTCGGGCAACAGTGGTTCTAATAAAACTCATGCTTGACAGCGGGGACGCCGTTTCATGTCTCTCACGGCACAGGGTGGTTGGCATGGGCACTGGCAGCTCCACTTCCTGCGACATCACTGAGGACAGAGATTCTCCAGCCCGAAACCCCAGGGAGCTGCCACCTGGGTGCAGGCAGGCTACTCCCTGCAGGTGTGTGTCTGTGCACCTGTGCCCACTCCTCAGGTAGACCCAGACTAATAGTCCCCTGGAGGTACAAGGCCACGCGGAGGGGACCCACTTTGCTCCCACGAAAAGCTCCAGCATCTTAAAAGTGCCTTTGTGCAGCTAGATTCATTCCCCGCTGCTTCCCCTGACACAAACAGCCCTGATAATTTAGCCTTAAGTATTCCTGGGCTTCAATTACTGCCTATAGCACTGGTATCCCACATGGGAAGCTGTTCCAGTCCTGGGTGCTCCACTTCTGATCCAGCTCCCTGCTAATGAAAAGCAGTGGAGGATGATCAAATCCTTAGGCACCTACACTCACGTGAGAGACCTGAAAGACACTCCAGGATCTAGCATGGTAGCTTAGTGGCAAAGGCCCTTGTCTGGCACACACCAGGATCCCGTATGGGTGCCAGTTCGTGTCCCAGCAGCCCTGCTTTTCATCCAGCTCCCTGCTTGTGGCCTGGGAAACCAGTTGAGGACAGTCCAAAGCTTTGGGAACCTGCACCTGCGTGGGAGACCCGGAAGAGGATCTGGGCTCCTGGCTTCTGATCAGCTCAGCTCTGACCGTTGAGGCCACTTAGTGAGTGAATCAGTGGATAGAAGATCTTCCTCTCTGTCTCTCCTCTTCTTTTTATGTCTGGCTTTCCAATAAAAAGAAATGAATCTTTAAAATAAAAAGAAAAGGAAAGAAACTCCAGTTCTTGGTTTCAGACTGGGTCATCTCTGGCCATTGGGGAGTGAAGCAATGGACTGATTTTTCTCTCTCTGTTTTTCCTTTTCTTTGTGTGTAACTCTCTGCTTTCCAAACAAGTAAATGCATCTTTTCTTTTTTTGTAAAGGACGCTGACTCACACGTTAGTATGTCATCAGACTTTAAAGACGGAGGGCCAGGAAGAGAGATTCCAGAGAACATCACTGAAAAATGAACTGGCAATGCACAAAAGCAGTGAGAGAAATAAAACAGAGGGTGCACACATCAGGGACAGAACGTCAATCCTGAACTTCCAGCTTCCGGTGCTGAGTGGGACCCAGGCTCGGGGACAGTGTGTGACCTGCCAGGTCCTACCTTGCCCAGGACCCCTGAATCTGCACAGCTGCTTTGGCCACAGCTGGAGAACACACTCAGGACCCACAATTCTGCCAGTCCCATCGGCAGGAGCTCAGAACTTCTCACAGCCCTCTCTAATCACCCCTGGGCTGCCAGAGACTTGGCAAAGGTCAGGTGTGCACAACCCTGCCTGGGCAGCGTTCACATCCATCTTGTTTTTTCACACCCAAGTGGAGCCACACAGGATGTGACTGGGCAGAACGGTCAAGGTCAAATGTTAGAATGTGACTGCAGGTAGAGGGATGGTGGGTGGTTTGGCAGAGAATGTTACACTTGGAATGCCCACATTTGAGTGCCAATTTGTGGCCCAGCATCTCCACTTCCCAGTATCCCTGGAGGCAGCAGACGAGTGTGCATGCCAGGGCTCACGTGGGCAATCTGGATGCAGTTCTGGGCTGGTAGTTTCAGCCCAGCCCAGCTACAGTGACACAGGAGGCATCTGGGGAATGAACCAGCAGATGGAAGGTGTCTCTGTATCTGCTGGTCTTTCAAACAGACGAAAATCAAGAAGCTAAGCTCACGTTAAGACAAAGGTGACAGGTGGATGGGCTCGGCAGATGGCCAGCTGCAGCGGGGCAAGGTGAGAGCCCTACCTGCTCCACTCGGCAGAGCTTGTCCACGGTGCCTTGGTAATGCTTCATGCAGTCCTCGGCCAGGTGCAGGTGGGTCGAATACTAGGGGCAAGTGCAACAGAAGCGGTGATCAAGGAATTACTCACTGACTCACACAACACCCATGAGTACACACTAGACACGCAATACCGTGCCAGGGCGCTGAGCAGTCCATGGGCCAGGGAAGTGACCGCACGTGTGCAAGCAGGCACACATGCATGCCAAAGGAGCAAGCTGCCCGTCTCAGGAGGAAAGGCCACAGCACAATCTCAAAGAACCCAGAGGAAGGAGAAAGACTTTGCTAGGGTGGGCTGGGCTCGGTGCTTTGTCTCACAAAGCAGTGGTGGGGAGGGGAGCCACGTGAGGAGCAGGACATGACACCAGCGCCCCTTTTGGGCCTTTCTCCCAGCCCACTGGCTCTGGAGAAGCCCATGGTAGTGCTCTGATCCCGGTGGCTCTGCAGTGAGCCCCCAAATCACCCGCCACACCCCGAGCCCCAACAGCAGGGGGATAGGATGTGAGATAGGATGGTGAGTGGGTGGAAGAAAGGAAGTGAGGGGAAAGTAGCTGCCTAGGCCAGACTGTCACGGTTTTTCTTTCCTAGTAAGAACTCGAGAGAGGACTACAGAGTGGGGGTGGGGAGCTCCCACGACTCGGCAGAAGCAGCGAGCTGGCGGCCCCCGCTGCCATGCGCTCGTCACCAGACCTTGCTCAGTTCCTTCTGGTACTGGGGCATCTTCTTCAGCATCTGTGACAGGTCCCGCATGGTGGTCTGTGGGGAAATGAAATTACAGTGTCACCCCAAGGTCCGGACAAGGCCGTCCTGGGGACGTGCTCTGCTGGTCAACATGCATCGATAAAATGCTAGGTCACATGTGTTTAGAATTCTAGGACTCTATCTCAAAAAAAAAAAAATCCATCCACCTCAGTACTATGATCTTCCAGCTGGGGAACTGAGCTCATGGCCTAGAACATGACTCTTGCTGCCCCCTGCCTGGCTCTGGCGGCCTCAGTGCTGAGTCTGCCTATCATAGGCACAGAGCAGCTCTAGATGGCAGGAGGCCAGAAGGTTACAGAAGGCTGGAAGCTGCGGCCTGACAAGTCAGCTGCGTGTGCTGTCTTCCTGTGATCATCTAACCTACACTCTTATCCAACAACAACAACAAATCACTAAATGACTACTACACAGCAACAAAAAGTAAATTTCTGGAACCATGTTGTGACACTGAGTTAAGCTGCTACCAGCAACGTTGGCAGCGCTTACAAGCACAGTTTGAATCCTGGCTGCTCTGCTTCTGATCCAGTTTCCTGCTAGAACACCTGGGCAAGAAGCCGAAAATGCTGCCCCAGGCCCAGGAAGGCCTGTCTGTGGGTGGGCCTGATGCTGAGTGGTCAGTGACAAGGTCAGGGATGAAAGGAGGCCCTGCTAAGTCGGGTTCTGAATTCTAATTCTGGTACAAGCTTAAAACAGGTCTCAGGGTTCTTCCGGCTCAAAAATGAGTCGTGATCCAAAACAGTAACCCTCGGAGAAGCAAGAATGTCTAAAGATGGGAGCTCCACTTCAGAGTCCTGAATGCCAAAGCGAGGATTCAAAACTGCATTCAAGGAAGAGCGGCCTATGACCTCACTACGCCGCCGGCTGAGCCTGCTCGCAGGTTAGCAGGGCGCAGAGACACTGGCCTGCACTTACCTTCTCACCAGTGTTCATTCTCTTGCTAGAAGAAAAATCTTTCAGAGACCGGGTCACTTCCCTGCAAGACAGAAGGAGGAGCTCAGCCGCCCAGCGACACCAAGGGCCCTCCCTGGGGGCTGGGGCCTCGCACGACACTTCCTTTGCAGGGGGAGTGGCAGTGATGACACCTTTAAAGCAATTTTCCAGGTGAGCACAGCCATCGTTTTCTGACGCATGGCTCAGCTGGTGGTCTCCAGAATGGGGGGCCACACTGATGGACCCCGTGGGCAAAGAGAGCATGAAGATTTCGTGTTGTGTTGATTTTATCCTGTTCTTGTCTAACGTATGTTTGAACATGTGCAGCTCATGTTTGAAAAGTAAATATGTATTTGTAAAAATCCATATGTCAGTACAGCTGGGCAGATGTTTGATTCATAAACAGATGTAATTCCTGCAAGTGTGGGCTGAGGTAGTTTAAGGTTACGTGTGGTTAACACAGTCCAGAGACCAGGCCTCTAAATGGCACCACGACATCAGGATGGTACTGCTTTCTTGCCAAGGCTTCCTTGAGGACCTGGTCACACAGGGTAGCAGAACATGTCTGAATGGGCAGAATTAGCTGCCAGCTGCGGTCTGAGGTCTTAGGATCAGGTTTAATGCTGGAGACGAGGTAAGGTGCAGTTCGTGAAGCAGACATCAGCTCTTGGCTCAGATCCTATAGGTGAGTCAACCGGGCAGGCTGCGGACAGCTACATAAAGCCGTCCAGCTGTACACAGCACAGCTTGGATCTTTTAATAGATGAACTATTTGATTACTATGACTACAGAATCCTCTGGCTGTTGATTTTAAATTTATATGCAGATGTCTGCAGCAGCCAGGGCTGGGCCAGGCCAAAGGTTGAAACCCAGTCTAGGTTTCCGACGTGGGTGGCAGGCAGTCAACGCTTTCAGCCATCAGCGCTGCCTCCCAGGGCAGGCAGGAGCAGGAAGCTGGGGCAGCAGCTGCAGCAGGGCCATCCTAACTGGCATCTCCACGGCCAGGCGATGAATGGGCCTTAAGTGTTTCACGTTTATACAGCTTTTATTCAGAGAGCTGTGAATTCTTTCTGAGAACCCAACAGGCAATCCTCCTACCGAATGGACTTTCTGTGAACATGGGGTAGTTCAATTAATAGAGAACTTTGCTGATACTGGCCACCATCCTGGAGACTCTACCAAGGACACAGCCTCCCCACGGGCGGTTTCCCTGCCGTGGCCCACGTCCCCGCAGGGGGAGGGAGCAGGCTGAGGGGTCTTACTGGGACACTTCGGCGATGTGCTTGTGGCGCAGTGCAATCCACAGGTCGTCATCCTCATCCAGCAGCACCTCCTTCACCCGCGCCTCTCCGATGCCACTCGTCTCATACCTGGGGAGGGGACAGACTCAAGTGGAGTGCACTGTCTCCACCGGCTTTACCAATCTGTTACTCCCAAGCCTTGGCTGCCAGAGGCTCAGCCCTCAGGCCCCCCTAGGTAGGTCCGGCTCTGGTTCCTTGGGCTGGAGACACTCAGGGCCTTACTCCACCTACTGGAGATTCTGTTTCAAGACCTGGAGGGCTGGTGGACAGGAGCTCTCTCTGCCTGAGTCCCCAAGGATGAGGCATGGAGTTAAAGGAAAGAGTCAAAGTTTTATGAGAGGACTTGGAGACACTGCTCCCCCTCCCTCCGCAGCCTGTGCAGACTGAACAGCCTGAGGTAGGGGCACACGGCTGACCCTCAGCGTATCCTCATAGATGAGGTCAGGAATGGCTGGAGGGAGCGAGATTACAGGGAGCTCTGAGTGAGAAGAGTGGACATTTGCTCATATTTTTAGAACCTTTATTTTGAAGTCACTGTATCATTACGATTAATGTTATAAAAGAAAATGACATGAAGGGGGCATGTTGTAGCACAGAGGGCTAAGCTGCTCCTTGCAACACTGACATATCAAAACAAGTTCAAGTCCCAGCTATTCTGCTTCCCACTCAGCTCCCTGCTAATACACCTGGGTAGACAGGAGAGGCTGGCTCCTGCACTTGGGCCCTTGCTACCAATGTGGGAGACCAGGATGGAGTTCCAGGCTCCTGATTTCTGCCCGGCCTAGAGCTGATGGCTGTGGCTTTTTGGGGAGTGAATCAGCAGAAAGAGCATCTCTCTGTCTTCTGAAAAAAGTAACTATTTTCTTCTTCTTTTTTCTATTTTATTTTTAATTTTATGGCACAATTGCATAGGCATAAGTAACTATTTTCTAAAAAAATGGCATAAAAGTGATATAGACTGTTTTCATATAAAAAATAATCAGTTTTTACAAACTGAGTTTCTCAGAACTGCTAAAAAATGTGCTTGTTTTTAATTGCATTTACTTACAACGAGAGAGAGTGAGAGAGGGAGACCTCCCATCTGCTGGTTCATTCCCCAGATGTTTCCAACAAGCGGGGTTGGGCCAGGATCAAAGCCAGAAACTGCTAATTCAAACTGGGTCTCCCATGTGTCTGTCAGATACCCCGCACCCCGACTGCCTCCTAGGGTCCACAATCAGCAGCAAGCTGGGGCTAGGAATTACATCAGAAATTCAGATGTGGGATGCAGATGTCTTTAACCACTAGGTCAAATTCCTGCTCCTAGAAAAATGTTTCCTTGACGAAACAAAACGGCTCCACTACGCAGGACGTGCAGAAGGAGACTCTTGTTCGTAAATTTTATAACCATCCTATTTCAGGATCTATAATGAATCAGTTTCAACAGTTTATTATACATGTGTAGAAATATCACACTGTACCTTAATACATTTCCAAGTATTATATAGTAATCAAAAAGCTTGAAAAATGTTTCAGAGAAAATGGTGTTTAACAAGGCTTCATTTCTGAATAGGCAAACATACACAGCAGGCTACCGTGGCTTCAGGTGTCCTAAGAACTACAGATTTAAAGGTCCTGCTTGGAAATTTGGAAACATTCCTGCCATCCGAGTTTGGAAGCAAAGTTTATAGACCGGGGCCGGTGAGTGGCACAGTAGGGAAAGCTGCCCCTGCAACTCCAGCATCCTGTACTGTCAGTTCAACTCATTTGGTCCCAGGGGTTAGGTCTCAGCCCCCCATGGGTGAGACCCAGATGGAATTCCTGGCTTCCATCTGGCTCTATCCTGGCTGTTGTAGTCACTCAAGGAGTGAAACAGCAGGGACACCTCTTTTTCTCTTCCTGTGTCTCAGAGATTTTGACTTAAAACAAAATAAATAAATCTCAAAAACAATGACAGGCTTATTCATAAAACTATCAACACATCTGGTTTTTTCCCCAGGGATATGAATGTGGATTGGAAGTAGAGCAGCGAGGACTTGAACCAGCGCCCCATGGGAGTTAGTCTGCAGCGTGGTGGCCCCTCTGAGATCTGTAGAGTCGTACTCACTTGTATACATCATTCTCAATAGGCAGCAGATCATAACTCATTGCCTGGAAAGTGAGTTCATGGAGCACGGGGGAGCTGGGATCAAAGCCGCGGTCCAGGATCAGGAGCTGAGAGCGCGCCTTGTCTGGACCCTGCAAGGGGGAGAGGGGAGGTGCTTCACCAGCTGCCCAGCGACAGCGATGCTGCTTCTCAAAGCAGCAAAGCCCCTCGTGCCCACGGAAGGGGCAGCACGAGGAGACCCCTGAGCGTGAGTCTGCTCACACAGCACTGGGTGGTGCCACTGATGAACCCTGTGGGAGCCCTGGGGAGCAGATCTGATGCTGTGGCTGGGGTCTGCAGTGAGCTCATGGAGGACAGCTCCAGCCACAGGCAGTCATGGGCAGCCACGGGCAGAGGGGGAAGCAGCCCCCTGGGGGCAGGCCTGCCATGAGGGACGTCCCTATGAAGTCTTGGGCAGTGATGGACTATAGCAGTGGTTGCATGGATCTGCGCTCAACACAGCTGTCCCAGACTACTGACAGAGCACACGGAAATGCTAAGGACATCGGAATGAGGCCTGCATGATGCTTCAATGTCAATTCTCTGGATTTGGCACTGTTGCACAGAAGATCTCCCAGGATACACATAGGGAACCGGCCAAGAGTTGCCAAATAGCTGCATCCCAAGGTACATGGACCCCACCTGGATCCCACCCGAACCTCCTGCATTGCATCAGAAGCTGTCACGAAGGGACGTGGCACTCAGCTTGCTATGCTTGGGACGGGCATACACACAGGGACATTGGGCCTGGACTCACCTCCCCCATGGTTGGGTCATCTGCTTTGTAGGCATCCAGCTTGTCCTGGATTAGCTGAGCCAGCAAGGCATTGTCCTTGTACTCCCTGACAAAGGAGGAGCGACACACAGTGAACAGCCGCAGAGCCTGAGGGCAGGTACCCACTGCTGCCTGGGAGGATGCGGGACACGTGAGGAAGGTGGCAGGGCAGAGGAGACGTGGGTGGCATCCACAGAACTTTTTTAAAACAACAAAAATATATTCATAGACCACATGTGTGATGAGAAAGGACAAAAACACTTAGCTAAGTGCCTGAAGCAGAATGACTTTCTTGTCCTCCTTTTTAAAGCTACTTAAACAGAAACAGAAGTAGTCCTGCCTAGCAGGTACAAACAGCCACAGTTCTAGAAGACTGACCACGCGTCCTTTTCCTGGGATCAGTCAGTCAAAGCCTGGTCTGTGTCATTCTCATTCCCTTCCATTCTCTTGGAACTGCTGTAGGCAGGACAGAGATGAGAACCTCTGACCCCTGCACCCTTCTCCCACCCCCACTGAGTCCGACAGCACCCCTACACTGTGCCTGGCTGGGCGGGCAGTATGGGCAGCGGCTACCACCTGACTCGCCAACCCCAGTGCCATGGCAGCTCTGCTCCTGGGATGGGCTTCGGCCACCCTGCTGAAGACATACCTGGGCTTCATCTCTTAACTCCCACCCAGCTTTGGCCAGTGGCACAGGCATACCTCACTTCACCTCGTTCCCTGTGCTGCACCCCACAGATGCTGCGTGCGTTCCAAGCTGAAGGTCACAGACTGAACCCGTGACACGTCTCTGCCCCACACTGGCTGTTTTTTGGTTAGGAAAGGTGATAGTTTTGTGTGTGTGCTTCGAATCCAGGGCTGTTGCAGGCTACACAGGCTGTAATATAACTTTAAGGCTTCATTGTGTTATTCCTTGCGCAGGGGCCATGCTAATATTCTCTGTATCGTTCCAATTTTAGTATATGTGCTGCCGAAGCAAGCACTTTTAAGCTTCATTGTGACCACTGTGGTGGCCGGAGACAACCTCTAAAGGGAGAGGGGCCAGGCTGCAGGGCAGCCATGAGGAGGTGATTTCTGAAGGCCCCACATTCCAGCAAAGGGACAGTAACGACAGTGGCTAACACAGAGCTCCCTTCCTGCTCGCCCCTAATCCTCCCTGACAATCCTATCCTGCTGCACCTACTTAGCCCCCCTCCCCTTTCCTGCCTCAGCCCACACTGCCACCTTCTGTTCCCACAGGCCTGCTCCACCCCCTCATCACAGGGAGGATCCCAAACCTGACCCCTGAGGTCTCCCGAAGTAGTCCTGTCCTCCCCCACAGCCCCACAAATACACTGTGTTACAAGATGGATCCTTCCAGCTTGCCCTTGGCTCACTCACTCCAGCTGCAGGAGCTGAGTGCCCACACAAATGCCCTCCTGTTCTCCTCGCAGGCCTGCTGGAACACTAACATGTCCTTCAAGACCCAAATGGAAACCTCTTCCCAAGAGCTACCCTTGTCCCTGCCCCAGGACCTGCCCCTGCCCAGGGCCTCCCCCTGCCTCTGCATGCCCTGGTGTGTGGCTCGGCCGCTCTCATGGCCTGTGTTGGAGCTATAGGTACTATGTACACACATTTGCTGCCATCCACAGCTGGCCCCTCCCGTCTCCAGCTCAGGAAAGCCTGCCCAGGCAGGGCTGTGTCTTCAGCCCTAAGTACTCTGGCACTTAGCAAGTCAGTGACAAGCAGGTGACTAAAGTCTGAGGAAAGTACCCTGAAGCTCGAGTTCTAGAAAGACAGTGACACCTGCAGGAGAGCTGGGCGGCAGTTCCACAGGACACCCCAGCTTGGCTATCTGCTATGCTCTTGCCTGCACATACTTCAGTCTGCAATCACCATATGTATATGTGTTGCCGAAGTGAGCACTCACAGCCACACTATGTAAAAAATAACAAAACTCCTGCAAGACCCTCCCTCTGCACTCTCTTGAGGCTGCTGGGGTTCCCCGGGGCCACAGGCAGCGCTGGGGATGGCTCCTGCCCGGGGGACACGCCAAGGCCAGCTGAGGCAGATGGGCACGCTGTCTTACCCCCGATACCGCACGGCTGGGTACTCCTTCAGGGTGGCACACAGAGTGGCGATCTGCTCGGCCAGGCGCTCCAGGATGGGATTTTTCATCTGAGCCTTGTGGGGACTGTAGAAGCTCTGGAAAGAGTCCGCAGAGTCCAAGGAATACACCTGAGGAGGACAACAAACCACACGCATGGTGTGCGCCTGCACGTGGGAGACACAGGCGCAGCTCCTGGCTCCTGGACAGAGCCCGCTCCAGTTCTGACCGCGGGGGCCATTCGGGCAGTGAACTAGTGGACTGAACATCTCTCCGTCTCTTCCACTCTAACTCTTTCACACAAATAATTTGTTTAAGAGTGGCTTGCACGCTACTGAGAAGTCGGTGTAGGTGAGAGAAAGCCGGAGCAGGGGAAGAAAATGCCGCTGGACCGGAAGGGCAGGCCCTGGGGCTGAGGAAGGAGGGGATGCCAAGGGCTCGGAGATGGCAGGCAGTCACCCCCAAGAGGGCACTTCTACTGAGGGGGCTGCATGAGTCCAGGGTGTCTATAAAAACATGCCAAGGCCAGGAGGCCAGGAGGATAGTCTAAGACCCCAGGGGCCATTACAAGTTCAGTTTGTAATGAGTAAGGGATCAACTAGAAATTGTGCCATGACTGCAGGCAGATGGAGATTTTTAATAATATATTTTAAGGTTTATTGATTTATTTGAAAGGTAGCTTTATAGAGAAATAGGGAGAGATCTTCCAACCTCTAGTTCACTCCCCAAATGGCTGAGGTGGTCAGAGCTGGCTAGTTCCAAATCAGGAGCCGGGAGCTTCTTCCGGGTCTGTCACTGCGGAGGAGCCCAAGTACTTGGTCCTTCCTCCACGGCTTTCCCAGGTACTCATCTTGGATTGGAAGTGGAGCAGCCAGGATTCAGAGGTGGCAGCTTTAGTCGCTATACCACAGTGTGGGCCCCAGGAAGGAACTTTGTTTTTTTAACCATTCTTTTTTTTTTAAGATTTTATTTTTATTGCAAAGTCAGATATACAAAGAGGAGGAGAGACACAGAGGAAGATTTTCTGTCCGTTGGTTCACTCCCCAAGTGACTGCAATGTCCGAAGCTGCACTGATTGAAGTCAGGAGCCTGGAGCCTCTTCCAGGTCTTCTAGATGGGTCAGGGTCCCAAGGCTTTGGGCCGTCCTTTACTGCTTTCCCAGGCCACAAGCAGCAAGCGATGGGAAGTGGAGCCATCGGGATTAGAACGGTGCCCATATGGGATCCCAGTGCATTCAAGGTGAGGACTTTAGCCACCAGGCTAGGCTACTGCGCCGGGCCCATGAAGGAACTTTCATAGCCCAAATCATCTCCTATATGTGCTAACTACTTTTTTTTTTTTTCAAATTAAGATTTTTTTTTAGATTTATTTATTTATTGGAAAGTCAGATATACAGAGAGGAGGAGAGACAGAGAGGAAGATCTTCCGTCCGATGATTCACTCCCCAAGTGACCACAGCAGCCAATGTTATGCCGATCTGAAACCAGGATCCAGGAACTTCTTCCGGGTCTCCCACATGGGTGCAGGGTCCCAAAGCTTTGGGCCGTCCTTGACTGCTTTCCCAGGCCACAAGCAGGGAGCTGGATGGGAAGTGGAGCTGCCAGGATTAGAACTGCGCTCATATGGGATCCCGGCGCGTTCAAGGGGAGGACTTTAGCCACTAGGCCACAGCGCAGGGCCCAATATGTGCTAACTACTTTTCTCTTAAAGATTCCCAATATATGGGCCTGGCGGGATGACTTGGTGGCCGAATCCTTGCCTTGCATCCGCCAGAATCCCATGAGGGTGCCAGTTTGTGACTTGGCAGCTCCACTTCCCATCCTGCTCCCTGATTGTGGCCTGGGAAAGCAGTTGAGGACGGCCCAAAGCCTTGCGACCTTGCACTAGCATGGGAGACCCAGAGGAGGCTCCTGGTTCCTGGCTTCAGATCGGCTTAGCTCCAGCCATTGCGGACACTTGGGGAGTGAATTATAGAACGGAAGAGCTTCCTCTCTGTCTCTCTTCCTCTCTGTGTATCTACCTTTCCAATAAAAATAAATAAATCTTAAAAAAAATTAATAAAAGATTCTCAAAATATAAAATTCCCTCTTAAACTACTCAGTCTACCAGCATTCTCTCCAAGTCCTCTCATGTATCAATTATGTTGGTTTTCTAACAAACCTATTTTTAAAAATGTATTAGTTTCTTAACATTTCAAAAATGTACTGAACACACCAGGCAGTCCAGGTGGTGATGGGACTGACACCTTTCCTCAAGCAGGAGAAGGGCTTCCAGCTGCTGAGAGGAGAGACAGCGGTCACTGCCAGCCCCTCCTAATCAGAATAAGTTGATGCCAGGTTCCACAGTCCACATGAGGCCTGTATGCCCCAGGCATCTCTGATCTCCACAGAATGCATGAAAACACGCTGGGATAGAATCCGTCCTTTCTGTTACAATCCGCCTTGCCTTTGCTGCTCAAACTACTTCCCTCCTCCCCAAGGGCATAGGGCAGCTTGCTGCTGTGGCCCCCTAGCACCCGAGGGGTTAACAGCTAATGACAGGGCCACCATCTGTTCCTGGCACGTGATGGGCTGAGGCTGTCTCAGAACAACAGCCTCCTTTGCAGCAGATGGGTCGCCCTGCCCTCCCTCTCCTCCCTGCCCTTCTTGAATGGGCACCTTCCTGGTTATTCAGGAGGGCAGCCACAGGGGTGGACGCTGGCAGGGTTGGGATGCGCCAAGGAAGGCACAGACTGAGAGAGTCAGAGAGAGCCAGAGAGGAAAACAAGAGTAGTGGTACACCCCTACAGAAAGAATCCCACTTCCAGGAAATCAGCGTTCACTCACCGGATGGACACTCTCCACCCACCCCACCCCCGGGATTCGGGAGAGGGTCACCAGGAGCCAGACGTCCCTCAGGCTCCCTGCTCAGCCTCACCTGGGACTCGTACGGGAGAAATGCAATGTTGATTTCCGTCAGAGTTTTGATGACTTTGGCTGCTCGGGACTTCACCAGCTCATTAAAAAGGGCATCTGGACAGGCTGCAGCAACAACAAGACCGGGTCTGCCGCCCTGCCCAGCAGCTGCGCGGTCCAGCAAATTCTTGGTTTTCTCCATGTTTTTAAAAGACAGACAGTTCAGCACACACTAAAATACCCAATACCTTGAGGCAAAACCACCTGAAGGCCCTCAACAGATCAGAGGGGACAGAAGGAGATACTGAGAGCTAAAACAAACCCATCTTCAGATCCCAAAGAAAGCACAAAATAATTAAGAAGGGCAAGCCTTTCCCATAAACGCCTTGAGGGCTGCTGAGTTCTTGCTATCTCTGTCACTTGGTTATCCCACAAGCTCTACACAGCTCTGCCTCTCCACCAGGATCAGCACACAAAACCCCACCAAATAACTGACATCCTAGGGCAGTGGTCTTGGGTTTGAAGATCCAATCCAGGGGGTAGGAGTAATGTGGCAGCTGAACAACTGATGGGCACAGACCACGGTTCATCGTAACATCCGGAAGTCTGTGTGATGGGACCCCATGGTCAGTATCAGGAAAATTCTTCCTGGCATTCAGCTCTCTGGTCTCAAGGAGAGACCCCGTTGTGCCATTTCTCACTGGGGAAGAACTGCATGTCTGTGAGGTTTATAGTTGACTACGCTGGCTGTTTATCTCTTATACCATTTTTCTTCTCAAGAACAAGTAAAGGCATGGCGACAATCTGCTTCTCTTCCTATTGACCCGACTTGATTCAGGGTTGGCCAAGTTGTGCAGAAATGCCCATAGCCGGGCACCCCACGGCAGTACTTACAGTCGGTGAAGAACACGTGTGCGGCCCGGTACTTAGCAGTCGGTGGGTCCTTAAAGTCACTGATGAGAGAGTGGACGGACTGTGGACAGGGAAAAGAGGGGAGCTGAGTCCAGGTCCCGTATCTGACACTGAGCCAACCGCAAGCTGCCTTCGTGTCACTTGCACAAAAGAGACAGGGATGTCTAATGTGTAAGGCGCACACACGTGTTCCACTGCAACCGAGTCCTGAGGGCTTAACACAGGGACTATTTCTGAGATCAGCTGAATAACAGCCCTCTTGGCCTGGTCCACAGGGACACCTGAGACCCAGAGAAGCGCAAATGGGTCACAAAGCCTCCAGCAGACACGGGCTGTGTCCTAGCAATGGACTTACACCTGCAGAAACTCACGTGAGCCAGTTTTCAGGAGTGAAAAGTAAGAACCAGAAGGAATTTACACAGACCAAAATCTGTAAGACAAATATCACCCCCAAAGCAAGGAAGTGGACCTGTGTAGCTGCTGCCTTGAACCAACCCACAAGATGACGAGACAGAGCCAACTGAATGCTAACTGGATCTTGACAAAATGAACCTGAGCACCTAACACTCCCAAGAACAGAGGGGATATTCTAGTGTGATCAAGTGGATCTCCCTGCTGGAGAGGGAGTGTGGGGCAGCCAGAGCCATGCAGTAGCATGTCAGCAAGCTTCACGCACTCCCCGTGACTCACCGCACAAACACCCCCACCTGCGGGCTGCGCACATATACAAATATCACAGGTGTGCTTAACCCAGAAATGGCAGCCGCTGCGACCTGGCCACCTCGGCAGAGGGTTTACCTTCTCGGATGGAGTGATGAGGTACACGGCCTCCAGGCTCGGGAGTGGCTCTCTGCGTTTGTTGATGTCTTCCACAACTAGACGAGAGAACAGCCCTCTGTGAGTAAGGAAACACGACTGGCCATCGCAGAATTTGAAGCAATACGGACTGGCCACCTCCTTATCGGCATAAACGAAAATCTACACTCGGGGGAAAGCAGCATTCAGCCCTGACAGTTACCACCTTCCTCGGCAGCGCATTCCACAGCCTCGCTGTGACCCAGCTGTCAGAAGGCCCAAAACTCTGCCACATTTTGGCTTATGTTCTTGATTTGTTCTGAGAAAACAGGGAAAACACTGCCACTTCCACTGCCAAGAATGATTCTCTTGCCTCTCTAGCTTCTTCTCGTCTGTCCCGAAAAATCCCAGGTCCTTCAGAATTTCCACGCTGACATATTTGTTAAAATAGAACCATTTAGTCATTTTCCTTCTCACGGCAAATAATGACATACTCAACACACCCTCCATATCTCAACAGTTCCGAGATCATATTTTGCTAATGCATGGGCTTCTGCTGTGCCTGTTTCTTTGGGGGTTCCATCCACTATTTCAACTGGGAAAAGCAGCTTTTGGGAGAAGCTCACCCCACTGGTAGCACTCACTAACTCATGCAGGGGACAGAAGCCACTCTTCCTCTGTGGATGATTTCGGTAAATAAAAGCATCACTTTTGGGCCCAGCGGCGTGGCCTAGCAGCTAAAGTCCTCGCCTTGAATGCACCGGGATCCCATATGGGCGCCACTTCTAATCCCAGCAGCTCCACTTCCCATCCAGCTCCCTGCTTGTGGCCTGGGAAAGCAGTCGAGGACGGCCCAAAGCCTTGGGACCCTGCACCCGTGTGGGAGAGCTGGAAGAGGTTCCTGCTTCCTGGCTTTGGATTGGCTCAGCTCCAGCAGTTGGAGTCACTTTGGGAATGAACCATCGGAGGGAAGATCTTCCTCTCTGTCTCTCCTCTTCTCTGTATATCTGCCTTTCCAATAAAAATAAAATAAATCTTAAAAAAAAAAAAAAAAAGAAACCACCTTTGGCGCCTGGCTTAATGGCTCAGTGGCTAACTCCTTGCTTTTCATGTGCCGGGATCCTATATGGGTGCTGGTTCTAATCCCAGCTGCTCCACTTCCCATCCAGCTCCCTGCTTATGGCCTGGGAAAGCAGTCAAGGACGGCCCAAAGTCTTGGGACCCTGCACATATATGGGAGACCTGGAAGAAGCTCCAGGCTCTTGGCTTTGGACTGGATCAGCTCCAACTGTTGGAATCATTTGGGGAGTGAACCAGCAGATGGAAGATCTCTCTGCCTCTCCTTCTCTCTGTAAATCTGCCTTTCCAATAAAAAGAAACAAATCTTTAAAAAGCCAAAAAACAAAAAGCACAAAACCCACCTTTTTGGGGATCAGGGTAGACAAGAGTCTGTGTAGCTGGGAAGCTGAGCCCTACCACCACAGTCAGTGAGTCACAGAATATGTGAAATGGGTGAATCTAGACGTACTACTGTAAGCACTTACCCAGAAAACACGAAGAAGAGCCAGAACACTGAGCAAGGTGGATGCGCCGGGCGGGGTCTCCTGGGGGAGTGGGGAGGAGGCTACTCCTCCATCACAAGCCTGCCAGATTCATCTGGCTTCGCCCCATCCCACCACATCCCCTTTAATTTTTGTGCATAGTTTTGCTTTGGTAGAAAAAAAAAATCCTTAAAAACTCAATCATGAAAATAAGGCTGCAAGTTACAATCAGCAAGTTACAAACCTGGTCTTAAAACCACTCAAACCACTGATGTGAAAGTCACAACAGAGATGATGTATTCCCAATGAATGGGAAATCCTACAAGATCTTCACAACTTAATGGCATTTTAGTACCCGCCAAAATAGGAAAGACATACATTTTAGAGTAAAGAGCAGACCTTAAATTCATACAGCTTAACCCTCCTTTTATTTCCTCTGGTAAACTGCGTTGTGGTCATCATTTTGACAGAAACTAGGCAACAGTCTGTGAGCTGGGAGATGCAATGGAGAGATGCCACCAGCTCTTTCAGTATTGCTTTTCAATCAGTACGGTTTCAGAGATGAAAATGCTGGCAGTCTCCACAAATGAGCCCCACCTTGAGGCTAGAGTTGCCCAGGGATATGAGCAAGAGCCTTGGGGGCTGGAAGGCATGGGCCTGCTCACATGTCACCCTGCCCATCATCGGCCTTTAAAAAACAACAACAACAACAAAAAACCCCTATTTATTATTAAATTATAACAGACATTCCAAAGAGCAAATAAAAGATGAATGTACAAGTAACTACGCTGCACATGCATGTGTGTCAGCATCAGACGTTCCAGTTAGGGAACAGGACCCGTCAGGACAGCAATACCAACACCACCCCAGGCACCTTCCCTCTGAGGACAGCCACCACCCCACCCTGAGTGGGGAGCATCACTCTGCAGGGACCCCACCTGTGTCTGCACTCCAAAACAGTCTGCTGGCTGCTTCCTGGCTTTGGGCTTGCCAAGGCAGAGCAAGCCCCAAGCACCCTGGATCATTCCGCTCCTTGCTCCACGCTGTGTTCATCAGGTTTGCATTGCTGTGTGGGCTGGAGTGCTCCTGACTTGACTGCCTTTTGGTACTCCCACTGTAACTATGTCCCAACCGGCTTCATGAGTCTACTCTTGACCTTGGGGTTTCAGTCACTTTAAGGACTCCTAGGAAGCCTGCTCTGGGGGCACTCCTGCATACGTGCCTCCCTGCTCTCGCAGGCATGTACCTCAGTGCAGAGCTGCCAGCTCACAGGACACGTACGCCTTCAATTGAACCAGATGCTGCCCAGTGCCCTCCAGAGCAGCTATGCCACCTGACGCTCGGTCACGTAGGCACCCTCTTTGTCTACACCCTTGTCAGCGCTTGCCGTTCCCTGAGTTTACATGTTCTAATCGGGCGAGTCTCTGTCGCTGGTTGGAATGGCACTTTCCTGACCACTAATGAGCGGGGCGTGTGTTCCTGTGTTTATTGACTAAGCAGACGGCCTCCTCTGTCCTTATCTGCTGGGTGGCCTGCCTGGTGCTTTGAGCATCCAGGTCTCTCAGGAGCTTACCAACCCACAGGTTGTCGGAAGACACTCTAAGAATGAGAAGGAAAGGGGCAGGGTGGGCTGCAGAGCGGGGATGTGTGCGTGGTGCCAACCCAGAAAGCGCTGGACTCACTGGTTATGCCCTCCGTCATGATATCCGTCATCTTGCAGCAGGAGGACAGCATCCGCATGCTCAGCTGATCCACTACCAGCACCTGGAAGGAAGGGGGCACTCAGGGACGCAGGGCCCCCACCGGGAGCCGTTCATCAGTGAGTGCAGAATGCTGGAGGAAAGGTGCTTCCTGGGGCTGAGAAGTCAGCCGCGAGCCATCTCTACTTTCACCTCCGCTCCTAAGCGCAAACCTTCAGTATTTGGAGACTCTTCGCATTCATTTTTATGAACTTCCAAGGAATAAAAGAGGGACCATAAAAAAACGCAAAAAAAAAAAAAAAAAGGAAAAGAATTACCCAAGTCTTTGACACCCACAGATAACCGCATGGGTGCTTTTTCAGAGCATGAACTTGTGGTTTAGCGAGCGTGAACACAGTGCCCTCACTGGCAAACACAGCTGCTTCCAGGATATGCACAGCTGCTTCCAGGATACGCACAGCTGCTTCCAGGATACGCACAGCTGCTTCCAGGATACGCACCTTCCCAGCACACATGTCCTCCGGGTGCATCATGACCTTGGTTCACGCTGGAGCAACAAGAACCCTCCGGTATGGCAGTGCTAGCTGACCTCTCCTAGCTGCCCCAGCTCGCCGGAAGCAGGGAGATGGCAGGTCGGACGAGACCACTTTAATGAGATAAGCAGGGAGCCATAGCAGCTGGACACAATGGGCAGACAAGACAGCTCTCCACTGCAGTGCAATGGTCAGCTGGTTTTCATTCGGAATGACACCTCCCGTGACACTAGCCTACCATTTATATGCCTACAAATCTATCACTGTGGGGGAAGAGTGTCAGAGCAAGGCAGGCACTGAGTTCTAGGCAGAGAGGCAGGTGTTTGGCGTGGCAGTCCTGACACCCCCGTTCCCTGGGGCAATTCCTTCCTGAGTCCAGCTCCCTACTAGACCAGACTCTGACAGGCGCAGGCAATGACTCCAACAGCGGTCCCCTGCCACTTGTACAGCAGACCTAGAATGAATTCCAAGGTCCTGGCTTTGGCCCTGCCCAGCCCCGCCAGTGTAGGTGTCTGGGGCAGCAAACCGCCAAGTAGGAGTTTTCTAACTTTCTCTGTGCCTCTTGATCCCCCAAATAAAATAATAAGAAAAAAGAAAAAGGGAACTGGCATTGTAGGTTAGTGGGTTAAGCTGCAGTTTGCAATATTATCATCCTTTACTGGAGTGCTGGTTCAAGTTCCAGCTACTTCACTTTGATTGAGCTTCCTGCTAATCCATATGGGAAAGCAGCAGAAGATGATGGCTCAAGCACTTGGGCACCTGCCACCAATGGGGCAGATCAGAGTGCAGTTCCTGCGTCCTTGTCCAGACCTGGGTGTTGCAGTCATTTGATGGGGATAACGATGTTGGCCACAACAGGAGCCCACACAGCCAGGGCTGAGGCTTTAAAATCCTCCTGTGTGCATTAAAGACGCGTGTGCTTCTGACTGGAGGGAAATCAGAGAGCAAGTGTGGTGGGAACAAACACTTCAGCAGCACATGAGGTGGTACAGGCAGAACTGCACACCCTCCTGGCAGGTGTAGTGTGCAGCCTGGACAAGCCTGAAAAGTCTGACTTGCTGCACACAGGCAGTGCTTTCCTGGGCCATCCTCTATGGAATCTGCCTCACTCACACATTAATACACAAGCTAACTTGCTTACAAATTTATCTTTTCTAGTGCTGGGCAGATGAAAGTAGACCAGATGACAGATGAGGGCTTGTGTGAGCCATAGCACAGCATTTAATGATTATAAAAGAGTGTCTCTTTGTCTTCTCTCATATAGAGTGGATTTCTCCTGCTTTATTGAATGGGCATCAGGTCAAATTTTGGTTGAAGGAAAGAACCACACTTGCCTGGCTAGTGATCTTTAAGATAAGCTTCGTGGCCAACAGAATTTGAAACCAAGGTCATTTACATGAGCGGCAGAACAGAGCAGCTTTGTGAAGTCCAGGAGCCTGTGCACGCTGGACACAGCCAAGCCCTCATTCCCACCCCTTTGCCAGCTCTATCCATTTGTATTTCCCAGAAGAACGTCAGGGCCTTGAGGGGCAATGATTACTGATAACGATGGGCGACACTCACCTTCCACTCCCCCTTCTTCTTGACCTTCTTGATAACATCATGCATAATCTCTAAAAAGGAGAAGGAAGGAAGGAAGGAGGGTGGGAAGGAAGATAGGAAGAGGGGAAGGGAAGGGAAGAACAAAGGAAAGCAAGGTTAGTTCAATGTAATTTCAACCTCCACACCTGAATATTACACCAAGTCACTTTCCCTACACTTTCTGCCAACTCGTCTGCTGACTGAGCCATAGTCATTTCACCCTAAAGAGTTCTCCTTCTGTTGCTTTTATTCAGTGAATCTCAAGTATTTTGGTCTCAGGACTTCATACTTTGAAGAATTAAGACCCAGAAGAGTGTGCATTCATGTGGGTAACTACCTATTAAACATTCTCCATATTACAAACTAAACTGAGAAGTTTTAAAAATTTATCAATTGGTATGGGTGCCAGGCTGGGATCGTCTCCATGCTCAGAGCCCTGATTCCAGCCACCTCACACACGCGGTGACCTGTCCCTGGGCCTGCCCGAACTCCAGAGGCTGCTCCCTTCATGATGAGAACACCGAAGGGGGAAGTCTGGAGAGCCGGGCAGGCCCAGACCCCACCTGCCGCCATCATTGCCTGGTGGATGGGATTGGGGAGGGGGCAAACTTGGGGGTCTGGGGATTAAAACTTCCAGCAGCCTGTTGGCTGCTGGTGGGCACCATGCTTGGAGCCCCAATTCTAACCACCGTGTATAAGCGGTGACCTGTCCCTGGGTGGCCAGTGCGCCATTTCGTGCCAGGCTCTGCCTGCTGGCCACTCGGCGGCCTGTTCTGGGGTTTTGGGGCTTTGAATTGCTGCTTAGGTGGCTCCATGTTAAGCCCACTATGCTTCCGAAATGTCAAGCAATCCTAAAGACTCCCAATGACAGAGAAACTTTTCCTTTGAAGGTAAGCAAGGGTAATAAGACCTGGTAGGTTTGAGGACAGGGACCAGAGGATCTTTATGGAAAAGTCTGATATACCAACTTCCTATCAATCCTGTGTAGAACTGAACAAAGCTTAGCACCGAATACCAGTCCATGCAAAAGCTAAGGCTCAAGGCTTGTCTAGTATGATCATATCCTATTACCAACATGATGATGAATCAGGAGACAGGTCTCATTTGGCAGGGCCATGACATTAACTGGCACACGAGAGAACCATATCCGGGGGGGCGGTAGATTCTGTGGGGAATGTGTGGGCTAAACCCCGTAGAAATACTAGCCTCACTGGTTAGTTCAAGAGTTGAGGTGGTGATGGACTAAGCTAGGGGTGACCAACAAGCCTGACATCACCCATGGGTAAAGGAACCAATAACAGTCAGGACTGGTCAAGGCAGCAGCATCCAAATGTACATCCTGAGTAGGGTGTGGGGTGGGCCAGACTGCAACATTCACCAGCTCATTCAAGTCAAGTCTGCCTGACACTGGCCTAAAACCCACTGGCATGTATGAGAACTGGGTCTGGGAGTGGGTCAAGTAGAGGAACTTGGGAAACTCCCTTGGCAGATCATAGCTCTCGCTGGTGAACACATGGTCCAGACCTGGGGGTCAGACAAGCTGGGCAAAGTAGCTCCAACAGCTGGCTAATGTGTGGGTTGGTAATGGAACAGGGTATGCTGGGCAGGGCCAAGCAAAATTAGAAATCAGGATGGAGCACAGGTCATGCCGAGCTAAGCTATTGCACCTATTGGTCTGCATGAGCCAGGGACGCTAAGCCACAGCATCTAGGGCAGGGGCCGGGACAGGTGAGAGGCTGTGCCAAGCTGAGTCAGAGCAACCACTGGCATGCGCGTGATCCATGGCTGGGAACAGGCCCAGTTGGGTTGCTAAGGGGACACCCTATCTGGGTTGAGATTCCCACTGAGGAGCACAGGGGCTAGAATGGGGGCTGTGTTCTGATCTGGATATAGCTGTGGTCTCCCTTGGCAAAAGTGTGGGCTGGGACTGGATGCACCAAGCCAGGCTAGACTCCTCTGGTGCTCTGGAGGACCAGGGTAGATGTGGGATGGACTAGGCTAGGTCTCAGCCCCTACTGAGCCATGTGTGAGCTATATGGGGGTATGGATGAGCTGTGGCCGGGCTGAAACATTCAACAGTAAGAACCAGATTGGGTTGAAGACCAGTCAGGAAAAGCCATTGTTCCTGCTAGGACAGGAGGTAAATTGAGTAGGGCTGGCTCATGGACCCACAGGTATATGCAAAATCTGGCACTGGGAGAGGTTGTGATGGAGGAGCCTGGGCAATTCCTCTGACAGGACACAGTCCCTGCAGGTAAGCACAAGAAGCATGATAGGAAACAGCCCAAAGCAGGCCATGGACAGTTTCCCACTGGCATACATTTGGCATGGGTCAGGGGCAGACCAGGTTGAACCCATTCACGTCACCACTGGCGAATCCGAGCACCAGAACAGAGTGTGGGTCGAGCCAGGTTCAGTCACGACAAAAACAAGCACACAACTGAACTTGAGAACTGTGGTTATGCAGCAAGGTGAAGGAATCCACTATGGGGGGAGGGGTATGGGAGGGGTGGGGGGAATCCCTAGTGCCTATAAAACTGTATCACATAATACAATGTTAATAACAATAAAAAAAAAAAAAACCAGCACACAATACAGAATGCCAAGGTGAGGTGACGTGTACCGGATGTGACCACAGCATCCAACCAGCACACGTGAGAACCAGGGAGCGAGGGGGGAGAGCCAGCAGGGGGAGTGTGGGGGGGACTCCCCTGCTGGACGCTACTCCCACTGGAGAGCGTGAGCTGGGATAGGGGCAGACCAGACTAGACAGGGCTACAAAACCTGTGTGCCTCATGTGGACTAGATTAGGGAAAAGCCAGGCTGGGCTGATTGACCCTACTGGTGCAAACTAAAATTAGAGTGGGTGAGGTTTTGTTGGGCTTAGCCACAGCATCAGCTGGCAGAAGTTGGCACTGGGGGCTAATTCTGTCAAGTTAAACTGCAGAACCACCTAGAGAATACATAATCTGGGAGTGAGAATGGCCTAGAAGGGAAATAGTAAGCACCTCCCTCTTAGGTTACCACTCTCACTGGAGGGCACGAAAACCAGGACAGGAGCTGGAGTGGTGAAACAGAAAGGCACCTAACAGTATGTGGTTGGGCTGGATAGTTGGGCTGGTTGGGTTGAACTAGGCTTCAATGCCTATTGACAATGTATGAGGGCTGAACGGCATGTGGGACAGACTAGACTAGTCTGATGCACATAATGGCAAGCATGGGAACCAGGGTAGGGAGCGGGCCTGGTAGGGGTTATTGTGGGTCACTTTGATTAGGCTGCAGCTCCCACTGGTTTATGTGAGGGCCGAGTAGGTGCTAGGCAGAACCAGGCTGGATTGCAACACCCATTGGTTCCACTGGAAGACAGCGCTGGAAACAGGACCGATCCAGTAATTGCAACCACCAGCTGATTGGGGCAATGGACTGTACCGGGCCCTGTACTTGCAAGTACATACAAGAATCTGTTCTGGGAACACCTCAGGCAAAGTTTCTTTGGGGATCTCCCCAATCGAACTGCCGGACTCAGAACCCTAACCATGAAAAGACAGAAGACAGAACAAGTCAGTCAACTACCTCAGCCATATGTTGGCAGTGAAAAACTGGGCAAACGGAGACTCTAAGATGGACTATGTCAATCAGTGGATTCTTCAACAACCTCATTGTGCTTGGAATGGTGAGATTCGCAGCAATTAATAACTGTTGAACTACCAAAACCACTTGAGCAAGACCCTCTGAGTACGCCCCACATCAGAGACCTGGGGTGGGTGGGAAACTGGGTGGGGCTTCTCCCTTAATCTCCCCCTTTACCCAAGATACATGAAAAAAAATGTGGAAATAATAGTCTTACCCACTTTCCTATAGCCCTTGAACCTTTTTGCCCTAATTAACTATGTAAAAATTGTAAAAAATAAAGAAAAAAAAGTCAATGAAGAGGCTTGGC
This sequence comes from Ochotona curzoniae, assembly GCF_017591425.1. NCBI lineage: Eukaryota > Metazoa > Chordata > Mammalia > Lagomorpha > Ochotonidae > Ochotona > Ochotona curzoniae. The sequence goes on from NW_024467106.1 coordinate 5,536,812, forward strand.
AAAAAAAAAAAAAAGATCAATTCATTTAAAACGAATCCACTGTATATTAATATAAGTAGCAAATAAATATATGTTCAATAATAATAATAAACTATGGAAAACAGTGGCATTCCCCACACTCCCAAATTTGCAATATAATGCCTAGGTCTGCTGGGACTCTTGGCAGCTGCAGAAGGCCATGAAAGCATGGCCATGAACAAGGCAAGTAGCATCTTAGCATGAGATAGTTCTGACTTCATAAACCTTCAAAAGGGTCTTAAGTTTGAGAAGCACAGGTGTCAAGTGAGTAAGAGGCTGTGACCAGGTCTCAGGCCAGCCTCGCCCAGCCCCCAGCTGAGATGTGAAGAGTAGCTTATCTGGGGAAGATTCCCCTCCCTGAGTCAGCACCCTGGTCATTGGTCAACCACAGTATCTGCAATCCCAACAGCCCACAACCACATGTGGAAACAACCCACTTGCTACTTTGTAAACCATCAAAACACAATTCCTGAGTGACCAAACTGCCAAGAGTTGCTATCAGCAACCACTAGTTTTGTCATTTCCTGGGACATAGTGCTTCCTGACTCTGCATTTACCTGTCTTCAGGCTCTTGTGGGTCATAAGTGTTCTGGAAGCAGATGGTGTGTGCAGCCAGTGAAGAAACCACTTGGGAAATTCCTTTCCCATACCAGAGTGCAGGTTGGAGCCTGGTCTCTCCACTTCTGATACAGCTCCCTGCTCATGCATCCTGGGAGACAGAAGATGCTTCAATACGCCCACAGTGCAGCCTGGATGGAGTTTTGGGCTTTTCGTTTGGCTTGGCTTGGTGCAGCTGCAGCTGCTGAAAGCATTTGGGAAACAAACCAGTGGATGGAAACTTAATCTCTCTGCCTTTTAAGTAGATGAAAATGAATATTTTTAAAGGTAATTTGAGACTTTAAGAAAAACATTTTTTTAAATTGGAAAGACAGATATACAGAGAAGGAGAGACAGAAAGATCTTCCATCCACTGGTTCACTCCCCAAGTGGCCAAAATGGTCTCTTTTTCTGCCTTTCAAATAAATTTTTAAAATTTCAGAAAAGAATGCAAAGGGAAAATATGTATTCATGCCTTTGCTGTCTCATTCAGTAAATGTCTTGTTGAATAAGCACAGTTGGCTGGTCACTGTGCCGCCCACTGGGCATGCACAATGTCAGATCAGCTCAGGTCCAAGGGACTGATGCTCTGGAGGAGGACAACGGCGGCTGGACAAAAGGAGCAGCTGCAGCTTCCCCAAGTGCACTGACAAACATGAGGCGCTATAGTTGGAGGAAAACAAAACAAAACAAAAACTAGTGTGGCAAGCCCACAATGAGGAAGCTGGAATTGATCAGGAAGAACTGAGCCGAGAGCTGGGGAAGAAAGAACAAGCAGAAAGGTGTGAAATGGCTATAAATAATAAGAAATTCGTATTTTAGGGTTTAATGTGTTAGCCTAGTGGCTAAAGTGTTTGCCTGGATCCCATATGGGTGCGGTTCTAATCCTGGCAGCCCCACTTCCCATCCAGCTCCCTGCCTGTGGCCTGGGAAAGCAGTCAAGGACGGCCCAAAGCTTTGGGACCCTGCATCCGTGTGGGAGACCTAGAAGAAGTTCCTGGAACCTGGCTTTGGATTGGCATAGCATTGGCCGTTGCGCTCACTTGGGGAGTGAATCATCGGATGGAGGATATTTCTCTCTGTCTCTCCTCCTCTCTGGATATCTGACTTTCCAATAAAAATAAATCTTTAAAAAAGAAAGAAAGAAAGAAAGAAAGAAAGAAAGAAAGAAAGAAAGAAAGAAAGAAAGCAAGCAAGCAGAGGAAGATGGCCCAAGCTCTTGGGCTTCCGAATAGAAGTGGAAGAACCAGATAAAGCTCCTGGCTGGGCACTGGCCCTGCCCAGCCCTGACTGTGCGGCCATTTGGGTAGTAAGCCAGTGGATGGATGATCTCTCTCTCTGTAACACTGCCTTTCAAACAAATAAATCTTTTTTCAAAATAAAGTTATTATACTATTGACAAAGAAAATGGAGCTTATGCCAGTAAAAATTCATTTAAAGTCACTGAAAAAACAAAAAGATTTTGCTCAAGTCATTTTTTGATGGGGAACAGCAGAAATACAATTAAAAAATCAAACCAAATATATCAGAGCTAAAAGACACAAGGAAATAATGATTGTAGCCCCGGCACTTCTCACCAATTCCTTCCCTTTCCAAAATTCTGAGGCCATATATTTGTCCTGGCTGTTGTTAATAACCAATTCCAGCCTTGCCCTACATTTTTAATCCAATACTGAAACGGAAACAGGGATTAGAGCCCATTTTAGTATTAAGAGTCTGCAGCTTGGGCTCCCACCTCACATCTAATCCCCAGTAGCCACACTTCCTCCCCTTCCTAAATCTCTTTTATCCAGCGGAGGGAAAGATGCAGCTCAAGCTGGTCCTGCTGGGACCCTGCCTCTGGGCACCGAGCTGTGTGCATCCGCAGCATGTGCCGCCCCCTAACCCCACCCCCTTCCCTGTGACATAGAGACCTCACTCTAACGGCTCTGCTGCCCTCAGGGCCAAGTGAGCAAGAAAGGTACCTCCAGCTGGATCTGGATGCCTTCCAGAACTCCAAAAAGTTCTCTCAAACCCTGAGATAAATAACAAGTGGTCTCAGATGATCAACCTGGCCATCTTCTTCCAACTGGAGCGCCAAACAGGATGGAGCCTGTGCCCGAGGGGCCACCCAGGGCTTGCAGGGCCCCAGCCCAGGAAGCTCTTTCAGCCTGGGGACTCGTGACTGTCCCCTCCAGTAACTAATATCAGACTCGGGGCCCAGGGCTTGTCAGAGCATCTGGAATGGCACTATAAACAGGCAGAAACCGAGAGAAATACAGCCAAAGTCCTCCAAGTATGGGTGAGTCCACTAGCCCAGAGCAGATCACCAGGATCTGCCTCCCAGATGAGAGAGACTGAAGGCTGTGGGACCTCAAGCTGCGATCCCTGGCCCCTTCCTTCAATGCTAAGTCCCCAGAATTGAAATTCCTCCAACCTGGGAGTAGAAGTTCAAGCAAAAGTCACCTTTTGGGGCCCAGTGCGATAGCTCAGGGGCTCAACCCTTGCCATGCATATGCCAGAATTCCATACATGTGCCAGTTTTTGTCCCAGTTGCTCCACTCCCCTTCCAGCTCCCTGCTTGTGGCCTGGGAAAGCAGTGGAGGACGGCCCAAAGCCTGGGACCCAGCACCCACGTGCAAGACCCAGAAGAAGCTCTTGGCTCCTGGCTTCAGATTTGCTCAGCTTCAGCTTTCATGGCCTCTTGGGGAGCGTACCAGTGGATAGAAGATCTTTCTCTCCTTCTCTCCGTAAATCTCCTTTCCAGTAAAGTAAACTTCGAAAATACGAAAAAAGGTATCCTCTGGACAGAATCCCAGTGGTGTAGGATATAATGCTGGCTACTCAGACAAAGGGCACCTCCACCCCAAGCCTTTAAGAACAATCATCAAGTGGAGTATTGAAGTTAACAAATGGCAGTTAAAATTCAAGTCCAGACATGTTCCAGCTGTGTTGAGTTTGGCCAAGTTTACAGCATGTTAACCTTTAGTTGTCTCATCTGCCAAGTTAGAGTTGTAATACTTTAATGGTCTGTTGTGGTGATTGGTGAGGTAAAATGCCCAGGACGGTAGGACAGAGCCTGGCACATTTGAGATATTTAACAACAGGTGCCTACTGTAATACCTATGAAAATATGTATTAACACAGAAAGGCAGATACCAGTGTGGTGGTGGGAGGGCCCTGAACACCAGCCTGGGTGTGGAATGCCAGGAGGAGGAAGCCACTATCAGCCGAGAGACCCTCACGCCTGCCAACCTCTCCCCTGTGCCTGGGGAACAAGATGGGGTACCTTGCAGCATGCCTTGCAAGGTCATCGACGCCTGGCTTCTGTGTCTCGGTCCCACCCTGTCACCAAGCAGCTGCTGTTCACTGATGACTACCCAGTACCCCTCTGCCAGAGGTGTGCTGGCACCCTAGGCAGCTTGGCCAAGGCTGCTGTCAGTGCTGTCTCCAAAACCCACAGCAGTCTGACCCCCAACCTCTGAAACCAGATTTCCACAGCGGGAATCCACAGACCATCTTAGAAAGATTCAAACCAGTGTCTGTACAGAGGACCCAGGTGCCAGCTGTGGTGACATACAGGTTTTTACACAGGAGAAATAATGTGAAGTAAGCATGTTAGAATAAAACAGATATTATTCAGGGACCAATGTTGGGTTGTAGATTGGTAAAGCTGCTGCCTGCAATGCCGGCATCCCACATGGGCACAAATCCTGCTGTTCCATATCTGACCCAGCTCCCTGAGAATGTTCCTGGGAAAGCAGCGGAAGATGGCTCACATCCTTGGGCTCCTTCACCCAGGTGGAGGACCTGGAAGAAGTCCCTCACTCCTGGCTGCCGTCTGGCCCAGCCCTGTTGCAGCTCTCTAGAGAATGAACCAGTGGATGGAAGAATCTGTCTCTCTCTAGCTGTAACTCTTTCAAAAAAATAATCTTTCTTTTTAAATTATTGTTCAGGGGTGGGTATTGTAGTGCAGCTGCTGAAGTTCCAGGGACTGCCAACTGCCTGTTCAAGTCCTAGGTGTTCTGCCTCCAGTTCAGCTTCCCACTAGTGTGAGTGATTCTGGGAGACAGCAGGTGCTGGCTCACGCAGCTGAGTCCCTGCCACCTACAATGAAGACCTGAATGGAATTCCCTCGGCTTCAGCCTCATCATGCACTGGCTACTGCCAAGTATTTTCCAGGCTGCAGCTCCCACTGGTGTGCGTGAGGGTCAAGTGTGTGGTGGGCAGGATCGGGCTGGACTTCAACACCCACTGATTTGTGTAAAAGACAGGTCTGGAAACAGAACAGACCCAGCAATCGCAAGCACTAGCATATGCATAAGAGGACTGGGGCGACAGACTGTGCCAGACCCTGTACTGGCATGTACACACAGACGAAGTTTCTCCAGAGATCCTCCCAACTGAACTGCTGGACTAAGAACCCAACCATGAAGAGAAGTGCAGGTTCCATGGTCTGACCATGGAGTGTATGTATCAAAGCTGAGCCTCCTCAGTGGCTCAGACAGAGCATTGGACAGCATATCCAGGTGCACAGGGAGGATGTGGCAGTCCATTGGAGCATTGGAGCCTGCAGAGGACACCTGGTACCACAACAGAGGATGGAGGATAGAACAAATTGATCAACTACCCCAGCCAAGTGTTGGCAGTGAGTCTCCTAGGCAAACGGAGACTCTAAGGTGGACTATGCCAGCCAGTGGATTCTGGAGAGATTTCATTGTGCTTGGAATGGTGAGATCGGCAGCTATTCAGAACAGTTGAGCTAGCAAAACCACTTGAGCAGCGCCCTCAGAGCATGCCCCACATCGGGGACCTGGGATGGGCGGGAGGCTGGGTGGGTGGGGCTTCTCCCTTTATCTATCCCCTTCCCCGAGATACAGAAAAATTCAAAAAGTTTTTTTTTTTAAGATTTATTTTTTTTATTATTTTTTCATTGGAAAGGCGGATATACAGAGAGGAGAGACAGAGAGGAAGATCTTCCGTCCGATGATTCACTCCCCAAGTGAGCGCAACGGGCCGATACTATGCCGATCCGAAGCCAGGAGCCTCTTCCGGGTCTCCCACGTGGGTGCAGGGTCCCAAAGCTTTGGACCGTCCTCAACTGCTTTTCCCAGGCCACAGGCAGGGAGCTGGAAGGGAAGCGGGGCTGCCGGGATTAGAACCGGCGCCCATATGGGATCCCGGGCGTGCAAGGCGAGGACCTTTAACCACTTGCGCCACCGCGCCGGGCCCCAAAAAGTTTTTTAAAAAGAGAATGTGGAAACAGTGGTCTTACCCACTTTCCTGTAACCCTTGACCCTTTGTGCCCTAATTGACTATGCAAAGATCATCAAAATAGAATAATAACATTTTTAAATTTTTCTAAGAAAAAAAAAAAGCACTTGCAAGTTCAAGCTTGTAAACCAAGTGGATGTGAACACACTCCTTCCCTTAGCTCTGCCACCCACATGCAGAGTTTGGTATCGAAGACACACTTGGGTAAGAAGCATCTGCCGTCTTAAAATTTCCCATATCCTAATTTTTAACTACTATCTCAGATAGAAAGAAATTAGCCAAAATACTTTTTAAAAGTATTTCTGTTCTGTTTTTATTGGAAACTCAGATATATAGAGAGCAGGAGAGACAGGAAGATCTTCCATCCACTGATTCACTCCCCAAGCGGCTGCAATGGTTGGAGCTGCACCGATCCAAAGCCAGAAGCCAGGAGCTTCCTCTGGGTCTCCTATGCAGGTGCAGGATCCCAAGGCCATGGGCCATCCTCTACTACTTTCCCAGGCTACAATCTGGGAGCAGGATGGGAAGCAGAGCCACAGGGGCATGAACTAGTGCCCATTTGGGATCCTGGCATGTGCAAGGCGAGGACTTTAGCCTTTCACAAGTATCTATTAGGGGCCAGAGCAGTGGTTCAATTGCCAACATTCAATATGGACACTATTTTGTGTCCCAGCTGCTCTACTTTCAATCCAACTCTTTGTCTATAGTCTGGGAAAGCAGCAGAGGATGGCCCAAGGCCTTGGGCCTCTGCACGCACATGGGGGGCCAGGAATAAGCTCCTGGCTTTGGATCACCTCAGCTTTGGACATTGTGGCCATTTGGGGAGTAAGCCAGCAGATGGAGGACTTCTCTCTGTCTCTCCCTCTCTCTGTAACTCGGCCTTGCACAAGGATCTTCCAGCTCCAGCCCTGTCCACTGTGGGCATTTGGAAAGTCCATCAGCAGGTGGGACACTCTCTTTCCCTGCCTCTCAAATAAACAAAAAAATGAACACAACTTTCTTGACACGGGATCACTCTAGAGCGCCTCCATTTGAAGATGACTTTAATGCCTATAAACACAACAATTAAGCTAGCATAATTTAGTTACCATGATTTTGCACCTAAATGACACTTTGCAGACATAAAAAAGACCAGAAGTTGTTATCCATGGGGCAGGAAGAGGGTACCACTCCCTTCACTGCTGAAGGACAATGGCTGAGCCTCATTACAATCTGAGGATGTTTCTATTTAGGTTCTGAGCTTTGAGTGGTGTGAGTGGAATCAAGGGGTGGGATAAAGGCAGCTTGCAGTTCTCAGGAGCTTTCAAATGCTTGCAGGTGGATTAACAATGGCTTGATAGCAGCAAGTACCCCCAGAGGTTCACAATGTTAGGACAGCCAGGCGACCTGAGCTTCTGCCAACACCAGAGAGGTGTGCATGATGGGAAACGGCTGACATCTGAGAAACCGAATCCTAACCTCAGGGTCATGAAGGTGCCGGGCTCCGTTACAGGAGGGACTATTGGCTTTCTCTCTGGAAAATCACTGATTGTTGGCTTTTCCAATCTTACTTTCCCACTTCATAAGGGTTTAGGGCTAAGAGGTTAAGGGACTAGAAAAAACATCTCTAAGCAAAGCCTCAGGGACTGTGGCCTTGGGTTAGTAAGAAGGAAGTCCAACTGGGCACACTGAGATCAGAACCAGGCACTCCTGGGCAAATGTCAGAGGCAGCCGTCGCTGCACCTCCTCCTGGGGATGCCCACGAGCCGTGAAAATGTAAATTCCACACCAACAGTCAACTCAAAGGTCTCAACCAAAACAACTTGCACCTTCTTAAGATTAACAGCTTGTGGTGTTCAGCACCGCCATACTGATATTTTGAACCAAAACTCGCTAATTGATCCTCCAGGGAAGAAGGCACTGCTATTACTTCATGCGCTGCTGAGGTCCAAAAAAATGGACTGCAGCGTAGGGTCAGGGTTGCTTTGATACAAGACAGCGGGACCAGCACTCACTTAGGTATCAGGGAGTGTTTCATGCCTGCTATGGAAACACCAGACACTGTCCTTGCACACCACTAGCAGCAAGCCTCGTCTGTGCAAGCCCGTGTGCACCGCCGGCCAGCATCTTCTCTGTACGCCAGAAGCTCAGCGCTCTTCGGTAAGCGTGCTGACTCCTGCAGAATCCGCTCCCCCTGCCCCCACAGTGTGGGCCCCAGAATGGCACCCTTGATCTTGGCAGGAAACCAAGATGTGGAACCTAGCATCTTAACCGGGAAGACACAGCCTCTAATGGCTCCAAAGCACACCTCTTATCTTGAAAGGCAGTCTCCCTATGGACTGAAGGATTAGGCGAAATGCACTTTGAAGAGAGGGGAAAAGAATGGAGTGTTTCACACAAGAAACTGAGAACAGACAGGGCACGTAAGATGACTCAGTCTAGGTGTTTCAATGGGAGCGATTTTCCTTCCCCAAGAGACACTGAGCATGGCTGGTAACTTTAAGATTTCTTTATGTATTTATTTGAAGGACAGAGAGAGAGAGAGAGAGAGAGAATGATCACCATTCTGCTTGTTCACTCCCCTCCAACAGCCAGAGGTGAGCCAGGCACCAGGAGCTCCATCCAGGCCTCCCACATAGGGACCCAAGCACTTGGACCATTTTCTGCTGAACGTTCCCGGGAACGTTCGCAGGAATGCTGGAATCAGGGCAGGTGGGCACTTGAACTTGCACTCTGATATGGGATGCCAGGATAGCACACAGTGATTTACCTTGCAGCACCACAACAACGCCCTGGAAGCGGCTTTCATTGCGTGGTTTGGGGCTGGCGCAGTGTGGTTTGGGGCTGGCGCAGTGTGGTTTGGGGCTGGCGCAGTGTGGCGCTTCGGCGCCTGAACAGCAGAGACCAGGGGAGGTGCTACACATCCTACAGGCTACTCGACTCAGAAAGCCCAACAGCAGAAGCTGCGGAATCCTTGTCCATTCACGGAGAAAGTGAAGCTGAGAGAAATGACTACTCATGTATGACAGGGGTGGTGGGAATCTACTTACATTCAAGTTCAAGGCTGCCTAGTCCCACCGGTCCTGCTTTAAGATTTAACCTGCTTAAGGGGGCCAGTGTGAGAGCTCAACTAGCTGATCCTCCCCATATGGGATGCACTGACAGAACGGCCCAGGTCCTTGTGACCCTGCACACCCACAGAGGACCTGGAAGAAGCTCCTGGCTCGTGATCAGCTCTGCTCCAACCATTGTAGCCATTTGAGGAGTGATTCAGCAGATGGAGGATATTTCTGTCTCTCCTTTTCTCTGTAATCTGATTTTCCAATAAAAATAAGTAAGTCTTAAAAGGGGGACCTAGTACAGTAGTCTGGTAGCTAAAGTCCTCACCTTAAACACACCAGGATCCTATATGGCTGCTCCACTTTCCATCTAACTTCTTGCTTGTGGCCTTGGGAAAGCAGTTGAGTATGGCCCAAAGCCTTGAGACTCTGCACCCATGTGGGAGACAAGGAACAAGCCTGGCTGCTGGCTTTGAATCAGCTCAGCTCCAGCCGTTGTGACCACTTGGGGAGTGAACTGGCAGATGGAAGATCTTCCTCTCTGATTTCTTCTTCTCTCTGTATATCTGCCTTTCCAATAAAAATTTTAAAATAATCTTTTAAAAAAATTTAACCAATTTGAGGGGGCTGGCATGATGGCTCAACTTGCTGGTCCTCTACCTGCGAGCACTAGCACCCCATATGAATGCCAGTTCTAGTCCTGGCTGCTCCATTTCTAATCCAGCTCCCTGCTTATGGCTTGGGAAAGCAGTGGAGGATGGCTCATGTCCTTGGGCCCCTGCACCCACATGGGATACCAGAAGCAGCTCCTGGCTCCCAGCTTTGGTAGAGTTCAGCTCTGGCTATTGCAGCCATTTGGGGAGTGTACTAGCAGGTGGAAGATCTGTCTCTCCCTCTCTCTCTGCAACTCTTTTAAGTAAAACTAAATATATCACTTAAAAATACTAATACTAATCAAAGGTCCAATCCCACACTGCATGATGAAGTCCATTAGAGCCCTGTGTGGAACCTGTAATAAAGCCATGACACAGAAGTCAAACACTCTCTCTCTCTCTCTCTCTCTCTCTCACACACACACATACACACACACACACAGCCTCAGGGAAGATTCCAGAAAGCAGGAAATGTCCCCCTCCCCCATGACAGCCCCAAGCACACAAAGGTCCAGTTCAGGAGGTCGGCTTCCTCTCTCCCAATCCTCCCGACTGGTTTCAATAAGATAACATTAAAGGAAAACATCCTGTTGGGGTCTGGCCCAGCATCCAGCCCAGGAAGGAGGTGGCGCTCCAAGGAGAGGCCCAGCACGCAGGGCACAGAGCAGTGGCAGTGTCACCCCCACACTCCCACTCGCACTGTGCAAGCTGCCCACATCCTCCACACCTTGCATACAGCTTCTTAGGTCTGAAACCTGGCTCTGTCGTTCAGCGAGGCCACTGCTTTCCGTTTGTATGGCTGGATAGCTGGCTGGCTCCTCATCTCACTGGGTCAGTTCACATTACCGCATGTCTGAGCTCCACGTTCCTGGTTTCTCAGTGGGACACGGAGGTGGCAGTGGCAGCCTCTGCCCTGGCCTGTGTCTCTGACAAGGTCATTGCCTGAGACTCTGTCACCTTCCTATTATTCTTCCTTTCACAGACTTCTCGGGTAGACTTTCCTCTCTAGGTTGGAGCACGGGCCACTCCCTCTAGCCAACCAGTGACAGCAGACAGGTAGACAGGGGGGCTCTGACTCCCTGGCCACACATTATATGAACATTCTGCACTGAAGGTTAAACACTGACCTTTGCCACCTGCCCCCAGCCGGAGGAAGGAGGCGGGGTGAGACATGACTGTGAGGTTTTTCTCTCCACACCACGTAGTTCAGCGGCAAGTTCTAGATCAAAGATCCCTACCTGGGGTGGTATCGTGGAGCCTGGGGAGGCGGAGCGGGGCAGCATGAAGAATGCAGCCAGAAGCAGCAGCCTGGGCATGCAGTCCAGCCTGGCCGTAGCCTCAGCAGAGACCCAGCTTGCTACAAAATTCCTGGATCTGGTGTGTCAACCCTTTGTTGGCATAGTGAGGTTCTGGGTCACCGTGCAGACAGGCGGCCCTGTCCTCTGACACCAGAACGAGGGTTTGTCAGGAGCAAGAGTATAGCGGTCCCCACCTCTGGCTGGGGAGCCCGCTCCTCCTTCCCTCCTGAAATGCAAATATAACTTTTATACTATGGGTCTGCGGGCTCATTTCCTACAAATGGCTAACTTAGCAGGTCCTGAGTGCGGGCCCTGTGGGAGTGGAGCCTTCAGTGAGCACCAGGAGCAGTGGACATCGGCCAGACATGCGCAGTTCCAAGAACTGGCAGGGTCAGCTACCTCTGGAGCTGAGAAGAATGGGCAGAAGCATAAGGCACCTGGCTGGTTCCTGAGAAGTGGGAGGGTATGGAAGAAGCAGTTTAGCCCTAGACCCTGGGGCCAGTGTGGTGCGGTAGTGCGTAAAGCCACTGTCTGCAGTGCCGGCATCCCATGTGGGTGGCAATTTGTGTCCTGGCTGCTCCACTGCTGATACAGCTCCCTGCCAATGGCCTGGGAAAGCAACTGAGACTGAAATTTCAGGGGGCTGAACCCTAAGGGAAACCACTGATTAAAGCAGTGGTGGGTCCAACAGGATGGGGGTCTCATCAATCTCTGGGGCTGATGTGCTAGTCACTCCTCACAGCGCAAGCCGGTAGATGACAGACTCTCTGCTTCTGTCCCACCTTTCAAATAAAATAAAAGGTCCTGCCGACAGGCCAACTGGTCTTCCCTCACCTGGCAGGACACTGAGGTGACCCCTGGCTTGTAGGAGCCCCTACAGTGGCAGCAAACTGCCTGATAGGAGCCCCCTTCTCACGTCTTCCTCACTCAATGCCAGAATCCTGGCAGGCAAGCCTTTGCCTCCCACAGCAGAACACGGAAGAAACTTCTCTGAGGAATTAGAGTCCAAGAAAAAGCTAATGACACAGACTCTGGGCTCCCCAACAAGCAGCCCACACAGTCCAGGCCACCCCCACCATGAGAGGCCACCCCTGCTCCCGCCCCCTTCACCATGTGACACAGTTTCCCAGAAGGTAACCCACCCAAATACAGGGGGAAATGCAGCCGCATGGTTACCTTCTCCTCAAACCCCAAAGCTACAGGGCTGGCATCGCGGTAAAGGGGATTCAAGCTGCTCCATGCAACACCAACACCCATGCCCTACGCATATCCCTTTGTCTTTCAAATGGACAGATCCTTTAAAAAAAAGAAAGAAATCCCCACAACAGAGCACCTTTATCTCAAACATGAGTCTGTATACTGAATAATTTTGCTTATTTTTTTTAAAAGGTACTATATATATGTATATATTTGAAAGCTAGAGAGAAGTATCTCTCATTCACTGGCTCATTCATCCAAATGGCTGCCAAAACCAGAGGTGGGATGATCTGAACTCAGGAGCCAGGGGTTTCTTCCAGATTGCTTGAGTGGATGCAGATCCCAAGCACGTGGACTGTCCTCCACTGCTTCCCAGGCATGCTACCAGGGAGCCGGAATGAAGTGGAACAGCCAGGACTTGAACCGGTGCTCATATGGGATGTTGGCACCACAGGAAGAGGATTAGGTTGCTATGCCATGGTGCCAGCCTCAAGTTTTGCCTCATGATTTATTATTTATTTATATATTTGAGAAGCAGAGTGTCAAGAAAGAGAGAAAAGCAGAGACAGAGCAAAAGAGAGAAAAATGTCCATATGTGGGTTCAGTCCCCAGATAGCCACAACAGCCAGGGGCCAGGAACTCTGTCCCAGTCCTGGCAAGAGGCTCAAGCAGTTGGGTCACCATGTGTTGTTTCCCAGTCACAGCAGCAGGAAGCTGGACTGGAAACAGAGCTGCCCGAACTTTAACAAGTATGGGGTAGGGGACCCAGCAGCACAGACAAGGGTTTAATCTGCAGTGCCAGGTCACACTGAGTAATTTTTCAGGGGTTTCTTTATAGCACTGTATCCTTTTAAAGCCCATGATGGGAAAGCAACACGGGGTGAAGGGACACTCTTGTCCAGTTCCAATGTGTAATTTTTCTTACATCCCTAGCAACTGGCGCCATCACTGTCCATGAGTCCGGGGACCAATGAGAGCATTCACCTGATGTGCTCTGCGGGCATTTCTAGCTGACAAGCCTCCCAGCCCAGAATGGGGGCCTCATTCCTGAGAGGAGGACTCTGAAAGCTGCTCAGCATCAGTCGGAGGGGGGGCCAGTGAATCAAAGTCACACGCTGCCCTACTGGGGGTGCTGCCCCCTCGTACTCCCAGGGTCGCCAGCTACTGTGGCTGAGCCCACAGCCCTCAGCATCTTCGGTCACCCTCTATCCCCTTCCCTGGATCCAGCCTGCTCCCACACTCCCTGGAAGATGCCCCCAACCCAAGCCTGCAGCTCACACCTCCGTCGGCCCTCTGCTTGCCGACCTCTGAGCATCTCCCGTCAGAGGGTAAGCAGGCTCCGGGAACAGCATGCCCTCCATGCTGACCATTCCCCACAACCTATTTCTTTTTCCTTCTGATTTTCATCTCTCAGCCAGGGTCCCGGTCATCCAACTGGCTCCCCACGGCCTAGAGAGTGTAGATACATGATCTCAGGAAGGCTAATGGGTTCTCTGGCACCTCTCCAGCCAGACTGAACCCTCCCCGCTCTCAGGTCAACCTCGGATGCTCCTCTGCCCGGCTGGCTAGCACCAAGGCCCTGTTGCACCTCATCAGCCTTCCCCATCCCCAAGGGCTCCAGCGTTCCCCACGCGGCCTCAGTCAGAGGACATTCCCCACTGTGTGACACCACTTGTCTGCAGGTCACAAGGGAAAGCCAGAAGAAGCTCCTGGCTCCTAGCTTTGGTTCAGCTCAGCCATGGCTGTTGTGGACATTTGGGCTTGACCCAGCTGATGGAAGACTTCTCTCTTGTCCCGCCTTCTCTCTCTCTGTAACCCTGCTTTCCAAATAAACGACATATATGCATTTTAATTTATTTGATTTTCTTTATCATTCTCTAGATGCTTTTCTTTCTATGAATAAAAAAAGGCTTTGCTAGGCCTGGCATGGTGGCCTAGCAGCTAAAGTCCTCGCCTTCAACGCGCCAGGATCCCATATGGGCGTCGGTTCTAATCCTGGCAGCTCCATTTCCCATTCAGCTCCCTGATTGTGGCCCGGAAAGCCCAAAACCTTGGGACCCTGCACCCACGTGGGAGACCCGGAAGAGCTCCTGGCTCCTGGCTTCAGATTGACTCAGCTCCAGCTGTTGCGGTCACTTGGGGAGTGAACCATTGGATGGAAGATCTTTCTCTGTCTCTCCTCCTCTCTGTATATCTGACTTTGCAATAAAAATAAAATAAATCTTAAATAAACAAGATTAAAATTTTAAAATAGGCTTTGCTAGTTTGATAAACACTTAGCTTCATGTTCACTTCCTACAAGGTCAGCCCCAAGGCCAAACGGTCAGTAGGCTCTGAAAGGGAAAGTCAGTGACCACGAGGAGACGGGGGGAGGGACAGAGAGAAAGGCTGGATTCTGCCCAGAGGCTTTGGGGGTGGGGGAGTCACTGGAACCCCAGGGACAATACCAAGATCAGAGGCGTATCTGAGCTGCTTTAACCGTGCACACCTCCAGGGCTCTCAGAGTGCGGGCAGCGGCCCGTGTCCGCAGTCTATTTCCCCGACTCTTTAGTAACCTGGAGCAGGTGCACTGATGTCTAACTGTAACACAGTCACAGCCCCTTACATTTTTGTGCCTTTCCAAGCAACTTTTCATATATTATTTAGTGTGAACACTGTGATGCTGCCATTAGAATTCTCATCCAGGCAATCCAACCACGAAGAGCGGGTGTCCTGCAGGATTCAACCCAAGGTTGCACTTAGATGAAAATTAACCCTGAGGAGAGCAAGGGAGTGTAGGGGGTAAAGCCACTACTAGGGATGCCAGCATCCCATATGCACGAGACCTGACTGCTCCACTTCCAAGCCAGCTCCGTGTTAATGATCCTGAGGATGCAGTGGAAGATATCCCAAGGCACTCAAGTGCAAGTCAGGAAGAAGCTCCTGGTTCCTGGCTTGGGATAGCTCAGTCCCAGCCACTGTGGCTATTTGGGAAGTAAAACAGTGGATGAAAGATCGATCTCTCTCTCTGTAGCTTACTCTCTGTATATAACTCTGCCTTTCAAATAAATAAATCTTTTTAAGAAAGATTTATTGTCTTTTTATTGGCAAGTCAGATATACAGACAGGAGGAGAGACAGAGAGGAAGATCTTCTGTCCATTGACTCACTCTGCAAGTGACCACCACGGCTGGAGCTGAGTCAATCCAAAGCCAGGAGCCAGAAACTTCTTCCAGGTCTCCCACACGGGTGCAGGGTGCCAAGGCTTTGGGTTGTCCTCGACTGCTTTCCCAAGCCACAAGCAGGGAGCTGGATGGGAAGCAGGGCAGCCAGGATTAGAAGTGGCGCCCATATGGGATACCAGCACATGCAAGGTAAGGTCTTTAACCACTACGCTATCACGTTGGGCCCAATAAATCTTTTTTTAAAAAAATCATATCAATAGATGCTTTTAATAGAAAACAAAAATCGGGCTTGGTGCAGTAGCCAAATGGCTTAAGTCCTCACTTTCCATGTGCCAGGATCCCATATGAGTGTCAGCTAGTACCCCAACTGCTCCACTTCCCATCCAGCTCCCTGCTTGTGGACTGGGACAGCAATCAAGGATGGCCCAAGGACCTGGGACCCTGCACCCACATGGGAGACCTGGATGAAGCTCCTGGCTTCAGATTAGCGCAGCTCCTGCCATGGCGGTCACTTGCAGAATGAGTAAATGGACAGAAGATCTTCCTCTCTGTCTCTCCTACTTTCTGTACACCTGACTTTCCAATAAAAATAAAAATATATCTTGGGTCCGGCGTGGTAGCCCAGCGGCTAAAGTACCTCGCCTTGAATGCGCTGGGATTCCAGGGGTGCTGGCTCTAATCCCGGCTGCTCCACTTCCCTTCCAACTCCCTGCTTGTGACCTGGGAAAGCAGTGGAGGATGGCCCAAAGCCTTAGGACCCTGCACCTGTGTGGGAGACTCGGAAGAAGCTCCAGGTTCCTGGCTTCAGACATGCTCAGCTCCAGCCATTGCAGCCACTTGGGGAGTGAACCAGTGGATGGAAGATCTTTCTCGCTCTCTTTCCTTATCTCTGTAAGTCTGCCTTTCCAAGAATAACAAATCTTTGAAAAATATATTTTTAGGGCCCGGCACGATGGCGTAGCGGTTAAAGTCCTCGCCTTGCATGCGCTGGTATCCCATATGGGAGCCACTTCTAATCCCACAGTCCCGCTTCCCATCCAGCTCCCTGCTTGTGGCCTGGGAAGGCAGTCGAGGACGGCCCAAAGCCTTGGGACCCTGCACCCACATGGGAGACCTGGAAGAGCTCCTGGCTCCTGGCTTCAGATTGACTCAGCTCCAACCGTTGTGGCTGCTTGGGGAGTGAATCATGGGATGGAAGATCTTCCTTTCTGTCTCTCCTCCTCTCTGTATATCTGACTTTGCAATAAAAATAAAATAAATCTTTTAAATATATATATATATATACTTTTAAACCCTGAAATTTTAAAAATTGACAATATCTAGAATAAGAATTCCCATATGCTGTTGATAGAAATGCAAAATAGCATTATCACCTTGGAAAGCAGGCAGTTTCTTAGCAGATTAACTAGACATGTAATCACATGATCAATTAGTTCCCTCCTGGGTATTTATATAGTTAGACGATACAGCCACCAAAACTTGACTGAAGCTTACTTGGTTGTTTTTATTTATTTGTTTGTTTTAATATTTATTTAGCAGCCTGGCACAATGGCTCAGTGGCTAACTCTTCACTTTGCAAGCACCAGGAGCCCATGTGGCAGCTGGTTCGTACTCCAGCTGCTCACTGTCCATCCAGCTCCCTGCTCGTGGCCTGGGAAAGCAGTGGAGGACGGCCCAGGGCCTTGGGACCCTGCACCTGTGTGGGAGACCCAGAAGAGGATCTAGGCTCCTGGCTTCGGATCGGCCCAGCACCAGCCGTTGCAGTTGCTTGGGGAGTGAATCATTGGATGGGAGATCTTCCTCTGTCTCTCTTTCTCTCTGTATATCTGACTTTGCAATAAAAATAAATAAATCTTAAAAAAAAAAACTTTATCCCAAATTCCTCTTCCTCCCTAGCACCCCCACCCCAGAGGACAGTTAGTCTATCCTTCCCCCAAACCCTCTAACAGTATTACCTGCCCTGTGGCAGATCTCATTGTAGCAACAGTTACTGAAGTCCCTGTCTGCTAAGAACCACGCACCCCTCCCATTAAACTTTCATAAGCACCTCCCCCAAGACAGGTGTTATTTTTACCCATTTTGTAGTTGAAATGGAGGCACAAAAACATCCCCCTATTTGCCCAAGTCACGCAGCTAATTTAAGCGATTCCAGACAGTCTAATTCCAAAAGTCCTCTCTCTAACTCTCGCATTTTACAGCCAGTTATTCCACAGCGATTGTCAGAATTTAGCACTGAAGACGGATCCGAGAAAGACAACCTCCGGCTTTTCTCCAAAAAAACTTAGAACCCAGCTGGGCAAGACCAATGCAAGTGTAACACAGAGCACACCCTAAACGTGCCAGGGAAGTACCAGGGAAGACATGGCAGGGCTGTCTCGTGCAGCAGGAAGGGTCAGCAGCCCCATGATACTCTTCTCTGAATACCCCAGTTCCTAGCAGCCTCTGAGCAAACGTTTGGGAATGAATGCCTGAGCTGAAGACAGGCTCTGTTTTTGTTATACCTGCAGCCACTCAATAAAGGTCAACTCGCTCTTTCTGCTTCTCCTTTACTGTGTAAGTCTGCCTTTCCAGTCAAAATAAAATATATATATAAAAAAAAAAGGGTGGGGTGGGGAGGAGCTGGTACAATGGCTCAACTGGCTAACTGGCTAATCCTCTTCCTCCAAGTGCAGGCATCCCATATAGGCACCTGCTCATGTCCCGGCTGCTCCACCCTCATTCCAGCTCCCTGCCTGTGGCCTGGGAAAGCAGTGGAGGATGACCCAAAGCCTTGGGACCCTGCACCTGTGTGGGAGACCCAGAAGGAGCTTGTGGCTCCTGGCTTCAGATCAGCTTCATTTCAGCTCCAGCCTTTGTGGCCATCTGGAGAGTGAACCAGAAGACAGAAGATCTCTCTCTGCCTGTTCCTCTCTTTGTAACTGTTTCAATAAACACATAAATTGAAAAATATATATTGCTGGTCAAAATAAGTCAATGCATTAAAAACACACAAAGGGCGGAAACACACAAACAACAAAACACCCAAACAAGATCATTTGAATTGCTGGGAAGATAAACACATTATCATTTTTAACAAATAAGATGATGAACAATATATTGAGAAGGCCAAGCTGTGATGGTGATATTCAAACTGATTTGCAGTCATTACAAAAAAATAAAAAAATAAAAAAAAAAACCCACCTAATTTTACTTTCATTTTGTTACTGAAATAAAACGCTGTTCACACACAGGCCATATTTCTACAGACCGCCTTGATTTTATTTTTGTACACAGTAGCTTTGCTTTGTTCAAAAAAAAATTCTTGGGCCATATGGCATATTGATTTTTTTAAAACCATTATGCTCGCTTCTAAAAAAAGGTGAGAAAGGAGGCCCAAGGAGCCACCTGCAGGGAGGAGAATCTTGGCAGAATACAAACCCTTGGTTTCTGTAACAATTAGAGATTTTACCTTCAATGGGCAGCACTCAAATATAACATTGGAAACAACGTAACATTTTGGAATGCTTTAAAAGGTATTGCGAGGAAGTGGTATAAACAGAATGATGACAGTTTATTTTTTCTAACTAAAATTACAAGGTAATGGACACTGTGTGTGTAAAACTTAATTGCCACCTATTTCAGCAAGCCTTTTACCTGTTCCTACCATGCATGTCTTTTCCATGAGTAAAATGGGGGTGACGAGGTTGCAGAATCCCCGTGCACCAGCCAGCCACTCTCCATCCCTGACCCAGCCTCAAAACCCGGCAGAAAATAGAAGGTGCAAGCATCTACTGCAAGGGCAATGCAGGTGCAACACTAAGCACTTAAAAAAAAAATTGTTCACCTAGGGTTCGGTTTTTGCAGCAATTTGTGTCTGAGTTAATAAATCAAGGAAGCCTATGCAACACCATTCTTGCATAGGAATAACTCGTATATAGCAGTTAGGATGCTCAAAATATAAATAAAAGAACACTACACAGAGAAAGGCATTCGATAGAAAAAAAGAGGAAAACTAAATATCTCCATTTTCACCATTTTTGTACCGTTTTTCCTTTTTTATCCTCTCCTACAGAGCCAAGTCCAGTCTTCACTTCCTGTTCATCTCAAAGCAGCAGCCAAAGCCGCAGCAGCAGCCTGGCCCGGTTTAGGCGATGAAAACAGAGCCCAAACACCGATTTTTCGACACCTGCGGCCCATCTAACGGGACCAAGAACATCCTGCATCAGCCCTCACCCCGCTGCAGACGACGCTCGCCTCCACCCATTTCTTTAAAAATCCATTTATGCTGTTTTTCCTGCAGCTCCACAAACAACCATCCTTCCCCCCACCACCGCCCGCACCCTTCGCCCGCAACGCTCTGCCCAGCCAGTGCCGAGTCCCGCCAAAGGGAGACTGCGGACTGCGGCGCCTGCAGACTCGCCCCGCCCGCCGAGCGCGCAGTCCCGCACGGGGGGCTCCACCGACTCCCCGAAAGCACCAGCAGCATCGCGCAGGGGTCGTGACCCCGAGAAGACCCCACCCTCGGGGGGGGTGGGAGCCCAAGTCGTGGGAAGGCGCGGTGGCCTTTGGGGACCCTCGGGGACGCCCAGGCGCCCCGGGGTGGCCCCGGCTAGCCGCGCGCCGCTCCCAGGTGGGTCCCGGCCGCCCGCGCGCACGGCTCGTCCCCTCCCCAGGACGCCGGAGGAGGAGGACGCCACCCGGGGCCCGCTCGTCACGACTCAGCCGGGAGAGGGTGGGGGAGAGAGGGAGGGGCTGGGGACAGCAAGGAATAAAGGAGGCTGGGGAGGGAGCGGGGGCCCCGCGGGGAGGGCGCTGGGGGGACCCCGGGCGGGCCGCGGGGTGGGCGCGAGCGAGGGGACGAGGTGCCGGGGAAGGATGGAGAGGCTCCGGGGGGCGACGGGGAGATGTGCGGTGCATGGGGGAGGCCGGCGGGCAGGCGCAGGGCCCGGGGACCGCGGGTTCGCGTCCCTGGCCGGCGGCCGGCGCTGGGAGCCCCCCTCAGGCCCGGGGTGGGCAGCGGCGGAACCCGGGCGCCGCGGCGGGGTAGGACCACTTACTCTCTCCGACCACGGCTTTGAGGCCAATGGGGGCCATGGCGCTGCGCGACCCTGCCGGCTCCGACCTTCGTCTCGCGCCGCCCGCGGACCCCGCCGCAGCCCGCCGCCCCGCAGCGCGCTCGGGACCGACTGAGGCGCGGACGCGCGGGGGCGCGGCGCGGGCCAGAGCGAGGCTGCGGGGCCGCCGGCGTGCGCGCGCGCGGGGGCGGGGCCGGCCCGGGGCGGGGCCTCGCGCTGTCAGGGCCGCGTCACCCACGCGCCTCCGCCAATCGCACTGCGGCCCGGGCGCTCGACCCCGCCCCCCGGGATGCGGCTGCCGCGCCCTCCCCGGCCGCTCCCGCGGAGAGCGCGCGCGCGCGTGCCCGGGGCGCAGGGTCCTAAAGTCCCCTGTGCCGCCTCCGCACGCGGGTGTCTGGCCGCTAGCCTCTTCCTGGAGGCCTTTCTGGTCATCCTCCGAGCCCTGCATGAATTCCGAGGCTGTCCGTCTCGTGAACCACCTCCATCCGTAGCTACCGCGTGATGTCTGTGCTTATCCACGCCCACCTGTGCCTGGGCACCTATGTCCACAGAACTGCCATTCCCAGAACTGGTAGTCTGTGCCAAGCGCCCTGCGGGCATCATCTCGCTCAACGCTCACCATAATTGGCCGTTGTTTTCCATCTCCATGTTCATATGTGGGGGGAAAAAATGAGGTGAGAGATGACAGAAAAAAGCCTGAACTCGCTGCCCTTAGCTCTGCTGTGCCTAAGTCTCTGGAGCTACAACCTAGCACCAGCCAGATTCCGGCCCCAGCCCTGGGATGCTCAGAAGGTTGGCGTTTCTAAGTTCCCAATCTAACAGAAGCGTACGGTAGAAGTGGGGTTGACTCTGGCCCCAAAACCTTCTTCCGATCCACATTTACCGAACTGGCCCCAGGTCAGCTTCCCTTGGAGAAAAATGTGTTGTGCCCATTGGAAATCAAATCAGGAGAGTCAGCATTAAAATCAGTGACTCCACGCGATATGCTTGCAGGAGCCCCAGATCCAGGTCCTTTTCTTTGTGTTATTAAGAACTGGAGTTGTCTTGGGGATATTACTATGGTGCATCAGACTAATCCGACATCTTGTAGCTCCAGGTTCTAGCCCCAGTTGCTCCACTTCCCATCCACCTTCTGGCCTGGGAAAGCTCCGGTCCTTGTCTCGCTTGCCAGCCCCAGGCCATACAGATTCGGCCATCCTCCCACCCCATGGCAGCCCACGCTGACAGAACCCTCACTGCAGCGTCCCCAGACTAGGGTGGGGGTGGGGTTAATGGGTCTTCTCTCACACCTCTGTCCTCCCCTGAGTGTATTCAAGGAAGAACAGGCTTCTTTGCCAACTGGGAGACCTATAACCATGTGCAAAGGTATGGGTTCCTTCCCTTTCCAGCTGGCACCGGTTAGCAGGGGCTCTGTGGTGTAGGCACCTGCCATGAAAATGCGAAGTGCCAGCCAAGGTGTCGAGATGGCAGGGAGCTCTTGTTTTCATTCACCCATCAGTGGGTCAGCAAGCACTGCTGAGTGCTGCCTAGCCCCCGGCCATGTGCTGTGGATAGTACAGACACAACTGGTGCACTCCAGACGTGAATGGGAGCTAAAGAGTCAGCCACAGGCAGGTGGCCGCGAGTTAAGGAACAGGCCTTGGGACTCAGTGGGCTGGGGTTCAGGTGCAGCCAGCCAGGAAACTCTAGCAAGGGCCCGGAGGAATACCCAGACAGACAAATGCCCTGTGGCAACAAGAAGCTGGGCTTTCTCCAGGAGCAAAGAAGTGACAGGACGATTTAGAGGATGGAGGTAGGGAGGGGAGGACGGGGACGGGCCTTGGTGCAGGGTCCTGGGACTCCTGGGTGGCCCAGCATCCTATGGAAGGTCAAAGCCAATCAAATGTAGGAGCAACTGCTTGTTTTCTACAAGAAAGACCCAACAAGATATTTTACGGGGATGTGTACCTGTGATGCTCCCTGGGGATGGCAAAATCAACACAGAAGGGATTTAAATTAAGTGGCAAAGGGGGTGACAGACTGTGGCCTCGGGGCCCGCGTGGAGACCTCCCTACCTCACTGATACTTTCCCAAGGCATGAAAGAGGAACCAAAAAAGCTTGCAGACCTCTCGCGGGCCGTGAGCCACAGGGAGCCACACATCGTGGCTGTCCTGTTCATTTACTAAGGGTTGGCTGCATGCTCAGCACTGTGCAAAGAGCCCTCCGGAACCGGAACCAGATTCTCGCTGCAGCCTACTGGTATCCCACTGGAGCCCAGGATGGGGTGGGGAGGTGCGCAGGACGGCCAAGTCATCCGCTCAACGTCATGGCTCTTTGCGCAGTCCCAGCACTCCACCTGACATCTCCATGCCCAGGGGAGACTGTCCAGGACCCAGTCCCAGTGCCCTGCTCCAAGAAGAGCTTTGGTTGTGTGGACAATTTGTTGAAGTGCATCAGCAAAGAGAACCTGAACCGCTCCGGAGTTTGAACCCCGGCGAGTTCTTCCCCCTCCCCTCCCCCCGTACCAGGTCCCTAACTCTAGCCCAGCTTGCGAGCGAGGCGGGGCTAAGGCCACTGGATGCGCAGAGCGAGACCTGGTCCCCTCCGGCCAGCGTGCAGCTGCTCCTGCAGTTGCGCATGCGCGGCCTGCAGCCTCTGCAGAGCCCAGTGCGGCTCGGCGCTTGGGGTGGGAACTGTCCTGTGATTTACGCACGCGTCACATGCCACCGAGGAGCCTCAGGAGCCGGCGAGTGGGGCAGGTGGGAAGACGGATGCGCAAGAGGGTGCGAGGAGGGATCTAGAACCAGGAGAGTCTAGCCAGAAGCAGCGATGGGGCCGACCGGAGGCGGACAAGCAACCGGTTTTGGCTGGCTCCGCGCAACCCCACTGTGTCCTCCAGGCCTCCCTGCAATGCTGGAGAGCCCTGGGGGCGGAGCCTAGCCCACCTGGGGGCTGGCAGCCAGCTCCCAGTGGTTTGCTACTGCTTGGTGGGCTGCGTTGCCCTGGGGTCCTTCCTCCTGTCTGCTGGGCCTTCGGACTGTTAGGAGTCTTGGACCATTGGACCTGAGGAATTCAAGATAATAGCTACACTTTACCCAGTCCTGGCAACCTGCTGAGGCTCCAGCGACTGTTGAAGTCATTGTTGAAAATGGCACATCCTGAGACTGCGTTGAATCGGTACTTGCATACATATGAGCTGTGCACGTCAGATGTTCAGATGTACGTGAGTTATACATGAGTAGAGAAGGACTCCGTCTTTGCTGGATGCATTGGCAGGGAACACAGGCCCGATGTCTTCGCTGCTCTCAGCCCTGTCCCAAACACCCCCTACAGCGAGCAGGTGGGCAGAGAGCTACTTAAATGCCCAACAGCCTTGCCCTTTCACAGTTCACAGTCTTGGAGGACTGAAGTCCAGGGTACAATATCAGAAGCCTTTTTCTTTTTGTTTTCCCCAAAAGGCTAAGTAAGTCACGCTTGTAAACTTTAAGCGCTGTAGGGGCCCAGAGGTGCAACATCACAGATGTGGCCAAATACACAGCACCTGCCTTCGCCAGAGGAGCAGACGCTACCCAGATCTGGTGAGGCACCTCTCATTGTTGGACGTTACAGTGCAGTTTTTCTTTTTTTTTTCACATATTCAGAGCACCACTCCAGCCAAAGAAAGCCGACCTGTCAGTCACATTTTCCACCAGGTGTCTGCACACAAGTCTGGGTCTACACGAATCGCTCTATAAGAGGAGGTTGGGTGCCCCAGGATCTGGACTGGGAGCCGCAGGTCCCAAACAGACACTGATGCTCCCTGCTCATGGACGCCTCCTAGTGGGCAGCTCTCAGGACAAGGTGGCGGGCACTTCTCAAAGTTGAGGGCCACAAGAGGGGTCTCCCTACTTAGTGTGGCCCTGTGGCAGCGGACAGAGTCAGGCCAGCCACTATGTCATGGGAGTCTAAGAGCAGCTGATGCAGGCAGCCTCATTTGTCCAGACTGTGTAAGCCCTTCAGGACTGGGCAGGCACAGGAGCATGGAGGGGCCCCCAAGAATGGCAGATGGGACAAGGGGGAGAGGGAGGAGGGCTGGAAGTTGGTTGAATGCACAGAGAACAGAGTTAAAATGCCTGCATGTGATGGGCTTGGCACAGTAGCTTAGTGGCTAAAGTCCTCACCTTGCACACACCAGGATCTCATATGGCCGCCAGTTCTAATCCCAGTTGCCCCACTTCCCATACAGGGAGCAGTCGAGGATGGTCCAAGACCTTGGGACCCTGCACCTGTGTGGGAAACCTGGAAGAAGCTTCAAATTGGCTCAGCTCCATCCGTTGTGGCCACTCAGGGAATGAACCAGCAAACAGAAGACCTTTCTCTCTGTCTCTCATTCTTTCTGTAAAAAAATAACCTTTCCAATAAAAATAAATATTTTTAAATAAATTCCTATGTGTAGAAATCTATATATTATTTTTTTGATATTTGTTTATTTTTATTACAAAGTCAGAAGTACAAAGAGGAGGAGAGACAGAGAGGAAGATCTTCTGTCCGATGATTCACTCCCCAAGTGACCACAACAGCCAGTGTTGCGCCGATCTGAAGCTGGGAGCCAGGAACCTCCTCCAAGTCTCCCACACGGGTGAGGGGTCCCAAGGCTTTGGGCCGTCCTTGACTGCTTTCCCAGGCCAGAAGCAGGGAGCTGGATGGGAAGCGGGGCTGCCGGGATTGGAACCGGCACCCATATGAGATCCTGGCGTGTTGAAGGCGAGGACTTTAGTTGCTAGGCCACTGCGCCAGGCGCTCTCTCTTTCCTTCTAATAAATGAATAAGGAAAGTGAGTGAAAGGGAAAATGGAGCCTGAGGACTGAGAGATAAAGTCAAATCAAACCAAAGAGAGCATAGCTGGACTTGTGGTTCCCGTAGTACCAAGGCACCCTGAGTGAGATGACACAGTACCTTAGCCGGCAGGTGGAATGCTTTAACTTTTGGAGGAAAATACAATGCAGTCACCCATTGGGCACTAAGCACTACTAGCCGGAAGCGGGATAGGCCCTGGAGACGCCGCAAGAGAAGAAATCCTGCCGATGGAAAGCTGACATCCTAGAGGGGGAAGCAAAAAATCAGTCCAGGGTCGATTATACCAAGGCTAGAAAGTGTCAGAAGTGCAGTGCTTAAGACAAGGCAAGGTGCAGCGGCGGGGAAGGTCCTTTGTATTTGAAGCTCTTGGACACGCGTGCAGTCAGCATGTACCTGCTGGTGAACGGGTGTGAGTGTTGCCAGGTAAGCATCCGTGCAGTCAGGACCCTGGTCAGCATGTACCTGCTGGTGAACGGGTGTGAGTGTTGCCAGGTAACCATCTGTGCAGTCAGGACCCTGGTCAGCACGTGCCTGCTGGTGAGCAGGTGTGAGTGTTACCAGGTAACCATCCGTGCAGTCAAGACCCTGGTCAGCACGTACCTGCTGGTGAACAGGTGTGAGTGTTGCCAGGTAACCATCCGTGTACTTGGGAGTGTTTGTCCTTCCCTTCTGTGTTGAAGGGCGTTTTCGGTGAATCCAGGGTCTCTTTCGGATGATTATCATAGTCAGTTACGAACGCACTTAGATCTGATGTTAGTATTCTATTTCATGTTGACAGGTGTTTGGCAGAGGAGGGCACACATTAGCATGCCCTTCTGGACAGATGAGAAAACTGAGGTGTCAAGAATGCCAAGCGTAAGGGCTACTAGGCAGTGTGGTGCTGCATGCTAAACCCCTGCCCGTGATGCCGAAATCCCATATGGGCACTTGGGTGTGCCACTTCTGATCCAGCTCCCTACTAATGTGCTTGGGAAACCAGTGGAAGAAGACCCAAGTGCTCTGGTCCTGCTGTCCATGTGGACACCACAATGGGTCCCAGGCTCTTTGGTTTCGGTAAGAAGGCATCTCAGCTGTTGTGGCCATTTGGGGAGTAAACCACTAGATAAAATTTCTCTCTTCCTCTCTCTCTGTAACTCTGCCTTTCAAATACAGAAATAAATCCTTAAGAAAAAAAAAATGAACACAGGACCTTGCCTGGGCCCCACAGAAAGCAGCTGGGCTGAAGTTTCATCTCAGCTCTATCTGGCCTGGAGACTGTGTCCTGTCCACTTCCCAACAACATCTGCTTTCATGTGCTCCCGCCTGCTGCCACCTGCCCCCGACTGTCCCCACCTATCCCTACCTGTCCCCACCTGCTCCTGCCTGCTGCCACTTGCCCCCAACTGTCCTCACCTTTCCCTACCTGTCCCCATCTGCTCCCACCTGCTCCCGCCTGCCCCCGACTGTCCTCACCTATCCTCACCTATCCCCACCTGCCCCCACCTTTCCCTACTGCCCCTTTTGCCCCTCTGATGCAACCTCTGGGGACAGCAAGGAGGAAGAGAAGCCAGGAAGCTCTCAGCAAACGGGAATGGCTGGGCAGCACAGCTGCTGCTAGACCTGGAAACTAGTTTTCTGTTTTCCCATATGTTTAAACAAGATTTATTTGTTTAGTGGAAAGGCAGAGTCAGAGAGAGAGAGATCTTCTACCTGCTGGTTCACTCCCCCAAGTGATTGCAACTGCCAGAGCTGAGCCGATCTAAATCCAGGAGCCAGGAGCTTCTTTCAGGTCTCCCACATGGGTGCAGAGTCCCAAAGACCTGGGCCATTTTCCACTGCTTTCCCAGGCCACAAGCAGGGAGCTAGAAGGGAAGTAGAGCAGCCAGAACATGAACCAGCACCCATATGGGATGCCAGTGTCACAGGCAAAGTTTAGCTTACTGTGCCACAGTGGCGCTGGGTCTGTTCTCATTCTTAGAGAACCCCTCCCCACTCCACCTCCTTATTGATGTTCCAGGCCTTACAAAACCTGGATGCATCAGTGGGTGGGTGGCGTATCATCACACCCAGGAGGTGTCACTGCGGAGGAAGATAATTACCTAGCAACGGGGAGCCCTCTCCGGGGTCCTGGAAAGCAGACCTGCAGAGCCTGGGAAAGGCAGAAGTGCCTGCCCCCCAACGCGACATTAACCACGGGCTGTCTCGGCAGCCCCGGCTCACTGCCTCCTCCCCCTCCCTCTGCTGTCTCCCTGGCTTTTCTGCCCTTCCCCACTCATCCCTCCCTTTCATACAGAAGGTCTGAAGCACTGTGGGAGAGTCGGGGATCCAATGTCCTGGGCCTGGACATGTTTTTTTTTTTTTTTTTAAGAGAGTCTATGCTTATTTATTTGAAGAGTCACATTTCACACATAGACACCCAAAGACAGGAGAGAGAGATGTCTTCCATTCACTTGTTCACTCCTCTCAAATGACCTCAGCAGCCAGGGCTGGGGCCAGGCTGAGGTCAGGAGCCCAGAGCGCCATCTGCATCTCCCAGGGGCCCGAGTACCTGGGCCATCTTCCTGCCTTTGGACTGCCTCAGCTTCAGGCGTTGGAGCATTTGAGGAATAAACCAGCAGACGGAAGACCTCTCTCTCTGTCTCTATCTCTTCTTTCTCTATAAAATCTGCCTTTTCAATAAAAATAAATAACTCTTTTTAAAAATAAAAGTGAAGAGGGCCCAGCACAGAAACCTAGCAGCCAAAGTCCTCACCTTGCACGTGTCAGGGTGCTGGTTCATATCCTGGCTGCTCCACTTCCCATCCAGCTCCCTGCTTGTGGCCTGGGAAAGCAATCAAGGATGGCCCAAAGCCTTGGGACCCTGCACCAGCGTGAGAGACCCGGAAGAAGCTCCTGGCTCCTGGCTTCAGATCAGCTCAGCTCCGGCTGTTGGGGCTGATTAGGCAGTGAATTATCAGACGGAAGATCTTCCTCTCTGTCTTTCCTCCTTTCTAATAAAAAATAAAGTGTCTTTGAAAAAAAGAAAAGAAAAATAGAAGTGAAAAAATTAAATAAAGAGGAGAAAAAAAGTGAAGCCACCAGGACTCAAACTTGCACTCTGACATGGGATGCTGGTGTTGTGGGTGGTGCCATAACCCCGTGTGCCACAATGCTGGGTGGGCCTGCTAACCACCTCTGTCCTCCGCACCTCAGCTTTCCTATTGCCCATCCGTACATAATCTGGGCCTCGCCCGCCCGTTGTCCTGACTCCCTGGAGTGGGAAGCAGGTGGGCCTGACTCTCCCAGCCCTGCAGGCCTTGCTCACACGGGAGGTGTCCCTGGCCTGCCTGACTGCACACTCAGGGCTCTCTGCCCAGACCTTCGGGGCATCCTGCTATGGGGTTCCACAAGGACCTCACTGCTCCCCCCACTCCCGGGGACTCCTCTCCGCCCGTGCTCTGTCTGCCTAGCCCCGGACCTCCCTCCCTCCCTTCCAGGCTAGGCCATGTGTAATCCCCTGACCCCAGCACTGCCTTGGACCCTGGCTAGGCAGAGGAGGAATCTTAGCAAACACGTAAGGCACTAAACAAAAATAGCGGTTATGTTGCTGCATGGGCCCTGGCAGTCTCAGACATCTGCTTGCCACATCCCGCCCGCAGCCTAAAAATACCTGCTTCCTTCTGTGCGCAGCCACCAAGGGCTGCTTCTCGCACTGATGGGAGTCGAGGAGGGCCGTGGCCTAGGACTTGCACGCCCTGCGCTGGAGGGAGGGGCCTGAGTTTGGGTCCCAGTTCCTTTTCTGGTCCCAGGTTCCTGCACAGGCATGTCCTGGTGGTGGCTCAAGCAGCTGGATCCCTGCCATCCCCGTGGGAGACCTGGATGGATTTGCCAGCTCCCATCTTCAGCCCAAAGACCAGGAAACTGAGACTAAGAGTAGGGGAGGGGCTTACCCAAGGGAACAGCCATGAAGTCAGATCCTCAAGTAATTCCACGGACATGGAAAGCAGAGCCCAAGGGGAGACTCTTCGCGGGGCTCAGCTGCAGGTCATTCAGCAGGAGGGGGGCGGGGGGCTGAGAGGGCGGTGAAGGGTCAGCACCTGCAGGTCATTCAGCAGGAGCGGGGGACCTGAGAGGGCAGTGAAGGGTTCAATCGCGTTCTCTGCCCCTGGTTCCAGCTTAGCCTGCTGTTGCTTCTCACCCTGCTCTGGTTTACATTCTTGGTCATTTCATTTACCATGAATTTTCTTTGCCTTGCTTTTTAAATTAAAAAAAAATTTTTTTTTGCATTAGGGGCCCAGTGCCATAGCCTAGTGGCTAAGGTCCTTGCCTTGCAGCCATCAGAATCCCATATGGGTGCCAGTTCTAATCCCGGCAGCTCTGCTTCCCATCCAGCTCCCTGCTTGGGACCTGGGAAAGCAGTCGAGGATGGCCCAAAGCCTTGGGACCCTGTACCCGTGTGGGAGGCCCAGAAGAAGCTTTGGGCTCCTGGCTTTGGATTGGCTCAGCTCTGGCCATTGCAGCCACTTGGGGAGTGAATCAATAATGGGTGGAAGATCTTCCTTTCTCTCTTTCCTCTCTGTATATATCTGCCTTTCCAATAAAAAAATAAAATCTTTTAAAAAATATTGCATTAAGCAATTTATTATTATTATTTATTTGTTATTTAATTTTTTAAAAAGATTTATTTTATTGGAAAGTCAGATTTACAGAGAGAAGCAGAGACAGAAAGAAAAATCTTCCATCCACTGATTCACTCCCCAAGTAGCCTCAACAGCTGGAGCTAAGTTGATTCAAAGCCAGGAGCCAGGAGCTTCTTCTGGGTCTTCCATGCAGGTGCAGGGTCCCAAGGCTTTGGGCCATCTCCATGGCTTTCCCAGGCCACATGCAGGGAGCGGGAAGGGAAGTGGAGCAGCCGGGATACAAACTGGCGCCCATATGGGATCTTGGAGTATGCAAGACAAGGACATTAGTCCGCACTGGGCCCAATTTGTTTTTTTCTCAATTGCTGAGACTCTGGGCACACAGTTACATTTTGCACCCTGGGGCGGTTGTTGTGGCCCCACTGGGGCCCCCTGCTTCCTGTGTGGGAGGACCTGGCTCAGGTCCCTGGGGCCTGGGCTTGCTCTCCACCTTCATGCTGATGTCAAGCAGTGGGGGTCCTGCCACCCATGGGGAGACCCGGATCTCCCTGAAGCCAGAGGGAGAGCAGATCTCTTTGAAGCCCGAAGCCAGATGAGGCGCCTGGCTTCATTCTGAACCTGCTCAGGTTATTGTGGCCATTGGAGGAGAGAACCAGTGGATGGAAGATCTCTCTTTTTTCCTCTCTGCTTTTTATTTTATTTTTACATTTTATTATTTTTATTATTTTTATGATACAGTTCCATAGGCTCCTGGCATTTCCCTTATCCCCTCCCCAATTCCCTTCCCCCCACCTAGTTCTTCTATATCATTATTAAAATATAGTTCTTTGTACACAGTCATATGTCCATCACTGCGGGCATGGACAATGGCAGTTTTTCTCTGCTTTTTAAATAAATAAATTAATTAAAAATATATATATATTAAAGTTTGTGGAAAAGAAAATTGGAAGAGAAGTTTATTGTGTTACAAAAAAGCCTTGGGCCCCTGCACCCATGTGGGGGTCCCATAAGAAACTCCTGGCTCCTAGCTTCAGGTTGGCTCACCTCTGGCCACTGCAGTTATTTGGGGAGTGAACAGACGGATGGAAGATCTCTTCCTTTTTCTCTCGTTCTCTCTGTAAACCTGCCTTTCAAATAAATCAATGAATCTTTATGAAAAGTAGATGGTGATTAGGACTGGACTACTGGTTTGCTTTGTAAGAAGAAGGGCATGACACTATCCTGGGCCGGGGGCTTTCTGAGTGTGTCCCTGGTGGGTGTCAGACGACTGCTCACCTACACAGAAGTATGCCGAGCTCTGGCCATACAGCCACGGCCGCGATTCCAGGAACATCCACCTGGGGGCGCGCCACGCTGAGCCATGACCAACACGTCCTCCATAGAGTACTTTAAGGAAAGATGTGGTTGAGTTACAGGGGCCCCGGGGGGTGGGGGTGGGCCAGTGACTGAGATGGGAAGGGCCCTTGAGCCCACGCCCTGTGCCTCATTTCTACCCTGCAGGAGTGGGAATCGTCTCCCAGCCACCACCAGGGGGCTGTGTGTTCCTACGTGACCACTGAGACAGCCTGTATCCAGTGTGCAGGGCAGTCTCCCTGGAGCCCTCACTCGCCCCCTGGGACACTGTGCTTCTTCCAGAGGATCCTTGTAGGAGGCGACAGGATGAAAAGAAATCCTGACATTCTACTCCATGAGCTTTGTGGTTGTAGCTGGCTACAGTGCGGTGTTATGCTTGGGATGGGACCAGGATCTTACAGGGAACACACCTGGCTCAGGGGAGAGCGGGGCCTGCCCTTCAAGGTGCTATCTCACGCCCACATCATTCCTTTTAGTCTGACACTCCTTTCCTTCTGGGCATCCTGTCTGCCCTCAGTGGTCATTTCCTCCCAGACCTGTTCCTGGGCCAGGCCCTGGTGGCCCTGGTCACACACCAGCCCCTTTCCCAGGAAGGCCTCTGGTCATACGCCACACCCTCCTCATTTGGGGCTCCTGCGGGGGCCTGGTCCTTGATCTCCATCTTGGCACCTGCCCCTGTGATGTCATCAGAATTGGAGTTCAGTGTGGACCTGCCCGCCCTTCCAGGCCAGTCTCCGATCGTTCCGGGAGAAGCCCCTGGCCGGGGGCTGTCACTCTGTGGCCCCCCCAGGATTGAGGGGGGGACGGAGGGAGGGGATAGATACAAAACCCAGAGCCCATCTAGCCATCTGGAGAGCAGTTGTCCCTGCATGAGGGCAGCACGGGCTCCTGGGTGGGCAGAGACGGAAGCGGCTGGAAACTCTTTCAAGTTGCAGGAAGAGATCTGACAGGGAGGCAAGGGTGAGGGCGGGGCTTACTCGAAGGTAAAAGGCTTCAAGTCCCCAGAGCAGGAAATACTTGGTGAAAGGAGACAGGCTGCTTGGAAACCAGGCTCCTGGAAGGCTTGGCCTTGGCCTTGTTTGCTGACCTGCTCCTTACCCTGGGGGCCTGGCAGCTCACCTGGGATCTGCCGACTCTTCCGCCAGTGAATGCGAAGTGCCAAAGAGGTCTGCATGTCCACCCCCTGCGCGTCCATTCCCCCCAGGTCCACTCCCTGCATGTCCACTCCCCATATGTCCATGTGCCCACTCCATTGTGTCTATTCCTGCGTGTCCACTCCTCTGCACATTCACTCCCCTGCGTGTCCATTCCCCACCGTGGTCCGCGTTCTAGCCTGCTGGTGGAGTGCTGTTTCAGAGTGAGAAGGACCCAGGTGGCCAACCTCATCAACCTCACCGCTGTCACGTGTAAAATGGAGCAATTACTAGCTCAGCCTGCAGGAGCCCGTCATGGCGTAAGCACACAACCATGGTGGTGGGGGGCCTGGCCTCCAGGGTGGGCCTAAGGCGACGGCTGGTGTTGCATCCAGCGTTTGCTTGTCATGGTCGTGTAACGTGAGGCAGCTGTGGACACGGCTCTAGCTAGAGCAGAGTCTCTTACAGGATACTGGGCTGACTTAGGCCCTGGGCAGGATCAGCGTCCTTGGCAGAAGGCTCAGGAGCCTAGCCCTTTGGGTCTGAAACACCAATAGCCCCTGCCGGTTTCCACTGCCCACCCCGGGGTCCCTGCCTCCACACTTGGGGCTCCACGCTGCACAGATGCGTGTGGAGCAGGGCAGCTAACGGAGCAGGAGCCAGCTTATGCTGTACTTGCCCGACATGGCACTTGTCCCTGTCAGTCATCACTAGCTTGCCTAATTCTCATGGCAGCACTATACAGGACCGGGCACCCAGGGCCTTGCCAGCCTCCTGCTTCTGGATTCCTGGTCAGCCCTTAACACCCAGTGGCCCGTGCCTACCCTGGAAACCCAGATGTGGGCTCTCCCTAGCTCCACCTTCCTCCCAGGTTCTGTCTCTGTCCTGATCTCCCTCAAGTCTGCAACCCATAATGCCTTTCTCCTGCCAGACCATCCCCTTAGTGAGAGCAGGGACCCCGCCCCATCGGTAGTGGCTCTGGCACCCTTTGGGGGTTCAGGGCGAGCCCCATTCTCCAGAGAAGGCCTGGAGGACAGACATGAGTAAGACCTGAGGGAGAGAGGAAGGGGGATCAGTCTGGGTGGAAGGGCCCCTGGAGGGAGCTAGGCTCAGCCTCACCGCAAACTTAGTCACCAGGAGGGCTGGGCGGGCTGCAAGGCTGGCCTGGAAGGCTCTGAGTCACCAGCCCGCCTACTGGTGAGCTGGTGAGGGGCAGCTGTGGCCCAACAGGAAACTGAATCTGACATGGAGGACGTGGGCGGGGCTGTTGGGGGCCCCAGTCCTTCAAGCTGGCCCTGGGGGAAGTGGGCGGAATTGGCCAGCCTGACTCCCACACAGGCAGATAGGCTAGGGGTCAGGATCCTACCCCGCCCCCAGCACACACTGGTCCCTGCTCTGTGTGGAGGCCTGGGACAGGGAGGTAAAACTGTGATGCCAAGAATATGACAGGGGGCCCTGGCACGATGGCCTAGCGCTAAAATACTTGCCTTGAACCTGCTGGGATCCCATTTAGGCGCCGGTTCTAATCCTGGAAGCTCTGCTTCCCATCCAGCTCCCTGCTTGTGGCCTGGAAAAACAATCAAGGATGGCCCAAAGCCTTGGGACCCTGCACCCATGTGATAGACTCGGAAGAAGCTCTGGGCTCCTGGCTTTGGATTGGCTCAGCTACAGCCATTGTGGTCACTTGGATGGAAGAACTTCCTCTCTCTCTCCTCTCTGTATATATCTGACTTTGCAATAAAAATAAATAAATCTTGAAGAAAAAAAAAAAGAATGTGACAGGGACACAGCAAGTGTCTGGGGACCGCTGGCTGCTGTGTGGTCACTTGAGAAGGACAACTTGATGCCTCGCAGTGAAAGCCTCAACTAAGTTCAGGATTGCTTTTTTCCTTTCATGTAAGATGCACAAATTCATGAAGAAGGTTAGGGCACCCGTTCAGGTGTCTGCATCCCCTCTTCGGGGTGCCTGGCTCCTTCCCCCGCCCCCAGCTTCCTGCCGATGCAGACCCTGGAAAGCAGCACGATGCCTGAAGGGAATGGGTTTTCCTGCCACCCAGTCTCCACACCGGGCTGAGCTCCTGGTTTCTGACTTGTGCCCCAGCCCCCTGCTGTCCCAAAGCAACTGATGGGAGCTGTCTTTGTCTCTCAAATCAAAGCCATGCTCTCTCTCTCTCACACACACACAGATTTCAGTGTAGCAGTCTCACTTTCAGAAATGTCCCATCACTGGGGTTGACACTGTGGTGCAGTGAATTAAGCCACTGCCTGCAATGCAGGCATCCTATCATAAGGGCTGTTTTCAGTCCCAGCTGCTCTGCTTCCGATCCAACTTCCTGCTAATGCTCCTGGAAGGAAGCAGCAGTAGCCCCAGGTACCAGGATGAGTTTCAGCCTGACCCAGACCTGGTTCTTGTGGCCATTTGGAAGGAGCCAGAAGGAATAACTTTCTCTGCTTTCTTCTTTCTGTCACTTTGTCTTAAAAAAAAAATGGGGCCTGGCATAGTAGCCCACTGGTGCCCGCCCCCCTTCCCACCCAGCTCCCTGCTCGTGGCCTGGGAAAGCAGTTGAGGATGGCCCAAAGCCTTGGGACCCTGCACCCACGTGGGAGACCTGCAGTAGGTTCCTGGCTTCAGATAGGTTCAGTTCGGACCGCCGCAGCCACTTGGGGAGTGAATCAACGGACAGATCTTCCTCTCTGTCTCTCCTCTTCTCCGTATATCTAACTTTCCAATAAAAAAAAAAAATCTTTAAAATATATATATATATAAATATTGGAAAAGCTAATGGAAGGTGCTGATTGAGGTGTACAGGGTGTGACAGACCTGGCCTGCTGCGGGCAGGTGGTGCAAGAAAAGAAGAATGGGTTTAGTCTGGGGCTTGGTGGGGTAAGATGGAAAGAGGGTTGGAATTTCGGACAGCCCTAGGTAGGATGGGGTGTGGCAGTCCGGGGTGTCGGAGGAGGGTCGGGGAAAAGGGGCAGAGGGTGGCAGGAACCCCAGATGCCATGTTCAGGGGTCTGGCTGCATCTGAAGGACAGTGGGAGCCACAGAGGATTAGAAGCAGAGAGAAGACATGGAACTGTTTCTGTTTGAGAAGAATCTGCCTGGTTGGCAGCAAGGAGCAAATGAGAGACTGGACAAGTGCCCAGGATGGGAGTCACAGGGCTCAGAATTGGGGGTTCATTGCGAAAGGGGGACGGTTCAGCCACAGAAGGAGCAAGGGAAGCGCGGAGGAGGCCAGGGCCACATGGAACAGACTGAAGCTCTGGTTCTTTCCACCGCCCAAGAGTTCATACAGAGGGGAGGCCCGGGCTGGGTGCCAGGCTCCTGCCCGTCTGTACCAGGGGCCATGCCAACCCAATAAACAGAGGTGGACACTCAATACCCCTTAAAAACAAAATCCTGATTCATTCACACTCCCTGCTGTTTACTGGAGGTGTTTGTTTTTTTTTTTTCCCTCCTGGTCTATTTCAGGTCTGACAGGTTTGTGGGGAAGTGCTGAGCTGAGGCCCACAGCCAGCGGGGAGGGAGGGCCCCTCCTCTTTCCCCACCTGGCAAGAGAAGCATCTTGACCTAGCCCTGCTGAGTGTTCAGGGACAAGTCCCTTCCCTTCTCTGGGTGGGCCTTCGTCCAAGCTGGGGCGGTAGCTCTGCAACCCTCCTTTCAAGACAGTCTGTCTTCTTCACCCTTGGGTCCCTGGCTGCAAACGTGCTGAGGGTGGGGCTGGGCGAGGCGGCCCTGCGGGTAGGTGGCTCTCGGCAGAAGCCACTTCCTGACTCAGGAGTGATGACTCAGGAACTGGAGGTGGCATTCCTGTCAAGGAGGGGGCAGGCCCAGCAGGTGAGCCCCAAATCAGCACTGCTTCATCCCTGGCTGAGGACTTGTCAGAGGGTGGGAGAGCCCGGTGGACAAAACCAGCAACCCGCAACCCCAGGGTCCAGAGAGACAGCAGAGCTGCGTGCCCAATCCTCCACCCTTCAGGACTGGCAGACTGTCGCTACAGAAAGAACTCTTAAATTAAACACACACACACACACATACACACACACACGCACACACACGCACTAATGGCCTGAAGATATGTGAAGAGATGCTTCAATGGACTCAACACTGCCAAATACCCATAAAAATAGCCTTAAGAGCCCGACACGGTACTAGCAGCTAGTCCTTGTCTAGAATGTGCCAGGATCCCATATAGCCGCCGGTTCTAATCCTAGCGACTCTGCTTCCCATCCAGCTCCCTGCTCGTGGCCCGGGAAAGCAGTCGAGGATGGCCCAAAGCCTTGGGACCCTGCACCTGTGTGGGAGATCCAGGAGAGGCTCTGGGCTCCTAGCTTAGGATTGGCTCAGCTCTGGCCGTTGAGGTCACTTGGGGAACGGATCATTGGACAAAAGATATTCCTCTCTGTCTCTGCTTCTCTCTGTTTATCTGACTTTCTAATAAAAATAAATAAATCTATAAAACAAAACAAACAAAAATAGCCTTAAGTCCATGGATGAGGGACATTCATGGAGGTCTGGGAGTTTGACTTCCTGGAATCCATCAAGGTGCTGATAGCTGTGCTTGAGTTTTCTTTGCTTACAAAAAAAGAAAAATCCCAAAGACTGAGTCACCTGCACGCTGTCCAGAGCTGAGGAGTACGTGTCAGTTTTGGACACTGAAGTTGCCTCTTCACCGGAAGTCAGCACCTACCCCGGGGCGTGGGGATGCCTTTCCCTGGCCTGGGGGCCTGCGGACCGGAGGCCTCCACTCTGCCTTGGCTTTTTCCTGGTGCTCCAGCATGGCCTGTCATGTGCACACAATGCAACATATATATCCGTTCTTAATTTTTATTTATTTGAAAGGCAAAGTTGGTGAAAGAGACAGAGCTCTCCCCCAGATGCCTGCCATAGTCAGAGCTGAATCAGGCCCAAGCTAGGGGCCTGGAGCTCCAGCCAGCTCCCTCCCTTGCGTGTGGCAGGAACCCAAGCCCTCAAGCCCTCATCACTTGCTGTCACTCAGTGTGTGTGTTAGCAGGAAGCTGGAGCCAGAAGTGTATGTGTGTGTGTGTTCAAACCCGGATGCTTATTGCGGGATTTGTGAGTCCCAAATGGTGAATAAACTGCTGTGCCAACCTGTCCTGGAATATGATGCTTTTAAGTCCTGGCAGCAGAGCCCGGCACGATAGTATAATGGTTAAAATCCTCACCTTGAACTTGCCGGGATCCCATATGGGCACCAGTTTTAATCCTGGCAGCTCCCTGCTTGTGGCCTGGGAAAACAGTTGAGGACGGCCCAAAGACTTGGGACCCTGCACCCACATGGGAGACCTGGAAAGAAGTTCCTGGCTCCTGGCTTCGGATTGGCGCAGCACCAGCCATTGCGGCCGCTTGGGGAGTGAATCCTTGGACGGAAGAACTTTCTCTCTGTTTCTCCTCCTCTCTGTATATCTGCCTTTCCAATAAAATAAATAAATCTTAAAAAAAAAAAAAACCTGGCAGCATTTTAAACAAGGGTGACATGGTCATGCATGTTTATTCCTTCACCAGAAGTTGGGAGGACTATACGAGGCAGGAGAGGCCGTCTGATTTTAGCAGGTGGTATGGGCTCCAATAAATGGTAGCTCTTCTAGAACCTTCCAGATCTCAAGATATCACCCACTCCCCAATCCCCCAAGGACTTCCTGTACCACCCTCCTAGGTGGTGTCCACCTTGCCTGGCTCACCTGTCATTCTGCCCCGTCTTCATGTTCATTAGTCCCTGAAATTAACTTACTGATTTATCATCTTTGTCTCCCAGCCTGAAACTATAACTTCCTCAAGGGTGGGGACCTGGTCTATCTGGTGTGTTCATCTTTCCCCATGACCTGCAACCGCACCTGAAAAGCAGCAGGCGCTGGACAGAAGGGTGCTGTCATTTTAAATACATTGAATGCAACAGAATTTTTGCAACTATCTTCAGCATGCTGCACAGGTCACATTCACCCCTTCCGGAGCTTTCCCCAGGGAGCTCTCATCTGTCCTATGCTGGCAGGCAGTAACAATGTTTCCTGAGGATTGAAATAGAGGGATGCCAGCAGGTGCAGTTCCTCCCCCCCACCCCCGTTTGTAATGCCTTACCACTATACTCACCATCTCATGAGCTCTCTGCATTCAAAGCCACGGATGCTCAGAGGGGTCAGGAGACTTGTGACAGAAGCTATAACAGCGGG
Organism: Ochotona curzoniae; assembly: GCF_017591425.1. NCBI lineage: Eukaryota > Metazoa > Chordata > Mammalia > Lagomorpha > Ochotonidae > Ochotona > Ochotona curzoniae. Next base: position 5,575,172 of record NW_024467106.1, read on the forward strand.
TCCCAGGGACAGGAACCTGGCACAGGGGCAGTGTGTGGGCACTCCAGGCCTGGGTGTACCCTGATGGCTAGGGGAAGGCTACTTGAAGTCCCACCTCCCATCCCATCAGTAACTGGCCTAGGATGCCCTGGGGATATGCAGTCGCCAGCAAGTGTAGTTGTCCCTCCCTGGACAGGGCAGCCTTATTCATTCCTTGTAGCTTGGCTGTGGGCAACCAGCAAGGAGATGACCAGCATCATTTGTGTCTGGTTGCTGCCTAGGTTTTGCTCTGGCCCTGTTCTTGGTTCCTGCCATCTGCTTTCCTTCTCTGTACCAGAAGAGGAAACTCCCCCATGGCCTTGCACCTGCTGGGTCTGGGGGTCTGGGTGCTGTGTGAACTTGCTTGCTCTTCCAAGCCAGCCCTTCCTGCTGTCCCCACACTCAGGAATGTAGCTCCCAGCACCTGCTGTCAGTCAGCGTGTTGGTTTTTCAGCTTCAGGTTCCAGGTCAGCTCCTCCTGTGACTTTCCTCCAGCCCTTCTCTCCACTCCCTCCTCAAAGGGCGGGGGCCAAGCAGAGGACTCCAAGCAGGGAGACAGGTTCAAGGATTGGCAGATGATGGCCACGTGTCTGTCACTGGTCTGGGCACACAGTCATCTCAGCTAACCCTCCCAACCAAGTGTGCTGTGCCCACTTGACAGGTGAGAAAACAGGTTACCCAGCTGGGGCTTGCTCATGGCTTCCTCTACAGTGTCTTGTGGAGGGCGGGGCGCATACCGGCGCAGCTGTACAACGCCTGGGAAGTGACCAAAGCATGTATATGTATCTGCATCACCAACTGGTGCGGGCAGGCCTGAGGCACAGGTGTCTGTCACGGTCCACATTTTGATCACCGCTTCCTGACCCAGGTCACCGGGACAGCAAGGGCTTCCCGGTAGCGGGGTGGGAGGTCCAGATGCTGGGTCTGCCTGGCTTGTAACTGGGGTCTCTTTGGACTGCACCGGTCTTCTTTTTCTCCCTCCACCCCTCCCACCTCCCCCGCCCCTATAACTGTTGTGCAAGAGAGGTCGGCACACCTGAGCACGTAGAATCAAGGCCAAGGATTTCCTGAGTGCGGGTGGCGGCGGGCAGGACCGGGGACAGGGCGGAGGGCGCAGGGGGCGGGCGTCCCTGGCCTGTCCCCCACGTCCGTCCTGCTGGGCGGGAACCTCTCGTGCCGGGAGCGGTGATCCGTTCCTCCACCCCGACCCCGTCCGGGGCACCCCCAGTCCTTTCAGCTGCCCCCTGCAGCCCCAGCTCGTGCTGGGCTTAGTGTAGAGCCCGGGGCTCTGCGCCTGGGTCCCCTGACTCCTACTCCGGGGACCTTCCCTTTGTCTGCGGCTCCCGGGCGCTCCCCGCGGTGGCCCCGGCCCTGGCTGCGCTCCGCCCGCCCGCGGCCCGGACGGGGCGGGTCCGGCTGCGGGAGGCGGGTCCGGGCGGGGCGGGGCGCGGGCCTGGCCCCAGCCCGAGCGGAGGCCGCAGCCGGGGCGGCGGGAGCGGCGGGCGCGCGGTGGCCGGGCTCCATGGCGCCGGCGGTGGCCGCCTGATTGGTGTGCAGCGGCGGGCGGCCGGAGCGGGCCGCGGCTCTTCGTCGCCATGGGGGACGTGGTGTCCACGCACCTGGACGACGCCCGGCGTCAGCAGATCGCAGGTGAGCGACGCGGGGGTCCGGCTGGGAGCCCCGGGCCACGCCCCCGCAGCGGCCCGCCGAGCTCGCCGCCGGGGCTGGGGTCTCCGGAGGGGCCTGCGGCGGGACCGGGTCTGTTCTCCTAGCGCTTCCCGCCCGCAGCTGTCTCTCCTTTTCTCTCTTGACGGAGCTCCTACCTTCTCCCCACCCCCGCACCCCCCTCCCTGCAGGAACCGCTTCGGAACCCGATCTCTTCGGAACCCCCAACCTAGTACTCCAGATTCAGCTGTGGCATGGGCGCAGCTTCTCCCCACTTCCACCAAGATACCCAACCCAGACTCGGTGCAAACCCACCCTGTACTCTTGAAATGTTCGGATCTGCCCCCACCCTCCCAGATGTCTCAGTCTGCAACTTGCCCCGGCCCCAGCCCCCAGTACACGTGGCTGAAGCCTTCTGGGGCTGGGCCTGTAAGGACCAGCTGGGGTTGCTGAGGAGTGGGCTAGGGGGAACCTGGCTGCACTGGAGGGCAGGTGTGGGGGATCCCAGCCCTGGCTCAGACTTGCCAGCGTGTTCCTGCTGGCAGCAGCTGCCAGAGTTCCCAGGAGGCCCAGTACCAGCTTCTCCACCCCTGCTTCTTCCAGGCAACCCTTGGCTGTGTCCCTGCCCGGTGGGCGTTTCTCATAGGGACAACTGTCCACTAAGACTCCTTGGCACCCCAGGGGGGGTGCTGGGACAGGTCCTGGGTTCCTTCCTCACCCCACTGCACTGTCGTGCCTTGGGGGAGGCTGAGGTGAGCTCTGCAGCCGCTCTGTTAGTCTGACACCTCCCACACTGAGCCTGCCCTCCAGCGGAGTCCCTGCCTATGGTGTCTCCGTTTTCCCTTCTTCGCAATGGGATTGACGGTTTCTTCCTTAGGTGTCAGAGGCTGAGAGCTGTGAGCGAGCTCATTCATGGAGCTCGCTCAGCCCCAGGCCCGAGAGCTGGTCGGTGGGGTGTTGGACAGGGGGGTGTGGGCAAGTCTCGTGGAGCGAGGAGACAGTTCCTCTTGGCCACGCTTGCCTCGCCCTGGCCAGTGGGCTGGTGTCTCTCAGTTTTGGTGTCTCCGGGGCAGGAGAACAAGGATGGGGACTAGGGGTCCCTCAACACCCCCGTCCCTGGGATTCCTTGTGCTGGGCACAGGGGCGGTACTGGTATGACTGTGGCCTGTGACTTTCCCTGTGTGTTGGACCCAGGGCTGATTGGGGTGCGGTGGGAGCGAGGCAGGATGAGATCCCAAATCCACCCCTCTCTAGCCTCTGACCAGTGGGGGTTAAGTTCTGGAAATTCTCCTTGTAGGACAAGGCCTGGGCTCTGGGAGGAGGAAGGGCTGGGCGGAGCCTTCCTGTCCCCTCCCTGTCGGTGGCAACCTCCTGGGGCTCTGTAACAGTCCCTCCATTCACGGGCCTGCTGGCGGGCCCCTCACCCAGGCCTGGGTGGGGTGTGGCAGCCTTCTGTTGGGTTTTTCCTCCCCATGCTCTCTCTCACCCCCTCCTGCCTCCTGGGCCGAGACCTGCCAGCCCAGTACTCACTGGGGAGGACGCTGGCACCGCGGGAGGTAAAGGGTGCCCCACTGGCCAGGACCCTGGGTCAAGTGGGCGGGTGGCCCACTCCCAGAGCCGTGGCCTCTAATCGCAGCACTTCAGTAAGCCTCTTGGGATGCCTCACATTCCAGGGGCAGACTCACCTGAAGGGCTCTAGCCACCGGGCCCTGGGAGAGGAAGTCAGCTTGGGAAATCTGTGTCGGAGGGGAACTGGGGAAGGCGGGCCTTGGCCGCCCCCAGCCACCTCAGGCCCCACCCAGAGAGTGCGGGACACGGTTCATAGCAGACAGTTAAGGATTCCAGAACCCTCCCTGGCTTCCCCGGGGGATCCAGGGCCACCCCTGTTGAAATGCTAGCCTCAGGAAGATCCCTTCCCACAGTTCCAGGAGCCCCAGGCGTGCTGGGCTTCTGTGGCTTGGCCGGCAGCTCCGCCATGCCTGCTGTGAGCAGGTGAGCAGGTGAATACCAGCCTGCAAGTCCTGGCAGAGGTCAGGCCGCTCCTGCTTGGCTGCCCCGGCACCTTTCATCCTGGCTTTCAAAGGCCCGGGCAAGCAGGGGCTTGTTCCTGCACCAGTAGCCCCAGCCGCTGAGCTGGTGGTGGTAAGCTGACTGTTCCCCCTGGAGGTACAATGGTGGGGAGCTGGCCTCCCCCCACCCCGGGGCTGGGCAGGTCCTGAGTTTCTCCTACACCCTTCCAGGTCTGTGCAACCTCAGCCATTCAGCGGTTCAGCTTCCCTAGTTGCATGTGGGTGCCCCCTTGAGGGTCCCGGGTTCCCCCATAGTCCTCCAGACTTGGGGCAACTCAAGGTTGGCAGGCATGACCTTGGCCCTATCTTATCTGTAAAATGGGAATAATGATTGTGGCTCTCTGTTAGGACTGATGAGATAAGCGCAGGTTGGATCAGCCCTGCAAGACTGGCACATCCACACTGTGAATACAAAGACACTCCCTTTCCTTCTCTTGGGGGGTGGGGGTCTGCCCTTGTGCCTTTCTGGGGGTATCCTGTCCCTGGGGACCCGGGTGCCGTTTCCTCCCCCTCCCCGTGTGGCCACACACAGGGTGGCCTGTGTGCTGTCCACCTGGAGAACTGCCCAGGGGCTCTGGAGGGCAAATGCTGATGGGAACCCGAATGGGTGGCTTTGGCTGGACTTCACGATCCACGTGGGCACAGGCCCTGAGAGGAGAGGGTGGGGAAGCGGGGTAGCATGCAGGCCCGTGGCTGGGTCCTGAGCTGAGGTCAAGTTCTGTGCACATGGTCGGAGCCACAGACACCAGGGTGCAGCAGATGACATGGGGGGGCAGACTCTGTGTGCTGGGACCCATGGGTAGGAAGCCTGACTCCAGCTGAGGTGGGGGTCCCCCTTTTGTCTCCAGGACACTTAGAGGGACTTAGTCATCGCAGGCCCAGAAGGTTGTTACCTGAGAGCACTGGACCTGCCGCCCTCCAGGCTCCTCCCCTCAGCCCGGCTCACCTTTCTCTTTGCTGGAGATGTTGCTTTATTGAGACAGACGTACTTCACCTGCTGCACAAGCCACCCACTGGCATAGGTAATGCTCGTGCAAACAGCCAGCAGGGCAGAGTGGGCCGTGCACACACATTGGCCTGGTCCTTCCCACCTCCAACCCCACCACTCCCCGGAAGAAACCACTCAGGTGACACTTGGGGTGTTGCCATTTCCAAACATTCCTCTTTCTCTGTGTCCACACGCCTATCATTCTTGTTTTAGGAATGGGCCCTCTTTCACAGTCTGTGTCATCTTTTTTTTTTATTTTTCCCAAGGTCAGAATTCCTGCGTCCATCTCCTTTTTCTGTGCTGGGGGCAGTGTGTTTACCCAGTCCACTGTTCGTGGGCAGCTACTGGGTTGTGCCTAGGGTTTTGCTAACAGTCACGAAGCCGTTTGTCTTTCCTCCTGCAGAAGTGCCACTGTTGGAGGGGGCACTTGGCTGTGTTGACCCCTAGCAGCCATGTGACACCGTCCTGGGGCATGCATGGGGGTGGGCGTCACCCTTTTGGGATGATCAATGTGAGATCGAGAATGTCCCGTTTACTCACTGATTCAGGCAAGCTGGGCCTCCTGCACCTACCTGAATGATCACCCTCTCCGTGGTAGGGAAGTGAATATTGGTGCGGTCCTGCTTCCCACCACAAGCAAAGATGATTTCACTAGTGTCCTGGACGCTGCAGGAGACACTGGGGTGGCCAGAAGTCGTGAAGGGGTGTGTGTGTGTGTGGGCAAGGAGGAACCAACCTGGGCTGCCGCCCTACCCCAAAAGAGGTTTGGGTCGGCCCCTGGAGGGTGAAGCTGCTGGGTGGGGACTGTGCTGTCTCTTGTGTTGGCTCTTAGACAACACGCTCTTGTTGGTCTTGACCCTGCCCTCCTCTCTCCGTCTAGCCTCCTCTGGGCCCTTCCAGTCTGTTCCTCCAACATGAGCTGAGCCCTGGGCTCTGGCCTCACCCAGCTCCCCCAACTCTGAGCTACCCCCGCCTCCTTGGAGGGGCCTCCCGCTTCCCGCTGCGGCTCTTCCCACACACGCTGCCAAAAGAGACCTTTCTAAACCCAAACTGGGCCACAGCCTGCCCTCCCCGCTGCCCGAGGAATGAAGTTGGAAGACAAGAATAGGCATCACTCCTTCGCCATCCTGCCCTTGTGGGTTTCTTTTAGGCATCGCTGGACCTGTGACTCAAGTGTGTGTGTCCTGTTGCTTTCGTAAACACCCGGGAATAAACGTCTCTCCCGGGTCCTGAACACGTACTACCCAGGACAGGCACCTTCCTGGGAGCCCCTGTAAACTGGGGGACAGGGAATGTCCCTGGAGTAGGAGGGGGTCCCGTGACCTAGCTGCTGCCCCAGCCTGTACCCTGCAGGGACGGATATGTTTCCAGTCTGGGGATGGTGGCTGTGGAGGAAGGAGGGGGCAAGATCGGCCATTCCTTTAAGTGAGCACTTACTATGAGCCAGTCCTGTCTTTGCCGGGTTCTCCCGTTCCTTGGCAAGCCCTTAGCTGCTAAAACCACATTCCACTGTGTGCCTGCGTGGCTCCCTGTGGGTGCCCAGCCTGAGCAGAGGGACTACATGGAAAGGGCTCAAGCAGAGGCAGTCGGAGGCCCAGGGAGGTGGAGGAGGTGCTTAGTGGGAACAGAGAGGCAAGTGTCAGAGGCTGCCGGAGGTTGCACAAATATATCCCACCCGGCATTACTCAGTCTGGGGTGCACAGGCCTTCTTTGACGGGTCCTGCCCTCCGCCGACCTGCCCCTTCCTCCTCCTCCCCCTCCCCCCCACCATCTCCTCCTCAGGCTCAGCCATGACTCACTTCGCCCTGGGTCTCTGGAGGCATCCTCCTGCGGTTGCAGAAATTCCTGAGCTGCCTTTTCCTTCCCCTGCCCGCCCCCATCCTGTCCCTGCCCAGGGAAGAAGTGCTCTGGGGCTGGGCAGAATTTTAGGGGCAGGAGCAGGGGCAGACGCCGGGGTTGCACACCTCCTTGTAGGGTGGAGTCCCCAAGGCGCTGTCTGCTGGCGGGAGATGAGGGCTTGACTTGGGACAGGCTGCAGCTGAGCTTCTGATGGTGCTGGTCTTAGAACCGGGGGAACAGGAAGTGCTTGCCCTACAGCCCCCCCCACTTCTGCCTCTTGGGATTAGTCCTGGTTTGGGAGGGGGACTGCCTGGTGACACAGCGGGTGGTAAGTTGGCAAGAAACGGAAGCTCCTTCCGGGGGCAGGGCTGTGCAGCTGGATTGCCCAGGCATCCTCCCTCTCAACCCTGCCCCGGGTGGACTGGTGTTTCCGGCTAGTCTGTCGCCTGGGGGGCGTCCTCTGAAGTGTGGAAGACAGTTCCTGTTTTCTTGGGACAAACACACCAGGGCCACTGCAGCCACGGTGCTGGTGACATGCCTTAGGAGACTTTGCAACCGGAAAGGTGCGCCAAGTCTGAAACCCCAGCACCTGCAGTGTGTATTCCCCAACCCCTGCTTTGAGGGCAGTGCCTCCGCCCCAGAACTTAAGGATGCTGAGATGCTGAGTATCTGAAGAGCAGTGGGCGTGGTCACGTGGCAGGCAGTTGGTCCCCTGTATCATCCAGTCAGTACTTGGCTGTGGTCAAGGCTTGGTGGTTGGAGTGAAAAGACAGTTGAAAGCCACCCCTTGCTGGCTGGTGAGGCTTGAGTCTGGGGCTCTCTATCTGTGACCCCCAGACCAGCGTCTGCTCTTGGGAATTCTCTGCCTCCCTGTGGGGGTCTGGAGCTGCTTTTCGAAGGCAGGGCTGGGTGGGCAGCTGAGCAGATACAGAGCTACGTGCCTCCATTACCCTCCAAGCTCTGGCCCCAGACATACTTAGCCATTCTTTCATTCAACCAGTAGGTGCCCGCTGTGTACCAGGCTCTGTGCTAGACGCCACAATACGTGGATACCCAGACACTCACGGGGTCTGTGATGCTTTCTGACTGTCCCTTCTCAGGGCAAGGTGCATCCTGCAAAGGAAAGACCTTGGGCAGGTGTGTCTGTGGGGAGGTGGGCAGGGATGTTGCTGGCCCAGTGGGAGCAGGCCAGGGCTTCTGGACAGAGGGCTGGGGAGACCAGGAGGCAGCTGGGACTTGGCCTTGGTGAAGAGGGGCTTCTGGACGTGTTTTCAGCCCAGTGGTGAGAGGCCTGGCCTGGACCAGCAAGGTGATGGGAACATAGTCAGAGCAGGTCAACCCTCAGTGATGGCAATGTGAGAGGTTGAGGTCACCTGTTGTCCATCATCTGTGGGCTGTTTATTACGGCTGCCATTCGCGGGCCAGCACAGTGGCATAGCAGGTTTAGCTACTGCCTGCAGTCCCAGCATCTCATATGTCCTGGCTGCTCTACTTGTGATCCAGCTCCCTGTACCTGGGAATGCAATGAAAGATGAGCCAAGTGCTTGGGCCCCTGCACCCACATGGGGAACCTGGATGAAGCTCCTGGCTCCTGGCTTTGGATTGGCCTGGCTGTAGCTGCTGTGGCCATTTGGGGAGCAAAGGGGGCTGGAATCCTATATCCAAGGCCCTGTCCCTCTGGCTGGTGTCCTCCTTACTCTGGGCCTCACGTTCCTCATGTGTAGAGTGGGCAGAGGGGACGCCCAACAGGTGCTGGGAACCGTCCATGAGATGCTGGGACTTGGGAAGCGAGGCGGGAGCCAGAGTGTTGGTACGGGTTGCCTGAGCATTCCCCTCCCCTTGCCCAGCCACATATCCAGAAGTAGACTTGCAAGTCTTGAGTGTCCACCCCTGTGCCCGATGGACCGTGACCACCCACCTCTCCAAGGTCAAGCCATGCCTCACGCTGAGCAGAGCGCTCTGGGTCCAGCTTGCATCTTCCAGAATCTGTAAGAGTTAGCCCTGGGCAGAAAACTCCCCACTTTCTTACACTGCACCTGCTGGGAGCCGTGGGGGGTGTCAGCTGAAGGTCATTGCCCAGGACTGGGGCCAGGTAACCTCTGGCAAGTCCTTCCTCCTCCTCTCCGTGCCTTACTTTGTCCATCTGTGCTATGGGCCTGAGGATCATCTCAAAAGTGCCTCTGGCTCTGACCACTTGGAAGGGCTGTTGGGAGTACTGTGTGCAGGGGATGAAGCAGGGATGCAAGCTCTGGTCCCACAGGACTTGTGCCAGCCCAGAAGGTTCCGTCAGGCCAGCCGCACTGTGGATCTGGTTGCAAAGACAATGGGTCTTTTTTATGCATGTTGGTTTTCAACGCCACCACCAGCGCAAGGCAGTGTCTGCACTTGGCCTAGGCAGGCGGCTGCCATAGAAAGCTGTGACTTTTAGGGAGTTTCTGTCTCTGCAGAGCCCTGGCTGTCTGCGACAGGGATGGGCTGTGAAGTCGCCAGGAGAAGCATATTGCTGCTCCTGGCCCAATTAGGTTCTGGGTCTGGAACGGCAGTGGTTCAGCTGGAATCTCATGGGAGCTGGCTGGCCTTCGTCCTGGCCTGACGGAGACAGAAGGGGAGACCCAGACACCCCGAGGGGCTGAGCTGAGAGGTGACTTTCATTTGGCTTCCCGTTGGTGCTTTTTTTCTTTTTCTTTTTACTTTTTATTTTTCACTTTTTTTTTAAGTTATTGGGACTGGTGTTATGGCCTCAACTTTCAGCTCTGACATCCCATACGGGTACTGGTTCAAATCCTGGCTGCTCCTCTTCCACTCCAGCTCCCTGCTTGTGGCCTGGGAAAGCAGAGAAGGCTGACACAAAGCTTGGGACCCTGCACCTGTATGGGGGACCCAGAAAAGGCTCCGGGCTCCTGGTTTCAGTTTGGCTTAGCTCTGGCCATTTTGGCCATTTGGGGAGTGAACCAGCAGGTGGAAGATATTTCTCTCTGTCACTCCACCTTTTAAATTAAAAAAAAAAAAAAAAAAAACTTTGAAAAAAGGTTATTTGAAAGGCAGAATGATAGAGACAGGAAGGGATAGAGAGAGAACTTCCACCTGCTCTGTTAGCTCCCAGATTCTTGTAATAGCCAGGATGGTTTTTGGAAGGTGGAGGAGGGTAAGAGAACAGAGCTGGAGTGTTGGGGGAGGCCGGGGCTGCCCCGGGGTTGCTCCGGATTCCCTTCAGCTGGCCGGCAGAGCCTCACCTTGGGTTTGGGCCACAGGTGTATCTCTCAGCACAGACCCTGGTTCTCCTGGCCAAGAAGGCCGCTTGGAAGTCAGCCAAGTCAATCCTGTGTCCATTGCGTTTCTGAGTTAACTGAGGCCCAGGAAGAGGAAAGGCCAGGACCCAGTGGATTAGAGGCAGGCAGCGGCTGTGGGACCCAGGACCTGTTCTCTGCAGCATTGTGCCAGTTAGTTGAAGGAGGCCCAGACCGGGTCAGGCAGGGGGTAATGGGCTGGGCAGGGCAGTAAAGGTATAATTTTGAGAACTGAGTAAACAAATAACTCCTTGGGGAGAGAAGTGTGCTGCAACGGACCGGTCAGGTCTGTGCTTGGTGCACCCTGGGGTGTGGTTGGCCACACGCCCCCCTCCTGGTTCTGTGGAACTGGGAGGGGGCGGGCCACCTGCGGGTTGGGCTTGGCACAGTCACAGCTGACAGGGGGACCTTGGCAAGGACCTCAGTTTGCCTAGCTCTCCAGGTGGGTGGTGAGGATGGCAGATGGCATGAGCAGCGGGTGTGTGTGTGTGTGCAAGGCCAGAGACAGGACTCTGCCTATGAGCAGAGTGGGGGTTTACTCTCAGTGACCTGCAGAGTGGGCGCCCCCTTTCCCCCCTGCTGCCCAGCTCATCTTTCCTGTCTCTGTGTGGGATGGGGCTGGCCATGCCTTGGTTTGAGGGCCTGGGGAACTGCCATGCACCTCGGGTGGAGCCCAGCTGACTTCCTGTGCCCACCCCTCCCTTCTCCTGCAGTCTGCTGTGTGAATCCTGAGGGTCCAGCCCTGCGGGTGGTCAGTGGTCTAGCCTCAGACCTGGCTGGCTTTGGGTGGCTCCCTTCCATTTGCTGGTTTGCTTCCCAAATGCCAACAGTAATAGCCGGGGTGGGGTCACATCCATCATGTGACCACTCAGGGACTCCCTACAGGCCTGTGTGGCCTTGGGGGCTGGTGTCACAGGCCAGGGCTTAGTCGTGCACCACAGCTCGGTTGCTGTGTCTCCTTATGTTGGTCTTTGGAGCTGTGCAGACGAGTGACACTGCAGAGGTGGCGAGTGGGGCAAAGTCTGCGTATCGATGATCGATACTGTGATACTGCAGTGTGTATGTACAGTGTATACAGTATGTGTTGGTGCCGGCAAGCTGGCTCTGCTGTGAAATTTCCAAGCCATTGCGAGGTCTTTGTCCCGTGGCACAGTGCCCAGCAGATATGGCCTTGTGGGGGGAACAGGTGGGTGACGGGGACAAGGGTCAGACTGACAGGCGCCAGCATCTGTGGTACCTACCGCTGTATTCCTCTCTGTGTGACTCACTGCCTTCCAGCCCTTGATCTTCATCCTTAAGTCCCTTGGGTGACATCTGTCCTGGGCTGGGGAATTCTGTCCTGCACAGGTCCCTCTGTAGTCCCTTGGGTGATGGGCAGCCCCCACCAACTCCCTGTGTATCCCACACAGCAGCCGCACATCCACCGAACACCTACTGTGTGCCCTGCCTGGCACAAGTAGCTCCTGGGCAGACGATAAGGAGATAGTTCTTTGAGCCCAAATCTCTTATGCTGAGAAAATGAGCATAAATCTCGATTCTTCCAGCACGGCCTGGCACAGGAGGAGACGCCAGCTCCAGGTGGTGCAGGGTCTTCCCAGGGGGAGGGCATCCCGGCTACCTGTGACTTCAGAAAGAGCCCCAAGCCTGGGAGGTGAGATCTGTGCTCAGGCATGGCTCCCTGGAGCGAGCAAGGAGGGCAGAGGAAGGCATAATTACCATTCAGCCTTGGTTCAAACCGGAAAGGAAACCATGTATTACTAGGCGTAGTTCAACAGGGTAATATGTAGCCATTCAAAGTGAAGATGTAGCTTTTTAATATCTAAAGGTGTGTATAGGCAAAAAGAAAAAAAATTGAAGAAGATTCAATAAAATTCAGGGATTATCTTGGGTGATAGATTACTGGGATACTTAAATTTTCTCTCTATCCTTTTTTATTTATCAAAAATTGGTTGATTAATTTGTAGGAATTATAAATATATGTGTGTATGTGAGATATATATATATGAGAGAGAGGAGAGAAAGATCTTTCATCCATTGGTTCACTCCCAGATGGGTTCAATGTCCAGGGGCTTCCTCTGGATCTCTCACACTGGTGCAGGGTTCCAAGACTTTGGCCCATCCTCCAGTGATTTCCCAGGCCACAAGCAGGGAGCTGGATGGGGGAAGTGGGACAGCCAGGATTCCTACCAATTCTCACCTGGGATGGCAGCGTCACAGGGGGCAGCTTTATACACTGTGCCTCAATGCTGGCCCCGAGCTGAAGGTAAGAACAGGCAGCAGTTACTGGGCGCCCCATGACCACGGATGGGTGGGACTGTGGTGGTGCTGGATCCATAAAGGCAAAGGCGCTCTCCACACCTGGCACTGCAGCCTGGGTGGAGTGGGGTATGGGTGCCAGGAGCGAGTGGGTTCCCAGCTGGCTGAGAGACGCTGTGACACATCTGTCCCTCCATGTCTCTGTCACCATTCTGGTTGCTGCTGGGCTCGGGCTCGCTGAGCCGTGCGAGCCCCCTCGGCAGTGCTTGGAGCTTCCCTTCAGCTTGCCCTCCTGTGCCCTCAATCTCACATTCCTCCTGTGTGAGACAGGAATGGATGCACCTGCCTCCAAGAAAGCTCACATACCTGCTACTGGGCATGCTGCCAGCTAAGCGTGTGCCTGTGGGGCCTCATCCCTGCCAGGACCGGGGTGTCCTTCCTGGTTGAGTGACAGGCTGATGTTAGCTTAGGTGGCAGGTGGCTTGGTGGTGAGCTCTGCCTTGCTCCTCACACCTGCTGTGGTTCCCACCTGCCAGCATCCACAACCTACCAGGACCTGTGACCATGGAGGCATGACCTTAAACTTGGAGCTTCTCCTTGTATCATTCTGTGTTCCTTGTTTTTTATTTTTCTAGGATTTTATTTATTTCGCTTGAGGGAGTTACAAAGAGAGAGGGAGAGACAGAGAGAGATCTTCCATCTGCTGGTTCCCTCCTCAGATAGCTGCAACGGCCAGAGCTGGGCCAGTCCAAAGCTGGGAGCAGGGAGTTCTACATCTCCCATGTGGGGGAAGGGGCCTCAAGGGCTTGACCCACCCTCTGCTGCTTTCCCAGGCCACAAGCAGGGAGCTGGGTTGGAAATGAAACATCTGGGACTTGAACCAGTGCCCATGCGAGATGCCAGCATTGCAGGCAGAGGTTTACACCACAGTACAGGCCCTTCTGTTGTTTTTTACATAGGCAATAGCTAGTCATCAAAGGAAACTCAGAAAATCTGGATAAGCAGTAGAGAAGAAAGGGACAGTCCTAGTCCCGCCCAGAGATGATGACTTAGGGGTGTTTTCCTGACGCATGGCTGCTCTTTGGGCTTCTTGTGGTCGCGGTCCTCTGCACACATGTGGCCTCCCAGCAGCTGGTTGGCGCCTCCAGAATATTCCATGATGCCCCACTCTTTCTTTTTTTTTTTAACTTGTTTAACCAAACCCCTATTGCTGGGCAGTTGAGTTGTCTGATTTTTCCATCGTTGTCAACAGTGCTGCATGGATGGCGTGAGTCTTGAGTCGTGTCTGTGACACTTGGCTGGTTGCCTTTCAATGTCTGCTACTTCCATCCCTTCCAGGAGCTGGGAGTTGCCGGCCTCCTTCCGGCCTCCTTCCTCCTCGTGGGGAAGCAGGCAGGAAGAATGAGTGAGCCATGCACCTTCCCCAGGCCACAGAGGCAGGCCTGGCTGTCCCACAGCCTGGAGGGAGGCGAAAAGAAGACCATCTCAGATTCCCAGGCTTACCGCAGGGGCCGGATCATTTTCCTGGAGCCATGCAGCAAGGGCAGATCTGAGGACCCCAGCTTAGGTAACAGCCTGGGCAGGCATGAGGGGTGATGACTTTCATTGCTGCTTGGACTGGCCGGGGGTCGGAGAGCCTGAGAGGTCCTTTGAGGATGCTGGGGAGACTGAATTTGGGGGCTTTGGTGTAATTTCACACACCAGTGTCCTGTGCTAATCTCAGGTCAGGTGCGGGGCCTGAGTGCCGCATGAGAAGGACAGGGCCCCTGCACGCATGGTGGAAGTGGACACTGACCAATGAATTATTGCAATTTTGGTGGCTAACAAGGTTCTGACTGAACAGCGGGACGATGATGGTTGAGGCCAGTACCTTGCAGTGCCGAGGCTGATGGCCGGACCTCAGGAACTGCCAAGCAAGGCTGAAGATTGGGTTTGTGTCTTGGGCCTCCCCATGCATTGGGAAGGGACCATGGGAGGGGGCCAGAACATTGAGGGTCCAGCCTTGCTTCTGGATAGACAAGGGGGTGGCCAGCCAGCAGCGTGAGGGCTTGCCCAGGTTGCCCAGGCCAGTACCTATGCTCAGAGCTGTGCATCACCAACCCCTTCCACTGGGACAAGACTGAGACCGGCCACCCGCCCCCTCCTCTCCTCCCCATCAGGGACCCCCGGAAGAGCAGGCATAGCCTTCAGTGCTGCTGACTCAGCAGAGTAGCCCATGAGTCAGCACAAGTGGAGGGGGCGTCAAAGACGCACGGAGTGTGGAGAGCAGAGACCACTTCCCCCTCTGGAAGAGACCTGCAGCGGCGGACCCGAGGGTGGGGCCCCTGCTCGCCACTGGCCAGCTGCAGAGCGCCAGGCCTGGGGAGTCTTGCTATTTGAATAAACTTTCCATTTTCTGTCTGTGTGATTGTCTCCGTGCCAGGGGTCCCTGGCGCTGCAACCTGGGGTTGGATTTCTTTCTGGCCCAGCTGCAGACACGAGAGAATTTTCATATTGGCTGCCTTCCTCCCTCCCCTGCCCCAGCCTCCCCCTTCCCCAGTCCCTGGGCTGTAGGCTGGAACATACTGTGTGTATTGGGAAGGGGTGGAGAAGGAGAAAGAGGAGGGAGGTGGGCTGCGAGAAGTCAGGGGTCTTGGGGCAGCTTGGGAAGAGAGGACAGGTTGTAGCAGGGACGCTGGCCCTGGGTTGGGGGTGGCGGGAGCTGGGTTTGTGTGGGTTTGTGTGTGTCTGTACGTGGCCACAGGAGCTTCTGTCATTTGGGATTTGGTTCCTGACTAAGGCGCCAAGTGCCTCTTGCATATCTTCTCAACAGCTCCCTGTTTGTAAACCCATTTATGGTTAGAGAGATTGAGCCTTACCAAGGTCATGATCAAGGGCAGAGCTGGGTCTGCCTGGGCCCAGAGTTGACTGCACTCCCTTCACAGCCTGTGTGTGCACCCTGTGGTGGTGGTGATCCAGGGGAGCTCCCTGCCTCTTGGGGTCACTGTCCTGTATGGAGACCTGAGGCAGTCTGGTGCCCTGGCAGTGTCCTGTCTGCCTTCTGTGTGTCCCTGGAGGGCACATGTGTGACAGGGAGTGCCCAACATCTGCTTTCCCTGGGATGGGGCTGCCTTCTAGAAGCCTATTCTGGGCCCTGCAGGGTGAGCCGGAAACTGGAGGCCAAAGCTCTAAGGACGTTCTTATAGCCTCAGTGTAGATGTCTGTGATGGAAACAGGGGGCTTGCTGTGGGAGATAGCTGTGCTTGGGGTGCCTTCAGGGGGAGTTTGGGGTGGGGCCAATGCAACACCTCTGCCTCCCTGCTCCCAGCAAGGAGGGCGCAGCTGGCCTGGAGTTGGTGACCAAGCCGAGCTAGTGCTTGGGGTGCTTGGTGGCTGTTGGGTCAGTGCCTTGGCGGACAGCGTGGCTGCTGGGGAAGGCGAGTGGGGACCACAGCAGGGGTGGGAAGGGGACTGCCAGGGCCGGTGGCAGAGAGGGCTTGGCTTCTGTCTTCACTGGTTCAGCTCTCTGTTGCTGGTGCTGGCTCCACTTCTGCTTTCTGATGAACTGGCCACTGCTGACGGTGGGGTGCTCTCTGTTAGCTCCTGTCCCATGGCCTGAGACTTTCCAGGAAACAGCCAGTGGCACTTGTGACAGATACTATCCACCCCGCCCGTTGTGGCCTAGCCACCACCCCTGGCATGTCATCACTGTCCCAGAGACTTGAGCCCTATGGGTTTGTCAAGTTGACCAGGTTTCTTCTGACTGCCTGGCATCCGTACTGGAGTGAACCTAGTTCAAAACTTGGTTCTTCTACTTCCAATCCAACTTCCCACTATTATTGCATACCCTGAGAGGGGCAACAGGTGATGGGTCAAGTACGTGGAAGACTCATATGAAGCTCTTGGCTCCCGGCTTCAGCCCAGCCCAGCTCTGGCTGTTGTGGGCATTTGGGAAGGAGTGAACCAGTGCTGGCAGATTTCTCTCTTTCTGTCTTTCCAAAACAATGCAGACAAGAGCAAACATGGCCACATTCTCTGTTGTCCTGGGGCTGACGAGGGGGGTAGAGCTAGTGTTTGGGCTGAGCTCTGAACCGCAAACCACACTGTGGGTGGAACTGTGGTCTTCAGTCACTGTATCTCAGCTGGCGTTTCCTGGACCTTCTGCTTGGCACTCTGCCTTTTTAACTGCCCCGGTCTAGGGGCTGCCTCACTCTGATCCAATGCTAGGGGCCAGGCCAGGCACACTCCTCGGGGTGGCAAGACCTTCCATGCCTTTCCAGCAGCCACGCACACACTGTTGGTGTGTCTCATTGGTTACCGCGTCCCCCTGATGGCTGGAGCTGGCTCTGGCTGGTTCTCTGTGGAGTCCCCAGGGCCCTGTGGTTGTTGGATGAAAGACCGAGGACAACAGGAAACTTTCCCTGGCTGGTGTGACAGAGCCTCCACTGACCATGGCCCTGCTGCCACCAGCCACCGTTAGCACCTGCTGCCACCAGGCCAGGCAGGGAGCAGGTGTGGGCTGTGGGCGGGGCTCCATCCTCCATGCCCGCTTCTGGGTGCAGTGACCTGGTTAACGAGGAGAGGCTGGCCCTTCTGCTGATCATGCAAGCATCATGGAAGAGCTCACACAGCGAATTGTGTCTGGTGTCTAGGTCCACACCCAGCCTGGACAGTGAGGGGAAAGTAAGAGAGAGGCTTGCTTTCGGGCAAGGCCTCATACACTGGCCCTGGGCAGAAACTGGGGTGGTATGGAGGAGGAGTGGACCTGACAGTTCCTGGGCTGTGACACTGGGCAATCAAGGGCTTGGGATGAACAAGGCAAGAAAGGGCTGGAGGCAGGGGCACGTGGCTAGGAGTCCGAAGGAGTATGAATGGGGTGGGTAAGTGGGGGATAGTGGGTGGTATCTGTTTACTTATGGTTGGGCCCCCAAGTCCACCAGTCCTACATGCATGGGTTCAGCAGATGCTGGTTTGGAAGTATTTGAAAAAAAGTTACATCAGTGCCAAACATTTACAGACCTTTTTTCTTGAACAACTTAATTCCTTCACATCTACTCCATCTTGCGAATGACATGCAATATAGGCTGGATTTTATGCGCGCAGGAGGACATGTGTAAGCTGTTTAGTATTAGCGCCTGGGACACCTGCAGGTTTGGAGGTGGTAGTTCTGGTCTCCCAGGGGATGCTGCCATGGCTCGGCCTCCTTCTCTGTGTCTGGCGTGATGCCCAGTCCTGGAGAGAGTGGCTGTGGGATTGTCCCCAGGGCTCCAAGCGGGGGGCGATGGCTGGCCTGTGGAATGGGTGAGGGTGGAGCTGGTACATGCAGGTGCAGGACAGGGTGCTGGCCTGCCATCTTGCAGCTCCAGAGTTCCCCAGGCTGCCTTTGATGATCCCTTCTGGTGGCTCTGATGGTCATGGGTGTGACAGTGCAGGAGCTTAGCCTGAAAACATAGCTTATGCGCATGGCAGGTGTGTCATGACGCCCGGCCCCTGGTGGGTGTGGGGAGGCCCGTCCTGTCCTGGGTGAATGCTGCTGGGGGTGTCCACGTTCCTCAGAGGGAGGGTGCGTGTGGCCTGCGTGCCCAGAGCATTCCCCAGCTGCAGGCTGCTGCTGGGCGGGAGGGCAAAGGGCTTTTGTTTCCTGCTATCTGATTCAAGATGGACATCATTTCCTTCCAATGGGCAGCGGTGGGTGGGTCTTCAGGCTTTCTTGGGGGAGTGTTTTGCTGGGCCTCCACCTCCTGAAAGGGGGGGTGCTGCTTCATGCCTCAGACCTGTCGTTGCTGAGTCCTGGTTAAATATTGGCTCATGAGAAGCCATTTAAAGGCAGCTTTGTGAGCCACTCTTCTCGACTTTGTCCCTGGTCAGCCTTTTTGGGGACATTTGGCCAGCTTGTCTGCTGCTCCATTGCTGCCCAGGCCCCTGGAGGCGCCTGATGGTGGCTGGGGCTGGCCAAGGTCCTTTCTGGTGAGTGGGTCAGTCTGCACCTGTTTCAGAGCACTCACCCCAGCCAGGCAGGAGCTGGGTGCTGGGGCTGTGCTGCAGACCACAGGGTGAGTGGGTGGAGCCAGGGTTGGAGGAAGAGGGAATTAAGACGGGGATCACCAGGGCGAGGGCCAGGGTGGGGTCCTGGGGGTAGAGCTTCCAGGAAATGACCCTGGGGACCTCTTCCTCTGGGAATGAAAGTCTCCCTGGCCTCTTTCTTTGTCTTTTGGGCCACTCTCAGGGGATGGGACCCTGGGCAACCTCCTCCTACGGCCTGCTGCCTCAGTTTCCCAGTCTGTCCACAGGAGAGCTCAGGCTGGATCTCCCAGGTCCAGTCTGTTCCTGGCACATGTGGTGGACATGTTAAGGTGGAAATGGCATCCAGCTGTGGGAGCTACTAGGCCCACCTGAGCCCTCCCCCAGCCGCCGTGTGAGCTGGGGACATCATGACGTTATACCCTAGCAAGATGAGGAAACTGAGGCCCAGGAAAGCCATTGTAAGGTTAGGATTTGTTTCTTGCTTGGAACTTGGCTCTAGCTCCCACCTGCCCCTATGGGAAACCCACCCTCTTCTCCCGAGCCCAGTGCTGTGCTGGGTACCAGGATGCGGTGACACAAGGCAAGCCAGGGATGTCCCAGCAGACTTGGCTGATGGCATCTCCCTTCTTGTTCTCAGCAGGGACAAAAGCATCCTCAGGGCTCATTCTTTGGTTTTGTTCTTCCCTGTGTGATGTTGGACAAGTCACTCAACCTCTGTAACACCAGAATCCTCATCCATCCAGTGGAGTAAGCACCAGGAAAGGGTGAAGAGGTGCAAGGCTTATCTGAGCCAGCGCAGGAGCTGGTCCTAGACTGGCACCTGCTGTAGCTCATGCTTGGAGGACATGGCTGAATTGTGTGATGGAGAGGTGGTGAGGGATTGTGGCCTGGCAAATCTGATTGAGATTTATTTTTAAACTTTATTATCTTTCAAAAGATTTATCTATTTTTATTGAAAAGGCAGATTTACAGAGAGAAGGAGAGACAGAGAAGATCTTCCATCTGCTGATTCACTCGCCAAGGGGTCGCAATGGCCAGAGCTGAGCTGATCCAAAACCAGGAGCCTGGACCCTCTGGGTCTCCCAGGCTGGTGCAGGGTTCCAAGGCTTTGGTCTATTCTCTCTCTGCTTTACACAAGCAGGGAGCTGGATGGGAAGCAGGGTTACCGGGATATGAACTAGTGCCCATATGGGATTCTGGCACATGCAAGGTGAGGACTTTAGCCACTAGTTTGAGATTTTGAATGGGGGATGTTAGGGTGTCCCAGGTATAGGGCGTGGCACAGGGCCAGCATGGTGGGCAGAGATGCCTGGTGTGGGTAGGACATGGCCAAAGTAATGGGAAGGGAAGGGGAGTGATACCAGGCTCCTGGGTTCGATCCAGGGCCACTTGTTGGGGGCTGCAGTGTGCCAGGGACCCCTCCACCCCTGAGCCTGCTAAGATCTTTTCAGGGTACTTCACCTGTGCATGGTCCTCAGTACCATGTGCCAGCATCCCAGGTTCAAGCCCCATCTTGGGTTCCAGCTGTCTGACCCCTATTTGATCTTGGACAGCCACTTGCATCATAATCCTGTTTCCTTAAAAGGGGCAAACCTTGCCTACCTCCAGACCCGGATTCGGTGTCAAGCCGTGGAGCTGCCCCACACGCAGCCCACACGTGAACCTGCTGCCCCTGGCAGCTGAGCTGTTCTGCCTCTCTCTGTCCAGCTATCCAGCCCTGGCACGGAGAGGCATGCACCTGTCAGGTGCCTGTTGGGTCAGCCCTGGCTTTCTGCCCGTGCTTGTGTTTATGGGAGAAGATTTTCCTGGTTAATGACTGGCTTCAGGTCCAGGGTGCCCGGCAGAGCCCCTTCAGGGTCCTAAGGCTAGCAGGGAGGGCGGCGCTGCACCTGCTGTCTCCTTGGGCGAGAGAGCCTGTGCCTTCCCCTCCTCCCCAGGACCCAGCCGAGTCTCCTGAGCAGGTGCGCCAGCCTTCCTGGCTGGAGTGTGGAACCACAGGGCCCTGCAAGATTTATTGCTTGGTGGAGCGGTGACATCCGGCCACCGTGGCCTGGGCTGGAGATCACTGCCTCAGGCCTGGGGCTCTGGGCTTTCCTTCGCCTGCCTCCTTGGGTATCAGGCCTTGCACCTTGGACCTAGAGGAGTCAGACAAGAAAGGGGGGAGGGGGGAAAGAGGGATACTCTCCCACCCCCAACCTGGAGACTTTCCACAGGAAGGGCCAGCTGAGTGGGTAGTCGAGGTGAGTGCCCAGCAGACGAGGGAAGACCAAGAAGGGAGGGGAGTTCGGCTCTGGGAGCACCCTGGCTGAGACCCTAGCATCCTGGGAGCAGGCCAAGGGATTTTGCCTCGACCTAAGGCCTGGGATGCCCCTCCCCAGGAGGTCCATGGAGCAGGAAACTCCAGGCTGCTTCCGCTTAGGAGTCTGAGGTTGTAGCTGACACTCGTGTCGAGGCTGAGCAGGTGTCAGCCCAGGGCCAGCAGCCGGTGGTGGAGGCTGTTTGAGTTCCCCCAGCCTCAGACTGGCCCCTGGGCTGCTACAAACATCCCCACCCCTGCCATTCCCATCCTGTTTGGTGCAGGGCATGGCTGAGGAGGGGGCAGGAACCAACTAGGCCTTACTCTCCTCTGGCCCTGAAGCTGGGATCCAGGACCTGGCGTGACCACACAAGAGTGCTAAGCCGTCTCCCTGGGCCATCCCCTTGCCCTCTCCAGTGCCTTTCTGAATTGCCTGCACGGGTGGGGTAGCTGGCCTGTCTTCCCCTGTCCCCAGCTCTGTGGACTCTCTCACTGTGTCCCACTCTGCTCACCCATGGGCTGCCAGTCCCTTCTGCTGATGGTGTGGCCTGTCATTACCCCTCCCCCTGCAGCCTGATTACAGGTTCCAAGCCTGAGCCCCGGGTGTCAGCCTTTCCAATGGAGGCCACCTCCAGGGCTTGCAGGACCTGTCCCCAAAGGTGGGTGTGGGGTCAACCTGGCCAGACCTTGGTCCTCTGTTAGACTGTGCTGAATCCATGCTATTCACAAGCGGCACATCCCCAGGGGAGTCACTCGGCCTCTCTGGGCCTTAGGGAATAAGATATCACCATTATGGTGTGAAGTTGGGTTGGGCGTGCATAGCCACGGTTGTCATGGATTGGCAGCAATACTGGGAGGCTGAGCTGGTAGGTACTGGTGAGGCATGGGGGCCTGACTGCTAGCCCAGCCCTGTTGGGGTGCTCTGTGTGACCCTAGGAGAGTGTTGTCCTTTGCCCCGCCCCCCCACTCCCAGACCTCCTATTCTCCCTGTCTCAGGCAGATGCTGGAGATGGTGATGTTTGGACAAGCCCAGAACACGGGGTGCATTGAGCCTATGGCTCTTGTCTCCTGGGTTCTGGGGGTGGGGGTCAGGTTTGGTGCCCCCCCTCCCAACCTGCTCCCTAAGCTCTGGCTCTGGGAACTGGGCAGGCAGGTTCTGAGCTTGCTCCACCCCACCCCACCCCATGGAGCACTGCCACCTGTTTGGTTTCAGTCTGCAAACCTCCCCGGTCTGAAACCCTGAAACTGGGCCTGGCCTGGAGGGTAAGGTGTGGCTCTGGAGCCCACTGGAGGGACCAGCCAGGCCAGGCCCAGCTCTGGCGCAGCGCCCTTGGGAAGGACTGCAAGGGGCCTGTGGTTGGTACAGAGCTATTGGCATGGTGGTGGGTCAGGCGGCTTCTTTGTCTTGCTGCTATTGTCGGTGGGGAACCAGGATTCCAGCTTGGGCTCCTGGGTCATCCATTGGGAGCTGGGATAATAGTTGATGGGCCGGGGCATCAGTTTTATGGGCTGGGCTCTTGGTGTTCTAGACTCTAGAACATTCTGTTCTAAATCCTCCCTTCACTTCTGCCGTGCAAGCCTGTCTTGAGGCCTGTTTCCCCATGTGCACAGTGGGCCTATGGCCCTATTCCTGAGCCCCCCAAGACTCTGGGGAATCTCAGCACACCATGCCCCCCGCCCAGGCCTCACATGCACCCTCGTATCTGCACAGGAAATAGTATGACCATGAACTTGTCAGTTGGGAGCATCAGAAGAGATTAACCCTCTTCCGGCAGCCTGGGCTAAGTGTGTGCTGCTCCTGGGGGTGCTCCCCACTTTCTAGGGGTCCCCCATTTGTGATGAGCCTCTTCCTTCCAGGCTGCGTTGTACACTGGAACTCACTGATGTTTGGGGACACTTCCCATGAGCCTATTGGCAGGGGGACCCGAGGCTCGGAGTGAGCAGGGGCCGTGGCCTAAGCCACGTAGCTGGTAGATGGCAGAGCTGAGACCTGCACAGCAGCCTGCATACCTCTGCACCTGCTGGACGGGGTGTGGGTCATCTCTCATCCCTGCACCTCACCTGCCACGCTCTGTCCGGCTGAGCTGGCTGTGGTGGCCCCCGGCTAGAGCTGACTCAGCAACCAGCAGTTAGGGGAGACGCCGAGGTCAGCATGCCGGGCAGCTCCCGGGGCCGTGGTAGTGTTGAGGAGATGGCCGTTGAGATGTTAGGTCAGCTGAGTGGACAGGGCTCCGCCCACCCACCCACCTCAGAGGTAGGAAAACGGAGGTGTTGGGGAGATGCCCGACTCAGTGCTGCTCCTGCCCCTTGCCGCTCACAGACCTTTGAAAAACAGTTTGGCTTTTCTGAGCCTCCGTTTTGCCCATCTGTGGAATGGGGTAGTAAACCAGCTTCAGCTGCTTCTTGGGACCGGACAGGGACCCCAGCAGAGGGGCCAAAAGCCAAGTAGTGGTAGTGCTGGGCCAGTGGGGGATTCATGCAGGCTTGAGTGTAAAAGGAGTTTGAAGCCCCCTCTCTCCGAACCCCTGTTTTCTCATCTGTACAATAGGAGTAATCAGCTGTTAGACTCCTGTGGGCTGTTACACACAGGTCTCGGTGGCCGTGTCTGGGGACACATACACATGTTCTGCCTTGCCTACATGCATCTGTGTCCCTCTACACGGAATAGCACATGTGTGCGCACGCACCCTGCCCTGCTTTTCCACCCCACCCCCTCCCTTGCCTGTGCAAGCTCTCCCACCCAATGGGCATGCCTCAATATCTTTCCAGTAAAGATCTACGCATTATTATTTCATTGTTGACTTTCCTTCTGGTTCTTCACACACACACACACACACACACACACACACACACACACACACACTGTGCAGATGAACACACAACAACAACAACAACAAAACACAACTTTATTGGGGTTTTGCAAACTATAAAAATTACACCTGCTGGTGCAGCGTTCCAAGTCTCTTAGCCACCATTGTTAACAGGCCGTGATTCATGGGGGGCCCTGGGCTGACTGCAGGCTGCCCACATCCTGTAGCAAGCCCTGGGGGGTAGGTGTTGCAAGGCCCATTTTACAGATGGGGAACTGGGCAGCTGCCAGCTAGCCAGCCAGCCAGCCGCCTGCAGAGCTGGGACTCTTGGAGGTCTGGTCCCGGAGGCTGCCACAGGCCCATCCAACAACTCTGGGAGCTGAGTCAGCGTGGGGAGGGGTGGATGGCAAGATGTGGAGGGCATGGCCAGCACACACCCTGCCACGGTCCCACCCCTGCATCTCTGTGGCTGGCTGAGCCACTGCAGTGTCTCTCAGTTCCTGGACGCAGACAGAGCGGCCAGGGGTGGGGACAGTGGGGACTGAGCAGCACGGGGAGGGGCTGGCTTCAGCAGGTGCACTGGTGGCAGTGAGGTCTGGCTCCACTCCCCTCCTTCCCTTCCTCCGAGGCCGTGGTGCCCACCCAGGTCTTCTCCTGGCAAGTCCCAGGTGACCCGGTCTGGCTTCCGCTTTGTGAGTCCTTTGGGCTGCACCCCCTCCACAGCTGTATCCCGAGTCCTTGTCCCTGTGTTTTGGGGTGATCTCGTATTCAGCATGGCGGTTCCTCCCAGCCAACCTGTGATGTCCCTGGGCAATGTGTTAGAACCCATGGCCTATGCCCGTCTTTAGTCCCTACCCCCTGAAGGATGCCCCTCCTGTCCCCCGGTGCTCGCGCTGTCAAGAGAGCCAGTCCTGACGCCAGCCCCAGTGCGGAAGGCTGGGTACCCAGGACCGTACACTGTGCCTGTCTGGTGCTGGGATTTCAGCTTGCACAGCGTTACGTCTGAAAGTGGATCCAGCTCTGTGCATTGGCTGGCAAAGGCTTGTCTGTGATGGCGACTGGGTGAACTGGGCCTGTGTCTGCCTGCTGTCTCCGGTGCAGGACATGCCACTGGCTGTCTCTGGTTCCTCTCTGTGAAAGAAGTGAGGTACTGCCCGGCCCCTCTCTGGTCTGTGTCAATGACTTCTTCCCTGGGCACCCCTGAGTGCCTGAGTACCCTGTGCCCACCCCAACAGGATGGATCAGGATTGAGACTCTCCTTGGGCTGCGGCTGCTCGGCTTGGCTCTCCTGGTTCCCAACCTGGCCCCTGAGGCCTGCTCACACCCCGCTCAGGGACCCCAGCCCTATTTCTCTGGTTCTCCCCTTTTTAGGGCTTTGGTGGCTGTCTCCCAGCCCATGGTCCTGCCAAACCCTGGCCTTGGAGACACTCCTGGCTGGGATAGTGGGGGGCCTCTGGCTGGCCTTGTCCTTCTGGACCCATCCCAGCTCAGTCCTGGGGTCCTTCTCATCCAACCGCTCTAGGCCTCCTGGATTTGACTGCTGAGCCTCCACCCGCAGGCTGTGAGCTGAGAGCTCGGACTAGATACCCGGGTGGGCTGGGGTCTGAAGCCCTCCACTCGTGGGCAGGTCCACGTCTGGGCCTGCCCTTCCTGCCGCCTGAGGGACCCTGGGTCCCTTTA
The DNA here is from genome assembly GCF_017591425.1 of Ochotona curzoniae. Lineage (NCBI taxonomy): Eukaryota > Metazoa > Chordata > Mammalia > Lagomorpha > Ochotonidae > Ochotona > Ochotona curzoniae. Next base: position 5,600,083 of record NW_024467106.1, read on the forward strand.
GGGTTTCATCCATGAAATGGGACAATAGTGGCGCTGGCTCCACAGGTGTAGGGGGTCCTGTGTGTAACCCTGGCCCGATGCTGCATCAGCACCAGGGACCTTGACCGTTTGTAGCACTGTCTGTTGGCTGCCATCCCCATCTCTTTTCCCATCCCCCCTGCCTCTCCACCCCAACCAGCCTCACCATTTTTCTAAACAATCCACACCCTTTACCCGCCCCCACCCTCAGGCCCTGGGAAAGTGCTGGCTGTGTGTGGTTTTAAAAACCAGGCATTCAAGCAAATTCCTTATTTGTTTTCCCTTCCTCTTGTCCCTCCCCACCAGAATCCAGAAAGACCTCCTTTCAGGGCGGCGGCTTCCCCAGCAGGGCCAGGATCTGTAGGGGTGGGTCGGCTCCAGAGGGTGACTTGACCCAGAAGGTCAAGTTGCTCTCTCTCAGCTTCTTCCCCAGCTGCCTCCTCCTGGCTTAGCTCCAGGATTGCATGGCAGGGTCACTGCCTACTGTGGCTTTGGGCCAGTGGTTGAACGTTTCTGGGGCTCCTCCTGTGCAAAGTGGAAACAGTTCAGCCCCTTCCTCACAGAGCCATTGTGGTACCAGGGACTGAGCTCAGACGGGGCAGGGCTTAGAGAAGGGACCAGGTGTTGGGAACCTGGCAGCCATTACAGGGATGCCCAGTTCTTGGGGTCTGGGTGGAATCCGGGCCCCAGGTCAAAGGTGGGCTGGACCCACCCTGCCCTCCCACGTGGGCAGCTGCATCATGGTCACCCATCCCTGCTGCTGCATCCCAGGGTCTCCATGAGCAAGGGCACTGGGGTCAGGAGCTAGAGCCAGAACTCCAGCCCCTGGCTTCCCTAAAAGCTAAGGCTCCTCCCTGGTACGCTCCAGGATCCCATATGAGCACTGGTCCATGTCTTGGCTGCTCCACTTCCCATTTAGCTCCTGGCTTATGGCTTGGGAAAGCAGTCAAGGACAGCCCAAAGCCTTGGGAACCTGCACCCGTGTAGGAGACCCAGAAGAGGGTCCTTGGCTTTGGATCAGCTTGGCTCTGGCTGTTGTGGCCATTTGAGGAATGAGCCAGTAGGTGGAAGATCTTTGTCTCTCCTCTCTTTTTTTTATATATTTGCCTTTCCAATAAAAATAAATAAATCTTAAAGCAAAGCAAAACGTGGGTCACCTGGTCCCCAGCAAGGCCTGTGTGGGTGTCTCGGGCCCAGCTGCTGTGCATGAGCCATAGCACCTGCAGGGATCCTGGTCTGTGGGGGGCCAGACACCTGGGGGCGTCTCGCGACCCTTGCCGCCCTCCTGCCCTCCCACCCTCACTGTCTGTGCTTGCCTTGCAGAGAGGACCGAGAAGGTGGTGAGCGAGTTCCTCCGCTTCTACGAGGACCAGTATGGCGTGGCGCTCTTCAACAGCATGCGCCACGAGATCGAAGGCACAGGCCCACCGCAGGCCCAGCTGCTCTGGCGCAAGGTGAGGGGTGCCCAGGGTGATGAGGGGCAACAGGAGGGTGGGGGGACTCTGCTGTCTGTTCTCTGGGCCTCAGTTTCCTGTGGTTGTGGTGGCACAGAGTGCTCCCCACCCGCTTGGTTTTCATAGCCCAGGTCCTCTTGTGTCCCTGAGGGACGGTCCATGTGGGTCCCTCTCAGTGCCGTGCTGTCTAGAGAGCTGGCAAAAGAAGGGGTGACTGGGAGGTAGGGTGGTGCCCCATGGAACACCTCAGAAGTGCGAAGTGGGATGACCCCAGGACTAGAGCTGGTGGGTGGACCTTCCTCCTGGCCGCCCCTTGCTGGGGGCTGTGCCACTCAGTGGGGCTGAGATTTCTAAGCCCCACCCCAGGCCCCGCCCCCTCTGCCTTGTGGTCCTGCCAGATGTGAGTCAGGGGTTCTGAGGTTGGATGCCATTAGGAGCTGGGAGTTTGGCTGAGCTGTTGTTGACTGGGCCTCTGGGCTCAGTCTCCACCTCTGACAATGGAGGCCCCTAGGTGGTTAAGCGCGAGGGAAAGTGGGGTGTGGACAGGACAGCTGGTGGGACCACTGAGGCAAGGTGTGATCCTGACCTGCTGGGTAACCTCAGACCCCTCGAGGACATCCCCTCACTACACCTGTCTGTCTGTCCCATGGGCTTCCAGTGAGAGGCACTGTCATGGGCTGGAGGAGGTAGAGCAGCGAGGGCTGCGACCAGTGAGGCAGTGACAGGCAGGAGAGGGCTGGGGTGAGCACAGACCCCTTCCTCCCCGGGTCTGTGATGAAACCGTCTCAGCTGAGGACCTGACCGTTGTTTACGGGGGCAGGGGAAGAGAGATAACAGGGCATGGCACGTGTGAACCCCTGTGATTTCAGTTTGCCCAGGGTGAGTCTGGACTCAAGTCTGAGGCTGGTTGGGCTTCCCCCCCTTCCTCAGGCTGCTGAGCAGAGGCAGTATTGAGGTTATATGGGGTGGGGGGCCCCACCCAGGGCATCATACGCCCCTTTGCCTGCAGGCTTAGTGTCTGAGGCAAAGTCTCTTTTCCTGGCTTCTAGCCACTTTTCCAGCAGGTGCACAGGTGCCTGGAGCTGTGTGGTGCGGAGGGAGGCGGAGGGAGGCGGAGGGAGGTGGAGGAAGGTGGAGGGAGGCTCTGGCCCGTCCTGGGGGAGCAGAGAGGAAATCTTCCTGCAACTTACGTCGCCAGCAGCTCTTGTGGGCAGGATGCTGTCCTGACCCCTGGCCCGCATCTCCTGGCGGGCGCACAGGCCTAGAGGGGGAAACGCAATTGCCCAGGCTCCCCACCAATGGGGGGCCTTGGGTCCCATTTTGCCACGCAAGAAGCTGGTCTTCCAAGGAAATCACAACCTTATCATAACAGGGCAGCTCAGGCTGTCTGCACCCCAGATTCGAGGCCCTGGTTTGCGTTCTGGTTCTGATTCCAGTTGCCTGCTAGTGTACACCTGGGGAGGCAGTGGGGGATAGTTCAATGTCTTGGGTCTCCACCTCCCCACATTGAGTTCTTGGCTGCTGGCCCTGCCTGTTGCAGGCGTCTGGGGAATGAACCAGTGGATGGAAGATGTCACTGACTCCCTGCCTTTCAAATACATAAATAAGTAACATAAAAAAAATCCTGGGCCACTAGGTCCCACACAACTTCCTGCAGACCTTCCAATCTGAAAGTCCGAAAGTGGCTAGAAACCACTGGAAAGCCTTTTTTCTTTTTAAATATTTCTTTTTTTTTTATTGGAACTGAAGCAGGCAGGACTAGAATTAGCACCCATATAGGATGCCAGCACTGACAGGTGGACAGTTAGTCTGTTGAGCCACTGTATCTACCTTTGTTAGAAGGTCTGAAGCCAGCAGCCTGTGTACGAGTGATCCCCGTCTGGGGTAGCCTGGGTGGAAGTGAAGAATCAGGGCTGGGCCCAAGTTCCCAGGGTCCTGGGGCTCCTGCCCTAAACAGAGAGCTGGCCGCAGCCCAGAGGCAGAGGCTGGGTGAAATCGCCCTGGGTGTGGACAGAGCTCGATTGGCTCTTTCTAGACCAGACAGCGGAGGGGAGCACTGGGGTGAGTGGTCTAAAGATAGACCGCAAGTCTGGGGAAGGGAGGGGGAAACACAATTTTTTTTCCCTGGAAGTATTTTTATCCCTGTAGGAAGCTGCCTGCGGGGGCCCATTGTTTGAGTACAATGGACTCTCCACTTTTGGGTTTCCCCTTGAAGAGTGGCATGGAGGGAACTGGTGGCGGCAGGGCAGGCTCTGGGTTGGGGGAGGGTGGGCCTGGAAGGAACCCGAGCTGGACTCCAGCCTCAGATCAGAGCAAGGGAGGCAAGGGAGGCAAGGGGGGCAAGGGGGGCGAGGGAGGCGAGGGGGGCGAGGGGGGCGAGGGGGGCGAAGGGGGCGAAGGGGGCGGAAGAGCCTAGGCCTGCCCGGCAGGTGCAGCAACCGCCCGTTTTTGTTTGCCAAGGCATTGTGTAGAGTCACTGGGACTTGCTGAAGAAGAGGGGGGTTCTCCTGTCCAGGGCATTCACCCTCCTGGCTTCCGCCACTGCCCCTGCTTGTGCCTGGTTGGCCATGGCGACACCGGAGATGGTCACACAGACTCCTGAGTGATCAGGACCCTGGTGGTTCCTGGGTCAGAGGAACAGCCCTCCCAACCCTCCCTGGGACCCCAATTCATGGACAAATTTACAGGGAGTCTGAGGCTTGAACTGCACTGTGAGCATGAGCCAGGGCTCTGTAGCAGCAGCCATGCCTGCATGCAGGTGCAGCCCCTACACCCCTACCCAGATCTGGCTTGGAGCTGGTGTTGGGGGACTTTGCAGCTGCCTTCCTGCTGTTTTCATTCCCCGGTGGGGAGGCTGAGAACTGGGGCTTGGGACCTTGGCAGTCCTCAATGGTAGCAGGAATGGGTGGAGGGGACCTGTCCCCAGGTTACCTTGGTCCTAACCTGGCTCTGCCTCCTGGCCCCACCTCTGCCCTGCCCATACCCTGGATGTGCCTCACTCTTTACATCTGTCCTTGAGGTGAGATGCAGGCTAGCCTCAGAGGCCCAGGTCCTGCTGGCTGGGCCAGGGCGGGGTGGCGACTCTTTCCCCAGGCCATGTCTCCTCAGGGTGATGCTTCCCACCCACAGGTGCCGCTGGAAGAGCGGGTCATCTTCTCCGGGAACCTCTTCCAGTACCAGGAGGACAGCAAGAAATGGCGGAACCGCTTCAGCCTTGTGCCCCACAACTATGGGCTGGTGTTGTACGAGAACAAAGTGGTGAGGCCCCACCCAGAGCCCTCTTCCCCATCCCACTCCGATTCTTCCCTGGTGTGGCTGGGACTGTGGAAGACCTTCTGTCATCTTGGGGCCTGGGAAGCCCCTCTTGGTGGAGCTGCAGACACCAGATTTCATCCCTTATCTTTCTGTGTTAACATGGGGCAGCCTCACGCGCCCCGGGGTGTGGCTCACATCGGAATGCCCTGGAACCATCCCAGCAGTGTTTACCCCAGAATTTGAATCTAATGGCGGAGCCAAGAATGCACCTTCTAACCCTAGTTGGTCAAGGACCACTTTGCCCATCACTGCTGCAGGCAGGAAGTATCCTGAACAGTGACACCTGGTGGTGAGGAGCGGCATGGCAGCCCAGCTGTATGGGCTATTAGACATCCACTGTGCATGGAATCTTCCTCCAAAGGAGAGCTCAGCCCCTAGGGAGGTGGTGGAGGTTCTGGACAATGGTCAAAGGGCCTGGGGGCCCTGGGGGCCGATGCCTGTGTTCACATCCTATGTCTACTCCTTGGGCTGAGAACATTCTGTGCAATTGGTGACACTCAGCTCAATGGGGCTCAATGGATGACACACTTTCTGGAATTTTCTTGCTTTATCCTTAAGCAGTTCTGTAGATACAGGGACTGAAGTAGCAGGTTTAGGAATCTTATCCCCAGCATCCCAGGGCAGCAGCCAGGAGCCCGGGTTAACACTGTTGGGTCTGTCCTTTCTGGTCCCCAGGACTCTTGGCTTCCTTCTCTTTTCTCCTGCCAACCCATATAATCACAGAATTGGGGGCATGGTTTGGACTTGACAGTGTCTGTCATCCCTCTCCAGGCCTATGAACGTCAGGTACCACCCCGAGCCATCATCAACAGCGCTGGCTACAAAATCCTCACCTCCATGGACCAGTACCTGGAGCTCGTGGGCAATTCCTTACCAGGTAAAGACTCACTTGCTCCACTCCCCCCACCAGCCAAGATGCCCTGCATTCGTGGAAAGAGAGCAGTAGGGCCCAGAGCTGTGGACAGGTGCCAAGCACAGCCTGAGCCCTCTCGAAGGGGGCTGTCCCTGGGCCCAGGTGCACAGTGGGGACCTCCCCCTCCGTGCCCTACAGGTGCTGACCCCATGACCAGGCTGTGCATGCCCACGGATTGAACTCCCTGCTGTTCCTGAGCTCTTGAGGACCTCCCACAGTGGGAGGGGGTGGGGAGGCCAGTGACCCTACCCCAGTTGCCAAGAGTTGTTATCTCAGGTGGTCTGCTTCTACCCCTCCCTGGTTGAGGCTCCTTGAAGACCCCATGGGATTACTGTCTGCCTCTCAGCTGACCCCAGGGGCAGGAGCTGTGTCCCCCAGATAGGACTTGGACCACATGGTGGTGGTAGAGGCAGGAATTCCTGGGGGGCTCAGCTCCAGCTTCCGCTCTGTGCTGTTATTTCCAGATTGTGAACTGCAGTGCCGGTCCCGGCCCAGTATGGGGTGATCTTGTGGGATCTCAGATATCCACATGGACAAAGCAGAAATAGAGAGAGAAATTCCTTGGTGTTTATTTTGCTCCCCCCGCTCCACCCCACGTGCCTCTCTCCTCACATGGCCTCCACAACTAAAACTTAAAGGGAAACTCGAGAAAGTGGGACCGACTTGTGAACCCAGGAGCTATCACCTGTCTTGCTGATGCCTGGCCGTAGGAAGACAGAGCCTCGTCCAACAGGGCGGTGGACAGAGTCTGGGGTTTCTTTGGCCAGGCTGCAGGGCACTCCCGGTCACTCAGCTGGGCTTGTGCCTTGCCCTCAGCTGGACTGGGGGCTGGTTCCCTGCCATCTTCTGGCCCAGGGAAGCCAAGAAGGGCCCTGCCCAGCTGCTCTGTCTCCCCAGGGATCACATCCAAATCGGGCACCGCCCCCATCCTGAAGTGCCCCACCCAGTTCCCGCTAATTCTCTGGCACCCTTATGCCCGTCACTACTACTTCTGCATGATGACGGAAGCTGAGCAGGACAAGTGGCAGGCCGTGCTGCAGGACTGTGTGCGCCATTGCAACAACGGTGAGTGGGGAGCAGATGTAGGCGATGGGGTGGGTGGCACCTGCTCAGGTGTGCAATGGTGACCCTTGGTGGCTGAGTGCGGCATGGCAACCCTGCTGTATGAGCTGTTTCAGTGTCCTTCCTAGGTTTCTAAAAAACACCCTTGAGATTTCAACCTTCATTTTCTTCCTTTATGAAAACCATTACTTGAGGACCAATACTGGCAACAGCCAAGATTGGGCCAGGGTCTCCCACGTGGGTTCAGGGACCCAAGTACTTGTTGCCTTTGAGGATATGAAAAAAGAGGAAGGGGCCCGGCGCGGTGGCGCAAGTGGTTAAAGGTCCTCGCCTTGCACCCCCGGGATCCCATATGGGCGCCGGTTCTAGTCCCGGCAGCCCCGCTTCCCTTCCAGCTCCCTGCTTGTGGCCTGGGAAGGCAGTCGAGGACGGCCCAAAGCTTTGGGAACCTGCACCCGCGTGGGAGACCCGGAAGAGGCTCCTGGCTTCGGATCGGCGTGGTATCGGCCCGTTGCGCTCACTTGGGGAGTGAGTCATCGGACGGAAGATCTTCCTCTCTGTCTCTCCTCTCTGTATATCCGCCTTTCCAATGAAAAAATAATAAAAAAATAAATCTTTAAAAAAAAAGAAAAAAGAGGAAGAAGAAATTGGGAGTGAAACGGAAACGCAAACCAAGAGACTTCAATATGGGATGCAAGTCTTTTTTTAAAGATTCATTTGTGTATCTGAAGGGCAGAACTACAAAGAGAGAAAGAAAGAGCTCTCTTACCTCCCCAAGTGGCTGCAATGGCCAGGGCTCGGTCAGTCTGAAGCAAGAAGCCAGGATCTTCTGCATCTCCCATGTGGTGGCAGGGTTCTAAGTTCTTGAGCCATCTTTGCTTTCCCAGGGACATTAGCAGGAAGTGAATGGAGCAGCGGAGATTTGATCCAGCACCCACAGGGGAATGTCGGTGTAACAGGTTAAGCCGCTTGCTGCCTGACTTGCTGTGCCACAGTGTCACCCCAGGATGTAGTGGCTTACCCACTACGCCCAAGGCACACCCTGATGGGAACACTTTTATGTTGCTCAGGAAAAAAAAATGAGGAAATTATTCACAGAGATGTGTGATTGTTGGGCCCTGCATCCCCGAATCACAAAACCATGATTGTCATTCTGCTGCCTTCTCCCAGTGTGACATCAGGCGACCCCATGTGGCTCCTGGTGCCTCTGTAAAATGGGCACACGCACCCTGTGTCGGGGGGCTGTGTGGAAGAGTCGCAGGGGGAGGGCGCTGCTTGTATGCGCGGGTGAGGGTGACCCGCACCCACACACTCTCTCCTTTGTTCACAAGCTTTTTTATCTGCCGAAGGGCAGACTGGGATCCGGGCGGCAAGACAGGTTCCCCACCTTCATGCATCACAAGCTGGGCGTGGAGGTGGGGGGAGGCAGTGGGTCACAGCTGGGCCAGGTGCCCCTGGGGACCTTGCAGGCGTGCATGTTGGGGAGGTGGGCAGTTGTGGCAGCTTCCTCGAGGAGATGACAGCTCTGCACCCATAGTCGCAAAGGAGGTCGGGACCCCGGAGGAAGAGGGGCACTGAGGTGGCACCACCAGGTCCTGGGGTGGGGCAGGGCCTCCCGGGGCTCTCATGTGGCCCCAAGGCTCAGGATTATCTACCAAGCTGGTCACAGCCCTGTCCCGGAACCCTGCCTGGTGATCTGGCCTTGAGGAACACTCACCCCACCCCCACCCTGGGGGTACCAGCTGCACACTTTTTGGGGGAGGGATGACTTGACACCCGGCAGAGCTCTGCCTGCCCCACCTGAAGTCACCTCTGTCCCTCTGGAGTTGCCAGGCAGGAGGAGCCAGGCCTGCAGCTTGGGCCCTGCCCTGCCACCTGCAGCTGGGCCCTGCCCTGCCACCTGCAGCTGGGCCCTGCCCTGCCACCCACAAAGGGACTCCTGTTCCCAGCTCTCCTGGGGCTGTGGCTGGGGCCCCCACAACTCCCACCCCACCCCCAGCCCTGGCAGCTACACATGTTCCCTCCAGGTTCCCAGGGTGGGACTGAGCTGGCCTGGCAGGCTGGATGACCTCAGGCCAGGTGGGAGAGAGCTGGGGACATCCAGGGTGGAACCCCGTGTAACCCAAGCTCCAGAGAGCTGGCCTGGGGTGGGGTGACACCCAGCTGTGTCGTGGCTGGAGGCTGGGGTGGGGGGCAGCCCGAACCCTGGGTGCTGTGGGTGGGGCCAGGAGCATGTCCCGGCCAGGGTGGCACCGTCACCCGCATCCCCAGCCTCTCCTTTGCCCCCAGGACTGTGAGAAAGTTTTCTGCCAGCCGCCTGGGCCTGGAATCTGCGGAGCCTGGAATCGCTCATTCCAGGGGCTGCCAGGAAGTTGGGGGGGGGGAGTGGAGAAGCACGCCAAGCCGGGTGACGCCAGCTCAGCTCAGGCCCCCCTCACATCCTGCGTTCCCAGAGCAGCTGGGGGTGGCAGGAGGCTGGCCAAGTCCTCGGTCGGGGCTTGGAGGCAGGGGCATGGGGCGGAGGTCGAGGCCTGCTCTGCCTGCCTGGGGCCCCTCTGGCAGTTCCTGTCGCAGAGCCTGACTGGTGACCGGCAGGCCTGAGTGCTGGAGCAAGGAGATGCCTCCCTCCCAGGGGCTTCCCACGGGCCAGGAAACTGGGGACTCCACCACAGTGTATGAGTCTAGGGGCGGGGGCACCCCCAGTTTTTCTGTTACCCCAGGTGGGGTTGGAGGTGGAGAGCTCAGAGGGGACCCTTTGAATGGTCAGATTTAACAGATGAGCGCTCAGCTCAAGGGGGTTCCGAAGATCCAAGGCTGTGACCCCAAATTCCACCTTCTACCCCTCTGCAGGACAGGGGTGATGTGGGAGGGGCTTCATGTCCTGCATCATCAGGTTGCCACGCCCTCCTGGGAGTGTGTAGGGACCCCCCCTCTGCCGAGCCACCCTGCGGCCTGGCAGCGGGGATGCCTATGGCCAGCCAGGTGTGGAGAGGGACTTTTTCTCTGTGGGTGACTCAGCGTGTTGTGGGCACTGGGTTCTGGGGTGTGCACGCAGCCGGTTCCCCTTCTGTGGGCTCTGAGGACATCGTGGTCAGAGGCACATGGCCAGGGGAGCCGCCTGCTGCCCAGCTCCATGGTCTTCAACCACGTTTCCCCAGCCGGGTGTTGCAACTTCCTGCCTGCCAGCCCGCCCAGCTCTGAGGCTGGGGGTCCACGCCTTGGGCATCGGGTCCTCCCCCTTTCTGCCGGCCAGCGAGCTACAGTCAGTGTCCCTACAGCAGGGATAGGAAATGGTGTCTTCCAGTTGTCCTTAGGACCTTTCCATGTGGCTGTGGCATCTCTGCCGGGGCTGGTCCCCTGGCCCCCTGGTCCCCCAGCCCCTCCCCATGCAGCAGGTCTCCAGTGCTGGCAGGATATGAGGCAGGGTAAATTCTCACCTCACAGCTGTCACTCCAGGAGACTCACTGGTCCTGGTGTACAGGCTGCAGGCAGGATGGGTGGTGTGTGGCCGGCTCCCTTACTCCCCTGCTCTCCTGGTCAGGCATCCCTGAGGACTCCAAGGTGGAGGGTCCTGCATTCACAGACGCCATCCGCATGTACCGCCAGTCGAAGGAGCTGTACGGCACCTGGGAGATGCTGTGTGGGAACAAGGTGCAGGTGAGGCAAAGAGGGGGCGGGGCGGGGAGGAGCTTGTGAAGTCACCCTAAGGCTGGGAGGCCCCAGCTGGCCCAGGGATGGGGCTGTGGGCGCAGCAGGTTAGCAAGGTGTGGGGCTAAGCCCAGAGTGGACAGGTGGGGGCCTCCAGGGTGGGAGTTAGAGCTGCTGGATCCTGTGTTCAGTTACTGACCTGCCCGGGCTCAGGTGCAGGTGCAGTGAGGGTGGGGTGGAATGGGGGACATCGAGCCCAAGGCAAGCCCAGGGAATGCAGTGGGGGGCCTCGTGTGGCTGGGTTGGCTATGCCGGCCGGTGGTGCCTCAGCTGCAGCCCTTGCATGTGCTGCCGACTCCAGATCCTGAGCAACCTGGTGCTGGAGGAGCTGGGTCCTGAGCTGAAGGCGGAGCTCGCCCCACGGCTGAAGGGGAAACCGCAGGAGCGGCAGCGGCAATGGATTCAGGTTGGAGGGGACCCAGTGGAGCCAGTGCGGGTGGGGGTGGTGGCCCAGCACCCTTAGCCTCAGCCCTGACACTGCCATCCTGGCTGTGCCCACAGATCTCGGATGCCGTGTACCGCATGGTGTACGAGCAGGCCAAGGCAAGCTTCGAGGCCGTGCTGGCCAAGCTGCAGCAGGCCCGACCGGCCATGGAGGCCGTCATCCGTACTGACATGGACCAGGTCATCACCTCCAAGGAGCACCTGGCCAGCAAGATCCGAGGTAGGCTGGCCTCTGCCTTGCCCGGACAGCTGCGGCAGGGGAGTGGGGGGCCAGCAGCACTGTCCATGGGTCCTCTATGTGTCGCCATCTGTGAAAACTCCATGACCATGGGTGCCCTGCCCAGGCCTGAGTCAAGTCCTGTTGCACTGCAAGTTGCCCCAGCAGACAGCGGTTCAGCTCGGAGCTGACCTCTTCCAGGCCAGGGTCCATCCCCAGCTGTCCCCACTGAGGCCAGTCTTCCTGGCTGCCAGCTCTCCCAGCAGCGCCCCTAGCGGTGTCCCCGGTGGCAGACTGAGACCCAGGGAGCTGACATTTTGTGGAACAAAACAGCAGTCCTTGGGCAGGGCTGAGGGTGGACATCCCAATGGCCCCTGCCCACAGGGTGGCTGGAAGGGGCAGGGGTGGTGCAAGAGCCCCTGACAGGGTGATGCAGAGCCAAGCCATGCATTGTGGGGCCAAGGATGGCCTGGGCCGCCCTGAGCTGAGAGCTGGCCGGGGCTGCCCCGGGCGCAGCCTTCATTCTCCCCAAGGCGGAGGTGTGCGTGCGGAATCACGTTCAGCCCTACATCCCGTCCATCCTGGAGGCTCTCATGGTGCCCACGAGCCAGGGCTTCACCGAGGTGCGCGACGTCTTCTTCAAGGAGGTCACGGACATGAACCTGAACGTCATCAATGAGGGTGGTATCGACAAACTGGGCGAGGTGAGGCTGGGCTGCCAACGCCCCCAGGCAGGTGGTCAGAGAGAGAATGGCTGCTGGGGGTTGGAGCATGAGGCGAAGGGACAGGGAGGGGATGGCTGCCACCTGCTCGTTTCCAAACCCGGAGGCTTGCTGGGATAGAAGAGGATTTGATAGACAGGTGGGGTGCAGAGGTAGACCCCCAGGCAGCCGGCTGCCCCAGGCGGGCACTACCAGGGCTCGGGCACCACGCATGCACTCCTCCCCACAGTACATGGAGAAGCTGTCGCAGCTGGCCTACCACCCCCTGAAAATGCACAGCTGCTATGAGAAGATGGAGCCGCTGCGGCTGGACGGGCTGCAGCAGCGCTTCGACGTGTCCAGCACGGCTGTGTTCAAGCAGCGAGCCCAGATCCACATGCGAGAGGTGAGCCCGGGTGCCACCCCACACCATGCTCACCTCGCCAGCCCCGGCTCAGCCCAGCCCTTCCTTCTCTACTGAGGACAACGGCACCTCTGCCCACCAGGCTGATTCAGGCTCATTTTGCAGGGTTTGGCTTGTCAGCCTTCTTCTAGGAGGGGGAGCTCTGCGCCCCCGCCTTAGCAAGCTTGGGGGTGGGCTGAGGGGTTGGGGTCCCTCCAGGGGCATCATGTGCCTCCCCACATTCTGTGCCCTGCAGCAAATGGACAATGCAGTGTACACCTTCGAGACCCTCCTGCACCAAGAGCTGGGCAAGGGGCCCACCAAGGAGGAGCTCTGCAAGGCCATCCAGCGCATCCTGGAGCGCGTGCTCAAGGTCAGACGCTGCCTCCCTCCGGTCCCTGCTCACTACCACCTGCGCCTGGGCATCCCCGTGTACGGCTAGGCTACCTGTTCCCCGGGCTGCTGGAGCCCGCTGAGCCCAGACCCCGCCCCGTGCCCTCTCCCCCTGCAGAAATACGACTATGACAGCAGCACGGTGCGCAAAAAGTTCTTCCGCGAGGCCCTGCTGCAGATTGCCATCCCCTTCCTGCTGAAGAAGCTGGCACCCACCTGCAAGTCGGTGAGCACTGTGGGGCGGGGCCGGGGAGGAGCCTGGAGCCCAGGGCGGGGCTGGGGAGGAGCCTGGCACCCCAGGGCGGGGCCGGGGGAGGAGCCTGGAGCCCAGGGCGGGGCCGGGGAGGAGCCTGGAGCCCCGGGGCGGGACCTGGGGAGGAGCCTGGAGCCCAAGGGCGGGACCTGGGGGGTTGCACAGACCCTCCCTCTATAACGTCAGGTTTCCGTGCCCTGACCTGCCGTCTCTCCACTCCCCATACCCTGACAGGAACTCCCACGGTTCCAGGAGCTGATCTTCGAGGACTTTGCCCGGTTCATCCTGGTGGAGAACACATATGAGGAGGTGGTGCTGCAGACGGTCTTGAAGGACATCCTGCAGGGTGAGCTCTGGTCCCGCCCCCGAGAGCGGCTGCTGCGGAGGGCACACAAGGGTCCACAGACCAGCCAGAGGTGGCATCAGCCCAGGGTCAGCTATTGTGGCCCCAGGAGGGTGGCACCCTGTGTCTAGTCCTCGACTCTGCAGGGTCGGCCATCACCACCTTAAAGTCACGGTGCTACATGCAGTGTGCAGGGGTGAGGCTTGGCCTGAGTCACCCCAATCCCAGATAACCCTTGGCGGGGTGGAGGGTTTGGGAGGGGCTACCAGAGCCCCCTGACCCCTGGCCTGTGACCCCACAGCCGTGAAGGAGGCCGCGGTGCAGAGGAAACACAACCTGTACCGGGACAGCATGGTCATGCACAACAGCGATCCCAACCTGCACCTGCTGGCTGAGGGTGCGCCCATCGACTGGGGTGAGGAGTACGGCGATGGCGGCGGCAGCCCCGGAGCCGATGGCATTCCAGATTCAGCCACGCTCTCGGAGAAGCGGCGGCGTGCCAAGCAGGTGGTCTCCGTGGTCCAAGATGAGGAGGCGGGGTTGCCCTTCGAGGCTGGCTCTGAGCCAGTGACCCCTGCGTCCCCGGACAGTGTCACTGAGCTCCGCGGCCTGTTGGCCCGAGATTTGCAGGCTGAGAGTCCCCCACCAGCCAGCCCCCTGCCCAACGGGGCCCCCGCTCAGGAGAGCCCTCAACCCACAGCGGCCCCCGAGGCCTCCTCCCCACCCCCTTCACCCCCTGACCATCTGCCAACTGGGAAGGCTGTGGACTCTGATCCCCCCAAGCCAAGCGACCGGGAGACGGGTGAGCAGGTGGCCAGTCCCGGCAGTCGTCCCCCTATCCACACCACCACGGAGGACAGTACCGTGGTGCAGACTGAGTTCTAAGTTGATGACCCCCTAACTTCTGTTGGACATAGCCTTGGGGCGGCATGGGGGCGCCCTCTGTGCGGCACTGGCAGCTCGGGGGAGGGGAGCCCCACTCTGTGCCTTGTGGGTGAGGCAGGGCGGGCACCCCCAGCCCCTCTCCAGGGTGCGGCGCCCCTTCTCTGCTCCTCTAGCGCTTTGGGATGATCTTGGATGCAGGGTCTGGGTTTTGGGTTTTCCTCCTTGCTCTGCGGCCGAGGACACCTCTTCCTACTCCACGGCTCCTCCCTCACGGGTCTCACCATCCTTCCTGGAGGAGGGAGACAGAAGCATCTGGAAGTCTGTGCAGTTGGCAGGCAGGAGAGGGCGGGCCATGGCACACCATCCCTCCCTCCCCTGCTGTCTCCACTGTCCCAGCTGGGCCAGGGTCAGATTCAAGGTTGAGGAGAGCTGGGCCAGGGCCTGGGTCCCTGGGTGCCTCACAGAGGGAGTGCAGCAGTGGGGTGGGGGGAGGGCTGAGCTGAGCTGAGGCAGGCCGGGCAGTGCTGTCTGTGGCAGGAAGTGTCCTGATGGCCTCTGGGTGGCTGTCGGAGGGTGAGTGAGCCTGAGGGGGATCTAGAGCAGCAGCCTCGCACATGCCCCTCCCCCTCTCCCTGCCCAGCCTGGCCCCTCCCCACTCTGTTCCTATCTCTTTTGCACCTGTGGCAGACCACACGACTTGGGGGTGTAGGGGTGACTTCTGTCCACCTCTGAGGGACTCTGCCTGCTTGAGGGAGTTGCCCATAGCACTCTAAGATGCCCCTGAGGACTGGGGGTCATAAGCCATGCCAGGCCTCTGACTCGCCGGAAGGTGCCAGACCCCTCCGCAAATGTCCTGGGGTCAAAGGAGGCTTGGCCTACTGTGCCTTCCTCAGCTTCTTTTCCTGAGTGTGAAGGTCAAGTCCACTTGAGTTTGACACCTGCTTGGGGAGCCCTTCTTCAAGCCCCAGGGGGTCCCTGCCCTAGCCCTGCCCCCTGTAACTCCTAGCCCTGCCCCCAGGCTGGGGCTCTAGACCCACAGGAATGGCTGGTGCCTGGAGGACATTGTCCCACGATGCCCCCACCTCCTGTGCCTTGGGGTCTTTAGTCCTCCCTGTATCTTACTGGGAATACTACGCAAACTGTTGTAGCTTCTACTAATCAATAAATGCTTTATTTAAAGCCGGTGGCCTGCTCTAGTGTTGGAAGGGCGTGGGCAGCAGGGCCTCCGGACTCATCCTTGACTCAGTCCCTCCAGGTCCACCAGCCAACGCCTTAAATGGTCCCATTTTCTGGGGTTCCCAGAAGACCCACGTCTGAAGTCCTGGAGTTTGTGGGTGACCAGGCTCCTACTGCAGCCCCTGGCCTCTCAGCCAGACCCCCAAGTGCTGCGCTACACATGAACATGGCTGCAGGGTTGCCCTGGGACCCCTGCCACTCACAGCCAGCCCAGTGCACTCTTTCTTAAAGGCTTTATTCATTTAGAAAGCCAGAGTTGGGGTCGGGGGTTGGGGATCTTCTGTCTGTTAGTTCACTGGGCCAGGCTGAAATCATGGATGCGGGGGACCAAACACTTAGGCCCTCTTTCCTGCCCTTCCCAGGCAAGGAGCTGGAGCGGAAGTGGCGCGGCCAGCCAGGGTGTTGTCCCCAGCTGCGCATGCTGTTTTGTAGCTCCTGCTTGTGTGCGGACGCCCATGGAGCCCTTGCTTCGGGCTGTGGGCTGGCACCTCCTGGTACTGCCCTCAGCATTTCAGCAGGTGTGAACTGAGGCCCAGGAAGGGGGTTCTTGGACACAGGGAAGTCCCCTTGTCCTTGGGGCTGCCCCACCTGCAGGCTGGAACATGTCCTTGTGAGGCAGGTGGCAGCCAGGCACTCCCCTGGTGCAGCCTGGCCACTGTGGCCAGGGCAGTGGGCCTCTCAGTCTCACAGCTGTGGAGTCAGAGACCGGGGCCTTGAACTTCACGTCTGCAGCTGGAATAGCAGGCAGTGATGGTTGCGCCCCGGGAGGACCTAGAAATTGTCAAGAGCCCACAGAGGAGGAGGGGGGGACCAGAGCGTGCTGGGCATGTCTGCCCTGCCTGGGGTGGCACCATGGGCTCAGCCTCTCCTGCTCTTCTTTGGGAATGCTGCACGGGGGTGATCCCCCAGCTCCCCCTGGTGGTCATCAAGGTAAGTTAGGGCCCTATTATGAGGGGAGTGGATAGAGGATACCCCAGCCCAGGCCGGCCCAGGGTTGCTGTGTGAGCCAGGGGCAGAGCTGGGTGCCCCGAGCAAGCCTGCCACCTGCCAGAGAAGGTGTCCATCCGGTGCTGTGTGTACTGACCCTGAAATTGTGCAGTGCACCACCTGCACAGCTAAGTGACCATAGGGACAGGCGGTGCCTGGGCTCCAGGTCCAGCCCTTCCCTGCCCCTGCTGCAGAGGTCCCAGTCTCCTTGTCTGCCCGCACCGGGCCCTGGGCTCAGCGTGGTGGAGGAGGCAGGTGCGGGCACCCTCATGTTTGGCCTGCAGTTTGGTTCAGGGTGTTCCCGGCCCCTCCCCTGGAAGAACCTCTCCCAGCTCCTAGGCCCAGGGCCCTGCCCTTCCCTGCCAGATTCCCAGGCGGCCCCAGGGCTGAGGTTGAGTTTATTGACATTCCTGCTGGGGTGAGGCGGTACAGGGGTGGATGGATGGGATGACCTGAGGGCTGAAAAGCAGCTGAGGGGAAGCCTGGGGGGACACCAACCTGCCCTGTACCCTTTCTCAGGCTGGTCTGGCCCCCCTGCACATGGTCACCTGCCCACAGCTGGGCAGCGGCACAGCCAGTCCCTGCCCAAGCCCCCATGGGGGTGGCCTTCACACTCCAGGCCCGTCTTGCACCAGCACAGCCAGGCGTCCCCCTGGTCCTGCGGCTATGGAGCGGCCCTGGCCCGGCCTCGGTGTGCCAGGCAGTGGAGGCAGGGGTGGCGGGGGTGCGGGCACTCAGCTGCTGTGGTAGATGCGGAGGCGCTGGGTGATCTCCTGGCGGCACAGTGGGCAGGTGCGCAGCGGCTGGCAGCACGGCTGGCAGCAGCAGACATGGCCACAATTCAGGAAGATCATCTGAGCCTGAGGGGAGAGCGTGGGCAGAAGGGGGTCGTCAGGGCAAGATCCCACCCTCTAGGATGAGAAAAACCCCAGACCTGCTCCCAGGCTGGGGGCTGTCACTCCTTGTTTTATAAAAACAAAACAACCCCCTCCCGTCAGCCTGAGGCCTGCTTACCAAAGTGGAGCCCGCATATCTGCGCATGCCCTGGCTTTAAGGTCCTGGTCCCCCTCCCCTACCCATCCCAGACTCGCACCCCATCCTCTGTTGTCCCCACGGGTAGGAACGGGGCTGTGCCCAGTTTTCCTCAGGAAGCCATTGAGGACATACTCCAGAGTGTCAGCCTGCTTGTGACATTGGGCCAGCCGGAGCTCCCGGCAGGGCCGAGGGTTGGGCCTGGCTAAGGCGGTGTGTCCTTCCACCCCACCGGCCCACGGGGCCACTCGTGCCATCTTCCACAGGGGGTTGCTTGGGCAGGCAAGGGCAGGGGCCTCTGTTGCATGCCCAGGTATTGATTCTGCTGCAATTTTGAAAAGATGACTTTTGGGGGAAAATCATGTGACCGAGATTTGAGGCCTTGCAGTGTTTCACCTGCACGGGGAGATGAACAGCCCTTTTCTGGAAACGAGGAAAAAGCTTCAGAAAGTGACATCAGCACCGCTCACACTCGGGTCATGGGATCATGGCTCATCTCTGTTTCCTGGATTTTTCTTTTTCCAAAAGTTGCCATGAATATAGTAGACTTGTGCAACAGAAGAAAACAGTGCAGAAATTCCCCCACAGGCCTAGAGAGGCCGGCCGGCCGCTGGCCAGGCCAGGCAGCTGTGGGCGGGCTGGGGACAGACTCACCTCCCGTTCCAGGCACACGACACACTCCGAGGCCGGTGCCTCCAGCTCTGCTGGGGGAGCCGACGGCCTCACCAACTCGGGGGGCTCTTGGGGAGCCATGGGTGATTCCAGGGCCTCGTCCTTGGCTGGTTTCAGCTCTGTGGGGACCAGAGAGACAGGCTGAGCCAGGGTCATCTCTTGCTGACCCCACCCCTTGGGGTCTCCCCCAGCCCCACCTGCAGGCAAGTGAGCTGGGGCGGGGGGCGGGCAGTGAGGGAAGGGCCTTCTTTCCCTCGAGCTCTCTCTCTTCTCCAAGCCTCACTCTCCCACCTGTACAATGCCTTCTGCACACCCTGCCTCCTGCCAAGGCTGGGAGGAGGGTAGCAGCACATTCTAATTAGGGCCTCTTAAAAACCAGCATTTACTTGTTTATTTGCCCTTTTGTTCAAAGGGCAGAGAGAAAACTTCCATCCTCTGCTTTGCTCCTCAAACATCTGTGACAGCTGGGTCTGGGGCGGAGGGAGCCCAGAACAAACCGAGGGCCCCAGCAGGAGGGGAGGAGCCCAGGGACTTGAGTTGCACCTGCTGCTCCGGATGTGTGTGTGAGCCACACCCTCTTTCTCTCTCTGATGCTGTCTTCAAACAAACAAGTTAATTTAAAAGAAAAAAAAAAAAGAAAGCAGCTGGATAACAGACATGTCAGGCTTTGTGAGGCCTTGGGCAGGGAGTTTCAGGACTGGCCATGGATGGTGTCACCCAGGCCCCAGCCTGCAATGTTGGCAAGGGACCCCCACCCATGGCCATCACAGCTATGGTCCCTACTGGAGATGCCCGGGGGCAGTACCTGGCTGGGTGCTGGCCATGGCCAGCAGCTCCTGGACTCTGCGGAGAATCTCCTGCTGCAGGCCAGCTTCTGAGACGCCCACCTGCGGCAGAACAAGGCTGAGCAGGCTGTGGCCTGGCAGGGCTGGAGGAGGGGCTGGGAGCTGGGGAGCCATACATGACGGGTGGCCCCTCGCTGCCGGGACCTGGGGTCAGCCTGAGGGGGCCAGCAGTAGAGCTGGGAGGGTGATTGCTTGGGCCCGGGCTCCGACAAGCAGTCTGGCAGGGGGAGAAGCTGAGGCCCAAAAGAAAATGCTAGAAACAGCTGTGGTTCAGCAGGTGTCTCCCAGGGCGGGACCTCCTGTTGGTCACATCGGGAGGGCTCCCAGAGGATAAGGCCGGCAGGGGGTGGGGAAGGAGAGAAGAACTGAGTCACATGGTCCCTCGGTCACCAGAGCCCATGGGGGACCAGCCCACAGAACAGCAGAGTGGCAGAGTAGAGACCCTGGAGCCAGCCCACCCTGGGTGGCCTCGGCAAGTTCCTGCCAGGTGGGGACGTTTGCTCATCTAGAGAGGCTGCCCGTGTCTCCTGCCTGGCACAGCCACGCTCTGCAGCACAGGCCTAGCAGGGGCTACCAACTCTGTCCTGAGAGGTAACTGCAAGGCTTACATGTGCGGGGTTCAGGCAGAGCTGCGGTTGCCGGGAAGCCATGGGTGGGGGTGGGCTGGACCAGACCCTCCCAGGGACACCCTGAGGATCAGTCTTGGTTGGCAGGGCTGGCGGTCAGCAGGACTGGCTGGCCAGATGGACACAGGCTACCCACAGGTGGCTGGGGGCAAGTGTCCCGCTTCAAAGGCAAGGTGCCCTGGCTCAGTTAACCACGATAGTCCTTATAGCAAACTACACAAACAGCAAGTTGGACGGGTGGACCTTTGGATCGGCCTGCCTCCCTGCTCCCTCCGCTTCCCCCAGGTGCTGCAGCTCCCCACCTTGGCCAGGTCCCCGGGGCTCATCCTGCTCAGCGCGTCCAGTGACAGGCGATGGTACGCGAAGAGGGGCAGGTAGTGCTCGGCCGACAGCTCCACCAGGATGGCCACCAGAGGGCGCTCCATGCCTTCCTCCTGCAGAGGCAATGGCAGAAGGCCTTCCAGAGATTCTCCCCACAGACACACAGGTGGACGTGTCCAGAGGTGCGTGGGGCACAGGCCTGCAGACCTGCCAACAGGAAGTGGCTCAACATCTGTTCAGAAGGGCCTGCCTCGATAACCCAGGAGCACCCACATTTAGTACCAAGAAGTGACCCGGACCCAAGATGGTGATACAGGTGTACATCTGGGCATAGCGTGTCACCACTGCCGCCAGAACAGTAGCATGCCACACAGCACACATGCAGCAGCTCAGATGTCGTGAAAATGGAAGGCTTGAGCGAGCATGCGCCTGTGTGTGTGTGTGTGTGCATGCGCCTGTGTGTGAGAATGACATCTGTGTGTATATGTGTGTGAGAGAGACAGTCAGAGTCACATCTTTCCCATTCCCCAAGCCCTTCAAGGACAGCAGCTCCCATCCTCCCACGTGGTCTGACTCCTGCCCCACACATCAGTGCCCAGGGCAGAGCAGCAGCAGGGCACCTCCGTGAGGCGCCCTCATGGCTCCCCAGACCGGCGGGCACCACTGGCCTCACCTGCAGCTTCAAGGACAAAGGCTTCTGGTGCAGCAGGCGCTGGTACTGAATGAGCCAGTAATTCTCCTGCTTGGTCTCGCTTTTGGCTTCTAACTCCGTCTGCCAAGAACGAAGCAGCCACTGTTAGTCACGGATCACTTCCTACAAACTGTGGTGACGACCATAAAGACAAGGATGATGACCACCACGGCCCTGAGCGTGGCTCCTCTGAACAACTGGATGTGCTTGGGATTTCAGAGGGGACTCTTCTACCCGCTCAGCTCAAGTTTAAACTCTGAGAAAGGCGGGAGGCAGCCTGTCCCGGCTGACTGCTGAATATGATCTCTTGGGAGGTAACTGACTTGCCCAACCGCACTCCCTTAGCCAGGGAGCCCTGAACCCGGACTTCTCACTCCCTCTGGGCGGGTGACCCTCCCATCCACTTGTCAGGGAGCAAAGTGTAATGCGTAAAGCTCACAGCTGCCTGCCCAGGGCCTCCTCTCGTGCATCTGTCAGTTCTCACAGATGCTGTTCCAGGGATGCACTTGGGGAGGAGGCACTTGCCCAGGCTGCAGACCCGAGTCTGGGCGGCTCCGGGGCATGTTGTGAGCCACTGCTGCCCTGCTGAGGGCTGGGGACTGAGAACAGCATCTCCCTGAGTCCCTCTGGACCTCCCTGAGCTGGCTGCCTCTTGTCCTTGGCCCTCCAAAGGTGATGGACATCTGGGTCCCTGTCTGGACATGTCCTGCTGGGGTGGGGAGGCCAGTCCTCCCAGACCCACTGAGAGCAAACGCAGGAGCCTGTGGCAACTGACTGTGCTTGCCCAGTGTCAGGGCTCTGTGACAGTGAGGAGCCCGTGCCACCTGTGCTTGCCCGGGGCTGGCAAGGAGCTGCTTACGGTGACACACAGCGTGCTCAGCTCCGGTCTCCTTGCACAGCGGTCTGCTGGCCTGGAGGAGGCATCCAGGGGTGCGTGTGGTTCTGCTACCCTGTCCTGGGCCAGCATCTGACCCACCTGGACTTTAGGGGACAAACCACTCCTGCCTGAAGCTCACCAATCACACCTTCCCACCCCCCTGACCACCGTGCTGTTGTCACATACTTAGTGTGACAGACACTTTGAGAACTTGGCACATCGCTGGCGACAGGGCCTGGCTAAGTACCACCCATACCAATGCAGACATGGAGAGACTTTCATGGCACGAAAAGGAGATGAAAGCCTGGCCCAGATCCCTGGGGTCCGTTTTCTAGGTGAGTGACGGACTCGTGAGCACCAGGGGTAGGGAACCTGGTGGGGCTCGGGTTGCCTGGCTCGGGTCCTGGGGCCTGCCTGCGAGGTGGGTGCTGGGTTTATGAGCCTCAGGGGAGGGGGATCCAGTGGTGCCTGGGACGCCTGGCTTGAGTCCTTGGACTCGCCTGCCAGAACATGTCCTACTTAATGAAAAAGCTGGAGCAGTGGACACAGGCCCTGTTGTAAAAGAACATGCAGCACATTTGGTGCTGTAGCAGAACAGAACTAACCGGACAACAACCCCAAACAAACGGTGACAGCAAAAAACCTCGGTGGATGGAGCCGACGGACACTGGGAGGGTGACACCATCTTTGGATCAGTGAAATTGGCAGCATGTCAGAACTATCCAAGCCACTTGGCCAGAACCCTCGGAATTTGTACACACTGGGACTCTGGGTGGAGATGAGGTGGCGGTTCCTCGTCCCTGGGCACTGGGGCGTGTGGAAAGTCATGAGCGGTTTCACCCTTTGTCTCTCTCCTGCCCCCAGGAACTACAGAAGAAATAGCAAATTTGGAAGCAATGAATTCACCCAATTTTCCCTAACCCTCACTCCTTCCCAGCCTGATCAACTTTGCAATCATTATAAAAAATAAAATTTACATAAAAAAGAGTGGAATATAGGCCAATGGCTAGAAATACGCACATCGGGAAAATGCACAGCTGCCAGCCAGGGAGGGACCACTTCTCCCCGACACCGGGAGCTTCTTCCACAACTATTCCAAGAACGAGTATTTCCACCCGCTGCGACTGCATTTAGGAAAGTCTGCGTGGAGGATGCTGGCCATCGGGGGACACGGGCTGGGCAGGCAGGGGAACACTGGCAGTGTGGCACGATGACATTGGCCACGGGCAATGCGCACGCACCAGCATTTCCCGGAGTTCCTGCTCACGCTGCGCCTTCTCCTTGAGCAGCTGCTGCAGCAGGGTGCTGAGTGCCCAGCGCTGCTCCGAAACCATCTCCTGCAACACAGGGTCACGCCCAGGGCCCAGTGAGCTCGCCTAGTCCCCACGAGTCCCCACAGCTGGTAGTGCAGGGGCCCAACCCAGATGGGCTGGGACCGCGTTTTCTTCCCCCAATCCTCAGTTGGTGGCTCCGCTTTGAGGCTCTGCCCCACTGGGGGACAAAGCCAAAAGGCCCTGCTGTGCTAGCACCCCCACCCCCTCTTCCCAAACCTGCACATCCCTTCCCTGTGGGGTTTAGGGCATCAGTGGACCCCAGTGATGATGACAAAATGGAGTGGTGACAAATGTCAAACAAAAGAAATGGCAAATTTTGGTCTCACTGACCATGGAGAACATGGGCAGAAGCAGATGGAGGGGAGGGCTGCTGTAAACCCACAGAGGAGGTGCTCAAGCTGTGTTCCCCCTTCTGGTGCCAAGCTCCACCCACTCTAACAGGTACCTGCTGAGCAGTGAGCCCCTGACCCCTCATCTCTGAGGACCACCTGGAGGCTCCCAAGGGGCTGTATCACCTTTCTCTGAGGGCCTGGGGAGGGGGATGGAGGGTCGGGAAGGGCAGGGTCACATACACACATGGGGCAGACCGGCGAGCAGCCCTCAGGGTCACTGGGGATGGTGTGAGCTTTGGTACAGAGGACAGACACGGTGCCAGGTGGGTGAGGGCTGCTCTGTAGTTGGGTATGGCCTCCTGTCCTCACATCCCAGCCCTCAGCATGCATCTCAGGGGATGGAGGCTCCAGACCCAGTACCGGCCACTGCCTGCCAGGGCCTGATTTCGGTGGGCAGGACATGAGACTGTGGCTTGGGCTGAGCTCTCTCCTGCAGGCATCCTTGGGACACCAGCTGCTCCCTGGGGTGCCACGCAGCCCAGCAGCAACAGCAGGGAGCCTGCTCCACGCCATGGAAAGAAACGCAGAATGAGGACAAGGATGAGGCCTGGGTGCCTGAGCCACAAGCCCCTCCTGCCTTCCAGGGGCTGCCGTGGCCTCGAGCCTCAGCCTGCCCCATGCCTTCCAGGCCAGACTGGGGGCTCCCTTGGGTGGGCAGGGCAGCAGGCCGGAAGCCCCACATACCTGCAGTGTCTCTGTGTCCAGGACTTTCCTCTTTAACTCCAGCTGTGTCAGCTGCAATAACTCAGTCTCTATTAACTTAATCTAAACAGAAGACGAGACAGGGTGTGGTTTTACTCACATCACTCAGGCTCTATTTTGGGTTCTGCTCTTGGGTGTTCATGTGGGGTCTAAGAAATCTTTCTTGGGGGGTGGTCAGGGGGGCTCTGGGATGCAGGAGCCTGGGCTCACCCCTGGGACTGGGGTGGGTGGGAAGGATGGGACTGGTACCCTGACCAGAGCCTGAGCTAGGTCTGGGCTGTGCACTCAGCGAGCATCACGTCCCCTGGCTGCTGGGATGAGGACCCCAAGGCTCTGTGAGGTTCAGGAACCTGCTGGAGGATGCAGGGCTCTGAGGGCCTGTTTTTGGGGTGTCCCAGCTCTGTGGATCGAGCGTAGGTGGCCTGCTGGCTCCGAAGCACCTGCTGTACTGTGTCTGGGGCTGTGGGAGATCAGATGCCCTCCAGCGAGGGACTTGGCCACCCTGTGTCTTCAGGACCCCAGTCTGTCCCCAAGTCCCTGTCACTAACACACTCAGAGGAATGAGCTTCAGGTCCAGCAATGTGCGAGTGAAATTAAGAGGGGGAAAAAGATCAGCTGGTTGTATTAAAAAAAAAAAAAAAGAAAAGAAAAGAAAAAAGAAAAAAAGGAAGCATGGAAAATGTGGAATTCGAAGTCTGTTGGAAACCATGAGATGAGTGCCACCCACAGTCCTTAAGTCCCCGTCCGCCCTGGTCCTGGACCTCTGGACAGAATGAGGCCACCAGTGCAGTGGAGCCTGGCCTGGCTCTGGCCTAGCCCCCATGTCTGGGGTCAGGACCCCTGGGACTTGGCATCTGCCCCGGGGACCCTGCAGGTGTCCTTCATCCACCTGGGTCAGCTGGGTACCCTGGCAAGGAAGTCCCACTGATGAGGTGGGGGCTGTGCGGACACTGTCAGGGTGGAGGCTGCCCAAGCAGCCCAGGCCACATGGTAGTGCTGCCTTGGCGTGAGGGCGCTCACAGGACCTCAAGTCGAGTGGACAGGGCCCCCACACTCACCTGGTTCCGGATGTGCCGGTGCATCAGGTCTTTTTTCACCTGCAGGGCCTCAAAGGCCGCCTTCTGCATGGCGCTCTGCGGGGGGACCATAGCCTCTGCTCACATACATGTGCGCACGCACGACGACCCTGCCCCGCACCCACCCGGAGCCCACCGCGTGCCCACCTGGAGCCCACCCAGTGTCCACTCTGCCCCATGCCTACCCGGAGCCCACTGGGTGCCCACCTGGAGCCCACCCGGCACCCACCCGGGGCCAGAATGAAAGCCATGTGCACCACACCTTGATGTATGATTTTCTGTTTATCAGAGAGAAATCACTTTCAATCTCACTTGTTTAACTTTTGACTTTTAAAAATTTTCTTTGAGAAACAGTATGGGGGAGTGGCTCCCACTTGTTGGCTCATTCCCCAAATGCCTGTCACAGCCGAGGCCAGGAGCTGGCAGGCAATCCTGGACTCCCATGGGTGGCAGCAGCCCAGTGACCCGAGTCTCCCAGGATTTGCATCAGCAGGAAACTCCTTGGGAGCCAGTCAGGTTCCCAAAGCCAAGGGCTCCGGCACAAAGGAGGCAGGCATCTTCACCGGCGCCTGCACCCAGGCAGAGCACCCACCCTACTTGTGCAAGGCTTGCGAGGGCCGGCTGCTGGGTCACACTCTAAATGGCCCCAAAGCCCATGGCTGGGGCCTTCTACCGCCCTGACTCGGACACCAGCTCCACCGGGCTCCAGCGCCTCCCAGAGGCACGTCTGTCTCTGGGAAACAGACTTTCTGATTGTTGTCACCTTCTGCCTCCAGAGTCCTCACCTGGAGCCCTCCACGAGAGGAGAGGGGTGAGTATCCCCCAGGAAGCAAGGGATTCGTTAGATCCAGTGCCCAGAACACCAGCCCCCAGCCTCTCCCTGCTCCTCTGGGCCTGACCGCCCCGCTCCTAAGTCCCCAAGAGCACGTGGTTCTACACGCTAAAGGCAGGACCCAGTCCTGAGCTCCACCCTCTGAACTCCCTCCTTGCCCCGCCCCCTGAGCCCGCCCCATCCTGCTGAGCCCCGCCCCTCCTGCCCAGCACCCATTCACCTCCTGCAGGATGTGGGTGATGGCCTTGTTCTGATCCATCTGCTGCCACGACAGGATCTGCTGGAACCGCTCGTCCATCTCGGCCATGCTGCCGGAAACACGGCACAGCGGTTGGCTCTCTGAGCACTTCAGGGGCGCCTGCTACGGGACAGGCACCTGGGAGGCAGCCAAGATAACCAGGTCACTCCCCCAGGACACCTCGCGGAAGCTGGTGGGAGCTGCCTCCTGCTGGACACACCCACAGCGCCGGAGGAATCGGAAGCAGACAGTCCATCTCCCAGCGCCCCTCTTGTGGCTGCCTGGCCCTGCCCAGCCCCTCCCAGACGAGCCCCCACCCCAGGCTGGGAGACTCCCACCCTGGCTGTGGATCTGCTCTCAGAGCAAGGCTGGTGACTTTGACCCCAAAACCTGCCACCGCACGTCTGCCCATGCTGAGTACAGCCTTGGCTTGGGCTTGGCTTGCCTTCTCCCACGCTGTGACTTGTCAAACCCTTAGGAGGCTGTCACCACACTGGCCCAACTGCTCAACAGCTCCCCCATAACTCAGTGGGAAATCCAGGCATTTCTCTCTCTCTGTCTTGGAGAGGAGAGCAGCTGGCCCACGCAGCTAGCCCTGGGCCTCCAACACAGCCTCCTGCCTACGTGTCCCGCAGGCAGCAGGTGCCAGCTCACAGCCACTGCCAGGAGCACCCTCAAGCAGGCCCTGCCCTGGCTGTTCTCTGCCTTCCTTTTCTCTCCTCTTGTCTCTGGGATTCATATCAATCAATCTTCCTAAAAACTGAACTCACGCAATTCAGTCCTCATAGAACGCGCAGTGACTCAGCCATGTCCCTGGAACACGGGACGTGCACGGGACACGGGGGTGGCTGTTGTCCCTTTCTCATCCCCGGCCTGGAATCACGGGGTCCACACAGAAGAACCAGAACTGCCACTGGCCCAGCCCCTGCCGCCCCAGGCCCGGGGCCAGCTCTGCCCGCTCCCTCAGCTAGGGATCCTCCCGCTTCGCTTACCTGGAACAGGCCTGCTGCACCAGGTGCTGCCGCTGGGACTCGTAGGCCATCTGCATGAGTCGGTTCTTACAGCTCTCAGCTAACATGTGCTGCATGGCGGCTGCGGAGAGGTAGGGAGTGGGCTGCGAGGGGGCGGTGGCTCCTCGGTGGGGGCGGGGGCGAGGAGCCTCACCCGGCTCTCTACCTGGGAACCACCCCACAAAGTCTTTTCCTCTTCTAATTATAAAAGTAACCTAGACATTCAGTATTGTGGCAGAATGGGTTATCACCTGCAGCAGTGCTGGCATTGTCATACGGGCGCTGGTTCGAGTCCTGGCTGCATCACTTTGACGCAGCTCCCTGCTAATGTGCCTGAGAAGGGAGCGGTGGATGGTCCAAGTACTTGGGCTCCCACACCCACATGGGAGACCCAGAAGAAGGTTCTGGTTCCTGGCTTCAGATGGGCCCAGCTACTATGGCCATTTGGGGAGTGAACCAATGGATGGAAGATCTCTCCCTCTGTCCCCATCCCCTCTCTCTGTAACTCTGCCTTTCAAATCACACACACACACACATATTTGATGCTTCTTAACACAAAGAATAATACAGGTATGCCAGTTACCCTGATTTGTATCATGTCCTATGGTACTCATGCCCAAATGTCCCCCACACTGCCTAAATGTGACTGCTGTCCATCAGCAGGACGCTGAAGCCGGAAGGCCGGGAAGCAAGCACTTGAATGGACACTGGGTGCATGAATGGACACTGCTGCCCAGGCAGCACAGCCAACGCGCTTCGCAGGCCGCCCTGACTCACAGGCAATCTCACGGCGCCGCAGGTTCTCGCTCTCCTCCTGGGTTATGGACATCAACTGCTCCATCCTTATTCTAGAGCAAGTTAAAAAAAAAAAAATTCCACTTACCACATAGCCTTTTCCACAGGGCCTCCCATGAGCTGAATGCCACCTCCTCCAGGAAGCCCTTCTGGATGTGGTACTTGCAGTGCTGGCACCCTACACCACAGTGCTGATTCTAGTCCCAGCTGCTCCAGTTCTGATCCAGCTCCCTGCTAAGGGGCCTGGAAAGGCAGCAGAGGATGGACCCAAGTGCTTGGGCCCCTATACCCATGTGGGAGACCCAGATGGCTCCTGGCTTTGGGGGCTGGACCAGCCCTGGCCAACGAGGCCATCTGAGGAGTGAGTCAGAACATGGGAGATGTTTTTTTTTTGTATCTCTCCTTTTCTTTGCCACTCTGTCTTTCAAGCGAATTAATACACACATACGTTTTTTTAACAGCCGGCGTTTTTTCCAGGGAACTGGATTGGATATGAAACAGAAGAGCCATGAGTAACTCCCACATGGGACACCATCGCATGTGGCAGCTTTACCCACTATACCACAAAGCAAGACCTGAATAAATACATTTGGGCTAGAAAATGTAGTCCAGGGGTCCAGGATGATAGCCTAGCAGCTAAAGTCCTCACCTAAATGCGCCAGGATCCCACACAGGCACCGGTTCTAATCCCAGTGTCCCTGATTCCCATCCAGCTCCCTGCTTGTGGCCTGGGAAAGCAGTCAAGGACGGCCCAAAGCCTCGGGACCCTGCACCCGTGTGGGAGACCTGGAAGAGGCTCCTGGCTTCAGATTGGCTCAGCCCCAGTCATTGCGGCCACTTGGGGAGTGAATCATTGGACGAAGATCTTCCTCTCTGTCTCTCCTCTCTGTATATCTGCCTTTGCAGTAAAAATAAATAAATCTTAAAAAAATATACAAGCAGGATTCTTTTATGGAACTTCTTTTTCTTTTTAAATAAGGGTACCTTCCATCAGCCCCTCTTCACATGTTCAGTACTGTCCTTTTACTTTTAGAAAATTTATTTGTTTTTATTGGAAAGGTAGATATACAGAGAGAAGGAGAGACAGAGTAGAAGAGCTTCCGTCCGCTGGGTCAATGCCCAAGTGGCCAAAAAGACCAGAGCTGCGCTGATCCAAAGCAGGAGCCAGGAGCTTCCTCTGGGCCTCCCACGCAGGTGCAAGGTCCCAGGGCCTTGGGCCGTCCTTGACTGCCTTCCTAGCCCACAAGCAGGAAGCTGGATGGGAAGTGAAACAGCCGGGACATGAACCTGCACCCATATGGGATCCCAGTGCATGCAAGGCGAGGATTTAGCCACTAGGCTACCGTGCTGGCCCTTACGGGATATTTAACAACTGTACATTATTTCTTCACATATAATTTACATAACTAAAATTTTTTGCAGAGATCTGGATTTCTTTTCCAATTGTTTATACTGCTAACATTGCTGGACACTGCAGCCTTTGTCATGCCTGAGTTTTCCTCAGGAGCGTACACTTTTTCTGGAACCGGAAGGCAGGGAGCCTATGGAATGGAATGTCCCCTGAGGCGTTCCCTTGCAGCTTCAGGGAAGTTTCTGGCATAATCTACAGGAAGTTGGGATGTGC
The DNA here is from genome assembly GCF_017591425.1 of Ochotona curzoniae. Classification (NCBI taxonomy): domain Eukaryota; kingdom Metazoa; phylum Chordata; class Mammalia; order Lagomorpha; family Ochotonidae; genus Ochotona; species Ochotona curzoniae. The sequence continues at coordinate 5,629,482 of NW_024467106.1, forward strand.
TTGCTTCCGGCTGAGAGCCTAGAAGAGCGCTCACCTCTCGTTCTCCAGCGACTTCAGGATCTCCGAGCTTTTCTTTTGCCTATGAAGAAGACCACAGTGGGCCCCTGCCCGTGACCCGCAGAGCTCACAGGGCCTTCATGACCAGGCCAGGCTCGGAGTGTCAGGGCCTTCCGCTGGAGACGACAGTAACACCAGCACAGAACACACAAGCCTGCAGGGTCTCGGGACCGAGAAGGTGAGAAAGTCCACTCCCAACACTCAGCCAGGGCAGCTCCTGCGGCCCGCGTGGGCCTGTCACTCACCCACAGCGGGGAACCGGAAGCCTGGAGCAGCAGGTCGGGCTACCACCTGCTTCTGGACCCTCCCTGCTGTGGCCCCCTCAGGGTTCCCGAGATCTCTCCAGCTCGCAGCGTCTCCTCACGCAGGGAATTTGGACCGAGCCCACCCCGAGGTGAAAGGCCAACCTTGGCACAAGCCCTCCCTGCCACCCAGGCCACTGCAGCAGGAAGCTATGGCAACACTGCAGCTGGGAAACCTGGGCCCAACACCTGTCCAAGGTCACGGGTCAGTCCCAGGGTGAGAAGCTATTGCCTGTGGTGCTGGCCTGGGCTCTTCCCTCTGTAGCTGGGCGTGGGGGGAAGCCCCCACGCTGGGAGAGGGAGAGCTGAGGCAAGAGCAGAGACCTGGGGGCTAGCAGGGCCAAGGGGACCCCCATGTGGGGTTCCTCAAAGGTTCTCACGAGGGATGGGAGCCTGACCTCTGGTTCTCCTGTAGAAGTTTCTGGATGCGGTTGGAGATGCTCTGCTCCGTCTGCTTCAGCTGCTCCTGTAACCGCTGCCGCTCGGCATCCAGGTAGCGCTGGCGCTCGCTCAGGCCCTGCTCCAGCCGGGACTGCTCCTGTGCCGGGGGCAGGGGAGGCCTGAGCCTGCGGGGACCGGCAGGCGCTGGGGGCCGGGGTGGGCACTGCTGGGGGCCGACCCTACGGGCCCTCTTGCACAGGCTGGGGACTGAGGGGAGAGCTGCAGCCCAGGTCCTGCCCTGCCTGCTCCATTGCTGCCAGCCGGCAGCTCACCTACCTCCCTGACTGTCTGCAGGATCTCGTCTTTTTGGCTGTTGCTCTGCTGGAGGAGCTGGGCGTGCTCCCGCTGCCCCAGTTCCAGGCGCCGCTCGAACTCCAGCTTTTCCAGCATCTTCTGCTCCTGTGGAAGTGGATGGCTTGGTGACAGTGGCTGCAGTACTGCGCGCACTAGGTCACAGGAGTGGCCAGGGGGTGGGGGACAGGGGGAAACCCAGACCTCAGCAGTGCTGAGCCCCAACTGTAAATTAACACTCTTCACGGCAGAGGGCCGGGCGTGGGCTCAGTCTGCTCCTCTGTCAAATGGGGATGTCGGCGGGCACATGCCCTTGAGCTCAGATTCAGAGGTTGTGAGCTGAGGTCTCTGAGGAGGCGAAGGGTGCCGAGAGGAGGCGGGCCGTTCTCACCTTCCGCTTCTCGTAGTCCGAGAATCTGTTCTGGTGGGAGAGACAGGGGTCAGAAGGTGGTGGCAGGGGACTGGCCCCTGGCACACCCCAGAGACCCACAGGGACAGGGCTGGGTGTCAGTAGCAGGTGGCTCTAAGGTGGGGACCCCAGGTGCTGCCGCAGGCTTGGCACAGTGGGAAGGAGCTGTTTGAGGCTGCGTGGGACATGCTGCACTCCCAAAAGAAGACCAAGGAAGTGACCGATTCCCTGGATGCCTGCTCACCCTTGGGGCTCTCAGGTCACCTGCCCACGCTTAAGGGAGGACGCATGTGGGGAGCCCACACCAATGCCTGTCTGCAGGTGTCTGTACCCGAGTGACAAAGCTGCTGACGGGATGAGCGGGAGCCACAGCCCTGCCTGCCCACCTTTGTGGGGTACAGCCTGATTCCTCTTCTGCACAAGTGACCTCAGCAGAGGGCGCCCCGAGCACGTGCCCGCAGGTGTGCCCTGGTGGGCTGCCCACGGAGGGTGGGTGGGAGGGCAGAGGCCCATGCTCTGCAGGCTTGCTCCAGCTCACACCAATGGGAAAAGCCGTGTGTCATGTGACACCGGCATACATGTTGCCTCACCTGCCACTCGATCTCCTCCCTGCAGAGTCTGTTGGCCGGCCCGTCGGGGCTGTCCTGGGAGGTCTCAGTTCTATCCTGCTCCAGCACTGGCAGCAGGTACTGGGAAGGGGGGTAGTACTCCAGTCCCGATTCTGCAAGAGACAGAGTAGAGGCTGCCCAGGAAAGGGACATGGCCCGGGAAGGGGGACACGGCCCTGGAAGGGGGACACAGCCCAGGAAGAGGGACACGGCTTAGGAAGAGGACCCGGCCCAGGAAGGTGGACACGACTTAGGAATAGCACGCGGCCCAGAGGCCTAGAGCCGCCAGTTCCCTCAGCCCCGGTCCACAGCAGCCCACTGCTTCACCCCTCCTGATGCTCACCCCCCGGCAGTGCTCACGGGTCCTGACTCTGGGGCCTGGGGGGTGCCGAGTGCTCTGCCTCTTCATCATGTGAGGCAGCACGGGCAAGGAGAGGTCTGGCAAAGCCCGGCCTGGCAGATAGGTCTGCGGGCCCCACCCCTGCAGGACCTCGGCGTGCTGCTTACTCCCCTGGCCTGGGCTGTCTCCTCCTGCGTCCTCAGCGAGGACTCTCCCCGCTCCCTGTCCTCTACGGGCTGCTACGGGCTGTCGGCCTTTTAGTACAGACGTTTAAACCACACCTTGAGGCGGGAACATGAGCTGGATGGGAAGCGGGGCCACCGGGATTAGAATGGCGCCCATATGGGATCTTGGTGCGTTCAAGGTGAGGACTTTAGTTGCTAGGCCACCACGTTGGGCCCCCTTTTTTTTCAGGATCTATTTTTGAGTGAAGAAAGCAGGACATAGAATTGTACACTATGACATCCTCTGTGACTTTCTTTATGTCCTCTTTAAAGACATTGTTCAAGAGGGCAGAAAGGGGCCTGGCATGGTAGCCTAGTAGCATGTGCCAGGATCCCATATGGGTGCTGGTTCTAATCCTGGCAGCTCCACTTCCCATCCAGCTCCCTGCTTGTGGCCTGGGAAAGCAGTTGAGGACGGCCCAAAGCCTTGGGACCCTGCACCCACGTGGGAGACCCGGAAGAAGATCCTGGCTTCATTTCGGCTCAGCTCTAGCTGTTGTGACTACCTGGGGAGTGTGAATCATCGGACAGAAGATCTCTCTCTATCTCTCTCTCCTTTCTGTATGATGTGACTTTCCAATAAAAAAATAAATAAATCTTTAAAAAAAAAAAAAAAAAAAGAGGACAGAAAGGCAGAGAGCCAGCTAGGGGAGATAGATATTCCATCCACTAGGTCTTTCTCCAAATGCTTGCAGCAGCTGGACTAGCACCGGGGCTGGGAGTCAGAGGCTCAAGCCAGGTCTCCCACATGAGTGGCAGGAGCCATCACTGCCTCCCGGGGTCAGCACAAGCAGGAAGCTGGAGTCTCGTCCAGCCTTCACTTCTCAGCCAATCGCCTGCCACAAATGGCAGCCCTCAAGAAGGGAAGTTGTGATTAAAAGTTCCATTTTATTGGAAAGGCAGAGAGAAAGGTCTTCCATTCTTTGGTTTACTCCTCTAATGCCAGGGCTGGGCCAGGGTCTCAACAGCCTGGGCTGAGGCAGGAGTTCAAGACTCAGTCTGGGCCAGATGTGTGGGGATTCTGTTCCCCAAGTCCCCCGGGGGTCAGGGAGTTCTGTCTCCTCCAGGCCCCACCGCCCCTCTAGGGTTCTAGCTCCTCCCACTGTCTTGCCCTGCCTCCAAGTGCAGACCAGCGGCGTCTCTTCCCTGATCAGCCCTGTGGCGTTCGGTCTGGCTTCCAGCCTGCCACCCGGGCTGCTCCCGCAGCTGGAATGATCTCTGTGAGAACAAACCACCATCCACCCCCGTGCCCTGGCGCTCTCCCCAGGCACACTGCCACACCGGCTGTCCCTGCATTCTGCCTCAAGTCCCTTCAGCACACATACACCTCCTGCTGCCAGGAAGGCCTCTCTGCTTTAAAGTCCTCAGCATGCTGCAGCTGCCAGCCAGCTCCCTTTCCCGGGGTAGCCTTTCCTAGCCCCAGCCTCAACCAGACGCCTCACTGGATTCTCTCTCTGCCGCAGCTGGCAGCTGTGTTTCCTTTTGTCTGATGCCCTCTGCCCCCGAGCTCCAGCAGGCAGGCACAGGGGTGCTCTGGGGGCTCTGCTGTCCCCTGGCTGGGTGGCTGCTGGGGGTAGGAGGCCTGGCTTTACCTCTGCAGAGGAACTGCTGCACGGCTGCGGTTCCTGCACCACACACGTCCTGCGGGGGATAGACCATGGAGGAGGCGTCGAGGCTCAGCGTCTGCAGATATGCGGGAGGGGTACAGTTCACCTCACCTCGCAAAGCCGTTAGAACCACCTGATGGCTCTTCATTTCTGTGCTGTCTGCTTCCTCTGCCTGGCAGGTGTGCGTCCATGGGGAGCCGAGACAGCTGCGTTGTCTTGTCATTGACTGCTGTGTGCTGGGCAGTGACCATGGAAACTGGTGCACGGCAGGCAGCTCAGGTTTTCGGACAAACACATGAGTCCGTGAACAAAACAAGTCCCACACAGCACGGAGACTATGAGCCCGCCTCGTTAAAAGAAAATATGCTAACCTGCTCACGTGGGTGCAGCCTAAGAAGCATTTGGAGGAATATACGCAGACTCTTAGAGGGGAGATTCTGTGGGATCTTTTAAGGGCTCAGTGGCCACTGGCCCTGAGAGCCCGCCTTCCTGGAGCCTTGGCCTCGTGTCAATGTTTGGGAGGAGTTGACCTGTGCCGGCCCTGGCCCAGAGCACTCGTCACTGAACTAGCCTCTGCCTGTCAGCACGTGGCTGTGGTCGGATTGTCTTAAGGGAGGTGGCTGAGTTAGATACGGGTCACAAGGCTGGGTCCTGACACAGCAGGCACAGCAATGAGGACCCAGTGAGGAGGCAGCATCCACAAGTCATGGGGGAAGGCTGTTGAAGGAACTGACCTTGGCCTTACCCTCATGGCCTCCAGGACTGGGAAAACGGTGTTCTGGTTTGAACACCCCCGCCCTCTGGGGCCCTGGTGCTGCATTATGGCAGCCACTGCTGATTGACACAGGGTCCCAGACGGGCTTGCTCTCCTCTCCTCACCACCCCAGACTTTCATGCCCTCCCAGCCTCCTGCCTACTCTGTCAGGGGTCTCTGGGACCAGAGCAGGCCCTCAGGAAAATGAGAGGGGTTTGGCCAGGCTGTATAGGACCCCCAGGGCCCCCCAGGGTGAACGGTTGCCCACAGACCTCCAGGGTACGGACGTGGGCCAGCATCTGTGGCAGCCTCCGGAGGTTGTTTTCGCTGACGTCAAGAGTGCGCAGGCTGCGCAGCTCGCCCAGGCTGTCGGGAAGCTCCTTTAGTCTGTTGTCTGCAGAAGGAGAGAGCTCGTGGCACAGCTGGGCATTGGCACCTCACACCAGCAGCAGCTCTCTGCCGGATACCTAGCAGGTGCACGTGTGTGTGTGTGTGTGTGTGAGTATGTGTGTGTGTGTGTGTGTGTGTGTGTGTGTGTGTGCTTGTCTCTGAACCTCAGGGAACACACCAGCTCCTGGAACCTGGGGTTCCCTAAGAACATGACAATGGGGTTTGGGTTCAAGTTTGCATCCCCGGTACTTCCAAGCCAAGGGCCTGGGCAGGCCAGCACTAGGATAGCACCAGCCACCTCGCAGGTAGCCAGGGCGTCTGATGAGACGCTGCCCATGTGGTCCTCAGCCTGGGGTCAGCAGGACCCACCAACCCTACAGTTTGACAGGCGGCTACACGGGGGTATTCAGTGTGGAGAGCTGGGGGCAGTGAGCCGAGAGAACTGGGAGCTGCGTGTGTAGAGGGACGCGGGCCACAGCAGGGTCCTGGTTCGCTGTAGGGCTCCTCTGCCTGCTGGGCATGGTTGTACCATCCTCTGGCCGCCTCATGGCTGCATAAGATGGCTCGCCTCAGGGCTAACAGCGGGACAAGTGGGATGCACTGCTCCCTGCCGCCACTAGGGCTCCTTGTTACTGTGCAGTCACTCTCCCCACTGCTCAAAACGCACACAAACCACAGACTGCAGCCCAGCTGACCCAGCCGCCTGCCCTCCTCCCCACGGAGACAGACAGCCCTCAGGGGAGGCTGCCCCCTTACCAGAGGCAGCCCATGGCTCCGTAGGGAGTACCCTCTGCCCCTGGCTGGAACAGGCTGCCTAGACTGGCCTTCCTGACCCCCTACCTTTAACATTGAGGGTTTGCAGCTGGACCAGGTTCCCGATGGAACGTGGGAGATGCGTCAACTGGTTCTTCTCTACATTCAACACCTGAGGAGGAGCAAGCAGTGACGTGAGAAGCCAAACCTGGGTGGGGTGACTAAGCGTGTACCTGTTTCCTGCTTCAGGCATGGCATCATCCAGGTGTCACACACCCAGCCTTTGTCTCCTCCTGCCAGCTCCGCGAAGGCATTGGTTGCTATGAGTCCATTTGAAATGAGTAAACTGAGGCCCTTGGCTCAGAGTGCTGAAGTCATGTGCCTGGGAAACAAATCCCAGACAGTGAACTCAGCTCCAGCCGAGGTCCCATCAGGCACCCTGCCAAAGGATGCCTGGCGTCTGGCCTCACACACCTGTGTCTGGGTTCAGGTCCTAGCCCCGTTCCTGATCCAGCTTCCTGTGATGCAGCTCAAGGGAGTGGGTCCCTGCCAAGACGTGGGTGATATGGACCACATTCCTGGATTCTGACATTGTGGACATTCATGGAGTGAATGAGACGATGGGAGCTCTGTCGATCTCTCAAAAAATAATCCTTAAAAGAACGCCCAAGAGCTGGTGCTGCAATGTAGTAGTTTAAACCTCTGCCTGCAGTGCTGCCATCTCATATGAGCACTGTTGAAAGTCCCAGCTGCTCTATTTCTGATCCAGTTCCCTGTTAATGGCCTGGGAAAGCAGTGAAAGATGGCCCAAGGCCCGGGCCCTTGCATCCACATGGGAGATGTGAACCAGTGGATGGATTCTCTATAGATCCCCTTCCCCCATATCTTTTTCAAAGACTTATTTTCATTGGAAAGGCAGATTTACAGAGAGGACAGACAGAAAAATCTTCCATCCATTGGGTCACTCTCCAAGTGACCATAATGGCCAGAGCTGGGCTAATCCAAAGCCAGGAGCCAGGAGTTTCTTCTGCCTCTCCTGTGTAGGTGCAGAGTTCCAAGGCTTTGGGCCATCCTCTGCTGCTTTCCCAGCAGGGAGCTGAATCGGAAATGGAGCAGCTGGGACACAAACTGGTGCCCATATGGGATGCCAGCACTTGGGAGTGAAGGATTAGCTAGTTGAGATATTGTGGCAGGCCATAAATTCCCCTTTCAAATAAAAATAATAAATCTTGGGGGAAAAAAAAATGGATGCACGCTTTTCCCCAGACTCTTCCCTTAAAAACAAATTGAAACCTGGCGCCATGGCCTTGCAGCTAAAGTCCTCGCATTGAACATGCCAGGATCCCATATAGGCACCGGTTCTAATCCCGGCAGCTCCACTTCCTATCCAGCTCCCTGCTTGTGGCCTGGGAAAGCAGTGCAGGACGGCCCAAGGCCTTGGGACCCTGCACCTGCAGGGAGACCTGGAGGAAGTTCCTGGCTCCAAGCTCCAGACTGGCATAGCACCAGCAGTTGTGCTCACTTGGAGAGTGAATCATCGGATGGAAGATCTTCCTCTCTGTTTCTCCTCCTCTCTGTATATCTGACTTTGTAATAAAAATAAACAAAAATAAATCTTAAAAAATGAAAAGAGAGAAAACCACAAGCCCTGGGTCCATTGCTTTGGCTTGATTGACTGGCTAATCCTCCTGTGTGGGAGAGCTGGAGGAGGCTCCTGGCTTCGGATCAGCTCAGCTCCAGCCACTGCGGCCACTTGGCGTATAAACCAGCAGTTGGAAGATCATTCTCTCAATCTCTCCTTCTCTGTACATCTGGCTTTCCAACTAAAATGAATGAATCTTAAAATCAAAAGCAAGCCCACCTCTGCCCCACCAGTCATGGAGGGAGCAGGAGAGGCCTGTGGGAGGCAGTGCGCATCTGGGCATTGTGTGTGTGGAGAGGAGGGTTGGGGGAGGAACTGGGGTGGCATGGGCGGTGGGATCTGCCCCAAGCCTCCAGGCCCTCCTGGCCTCTGGCAGCACCAGGACTGGGGCTCAGTCCCCCCAGATTGCACAGGTCGGGTTCCCTCCAGGAAGCAGCAGGGAGAGGTGAGCGTGGCTGATGGGTTAACCCTCAGTGGCTTTTAAAGATGGATGTGACGGGAAGCCAAGCAGCCGAGAGGAAGGAGCCGCTGACGGGCACTGGATGAGCCAAGGGGGGTAGCGGGCTACTGTCAGGCATGCGGAAGTTTACAAGTGTGGCTGCGGCACTTCGTGCCAAGCACACCCATGTCCGGAGACTGCCCAACAGCATGGTCGCTGAGCTCGGTCTGAGGGCCACGACGACTATTCTGCTCTCATGACTCTCGCCTGGCCGGCCCTCTCGAGCTTGGTTTCCTGCCATGCGGTGCTTCACTTAAACCGCTCCCTGGTCCTCTCCATATGCTAGCCAGGCAGGGTGAGAGGTAGCAGTGCTGCCCTTGGAGTCCGCAGGCCAGCAACAGACAGACCTCAAGCCAGACAGCACAAGAACTTGGCTGCCTGTGACCAGAGCTCCCAGGGAGGTGAGCCAGAGTCAGGGGGTTGGGGTGAAGGGGTGGGGGGCAGCTACTGACACTGGAGAGGAGCTCTACGGGGAGGACAGAGAGGGCAGAGGGCAGCATCAGGGGCCACCAGCAGCCAGCAAGGCAGACGGAGCGAGAGGCTGTGCAGACAGGCGGGCCCAGGCGGAAGCATCATCTTAGTGCAAGGGAGAGCTCCCTTATCCTCTGTGAGAAGGAGAGGGTGACACCAGCAGATGATGTGGTTGGCCCAGGGATGCCAGGCTGCCCAGAGATGGCCCAGGCTGGCCCAGGCACAGCATGCAGTGGCTGTCGGTGATATTCCTGCTGTGCATGGGAGGGGAGACGGCAGTGTTCCCTGCTGAAGGGCAAGTTCACCGGGATGCTTGTTTTCTATAAACTCATGGCACTCACAAGCACATGCCCAAATTATGGCGGGCAGATGTCTACAGAGCAGGGCATCCCTGGGATCTCAGGAGCAAGGGGCGGGGGCTGGTGAATGTGGTGGCACAGCATGCCAAGCCACCTGGGATGCCGCATCATGCCCTATTGACTGCTTCCAATCCAGCTTCCTGCTAATGTGCCGGGAAAGCAACAGAAGATAGCCCAGAGGTGTGGACCTCTACCACCACACTGAAGAAATTCCTGGCTGCTGCCTGTGGCTGGGCCTGGCCCTGGCTACTGCAGGCAGGCTGCTAGACGTCTCTCTGTCTCTCCCTATCAAATAAATACATCTTTAAAAAAAAAAAAAGCAAAGTTGAGGGGGAGCTGGCATGCAGGCAGCTGCTTTCATGGGGGAGAGCAGTCAGAACATTCCATGACCTGAAGTGGGTTCCTGTTTCCTGCAGACGTACCTGGAGGGCCGTCAGCTGCCCCATGTCCTCGGGAAGGCCCGTCAGCTGATTCGCGTGCAGATCCAGCACCTGCCGGGTGGGGGCAGCGCTGAGCAGCCAGCCTGGCAGACCGCAGGCTCCCTCCCTGGCTGCGGGAAGGTGTAGGGTGGGGAGGGTGCGGCTGCCTCTGGCCCCAGAGCACCAAGCCTTCCTCTCCCATTGACCAATCCTCCTTCCCACCTCGGTCCTTTATGCCATTCCCTTCCTTTATTCATCAAATAGTAACTTTTACTTTTAAGCGAAAAAAGGTAAACTATAAAATAGTCTGCATAAAGAGAAAACTACACCATCACATAAATACACATTTGCAAAGAGCCAGCCAAGGGTGTGAGGAAATACCGCTGATGGCTCTTCCCTTCCCTTCCCCTGGCAGAGGAGACACGGTGGGTCTGTGTGCTCACGCAGGTAGGCGACGCACACGTTTATGAAGCATAAAAAGGGTTTCCAATGTTCTCATTTTTCCAACCATGAAACTCATGCACCAGAGAGGTCAAGGGCAGTTTGCAGCCACAAGGGGAAGCAGCTGGGAAAAGCACTTGACGTTCAAACACCCAATCTCTACCTCCCTCACATGTCCCCTGGCCCACGTCCCTGCAGAACTGTCCTGGGGCCACCATACATGTCATCTGTGACTGTGTCCCAGCCACCCCATCATGGAAGGGCTCCAGTCAGGAGGGACTTGGCGCTTGGCGGGCACAGATGCCCCATCTGTGGTCCTACCCTCCTTGCCGCGGGGATCAGCCAGGAGAAGGGCCCTTGCCCCACCCACTCCTTCCCCCGGGATCAGCCAGAAGGGCCCAGCACCTTGATGGTGGCGAGACTCAGGAGACTGCAGGACTTGGGGAGCAAGGAGGTGAGGTAGTTGGAGTGGACAATCAGCACCTGCCGGGCAAAGACGGGGGCACCGTGAGGCTGCAGGAGAATAACAGGTGCACGGAGCCAGAGGGGGTGAGGAGGGACGGGCCAAGCCTACTGCAGGCTCTGCCAGAGGAGATGCCGCTCTGACCGGCTCCCCCAGCGTGGAACTGGATGACCTTAAGCTCTGGAATTTCAGGGGTGAGAGGGGCGAGAGGGAGCCCCCAGGGAGCTGCTCAGGTGGTCTACACTCCCCTGTTTCCATGTACTCAGAGAGAAAATGGAGAATAATAAAGCGTGTGCCACGCAGGACGATTAAGCGAATTAAAGGCCTGGCCCAGAGCACAGAGAGCATTTCCACCTGCCTGAATCTAGACGCTTTCCTTGGGGCTCCCCTAAGTGCTACCTTCACAGCTGTAAACCTTCTGGCAAATCCCCCGTTCCCTCTGAACCTGCAGACTGAAGCACAGATTCACGCTGGGGTGGAGGGTCAGGGAAGCCACCCTGGTCACGAAGCCGGGTGGTAGGGTGGGAGGGTCCCTGGGCTGTGCCAGCCCCACAGGCTGCTGTCCTCACTGTGACAAGCCAGTGCAGACAGCAAGGGACACTTTGGGAAGAAAGGCATCAAAGCAGCAGGCAGGCCCCTGGCTCCTGTGGGGCTGCGGATCAGTGCATGCGCAGTGCGGGGTTCCCCACTCATTTGCTCACCTTCTTCTGCAGAACTTTGCAGGTTGCAAAAGCGCCAAAAGGAATCTGAAGTGAGAGAAAGAGGAGTTTAGTGCCTCCCCCAGCCCCGGGAGGGGAGGAGCAAAGCACAGGTAGTGTGGTCCTAGGACCCACAGCTAGCCAGTGAGGGGTGTGGCCAGGCCTCTAGCAATCAGCCAGCAGGGGGCTGTCCCACCCTCTTGACCCCCTCAGGAACTCAAGCTGCAGAACCCAGGCTCCCCCATTGCCCCCGCAGGTTCTCCTACTGCCCTCGCGGGCTCCCCCATTGCCCCTGCGGGCTCTCCCATTGCCCCCGCAGGCTCCCCCATTGCCCCTGCGGGCTCTCCCACTGCCCCTGCAGGATCCGCTGGGACACTTTTCTGTCAGGTAAGGAGGCACCTCCTCCCAGGATCTTCTGTCCTTCTCAAAGCCCCCACACCACGCCCCATCTTTCCGGGGGAAGCGGGATCCAAACAAAGAGGGCTGTTGGACTCCACCGCCCAGTCACTCCCCTCACCTCGGAGAGCTCACACTGCGAGATGTCAAGGATGTCATCTGCCCCAGCTTCTTTTGCCTGAGTGTAAAAAAATGAAAACAAACAGAATAAAAAAGCCTAGCAGAGGGAAGAAGCCGGGCAAAGAAGTGCAGAAGCAAGGAGCCGCAAGGGGCTCTGGCTTCATCGCGTGGCCGGATTCTGGTCCATAACCCCTGAGGCCCAGTGGTGGAAGAGGGCGCAAGGCAGGGTGGAGGACGGACAGGCTGGGGCAGCCCCCTTCTCTCACCAGACACATCTGGTATTCCAGGCGTTTCCGGGCCTCCTCGCTGGGCTTGCGCTTCCGGAAGAAGAGTGGCATGTTTCTGCTTTTCCCAGAGCAGGCTTCGGGATCCAGGGGCACAGGGAGGGGCAGTTAGGGCCTGGGGGACCACACACAGCCCCCACCTCCCCAGGACAGGTGCCCCCTCGCCACAGCCTGCCACACACAGAGCTCTGGGGACTGCCATTGTCGCAGGTCTGTGGGTGCCCTGGACGCTTTGAACTCGGCCAGTAGCAGGCTGGGCTGGCAGGGGCGCAATCTGGGTTGAGGCCCACATCAGCCAGTGCCCCGTGTGAGATCCTGGCATTATGTTTTGGGCATTTCCTCAGGATTCAGCCATGACCTCGTATGTGTATATGTGTGTTGGGGTGGGAGCAGGACAACTCAATAGCATCCTAACAAGAGAGGTCTTGGAGTTCAATCCAAATTTCAAATGCAACTCCCAGGTGCCTTCCCTGCCACAGCCGGGTTTATGGGGACGAAAGGGTTCACGGATCTGGTTGCACAGCCTGGATCCCGACCCTGAGTCATCTTCTCCCATCGCTCGGCGCCCCCGGGGGCGGGGCACCGCCCTGAGCCCAGGAGCTGGTGTGCATGGCCTGCTCAGTGACCAGCAAGCAGCAGCACTGGACAGGAGGCCACCACCCCGGAGAAAACCCCCACCCCCGGCTCTGCATCCACCAACCGTGTCACCGCGGGTGTCACCTCTCAGAAAGTCCCAGTAATAATGTCACCAACAGTGGATGCTGAGAGGACCCCACATACCCTGCGCAGCCACGGGGCACCGCATTGCCTGAGGGCCAAGATGGCCAGAGCAGCGCCCCCTCCCCGAGGTGGACGGCGAGCGTGGGGCTCCCTCAACCAGCCCACCTGTTCCAGGGGTTGGGGGACGGTCGCCCCTCTACCCTCCTGCAGAGCTGCCCGATTGGGGGACGATCGCCCCTCTACCCTCCTGCACAGCTCCCCGATGCTCCGGAGGGCACCTCGGTTCCCCACCTCCTCCCAGGGCACCCATCCCCCGACGGCGGCACCCAGAGGCAACGGCCACACCCATCCTTTCCCGGGCTGGGGCCGGGCCGGCGCGGCTCACCTGGCCTTGGGTCAGTCCTGGGGCTTGGTCATGGACGCGGTGTCACAGATCCCTTAAGGGGCAAGTGCCCGGGCAGAGCCGGACTACTGTCTCGTCCGCGCAGGAGCTGAGGGACTGATAGCGAGACATTTTACAAAGTGCAGGGTGGGACGAGCAAGTCTGGGACTCAGGAGGGCGGGATCGCAGCAGGGTTGGGGTCCCCAAAGGACTGTTTGGATGCCTTGGACCGCCCACGCCACGAAGGGTCTGGCGTGGCGAGGACACTGAAGTCCCGGACCGGAATGCGGACTCCTCAGGGTCCAGGCGGGTCGCTGGACTTGGGTGACAGGAAACCCCCGGGGTGACCCTTACGGTAAGGGAGCACAGCAAGCAGCAAGGCCAGGGGACTCTCAGGAACAGCCGTTCTTCTCTGACTTCCCCCGGGCGCACTGCTGCGAACCCGGCTTCTGAATCTTTATAGCTCCCGGCTCGGCTTTCCGGCTGTCAGCATCTGGCGCTTGCCCACAAGAAACATGGCATCCAGGGCGTCGCTGGGCGGAGCCAGCAATTATCGCGAGAGCCGCGTTTTGCATCTTATATCAGGCGCCATCCTCACGACTTCCGGCCTTTTGGTTTTCGGCTCGGAGGAGGCCGCGGTGCAACTTTCTTCGGTCGTCCCGAATCCGGGTTCATCCGACACCAGGCGCCTCCACCATGCCACCCAAGTTCGACCCCAACGAGATTAAAGTCGGTGCGTGTCCTGGCCGTGACCGGGGCTGCGGGATGGAGCCTCTCCGCGCCCCGCCGCGTGCCTTTGCCGGCTCTGGCCGCGTCTTTCCCCTTTCTGGGCCTCGGCTTCCCCACGTGTAGACGGGGAGGGAGGACCGGAAGACCGCGGCGGCTTTTGCAGCCCGCTCGCCGTAGGGTAAGGCTTGTGTCCGGCGGGCTCTCCGCGTGTCGTGCGGGCTGCCGGCCCCCCAGCTGACCCAGGCGGGAGCGGGGAGCGTGTGCCTGCCCCGCTGCTCCCCGCGGGAGGAGGGAGGCGAGAGGGCCGCACGCTGCCCTCGGCTCAGCCGTGCTCCCTTCCCTCCAGTGTACCTGCGGTGCACCGGCGGCGAGGTGGGTGCCACGTCCGCCTTGGCCCCCAAGATCGGCCCCCTGGGTCTGGTGAGTGCGGAGTCGGGCAGGGTGGCCGAGGGCTGGGGGCTTGGGGTCGGGATTGAGGGGTGCACATTTTGCTGGTCAGTGTTAGCGCACAAGGTGGTAAAGGCCTGTGCTTTCTCTAGTGCTGCCCCTAGGTGGCCCTTTTGAGGGACACCTGTAGACCAGGGTCAGATGGCACCCGGCTCCTGTGGCAGGTCCGCCGAGGCCTCGCCTCGCAGCTGGACTGTGGCTAGGTGGCCCGGCCGAGGGTAGCTGTTGGGTGTCGGTTGGGGGCTGGGCAGGGCGTGAGGACCCTCCGTTGTTTGCACAGTCTCCAAAGAAGGTGGGAGATGACATTGCCAAGGCCACCGGGGACTGGAAGGGCCTGCGGATCACGGTGAAGCTGACCATCCAGAACCGACAAGCGCAGGTGAGGGGCACCGCGGTCCCCCCAGGGAGGAGCTGGACTCCGCGTGTGCACGCGCGGCGGGATGGGGGTCCCTGACCTCCCACCATCTCACTCGCAGATCGAGGTGGTGCCGTCGGCCTCTGCCCTGATCATCAAGGCCCTCAAGGAGCCGCCCAGGGACCGCAAGAAGCAGAAGAACAGTGAGTCGGCTTCCCGGGGGTCGGGGACCGGTGGGGCTGGCATAGCTTGTGCGAGAGTTTGCAGGGCTCCCGTTGATTGCTCAGGTGACACCTGTGTAGGGCAGTGGAGCCACCGGCAGGTACTGCTTCCGGGGCATAGGTCCGAACTAGCCGGTCTTGTGGGTGTGTGCCCAGCCACCCGCCACTGCGCCTGACCACCCGGTTGGCTGGCGCAATCCAGTGGTGAGCTGAGAGCAAACCCCGGCTTAGGAAACAGGGTTGTTCTCCATGTGGGCAACTCTGTGCCGAAAGCACGGGGACAGCCTAGCACAGTGGCAGGTGGGGACCTAGTGTGAGGGGTTGGTGCCACACCAGAGCCCGTGACTGAGTTTCTCCCGTCACTTTGTAGTCAAACACAGTGGGAACATCACATTTGATGAAATTGTCAACATCGCCCGGCAGATGCGCCACCGATCCTTAGCCAGAGAACTTTCTGGTAAGAGCAGAATGTGGAACTGTCTGGTGTGGTTTGGGGGTGTCCTGCAGGAGTGGGGTGGTGTTGAAGGAGTGGCTTGATGCCAAGCGTGCAGTCTGCATGGAGAGGGGTCTGTGTAGACTGTCTGGGGCAGACCACGAGTTCAGGGAGCTCAGAGCCCATCCTGGTGGTGCTTTGTTGCACAGGAACCATCAAAGAGATTCTGGGGACTGCCCAGTCAGTGGGCTGCAATGTGGATGGCCGCCACCCGCACGACATCATAGAGGACATCAACAGTGGTGCAGTGGAATGCCCAGCTGTAAGTAACTGCATACGTTTCATTAGATTAGAGCAGGTGTGAAAGTGGAGGGATTGGCTAATGTCAGGCTGGATTGTTCTAGAAACAGTGGTCACTGATAGCCTATTTCTTTCTTTCTCACAGAGCTAAGAAGAGAAAATGTTTCAATAAAGGATCATCTGGCAACCACTGGGCTTTGTGCTGTGCTGTTCTCCCTGGGGACCTGGCTGCTGTTGGGTGGGGCCGAGTGCAGGACCCCAGTTAGTAACTTCTGTGGGCAGCACCTCCTACCTCTGGGACCAGCTCAGAACGAACCCCTGGAGCCTCCAGGGTCCCACTCTTGGCTGGCCAGTAGGCAGGGCAGCACCTGGGCGTCTGGGAACTGAGACTGCCTGGCTGGGTGTGAAGATGGGTGATGGAGAGAGGGTGGGAGCTAGGCAGGGGGCCGGGTGAGTGGTGCAGTCTAAGACCTAGCAGCTTCCAGTAGAGACCTGAATGGGCTCATCTGTCCCTTCCATGACAATTTCAGGAATTGGAGGGACCAGTGGTTAAGTTCTGGATCCAGGATCAGCTCAGCATATGAAGATTTTAACAAATTTTTGATTACATAGTTGGGTTTGTGTACCCATGTGGACAACTGATTAGCCTGGGTTGAGGTTAGTTGAGGGGAGAGTGGATGAGAATTCCAGGAATGGAAGACATTTTTTAAAGACTTTATTTTCATTACAAAATCATATACAGATGTAGGAGAGAGGGGAAGATCTACCATCTGTTGATGCACTCCCCAAGTGAGTACAACAGCCAGTGCTGAGCCCATCAGGAGCCAGGAGCTTCCTCCAGGTCTCCCATGCGGGTGCAGGGTCCCAAGTTTTTGTGGGAGCTGGATGGGAAGTGGAGCTGCTAGGATTAGAAACGGCACATTCAAGGCCACAGCACCGGGCCCAGGAATGGAAGATACAGGTTTATTTTTTGGGCCTGGAATGGTAGCCTAGTGACTAAAGTCCTCGCATTGCATATATCGATCCCATTTGGGTGCCAGTTCTAATCCTAGTGGTCCCACTTCCCATCCTCTGCTTGTGGCCTAGGAAAGCAGTTGAGGATGGCCCAAAGCCTTGGGACCCTGCACCTGGATGGGAGACTCAGAAGAGACTGGGCTTTTGGCTTCAGATTGGCACAGTTGCAGTCTCTTGGAGTGAGTCAGTGGGTGGAAGATCTTTGTCTCCTATTTGTATATCTGACTTTCCAATAAAAATATATACATTTAAGTTTTATAGATATGAAGATCTTTCCATCTGCTGATTTACTCCCTAAGAGGCTACAACAGCCAGAACTTCCAGTCGCTTGTGGCCTGAAAAGCAGTAAAGGATGGCCCAAAGCCTTGGCACCCTGCACCCACATGTAAGATCTTAATGCCTTTAATTTGTTCTGTAAGAATTAAATCCTAAAGGCACTGTCATGTTGGACCTTGGTCAAGAGTGCTGACTTTTCACATTCATTTGGTCACCTTGGTTGTGGTAGACCACGGTTTCTGGGAGGTCTACAAATGAATACAATGAGATTGAGTGAGATGGGGCTACTAAAGGTATGGAGTTGAGCTTCCCTGTGAGTGTGCCTGGGAAAAGCAGTGGAAGATGGTCTAAGTTCTTGGGTGGGAGACCTGGAAGAAGCCCCTGGCTCCTTGTACCAGGTATCAGTCATTCTCCGGAGTGGAGCCTCTGGTGTGAAGGCTGCATCCGAAGGCCTGGCCACAGAGGTTGGGCTTCAGGCAGCCATGGATCCCCTGGTATTGACAGAAGGCTGCCCAGCACTTGCCACCCATTTAGACTGGGCACTGGACATTGCCCGGGTCCTCCCTGAGGCCTGTCCTGCACTGTTGGGGTGAGGGGCTGCTCACAGTGCCCACCTCCCTGCCCCAGGACCTCTGCATGTACAAGGCCATGACCAGCAGTGCCCCCAAGCCATGGTAACAGTGCTCAACTCAATTTTGAAGGGTGGCCTCAGAGATAACAAGGACCTTACAGCTGTTCCCATTCTTCCACACCTTGGTTTGATGTGTTGTGCAGGCTCTCATGATTGCTGTGGCAACAGCTGGGCCTGGGTTTTCCTGTTGCCCAGAATCCCAAGGGGCTTTGCTCATTTGGTGCCAGGGGAAGTGCCCTGTGCATAGCAGGTGTTTCCAAGGGGGAAGGGTGCAGGCCTGAGGCTATTGGGCCCTTCACCTGAGCTTGGTTGATAGCCAAGCCCCATGTAAGACCACCATGCTCCCTATCGCCAGGGAGCCTCATGGCTGGCGGTTACCTCCTCCAAGCCACCTGGGATTGTTTCAGGGACTTTGGGAAATGGATGTGGGGCCCATGCCCTGGGGCCCACAGGAGTGGAGTCTGAGGGGCAGGAGAAGGGCAGAGCCGCCTGGGAAGGGCTGGAAGCCCTCTGCTTACTGACGCCATTCTGCCCAGGGCCCCAGGGCCTAGCAGGCACTAATCCCAGAACACAATGGGGCCCTGTCCCATCTTACTCCTGCAGCCAGGGTCTTCCCGGAAGATAGCCCAAGCATAGGGGCCCTTTGCACCCACATGGGAGGCCATGGAGCTTGTAACTTCAGTGTGATCCAGACCTGGCCGTTGCACCCATCCAGCGAAGTAAACCAGCAGATAGATTTCCTCTCTGCCCTTAACTGTTCTTTTAAATAAATATTTAAAGAATTTTGTTAGACTAAGATTTGTGGGCTAGTGATCTAGACACCGAGGCTAAAGGAGGGCCAGGCACATCTTCCATGTAGCAAGGGTGAGCATGGCTCACCAGGACAAAGTCAACCCCCTGGCCCAATCGACATGTGCTTCTCAAACTGGCTCATGAAGGGAGGTTATGTCCTGGCTTTTGGAGTCAAATCTTTATTTGGCAAACAGTTCCTTTCTGAGCTTTGGGCAGCTTCCCCAGCTTGCTGCCAGGAGCCAGGAGGACCATTCTGCCTCTACTTGGGTGTCCTCAGGAGCTGGCGGGCAGGAACTGACCACAGGCCTGGAAAGCTCCTGCCATCCCAGTGGTCCTGAGTCCATGCAGCAGCACGGGCTGTCCCCGGCAGCTAGGCTGTCCACAGCAGGGCTCCTGGGGGGTGTGGTCCTGGATTCCAGCTCCTCTGGGGCCTGGGGCTCAGCCCAGAGAACTAGGCTGGCTCCATCTCCTCCCTGGAGTTGGGGTAGCCTGGAGCAGTGGTCGCTGGTACCGCCCTTCAAAATGGGCTGTGATTTGTTCCAAAGTCTTGCCTTTGGTCTCAGGGACACAGAACAAAGTGAAGAGGACGCCACAGATGCAGAAGGCTGAGGCGAGCCAGAAAGCTCCATAGGGTCTGAGGGCCTCCTGCAGGGAGAGGAGGCCGCATGTGGATGAGCTGGGCAGTGCCCACCGAAGCCATGCCCAGTGTGTCTCCATCCTCCTTCCAGGGTTGCAGGAGTGGTGGTGGCTGCCTGCCACAGTCGTGCCAGGACCAGTGCTGTCTGAGATGGCCATGAGCTTGGGCAATGGGGTGACCACCCCAAGGTCAGAGGCCACACAGCAAGTGCTAGCTAGGTCCTGGCTGCATATCCAGGCCCACACACCCACCCTCTGGGCCCCATGCCATTCCCAGCGCTTGGGAACGGATGAGCTCTCAGCAAGTCAGGATGTAGGCACAGCTCTGGGGCACCGAGTGACCAGTGCAGGGAGGGCTGGGTGAGCAGTGCCCTCGGTCAAGGCCAGAACCAAAGGCCACTGCCTTAACTCCTTCTGTGGGACCCAGAGACCCCTTCCTCCTGAGAGCCCTCTTCTGGCCTCCTGGACACTGCTCTCACTGTTTGGTCCTCTGTTGCCTCCTTCCTGGCTTATTCTCCCCCCTGTTACCCCTTCCACCACAGGCCTCCTGCTGTACCCCTGGACACCCAGCTTGAGCAGCACGGGCCAGCCTGGTGGCCATACCTCTCACCCAGCTGCCTCCCTGTTGTCCTAGCCCGGCCTCCCACCTCTGCTGCTGTCCACCTAGCTGCTGTCCCTGCCAGCCCTGGTGCCTCGAGCAGGCCCAGATGTGGCCCATGCCAGGAGAGCTGGAGGGGTGAAGGACTAAGGATGACATGTTAATCTGCCCACGGTCCGCTCTTTTGGCATCTGTGCTGACAGCCTGAGAAGCAGCAAGGTGCCCCAGTGCAGTGACACTTTCAGCAACCTCCAGTTCCAGCACAGCAAGTTGGTTCAGAGAAAGCGAGCTTCATATCCAAGGTCACCCCACGAGGGTGTGGCCCTAGTGGGGCCGGGGCCCAGGCCTGCTGATTCTCCCCCGATTCAAGGGGAGGCCAGCTATGTCGTTCTTCCACCAGAATAGACTCCACAGGACCATGGCCTGGGTACCTCGTGGGCTCTGGCTCTGGGGGTGGGCATCCTGGCACGCAGGTGTGCCGCTGGCTGAGGGCAATGTCAGACAGTACTCACCATGAGGCTGCTGAACTCCTTTGTCACCAGGAAGGCCATCAGCCAGTTGGTGAGGACACAGACACCCGTGGCCAGGCCCTTCACGTGCAGGGGGAAGATCTCAGACATGAGCAGCCAGGGGATGGGCCCCCAGCCCACGGCGAAGCCTGCCAGGGGGAGCCGGGTGTTAGGGCAGCGGGCAGCACAGAGGTGCAGTCAGATTTGTGATAGCTAAGGTCGGGCTTCACAGGTTGTGGAGGTGAGGCTGCGTGAGACCAGCCCAAGCCTGGAGCCACAGCAGTTCTCAGCCAGCCTCCCGTGGCCCTTCTTCCTCACCAGCGACAAAGAGGCACATGCTGCCCACTGCCAACCAGGCCAGCCCCACGCTGGTGTCGATGGGTTCCGCAGAGATGGGCGCCAGGAGCTCCATGTGGGAGGAGTTGCTGGGACCCCCTTGGGCCAGCTTGAAGTAGGCCCCGAAGGCACTGGTGCTGAACACCATGACCACACCTGCAGGCAGAGGGGGCATGGCATGGGTTAGGGAAATGGCCCAGATGCAGCGTGGCCTGCAGACAGCCCAGAGTGGCCAGCACCCTTACTGTGCCTGAGACCTTAAGTCGGCCTCAAGGAATTCCCACACAAACCCTCACTGAGCAGCAACAGCCGGAGCAGGCACCCCTGCTCTCCCCACTGAGGGCGTTGGAATCACTTCCCCTGCTACTTACAGTCCTTTGTCCCTGCCTCAGGGGCTTCCTGGGAAGCAAACCACAGAAAGAGCCACAGCCCCGTGTGGCCATGGGGCACGAGCACCCTTGGGTCTGGCTGGGGCACCTGGTGCACAGGCCTGAGCCCTCACCCAGGGTCTCACCTGACACGGTCAGGAGCAGCCTCCGGCCAGCTCGGTCCATGATGAGGGCTGCCAACGCTGTGAATAGTACCTGGACAATCCCCAGGACGACGGAGGCCAGGCTGCTGTCCTGGGGGTAGGGCAGGACAGGCCGTGGCTGGTCAGCTGCGCCCTGGGCTTGGGGAGGAAGCCCTACCCATGCAGCTATGGACAAGGCAGGCCAGGCAGAGGCCCTTACCTGGAACTTGGCCTCCTCAAAAATGGTCTCTGCATAAAACATGACGGCGTTGACGCCCGACAGCTGCTGGAAGGCCATCAGTGCGACGCCGATGACGAAGGGCTTGTAGACGCTGGGCTGTTGCAGCAGGGCCAGCCGGAAGGCCTGCTCCCAGGGAGACTGCGGTCAGCACTGTCTCCTCCTGGGGGCACCAAGGTTTGGGGGAGGGAAGGGGCCGCAGCTTCCTGTCCTGGCCTCACTGTGGCCTCAGGCACAGAGGTGTCCTGGCTTGCCTGTAAGGTGAGCAAGTCCTGATCTGCTGGGGGAGGGGATGGGGGAGCCATGGCAGGATTGTGGATGGTATGGGAAGGCAGTGAACAAACTGTTCCTGAACCCCAGTGCCACCTTCAGTGGTCCTGTGCGCTTCATGGACCCCCAGGCTGTGAATATTGCCCCTCCTCCTGACCACTGTGGATGTGGGCTGGCACTCCCACCACACAGATCAATAAACAAGGGTTACACGTAGGGAGACTTTAGCTGACAAGTGGCAGAGCCAGGGTCAAACCCATACTCCTCACTGTGACTCCTCACGGTGGTCCCTGCCCTGAGACACCAACCCTGCATTTGCATCCGAATGGAACTGCCAAGCTTCATGGGTGACCTCAAGACTCACATTAAGGGGAGCACTGTCTAACCTCAGCCTGCTCAAAGTCCTGACTCATGGTAGGACCGGATGTACCTGCCAAGTGTGTGGCCTTGGGGATGGCCCTGTGCCACCCTCCTCGGCCCCCAGCCTCTCACCTGGGTCTCGGCCTCGACAGGGGGCTCTTCGCAGCCCTCCTCGGAGCCCCACAGGAATTGCAGGGAGGCCATGGCCTCCTGGCGCCTGTGCCGGGCCAGCAGGAAGCGGGGTGACTCGGGCATGAAGCACATGAGCAGCAGCATGAGGGAAGGGGGCACACAGCCCAGCACTGCCAGCCAGCGCCACTCCAGCACCCAGCCTGCAGGGGCGGGAGGGGCAGTGGCCAGTGAGGAGCTAGGGCAAACCAGCCTGGCCCTGCTCACCCCAGGAATGCACTCCCAAGGCAGGGGAGAGCTCTACATAGCTACCTGGGCATGGGGCACTCAACACCGTCATCATCAGTATTATTCTGAAAGGCAGAGATCAAGCAAGCGCTGCCCAGATAACCAAGCCTAGGCTGGGCTGAGAACTCCCAATGAGTCCCCACAGGGCCAGCCAGGACCAGAGCCATCCCCTGCTGCCCGCCAGGCTGTGCACGGATGGGACTCAACCACCGACACTTCCCAGGCGAGATGTAGATGTCCATGTGACATCTTCGTGTCTTTGCCTGACACCCAGCCCTCAGGAACACGGAAGCCGTTTGTGGACACGAGTGGTGGCATATCAGCGTGTACATTACCATATCTGCTTGGTGAAGCAAGCCACGTGCTGTGCCACGTGTCAGCATTGTCCCGTGCACGCACAACACTGCCCAGTACATGGAGCCACAAAGTCCCTACTGCCAGAGGGGTCGCCATCATGACATAACACAGAGTGCCACTTGGGTGTGGGCAGCGACTGCCTGGCCAGTCCCATGGCAGAGATGTCGGCTGACAACACCTTTCTCAGAAGGTGGCCCAGTCCTTCAGCCCTGTGTAACTGCATTTACCCAGCCATGACACCAACAACAGGTGCTGGCCGTGTGGTCGGGCATGGCTGGTGTTGGACAGCAAGGAGCTGCATGCTGCTCAGCCGGGCATGCGCCCTTCCTGGGAGCAGAGATGTTACTGACGTCACGTGCCTTTGGAGATTTCTGGAGGTCGAGTCTGGTTATTGCAGAAATGACAGAGGCAAGATTTTGTGACAGGCAGAATTAGCATGGCCCCCATCCATCCAGGGGCTCTGGCAAAGCGACCGGAATGAGCCATGTTAGGGCCCCAGCTCCCTAACTCCTAAAGCCTGCCCAGTCCTGGCACCCTGGCACGTACCTCTGTGGTAGCCAGGAGGTGCCCATTCTCCTTTGGCAAGGAGAGTGGCGAACAGGAACATTCACACCTTGGCCTGAGCAATACGGTGCTGAGCATCTGTTACCCTGCCATGAAGCCCAGCCCCGGGCATGCTGCTGTCCCCACGGAGGCACACGTGTCACCAGCACCTCACTTTTTTGGGCTGACAGGGGTGACCCACACAAGTGGCTCAAAACTCAGAAATGGGCTGGTGTTACAGTGCAGCACGTTAAGCTGCTGCCTGAGATGCCAGTGTACCATATCAGAGTGCTGGCCCTAGTTCCAGCTACCCTCCTTCTTATCCCGCTCCCTGGTAATACGCCTGGGAAAGCAGTGAGGAGGACCCATGTGGGAGGCCTGTTCTGAGCTCCAGGCTCCTGGCTCCAGCCTGGACAAGCCCTGGCCACAGGTGACAGGTGAGAAGCAAACCAGTATATGGAACATCTCTCTGTCTTGCCCCCTAATTCTTTCAAATAATTTTAAAACTATCCACTCAGAAACTTCTCAGGGAAGAGAGAAGCAACAAGTGCAGATTCAGGTGAGTCACAGGTGGTTTGTGTTGTGTGGGCGCAGTGCTGCTACAGTGGGGACTTCCGGGGCCAGGGCAGTGGGTCAGCAGCAGGAGCCTGCCTTTGCCAAGACAGGGCAGAGTATAAACCAAAGGTCATGGCCTCAACGCCACCCACTCTAGCAGCCAGAAGGCTTAGGCCACTGAGCACCTCCCTGCCCTGCCCCCCATAGCTCTTAAGTCTTCCTTTCCACACTGCCTCACCAGCCTTGAAACAGGTGCTGGAGGCCCCCAAGGCAGGTGTGGCTTGGCCAATGTCACACGGTAAGTAGTAGAGCCTCCTCCAGGTCCCCCACACGAATGCAGGGTCCCAAGGCTTTGGGCCATCCTGCACTGCTTTCCCAGGCCACAGGCAGGGAGCCAGAGGGCAACTGGAGCAGCCAGGATCCAAACTTGTGCCCATAGGAGATCCCAGCGTGTGCAAGATGAGGATTTAGCCACAAGCCACAGCACTGGGCCCTCGTACTGCTTTTCTAGCACAACAGGGCTGCTGCCTGACACTTCCCTAGGCTGCCCCGGCTTTGGCCCTGCGCCCTGCACCTGGCTTCTGGAGGAGGGAGTTTTGCAGTTGTCCCACCCCTGGAGGAATGCTCTGGCCTGTCCCTGCACTGGCCTAACCAGTGAGCCCTCTCCCCTGACCCCAGAGTGGGGTCTGGGAAGGAGAGGACAGCCTCCAAGGCTAAGTCACAGTCCCACATGTCCCAAGGGCCCAGTGAGACAAGTCCCTGACCTCAAGGAAACCCCCGTTACTGGGGCTCGGAGGCGATCAGGGTAAGTACCTGCCAGGTACGCCAGGAGGATGCCCGTGACGACCATCAGCTGCACGCAGGAGCCCAGCAGCCCACGCACTGCTGGGTAGGCAATTTCTGAGATGTACACCTGAGGGCGGGTGTAGCGGCAAGTCACCGCAGGTCCCAGCGAGGCCGCGGGTCAGCTACCCCTTACTGAGGTGGACGTGTCCCATCCCTGTCACCCCTGAGTGCAGGGCCAGGAGCAGGTGGGGGTGGAAGTCGGAGGTTTTGTGTTTTTGCGTCCCCCCCTCACACCCGGGGGCACACCCTCCTAGTCACAGGTATGTGGTGTTAGAGCGCAGGCAAGGGCCGGGTGATCTAGGGGCAAGGTCAGGGGCAGCAGCAGCTAGGGTGGTGACCAGGCAGGGGCTGCCGACACCACCGAGGACAGAGGAGGGCAGGGGGCCGGCCCTGGGTTCTGGGATTCAGGAATCACTTCCCAGGGCCTAGCTGAGGGTTGGGGAGATGAGGCGGCAACCGCAGGCTGGCCCCAGCTTCCTCGGTCTGGGGACCGGACTGGTTGGTTTAGCTCCATCTCGGTCTCAGGCAGGGAGGCAGGAGGCGGAGGGGGCGGTCACTCACCGGGGCCACCAGCGAGGCCACTCCGCAAGCCAGACCCGTGAGGAGGCGGCCACCCAGCAGCATCCACACATCCTGGGCCGCGGTGATGACGGCAAAGCCCAGCACGAAGGGCACGGCGCACAGCAGGAGGCTCAGCTTGCGCCCCACGCGGTCCACCAGCGCCCCGCCCAGGACGCCCCCGGCCGCGGCGCCCAGGGTCACGATGGCCTGCGGACGGACGAGGGCGCCGAGCTGAGCGGCGGGTGCGGGGGACGCCGCCCGCCTGCTCCCTGCTCGCTCCCCGACGGCCCCCCGTCCAAGGGCTGGGAGGGTCGGGGCGCGCCCCCTGTCCGCGGGGGTCCCAGGCGGGCTGGAGTCGGGGGGCGCCTCACCCCGAACCAGGAAGCCTCCTGCTCATCCAGCCGCGGGGCGGGGGGCCCGGCGCGCTGCAGACTCGGGATGGCCGGGGAACTGTAGCCGAGCGCGAAGCCGAAGCTGAGCGGGCCCAGGGCAGCGGCGAAGGCGGCGAGGAAGACGCGGCGGCTGCGGGGAGCGCTGCGAGGACAGGGCCGAGGGTGAGCGGCGCCGCGGGGCCGGGCGGCAGGGCGAGGCCGCGCCCCGGGCCGACACTCCCTGCCGCCCACCTGCCGCCCCGAGGCCCCAGCAGCGGCTGGGTCTCCCTGTCCTCAGGCGTCATGTCGCCGACAGTCAACGCTTGCCTCGGGCCGACTCGGACGGACGCCCGAACCGCCGCCGCGGTTCCGCGAGGGCCGCCTCACGGGGCCTCTCACGGCAGAGCCGACCAATGGGTAGCAGGAGGCGGTGTCGGGGCGGGATCGGTTCCGCCCGCACGTGTACGGACAGCCAATGGGAGAGCAAGGCGAGAGTGAGCGTCTGCGCTAGGTCCCGCCCCTCAAGTCTAACCAGACCAATAGGAGCCCAGATCTGGTGGGCGACACCGTCCCTGGGACATCGCTGCCCAATGCAAGGGGAGGACGGAGCTCAGCTGTCCAGTCGGAGTGCGGTGCGAGCTCGGGGGCGGGACCAGAGAGCCGCTAGGACTTTTCGTCCTCACTCGCGGGTCCGGGCTGTAGTTCCTGGCGTGGAGGCACGTGACCTCTGTGTGTGTGGCCCGGCTGACCCTCCACTTTGGCGTGTCCCCGATTGTTGCTGACTCCGCGACCTGAGGCTTCCCCCGCGTCCCGCGCCGGCGCACGTGGGTGTGACCCGGCATGGGTCCCTATCACAAGGGCAACTCCGCGTCATCGTCTTCCTGCTCA
This sequence comes from Ochotona curzoniae, assembly GCF_017591425.1. Taxonomy (NCBI): domain Eukaryota; kingdom Metazoa; phylum Chordata; class Mammalia; order Lagomorpha; family Ochotonidae; genus Ochotona; species Ochotona curzoniae. The sequence goes on from NW_024467106.1 coordinate 5,655,746, forward strand.
CCTATCCAGGAGTATGGCAGGTGCAGAGTCCGAGCCTCAGCGTGAGGAGGTGCTGAGGCTCGGATGAAGGACGTCTGACCGCCTTAGCAAGCAGCGATGCCCCGAGCCGCCCTCTGTGCCTGCACCACCACACGCCAGGGGCGCTGGGCTCCTCTGCTTGCACCTCCCTCCCCCATTCCTCTGGGGTCTCCTCTGGGCAGGGGACCCCTGTTGTTGCAGCGTGGATGAAGGCCTACAATCCAGGGAGACAAACTGGCGCTGTGCGCGGGCTTCCTAAGTCAGCTGCGTGAGGGGGCAGCCTTGAGGGGCATATGTAACCTTCTTGTGTGTTTTGCTCCAGAGACAGCGGAAGTTGTGAGGTCTGAGAACTCAGGGTAGCCGTGTCTCTTGCTGGGCAGTTCCCGTGGGAAGAGATGTGGGAATATGGTAAGGTGGATTGGTTCACGCCAAGGGCACATGACTTTCTCCACATTAAAAGCAGCCAGGATCATCCAGGGACATTTGATAATTTTCCATCCCTCATTCCTCCTGAGATGCAGGAGTTGCTGCTGAACCCTCACACTGAGCTTGTCCAGCCCAGCCGCCAGGCATGCAGCTGGCTCCCAGTGCCATGGACTTGACCGCGCTGAGGGCCGGAGGTGCGGGAAGAAACACATTTATAATAATCTAGTTAAAAGGCAGCAGGTTTTTCTTTATAAAAGGGACATGTCACATGACATAAATCAAGCTTGTATTGAAAAAAATTCTCCATCTGAATCTATTAAAGAGAAGGTTGCAGCAATAAGAATGAACGTTTTTGATTTATTCAAAGTTTCAATCTAAAACCTCAATGAAACCTACCACCTTTATTACAAGGGGACTTGATGGGTCTGGAATGGAGACAAACTGAAAGGTCGCGGAGGAGGCACCAGACACTGGAGGGGGACCCCAGGCAGCCCGGCGTGTGGGTTTGGTCCAAGAGATAGGCTGCAGATGGGCTGGGAGCAACGGGTTGTTGAGAAATGACATTGTGACTGTCTGAAGAGTAGAAACCTCCATAAGAAAAGGAAAGCTGGCCGGCGAGCCAGGGGCCGGGTCACTTCAAATCAATGATGTCCTCCTCGGAGGAGGCAGCGAGCTGGAAGGGGCCACCACCGCTCACCGGGCTGCCTTCTCTCTCGGCTGCTGGCGCTGTAGGCTCGCGCCCATCTGGGTTAGCTTCGGAAGCAGAAGGACTTTCCAGGGAGCCTGATGTGATCCTGGGGGGTGGGGAGAGGAAAGTTACTGTCTGAGGGACCCCTGAAGACCTCACAGGCTGGACCTGCTCTGTCTGGAAGCCCCCAGAGGCGCCTGCATCACCTCGAATGGCTGGGAGTAGGCTCGAATGGCTGGCTAGGCCCAGTTGAAGCCAGGGGTCTCTGGGGTGGGTGGCAGGGACCCAGGGACTCGGGCTGTCACCTGCTGCCTCCCATGAAGCATTAGCAGGAAGCTGAGTGGACTCAAAGGTAGGACTCGATGCCTCTGATACAGGATTGAGGCACTTGAAGCAGTGGCCCAACCACCACGCCACAACTCTTGCCTCCTGCCCCTTCCTGCCCCATCCCAGCTCTCCACACCTGCCCCTTTCCCAGCATCCCACCTGCTAGGGCTGCTCCCGGCTCCTGATTCACTCCAAGCCCAGTTCCATACCACATCCCCAACAAACTTTCTTCTGTCACCAGTCCTCCTACCCACCACCCCATCTCTGAGTTTAAGTGTCTGGGTTTCTCTTGTCAGGGTCTCAAATCACATGATATGCTTGTTCAGTTACAGGGTTGCTATCTGATTCACCAAAGTACAGTGCCAAGTCCACGCAGGTAGAGGCTTGGGCAGTGGACGAGCATGAGAGATCCTAGGCAAGTGGCTCTGCCCTTCCCAGCATGGTTCATGTTCACCTGACTCAGGGGATGTAGCTTAGTCCTCCTGTCTGCCGATGCAGCCCCTCCCCTCCAGCACCCTCACCAGCTGTGGACTCCTTCATTGTTCCATTGTGGGTCTTTTCCATCAGCCTGGGACCCCCCTGGAAGGCCCAGAAGTGGGGTGTAGTTGCCTCCTAACCATCATGCCCAGCTCAGTGCCGTGTATGCCAAGATTGTGTGTTGAGTGAATTGGGAGGGAGGCCCCATGCCCCTTCATGCAGGAGCGCACAGCCATGATGTGGCTTGAAGGACAGACAGAGATGGTTCAGGACAATTCCGTGTGACTCAGCATTTGGGAAAGGCGGGACCTGTTTGCGTGTATCAGGGGCTGACTTCCATGCCCTCTTCCTAGCATCTTTGTTTTTAAAACCTTCTGCCGATCTTGGGGCTAGTGTTATAGAGATGCCGGCATCCCGTCTGAATGCTGGTTTGAGTCCCTGCTGCTCCACTTCTGGTCCAGCTCCCTGCTAGTGTACCTGTGAGGTTAGCAGAGGATGGCTTAAGTGTTGGGGTCCCATCTGGTGGGAGACTCAGATGGGGCTCCTGTCTCCTGGCTCTGAACTGGCTCAACCGCAGCCACTGCAGGCATTTGAGGAGTGAAACAGTGGGTGAAAGATCTCTCCTCCTTTCTCAGTATCTCTATGAAAAAAATAAATTAAATCTTCAAAAAGAAAAAAAAAAACCCTCAACTAAAACTCTCCAACCCAGTGAGCAACAAAGCAAGCCTCCTGACTGTTTAAGGAGGTCGTATTGGAGGGGCTGGGGCTGCCCCTGGGCCAGGGCTTCCTGGGCCCCCATCGTGAACGAGGGTCACCCCCATCTTACCTGTCACTGCTGGTTGATCTCGCTGTCCCCAGCTTAGGGGCTGCTGGGCTCTCTTCTAACCGCTTCCTGGCTTTTGACTTAGTCCTGGGCGCTCCTTCTGACCTGGCTCCGCCTTCATCTGAGAGGCCTGGGTGATGGGTCACGGTCAGAGGTCAGAGAGGGCATGACTCCAGAGCTGCCACAGAAATGAAAACTGTGCCCCGCCCCCCTTTGTCTGGTTGGGTACTTGGGTATTACTAGGCTAGAGTCAGACAGAAAGATGTCAGGATGCACTTACTGATGGAAGGCTTTGTTGTTTTTGATTTAAAAAATTTCAGCAGATAAAATCCATACTGACACACCAGGGGCCCTGTCCTCCTGTACTCCTGAGAAGCATAGGGTGTGTTCAACAGCAACTGAGCTTTCCCAGGAAGCAGGGGTTACAAACAGCAATGTATACATTTCAAAAGGACAGTGGGAGGACCCAACTTCCAGAAGCACCTCTCCTGGTCAGTGTAGCTTGCCACATCAGCAGGCCTGAGTCCCCTTTGTGAGGGGTTCAGGGGGCATTATTGAGGGCCTGGGGACTTGCTATCCACCCCTCTACTACTTCTGTTTTATTTCCACCCAAGTTATCAAACCAGTTCTAACTGGCTTACTGTGCCATGTGGTGTTTCTCCCAATTCTCTTTTCACAAACCTGAACAAAATGTGTGATGCCCACCCAGCCTTCCCGTTGGGACCACAGTGCTTGGCCTGGGCTTCCAGGTGCCCGGGGAGAAGGTGTGACAAGCATCCTGGTTTGTGCCATGCCCACAGCTCTGCCCAGGCAAACCGAGAACTGGAACAGGCACAGGTTAACAGGTGCTACATCTCAACTTTGGGGATACCCAATACCAAAAATGTTGTCCTCCCAGACTCTCAGCTTAGGCAGTGATCTGCATCTGGGGACTTTTACATCCCAAAACTCTTGGGGTGCAACATGTGGAAAATACATAGAGGATGAGCCATTACCCAGCAGCTCCCTGCGGGTCCTGCTGGCTATTTCTTTGATTTCCATGCGGGACAGCGACAAGGAGTGGGTGACGGGGATGGCAGCAATGCCGACCCCGATGGAGGTGGGTGGCGTGATGACCTTGGAGACTAGGGGGGATTTCAGAGGTCGCTCGATGCTTCTGCCCACCAAGTTTCGCAGTGGAATCTTGTACAGATTTTTGGACTGGATTTCACCTGAAAGACGATTGCAGAGGAAAGATGAGGAGTGGAAGTCGGCTAGGTCCTGTGAGAGGATCCCATCCTGCCCCTCAGCATTGTTAGCCTGCTGCCTGGCACCTCCAAGACTCCTTCCTGGCTTGGTTTTGCACCTGCCCATTGGAGAGCATGTACTTCCTCCCGCCCACACCTGCCTGGGGAGGGCTGAACCAGAGCAGAAGAGCGAAACCCGGCCCCGCTCCGGGGAGCAGGGGGCTCTAGCTGCATAGGAAGCCACCAGGGTAAGATCTTACATCCTACTGGTGTGGTAAGCTCCCTTTCTGCAAAGCTCTTTTTTAAATTATTGATTTTTTTTTTTAAATCACAGGTTTCTTAAGAACACAACAGGGGTCAGCATGGTGGCTTAACACGCTGATCCTCCCCATGTGGTGCTGGTATCCCATATGGGTGTTGGTTTGGGTCTCTGCTGTGGCCTTGGAAACCAGTGGAGGATGGCTCAAGTCCTGGGGCTCCAACACTCATGTCAGAGACCCAGAGAAAACTCTTGGCTCCTGGCTTTGGACCTACCCGGCTCTAGCCATTTGGGGAGTAATCCAGCAGATAGAATCTTACTGTAAAAAAGTTAAATCTTGCATCCTTCTTAATTATGTAAACAATATTATAAATAAATTAAAATTGAAATAAATAAATCTTAAAAAACACTCATAACAAATGCATTTGAACGGCACACTTTTTTTTTCTTTCCTAAGTGGCCTTGACCCATGACTCCTTTAGGCTGCCATGCTCTGCAGATACTCAGTAGGAAGACCAGAGATGAACGTAAAAACAGGACTTCACCTTCCCCCAGGGAAGAAGGAAACGCGGGAGCGTCTCGGCCGGGGGGTGTCTGGGGGGAGCTGTGGGCACTGGCCCCCTTGGAGCTGCCTCCAGACGAAACCTCATTGCTGGCCGCAGCTGCTGTGAAGTATATGTCCGACTGGACAGAGAGAAAGAGCGTTAGGAGCAGGTGGGGAGCCCAGGCCCTGCCCGCCCGGCCCCTGTGTCATCACTGGCAGCTGCCGGGCAGGCCTCCTGAGGATGCGCTTGTTCCTGGCAGCCCCCACCTCGTCTGCCTGTTGGTCCGTGATAGAACACAGTGTCTCCCACATCCGCAAACACGTGACACACGCACTTCCTTCATCTTCCTCAGACACCTGCAGCGTCAGAGCTGAGGGAGCTCATGGATTCGCTTGGGACCGTCCTGCAGGTGGGGCTCATCCTTCATTTCATGATCTGATCCGGCAAAGCGGCTTATGCCCCCGTGGGTGACAAAAGCAGTGGTGCGCTGGTGCGAGGTGTGACTCAGGCAAGCCACATTTTAGGAAACTTCCAGGGTGGCTCGTAAAACCCAGCCACAATCACAGATCAAATCACATCACCAACGGGACTAAAGATCCAAGTTCGACTGTTTCTGATGATTTAGTTGCCCTTGGGTGACTGTTCTCAACAGACTGTGTGTGGCAGAAATGTTGGTGGTAGAAGTGTTTCGGGGGTCCCTTGTGGTGACTGCGGCACCCTGCCCCCTGCTCGTATGGAAGCCTGAAGATTGGGAGGGACTACCGACTTCACCAACACCCACGCTTTTCTCCGGACTGGAGAGAAAGCTAACGATGAGGACTGTGCTTAGGGTTGCTGCAGCTGAAGGAGGGTGGCAAGCAGTGGGACGGCAGATGATAGCCCAGTGGCAAAGGCAGACACATGAGCAGCCAGCCACCCCCACAAGGGTTGGATGTCGGGATAGGGAAAGTGCCACAGGGATGTGGCAGGGTCAGCCAAGGGACTGGAGCAAGTCCCTCCTCGCCTTCCTCCTCACCCTTATGTGGCAGTGACAGGAACCACTGCAGGTCACTGTGGTGCTGCATCCTTTGGTTGTGATAACCTCTGGGCTATTGGACACAGATTTGTCACAGCCACACACCACAAATCCAAACTGGGCACAGCCAGGGGCAAGGCTGCCTGTCCCTTTGTGTGGTGAGTGCACCCTGATTCTAGCTGCACCCCGTGATTCTGTCAACAGAAGCGAGTCGTGTTTCAAAGCCCAGGAGGGTCACAAAGGTGCACAGTGGCTCTTCCGTTGACATCAGCACATGGCCAGCCATGCTGCCAGCATTGCCCAGCCTTGGAGACAAGCAAATTCCCCGTGCATACTCTCTCAAAGTCTCCTGGTGCCTGGGGCTCCCAAAACCCCATGGACAGAAACCCAACCCCCAAACCCAGGGTCACTCACCCTGGAAGCCACGAGCTGCAGTTGCGGCACCACGGCCGTGTGGACCAGGTTCCCATTCACCACCAGGCGGATCTCCATGGCATCAGTGGTGAAGGCCAGGAGGTAAGGGAAGGCGCAGACTGCAAGGAACGGGGTGTCACTGCCTAGCTGGAGGCCGACGGCTGCCATGGCTCGGGGGTGTTGGACAGCCAGCCTCCTGTCTCCAGAAATTTCCACTTGTTTCATTCCTTGGCTACTCCTCCCGCCCCCACCGAGCAAGACCCCCCAGTGCTGTGGTGGCAGTCACTCTTAAGACTGTCCTCAGATGGCCTCGCTGGGCTGCCAATCTGCTTCTGGAGGCCAAGAGCTCAGCATTCACTTCTGGCTGGTGAGAACCCAACTGCTGGAGCCACGGCTGCTGGAGCCACAGCTGCTGCCTCTCAGAGACTGCCATGGCAGGAGGCTGGACTGGAGCCAAGTGTACAGCTGCCAAGTGTACTCTGATGGCAGGGTGTAGACATCTCAGCTGCGGGGCCAGAGGCGACCCCCCACTGATGTGGACCTTATAGCAGAGTTTTAGTGTGAGTTAAACAGCACTCACTGGAATGTTCTGGGAGCTGACTCCAGCCAGAAACACAGAGCATGCCACCCAGGGCCTGGAGTGTTAGTGACAGATTAAAGGACCTGACTTTCCGGGACTAGATTTTCCAGCTTGAAAACAAGATGAAAATGGGGCTGGTGCCATGGTGTAGTAGGTTAAGTGTCTGCCTGTGGTGCCAGCACCCACATGAGCACCTGTTCAAGTCCTGGCTGCTCTACTTTTGATCCAGCTCCCTGCTAATGTGCCTGGGAAAGCAGCAAAACATGGCCCAAGTCCTCAAGTCCCTGCACCCACATGGGAGATCTGGAAGACGTTCCAGGCTCTTGGCTTTGAACCAGAGCATCAACAGTCTAATCTGGCTGTTGGAGCCATTTAGGGAGTGAGCCAGTGGATGGAAGATATCTCTCTCTCTGTCTCTCCTCTCTCTTAAAAAAGAAAAGGTGGGTGTGGGGAGGACTGGCCTGACAGCTTTGTGTTCTCCATCAAGTCAGTTCTCTGAGGCAGAGAGACCTGGCTATCAGATAGTTACAAAAAGCAAGGTGGGGCCCAGCGATGTCAGGAGGTACCAAAGAAAACTAAGAGCTGAAGAGGGTGGTTAATGATGGCTCTCAGGTGCCCACGTGTTCAGGGCACAGGTGCACTCAGAGAGCAGAAGTTGTCAAAAAGGAGGCAAGAACACTTGTAAGGGCCAACCTTACCTAAGTGATCTGGGACAATTGAGCAGGAAGCCAGTGAGCCGGTTACCTAAACCTTATGGCTCTGAGAGGGGAACAGTGTTAGATGAAGGAGCCGCTTACCAATCGCACACGGAGCTTGGTTCCAACAGAACTGGAAATCTGATGCGGAGGGCTGCACCAAGAAAGAGCCGCCATTGAACGGGCAAACTTTTTTATAGATGCAGCTGTCTGCAAAGAAAACAAGAGCGTTGTGTTTGTGTGAGAGCAGCATGCGGGGTCCCTGTAACTGGGGCGATGAGAAATGGGTGGCAGGAATAGCGTCGTGTCTTGGGTCCCGAGGCCTTCTGGGATGGGGTGATGCGGCCAGCACCGGCAGTAACTAACCGCTCTCACTTACCGGGAAGCACTTCCTGCGTGCCAGGCACTGACCCGCAGTGAGTCCGGGCCATCTCACAAAGCAGCTGACATTCTCACACTCACTGCACACATGTCTCTCAGATTAGGAGGGGAGGCAGGATTTGAACACAGGTCTTGCTTGGCTGCCGGCACACCTCTGCCATGCGATCTCTCATGCTTGGGAAGGACCCTCCAGGCCCTGGCTGAAGGATGATTTTCCCCCAGGTGGGTCATGCCTGAGCACAGCTCAGGACAGGGTGGTGGAGCAACCTCATGTCCATCAGTCACTTTTCTACCCCTGGATGTAGACAATCATTAATCGATCTGTCTGCACTGAGTAGAACACTCTTGAGGCTCCACCATGTGTCTGTGTGTAGTTTCTTTTTTTTTTTTTAAGATTTATTTTTATTATTTTTTTTTATTGGAAAGGCAGATATACAGAGAGGAGAGACAGAGAGGAAGATCTTCCGTCCGATGATTCACTCCCCAAGTGAGCGCAACGGGCCGATACTATGCCGATCCGAAGCCAGGAGCCTCTTCCGGGTCTCCCATGCGGGTGCAGGTTCCCAAGGCTTTGGGCCGTCCTTGACTGCTTTCCCAGACCACAGGCAGGGAGCTGGAAGGGAAGCGGGGCTGCCGGGATTAGAACTGGCGCCCATATGGGATCCTGGGCGTGCAAGGCGAGGACCTTTAACCACTTGCGCCACCGCGCCGGGCCCTGTGTAGTTTCTTTTCATGATTAACATTCCACTGCACGGCTGAAGTATGTTCTGTGCGTCTTGCCCTGTCACCACATGTTCTCTGGAAGGCACACATGCATCTTTGTCATTGTTCAGAGAACATTACTGAGTGTGGATCTGTGCAGGGCAGGCCGGGCCCAGGGCTGGGTTATGCAGGTGAGTTATACAGGGTCCTGCTCTCTTTCTGGTCCTAAACAGGAAGAAGAGGGAAGTAGAAGAAGCAGGCAGGCTGTGGGGGCCCAGCGGAGCCCCATGCCCAGGATGCCTCTGTGGAGGAAGGAACAGCTGCCTCAGTGATGCTAACATCTCCTATGGGGGCTGGTTTGAGTCCTAACTACTCTACTTATGATCCAGCTCCTTACTAATGTGCTTAGGAAAGCAGCAGAAGGTGGCTGGGGTACTCTGGCCCTTGCCAACCATGTGGGAGACCCAGACGGAGTTTTGGGCTCCAAGCTTTGGCCTCATCCAGCTCCATTTGGGGAGTGAACCAGCAAATAGATGATCTCTCTCTTTTCCTCTTTCTCTGTAACTGACTCTCAAAACAAATCTTGAAAGGCAAAAAAAAAAAAAAAAAAAGAGTAGACAACATGGAATGGTAGCATTTGGAAAAGGAGAGACAGGAGATGAGGCCAGGCAGGGAGGGAGGCAGAGGGTGGTGTGGCAGAGGGGGTCCTAGCGTGAGAAGTAAAATGTTTGGGTTTGAGTTTTAGGAAAACGATGCTGGCTGTGCTTTGTTTGTTTGGTGACCCAGGAGGTGAGTGGCGCAGATAGTAATAGGCGGGACACTCGTGATTCATCTGAATCTGTGCAAGAACACTTGGAGCGGGGTGTGGTGGCGGGGAGAGACCCGGGCGGCAAGCCTGTCCGGCTAGGGTGACCTCTGGGCAGGTGCACTCTGGAGGGCGGCTCCTGAGCTCAGCTGGCTTGGCTGAGTGCACACGCGGAAGTGAGACACCCTGGTGTGCAGGTCAGAGTTGGGTCTGGAGGGAGAGCTGAGTCAGCAGCAGCACGCAGGGTCCAGGTGTGTCCCAGCTTGGCTGCAGGGAGGAGGCCAGGTGCTGGAGTTGGCTGGGGGCACATCTCGGGAGGGTCTGCTGCCTGCTTTTAGCATCCTTCCCACTCGGTGGACTTTTCTGGAACGCCCTGCCTTCTTTGGGTTTGGGGACTCCTTGGCTGTGAGCACTGTGCCTGGTAAAACTGCTACCTCACTGCTTTAAAACAGCTTATTAAGGAAAACACTTGAGTATCTTCATATTCGGCTGAAGATCTGGCCTGAGGAGTGCACCAGGGATCCAAGAGGATGCTGTGAGCTGACCTTGCACCTGCAGCTGCTGCTGGCCTGTGACTGCGGTGCGCCTGGATCACCTGAGTCTTCCTCACTCCAGTAATGCACCCCTCCCTGCACCCCCTGCTCTTTCTTCTCTGTTCTCCTAGATGGCCGTCTCAGCGCCAGTCCCTTTGTGACCCCTGCAGTCAACTCCCACTGCTGCTTAGAGACACCTGCTCCCATGGAGGTTTCCTCATGACCTCACCTGGCCAAGTTCAAGGCTCCAGCTCCCATCTGTTTCACCTGGGCTGGTGGAGTCCTTGGGTGAAGCGGATAGCACCTCCTTCTTAAACACCTGTCTCTAGGGGACGCCACACTCTGCTGTCTGTCCACTCCTCAGCCTGCTGTGCTTGGCTTCTGTCGTCCCCTGTGGGTGATGCGAGTGAGTCTTTTCAGAGCTGGCATCTCCGCAGCACCCAGGCTGGGCCCCTGATTTGTGCCCAGGCCTGCGCTCCTCCAGCATCCTTTCAGTTGCTCTTGTCCCAGGCTGCACGCTTATTCTGCCCCTCTTTCTCTCACGTGCCAGATCTGTGTTGTCAGCAAATTATCCTGGTTCTTCCCCCTTTCTTTAAACTTAAGACAGAAGTGTAAGCAGGCAAGCTGCACAAACAGCTGCACAGACGGCCGTGGCAGGCAGGTGCTTGCTGCTTTGACGCTGCAGCAGGTGGTGGATGAGTGCTGGGGAACAGGTGCTTGGTCACGTTCTTATATTCAAAATAGATTTCTGGGGGCAGTTCAGCCTAGCAGTTAAACCACCCGCATCCCACATGTGAGTGTTTGGGTTGGAGTGTCAATTCTGTGTCCTGTCTCCAATTTCCTACTAACGCAGACGCTTGCAAGCAGTGGCAAGTGTTCCCATCCTTGGGTTCCTGCCATTCACATAGGTTCCTCGACTGAGTTTCTGGCTTCGGCCTTGGGCAATTATGGGCATTTGGAGATTATTTGTTTCTCTCTCCCCACCCCACACAAAATCCTCAGCTCTGACCCCTCTCTGCACCTCTCCTGCCACGCTGTGGCCCCGAGCCACTGTCACCTCTCACCAGGTCATGAACTGTGCTCTCGGCTCTGGCCTCCACACAGCTAACTCTTCACACAGCAGCCAGAACAGCCCTTCTCACCCTCGGCCAGGTCTTGCCGCCCCTTTTCTCAGACTCTTCCAGGTGCTCACTAAGGTCCCCTGCCTAGCAGGCCCTCCCCAGGCCTAGCTGTCCGTGCCGGTTCTCCTCCCCAGGGAACCCTCTATTGTAGCTGCACTGATCGGCTTGGCTTGAGGTCATCTGTGCTGAGCCACAATGTTCCCTCCTCAAGCTCTTTGGCACCTGCTGTTGTGTCTGCTTGGAATACTCTGGAATACTCGTGCTGTAGATATGATGGCTCTGCAAAAAGCTCCGTGAGAGAATGGAATCAAAAGTATGGATTTACTTTGGCAGAAAACATTTGATTTCCCATGATACAGAGAGGATCTGTATGTTAGGAAGAAACTAAATGTGGACTTCAGTGTTGCTTTTATACTCCCATAAACTCATCCTGCTAGTCTCATTTTCCATGAGTTCTTTTTAAAATAATCACAGATCATTAAAACTATAATTTAAAAAAATATCATGAAGGGGTGTTGAATATCTTCAAGTGCTTTCAACTATTGAGATGGTTTTATTATTTATTTATCTTTGGTACTTCATTCTCTAGAGGTAGTTTATGATGTGTATTGACTTGCAAATGTTGAATCACCCGTGTGTTCCTGGGATAAATCTCACTTGATCACGGATGGACGATCCTTTTGGATTCGACTCGCCGGGATCCTGTTGAGAATGTTTGCATCTATGTTCCCGAGGGATACAGGTGTGTAGTTTTCACGTTGTGGCTTTGGTTTTGGTATCCAGATAATGCCGGCCTCACTGAAAGGCTCTGGCAGAGTCCCGTTCCTGCTCAGCATCCTGGAGTAGTTTGGAGAATACTGAACTTTCTCTTCCTGTTTGTATACTTCCTCTTTGCTTTGTAGACTTCAGCAGTAGAGCCATCAGGTTCTGGACTTTTCCTTGACCGGAGGCTTTGGATTACTGCTTCAGTCTCATCGTCCGTCATGGATCGTCTGGAGTTAGTCTTGGTTGATTATAGGAATCCAGGAATTTATCCATTTCTTCTCGGTTTTCCAGTTTATTTATTTATTTTTTTAAAAAGATTTTTAAAAAAGATTTATTTATTTTTATTGCAAAGGCAGATATACAGAGAGGAGGAGAGACAGAGAGGAAGATCCTCTGTCCGATGATTCACTCCCCAAGTGACCGCAATGGCTGGAGCTAAGCCAATCTGAAGTCAGGAGCTTGGAGCCTCTTTGGGGTCTCCCACGTGGGTGCAGGGTCCCACGGCTTTGGGCTGTCCTCTACTGCTTTTCCAGGCCACAAGCAGGGAGCTAGATGGGAAACAGGGCCACTAGGACTAGAACTGGTGACCATATGGAATCCTAGCACATGCAAGGTGAGGACTTTAACCACTACGCCGTCATGCCGGGCCTGGTTGTCCAGTTTATTACTGTACATTTCTTCATAGCAATTTCTTATGATCCTTTGTATGTCAGTGGTATACACTGTAAGCATCTCCTTTTTCATCTCCGATTTTATTTATTGGAGTTTTTCTTTGTTAGTCTGGCTAGAGGTCTGTCTAGTTTGCTTATCGTCCCCAAAAATCAACTTTTTGTTTTGTTGTAGATATTTTTTGGGGTTTGAGTTTCACTTCTTTCTGCTCTGATGCTTATTACTTCTCGCTTCCTGCTCTTTGGGGTTTAGTTTGTTCTGGTTTTTCTGTCTTCAAGACTCATTGTTAGACATTTAATCTCAGATATTTATTTCTCTTTAAAATATAAGCATTTGGGACCGGAGCGATGGCACAGTGGTTAAAGGTCCTCGCCTTGCACGCCCGGGATCCCATATGGGTGCCAGTTCTAATCCCTGCAGCCCTGCTTCCCATCCAACTTCCTGCCTGTGGCCTGGGAAAGCAGTGGAGGACGGCCCAAAGCTTTGGGACTCTGCACCAGCGTAGGAGACCCGGAAGAGGCTCCTGGCTTCGGACTGGCTCAGCACCAGCCATTGTGGCTGCCTGGGGAGTGAGTCATCGGACGAAAGATCCTCCTCTCTGTATATCTGCCTTTCCAATAAAAATAAAATAAATCTTAAAAAAAATGTAAGCATTTAAGGCTATAAACTTCCCTCTTAGGGCTGCTTTTGCTGAATCCATAGTTTTTGATATGTCGTGTTTCATTTTCATTTATTTCAAGTTTTTGATTTCCTTTCTAATTTCTTCAATGATCCATTGATCATCCAGTAGCACGATGTTTAATTAAGCATTCATGATTATGCTCTTGTTCCTGTTGCTGGTTTCTGGCCTTACTGAATTATGGTCTGAGCAGACCCAGGGTGTGATTTCAGTAGTTTTCCATGAGCTTTCTGACTCTCCTGGGTATCTTCCAGTCTAACTTCCAGTCTTCTCCTGGCTCTCCAATGCCCCTCATGGTGACTGGCACTCCCTGCACCTGCCCAGCCCTCATCCCTCTCCCCTTAGCACTACCCACTTAGTGCCCCAGGTAGTTCCCTTGTTTGTTTTGTTCACTGTCTAGCTGTTTACCTCTGAGTGGTAACTGCCATGCCAGCACGCTAGAGGAGTGCCAGTTCAAGTCCCAACTGCTTTGCTTTCGATCCACTTCTCTGTTAGAGTGCCTAAGAAAACAGCAGAGGCTGACTCAAGTGCTTGGACCCCTGCCACCCACGAGGGAGACCTCGATGGAATTTGAGGTTCCTGGCTTTGTCCTGGCCCAGCCATGGCCACTGTAGCCACCGGGGAGTGAATCAGCAGATGGAAGATCTCTCTCTCTCTCCTCCTTCTATATCTGCCCCCATCCTTCTACAAACACCAATTTATTTATTCATTTGAGAGATTTACAGGGTGGAGTTGGGAGGGTGGGAGAGAGAGAGAGAGAGCTCGATCTTCCATCTGCTGGCTCACTCCCCAGATGGCTGCTGGCATCCCAGTGTCTACCTGCTATGCCACCATGCCACTCCTAATACATCAACCTGATAACCTTTCCTGAGGTTAAGTGCTGGTATGCATGTTACCGCTGAATCCCCAGGCAGGCATGTGCTCTGGCTGATGCTGGCTGATTGCAGCCTCTTGTTTCCCATCCCGGGGGGAGGGAGCAGAGGGCAGCAGTCTGTCTCCCGAGGCCTGGTTCCTTACACTTCTCTCTCTCCAGCCCCATGAGGAAAGGCTGCGGTGAATCAGACTGAACAGGTAGATCTATGGAGGAGGGCTTAGCTGTGCAGCCTGTCTGCCTGCAGCCCGTGCGTTCCTCTCCCCAAGGCCTCAACTCACAGCAACCCCAATACCGCCTCTGGCTCACCAGGCCCCCACAGTCCCCTGCTGTGCTCTGGCTGTGTCCCCTCAAACTCACGTGTTGGGGGTTAGAAGGCAGGGCCTCCTGAGAGGGGTTCAGGCTGAGAGGACATTGTCGCTGCTGGGTCACTGCTGCTGCAGGAAAGCCTGCAGAAGAGGGTCTGCTCCATTTTGCTTTGTGTGGACACAGTCTGCACCCATTCGTCCTGTCTGCCGTCTGTCATGTAGGGATGTACCATTGGGTGATGGTTTTTAGGACCATGAGAAGTAAATTCCTGTTCTTCCTAAATTACCCAGAAGCAGGTGTTCTGTGGTGGCAGAATGAAGTCATCTCTCCGCGGTGGCTGCACGTGAGAGGGCTGGGCTGAGGGCTGGACACGAAGTAGCCCGGCACTGACCAGCCAGCTGGTGCAGAACGACAGTGAGTGACACTAACTCTGACTTCAAGACAAGCGCCTCTGTAGGCAGGTCCTGTGGAGGGCAATAGCTGGGCTCTGAAGTCTCACCCTGGTGAAGCCCCACTACCAGAAGGGCAGGTGGCCTCCTGCCGTGCCAGGCAGTGCTGGGGCTAAATAAGGTCATGTGGAGAATGAGGGAGCTTTCCCAGTTGAGCTTGTGTGAATGTCTCTGAGACCCCATTGGCAAACACAAGCATTTCCCCCCTTGTACTTAACTCAATAATTCGCACTGAAGGTTGATGACAATGGAGTACTAACGTTACTGTCAATTCCTTTCTTTTTTCAAGTACTTTACACTGACCTCAGGATCTAAACAAATTTTTTTTTTAATAATTATTTTAAAGTTTTGTTCGTTTATTTTATTTCCCCCTTATGTTTCTGTCTTAGTTTTGGCTTCAGGCTCTTTGACCTTGGTATTTTAAAATAGAGGCTAATGATGAGAAAATAAGAAGGTCACCAACTGCCTGCATTATTTAGACCCTCCGGGGTTTATGATGTGAATCTGTTTTTCTCAAGGGACACATCGTAAGGTCTCTATCACAAACTCTTTTTGTCTTTAGCAGAGCTATGATGAAGATTTCTCCTCTTTAGGACTTTGAATTTCTAAAAGTTATTTTTACTCAAAAGTTATATTTTACTTAAATAATAAAAATCAGTCCCTCACCCCAGGTGAAAAGATGTAGGACAGGACGTTTTGATGTGATGGTCCGTGACTGGAGTGGGACCGGAAACCTGGCGTGGGGCAATGGGCCTCCCTGGGTGGGTTCCGGTAGGCCATGGTGGGGGTGCTGCTTGAGCCACCTTGGCATAGCAGAGACCTCCTCAGCTGGGTTGAAAAGCATTCGGTCCCATATGTTTTTCATTGATTTTTTGTTTGTTTTCTTCTAAAGAAAGTAAAGAGACCACTCCTTCTTCTTGGTTCACTGTTTGGAAGAAGGTGTAAGCAGGCCTGTGATTAAACATCCTCTAAGAGTAACTTCCCCTTAAGGAGCTTTCCTTACACTCTGTAACTTGGTGCACTTTGTAACTGCCTTCTCCTAACTTACTCCCCCTCAGTCTGGCATTTTGAAAATGATGTTGATCCAAAAGATTGCTTTCCTATCTACTAGGCAGAGATTAATGAGTCAAAGTATCTTATCCATGTGATAGAACTAGCACCACTGTCCCAATATTGATAAAGTCATAGGCTGACAAACAGATCTGAGGCTTTAGACTGCATGACCTCTTCCACCCAGGAAAAATGTCCAATTTTTTTTTTAGTCTTAAAAAAAAATACTTTTAGGGGCTAGCATGATAGCTCAATTGACTAATCTTCTTCCTACAATTCTCCCTGTACTTGTGTGGGAGACGTGGAGGAAGCTCCTGGCTTCAGATGGTCTCAGCTCCGGCCATTGTGGCCATTTGGGAAGTGAACCAGAGGATGGAAGATCTTTCTCCTCTTGTAAATCTGCCTTTCAATAAAACATAAATCTTTAAGAAACAAAACAAAACAAAACAAAACTCGTCTGGTTCCTAGCCTGGGGATTGAGGGAGTCCAGGGACCCTAGAAGCGAACCCTGGGCCTCTGCTTTGCAGCTGCCTGACCCCGAGAAAGGCAGCTCACCTCTTAGGCTTTTCCTGTGTTCTCTCTAAGCTGGCAATAGGAACAGGGCCAGTTCGGGGGTGTCCATCATGCAAATTAAACAAGACAATAACCATCACATACTGGCAAAGCACGCAGCACAGAGTAGGGGGTTTCCTTACTGGCAGTCGGTGTCAACACTGCCACATTCTGGTGCTAGTGTCATCCCCTGGCTTTGATGCCATGTCACCGAGAGGTTGGGGTGGAGGCACACGGGGGGAGAGCCAAGGGTGTGCATGTGTGTGTGCAGTTTTGAGCTGCAATTACACGTGCAGGCAAATCTGAGGGTAAGTCCCTTTACACTGCCCAGAGACGAGACAGTCCTCATGAGCAAGCGAAGACGCCGCAGGGCCTTGACTTACAGTTGTGACACAGGAGCAGGCCAGCCTCTCCATCTTCGTACACATCAATAGCTGCAACAAAATTAACCTGCAATGATAACGGGCAATGGTGGTGGGCAGGCAGGACATGGACACTAGGAAAACACGGGCTCAGGCTGCGAGCTGCTGGCTGCCAGGCCATCTGTACCACCTCCCCCACCCAGCCCCCAGCATCCAGTGGCGCCACCCAGAGGCCACGGATGCAATATACGGCAGTCCTTTCTTACTGCCTCTTCACTCATCTGAGCAACTCTATTTCCAGCTCTGCTGTTCTCTCTGTGCAAATATATCAGGTGTACGGCACATGTTCCCGGTAACAGAGCATTTTCACATGGGCTTGTAATTTCATTCTTGGGTCAACCCTAAAAAGTGTCTGGCATTATTCCCACTTCACAGATGGCAAAGGGAGGCTCAGAGAGGCTTCCTGGCTGGTGGGGGCCGCAGCCCAGATCCAACCCGGGGCTCGGGTCCTCTTCCTACCTTTCTATTCCTGTCCCCTCAGAGAGGCCTCACGTTGCCTCTGAGCCTCCCAGTGGCTCCAGCAAGCCTGCAGGGCTGGCCTTTCCCGTGCTCACTTCTGGGGAGAGGAGGACCTGTCCTGCGGGTCCTCTGCTTCTGCATCCATCCAGGCCTCAGTTTCTGCATTTGAGGAGGGGGCTCTGGTGCCCATATCCTTGTTGCTGGCTGCTTTTATTCCCCAGTGCTAGCCCTCTGAGGGTCTCCTGCTCCCTTTGCTGCCCCACCTGCATTTCTAGCCCTTAGCCCAGCCAGGACAGCCTCCTTCCCACGGAAGGCCCCCACTAATGCTCACCTCTGCCCAGTACCCCTACAGCCTCTGATATGGGAATCCCACTTGTATCTGGTCTCCCATTTCAGATGATTCTTCTATCTTGCAGCTCTTTTTTACAGAAGCAACTTGGATAGTATCAAATTTTTCTCTGTTTTCATAAGCTGGCTGTGTTCTGTGGGTGTTAGCAGGCACATGGCACGTTGCCTTGCCTATCTCCAGGGTCCTCCTGCCCATCGGACAAGGGAGCTCCTGACCAAGGAGAGGGACCACGGCTGCTGACCACACAAGGCGTGAGTGCGCAGTGCTCTTGGAGCCTGGATCTGGGGAGGGGGCTTTTGCTTTTCCTTTCTTCCTCCAAAACAGTTTCTTTTTTTCTCTTAGAGAAACGCTCTGTATCTTTGTTTTCCAAAAAGCATACTGAAGGCAGAAAATTCTAGAATTGTTCCTCGTAGATATCAGGAAAAATGAGGAACACATCAAAGCAAGTTATCAAAGGAATTGTCTGTAACTCAGTTTTTCCTAGGCTTTTCATGAGACATGAGGAAAAAAAAAATATCCTCAAGCCTTCTAAGGAACGATCAGGATTTTAAATGTAACTAAATAAGAGCTACAACATAAATGAAATTGTTGAAAAGATGACATTTCTCTACCCTGATAAATGATAATGCAACTGCAGAATTCTCAAAGACATGATCTGTTTTAAACTCAAACACGTCAAACGCTGTCTCTGAAATAAGCTTGGGTACTTTCCCCACGAGAAAGTTTTCTGGAAAGAGTGAATGAGCACCTGCTAGGCCATCATTGCTCTGTGGTTTTCGGCTTGAGGAGCCAAAATGGGTGAGACCTTTTCGAGGATGAGCCAGGCACTTCCTCCCCCATAAGGCCAGCAGGCTGGGGTGGCCCCAGGCCCAAAGAGAAGCCCAGGTGGTGGTCGGTGGCTGCAGGGAGGGGAGTGGCAGTGCCTCAACCTGGGTTCAGGCGGCCTTTCAGGATAGATGTGTGCAGCTGAATCTACCTTAGTCTTAGAAGACAGTGGTTTCTGAGTCCTCCCCATCCTGCTTGAGTCCTCCCCAGACTCTGCTTGGATCTGGAGTGGCGGGATGGGGAGGGCTGGGAGCTCCTTCTCACAGCTCCCCAGGTGATCACAGGCAGGGTTCAAGGTGATGAGGATGTAGCCAGGGATTCTGATGTGAGCAAGTCCATTCAAGACCAGTGAGGTCTCTGCAGGAGCAGCGTCCAAGCTCCTAGATGGCTCCTCAGAGAGCTGAGTTGGGATTCCAGCACCGTGGAAAAGAGAAATGACAGCGTACTCTACGGCCATCAAACCAAGACCTTCTTACTAGATAGATAGATGTAGGCTTCTGTATTTCTGGTTTTGCTGTTTTTCATATTGGAGGGCTAGTTCAAATTCCAGTTACACAGCTTCCCAGCCAGCTCCCTGCTAATGGACCTGGGAAAGCAGCAGAGGATGACCCAAGTCTTTGGGCCTCTGCCACTCATGTGAAGACCAGATGAAGCTCCTGGCTCCTGGCTTCATCCAGGCCCAGACCTGGCTGTTACGGTCTGGGGGTAGGTGGTAGGGCTGGGGGTTAGTAGTGGACGGGAAATCTGTCAGTCTGCCTTTCAAATCAATCAATCAAGATTTTTTTTTTCTGCCTCTGAAAATCTTGCTCTAATTAGATATTACGTGTTCTTAATGATTAGCAGTATTAATGAGCACTTACTAAGACAAGCTGCTAAGCCTAACTGGAAAGAATTCCATGGTCTCTGGCTTGCTGAACAGAATGGATGGGGAGCCTATGTGTTTGGAAGCCCGGTGAGGATCTGCGGGTTGTGTTCTCCCAGGGGGAGACTGAGTCCCTCATTCTACCTTTTGTATCTAAGGTGGGATGCTAGTGTACACTGCCCAGTGTGAACCCCACGATTCAGCATTGCCAGGTCTGCGCCTTGTCTCTCAGTGGTAAACAACCTGCTGTCATCTCCAGCCTCCAGCGACAGCAGGGTACCCTGGCCTCAGGGTAGTGGGTGTTCAGCAGCTTCTGCTGAGCTCAGAATTCAGACCCCCTCCCATACTAGTTAGCATCAGAGTAGTTTTGCTGCTAAACCTGGAACCTGTGCTTTCCATACAGCTCAGGGTGCAGACATGTGTGCTTCCGTCCGCCTGCCCACTCTTCCCTCCCCACCCCAGTGGGGCTCTAAGTGGTCAGAAAGGAGTCCACCTGTCCCCTACCCCGAGTCATTGATCCCTAAGCTGTGAGCCTCAGATTGACTCTCCGAAGGCCTCCCAGGTGCTCTGCCTAGCACGTCCTTTGGCTTCCTTAGCTACTGGCATTCAGCTCTCTGACTCTGTGCTTTGCTTTTGTTCAGGAGGCTGGCATGTTAGGGCAAGATCTGGAAGGGCTATGTGGGGCAATGGGACAGCAGTGTCGAGTTAGGGGAAGCCATTTATCCCTGCTAAAATGCCAACCCAGTGTGGTTCAGGCTGCAGAGTGCACCCATAATACGGGCATGCTGAGTGGGAGGTGATGGAAAGAAACCCCATGAAGGCACCTAGCCCCGTCCCTCGCCCACTCCCCAGGCTGTCCCTCCAGCGGCTGCCTTACCCTGTTGGCCTCCACGTGGTGCAGCCGGAAGGCCTCCCCCGTGCTCTCGTTCACCACATCGAACTGGTGTCGGTAAGCCACGCAGATGAGGTTGTCACTCTCTTCCGTCGGCCCGTCCACCAGGGTCATCACCACGGGTGAGTCCGACAGGCAGATTTCCTGGGCGCAAACAGCCGCCTTCATGTCAGCTCTTGCTGCTAGCCTCCTCGGGCAGCCGAGGCTGCCCCCCGCCCGGTGGCTAGGGCCTCCGGTGACCCGTCATTGAGATGACTGTGCTTGGAGGTGGGGCCTTGGGGAATGATGAGGACTAGACAAATCATTAGGTTGAAGGCCCTGTGAGCAGTGACAGGCACAGCCCCACCTACTCCCGGTCTCTTGTCTCAGCATGCCCTGCGTCCCACTGGGACTCTGCACCTCCACAGCCCTGAGCCTACACAGCCCTCTCTTCTTGACAGTGCCCTGCCCTGCACGTTTGGTTTTTAGTCCCAGAATGCTTGCTCCATGTACTTTGCCTGTAGTCATTGCAGCCTGTTGTGGGAGAACAATGGGAAAAGAGCTTCCATGACATATGGGTGTGTGCGTGCTGTCTGCAGATGGTCACGGATGGCCTTACAAGGGCCAGTATCCAACTGGGGCAAGACTTGAACTTGCCGGATCCGCCATGCTGCCCCAACTCCATTATGTGCAGCAGTAGCAGACCAGCACAGGTGTAATCCAGGGGACTTTGCCAGAAACAGCGTCTCAGTTTGCCTGGGTGGGGGGTTTGGGGACATTGCATGATGGGTTACGAGGCTGTGCCCCCAGCAAGTCCTGGTGCCTCGGGCTAGTGGCACAGCTTCCCCCTCCCCATGCTTCTCTGACCCTTCTGGCTCCCCGGGCCTGAATCCTGCTTCAGAGGCCCACTTGATTTCTACTCTTGGGCTGCAGGCTCTGCTCCACCCAGGAGCTAGTAGAAATCAAAGCCAAAGTCTTCGTTAGGGCCCCTTGGGTCCCGCCTTCTCTGAGCTGCCTCCTGCCCTTTCCTCTGTACCCACCACCTGCCTGTTCCAGCATCTTCAACAGCCCCAAGGGCCACGGACTGGCACCTAGCCCCAGGCATTCTCCGCATTTGCTCCCACTCTGCCCTGTGGTGTCTGTTCAGGGCAGGTTTTCCTGGGAAACAGACCTCTGCCCCCTCACTTCCCTCTGCCTTATCCTCCGCCTCTGCTCAGGATTTATCCCTGCCAACAGTCACAGGTCTAGCTTCTGCTCTGTGTTATCCTTCAGCTAGAGAACAATCTCCAGGAGAGGGGATGCCTAACTCCATCCAGGTCTCCCACCTGAGTGGCAGGGACTCAACTCCTTGGAGCCATGACCTGCTGTCTGCCAGGATCTGCCTTAGCAGGAACCTGGAGCCCAGAGCTGGAACTGGAGCTGAGTGTTAATACAGAATGCGGGGAGTCTCGGCTGCTTGACTGAGTGCCTGCCCAGGAATGAATTTTTCTGGTGAGTGTCCCACAGGTGAGGGGTCCCTCACTGGTTATGGAACAGGTATGTCTAACTGTACCTTAGGCCGGAGTGGCCAGGAGAGAAGTGCTCTGCAGTGCAAAACAACCTACCCTGATGTACTGGAATTCTTCAACTGGTGACTCAGACACTGGGGACAGCGAGGAGAGGCCGGGGCCCCCGCTCGGCTTCTTGTGTTTCCTGGTGATCAGGAGCAGTTTATTCCGAATGGCGACCACAATCCTCAGCTCCCGGCTATGGTGAGTGTTAATTGCATACAAGTGGCAGCCTGGGAAGAGAAGGGAAGTGTCGCTCAATGTGTAGCCGGGGAGTTTAGAAGCGTCGGGGCCTTGATGCTTTGGTGATAACCTGGGAAAACTCCACTTTCTGACATCAGGGGGAAAGGTGACTTAAAATAAAAATGGGTTACAGCAACTGTAGCGTGCAGGGTGTGGTCTTGTCTTCCTGTTCCCTGACAGGTCACATGAGCAGGGTTTGGACCTGTCTGCAAGACATCTCCTCTTGCCAGTTTGCTAACAAGCTGAATGCACCTACAGGAAAACCTGTTCTGCACGGGCCTGGAGCTTCTCTCAAGCCGCAGCCAGCTTCTCTATGTTTTCAAGTTTCCTAAGGTAACAGGTGTCACTACCTCGTGACGTTTCCGAGTCAGGACCAAACCGGCGCGGTCAAATTCCTACTCGTTGTTATCTTCTGCAAAGCTTGGCCACAGGAAAACCTCAGCTCAACAGAAACCCCTGAACACGAGGATCCCAGTCACCTTTTGTCTTTTCCAGCTTGTTCTCCCGGCAGTCGGACCTGCCCTTCCCGGCCTGTTTGGCGTCGAGGCCCTTCTGCAAGGCACTTAGCCGGAAGACAAAGAGGCGGGCATCCTTTCCTGGTGACAGGGGAAGGAAGGAGTTAGGTTGGACGCATCAGAAGACCTGGAGGAACCTGGGAAGGGCTAGGATGTAGGAAGCACCCTATATTGCTTTCTGGCTCTCTGCAATTGCGGATGCACCTCCCTGCCGCCCCTGGCTGAGTGTGGGGGTGCCCCAGGAGAAGCAGTTGACCCCGGAGTCCCCCAGCACATCGGCTGCAGAGGGTGGGCCCTTTTTGGTCTCTCAGAGCACCCACCCGGAAGGGGATGCCACCTTTGTCTGCTCTGAGCACCAGGAGGTCCAGCGTCTCCAGCACGTGCACCTGCTTCACGGGCAGCGACCTGTCGAACACGGGCACTGGCGGGAGGTCGTCTGGAAGAGGAAAGCTGGTTACGCGGGGGTGGCGGCCCTGCCCACACCGCCCCATCCGGGGCTGGAGGAGCCCGCCCTCCCGCACAGCGAGGAGCTGGGCCTGGGTCTCCACAGAAAGCTCAAACATCACCCTTCTCTCGGCTCAGGGACAAGCACCAACACGAGGGGACTTAAGATATTTGGAGAGAATGGGCTTAAGGTTGTTTTTGTTTTTGTTTTTGTTTTTTAATTAAAAAGCAAAACAAAACAACAACCCCAAATTGAAATTCCCTTGTATTCCCCTCTAGATGCATCCAGAACTCAGTCTGGAGATACAGCAACAGGAGTAAAAAAATTGTATTCTCACTTTCATTAAAGACAAAGCAGTTGAATCTCTCAGTCCCAGTTTCAATGTGATGGTCCCAAAAGACTGAACAAGTAAAAAGATAAGAATGAAAAAGAGGGTGGAAGTGGGAGAGCAGTGATCTCAAGTCTCTCGTAAAGTATTATGGTATTTTCCCATTTTTAGGTACTATGTGAAATGATCTTCTATTTTAGATCATTTTTCGTGTATCTCGAGACAGTAAAACAACACTTTCATTTGTACTTAAATACTCTGTTCTAACCTGCTGTGATCTGCACCTACAGTAGTTCGCCTCCAGGTTCATAGTATTACTCTGAATAAGAAATTCTCTTTATTTTAAAGGCAAAAATAAAAGGGAAATATTAATTGTACTGCCCAAACAGCAAGAAGAAATTAATTCCAGGGGGGAAATTTTCAATTATATGGCTGATTAAAGGCATCACAGGTGCACACAGGACCTTCTTTGAAGGTGACTCATGGGAATTTCAAATTATCAGCGGTTGCTTTGCTCTCAAAGGGCCCTGTGACACCGGGGGGCTACAGGTATGATGTAGGCTGATCTGTGAGGCAGTTTTTTTTCTCTGGATGCAGACGCGGGGCATGGCAGGTGCAAAGGGTAGCCAGGGCTGGGGTGAGCTTGGTGCAGGAGAGGTGGCACCTTCGTTCTGTGGCTGCCCTCAGCTCTCAGTGGCTGTGCCCGGGGCTTGGGCTTATTTACCTAAGCCCTATTCAGGTGCAAGGGTCTCTGAGCACATCAGCTGTTATAGCAATGTAAGTGTGCTTGGAGGGCAGTCCACCCTGGACGGTGCCCAGGACAGGCAGGGGGAAAGTGAGGCCTTGCTGTCTGCTCCCTGTTGGTGGGGGATGGATCTTTTGCTCCACACGGCTTGTCTCTGATTTCCTTTTAATTCCTGGGGCAAATGTGAGTGAAACTGATGATGAGTCATTCACTCATCAACCATTCTCCTTCCTCCTCTACCTCAGGCCTTCACAAGAAAGTACTGATTCTCACTGCACTGTTGCCAGGGCAGCCTCCATTGTTCCAAACATGGGAGGATGGCCCCAACGCCCGTCAGCCACCCACCACTTCCGGCTGAGTTACCGTGATCATCCCATTGCGGGAGAAAGGCAGACAACCTTCCAGGGCCTGGTGCTTAGCGTGCCTGTGGCATTTCCCAGTGCCCCCAGGAGGCAAAACTGGTAACATTTCCATTTAACAAGACTGAGCTGCCAGTAACTTTTCTGAGGCCACAGCCCGGAGCAAGTGGAGGCTAACCCCAGGCAAGGACAAAGCCAGCTGTGTGCTGGGTCATTGTCAGGGCATGAGAGCCGCCTTGCCTCCCATGGGCTGAAGGGGCAACCATGGCAGCAGCAGCAGTTGTACACTCAATGATAGGAACTGCACACCGGACACAGGGACACTGGATTAAGCTAAGCAGCCATCCCCCAGGGTTCCTTCCTGGGTGTGCACACAGCACAGGAAGGCAGAAGATGCAGGACTGACTGCTGGGTGGATTCCATGACTGTTTCGTCAATCCTGTTTTTTTTTCCTTCTTGTCATCGCCTCATGGAAAACAAAAGCACACGGGGATGGCATTAGGAATTGGCATTTTTGTTCTTCCAAAGCGGGTTGGGCTCCACTTGGAGTGCAAAGGACCTTGGTTTTGCATAATGGACTTGAAAGGTGTGGACTCATAAGGGCTTAGTCTAATGAAATGAAACAGTGGTTAAACGGGACAGAGTGGAGCTCAGCCTGAAAGGGTCTGAAAGAAGCCCATTCCTGGGAACAACTCACAGGACGAAGAGAACACAGAATCGTGGCTGCCGCTGCTTCTTTTTTTTTTAATATTTAACTTTTTAAGAACCGTGGCTTCTAAGTGCTTCCAAGGCACGAAGAAAGCCTCAAGGATTCATCTTCTTAGTGAAGACCAACAGGGAAGCGTTTGTTTCTATTTCATCCTGATTTGATTAGGACTTCATTTTTGGAAATCTGTATAAAACACTGATAAGAACTTAAATAGATTGTTACAGAACGTAGCTGGTGAGTGGAAACGAGCCCTGGGCTCGGAATCCCCTTGGGTTCCAGTTTCAGACACTCCGTGGTATCAAGTAAGTCCCGACGCTTCTTTTGGCCTTGGCTTTTGCATCTATAGAACTAAGAGACTAGACCAAACCTTTAGGGTTTGCTTCTTTTTCAAAGCAAAATGTTTTTGGTTGTACTTTTGGCAAACAACAACAACAAAATCTAAGGCTTTTCTCAAAGTGTGGCAAGGTCATGGGGACAGAGGGAAGGTCACAGCTATCGCTTAGTAGGTGACAACTGTGTGCTGATATGCTTGGGACACTTCACGTGGGCAGTCCCTCCATGATAACATCCTTTAAAAAAATCACCTCCATCTGAGAGAAATCCAGGCCTTGGAGTCAAGCATTCTTCAAGGTCACAGAGTTTCCAATTGCTTTTGCCATTTCTACACTTCAACACTCATTTTCGATTCTTGCTTGATGAATTTTTAAGCTATCTGCTTTTTCTTGAGTTATAGACACAATTTGGCTAAGGGCATTAGGCATTGGCATTAGGACAGGTATCAAAAGTAAGATGAACCAGGATCAGACAGACATCCCCAGGGAGTGTGGCCAGACTCCCTGACCTCCCCACCCCTGGCACCCAGCCTGGCAGGTGCTGAGTCAGGGTCAGTCTGGGTGCGGGTTGTGCTAAAGGGTGGGAAGAGGCTGCAGTTTCAAGGACACTGTGTCAGTCCCATGATGGTGGCTTTAGCAGTCCCTTGAAATGTTGCTATGGTGGCCAGAGCCTGGGTATCTGCAAGGGCTGTGGGGACCCTTTGGCACCCCCGTCTGGGACTCGGGCTTCCTCAGGAGCTGCAGATGACCTGGTGCTGGGTTGAGCTCCTCTGTCACCAACTGGGAGCCTGCCCTGATGCCAAGAGTCCTGTGGGTCCATCCTTCAATCTATACCCTCGACCCAAACTGCGCTTACTACCCACTGTGTCTTGGCCACGGGCAGGTTCTGCACACGGTGGCTGGTCTGTGCAGCAGGGAGCTGAGCACCTCTGGGGGCACACTGATCTATGGGTTGGTGTTAGAGGGGCTTGACTCAATCAAGGTCTCTTTGTTCATTCATCAGAAATGAATCACATTGTTTGTTTTTAGACATGAAGTATTTTACCTCGAGAGAGATCACATGGTCACTGAAGACAGTGGTTCCAAACCACGTGTCCTTGTGGATTTCAGGTAACCATGGAATAAGTTATTGCTCAGCAAGGGAGAATGCTTTGGGGGCATTTGATAGCCAGCTGTCACCTCATCAGATCTGGGGCAGCAATGAGCCTGCATGATTGGCTAAGAACATATGTCTTCTGCTTGCATTAAAGACAAAGGGTTGATTTGGGCAGGCCATGGCACTTGGCAAACCTCCCCCTGATGGTGTGATGGGAGTTGATTCGTAGTCGCCCTCTCGGAATGACTCCAAATTACACAAATAAAGACAGTTGTAGGAACAGCTACTCACTAACCATCCACTAGCAAGACACCGGCATCCGTGGAAACCAGCAGGGCCTGGCCCCAGGGGTCTGCGCACACGGCTTCATGGGGGAAATTACTGCAGAAACACTGGGGCTCCCAGGGCTGTGAGGCGACACAACATGAGAAAGTAAGTGCATTGGAGGAAACACACGGTGGCCTGGCCAGCCCACGCCTGAACCAGCAACACAGATGCGCAGTGGGAAGGCAAGTTGGCCACACCCTGGAGCTCCGCAGGGGGCTGGGCTCTGTTACCTTCCTGAAGAATGCAAAGTCTCCTTTCCATAGGCAGGTAGAAAAGAGGGAGTTTCGGACGCCATGTCCTGCGTCTCTGCGCTGCAGTTACATTCTTTTGGGCAGGGCAGCTGAAGCCCTGGCAAGGCTTTCTAAGGCTTCAGTGTTTGGAGGTGGGGCCGAATGTGCTGCCTCTTTCTTGAGAGGATGTGCATTCGTTCATTATAGAAGGAAGTGCCACGTGATGCTATGAAAAAGTCAGATTCCTGTGTTGCTGATTCTGCGAAATTATTAAACCACACACAGTGCAAAGGGTTGGTATCGTCTTAACCCCCCAAAATGCTTATCGACCCACATGAAGCCAAGAACTCTTAGAAAACGGTGGATGCTGCCGAGGTAACTATGCCTGCTCCTCCACAAGCAGCAGGTTCACTCCTTGGGTCTCAGTTTCATTTTCCTTCGGGGTGTGAGAGCTGGAACTCCCACGTACGGCTCCGAGCTACACGTGGGTATGTGGAAAGCGCAGAGACAGCTTCCGGAGGCCTCGGTCACACCAGCAGGCCGAGTGAACATTTTCTTTCTTTTTAAACTAAAAACTATTTTACTTTTATTTGAAAGGTAGAGAGAAAGAGAGAGGAGAGAGAGAGAGAATCTTCCATCTACTGGTTCACTTCCCAATAGCCACAAATGCTGGAGCTTCTTCCAGCCAGGAGCTTCTTCCAGGTCTCCCACATAGGTGCAGGGATCCAAGGACCTGAGTCATCCTCCACTGCTTTCTCAGGCCATTAGCAGGGAGCTGGATCAAAAGTGAAGCAGCCACGACTGAGCCAGAGCTCTTATGGGATGCCAGTGACATAGGTGGAAGCTTTGCCTACTATACTATGGTACTAACCCCCTTGTGGATGTTTTTAACATAACCATTAACTCCCCTTCAAATCAATGGCTTGGCCTCAAAGGACAAGGGACCTTTTCAGAGATTCTTGGGGACAAGTTGAAGTCTTCCGTCTTTACTTTTACTCTCAGACACAAGGGCCTGGTAAGTCCCACCTGGGACTGCAGAGAAGCCCTGAGGATGCCCAGGAGGTGTGTCTGTCAGCACCTAGAGAGGGTGTGTTTCATACTCAGTCTCAAAGTCTTCTGGGATGAGAGTCTCATTAGGGCTGAGGATAAAGGATGTACGGGCATCACTGCTACCTTAGAACAGCATGGCACTGTGGCACAGTAGGTAAGGCATCCCGTACGGGCACCAGTTTGTGTCCCAGATGCTCTACTTCCAGTCCTTTCCCCTGCTAATACTACTGGGAAAGTAGCTGAAGACAGCCCAAGTGCTTGAGCCCCTGCATGCACGTGGGAGCCCCAGAAGAAGCTCCTGGCTCCTGACTTTGGACTGGTTCAGCTCTGGCTATTGTGGTTATGTGGGGAAGAAGCCAGCAAATGGAAGATCTCTTTTTAGTTTTCTTGCATCCCTTCTCCCTGACCCCCACCGTAACTCTGTCTTTCAAATTGAAGGGAAAAAAAAGTAAAGCAAATCATAGCATGCTTCCCTGTCAGGAAACCCATGAGCCACCAAAAGGATGTTCTAGCTGCTAAGACAGGAACTGTCCTGTTCTGGAAAGGTTACCTACAGCATGGAAACATCTTATAAACAGCAGAGCGGCTGTGTCCTGCTGATCGTTGCCTGCAACTGCATTTCCCTGAGATTTCCGGCAGTCCTGAGCTTGTGGCTCAGACGAGGACAGGCGAAAGCGAAGCCGTATGAATGTCACACCTGGAAGACAGACTCCAGTGCACTTGGAGATCCCAAGACAGGCAACTGGCTCTTCCAGGCCAGGGAACACTGGGACACTCCTGTAGACGGGGCCCTGGACGAGGCATGGAGGCGTCTGCGAAATGCCAGGAATTGTGCCCACAGCGCCGTCTGCACATTTTGCAGAGCTGGGATGTGGCCTGCCTGTAGACTTCAGGGATTCTCCCTGGGGCTGGTGACTGTGTGAGGTCTGAGGTGCTACTGACTGGGACCAGGGACCAAGGGGCAGTGACAGACTGAGATCTGGCTTGCAGAGGCTCTGGTCTGGACCTGATAGCCCTAGACCCCTTCTACCATGTGCAAGGCTCAGGCCGGGACACGTGGGCTTCCTGCCTGAGCGTCAGACTCCCCACAGGCTGCCGGACAGCACTCTCCTGTGTGACAAGGGGCTGAAGGAGCCCCGTGCCTAGCCCATGAGGTCCTGGGAACAATCTTTCTCCAGGGGTGGCCACTGCCTCGGGGCAGGTATCAGCAACCCCAAAGGTAATAGCTGCTCTTTAGCAGTTACTGGCAAGCAAGTCATGATTCGACATGTTTCAGTTTTTAATCTGGCCCTAGGAACTTCTTATTCAGACCATCATTAAATTTTACGGGAGGAGCTGACACACTGGCTCAATAGGCTAATCCTCTGCCTATAGCACAGACATCTCAAATAGGTGCTGGTTCTAGTCCTGGCTGCTTCACTTCCCATCCAGCTCCCTGCTTGTGGTCTGGGAAGGCAGTCGAGGACAGCCCAAGCCTTGGGACTCTGCACCCCTGTGGGAGACCCAGAAGAGGTTCTGGGCTCCTGGCTTTGGATTGGTTCAGCTCCAGCCATCGTGGCCGCTTGGGGAGTGAATCAACAGATGGAAAATCTTCCTCTCTGTCTCTCCTCCTCTCTGTATGTCTGATTTTCCAATAGACTAAATCTTAGTAGAATAAGTAAGTAGAATAAATCTTTTAAAAAATCCTACTAGAATTTTCTGTTTGTAATATGTTTAGTAACACTGCTAATTGCTACTTATGTGCACGACCAAGCAGACAGACACCTTTGGAAGGCATGCTTTGCTGCCAGGCTTAATTTGGTTGCAGTTCTTTCAAGCTCGCCATTTCCCTGAAGCTACATCTTAAAACATGAAGGCTCCAGTCATCTCTGCTTCTACCACCAAGACACACATACTCATTTCTCTTGCTTTTATAACGCACACTTCTCTAGTAAAGCATGCCTGCCCATCTATCCTCTTTAGGTGATCTTTACATTTTTCTGAAAGTACGCATCCATGAGTACTGAAGGTATTGTTTGGCAATACAAGATCATGTGCCTAGTAAGTTCATATCATAATTTATTTTTTGCTGTTATAATCTTGATTACTGCCTAGTACCCCTAATCCTCTCTTCCCAGTGGCTGGGTGAGTGGCAGATTCAGCAGTAGTGGATTGGCAGCTGGGGTATGTCAGTATTACCTGGGGACCTGTCAGGATGCACCCTCCAGACCCTTCCCACATCCTCAGCTCTGGGGGACGACAGCCATGCAATGGTGTTAACCTCTGCCTCCAGCACAGGTCAGCAGCCCGGGCGCCTCATTCCAGCTGGAGCGAGACACAGACCTGACCGCAGCCACACTCCTGGCTCGGAGCATGCGTGGGTTCAGGGGGTGTGAATGCACACACCGCAGGGTAGGTGCCACCAGAACCTTGCCTGGCTGCCCATGCCCGGCCCAGCAGCTCTGCTCTGTTCCTGTAGGCCTCAGACGTGCATGCCATGGGAACATGGAGTCTCCTTTGGGCCCCAGATGCTGCATTAGGTGAGCTCCTCCTTCTTCCGTCCAGACTTTTCCCCCAGGAGCCTTGCTGAGCAGCAAGGACACTCACAGGCCCACGGGAAGGCTTCACCAACTCACCTCTCTTTTACAGATCCCTGAAGCTGCCAAGCTGGATGGGGCGTCTCCTCTTACTGTGGACTTCAGCTTCAGGGCCTTCAGAACAGAGATGCCTTTTAAAAAGTTTGTCATTAGCAGTAAGGGAGCAGTGGGATGTGGAAGCAAAATTTATAAATCAGGAGCGGTTTCAGACTGAAGGACTGGCTTCTCCCACTGACTTGTCATTGAATAGCAGGTAGTGAAACCACAGCCCAAGGAGCCCCAAACATGTTGTACCGTTTTGGTGAGCTGCTGGATCAGGGCCTTGTGAGTCCTGAACCAGCAACATCGAGAAAAATCGATGCCCAGGTCTTTCTCTAACCTGGATGGCTCCAAATCGTCCATGTGTTTTAGATGGGGGAGCCCTGTAGCCATGCACCTGTGTGAGCAGAGTGGACTTTGCCTCTAACTACCTGCTTACAGCTGGCAGCTAGGCTGTGACGTGGGGCCAGGACAGGCAGCCTTGCCACCTCCTGGAGCTGAGAAAACCGCTCACGTAGGCCTGAGGCAAAGGGAGGACAAATTCCTCCAGTGCCTGCAATTAGGGTGTGGCTTGGGGGCTGTCCATGTGGGGTGGGGGTGGCAGGAACTGTCTTACAGGATGTTACTGGATAAAAATTCAGGCTTTTTTGTGAAAGAGACTGCCATTGAGCCAGGAATAGGGACAAAACCACAGCTCCCTAATCGGCTCCCTGGACAAGATGTTCCCAGGATGCAGGCAAAGGATCCCTGCTCCCTGGGCAAGAGGGAACCCAGGCTTGGGACCATCTACATCTAGGCCATGGCAACCCGCTAATGCAGGGTGCTATTCTCTCACAAGTGCCTACACAGCAGGAGGCAGATGGCAGATGGCTGCACCAGGGCCATCTGGTGGGGTCCGGTAAGACCCACCTGCCCGATTCTGACGAATTCAGCCTGGCGCGCCTCCTCTTTCTTCCGGGCCGACTTGGGCGATTCGGGTAACACATCACTGAAGGACCGTCTGTTAAGCATGTTCTGAAAAGCAGAAATGAGTTATGAATCCCGCAGATCTCTGGAAGATGTCAGAGTTGCCCGGCTCATTCCCCGACCTCCTCAGTTTTACCTGCTTGTCACCTTCACGGCCCAGAGCAGCATCACCTGGCCCTGCTGGGGCCAGACGCTCCAGGGGATGCTGACCAATACTGGGCCACCCCATCCCCCACACCCAGATCCCCACAGGCCCTGACTTCGTGAAAACCACAGTCCCACACAAGGACACTCCAGGGCTGCTCCTGGGCTTCTCGAAGAGGAGAGCCTATCACTAGCATGTGGGGTCTCAACTCAGACCCCCGTGGGAAGGAAAGAACTTTGGAAGGCCCCAAAGTTACCTTGTGCAGATCTGGCATCAGATCCTGATATAAGGATCGGATCAGCATATCCAGAGTACGCCGGCGCTTCTGGGCAAAGGTGGGGGTTTCCAAAGTGGCTTTTTCACCATTGATTACTAAACAGGGCAAGTTGAAGGGAAGTTACAAACATTGTTAGCCATCGAGGAACACCATTAACTTTCCTGATATTGGTGCTGCCATTGGTACAACCTTTCTATTGTGAAATAAAGCTTGAATATTCTGCAAAGGAATTTGTGCATCCTGCTGATTTGGCTTCATGGGTTGGGAGGTGGGGAGATAAGCGGGTCAGATGGGTGGGAAAGCCACTGGTTTGGTCTTCAAGAAGCCTATAGACCAACAAGACAGGCTCGGGTGCACTTTCAGAATGTGTTGATCTGCACAAAAGGCATTTGGTCCATTTTGTTGGGATAATAACTACATCAGCACAGGACTGGGGTTCTTAGCCTAATGGAAGCTTCTGGTGGGAGAAAACTGAGGTCTTAGTGGACTCTCGGCATTAGGAGTCAACAAAATGGAATGGACAGTCCCACATGCACAAGAGTCTGGGAGCCCAGGGCCAAGGTGCAGCTGTTGGCTGTGTATCCTTAAGTGAGTTGTTTGGTGTCTTGGGTTCTTTAGTTTTTCTACCATATACAGGGGGGTATCGCTATATTTCCTATAGGGTTGTTGTAGTTTAAATGAAATACTGCATAGAAAGAACATGGAATTATGCACACTGAACTGAGCAGATGATACCTACAAATCTCACTCGGAGGCCCAGAGGAAGGTCAGAGTTCATAGTCAGAGATGCAACTCTGTGAGGGCAGGTGTTTCTTGGGTAGGGTCTGTGTGCCGGGACAAGCTGGGCGTGTGAATGGCAAGACTCCTGTGTGTGTCTATTACTGTCTTTTCAGTTTTGTTTAATTTGCTTGAAAGGCAGAGGGAGGCACACAGAAAGACAGGCACACACACAGACAAAGCTATTTTTATTCTGTGGGATTTTTTTTTTTCTTCTTAGTACCTTAGAAAAACCAATTAAAAAAGATTTGTTTGAGCTGACTGAAGAGGAAGGTCAAGGTTTTGAATGACATTCCCTTTCCTGTTATCTCTGAGTTGTCTGCCTGGCTGCTTCCTGCTTCCTACTAAATCTACTTTGGAGCTCAAAGAACTTTCTGCTGCCATGGCTCCCAGGCCCGCTGACCACTCACTAAGTCCCCTGGTCCCCATGGCCCCACCATGGCCAGATGCCCTCACTGACCTCTCCACTCCCTCTAGCTCCTGGGCGTACACGATCTGCCTCAGTCTTCAGTGTCAGATCACCTGAGCCCTGCATTTCCTTTCACCCCAGCACCCCAGGGTGCCTAGGCTGGGTGTTCTGTGCAGCTGGGCGCTCCTCTAGTCCCTGGTGAAGGCCCCATTTGCTGCAGGCTCTCTCCCAAGGGTGCCCCCAGCCCCTGTTGAGCTCCCTTCTCTCCCCGTTTGCTGCCTGGAACTTGACCCACATGGACCCCATGGTTTTAAGACGTAGGTAGTTTTACACAGAACTCCAGATTTCCGACTTTTCCTGAAGACTCAGGCTGTGTGGCAATGTGCGGCTCACACTCCTGAAAGGCAGCGCCTGGCTGGTGCCAAGCGCATGCTATCCCATGGATCACAGCTCCTGACACACTTCCTGATCCCACGTGGTCTGCCTTGCCCACTCACTTTCCTTTCTGCCTCTCTAGGGACCTTAGTTCTGGCACTTGATAGAAGGCACATGGACACAGGGAGGGACGAGACAAAATCATCTCCCTTTCCAAGTGGTCAGTAGGATCTGCTGCCCCTTAGGAGTTGCATGCTGTTACCTACAGACCCTGGTGTGGGTTAAGGTGTTGGAAATGATAATTCTGGGTGGCTCTGCTTGGGCTCAAAGGGAGAACCTGCTAAGGTGCCCTTTATGTCCCCGCAGTCCAGAGAAAGGTTTGGAAGCACAGAGGAAAGCAAAAGGATCCATCCAGTGGCTTGGCTAAGACTGCCAAGGGATTAAGTGATATTCATTGCTTTGATTGTCAGTTGTGAGGGTCGCCACCTGCAGACCTGCTTTGTGCTGCTGTGGGGTTCGTGTGCAAGGCTTGGCAGGATCCACTGGGACACAAGGAAATAACGGAGGGACAACGTGTGTGTGTGTGTGTGTGTGTGTGTGCCCTTTTCCTGGCCTAGGGGACTGAATTTGGTCGGTCTTGCAGTAAGATATGACCAGAGGCTGGAGAGCCCCTGTTCGTGGGTGACTGTGTAGAACTCTGGGCTCAGTCAGTGCTACCTTGGGGCTAGGGAACCAAGGCAGACTCAGAGGAGAAAGATGGGAGGCAGCCAGCAAAGCAGCTGAGGGCCCAGGGTGGGTCTGGCAGAGGCTAGAATGGTCTCTTCCCAGAGGGCCCAGGGGCTGGCAAAGCGGCATACACGAAGAGGTTGCAGTGAGCAGACCGTAGGGACTTGAATCTAACATCCATGAGACAGCCACCCCTGGGCCTGGCCCAGCAATGTCCACGAGCAATGGTGTGGGGGAGGGGCGTGGCAGAGCGCGTGTATTCCAGGGCATGGGGATTTGGGTACCATGAGGTGAGCTACAACATTTGCTCAACAGTCAGGGATGCCCAGGGCAGTTGGGGTCTACTTGTCATATTCATATTCTGTCTGTCTCTCACACATTCCCCAAGAATGCTCCCTGTCCCTAAGGATGGGTGCTTAGCCACTCTTCCCCCATCCACACCCCATCCTCTGACAAAACTCGGAAAGACAGAAATACATAGGGTCGGGCCTGGCACGATAGCCTAGTGGCTAAAATCCTCACCTAGAACACACCGGGATCCCATGAGTGCCAGTTTTAATACCGGTGGCCCTGCTTGCCATCTAGCTCCCTTGCTTGTAGCCTGGGGAAGCAGTTGAGGATGGCCTAAAGAAATGCACAGGGTCTTGGGGACAGCTGCATCAAGCACAGGACAGGAGGCCACTTGAAGACCCCACGACACTTACTGTGAGTAGGTGAGCGCAGATAAACTTCAGGGCAGCTGGGCAGCTGGTGGAGACCTATACAACACTCCCTGAAAACTCAACATGTAAGGAAAGAACCAGGGTGCTTCAGAAAGGATCTGTCCTTGTCCAGCTTCCTGGGAGTGGTGGTGGTGGTGGTGGGGAGTCTGAAGATATGCATTCTTACTTAGAACAAGCAGCGAAAACATTGTGAAATGGAAACTTACATTTCACCAGCAAAAAGTCCCTGAATTCCTGGTGATCTGTAAACACCGGTGGGGATGGCAAGGGTGGGCCAAAGAGTGGGACGCTTTCTTCTGAAAAAATTTTCAGCCTGGGTAGGTAGAGAACATTCCAGAATCAGTTGGTTCTTCTTCAAAGGCCACTGGTATCTAGCCCATCAACATGCCTGGCCACCCATGTGATGTGTTAGACATTCCTTCACGCCATACTTGGCTCTCCTTTCCAGCTTGGCCAAATCCTCTTCTAGGCCAGAGGACAAGTCTCCCCAAATCCCTGGTGGTCCAGTCCACCAGCCCTGGACAAGGTCAGGCACTGGTGGGTTGGGAGGAGAGGGGATAATAGCAGTGGCCACTATTGAGCATCTTGAAGACAGTTCTGCAAGGTGAGGGCATTCGTTTTGGATTGATCAGGAACTATGCATATTAAGAACCTCACAAAACTCATGCTGAATTGACAAACACAAGTATCAGGCCACAACAATGATGCCATTCGTTACTTACCTGTAATTGTCATTTTGTTGGTCGTATCTCACTAAGGCAAAGATATCTGTGGGGACGGTTAAGGAAATGGATCAACACTCTGGTTGATGCTAACTGCTGACGGCCTGAGTGGTAAAAATCCCGGCGAGGAGACCTCTCCACCAACGAGGTCGTGGAGCTGTGACTCAGGTTGGGACAGAACTGGGACTTCTCTACAAGAGACCACCGTGGGAGAACCCAGGGACTAGGCCCGACCAGGCAGGCCCATCCCCAGGCATGGGGTCAGGCGCTGTCAGAAAAGACACCTGCTGGGCCTGGCGCGGTGGCGCAAGTGCTTAAGGTCCTAGCCTTGCAAGCCCTGGATCCCATATGAGCACCGGTTCTATCCCGGCAGCCCCGCTTCCCAGCCAGCTCCCCGCCTGTAGCCTGGGAAAGCAGTCAAGGATGGCCCAAGGCTTTGGGACTCTGCACCCACGTGGGAGACCCGGAAGAGTCTCCTGGCTTCGGATCGGCATAGCATCGGCCGTTGTGCTCACTTGGGGAATGAATCATCGGACAGAAGATCTTCCCCTCTGTCTCTCCTCTCTGTATATCTGCCTTTCCAATAAAAAAAAAAAAAGAAAGAAAGAAAGAAAGAAAAGACACCTGCTAAGATGTCCGCATCCTGTGTCAGAGTGCCTGAGCATTGCACCTGGCTCCAACTCCTGCCAACTAAGACCCTGGCAGGCAATGGCGATGGCACAAGCGATCAGCTTCTGCCATCTCCACAGGAGCCCTGGCTGAGCTCCCAGGGCCCAGCTGCAGCTTGGTCCAGTCCTGGCCACTGCTGGCATTTGAACAGTAAATCAACAGTCAGGAATTTTCTCTCAGTTTCCCCCTTTCTCTATCTCTCAAACAAGTAAAAACTTAATCTTAAGAAAGAAAATAAGAAATAAACAAACGTAGGAAATGAAGCAGCTAAAGACAAAAGAGCATCCCCCTTGCCTAGGAGCATAAGCCGCTGCCGACGGCCGATCCGTCATCCACCTCATCTCACACATCTTGCAAAGGAAAGCAACGTGAAGCTGCCGCCACGCACCTTCCTTCTCCCCCTTCTGGCTGTGGGGGACGAGACAGAACCCAACAGATGGGGCCACACCAACAGGGCTGGCGGCAGCTGCGAAGCACAGATCTTGCTGCTGTGTTGGTTGGGCTGGTGCTGTCTCCACCCTACTGCTCCCTTCCTCAGCTGGGGCCATAAAGATATAGGGTTTTCCTTCCAAAGACTGGGGAGTTGGAGATGCATCTGTATTAACTGTCTGCCTATCCTTCTCCAGAAACAAATGTGTCAAGCTCCAAATCTAAAACTTGGAGTTAAGGTAAAGGTCTAAGAAATAACGACCGTCACTCAACCACTTAACATGTCCCTGGCCTGAATCCCAATGAATGGGGGACAAGAGCGTTAGAAAGCACCAGTGAGAATGGAGAAGTAATAGTAACTGTAGCGCAGGGGCGTGCTTCTGGACTCTACTGTTGGGTCACCAGGAACAACAACAACAAAAGTAGAGACAGTTGCACACGCAGTGAGCCACCGTGCTCCTATCTTCAAACATCGTTCCTGGGTCTTCGGAGAACCTGAGTATGTAGGCCAGAATTTATTCCAAAGATGCTCATGAGCTGCCTTTGACTTACGATGTGGAACCGCACAGCCAATGGCCGTGGGTTTTGCACGCACAGCTTGAAGCACGCCATGCGCTTGAGCTGGGCCAGTCTGGCTGAAGAAGCTCAGGCACTGTAGGGGGCCTTGTTGGAAGTACAAGCCGACCATGGGGTTAAGACAGCCAACAGAAGCATCAATTGCATCACTTCTCAAATTCCACAACATGATAGCGTTGGTAGCTATTTCCAGGGCTAAGTGCCAACAAGGAGAAAGTTCAGCTTTTTATCTGAACTGGACACGTTTCCGTATCTACAGCAAATTTCTTGGGGGATTCACTACCTGTAATTCCTCTAATTCACTTATTCCCACTGGATGGTGGATGGCTCCTCATTTCATGGCTACCAAGAAAGGGGAACATATTTTAGAGTCGAGAATTCCCTGAGGGGCGAGTTCAGAGTGCACGGGCTTGATGCTTGCCTCTATTTCCGATTCTAGCTTCCTGCTAGCACAGACCCTGGAGAGAGTAGGTGATCCCTAAAGTCCTTGGGTCCCTGCCATCCAGCTGGGAGAGCTGGATGGAGTTTCAGGCTCCTGCCTTTGGCCTGGCCCAGCCCTCACAGGTGTGAACATTTGGGGAGTGAACCAGCTGAGGGTCTTTCTCTCTGTCTTACAAATACAAAAAGAATTCCACGAGAATGAATCCAATCACTAGTCCAATGGAAGGAGAGGGAACAGCGGCAAACGCAGGGTTTTGGAATTCCCACACAGTGGGTTTCAGGCTGGAGCCCTGCCAAACAATCTGACTAGGACATTCGCCCAAGTCAAGTTCAGCAAGGCTGTGCAGCCACACAGGCCGAGGCTCAGGATGCGTGTGAAGTGGGAGCGGATCATGGAAGGCTTGAAGGCAGGGCACGTCTCCTCTCCTTCCTGGAACACGATGGTCACGATGTCGTTCCCAATGTGGCGCTTCCGTTCCACCTGCGGTGGCACAAACAGCGCAGCTGAGAAAGGAGAGTGGCGTGTCTACGGAGCTCCACGTGATGTGACACAGCACCCACAGTCATGGCCCCAGGGCCCCGAGCCACATGCGTCCTTGCCTTCTCTCTCTGTTTCCCAGCCCCGGCTCCTGCTTCTCCTCCCTTGCATTTCCTCACCTCCTATGCCAGTTTTCTGCAGATTGGATCGACTCACCTACTTCACTCTCTATCCTTAGCCTGGCAGTCTTGGTTCCAAGCCAGAGACAGACAGCAGACTTTCCCCATGGATGGGCCTCCAATGGCCTATAGATGGCTTCCGAGTAAGCATGCTTATACTGTGGATTTTTTTTTTTTTAACTTTATGGTGCTCTCAGAATGCACCATTTTGCTTTTCACTATCAATATGATAGTCAACACATTAGGTGGTTCACACCTGGTCCTAAGACAGGCCACTAGGCAGGCTTAAATTCTGCTCTGAGCACATTAAAGGTGGTGGGCTGAGCAGCGATGCTCTGGAGGTCCGGGCAGAGGATGTATTTTCTACTTGGCAATCTTCTCAATGTACAGGGTGTGTGGGGGAGCATGATTGGGGTCTGGCCCTGACACAGGTCTGTTTTTGTTTGTTTGTTTGTTTGTTTATATAAAGACTTAGCTAGCTCTGAGCAAAGATTTGGTGCAGACAGTGGCGCTTCATAACTTGACCCCAGTTGACCTTTTCAAAATGATTTCTCAGACCTGGGTTTGCAGAGTTTTCTTTCAGTAGAGGGCCAGACAGCAAAGATCCTGTGGCCCAGGGTTTCTTTCTCCACGGCTCCGCTGTTGCAGCACAGCAGCCGCCAGACCTGCACACCCAGGGGCGGGGTGGGTTCCAGGAACACGCTCCTCCCCAGCATGGCTGCCAAGCCCTGCCTATCCCATTCATTCAGAATCGCCTTTCCTCAGATCCCCTGGTGTATTTCCAGCAAAAGACAAGGGAAACATAGCCTCTGTCTGATGCTATTCATTTCGCCTGTGCTCTTAGTTTTGTTCAAGAAAGCAATTGTGCTCTTAGTTTTGTTCAAGAAAGCAATTATGTTTGGCAATGCCTCTGCAGGTAGCAGAGGTGCTGGCTGTGTACTGTGCTAAGGAGCACAGCGTAGCCCAGGTGAGCCTGCTCCAGCCTCAGAGCTGGCTTCTGAAATGACCAGTGGCTTCTGCCACCTTCCCCCTGAAACACACATTTTCTTTCTTTTTCTGGGCGGGGGGCAGGGACGTGGGTAAGGAGGGTGTACTGCCAAGGTCAGAGTCAGGAGCCAGGCTTTCTGCTGGAGAGACAGTGAGGTGATCGCTGAGGCACTATGGTAGGGACAGCTCCGGAGCTGTCCAGAGCAAGGGGCAAGGGGCTAGATGTCACAGGCCTCAGCCTCCAGATGTGGCTTCCAGTTGACTGCAACTGACAAGAGATCCTACAATGTGAGACCAGCAAAAAACCTGCCAGCTGTGCCCAAATCATAAGAAATTAAAAAGCAGCCCTTTTAACTGACGAGTTTGAGAGTGGCGTGTTAGGCGGCAACGGGTAAGTGAAACATGGCCCCTGCCTACTCTATTTCTGTTGCCTGGACTCTTAGTTCTGCGTGTCCCAAACCTGCTTATCTAAGTGCAGGCAGGCAGGACCTTCTCCAGGAAGCCTTCCTTGCTCTCCATTAGATATCACCCTTCTCAGTGTTCAAAGCATATTTCTCAGGCCATTGTTACGGGGTTTATAATCTGTTGCTTTGCACAGTGCTGATGTTTGTTCATGTTTGTACTCCTCACTGTACGTGACTGGAGAACAGGACCCCTGATGGGTAAATCATGAATATTATTCCAGTTCTGCCCACAAGAAGATTTAGGCTAAGAGAGAGGTTCTAGTAGTTTTAATGAGGCCCACTTTAAAAAAATAACTATCTGGGGGCAATGACATTTTGGGTATGACATTAAAACTGCAAGCAATAAAACAGACAGATGAACAGAGCTACATCGAAACTTAAAACTTCTGGGGCTGGCACGGTGGCAGAGTAGGCTAAGCCTCCACCTGTGGCACTGGTTTCCCATCTGGGTGCCAGTTCAGGTTCCAGCTGCTCCAGTTCCATTCTAGCTCCCTGCTTATGGCCTGGGAAAGTGGTAAGGATGGCTCAAGTTCTTGGGCCCCTACACACACAATGGGGACCCGGAGAAAGCTCCTGACATATCATTGCAGCTCAGCTCTGGCTGTTGTGGCCCTTTGAGGAGTGAACCAGAACATGGAAGATCTCTCTCTCTGTTCCTGCTTCTCTCTGTAACTCTGCCTTTCAAATAAAAATAAATGCAACCTTAAAAAAAATTGGAAACTTCTGCACATCAAGGGACACTATGAACAGAGTGAAAAGACATCCAACTACATGGGGGAAATATTTGCAAATCATGTATTTAATAAGAGTCTGATATCCAGAATATATAAAGAGCTCCTAAGATTGGACAACAAAAAACCCAGTTATAAAGGGCTTGAACATCTGTGTGTTCAAGAAAGACACACAAATGGAGGCAAAGCACATGAAAAGACACCCAATGCCATTAATCAGAGAAATGCAGACCAAACCAAAGTGTCATTTAATTCCCACCAGGATGGCTGCTGTCAAACAAACAAACCAATCAACCCCAGAAACCATCACCTATACTGGTGAGACTGGGGAGAAACTGGAGCCCTGCGGGGTCGCTGGTGTGGGAGCGTGAAATGGTGCAGCCACCAGAGAATATGACATGATGGTCCATGAGAAAAATTAAATATAGACAGGCCACATGATCCAGTGGCTGCTACTGGTGTATACCCCAAAGAAAATTACAAACAGGGATTTCAACAGATTTAAGTATTGCGATGTTCAGAGCAGCAGTGTTCACAAAAGCCCAAAGGAGGACAGAGCCCAGTGTCCACTGACGGATGAGTGGCCAAGGAGGGTGTGGGAAGGCACAGGCACAGAGGACGAGCCAACCTCAAGAAGGAAGGAGGGCCCGGCGTGATGGCACAGTGGTTAAGGTCCTCACCTTGCACGCCCGGGATCCCATTTGGGCGCCGGTTCTAATCCCAGCGGCCCTGCTTCCTATCCAGCTCCCTGCCTGTGGCCCGGGAAGGCAGTCGAGGACGGCCCAAAGCTTTGGGACCCTGCACCCACATGGAGACCCGGAAGAGGCTCCTGGCATTGGCTGTTGCGCTCACTTGGGGAATGAATCATCGGATGGAAGATCTTCCTCTCTGTCTCTCCTCTCTGTATATCTGCCTTTCAAATAAAATAAATCTTTTTTTAAAAAAAAAAAAGAAGGAAGGAAATCCTGGCCCTTGCTACAGTGCTAGACTCCCGAGGATGTCAACGCTGGAGATGGATGGTGGTGACAATTGGGTAGTAGCTTGAACGCATTGAATGTCACAGAACCACACACTTGAATGTGGTCAAAATGGCAGATTTACATTATGCATAGTTGACTGCAATAAAAAGTTATTGCTTCACCAACTGGTAGATGGATAAGCAAAATGTGGTATATATCCTTGCAAGGGAAATTGGCTATCAAATGGAATAAAGCAGGAGCAGGTGCTACCTAGCAGTTAAGAAGCCTACATTGCACACTGGAGAGCATCTGTGTTGACTACCCGGGGCCACCCCTAACTCCAGCTTCCAGCTCATGCAGACCTGAAAGGTAGTGGTGATGGCACAGGAACTGGGCTCCTGCCAA
Organism: Ochotona curzoniae; assembly: GCF_017591425.1. Classification (NCBI taxonomy): domain Eukaryota; kingdom Metazoa; phylum Chordata; class Mammalia; order Lagomorpha; family Ochotonidae; genus Ochotona; species Ochotona curzoniae. The sequence continues at coordinate 5,697,891 of NW_024467106.1, forward strand.
CCATTTGGGAGACTTTGAGTTCCTGGCCATGGCTTTCGCCCCAGTGCAGCACCAGCCACTGTAGGCACTGGGAAATGAACAAGCAGGTGGGAGGTCTAGCTAAATAGCATTTTGGAGAAGGGCTGAAGCACTGATATGGCTATCACATGGATGACATTTACCAGAGACTGTATACTGGCTGATCTCATTTATACAAAAAGTCTCCAGCTGGCTCATCTATAGAGGCAGGAAGTAGGTTAGTGGTTGTGAGGGGGAGGTGACGGCTAAGGCAAGCAGGGCTTCTCTTTGGGAGTAATGGAAGTGTTCTAGAATTCACTTATAACAGTCAGGGTTTCAACAGGCTCAGGATAAAATGTGCACTCAGCTACGGCTGTTTGCCTGTTTTCCCTTAGGCCTTTTTATAGGAACCCAGCACATCTGCTTATCATGGAGATTTCTCAGAACAAGCACTCATACCCTCCCGGAGAGCTTCTGTCCTGGCTGGCATGTGGAATCGCCAAGGTGGAACAGTGTTGCTGGACCAAGCCTCGTGCAACCTCAAATCCCCAGGAGAGGGAGAGAGAGATTTTGCAAAGATTTTGCCTTTAACTCAAGGGTTTGGAAGTGACCGATTTGTATTCTGAAGGCTCCTCTGGCTACCAGACTGAGAAACAATCTGTTGGGAACAAGGGAAAAGCAACAAGGCCAGACCGCAATGGAAATAATCCACACACCACGTGATGATGGCTGGGAGTGTGGGGTAAAACGCAGCGAGAGTTTTAGATTTTTTTTTTTTTGCGGGCAAAGCCAGAAGGATTTCTGACAAACTAGATATGGGACAAGACAACACATGATTGACTCTCAGGTCCTTTTGTCCCTGAAGCAGGAAGAGCTGAGGAGGGCAGATAAGCAGGAGGTGGGGCCTCCTGGGATGGTAGGAAGAAGGCAAGTGCCAAAGAGGTGGGTGCTGAAGGGCCAACCCCCTGCCGTCACCATGGTGATGAAGGCAGAGGGCAAGGAGAAATGATGGGGCTGCAGGACTCATAGGATCCATGTGAGAGAGCCATGACTAGGGTGTGCCACTTGCCACACCAGTATTCCATGAGTGCCTGTGCTGGCTGCTCTGCTTCCAATTCTCCTCCCTTCTAACGCACCTGGGAAGGCAGCAGAGGACCAGGCAGAGCGCTTGGGCTGCTATACCCACATGGGAGATCCCGAGGGAGCTCCTGGCTCCTGGCTCAGCCCGAAGCTCAATGAAGCACTGGGTGGGAGATCTCTTTTCTTTTCTGTCTCTCCTCTTCTCTCTTGGTCTTTGTCTACCTTTCAAATAAATTGTATCCAGAAAATCCTTATGGGAGCTTGCCTTGTGAAAGCCTATCTGGGATGGGGCTCTGACTAGGGTGCCGGAGGCCAGAATGGCACTGTGGTTCTGTGAGCTGGGCTGGCCTCTAATCTTCCGACTTTGACCTCCAGCCCACGGGGGACTGTGACAGGACAGAGAGAGAGGGGCTCACACTGGTAGTCCCCTTCCCCCCCAAGATCAGGCCCTGTTAGGGTTCACTGTCCAGGATGCCAAGTCTCCTGCAGAACCAGCTGTGCCCACCTCTTGCCCACAGCTCCCTAGTCCCTGCAGACCCTCGCAGACCCCTGGGCTGCTCTGGGTCTCTCCCTCTGCTGGGACAAGGCTCACAGAGCATCCTGTGAGCCCACCACTTGACCTCTGCAGGATCCTGTTTCTCACAGTCACAGTGACCTTTACTTGTCTGCAAGTACAGGGTCAGGATCACACAGAAGGCTGCACGGACACCCCGGCCCTGGCCCACCATCCCCCAGAAGCCAGCAGCACCGCCTTGGCTATGCTGGGACAATTTCTCCTCTGCGCTAGGCAGGTTGTGTCTCGCGTGGGGATGAGAAGGTGCAGACAAGCAGGGCTAACCTTGTGTGTCAACCTCCGCCCGCTGGTACTCAGGACTTACTTAGCTTACTTCCCTGAGTCTGATGAGACTCGAGGTATGGTTGTGAGAAAGGCACAGCTCCCACACAGTCTCTCACCAGTGCTGCTGTGCTTCAGGTCTGGCTTGCATTCACCCATGAAAGGTTTGTGGGCCGGGAGCTGGGTCCCCAATGTGGCAGCGTGGACAATGGTGAACTGCTTCAGAGGGAGCTGAGAGGGTAAAGGCTAGGACTACAAGAGGGATCGTCACTTTGCTCTGGACAAGGTGACCTCCTGGCTGGGTGGGAGCTGTTAAACCAGAGTCTCTCTGGCTTGTTGCCTTGGTCTCTTCTACAAGCCCTCCTGCCACTAGGCTGGCATCCACCATGCCACCCTCACAGGAGCTGAACACACACTCTTAAACCTCAGAACTGTTAGCTAAATCAACCTAAAGTATCTTGTCACAGCAATGTAAAATGGACTAATGCCACTTTATAAAGAATCACACCAATACATGGACACGCATAGATGCTGTTACCACGGACCCTGTGTTTCTTGGAGGTGACAGCATCCGTGAGAATAGTCATTCCTAAGACTTACAAAAAGCACCCTGAAGTGGCAGCTGGAGCTCAGCTCATTTGTGAACTTATACCATCTCTAACTCTATGAGGTTGGACCAACGCCCTCTCCACATTCCAGTCTCTATACGATGGCACGTGAGCTCTCCAGGAGCCCGTGTGCACATGTACGCACCTGCTGTTTGTTCTCTTTGGAGTACGGCAACATGGTGGAGACGTGGAACATGATCTCGTGCCCTTGGTACACCGTGTACACAGAATGGATGCCCGTGGTGTCGTCTGTAAGACACATATGCAAGTGTTGGACAAGGAGAACTCTGAGGCCACGAGGAAACAGCTGTTATTTGCAGGCTGGAGGGAATATGGAGCAAGGTTAGTACATCCTCAGAGATCATTCTGGACTGTCCATCCCAGAAGCAAGGGTGGGTTACCTAAGCATCCATTTTCCACTTGGTGACAGGCTCCTACCCATTTGGGGAGCCCTCCTCTTCTCTCCAGGCTCACTGCTCTCAGATTCAGGACTCACTCAGGATAGAGAAGGTCAGGCATCTGGGCTGCCTTGTTAGGATTCCTTGCCCAGTGGCTGCAGGCATACCACACAGGATTAACAAGCGCAATTCTGATGTCCGTGGAATAAAAAGAGGCAGAACTTCCGGCAGAACAACCCAGAGATGAAAAGCCTGGACTCTGGGCAAGAGTTCGCATCTAACTCCTCATTAGCTCCAGAACTTTTGACAAGTGACTGTGTTTCTCTCTGAACCTCAGCTCCTTCATTAGAAAATGGGGTTTAAAAATAGCACCTGGCTCCTAGGAAGACATTGGAGAGCTCCGGGGGTGGCAGTTGGGGTCACAAGAAAGGCTGAGGGTTGGCCTTGGATGTACTTTTAGGAGTCTCGGACTCTGAGTGTGGAGGGTGTGTCCAGGGGGGATAGCGACCCAGCAGCTGGGGACAAACCCTTCCTGGCTGTGTCTGTCACTTAAGGCACTTCCAGCTGCACCTCTCACACACTATGCACAACCGGCGCACTGATGCCTGGGTGGGCTGCCGAGCAGCTGTGGCTTCCAGCAGCTGTCACACATGGCCTGTCACACATGGCCCAAATGAGTCTCACATTGCCTGCTTGATGTCCCTCCAGGACTGACTGTGCATGTCAAATAGAACAGCTAAAGCAGAAAGAAGTGCAGGAAAAAGCTGGAAAAGCCACATGGATGTTAAGATGGAGAAAGTGATTCCAAATTTTGTGGTCTGGGCCTTCTCCCTGCCCCCTTGCCCGAAATGCTTCCTCTCAGGTAGGTGTGGTCCCACCATCACTGGACGGACACCTTCTCTCCTCTTCACCCTCACTTGCAAGCAGCTGTAGGATCCAGCCAGCGCTGCCTTGGAAATGGCCCTTGCGTTAGCCCACTCTGCCACCCTTCCTTCAGCCAAGGCCACCCGCCTCTGGCTCTTCCTGCCTCCCTTTAGGCCATCTCCCCTGTGCAGATTCGGCTTTCAGGTACAAACCTGATCTAGCCACTCCCTCACTTAAACCCCTTCAATGACATTCAGTTAAATTTAGAACTAAACCCAACATTATAAGGTGACCTCAGACTCCCTGCAGCGTCTGCCCCTCCCAAGTCTCTGGCCCTCCGGCCAGTTTCTAGACCACACCACATTCCCTTCCGCTTCAGGCACTCCACGGATGTCGTCAGAACTTGGAACACTCCTCTTTGCTCCAGAAACAACACTGCCCATTCCTCACTCTCCTGGGACTCCTTCCCGGATCCCCAGATCCAGCCAAATGCCTGCATGACGCCCAGGGTTTCTCTTTTGAGATCCTGCAAGTGCTTAGTACTGAACTGCGGGAACACTGGCTATCTGCCGCCTGGATCGTCCACAGGACAGAGGGGTTTTACAGAGGCAGGGGCCCACACCCACTCATCCACGGTACATGCCCAGAGTTTAGCTCAGCCATGGTGCAATAGGAGAGGTCTCGACAGCAAGCCCAGCCAAGCATCACCTCTGCCAGGGAGACCTTCTGAGAAAGGCATCAGCAGGTGATTTTTGTCAAATGTGGTTGTGACATCACTAGGCCATATATTAAATAGGACCACCATCGTACGTGGGGTCTGGCACCAACGGAAACATCACTGTGTGTGGCACACGATTGTAGTTAAAGGCAGCTCTTGACTCCTGCCACCGCTGGGAGATGTGGGCGGGGGGGGGGGGGTTTGTGAGGGTGGACTTAGGCTTACAGAGCTCAATGGAGGCAGCCCATGTAAAGACCGGTGGCCTGGGTGTGACACTCAGGGCTCCTCCAGGCACGTGTGGTCTCTCTCCCCACTTCCCGTATAAGTGTGAACATGGAAACAACCAGAGCCATGCAGATGACAAGGGAGCGGGTCAAGAGGCATGCTTACTTTTGGTGTCCAGACCACCTCGGTAGCCCGTCCAGCCCTTGAGGGTGATGGTGTCACCCAGGAGTTGTAAGAATTTTTGGAAAGCTTCACTTCCAGTTTCTGCAGGAAGAGGCAAAGTGTGAGGAATGTTCGGGAATCCACAGGTTCTCTTTTCCAAGCATGTGCTGACATCTTGTGACCATTAACCAGTCACTGCCACCACGTGCGGCAGGTAAACAGCACAGAGAGACTCCATTTCCTCCCTTGGAGGGTCGGGGGAAGGGTCTCCATCCAAGACTGGACCCACCTCACCATTGTCAACTTGGGGTTACAGGTGTTCAGCCTTGCAAAGAATGGTCAAAACTGTTACTACTCCCTGAAGTAATAACTAGTAGGTATTTAACATAGAAGAGGGTAGCTACCCAGCATGGGATACCAGCTCACAAGCCTCTCAACCACTTAAAGCAGAGATTGGGCAGAGCCAACTGATTCCAGTCCCTGGGCTTTTCCTCTGGGACTGTACCACCAGAGCCCAGGAAAGCCAGGGAAGCAAGTCACAGAGACAGCAGTCCTCCTGTGCCTGCAGTTTTACGTTCCGTGACATCAATGATCCCAGCTCAATCTCGGTCTGAAAATAGTGCATGGAAATTTCCAGAAAGAGTTTACAAGTTTTGAATGCTTTCTTTAAAATGATAGTGTATGCTTACAGTTGTTTCGTTTTATTGTCACTTATTGTTGTCCGTGTCTTACCGTGACTGATGAGCAAACTAAGCTCCACCATGGATGTGTGTAGGGAGACCAGCATGCGGAGTTTGTCACTCTCCCTGGTTTGGAGAGTCCACTAGCGGGTCAGATCGGATCCCCCGTGGGTCAGAGAGGACTCCTTTGTTTGCCAAGGGAATGAGAATGTGCCACAACCATCCTACAGGGTTTGCACAGCCACCCGGCTCGGTGTTGTTAGCACTGCATCTCGACTGACAGGTTCAAGTTGAGCTTCCCCATGTGCGGCCAGGCGCGTCAGGGTTTCTGGAAGGAGACCATCACTCACCATTGCTGAACATTTCGTCGTCAGTGAGCTGGCCGTCTCTGGCAAAAAGAACCCCAAACTTGAAATTCACAGAGCCCTTATGGTGAGACAACAAAAGATGAGACAGTCAATGTCGTCATCCCATGGGGATGGACCCTGGGCCTCCGCCTGGCTACCCCAGCGTTGACCAATGCTAGCAACAGTCTTTCCTTTTGTTTTTAGCTCACAGGTGAGACTGCTGTTATGTGAGTTCCTGGTGGTATCGTGGGCTGCCAGGCTATTCTGGCCCCAGGAACCTGCAGCACTTGCAGCATCTCCGCATCACTGCCAGGAGCAAGGCGGCCCAAGCCCAGTCAGCAAAGCTGAGCTAATTGTCATTCTAAGCCCAACACAGCGGCCTTGGGCTGATGGCTCGGGACTCTTTTAGAAACAGAAATGGAAATCGTAAGCATTTTATATGAAAAGCTCATTTTCCTTTAGTTCCTAAACATACTTAATCTGAAGAAGTAACAACACAGATGTGCAGGGCGGGAGGGAGGGGAAAGGGAAGGAGAGCGGCAAGCCAAGCACTTGGTAGCTGAGTCTGACTCTAAACCCAATCCCGTGGCAATGACAAACACCAAACAAATGACAAAAGCTTCCATGGGGAAGGAAGGAATGGGGCTGGTGAGTGGGAAACAGGGCCTCCATTGGATCCTGAATATTTTCCTTTTTTTCTAAGTTGGGTGGTATGTTTGTAAATCTTTATTATAGTATTCTCTGCACTTTGGTTGCATGCTGACGTATTTGACAACACCACAAATCTGATGTTGGGTAAAACCATTTGTAATCCCAGCATCCTATAATGGCACTGGTTCTATTTTGGCTGCTCCAACTTCCAATCCAGCTTCCCGCTAAAGCACTGGGAAAAGCTGTGGAAGATTACCCAAGTGCTTGGGCCTCTGCATCCACGTGAGATCCAGAAGAAGCTCCTGGCTTTGGCCTGGCCCAGTCCTGGCTGTTGCTATTATCTGGGGAGTGAAGAATGGATAGACAATTTCTCTCTCTTTTCCTCTCTATCTGTAATTCTGTCTTTCAAATAAATAAGTAAGAAAAATCTGATGTTGGACTCTTGTTTTGCTTGACCCATCACTACCTGGAGGAATTCAGAGTGGTCAGTGAAGGGGCAGACAGGAAACCAGGATGTCTAAAGCACTGACCAGGGGCTTAGGGAGGTTAAGGCATAATGCCTGGATTCAGGATGGTTGGATCTGGGAGAACCGGAAGTCTGAAACTTGTTCAGTCCACAACACACGTGACAGGCGGCCACAGGAGCTGTCCCACAGTTGGGGTGGGGAGGACACTGTTAGATGACCCCTCCACCTGGAACTCTTTCCCACTTCCGCCCTCAGGCGGGCTTTGGCTCAAATGTGTTTACAGAGGGGCCTTTCCTCATTTCTGGAGATCAGGTCCCTCTTGTCTCACTGCTTTTTTCCATCTCAGCACTGCTGTTATTAGAACTCTGCAATCCTTGTGGGTGTGTTAAGGATTTACCTTATTTGAATGGCACGGTGACATAGCAAGAGAGAGACCTTTCATCTGTTGGTTCACTCCCCAGGTGGCCACAATGTCTGGGGCTGGGTCAGGCTGAGCCAGGGACCTGGAACTCTATCCCGGTGTCTGACAGAGGTGTCAGGTGCCCTGGGACTTGGGCCATCTTCCACTGCCTTCCCAGGAGCATGAGCAGGAGCTGGTGTGGGAGCAGGACTTGTACAGGTACACCCAGATGGGATGCCAGTATTGCATCCTAATCCAATGTGCCACAATCTCAGCCCCAGTAATTCTCTTACATTGAGCTTGTATATTTTTAAAGTTTTATTTCCTTATTTTCATTTTATTTGAAAGGCAGAAAGACAAAGGGAGAGAGAGACAGAAAGATCTTACATTTCTAGTTTACTTCCCAAATGCCTGCAGCAGTCTGAAGCCAGGAGCCAGGAGCTCCATCTAGGTCTCCAAAGTGGGTGGCTTGGGCACAAGTACTAGGGTGGCAAGGGCCCAAGTATCTACGATGCGAGACATAGAGACTGGGTTTATGCGGGAGAATTGTCTGACCACATTCTTTTCTGTGGCTTCATGGTATTTCATAATTCCTTCATTTCCCTTGTTGAGCCAACGTTGTCATTGTACCTTCTGTGTGTGCTCTTTTAGGGTCTGAGGCCAAAGTAGTAAATGAAGTTCAGGAAAACCCAGCACCTGGTGCTTGGATTCTTGTTGGGGGGGGACACACAATAAAAAGTGAATAAAAACCCTAGGCTAAGCATCCCTCCCAGGTGCAGGTAGAGAAATGAGGGTGTGAACGCGGTCAGGTGGGGGCCGAAGGCCAGAGAGGCTGTAGGGCCAGCAGGCCCTGGCAGGCTGGGGGAAGGATTATGTATGTACTTTACAGTTAAAAAAAAAAATCTGCTCGCTTATTTGAAAAGCAAAGTGACACAGACAGACCTTTCTTCTGCTGGTTCACCCCTCAAATCATCTCAATAATGGAGGCTGGCCCAAACTGGGAACCCCATCCATGTCTCCCACATAGGTTGCGCAGCCCCAAGGACCTCATAGCAGGGAATGGACTGGAAGTGGAGCAGCAGGGACTCAAATCTGCTTTCTGGAATGGGCTGTTATTTTCACAAGTGGTGGTTTATGCCTTTATATCACAACACCTTCCCCTGAGGCTTGGCTTAGAGGCAGATGAGAAGCCACTGGGGATCTGAACAGAGTGAGGGAGGCCCTGACTGGCCATGCTGCAAAAGGACCACATGATACTAACTGGGAAATAGGCAAGAGGATGAGGTGGGGCTGGGACTGGTGGTAGCAGGGGAAGCAGCATCAGGAGATGAGGTGTGGCCCAGGCCAGCGAGGATGGGGCAGCATCAGCGTGCTGAGTGGTGGCAGTGGGAGGACCGAGATGTGGCTGAATTAGGAACAATTCCGGAGGCAATGTGAATGGAATATGAAGATGCGCGAAATGTAAGGTGTGGGAGAACGAGAGCCCTTGAAGGATTTCCCCAAGCGTGGCCTGAGCAATGGGACAGCTGACCCTGTCCCTGTCATTCACTGGGAGGCATCACTGACTTACCCAGTGGCATACTGATCACATGGGGGACATTTCCCTGAATCACGTGCACAATGTATCAAGGGTGTGCTACTGAACACCAGGGCTTTCGCTGAAGGAAAAGGCAAATGAAGGAAAAGGCAAACCCCATAACCCTCATGACGAAACTCAAGCAGGCTGAGGCCATTTGATGGGTCGTTCAGCTATCTTTATAGCTTGCTGCATGGAAAATCCCAAAGAAGCCCTGCTGGGCTCAGGCCATGCAGGGCCGGGGAAGGGAATCCACTGAAAGGGCCTTGCGCGTGGGCACCGGAGTAGCAAAGTGCTGTGGAGGCAGAGCGCTGTGCTCACATAAGCCAGCAGCATGCTTGGAGCACTCACCTCTTGTTCTTCAAGAACCAGCAAGTCCTGGCAAAGAAAAGTTTTCAAAGTTATACCCATGCTGAGCAGAGAGCATTTCATATCATTTTACTGTGCAAAGCCAAGCTTCAATCTACTCACATAAGTTTTCATGGTTTTTTTTTTCATTGAAACGTTTTGAAAAAAAAAAAAAAGTGAAAAAAAAAAAGAAGCAGCAGCAGCAGCAGGAGGCAAGACTCCTGTCACCTGCCTGCGGCTCACACTCTTCCTTCAGATGTTCCTAAGAGCAGGGAGCCATGTGTTAACAACCTCAGCTTTGGTCCTTAACCAAGTTTGGGAATGAGTCTTTTGGCGAGTGGGATGGGGGTCTCTGCTTCCTTATCCCTGGCCCAAGGACCGACTTCGCCCCATGAGGGTCCCCGTGCAGAGGTAAGAATGCACAGAAGGGTGCAGAGGAAAGAATGGGAAGACCTGTTAAATAACAGAGGTCTGGTCGACCACCAGGCACTTTCTTAGCCTCGGTTACCTGCTAAGAGACTCGTTTTTCCACCAGGCAGAGAAAGCAGCTTCTGGTTGATCGGTGGACACCGCAGCCACACCTCTGGCCTGGAGTGGGTCTAGCAGAGATGAGCTGAGGGGGAGAAGGAAGGGTCCAGGGGACTGGGGCTGCCAGGATGGGGGCAGAGTTGGCTGTAAGAACCTCCCCCTCCCTGTTGTCCAGGGTTCTCTGAGCCCCCTGGAGGGAGGCCTGGTAATTTGAAGAACTACCTGAGACACCTCCAGCTCCACTTTACTTAACAGTGTCTGAATCAGAACTTAGCCATCTTTATCACATTGAATTCTAAGAAGAAGCAGGAGGAGAAGGAGAAAAACAGCCAGTAGGGGACGCAGCTGTTAGATGGCGGTATCTTCACATTTGCATGTGACATGCTTTGTGTTACTAAGTCTCCCCACAGTTCCCTGTGCTCTTCTCAGGCACCCTGATTGCTCCCAGATCACAAAGGTGGGGTGGTGGTGCCTGGGCCAGGGTGCCCTGGCAAGCAGCACATGGCCGGCTTCCTGGCCCAGAAGCCGGAGCTGTGCCGCTGTGTGTCAGACTGAGGAAGCCGGAGGCTGGCCACAGAGGTCTGGCTGAGCCTCTCGGGCTGGCAGCCGGCCCCTTGGCTCTGGCTGGCGGGCCACTGGGCTCAGTCAGTTTGCTCTGTGTTCAGAAGGGACACTCCTGCAACCTGTCCTGGGCTGCCAGTGTCCTGCGGAACACAATCCAGGGATTTAGAATATCCTCGTGCCTGAATTTCGGAGCAGCAGCAAAATCCATTTTATTCCCCAATTAGTAATTTTAGCGCAGAAGGTATCATCCCAGGCAGTAATGGTGTTTCTTAAAACAGTCCCCCCGGAACTGTTTTTGATGGAATTTTCTTTTTTTCCCTCTTCAGATATACAAGACTAGGGACAGAGTGATTTTCCATACACCCAAAAAAAGAATCCAGAAATGCTTTAAAAAATTCAAATTTGTCTCTACAGAGCTTTATAAAATACCTAATCACTTAAGAAAGTTATGCTATACCATTGCTACCTGGAAACAAAGTTGATGGAGAAAAATTGAAACACACAGACACCCAAATTGTTCTGTCCACTTTAAAGCAATCATACATTGCTTCTAGAAAGAGTTTGGTCAAGAAAAAAATGTCACTGTGGTGCAACAGCCAGAGATATTCTTAGCACCAAACGCTCTGCTCTCCGTGGAAAGGTGCCCTGTGATCAAGTTGCTTTATTTTTGGTTTGTTCTTTGGATCCTGTGGTTTCTAAGAACTCTCTCCCCGATGCCTAAAGGCTGGTGCTCAAGGCCTGAAGGCAGCTACAACACTGCGGCTACAGAGTCTACACACACACACAGAGCTCATATGCACACAGCACTCACATACACAGTGCTCACACACACACACACATACACAAACACACCCGGTGCTCACACAGGTATCGCACACAGTGCTCCCATACACACACAGTGCTCACACATGTGAACACACAGCACCCAGAGGGGAAGAAAGCTCACAAACGGTTCCTTGCTAAGCGAAATGTGTCCAAACACAAATGCAGAAAGCATTAAAGTATCTTTTGGGTGATGAACAACAGACTCCCAGGAGAACCATAAGTACGGAGAATGCTGGCGCATCTTTTCTCCTTGCCCTTCTTTTAAAAAAAAATTCTGTACTACAACTGTATTTGAAAAAAAAAAAAAAAGCAGTGGAGGGAGAGAACAGATGGAAAAGAGAGAGGGAGGCATCTTCTACATTCCAGCTCCCTCTCCAGTTCTCACAACAGCCGGGGCTGGGCCTAGCTGAAGCCGGGAGCCTGCAGTGTGATTTGGGTCTCCCATGTGGGCGGCAGAACTGGGTCAGGATTTGAACCTGGGCTGGGATGTCAGCGCTCCAAATGGAGGCCCAGGCGCTGCACTGGATGCCTGCTTCTGGTCCCCAATATATCTTGTGGAGAAGAGAAGGCAAGCTCTGCGGATGGACCCAGCTTAGGAGCAAGAGATGGACAGAGGCCCAGCAGAGGCACTGAGATGGATTTGAGGACTGTGTCTGGAGAGCCGGCTGGTCACACCCAGGTTTGTAGAAGCAAAGGGTTAGGAATGCCAATCTGTGTGCCTCCAACGACTAAGGCCGTGGGGAGGCCACGGTCATGACTCCAAACTTTTTAGGACCACATGGCCTAGTGGCGGTCTCCGTGGTGGCTACACATCAGCATTAAGCAAGGAGCTTGAAAACCACAGAATCCCAGCTCCCCACCCCCTGACACAGTGAGGCAATCTCACGCACGAGGGTCTGCCAGGGCGGAGCGTGTGAAGCCACGCTGGGACACCCTGTCAGTCCTATCCCCCATGCGGTGATGGATACCCTGCAACTATATAACATATGGGTTTATCATTACCTTTTGTATCTCGGGATGAAAAATTTCCCTGGGACCTTTCTCGAATTTGTCCAGATTCATGGCACTGAAAGAGAACAGACAGAATGAGCTGCAGCGGGGTGGAGAGCTGTGTTGTGTGGAGCAGGTCTGAGCTCTGCAGAGAAGCTAAATGACAGCTCCCAGAACACCGCAGCTGGATGCGGGAGGGCCCAGCACGCAGGAGAACAAACCCGCAAGTGGGTGGTAGATGCACGTGCATGCTGGGAGTACCAGAGGGCTCAGGCGTGTCACATGGGTACTAAGAGGGAGAGGGCGGATCAGGAACCCCTGTTACAGGGCACCCTGACTCATCTTCCAGATTCTTTTATTTAATAGAAAAAAATGATGAAATTTAATTAACTTCTAGTTCTTCCTTCCTTGGGCAATTCCTCTGTCACAGAGGGCAAACGTTCACCATGATGCCAATGTCCGCCTTTAAAGGGTGACAGCGGCAAGGACCCAGGCCTGCTGAGCACTTGTCTCAGGCCAGGCGCCCCACGAGGTGCCCGGCACGGAGGATTTCATTTAGTCCCTGAAAGGCAAGGGTTGGGTTATGCTCACTGCAAGGATGAGGAAATGAAGGCTCCGAGGGTGTAACAACCAAAGTTGGTATGGTCAGCAAAAGCCACGATTAGAACTCGGGCTTATCTGTATCCATAGTGTTGCTATTTTAATTTTCTTCTGCAGCTTTCAAGTTCATGCTTGTTCCAAGATAGTGATCTTTTTCCTTGGCCGGCAGCGACCGTAGATATTTTTCATTTTCCACGTCTTTAGAAATGTTGCTTTGGTTTTGGGGGGTGGGGGATGGGAAGCGGGCAAATTACCTCCTATTCATTACATGTCCTTGTCAATAAACATGAAGAAGAGAGGGGGCTGGAACTGCTTCTTTTTAGAGGCGGGTCAGGGGGCTGGGGTCGAGTAGGGATTCACAGAAAGCCAAAGCTGGTAGAATGCAAGATATTATCTCAAGGTAAGTCAAAACAGAGAGCTCTCAATAAAGAGTGAGACAGCCCTGCACTCAAGAAATAAAAAATAATAAGAAAGAGAGGAATCTCTTCAATGTTTTCCTGACTCAGAGGCAGAATGCAGAGCAGAGCGTCAGAAGGCTAAAGGCAGATAGGGCAGGTCAGCAACTGGGAGACCACAGGAAGCTTGGCAACAGGCTACAAAACCTCCTGCCTCTGCACCATGGTGCTGCCTGCCACCCCAGCCTCAGGGTCGAATCTGTCACTCTTTGAGCTGTTTTGGTAAGTATATGCAAAGCCACATTACCTGGGAACACCAGGACATGCTATCAGCTCCTACCCAGTTGCCATTGAGCCCTGCCGGGAGGAAACTGCTGAGACCCTGGAATGAGCTTGGCCAACAGCCCAAACTGAAATCCCATGACCCTTGTGTGGGAATCCCAGCCCATTGGTTTACCAGCTGTGGAATCTTGGTCAAATCCTTCACCTCCTTCCTGCTCCCTGCACCTGCTAAGTGGACTGGGGATGGTGAGGGCTGTAATTGGAAGAGCCAGCTTAAAAACTGACCATTAAACATTCAGCACTGAGCCTGACAGTGAGTACGACCTAACTGGTGGCAAGGCACCAGGCTAGAGCTGAGTGGGTGCTTTCCCCAGGAGAGGCTGGGAAGGGAGGTGGGAAGCTGGGGGGCGTGAGCGGCGGCTGGGTCGGGAGCAGTCAGATGTTCTATTCAACTCCACGTTCTGTTTTGGTGAAGAATGAGTGCGTTCTTCCTAGAGGAAGCTTTGCTGACATCTGGGTTTCTATTTCAAAGCAGAAACTTGAAAGTATCTCTTGATTTTCTTCATAAAGCCAAAGTGTGGGAGTGAATGCTGTGAAAAACCAGCAGATGCCCACTGCAGTAGGGAGAGGTGCTTATGGGCTTCACTGGGCATCAGCCCAACCAGGACTGGGGTCTCAGGCCTGACACACAACAAGCTCTGTACTCTTTCTTACAACCTCCATTTCCTCGTCTATGAACTGGGGCAGGGGCAGCGACAGGACTGCTTGCCTTCTGGGGCTGCTGTGAAGGTTCCACGAGGTAGTGCACATCAAGGGCCAGGCACAGGGTCTGCATGCAATGAAGGTTCGAGAACATGGAGAGCTGACATCAGAACGACCATGCAAAGGCAGGGTGCAGAGGCCTCCAAGGTGGGGCGTGCTCACCTTAAGATGGACTTCACAGACAGGGTTTTTGTGGGGCTGTAGGGCAGGCATATTTTCTGGGTACCCTGAAAAAGAGAAAACACCAAGTCAGTGAGGGGAACATACTTCACTGGGGAAAGTCTTGCTTAGACCTTCTTCTAGCATCTTCCACCGGTCCCTCTCTCCCCAGTATTTATGGAACCAAGGGTGACTCTCCAATATCTGGGTGTTTGCTGTGTTGGGAATTATAGGGAGTCAAGGGGGAGGGAAGGTGTGGTCCCTAAGATTCAGAGAAGCCTCCAAGACCCCCCAAAAAAGTCTCCACGCATTCAGTGGGAGCTACATGTAATGCCTCCAAGTCAAACACTTTCTGACTACGCATCACCTGAATCTAGAGGGATTTCCGAGTGTGCACCGCTCTGTTTGTGGCTTTTGCTGAAGGTGCATTTGCTCCCAGTTCTGTGTGTGCTTCCCGTGACTAACTCCAGGAAGTACCCAGGGAGCACGCATCGACTGCAAAGGGCCCTGAGAACAGAACCTCCCAAATGACACAGCCCGCACTCCAGCCACCTGGGACAGGACGTGCTGTTCTGCTGATTTAGAATCTACCGAGGATTTAAACTGCATGGTTTACAAAAAGGATGATCACGGTGGCACACACATAAAACTCTCTTCCTAAGTTTGGTTAATCATAAAGTTGGCATCGCAGATAACCAGGGAAGGGTCTGGACGCCTCTCACGGGAAGTGGCAGACAAGAAAGTAGGACTTAGGGGGTGGGGCTAGTGTTGTGGACTAGCGGGTAAAGCTGCTGCCTGCAATGCTGGCATCCCATATGGATGCTGATTCATGTCCAGGTTGCTCCATTTCCCATCCAGCTTCCTGATAATGTACCTGGGAAAGGCAATGGAAGATGACCCAAGTGCTTGGGTCCCTGCTCCTGACACCTGCTTGGGAGACCAGGATGAAGCTCCTGGGACCTGACTGCAGTCTGTTACAGCTGTTACAGCCATCTGAGGGAATGCACCAGAGGATGGAAGATCTCTCTGTCTCTCTTCTCTCTAACTCAGCTTTACGTATTAATACATAAAAATCTTTAAAAAAAAAAAGGAAGGATATCTCTCCTGTTTTGGCTGCAGGGACTGGGCTCCAGGAGGAAGGCAGAGCTTCTGTGAGACTCTGAGAGGAGCTGAGACCTGAGATTGGTCACAGAGTGACTACCTAAGCAGCAAACAGGTGCACGCGGGTGTCAGGGGCGGTGCCTTCCCACCCAAGAGTCAGATTGGCTCAGTGGTCAAACAACAAACAAACCCACGTTTAAAAAGTAGGGCCAGAGCACAGCCCGCCTGGTGCAGGAGACAAGGGGCTCTGGACCAAGGCACTGGGGAGGGATGAGCAAGGACTGTGATGTGTGTGCACTCGAGAGAAAAGGCATGCAGTCCTCCACCGCGATCTCCCAAAGCTTGTCTGTGAACTTGGCCCTCAGGAGAACTGGGCTGTTAGTAGGACTGACCCCAACCACAGAGACACGGGAAAGCGGGGAACGCCAACATTTCTCTGCAGGAAATAATTTCACACATAAGACTTCACATCAAATAGGTATTTTTACCTTTAAAGTTGCTTTAAAGATAAAAACCAAAAAGCCCCCCAAAAAACAAAAACCAAAACCCTGAGGCATACCATGGAAATGTTTAGGAATGGAGGGTAAGCTGGACTTGGGTGTCACTTGTTAATTCATTCAACAAGGTGTTAACCACGCTTTCTCTGTGTGCCAGGCGTAGCACCGGGTGGCAGGGATGTGAGGGCACGAGAGGCATGTTCCTGATTCTTTGGAGCGCACAGACTCCTGGGAGAAGGCTGACATGCACACCTGGTTTTAGCCAGAGGGCATGACCCGGTTACACACACCTGGGTTTTCTTGGTCCCTGACACTGGCATGGCGTCTCAGCCATGTCATGTGACAGCACTGAGTCCATGCATTCGTAGGACTGAGTATCATTCTTGGCATGTAGCAAGTACTCAATAAACACTAGATATTATTGTTATGACTATTTTAGGTCATTATATAGTATAGTGATCCCTGCAAATTCTTTCTGGGTAATTTTTTTGAAGTTGTGTGAAAATGCATGCGTATGGATATGAATACACATTTGTATATATGTAAATGTATTTCATATACACCAAATAACTGTATGTGCAAAGTTTCCGTATTATTTCTAGAAATAGTTACCTAGCAAATTTTTTTCTTTTTTGGCATACTGTGGAGCTGACATTGAAACCAGCAGTGTGCTTATTTAAATACTGTCAACAACCATCCCGGGGAGTCAGACCACCGACTGCAGGACCAGCAGTTTCAAAGACTGGCTTACTAGACTGTTTTAAAATCGTGCTCTGTCCTCACCAATTCGAGGGGGAACCACAGTATGCTTCAGGCACTTTGGGATTTGATGAGCTGGGGCACAGGCAAGATCTCATTTAGGAGAAGAACTTTAACCCCCCACCTCACCCCACATGCTGTGTGCGTGGCCCGCTGCTTTCCCCACACCACAAAGATGAAAACGGGCGCTCACAGGGCTCCAGTGGTTCTCTCCAACTCACACAGAAGGAGTCTGTTACGGCCTGTGATCTGCTTGCCCCAGGCCCTCCGTTCTCTCCAGGGCCCTACACTACCTAAAAACTCTCCAGTGTAAGAAAAGAGGGCAGGGGGAAACCAAGAGAAGAAAATGATGATGGTGGGGAGGAAAATATAAGAGTCACCCAGAAAAGAAGGAGAAAAAGCAACAGTGACATAATGAAGCCGACGG
The DNA here is from genome assembly GCF_017591425.1 of Ochotona curzoniae. Taxonomy (NCBI): domain Eukaryota; kingdom Metazoa; phylum Chordata; class Mammalia; order Lagomorpha; family Ochotonidae; genus Ochotona; species Ochotona curzoniae. Next base: position 5,715,136 of record NW_024467106.1, read on the forward strand.
CCCTGGGCTGCGCAGACCTGCCCCTGGGAGCTGAAACGGGCTTTGAGCTCAGTGCTCAGAGCCCACCAGGGTGGTGGGCAGCTGTCTTGCTAAGTCTTGAGCTGCTTTTCTACTCTGAGGGACTGACAAGAGGGGCTTGGCCTGCAATGTGGCTGCTGCAGTGGCTCCTGGAGACAGGCGCCAGTGGGGTTGTCGCCACGAGTGTGAAGGTATTTCTGCACTGATGTTGCCTCTTGTAGGAGAAGGTGAGCCTATTCATAGTTTCCAGCATTGGAGGCCATAGAAGACAATGCACAAAGACCCTCTGAAAATTCAGGGTGATATTCCTGAAGGCCAAGGATGGAGGGGGGCGTGGCCACAACTGACAGGCAGCAGCTGCTGGAATTCAGAGTGGGGTGGTCTCATCTCCCAAGGAAGTGGTCCTGGGATAGTAGAGAGAAAGGCTTCCTTGAGCCGCTTGGCTGATGCTTCTGATTCAATTCTGCAAGGGTGACTCTAGTCAGATACTCACTGTTTTCCTCCAGAGGATTGCCCGGTATTGAGGGACGCGCTGGTTGTTCTGGTCAGAGAGAGTCACAGACAAGAAAAAGGGGCTCTTCTCTGCATCGTTTCCAATGTAATTCTGGTGGACTGAAAAAAGAGAGAGGCTTGCAACAGCTAATGTGATGGAGTGTCTCCGTCATGGACAACTGCAGATGCTACAGGTGCCACCTCCCGGCCCTTCCCCAGCCTGGCTTGGGCTCGAACTGTAACCCTCTCTGCTAATCTTGCACCCCTCCTTGTCAGTGACCGTGAACGTGTGGCCACGTTCTGGGCCATGAAACAGGAGGGGAAAATCTGCCAGGGGCTTCTGGGAAGGCTTCCTCATGCCTGCATGACGTGTTTGGCAGCGATGTCAGGATTGTTACAACCATCTTGTGACCCTGAGGAGGGCCAAGCGTGCCATACCAGAGCTGGAGAAGCAGGAAGAGGGAAAGGGCTTGGGTGCCCAACATCGCACGGAGCCCCTGAATGCACCGACTTCGAGCCTGCCCTCCGTCTGGGTTTCCTGCTCTGTCCCTTATTGCTGAAGCTACTGTGGGTCAGACTTGCTGTAAAGTCTTCACTGCTCTAGGCCCAGGCTTGTAAAGCATTTGGGGAGAAGATGATTTGCCTGCTGGGTTCTTCCCTTTATAAACGTTCCTGGACTTCCCCACTTACCTGAATAAATTCTGCCTCGTCACATCTGTATGAACTTGGAACAATGTAATTTGACTTTCAAATGAAGTATTGTTTATTTGAAAGGCAGAGAGGCACACACAAAAGACAGCGAGAGTAAGAGCAAAGGAGAGAATCTCCCATTCACTGGCAATAGAGAGGCTGGGCTAGACTAAGCCAGCCAGGAGCTCATTCCTGGTCTCCCATGTGGCACAGGCACCCAGTGACTTGAGTCATCACCACTGCTAAGAGGGAGCAGTGCTGGGGACTGAACCCAGGTCCTCTGACGGCTGGCGTGAGAGTCTTGGCATGAGTCTCAAGGTGCATCTTAAACCTCCCGCCAAACCAGAGCTTTGGAGAGACGTCATTTAGGTCAGTGCTCTCATGGTGTGCTCCACCATCGCATCTTCTACAAAAGATGGCATTTGCCCTTTTTAAACTTCCATTCCTGAAATGCTCTGTCACCGACCACACTCCTGTTTGTCACCTTCCCGTGTGTGTTCACATGAGCGGGTCACCTCCAAGGCGCATGGCTGTTTACGACAGAGCCCATCCTTGGAGCCAGATGCTGAACTTGGTTTCATCCTGGCACAATCTCACTGAGACTTCTGTTCAACCAGGGAGACCCTTACTTTGCAAACTGGGAACCAAACCTCCATGGCAGGTGCCAGGGAGGCCCTCACATTGCAGACAGGGGACCTGAGACTCAGAAAGGGGAGAGTAACAAGCGTAAGTTCCTGGGCTTTGTAACAGCAGACCCAGGTGAGAATTCTTTGGGCTCCTGGGGGCAGGGATGAGGACCGCCTTGACACTGCACCCACTACTCTGAGTGTGGCCTGGAATCTAGGAGCTGCTGATACATAAATCCTTGTCACTGATGAATGAATCATGGCAGAAGCTAATGTCTTGCTGGGGGAACCATCTCTGTCTCTCATTTCGGTTAACCAGTGTTCAAAACCCATTACAGACAGGCCCTTAGCCTTGCTCATTTGACTTACTTCACAAATCACTTATTCTCTACTCTCTTCTAACTTTCCTAAGATTAAAAAAAAAGTGATCAAAAAACAAAAGCCCAACCAATCAACTAAAACAACAGCCCCACCCTTCAAAATGACAAACAGGGCCCAGTGCGATAGTGTAGTGGTTAAAGTTCTTGCCTTTCACCCGTGCCAGGATCCCATATGGTCGCCAGTTCTAATCCCTGCAGCCCTGCTTCCCATCCAGCTCCCTGCTTGTGGCTTGGGAAGGCAGTTGAGGATGGCCCAAGGCCTTGGGACCCTGCACCTGCGTGGGAGACCCGGAAGAGGTTCCTGGCTCCTGGCTTCAGATTGGCTCAGCTCCAGCCTTTGCGGTCACTTGGGGAGTGAACCATTGAATGGAAGATCTTCCTCTCTTTCTCTCCTCTCTGTATATCTGCCTTTCCAATAAAAATAAATAAATCTTTTTTAAAAAAATGATAAGCAATGTCTTAGGCTAGGGCTTGGACTTTGATGGCTGGATTTACAAAGCTCGCAGATGACCCTAAATTGCTAGGGTCCCTTTCCTCCAAGGCACCAGAAGTCACACCATCACCCATTTCCGTTTCGGACACCCTTTCTTCCCCACCGCCACCATGGCAATAATTACCTTGTCCTAAAAAATACTTGAAGTACCATCGGGTATGGTATTCTGGGTTCTCCAAGTGCACATCCGTTCTTCGCCAAGTGCCTGGCAGCGCAGCCGTGTTCTGTAAGGGAACAGGGTTTGTGCTGTGAGGGGCGTGTCCAGGAGGTAAACTAGGACCAGGCCAAGAACTGAGGCCAAAGAGCATCCGCCCCACGACTGTAACCACACGCTCCGTTGAGGAGACACAGCCTCAATCGGTGCCTCCTTGGAATCTTCTAGAGGTCCAAAGGTTGTACGGTAAGAGGACCATGGGACTGGGGGGCTCAGCTGTCCGACTCAAGGAGCCAGTCTGGGGGAGGTTTCTACCTAGTTGGCAGTTACCATGCCCTCTAGAGGCACATTTTCTATATGCTGCTACCTTTACTATTTTTTTGCCTAGAGTGCATCTTGGCAACATCTTGACTTTGTAGAATTAAATCATAAAAATCAGCCAATGAACATGAAAAATCTGGATAACTATCAATAATATGGTACATTAGCAGGAAGCTGGATTGGAAGCAGAGTGTCTGGGACTCCAACCAGCGCTCATCTGGAAGGCCGGCGTCTCAGGTGATGGCTTAGCTCTCTGAGTCATAGTTGGCCACCTGTATCCTTTTCATATACTTGTGGATTTCAAAACAATCTAGGTCTCATGTCTGCCGGTGAGATGGACCTGCCACGCTGTTGGGGTCATGCCACCTTAGAAAGTGAGTTAGGATGCTTTCCGTCTTTTGTGGCAGCTTGGGAACTCAGAGCACTAGCCTGTGCATTTTCTCCAGCGCCACCTCCACCAGCTTTCTGAAATGCTTTCTATTTTAGCCCTTCTCATTTGGATGAGGAAACTGCAGCTTGGAGAATTTCACACGCTGCCTGAGATGACAGAGGTATCAGGCCGGGAGTCAGCGAGGCGGGGGTGAGTGGGTGGGGAACACGGGATGGATGCTGCTTCCATTTCCAGAGGTGTTTTCTCTTTTCCTTTTATATCTTAACCATGACATCATCTTCTGTCTTTTTTTTTTTTTAAATGTCTTGCCTTTACAACCTTTTGAACAGTAAAGGTATAGCTTAAAATTTCTTAGTATTACAGGCTTTTAAAATAGTTTACTCTCTGAATTTTTAAATACCAACTATTGCTTCACATACTTCAACATTCATTTAGAAATGCTTTTAAATTTATGAGTATGTAAAAGCTACAGGCATAAGAACAGTGCAGGGAGGGCCCAGCGGTGTGGCCTAGTGGCTAAAGTCCTTGCCTTGAAAGTGCCAGGATCCCATCTGGGCGCCAGTTCTAATCCCGGCAGCTCCACTTCCCATCCAGCTCCCTGCTTGTGGCCTGGGAAAGCAGTCGAGGATGACCCAAAGCCTTGGGACCCTGCACCCCTGTGGGAGACCTGGAGGAAGTTCCTGGCTCCTAGCTTCAGATCAGCACAGCACCAGCCATTGGGGTCACTTGGGGAGTGAATAATCGGACAGAAGATCTTCTCTGTCTCTCCTTCTCTCTGCATATCTGCCTTTCCAATAAAAATAAATAAATCTTAAAAAAAAGAGAACAGTGCAGGGAACACCTGTGTATCCTTTGCCAGATTCACCTGCTATTACTGTGTTACCCCAATTTTGTGTTTACTTCCTTCCCACACACACACACACACCTTTTTTATGAACCATTTAATCCCCAGGTGCATAAACAATAGGATTTTATTCCTACATACTTCAGTGTGCATTCCCCAAGAATCTGAATATTCTATTACATAAACACAATTTTCACACAGTTTTATCACTTTAAAAAAAAGATTACACAAAGAATATCACCATCTGGATCCCGATGTTGTCAACCACTCAACAGTGTTCAAGGTGTCTTCCTCTTTGGAATGGAATCATCTCATCATCACGCCTGCAGAGTCCCTTCATTTGGGACATTTCACAAAGTCCTTGTCTTTGAGGACAAAGACATTTCCGAAGAGTGTGGTGTTTCTCCACGATTAGATTCTGGGGAGGTCTGTCTGTTGGGAAGGCTTCTCCTTGACCCATTCCAGATCACGACCTGCTGACTTTCATCACCCAGCCATGATGCTGTCCCCAAGGTTTGACCTGCTGGTGTGACTCAAGAGAAGCACACGTCAGGATTTTGCTCCCTGCAGGATTGCTGCATGTGCCATGCTCAACAGTCATTCATTTCACAACTGAGTCACCCCAGCGGTGCTCCTGGTCCATGACATCCCAACACCACGCTGCCAGACAGCATGCAGCTCGGGCAGGAACCCTGGGGTCCACCAGCCAGTTTTAGGCATCTGTTGGCCATACACAAGGTGGCAGAGAGGCCAGCCTAAGAAACTGGTCTTAGCCTGTCAGATTGCATGGTTGTGGTGGTTAAGGTCCCGAGGTTCTGGATCCTGCAAAGCTGCTGCCGAGTCTGCAAGTGGAGTTCTTACTACCCCAGCATGTGGAAACCTTGGGAGCTGCTGAGACATGCACAGCACAGACAGAACCACTTCAACTGGCAGATCTTAGCCCAGCACTTCTCAAATTTGTTAAACTATGCATTCTTGTAGATCTCTGTCTCCTTGGGGGCTCTCTGGGTAGGGCCCCAGACTCTGCATTTTTCTTTAAAGATTTATTTATTTTTTGAAACTCAAAGTTACAGAGAAAAGAGAGAATCTTCTATCCCTTGGTTCAGTCCTCAGGCATCTACAGCTGCCAGCCTTATGCCAGGCTAAATTCTGGAGTTGGAGCTCCATCTGGGTCTCCCACATGGGCAGCAGGGACCAAACTCTTGGGTCATCTTCTGTTGTATTTTTCTTAGACTATTAGCAGGAAGCTGGATCAGAAATGGAGCAGCCGGGACATGAATCAGTGCCCAGATGGGATGCCCGCATCACAGTTTGTGGCTTTATGTGTTATGCCACAATGTGGGCCCCTAGAATCTGCATTTAGCAAGCATCCAGCTGCTTCTGGTAAACATGGACTTGGAGAATCAATGCTCTGGGCAAGCTTTTAAAGGAATCCAGGGCAGAGGAAGGGATCAGGAATGTGGATAAAAACAGAATACCTGTCTTTATTTTCCCTAGCTAGGACTCAGTATTTCATTCTGTCATGAGTACAGGCGAGAACCATGGGAGAACAAACAGTTCTACTAACTGTGCTACATCCAACACATAAAGAGAGCAAGAGAGAAAGTGGCAAAAGATCACAGACATTTTCAAAACCTGTCTAGTGACTGGAGATACCGAGAGACACTGCTTCTGTTGTAGATTACACAGGAGCTGTGGGACCTGCCTCCAGGCTGCTTACACCTGTTGAATTAGTCATCACCTGGATTACTACATGATAAATTAGGCTTAAAAGTTGGTTTGACAATTCTGTCTCTTTTAAAAGATTTTTTTTTTTTATTGGAAAGGCAGACCAGATTTATAGAGAGGAGAGACAGAGAGAAAAACCTGTCCACCGGTTCATTTCCCAAATAGTTGCAATAGCTGAAGGTGAGCTGATCTGCAGCCAACAGCCAGGAGCCTCCTCTGGGTCTCCCATGTGACTATAGGGTCCCAAGGCTTTGGGCTATCCTCTGTAGCTTTCCCAGGTCAGGAGCAGGGAGCTGGAAGGGAAGTGGAGCCACCGGCACATGAATCGGCGTCCATATGGAATTATGGCGCATGCCATGTGAGCATTTAGCCACTGGGTCATTGTGCCAGGCCTGATAACTCTCAATACAGCTCTTCGTGATCCTATATATTTTGTCTTATGCATTTATGAACAGTATTCCACGAAGGAAGTCTACTGGCTTTTTCAGGTTCTGCACAGAAAACCTCGCTCTAGGCTCCTGAAGGCCCTGAGCCTGCCCTCCCCGTGGCTGGCCCCTGGAGTGGACTGCTTTATGGAGGGGCGAGGTACAGCTGGCATCTCAGAGGCCAGGCTGGCTCTCAGGGCCATGCAACACCTTGAGTTACTTCCTCAGTAGTTCAAAACTTATCAACTTAAATGCTGTCTTCACTGAACACTTAGCTGAAGTGGAGGGGAAAAAATAATGAAAAAAAAACACACTATGAAAGCTGTGAGGCGTGACACTTCCTTCCCTTTGTTAAAATCAAGCATGACAATGTGCAAAGGCAAAAATATGCACAGGAAATGACAAGGGAAAATGCACAGGCCAAGCCCCGAGCCTCCTCTGTCCAGTTTCCCAGAGCAGCTCAGCTCTGGAAGGACCTGCATCTGGCAGGAGGAGACAGTGATGGGCACAAACACAGGGGCAGCGTACAGGTCATCTTCCACGCATTCCTCCCAGTGCCCACTGCTGGGATCAGGCTAGGAAGTAACTTCAGTAGCTTGGAAGGTTTGCTTGCTCCCTTTCTCACTCATTGCCCAATCACATCCCCCAAGGTAATCACTCACTTGTACCACTGTGGGTTAGTTTTGCCTCCTCTTGAGCTTCATGGAGATCAAATCGCCTTGTAGGGAGCATTTGAGTTGGAGTCTGCAGTTGATGGACAATCAGACCGTGGCCAGTTTTTGACTGCTAAGGATAAGGCTAGTACAAACATTCTGGGGTTGACATTTTGTCCAACGCAAGCTCTCATTTCTGGTGGGTCACATCATAGGACACCAAGAATAAGTACATCCAAAAAATATTTATTTATTTATTTATTTATTTATTATTGGAAAGGCAGATATACAGAGAAGAGGAGAGACAGAGAGAAAGATCTTCTGTCCCCTGATTCACTCCCCAAGTGGCTGCAATGGCCAGAGCTGAGCCAATCCAAAGCCTGGAGTCAGGAACCAGCAACCAGCGGTTTCTTCTGGGTCTCCCATGAGGGTGCAAGGTCCCCAATCTTTGGGCCATGCTTGACTGCTTTCCCAGGCCACAAGCAGGGAGCTGGATGGGAAGTGGGACTGCCAGAACATGAACCAACGCCCATATGGGTTCTCAGTGCATGCAAGGTGAGGATCTTAGCCACTAGGCTACTGTGCTGGGCCCTACAATTTAATACATGGCTTTGGAAGAGGTTGCACCAGTGTATCTGCCTGTCAGCAATACATAATACATGAGAATTCTGATTGCCTCACATCTGCTGAGAAAACTTAGTGTTTCAGTCCTTCTAATTTCATCAGCTTTGGAGCGAGTGTTAGTAGTACATAATCATGCCTTCTTTTACAGCAAAGCAAGGTGATGGTGAAGCAGGAACATGTTGCATACTGAAATCAACAAGAAAACTAAGGGGATATGTTCGGATGAGTATGTTTTTCAAATAACTGAGGTTGAACATTGCGAGTATGCCCTTGTGGACCAACATTCGCTCAAAGCCTTGATGGGTGTAATGACCTTGAACCGTTCCCTGTGGATGACCGTCCATGTGTGCAGTGTTCCAAAAGTGATAATTCCTGAGCTATTTGTTTTTGCCAAGTCCCATTGTTTATGGACTTCGTGCACACTTCATCAGGTAGATGTGATTAATTATACCATCAGCCATTGAGGACTGACCCAGTCTCCAGCCCCGCTCCTTCCTCTTAAGGTTGAGGGTAGATAGGGCTGAAACTTTCAGAAGATTCTAACCCAGACTCAATCTTTTTTGGGAGCCAGACCCCATCCTGAAGCCACCTAGGGGTTTTCCTAAGAGTCACCACCATAGCACGGAGACATTCCCAACCCCATTGTCACTCAGGGCATTCCAAGACTTTTAGGCACTCTATGCCAGGACCAAACAGACAGATCAGTTGCACATTTTCCATCATGTCACATGCCTAAAGCTGTTCATTTCATTTTTGAGAATGTCTCCTTGCTAGAAACTTCTTACGGAACAGTGCTCGCCTGCCTCTGTGTTCCATTCAGAGCCATCTACTGATATTGTCCATAGCCCATAGACTACATCTTAGCACTTCAACACAGCAGGCCTTTGGGCCATCCGAGACTTGGGCTCAGGCCCCCATCACCCGCTTCCAGTACCGTTCCTGCAATTCACACGAGTGACTTGAACACATGACTCGGATAGCTCCACACAACTGAAGGGCAGAGCAGTCCTGGCCCTTTCCTCACCGTAGACCTCCACTCTTGATGAAGTCTGGCAGCTCACGATGGACCCACAGTGTGCACGCTCCCATAGGGGTTGGTTGCTAGCTATGAGGCAGCATCATGGTGTACCCAACTGTAAAACTGTCAGCTTTGCCCTCCAACAGTGCCCAGCAGCATCTGACTCGGCGTCCCTAAGCCCCAACTTCCTAATGAATAAAAAGGGAGATGAAGCCCACTGTGTGTCCTTGGCCTTGTCCTTCCTGTACTTGAGAGATCTGTGTTTCGCATCTGTGAGTAGGGTTAGGCATTGTCCAGTAAATTCAGACTCACTAGTGATCCCATAATTGCTCATTGTCAGTTTTGTGTGTGTGTGTGTGTGTGTGTGTGTGTGTGTGTGTGACATCTTGATTCTGTCACCTGTCCCACTAATCAACCCACTGAGCAGCTTTATATTGCCTTCAAATGTCCTCATCTTGCCATCTGTGTGCTCATTCAGATTATTAATTAAAATAAGTGTGACCCTCAGGTGGATTTCAGGGCTGTCCGTTCTAACTCACTTGCATGTATCAATTAATAGATGGTGGCGCAGAGGGGAGCAATCTCTCAGCCCTTTACAAATCTGTCTTCCTTAGCCTGGGGAAGAGTCCTCCCATGCACTGCTGGGCAGGTGTGAATTCATACCATCTTTTGGGAGGGCAATTAGCAATAATTAAAAAGGTGGACACCATTTGGCCAGCAGTTCTATGACTAGGATATACATCATAACATGAGTTAAAATAGAGGGAAAGAAAGGGAGCAGAAACAAAAGCGAGAAGCAGCCTCAGTTCCAGCCAGTGAGGAAGGATTTTACTCCTGTGCATCAGAGTACATTAGTACAATGAACTGCGCAGTAACTGTCAGAGAGGACGAACCAGGGCTGTGTGCTGCCACAGGACGACATTGGAGGTACACAGTGAGACATGAAAGCAAGAGCCATGGCACTGGCGTGATGGCTCAGTGGCTAAATCCTTGCCTTACAAACACCAGGATCCCACACAGGCACCGGTTTGTGTCCCAACTACTCCAATTCCCCACTTGCTTCCTGCTCGTGCCCTGAGAAAATAGTGGAGGATGGCCCAACGCCTTGGGACTCTGTCTTCACATGGGAGACCTGGAAGAAGCTCCTGGCTCCTGGCTTTGGATCAGCTCTGGCCAACCACTGTGGCTATTTGGGGAGTGAACCAGCAGATGAAAGATCTTTTTCTCTGTCTCTCCTTCACTCTTTAAATCTGCCTTTCCAATAAAAACAAATAAATATTAAAGAAAAAGAGAGAGAGACATGGAATCTAACCTAAATCCCTTCCTCTAAGAGGGAAAGAAAATCCAGGGAAGAAATTGGAGGACCTTGGCACTACATTCTACTGAACATTGTGCATGTATTTACAGCATCTGAGTTCAAAGAAGTATTTAATTTTTAAGATAATCTTTATAGTGGTTAAAAACAAACTGGATCTATATGTGCTGACACAAAAATATTCACAAGATGTTAAGGTGTTTTCTTTACTGGAAAAAAATGAGTTTCAGAGTACTGCCTGTATACACTACTATCCTACTTATGAAAACAAATTATGTATATGTATATATACACATATGTTATTTATAAATATATATAGGAGGAGAAAGAGAGAATATGTATGTATGCTAATGGGTGATGCCTCTGTGTGTGTGTATTGATCTTTGTCAATACATAAAAAAGATCTGGAGCAATCCAAGCCAATCCTATAGCATGAATATTACAGAGAAAAGGTAGATTGAGGCATGGAGGATGGGAGAGAGAAAAGGATTTTAATTTTTTTATATAGTTTCTCCTTTTTTAGAACCAAGTTGTATGTATGTTTCCATTTGTAATCCTAAACTTTATTTTTAATCCCTCTTTGCTGATGCCACAATTGTCTCAGCAGTATAACCTAGAAACCGGAATGAAATCAATTCGATATGTCACCCTCTTATATTGAACTCGGTCTGAAAGAGACTCTGAAAAGCCATAGGCAGGCCCTGGGCGATGCTCTCACCTGTGATCTGTGTCTGTAGTGTCTGGTTTCCCTCTTGTCAATATCTGAGAACATTCAGGTAGAACCAGGATGTACGTATTTGAATTCTCAAAATATCTCAGCGTGATTCAGTCCTCCTTCATAGCCCACAGCGTGAACAGGGTAGGAGTGGGCTAGCTACCTGCTGGCTTAGCCTGCTGGGTAAGATGCCTGTACCCATGGGTGGGGGTGGGGAGGTCAAGGAACTTCCAGGATGATGAACACTTTGAGTTGTGGGGAAAGTGGCTTGTCTTAAGAAGTTCTGGAAGCTCTGGAATGTTCCAACCCCGTGCTTTGTCCTATGTACCTTTTTCATTTGATTATTCCTGGGTCATGTCCTTTTAAATAAATTAGCTATGGTGATTAAACAATTTTTCTGGGCTCTGTGAGTCATTTTAGCAATCCGTAGACCCTCAGGAGTGGGGTGGCGGGAATTTCTAATCTCATAGCAAGTCAGTCAGAAATTCAGTCTGTGGACTCAACAACGCTGTGAGTGCCTCCTGGAGCGAAGGCAACCTTGTCGGACAGAGTCCCTAAACCTGTGGGGTCTGACATTAACTCCAGGCAGTTGGTGTAGAAATTGGATTGAATTGTAGGACACTCAGTTGGGGTCAGAACTGGCTGCTGTTAGGAATGGAAAAACCAATCAAGGAGTAGCACGTTTCCCATTACCACAATGTATAAGCAGGGAAAGATGTGCTGACTGTGGGTAAAGTTGTTGAGTGGGTCTCTGTGTTGGATTGGGAACAGCCTGGTGAACTCCGGACAGTGAGGGAGGGCCCATGTCAACAGGACTAATCTGTCAACTGCTTGCCAGCCCATGATCAAAGGGACAGGAGTGGAAAGAAGGCATTCAGAAAGTTCTATAGGAATATGATCTTTGTGTCATCAAAACCTATGCTTAGTGGGTTTATCTCATGCAACAGAGCCCAGCTCCCAACTCAGGTCCACTGAATTCCATGGTCAGTGGTGTAAGGTGGGTGCTGGATCCTAGTCATTGCCAGGTGGGTCATGCATAGCTCTTCAACAGGTTGGAAAGCAAAAGCAGGTCTGTTGCCACAGATCGGCTTGTGAAGCACCCCTTGGAGGCTTGGCCCTGCAGTGACATCCCCGGGAAGGCCTTGACTGACCGGCTTATCTGAAGGCAGGCTCTACCTTTGACTTGGCACCACAGCATTGTTTCTCTTTAGCAGTTGCACACACTTGCAATCATCCTACACATGTGGATTGCTTCCTCACTGCTCTCCCTGCTGGTCTGTAAGCTCCCAGGTCCACGGAGCCACCGAAGTAGGTGAGTAGAAACCCTATCCCGTATGATGCTGGGATCCCAAAACTCTACTGGCTCAAGGAAGAGTGACTCAGAATAAAGGAGGCCCACCACCCAAGATGGCACGGAAGGCTGCCATGCTTCTAAGGACAGCTGTCCCTATGGCCATCACAGGTCAGCCTTCCTATGCACACACAGCTCCTAGAGAGTTGCTGGGTACCACATTGACAAGTGTCTGGTATAAGCAAACATATATCCTCCCTTACATAGGGCAACTCACCCTAGGCCTCACTCTACTTCTTTTTTTTATTATTATCATTTTATTATGATACAGCTCCATACACTCTACTTCTAAACATTAATTTCCAAGGACAACAAAGGGCACATGGTCAGGTAGTGAAGGATACGAAGAACTGCATCGCACCAAAAGCACACGCTGGGAGGAATGAATCAAATAACAGAGAGAGGGAGTGAACCGTGTAAAATTTTGTATGTTAGGAGTGTCAATCACAGATGAAATGTAACGATGGCTTGAAAAGATAAAAGACACATCCGACACTTCTGAAGGGAAGAGTCAATTATGAAAAGTGACTGTGCCATCTTGGAGAAAGGCAATGGTTTATTAGCTAGGACACAGAAAGCACATGCAACCAAAATAATACAAACTGGGCATCATGAAATTCAAATAGTTCAGTACTTCCCAGGACACAGTCAAGACAACAAAGACCACTCATGGAATAGGAGAAAAATTAAATGCATCCAGCGATAGCCTAGTACTCAGCCTAGATAAAGAACATTGACAATCCAATGATACAAAGACAACCAGTCATAAAATTGCTCTGTAATTTGTGGGTTTGCAAAATCGTAAGCTACACTGAGTTAACTACACTGAGTTAACTGCTTTAACCAATTCACAGTAAGACATTTTTCCCTCTCTGAGTATTGGGTGCCCCTTTGATTTTTATCAGGCTGAGCATAACAGTGGCCAGAAGCTTGCGACTGAAGACCATTGGCAGCTAACACAGCCATGGACTCTGACCAAGCACCAGCTTTCAGCAGCTTTGCGGAACCCAAATCTATAACAATATTTGGCCGTTGATACCATATTTCTCAGGAGAAATCTGAAACAAGACCTTTTTTTTAGCACAGCAAACGCAGCAGTGAGCTGTGCAACGCAAGAACTACCTCAGAGAGCTCCTAGCATGTCAGGTGCACAGCCTGAGGCGTCCTGCTGGTGAGCTGCAGGGCCACAGTGGGAACCCCAGCACCCTGACTCCAGAGCCAGGGCACAGATGACTTTTAGTTCCCAGCTGGGCCCTAGAACCTACTCCTGGTGTTTAATGGCACAAGGTGACACAGCCAAGTGGGTGGTGTTTGATGACCAATGTGTGGTGTGTTGGTGCCACAGGAAAGCTCTGCTTACATCTGCGCTAGTCCTGGGAGGGGCCAGAACTATGTTTCTATGGGGTGAGGACAGCCCAGTGCCACTTGCTTACTTTACAGCGGGCTCAAGTTCTGCCAAAGGTAGGTCTTCAGACACAACCGTTTCTGGGGTCTCTGGTACTTGGGTTCTCTAAGAGCGATTCAGCGTGGTGGCTGCAGCAGGGGAAAATGAGAATTCCAGGCTTCTGCTCTGGGCCTGGCACCTGGGCCAGGCTTGCTGCCTGGCTTTGGGAATGGCTGCCTCATCTCAGGGGCTGGGCCTCTGGGGGAGGGCTGTTTGCAAACTTTAGGAGCAGACTTCTCTGGGCGCTCCTGAGCACGGTTCTCTCACAGAACACACATACATGTTCAGGGCCCAAGACAGGACTGTCTCCCCTTGCCTCACACGGCCATGGTGAGGGCACTGGGTCTGGGTGAATGATGGTACTGGGCTAAGGCCAGAGGTGAAGTTGAGCAATGACCTCCCAAAGGCTGGGGCCTTCCAAGGTCAGTCCACAGCGCTTAATCAAGAGTCTGCTCCAGGCAGGGGTCAGGAGGCCAAAGCTGGGTAACACGCAATGAGGACCATGGCAATGGCTGCCACTTCTGTCACAGCCTTTGCTTGCTGAAGGCTCACTACCGGCCAGGCACTGCGTTGAGAGCTTTGCAAGCTCAGTTCGCTGGAGCCTCTCAGTGACCTCTTCAAGACAGCATTCTATTGTTCAGAAGGGGAAACTGAGGCACAAACCACTGCCGGGGAGGGTTGCCTGGGTACGGGGATGTGTCACTTCTCAAAGAGAAGCAAAAGAGAAAAACTTGGGGAGCTTATGTTATACTCTGAGGTTTTGTGGGGTGGAACCCGTGATGGGGGCAAAGTGAGCCCCTGTGGCCTGCTGCAAGGGCAACCTGGAGAGCCCGGACGAGGGCCTGGATCCATCCGAGACATGCAGACCTCACGGCTGCCTCTCCCAGTGTCTTCTCTGGATGAAGGTGACATTTTTGAATCGTGGTAACTTTGCATCTCTATCCTGGGCCCTGAACCTGCTTCTGTGGGGGCCGTGCCTAAGGGACACAGGAGTTCTCTTTGTTCCCACTGCTGTTCTCTAGAGGGTGTGTGCTGTGCCATGCACAGTATCTTCCAGACCTTTCCCCTGTCAACCTGCGCTGACAGCACTGGACAGCTTCTAGTTCACCCCTTCCTGGTGGGCAAGGAGTCCTCCATGGAAACGAGGGCCACACACTGCTCCCTGCAACGTCGCAGACACTCGCACTCTCATGGGAGTAGGGCGGGCATCCTTACCTCATCCGAGGAGCCATTTTCCACTCTGAATCTTCCAGCCCGCTGTATGGCGCCGTCAGCGTCACTGGAGATGAGCTGAGAGAAGAAAGCACTGGGTTAGGCTGCAGGGCCGCCAGGTGCCACGCCTGTCTGCACGTATCCATCCAGGAGGAAGCCACTCTAACACCTGACACCATGAGCTACAGGGCGCAGCTCACAAGCTGCCAGTCCTCTCATTTATTCATGTATTTTTATTTATTTTTTTTAAATCGTTGATTCGTTCACTTGAAAGGCAGAATGACAGATAGAGAAGAGAGAGGAAGAGAGATTTTCCAGTCACTGGTTCACTCCTCAAATGCCTACAACATCTGGGACTGGGCCAGGTCCAAGCCAGGAGCCAAGAACTCCATCCAGGGGTCCAGTACAGTAGCCTAGTGGCTAAAGTCCTTGCCTTAAATGCACCAGGATCCCATATGGGTGCCAGTTCATATCCCAGCTGCTATACTTCGCATCCAGTTCCCTGCCTGTGGCCTGGGAAATAATCGAGGACAGCCCAAAGCCTCAGGACCCTGTGCCCACATGAGAGGCCTGGAGAAAGCTCCTGGCTCTTGGCTTCAGATTGGCTCAGCTCTGGCCGTTGCAGCCACTTGAGGAGTGAACCAGTAGATGGAAGATTTTTGTCTCTGTATCCTTCTCTCTTTGTAATTCGGATTTTCCAGTAAAAATAATTAAATCTTCAGAAAAAAAAAAAAAAGAACTCCATCCTGGTCTCCCACGTGGGTGGCATGGCCCCACGCAAATGAGCCATGGGAAGTGTCACGAGGCCTACTGTCCTTGTCAAGCTCAGTGCTCAGTTAGGCTGTGGTCCCCACAAACCCAGGAGAAAGGAACGCCTCCTCCTTAAGAGTGGGAACCAGAGCGTCAAATCCGCATCTGGACATATTCTGTTATTAGAAAACACGAAAGCAACGCTCTCTTGAAAGAAGAATCGCCACACAGCACATGTGGGCATGCGGCAGCTCACAGATGGCGAAGCTGGAAGCCCGGTCCCTAGTCAGGCGGCTTGCACAGGACAGCCTGAAGAACGATTAGTGGCTGGCACGGACACAGGGCTCCACTAACATCAGAGAAAGCCCGTGTATTTCATCTGCTTTTAAACAGTTTCCAAAAGGCCAATTAGTCCCATGCGAGGCAAGCAGACTGTGTGAGAGCTCTGGTGACACCAGGCTTGCAAACAGGCCGTCTGCCCAGGGCCTTGTGTCGGGAGGGGAGTGGACAGGGACAGGGAGCTGCGGCTTGGCACACTAGTGCTAAAATTAATGACTCAATGCTTATCTCATTCTCTCCTCCAAGATGTCCTACTAGCACCTTGGGAAAATGATGGCCCTTTTTTTTTTTAACATCTAAATCTGTCCTTAATTTGTAGTAAAGATGTGCCAACAATTTCCACACCTCAGATTCATTAAAGCACCTTGCCCAGGGGGCACAGCTCATGGCTCTGACTTGACGCTCACAACGAGGCAGCAATACACACTTCTGTCCACTCCAGAAGACTGTCACTAGTTAATGCTTAAGAGACACGAGGACACGTGCCAAATTTTTAGGAAAAATAATTTCCACAAATTTTCCCAAGGAAATTATTTTTAAAAGATTCAGAATATTTTCCCATAGCAAACACAAAAGTAGTATCTAGTATTTGCTGGGTGTTTCTATGTGCCAGGTACTCCTCTGCCTCATTTAATTCTCATAGTAACAACACCAGGACTATTGTCACATATGAGCAGGGAAACGGAGGCAGAGAGACATTGCTAGCCAGGGCCATGTGAGCACTCAGCCTGGGGAAGGACAGGGTTGCTGGCAAAGACGGCCTGACTCCTGATGCTTCCCACCCTCCTCTCCCTGCCTGCCTGCCCAGCCATCCACGGAGGAAGCACACAGGATTCTGTGTCAGTGTCTTCTTTGTGGGTTTCTGTTTGTTGTCTGTTAGAACAGAGGGCATTACAGACAGGGTTCTCCAGTCCCGTGTTAACGGCCTAAGTTGCCTCAAGGGCATGAGGAGAAGCATTTGGGATTCACATCTGGACGTAGCAAGAAAAGAACACTGCATTCAATTCCTAATGTTTGATCCGGGTATATAAACAGCAGGGGACACACACACATTTCTTACTTGCCACCCTTAAACTAGAGGTTGGCAGACAGAGTCCCAGGACCCAGGTCGTGTAGGACCCAGGGAGAAGAGCTTATGGTTCTTCACTGACTCACTCATTCGTTGATGGAACAGACATGAATTAAACATCTGCCATCTGTTATTGTATTCCAAACATTGCCACGCATGGGCAGGCATGCTCTTTTCAGGGGGATGGCTCAGTGAAGCTGTGAAGATGCCGCTCAGGGTGCCTGTACCCCATAGCCGAAGGCCTGGGGTTCAGTCTCAGCTCCATAGAGGATCCCAGTTTCCTGCTTATGCACACCCTGGGAGGCAGCTGGTGATGGCTCAAGTTCCTGGGTCCCTGCCACCCACACGGGAGACTCAGCACCCAGCCCCAGCTGCTGTGGGCCTTTGGGGAGTGAACCAGCAGATGGAAGATGTTTATCTGTCTCCCCCGTCTTTTAAATAGATCATCATTACATTTCTAAAAGCCTTTAAAAGAGAATGCCTTTTGCCTTTGATGAGAATAGAACAAAAGCACATTGCTTGTTTTGCTTTAAAGGGTCAAGATGAAAGTGAGAATATACTTAACAGCTCAATGATTAGAAGGAATCCAGCCCCCCTTTGAACTCTTGTTCCTGAAATTGACTCAGGTCTCAGGTTAATGCATTTAACTCAATCACTTTCACCATCTCCCCCACCGCCGTCTTCATCCAGGTCACCTCTCGCCTGGATGATGACCACAACCTAACTGGGTTAAATGCCCAACTGCTCACATGGCACTGGCAAGTGGGGTGCATCCCACCCCTCTCAAGTGCATCTTCCCTCACATTAGAGGGCATGCACCCCTGGTACTCGTGGCCTGGGAGCCTCTCCCATGGCGCTTTCCCTAAGTTCCCACTGCTCTAAGATGCCTCCTCTGGCCTCCCGGCCTGGGAAAACGATTCTGCATCAGGGCCTCCGGACACTCCCTGAGGTGTGGCTGCCCTGCCCCAACTCATCCCTGGACTAGTGCCTCCCTCCACAGGCATTCTCGACCCCCTTCCTTACGCTCCATGAGGGCAAAGACCACATTCCTGCTCACCACTGCACTCCCAGAGCGGACTTGGTAGAGATATTTTTCCAAGTTGCAGCAAAAAAAAAAAAAAAATTTATTTCCGTTTGGTCCTGGTAGAGATTTTCATTTGAGTGTTCATCAACAACAATGATGTCAATTAGATGAATGCCAAATTCCAACTCAAATGCCCAGAGGAATCCAACAATGGGAGGGGGAAAGACCTATGCCAGCTCTGGCAGTAGAGAACACTCATGACTCACATAAGAGATGGCCATGAAATTCTATAAGGTTTATCATGAAGGAAAACCAATGAGAAGGGCAGGCTGAATAACCTGAAGCCACCAGGGCACATCAGTGTGAATCATGATGTAAATTTCATAGCTTGAAGCTAATGCCCCTGACTTCCAGTGCCAGGGCCTGCCTGGGGAGGTAGGCGTGAGCGGAAGGGCAGTCGGTGGGAGGAGGGAATCCTGCCAGTCACACCAGGACTGGCAAGCAGAATGGCTTCTCTGTCCTCCCCTGCCCTGCAGCTGGCTCAGACAACTGCGGTGGCTGGTGCCTGGCACACCAGCTCCTGTGGAAAGAAGTGAGCGAAGGAACCAAGAGATGAGCTCACACACAGGACAGGGAGACGTTCATTCAACCAGCAGACTCGGCTGACTGCCAGGCAGTTATCTCTATTCTCTTCCTATCATTCCTTCTCCTCCTCCTTTTTTTCTTTTTGTTTTTTGTCTTAAAGATTTTATTTTTAGGGCCCGGCGCGGTGGCGCAAGTGGTTAAAGGTCCTCGCCTTGCACGCCCGGGATCCCATATGGGCGCCAGTTCTAATCCCGGCAGCCCTGCTTCCCTTCCAGCTCCCTGCCTGTGGCCTGGGAAAGCAGTCGAGGACGGCCCAAAGCTTTGGGATCCTGCACCCGCGTGGGAGACCCGGAAGAGGCTCCTGGCTTCGGATCGGCATAGTATCGGCCCGTTGCGCTCACTTGGGGAGTGAGTCATCGGACGGAAGATCTTCCTCTCTGTCTCTCCTCTCTGTATATCCGCCTTTCCAATGAAAAAATAATAAAAATAAATCTTTAAAAAAAAAAGATTTTATTTTTAGTGGAAAGGCAGATCAAGTTTATAAGAAGGAGAGACAGAAATCTTCCATCCATCAGTTTACTCCCCAGATGACCGCAATGGCTGAAATTGAGCCAATCAAAAGTCAGGAGCCTCTCCGGATGCAGAGTGCCCAAGCTTCGGACCATCCTCTACTGCTTTCCCAGGCCACAAGCAGGAGCTGGACCATATGGCATCCCAGTGCATGTAAGGTGAGAATTTAGCCACTAAGCCATTGTGCTGGGCCCCTCTATCATTCCTTCTGCACCTGGGATCAGCCACTCACAGCCCAAGAGGACCTGCACTCCTCCTGCTGCTGGGAGGATCTGACTCAGGCATGGACACCGTCCCTATCAGAAGCCATCTGAGTGTCCAGTGTGGTACCACCCAGAAGCCCTGTGTGTCCCCAGTGCCTCCTACATGGTGCGGGGTTCCAGATGCCGCCAAACTCTGCTCGTGCCATCTTCTATAGGAACAGCACCCTCAAGGGGGCCATGGGACACACCCAGAGTCCTGGGTGGGGCAGGGAGCACTTATGGATCCACGGCCTGTGGGAAAGGGGGTGTCTTTCTCTCGCACTTGTTCCCTCTCCACTGGCAAGAAGCCTAATGTCAGAGAGCTCACCAAAGCTCACATGGAAGACTGTGGGTCTGCCCATGCTTGAATGCAGTGTGGGCAGAACACCCAGCTGGGTGTGAGGGAGAAGTCAGCTTGTTTCTCACTGCATTGGTGAGCTAATCCAACCCACAAGGAAGAACGCAGAGGAAAACCACTGACCCCAGGTGCATAATGTAACCTGCAGAGCCTGATGTGACTAATCCTCAGCCTGTGGTGCAGCATCCCATACAGGTACCAGTTCGAGTCCCAGCTGCTCCACTTCAAATCCAGCTCCCTGCTTATGATCTTGGAAAGTAGTGACGGATGACCCAAAGCCTTGGGTCACTACATCCCCACATCCGCATAGCAGACCTGGAAGAAACTCCTGGCTTCTGGCTTTGGATCAATCCAGCTCTGGCTATGGTGACTACAGGGAATTGAACTAGCAGATGGAAGACCTCTCTGTGTTTTCCCTTCTATCTCTGTAACTCTTTCAAGTAAAATAAATAAATCATTCAAAAAGCACAAGATTTTAGAAAATCTCTAATTATGATAATAATTTGGGAGCAAACTGGATCTATAAAAACGGGACAACCTGTGATCAGATGAAAAAACATAATCCCAGAATTCTGAAATTTATCCATCACAGAAACCAAATCCTAGATAGATACCAACAAGAAAATGGCCCCCCAAGAGTAATCTGGAGTACTAGTTTGCAATAACTGTAGGAAGAGGATTATCAAAGCTTTAGGGAGGGCCTGGGACAGTGGCCTAGCATCTAAAGTCCTCACCTTGAATGTGCCAGGATCCCATCTGGGCGCCAGTTCTAATCCCAGCTGCTCCACTTCCCATCCAGCTCCCTGCTTGTGGCCTGGGAAAGCAGTTGAGGACGGCCCAAAGCCTTGGGGCCCTGCACCCCCGTGGGAGACCTGGAGGAAGTTCCTGGCTCCTGGCTTCAGATCGGCACAGCACCACCCATTGGGGTCACTTGGGGAGTGAATAATCGAATGGAAGATCTTCCTCTCTGCTTCTCCTCTTCTCTGTATATCTGCCTTTCCAATAATATAAATAAATCTTTTAAAAAAAAAAAACTTTAGGGAACACAGCTAGGAGAAGGCACATGGAAGAATGGGTGGAGTGTGACTCCGAGTGCATATGGGCAGAGAACCAGGGATAGCCCTCTACCAGCAGCCCCCACAGCAAGGTTCATGCCAGGCAGAGAGCTCCCCTGTCTGAGGCAGCTGGGCCTGAACTGCATGGACAGAAAGCAGAGAGCATGTAGGCTGAGTTCTCTAAGCCCAGAGGCAGCCAAGAGGAGGGCTGTGATGGTTAACCTCTCCCACAGGAGCATGCTGTGCCCCGTGAAGAAGAGTCCAAGAAAGACCTTCCCAGGGGTGCTGGGACCCCACCTATCCAGCAGTTCCAGGAGTCACTCAGATGTCTTAAAATATGATCAGCTCAGACCTGCACTTCCAAAGGATGGAGCGTGGGAGATGGGACGGGGTATAAGGAAGTGGATAAAGGGAAGCTTGGAAGCCCTTCCTGAGAGCCAGAGAGAGATGGGGTGTAGTCCTCCATGCAAAGCAAAGAGACCTGGGGTTCTGGTATGGTGGCAGAGTACACTGATCCTTTGCCTGCAATACTGGCATGCTATATGAGCACCAGCTCATGTCCTGGCTGCTCCACTTCCCATCCGGCTCCCTGCTTATAGCCTGGAGAAGCAGTGGAGGATAGCCCAAAGCCTTGGGACCCTGCACCCATGTGGGAGACCTGAAGAAACCTTCTGGCTCTTGGCTTCTGGATCAGCTCAGCTCCGCCCACAGTGGCCATTTTAGGAGTAAACCAGTGGATGGATGATGTCTCTCTGTCTCTCCTTCCTCTGTAAAAATTTGCCTTTCAAACAAAAATAAATACATCTTTAAAAAGAGAGAGACTTGATATTTGGGAGCATTGGTGAAATTCAGCTAGCTGCAGAAGACATCTTAAATAGCATACAGCAATCAGGAACAAGAAAAACAAAGCAAAAATATTCCTGATAAGCAAATGATACAAATCAGAAAATAGGGTTTATGAGAAAAAGCTATCAAAAGAAAAAGTTATTCCATGGGGATAAAAAGAACCAGCTAGCCCCAAATATAACAAAAAACATTTAGGTAGTAAATAGTAATTATAAAACAAAAACCATTATAAATAGGATTATACAAAATCATAATTACAATGGAAAATTTAGTGTTTCTCTTTGATGAACAAAAGTAAAAACCAGTAAATATTTATGCAGGAATTAAAAATAAAATTGATAAGCACAATTTATATATATTTTTTGAGATATTTATTTCTACTTGAAAGGCAAATTTATAGAGAGAAGGAGAGACCTAGAGAGAAAGAGATCTTCCATCCACTGGTTCATTCCCTAAATGGCTGCAATGGCTGGAGCTGAGCAGATCTGAAGGCAGGAGCCAGGAGCCTCCTCTGGATTGCCCACATGAGTACAGGGGCCGAAACACTCAGGCCACCCTCCACTGCTTTCTCATGCCATAGGCAAGGAGCAGGATCAGAAGTGCAGTGTGAATCGGCAATCTATGAAATACCAGCACTTTTAGTCACAGCATTAGTCTGATAAGCCACAATTTAACAGACATAAATATATCAAGGCACAAACAGAGAATCTGTGTCTTTTAAAACTGTTAACTGGCCTTTAAGATACTAACAATTTTGAAAAAAAAAAGGGGGGCGGGGGGACTAAAACCCTAGGAAACTTCTTAATACATATACCAGGAAGTAAAGATACGTGGCAGTACATGTCTGTACTCCCAAATGAAAGCAGAACTCCCAACGAAACATTTAAATATACTTTTACAGTATGACACTAGATTTTCCACCTTGTCTGTACCTGGCAGGCCATGATACACGCAAACAGCAGAAAGTTAAACTTGTAACTGTTACTAAGGGACTATGCTCCCGGGATCATGTGCAGAGAAATGGCAGGAAGGGAAAATGGGGAGGGGGAAGGAGGAAGCCCTATGGTTACAAAACTGTACCGTAAAAAATAATAAAATTGGGCCCGGCGTGGTGGCGCAAGTGGTTAAAGGTCCTCGCCTTGCACGCCCGGGATCCCATATGGGCGCCGGTTCTAATCCCGGCAGCCCCGCTTCCCTTCCAGCTCCCTGCCTGTGGCCCGGGAAAGCAGTCGAGGACAGCCCAAAGCTTTGGGATCCTGCACCCGCGTGGGAGACCTGGAAGAGGCTCCTGGCTTCGGATCGGCATAGTATCGGCCGTTGTGCTCACTTGGGGAGTGAATCATCGGAGGGAAGATCTTCCTCTCTGTCTCTCCTCTCTGTATATCCGCCTTTCCAATAAAAAAATATAAATAAATAAAAATAAATAAATAAATCTCTTTAAAAAAATAATAAAATTTTTAAAAGTCTGTAAAACTGTAGCACTCATATTCTAAAGTAACTGAGTCAGAAATTATGTTCAAAGGATTAAAAAAGCACATTAAAAACATGTAATCGAAAACATCTTAAACAGTCATGATAACACTGGACATTCTTCCAGAGTGAAACAAATGAAGCCACAGATGCTGAGTTTATAGGAGAATCCGTGTTCTAAAATGTTTCATTGCCAGACAAGAAAGGATAAAAATAACAAAACAGGGCCTGGCGCGGTAGACTAGTGGCTAAAGTCCTTGCCTCGCATGCGCCAGGTTCCCTTTCGGGCACCGGTTCTAATTGCGGCAGCCCCACTTCCCATCCAGCTCCCTGCTTGTGGCCTGGGAAAGCAGTCGAGGACAGCCCAAGGCCTTGGGACCCTGCACCCCCGTGGGAGACCCAGAAGAGCTCCTGGCTTCGGATCGGCTCAGCTCCAGGTGTTGCGGTCACTTGGGGAGTGAATCATCGGATGGAAGACATACACTCTCTGAGTTTACCAGTAGCTATCTGGAAAACTGGAGAAGCTGTCAGAAGACAGCACTCCTGGCCCAGGGGGGTCTTCCGAGGAGGGGAGGGGTCCTGTCTCCCCACAACAGCTCCCCCCCAACACATTCACGGGAAGGTGCTTTGCTCAGAGAAGAATTAGCCAATCAACTGCATTTAATCTGCTGAAGAAGGTCAGGGAAAGGAGCTAATGTGTACTTAACATCCTTGATGCAAAGAAGAGAGGACAAGATCTGTATCCGAGGGGGATGGCACGATGGTTCAATTGGCTAATCCTCTGCCTGCAAGTGCCAGCATCTCATATGGGTGACAGTTCATGTCCTAGCTGCTCCACTTTCCATTAAGCTCCCTGCTTGTGGCCTGGGAGCAGCAGAAGGCCCAAAGCCTTGGGACCCTACACTCACATGGGAGACCTGGAAGAAGCTCCTGGCTTCTGATTGGCTCAGCTCTGGCCATTGCAGCCATTTGGGGAGTGAACCAGCAGAAGGAAGATCTTTCTGCCTCTCCTTCTCTCTATAAATTTGCATTAAAAAAAAAGTGTTTTTCAAAATTTTGTATCTGAGTCACTTGACTTGGTATCACATCTCTGACTTGGTCATGTGCTAACAGGTCTGAGCCTGGGGGTGGGGTTGGTGGCAGGAGGCAGGGGCCGTGTCAGGGCAGGGGGAAAGAAAATGGTGAGGGCCCCACGGGCTCTGGAGGGTCCCCTTTGCTTTCTCACACACTGTCTGGTGTGGGAGATTGCCCCTGGATCTCTGCCTGCTACCTGCTGGGCATGGCTCACAGCTTGTCGGCCCATGACCTGCGGCTCAGCTTCCAGCCCTGCGTGGGCAACATGACTTCTGACATGACTGGAGGTCTAGGTGAATAGATGCGCCTTCTAGCCAATCACAGTGTTCTTAAACAACCAAGGAGAGATTATGAGTGTAGGCTTAGGGGTCCTACTGGCCAGATGCAGATCTCTGTGAATTTGGGGAACATCACTTAATGCTTCCTCTTCAATGTTAGTCTCCTTATCAACAAATTGGGGACAATGACTATCTACTTCCTAGCACATGAGGTGGGTCCAATAAGTAAAACATGAGAGGATACAAGGATAGCAGCTGGATACAAGTAAGTGGCCAATACATATTACACTGCAACAGTTTGTTAGGAATGTATGATAATGCAATTAATATAAATGCTCTGATTAGTACTAAAACCATGAAATAATGGAGTGTGACTAAACCACTTTTTTGTTTTGCTGAATTTAATGTGACTTAGTGGGTAAACCTCTTTCCTGGTGCATTTAAACATCTGGAGGATCCATCCAACAGTTATCACTGACACCTGTTTTCAGAGCTTGTGCTGAATGCTGCACTTACACAAACGCAACATCATCCCTGTCCTAGAGGAACTCAGATTCTAGAGGGGGACAGCCCAACACAGAAGCAGACACCAACAGAGAAGCCACATCAGAGGCAGGAACAGGGCGCCCTGGGGGTCAGAGGCTGCAGAGGCCTCTGCTGATTGTGGTACTGTGGAAGGCTGCATCGCTATAACACAGTTTGTTCTGGAGCTTTAATGCAATTTATTGTGGTATAGGACTTTGAGAAATGATTTCCAACACAACACAGGCGGGGTTTTTTGTTTGTTTTTTAAATCACACACACTGGTTAAGAAAGCACTCCTGCTGCTGGCCGCTGGCCTCTCACTCTTCTACACTGGCTGTCAGCAGGGAGAAGCCAGGGAGCAGGTGCAGGCTCTGTCTAGAAGGCTGTGCAGCAGGAGTGCAGAGCGCCATCATAGAACCAGAAGGAACACTGGGGCTTCTCAGAACGTTCTCCATCCAGCAGCCACAAGGCTCTGAGTCTGAGCTCTTTCTCTCTTTCTTTCTCTCTTTCTTTCTTTCTTTCTTTCTTTCTTTCTTTCTTTCTTTCTTTCTTTCTTTCTTTCTTTCTTTCTTTCTTTCTTTCTCTTTCTCTTTCTCTCTTTTTCTCTCTCTCTTTCTCCCCCTCTCCCTTCCTTCCTTCATCTTTTTCTTTCTTTCCTTCCTTCCTTCCTCCCTTCCTTCTCTCTCTTTCAGACATTTATTTTTATTTTTATGAAAGTCAGAATTACAGAGAGAGAGAGAGAGAGAGAGAAGCAAACAGAGAAGTCTTTCATCTGCTGGTTTCCTCCCCAAATGGCTGCAATTGCCAGAGCTGAGCCGATCCAAAGCCAGGCAGTAGGAGCTTCTTCCAGGTCTCCCACGTAGGTGCAGGGTCCCAAGGCTTTGGGCCAGCCTCCACTGCTTTCTCAGGCCACAAGAAGGGAGCTGGATGGGAAGTAGAACAGCCAGTGCACAAATCAGTGCCTATATGGGATCCTAGGTGTCCATGGCAAGGTCTTAGCCACTAAGTTACTGTGCCAGGTCAAGACTTTCTTGTATTGGAAAGGCAAAGTGGGAGAGAGAGAGAGAGAGAGAGAGATTGATCTTCCATCCACTGGCTCACCCCTGAATGACCACAGCAGCCAGTGCTAAAGACAAGAGCCCAGAACCCCATTGGGATCTCCCAAATGAATAGTAGGGGCCCAAATATTTGAACCCCGTCTGTTGTCTTCTTAGGTACAACAGCAGGCAGATGGATTGGAAACAGAGCAGCTGGGACTCAAACTGGCTCTCTGATGTGACATGTCGGTGTTGTAAGAGGCAGCTTAATTTGCTGTGCTATAATGCTAGGTTCCAGACTTTTCTAATCATTATCTCTGATGATTAGAGGTGAACTCATTAGAGGTGATTAGAGTTCTTCAGTGAGCTCATTATTCACCATGAGGATTTATCCGATGGATTCAGCTCATGTCTTCCTGTTTTTCCAAATTTAACGACTTCCTAGCTCTGCCTTTCATGTCCAAGGTTCCAGCAATGTCTTCACATCCATCTTGGCACAGCTTGGTGACCACTGCACTCAATGTATAAACCACCCCTGGCTCCTCTGAGTACATGATCTAGCTGAGGAATCCCTGGTTAATCAAGTCAGCATTGCCAAGTCCCAACACACAGGTCCCATGTACTGCTGGTTTCTCACATGCACATTGTCAAGAGCCAACACTCCAGCCACCTGTTAAAGGTAGGCTGAGTCTGTGGAGACAGTCTGCATGGGACTAGGTCTGCAACCCACGCATGGCACTCGAATAAGGCTAGCTCTTCATCTCAACTTCTTGTGTCCATTCCTGCCTAGCTTCTCATCACATCTCCCACCCTGTCCGTCAGGCACCCTTTCCCCCAACAGACAACCTGTCCACTTGTTGTAGTGGGAAATGTGAGGCAGAGCAGATTAGGAGTGTCACGCAACCCTCCAGCTCAAAATATGCCCGTCGTGGCTTCCTGGATAACGTTGCATCTGGCCAGCAGCCCCAGCTGCCCAGTAGGATGCCTGGGAAGAGTCACCATAAACAGGTGACTACCCATAGACAGGACATTTTCTATTTACTCTACGGCTAGTGGGGAATAGAGGGTCACACCCGGAAATAGGCCCGTGGCCTGTAGCAGTTACCGAAGGCTGGAAGATACTTTGCTTTCTGCTCCACTACTCAATTTGGTCAAGAGACAATGGCCCTAGATAAAGAGCTACTACAAAACCCTGGGAATCTCCCTGTTTGGCACAGGGAAGCCCCCACACTGGGACGACCCATCTATGCCAGCATCTCTTCACTGTGGTGGGAAGGCAGAACATCCTGGGAAGGACAGGCTGCCGATGTGCTGGGCACTGGTCACACCAAAGGGTGTGTGGGGCTGGGGGAAGTCTTCACCTCTCCATCACCTCGATCCTACTCTGGGATCCTCACAGCCGCCATGTCCTCCAGTTCAAAAGAACAGTCAAGCTGATATCACTGGACACTTCTCTTCCAAGCCAGACGGCGACGCAAGCCCTTAAATCCTTGTGCTCCCCAAGCCCTGGAGCCATGGGTCCAGGGCAGCAAGAGGACGCCCTGGCCCAGCCCCTGCTGGACACCCGGGGGGTGTCGGGGGCTTTTCCCCATCACCAGCCACGCAGCTGCCCAGGAAAGCCACCTTTCTGGAAGGACACTGAGAGCTGATGTCATCTGGTTACACATTCTGAACACTGGGAAGCATTAGATCTGAAAAACAGTTTGCTTTTCTTTGAAGATTCATAAGAAGGGAGAAAAAAAAACCCCAACATAGAAGACATGAGAAAAATGAGATACATAATCCCACTCAAAATGAAAAAAAGAAAGTCTTCACTGAAAAATGAAAATAAAATTTTAGGAGTGCAGTTGCTATCCTCAGGGAGAGGGAAGACAAGATCTCTCTTGGCCACAGCATAAAAGCTGTACATGTGGTGACATGAAAGAGGAACAGACAATGCAAAAATATGGGATTTAGAATCCTCACTGGAGGAAGAAAACAATACTGATTTTTAAAATACGAAGAATGAAAAGACAGTCACAGAGGACAGAGAAGAAAGATCTTTACCATTCTGAGGATGTGTGTGTGTGGGGGGGATGAACAGTAATCAAAGTTAAAGTAGAAGAAAATCTATTCATTCCTGATTAAAGACTTGGCTAGGAACTACATAACTAGAATGCTTTTGGCAAAATTAACCACAAGAGAAATATGAAGTAAAACTACAGAAAACATTTTTTTTCAAAAATGTATTTTGTAAAAAAGGCTTATTTATTTATAAGTCAGAGTTATTAGGGGGAGGAGATCTTTCACTTATGGATACATTCCCCAAATGGGCCAGACTGAAGAAGAGCCTTGCTTCCCCAGGGGCTCCCTCTTGGTGCAAGGGGGGCACGTGTTCCCAAGTGCATTAGCAGGGAGCTGGATAAGAAGCAGAGCACCCAGAACATGAACCTGTGCCCATATGGCATGCCAGCATTGCAGGCAGCAGTTTTACCTGCTACATCACAGCTCTGGAGAAAAACAAGAAATGAAGAGAAATCCAAGCAGGAAAAGTCTCCCAGAAAACAGATAAGAACTACAGTGCCCAGTCTCAGGTTAATGACGACTGAGGTTATGAGCATAGCTGATGCATCTTACCAAGCACCTGCAGGCAGGAACCTTTGAGAAGTCAGGGACAGCAAGGAGAACATGCTGGAAGCTCACGGAAAGAGTAAGTGATGCAAATATCACAAAGTGATGCAAAAAAGGAGCACCCAGAAGCAAACATTCCTGTGGTTTTCTTATTCCCATCTCAAGAGACCAAATGAGAACACGTGAGGAATTTTAAGGTCCTTTTCAAAACGGAAGTCCATGCCAGCCATGCCAAATAGTGATGTGAATTTTAAGCAAAGTGTTCAAGTGAGGTCTAAGCTCAATAAAGCTTTTAGGGGTTTACTGGAGCAGCTACGATTATGGACATTCACCTCAACACAACCCACCACGGCAAAGATGCAGAGACCAGCCCTACCACACAGCAGGTGTGTGATCTCTCTGAACCACAGCTGTAAAGTGGGGGTACCTACACCTCCTCAAGTAGTTGTGGAATTTAAATCAGTTTGTATCGATAACACACTCACAGGGTTATCTGATGTTGGCCAGTGCATACAGATGTCAGTCAAAAGCAACGTGGCCCTGAAATCTACATTTGATGAGAGAGTAGATGTGGCCTGTGAATGATTTTCTGGTTTCTGGAACTAGTGTCTCAGACACTAGATCTGGGGCTTGCTGAGGCTCAGCTGCCCTGTGGGCCATTCCAACAAAGATGTCCAGTGGGGATTTGGGCAAACTGGTCCCTGTAACAGACAGCTGTGGACAGAAATCTGGACGAACACATGACATGGAAGTCCCTGTTTAAGTGAAGCCATGGAGAGGGAAGATCGGTTAGGAAGCGCCTCAAGAATGAGAGCAACGCCTGGGGCCAGCATCAGGGGAGCACCTGAAGCAAGGAGCCAGGCTGGAGAGCAGGAGTCCCTGCAGAGGAGCAGGGGAGGAGGAGCGGTGAGGCAGGGGCATGTCAGGGGAGAGTGGAGATGGACAGGGCCCCCCACCGCCACAATGGGGCTGCAGAAGATCAAGACTGAGAAGTGTCAACTGGCTCAGGCAGCAAAAAGGCTCTTGGTGACCTTGACCAAGAGCAGTTCAGTGGATGGCAAGGCAGGGGAGGGGGGCACTGGCATCAAAAGGAGAAAGTCAGACAGGAAATGGTGCAACCAGTGTGGGGATCAAACAGAGAATGTAGAGGCTGGCTGGCATATCCTCCCAAAGTAATTAAAAGTCTTCCCATCTATTAAAAAAGCACAGTTGGAGACTTTGTTTTAAATGACTGCAACATGGTGATAACTGAGACAGGCTGATTAAAAAGCTGAGTGCCCCCTCCCCCCCCCCAAGCACACACACAAGCATGCAAAGTAATCGTTTCTATTAAAATGGCTAGAAGAATTCAATGTGAAAATATTACTTGTGGCTCAGTGGTCACAGTGAGGACATAAAACCATGAACCCTTTGGGGTCAATTATAGCAGGACTTCCTCTGGATTCATTTAGTAAAGGGGATAAAAAAAATTGGATGGGGGAAACAAATTTTTAGACATAAACTCTGTTTTGACTCCTGCAAGAGGTAGGCCCGAGGTAAACAGGCCTATGCCTAGAGAACTTGCGAGACAGGGATGCCAAGAGGAACTCTGACGACACCACCACTGCTCTGGGATCCCATACCCCCAAGAAAGCCTGTCCCTACAGCCTGCCACGGGGCAGTGCGTTAGTCACGAGGGCAGGGGGTCTTGTGGTGAAGACCCCACAAGGGCTTTGCCTGTCCACTCCCATGCGGGGAGAGGTGGCAAGCAGATCATATCGCCTGTCATCTTTAGAATAAAGAGGGCGGTTTCCAAACTTCGTGCATGCTCAGGGCGCACTGTCAAATGCTGTGGCTTTGAGGGAGGACCCGTATGAACTCAGAGGAAAACACAGGTTCTGACAAGGCAGCTTTCAGACAAGTGAAAATGCCTTCTTGTCACTACAGCAGCGCAGACAGGCACCTAATGTGACACTGTACAGAGCGTTGTTTTAAGACTCGGTTTTGTAACAACCGAGGATACGCATTGCTGAGCCTGATCCCAGCTAACCTGAGCCCAGGTGGACCTAGGGCAGAGCAGAAAGGTTTTCACCAACAGGCACCAAGACAGCCACGTGCTTGCAGAGGCACACACGGTGGCTGCCTCTCCTGTGGATACGAGAAGCTGAAAAATATTCTACTCCGAGTAAGCACTGTAAACCTGAAAGACGACCGTTAGACTGATCAAAACTGCAAAGTGTTTTTGTAGGACAGTAGGGTACCATATCCTGGGTGGGGGAGTGAAGGTCACTGGGGTCAAAGCACAAAGATCCCTTAGGACCCCAGCTGAAGGTGTAGAGGCCAGAGGCTGCGAGCTGTCTGGACGGGCTTGACTGGGCAGAACAGGAAGGGGAGACCTGAGTGGCCCACGGCCCACAGAAGGGAGGGAGGTGAGGAAAGAGGGTGGATGTTTGTGGCTCTTCTCCGGAGGATACGCCGATGCCATATATGGTGGTGGCTCTTCCCTGTGTTGATCTTGTCTGGGAAAGTCTGCAGGGTCTGTCTGAATTTTGATACAGTCTGTGTTTGGTCTAGAAGGGCTGCTGCAGCTTTGCACCCCAACTATGCGTGTCATGAACTTGGGACACAGAGCTCGAGATGGTCCCCAAAAGGTGGGGCCAGTGGTGCTGATATCCCCCCATGCTTTGTTGGTCCTGGGAAAACAGGTCCTAAAATCACACTGCAGTCAGAAGGAGGGTGAGGAAGTGACAGGAGGTGGAACTGTTCTGAGCCGGGCTGCTGGCCGTGAGGATGAGGGGGCAGTCTGCAGCAACACCTCTTGGCTTACACTCTACCTTGTTGTTTTTCAAATGGGATAAAATTAAATGTGGAGCCTGCTCAGCATATGGGAGAATCAGGTGTGGGGTAAATTGACTGAAAGACTGGAGAGCAGGTTGAGGTTATGAATTATAAAGTCCTTTAAAAGGCTGTAGTTAGAGGTGAACCACACACAGAGTTCCGAGCTCTTAGGAGCCAGTGCATGGGAGAAAGGACCTTTTGTTCACAGGATTTTCCCTGCTCATCACCTTGTTAACAAACCACGTCCTCTGGTACTGAGGGCAATTTTGCCTTATGGATCCTCTTGAAAAGACATTGGGTGATGGACAGAGACAAACCCTCAGCAGCAACCTGCGTGAGATGCGCCACCAAGCCCATCTGGCTGTTCTCCACTCTGCTCTCACAGCAGGAGCAAGGCCTGATGCCCAGAATGGATCAAGACACACGAGTCTGAGAGGCACTGGGAAAAGCTAGGCAAGCGGGCGGAGGTGTATCATGGCTGGGTTTGGTTTTGGGCGTAAAATTTCAAGCTTGGGCATCTCTTTGGATAACTACGAATATTCTTCTTACAATTTTTGTTACAAATTGGACAGAAAGGGCATTGCAACTCTGAGTAAAGTAGAGCCACTCTCTGCAATTGGCTAAAGACAGTGGTATTCATTAGAACACTCAACATTTTCTCTGAAAAATACTCCCTAGGCAAAAAGTCCATTAAGAACATGGGCTCATTGATTAAGAGATTGGTATGGGGCCTCTGGAGTCAGACAGACCTCAGCTTAAATGTCACCTGTGCAGGCTACAAGACCTCTCTGAGATCATCAGATACGTGGGAATCCGTTCAATATCCGTTCAATATCCGAGCATCCAGTGTGCGACAATATAAAAGCTCCCTGCCTCGTGTGGCTGTCCGTGAGCATCAGCTACAAGAACAAGTCTCAGGTACTCGCAGCAATGACTGGCGCAACAGAAGCAATTTCATAAATGTGGAAAGTAATAATCCTAACAGAACAACAACCCTCATGAAAGACGCCAGGTTCTGCTCACACATTCTAATCCGTGTTCAAGACTAAGATCTCACAATTCCTCTTTACAGAGAATGGTTGTGATCATTTCTGCTGGGAAAACTTTCAAAGCCAGGATCACCTAGTCACCATCATTTCAGGCCAAAGTTGGCCATTAGCAATCACTCTACATGACAGTACAGTCATCAGGAGAGGAAAAAAGAGAGAGAGATTACCCTGTGGTTGTAAACCTGCTTAACTTTCCAGAGGAAGCCACAAGAGGCATGCTGACATGTGACTCAGACACAGGCTGGGCAATGCCAGCAGACCTCAGCTATATCATTATACTCTCGTATTCCCGAGGGAAGTTGTGTGGTTCCTTTACTAATTTCCCAATTTGCTAAGACCACACAGAATACACTTTATCCCATAAAAGTCTACAAAAACACAAAACAAAACAAACTCTGTATAGAGAAGTAAGATGCCCTGTGCAAAGGATGCTTGGCAGACACAAGTCCTTCATTGCCAAAGCATCACAGTCCTGCACAGCAGTCCTCCAGACACAATGCATAGCTGTGCTGCAGCAAAAACAAAAACAAACAAACAGAAAACCCACCAAAAAGCCAAAATAAAACAGCAAGTTACCACAGATCACCCTTGGAGGGTCCTCCAAAAGTCAAAATCTCAAGTGTCAAAGTCTGCAGCTGTCAGCCAAGTTCATCACCCACTGTCTGGCTATGCAACGCCATCGGACGGCAGAGTGAGACCCCCAAGGAGGCCACCTGTAGGCCATGCCAGTGAAGCCATGCCATCATCATGAAGGGGAGTGCTCATGTAGCCCCTTCCTGTACTGCGGGGGCTGAGGGGAATACTTGGAGTCAGTAAGACACAGATCTGACAAGGAATAGGGTGGTAACCTACCCTGTGTCAGCTGATTTTAAAAGGAGCTGCGGATGGTGGGGTCCCATAGGTGTGAGGCTGGGGAGCCGTGTGAGATCCCCACAGCTGCCATAGGCAGGAGGAGAGGTCTCCATCATTTGTCACCAATGCACATCAATTTCCTGTCCTGTCTGTGGAGACCAGGGCCAAGGAAAGATCAATAAAAGCTACAAACACTCTTAATGTGTCTCCTGACAGGTTTCGATACTGAGCGATGAAGAATGGCTGATGGCGTAATAGCTGTGCTTGCTTAGACTGCTGCCATGGGAGTGTGGATATGCAATTCATCAGGAAGAAAAACGCACCTGTTTCAGCTGCAATGCGCCACAGGCTGCTGGGCCAAACTGTATCTGAGGGTGGGCATCTGCAAGCCCACCATTTTCTCCTTTCCCTTATTTGCGACGTGCTAGGCTAACTCTCCCAATTCATCCCTGAATCTGCCACTGCTGGAAACGGTGCTTGCTCCCAAGACACAGTAGGAATAAGTTTGTTAGGAGCTCAGTATCTATGTCCTCATTTGGGGACAAGGGGCAGGCGCTTAGCCTAGCAGCTGAGATGCCCACAAACTACAGTTTTGGTCCTGGCTCCTAACTCTGGCTTCCTACTAATACACGTATCCTGGGAGGCAGAGGTGGTGGCTCAAGACTTCGATGTTGGGATTCCTGCCACCCACGTAAGCAACCTGGATTGGGTTCCTGGTTCCCAGCCTCAGTCTTCCCCGCCCCCCATCTCCCTGCCACTTCAACACTGCAGGAAGTGAACAAGTGGGAGAAAGTTTTTTGTGTCTTGCCCTCAATCTCTGTCTTTAAAAAAAAAAAAAGAAAGAGAGTGGAGGGAGTGCCAGGGAACTAGCTCACAGCAGAGGGGGAAGCTTTTGCCAGGTGCTTTCAGTGGGAATTTTAAAATCCTTTACTTATTATCTGAGAGGATATTAGACACATTTTGAGAACCCAGCCTAGCTCATGCCCTTCAGAGAGGATCCATACTATCTATACACTCTGATGAAAGTGCCAAAAGACGTATTTATCCCAGAGACTATGTCTGCCCAAGCATTGCCCTCTGAGCTGGAGATGGACTCTTGAACCCAGAGGGAACATTCCATAATATTCCACTTGGGATTTGGAATTCAGGCCCAAGAATGAAGAGGGTATTTGTGGTGGTGGCAGGGGGATGGAGGGACAGTGGAGTTGTAGCTTATGTAAAACTTGGGGACTTGGGCCTGGGAATCAGTTGTGTAGTTTAAAAAAAGAGACAACTTATTAGGCTCCAGGTTCTAGAAATGCAACAATGAACAAGACAGACACAATGAGATGAGAGAGTGTTCAGTAAGAAGGCAGAGAGGGAACAACAGGCAATGTAAGTAAGTGGAGTACAGCAGGTGGAGGGATGCCATCATGGCCTGGGTGGTCAAGGAGACCTGGACAGTTACAGTTAATCTGACACTGGCAAACATGGAGAAGCGCTGAAACCGTTCTAGGGGGCAGGGACAGGAAGTGCAGAAGTCTGGGGCTGGGGAAGAACTGAGTGAGACCTTAACAGTAAAATAAGGGTAGAAGTCTGAAGGCCAGTGAGCAAGCAGCACGGGAACGGTGTGGGGGAGAGCAAGGCGCAGCAGGGACCAAACAAGTCTCTGGTGAGTCTTAATTCACAGGCTGGCCTTGACGTGCAATGGGCAGCCACACTGTGCTGTTAAAATGTTAAAACATCATGTTAACATAAGGACAGTTCTTCACTGAGGTGGAAGAGAAAACACAGAAATGAACCCTTGTGTTAATGGTCAACTGGTTCTTCATAAAAGTACCAGAAATATCCTTCAGTGGGGGAAAAATACAGATATTCAATAAATGGTGATGAGAAAGCTGGATAATCACATGCAAGAAAAATAAGTTGCATCCTTACCTAAAAAGTAATTAGGATGGGCCAAACACATACATGCAAAGGTTGAAATGATATAACTCTTAAAAGTCTAGGGAAGGGCCCGGCAGTGTGGCCTAGCGGCTAAAGTCCTCACCTTGAATGCGCCAGGATCCCATATGGGCGCCGGTTCTATTCCCGGCAGCTCCACTTCCCATCCAGCTCCCTGCTTGTCACCTGGGAAAGCAGTCAAGGACAGCCCAAAGCTTTGGGACCCTGGACCCGTGTGGGAGACCCGGAAGAAGTTCCTGGATCCTGGCTTCGGATCGGCATAGCATCGGCCATTGTGCTCACTTGGGGAGTGAATCATCGGATGGAAGATCTTCCTCTCTGTCTCTCCTCCCTCTCTGTATATCTGACTTTCCAATAAATAAATAAATCTTTAAAAAAAAAAAGTCTAGGGGAAAGCCTCTGGGATATTGGATTTGGCAGTGATTTCTTGGATGTAACACCAAACCATAGCCAACAAAAGAAAAAAATTAGATAAAATGGACTTCAAAATTAAAGGTATTGGTGCATCAAAAAACACTATCCATAGAGCAAAAAGACAATCTACAGAATGAGGAAAAATATTTCTAAGTTATATATCTAGTAAGGGATTAATTCCTAGAATATATAAAGAACTTCTACAACTCAATAAGTAAAAACAAAACAAAACAAAACCAATAACTTAATTAAAGAATGAGTAAAGCATTTGAATAGCTATTTCTCCAAAGAAGAACTATAGAAATGGTATGAGATACTCAGGGGCTGCTGTTATAGCACAGCAAGCAGAGCCATATGGGTGCCAGTATGAATCCCAACTGCTTTACTTCTGATCTAACTCTGCTAATGGCTGGGAAAAGCAGCAGAAGATGCCTCAAGTGTCTGGGCCCCTGTCACCCACGTGGTAGACCCTGAAGAAGCTTTGAGTTCCTAGCTTTGGCCTGGCTCAGCCCTGGCCATTTCAGCCATCTGGGGAATGAACCAGCAGAAGATCCTCACTCTTTGTCTCTTTCTGTGTAATTTTCAAAATAAATTAAGTAAATACATTAAAAATATGCTCAACATCACAAATCATTAGAAAATACAAATCAAAACCACACTGAAGACATCATTTTACACCCACTAGGATGGCTATGGTTAAGTAGGAAACAACACGCTGGCGAGAATGGGAAGCCACCGGAGTGCTTACGCATTGCAAGTGGGAATGTACAGTGGTGCATCCACTGTGTTTCTCAAGAAGGTACAAATTGAGTTACTGTGTGACCCAGCAATTCCTAGTTACTGTGTGACCCAGCAATTCTTAGTTAATATACCTAAAAGAACTGAAAGTGGACTTGGCATGATGGTTTAGTGGCTAAAATTTTACCTTGCAAGCACCAGGATCTCATATGGGC
The DNA here is from genome assembly GCF_017591425.1 of Ochotona curzoniae. NCBI lineage: Eukaryota > Metazoa > Chordata > Mammalia > Lagomorpha > Ochotonidae > Ochotona > Ochotona curzoniae. Next base: position 5,751,891 of record NW_024467106.1, read on the forward strand.
GCCAGTTCATGTCCTGGCTGTTCCACTTCCCATCTAGCTCTCTGCTTATGACCTGGTATAGAAGTCAACGATGGCCCAAAGCTTTGGGACCCTGTGCCCACGTGGGAGACCTGGAAGAAGCTCCTGGCTTCAGCTTGGCTCAGTTCTGGCTGTTACTGTCACTGAGAGGGTGAACCAGCAGATGGAAGATCTTTCTCTCTGTAAATCTGCCTTTCCAAGAACTGAAAGTGGGGACCAACAAGTGGCTGTGCACCAACGTTCAAAGCAACATTCATCATCCTAGCTGCAAGGCAGAAACAACCCAAGTGTTCAGCCCCCGAGGAACGAATAAAGAAAATGTGACCTACGCACACAACAGAATATTATTCAAGTATTACTCAACCATAAAAAGAAATGGAATTCTGTTGTCTGCTGTGGCACAAGGATGAACCTTTGCACCATTAATGCTCAATGAACTAAACCAGACACAAAGGATGGATATGGTATGAGTGCACTCCCATGAGCTTCCTGGAATATGCCAATTCACAGAGACAGAAAGCAGCCAGAAGTCACCAGGGGCTGGGGAGAGCGGGGAATGGAGAGCTTGCGTTCAATGACGTTTCACTTTGGGATCACAGTAAATCGTTCTCAAAGCAGACAAAGCTGCCTAACATCATGAATGTAGACAAGACCCCTGGGCTATACACTTTAAGCATGCTAAAATGGTAGATTTTAAGTTATGCTTATTTTTCTACAAAAAAAAATAAATAAAATAAAAGCCACCAGTCTGGTCTGTAAGGGGGAGAGTGGAGCTGTCCCACAGACATGACAAAGATCCCGTGGGGCAGAGGAAACAGAACCAAATGCATCTCTGGCTTTTCCTGTCACGTGATGCTCAGCCACACCCCTGCCTTTCCCTTCGAGGAGACCTCCTCCCCACTCCATTCACAAAACTACATAATACTGAGCTGGACTGAATATACCTGCTCCCAGTGAGGAAGCAAGCCCCAGGGAAGCAGGGGCGGAGGCTGAGATCCAGCTAATGTGCACTTCAGGGATGCTGAGCTTCAGGCAGCTGGTCTCTCCCAAGCCGGTCCACAGCTGCACAAGAGCAGAGATCCAGCTATGTTCCCTTCCCCTCTGTGCCCAGCGTGATGCCTGCCTGCCCCCGGCAGACCTTCAGTAAACATCTGCTGAATGGCAGCTAAGGGACTCTCTGCAGAGTGGTCTCCAGGGATCCCAGCTTCCGGCACTTACTTATCCCATCCACAGCCCACCTGGAACACAGGGAACCAAGCCCCTAACATTTGCCCTCATTATTAATTAAACAGTCAAGCTTACTTCTTCACAAAGATTTATCCCTAGGCCTGGGGACTGCCACCAACTTGGCCGAGGACCCAGGGCAGTGTGCGTGGTGGCTGTGAATTGTCCTGGGAAGAGGGTTTGGAGATGTGTGGGTGGTGAACTTCTGAAGAAGTACATTACAGGTGAGGAATGGCTTCTGGGAGACTTCCACAGACCTGGTCACTGCAATTGCAGGTAAACGAGAGGGCTGGGACCCAGTGGTTTGGAAGAGAAAAAGCCAGAGGACATGTCTAGGTCAGACCAGGACAGCTGCCCATGTGGGAGACGTGAGTTGGGCTAGTTGGCATGGATCACAGCCCAATGGCATATGTGAAAGTTCGGGCTGAGGGGCCTGCCTGCAGGAGTAGGCCACAGTATTCGCCAGTGAGTGTTGGGGCAGGGGGTGGGTCATGCTAGGCTGGGCCATGACACTAATAAGCATGCAAGTGAACCGAGTCTAGGGACAGATTCTAAGATAATTTGTGGACTCGTCCTTGTGGGACTGTAATACCTGCTGACTTGCATGAGAGTTGGGGTTGGTGATGACTGAGCTAGGCATGGCCATGGAACTCACCATCACTCATGGGAACTGGGGTTCAGAGTAGGCCAGGTTGGCCCAACATGCAACACCCTCAGGTGCACCCAAGAATTGTGTGTGCGGCTGGGCTGGGATTCCACATTCAGTAGTACATGCAAAGGCTGAGACTGGGAGGTGGATTATGCTAGGCAGGGCCCTAGCACCCACTGGGATGCATGAGATCCCAAGTCTGGGAGCAGGCCTGGTGGGGAACTTGGGGAACTCCCCTACTAGGCTGTAGCTCCTACTGGTGAGCATGAGAGTTGGGGCTGGGTGTGGGCTAGACCAGGGAGGGCAGGTCCATTTGTTGGCAGGTGTACAGGCTAGCTAAAGGGATGGGGGACAAGGCAAGGCCAGGCCAAGTTGTAGCACACACTGGCATGTGTAGGAGCCAGTACAGGGTGTGGGCCATGCTGGGCTAGGCTTCTGTGCCCTCCTATTTGCACGAGAGCTGGTGATGGGGGCAGACTGAGCAGAGCTAGGCTGCGCACACATTCGTGAGAGTTGGGGACTGGGGAGAGGCTCAGTCAGGCAGGGCCACGGCATCTGATGGCAAAGGCCAAGATGGGGTATGAGCTATGCCGGGCTGGGTTGAGCTACCACTGGCATATACAAGCTCTGTGGCTGGAAGCAGGCCTGGTTGGGGAGCTAAGAGGATACCCCTATGGGGCTGTGGTTCCCACTGACTTTTGAGTGCAAAAGTCAGAATTGGGGTGGTGAACTGGGCTGGGCACAGCTTCAGCACCCCTTGGCATGGTTGTGGACTAGGTCTGGGGTATGTCAGACTGGGCTAGTCTCCAGCACCTGCTGGTATTCACAAGAGCCAAAGTGGGTGTATAATAGGTTAGGCTAGGTCTTGGCACCCACTAAATCACGTGAAAGTTGGGTCAGGGGTAGACTAGGCAGGGCTGCCTGTAGCACCCACCAGTAAGAGCTGGAATGGGTGTGGGCTGGTCAGGCAAGGTTGCTGTACCTGTCAGTGAATGCCAGGACAGGAAATGGGCTCAGTAAGGATGGGCCAAGCATTCACTGCTGTACATGAGATCTGTGACTGGGAGATGGCCTGATAGAATAGAGGAGTTTGGGGAACTCCTCTGTTAGGACACAGTTCATTCTGGTAAGCACAAGAGCCAAGTTTGGGAGTACCCAGCCCAGGTCAGGTCGGATTATAGCACCCATGGGTCTATGTGTGGGTCAGGTCTGGAGATGGACCAGGCTGGGTCAGTTCTTAGCACCCACTGGCAGATATGAGAACCAGGAGGGGTGGGGCCAAAACACATGCCAGTTCATTTTAGGACTTGGACTGGGGACTGCCTGGGTTGAGCCAGGCTGCAGCACCTGCCAGCAAATGTCGATATGAGGCGGGCCATACTAAACTGGGCCTCGGCACCCACCAACACATACAAGACTCAGTGTGTGTGTGTGTGTGTGTGTGTGTGTGTGTGTGTGTGTGTGTGTGTGTGTGTGCCTGAGCCTGGCAGGTGGCTGCAAGGGCTCCCCTACTGGGTCTCTGTTCTCACTGGTGAGCAGGAGAGCTGGGATTTGGGGCGAGCCAGGCTGGGCAAGGCTACAATACCTGTCAGCCTACGTGTGAGCCAGTTTAAGGGGAGAGCCAAGCTGTAGACTAGGAGACTACATCTACTGGTGCATGTATGAGCCAGATTAAATGTAGGCTGATCAGGCTTTGCTGCAGCATCAGCTGACAAGTGCTGGGAATCGGGGTAAATACTATCTGGCTAGACTGCAGTACCACCTGGACAGTACAAGATCTGGGGCTGGGAATGGGCTGAATAGGGAAACTGTGTGTGCACCCTTCCAATGATTGCAGCTCCCACCAGTGAGCATGAGAACCAGGGCTGGAGGTGGGTCTGGCTGGACAGGCAGTAGCTCCTGCCACCATAATTGTGGGCTGAATAGTGGGTCTTGGTCAGGCTGAGCTGGGCTGCAGCACCCATTGGTGTGTACGAGAGCCAAATGCGATATGCAATATACCAAACCAGTCTGCTACACATACTGGCATGCACAAGAACGTGGCTGGGGGCAGGCCTGGTGGGGGTTACTGGGGGTCACTTTGACAAAGCTGCAATTCTCACTGATGTGTATGAGGGCCCAGTGTGTGCACGGTTTCTTTGGGAACTCCCACCCCTGCCGCTCCCAGCCAAATGGACCGCTGAACTGAAAAGTCCAACCATGGGGAAAACCCACAGGATCTGTGGTCTGACCATGGAATGCTTGTGTCAGAACTGGGCCTCCTCAGTTGCTGAGGCCTGTGCCGTGGATCAGGTGCACATGTGCCCAGGGTGCACATGAGGGACATGACAGATCATTGAGGTCTGCAGAGGATGTCTATTAGGGAGGGCAGAACAAAATGGACAACATTCCTGGCCGAGCTTTGACAGCAAGTATCAGGGTGAGTGGAGACTCCAAGGTGGACTCTGTTCGCCAATGGACTTTGGAGGGATTTCCTCAGCCTTGAAGCAATGAAATCAACAGCATCTCAGAACCATCGAAACCACTTAAGCAGTGTCCTCGGAACATGCTCCACATCGGGGACCCTGGGATGCCATTGAGTGGCTGTCCCCCATCCCCAGATACTGATGTGGTTAGGCTGCTGGGAGCAGCCCTCTCCCCTTCTCCTAGATACAGAAAAAAATTTTTGGAAGCAATTGTCTCATCCACTTTGTCCCATTCCTTATCCTTCCAACCCTAATCAGTGGTCCACAGGCATATACCCTTCCCAACTATGTAAACATCATCAAAATAAATTTATAATAAAAGACTTATCCCTAACTTGTTCGGGGTCAGAAGTTATATTAAAATTTCAATATTTTAAAAAAGTTATTTTTATTTGAAAGGCAGAATTACAGAGAGAGAGAGAGAGAATCTTCTATCCACTGGTTCATTCCCCAAATGATTACAATGGCTGGAGCTTAGCTCATCTGAACTACAAGCCAGCAGCTTTCTCCAGGTCTACTACACAGGTACAGGGGCCCAAGGGCTTGAGCCATACTCTGCTGCTTTCCCAGGCTATAAGCGGGGAGCTGTATTGGAAGTGGAGCTTCCAGGACACAAATTGATGCTGATATGGGCTGTTGGTGTGGCAGGCAAAGGATTAGTCTACTATGTCATGGTACCAGCTCCTTAAAATTTCAGTTTCAAAAATACATAATCCTGGCCACCCTTCTACAGAGCTTGAGTGCCAAGAAACCCAATATTCAGTGGATTCCGCAAAGATTTTTTATAACTCCATTTCCTCTGAACATAGAACATACAGAACAGTTCTTAATTTAATATTATAGTTAGCTTTCCATATCTGTGGGTTTCATATCTATGGATTCAACCAACTGCATGAAGAAAGTATTCGGAAGGCCCGGCGAGGCCTAGCAACTGAAAGTCCTCGCCTTGCAAGCGCCGAGATCCCTTATGGGCACTGGTTCTAATCCCGGTGGCTCCACTTCCCATCCAGCTTCCTGCTTGTGGCCTGGGAAAGCAATCGAGGACAGCCCAAGGCTTTGGGACCCTGGACCCGTGTGGGATACCCAGAAGAAGTTCCTGGATCCTGGCTTTGGATCAGCGCAGCATCGGCCGTTGCACTCACTTGGGGAGTGAATCATTGGATGGAGGATCTTCCTCTCTGTCTCTCCTCCTCTCTATATATCTGACTTTCCAATAAATAAATAAATCTTTAAAAAAAAGCATTTGGAGGAAAAAAATCAAAAAACTTGCCTCTGTACTGAATGTGTACATTCTTTTCCTTAGCTTTATTCCCTGAACAGTACAGCACAACCACTATACTCAACACTACACATCCCCTAGAGAAGAGGGAAGACATGCAGAGATTATAGGCAATCCTATACCACTTCATACAACTCAGGCATCCAGAGGTTTTAGTATCCATGGGGAGGGAGTAGTCCTGAACCCAACTCCCAGAAGTAAAAGAAAATACCCCATTCCTTTAAAACCCTGGAACAGAATTTCAAGAGCTCCTGAGATGGCAAAAATTGGAGCTTTGCTCATCTCCTTCATCCCAACCATGTGGCCACAACATGGGAAAGCGAGGACCAGCCTTTTCACAAAAGGATAAAAAGGTTACACGGACAGCCGTTGATCAACACCCTGGGTATTTCTCTCTCTCTCTCTCTCTCTCTCTCTCTCTCTCTGTCACACACACACACACACACACACACACACACACGCATTAAAAGAGTAACTTTGCAGCTTTGTAGACTACACAAGAAAAAGAGAGACACTTGCAAAATATTAAGCAAAGGAAAAATACAAAATTAAACATGTACTCTCAATTTTGTAGCAGACACTTGTAGCTATAAATATTGGAAGATACCAAATAGAATTGGAGCCAATTGCTGCAAAGTGAGACAGTATATGCTGAACTTTTGTTTTGTAATCTTTCAGAAAGTCAGTGATAAACACACACACACACACACACACACACACACACATACACACACATACACACACACAATTGGCTCCAGAGGATTGCAGAACTTTGGGTGGCCTGCTGCCTTATTGGATTGGGCGGTAACTGGTGGACTGGCAGGGCTTCTCAGAGGCTGTGGTCCTTCAAGAATGGTCCTGGGACCAATATCAACCCCCACCCAGCAGGTTGTTAGAAGCTGTGGGTTAACCCCACACCTGCTGAATTTGAAACTCTTGGTCTGGGGCCTAGCGGTCAGTGTTTCCAGAGGGCTGCCCAAGGATCTTGATGCCTGCTCTAGTCGCAGGCCCACTGGTGTCAACAGGCCATCTGACCCCTGATTTCTGCAAGTCTACTTGCTGCCCACCAGGGCTCCATGGTATTTCCTATGACAAGTCCTGGGTTCGTACCTGCTGTGCAGGGCTCCACTTCTGGGACCAGATTTCACCCGTCCTATTACAACCAGTGAATGGGGTCTGTGACATGTGCTAAGTGCTTTGTGTGCACCAGTTCATCTAATATTCATGAACAAGGCCACATAGCTGCCATCACTACTCCCATTTTACTGATGAGAAAACTGAGGCCAACACAGGTTTATGATTATACAACTGGTAAGTGAAGAAAGGAGGAGGATTTGGGGGGCAGGGGTGCAAGTTAATCAGCACTACTAAGAGACAGAAGTGAGGCAACTGCCTGGTCACAGAAGTTGGGGGAAGCAGCTCCAGAAGGCATCTCTGCTAGAACCCCAAAGTCGCCTGCATGGGGCCCTGGTACTCATGCGCTCTGCAGGGCTCCTCCTGGAATGCAGCCCAGCCAAGAGCATCTCACAGGGCCTTCCTGCCCTTCCCTGAGACCCCTGGCTTGGATGGAGGCCCCCTCCACCCATGCTGTGCTCTGTGTCACTCATAATCCTTACCAGTTCCCATGTGGAATCACAATTGTGCACCCACTCTTTGGGCGAGGTGCGGCTGGGATGGGGGGAATCCCAGGTTAACAGGGTCACCAGTGACTGCCACGAACTGGCAAGAACGGAGTCAATCGAGGCGTCTTTGATGTGACTGAATTCCTCCTTCAGATATTTTATGTATCTCACCTGCCCAGGTAGAGGCAGGAAGCTCCTTAAGAACAAGTGCCAAACCTTGTACTTTTTTTTTCTTTTTAATACTTTCAGGAAAGTATAGCCCTGGGTCCGTTCTGTAATCTAGGCTTGCATTCAAGCAGAATGCTACAGGCCTGCAACTCTGCTGTCATTTTTCCACTGCTTAAAATCTGCAAGAAGGCAACTTATAGCAATGGAGGATAAGTGGGCACTGCACTAGTGGATATAAACAACTTGTTTCTTAAAAGGACATAAATAGTGCTTCATGTTTTTAATAGTTAAGGATAAGCAATATAATGTTAGGAATACATTTCCTGAAAATTCGCTCAAATTTCCATGCTTCTGGAAAAAAAAATTACAATTTTATTTTTTAAGACACTGAAACTACTGCATGCTGACTTTCCTTGATCCTCTTAAAAAGAAAACATATTATTTTTTTTAAAGGGCCACATTAGGTAAGTGTGGATATTTTCATTTCAAATATCTGTCATTCATTACAGTCATTTCATTAGACCAATCAATATTCTTTTAACAGGAAAAAAATAGATCTTGTAAATATTCCAACTCCTAACACTTAACATGAAACCAGAATATGAATTACAAATGTAACATTTAAACCTTGGAAATTAGATTCATACACTTTAAAGAATAAGATCATGTAAAAATTAACTGCCGCCCTTCTTAATTATTATTAAATATAAATATATTTTTTGTACTTAATTTTGTACATCATTAACCGAGAAAAAATACCAAGGCACCACAAACATATCTAATTTTTTTTAAACAAAGTGGAAGACATAAAAGTACATGCTCGTAAAAACAAATAAAGATGACCTAATGCTCCAGTCATCGTAGCCCTTCCTGTGCTGTTCCTTCCAGTCCGATCCCGACACTGTCACCACACTGTCACCTACGGTCTAACAGCAAACAGACAACACAAAGGCCTGACCAGCTTGGCGGTCTCTAACTCAATCAATGCACTGCTGCTGAACAGACAGCATCAACTTACCAGCTCCACAGATCCATAATGTTTCCTACTGAAATCCCCACGTCTACAGCCTAGGTCTTCCGAGACAGAGCTGGAACAAAAATGCTTCATCAGTATTATACATAGCGATTGCACAAACCTTCCGCAAAAATCTGCTATCATTTGCAAAAAAAGAAACAAAAACCCAAACCAGCTCCTACAAAGGAGCAGGCTTGCAGTGCCCGGGCTGCTCACTGCAGGGGGGCCTCCCGGCCACAGCCGCGGCCATTGCAGAGCCCAGCTTTCATGGAGCCCTCGGTTGGGGGGAAAACGCCCGAGTCATCCCTGAAGTCCACGAGGTGATTGAATTAAGCATTTAGTCATTCGGAATCGATGGAAATGTCCGAGGCTGTGGGTGGGTGGGTGGTTTATCATCTCGTTTCTGTGTAAACCAAGGGGACGGGAGCCCTGCAGTAAACTCAGGGCCGGGGACAGAGCTGCTCAACTAGGTCTTACAATGTCTTTCCTTTAAGAGAGCCTCTGCACCCCAAATACAAAAATGCAAAAATAACCGGCAATACTGAAGGCTATATTTTAGGCAGGAAAAAAAAGAGAGAAAAAAAAAACTTTAAAATCCCTGTAGGTCCCCTATGCCCCCACCCATCCCCCTTTCCCTTTTTAAGATTGTTATATGTGGCAATATGAAAAAAAAAAATCAAGGTTAACCCAAATCCTGAATACCTAAAAACCTACAATATTTAGCTCTTCACAGACAGCAGTTAATAGCCATCCCCCACCCCTCACCGAGACACCCCAGAGGCTTAAAACAGTTCAGGAAAATCACAGGCAGTGTCAAGGAGCAATTAGAACAAGGACAAAATTGTCACTGCATTTGCATCTCGAATGCACAGTTATACACTCAAAAGGCTCAGATCTTCCCGACTAATTAGCATATTTAGGACCCCAGGCAGTAACTCTGGAAACCGACAGAGATCTGAGATTGGCAAAATACAAACAGTCACATTAAGTTTGGTTCTAACAGGTCATGCAAACCACTCTAAGGCAACACGGAAAATGACAGCTTCCACATATTCCAACATGCAAAGCAAGGCGCACTTGGTACCTTTTCATCCTTCCTTACAAGGTAGGCTACATTTTCCAAAGGACGGGCCCTCTCGGCAGAGCTAGAGCCAGGCGGAGGCTGCTGCCTGGGACCCACGGGCCTGACTCTCAGCCAGGACACTGTCTGATAGGCTCCAAGGAAGACAGCGCGAGAGAAATGAGATTAGAGAGTCTAATGCTATTCTGCCTCCACCATTTCACGGAGATGGCCGAATTAATCTTATCTGAGAAATTTAACCTTTTGTGGTCCTCACTGTCTTCACTGGAGATGCGTGGGGAAGCAATGAGCACCGGGTGGAAGGGGATTCAGGAACGTTAGCCAGACTACCTTCCTGCCCTGAATGATTTGACTATTTGAAAAAAAAAAAATCACAGGAAGAGATTAAGAAACTTCTCCCCACCATCTGTTCCAGCCTGGGTTAAATCCATGTTCTATGCCCACTTTTGGGGAAAGTATTTGGAGAATACTCTCACTGTTCTATGTATCAGTTCCAAGATCCTTCCTGGTGGTCCAGGGTTACAGAGAGAATGTCCACACTTTGGGATTGAGATCTGACACCTGGCTGAAGCCCAGGGGGCTGTAGGCTGGACACTCCGTCTGCCCCGATCTCAACCCTCTGCTGCACATGCAGCCAGGCCCACCATAAAATAGGTGGCAGTGGAGGCAGCAGTAGCCACTTCCAACACCAACGGCCTGTAACTTGAAAAGAGCAGGTTTTGTGGGATAATGGGTCAGTCCCTGCACTGCCCGCAGCATCCAAGCAGTTCTATGACATCGGGCCAGCTCCCTAACTTTGTCAACAGACAGAAACAAACACCACAGAGATGACAACCCTCCAGTATGCACCAGCCCGTCACCCCTCCCGGACACCTCGGAGAAGGAAAAGAATGCCCCTGAAAGCGAGGCAGCTCGGAAGGGAATGGCTGTGCTCTTCAATCTGCTTCACGACAAAGTGCAGGGAACGAGGGGGAACCCTAAGGATCTGGTCTCCAGGCTCGGGGGTGCTCACAGCTGCCCTGTGCACCCAGCACAAGGGTTGGGAACAGAGGGAATCCTCAGAGAGGGCTTATGTCCTCCTCCCAGTGCCCAGCCTCTGTTGGCTGTCTGGCACAGAGTGGGCGCACAGGAAATGTCTGGTGCATGAATGTTATTAAGTACTTGCACTTCTCTGGCTGTGATTAGCTGATGCCTGCCGGCACCCTGTGAACCCCCAGGCAGGCTGCCTGTCGCTGTCCTCCCTGAGGAACCACTGGGCTTCATTCCCTGAGTCCGGGTGGCAGACACTTTTAAGCATAGACGCAGACCTGTCCTTGCCTCTTGGGCTTGCTCCTGGACAGCACGTCCAAGGCCCCTTTTGCGGGGTGCCAAGGCCGGCAGGCAGGAAGGAGGCCTCCCAATTCCAGGCAATGGCCTCAGAAAGGCAAGGGGATGGAAAGGACATGCAGGAAGGTGGAGCTTCAAAATGGGAGAAGCTTGGATCTCTGAATGATCCACACAGAAGATCATGCCACCAGGAGCATCTGCCCTATGATACGATATAAGCATTTAGCTGTGTTTACCTGTCTTCCCCGAACTCCTACCAGGCAGGATCTTTGCGGTGGTATGCCGCCATGGCAACAACCTCCACTACGTGGCACATCCTTAGTGGACAGCCAGCAGCCAGGAAGGAAACTGATTTCAAAGGCTACAACCACAATGAGGCTCTATGCAACTCAGCAGCAGAACGTGTGGTACAAATTAACACCTGCCATAATTCAGAAGGCAGATCATGTACACCCTGAGCCTCCAGTTCCAGGGAAAATATCTAGAAAGAATCAGAACAAAGTAGCATGCTAGCTCCTACTGGCTGACCTTGGCAAGATTTTTCACAAGGCAGAGGAGAGCCTGGGAGAGAACTGGATGGCTTTCAAGGAAAGATGGAAGGGAATAGAGACTCAGAGAATGATGGGCTAAGAAAGGGGAAAAAAGAAAATCCCTGTGTGTCTAGAACCCAAATCCTAAGAGTTCAGGCCAGTGAGATCTGGGTGGAAACGATGGGTGCCTCTTGCAGACCCAGCTCGTAATATGCCCCATGAATGATCAATCAGTGTGTGTTTCTTTCTCCATCCAATGGTTGGAGAGGGGACAACGTGACACAAGAAGGCACCTCCCTCTCAAAGGCCACACAGGAGATTCCAAGCAGGAATACCCTCACGGGGCTAGGCCAGGCGTGTGAAGTGGCCTTCACTGTTTTAAAGCACTGTGAGTCAGGGTTTAGCTACCACGATGGGGAATTTTATCTTAACCAGCACAGCTTTCCAGAAGTAACAGAAAGTAATGGAAGAAATACTTCCATGGAAAGAGGGCTGGTGGACCTGGGTAAGTGTCTATAAGGAGCTAGTAGACTTGGCTTAAAGCAGCTGACCGAGAGAGAGATCCCATTGGAGGGTTGACTGGGCTGGGCCAACGCCAGCAGCTAGGAACCAAATTTGGTGTTCTACATGGGTGGCAGGAACCCAATGACGTGAGCCCTCATCGCCAGCCCCTTTCCTCCCCCCATTTCCGGCCAGCCCTGATCTGCGTCAGTAGGAAGCTCACATCAGGAACCAGCAGACCAGGAATCAAACCAGGCCACTCTAACTTGGGACCCGGGTGTCTGCTCTGCTCTGTCAAACGCTTGCTCCTGCCCCCACAGCCTGGCTTGGAAAACAGCTTTACTGGAAGCCAGCCACGCCCGGCTTCGTTGCTTTCAGACTATCCACCACTGCTTTTGTGTCACTGCAGCAGAGCTGTGTAGTTCTGGGAGAAGTCCACAGGGTCCCCAGAGCCCAGACTGCTCACTGGCTCCTCAAAGTGGGCCGACCCCTGTTCCCTGCACTGCAGTCACAGGGACCCCCGCTCGCAAGTCCTACCCATGCCAGCACAGACACTCCACAGCAGACGTCACCGTCTGCCACAGGGCCCATTAGACCAGGCCACTTAGCAGCTTCAAAACAGCACAGGCTTCCCCTGCCATTCCCCAACCCTTTTATGATTCTAAGCAGCAGGTGGGGAGGGAGGGGGTAGAAGGGGGTATCCTGAGGCAGGAGGTCCTCAGACAGACGCTTCAGAGATCACTCAGGCAATTTGGGTCCGCCTGGGCTGCAACCCATCCTGCGGCACTTTCATAAGGAGGTGTAGACCTAGGGCTCCCACTGCGGGCATGAGGGGCTCTGGAGGTCTTGAGTGGGAGCTTCAACCACAGATGGGGAGGTGGGAGGTTGTGGCTTCTCTCAACATTAGTTCCCAGATCTAAAAAATGTGGCTGAAAATATCCCCTGGCTAACATGGTTATAAAGAGTATATAACAGGCTGGTCATGGCATAGCATGCTAATCTTCCACCTACGGCACTGGCATCCCATATGGGCACTGGTTCAAGTCCTGGCTAAACCACCTCTCATCAAGCTCCCTGCCTATAACCTGGAAAGCAGTAGAGCATGGTTCAAAATCCTTGGGTCCTTGAACACATGCGGGAGATCTGGAAGATCTCCCGGCTTTGGACTGACACAGCTCTGGCCATTGCGGCCATTTGGGGAGTAAACCACAGATAAGAGATCTTTCTCTGCCTCTCCTTCTCTCTGTAATTCTGCCTTTCAAATACGCATAAACCTTTAAAAAGCAAGCAAGTCATCAGGAACTGACCAGGTTCTCCTGACAACACCTCTGCCTGTGAGCGGCACCTGTGATGATTACTCAGCTTTTTAGGAGTTTAAAATAAGACACCTTCTCCCCCATCCCCTTTCCAGGCTCTCAGTGTACACACAGCAGACAAGATGGACCCCTGGAACTGAGCTGCAGGCTGCCCAGGGCAGGGCTGAGGGCAGCAACACAGCTCATGACCACGCCCTGTCCCTGCCAAGGGCTGGCTTAGCGTGGTGATTCTCACCTAGTGAAGACAGGGCATCCTGTTGCCATCTGCCGGGGGAGGGGAGGGCTGAATGCTGCCGGGGGAGGGGAGAGCCCAATGCAGGAGACCCAGGGCGCTTCCAGTTCCCCGCAGATAGTATGGCCCAGGCTCTAAACAGAAACCCTTCTGTTTTAGCAAATGACACGCTGAGGATGCTTGATCCGCTCTGCATCTTCACATCCGGCCTGGGATTGACAGCAAAACGGCACCTGGAGAAGCCGGACCTTGGAAGAGCCGGCCTGCCGGGAAGGCCAACAATGTGCTCTAGAGAGTGAGGCGTGGTTGCCACTGGCTGAGGAAGCCCGGATGGTTCTGGGGGTAAAGGCATGGGGGCTTGGGAGGCAGCACCCCGCCCACTCAATTGACACAGGGATGCCCCGACCTATCCTCAGAACTGCTCCAGACCCCAGCATCACACCTTCAAGGGGAGGGCCAACAGCAAGGACAGGGGCTCTCTCTGGGGTAGCATTTGTGTGAAGCAACAGACAGTGCAGTACCAGGACTGTGGGGCAATGCATCAGGTCCTCAGGCAGACAGTAAGAGTCAAATGGAAGTAGTTCCCCCTCTCGAGGAACAGAGAAGCTAAAAAAACATGCCAGGCTAGGTTCCAGCTTGGAGGGAGCCCAGGGCCTCCTAACAACAGGTACCAGAATAACTCATTGCACAGAAGGGACCAGTTGTCTCCTTCCAAACGCAAGTCAAGAGATGGGGAAAGCAGAGATGCCATCACACAGTCATCTCCAACAGAACAAGAAAGTTCTGTCTTCTGTTAAATACACGAGGAAGTAGCAAGCACAGGTGAAGCTTTCAAAGGTGAAGGGGCCCAGGAAACCAGAACCCCTTGATTACTTGAGCAGCTCCTGTACCCTACTATATTCTGGAGCGCCAGTGCTCCTTGGACAAGGCTCATGGGTTGACTGTCCCCTAGCACAACCCACCTATCACTAGGTGGTCAGACAGTCTTAGATTTGAATCCCAGCTCTGTCACACGCCCTGCAGTGACCTTGGGCATGTCATCTCTGTCTGAACCTGGTTCCGAGTTTGTAACTAGGGTCCGGCATCAAGCTAATGTCTTTCTCCATGGGAAGATGAAAAGAGATCATAAAGTATTTAGTGTGACAACTGGCACATGGCAGTCACTAAAAAAATGCCAGTTACTCAGTCAGGGACTTGGTCCATCTTGGTCATCAAACGCCCCCAATGTGTGTTTCAGAGTGCCTGGTGTGACAGGCCACGCAATAGGCCTGTGCTGACCAAGTGAATCTTGGATGAACACTGACCTTGGCTCTCCTTTGCTGAACTGGGAAACAAGCTCCTTGCTTCTGCCTTCTCCCCTCCACCCATCCCCGACCAGCACCCATCCTCAGACATACCTTCAGGTTACATCTGATGCCATTTTCACCATTACTGACTCATTTGAGTGCACAGCTACTTCATGGCTGTGACACTGCATGAAAGTAATGTGAAGTGCTGTCATGGGGGAAAACTCGGTCAAGGGTACAAGAGCTCTGCCAGTGTCATCTCCCGTAACTGTACAGGAGTCTACACTGATCTCAAAATGAAAAGTTACAACAGAAAGCCTCTCTGAGTCAAAATCCTTTTCCTTATTCAAGACGCATTACTGAACACCCGTGAGGCCCGGGTACTGGAATGCTTGGTCCCAGATTGCCCAGAGTTCGTGATGTGGTAGGAGAAGAGAACTGCAAGGATTTCATAGGAATAAAAACACCGTGCGAGCCAAGCACACCCGCAGGCAGCAAACCTGGCAATTTGTATCCTCTTTGTAAGCTGTTCCTGCAGTCTTTGGAACAGCAGCCCATGACAGGAGCCAGGGAGTGGGGGACAGGTCTGTTACACTCTGCTCAGCTCAAGACCCACCATCCAGAAACCTGGGCAATGCTGCCCAGACAGTGACTGCTGCCAAGTGTCCTGTCTGTACACCTGCTCCCTCCCTTCCCAATTCTTCAACGACCTTGGCTTCTCCTTGCTCGCAAGGACAAGACTTGTGGGATTTCCAGCCCAGGGTATAATTTGGTTTGGGAAGCACGGCTCTGCATGGGATCTATAAATGCATGAGCCAAACAGTGCTAGACAGAAACAGGATGCCTGGATGGAATCAGCAGGTGCCACAGACTGCTGCACACCTCCCCAAACCACCTGCCCGCAGACGTGCTTCTTTGCAGAAACACCCGCCCATCACAGGTGTGCAGTTTCCAGATTCGCAAGATCTGCCGCCCACCGCACCCAGACCTAGAAGCAACAGGTGTCTCTGTATGGTCCCTGGATGGCCAGAACCTAAGAGAGCACCAGTCACTCTGACCCTCACCCCTTAGTGTAATCCCTGGACATGAGTTGGTCAAAGATACCAACACCCAATCGTTGTGGCCGATCCGGGAGGGAAGCTTCAGATGGAAGATCTCTCTCCCTCTCTCCTTGTTACTCTGCCTTTCGAGTAAATACACACACACATACATACATACAGGCTCTCAGCCTGTAAAATAGACCTAGTAACATAGAATCAGCATTTTAACAAGATCTCTCAGAGATCACTGGGGTTTTTCACCTTCTTGCTTGTTTTACTGCAAAGTATTTCAAATTAAGGAACAGTGACTACCTACCTAGTGAATACCAGAGATTCTGTGTGCCTTTTCCTGGTCTCATGCTCATCTCTCCCTCCTTGAAACAATCGTTAACTCACGGGGCTTTTATTTCCAGCTCAGATTTTTCTAGTTATGCTAGGTGCTTATTCATTAACACTATACAGCATTATTTAGCAAGCTTGCAAATTGTATGCCAGTGACACCCTACCCTGCACATCTTCCTGCAGGCAACTTCGAGAGAGCATTTTGTCAGGATTTGCATGGGATGACAGCAGTAGTTCTAACTCATTGACTTAAAATGCTGCGGGATACCCTGCGCTCACTGTTAGGCAGTCTGGCCATTTCCAGTTGCCAGGCCGTAATAAGCTTCTTTTTAGGGTCCCCTTCGAGACAAGGGCAATCACTTCCCTAGACTGTACCCTTAACAGTCCAACTGAAAGGGGACGTGGCAGGCGTCGTTCTTCTGCCACGTAACAACCTTGCTTTTCAGAGTCACTATGCTGATTTACTTTCCCATGAACACTTTTTGAGTTTTGTCTGGGATTGCTAGGTGTGCACTTTGGCTGGTCTGAAGGATGGGAAATAGTGTCTCACTGAAGAATGGTTTGAATCTGTACCCTTCTTGAGAGTGTGACAGCCTGGATAGCTTAGCAACCCTGGGGGCCACCTTTTCCATGACCTTCCCTGGCTGGGTCCCTCCCCTCTTGCAGCATGTGCATATCATGAATACCAATCCAACCATTTCTTTGGCTAATAAGTTATATTTCTTCTTCCAGATAGTTTTTTTTAATTTGTTCCCAATATTTTGGATCATGCATATATCTGTAAATTCTACATAAACATTCCCCTTTTCCCTTTCATGACCTTTGTTTCTCTGACACATGAAATCCTTCAACACTATGATACCATAAAGTCTCTTATCACTTCCTGCAAATGTTTTCAAGTTAGCTTTTATAAGATGTTTCATTTAAACATGCAAATGCCAACTTTCCATCCCAGACCTCCTCCATTAGGATCCTCAGCAGTGGGATCAAAGCATCTGGATTTTTAACCAAAATACATCCCTTCTGTGATCCTATCACAGCCAGGTCAGGAAACAGATTTGTTTCTCACCGTGGGGTGCTCAGGGCAGAGCCCTTCTCCATTAAATCCCAGGAAACCACCTCACCTCTGTCACCATCACTGCGTGGCCAGAGACTTTCAGGGACTTGTAGGGCCTGCGGCGTGAGGACCATCAGTGTCCGACCTAGTCTGTGCATTAGGTATCTGCTTCCAGACATCTGAAGGTGCTCCAGCGTCTACTTACAGCCTGTTTGGGATAAGGAACACACTATGGCCCAAAGTTCTCATTCTTCCTGTGAAATAGTTCTGTTCTATATTAAGTTGAAATCCATCACAGCTGAATTTCCACCAGCTGCTCCTGCATCTACACTTCCTCGCCATCTCTCATACACCCCCGTCCACCTGTCAAGTCTGGCACCACCTCCTCTCCCCCGGAGCCCTCCAGCCAGGCTGCCTCTCTTGCTTCCCATTCCACTTGCTGAGCTGCTTCTTGCTTTGGGACCTACAATGCGCTCTCTGAACTCCTCCTCTTGCTGGATCCCTTCTCTCCAGGCTGGGAATGTTGTATCTGACCAACATTCCAATCCAAGCTTCAAAATGGTAGATTCCCTGTTGCTTCCGGTCAATGCTGACCACTTAGCACCAAATACAACACCTGGCATAGAGTTAATCTGCAGTAGAATTTTGTCAAACTATGGGCAGGTGGATGAGAAAAAGTAAGCCAGTTACCCCTTTAAGTAACACAAATTGGGGTCACTTCTGCAGGAAACTCCATTAAATATCTGAGGAAAGCCATCCTATGCCTTAGGTTTTTATTTTTTATAAAAGGCTGCATAACCTATCCAACCTAGAGTAGGAGGGGACGCACACACTCACATTCTCTCTCACAATCCCACTGATGGCTGAACTGAGCTGCCCGACACAGCAAATGTTTGTGACATTTACTTTTTAGTCAGGCATAAAAATACCGTAGGTAATTGCCTTAAGTCAATTCCAGAAAATTCATACGTTAAGACAATACCAGTAACACGAACAAAGAACATGCCATGAGAGCTGGCACAAGGCACAAATCGTGACCTGCTTTGCTAGCTGTCAGTTTATCACAAAGTTGACATTTCCTATGTCTAGGGATGGGCGTCTTTGAATAAATAGGTAAATGCAATTAAGCGGGATTGACTGACATTCTAACACTAAAAGTCAGTCTGTCAAAACTCATCCAACTATTCCATTTAAGCTCTTTGCATTCTATTGTGCTTAATGTAGAACTCAAACCCCTTCAAAATTTTTTTAAAAATCAAGAATAGAATTCTGACTGTAAACTGAAATAAATGAACAGGTGAGGAGCAGAGAAATTACACAGGCACCAATGCTTCCAGGTGTTTACTCAGCCTCGTCTAACCCATCAGGAACTCACTCCTTTTACCTCGCAATCAGCAAGCTCTCCGGGGCCTCAAGTCACACCACTGCCACGCGGGCCTTGGTAAATGAACTAATTCCACAGATATTGCTAAGTACAGAACTTTGCTCTGGGATTTAGAGATGGCAGGCAGGGGAGGCTCTGCTCAGGCATCTAACCCGAGCACAATGAGTATTTGAATAAACAGAAGCTGGCTATCCCTGCACTTCCTCAGGAGCAGCACACCTCAGTGACAGTGACAGGGAGGAGAAAGTAGGAGCCCTCAGCAGGAAAGTAGGAGAAAGGGACCATTTGCCATAGCCTAAAATGTTCTCGCTTTAGAAAAATATCAGGTAGGAGAAACTTTCCTTTAAACCCGCTTATGTTCTGTTCCTGGCGTCTGCAAATTTAACTGCCAAGAGAGAGATGAGCAGGAACAAAGGCAAACACACTATATTTTAAATCTTACATGCATGGAGACTGCACAGAGAAGACATGCAAACGCAAAGGAGCGGTTAGACATCGGGGTTCATGTACCATTTTAACAAAGGGCAATAAATTATGGAGAAGGGGCTAGACAAAGGAGAGAGATTTGAAGTTTCTTATATATTTTTTAGATTTTTTATTCTGCTTGAAAGAATTAGAGAGAGCGAGAGAGATTTACCTTTAAAAAAAGATTTATTGGGCCCGGCGCGGTGGCGCAAGTGGTTAAAGGTCCTCGCCTTGCACGCCCGGGATCCCATATGGGCGCCGGTTCTAATCCCGGCAGCCCCGCTTCCCTTCCAGCTCCCTGCCTGTGGCCTGGGAAAGCAGTCAAGGACGGCCCAAAGCTTTGGGACCCTGCACCCGCGTGGGAGACCCGGAAGAGGCTCCTGGCTTCGGATCGGCATAGTATCGGCCCGTTGCGCTCACTTGGGGAGTGAATCATCGGGTGGAAGATCTTCCTCTCTGTCTCTCCTCTCTGTATATCCGCCTTTCCAATAAAAAAAAAATAATAAAAATAAATCTTTAAAAAAAAAAAGATTTATTTATTTTTATCGGAAAGGCAGATCAGCTTTTATGGAGAGAAGGAGAAAGAGAAAGATCTTCCATCCACTGATTCACTCCCCAAGTGGCCACAATGGCCAAAGTTGAGTTGATCCAAAGCCAGGAGGCAGGAGCCAGGAGGCAGGAGCCAGGAGCCCCCTCCAGGCTCCCACATGGCTGCAGGGTCCCAAGGTTTTGGGGCATCTTCCACTATTTACCCAGGTCACAAGCAGGAGGCTAGATGGGAAGTGGAGCAGCCAGGACAGGAACCAGCGCTAATATGAGGTCCTGGTGCTTGCAAAGTGAGGATTTAGCCATTGAGACACAGTGCTGGGGCCGAGAGAGAGAGAGAGAGAGAGAGAGAGAGAGAGAGAGAGAGAGAGAGAGAGAGAACTTGCATGCATTGGTTCACTCCTCAAATGGCCACGATGGCCATTTTTTTAGCTGAGCCAGGCTGAAGCTGGGAGTTTTGAGTTTCTTCCTGGTCTCCCATGTGGGTGGCTGGGGCCCACCCAAACACTTGGGCCATCTTCCAGTGCTCTCCTAGGTGCATTAGCAGGGAGCTGGAGCAGAAGTGGAGCAGCAGAACCTCAAATCAGTGTCCATATGGGATGTTAACAGTTCAGGCGAAGGCTTAACTCACTGCACCACAGGGCTTCTAAGGGTGGTAATTTGTAGAAAACAAAATATGGTGGGGCGGGAGGGAAGAGTAGAAATGGGTTATTTACTAAGATTTGCTTATGCAGACTCACCTGGTGCCCTATCTGTCTCCAGCTGGTGCAGGAGGTGAGCAGGGGATGCCTTCATAAAGGGAAATTTCTGCCCTGTTTTTATTCAATAAGGGCAGAGATGAGGATGTTTTTTTTCTCCTCCTCCTCCTCAATTCCTTCTGCTCAAAATACTGCTTGTGCCAAAGAGGCAGATTTTGGGGTGGAGTATTTTGATGCCTTTGTCGCCAACACCACTCTGTGAAAAATCCTTAGTCTCACGCATTAGAATGATCGCCTATAGAACCGACAGGAATCTCGCCCTGAGGCATCCCAGGGGAGGGGAAAGGCGCTTGGTCAGTGAGCTCAGGGCCCTGTTCCAGTCTTGTGGACTGAGTTTGAGCCACTCCGTGCTGACACCTGCTCGGTTCTCCTCCAGGCACACTCAGGCCACACGGCAGAAGTAAAGCAGCTTCCTCTGTGCTTTTCAGGTCAAATCGTATTTCTGAAAGATTTTATTAAGTGCTTATTACACTAAGCTGCTCTGACTCTAGAAGTTTCCAAAAGAGAATGAAATCATGAAAACCAAACAAGGGGTGATTGAAGGAAGTGAGGGAAGAGGACAATATTGTACGAAATAATGCACAAACCAAACATGCTAAAATGCAAGAGGCAAAAGTATGTAAACCAAGAATATTTATTACTATAGGATAATACAAGAAAAGTATCAGTCTGTTTCTAAGGCAAAAATGGGATCAGGGGCCAGCATGGTGGCGTGACACACTAATCTTCCAGGTGGAAGGCCTCCATATGGGCAGTGATTCATGTTCTGGCTGATCCACTTCTGATCCAGTTCCCCATCTGTGGCCTGGGAAAGCAAGAGAGAATGACCAAGGCCCTGGGAACCCTGCACCCCTGTGAGAGGTCTAAAGAGGCTCCTGGCTCCTGGCTTCAGATCAGCTCAGCTCTGACTGTTGCAGCCATTTGGGGAGTGAATCAGTGGATGAAGATCTTTCTCTCTCTTCTTCTTCTATTTGCCTTTCAAATAGAAGTAAATTTTTTTTAACTGAATTAATAGAAACAAGTGCTGTTAAGGTACTTTCAGGGCAAGGCAGCCTGAGCTACGGCCTTTTGTCTCCTCACAACACTGATTGAAAAGAAGACAACTACCTAATTCCTATTTATAGTGTGCCCTTCTGCTGTTCTGTCCTGTTCTTTGAGATAAGGTGAGCATCAAAAGTGGGTTGCTGGTCCTTCAGGAATAGAAAATTTGAAAGAACAGAAGACTCGGAGAGCCAAAGAACACTGCCTTTGGTAATGGCATAACCTCCTTGAGAAAAAGGCTTGCTTTGAACAGCTGTTTCTGCAGTGCAGGACGGCCCTGGGGGCGGCCAACCCCATGCTCCAGGCTGTTCCTGTTCACCAGAGCAGCGGCCTGCGAGGCCTGCCATGCACCTGTGGCCTCTGCGCCTTTAACTCCACAGACCTGGGAGGAGAAAGATGGACTTCTCCTCCAAGTCGGGCTAGCAGCCTTGCTGCAGTCCCTAAATGTGACCTCGAAGGGGACAGTCCCCACACTGGCCCTCTAACTTTCTCTCCCTGACTATAAGCTCGGCCTGAGTGTCACTGGACTGAGTGCTGAGCACACCCCCGTGGTCTCCCCGTGCCCTGGTTCATGCTCCCACCCACTCTCACATTGCTGACTCTGCCAGCAGAAGATGACCCAAATTCCTGAGCACCTGCCACCCATGTGGGACCCCTTGAAGAAACTACTGGCTTGTGGCTTTGGCCTGGCCCAGTCCCAGTGCTTCTGGCCATTTGGGAAGGGAACCAGTAACTGCAAAATCTCTTTCTCTGTCTCTGCCCATCCCCCACCCCGTAACTCTGCCTATCAAGCAAACAAAGAAATAAATCTTTTTTTAAAAAAAGATTTATTGGAAAGTCAGATATACAAAGAGGAGGAGAGACAGAGAGGAAAATTTTCTGTCCACTAGTTTACCCTCCAAGTAGCCACAACAGCCAGAGCTCAGCCGAACCGAAGTCAGGAGCAATGAGCCTCTTCCAGGTCTCCCACATGGGTGCAGGGACCCAAGGCTTTGGGCCGTCCTTGACTGCTTTTCCAGGACAGAAGCAGAGAGCTGGATGGGAAGTGGGGCTGCTGGAACATGAACCAGCGCCCATAGGAGACCCCAGAGCATGCAAGGTGAGGACTTTTAGCTGCTAGGCTACTGTATCAGGCCCACAAATCAATCTTAAAATAAAAATAAATAAATAAGTAAATATAAAAAGGTGCTGCTTAAGATATCTGTATTTCATACTAGAATGCTTGGTTCAAGTCCCAGCCACTCCCCAAACATTTAGCTGTCTGTTATGCGTGCCTGTTAATGGGAGAGAGAAGGCAATGGCACAGATACGAGGGTCCCTATTACCCACGTGGGAAACTAGACTGAGCTCTGAGCTCTTGGCTTTGCCCCAGTCCTGCTCTGGCTGTTGTAGGCCTGTGGGGGGTGAAAGATCTCTACCTTTCCACCTTTCAAATAAAACGAAAAGAAATTAAAAAGACCAAAAAAAAAAAAAAAAAAACTTGTAAGGATAGGAAAGAACAAAGAACTAATAAAAGACAAAGCAGGTCCAGCCCACAGGCCTTGCTGGCTTCGTGGCGGTGGAGCTGTCGGAGCTTAGGAGTAAACCCACCGCTCTCTTCTCTGGAATCAGTTGAGAAATAGGGACAGGAATTAAGCAAATGGACACCAAAACATGAAAAAGTCCTTACTGTTGGGGGTTCACTGGCTTCTGTAGTGGCTCCTACCGCTTCCCCAGGTGCAGACCCCAGGCCAGGCCTCTGGAGGGGGAGTGCGGTCTGTCTGTCAGGGAGGGGCAGAGCCTTTCTGGGTGGCTGCCAGGGGTGCTGCTGCCTTGTGACCACCACGCTGCAGCAGGGCAGAGGGACAGCGGGCGCCCACACCTGCCTCTCGCTGACTCCCGTGTGCTTTCCAGTCTCCCCCGGATTCCCAGCGGGTAGCCTCCCCTTTTGTGGGAAAGGAGGCAGGGACCAGGTCAGCCACCCAATCTCTTTGCTCCATGGATAAAATTTCTTCCTGGAAACTATAAGGGCAGGGGATGGCGTGGCCTCAGCAGGAAGCTGGAAGGTTCATTTCCAGTGCTTCCTTCTGGTGTTCTGGCATTCTGAAACAAAGTGTTCCTGCACTGGGGCTTTTAAAAGGTTTGAAAGCAATTTGAAAAAAATACAGTCTGCCTAAAATGCTGCCTGATGTTTGTATAATACCTTGGTGGCAAACTCTAAAATGCACTGCCATTTTCCTTAAAAGCTGGAAAAATGTGTTGCTGCTCATTCAAGTCGGAAATGGAGACCTGGGAAGCAATGTGACCTTGTCATGGTAGATGGCAACAGACTGTAGGAAGGATGGATTACAGAACCCAAAACCCTTCCCACTGTCCTCTCCCCGTCCTGCCACCGTCCTCCCCGCCCTGCCACCGTCCTCTCTGCCCTGCAGGCTAACTTCCTTCCTAACAGCCTCCCCTTGCTTTCCCTCTGCTGGATCTTAAGCCAGGCGCCTGGGTCCCATTCCTAGACATTCTAACAGGTCCCACAATTCACATTTTTCGAAAAACAAAGCAAAAACTTCCAGAATGAGTTTGCTATAGATGGTGCCCCTTTGTGAAACGCCTCCGCTGGTGCCCCTGCCTCTGCGACCCAGTTCCCAGCCCTGACTGCTGCTTTAGCCCTGTCCACCAGGACAAGCAAGGATCCCCTCTGTCCCCACAGAACCAGGCAGGGACAATGACGCAGGATAGGCCACTGGAGGCCTTCTTCAGGATCCTTCTAACTAGGGCAGTTGGGGACGAACCCCTTCCTCTCAAGTTCCAGGCTGTTCGGGATCATTATGGCCTGCTGTGTGTAAAAACCACCCATGACGGGGACAAGGAAGGCCAAGAGGAAGAGAGGCAGGGCCAAGACAGGAGATGAGGGTGGGGCAGGCCGGAGAAGCCCTTTTAACCTGATGAGCCTTTTTAAGTCGTCGAACTGGTCACCCCGAAGTCGCAGCTTCCTTTTCTTTAGTTTGGTCACAAGAACCCTTGAATCCTGCACTCTGGCCCAAACTGAGCTTCTGGTGTTTAACAACCCACAAGCCTCAGCACACTCCACTCTAACCAGCCTTCCACTGTGCAACAGGCTTCTCAAAGGCAGAGCTCAAATCATCCCTTGCCAGTCTCAGACAGCATCCAGGGCTTCCCAGTGTGCCCAGAACCCAGCAGAACGTCTTTCACAGCCACTCCCCCCCCCCCTGCACCTTTGCCCTAAGTTTGATTTTGCAGACTTCTCGCCACTCCTCCATGCAAGGGACAAATCAGGCTGTGAGGGCTGCTATGAAAGGCTGTCCTTGCTTGGTGCCTTTGCCGTGCTGCTCCCCCACCTGGGGTACACTAGCTCTGCCTATTAAAATCCCCCCAAAAGAAAGCAGCAGAAGGGTCCAGCACAGTAGCCTAATGGCCAAAATCTTCTCCTTGCTTGCACCGGGATCTCATGTTGGCACCAGCTGTTCCATTTCCCATATGGCTCCCTGTTTGTGGCCTGGGAAAGCAGCTGGCCCAACACCTTGGGACCCTGCACCTGCATGGGAGACCTGGAAGAAGCTCCTGGCTTCTTGCTTCAGATCGGCTCAGCTAGGGCCGTTGCGGCTACTTGGGGAGTGAACCAGCGGATGGAAGATCTGTTTGTCTCTCTCCCTCTCTGTAGATCTGCCTTTTCAATAAAAATAAAATAAATCTTTAAAAAGAAAGCAGCAGGAGACAGTCTAATTACTCAGGCCCCGGCACCCATGCGGGAGACCCAGATGACGTGCTTGCCTGTGGCCCTGCCCTGGCCCCTGCAGCTGTTCGAGGAGTGAACCAGTGAATGGAAGATCCTGCTCCTTTTCCTTTCCCTTTTAAATACATACATAAATCTTTCAAAAACATCTACCCAAGAAAAAGACAAGGAGGAAGGTCTTACTCTGTTCAGGTTCCATCTCCACTACTCAAGCCTTCCCTCAATGCTCCCTGCCCCCGAACCCCTTTTCATCCAACCACATCCTTTGCAGACCCGATGGCATTTAGATCATGACCTTGGCCTTGATCTTCAGCAGACATTGTGCTCCTGTCTCCAGGTCCTCTCTCATGAATGACCACACCGACCACCTGGCTGCCCCAGTCACAACTCCCAGGCTCCCGTCCTTACCCTTCCCTCTCCATTCAACGAGCTCCGCTCTGAAGTCCTTCCCCCACGGCCCCATCATGCCTGCCAAGCACTGGAGCTCTGAGGATCTCCCAGAGTATCTCCCACTAGTCTCCAGGCCCCGTTGCCCCAGCCAGACCCCACTGCCACCATCTGCCCCTGACACTAGTTACGTTCCAGTGTGCAGTGTCCCGGCCTAGAGTCCATATCAACAGCCCTGCTGTCCGGTGACCTGGCTTCCTTCGAGCTTTGCAGGTTTACTGCCTGCCAGTCCCCAGGAGGTCCCAGCTAAGCCACGCCGGCCATGCTAGCCACGCTCCCTTTCCCCCTCCCTGCAGTGTTGATTGCCGCGCATCTAGCTACACAGTGGGCCCTTTGTCCGGAATGGCCTCCCCACCTCTGTTCCCATATTTCAAGTGTCTTGTCCACTGAGAAATCCCCCTGGACTGCCCCGCCTCGACTTGATCTGGAAAGAGATGTCTTTTTTTTTTTTTTTTCTTAAACACCCTCAGTGTCTGGCAGAAGGCCCAGCACAGCACAGGAGTGCCCAGTGCTTCACGGTCCCAGAAGCCTTTTCTGGCAGGCAGTATGGCTGCCTTACTGTGGTACCCAACACAGTCCCGACACTGGGGTTCAGCACGGGACTGGCGTCTTCTTGCCTTATGGACACTCATGTCCCATAAATGCTCCTCTCCTGATTGTACGTGTTCCACAGGCGAGGCAGGCCCTGGAGTTAGATGGGGGTAGGTTCAAACCCTTGCTGGGTATTGGATACAATGAGGATCTTAAAACTTCTGATCTTTCTGGGTTTCGGCTTTCTCATGGGGAAGGTGGCCGTATCAGTGGTTGCCTCCTCGGGTCTTTGGGAAGACTATATCAGAAAACACATTTAAGGTGCTCGGGCAAGTTGTCTGGTAAAATGGCCATTGATAAATACTTGTTGATTGAATGGGTTGCCCACAAAATAGCACCAGTTCTTAGAGCTTCTTGGCCCCACAGCGGTAGCCTAGTGGCTTTATCCTCGCCTTGCATTCAGGGTCCCAAATGGGTACCTGTTTATGTTCTGGTTGCTTCATTTCCCATCTAGCTCCCTGCTTGTGGCCTGGGAAAGCAGTGGAGAAAAGTCCAAAGAGTTGGAACCCTGCACCCACACGGGGGACTGGAAAAAGCCCCTGGCTCCTGGCTTTCGATCAGCTCAGCTCTGATTGCGGCCACTTGGGGAGTGAACCGGTGGATGGAAGGTCTTTCTCTCCGTTTCTCCTTATCTCTGTAAATCTGAATTCCCAATAAAAATAAAGAAATTTTATTTTAAAAAATAAAGAGTTTCTTTTCCGGTCCCCTTTCCAGAGAATCCAACTTATGGCTGGCTCCGGAATCAAGCTTCAAGCCTGGCCCACAGGCTTAAGAGTCCACTCCTAAGCTTGAGTCAGCTCAGTCCCACGTGCAAAGCCTAGCAGATGACAGCATACATCTTAGGAATCGGCCACTTCTCCAGGAGGAAAACGGGGTTCAGAGTGGTCCCAAACTGCCAGCAGCCAACATGCCCCAGGCCACCCTCCTATACCCAAAACTGCAGTCCCCATTCTGTTCTTGCCTTGGCTCTGCTGGCCTTATGGCTGCCAATCACCAAGTCTCAGTCCCACTCCTAAGTGAATCAATCAATAATGCCTGGAAGTTGAAGCCTCAGGTTGCTGCCGCACCAGCAGCACGGCCTGCACTCTTGACAAGTCACTGCCCGGTGCACTCTGGGGCTTGTAGTTTAGAAAGGAGGCTGCACAAACTGGGCTGGAGGTGATGACTCCAACAAGAAGCTCCAGTGCCAAAGGGCCCCCAGAGTCACCACCAAAACCCCTAGATACACAGCACCCCTCTTCTAATGAGTAATGAAGTGGG
Source organism: Ochotona curzoniae (assembly GCF_017591425.1). NCBI lineage: Eukaryota > Metazoa > Chordata > Mammalia > Lagomorpha > Ochotonidae > Ochotona > Ochotona curzoniae. The sequence continues at coordinate 5,779,261 of NW_024467106.1, forward strand.
GGCTTGGTTCTTCTCCCACCACTCGCCTTTGGTGGCTGTTCCTGGGGCCTACTCCTTTAACTCTATAATATGTGGGGACCACCAATGAAGTTAACCACAGATTTCAAGAAAGTGTTGGACCAAAATAAGCTTATCTTCCCATGAATTTTGTGAAGTACCTTTGTAGAAGGCATTCCATGTCTGTTGCATCCAGGCCACACAGTTTGTAGCTTTGTCAAATGTTAATTTGTGTGTCTGTTTGGTGGCTGGCTATTCCCTGAGCCCTAAGACCCCCTGGGAATCTGCATCTGTTGTTGTTTTTTTTAATTGCCAAATAAAAACACAAATAAGATATCACTGGGGACAAAATTGCCATCTTCCTCTCTTCTGTCCCAAAGCTACAACCATAGACAACCCTGAGCATGAAGGGACCGTGGAGTGCAGTGAATGTGAGCCCAAACCAGGATGATGTTTCTCTTACTTACTTACAGGTTGACCTGGGACTCTAGTTCAGCGTCTTTGGTGGGCCACATCTGAAGGGACTGGATGCCAAAGGAGAGCGATGACTTGGCTTTCCAGAAAAGCGTCTGGGCCATCGGACTCCCACAGGACTCCTTGGTCAGTGGATCCATCGGTGAGCTCGGTGGTTGAGGTGCTGTACTGAAGCAGAAGGGACAGGCGCTGAGAAACACAGAAGAATGGCAGGCCAGTCCCTGGCCTGGTTGTTGCACTCCCTCCCCAGCCAAGGTCAGTACCCTCCATGGTCATCAACCAGAGCAGGTGGACACCAAGGCCCTCCCAGTCTCCAGGAGCCCCATGAGTCTGCACCCCACTTCACTCACTGTACACAGTGGCACCCACTGGGTGTGAGGAGAGTCCCTGCACTCTGGACCCTCGTGTATCCCACCACCTCCCTCCAAGCACGTGGCCTAAGGGAGTCGGTTGGAAACCATTGCAAACTCAGGCAGAAGGTGCTGCTGATTGGGAAAGGGAAGGTGACTGGGGAGAATGATTCACATGGGCGTTCATGTCCTGAGACATGTCAGGAGGGCTGGGGCACGGGAAACAAAGACCATCAAGCAGCGCACAGCCCGTCAGCAGCAAATGGTTGTGGGATTAACATGGGGGTGGCTCACGGGAATCAACGGAGGCATGCGTTCCTGAATGTGCCTGCTCCTCTCTCGCGTGACGCATGGAAGAGAATGGGAAAGGCATTCTGAGACAGCAAGGCTGCTTCTTAGCAAATGCTGGCCCCTGGCTCCCCGGGTTGGAATGATTGTCTAAGTCAATTAGCAGCGTCTTCACTCACCTCTACCCCAGGGGACAGATCCACAAGCCAAAAGTGCAATTACTTGGAAGTGGGAAAGCACCAGGAAAAAAGGCAACCTCAGACAGCACTTGGGTCAGAAAGGAATTCTCTGTAAATGTCCGTTCAAGGAAGACTGTGATAGGGCAGAAGACAAAGGCCTGGTGCTTCTTCCCAAGGAGGGGAGGAAAGAGGGCTCTGTGCCGGGGACTGCACAGAAACAACTGCACACTGACGGCTATCCGCAGCCAGCCAGTTCCGGCCCAGGCTGCTGTGGCAGGGCCATCAGGCCCAAGGCTGCATGCACGTCACAAAGACAAAGACAGGCAATGGGGCTGGTGCTGTGGCATAGCACTCTAATCCTCCATTTGTGGCATGCATTTCTTATGGATGCTGGTTCATGTCCTAGCTGCTCTACTTTTTTTTTTTTTAAAGATTTATTTATTCTTATTGCAAAGTCAGATATATGGAGAGGAAGAGAGGCAAAGAGGAAGATCTTCCATCCATTGATTCACTCCCCAAGCAGCCGCAATGGCTGGAGCTGAGCCAATCCGAAGCTAGGAGCCTGGAGTGTCTTCCGGGTCTTCTACGTGGGTACAGGGTCCCAAGGCTTTGGGCCATCCTCCACTGCTTTCCCAGGCCACAAGCAGGGAGCTGGATGGGAAGTGGGGCTGCCAGGATTAGAACCAGCACCCATATGGGTCCCAACGAGTGCAAGGCTAGGGCTTAGCCACTTGGCTATTGTGCTGGGCCCATAGCTGCTCTACTTCTGATAAAGCTCCTTGCTTATGGTCTGGAAAAGCAGTGAAGAAAAGCCCAAATTCTTGGTCTCCTGCACCCATGTGGGGGACCCGGAGGGAAGCTCCTGGTCCCTGGCTTTGGGCTGGCCCAGCTCTGGTCATTGTGGCCATTTGGGGAATGAACCAGTGGATGGAAGATCTCTCTCTCTCTCTCTGTATCTCCTTCTTTCTGTAATTCTGCCTCTCCAGTAAAAATAAAGCATAAAAATAGTGATTAATTGTGGTGCAAAAGATTTCAAGAGCATGTATATGAAGAATCTTCAAAAGGATGCATATTATGAAAAAAGTGCATGTCTTTTTCCACCAAAATACACTTATCTTTTCATTCCTTCTTCCTACAAATCGGCTGAACTGCTTCATGCGTTGAACAGCACAGCTCCCTATAAAGGATGCCTCACAGCTGTCCTCTTGCGCCAGCCTCCGCTCTGCGCTGGGGTGAGGTGAACCCCCAAGCACTAGGAGCCCCTTGCACATGTGTGCAAAGCAGCTGTAGGGATGCAGGGGGTTCATCCCTAGGGAGTCCCTGGTGTGGACACTGGAGTGCACTGAGGTGGGGTGCAGAAAAGCGCAGACATGCTTGAGGGATCCCAGGGCTGTTCAAGGGATCCCCACCTCCACTTCTTTTCCTCTGCACTTCCCAGTTTGGTTTCCACCACTCCTTTCCCCATCCATCTGCCCATCTTCCATGTGATAAGATGCTTTGATTACCCAATGCTCTGGGACTTGCTTCTCTACCAAAACCCTAGGTACATCAAGAATACGACAGAGGGCTGGCATTATGACTTAGCATGTTAAGCCACCTCCTGTGACACTGGCATCTGCTATGGACACTGGTTCAAGTCCTGGCTGCTCCACTTCTGACCCAGCTCCCTGCTAATGTGCCTGGGAAAGCAGCAGAAGATATGCCCCAGGTACTTAGGCCCATGAATGGAATTCCAGGCTCCTAGCATTGGAGCCTGGCACGTTGTGGCCATTTGGGGAGTGAATCAGTGGATGGAAGATTTCTGTTTTTCACTCTGTTGTTCTGCCTCTCCAATAAATAAAACAAGGAATATTAGAATGAGGTCATCTAATACATTGTTTGTATTACTTTCAGCATATTATTTCTGATATATATATATATAGAGAGAGAGAGAGCGCGCTCTCTCTCTATATATATACATATATATATATGCTCTTTTAGCCCTTTTCCCACCATTACTCCTTTAACCCTCACAACAACAAATTTTTTTTTTCACACTTTGCTCTAGGTCTCTAGCTTCAGGTTCTCATCACTGATTTTAATCTGCTTACTTCTTGTCTCATTAGACGTGTATGTTTCCCCATAACCTCCTGGCATACTTGATCGCCCCACTGTTTAGAAACGTTTCACAGCTGAAGCACTTGCTGGAAAGATGACAATGTAAGCATTCATCTGCAGAACTCCTTGGAACTCTCGGAAATGAGGGGGAACCCACAGGAACACAGAGAGTTACAGACGGGGGCTGGCTGAGCTGACGGGGTGACTGACTGCACACGGTGCGGCATTGACACAGCAACCTTGGAGAGTCTGCAAATTTTGCATCACAGGAGTGGGTGAGGGAGCAGGTTCCTGAGGATGGTTGCGTCTGCCGGGGAGGGTGCTGGCAGGCCCAGACCGGGCAGGGCTAGAGGTCTCCTCTCTTCTTACACCCGGATGTGTAGTGAACAAGGGCGGCCCTGTGGAAACGGGCTACTGGGAGCGGACAGCGGACAGCGCGTCCCTGGAGTCCCTCTGAACCTCTTACAACATACTAACCCAAAGTTCCCTGCATGGGCCCAAGAGACACAGGAAGACAGCCACCAGACCCTGTGTGCTTATCCTAAAACCAAGCAAGGTCTCGCTGGGGTCTGATCAGCACAGGGATGGCACTCTGGCCCTCTCCGAGGGGAAGCCCAGGACATGGCAGACAGGAGATGCCAACACCGTGCGTGCCTCAAGGCCAGTCTGTGGCCCAGTGTTCTGAGCGAGAAGATCCAACTATCACTGCTGGAGATGGGGAGGGGAGGTCTGTCCAGGTGAATCCCGGTCCCCTTCTCAACATAAGTGAACACTGACCTGGATAGAGCTGCTTCCGTTGGCAGGTGAGTATGCGGGACTAACTAGAGCAGGGCCTGGGATAGCACTGCTTCTATTGGAAGGTGAGTATGTAGCACAGGGCTGGGAAAAGCGACAGTCAAGGGCAGATGCAGAGCTCACAGCTCAGAAGATCTTAAAAGGTTCAGACAAAGAAATCAAAGACAATGGCTTTGATTGTCTCATGAAGATGGTAACAAGCATGGTAGCCTAGTGCTTAAAGTCCTTGCCTTGAATGCGCAGGAAATCACATATGGGCACTGGTTCGTATCCTGGCTGCTCCATTTCTCTCCTAGCGCCCTGTCTGTGGCCTGGGAAAGCAGTCAAGAAGGCTCGGGACCCTGCACCCATGTGAGACCCAGAAGAAGCTCCTGGCTCCTGGCTTTGGATTGGCTCAATTCCAGCCACTTAGAGGAATGAAGCAGCAGATGGAAGATCTTTCTTTCTCTCTGTAAATCTGCCTTTCCAATAAAAACAAATAAATCTTTAAGAAAATGACAACAGGACGTCTCTCAAAACAACAGGCAGGTTTCAAAAAAGAACATGGAAAATGCTGGGCTGCCATGCCTGCTCACCAGCACTCCAGATCCACTGCAGATCAAGATGAGCTTTCATGCTCTGAGCTGTTGAGGGAGGCCCCGGCAGAGCTGGACGGCGGGAAGGTGCAGTGGTCAGCGGCAGGTGGATGAATTAGCCATGGACACCAGATAGACAAGGCTCTGTTCCAGCCTCTCTCTCACAGGTGCTCCCTGTCCTGCACCCTCTTACTCTACGGTCCTCATCACGGCCTGAGGCCACCTCGGTTCCACATCTGCCTACTAGAATGTGGTCGATGTCAACGCTGGCTGCTTTCACAGATGTCCAGATATTTGCTGAACGAACAAGTGACTATTGACTGCCCAAAACATTAGAAAAAAAAAAAAATACGTACTTAGAATAGGAAGCATATGTCAGTTTGTTTTGGTCTTCTCTTTTTAATGGTTTGTTTATTTGAAAGTCAGTGTTACACAGAGGAGGGAGAGAGCTCTCCCATCCATTGGCTCACTCTCCAGATGGCATAAACAGCCAGGGCTGAGTCAGATGGAAGCCAGGAGCCAGGAGCTTCATCTGGGTCTCCTACATGGGTGCAGGGTCCCAAGCACTTGGGCCATCTTCTACTGCTTTTTCCCAGGCTCTGAGCAAGGAGTTCGATCAGAAGTCGAACAGCCAGGACTCAGAGCAGCGCCAGAGGGGATACCAGGTGGCACAGGTGGTAGTCTTACCGTCACACCTGTTCCAGTTTGGGTCTTTCTTGAAGATCACTGGTAGCTTCAGCCAGAAGTGAGTTGCCCATTTTTACTCCTCACCCTGTGTGGTTCCCAAGAGCGGAGCGCCAGCGACATAGCGGAGGGCAGCTCAGACAGGAGTGCATGCCTATGTTACTTTTATCATAACTAAACAACGATGCTGTTTGTGGCACCCCACGGGAGGGTTTGCTCCATACCCCCTTCAATCCCGTTCTGCGGTCCACAGGTGGAAAGGCTAGGACCTGAATGCCCTCCGCACCTCTGCGATGGGCTCAGCACAGGGTCTGGAGTCCGCCCGGAACTGCGCTCATGAGAGGCGCTCCACTGGGACGCAGCCAGGCAGAGCCAGGGGAGGAGTTCATGGGCATGGTTTGTTTTTTACAACTCATAACAGGATACTGTGGTTCTGAGTCTGCAGCATGAATCTCTGGCTTTCTGAAGTGGCAGAGGAGACTTCTGGAAGCAGGGCTGAGGCGGCAGTGCTGTCTCATAGGGAGAGGCTGATGTCCTGGCTGATAAGTCCCCCATGGAGAGGACACGTTTTCCTCTGATGCTTCTGGTTCCTGGGAGCTCAATCCAGCCTGGACTCGAGCCCTTCCGGTGACTATCATGGCGTATCCCGTTCTGAGATCAGTACGAAACTCCCTCCAGTTCACATGGGGTAGGGTGCGTTCTGTGGTTGGCGTCCTGGTGCTGACAGAGGTCTTGGATCTGTCAGGTGGACTATAGGGACAGCAGTGTTTATGACCCCGTGTGGAATGCAGCGTAGAGCATGAGTTCTACTGGGAGCCATGGTAGGACCCCTAACAGGAAAAACATCCTGTGTCCAGGAGTCCCCTCTACATCCCAAGATGCCTAGCGGCTGCCTGAAACAATAAGCAAACTGAACTCCATCCACACGATTTCGCCTCCATAGACACACCTCTGACACACCCTCCACCTTTTCACTTAAAGAAAGCGTGTTGTGAATTCCCAATGGCCACCACTACTATGACTCTGGCCCATAGGGATATGACCAAGTCAAGTTTCTTTGAACATAAGTGCTGTGACACCACAGCGGCAGATCTGGCGACTGGGAATGCTACTAATTGCACCCCCACCCTCAAGAAGTGGGGCTGAGTTGGTGGAGGGCCTGCTTAGCATAGGGAAGTTGGCCAAGGGGTCGCTGTGCAGAGTGGTGTGGGAGTCAACACTTGGAACAGCGCACAACTTAAAGTTCACCACTTGTTTATTTCTGGAATTCTCCACTGAGCGATTTCAAGCTTGTGGTTGAGGGCGGGACCTCACGCTGTGGAAAGGAGGGACACATAAGGATGCTGCCTTCTCAGACACATTCAAAGCCCTTGGCGTTTCTGCTCAGCAGTGAAAAGGCTATGACAGGCGATCTAAAGAACAAGTGCCTGGGGACACTTGTGAGGTCACGGTCAGGCCTGAGGATGGCGGTGCTGTCACCACTGCCGACAGGCTTAACCCTGCTTTGAGTCTTTTCAAGTATTTCGCCAGAAATGGTAACATCCAAAGAGTGCTGGGGCCGTCAAACAGCCGAGAACTACAAGGGGAACTTACAGGTGCTTTGACATATCTGGTCACAGAAACTATTACTGCATCTTCATGCAAGCCACGTTAGTGCGGGGTGGTGCTGACCGCTGCACAGAGTCCAACCCACGTCACTACCTCCTAGCCCAGCCCCCACTCATCCCACAGTAGGTTCCCTTCCTTTAGCATACAGTACCCTTTCAAAGCAACATTATACCCTCTGTGAATGCTCCTTTTATCAGTAAAACTATGCTTCAGTCCCAGCCCCCTGCTGAAATCATCTCCCTTCACTGACTGATTTAATCAGATAAAAACATCTTTATAAGAACAAAAGTCGGGCTCGGCGGCGTGGCCTAGTGGCTAAAGTCCTTGCCTTGAACACGCCGGGATCCCATATGGGTGCTGGTTCTAATCCCACTTCCCATCCAGCTCCCTGCTTGTGGCCTGGGAAAGCAGTTGAGGACTGCCCAAAGCCTTGGGACCCTGCATCCGCGTGGGAGACCCAGAGGAAGCTCGTGGCGCCTGGCTTCGGATCGGCATAGCATCGGCCGTTGCACTCAATTGGGGAGTGAATCAATGGACGGAAGATCTTCCTCTCTGTCTCTCCTCCTCTCTGTATATCTGACTTTCCAATAAAAAATAAATCTTAAGAAAAAAAAAAAGAACAAAAGTAAAATCAAATAGAGACCAAACTGTCCCCTCCTACTCCCGCCCTCCACCCCCGCAAAGAGCAGACACATTTTGTGGGTCACCGCCTCATCTCTGTGGTCTCATGAAAGCCATCTGGGGAGCTTTTCATCCTTGCTGTTCTCAAGTCTGATCAGAAGCCACCAGTGACGCCCATGGTGGTTCAGTTCTCGGCTCTGTGGCTGGCATTGTGATGCAGCAGATAAGGTTGAAGTTTGCAATCTCATAAAGCCAGCGTCTCATACGGGTGCCAGTTCGAGTTCCTGTTGCTCCGTGTCCAATCCAGCTCCCTGTGAACGCCCCTGGGGAGGGCAGAGGGTGGCCCAAGTGCTCGAGCGGCTGCACTCATGTGAGAGACCTCGAAGAGGCGCCTGGCTCCTGGCCTCGTGCCAGCTCAGCTCTGGTCATTGCAGTCATTTGGAAGCAAACCAGCAAATGAAAGATTTCTCTCTATATATATAACTCTGCCTTTTAAATAAATAAGTAAATTTTTAAAAATCTTTTCAAAAATTATTAGTTCTTATTCTTCTTTGACCAGTCAGCAACATGGTAAATCATTACCAGTTTTTTTTTTTTTTAAAGATTTATTTTTATTATTTTTTTTATTGGAAAGGCGGATATACACAGAGAAGAGACAGAGAGGAAGATCTTCCCGTCCGATGATTCACTCCCCAAGTGAGCGCAACGGGTCGATACTATGCCGGGTCGATACTATGCCGATCCGAAGCCAGGAGCCTCTTCCGGGTCTCCCACGCGGATGCAGGTTCCCAAAGCTTTGGGCTGTCCTCGACTGCTTTCCCAGACCACAGGCAGGGAGCTGGAAGGGAAGCGGGGCTGCCGGGATTAGAACCGGCGCCCATATGGGATCCCGGGTGTGCAAGGCGAGGACCTTTAACCACTTGCGCCACCGCGCCGGGCCCTACCAGTTTTTTTTATTTCCTCAAAATTAAAAAATTCAATTAGGACCCAGTGTGATAGCCTAGTGGCTAAAGTCTTCACCTTGCATGCACTGGGATCCACTTCCAGCCTCCCTGCTTGTGGCCTAGGAAAGCAGTGGAGGACGGCCCAAGGCCTTGGGACCCTGCACCCGTGTGGAAGACCCAGAAGAAGCTCCTGGCCCCTGGCTTTCAGATTGGCTCAGCTCTGGCCATTATGGCCATTTGGGGAGTGAATCAGTACATGGGAGATCTTTGTCTCTGTCTCTCCTTTTCTCTGTAAATCTACCTTTTCAATTAAAAAAAAAAATGAATCTTTTTTTAAAAACTCAATTAAATCATGTACCCATGACACAGTGATTTCAGATAAGTCTCAATGTTGAATTTTTTTCCTTAGGACTTTTTATACTTATTTAAAAACACACACACACTTTTAAGATTTCCTGAATAGCCACAATGGTTGGAGTTGGGCTGCTCTGAAGCCAGGAGCCAGAAGTTTCTTCCAGGTTTCCCACACGGGGCAGGGTCCCAAGGATTTGAGTTAAATCCCCTGGAGGGCAAGTGGAGCAGCAAGACACAAAGTGGTGCCCATTTGGGATGTTGGCACTGCCCAGGGAGGATTAGCCCACATGCCACAGTGCGGGCCCAGTCATTGTCTTCTTTCCTGACTAATGAAGTTTCTTTACTGATCCTTTTCTGAAGTTTTCATGGTAACTTTTTTCATTTTTTTTTTTGACAGTTCTCTGTTTCACACTCATATTACAGAAGAAAGCAAAGTAAAAACCTTGATGTTTGCTTTTAAACATTTCCTACCTGCAGATCTTAGTTGAGGCAGCCTTGGATCACACGAGGCTGGCGAGTACTTAATGTGTAGCTAATCTGGATTGAATAAGTTATCAACAGAAAATGCATCATAGATTTCAAAGCAGGGGCCAGTGTGTGGCACAGCGTGTTCAGCCACTGCTTGGGACGCCAGCGTCCCATAACAGAGTGCCAGTTGGAGTCTCAGCTACTTTGCTTCTGCTCCGACTTCTTGCTGATGTGCCTGGGGAGGCAGTGGAGAATGACTCAAGTGCTTGGACCCTTGCCACTCAAGGAAGAGACCAACAAAGAGTTGCTGGCTCCTGGCTTTGCTCTGGGCCGCCCTGACTGCAGAAGTAAACCAGTAGATAGGAGATCTCAACTTCTCTCTCTCCCTTTCAAATAAATACATAAATCAGTAAATATTTTTAGAAGATAGTACTAAAAGTAATCAACTGTCTCAACAATTTCTAATATTCATTACATGGATAAATGATATAAGGGGACTTAATTTGCAGGAAAATGAAATTTAAAAGTAAGTTTATTTTTGGTGCAAAATCTATGTTTTTTTTTTTAAACATGCATTGTTTTATTCCAAAGAATTACAGGGGGACAGGGAGAGACAGAGAGAATGAGATCTTCCCATCTGCTAGTTTATTCCCCAAATGGCCGCCATGACCAGGGCTGGGCCAGGCTTTATCTGGGTTTCCCATGTGGGTAAAAGGGGTCCAAACACCTGGGCTACCCTCTTGCTGCTCTTCCCAGGCCATTAGCAGGGGGCTGGATTGGAAGCAGAACAGATGGAACACAAACCAGAACCAGGAGGGGACGTTGGTGTTGTGGGTGGCAGCTTTAGCTGCTACACCACAACACTGACCCTGGTGTAAACGTATCTGATATGATATCTATGCCTACACGGTAGATTCCAAAAGTTCAGGGAAGGGGTGGGCATTTGGCCTCTGGGTTAGCATCCTGACTGGGACTCGCATCCTAGTGCCAGGGATTAGAACCTTGGCTCTGCTGCCATGCTCATGTGCACCTTGGGTGGCAGCAGGCGATTGCTCAAGTACTCAGTCCCCTCCAAGGGGGAGATCCAGAGTTCCTAACTCCTGGGTTCAGGAACAGAGTGGTGCCCATACGGGATGCACAGCTCCAGTCACTGAGGGCGTCTGGGAGCAAGCCAGTGGAGGAGAGCTCTCCCACTGTGTCCCAGTGAAAACTCCACGGAACAGGAACATCAGGAAGAGCTATGCATGTTTTCTGAAACTTCCTGTACCAACACAGACACCTTCTATTTCTCTGCGAGCTTTTTGTGCCTGCATATTTTGGATACACTGAGTGAAATCAGACACGTTTATGTAATAATGTGGGTCAATTGACCTGATTCTTATTACTTTGTAAAATAGGGCCAACGGGAACTTATAAATCCCTTGGGCCACTGCACACACTTGCTAGTATCAAAAAAAAAGCCACTTGCTTTTTTTTTCCCCCCTTCTCCACTTAATGTGTGAGTATACAGTAGCGATCTTTCCAAATAAGAGATACAGGCTGACATTCATCTCTCTAACACACAGCCCTTCTGACAGCCTTTTACAAGGGCTGTGTCTGAAGGCACCTGTCTCCCCAGATTCACAGGGTGAAGATCCAGTCCAAAGGTGACAGTACCGGGAGGTGAGGGCCTTGGGAAGGGAGTGGGAGCAGTGCTGTTATAAGATACCTGAGAGGGATCATTAGCTTCTGTGGTCCTGCCCTGTGAGGACACAGCCAGCCGAAGGCTCCGTGTGCAAGGGACGGGCCCTCGCCAGACATGGACTCTGCTGGCAGTTGAGTGCCCTGTGACATCAGCATCCCACATGTGCACCAGGTTGAGTCCTAGCTGCTCTACGTCTGCTCCAGCTCCCTGTAAATGCTCCCGGAAAAGCAGCTGCAAGAGGTCCAGTTGCTTGGACACTTGTAACCACCTGAAAGACTCAGATGGAGTCCCTGGCTCCTGGCTTTGGATTGGCCCAGCTCAGGCCATTGTGGTCATCTGGGGAGAGAACCATAGGATGGAAAATCTATTTCTCCCTTTCTTTGTAATTCTGCCTTTCAAATTAATTACTAAACTTAAGGGGGGAAATATATGCAAATATACACCCTGTATAGGGCATTCTGTTACAGCCAGTCTGAATGACTCAGACACCTAGCAAGCCTTCATGAGCATGCTTCTGTGTAAAGTTCTTTGGGTCGTCTGCTTGCTGTCCTCTGCGGTCCTTGCTCCTGGGACAATTGGCTGTGTGGACCTGTTTTCACACACTCTGCATCTCCACAGTCTGTTTTAGAATCTTCTTTTTCTCCAGGAAAATCAGCAGTGAGTCTCATTTAAGCCAAAATCTGCAAATCCCCCACCCAGCATTGTTTGTCAGCCTTCATCTCTTCACATCTCCCATTCTGGAAACCAGACAACCACCTAATTTGACTATTGTCTTCCTCCAAGAAAGGAAGCTGGCTTGCATTAATTTAAAATCTTAATGAATAATAAAAGTTACTTGTTCTCCCCCCTCCCATTCTTCACAGAACAGACATAATATTAAAATTAGTTCTGTTGGCCCTGGGAGCCCATTATGTTAGCCCCACACAAGACAGCCTTTTAATAGCTTTCCCAGGAAGACTGCTGTTTTCCCAAAAAGAAACTAACAGTAGCAGATTTATTTGTGATTAAATACTTAAGGGCCTGATCCAAACACAAATGACATTATACACAGAAATGCAGACGAGGAAAGCGGTGTCCATTAAAATACAACATTCATAAGACTATCCGGGTGGGGGTGGGAGAATCACCTGGAAAAACAACTATGACAAAACAAAACAAAACAAAACAAAAAAAGTAAAATCCCAGAGCCAGGAGAGACAGAAGGAAGAAGCAAAGAAGGCAGCCCTGTGTATAACGGAGCACTGCTCTTTCCCAAGCTGCTCTTGGCCTGGAAAGCAGTTCAGGAACAAGCAAGCATTTGTCTTGGCATCCGGTGTGCTGCTCTCCCAGGGAGCAGGCTCTGTGTGGCCTGATGGAGGAAGGCGCCGTGCACCCAGCAGCCACTGGGAGAGGAAAGAGCGTGATTCCCATTTGGATTTCAGAGTCTTCTGTCTGCAGTAGGGCTTGGCACCCACTAGGCTAAACTTAGCAACCGTAATTTAACTATTAAAGTGAACTGAGGTGCCCTTTCACAACCAGAACTAGCACAGACACCCCTGATTTGGGGATTCTGGTTGCCACCCGTGCATCTCAATTCTACAAGAACCTTCTAGAAATAATGGCACTTCGCCAGCCCCTTTTGGCTGTCCCAGTACCCGTTCCCTCGTTCTGCCAACTGTGGGGGTGATTTTCCACTGGGAAATCGCTACCTTTGGTCTCTATGAATGAAAGTGATTTCACATCTCAGTTCCAGGTTGAATATGGGGGTGAGGCCCAGTCAAGAGTATGCTTCACTCTCTTCTGGCTGAAGCAGTTAGTTCAGAGATAATCCAAGATCCCACAGATAATACCAACCCGGGGCGCGGGAGCCAGAATGCTTGAGAAAGCCCTACTTTCTTTTTTCTCTTGTGTGCTTGGCCGTTGGTAGGAAGCAGGCCTTGGGAGGTACATGCTTGGCATCCATGCAGACAGACCCTGAGAATAAAGCCTGTGAGAGGATAAAGCCAGCTGAGGGCGCTGTCCCAGAACCTGGGCTTACCCACTCCCACAGGGGTCGCTGTCATTGCATTTCACAGTCATGTGAACCTATAATTACCCCTGCTCATCATTCACAGCTTTCAACAATATTAGAAAAAAACTTAAAAACTTTTAGTTACTGGTAAGACTTAGATGCCAGCCAATCAACAAAGAAGGGTGGAGAGTGGGCTTTTAGCCTGGTGCTGCTTAAGACACCCACGTGAGACTGGCATGTCAAGTTCAAGTCAAGCCTCTCACTCTGGCCTGCCCTTCCACCCAAGCAGACCTTGGCTCTTGGTTACAGTTGATGGAAGCTGGATGATCAGCCACAGTGGCTGCAGAAGCAATGCCCACTTTGCCCCTGAGAGGACTTGATTTTTCAAAGCATGTCCCTGGGTCAGTGGAGCTGATACTAATTGTGAGCTCGTTAGAAATACAGATGCACAGAGCCCACGGTGACTGAGCTTGTGGGTCTGAATCTGGGGGTTGGACCAGGAAGCTGTGTTCTCAGAAGCACTCCTGCTGTGGATGCTGACAGTCTAAAAGTCACTGGTTCCAAGACCTGGAGGGGTCTGATAGAACAGACTGGAGGTGAGGTGCGGGGGGTGGGAGGGGGGAGCTCTACCAAGGTCCCAGGCGATGGTGACACTTGATGGCCTGAGAGCCACACCAAGGCGGACAGGATGGGGATGCCGAATGTTTGTAACCCTGCTAAAGTTGTGGTTCAAGTGCACTTTCGCCTTCACGAGGTATTGTCACCAAAAGGGGGCAGTTCAGAAATTAAGAGTAACCCAAGATAACTCAGGTTCACTGTGTATTTCTTGACCACCACAAAGGAACAAAAGGCAACAGATACATTTCCTAAAACGTCACACACCTGCCTACTAGCTTCTCCACAGAAAGCAGGTTGCCTCAGTGCCTCCCACCTGCAGCAGCTGCTTTTCAGCCACTCCTAGTCAATGTTCTGCGCACCTGAAAAGGTTTGAACAGGATTTGGCTCCCCAACTTGGATACACAGCAAACCCCAAAGTCGTAAATGAGTGGTACTCTTTATGGAGGTCAGCCTGGTTGGGGGTGGGTCCTTAGGTTACGGGGGCATGCCTCTAAGGGTGGTTCTACTGGGAGGATTGGGTGTCCATCCTACCACTCCTTTGTCCATTCCCCCATACCTGGACCACGGTCATCACAGACCAAGCCAACAGAGCCACCCAGTCTTGAACTAAAACCTCCCAAACGGTGGGGGACACGGACCATTTCTCATGACAAAGTTAGCTTGTTCAGACATTCCACTGTCATGACACAGAAGTGGACTAACACGATCACTATCTCCCTTCTTCCCTTCCTCAGTCTGCAGCTCAAAAAGATAAGGAAGCCAGGGAAAGGCCGGGGAACAACAGAATGGGCCAAGCTGGGGTTTTAAGCAAGTAAGGGGGAGGGGAGTTCAGGAATACACTCAGAAGTTCCTCATCAGCTATGCTTTCTGTCAGGCAATGGTAGGCAATAGTTTCGGCCCTTTGGGTCGATGACGTCATGTAGAGCTCACGCTAATGCTGAAACAGGCAGGTCAGTTCACAGACAAGTGTAACAAGGTTCAAAGTCCTTAAGCCATTTGTCCACGTTCACATGTGTAGTGATGAGCAGAAAGACAGAAACTTGAACCCAGACCTGTCTCACTCCAGCCCTAATTCCTGAACATCATCTGACGATGCCGTCTCACAAAATGCTGACAGGCCTGCCTAGGGAAGTGACGGGCCCACGTGCATGTCTGCGGCCTGCTTCCAGGCTTACTTGCTGGTTTCTCCCGCTGCCTCTGGCCACCCACTGGTGCCTCCATCCTGGACTGTACCCTGGCCCTGCACGTTTACTTGGCCTGCTGTGACTGTGTGCCAGTTATCAGAACTGACCCTGGGCACTTAGCAAGCAGAACTGTTAGTGTGGAAAGAATGCCTCTTCTCCCCAGTGCCAACAAGATGATGGGGTAAATATGGTTAAACCATATTCTCGAAGGCCCAGCATGTGAAGCAGTGACACCTACGTGGGATGTGACAGGAAGTGGGAAGCAAATGAGTGGTGGCTCCCCAGACTTTCTGCATCAGTGGACCTGGAATAGGGGAGCACACACCTGTGTGGTTCTGATGTCCCATGGGCCACTCTGATGCTGATCATCATTCTTAAGCAACAAAAATAATGAGAGAAGCTGTTGTGGGCACTGATCTAAGTTCAGTAACACTCTTCTACTTAAGCAGAAACGGAAGGAAGAAATCTGACAAAAATTTAAAAAGAACCACCAGAACCCTGTGGCACAGCAGGTTAAACAGCCCACCTGCCAATCCTGTATCTCATATCACAGTGCTGGGTCAAGTTCTGTCTACACTGCTTCTAACCCACTTCCTGCCAACACCTTGTGGGGGGCAGGAGAGGATGGCGCCAGTACTCGGTTCTCTGCTACCAAACTGGGAAACGTGGGTGGGGCTCCTGGCCCCTGAATTCAGCCTGGTTCAGCACTAATTGTTTCAAGGAACTTTGAGAGGAAATGAATGGATAGAAAAATCTCTCTCTTTCTCTCTCACTCACACACACACACACAGTCTTGAAGAAACACAAATATTAGGCAACTTCAGAAAGCTTGTACAAAATGGAATTCTGAGTTTATTTTGCTGCATAAAAAGTTTGAAGTCAGTGCAAAGACTTTCTTTAGAGGATGAACTTCTTAAAAAAATGTCTGGAATTTTGGTTTATGAAAGGCAAAGAGAGACGGAATGAGAGTCAAATCTTCCATCCACTGGCAGACTCCCTAAAATGCCCAAAACAGCCAGTTCTGGGCCACAGCCAGACACCCAGCGTGCAGGCAGGTCTCCCTTGTGGGTGGCAGGGAGCCAAGCACTTGAGTCATCCCGGCTGCCTCCCAAGGCATGCATTAGCAGAGAGCTGGAATCGGAAATGGAGCCAGCACCTGAACCCAGGCACTCCAATATGGCATTCTGGCACCCCAAACAGTGACCTAAGCCACCATGCCAAATGCCAGCCCCACAGGTTTTTCATAATAAACATTTTCTATATCATATTATGGAAAAATTGCATCAAAATAAACTCATACTTTTAATTCCATTATTCCACAAACACTTTGAAATACCTTCCTATGTAAATAACCAGAAGTACCTGCTACACATTTGATCAAAAATAAACAAACAGAAAAGACAGAATTCTTTTCATAATTGAAAAAATTGCTTCCATTCCATAAGGATACACAATCCAAAAGGAAATTAGGCCCAGTTCAGGCATCTATCATTTCATAAGTGCATATTACGAATACATGTGAAAAGACGGTTCACCTCACTCCCAAACAAGACATTCAAATCACGACAGAATACCAGCGTGGCACATATGTATAACTGAAGCTGGCCTAGTGTTGAAGGAGACCCAGGGGAGCCGTCAACCGCTACAACTGGTGAACAAGTGTTCTGACATTACGCTTGGAACGCCTTTAAAATGCTTATTCCCTTGGAGGCCACGACCTCCCCCACCCCCGCCGTCACCTCCATGAGATTACCTCATGGAAGTGACCGCCTCTTCACACCCAGGCCACAGTCTCTCATCCTTGAAGAAATGAACCACATGTCCCACAGTAAGATCCATACAGCAACTGAACCCGGTTTCTGAAGACGTGTGTAAGGGCAGAGGAATCCTTACACAATACTGAGAACGCAAGTTAAAATGTTCACACACACACAGGCACACGTGCACTTCCACACCCAGGAGGGGAGATTATAGCTGATACCTGGTGCGATTACAGGGAAATGCAAAGTTTATGATTGCCAATTTCCTCTTAAAAACACAGATCGTTTACTGCCAGGAGAAACAGTCAACAGGGCCTTTCTGTTTATGAGATAATGTCATGGGTGTCAAAGAGAGAATAAAAGAAAAAAAAATGCCTCTTGAGACATGTGGTTGGAAGACAAGGGTGGGGGGATGCAAGTGGGAATTCGGAAAGAAAATTGCCTTAAATCATCTCTGTCCAGTGTGAAAACCATCCACCCCAACAGTAATCCGCATCAATTAAAAAGGAATATAACAGAAAAACTCAGCTCCTTAGCAGATGGGGCCACATTTGAGATGCTCAATAATAGCCTTAGGCGCTAATGGCGACCACTACGCCCCAGGGTCAAAGGGCTGAGGAAAGTTCCAAGAAGTGGAGGAAAGTTCTACAGGGCAACACTCAGCCTCCCACCTGAGCCTCCCACTCATCTCCCCGTCCCTCACACTTCAGCAACAAGCTCGGAGGCGCGGCACAGCGACACAGGGCCACATCTGACCCTCTTACCCGTCGAGCGGGGTGACTGCCCAGGCAGCTAGCCATGATGGCACATGGGACTCACAGGCTCAGGGAAACCTTCCTGGAGGAGGAGGGGCAGGCACAATCCAGATAGGAACGGGGAACGAGGCCCAGCTGGGCGCCAAGGAGAAGTCACCAGCTGGTCAGACATGTGTCCATGCCACACGGAGTAAATAAATGTCAGTGATGGGCCAGGCCTGAGACAGCTCTGGAGATGCAGCAGCAACCAGGAATGTCATGGTCCAGGTCCTCCCAACAGCAGGGCAGGTGCAGCAAGGGAGGGTGGGGCAGGGCGGGCCTCTCTTCCTCCCAGCAACTGAGCCCTCCCTGCAGCCTCTGCGGGGCCAGAATCCCACACCCCCATCCTTCTCCTGGTCTCCCCATTACTGCGGTGGGCAGGGAAGGGAACCCCTCAAGAGAGCACGCTGTAAGAAGGCACGGTCGAGAGCTCCAATCAATCCCTTTCAGGAACCAGCTTGAGAGGGTTTAAGAATAAGCATGAGAGTCTTGCTTCGGTCGGGGGTCGCTGAAAGCATCCAGAAGAGGAGGACGGGGATGGTTGCATACGTGGTAGGGCCAACAAGAGCGACGTGGAAGCCAGAGATGGCACTCCAGGCAAAGAGGAGACCGGAGCCGCCGCGGGAGGGGCAGCGCCGCAGCAGGGAGGGGCGCCTCAGGTTCGGGGCGCCCCGCAGGTAAGGAAGAGGTGGGTGGGCTGGGAGGACGCCAGGGGCGCCGGAGGGGATGCGTTGGTGAAGGGCGCGGACCCCAGGGTTCTGCAAGTGTGTGTGTGTGGGGGGCGGGGTGCAGAGGAGCCGGGGATGGGCGGGGCTGAGGCAGCAGGTGTGCAGGCACCTGGGGCGCCAGGATGGGAGCGACGCTGTCCCAGGAAGACCTCCTCTGACTTCGAGGGGTCCATTTCCCGACCTTGTCCTTGACATTACGGAACGTTCTCCACCGCCCAAGACCCACCGGGTCCCGCGGTGTGCCCAGGGCTTCCTATAGAACCTACGCCTCCGGGAGCCCGTCGGCGAGGGACCGCTGCCCAACCCTCGCCCCCCACCCCAGCCTGAACCTGGAGGAGGACCCGGCCCCCTCAGATAACCTTCCCACCCACACGGCTGCTCGGCCCCGGCTCCTCAGCTCCAGCCTCGGCCGATCCCTTCCCGCACCGCCGCCTCCCGCGCCCGGTCCCCTCACACCCGCCACCCTCCGAACACCCCCCCACCCCACGTGGCTTCCTCCCCTCCGGGCTGCACCCCCTCCCGGGCCGCGATACCTGGGGCTCTCGAAGCTGCACCCCCTGCGCCGCAGCGCCGCCCTCTTCTGCCGCAGGAGCGCCGCGGCCGCCCCGCCGGGCTCCGGCTCCATCGCCCCGGGCGGGGGCCTCGGGCTCGGGTGCACTCGGGTGGGCTCGGGCCTCCGCGGGTTCGGCCGGCCGCTCGGCTCGCGCGCCGCAGCCCACGCCCCGCCCCGGCCCGGCCCCTCTTCGGGTTCCAGCCCGACCGGCCCCTAAGCCCCTCAGCCGGGTCCAGGTCCTGACCCGCCTCGTCCCCTCCTCCCCCTCTTCCCTCCCCCCACCCCGGAACTCCGGCTCTGTCGGCTCTGTCCCCCTCAGCAGCACGCAAGCCCCACCCCGGGCCCCCCGAAACACGGCCCCACAGACCCCCGGTCTCCTCAGCCGGGCCCGGCCCCGCCCCGCCCCAAACCCCACCTCGGCCAGCCCGTTAGCCAGGCCCAGGCCCCGCCCCTCACTGCAATTCCGCCGGTGGCCAACCCTTCGTCCCTCCCCAGACCCCGCCCCAACTCCTCCGACTTCAAGCGCCGCCCCGAACGCAGCCCCGCCCCGAGCCCGCCCCCACCTTCCGCTCGGTCAGCCCCACACCTTTTTGCTAGGCCTTGGCCACGCCCCGGTCCCGCCCCTCTCCGAGCTCCAGTGGCGCCTCGGGTTTCTCCCGCCACTCGCCCAGGTTTCTCGAACCGGCTCGCCACACCCCTGTAGAGCCCATCAGGACCTCAACCCCGCTCCTGTAGCCTCTCGCCCCTCAACACAGACCCTGGCCCTGCCCACCTACCCATCCATCACTGAGCTCCCGCGTGGCACCCGTCCTCACTCAGGCGCTGCTCGCGCGAGCGTCGCCCCTCGTCACCTCGTCACCTCGTCACCTCAGCATCTCTGGCCCTGTCAGCCGTGGCACTGCTCCATCCTTGGGGTCATTCCCCGCTCCCTCTCCCAGTCAGTCCCGCCTACAGGCCTGGCCCCGCCCCGAGGAACGCTGCATCTTTCTTCTAGATCCGCCTTCTCGCCCCCTACTCGGTGCGTCCCTCTCACGACCCCCGGCCCAGCTCCGGTCCACAGCTGTACCGCGGCCACTGAGGCTGCCCGGTCCACACTGCCGGCTATCCTCATCGCCCTGGGGTCGGGGGTGTCCTGGCTGGCGGGCATCGTCCCAGTTAGAGTGCTTGTTAGCCGGGGATCCCTCCATCCGTCCTGGGGACTGACTGCCGGCTGGAGTGGGTTTCGGGTTCTGCCTGGCCTCACAAGCTCCTCTCCAGCACTCTTGTGGTCGCCTGCTTTCCCAGCCTCACAGTGCTGCAGCCTTTTAGCCGAATCTCCAAGCGGGCCCTAACCTCTAACGCCTCCCTTCTCCCCTCCCTCCCCATCCCAGGGCGGTGTCCCCCACTGTCCCCGCCCTTTCCTCCTCACCTAACCCGTGGAGCTGGCATCTGGAGCAGCCAACTGTTCGCCAAGGAAATTTTGTCTCGCGTTTAATACACTGAGCCACAGTCATTGAAAAAAACACATTTAATTTCAAAGTAAACAAAGATGTTTGTACATTAAAGTATTTAATTCGTGAAACGGTTATTATCAGAGTATAACAAGCTCTGAAAAAATACAGCAACTTGGTACAAGACTGAGGTAACAAAATACTTCACAGCAAGAATCTAAAGAATTTCACAGAGGGCTGATGTGCATGTTGGGAGGGCCACTGCGGGTGCGGAGTCAAGGACAAAGTCCCTACACAGCTGCATGCGGGGTGGGGCGGCGGGGAGTTCTGCTGGGGAAAAAAAAATACGGACAGCCTGGGAGAAGGTGACAGATCCAACAAGAAAGGTATTCAAATGTAGAAACCATTGCAACATACTTGCAAGGGTAGGTAGGAAATTGAAAACTACGGGCTATGCAACGTTTTGAATGCTAAGTGGAAAACCATGCATTTTGGCACGAAATCTGTTTTAAGAGTCTAGCAGACTAATAAATTAGGTGCTATTAGTTCAGTACTGAAGGGTTGCAGTTACTTCAGAAATGGAGGGGCCATCGGTTTAATGCTGCAGCTGCAAGCAGGGCCTCTGGCGCTGCCCCATGAGGGTGCACACACTGGTGTGGGGCAGGGTCACCAGGCATTCTCAAATCCATGTCCCAAGTTCTCAACACCCAAGGCAATGCAGCTCTGGCTATGTACTGTGCTTGGATTAAACACTGATATATTTTTTAAAAGACCTATGACATGGACACTGAATGTTCGAATGCAGCTCCCTTCTTCACGTGTGGACTTCCCCGTGGGCCAGGCCATCATTGTTCCATGCCTGGCTGCTCTGAGCCAATTGGCACACACCCCCACCCACCCTGACCTGGCACATCCAGAGGCTGGTTCAGCTGTCCAGCCTTTCTAGAGGAACCTGCACAGAATTGGCCTCCAATGAGAGGGCAGAGGGCAGGGCTTGCCCAGGAGGTCAGGGGTGGTAACACTTTCTTATCCAAGCTATGTGAGGGTAGGGATGACGATGGTTGGTTTTTCCTCTTTTTGGCGTGGATCCTGGCGCACAGGAAGTACTCAACAAGGGTGTGAGTGAATGAATGAGTGGGTGTTTTGAGCAGAGATGTTCCAATTTCAAAGGCCCTCTCCTAGGTGGGTTTTCCTTTTATTAGACACGAAATCACTCAATGGGTCAATAGGTTGGGCTATAGTCACGTCTGGTGTCACCAGAAGGAAACTGTTTTTGGCAACGTTTACCTGGTGGCTGCCAGCATCTCCAAGGGGGACGACAGAGCTCAGGCTTGCACCCGAGAATCAGAGTGGATGTGGCTCACTGGAGGGAACTTCCTGTTGTCATGGGTCATTCTCCATCCTGAACAATACACACCTCCTGGCCTTGGGAGGTGAAGAATCTAATGACGAAAGAAACATTGGCCATGTTGGTAAGAAATAGGAGGGGGAAAAAATTGTTATAAATTCAGCTGGTGAGAGGCAGGTCTTACCTAAACAGCCTTCCGCTCGAAGGTCACCTCCTCTGCCGTGGTGCTGCGGGTGCTTCCGGTCGGACAGGACGGGGCCTGCACTCTCACTGTACAAACTCAGGCAAGCATTACTGCTGTTCTCTCACAGATCCCAACCTCGAGTTACAAAAACATGTTCCGCAGACTTCCGGGGGCAGAGTCAGGGAGACTTCTTGGGACACTGGAGTGCTGCCAGCTTTCTATGCCATGAAGTTTTGTTTTGTTTTGTTTTGTTTTGTTTTTGCATCATTCATTTTGTGGGGGGATGCCATGATCCATTTGCTTTTTAATACAGTCTATTCTTGCAAGATAGAATGCCTCTCATGAGTTTCCACATGTTTGTGCATGATGGCCAGCCAAGCAACGGAACACACAAATGCTTCCCTCCATGCTGGGAACTCAGCTTTGGACTGCACCCAACACGTGCAGCATGGACACAGTGACTGAGTGAAGACCACCAGCACGGGGCTCCCACATGGAGAACTGGGTGTCTCCCAGCTGTGTCTTCTTGGGGTCTCTTCTGGATGTATTTGGGGTTCCCACTGGTGCTTCAAGGCTTTTGGCCAACAAAGTCTATCCACTTCATTCCAGGCCCATGCTAAGGACTGTCCCTGGCAGGGTCCAGCCAGGGATCAGTGGGTATGCCATTCACATGAGCTCAGGAGAAGATGCTTGTGAGAGATTAGGAACCATCTGAAGAGGGGCAGGAGACAGCCTGACACCAGGAACCTGGGACTGTGAGGGTTTGCTGATTGGCACCTGTCAACGTGCTGTCCCAGTGTGTGGGAAGCCAGGCTAGTGTGGAGAGTGGAGAAACCCAAGGGGACTGAGAGGCTGATGTTCTCCAAACTCAGAGCAGAAATGGACTCAAGGTGGACAGAGATGAACACTGCATGGTGCCAGGCAGAGCTGTCCGGCTTGATCGCTCAGCTTGTGGCAGCCCAGCTGACATCACCAGGAGAACTAGGTTAGACACACATACAGGACCCGGCTATGGGCAGGCGTGAAGAGCAACCGGAGCCAACACTGACACATCCATTCTGTCTGGCCAGAGTTTCCTTTGCTGCAAAAGACAACCCTGATGACCAGTCCTTTCCTCGCCGGGCTTTTCATGTTCTCAGGGAAGTTGTCACTACATCATCACAATGCCATGGTGCGCCTTTGCTGGTTTTTTTTTTTTTTTCCTCTCAAACAGATCTATTCCAGTTTCTTGCTGTGGATGCTGCTGCAGGCGTGCCTCGTCCTGGGAACTCTGCAGGGTGGTTTGGTGTCTGATAGATGGGAAATCGCCATAGTGATGGACAGGGACCTGGAAACTCAGTCTTTCTGAGAAAACTGCTTCGGAAACTACTGCTCGCAGTTAGGATATACAAATTAAAGAGGTGAATGGGTAGAAGGAGGGGAAACTACGGTGACAGAGGAACTTTTTAGTCTTGAATGGAAAAACAAACGAGTCTTGGTGTAAAATAAAAGTCACTGTGAGATGAGATGAAAGGTGAGGCGCAGAGGCTGTCATCTGGGTCGCTGGATGACCCACTCAATGGCTTGGCTCTCTGTTCCCGGCCATCAGCAACCATGTGCCCTTGGACTTGGGACAATGAAGAACATGCTGGTGACTGCATGTGGGGGTAAGACTGGAGGAGCTTAAGGCCTCAATGTCAACTCAGCTCCCAGCAGGCAGCAGGTGTGATGATTGGGAGTTCTGGTGGGCCCCCGCCCTGGCAGTGCAAGGCAGAGGGTGGGTGGGGGAGGGGCAGAAGCCTTGCCCGGGGCGGGGGGGGGGGAGGGAGGAGGAGGAACAGGTGGATACCAGTGGCTCTGTGCAGCCCAACTCTGTGAGCATGGCAGCCTCCAAGCTGCTTCCGAGCTAGCCAAGCCAGGAGAGGATGTCATCTCCTCCCAGGTGGGTGGGGAGGGGCAGAGTGAGAAGACAAAGGCCTCCAGGCCCATGGGGGTGCAGGGGGGAAGGCAGGGGGAGGAAGCAAGCTGGCTGGCAACCTGGTCCTGTCTCAGAGAGGCTAACAGCGACAAGACCTGGATGGACCCAAGGGGCTCAGGGGAGCAGGCCTTCCAGAGGAATAGCACCCATAGGAACAGAAAACAAGACACGAGTTAAGGCATTGTTTGTTTACAGTAAAAGAATGTAAGGGACCCTTAACACAGGCTCTCACTCAGGCCTTCCTGGGGGGCTGGAGGGGAAACAAGATGGTAACTTAAGGTGAAAGCAGGGACTCAATGCAAATGGAATGTGTGATGTTGCCAGTCTTGTGCCAAAATGCATGTTTCTCAGAGGTCACACTCGCTCGTGTGCACACACACACATACACGCACACACGCTCACACACTGAAGACGCTTGGGAGAGGGTTGTACAAAATTTTAGGCCGCCCTATGGGCGAGCAGCCCCGTGCACTTGGGGTGTGACGAGCCTGTGGCGTGGTCTGGCCCTGCTCCCAAGCCTCGCTTGCTGCTGTCATCGCCGCCCCTTGCCGCTGTCCACTCCGTGCAGCAGGAAGCACTGGACCCCAATGTGGGCTGAATACTCTCCAGTCGCAGTTGCAGCTGGTGGGCGGACACGAGGAGCCCAGATAGGGAGCGCAGGGCTGACAGTTTGGGGTTCAACCACCACCCCATGGAGTGATGCTGCAGGAAGGAGTGTCACAAGAATTGTTTGGGGACCAACAGGTGGATCTTGCGCCAGCTGGTGAAGCCCTTGGGGACTTGTGAGGCCGCCGGCCACGTCCCCTGGCACCCTGCCCCCGAGTCTGGCTGTGGGGCTCCCAGCGCCCTAGCCCCAGCCTGTGCCCAGAAACTGCTTCTTCACCACCGGGCCCAGGCTGGGCTCCCAGAAGCCTTTGTGGTCACGCCAAGTCCTGCAGAGACTTATTCAAATGACATAAGGTTTGCAGGTACCTGGAAGAGAAAGCTCAGCTTCTTGTCACAGCAGGAGAGCAGGGGAGGGATGTCCCTCAGGAGAAGGGAGTGGGTTAGGTGGGGAGAGGGCACCAGGACAGTGACAGCCATCAGGTGACGTAATCCCCCTGTGCCCAGGAACAGCTCTGAATATTTCAAATGCATTGTGTCCTTGGGTCGTCCCATCAGTCCTACTGGGCAGGTTCTGGAAGCACCCCCATCACAAAGATCAACAAACTGAGGCTCATGGAGATTAAGTACACAGCAAATAAACCCAGGCTGTCTCAACTACCTCCTGTGCCTGGGCTGGGGAGGAGATGAACCCTACAGAAATGGGCCTAGGGCTCGGGGAGAAGGGCGCAGGGTCGAGACAGCAGGAATCTGCAGGGGAGGCACAGGAGGAAGAAGAGGAGGAAGTTGTCTGGGACTAGTTGGAGCCCCATGGCCTTCCCACTGCTGTGCCCCAGGACAAGAAGCTGGCTACCTTGCCTAGGGGACCACCAACCCTGAGCTCACGGTATCTTCTCCCCTTGCTGGCCTAGCTGGCCTCTCTCCCAGCCATGGGACCCCCAGCCCCGCACTGCTATGCATCCCAGATTTTGAACAGAAGGACTGCATGCAAAATAAACCTGTCTTTGGTGTCAACTTGGTCAGAATGATAAACTGGAAAACAAATAAATTAAATGCTCTCTGCTGTCAGAACGGCCTCAGCAGCACTGCTGGCAGGAGCAAAAGGCAGGACAGCTGAGTGTCACTCTCAGAGCACAGAACACTGAAGTCACACACAACTACCTCCCAGAGACAGCCCCACAACCCGCGTGCAGGAGGCTGGGCGGCCGAGGTCCCACAGCGGCTGAGTGCCTGAGCTGGACCAACTGGATGGGGCTGGGCTGGGGCAAGCAGCAAGGCCATGGCGTCTGCCCTCTGACAGCAGAAGGATGGTAGGTGAGTGGGTGTTTGTTCACTGATCTTTTTATAGCTTACACAGGCGTCAAAGACAGGGCCCAAGAGGACTCGGTGTCAGTTGAGACCAGTGTTACAGAATGCAGTGCTGGGATTCCCCTCATGAGCAGGTGTCTGACCTGCTCCCTCCTGGTGACGTGTTGAGTGGACACCTGTGATTGGCTCAGATGACCCTCAGCTACTGGATACCTGGAGAGTTGTCGATGTTTTCTTAATTATGCATAGCATCGTGTGGGAACACTTGGTTGAAAAGAACTTAGGAAAAAGAGGGGAGGGAGGGGCCAGTGCCTGGCTCCACAGATAAATTTTTCACTTCCAAGCACCAGCACCCCATAGGGGTGCCAGTTTACATCCTGGCTGCTCCACTTCTTATCCAGTTCCCTGCTTGGCCTGGGAAAGCAATGGAGGATGGCCTGAAGCCTTATGACCCTGCACCCATGCGGAAGACCAAGAGGCTCCTGACTCCTGGCTTAGAATCAGCTCAGCTTCAGCCATTCAGCCATTTGGGGAATGGACCAGCAGAAGGGAGATCTTACTTTCTCTGTCTCTTTCTCTCTGTAAATCTGCTTTTTAAGTAGAACTTTAAAAAATAAATAAAAAAGAAAACAGAAAAAAATAGATTTTAAAAAATAGAATGTTTCTTCCCTAGATCTGAAAATTGGACAGAAATAATTAAAAGTTGCAAGATCTTCCTCAAAATGTGATCCACTTCCTTCCAACACGAACCACTCCTGCCCCACGGGGTTCTGCCAAGCCACCTGCTACTCACCTGTGGAATGGTTGCTGACTACAGCCCTAGACATGGATGAGCGGTTCTTGCTCAGGGCTCCCTTCACTGTTTCCATCAGGTGTTGGGGCTGTGACACAGACAGGGTGGATACCAAAGTCCTGCCTTGCCTCTCCAATCCCCACCTCGCTTCTTCTTCCTCTGGCATGCAGGTGGTAAACTTTGGGGCCATCAGTCCCTGTTGCATCATCACCAAGTTCCTGTATGTGGGTCACAAGGCCACTTGTGTGTGACTTCAGCATGCTATGTTCTTAGAAGAGTGACGTGCCCAGCTGGCTAGTGAGTGTGAGCGGGCAGAGGGGCCATCCTCTCTGAGGACAGGGGCCTGAGCCGGCAGCTACCATCCGGCTCACTGTCAGACAATCATATTTGCTTAATGAGCAAGATGACATGGGAGCACTCTGGAAGTGATAGGGCTGCCGTTTCCAAGTGTCAAGAAGTTGGTGGAGAAGTGAGATTTTGGTGCAAAATATTTAAAAAAAATTTTTTATTGGAAAGGCAGATCATATTTATGGAGAGGAGAGAGACATAATGATCTTCCATCTGCTGCTTCATTTTCCAAGTGGCTGCAATGGCCAGAGCTGAGCTGATCCGAATTCAGGAGATCCTTCCCAGTCTCCCACACAGGTGCAGGGTCCCAAGGCTTTGGGCTGTCTTCTGCTACTTTCCCAGATCACAAGCAGGGAACTGGATAGGAAGTGGAAGAGTGGGGACATGAACTGGCGCCCATATGAGGTGCTGGTGCTTGCAAGGTGAAGTTTTAGCCTCTGAGCTATTGAGCCAGCTGAATGCAAAACATTTTTTTTTTTTAACCCATGCACGTTTTCTCCCCCAGTATACACTTTCCATGAACATTTCCAAAGTTTCTTGCATGAGTTTTAATACGGCCAAGACCAGTCTTTCCCAATGTGGGTCTCTGGACTCTGCTGCTTCTGCCTGGGGGCTCCCTACTGTTGATCACCAGCAATCTCCCATCAGGGGTCATACCACAGGGATCTACTGAGCGGCACAGGTGTCTAGGGTCTGTCTATCAAGAGCAGTGCTGAGGGGACATGCTTGAGTGTGTGTTTTGAGATCATGAGTGAGTCATCCTCAGGACAAATCTCCTATCAGTGCTGTAAAGCTACCACCTGCGTAGCCAGCATCCCTTATAGATACTGGATCTAGTCCCTGCTGCCCCACTTCCCATCCAGCTCCCTGCTTGTGGCCTGGGAAAGTAGAGGATGGCCCAAGTGCTTGGGCCTCTGCACCCATGTGGGAGACCTCGAAGAAACTCCTAGCTCCTGGCTTCAGATCTTCTCGGGTCTGGTTGCTGTGGTCATTTGGGGTTGCACCAGCAGATGGAAGATCTTGTTGTGATTTTCAGATTAATAAATCTTTATATAAAACAACTCCTGGATGATATATGGGTGAGCAAGGGGACTACAGTGCAGTCACTGGGTCTCGCTGCACTGCCTCCAGCCTATTCCAGCACTGGTCCTGGCCTGTGGCTTTAGCTTCTTGAGTGTCTTCTGCTGACTCTGCCTTCAGCTTCCTGTCACCTATAACCTCCACCAGCTTCTCAGAGATGTCCTCAGCCATGTCGCAGACAGATGCGACACTAAGCTGAACACAGCTCCCTGGGGTCAGCTGCTGGAGACTACACCCTCAACTCTGTCACAGGCCCCGCTGCTCGGAGGGGTCAAGGGGTCCTGGACTGAGCATGCACCTGCCCAACGCAGTCCCTCTCTCTGGGGCTCCAAAGCCTGCCTGTGCCGAAGTCCCCCCTCTACCCCAGCCCCGGGGCCTCTGAAGGCTGCTCTCTCCCCAGTCAGACAGAGGAGAGAGCTCCAGTGTCGCCAGTGCCTTCCTGTGCTAGATGCACAAGGGCTGTACCCCTGGGTCCTATTTGGTCCACTCTGCTGGTTTGGCCTTTTGCTCCTGTGCAGGAGGGTGAGGCTAGCAGCTCCCTAAACAGTGGCTGGGGTGGAGTTGGGAAGGGTGGGTGGGTGGTGCTTGGCCAAGCTCCTGCCACTTGTGGAGCCCTGGGGTCCTCAGAGTGGGAGGGGATCCGGTGAGAGGACCTACCTCAGAGGGATGTGGGGAAGAGCCGGCCGATTCCTGCACGTGAGGCATTTCGCACCAGGCCTGGCGGGGAGAGGGTGGGCGTGGTGGGGGAAGAGCCGGGGCAGAGCCAGGCCCAGCGGCCAGCGGGGGCTTGAGGTGGTGGCGGTACAGCTGTCTGGCTTGTGCACACCCTGCCTGGCCCTTGGGCGGCCCTCAGTGTGTTTGCTGCTGCTACACCTCCGGGGGCTGGAGCAGGAAGCGGCCCGGGAGGCCCCTGGTTGCTGTGGAGTGTTCCCCTAAGGGCAGTGGCTTTGGGGAGGGACTCTGGAGCCTAATCCTTGGGTGATGCCACACCTGCCACCTAACATCCCCCAGTGGCTGTTGTGCTGGCATTTCCTTCAGTGGGAAAGACTTGGAGCTGGATTCAGAGCTGTGGTCCGGGCACAGGGCTGAGTTCCTCCTTCATCTCAAGGAAAGACAAGTGGTCTTGCAGGGGCAGGGGGCGGCTTGCGGGTGACATAGGGGGCCGGGGGGCTTTACCTGGGGCCCGTTGCTTTTACACGCATCGTCCAGATGTTTGTGCCACAGGATTGCGTGGAAGCGGGAGCCGGTCTGGAACTTGTAAACATTGCCTGGGGGGCAGAGAAGCCACGAGTTACTGATGAGGGGGCACCCTGGAGGTCAGTGGGGGGCAGTGACAAGAGGGAACAGGGCAACCCAGCAGGGACACGACCCCCCATGCCACTTCCCCCCTTTGACTGCAGGGAAGGGGTTCTCAGAACCTCAGAACCGGGTCTCTGCCTGTCTCTGGCCACGAGGTGGAGCCCTCTAGTAGCACCAACGCTTAAAAATGCCTAATGGGAATCACAAAGGAGATTGAGAAGAGGGCGGGCAGCCAGTGTTAGGCGCCTCCTACGGAACAAAGTGACGTCACTCGGCACAGGCTCCTGGGGTATGGCACCGGCTGGGAGGCTGGAGGGGAGCTCTGGCCCGGCTGTGGCTGCAGAGAGGAGTGAGAACGGGGTGCCCTCTGAGTGTGACTTCCCTTTGCTAACAGACCCTGGTAACAGACATGGTCAGAAGTCAGGGAGAAGACCCCAGACGTAGCTTTTTCTCCCAGCTGACTTCTACTCATAGCCCCTGGCCACCCCGTGTCACGTCACCTCTGTGTGGGGACAGTGCCCTCCTCTGGTGTTCCCAGGTCCCTTGGCTGGTGTCACCGAGCGCTGAGCACCGGGAAGGAGCTCACTAGGCACGCGGTCTTTATCTTCACTCCAGGGCTGCTAATTTGAGTTCCAATTTCAGCAAGACCCCGGGTGCTGTGTCTGCACGGGACCCTGCATCCAAGCGTTGCTGTTGGGCGACTTCCCCAGTCCCACCCAGCATGCCTAGTTAGAACCCAAGCCCGGGGCAGCTGAGGTGAACTGCCTCGTGACGTGCGCGTCTGAGCCACGGCCTGTTGTCAGTGGAGCTGGCTCCTTTCCAGAGGCGCTGGGACGCAGCTGGAGATGGTCCCAAAGGTCCTCCTCTGGGTTGGCTGGAGACCTGCTGATCTCTGGCACGGGCTTGCTGCAGGGTGCAGGGGCGAAGGGGGGTGTATGTGCTAAAGTCCCAGCAGCCACGTGGCCGTGCCCTGTGTAGCCTCATGTTGTTTACTATGACTCTTAGGCTATAGCTCTGGGAGCCACAGGGAAGGTCAGAGAAGGGATGGTCACAGCCCTGTGCCCCTCCCGCTGCTCAGGGGATGCCACCACACGCCCCCAGCAGTGTTCCCGCACTCCGTGGGTGGCGCAGGCTGCAGGCCACGCACGCACGTGTGCACGCATGCACTTTTAGCGGAGGTGGGGTGAGCGGCCCCCACCTGCTGCCCACCTTTGTCAGGGTTATTCAGCTGGAAGACGTCTGGGTGCGCGGGGTCGTCAGGCAGCTGCGCCATCCAGCCCACGATGGATACCTTTTTGCCGGGTGTGGATTTGTACTATGGGAGAGTGACACAGGCTGGGGCCTGGGATGCCCACCAGGACCCAGCCAGGTGCCTCCCATCCCGCAGGCCACCATGACCCCTCCTCCCATCCCCCAGCCTCACCAGGAACTTACGTGCTTCCGGTCTGTGCCCCGCAGGGACTTGGCTCCATAATACAGGAGGGTGGATCCTGAGAGAATGACCCAGTACCTGGTCCACGAGGACAGCTGCCGAGCAAGGGGAGGCAGAGTGACCAAGAAAATGGTGAGTGGCAGGAACAGAGTGGCCCTAAGTGTCCAGGCATGGGCCCATGACCCCTGCTTCCCTGGCCCTCCACCAGCCTCTGGCAGCGCCAGTCCACCGTGGGACCGGGAGGCAGGGAGTCTCCCTCAGCCCCCACTGCCTCGCTCCCAGCCAGGACATCACCTCTACTGGTCCTGGGAGAGGCGTTTTGGAGCCCACACACCCTGCCCCATGGCCCGGGCCGCTGTGGACCAGCCTGTTGGCTCTCTCGAAGCCTCTACGGCTAGCCATGATGACACCACTGAGTGGGCTGCAGGTGTCCCTCAGCTTCTCCGGGGGGGCGGTCTTCTATTTGGGGACTGGCACCTTCATTTCAGGAAGATCTCCTCAGTGGGGGCTTCTGAAGCTGCCCAGGCCAGCCAACCCACCCCTGTCCTGGGAACAAGAGGATGGTGTTTGCAGGCTGGCTGCCATGCACACTCGGCACAGGCCCCCTCCCGCTGGGCAGAGCCGCATGGCCACCAGGAAAGGCCGTGGCCCTTACACACTTGGCTGACACCCACAGGTGTGTAGGGCTCATGGAGTCCCTGTTGTAGGGAAGAAGGTTCATGCAACAATGTGTATCTTTACAGTGAATGGGGAGCACCTGTGTTCTCCACT
The DNA here is from genome assembly GCF_017591425.1 of Ochotona curzoniae. NCBI lineage: Eukaryota > Metazoa > Chordata > Mammalia > Lagomorpha > Ochotonidae > Ochotona > Ochotona curzoniae. The sequence goes on from NW_024467106.1 coordinate 5,810,559, forward strand.
TACTCCTATCCTACTCCACTTAAAGCAGCAGCTGGGAGCTGCCGAGGGGGCTGCCGAGGGAGCTGCTGGGGGGGCTGCCGAGGGGGCTGCCGAGGGGGCTGCGGGGGGGGGGGCTGCCGAGGGGCCTCCTTCCGGCTAGAACGTCGGCCAGCCCCTGGGGAGCACTGCTTTAAGGAACCTGGGACTCTGGGCAGGGAGAGAGCCAGGGAGGTCTGGGCAAGTTGCCAGTAAGAGGGCCCTGAAGTGTAGCCCGCTCTGTGACACTCTGGGCCCAAGTGACAGAGTATGTGGTCAGAGCCAACAGGAGACTCCTTCTTGCCCATGGATCACTTGACACATGGAGACAGGGGGGCTCTGAGAGCACTAGGAGGTGGCACCTGAGCCAGAGCCCCGGGACCTTAACTGTGGGCATGGGTCCACAGGTGTGGGCATCCCTAAGGGGCTTCATGGGCAGTGGGCGGGAGCAGATGCAGCTTCAAGACAGGCTGGTAGGCCATTGTCTGGGGCGGTGAGTAGACGGCTGGGTCCACAGACAACCACGAGGCCTCTGCGAAGGGTTATGGTTCTCCATGTGGGGCATGCCCAGCTGGTAACACTGGGACCAGCACAGCAGACTGGGGGCTGCTTGTGGGGCCTCCTGACTCTTCCTCATCCATGAGTGTCCCCCACTCATTTGAGGATGTTGCTGGGGGCCAAGAGGGACCCCCTTCTGGGGCTGCTACCCAGTCAGTGATTGCCACACGGCTCTCTTGGGACTGCACGACCTCCTTACTCCTGGGCTCATGGGGCTCCTGCCTGCAGGGACGACCACAGGCATAATGTGGCTTAAAGACACTGCCCCATGTGTCCCTCGTGGGAGGCACTGTTCCGTCCCGATGTTCAGACGTAGGCACGGAGGGAGGCCCTCCCCACTCAGGGCAGAGTGGCCGGGGATGGCTGCTGCCCGAGCTGCTTCCACCTCCGGGTGCACCTGCACTCACCGCTGGCTTCCGGCCCTCCTTCAGCAGTGTTTTCCTCCTCAGAGGCCCCTCTATGGTGGGCAGGGCCGCTGAGCTGCCCGGGGTACAGATGCAGGGACCTGTGGGGCTGCGGGAGGGTACCGTCAGGCGTGGCCTTGGAAGTCCCCAGGTGCCCCGTCAGTAGGCTCGTGCTGTTGCCACAGACCAGAGGACCATCAGGACTGGGGCAAGGCCAGGGGAGCACACACATCTCCCGGCAGCTAAGGACTTCCACCTGGGTCTTCGTGAGAGCTACACAGCTCTGGGCCCGGTGGCCATGTCCACCACAGCCCCGCCTCAGGCATCCCCCACCCTTACCCTTCCTCCCAATCCTGACTGACATCTCTGCTGTGGCTTCATCCAGGAGCTTACATCTACAGGTTCCCTCTGCACCTGCAAGCAGGAGGCCTTACAGCCTCAGCTCTGGCAGCAAGACAGAGAGAGGCAGGGCTGGACCGGGAGAAGGCAGGACTCCAACAGCCAGCACTGCCTGTCCTCTCCCTCGGGGACCAGGCGCCACCTGCAGGCGAACATGACCAAGTGCATGACCAAGTCTTCCCAACTGGGATCTGCATCTGCCGTGGGGAGGCGCCTGACCCAGTGTGCCTCCTCTCCTGCCTTTCCTAGGCTTGAGCCAGACACCGGGCTCTGGTCTTTCTTTCCTTCTCCCTCAGGATGTGTTGTGTCCACCTCTACTTCCCCTCCTCGGCCCCTGGACCTTCCACTGACTGTTCGGTGCTCTCTCCCTGTTTTCACTCCTGCCATCCTGCTGCACCCTGTCCATTCTGTGGCCAAGATCAAGGTCGTGCCACAGCCTGTCTCCTTCCCCACCCAGCCCCTTCCACAGCTCCTCCCTGCTTTCTCAGCTCCGGCCTCCAGCCTTATTACGGACCCCTCCCCTCTCATATGTTGCAACACTGGTGACCCTGTCTGTCCGCCTTTCTCTTCCTGTCTTGTGGCCTCCTGGGTTGGGGACATTTCTTTAATTGAGCTCTCCCACTATGTGGCTGGTTCCTACCATTCTTCCGATCTCTCTTCCTTTCCTCTCCCACAGTGCTACACCGCCTCTCAGGGGTGCCTGTTCTTTCGTAGCCCCTGGCACCATGCATGGCACCCAGGAAGCACCCTAACGCTGTGTGTTGGGCAAACAGGCAGACGAGTTAACGCATACCTGTAGACACAGCTCCGGGTCCTGGGAGAATTCCGAACCGGAACCCGCCAGTTGGGCCCCAGCGTGGCATAGAGACGTCCCCTGCTTCAGAGGGGAAAGAAAGAAAAAAAGTGAATTTTAGCAATGGCCTGGGAAGACTAGACACTCTACAGGAGGCTATATGGTCACTGGCTCAGGAAACCTTGTGGCCACCCTCCCCAACTCCTCTCCAGGACCCAGTCCTGCCACAGGGTATCTGGGGAACAGCTGGAGCTGCTAGCTCAAGGCACATAACGCCCCCCGAAGGCCCCCGTGCAAGAAGTTCTCTGAGTCTCTAGGCACTTGGCGCATGAACTTCTATTTCACTCTCAACCCTTCTGTTCCCAGTCATCCCAGTGCGAGGTTGACATTTTTAACAGGAATTGCTGTGCCGCCCCTGCAGTCTGTAGGAGAGCACACACAGGCACAGAACTGCGGGCGACCTTACATGTCGGGATGGCCGTGCAGGTGCCATCGCCAGGACACAGCTGGATTCCTTTGCCAGCCACATCCAGGGCGAAGTACAGCGTCCTACCCCGCGGCTTTAGAGGGAGACAGCATCGTCCCCTCCATGTATTTTCTCGTCCCAGAAGATTCGCTTCTGGGGTAGCATTCAGTGCGGTGGTGGAGCCACCTCTGTAGACACCTGTGTCCCGTCCTGGAGTTCCAGGATGCAGGCCCGGCTCTGCTGCTCCTGCCAGCTTCCTGCTAATGTGCACGGCGCGAGGCAGCAGGTGATGGCTCAAGTACTTGGGTCCCTGCCACCCACCTGCGACACCTGGATTGAGTTCCTGGCCTCTGGTCCTGGCCTGGCCCAGTCTTGGGTGCTGCAGACATTTTGGGGGAGGCGGGGAGTGAGTTAGTGGATGGGAAGCCCCTCTCTTCCTCATCCTGTGTGCACACGATGCTCCCCACTCCTTGTTCCTGCCAGCAGCATGCCCATGCCCCAACAGCAGCTCCTCCGTCCGCTGGCCAGACAATGAAGAAACCCTGCTTTATTAACTCAGACAGGGTCTGCTCCTCTTGCAAATACTCCCCATTCTTCAGAGCCAATCCCAGATTGTTGTTAGTGGCCCATGGCCAGCCACCTGTGGGGACGTCCACACTCGCCAACGCAGGTGTGCTGCACTACCCTCGAGTTCAGGGCCTCGATCCTCTACTTCTTGACGGCCAGTGAAGGCCCACTCTCCAGGGGCCCAAGTTTGTGGCTGGAGGGGGTGTGCAGTCCTGCAGGGTGGCCCCTCCTCTTGATGTGGTGTCAGGCCACATCGTGTGCTGCGTGCTCTCAGCTGTCTGATGTCACAGTTCCTCAGGATGGTTGCTGGCCTCGGGATGGTATGCTCAACTCTCAGCCCACAGACCAGGCAGCCTCCATCTCTCTCCTCCCCTAACATGGCTGGGCTGTGCTGAGGGGAGCACCACAGCCTGCAGGAAGCCAAGGGGCTGCTGAGACTCAGAATCAGATCCTGGCACCTTCCAGGACACTCCGTCGCAATGCAGACACCTTCACAGCAGGTGGCAGCCCCGAGCCACGCGATGCTGCTTGGGGGCTGGCTGTGACGTCTTCCGTGCCGATGTCTCTCCCTCTTCTGACCCCAGAGATGATGTGTGAAGATTGGGACCGTGTGGGGTCCTGAGGTTCCTCAGGCACATGTGTGGCCAGAGCTGCTGCCCTCTTACCAGCCTCCTTTCTGTGTTGCCTGGTGAAGGCGCTTGGCAGAACTGGCACTGTTCACAGGCAGGCTGGAACCAGCGGCTTCCAAGCAGTCTGGCCTCTGATCCTTTCAGGTTTGGTGGACGTGCAGGAGCATGGGGCTCACAGGAAGACGCAGGGTCTGCTGGGTAGTGAGTGTTCCTGTGTGCCAGGCCATGGTGCTGCCTGCTTGCCAGTGTTGTGCTCAGCACCACGGTCCTGTCCTAAGGATTTGGACCCTGGTCTGTCCAACTCTAGAACCCATCAGGGAGGGGAAGAACCAGAGGGGTTCATATGTCAGGGTCTTTCAGGGATGGCTCATGGGGGGAGGCGCTGAGAGAGGGGGTGACGAGGATTGCAGCAGGCACCTAAGGCTGGCCCAGAGTGGGCACTTGTGGGGAGGATACAGGCTGGCAACTAGGTCTGTACCACAGGGTGTGCAGGATGATAAGAATGACGCCAGTGATGAAGGTGACAACAATGATGGTGGAGGTGGTGATGGTGGAGGTGGTGGTTGCAGTGGAGATGATGGTGATGGTGGTGGTTGCAGTGGAGATGATGGTGATGGTGATGGTGGTTGCGGTGGAGATGATGGTGATGGTGGTGGTGGTTGTGGTGGAGATGATGGTGATGGTGGTGGTGGTGGTTGTGGTGGAGATGATGGTGATGGTGGTGGTTGCAGTGGAGATGATGGTGATGGTGGTGGTTGCGGTGGAGATGATGGTGATGGTGGTGGTGGTGGTTGCGGTGGAGATGATGGTGATGGTGGTGGTTGCAGTGGAGATGATGGTGATGGTGGTGGTGGTGGTTGCAGTGGAGATGATGGTGATGGTGGTGGTTGCAGTGGAGATGATGGTGATGGTGGTGGTGGTGGTTGTGGTGGAGATGATGGTGATGGTGGTGGTGGTGGTTGTGGTGGAGATGATGGTGATGGTGGTGGTGATGGTGGTGGTTGCGGTGGAGATGATGGTGATGGTGATGGTGGTGGTTGCAGTGGAGATGATGGTGATGGTGGTGGTTGCAGTGGAGATGATGGTGATGGTGGTGATGGTGGTGGTGGTGGTGATGATGGTGATGGTGGTAGTGGTGGTGGTGGTTGCAGTAGTGGTGGTCATGGTGGTGGTGGTTGCAGTAGTGGTGGTCATGGTGGTGGTGGTTGCAGTAGTGGTGGTCATGGTGGTGGTGGTGATGGTGGTGGTTGCAGTGGAGATGATGGTGATGGTGGTGGTGGTTGGGGTGATGATGGTCATGGTGGTGGTGGGTGCAGTAGTGGTGGTCATGGTGGTGGTGGGTGCAGTAGTGGTGGTCATGGTGGTGGTGGGTGCAGTAGTGGTGGTCATGGTGGTGGTGGTTGCAGTAGTGGTGGTCATGGTGGTGGTGGTGATGGTGATGGTGATGGTGGTGGTGGTGGTGGTGGTGATGATGGTGATGGTGGTAGTGGTGGTGGTGGTTGCAGTAGTGGTGGTCATGGTGGTGGTGGTTGCAGTAGTGGTGGTCATGGTGGTGGTGGTGATGGGTGCCAGGCACAGCACTCAGCAGTATTCATTCGTGATCTCATCTAATCACAGCACTCTGTGAGGTCGGTGCTATTCTGATCCCCAGCTTGGAAGTAAGGAGCATGAGGCTTGCAGGGGTGGGGTCACTTGCCCAAGGTCACGACATCAGGAGGAGGAAGTGGGGGGCGGGGAAGGGCTGCTGTCATGGTGGAGGTAACCAGGGCACACTTGGGCCCATGGCACCATGGGCATTCAGACCAGCCGAGGGGGTGGTTGGGCCATGGCACCATGGGCATTCAGACCAGCGAGGGGGTGGTTGGGCCATGGCACCATGGGCATTCAGACCAGCCGAGGGGGTGGTTTGAAAGGCATCTCCCCTACCGGTGCTTTCTAGCTGCATGTCAGGTTGTAGATCTGGGGGTTCAAGTTCACAAGGCCCTGAGGCCCTGCTACTGGTCTTGGAGGTAGTGGGATGGAGCAGTGTCTCGGAAGCAGCTGGGTTGATGACCAGCCATCATGGTCATAGCACAGGAAGGGCTCCCTGGCCTCAGCCTTCTGTCTGCTGCACGCAGAGCCCCTGGTGGGAGCACACCTGTGGGCGCATCCAGGTGATGCTGGCCATCTGCCTGTGCAGGCAAGCCCTTGATGGGCTTCGTCTGGTCTTGGCTACTTCCTGTTGATTCACCCTCATCTACAGGCACCCTGAATTGTCCCTGGGACAGCTCTGGCAGTGACGCCCTACGTCCTGATTCCCAAGGCAGGGTCCCTGGGAGCCACGCTCATGTACCAAGTCTCCAGCCCTCTGTTTGCTGAGCTTGACCCAGAACTACCTACACCAACCAGCTGGCTCTACCAAGCTTCAGCTTAGGCCTGGGGTGACCCGGGGCAGCCAGGGTAAGCCTGTGAGCGGAGTCTCTGTACGTACTGGCAAGTCTAGCGTCTGGACTGCAGACAGCGGGACAGAAGGAGAAACACAGGGCAGGCAGGGTGCCCTGCCCACTGGCAAGGCACTGACTATGGAGGGAGACAGGCCTGCGCAGATGCTGTGGCCGGCTGGAGGTTTCTGTGCTCTCTCTGGATCAGAGACCAGTAGGCCCAGACAGGGTCAAGCACAAGGCCATGAGTCCCAGGGACCTCTACCCTCTTCTCTTGGTGAGGAATCTGCCGGAGGGGCCTCACTTGCCAGACTTTTGTATCTGCGACCCAGGGAGCAAGGCAGAAGCCGCAGCTGGTGGTGGGGAGTGGAGAGGACGGGGGAGACTGTGATCAGAAGCTTGGCACAGTGCTGGACTCTCAGCTGCATCTCTCAGGGACTGGGCAGGGTCCAGATGTGGCTACAGGGCAGCAGGAGGGCCCTGGGCAGAGCAAACCCTGGGGAGGGCAGGTAGGGGACAGGAACCTGGGATCCTCAACAAGATTATCTGTGAGAGTCCCCCGAGCACAGGTGCCATGTGGCCATGCCCATGCCAGGGCACCTCTCGCTGTAGGGCCTGAGCTGTCTGTCCTCAAATGACTCAGAGGCACCCCGCAACATTAGGCACAGCTGGGGTGTCTCCCGGTGTCCCTAATCTTCCTAAGAAGGCAAACGTCCACCTTTTAGACACTGGCGGAAAGCAAGCTTGCTGCTGTCACCACGCCCTTGCTCTCTGGGGACTTTCCAGCTACAGGACCAACAGGGCAACCTCACATGGGCAGCAGCGCACAACCAGCCTCCTCCATCACCCATCGTACCAACTGCCTGTGGCTGCCTCCTGGGAATCCTGCCCACCCTTTACTGCCGCCCCCAAGGCCAGCATGTGCTCAGAGACCGCCTCCCGGGCTGCCTGTCCATCTTATTGTGACTGTACCATGGGGGGAAAACTCACAGGAACCCCCAAGTGGGTCAGTGTGGGGGTCCTGGCTGTGCAGCCGAGTGCTAGGACTCACAACTGGGGGTGGGTGGCCCTGACCGCAGGCACCTGTAAGGTGAACGCCCATCCAGGGGCCCCTCGCTTCCAGAGACCCTGAGCACTGCTGGGCCCCAGTGCCATCCCACACGTGACTGCAGGCTACCAGCCTCCTCATATCCCACCCCAGGGCACTCAAGCAGCTCTTCCTTACCAAATGTTGAGGACAGTCGCACCCCCCCCCCGACTCCCCAGGAGTCCCCTGCAGGGCCCCTGTTGGATCCTCCTGTTGCACCCTGGGGTGCGAGCTTTGCCACCACCCACACACCTGGCCTGGCTTCTCTAAGACCCTCGGATCTCAGCAGGGGGTGCGTTGCCCCTTGCCCCCTTAAAGGGGCTTCCTTTGCCACTGGGGAAGGTGGTGATCACAGACTCTGACATGGCTTCACCCATCGCTTCCTAAAAACCCAGCAATGATCAGTCCTGCCTGTCTTTGTTTCAAAAAGTTGAATACGTGCTTTCTGGGGGCGGGGGGGGGGGGGAAGCAACATTTTTGCCATTGTGGAAAATTGGAAGAGAACAGGAAAAAAAAATTCCTTTGGCAACAGCACAGCAAGCGACAGGTGAGAGGGGCGGTGGCACATGCCTCCCACAGGCACAGGTGCTGGCCCCCACGAGCCGCTGGCCGGCCACCCCTGCACCTGACCTCCCTCATGATCAAAGACAGAACAGGTGCCCCCTAGGAGTCTGGGGGCTGGGGTATCCAGACAGAAGGAGGCCCTGGAGGTGCGTGTATGACCCAGGGGCCAAGGCAGGGTCTCCTGTCACTGGTAGCCTTCTGAGTGTGAAAGTATGTGTGTGTGTTATACACAGGTGTGAGGGTGCACATTGTGATGGCATGTGTGTGTTGGGTTACTGTGGTGTGCAAGAGTCAGTGAATACAGTGTGTAGTATGTGCCTGCGTGCACAGCTTCTGAACACTGCAGGAGGGGCAGGAGGGGCCGCTCTGCCTCTCTGCCTCTCCTCTCCCTCGGTCTCCCCCTGCCTGCCCTCAGCCATTTTTCCATGGCAGTGCCAGGCTGCAGGAATGCCCCTTGTCTCCCAGAAACGCTGGCGCTGGAGTACCTCCTTGTCTTCCATAAGCTCCTGGAGTCTGCAGTGGGTGATTCCCTAAGTGGTATTTTACAAAGCAGCGGTGGCCACTTCCCAGTGGGCCTCACCATGTGAGTGCAACACTCACAGGGCCCAGCAGGGGGCGCCATGTGCCCATGTCAAAATCTAGGCTTCCATATTCCAGAACGCCAGCCCACCTGCTCCTGGGTTTATTACCGCTGTAGCCTGGCCTGGGGAAACCACACCAGGGCTGGGTCCTAGAGCAGAGGAGCCAAGAGGCTGCTCCGGTGAATGGCAGAGTCCTGAGTCCTCAGGACCAGCCCGCTCTTCTGCCCGCCAAGCTGATGGAGGAGCCATGGGGCCATCAGAGACCTGTCTTCAGTTCCCTGGGGCCCTGCCACCGCCCCTGAGTGGGAGTCCACTCACCTTTCCAGCCCCGCAGACACCTCTTCACTAAACTCTGAGCTCTCACTACTGCCTGGAAAAGGAATAGAGACCAATGAGTGGGGCCATGTCACAAGAAGAAGCGATGGTATCCTGATGGGCACATGGCAGCACAGCCGCCCACTGGCCTGGGCTCACCCAGGCTTGGAGCCTCTGCAAAGAGAGACTTTCTCCTTTCACACATGAGGTGTCTGGACTCTGCCTGGAACCAGAGGCCCTATGGTGCGGGGTGCTTTGCAGGAACCGGCAGTAAGATGAGACAGGGAGGAATGAGCGGTGCTTCAGTCAGCCCCAAACGGAAAAACACCTCGATTTCCCTGATCCAGCACCTGGGAACCCAGTGACCCTGTGTCAGGACACGGGACTAGGATGAGGAAGCCTGGGGTCGGTGAGCTTGGGGGAGCCCAGGCCAACACTTCCCCAGCTTGCCCCACAAAAGCTAAGCTCCATCGAGTGCTCCAGGAAACGGCAGGAAACGGGGGTCTGTGGCCAAAATCTGTGGGGATCTCTGGACTCTAGGATGCCTATCACACTCAGGGGGCAGGAGGAACTCTCCTCCTAAGATGCCCTGTGCCCTCCTCCCCATCCCAGGCGGCACTGTCTTAAGCAGCCATGCACCTGACAGAGTCAGGCTCGTCCCAGATCTCCAGGTGGTGAGGACACAGTGCCTGAGACGGGCAGGCCTAGCTTCGCAGGGTCCTGGGACTGAAACTCCTGCCTCCCCCACCCCCATGCATTCCACAGGCCTCAACAGACCCAACCATGCAGCTTGGCAAATGCCTAACGGGCTGCCACTGCCAGGAGAGGTCTCTGGTTAGGGGAATGGACAGACACACAGCACACAGACTGCACAGACACAGGGACACCGCTCCGACAGCCACCTGCCCTCCGCTGGCCTGGGCAGTGACGAAGGGCTCTGCGTCCCCCACGGCTGCCAAGCCTGGGCACTGCAGGCCGGCCCCGCCCCCACCTCTGTGCCGGCAGGTGCTTGGTGAGGCTGGTTTTTTCTCCCTCTTTCCCCCAGTCACCTTCCCTTCCCTGCTCTGGCTTCTCAGGGAGAAAAAGCAAAGACACAAGAAGAACCCAGTGGTCCACCCAGCTGCAGTTGCTGCTGCCTGAGCAGACTGCCCTGCAGGGCCCAGGGGGCTCTTGGCTCTTTCAGGGACAGGGGTGCCATCCGTAGTGGCAATAGCTGGGTCCCATGCACAGGTCCTGCTGCGGCTTCCACCTGTTTGGGTGCTACCAATGGGGGTGGGGCACAGGAACTAAGCTGGGAAAGAGACTGCCTCTGTGCGGAGCAGGGGAGGGGACACTGGGTTCCCTGGAGGACAGGGCCAGACAAGAGAACACACACAGCGGGCCTGTGGCCCCTCCGCCTGCCACACGCAGGCTGGAGTCGCTTACCTAGGGAGAGTCCATTGGTGACGGCGGTGGAGGAGGTGAGGGTGAGGCCCTTGCGGGGGCTGCGGGACTCTAGGACGCTGTCGTCCAGCAGGTGCCTCGCCTTCTCCGACGGGAAGGTTGCGCTCTTACTCTCAACTACACTCAACTGACACATCATACTGGAAAACGGAAAGGGAAGAGAGGACGCAGGCTCCATATCTACGGCGTTCCTAGCTGGCGCACCTGCCCTAGGGTTCTCTCAGTAGATGGCACGGCAGTGCAGCTGCGGGGTTGGGGTGTGACCTTGAGCAAGCCACTTCCTTTTGCCTGAGCCTCTGTATCTCCATCCGTCAAGTGGGCATGGTCTCTGGGCCCGCCTGTCCCCAGCACTCTGCGATGATGACATGGCTCCGGGGAGCGCCGTGCAGCTTGTGAGTGATGGAGGCCATGGGTTTGGAGTCGCACACACCTGGGTTTGATCCTGGTGCCTGCTGCCTCACCCCTGCAAGGGACTTGACCTTGGGGCCCCTCTCCTCACTTTCTCTTCAACAGTGTGTAAGGGCACCTGCCTCTGAGGCCCACATGGGGTATCACCTGCTCGTGGCAGGCTTGCATCCTGAGGATGGCCCGTCTGTCCTTCTCCCCAACCCCTGGGCCAGGCCAAAGCTTGTGCCTCAGCTGCGAGAAGGGGGCAGGGGAGGAGAGGGGAGGGACGGATAGGGCCACCAGCTCAGGAACCATGTCAGTTGCCTTAGAGGCACTGGGGTGGTCTCCCCAGCTCATGCTGAGGATCTAGCCATGAGCCATAAGGCTGGGGCAGGAGGGGAGGGCAGCGTCATTATTGTGCGGGCAGAGGGCAGCAGACACCTCACATGGCAGGGGTAGGAGGAGGGAAGGGACTGGCGTCCAACAGACACTAGGGTTGTTCAAAATGAGTCACCAACCCTCTGAGGTTGGGACTCCTCTGAGGAGTCTCGGGGGAGCCAGCAGCCCAGGGGACGGGCACGCAGAGCACAGTGAATGGGAGATGTGGTTTTATTCAAACATATGGTGGGGGGAAAAAATAGCGCAACAATCCCTGGTTGTCTGGAGTCCCCCTGCCCTTCCCTGAGTGGGGATGCCTGCAGCAGCTCCTGGGCTGTGCTGCCACCTCCCCACCACTGAGCCCCGCCAGTCTCAGGGGCACACCCCCAGGAGGGAACAACACCAGGGGCTCCCACCAGCAAGTGGCTTCCCAGCAGGGTGGGAGCCCCGTTCTCTTCCAGGCCCAAACGCTGCCCAGATGAAGCCCTAGGAGGGCCGTTCATTATCACCCACTTGTTGCCCAGGCTGTGGCTCTTCCTGTGTCTGGGGACTGGAGGCGTGGGAAGGCTGCCGGCCACAGATGCGTCGGGACACGTGGGCCTCCGGCTGAATCTCACTGAGCTGCAGCCTGCCGAGGGGCCTGTCAATAGCAGAGAAGGAGAGAGAGAGATGATGGGGATCATGGTGGGGTAGGGGCAGGGAGGAGGCAGGGAGGCCCCAAGGCTATGGGCCCTGGGCATGGGGTAGGGTACCTACTTGTCAGTCAGGGGATGGGGCATGTTCCCAAGAGCTGAGCCTAGTAGCTTTTTTCCTCCTGTGATGAGTTAACCCTTTATGCTAAGAACCAACTGTCAGACTGGCTGATACACTGTGGTGTGGACGGATGCAGGAGCTGGCAGCCTGGCTGTCCCCCTGCCAGCATGAGTCACCCTCTCGGCCTGGTGAGCAACCAGGTGGAGACCTCCAGGTGTGCTTTCTGCCTTGAGCCTGTTCCCCAGTGTGGGCCTTCCCACAAGCACCTGCTGTTTCCAGGGCCTCACTAAGCATCCGGGACCCAGCTGCTGACCTCCTGGGCGAGGGTCTGGCTGGACAGATGGGCAGCAGAGCGTGGCCTCCTTGGGTAGACCTCAATTCCCTCATCTGAAAAGTGGGAGTGATTCAATACTACTTGCAGGTGGGTGGGAGGAGATAACGAGGGTGCTGGCGCAGCTGGATCTCCAGTTGGCGCTCACATTCCTGCCACGCCCTTCCCGACCCATCTGAGGGGCTGCCTGGGGGTCGTCAAAGTCGTGGGTTGGGGCCTGAGTCCCCAGAGCACAGGAGGCAGAGTCCAAGCCAGATGACTCCTCGCCAGCGCCCTTGGCACCTGGCACTCCCCTGTCTGAACACTCGGTTTCCGGGCAGGGCCCGGGCTGGGGTTGCGGGGGTGACACCACATTGTCCTTCCCCTCCCCACCCCGCTTCTGTGACTGTGACTGCTCCTCTGTGGGCCCCCCATCCTGGGAGTCCTCTACACCAAGGGGGCTTTGTTCCACTCTGCTTCCTGCTTCTGATCTGATCAGACTGACAATCCCTACGTTTCTACCATGGTCCCCTTTATATCCTGTCACCCAGCCTCGTGTGAGCCCTCCATCTCGCCACCCTGGCACCCCCTGTTCAGTACTGCCATCACTGCATTTGACACCTCCAGCTGCGGTTGGGGCCACCAGGGGCTACTTGGTCACCCACACAGGTGTGGTATTACTCTTGAGCTCCACCTGGCTGGGACAGGCCTCTTGGTACTTGCCACGTGGTCATCAAAGCCCCTGATCTTGCACCCCTCTCTGCCTGCCTTTCCTGGGTCTCTCCCTCCATGAGCAGGGGCCTTCTCCATCCAAACCCTCAGCTTCATCAGAGCCCTAGGAGGGAAAGACTGACCCTGTTCTCTCCTTGCTGGACAGGGGGATAACACCTGTTCCAGGCCCTGCCTGACCTCAGGACACCATTACAAGAGGAGAGAGAAGAAAGAGGCAGCCGAGACAGCTAGGAGGACTGGTGCAGGGCTTGCCCATCCAGGTCAGAGCAGAAAAGATAGGGGTGTGGGGAGGGGTGCAGCCCAAAGACTCAGGAGGGAGAGACCCAGGCCCAGCGCAATAGCATAGCAGCTAAAATCCTCGCCTTGAATGCACCAGGATCCCATATGGGTACCGGTTCTAATCCCGGTGGCTCTGCTTCCCATCCAGCTCCCTGCTTGTGGCCTGGGAAAGCAGTGGAGGATGGCCCAAAGTCTTGAGACCCTGCACCCGCATGGAAGACCTGGAGGAAGTTCCTGGTTCCTGGCTTCGGATTGGCTCAGCTCCAGCTGTTGCGGCTGCTTAGGGAGTGAACTATCAGACGGGAGATCTTCCTCTCTGCCTCTCCTCCTCTGTATATCTGCCTTTCCAATAAAAAAATTAATTAGGGTCCGGCGTGGTGGCGCAAGTGGTTAAGGTCCTTGCCTTGCACGCCCGGGATCCCACATGGGCGCCGGTTCTAATCCCGGCAGCCCCGCTTCCCATCCAGCTCCCCGCTTGCGGCCTGGGAGGGCAGTCGAGGACAGCCCCAAAGCTTTGGGACCCTGCACCCGCGTGGGAGACCTGGAAGAGGCTCCTGGCTTCGGATCGGCATAGCATCAGCCGTTGTGCTCACTTGGGGAGTGAATCATTGGACGGAAGATCTTCCTCTCTGTCTCTCCTCTCTGTATATCCGCCTTTCCAATAATAAAAAAATAATAAAAATAAATCTTTTTAAAAATTAATTAAAAAAAAAAAAAGAGAGAGCCCCAAACTGCTGCCTGGTGGGGGTGGTGCAGGTGGCCACACAGGGAGGGGCTTCTCAGTATGTTGGCAAAGAACCACTGGGCTCCCTGTGGATCAAAGCCTGCAAAGGCCACGTTAAAATCCTGGCTGCTCCGCCTCTGGTCCAGCTCCCTGTCAATGTGCCTAGAAAAGCCACAGCGAAAGGCCCAAGTGCTTGAATCCCTGCCGCTCACGTAGGAGACCCGGCTGGAGTTCCAGGCTCCTGGTTCAGCATCGTTCAGCCTGGCCTGCTGTAGCCATTTGGGGAGTGAGCGAGTCAGGGGATGGAAGATCCCTCGCCCTTCCTCCTCTACCACAACACATACACACAAAATCAATGCTAAAGGGCGAGCCACCATCTGCAAGGAGGTATCTGTCCCCCATACAACCAGCAATGGCTCCATATTCAATGCCGTGAGCGTCTACTACCTAGCGAGGCAAACCAGGCAGGGAGAAAAGGCAAGGCACACAGGAGAGTCATGGGGGAGCCAGCAGCCCAGGGGATGGGCACGCAGAACGGAGTGAATGGGAGATGTGGTTTTACTCAAACATATGGTTTTAAAAAAAAAAATTAGCCCAACAATCCCTGGTGCTGGGTGAGGACGTGGTAGGACAGGAACTCCAGTTGGCAGATCCTGGTGCATTCAAGGCGAGGACTTTAGCTGCTATGCTATCACACCAGGCCCAGAATGAGAATATTTTAAAAATAGTGGACCCCTGGGTCCGGCATGTTGGTCTACTGGCTAAAATCTGCTTTCCACACGCCAGGATCCCATATGGGCACCAGTTCTAATACTTGCGGCCCTGCTTCCCATCCAGCTCCCTGCTTGTGGCCTGGGAAAGCAGTGGAGGATGGTCCAAAGCCTAGGGACCCTGCACCCGCATGGGAGACCTAGAAGAAGCTCCAGGCTCCTGGCTTCAGATTGACTCAGCTCCAGCCGTTGCAGCCACCTGGGGAGTGAATCATTGGACAGAAAATCTTTGTCTCTCCTCTTCTCTATACATCTGACTTTCCAATACAAATAAATAAATCTTTAAAAAAAAAAATAGTGGACCCTTCTCTCCTGGGTGCTCTGCTGGGGGGACTGTGCTGAATCTTCCATCTGCATGTCCTCACCCCACCTACCCGAGTCTGCAATGGAGGGATGGAGGGGCTGCACCCTGGGTTGGGGCTGGGCGTAGGCTGCCCCGGGAGGCACCGCCCCTCAGGCCTGATCTGACACCAGGCTCTGGGGCTGCTGCCTCCCTGTACCCCTGCTGGCCTTGGCATGGCACTGGCCCACAGGGTTCCCCTCTCCTCTGCCCACATCTTTGTCAACCTTCCCATTGTGAAAGTCACCCGGCTGCACCCAACGTTGAGTGTGCCAGCTGGGCCCACCTCAACCTTCACGCCTGACCCCAGGGCTCTGTGAGGTCAGAGCCGTTAACCTCGACTCACAGTAAGTTAAACCACGAGGACATGGGGCCGACTGGGAATGTCAGCAGGTGCGAGGCGAAACCCTGCAAATCCTACAGCGTCATCTGGGACCACGGCCTGGCACCTTCCCTGGTGTCATCTCACTGATAGAGTGCCAGGGCAGCTGATGGCATGCGACCTTGGCCTGGCAGACAGATCTCAGAGTGGGTCTTTTCCCCGGGGATTTTGGATCTGAGTCCTGGGACGTTTGAGGCCCCAGTCCCTGTCTTCAGATGGCGCCTCCAGCACAGGGTCCTACTGACCCATCCATGACAACGGCACCATGGTAGCCTGACTCCAAAGTCAAGGTTCTTGGTCTTGACCTCGTGAGCCCAGAGCATATGCATGTGTGGGCTGGAAGGCACATGAACTTCTGTGCGTGTGATCTGCTGGCCTGGGTGGAGAGGGTCCCAGGCTGCACTCAGCTGCTTTGGGGTGCTGATTCTTAACCAGAGTGAGACCATCTGGAGAGTGTGAGGAGCAGGGTTTCCTGGGTCATGCAGGTGCGGCTGGGTCTCTTCTGTGAAAGCTCTCTGGATGAGGCTGCCCTTTGACCCTGCCCCCAGCCCTGGGACCCCAGTAGGCTCTGTCCTGGAGAGAACGCCACCCCCGTACCCTACCCCAACCCCACAGCAGTCGCTCCAGACAGCAAAAACAGCACGCCTGAAGACCAGCCTGCTTTGCTTGGCTTCGCACACGTGGCTGAGATGCAGCCCCAGGGAGGGCGGGACGCCTTGTTTATCAGCCGCCTGAGTGAGGGCTCAGTCTTGATGCCTGAGTCACTCAGCCTCCCACCCTGCTTCTCAAGGTCAAATCACATTACTCCTCCCCCTCCCCGTGTGGTCTGCAGCGGCGCTGGGGCTGGAGCAGGGAGGAGCGCCACTCAGTGGACCCTGGGCTTTGTGCCTGTGCCCAGTACTCGAGCTGGGAACTCAGCAGCCCCCTGCCCCACCCCTCACACCTGTAGAGCTCCCCCACGCTGGAGGCAGGACCTGACCACAGGAGTGTAGCACTTGTGAGCGGTGTGGGGGGGGTGGAGGGTGGGGGGCGTCCTAGCTCAGGCACCAGTCAGGACCCAAAGCAGAGAGGAACACGGTGAACCAGTGTGAGGCGCTCTCAGGAGTAGGGACACCTCCTCCAGGAAGCCTGCAATGGGTAGGACCTGCCTGCTTCTCCCGGGGATGGCAGTGAAGGGTACACACCAATGGTGCACCTGGTAATTTTTTTTTTAAGATTTATTTTATTTTTATGGGAAAATCAGATATACAGAGAGGAGGAGAGACAGAGAAAGATCTTCCAAATGATGATTCACTCTCCAAGTGACTGCTAGGCTATCGTGCCAGACCCGCACCTGGTACTTTTTCATCATTGCTGTTTCAGAGGGAGGCTGGCAGGCACTCTGGGTGGTATTTGTCTCCTTCACCCACCATGAGGGGCAGGCTAGATGCTCCCTGGTGCTTCTGGCAACTTTGGGGCCCCTCTCTGCTCCTGGCTGACTCCTTTGCCTGTCTGTGCATGGGCCCATCACCTGACTCTGACCCTCTACTTTGAGTCTCTCACTTGCCCCTCTCCAACTCTCCATTCTCCACCTTGCCCCCCACCCACCCCACGAGGCCCACGTCCGCCTACCCCCAACCATTTTTCTGTTTTGGGTGGTCTTGGGTGGCAAACCTGCCATTGGGTGTCCTTTGACCCAGAAGGAAATGGTGGGGACAGCAGAAGAGCCAGTGACTTCGAGGTTGCTGCTGCTCTGGCCACACACACACACACACACACACACACACGCTCCCTGGCCCCCACCCCACATTGTTGACCAACAGCCTGGGTCTGACATAAGGCTTAAGAATTCCCATTCAGCTGGGACTTAGAAAAGTGGGGGTGGGGTAGAGCTCTGGGCCAGCGACACTCGGGCCTCACGTTCCTGCCCCACCAAGCCCGGGGTGGCCACCACGTGACGGCGCCGGGGACACAGGCCTCTGAGGCTGTTTATGAGCTGGGTGGCTGTGAGCTTGTCTGCCTGTGGCTCGGGGCAGGGCAGCGGTGCGGGTGGTGATAAGGAGTGGGGCTCTGGCCTGGCTTAGCACAGCCAGTGCGGTCCCCCCTGCCCAGCCCGATATGGCTCGGGTGGCTGGAAAAACTGACCACGTAGCTCGCCTATCTCAGAGGATTGCTCTATTTTTCCTCCGCATAATTTTTCCATGAATAATCTTTCAAGCTTTTTTTAAGTGGCTGTTCCTTTAGCAGTTTTATTGGAACATATGAGAACCGACAGTCTCCGAGCGGGGAACGCTAGATGTCATGTTGGAAAAAAAAAACCTGGTTTTCATTACGGTTGTCTCAAGAAACCGTGGTGCTGCTCAATAGACCACTTGCTGCTGCGACGCGCCATGAGCACAGGGCCTCCCGAGGGCAGTGTGGGTGGGCAGGGGCAAAGCTGATGAGCACCGGTGGCAAAGGACTCAGGCCTGGACCCCCTCCTTTCCCCACGTGTCACACCTCAGGCTGAGCAACCCCCGGCTAGTCGCCTAGCTTCTCTGAGCACCACCTGTTTCCATCTGCAAAGCAGCTGACCTTGCAGCCTCCCCTGTGAGGAGGGAACCACACAGTGTCCCCTCCTTTTCGCGGCCAATATTTATGCAACACCAGAGGAGGGCCTGCCCTGGGCCAGGTGCTAAGATGGGGAGGATATTCTGCTTACGAGGAACTTATGGTCAAGTACGGGAGGCAAGCAAGTGACCCGGTGACTCCCGCCTCCCCACCATGTGCTGCAAGCCCAGGGGACTTTAACATAAACGCACCCGCAATGACCGCGGCCACGACCCCAAAGGGACAGGGATGGGAGCGACATCCATCAGCTGCATGTGTTTACTGTGCACAGCCTCGGCTAAGCCTCACACTAAGTGTTGTCGCAGTGAGGAAGTGGAGGTCAGAAGGGTTCCTGGAACCTGCCCAGGTGAACAGTCAGGCAGGTGCCTGGTGAGGATGTGGGGACCACAATGGGAGAAGACTTCTGAGAGGTCCGACATCCAGGCTGGCGCATGCGTTCCTGCGGGAACAGTGAGAGATGTAGCAGGAACAGCTTAGAGATGACGGGGCAGGGGCCCCGGGGAGACCTTACCATTCTGTGCAGGACAGGCTAGGGGATTTTTAGTGATGTCTGGGGGCTTGGAAAGCTCTCAGATTTTGCATCCTAGAAAGACCACTCTGGCTGGAGAGCCGCTGGATGTGGCTAAGACTTGAGGCCACAGGCCGGAATGCAGAGATGGAAGGTAGGTGTCAAGCAGGCAGACTGGGTGGGGACGTGGAGGGAGGGAGGACCTGGGGCCGCCCCTCGTCCCACACACACCAGACACCGCAGTGTTAAGTGCAGGGCTGATGCGGGAAGGCCGCCCAGCAGCTGGCCAAGGTGCTAAAGGGCACAGACTGGAGGCTGGGCAGGCTGTGGAGCCTCATTCCCACGGTTCCCCACACCATCTGTCTGGCTGCCGGCTGCTGCTGGGGGAGGGGGCGCCATCTAAGTGTGAGCCGTCAGAAACTGTAGCAGAGGGGAAATGACTTGAATCACAAGACTCAGGGCTCCAGTCCCGCCTCTGCACCGGGCCAGGCGGGAAGTCTCCTCAGCTCCTGAACCCGCGTCTGTTCCCTGGAGGGGCAGGAGGACACTGTGCCATTGGGCCCGGGGTTGGGGTGGGGGTGGCGGGTGGCGGGTGGCGCAGCTTGGGTGGACTTCTGCCCCATGGAGGAGGGGCTCCGTGTCCTGGGTTGTGGGTGCTGGCCCTCTATGGGGCTCGTGTGCACAGAAAGCCTGTTTGTGTTGAAACCCCACTCTGGCCAGGTCTCCTGGTGGAGTCTGGGAGCCGGACCTTGTTACATTCACACGCTGTGAGCCAGTCCCTGCTATGTTCACACGCGGCCTTTGTTTCTCCTACTTGCAGCTCGCCCGTGAGCCAAGATCCATCTCACCCATCACTCACGAGGCCCCTTGTTCATTTTTCTTAGAAAAATGGCCTTCTATCACCCTGTGACTGTGGGGGTGCCCAGATATGCTCTCATGTAGCTGGGCCACGGCAGGGCAGCGTGAATGGGGTGGGGGAGGTGGGATGCAAGTTGGTTTAAATCCTAGCTCCTCCGCTTGATCTCAGTGCGACAGGCTGCCGAGACAGAGGCCTCAAGAACTGGCAAACGTGACATTCCAAAGTGAAAAGGCGAGAGCCCACCTCCCAACCCGGAGCTCCCATGCAAGGGGAAAGACTGCCAGCGGCTGCTTACAGGGAGGTCAGGTACAGTATGTGGGGGCGAGGGGGGTCTCCACAGATCCTTTGAGGGGCTCGGCATCTGTCTCCAGTAGTTGAGAGACCCCACTGTAGCCCGATTAAGCATGGTGGCAGCCAGAGGACAGTGGTAGCCACAAGAGTGTTCATTGTGTTTGCAGGTGCGTTGGGGTGAGGAGAGGCATGGCTTCCCATGAGCCATAGCCAAGCCTCTGGCAGGAGGACCTGACTTGGCAGCGACACAGAAAAAAGGATGCAGGGATGAGCACCTGTCGGGGTGGGAACCCTGTGGAATTTCTGGAACCCTCCATGGATGTACCAGGTAGAGAAAGAATCAGTGTTACCAGCAGCCACCCAGAGGCTCCGCGCCCTGAGGCAGCAGCACCCACAGCTATGGCTGTGCCCCAGCCTGGGCTGGGCTGCTGTGAGCAGCTGAGGGACATGAAGAGACTGCCGGACAGAGCAGCACCACATCCTGGCTCCCTCACCATGAGTGTCAGGTCTGAGGTCCCCGGCTGGGGAGAGGAGAAGGGATATGACGGCAGGTGGGATCTAGGGGTTCTGCTTCCTGAAGGTCAGGTGTGGACTTGAAGTGTCTGTTAGGGAGAGGCAGGGACCTCCACAGTTCCCATCAGGGTGACTCCCTCGCACAGTGCAGATGCATGGGCAACAGAGCCCAGAGGGCTTGGTGGGGGTGGGAGTGGGGGGCTCCCTGCACCTGCCTATCAGGGCTCTGGCCACAGGTGCTGCACCTGTCCAGACCTTGGCCTTGCATGCAGCTCAGCCACTTCATGCATGCTTGAGGACAGGTGAATGCCTGGCCCCAGAGAATGTGGAGATTCGCCCGCCCTCCAGCCCCAGGGCAGGGACCACGTGGGCAATGCTTACTGGAGAGGACAGGCTCAGTGCAGGGCAGCCATGGTGAGGATGAGGATGGCTATGATGCAACTCCTCGAGCCTGGGTCCTGATGAGCAGCAGGGTCCCCAGACAGGGACTGCCCTGACCCAAGGGAGTGGCACAAGCGATACTGCCAGCTCTGGTGGCTGGATGACACCTGCTTTTGGTGAAGGGCAGCTGCCTGTCAGGAAAGTGATGCCATCACCACGCGAGGAGGCCTGGGGCCTTAAGAATCTGTCTGACCCCTGCTGTGGCCCCGGCAAGGCACCTCCTAATCATCCTGGCCCAGCCCTGGCTGCCTTCCCTGATTCACAACATTCAGGCATGTCAGGAAATTGGAGTATCCATGTCCCTAAGTTCTGGGGCGGCTGGTGCAACAGCACAGTGCCTGGCATCGTTGGGCAGTGCCCAGGCTGGAGCAGCCACCTCATACAAGGTCCTGACCCTGGCAGCGTCATGGTCCATTTGTGGGTGGGCATGGGATGGGGTCACGAAGCAACACTCCTGAGAGGCAGGGGCCCACTGGGCACAGTACTTGGGTAGGGGGGTGGGGTCCAGCATCCCGGTGCCAGGGCACAGGAGTGTATGACGCTCCAGGATAATGATAAAGGAGGGAGCACGCACGTTCCCGCCCTGGCGGGCCATGGCTATCTACTGCACTGGCACTTGTGTGGCCCCCTGGGACTCTTCAGACAGAGGCGGGTGGCGGGGGTGGGGACATGAGGAGGCGAGGCCAACACGAGCTACACTGCCATCACCCGTTCCAAGACACACACAAGTGATTCCCTGCCTTCCCCCCGGGTCAGCATGCTTGGTGATTTTTCTCTCCAGGAAAATATTAGTTCATTTTCACAAACTAAACATGATGTGTTTGTGTGGAGGTCGGGGTGAGGGGCGGGTGAGGGGCAGGGGAGGGGATTGAAAACGTGGCATGCTTGGCTGTTTTTTTATTTTTTATTTTTTTATCCTTCATTAGACCTGGGAATTGGACAGTCTCTCTGTTTCCTCTCTCACGATCTCTTTTAGCTGGTGTGGAACTGTCTGCCAGGCCAATCCCTAGGGCAGGAGGAAGTGGGGGGCGGTTCTGTGTGGGGTGCAGGGATCATGGCCCTGTTCAGAGACCACCTGTGATGTTAATCAGGGCTCAAAGTAACCCAGACCGTGGCCAACATCCATGCCAGGGTCACAGGATCCCAGGCCACCAGAAGAGAGCAGTTGGTGGGGGCAGGGATAGGGCACCCCTCCAACCATGAGGCTCAGCTCGCATGGGCCTGTGGCTCCACGTGCTCCATGAGACTTGTGCCTCCCATCCCATCCAGTTAGATGTGAGCTCCTGGAGAGCCATGCTCGCCTGCTCCTCACCAAACACCTGGCACAGGACAATATGGCTGGCCCACACTGGCCCTGGGCATGTGAGCCCTGGGGGAGCCTATGAGCCTACCTCAGAGCCTTTCTTTGGCAGGTGGGGGCAGGGAATGTCTGGCTGCTGTCGGACGGAGCCCCCTGGGAGCAGAGGGGGAAGGAGGCTGCGTTCCTCCCATTCCTGGGACAGCAAGAGGCACATTCCTGCCGCTGAGTCTGCTGGGGCTCCTGCCACGCAGCTTGGTCGCAGTGCCAGACCTGGGCAGGTCTCTCTAGGGCTGGCTTTCTGCTCCTGCCTGCCATGGAGCCCTGCCCACCCCCTCCCAGGTTGTCCTCCTTCTCCACCACAGTGGCACCTGCCTCGGCCTCCTGGGCTCCTGCCAGTGCCACAGGGCTCTCCCCGGGGCCTGGAGGGGATTGGGGGGTGGATCAGGGACAGGCCAAGCAGCCTGCCCCCAGGGCTGGAGCCAGCGCCTGGGGAAAGTAGTGGAAAACACTCCTGCTAGCTGGGCTCCTACAGCAGCCCAAGTGCTGGCATCAAGCTTCTCCTGGAGCCCATGCCGAGTCAGCAGCCGGCTGCCCTGCAGACACCACCCCAAACTAGGAGCCTACAGGGCTGGTGTTGAGGATGTGGGTGGTGCCCACGGTTCTTACCCAATGCCCCAGGAATTCCAGACCATACCTGGGAGCTTTCAATCTGGCAGGGCCAGATACTAAGTATTTTGGATACAAGGGCTCTGTCTCTAACACCCAGCCTTGTGCCTTACATGTGAGAGCAGCTTTGGATAACACCTCAATGGATGGCTGTAGTCATATCCCTTACAGAGATGGCCTGTGTCTACAGCTTGCCAGCCCCTGGGTCAACAGGGCATGGGGCAGCCTGGGGCAGTGCTGGGGTGAGCATGGGTTAAAAGTCCCCTAAGACAGGATTAGCTGGCACTTCCCACCCATCCTATGTCCTTTTTGTGGCCTCAGCTGTGGCTGGGGTTGGTGTTACTTTTCTTTCCCTGTATCGTTCCGCCTGGGGGTGCTGCGGTCTCGTCACACTTCACTGTTCTGCTTACTGAAGTTTTTACATGTGAACCAGTCTGGGGCTTCCATCCCCTCCCAGGGCTACTAGGAGCTTTGGGGTAGGTGACTTGCAGGTGCCTGCTCTCCCATGCTAGCTAACACCAAAGTCAGGTGGCAGAGCATCTGCCTGCATCTGGTGCCAGCTGGTCTGTGGGCTGGGCCCTGCCACAGGCGGGGGTCCTGGGAGCCTGGTGCCTGCAGGCGCCTCCCTCCCACCAGGGCTTCACAGGGAGGCTCCCCACTGAGGCGCTCATGTTTTCCAGGTCTGACTCCCGGGCTACAGCAATGTGGCTCCCTCCCTAACCCCAGCAGAGAGAACTCGGGGTTGTGCATCACAGCCCCGGGCTGGGGGAGGCCCTGGCTCTTTCCCTGGCCTCACGTAGGAGATGGCCAGGCATCTGACCCTGAAGGGACTGCCAGGGTCAGGCTGCTGCCTGGAGCAGAGGAGGCTGACTCTGCTGCCGCCATCCCCTGCCCTACCTTGGAGGAGGAAGGGGACAGAAGGCTTGCTGACGGTGCTAGGGGGCGCCAGGGAGGCAGGTGAGGGCCTGGGCTGGAGGTAGGATTGGGGAGCCAAAGCAGGAGGGGGCTCTCTGAAACAGGATGAGAGGCTACACCCGACAATCTCGTCCTACTCTGTGCCAAAGGCTCACCTGGTGCCACAGCCTGGTTCTCCATCTACTCCCACCTCCTGGGACCTTTGAAGTCAAATGTCTACAAACGCTGGGCATCACACCCAGCAACAGGGGTGGGCACTCTGGGACATGAGGGGAAGAGGGTTTGGGGCAAAAGCAAGGGGCCTGGGTTAGGAACTTCTGTGTGTGTGTGTGTGTGTGTGTGTGTGTGTGTGTGTGTGTGTGTGTGTGTGTGTGTGTGTGTGTGTGTGTGTGTGTGTGTGTGTGTGTGTGTGTGTGTGTGTGTGTGTGTGTGTGTGTGTGTGTGTGTGTGTGTGTGTGTGTGTGTGTGTGTGTGTGTGTGTGTGTGTGTGTGTGTGTGTGTGTGTGTGTGTGTGTGTGTGTGTGTGTGTGTGTGTGTGTGTGTGTGTGTGTGTGTGTGTAGGAAGCCAGGAAGGAGACAGGGCTGCCTCCTGCCAAAGGAGACTGCCTCTGCAGCCTCTGCCTGCTCAGTGGCTCTGGCACATAGGGAGGCAGCAGTGGGCTTGGGCCTGGACCAGCCCAGTGGCAGGGGGAAGAGAAGTTAAGTGGCAGGAAGACCCTGAAAGTCACCTGCAGGTACAGAATGTGGCCATGAGGGCTTATTAGCCCCGTCACTTGGGGAAGGCCAGAGACATGGCTTGTCCTATTGAGGCACAGGAGCCAGTTAAGGCTAGTGGGCGTCCATGGTGGGGTGCATCTCCTTAGGGCAGTACTGCACTCCCATTCTGCTAGCAGAAATAAATATGCAGGGTCTTTGAAAAGTTCACAGGAAACATGCATTATAGAAAAAAATTGCGGAGATCCCAAAACATTTTAGCATAGAAATAAACAAATCTTCATGTTTCACTTCCCAGAAACTTCGTGAGGCCTCTTGGTGGTCCTGAAGGGTTGGGCTCACTCTGATGCTCTCCACACCCTCAGTGACTCCAGGTAAGCCTGTGGCTCCTTCACACTCCCTCTTCACTGGGGGACTGTGTCTGCAGGGACAGTGCTGTGCCCAATTACTAGTGGGCCCCTGGGAGCATGGGGTAGGGTACCAGGTGAGAGAAAAGTGACTTGAGTGGGCACATGGGCCAGCAGATCCATAACACAGGGCGGTAGAGGCTTCCCGCGTGACAGACACAGACCTGGGAGCCTTACAACAGCACTCCTTGGGGAGATAGGGAGATGGAGGCCCAGAGCGGGTGATGCCACACATCCAGGACTGCAAGGTTCTAGAACTGGGGTGGTGTGCCCATCACTGAATTTAGTGGGCATTGTGGGAGGATCCCCTTGGATAGCAGTGAGCAGCCCATCACAGCACGGGAGGGATACAAGGAAAAGGGTGATGGTTCTGACAGTAATGCAGTAGCCTGCACTGGGGTGGGGGCACCTCTGTAATGCACCTGTGCCAACAGAACAAACTTCCCAGGAGTTCCAACTTATAGGTCAGTACAACAAATCAGGCAACCAAAATGCTCCAGAAACTGAAATTTTTGGAGGGGAAAGGTGGGAGGATGGACAACATGATGCCTCAAGTAGAAAGTCCCATGCTTGTGTTCATGCCAAAATCATTTCAAATATTAACAATTACCTTTGAACTATAAATGCAAGGTGCATATGAGACATAAATGAACTTCCTGCTTAGTGAGGGAGGGGGGGCACTAAGACATCACCTTATACATTTGCAAATATTCCCCAATCCCCCAAAATTCAAAATCCCAAAGTACATGTGGTCCCAGAGTCTTGGAGGAGAGCTGCTCAGCCTGGAGAGTCAGCTGCGGCCAAGGCCAAGGCCACTGATAGGCAGAGGTGGGGAGACAAGGTCAGGCAGGAGCCAAGCTTGGACATGACAGAGACTGACACTTGGGCTCTCATGGCAAGGTGTACCTAGATGTGTCTCCATGTGTCAATCACACACAAGTCACTTCTGCCCAGGGCACCAAAGACTCTAGGCATCCCAGGCATCCTCCAGGGCACAGACATGATGGGAAGAGCCTGATGGGCTGGGAAAGAGGACCCTGGGATCTCTTCTCCCCCTGCCTCTTCTTGGGCTGCTTTGCTCCTCTAGAAGGCCCCAGCATGGAAATGTCTCCCCACACATCGCCACCCCACAAGGGGCACCTCTGATCAGGAGGCCCGACAGACTAGAGTAGGAGCAAGGGGTGTGGGTGTGTGTGGCTGGATCTGCCAGACTGCCAACTCAACCATGTATTCAGCCTACCCTGGCGGCCATGGCCTACCCTGGTGGCCACACGTGGGTGCATCACGGGTTGGTTCCAGGCAGCTGTGGTACCTGTGAGATCTTCCTTGGAAGAGACCAATCTTGGAGAGCTGCTTCCTGGTTCGATTCGGAGTGACAGTCTGCAAACAGAGATTTGCATGAGTCACTGAGGGGCTCTGGCTTGTTGCAGGGGGTATCCCAGGGGTTTGGGACACTGGGCGGTAGATAGAGGCCATGATGGCACAGAGCTCAGGAGTCCATGGAGTACCAATCCAGATCTGCAGCCATGGTCCTCCAGGCTTGCCAAGGGATTAGGGAAGATGGAGTACCAAGAGTGAAAGTGACAACTCTGTCGCTGGCAGGCATGTTTGCCCAGAGAAGTCGTGAGGTCAAGTTGGTCCCCTAGATCCACAAGGGTTGGCCAGCAATGAAGCAAGGGACTCAAACCCGGGGCTGTCTGACCCTGAGCAGTGGCATTTCATCATCACCCTGTGCCTTCACTCACCGAGGATGCAGGAAGCCATGTGGCAGAGGACCTGCTCTGGGGATTGGCACCTTGGTTTTGATTTGTAAACACAGATTAGGAACTTCAGGATGAAGGCCAACACTGAACTCTCAGCCTCCCCAACAAAACTAACTGAAAATAGACAAAGGCTCAAGAGCCCAAGGGCTTCCCAGCTGAACCCAGACAACAGCAGGGGAACGATGTGTGGACAAGAACATCAAAAACTTGTTGTGTTTGAAGCAAGAAAAAGAAAAACCTGAGGCTGGACCTAGGAGTTGGAACCAGCATAGAATGGCTCCTCCCATCTTGCCCTCTGGGACGATGGACACAGCAGATGTGGGTGGGGGTGGAGCATGTGAGTGTGTGATGGACACGAATGAAGAGAGGGACCCCAGCAGGGCGTACCACCTGAGATCTGGGGGTATCCTTGGACTATAGCCCCAGCAAGGAAACCCCCAGCAAGGAAACCCCTAACACAGGGGACTTGTTGGAACTCAGCAAGATGAGGAGGCATACCCAGGAGCCTGCGAGCTTGAATTTAAGAAGACAAACCCAGACAAACAAGAGGACCATGCAGGAGTAAGATGGCACTGCAGACCCAAGACCCTAGGGGAGCAAACTGAGGCCTGGTAACTGCCTGGAAAGGAACAGATCGCCTGGGGACTGTGCAGAGCAGCATGGAAGGGACAGCCACCAGGAAGCATCTGATGGACACAGAGTGGACAGCACCCAGCTCGTGGGCTCCCAGCCAAGGAGGCCAAGAAACAGTGCAGAAGTCCCCTGTGATTTGCACCATAGGGATTCCTGGGAAGTGGGGAAGGCCCCACAGCACCCCCAAGGAAGACTGACACAGAACTGCTTGCACTCTCAATGGTTGGGTGCTCCATCACCAATGATGTTTCTGAACTTCAAGGCAGACACAAGCTGCACCTCACGGGGTTGGGGGTTAGCATCACCAGACTGGCTGGAGCATCACCACAGCAGTGCCTGCAGTATCAGCAGGTGGGCAGTAGAGCAGAGGGTAAAGGCTGTGATGGGGAGGGGGCAGGGCCCTGCCAGATGCCACAGCGGATGCTGACATTCCCGTGGGCAAATGAGGTGGAGGCCCCAGGGCACCTCCTTCCTTATGAAACCCAAATGAAGATGCGGTTGATTTCAAATAGAGACCCCAGGGATGGAGACAGTGAGGGGAAGCAGCAGGTGGTAGAAGGGAAGGGGTGCTGATGTCATGAACCTGGACTCCGTGGTCCAATGAGAAATGTGGACATGGAAGCAGGGGCAGGTGGGGGAGGGGCGTGGGGTGGTAATGGTGCTATGGAAGGCCTTGGGGCAGGAAGACCCCGGGAGCTAGGCCTCACAAAGTTCTTTCTGACTTGCAGGACTCTTGGAAGATTCTTTTAGGCACTATTCTCTCTCTTGGTAAAGTGCTGTTTATTTATAGAGCAGCATTTTCTTACATTTCATTTCCGTTCCTTATTCTGTTTAGATTGAAATAAAACAAAAGCAATGCTTTTTTTTTTCATTAAAAAAATAGCCAGTGTAGGAGGAGCCAGTGTTAATACATCCACCATGTATCGGTCCTGCACACACGCATCCACCTGACATGCGTTTCTGATGCACAGGAAATCATCCATACTTGGGTTCCCCGAACGCTAATGGTTAGGCTTTCTAGGTGGCAGGGGATCTATTGGGGAGATTTTCAATAAAAGAGAAACACAAAGTACTGGCTGGGTGGATTGTTAATGCTTTTGTTGTTTTGTTTTGTTCTTCCCAGACTATCTCACAGCAGATGGGGGACAGGGTAGGAACGGAATCATGATGTCCTTGGCAGGGGAAGAGTCGGTGGGCAGGTGCCAGCTGGGCACCTGAGTCGATGGTCAGGATCACAGCTCCTGTCACTCAGGGCCAGGGCCTTCGCCCTCTCCCAGCCCGAAGGTCTGAGGAGCTAGGGGCCAGACTGGGGCTTGATTGTATGAAGGGCCCTTGTCACTGTTCAGTAGCGACAGCTGGGACGGTCAGTATCTGCCCAACCAGAAGGAGTAAAAGCATGCACAACCCACCAACCCACGGCTTGGCCTCGGGGATGGCCTCGTGGCCACAGTATCTGCACACCATGCCTAAGCCTGAAGGAGATGAGGGTTGACGAAACCCTAGTATCTTCTTAATTGCAACCCTGGCGTGGATGGAAAATATTATCCTGGGAACCTAAGGGGGAATGCTCTTGGACTCCGGGGCACTCTTTTCAGGAACAGCAAATGCTTTGTCAAGACAGTGAGCTCAGCCTGTGGCAAAGGGAACTTGAATGAATGGCAGCCTCTGGCCACCGCCTGCCGCCGCCACTGTTACACAACTGACCATGGTTCCAGACTGCATTTCATCTTGACAGATTACTTCAGAATAACAACGGGAGACGATACATCTGTATTCCCACAGAGTAACCCTGGGGTGCTTAGGTAGGAAGACAGACATCCAGTTCTCTGTGGCCCCTTCTCCCCCACCCTCTGACGTGGGTTTAGCTTAGGCAATGCCCCAGGTGGTTGACCCAAGCCAAGGTTGGGACCTGCTCCTGTGGTGCTAGTCAGGCAGGGCTATCTGAATGGCCCTGGCAACCTTCCAAGTGAGCGGATCATGGGCGACCTGTGGGCATCAATAGTGATCAGAATTCTCTGCAGTTTTTAGACCAAGTATCAACTCTGTAGATGCAAGACTGGGAGAGATCAGGAAAAACTGGACAGCAGAATTCAAAGGCATCAAAGCCATCCTGGAAGCAGAGAGGAAGCTAGGATTTTTAAGTGGACATTTAGGTCGTGAATCATCAGCTGTAAGATGGCCAAGAACTTGCCTTGATACCAGGCCACGTGACAAGGTACCGAAGCACTCACTGGGCCTCAAGCTCAAAACGGGCTAAGAAGTTGTCCAACTGATAGGGCAGATGGAGGCAGCCTAAGAGAGATTCCTTCTGGGGATGGCGTATGATGTAGCAGGATGAGCCTCCACCTGCAATGCCAGCCGCTCTCATATAGGCACTGGTTTGTGTCCCAGCTGCTCCACTTCTGAGTCAGCTCCCTTCTAACTGCCTGGAAAATGGCCCAAGTTCTTGGTCTCTTCTCACCCACATGGGAGAGCCAGATGAAGCTCCAGCTTCCTGGCTTCAATGTGGCCCAGTGCAGGCTATTTTGGCCACTTGGGGAGTGAACCAGCAGATGGAAGGTCTCTTTCTGTCTCTCCAACTGCATCTTTAAAGTCAATAAATGAATCTTCTTACAAAGTAAAAGATCCTCTTTCTCCCTCGGTACTCACAGTAATGTAGGATACGTTTCCAGGTACCATAAACAGAGAAAGAAATCAAAACCAGAGGAGGAAGTGTGGAACAAGGTCAAGGGCCCGTAGGAGGCTTTGGGAGAGCTGAGTTTGTACAGGGCTGCCTAGGCATATAGCTGGGCCCTTTGGCCAGAGCCGGTCAGAGTCTGGCAGGGGCTGAGGTCATGAGGACAGACAGCTCTGACCGTGACACAGGCTTTGAGAGAACTCTGGGTGCTGGGCTGGAGACACACCCAGTGTTGCAGGTGGGGGAGCCATTGGGGAGACCCAAGGGCAGCAGGCCTCCCCGGATGCAGCTTTGGAGCCTAAATTCACACTCCCTGGGCCACATGGGAGAGCCATGCCAAGTGAGAATACAGCTCCTTCCTCAGATGGGGCGGGGGTGGGCTGGGGGGAGGGGAGTGAAGGGTTACTCAGACAGCACCGTGTGTGTGTGTGTGTGTGTGTGTGTGTGTGTACTGGGGGTAGGTGTTTGTGCATGTACACATTGGGGGAACTGGGGTGCAGGTGCTGCTGTATATGAATTCCACATGGCTATTCACAGGGACCCACAGGACCCAGGCTGCCTCCAGGGACCTGAGGGAGCCAGGCTTGAGTTGAGCTTACTTGTAGTTGTCATCCTCCACAAACTTCTGGAGCTCTTCGATGTAGCGGACGGACTTCAGGTACTTCTGCACGTGGGGCAGCGTTGTGAGGTGATCTGCAAGAGGCCGACAGACCCAGAGCACTCAGTCGCGCCGCAACTCCAGGCCCGGGGCCCGACGGCAGGCGCTCCCAGGAATGCAGACTCACTCAGTTCTGCAGCAGCTGCCTTAGTTCCTGAGGACTGCATCTGACCCAGGGCGCCAGACACAGATCAGTCAGGCAGGGGTCTCCCCCCAAGTCACGAGTCTCTCTACCCACCCTCCCTTCCACGGCTGGCCCACAGACACCACATCTGAGCCCACTGCGGTTCCCTGGCTGGGAAGGCTCTGAGGCCTCTGCTTGGAGCTCAAGGACCTCCAGGACAGGGTCTCTCAGAGCTCTCCACTGGGGTCACTGGGCAAGTGTCCATCCCTGTGTGACATGAGCCAAGAGTGGATGAGCCTGGGGTTGGCTCTGGCACAGCATGTGATGCTGCCATTTTTGTTGCTGGCATCCCATATCAGAGGGCTGGTTTGAGTCCTGGCTACTCCACTTCTGATCCAGCTCCTTGTCAATGCGCCTGGGGAAGGTAGAAGATGGTGCTTGGCCACCCATGTGGGATGTCAAGATGAAGTTCCTGGCTTCTGGCTTGGGTCAGGCCCTAGCCTAGCCATTGCGGGCATTTGAGGAGTGAACAGTAGATGGAAAATCTGTCTTTCTCTCTTGGTGTCACTCTGCCTTTCAAATAAACAGAATGATAAGATCCATCTAGCCAGCTGTGCAGCTCAGCCCAGATCCTGACCCATGCCCGGAGCCACACGAGACCCGAGCAGCTGCCTGTACCAACTCTGTCCTTGGTGACCGACAGCAGCTGATGGCTCTCACTCCCATCCTGTTCTCTGCAGCTTGCTCAGGAAAAGTCTGGGTAGGGAAAAGGGCAGGGCAAGTTGAGGGCCCAGGGGCGAAGGAGCAGAGAAGAGGAGGGGGGAGTGTGAGGTGCTGTGGGAGATCTTGGTGGGGAGGGTCTGAATGGGACATTTTGTTCGTTGAGGGTTAAGGGCGGTGGCAGGGTGACACGGTGATGGTGAGTGTTTGCTGAGCTCTGGTGAAAGGGGCTCCTGGGCCAGGGGCTGTGAGTGTCACGGCCCCATGTTTACACCCGGAAGAATCTGGGGTAGGAGAATCAGGGACTTCTCAAGAGGCACAGGTAGGATCTGAACTTGTGCCTGTCTGGACCCAGGGCCCGTGTGTGACAGCTTTGAGATGAGAGTGGGAAGGGTCTGGCGGATGGGGCGGGGATGTGCGAACGCAAGGCCTGCGGGAGGGATCTCAGCTGCAGACATCCCCCCTTTCCTTTAGATATTCATCGCCTCTGGGTGGTGCCAGCCTTCCCTGCATCTTTCCTTTGCGGGTGGAGGCTGTCAGCACCCTCCCATCCTGGGTTCCATGAGGAGGGCTGCCATCTTCCTCATCCATTTTTGTGCTTGCAGATGTGGGTTCTTCCGCCCTCTAGGGAAGGACCTGCTTCCCAGGGGCATGTTCCTGCGGCTCTATTACTACACTTCCTCCCAGCAAGCTGCCCGCTGTTCACGGAGGAACTGGGCCCCTGGCTACCGTCCTTCTGGGTGAAACCAATGTCCACGCAGCACCTGACTTCTCAGGCCCCCACTGTCGTGGGTCCTCTGGATATGGCTGTACATGGCAGAGCCTCTATGGCTTCACCAGACCTTTTCCCTTTCCTTTCCAGGCCGTGGCCAGTGGAATCTTCCAGGCACCCCAAGCACAAAGGGATGATGGCCCATGAGCCCCACCTTTGTATGCTCCTGTGTCTTCTCATAGCCACCAGCTCGCTGGAGTAAGAATCCTGAGGCCAGCACAGGCAGTTCTGGAATCTGTATGGCGGGTGGGGACAGATGCCCGGGAACTGGCTCTTTCTCAGTGAGTGACTCAGCGGCCACAGAGACCTGGACTCCACCCTCCCGACACCTGGGACCTCAGACAAGTGACGGGCAGCCTCAGTTCCCCCAGGCAGGAGATGGAAGCAATAGCAGCTGGTTTGCAGGGTTTGAGAGCAAACTCAAGGGATGCTTTGATGACAGAGATAAACGGGGAGAACTTTGAGGGGATTTCCAGGTTTCTAGAACTTTCTCACTGATAAGATGGGGGTCTCACCCAAAGTTCACACTGCTCTGTGACTTCATGGTAGGGGGCACTCACCGTAGCTGCAGGAAACTTGCAAGTCAGCAATTATCCGGAGAATATTGTTCATCTGATTGGATCTTTGTTCATTTTCCATGATGCTGCCAGAGGCAGGATATGCGGAGTCGATGTAGATTAAATCCAGAAGATAGATCCCTGAAATTCAAGATGATCATTAAGGATGGTAGGAGTGGCCTGGGAATCAGAATGGAATGGTGCTGGGCTCTGCGAAGAGGAACTCTTAGCAAGCTTGAAGCTCCAGACCTGACGACCTGATGGTAAATCAGACATCTGAGCGACAACCTAAAGCAAATGCTGGCAGAGGCTTTTACACTCTGCTGCAACAGGCCTCTCTACCTGTGGCCCCCCAGAAAATGTCAGGACACAAAAGGGACAGCTGCTTGGTGCTTTCACCCACCGATGGGGTCTCACAGGATCATGGTGCTGTCCGTCTACTTGTCCATGCATCTACATCTACCCACATTTGCACACAAAAAAATCCACAAGCTCTCAGTTGAAAGAATTAAAGATTTTGAGGGTGATCAGCAGGAAAATAGGGTGCATGTGATATGAAAGCACAGCTATAGCAGGCCAGGGGTGAGCCTGGGGGCAGCCAGGACAAGCTGCCTGGCAGGGGAGTGCGGAGGAGGCTCGGCTGGGTAGTGAGCGCCACTGCACGGAGCAAGGCTGGCTGACTGGTTGGCTGCAGGGCTGCACCTCAGACTAACTGGAGCTGGGGACGCACGGTGGGAGGCAGGCCCTCTAGCAGCCCTGTGTGAGCACTGGTTGGGGAGGGCAGGAGAAGCGATGTGAACTGAAATTCAAGACAGGCAAGAAGAAGTGATATGACTTGACATAACTGTTCAGCGATATGTCATACTGCACAGCACAGTTAGCCACTGCTTGTTTCTGATCCGGCTCCCTGTTGATGCACCGAGAAAAGCAGCAGAGGGTGGCCCAAGTACTGGGATCCATGCCACCCACATGGCATGCGTGGATGAAGTTCCAGGTCTCTGGCCATTGTTGCCAGTTGGGGAATGAACCAGTAATGCAACATTTCTCTCTCTTTCTCTCTCCCTTTCCCTGATTGCTTTGTCTTTCCCTTTCTTCCTATTATTCTACCTTTCAAATAAGTAAATCTAAAAAACTAAAAATAAAAGCCCGGTGGATTAAGAAGGTTGGATGATGACACACCAAAACATACAAAGCAAAAAAGTTGCTAGAAATGAAAAATTTAACTCATAAAAACCAAACCATACAGAAACCTCAGGCATGACTCTTGCAGAATTTGTATATGTGTGTACACACTTGTACATATAAACATCTATGTATATATGTATGCACACACCACATTCATATACACTAGAGTAACAAAATGAACAAGCCTGGTTTAAAATATCCATGGAACATTTAAAAGCTGATTACATACTAGACTATAAAAAAAGGCTCAGCAAGTTCTAAAAAGTGAATGAGTGCCATATGATTCACATTGCTAGACCTTATAACAGTATATTTAGGTTCAAACAATGAATACAGAAAAAAAGCTCAACATTTGAACACAGAGTCATAATTCTTGGGTCAAGAAGAAACAAAATATCTAAAGTAGAGAAAAAAATCTGTCTCAAGACAACAACAAGAACACTACGTATCAAGACTTTTGGGTGCTGGCTAAAGCTGTGATCAGAGGAAAATGTATAGCCTTAAAAATCCTTACTCTTGGGCCCGGTGCGGTGGCACAAGTGGTTAAAGGTCCTCGCCTTGCATGCCCGGGATCCCATATGGGCGCTGGTTCTAATCCCAGCAGCCCCGCTTCCCTTCCAGCTCCCTGCCTGTGGCCTGGGAAAGCAGTCGAGGACGGCCCAAAGCTTTGGGAACCTGCACCCGCGTGGGAGACCCGGAAGAGGCTCCTGGCTTCAAATGGGCACAGCACCAGCCGTTGTGCTCACTTGGGGAGTGAATCATCGGACGGAAGATCTTCCTCTCTGTCTCTCCTCTCTGTATATCCGCCTTTCCAATAAAAAAATAATAAAAATAAATCTTTAAAAAAAATCCTTACTCTTAAGCAGTTAAAAATGGTTATAAGTGCAGGGGCTAATCTGTGGTTGAGTGTAAGTGACAGATGCTTTCTCATGTGGCCACATTCATTGTCTCACTGACTCTTTCAACAACTTGTTTCACAGAGGTGGTAAGGCAAGCTAGAGGGAGATTTGTGGTTATTCGCCAAGGGCCAGAGCTAATGAAGGGCAGGGACAGCAGTTGAACCCCAGCCTGCTTCCTCCAGAGTCCACGCTTCCTGCCATCATGGCGGGCCACCAGGGGCTGGGAGCAGTGAGTCATTCGTCTGCTTTTAAAACAGCTCTGCAACCCTACGGGAAACTACTGAATCACCAAAACATGTGCTAGTGCTTCCCTCTGGGGCCCTTTCTGCCTCCCTTCTTCCTGGCTGTACCATGTTTCCAAAGTTTAAGAATTGGAAATCATTTCTCTTATATGGAAACTTCTAGTATGGCAGATTTGAATCCTCAGATTTATTATTTCTCTTGCTGTTGATTTTCCTTTGTGTCTCTTAAAAAACAAGTAGCTTAGTTACCTCCCTGAGGACTCAACCACGGTGCTCCTGAAAATCCCATTACTGTTTCACCACCCTCCAGCGCTGAGTAAGGGGGGAGGAGTGTGCAGGGAAGTGGGTGGGAGCGTAGACACAGGGCAGGCAGGTAAGGGCCTGGGAGAACACTGCTGCCCCTTTGGGACCCACTGCAACACAAATGCTCTCCCTACTCCTTGTCTTTCCGACACCAGGAAGGAGGAGGGGAGAACTGACGTCCAGCGAGTCCAGAGCCTCACTGGCGGCCTCACAGCGCGTGTGCTTGGATCTGCATCACGTCTTTCTGGCCACTGGGTTGTGTTCCCACACAAAGGTCATTGGACTCCCAGAGTCTCCTTTTCTGCAGGAACACCCTTAACATTGAGGGTTCATGCCTTGCAGCCTGCAAGGATGCCACTGGCTCCTGTGCTTGTCTAAAGACTCAGGAGGAGGAGCCTCGCCCCCGCCCCCTGTAAATACGATGGTGCCAGGCTAGAACTGGGGGCAGGGGGACCTGATTCACAGGGTTTGGCATATCATTTCCATGGGGCACTGCAGCTCCGACTTGTATGCTGGGGCCATAATCGGCTTACCATCTTGCAAATGAGACTTGGGCCAACCCAAGCCTTAGTCATGTGTCCAAAAAGAAGCTCTGCCCACCCAGATACTGGGAACACAATGCCCAGGAGCAAAGGGCCTCCTACAACGAACGCGGCCCGCGTCTGGGGAGTCCCATCAGTATCGCAGGAGCCCCTCCCAGCACAGTCACCAGCTCACACTGCAATAAAGAACTGAGCTGGCATCATGGCACAGCAAAATAAGTCTCCTCTTGCAAGACTGGCATCCCATATGAGTGTCAGTTCAAGACCTGGCTGCTCCACTTCGTATCCAGCTCCCTGCTGAAGTGCCTGGAAAAGCAGCAGAGGATGGCCCAAGTTTTTTAGGCCCCTGCCACCCACATGGGAGACCTGGAAGAAACTCCTGGTTCCTGGCTTTGAACTAGCCCAGCTCTGGCCATTGATGCAAGATATCTTTGCTTTTCTTTCTCTAACTCTTTCTTCTTTCTCTCAAGATTTATTTACTTTCATTGGAAAGGCAGATTTGCAGAGAGAGACAGAGAGAAAAATCTTCCATCTGCTGGTTACCTTCCAGCAGTAGCTGGAGATGAGCTATTAGGAAGACAGGAGCTTCTTCCTGGTTTCCCACACAGGTACAGGGTCCCAAGGACTTGGGTCATGCTCCATTGCTTTCTTAGGCCACAACCAGAGAGTTAGAGAAGAAGTGGAATAGCTGGGATACGAACCAGCATCCATATTGGATGCCACACTTAGAGGTGGAAGATTAGCCAGTTGAGCCACTGTACTGGCCCCAACTGTGCCTTTCAAATAAGTAAAATAAATTGAAATGTATATACATATAATATAAAATATAAATGTATTCTTTCATCCATTTCCCATGAAGTTTTTGTAATATCTTCTGATCACAGGCCTCATTTTGCAGTTGGAGAGCCATGGCAGGTCACAAGGCAGCAGATCCTCAGGCCCAGGGGGGCCAGCTGACCCCTCCCTGAGCACAGCACCACTTGGGGGCAGGCCGGAACCACATTTTGTAGAGGAAGAACCTGAAGCTGAGGGAGGCTGTGCTGCCTGCAGGAGGTGGCCCTGCTGGCGAGTGGCAAGAGCAGGATTCGCACACTCCAGCCTCATATCAGTCCTTCTGAGACTGCAACGGGGCATGGTGGGGGGGGCCTCTGTAGCCACTGCTCCTGGTGCCTCGTTTCTCCTCTGGAGCCACACCTCCCAGGAGGACTGGCTCCTTGCCTTCTTCCATCCCCCGCCTGCTGCCTGCCAACTCCTCAACGGGTGTTTCTGTCCCAGGTCCCATTGTCAGAGGCCCACCCAGGTCTCAGAGCCCTGCCAGCTCTGCCACATGACAGGCAGCTGTGGTGTAGGGCTTGGGGCCAGGAGACTGGGAACTCTGGCTTGATCATAGCCCCAGCTGGGTGGCCCCAACCAGGCCTCAGTTTCCCTCCAGTGTGCCTAGAGATAATGATGCTGGCCGAGAGGTGGCTGCCAGTCTAGGGTCTGAGTCACCACCAAGGTGGTCCAGAGACGGAGCTGCCCAGGGCCTGGCACCCTTGCAAGGTCTCTCAGAGCAGTGGCAGGGATGTCCACAGCAGCTTGGGGATGTGCCCAACTGTTTCCCATCACCAGGGATGGTGCCCAGATGCTGACCACGCGGGGATGCTGCTCAGCTGCGAGTGGCCATTTGGCCAAGGACATCTGATGGATGCTCAGCTGCTACTCCTCATCAGACGGGGCTACTGCAAGGGGATGGCACTGGGGTCACCTTGCAAAGACAGATGGTGGCTGAAGCCTTGACCCTAGCTCCAGGGGTACCCATGGGCTAGGGTGGACTCGGGCATAACAGTCACAGCTGCCATCCACTGCAAGGATGGTGGGTCTTGCTGGGGCCATGACGCCTTCACTGGGAACGTTCCACAGCAGACATTCTTGCTCCTCACATTTTCCAGACTAGACAACTGAGGCTGAGTGAGGAGGCATGGCTTAGCCAGGATCACCAAGCATCCAAGCTAGGAGTGTTAAGACCTACATCCAGGCCCCTATGACTTCAGAAATGTGGGACACACAGCACACTGCTAGGAGCTGGGGGCTGGAGGAAGGTCCCAGAGGCAGAGCTGGCGGGAGGGGGACGAATGGGAAAACCTTTGAGGTGCCCTGCCCTCCCCCGTCCCCCAAGGACCCTGCTGCCAGCGGTACCTACTGGCAGACGGGCCCTGCTCAGAGAGGGATGGCTGCCCAGACCATGCTTCTGGACTGTTCCCTCCACCGCGCCCCACACAGGGCCTGGCAACGCTGCTGTGGCTGCCGCAGAAGTGCCAGTCTCTGACGTCATGGTGGGACACACACCCGCCTTCCTCATCCTCCTCCTGCCCCCCACAGCCTGGGGCTGACACGGGGGTCTGTGGTGGAGAGGCCAGGGGAGTGATTTCTGGGAGTCAGTTCTGCTTTTCCTAGCGAATGCAGGCTCCTGAGTGGAGGTGCCCACAAGATCCCCAGCCCTGATTTGGCAAAGCGGGGCTGACAAAGGAGGGACCTTCCTGTCCTGAACAGACCCCCTTCTCTGAAGTCCATGGCGCAGAGCAGGCTGGAGGCTGGGTGCTCAGCAGCCTGCCTGGGCCAAAGCCCGCGGCTGGCCCTGGGGCTTCCCACAAGCCCTGGCCTCACTGCGCCCTTGTTCTGCCATCGCCACCCCGTCTCGCGTCTAGCCCCAGTCTGGTTTTGGTTTTTCT
Source organism: Ochotona curzoniae (assembly GCF_017591425.1). Lineage (NCBI taxonomy): Eukaryota > Metazoa > Chordata > Mammalia > Lagomorpha > Ochotonidae > Ochotona > Ochotona curzoniae. The sequence goes on from NW_024467106.1 coordinate 5,848,844, forward strand.
CACACAGCTATCTTTTTAATAAGGAAAATTCTGCTGTGTTGAGGGGAAAAAAAAAAAAACCCCTCCACAGCAGAAAAATATGCCACATTTCCATCAAGGCTTTCTATCCGGAGATGAAAGGCTTTTTGCCTGTGTTCCCCAGCTCCGCGCTGAGCGGATTCACTTTCCAACATGGGACGGGAGGGGTGCTGGCACCCACGACTGTACTTCTGTGGTTGGATCACATAAACTGGGCTAACAGATCCCAAATGAAATAACAGAGCAGCAGGCCCGTTAGGGCGTGTGACAGAGAGAGAGGGGGAAGGAGGGAGGGAGACAGAGAGAGAGAACACAACTCCATTCCCTGTGGCGCAAGATTTCAGCAAGCAGCTTGGGCTCCTGGGGAAGATGGAGGTGACTCAGTATTAACTGGTGTTGGTTCATTAGCATTGCTTACACAAAACAGACTTGAGTTGAAATCCTCACGGACAAGAATGTTCCCTACAGCCAGTTGGTTGGAAGCTGGCTCCCTGTCAAGCCATCCCCCTGCAGGTCTGCCTGTAGGAAGGGGGCAGACAGGTCCCCGGGCGGCAACATGTCAGTGGTCAGGGGCCACGTGTTGCTTGGAGGAGCACGTGGGCGTCGTTTATGCCTTGGCCCTCCGCGGCTTGGGAACCCCAGGAGCTGGTGGGCCAAGTCCTGCAGCCTGGACAGAGACCTGGGCTTTCCTGAGGCGGGATGTGCACACAGACCCCCTGGGCATTACCTGACAGGTGCCAAGATATAACTTCCTGTTTGCAGATGAGCACGGCAGCTGGGGCTGGGAGCAGCAGTGAGGAAAGGCACGGAAACGACGGGGCCGCTGGGCCTGCTTGGCGGGGTCCAGGTCCCATCTCTGCCACAACTCTCCTGGTGAGAGACAAGGAGCCCACACTCCCCGCCCCCAGCCGGTCCCATTCTGCTGCCCTCAGGCCTCCACTCTCGGAATCCCCTGGAGGGGAGGTGGTACCTTCCACTCTGCAAGCCTGGTGGTTTCCCACTCTCTTCCCAGCCCCAGGGGTAAAAGCAAATAATAAAAATATTAACAATAATGACAATCCCTGGGAAAGGGAGGGGGAACCTAGCTAAGTAATTCTTTTTTTCTTTTTTTAAGATTTATTTTATCTTTATTGGAAAGTCAGATATACAGAGAGGAGAGAGAGAGAGGAAGATCTTCCGTCCGATGATTCACTCCCCAAGTGAGCACAACGGCCAGTGCTGCGCCGACCCAAAGCCGGGAACCAGGTACCTCCTCCGGGTCTCCCACACAGGTGCAGGGTCCCAAAGCTTTGGGCCGCCCTTGACTGCTTTCCCAGGCCACAAGCAGGGAGCTGGATGGGAAGCGGGGCTGCCAGGATTAGAACCGGTGCCCATATGGGATCCTGGCACGCTCAAGGCGAGGACTTTTAGCCGCTAGGCCATGCCGCCGGGCCCCTAGCCAAGTAACTCTAAGAAAAAAGATGAAATTAAAGATTTAAGTCTCCAACTAGCCACATATGATGCTGGTGACAATGCTGTGTAACTCAGAGAAAACTCCATAGCCTCAAATGCTCATATTAACAATTAATTTTAAAAAAAAAAGCAAGCTTAGTATTTACTACACAGAGTGGAAAAAGAATAAAATAAACGAAAAAATAACACAAATATAAATTCAGCAATATTTAAAACAATTAGGGGTCTGAGTATAAATAAAACTGAAATTTGTTTCTTAGAAAAAAAGTAAATAAAAAATAACCCATTGGAGATGTTAGCACAGCAGGGAGGAAGTGCAGCTTTCAGGGCAACATATCTGGATATCTACATGAGACACATGCTTACGGGAAAAATCCATGTTCTTAAAGATTTTATCAGGTCCGGCGCAACAGCATAGCGGTTAAGGTCCTTGCCTTAAATGTGCTGGGATCCCATATGATCGCCAGTTTTAATCCCAGTGTTCTTGCTTCCCATCCAGCTCCCTACTTGTGGCCTGGGAGAGCAATCGAGGATGGCCCAAAGCCTTGGGACCCTAAGCCAATGTGAAAGACCCAGAGGAAGCTCCTGGCTCCTGGTCCAGTTGGTCCAGCCACATGGGGAGTGAACCAGTGGATGGAGGATCTTTGTCTCTCCTTCTCTCTGTAAATCTCACTTTCCAATAAAATAAATAAATCTTTTTTAAAAAAGTTATATTGGGCCCGGCGCGGTGGCGCAAGTGGTTAAGGTCCTCGCCTTGCACGCCCAGGATCCCATATGGGCGCCGGTTCTAATCCTGGCAGCCCCGCTTCCCTTCCAGCTCCCTGCCTGTGGCCTGGGAAAGCAGTCGAGGACGGCCCAAAGCTTTAGGATCCTGCACCCGCGTGGGAGACCCGGAAGAGGCTCCTGGCTTCGGATCGGCATAGCATCGACCGTTGTGCTCACTTGGGGAGTGAATCATCGGACGGAAGATCTTCCTCTCTCTCTCTCTCCTTTCTGTATATCTGACTTTCCAATAATAAAAATAAATCTTTAAAAAAAAAGTTATATCAAAAAGATGTAAAAGGTATCATGCCAGTGCCATGGTGTAGTGGCAAAGCTGCCTCCTGTGGCACTGGCATCCAATGTGGGTCCCAGCTTGAGTCTCGGCTGTTTCACTTCTGATCCAGCTGCCTGCTTACGGACAAGGAAAGCAGCAGAGGATGGCTCAAGTGCTGGGTCCCTGCGCCCAAGTGGGAGACCCACAGGAAGCTCTTGTCTGCTGGCTTCAGACCAGTTCAGCTCTGGTCATTGAGGGTATTTGGGGAGTGAACCAGTGGATAGAAGATTCTCTCTCTCTCTCTCTCTCTCTCTCTCTCTCTCGTGTGTGTGTATGTGTATTTTGCCTATCAATGAAATAAATAAATCTTTAAAAGACGAAAGTTTTACCAGTAAACACAAAAATATTAATATTGGGAAGATATTGCAATTAAAAGGGACAGAGCTAGAAGGTTTCAGAACGCAGCCTCAATACTGTGAAAGGAAACCTGAATGTTATTTCAACTATTTTAGGGCACAGAGAAAAACCAGAATGATCTGCAGTTCGTTTTATGACTCCAGCCTGAGCATTGCATCAACGCAGGTCAGAGACAAGGTAAGAATGAGAACGAGCTCATTGCTAAATACAACGCTATCAGATAAGAACTCACTGCTGAGCCAGAAAGTATTAGCAAATTGGCAGTGTATTAAGGGTAATAAAATAGGAAGGCCTATTAGAGTAGCGCAATCTGTGATCACAGCTGTCAACAAGGAACACCTATGACATTCACTCCCCAGAGAACGAGGAAGCAGAAAGGCTTCCTGGCTCTGTGATACAGCCACGAACACTCAAGCAACACTCTGAATGTGGAATTCCCGCTGGAGAGACCCAAGCCCAGCACCTGCCGGACCGCTGTCTCTCGATGCTACTGAACCCACAAGCCGGCGAGAATAAGCGGAAAGGACACTAATGACCCACACAGCAGTGTCACGGCTCCCGGGTGAAGGATTTGTCCCAGCAGCAGGTATACAACAAGAGCATCTAGGCTACCCCAAGTGACAAACCGATAGGATTAATACCAGAGTTAGCGGCCAAGTAGAGTCCGTACATTGAATGGCCCGCATGTCCCTGGATTCAGAGCCAGAGGGGGCGATGGAGGGAGAGCTACGGAAACAGGAACACCCTAAACCCTGGGAGTAAGCTCTTCACGGAGTGCAAAACACCTGTATGAGTCAGCTTAAAAGTCAATGTGACACTTCTGAAAATTAAACACGTGCACATCCTAGGCTTATTAATCCTTCCTTGAAGAATTAATTTCCCTTAAATAGGTGTCATTCATGAAAACATCTCTGTAGCTGAGCCATCACAACGAAAATGGAATATGGATAATTAAAATAAAAGCTAACAAAGAAAAAATACCCTAAGGCTAGAAAACAATATGTAAATGGGCCTGGCACTGTGGCCTAGCAGCTGAAGTCCTTGCTTTGTATCCCTTATGGGCATGGTTTGTGTCCCAGGGACCCTGCTTCCCATCCAGCTCCCTGCTTGTGGCCTGGGAAAGCAGTTGAGGACGGCCCAAAGCCTTGGGACCGTGCACCCATGTGGGAGACCTGGAGGAAGTTCCTGGCTCTAGGCTTCAGAATGGCTCAGCTTTGGCCATTGCAGCTACTTGGGGAGTGAATCAGCAAAGCAAAAATTTTCCTCTCTGTCTCTCTTCCCCTCTGTATATCTGACTTTCCAATAAAAGCAAATAAATCTTTTTTAAAAAAAAAACCACAAGAAGTGAATAAATGAGGAAACGAATAAAATTCTTGAATAGAAGACACAAGATTGTAAGTGTAAGGATGTTGGTTAGTGATTAATTAATATATATGTCATACATGACTTCAAATTTCACCTGGAGCAAAAGCGGAACATTTCTGTAAAAATGACCAGAGGGGATTGTCTGAACTAATGCACAAATTGTGGATAAGTACGAAATGGATTCTAAAGTTTGGCTTAAGAATATTCTGCACAGGGCCTGGTGTGGTAGCCTAGCGGCCAAAGTCCTCGCCTTGAACGCACCGGGAGCCTGTATGGGCGCCGGTTCTAATCCTGGCAGCTCCACTTCCCATCCAGCTCCCTGCTTGTGTCCTGGGAAAGTGGTAGAGGACAGCCCAAAGCCTTGGGACTCTGCACCCACATAGGAGACACAAAGGAGGCTCCTGGCTTTTGATCAGCTCAGCTCTGCTGTTGCGGCCACATAGGGAATGAACCAGCGGATGGAAGTTCTTTCTCTCTCTCTCCTTCTTTCCATAAATCTGGTCTGCCCTTTCAGCAAAAGTAAATAAATCTTTTAAAAAAAAATCTAAAGCTGAAAGTCAAATCTCAAAGTGGGCTTTGCAAGCTGCTAGGCCTATCACTCTGGGCGGGCCCAGGGAGAATGAAGGTGTTACAGCAAGAATCGGTTCTTCTGTGGTCTGCTTGCTTGGTTTTTGCCATTGAACTTGATGTCCACGAGCATGTGTAGGGACAGTCGCTCTTTCACAAGGTTCATCGTAACAAAAACAGAAACTTTTGGGCGGAGGGAACCTGAAGTATCTAGCAAACACTTTAAGTACATATTCTCTAGGACTCAAGTATTTCAACTCCTAGAAGTGTACTCCATGGCAATCCGACCAGCAGACGGGCAAATATTAAGACGGGATGTTCATTTCAGCATTGTTTGTCATTTATATTTATGAAGAATGACATGGCTTGGGTGAATGATTATATACCCAAGCAGTGGAATATCATACAACTGCTAAAATATCTTTTTAAGAACACAGAAATACATTTTTAAAATGAAAAGAAACCAAACCCACATGTAGTAAAATGCAGACACACACAGAGGCACCACACGGGTCAGCCCGTCAGCAGGAGCGTTCTCTGGCTACGCAACTTTAAGGCTACTTTCTGCTTTATACAGTTTCATGTGACTCTAGCCTGTAGCTATGAGTAGTATTTTTAGAAATTAAAACAGCAAAAAAAAAAAAAACCCAACTTCCTTCCTTCCCCTTGCTCCCTTTTTCTTTCTATTAAAGAAGCAAGTGCCTTCCTGGCGAGCAGAAGCGAGTAGCATTTTCCGCAAGTGATTCTCCAGGCGTTCGTAGCTCTTGGTGTCCGGGGGTAGGCGGGGTCAGCCACAGGCGTGTGCTGGCCGCCTCCACACTGTGTCCCAGGTCCCTGCTGGCGCCTCAGGTCTGTCTGCGCCCTGAGATTTTCCTTAAACTCCCATGGACTGTGTTCTTCTCCCAGCAGAGTGACCTGGTGACTCTGCCTCCCCTAGTGGGTGACAGGAAAGCTCCTGGCAGGACACACACGACCCTCTGGGTTCCTTTCTACAGCCCCCACCACTTCGCCATCTCCCCTGCACACCAGCAGCTTCTGGCCCCTGAGCCTGGCCTGAGACGCCTACTGCACACCTCCTCGTGTCCACTGCACACCTCCTCCTCCCTGGCACCTGTTGGCCATCTCCTCCCAGACTCTGGATCACACAGCCCCGGAGGACACAGGCTGCCCTCTGCCCACCTCTGTGTGCTCAAGCCCAGAAGCCCTCTAGGGCCTGACCAGCCCTCATGCTGCATCGTGATTTGCACAGACGTGACCCCATCCGGGCCTCTGAGATTGCACCATGCAGTAGCAGTGGTGGCAGAGGTCCTCCCCGGCTGCCAGGTCCCCGGCTCGCGGCGGGGCATGCTGTGCCATCTCCAAGCCAACTACCAGGATTTCTCTGAGTGCTGCCCCTGGCATTCACAGCAGCTCGCATCCCTGAAAGGAAATGTAAAACAATTTCCCCCAACGAAAACCTCGGGAACCTGCCTCTAAGACTGTGTAGGACTGAGGCTGCCCACAGGCCAAGCAAAACACTGCTGGGCTTGTCTTTCCAGCCCTGGCTTGGAGATGCGCTACTGTGCACGGAGAGGCTCCCCGAGCGTCCCAGGCCACCAGGAGCCTGGCCAGAGGGTGAGCTCACAGTCGGTTGCTCCTGTCGCCAAGGACTTTTCCACTTCCGTGCTTGCGCTCTCGGATCTGTGGCTGCCCTTGTACTGTATCAGATTTACCAAAACTGCTGGAGTCAACGGCAGCAAAGCTGTGGGGGTTTGCTAGTGACTCAGTGGAAATTAACAAGACACAGGCTCTGAGCCTAGGTTGCCAAGCCCAACAGGCTCTGTGTGGGTCCAGGGAAGGGGAATAGGGGGCCTGCAGATCCAGGGAGGTTAAGCTGGTCCAAAGTGATTTTCACTGTTTTGCTTAAGTGCAATCCTGAAGGGCTCCTTGGATCCCTGGAAAGAAGGAACCTGACTTGCCTGTGGCTCCCTGCTTTGCTCAGCTGGGACAGATGATATGAAGGCCCCTCCTCCCACCCCACCCCCCTCGGGGTAGTCAGTGAGAACAGCTACCGGGGAGCCATCTCTACTGGCGCCATCCTGGGACCCACAGCACTTAGGCCCAAAGCCCCAGCCTGCCTTCTCAGCCTTACTCCATGGTCAGGGTCTGCAACTCTGGGCTGCTCCCACCACACATGGAGGCAAAGTTCACCCAGTCCCACCTATGGGGCTGCTGGATGTAGCCAGGGCTGTTGCTGGTCTAGGCTGGTGTGGGCTGGGTGGAGCTGGGATAGTCCTAGGCTATTCAGGCTGGATGCCCACCCCCTCTTTGGCTTCTTGCCATCTGCCTCTCCCCTGCCTGTTAAGTAAGACCCAAGTCCCTTGGGAAATGACCTGACACACGTGACCCCTGTTCACTGGTCGCCCGTTGTTGGACCCACCCTCGTTCTTTGCCAGTTCTCCAACACCAAGCTTCCTCTGTCCTGGTTCCCTCTCCTCCTCAGGGCTCTCCGCTGTCCGGCCAGCTTAGAAGCCCACATCACCCTCCGGAGGGCACACAGCAGCCAAGGACACAGGGGCAGAACAGCCTCAGGGGTCACCTACAAAGCAGGAGAGGCCTGGGGAAGGTGGGCACTGAGAGGGGCAGCTGTGAGACTCAGGGTGACACGCACAGGGACCAGCCCACTTGGGGATGCCCAATGTATCATGAAGGGCCATGCGTGCTTCCCATGCTCCAGACCCAGGTGCAGGGGAAAACCAGACAGACACCCTAGGGTCTCCGGCCCCATGAGGTGCACAGCCAGGCAGAGGAGCGAGTGTCACCACAAAGGGCATAGAACTGAGAACAGGAAGGTAAAACTCCAGCCTAGTCACTTGGGAAAATCCCCCCCACATACCAAGCAGAGGCCTCAAAGGGCAGAGGTGTGTGAAGAAGAGGTGAGCTAGGTCTGGAGTGCGAGTAGAGTTCACATATCTGGTCTCCTCTTGTCCTGTCCCCAACAGTCACCTGTTCCAGGGTCAGGTCCCAGATCCCAGCAGGGGCCTCCTGCCCTGTTCTATACCTCAGGATACTTAGGGCTCAGTAGTGCCCCCAGGGGTGATGGGAGAGCCTGAGGCCCTGGGCTGTAAATCCAGGCACTGCCCATTTTTTACTCAGGAGGGCCTGGGACAGCCAGCTTGGCCCTCCCCAGCAGGGAACGGCTCCTGTGTTTGCCATAGGGCTGTACTGAGGACAACAGACAGGGCTGGCATCCCATCTGGGCGTGGTGGGCACTTGGGTTACTGGAACAAAAATGTAGACTTTTGAGAGGGGGAAGGGGTCCTTGAGACACCTTCCAGGGGAGATGAGACAGCCCCCACTCGCCTCCAGTCCCATCACTCTAATTCTTGTGGATAGGGGAATGGTGGGGGAAAGAACGAGAATTTCATACTCTACAGGCAGAGTACAGGACAGAAACAGAGCAAATTTAGACTTTGTCCCTTTAAAAAGTTATTTTTTTTAAAGATTTATTTTATTTTTATTGGAAAGATGGATATACAGAGAGGAGAGACAGAGAGGAAGATCTTCCGTCCGATGATTCACTCCCCAAGTGAGCGCAACGGCTGATGCTATGCCGATCCAAAGCCAGGAGCCTCTTCCGGGTCTCCCGCGCGGGTGCAGGGTCCCAAAGCTTTGGGTCGTCCTCGACTGCTCTCCCAGGCCACGAGCGGGGAGCTGGAAGGGAAGCGGGGCTGCCGGGATTAGAACTGGCGCCCATATGGGATCCCGGGCGTGCAAGGTGAAGACCTTAACCACTTGTGCCACCGCGCTGGGCCCTAAGAAATTATTTATTGGATGGCTCAATTGGATAATTCTCTGCCTTGCAAGTACCAGCATCCCCTATGGGTGCCAGTTTGAAATCTGGCTGTTCTACTTCCCATCCAGTTCCTTGCTTGTAGCCTGAGAATGACTATTCAATGTCTTGGGACCCTGCACCCAAGTGGGAGACTGGGAAGAGGCTCCTGGCTCCCAGCTTCGAATTGATGCAGCTCCAGCTGTTGTGGTCACTTGGGAACTGAATCAATGGATAGAGATGATCTTCCTCTCTGTCTTTCCTCCTCTCTATATATGTGATTTTCCAATTTTAAAAAATGAATAAATCTTAAAAACACACACACACACACAAAACCACAAAGCCATGAAATGGGCAGCGCAGCCTGCAACCTGTAACCTGAAGGAACATTGGGGCAGGCTTTAGGGGCTTCCACAGCGGGGAGGGCACTCCAGGGAGCCTGGCCCGAGGAAACAGCTCTGCAACAAGCATGGCAGGTGGCTGAGGTATTTATTGCCCTAGGGGAAATTACAGCCATTAACTAAAGAAAAACTAAGCGGAAGCCGGAAGTATTTCAATGTCCAGCAACAGAAAAGTAGCTAAGAACATGAAAGCAAACTACAAGATAAAGTGTGTGTGTGTGGCGGGGGAGGAGACTCAAAGCCCTGAAATCATGGGATTGCCAGGGCTTTTTAAAAACTTTATAGCAGTTATACAGCTGTTTGTGGAAGAAGGAGGAGGAGAAGCAGAGGAAGAAGATACTAATGAAACTTTCTGTGAAACTGTTACTTACTGGAGTTTAATCCTTATCAGTGGAGCCTTATTTTTACACACACACACACACACACACACACACACACACACGCGCGCGCGCGCGCGCGATGTAAACATCAATGGTCTAGGACATCCCAACAGGTACTTCCTCTCCCCCTTCTAAGTCACTGACTGGGCCAACCCTGTGTGCTCCTGGCTGGCTGCTGGTGTCACACCTGTGATACCCAGTGACCTCTGGGGGTGAGGTCACAGACCAGCAAGCTCTGCTTTAGGCATCTGGGTGTCCTGCCTTGCTCCTGCATCGAGCCCCAGACTCTTGATCCTCTCCAGACACCCTCAGCCTACCATCATCCTAGGCGCTCCTGCGCCACACAGCCAGACGGGAGCCCTAAGCCTGATGTCACAGGCATGGCACAAACACTGGCAATGCCCCCTCTCCTTGGTGTAAGGATGTGCCCACAGCCTCTGCCTCCTTTTGGGGGTGCTGTCTGCCCGCCTCCAAGGGGACCCAGGTCTCTTGTGCTCAGGAAGAGGGTATAAGATGCTGGGTGGGAGCTCCTTCCCCATCATCCTCACCCCTTTCCTTTCTAGTGACTTCAGAGGAGGCTCCGCTGTGGCCATATTCCCCCAGACACTGCCACAGAAGCAGCCAGCCTTCCGTCCAGTTGCTCAGCTGGGTGAGGCTGAGCCTTTGAGCACCACAGGGCACAGGTGCAGGCTGAGACCGCCCACCCCCAGCCGGCCAGTTCACACCCACGGTCATTTCCATCTCAGATAAAACCAGCACCAAGATCTCAGGTTCAAGTGTCCTACATTTAAAACATTTCACATAATTTTTTTTTTTTAATGTAGCAGCAAAAAGCTGCCACTTGCTCTTACCTGGAAACAATATTGAGACAATGCCCAGCATGTATCATGGGTGAACAAACGGCTTCCCCCCTCCCCTAGAGGAGACATTGATACAGTTTTTTTTTTCCTTTGCTTGCCTTTAATAAAACCAAACCAAAAACCAAACACCAAAAGCAAAAGCGCACGCGGTTGGCAGCTACATGAGAACCTCTAAGCCCTCTTCCTAAAGTTTCACCTGCCTGTGGCCCCAAATCCTGGAGCCCCTGGCCCATGATCACAGATGGTGTCGGGTGGCAGTGGTCAGATTGCTGGCTGGCCCAGGAGGGCTGCCAAGGCTGGAACCCTGCAGGGGCTGCTGGGCAAGGCTGGCAGAGGTGCTGGGGGTGAGGGAGGGTGCCCTGTATTGCTACAGGGGCTTCCAAACTCCAACAACACTCGAAGACTGAGTGAATAAGAAGTGCAGCCTGGCACACAACTCCTCTTCCTCCTTGTAGGAGTCTTCCTGTGCCTGTGGGTTCTGACCCAGAACCCCCACTCTAGCACTCCAAGTCCCTGCTACCTGCTCTTCGCCAGCCAAAGTGACAGGTGCTGCTGGTCCATCTCCATCCCCGCACAGGGCACAGGTATGCTGGTATGGACACCCATTCCTCCAAATCTACCCCCAAAGCTGCAGCCTCCTCACCAGCCAGCGACCTCAGCTCACTCCTCACCCTGATCTTGGACCCTCCTCACTCCAGCTGGTGGATGGTTCCCCCGTTACAGCCGCCTCCCACCGCTGCCCACAGCCCTGCAGCCGCCTTGTCTCCAAAATCAATGACTTGCCCTTGTCCCACGCCCTTGTCCCCTTCCCCGCTCACGAGCCCTGCTTGGGGGATGAGGCCAGGCTGCCCCATCGCACCACCATACTCCTCTCCTCCAGCAGCGAGCCCCTACCCTGGCCCTATGCTTGTCTGTATGTAGCTTCAAGTTTCTGTACACTCCGTGGTAATGCTGAAGGTTTCAAGGATCATTCTTCCTGATTAGAAAGGGGATTGACGCTCATTCTGGAAAACCCAGAGGAGCATGTAAGAACAGCTGCTTGTAGTTCAATCACTGTAAGAACAGCCATTCTTGGAACTGAGGCATGCCTACACACACACGTACACATGTGTATGCTTGTACGCACACACATACACGCACACGGGCACATGTACTGTCTGAGCTGACAGATCGGGCCACACCATCGGGGAGGAAGCTTCTGTCAGAGGTAGCCCCAGGGCTGTGACCCTCCGAGGCCAGGCCAGGTCCTTCCCCCAGCAGGCAAGGGCTGAGGCCTTCGGAGGCCCTGTGGAGGTGGACAGGGATGCTGGCTGAGTCAGAGCCATCGCTCACACCAGTGCCTGAATGGTGCTGGGATCTGGGAACAGCCAGCCGTGGCCTCCGGCTGAGCCGCCTCACTGCCTCTGGAGTGAGTACTCCTAGGCCGGCTCCCCAGTAATTGGAAATGGAGAAGGACCCTGGGCTGAGAGGAGGGGCTGGCAGTGACACGAGAGCCCAAGCCCTTCTTGCTGTGCCCTCCAGACACACCGTGGTGATTATGGCGACCCTGACCATCAGATTGAAACGGGAACCCATGTCAGCGCTCACTGTGCAAGAACCAGCATGACAGGCCATGGACAACATGTGCCATGTCCATCCACACACACATACCACAGGCGGGCGTGGTCCTCTTGGAGGACACCAATGGCCATGTCCTACTTCTGGCATACGCTAGAAAACTCCAGCACACTAAACCCTCGAGCTCACAGAGATGAATGAGACAGACCGAAAGAGAAAACTTGAGAGGGCAAGTGCCCAGAGACTGGGCTGCACACCCCAGGTGCCGGGGGTGGCTGGCAGGAAACCCCGTTGGCCTGTCGATCCTGCAGATGGGGATTTCTGTGCTTTCTCACCTTTGCCCTTGTCCTGTTGAGCCTCCCCTACCGCTCCCCCACACCCCGACTCCCACGGCCCAGGGCACTGCACTGGGACACGCAGGTGCCATACAGCACTCTCTTGACAAGCATCTGTGGCCTGTGTTATTTATCTGGGTGCCTGTAGCAGTGGCGCGGGTGAGCACATGATGACCTGGGCTCAAGCACCTCACAGGGGACCCCTTTTCTGACAAAGGGGACACAGGGTGGCCTGGGGATGTTAACCTTGGCAACTACAGTCCGACCTCATCAGAGTGACCACCTGTGGCAGGCTTGGGGAGTTTGTCCAGCTATGCGCTGAGCCAGCAGCCTCTTGGGGCTAGGGACACGACGTGGCTTGTCGACTCTTGCCCAGCCAGGCCTGCCCTGTGTCAACATAGGCCAAGCCTTGCTCTGCGGTGGGGCAAGTCCAGACAGCCTGCTGTTGGCCAGGAGGCCTGGCCTTGGCTTTCAGGCAGGCTCAGCTTCCATCCTTGTAAAGACAGGGCTGGGGAGCTGGCCCTGGCAGCAAACCGCAGGGAGAGACAGAGGGCCCCTGTGGGCCGTGGCAAACACCAAATCAGGCATCCCCACCTCTGCCAGACCAGTAGGAGAAGACGCCAAGTTCAAATTTGGCCTCAGTCAAGATAGGACTTCCCACCCACCGGTACTGGGCAGCACAGCACATTAATATGATGCAAGAGAGAGTGACTCCCTGGAGCTGAGCTCCTGGTGGCTGTCACACAGGTCTTGGTCTACAAGGCAGAGTTTCATGGCATCTGCACACAGCCCTGTGAAGGGGTGGGGGGTAGCAGGGGCTTTCCTAGACACAGGTGTTGAGATTCTGGGATGCCTGAGGTCACACTGCCAGGCAGTGCGGGGTACGGGGCCCCTGTCCTCAGAGGCTGACAAATGGCACCACGCAGGGCTCCCTGTTCACAGGTGCTCCCTCCACCAGCAGCTGCATGATACATTGTGAGCTCGCCTGATGTTTGTTCTTGCCCCCGCCAGGGGACCTGGGCCCAGGGAAGGTCCGTGTCCAGCCTGGTGCCCTGTGATGATATGCTGTCCTCAGGGTTCCTGGGGTAGAGGGAGACAGTTGGTTCACTGGGGTGGCTCAATGACTGACATTGCACTGAGGGTACTGGGCAAGATTTGGGATCCAGAGCCAGCTGGCTGCCCACCCTCCGCTTGGTTTCCCACTCAGTACACGAGGAGGGTGGCGGTGCGGGGCTGGGAAGAGGTGGTTTGCTAGGTGCAACTCTACTGCTCAAGAACAGTCAGCCCACACCACACCCAGTGTCCAGTCAGCTGAAACAGGGACATGGTCACTACCCAGCTGGCCCCGTGCTTAGGCCAGGCCACACATTCTTCCAACATCAGATGGCTGGCATGTGGCTTCTGTCCTACCTCCTCACCTCCACCTGCCTGCTTACTCAGCATCTGCCCTACCCCTCGCGGCCTCTGGAGCCACAGGAACTGGGCCACAGGAACTGCAAGGTCAGGGCCACGCTTGGCTCAGCTCACAGTCACGAAGGCCAGGGCCCAGCCCAGGAGCTGACCTGCCCAGGCCTCTCAGCAGACATGTCTTAGCTGGAAGCAACATGGGAATGCGGGGGCGGGGGAGAGCAAATTCAGACTCCTTCCAGTTGCAGTTGAGAGCGGCAGCCTCACAACAAAGGTGGAATGTGAGAACTGGAGAGGAATCCGAGAGCCAGAGGACAGAAACTGGACCCTGAAATGCAGGTAGCCCGGGCCAGCCAGGGGCCCAGCCCGGCCGCAGCACCCAGCAGATCGAGCACCTTTCTCTCTCTCATTGTCTCTCTTTAACTCTGTATTTCAAGTAAATAAAATAAATGTAGATTTTTAATCTTTTTTTAATTGGAAAGGCAGATTTATAGAGAGAGGGCAAGACAGAGAAAAAGATCTTCCATCTGCTGGTTTTCTTCCCAAATGGCTGTAATGGCTGGAGTTGAGCTGATCTGAAGAAAGGAGCCAGGAGTTTCTTTTGGGTCTCCCATGTGGGTGTAAGGTCCCAAGGCTTTGGGTCATCCTCCGCTACTTTCCCCAGCCACAAGCAAAGAGCTGGAAGGGATGTGGAGCAGCCAGGATATGTACCTGTACCCATATGGGACACCGGTGCATGCAAGGTAAGGATTTAGCCACCAGGCTATTGCGCTGGGCTCAAAATAATTTTTTTAAAAATACAGTCCCCTTGGGGCCCAGTGGCGCGGCCTAGCAGCTAAAGTCCTTGCCTTGAACATGCCCGGGATCCTATATGGGCACCAGTTCTAATCCCAGCAGCTCCACTTCCCATCCAGCTCCCTGCCTGTGGCCTGGGAAAGCAGTCGAGGACGGCCCAGATCTTTGGGACCCTGCACCCATGTGGGAGACCTGGAAGAAGGTCCTGGTTCCCGGCTTCGGATCGGTGCAGCACTGGCCGTTGTGGCCACTTGGGGAGTGAATCATCGGATGGAAGATCTTCCTCTCTGTCTTTCCTCCTCTCTGTATATTTGACTTTGTAATAAAAATAAATAAATCTTTAAAAAAAAAATACAGTCCCCTCCTAAGGCTCCAGCAGAAATGTCCCACCTGTCAGGCAGTGCTGCGCCCTGCGCCATGAGGGCTCCGGTTTCCATCTCGACAGCACCTGCTGTTCCCTTGCAGAAAGATGGACGCCCACGCTGCTGGGAACCTGCCCAGCAGCACGGCCATGGCTGGGGAGAGGCTGGATTGGAAGGCAGACTGACCCTGACGTGGTGTGCAGCATGACGGTGCCTTCCTGGGATGACCAGCCACCGTGGTGCACAGGGGGAAGACGCGGGCAGGTGTGGCTCGTTGCAGGGATGGGGGTCGAGCTCCACACAGCACAGCCCGCCTCACTGTACCCCAAGGAGCGCCCTAGCCGGGGATCCCTGGCGTGGACAGACTCTAGGGCTCCCTGCAGCACCCCGACACTTGACCTTGGGTTGCAGCTGTGTGAACTGAGTATGTGCACAGACACCCGTGGAAGCCCGCAGAGTGCTGGCAGGAAGCTCAGCAACCAAAGCTTTGCGCACAGGTGCCTGGCTCCTTCCTTCTCAGTGCCCGGCGTCACCTACTCGCACAGCCTCGGCCTCCCTGGCTGGCAGAACCGTGGGCACTCCTGTCCTTCTCTGCCACCCTTAGCACAGGCTCCTGGGCACCCTTGGGCATCCAGGCTCAGGTCGGGTAGTCAGACAAGGTCTCCTACCACGGGTGCCTGCATGACTGAGGTCTTTCCTCCCGTCCTGAGCAGTGCCCCTCCTCCGTTCCCGCCCCCACTCACTCCAGCTGCGCTGCCTTTACGAGCCCCCCTCCCTGCAGCAGCACAGGCCAGACTGTGTACCTTCGCAGTCACTTTCTATTATTAGAATCATCCTCATTTCAGGATTTCAGACTTGGTCTGGTTTATTTGAAAACTGGACTTAAAACTCAACTCAAAGTTCTTCCTCTGCTTTCCCTTCCCGTTCCCCTTGGCCCTCAGGTATGTATGGGCCCTGGGAGGGAGTGGGGTTCCTCTCCCCATCAAGTCCTCCAACTCCACAAGGCTCTGGCAGATGCTGGTGACAATCTGCTTACTGGGGGGGGGGCTGCCCTTGGCTGAGCCAGCCCTGGTCTTGCTGGTTCCCTTGGGTGCAGGTGGTTAGCTGGTGGTACCCCTTACCACCAGGTGGCCATCCAGCTCTCCTTGGTCTATGTCCAAGGGTGGCCAGGCCTCCTGTCCCTGCTGCAAGGGGCACATGACCCTTACTCTGGCTGCGGTCTGGCTGCTGTCCCTTCACATACAGCCCCAGTAACGTCTGGGGTGAATTTCCGATCTCCAGCAAGCGTCACAGAGAACTGCAATGAAAGGATGGAGCCCACCTCTTCCCAAACGCCCCAAGCTCTTCAGAAATCTGCACCAGAATGGCCCAACATGTCAATCACCCTCCTCCTCCTCCTCTTCAGAAGTGGGGATGGGGGCACTGAAAGGACCTGGTTCCCTAGGCTCAGCTTCTGGGAGGCTCCCCTGTAAACCCTAGGCTGGGGGCGGGAGAGGATCAAGGCCAAGGGCCCCTGCAGGAGATGCCCCCCCACCTCATCTCTGTGCCACACCTGCTAGAAGCTTCTCTGTTACGCAGCACCTGCCTTGGGGATGAGATGGGGAGGGGACAGCACCCTCGCTACCCCCTTGGATTGGTTGCGACGTGCAGGATGTAGGGACTCTTGTTTGAGAAGCACGGTTAGCCACAGTTGTTCCCAAGAAAAGGGCAGACATGCCAGTCATTTGGCCTTGACACATGTGACATGTCCCTCCAGATGGTATGTGTCCTAATGAAAAAGGAATGAAAACCCAAGTGGTTCTGGAAGCAAAACCTCGCTCTGCGGTGCTGTTCTGGGGCTCCACTTCCTCAGCTGCCCGATGAGGGTCAGAAGCAACAGCAACAGGCAGGGATGGAGGGAGGTGATGAAGGCCTTTGTGCCATCCCTGGCAGAACATGGCCTGGAGCCGCACCAGGGCACATGGCTGCTGTCATTCCTGACAGGCATTTTCAAACCCTGAGCTAGGAAAAGACAAGGTAAGGGGCTCCTGGTGGGGCAGGGGTCCAGGCCGCCAGCTTGGCATAGCCTGGGCTGTTCCTGGGGCTACGGAAGAGCCTAGCCCAGGGCCAGGCACCTGGCTGATCTGGCATATGGCTTTCTGTTGCATGAATGGGTGTTCTTTTAACTCAGAATTCTACTTAGCTTCTGCTTACTAGTAAGGTCTTCTGAATCCAAATTTAAACTGCAGTTAGGCAGGCAGTCAAATGAGATTGCAGGTCTCAAAAAAGGAAAATGAGAAGAGACCCCACTGTGTGATGTATGGGGGCCAGGGTCCTCCTCCTGGGCCGGTGGGCAGGCAGGAGCCGGCAGCTGTCTCCAGGCGCCTGCTGGAGCTGGAAGGCAGCCGTCAATGCTTCCTTTCTTAAGTGAAGCTCTTCTGTGTGCTGAATTACAGCATTCACGGGGGGGGGGGGGGGGGGGGGACACAGCATTACTAAGGGATATGGGATACGGCCTTGCCCCTGCAGCCCTGGACTGCCGGATGGGCCCAGGCTCAGGCAGCCAAGGGACATGAAACCACCTCTGTCATCCCTCAGATGCTCTGTGGGGATGAGGGGGTTGGTAGGGGGGACTAGGTGATACCCTGACCACAACCTCAGCAGGGGGAGAGACAGGGCCCAAAATAGGCTGAGCGTCTGGGGTGTCAGCTGGAACCTGCCCCTTCCAGCAAGTCACTGCTCAAGCATCCTGTTTACCAAACCTCCTGCAACCATGGAAACCAGGACGCTAGAGGCAATGGGAGGGGAACCCCCTAGGGTAGATTTTGAGGTGTTGGGAGCCTCTTTATGGCCAAGGCCTGGGGCTGCCTGGAGGAGGGCCCGGCAAAGGAGGCAGGTGAGGGCAGGCAGTGACAGGCGGGTGGCAGGGTAGCAGCACCCCACCCCGACACAGTCCTGGCCTGGTAGCTGGCAGAAAGGGGGTGATGTTTGTGGGCAAAGTTGGCTCTGCAGAGGGGGGACGTCACCTCTGAGTCACCTCATGAGCTTGGGAGGGGAGTGAGAGGCAGCTGGGTCTGGGTCATACAGTTGGAGGCGGAGAGCACCCAAATGTTGCAGGCAGGGCTCCGGGAGCACAGCCTACCCGGTCTGCCCTCAGGTGGGGGAGAAGGGCAGGTGGTCTCCTCCCAAGCCCGGTTCTTCCTGGGGCTGCACTATCCTCCCTGAAGGCCTCTGCGTGGATGCCAGGGGACCAAGAGTCAGTGCTTATAGTGGGCCGGCCATGCAGTTAAGGACATGGCCAAGGCTGTCCCCAGTGATCACCACATCTCTGCTTTGAATTCCTGTTGGATGGATGAGGCACCCAAGCACACAGGGATGGCACGAGTCTTGAGCCCAGGCTGGCACCTGCACCCAAGGTCTGCACAGGCCACCAGCATGCCTGCCTGCAGGCTGCCCATGGGACAGTGAAGACAGACAAAGGATTCCCTGCACCTGCACCCACCACTGGGCCCCTGACAACTGTGCTTCAGTGAGCCCGGAGCGGGGTCTGAAGCCCTAGGGCATGGCACCACTGACGCAGCAGGGGCTGAGAGGTTGAGTACCAGACACCCAGGGATAGCGGGGCTCCTATGCCAACTCAGGCACACAAGGTTCCGTTAAGACAGAAGATGGGGGCTGGAGCACTGGCTCAACTGGCTAGTCCTCCACCTCCAAACACGGGTATCCCATACGTGCTCTACTTCATGTCCCAGCTGTCCACTTCCCATCCAGCTCCCCACTTGTGGCCTGGGAAATCAGTAGAGGATGGCCCAAAGCCTTGGGACCCTGCACCCACATGGGAGACCCAGAAGAAGCCTCTTGAAAAAGGTCCCTGGCTTCAGATTAGCTCTGGCTCTGGCTATTGCAGTCATTTGGTAGTGAACACAGTGGGTGAAAGATTTTTCTGTCTTACCTTCACTCTGTAAATCTACCTTTCCAATGAAAATAAATACATCTTTTTTTAAAAATAAAATAAAATAAAAAAGACAGAAGATGGACCTTCCCTTGCTGGGAAAGTACTGCCTTGGGGAATTCAATAAACCAACTCTGCTGAAGGTGTCCCTCTGCGCAGGGAGGAGAGCAGAGGCTTGGCAGACAGTACATATCAGAGGTCACTCAGTGGTGCAGAAGGGGCTGGAGACACTCTTGCCCTGTTTCTCCATACCCTCCCATTTCCTGCTGGTGCCTGGAGAGGGGGCATGGGGAGAGAGGGGGCACGCCAGGTAGAGCTGGGCACCACAGAGGGCAGATCCAGTGCAGAGGGGTGAGCCTGCCGTTGCCCTCCAGGCTGTCAGGGCCCGCGGAGCTGGGACTTGGGGGTGCTGTCCAGAGAAGAGGAGGGCACTGGGCAGTCTGGAGACTGGCCTCTCAAACATGTGCAGGGTCCCAAGGCTTTGGGCTGTCCGCTCCTGCTTTCCCAGGTCATAAGCAGGGAGCTGGATGGGAAGTGGTGCAGCTGAGACACAAACCGGCACCCATCTGGGATCCCAGCGGCGCTTGCAATGTAAGGATTTAGCCACTGAGCCACGCACCTGGCCTGCCCACGCACCTGGCCTGCGCTCACTGCTCTTTGCCCTGCTGGATATTCATGGACTCTCCCACAGAGGGTCAGCAGGAGAGCTCCCTGCAGGGGGTGGGTGGGAAAGCTCTGCTGAACTCCCCACCTTTGGCTCTCATTCCTAAGCAGCTCACAGTATCAGTCTCCTGCCAGGAGCCCTCATTATCTGCTCAGCTGCCTCTCCCTGGGTCCAGGGAAGATAAACAAGGGCAGCCACTGCAGGAATGCCCTAGTGCAGGTGCCAGTGGAGGGGGCCTGGGTCCCTCCCCACAGGCTCCAACACTGCCCCCAGCCCCTGGGCTCCTGACTGGGACAGAGGTCCTCCCTGGCACAGATGTATTTCTGGAAGCCACAGGATTTTGTAACTGTGTAGGGGGTAACAGCTTTGGGAAAAGTCTGTGAAGTTTCTGTTACGAAGAAACAAAGGAGAGCTGGCCAATAGCACACACAAAAAAATGTCTCTTGTTCCCCACCCTCCCACTCCCCAGCACCTTCCCCAGCAGCCAGCTCGCAGAAGGCCAGAGCAGGCTGCTTCTGACACTGCAAGAGACCTCTGTATGCAGACTGACCTGGAACCTGGACTCCTGTGCTCAAACGGGGCTTAACCAACGTGAGGATACTTCAAGTGGGTCATGGCGGGGGAAATGGAATTAAAAGCTAAGTTTATTTTTGTGTAAAAAAAAAATCAAAATCTGGGCCCACCCGGCAGCATGGCCTAGCAGCTGAAGTCCTCGCCTTGAACGCGCCCCTGGATCCCATATGGGCACCAGTTCTAATCCCAGCAGCTCCACTACCCATCCAGCCCCCTGCTTGTGGCCTGAGAAAGCAGTCAACGACGGCCTTGGGACCCTGCACTCGTGTGGGCTACCCGGAGGAAGTTCCTGGATCCTGGCTTCGGATCGGCATAGCATCACTTGGGGAGTCAATCATCAGACAGAAGATCTTCCTTTCTGTCTCTCCTCCTCTCTGTATATCTGACTTTCCAATAAATAAATAAATCTTAAAAAAAAATCAAAATCAGAATTTTTTTTCACAATATGTGTTTTCCATACATGAATTCTAATCCTTACCCTCCTTTTTTTTTTTTTTTAACATGAAAACAAGTTTGCCATTTTCCCAAAAAAACATATGGACGTGTTCTTGTGTTTGCTGACTGAGTAACAGATGTGTCTGACCGGCGGCTGACGTCCCTATGGGAGGAGAGGTGCTAGCAGGGCTCAGTTCCCAGTGGGGAGGTGGGAGCACCGGGGACGACGTGGGTTGTACGGAAGTTTAAGGGGCTGCTGAGTACATGCCTGGATCTGACTGTCGGTCACAGAGTCCCTGAGGGGCTTCCCGTGGTCCTGGGTGTCCTTGTGTGACACTGAACAGCAGCACGGCCTTTGAACCTCCCCACAGACACACGTGTCCTATCTTCTGGCCAGAGCCAAGAATACACTCTGCCCCTCCCACCTCCTCCCCCAAGGCTCTCCCACCCCCACCAGTCTGGCACGGGCCATGGTGGGTCACAGGACTGCACCCACGCCTCCAGGAGAGGAGGGGACCCGCTGGCTTGCTCTCAGCTGAGAGGCAGCTGTTTGTTACATCTGCGAAGACGCAGGCGCCGGGCAGCCCTGTGGGCTTCCGGATGCTGGCCAGGACACTCCTGCAGGCCTCTCTGAGGCCAGCTGCCCGGGAAGGGGCGGGGTGGGGCAGGTCACGAGCTACGCAAGGCGTCACAGTACAGGAGAGGCACAAAAGGGCTGCTGCCGAGCCCGGGCCATGCCATCGCCCGAACTATGCCTCCTGATGCGAGGGATCTGACACTAGCTAGGGCTGAAGAAACAATCAGTTTTCAGGTTCACATCAGTCTGAAACTGCAGGTCCTAATCCTCATGCCGCTGCTCTCTAGCTATGTGGCAAACAGGTCAGGGACACTTCCCTCTTCTCCCTTAGAGGGGAGAAAATGAAACGACAGCCATCAAACACTGAGCTTGCCACCTGGCACCCCTCAGGAGCCATGTGAAGTGTCCCGCAAGCCTTGGGAGTCCAGCACATCTTCATCTCCTAGTGCCCAGCCTGCCACACTGACATGAGCCAGCCCATGAGTTGGTCCCCTGGGGCTGGCATTTCACAAGTGACCATGACCGTGGGAGGACTGATCCTGCAGGCTGATGACAGGCACAGGAGAAGCGAGAGGACAGGAGGTTCCGATGGACAGACAAGTGCAACTGGAAGATGGGCAATACAAAATGATGAACCCAGAATAACAGACGAATGCAACGGAGAACAGCGTGGAGGAGGGAACGTGGAGGAGATGCGGTTCTGGACAGAAGGGAAGCATGACAAGGCACCCCCTCCCTGCCCACACCAATTCAAAGTGAAACACAGAAAAACAAAACAAACAAAACCAGAATGCTTTGGAGCTACGCCCTGGGCAGCCCAGCAGGAGGCTGGACAGGAGACTGGAAATGCAGGGGGGACATTCAAGAGGAGCGAGCGACAGAAAAGCAAGGCCCCAAGTCACTGCACGCATGGCCCCTGGGGTGCAGCTGTGCCCACAGAGGATCCTGGGGGAAGAACAGAGAGCAAACAGCTGGGAGAATGAGAACTCAGCAACTGCCCACAAGTTGGTATCTGGAGTTCAAGCCTTTCCAAACCAAAAGCAGCTTCATAGACTTGGAGCTCTAATCCCAGGTGATGCCTAACAAGCAAGCCTAGAACAACCTGCTATCTGTGCTGCAACAACGGGGGAAGCTCAGCTAAAACTACCCGACAAAGCCTGAAAACCAAGCCATCACAGAAACAAGTAATCTTTTTTTTTTTAAAAGATTTTATTTTTTATTATTTTTTCATTGGAAAGGCGGATATACAGAGAGGAGAGACAGAGAGGAAGACCTTCCGTCCGATGATTCACTCCCCAAGTGAGCGCAACGGGCCGATACTATGCCGATCCAAAGCCAGGAGCCTCTTCCGGGTCTCCCACGCAGGTGCAGGGTCCCAAAGTCTTGGGCCGTCCTCGACTGCTTTCCCAGGCCACAGGCAGGGAGCTGGAAAGGAAGCGGGGCTGCCGGGATTAGAACCGGCGCCCATATGGGATCCCGGGCGTGCAAGGCGAGGACCTTTAACCACTTGCGCCACTGCGCCGGGCCCAGAAACAAGTAATCTTACAGTCGGCTAGGAAGGCACAACCTTCACTGGAGCAGGGTGATAAAATACAGTCTGCATTTTCAGTGTCCAGAACACAGCGAGAAGGTAGAGGCATGTGCAGGAGCATAGCACAGGCGTGACTCATAATCAGAGGAAGACAGGTCAATGAGGAGTCACACCTGCTGATGACCCAGATACTATGATAAGTAGGCAAGGATGTTAAAAATTACAAATAGAGCGGATCTTCAGAGAGTTCAAGAAATATGAAGAAAACTGGATAGCTTTCAGAAAGAATTGTAGTCAAGTAGACTTGCTTTTTATTAAAGTCTGCATGGACATTCTGAAGCACCCTCATAATGCACAGGAAGTTCAGGAAATGAAGGGGAGGACGAATGAATGAGAGAAGTGAAGGATGAATGGATAGGGAATTCCAGAAGAGAAATGAGAACTGTTAAAAATGAATCAAGTAGAAATTCTAGAACCAAAAAATACAATATCTGACTTTTAAAAAGTGGATGAAATTAACGGCCCTAATTACTGTGGGAGAAAGGACTAAACTTAAAGACTTTTAATAGAAGTGACTAAAACTGCAGCAAGGGAAAGATGTGAATAAATGATGACGAATATTTTAAATGACTAGTAGTACAACAAATATGGTCATGGAGTTTAGGAAGAAAAAGGGAAGGTTGGGCATAAAACAATATTTGAAAGAATAATGGCCAAAAATTTCCTCTGTGTTCTCAAATTTGGTGAAAAACATCATCCCACAGCACCAAGAAGCTCAGTGAAACTCACATAGAGTAAATGCAAAGAAAATCACAGTCCAATTGCTAAAAATCCAACTGTTACCTAGGAACAAATTCAGTCAAAGAAGTGTAATAGTTCTACAATGAAAACTGTAAAGGACCAATGAAAGAAACTGAAGAGGACACGAAGAAATGGAATGACATCCCATGTTCATGGATGTTGATAAAATGTCCCTACCACCCAAAGTGGCCAAAGATCCAATGTCATCTCTATTAAAATACCAATGACAGTTTCACAGAACCAGGAAGAAGCACTATAAAAACTTTTATGGAACCATAAGAGATCCCGAGTAGCCAAAGCAATCTTGAGCGAAAAGAACAAAATAGGAAACATTACAATATCTGACTTGTAAAATATCCTTTTTTAAAGATTTATTTTTATTACAAAGTCAGATATACAGAGAGGAGAGACAGAGAGGAAGATCTTCCATCCAATGATTCACTCCCCAAGTGAGCACAAAGGCTGGTGCTACACCAATCCGAAGCTGGGAACCAGGAACTTCTTTCGGGTCTCCCACGTGGGTGCAGGGTCCCAAAGATCTGGGCTGTCCTCGACTGCTTTCCCAGGCCACAGGCAGGGAGCTGGATGGGAAGTGGAGCTGCTGGGATTAGAACTGGTGCCCATATGGGATCCCGGGCGTGTTCAAGGCAAGGACTTTAGCTGCTAGGCCATGCCGCTGGGCCCTGACTTGTATAATATATAGTAATTAAAACAGCATAGTAGTTGCATGAAAATAGATACATAAGCCAATGCGGCAAAATAGAGAGCTTTGATAAAAGTGCTAGAAACAGGGACCAGCATTGTGGGGTAGTGGGTTAAGCCATCACCTGTGACATTATTAGCCTCTCCTGTTAGATCAACTCGTCAAGTCCTGGCTGCTCCACTTTGGATCTAATCCAGCTCCCTGCTAATGCACCTAGGAAGGCAGCAGAAGATGGCCCAAGAGACTGGGCCCCAGAAGGGAGTCCTGGATGCAATTCCAGGCTCTTGGCTTTGGCTTGGCCCAGCCCCAGCTATTGTGGCCATTTGGGAAATGAACCTCTCTTATCTCCCTCCCTCTCATCATCCTGCCTGTCAAATAAGTGTTTAAAAAACAAGTGCTTTTTAAAAAGTGCTATGAATAGGCATTGGTGAAAGGGCAATCTTTCCCATATCTGCTTGGATATCCCCAAACAGAAGGATGAAATCGGACCAGTATTGTTCATCATATACAAAGACAAATTCCAAATACATTAAGAACCTGGATGTATGACTCAAAAACTATGTGATCACTATAAGAAACTACAGCAGAAATGCTTCAGGACACTGGAATAAACACATTTTGGATAAGACCCCAATAGCACAGGAAACAAAAGCAAAGATAGACCAGTAAAGTTCGTCAGCTGTAACGCTTCCCCTCAGCAAACAATCCACAGGATAAAAAGGCAACTGACAGAATGGCAGGAAATATGTACCTGCAAGCCATAGCACCTCAACAAGGGGTTAACAACCAGAATATATAAGGAACTCAAACAACTCAGTATCAATCAATCAATCAATCAAAATAATCCCATTTTGAACTGGGCAGTAGGGACAGGCACTGTGACTCAGCGGCTAAGCTACAGCTTGGGACACCTGTGTTGGACTCCCAGAAACTGTGACTCTGATCTGGCTTCTTGCCTATGCATCTGAGAAGACAGCACCTCCTGTCACCCTGCCTGGGAGACCCAGATGGGAGTTTCAGACCCCAGGCTTCAGCCTGGTCCAGACATCTGAGGAATAAACGTCCTGATGGAAGGATTCCGTCTCTATCTCTCCCTCCCTCCACACCACCCTCACCCTCAACAGTCACCCTGACATAAATTAATAGAAACATAACCTAGGCAAGTGTTAATACTTTTGGGAGAAAAGTAGCTAGTTAGCCAGCGGGCAGTCTGGGCCTGGCTCATGTCAATTATGTGTTTAACTATAACTGGTGTACCAGAATGGGAGCCTGTTCTTTAGTGTTAAATCACCCACTTCCTGGGGTCCTTGGGTTGGGGTGAGGGCTGAGGGCTTTTTGTGTGGGCAGAACTGCAGCTGTGAGCCTCCCCAGGCCAGGATGCTGCACCCACAGGAGTGTGGTGGAGCTGAAGCTGGGGTGGGCTGGGCAGGAAAGCCTAGAGGGCCTCCCTGGGCCAGGCGGGTGCACCTGTTGTTGGGGGAGGCCCACCACTGGCTTTTGGCATTAGCAAGCAGTACATCCTTTCATCTCATGTTAGTTTTAGACATGTCAAGATCTCCAATCTCAGGAAACAGAACCCGTGGGTGTGTGGTCTGACCTCAGTGCACACGATGCATGATTAGACCACCTAAGTTGCTGACTCCTGTGCGAAGTCAACAACATCTCAACAACAACTCCTGAAGTCAACATCTCAAGAGTAATGATGAAGATGTGGGGGGCAGCCACTGGCACTGAATGGAAGTTCTCTGGTTCATGAAAGGGATCCATCTGCTGAGACAGAGAGTTCAGAACCCGGAACAGGCAAGCCCTCTGTCCCTAAACAGCGGGTAGTAACTACAGAAGGCGTGATGCATCTGCACCCTTCAGCCACCCTTAGATTGAGAGTCAGAAATCTGAGGCTGGGGATGAAATGAGACAGGTGGGTAGTTAGTTTAGAGTCACGAGCTGGAAGCAGATGGCATGGGAAGTCGCATATTAAAAGTAGAATAAGTCAGGCACAGAGAGGTAAGGAACACAGGATCATGTGTGGATTAAAAAAAAAAAAGGCTGACCCTATGGAGGTTGAAAGTAGAATGGTGGGTGCCTGGGGCTGGGGAGAGCAGGAGGAGGGAGGGCTAGGGAAGGGTTCCCTAACAGGTACTAAGTCATATTAGACATGGGCAAGAAGCTCAAGTACTCTAATATGCAGTAGGATGAATACAGGAGTGAAGGTGTGCTGTGTATTTTCTGTAAAAAACAAAAAAACCAAAAAAACTAAAATCATGTTGCATGTTTTCACCTCCAAGAAATATAAAATATTTGAGGAGACAGACATGATTATTTGGATTTGAACATTACTTAAAGCATGTATGGATCAAAACACGGTGTGGTGCCCATAAATACACAGAATCTTCTTTATGTGTCAGCTCAAAATCATAAAATTACATTTTTAAAATCTGAGGCTCAGGGCCTGGCGTGGTAGTGTAGCAGTTAAAGCCCTCACCTTGAACACGATAGGATCCTATCTGGGTGCAGGTTCTAATCCTGGTGGCCCTGTTTCTCATCCAGCTCCCTGCTTGTGGCCTGGGAAAGCAGTCGAGGATGGCCTAAACCCTGGGACCCTGCACCCGTGTGGGAGACCTGGAAGAAGCTCCTGGCTCCTGGCTTCAGGTTGGCTCAGCTTTGGCCGTTGTGGCCACTTGGGGAGTGCATCATCAGATGGAAGATCTTTCTCTCTGTCTCTCCTCCTCTTTGTATATCTGCCTTTCTAATAAAAAATAAATTAATTAAAAAAAAAATCTGGGGCAGTAGCCTAGTGGTTAAAGTCCTCACCTTGCATGTGCTGGGATTCCATATGGGTACCAGTTCTAATCCTGGCTGCCCCACTTCCCTTCCAGGAACGTGCTTGGGATCTGGGAAAGCAGTTGAGGATAGCCCAAAGTCTTGGGACCCCTGCACCCACATGGGAGACCTGGAAGAAGTAAGTTCCTGGTTCCTGGCTTTGGATCGGTGCAGCTCTGGCCATTGTGGACACTTGGGGAGTGAATCATTGGATGGAAGATCTTCCTCTCTGTGTTTCTGACTTTGCAATAATAATACACAAATCTTTTAAACATTTTTTAGAAGCCAATAGAAAAGAAAGAACATATCTACACACAGAAATAAGGAAGATAGTTGACTTTTTATCAGTAACAATGCTGGTCAGAAGACAATAGGTGGACATTTAAGCAGTACTGAGAGGCAATTAATTTGTTGTTGATGCTGTTGTTGTGGCTGTTCTAACTCATGCCAGTTGTTGATCTTGTTTCATGGCTTCTCACTTATGGTAATGTATAGTGATGGAGTCCTGGGGTCTATCACATACAGACGTGGGGGTATAATGCAACATGCATCCCTGCATCCAGACGAAAGATGGATTCCCATTGAAACTGTTGGACATGTGTAGACAATGGGATGCTGGACTGTCTGACATTGTCTGTACCAACAATGTTGGGGTACACTTAAATAAGAGACTGATAGAATTGTGATTCCTTATGAAGGACTACACCATTGTAGTAAAATGGGAAAAATCTGACGGGGGTGGGAGTTTGGGGGGAATCCCAGCCTATACAAAATTGTACCACATAATTAAAAATTCAAAATAAAAATATATTGTAAAAAAGAAGTACTGAGAGGCAATTAGAAGCCAATTTGAGGTGTGTGCAGGACTTGGATGTTGGAAGACCAGCAATGTCACACCCTCCTAGCACATCCCTCCAGAATACAGTAGGTGTGTACACGCACACATGCTCCTGGTATGTACACATGCCAACATTCCCAGCAGAAAGGGCACGAGATGCAGAGACACCTGTGATCATGCACACAGACCACGGCACATCTTCTGTACATGAAGATCCTTTGTGTCCTGCCCTCAGCATCATCAGTGTACAAGTTTTCATCCTGATGAAAACTGTAAGGAAAAAAACAAGCACTCCTCTGTCTTCACCTGCTGTCCAGCAGGCAAGCAAGAGTGTAGGAGTGGTACTCCTAGGGGAGCCAGGGTTCCTGAGATCCAGGAGTCAGGAGCAGGTTGATGGGAGATGCTCAGAGTAAGAGGAGAAGCGTCAGGAACAGCACCCGTTTCCCACAACCGTCAGGTCCTGCACAGAGGGCTCTGGGGTGCTGTCTCACCAATGGCTCTGGGGTGCTGTCTCACCAACGGCTTTGGGGTGCTGCCTCACCAAGGGCTTTGGGGTGCTGCCTCACTTGGCCCTTGTAATGACCGTGAGCAGTGACAGCTATCAGCCCTCTTCCAACGGCGAGAAAGCAGCAAAGGGGAGCTGTATGTGGTCCCCATGGGCACCTGTCCTCAGAGTGCTTAAGGGCCCAGCAAGGCAGGCAGTTAAGTCACTGCCAGGTGCTTACCAGTATGTGGTACATTTAATATGTCACACCTTAGTTCATTTTCACTTCAGTCCTATGAGATATGTCCAGGTATCATCCCCATTCTGCTGGTAAAACCAAAGTGAGCCTAGCAGAACCGGAATCTGACAGCAAATCCCAAGCTCCCCAGCAGGACATGTGCCTGCCCTCAGCTGCTGCGCCAGGCTACCCTGGGGCTCCCCCTCTTCCCACCTACCCTGGGACCCCGCTCTCCCCACCTACCCTGGGAGCCCCCCTCTCTCCACCTACCCCAGGGCTCCCCTCTCCCCACCTACTTCACGTTCTAGGACCTACTGCCTTTTGAACCCACATTCATCTTAACAACCAAGGAGCTTGGGCTGCAGTTTTTCCCTGATTTGCAATTCCTGGCTCTCCACTCTCCACTAAACACACCAACATGGCCTGTTAAAAAGAGAAGCGAGTCCACTGCTGTGAACAGGGGCTCGTGAGCCACTTCTCTGACAAAGCCTCACCCTCTCTTGGCAGGAGCTTCCAACAGTGGCTCTTGCTTTCATGCCTTCCAGCAAGTCCCTCCCCATGCTCAACAGACAAAGGTGCCTGTCCAATGGTCCCTGTGAGCTGTGTGCATATGGGGTGGTGGGATGACTCATCATGCCCCTCCCATGCCCTCCCCCCCAAGGCAAGACTCCAGGGCAGACAGCGCTGGTGGTACCCGGCAGCCTGGGCTGGGATTGTCTAGGCTAGGGACATCTTTCTCTCACGTGTCCAGGGGTCAGGGCCGGCCCTCCTCTGCACATGGCCCCTGCATGGTGCCTCCAGCACACATGGCAGAAGCCACACTGCCCTTTGTCATGCAGCCTTGGGAGCCACCTTGTGCTGACACCCTCTGCTAGTTAAGAGCACATCAAACATTCACCCAGATTCACGGAAGGGGTGTGTCAAGGACTGTGTGCAGACTGGGAAATGCTGTCGGGCCACCAGCTACAGAGGTCTTCACACACCCTCAGCTGGACACCCTGCCCCCTGCCCCCCATCATTCAGCACCTGTTAATTCCTTCCTCTGCTCAAGAACCAGCTCCAGCATGGCTTCATCAGCAAGCCTGCCCACAGTGTCCAGCCCTGGCTCAGTTGCTCCACAGGTCAGATCCTCCCTCGGTGCCTGCTCTGACCACCAGCTCTTACATGGCAGGACTTAGGCTTCTTGGTGCTGGCTAGAAGCAGATTCCGGACAGACATGTATATTCACACACACAGAGTGGAGAAAGACACACCACATCACGGAGGCTTGCAACCTCTCTGGCGTGCAGCTTGAAGACCACAGTTCAGCAATGCCCCCGGTGTTTCCACAGCTCTCCAGACCCTGGCCCTCCATGGTGCCACCATGGCCCCTTTGGAGAGCTGAAAGGATGTAGGGATAATTCTGTCTGGCTGTGGGGTCCCCAGTGCTGGTCCCGTGTCTGGCAATCACAGAGTCCAAGCAGGAGATGCAAAAATGAAACATCTGCCCCTCACCCTGACAAAGACAGGGGAGGAGGTCCCCGGGGGCAGTGTGCCCAGGCACCAGAGCTCGTGGTGCCTGAGGGGCAGCTACTCTGGAAGCGTTTCTACATTTGTCCCCATGCAGTAGGTGCATCAACGCTCATACAGAATCTTCTGCAATGTTCTCCTTGCTGTTGTCCAAGCAGAGGAAGGTAGCTGGAAGTCCCAGGACGGAGTGGGGGAAGACTCTTCCCCTCATGGTGCTTGCCCCGCCTCTCAGCATCCCTGCAGGTGCAGCAGCCCAGCAGGGCCCAGCAGGCTGCAGGATGCACTCACTCAGTGGGTCTGGTGCCTCTGGCCCAGCTCCCTGGCTGAATCCCGCTGCAACCCACGGGGCGACGAACACGGGTATGAAATCAACTTGTGTGATTCCGTCTGCACCGGATGCCTGGTAGGGTGCAGTGACTCAGTCAAGGCCTCTTGGTGGGGGGAGGGGGCCGTGATGGGGCTGCTGTAGGTGGGATCCTCATGCCCAACTCCATGGTGTTGAGCTTGTCTTAAGCCACAGCCTCCTGCTGGCTTCCACAGCAGGGACCCTGCTGGCCTCCTTCTCCCAGGTTCAGGATGACAGCAAAGGGTAAGCAGAGCCGGGGTGGGGGGGTGGGTCTCCATGGGAGCTGAGCCACAGAGTAGTGCCCAGCGAGTGCCCGCAGGGAGGAGACCCAACTCCCCTATGCCTTTCAGCAGCTGCTCTAACACTGTTCCTGCCGCTCACACAGCACAGCACAGGGAGCTGGCTGCCTGGGCTTCGGGAGCTGAGCTGGCCAGGCTATCCCTTGCCAAGGAAGAGGGGTGGGGTTGGGGGGGGAGGGCGCTGAGGCGGGCTGGTGGGAGGGGCCGGGCCAGCTGGGGCTGAGCTTGTGTGACATCACCCAACCGCCCCGCCTGTCTGGGGCCGAGGGGAGGCCCACAGCCTTTCTGGGGCCTGGGGGATCCTCTTGCACTGGTGGGTGGGGAGAAGCGCCTGCAGCCAACCAGAGCTGGGCTGTGTTCACAGTTTCCTCTGGCGGCATGGAAAGGCCCCACAAAGGAGCTAGGAGTTCAAGTGAGGCTGCTGCAGGCGGCCCGGGGATGGACCCCGAGCCCCGGCTGCGCAGCGAGCAGTGAGGCAGCCGCCCACCAAGTCCCGCAAGGAAAGGAACGCAGGCTGCAGGCAGCCCCTCACAGACCCAGGTGGAGTTCAGGACAGGCCAGTGGAAGCACGGTTGTTCTCGGCTGTTGGGCGGCCCATGCCACGGGACCCCATGGACACGCTGCCCCGCTGCTGACAGCCACTGGAGAGCATGTGAGGAGTTGACCCCGGGAGCCAAGCAGCAGGAGGGGAGAGGTAAGGGCTGGGCTCCGTGGCGGCCAGGGTTGGGTGGAGGAGCTGGGGGAGGTGGGAGGCAGCGGTTTGTCCTGTGGCAGGGTTCGGGACCAGACTCCTCCCCAACCCCCGCTGGGAGTGTGTGCAGCTGGACCGGCAAGGGGCTCACTCCCTGCTCTCCTTTGGCCACGCACGGTGTCTGCTGAGGGCAGGGCTGTACACACTTGGGGAAAGGGCTGTGACTCTGTAAGCCCTACTTTCCTCCTGCAGACAAAGAGCCTTTAGGGTGAGGGCAGGAAGCTCTCAGGGCCCCGCTCAGGCTGGCAGGCAGTGGAGTGTGTGGAGGTGCGTGTGTGATGGGCAGGCACCGGTTCAGGAGGTTGACTTTGAGCTTGGGCTCCTGTGTACCCTGGCAAGATCAGGGCACAGCATAATGCCGGGGCCAATGTGGGAGCAAATGCTGCCCCAGGGTGGCTAGGATCTGGGCAGCCTCTGCTCACATCCTTCTAGGGGAAGGGGTGGGGAGCTGAGGGACCGGACAGAGATGGCAGCCGGGCATCCCTCACTGTTGTTCAGAGACATCTGTCACCGTGACTGGGGCGAGGTGCCATCTGGATGTCCCCTCCATGCCCCAGGACACCTGGGCCTCCTGGCACTGCCTGCACTCCTGCTGTCTCTGTCCCAGTGCTCCCACCTAAGAGGCAGGGGGGCATGGCAGCAGGAGGACTCTTCTTGAGCTCCCACAGAGTCCCTTGAAAGTGCTCCCTGGGTTAGATAACACTTCCCCAGAAGCTCTTTCCCGGCTGCTCCCTCTGCCTTGGAGATGTGTGTCACAGGTCAGCTGCTGCCTTTGCTCTGGGATTAGCAGAGTTCCCGGAGGCACTTCAGTGACTTGGGACAGGGACCTGCTGCCCAAGGCTTGGGGAGGTGTGTGCAGGCTGGGGAGAGCTGAGGCAAGCCAAGCACTCCCCACGTGTGCTTTCCAGCAGGCTGGGCTCTCAGACTGGCTGCAAGTCCCGGCCCTTACACGCACTTTGCCAAGAAGCTCTGGCAAGGACATACAGCCTTTCGAAACCCAATGTCTTCATCTGCGCATCCGGCTAACAACAGTGCCCCATCGGTGCGTGTGTTAGCCACAGCAAACACTAACATTGCCCTGGCCCCCAAGCCAGGCACTGACCGACTTGTAGAATCCTTGCCTGCGCCCAGAACATGGGCACTGTGCTTTGTCCCTGTTTCACAGACCAAAAGACTGAGCAAGAGGCACAGCAATAAACCTAAGGCTAGGTGGCTGGTAACTGCCGACCCTGGGAGGGTGTGGCCGGTGATCGCATGTAATCGCAGGTGTGCTTGCCCACGGTGCCCGGTGTGTGGCAAACTCTAGAGAACATTAGCCACCAATGGCCACCACCAGAGGGATGGCTCAAAGGGACAAGCAGAGGCCCGGATGTCTTTGCCATCCACAACACAACCTGCCAGGGTTTCCAGGAAACTCCACGAGATGGAGCCAGTGCTGTGGCTGCCACCACTATGCACACATGGGGTTAGGAGAGGGGGAGGTCTTCCAGGAGCCTGGGATGAGGCTGTGTGAAGTCTGAGTCTAAGACCACCTGCAGCACTTCTGTGTCCTAGGAGGCCACATACCTACACACACTGACGGAGGGCACTTGGCAGCATGTGCCCAGGGTACCTGGCCCTGCCACCCTGGGGAACTCTAGGGAAAGGGGAAGCAGAGCTACCTCAGGGCTACCAGGCGTGCACACAGCAGGAGGACCAGTGACCAGAGCCCAGGAACGAGAGGCCAGGGGCAGCTGCCACCAACCTCAGCCACTGGGATGATTCTGTGCAGTTTCATCCGGGGGTTCTCACACCAAACTGGTTCATCTTGGCCCAAAGCAGCAGCTCCTGCCCCGGGGTCTCTGGAAGCCCAACAGGGGGACTCTCTCAGCCCCCAGCACTACAGGCTGAACACAGGCTCTTGCTGCTGCGAGGACCTGGCTAGCAGAAACCAAACTGCTTCTTAGGCAATGGGACAGATGTGTGTTTGTGCAGGATCATCGCCCACTCACAGGCACAGCAGGGAAGTTGTCCTCTGGTCTGGCAGGGATTGGTGATGCGCCACCAGGTAGTGCAAAGTGCAGGCACTAACCTGTCTTATCCTCAACACTACTCAAGGAGGTGTGGGGGTAGAGGGGATGTGCTGGGTTTAGCATCCCATTTTACAGATGGAAAAACTAAGGGACGGAGAGGCTCACCTGCCCAAAGCCACACAGGAAATGGGGATGGGAGACTCACACCCAGGTCCATTAGGCCCCAAAGCCTTCCTTAGTCCACTGCTCTGTTCAAGGCTCCGGGCTTCTTTTCTCCTGGTGCCCCAAGAGCCACCTCTGCTGACTGCTGCACGGACCCTCTGTGTGCCGACCCGACTGTCATGCACCCCCGATTCCCATTGGTGCCCACTCCTGATACACAGCAGGCCTCACTGCCACCCCTCCCACAGCTGGGCATCCATACAATCACATCATGCCCTCTTCCACCCAGGCCCCGTGCCTTCCCAGATGCCTCCCACCTTCATTTCAGCACCACAGAGACGCTGGCACCAGCCAGCAGGGGCAGGGCCTTGGAGAAACCGAGAAGCCACTGGCACATTTTCTACAACCCACTTGGAGGGGCCCACAGGGCTGGGAATCTAAGCTCAGAGCTTCCCTGTCTGTACATGGGCTGTGCCAGGGACAGTGCCTAAGAAAGCATTAGGGAGATGGGAAGGCAACAGCCCAGCCCCAGGGAGGGAGCTCTGGGCGTCAGAACTCTCAGGGTCACAGCCATGCAAGCCTGAGTTGTTTCTGCCCGTGGCAGAGGTGTGTGTGTGTGTGTGTGTGTGTGTGTGTGTGTGTGTGTGTGTGTGTGTGTGTGTGTGTGTGTGTGTGTGTTAAAGAGAGAGAGTCAGTCAAGGGTGTGTGTTAAAGAGAGAGAGTCAGTCAAGGGATGAATTGGACTTTGCTCCAAGTGCCCACGGCCTCATAGCCATAATCACACCAACACACAGTGGAGTGAGAGCTGGTGAACAAGACTCACTTCTGTCTTTGACAGAAGGGAAAACTGAAGTTTGGGGTGTGATATCTCTCCCCTGAAAAGCAAGGAATCAGACTCAGACTCTGCCCAGCTCTCCCTGGACAGCCAGCCATGAGGCGCAAAGCATGAGAAGCAAGGAAATCCCTGAAGAGCCCCCCAGGAAGTACTCAGAAAGTGTTGGGGTCACCTCACTTGGACCAGGAGCCTCACCTCTGTTCAGCAACGCCAGGGAGTAGTGGCTGAAGGTTATGATGCCCTGTGAGTCACTGTGGAACCAGGTCCTCATAATTGAGCTATTGTGGCAGGCCCGTTCTCTAAGGAGTTCAGCCTGTCCCAGGGTCAGAAGTCCCAGTGTCAGAGCCCCCCGACTGCACGCCCTGCTGCCCAGTTTCCCAGGCAGGCAGGCCTACGTCCACCACCACAAAGCCCTGCATGGCTCCTTTCTGACCGACTGAGTGACCCCTGGACTGGGTCCTGCCCCGATGGTCCCACTCCCAGTCTCCGTGAGGGGAAGCTATATAGGTGTGTGTCCCCGAAGCTACTGGGCATCCAGGCGGGGAAGAAGCCGAAGAGCTTGGCAAGCCACAGACCTGGGCTCCCCAGCCAGCCCTGCTCTGTGCTGTGCAGTCAAGGGTTTACCCAGCCCTGGCTGCCCAGCAGCTCAGATGCCAGCTCTGTCTGTCAAGTGTATGGTCCCTTTGGGGACAAGAACCACACTTCTGTTGTTCCTGCTCTAACCTCTAGCTCCTGTGGAGTGGGGGGCAGGGGGAGTATGGAAAATGAACGCAATTCTTCATTCAATGCCTGTTTCATAAGCCAGATGCCTTGCGGGGACTCTGCTTATAAAGATGTTCATGGTCTGGGCACAGTGAGTAACGGGTGCTAGGTGGTGCCCGCTCCAGCCCTCCCGTGAGAAGACACCTTGCTGGAAGCGAGGAGATTCAGGACAGGGCACGGAAGCAGGCCTGAAGGTACGAGCTGCTTTCAGTAGAGCTGACATGGTCAGGTGTGCATTTCAAACAGACAATCCTGGAACCGTATCCGGTATGGAAAGCAAGGGCGATGATGCCCAGAGGCAGCGGGGCAGGTGGGCTTGTGTGGGTCAGAAGCCTGGCTCCTAGCCCAGCTCCACTCCTGCAGAACCTCTGTGTGGCCAGGCAAGGGAGATTATCCCCCTCTTCTGCTCATCGGTGAAATGGGGAACACACAGCCTTTGCCACACGGAGCTGCTGGTCAGCTGTTGGGCACAAATCACATGCGATGTAGTAGTCCTGGGGCCTGTGCCATCTAGCTGAGCCCAGAGGAGAGGCTTCACGCAAAGCTCGGTAGGCTGCCCTTTGGGGGTGGGGGCTGTCTACTCAGTTCCCCCTCCTCCACCAACTTCTTCCCCTCCCCAGCTCCAGAACCCCACAGCACCCCAGGCCGAGCCGGAAGTGTGGCAGCCAACACAGGAGCTGGCCTCCGAGATGGCTTCTGCAGCCGCCTCCCTGTTGGCCGTGTCTCTTGGCACGCAGGGCTCAGAGCACAGACTTTCGGGGAAATCTCAAAATGGCTCCCGGAGACCGCATGGTGAAAATAACAGCTGTGCCCTTGACCTCCCACCAGACCTCCCCCACTCCGGCAGAGGCAACCGGCCCCTCTCTACCTGACCCATGAGCTCACAGTGCAACCACGGCCTGCCTCCCCCATGAACTCAGCCCCTGCCTGAAGCCAGCAGCTCACCTGTGGCAGAAACATGAGAGCCCAGGCGTCAGGTAGATCCAAACCCTGCCACCAGCCACCAGTCCTCCGGGCAGCTCTGCTCAACCAGAGACTCCCAGCCTCCCTGGCTCCTTCCTGCACACCCCCTGTCACCCACAGAGGGCCAGACCCTGGTGGAGGCAGAGTGGCAGAGGGGTGCAGGATGGAACTGGCTGCAGCCTTCTGGTACTGTGATTCACAGGATTCTAGCCGGAAGGGGACGGCGGTTGGCCATCTGAGGGTTCCCTCCCTGGCCTGTGGGCTGCTGGTGAGTCACCAGGACAAGCCAGGCACCGTCCTTTTGCCAGGTTTTCTGATGTGACCTGTCACTGCCTGGACACCTATTCATGTGCACCATCAAGGGGCTCCAACACCCAACAAGACACCCCTGTGTTGATCTGGAAGCTATTTCCACAGACTCAGTCCGCAGTGGGGAGCAAATAGCATCCTGGTGTTTAAACAAATGGGCTACCTTCTGCTCATCGCAACCCCCTCCCATCCTGACACTGACTCCAAGCAAACCAACCTGATCCAACTTCAGCCCCCCAATAAATGCCAAATGCAGACAACACCTTTCTTCTGGGTAGGGGGACCACAGGATCGATTTTGCCCATCCAAGACACTTTTGAGAGTGAGAGGCAAGGACACTGCTAACTATGGCACAAGACTCCAGACATCCTGCCGGCCTACCAGTGACGTGTGAGTCGCTATTTACACAGTAGTAAGAACACAACACACACAAATCCAGGGGACCTCTCCTCCAGCCTCTCTCATCCGGTCCCTCCCACGCTGGCCTGGGTACCACTCCACCAGCAACCCGAGCCTTCCAACCAACTCTTGGGCATACCAACGGCCACTCAGCATGGATGCTTTTCCCTCTCCTCACCTGGGTCTCCTAATTTTCACACTTGCTCTGGACTGTCTCCAGCACAGGCCAAATTCCCAACTTAGCTTCATAGCACCCGGGTCTCAGGGACCATGTGTAAGCCTTCTGGTACTGTGTAAGCTCCATGTGTAAGCTCCGGATGCCCTCCCTGCCTGGGCAGATGTGGGCTTCTTGGACCTGGACTCACCCGTGGCCTTTGTGCTCACAGACAAATGAGGCTCTTAGTGTGTGTGAGAGCGAGAGTGCGAGAGAGATGGGAGGAATATCTGTGTTGTGTATCCTTCAGGCAGGACTGTAACCTGGAGGAAGGAGCAGTTCCCCAGGGCCTTGGTAGTTACTTTGGCAGGCTGTAGTGCCAGAACCTTGGCCTCCAGCTATCCAGAGTCTGGTTGGGGTTGTGGGCTGCTGCCGGCTCTGTTCCTTAACAGCTGGGTGATTTGGACAACCGACTCTTGGTCTTCAGATGGCCAGAGCTCTGCTCGCCCTCCGGTGGGGACCGTGAGAGAGCCAGGAGACTGCTGCAGTAGCAACATCCCAAACACAAAGACCACGTGGGTAAGCTGTATCCCCTGGCGCGGCCAGCGGGGTCCATTCAGGAGGGTCCACTCCCCTGAGTCGAGGAGGCCCTGAGATAACATGGCTCCCTGCCGAGGGCATGGGCAGGAGTACGAGACAGGCCTTCCACATGAGGCCATGATCCCCCTGCTCTTTGCTGGGGAGGACTCAGAGCACACAGCCCAGGGCCAGTGGCTTTGGCCACAGGGCGACAAAGCCCTGTGTCATGAAAATGACATTTATTACCGCAGAGTCCTGTGGCAGTGGTGAGAAGGATGTGTGTGTGTGTGTGTGTGTGTGTGTGTGTGTGTGTGTGTGTACCCTGCTGCAATGGGACACCCGGAAGCGCCTCCCCTTCCTCCACCCCCAGGAGGATGGGTGGGAAGGCCACCTCCCCGTGAGCCAGGCTGTCAGGTGGCCTTGTGTGAGGAGGGAAAACCCTAACAGGTGCAAACAATGTGGAAAAACAATTTCAAGAATCACTTTTCATTTGCGAGCCAAGGGAAACAGTTGGTGTTGCTTTTCTTTGCTGGTCACAGGAAGGGGGCCGAGGAGTGCCACTCTGGAGGGAGTGGAGCTCTCCAGGCCGGGGTAGTTGGAATGTGGGGGTACGCCTGCTCTCCAACCTGTCCCCTCCCCTCCCCCGTGTATTTCTCTTGTGATGCAATTACTAGAATACACATCAAGAGAGCGAAAGTAAACAAACTCATTTCTGCCTATTAAGAACTGCCAAATTGGCTTTAAAAAAAGAATTCGGACGGGAGAAGGGAGCTGGAGTCTTTAGGGAGGAAAAAAACGATTCCTAGTCTGCGTGTGGCTCAGAAGGTACAGCAAGGCTTGCCTGGCCCATGGGAGTTCCTGAACAAGTCACTCTGCCTGACTGGGCAGCAGCACTGCCTGCCAGCTCCCTTGGGTCTCAGTACAGGTGCCTCCCCCGCCCCCCCCCCCCGGCCCTTCCATCCTTCCTGTGACCCAACTGGCCTCAAGTCCCCTTGCTAAGCCCAGGCTCCAGGATAACCGAAGTGAGACCCGGAATTGAGCAAAATGCTTTAAGCCTGGCCCCAGGACTCAAGCCAGGGACCTGACACTGCTGGGAGCTACCCTCTTCTCTCCTGCAGGATGGGCACCCCATGAACACTGATCTAGCATCTGGAATGATCTGGCAAGACACTGAAGACCTCACGATCTGTGATCACATGGCCGTATTTCCCATATTTCTGGCTTCCTCCTGGCCAGCCCCGCCCCTGGTGATGAGGAGCTAGTGGGGTAACAGGTGCTCCTCACGGGTGACTGATGATTGGAGGGGGTGGGTGAACTGCTCCCACTCAGTGCCCCCCGGCCGCTGTTTTGCTGCTCCTGTGGTCACATTGCTGCCACACTGTCCCAATCTCTGGTTTCGGAAGCATGCCAGGTATGATCCATCACCTCCTTTTGCGAAAGAGGTTAAGATGCTAAGATCTCAAGTCCACGGGTGAGAGCTTGGCCTCTCACCGAGAGGGAGTTAGGAGTACCCCTACTTGGGAGGAAAAGAACTTTGGGTAGCTTCCCTGAGCCTCTTCCGGCATTTTCTTGGCCCTGATTGGGGACAGCGCCCCTGCCCTAGGTGCTGCAGGTCCCTGCTGCCACAACAGATGAGCAGCCTGCAGGAGGTGCCCAGCACGCCTGCCCTAGCCTGGAGGGCAGCTCCTACCCCATTGTTCTTAGGTGGGGCGTGGCCACCAGCCTGGGATGGGCCAAGGGACTGTTGGAAACAGGCAAACACTTCCAAACTCGGCCCGGTTTCCACTGACGTCACCTCCACCCCACCTCCTGGCAGATGCTCCCGAACACCTTTGTGTGGCCGAAGAGGCGTGTGCTGCCCATTGGAATGGCACTGAGGCCCTGTCGTTCCAGAGGAAAATGTTTGGGTGTGGTGCTGGGAGGACTTGGCTTGTGTTGCCATTGTCCTGGCTGCCAGAGGAGTCCCCGAGGGTCCAAGGTGGACAGAGCTCAGAGGTCCTGAGTGTGCTTGTTCCTCCCGCAGTGATGTGTGTGGCAGCAGAGTGGTGACAAGGACATTCTCTCACTACTGAAGGATGCCTCGGTGTGGGCATTAAGAGCTCAGTCCTGGCTCTGCCTCCCTCCAACTCTGGGTTTGGGGACCGGGGGTGGGGGGGGGTCCAGAGCCTGCCAGACCTGCCAGACTCTGTTACCCATTTGTGACACACCATGAGAATAGGCGAGGGTAGAAGACCCCGTGTCAAGGGCTCGGTGTAGGGGTAGGTAGAGGACAGTGGGGCCGAGGTGGCCAGTCAGGACACTCCTTTTCCTATCTGGGCAGCAGATGAAGAGCCGGCTGCTCCAGGGTGGTGGGAGAAACAAACTGGGTGAGGGCTTTCCGGTTTGGGGCGTGTAGGAGACACCCAGAGCGGGGTAGGATGCAGGTGCGGGGCTGGTTTCTCAGGAAGTGTCACCTGCCCAGCAGAGGCCCAGGCGGGACAGATCAAAGAGACAGTGGGCGGGCATCTCGGAGAGTCTGGGCTGTAGGACCACGCGGGGGCGTGATTCTTACTCAGTGGGATGGGAACAGGAAAGGGCAGCCTGAGTGGGGCTGGGGGCTCTCGGAGGAACTCGGGGAAAGGAGCCATCACTGTGTCCCTGGGGTCAACAAGTGGACCGAAAACCGATGGAGAACAGTGGGGCCCTGTCCCTCAGGGCACTCAAGAGGGCAAGGGGCAAGGCCTGTGCAAGGCAGGTCAAGAGACAACAGGACCAAGAACTTTCTGGAAACAGGGAGCGTGGCCTACCCTTTGGAGGGAAGCACAGTGGGACAGTAGCTGCAGAGTGAACAGGATGTGGAGAGCATTCTCAGCCTGGGCACATGTGTAGGGCACACGTGACCTAGTGAAGGGAGTGAAGCACACGGAGTGAAGGGAAAGGAGGAGTTGGGGCCCACCCCTTGGGGCCCGGAGCTCTCCGCCCTCTCCCCCATGGCCTGCCCAACTCCTACTCATCCCTCGGGGTCAGCCCAGAGGTCACTTTCTCAGGGAAGCGCTCTATCGTGCCCTGTCACATGCGTGCTCTGTGTCACAGTGCTCGGTAATGAGGCAGAAGCCCCATGAGGGCAGGACCTGGCTCTGCCCAGTTTATGGATAGGACCTGGCACATGGCAGATATGCTGTGCACCTCTGGAGCGTGTGGCCCACGAGAAGAGCCGGGCCAGAGCTGGGGTCACATGGCTGTGCCCCCACCCTCCCCAGGCTGGGTTAATCGCAGGGGCAGTGAGCAGCCTATGTTGTCACTGCTGTTTGTTGTACATACTTGGCTCAGGGGAGTTGGCTTGCTTGTTCCTGTTTGGGGCTCTGCAGCTTAGCTGACATGGCCCAGGGCCACGTGACCGGACATGTCCTTCTACTGACATTGTCTGCCACACACTGAGCGTGTCCCCACAGTGGGCTGGACACTTCACTCCTTGAACAAGCTGTCATCCAGTGCAACACAACAGGGACACGGGACTGCGTGAGGCACACTGCCTACCCTCATGCAGCTTGGAGTCCAACAGAGATCAGACACACGGGACGCGTCACCACGCGTTCAGGGGCTCTGAGGTGAAGGTGGAGGGAAGCCGGACCACCCTTTCTTTGCCTCTGTTTTCTGATTTCAAGCTGCCTGGACTGGGGAGATGGGGTAGGGACAGGAGGAGGTCTTGGGCCTGCAGATGCCCTAATCCTACTCTCATCTTTATTTTTTGTGCTGGGCCTTTCTTCCTCTGCCACTGTCCTCCCGTGTAGCTGGGCTTTGGGGACACTCCTGAAGAGGCGGCCAGGGTCATGACGGCACGGTCCCCTGGGCCTGCCACTGATTCTCTCCTCTGTGTCTTTTGCAGGCTCTTTGGTAACTCCTTCACCAAGACTAAGCAAGCAACATTTTTCGTTTTGTTTTGTTTTGTTTTTGCAAGGGAGCATGAAGCCACTGAGCCTGACGTGCTGGTGGCTGGGACTGCTGGCTGCCATGGGAGCCGCTGGCACTGGCAGCCCGGAGGACGGCTTTGAGGGTGCCTCCACGGAGGAGGGCTCGCCCAGGGAGTTCATTTACCTCAACAGGTACAAGCGAGCGGGCGAGTCCTCGGACAAGTGCACCTACACCTTCATTGTGCCCCAGCAGCGGGTCACGGGCGCCATCTGCGTCAACTCCAAGGAGCCCGAGGTGCTCCTGGAGAACCGCGTGCACAAGCAGGAGCTGGAGCTGCTCAACAGTGAGCTGCTCAAGCAGAAGCGGCAGATCGAGACGCTGCAACAGCTGGTGGAGGTGGACGGCGGCATCGTGAGCGAGGTGAAGCTGCTGCGCAAGGAGAGCCGCAACATGAACTCGCGCGTCACGCAGCTCTA
Organism: Ochotona curzoniae; assembly: GCF_017591425.1. NCBI lineage: Eukaryota > Metazoa > Chordata > Mammalia > Lagomorpha > Ochotonidae > Ochotona > Ochotona curzoniae. The sequence continues at coordinate 5,890,649 of NW_024467106.1, forward strand.
CATGCAGCTGCTGCACGAGATCATCCGCAAGCGCGACAATGCGCTCGAGCTCTCTCAGCTCGAGAACCGCATCCTCAACCAGACGGCTGACATGCTGCAGCTGGCCAGCAAGTACAAGGACCTGGAGCACAAGTACCAGCATCTGGCCACGCTGGCCCACAACCAGTCAGAGACCATCGCGCAGCTCGAGGAGCACTGTCAGAGGGCGCCTGCTGCCAGGCCCATGCCCCAGCCGCCACTGCCGCCTCTGCCCGCTGCCCCACCACGCGCCTACCAGCCACCCACCTACAACCGCATCATCAACCAGATCTCCACCAATGAGATCCAAAGTGACCAGAACCTCAAGGTGCTGCCGCCCCCTCTGCCCACTATGCCACCCCTCACCAGCCTCCCCTCCTCCACAGACAAGCCGTCGGGTAAGTCTCTTCCTGACCCTGTCCTGCTGTCCCGACACACACACCTACACCCTGCCTTAGACCTTTCAGAGCAAGATGCCAGGATTCCCTTGGCTGTGATCACAAGTGGCGGGGGCAGGGGTGGAGTGGGGAAAGCCAAGTGTGCAGAAGGCTTGGTTGAATCTGGGCCAGGGCCTTGCATAATCACTACGGTTGAACCGCGGGGGGCTGGTGGGGTGGAAAGGAGTGCGGAACCCACACTTCTTAGATGGAATCCTAATGGTAGAACCAGGAATTGGGGGGTCTGGGAAGTTAGAGACTCCAGGCTTTGCACAGCTGCTCTGTTGGCGCCAGCTCACCTGGCTTTGTGTGAATGCTCACAGGACAAACACGGACTGGGGGAAGAGAAGGCATTATTGAACCCAAAGTATAAACTACGACGTAGGGGGCTGGGTGGGCAGCAGGAACACTCGGTGGCCACCCACATCCTGGAGTCTGTTGCTGATGTGTCTGCGGATTCCTAAATACACACTTCAGCCTGAAGACAGGCAATTCTCAGGGTGCCACCATGGGGGAAGGCAGGAGTCACGGGCAAGGTGACCCAGCTATCTCCGTGGATGGTATGCCGCTGACCCGGCAGCTCCTCAGGGACATGCTGCAGGACCTGCTCCTGGGCTTGGGATCCCGGGCTGCATCTGAACTCAGTCCCTTACTACTCAGCTCTGGCTGCAGGACAAAGCAGCCTTCCAGGCAGGGGGGCCATACCAAAACGATGCTCACCACCTCTTCAGAGACAAGCCATGTGTCTACTCCATTTCACAGCCTTCGATACTGCCTTGTATGAGCCAGGAGATATTTATTTTTACTTGTTTTGACACTTTCAGTTAAAAAAAAAAAGTATCAGTATTTTAGCAAGGGATGGAAGTGCCAGGGATGAGCCCCATGGGTGGAGGTGGTGAGAGGTAGGGCAGAGCATGAACACAGCACCTACTTGGGAAAACCTAGACTGGGGTGGGGCTGGGAGCAGGCACTTTGGAGTAGGTGGGCCTCGGTTCCAATGCCGGTACCCCCTCTAATGAACTCTGGGAGATGGCTTTTCCCTTTGGGAGCCTTGGTTTGCTCGTCGGAAGCCCCTGCTAGGTACTTACTGTTCCCGTCAGTTCCCAGCTGGCATCTACAGAGTGAAATACTACAACTATAAGCGTTCAGATCGGGGCTGAGCCAGGGAGAGTTCTGAGTCCCCTTTGATCTGGGTCTCGTCATTTTAACACAAGGAGAGCGAGATCAACCATCCGTCTTGGAGCATATGTGTGGACATATCTCTTAAATCACAAACTCCCGAGCCAAGGGCAGAACCTGTGACTCTGTCCTGACTGTGGGCACCGAATGGAGGCTCAGCTGAATGTGGTTCTAATTCTGAATGAGTCAGGCTGGCCTCAGCGGCTCCCTGACAGATCTCCCCGCTAAGTACCTCTGGTTTCTAAAACAATGATTCCAGGACATTTCCTGGGCTTGAACTAAGCCGGCAGCTGCTCTCGGTGTAGGGATAAAAACCTGGGTCTTGCAAAGAGGCTGCCTCGTTTGTCAGCTGTTGGCTCATGAGGCAACTATGTAATTCCTCCCTGCTCCAATCTTCTCTGTAAAATAGGGGCAAGAGTTACGAACTGACAGGGCTCTGCTGTGTAAACCCAACACAGGGGAGCACCTAGGATCATGGCCCATGGAGCACTTAGCATCAGCTGAGCCCCTGTTCTGGGAAGCTCACAGCATTAGACCTGGGCCAGGAGGTGAGAACTATGGTCCTAGAACTTAGCCCCCCTGGGGGAGTTGGCAGGTGCTACAAGGCACCCAGGACCTACCCAGTGCCTCCCACTCCCATCAGATCTGCCGAAGGGGTTCTCTGGGATGCAGCACTGGTCAAGGCTGGAATTTCTAAAAGTCCGTGAGAACCGAGGAGGCGCCTGAAGTCAGGAACCTCATGTTGTCTGGCCGCAATCTGGCAGTGTGGGCTGCCCCTCAAAGGGGCACCTGACGGGGAATGACTGGAGGAGTGGGGAAAAGGCTGCCTGGGGCCAGGGTATGTGTCTTGCGTCTGACAGCATCTGTTGGAGTTTAGCAGGTGCACTGGGGAGTTGGCAAAGCAGGTCACTTAGTAGAGAGGCCCTGGTGTTGATGGTCTGTATGAGGACCCAGAGGCATGGTCCTGTGCTAGGTTCCTCAAACAATCCTGGCGGGACTTCTCATCACAGTACCAGCATGCGCTGTGTGTCCTGGGGTGCTGAGCGCTGGCATGGGGTGAAGGCCAGTGGGTCCATTCTGGAGGTGACCCAAATGCACCACAGCTGACCGTCTTTTAGATGTTTTGAACCATCCTGAGGGTCGACATCTAACTTTTAACAGCAGCTCCCTTACCCCCAGCTCACCGCTGAGCTCCACACATGGGTAGACAGGAGCCCGGAAGAGGAGGACTGGGGTGTGGAGTTGGGGGAGGAGGAGGCCTGTTCTCTCCTGATGTTGGGACAGAATGGGATTGGGTGGGGGGTGGTTGTAGAGAAGCAGCCACTCAGCAGGGAGCCCTTATCAGGCCTGTTGGAGATCTCGGGGCAAAAGCTGGTCCTGGAACACAAACCCCTCTGTGTGCCGTCCAACACAACCTTTGTTCAGGAGGACGCAGTGCAGCCAGAAACACTTCGCCCCCCGTCCTTGGCACCTCTTGAGTCTGGCATTCAGCAACCTCAGAGCCCTAGCTCAGTTCCTCACTGTCTGGGCAGCTCAGCCCACAGGAGTCATGGCCTGCTTATCTCTCTGTGTTCTCTCAAGGGCTGCTCCCAGCCCCTAGACAGGCGGCCAGGGGCTGGCCCTGGGCCAGGCGGGGCTGCCCAGAGCCCACATGAGGGAGCCAGGCATCTCCTCCTGGCTTCTCACCTGGCTTTTGTTTGGGCACTTTTGGGGCTTGCCACATTGGGGGTGATGTCTGGGATAAGGTCCAGGGCTTCTCTCCCTGTGAGCCCTGCAGCTGCAGGATGGTCACGTGGGAGGCCTGGACCACCATTTCTCAGCCCACATGCACGTCAGTCTCCTGCCACAGTACCTGTCCTAGGGACTGGCCAGGGAGGACAGACAGAGCCATCCCCAGGACAGCTGCCCCAGTGCAACTTTGTGGGACAATAGTCTTTGAAAAACAACAGGGGTAGACATTTCTGGTAGAATAGCCAAGGCCATACAACTGTGCAGAGGCTCAAGCCTCAGTGGAGTTTAACCAGTCTAGGATGCGCCACCTTGCTGCTGGGCTAAGCTGGTGTGAAAAATCACCAGGAATGCTTGGCATAGTTTCGCCTGTCACCATCACCAGAGCTGGAAGGTATGGTATTACCAGGTTCCGGTGACAAAAACACCACAGGCTCCCTTGGGTCCAATCGGAGCCACCCCAGTTGACTCCAGTGGAAGCTGCCAACTTAGGGCTTAGCCAACTGCTGCCACTCAGCTACAGAGAAGGTCCTGGCACCTCTGGAGAGAGCTGCACACAGGGAAGTTGGCAGGAACACCCTTGTCAGGCATGCAGCACGGGGCAGCCTGCTCATTTCACTGCTAACTCAGTACAACTGGACCCCGCTACTCCGAAACCTCAGGGGTTCCTCAGCTCCCAGCAACCCCACCGAGGCTTCCATGCCCCATGCAAGGGAGGCCTGGACCCCAAGAGCAAGCATTTTCCTGGCTGGATTGCCTCACCTTAGAAGGCAGGAAAAACACCTGTCGACCTGTGGTTCCCTCAACAGCAGTATGTTCTGTAACCTCAGTGGCTTGCATCCTTTGAGGAAGCCAAGCAGGTGTTAAGCCAGGTGAGCTCCCAGGTGTGTCTGCAGCAGGCCTGGCAGGCAGAGCTCCTGGGCTCAGTGCTGCAGATGGGGAAGGTGGGGAAGTGAGGGAGCCACGGGGCTCTTGGGGTTGCAGAGAAAGCCTGCCAAGTGGCCGCCTAGGCAGCGGGTGCAGCTTCCACAGCCCAACCTTTTTTTTTTTTCCCCTAAAATGTTCTGCTAAACAAAAACAAGACTCCCAGATTCCTTACAGCTGATGTAATGCAGTGATATTTCAAAGGGCATTCTTTGCTGGCCTCTTGCTAAACAAAAGCCACTTAGGGAAGCTGGCCAGGCTGGAAGATGGCTTCCACCAGGAATTCGTGCTCAGCAGGGGCCACCTTCCTCCCAGCTCAGCGTTCTCTTCCACCACCGGCCCCTTGGGGGAACAGATCAACAAAGAGCCTTTTGAGAGCTCTGGAAAGCTCCTGGGCCTGGGTGCAGGACGCTCCCGAGGACGTCCCGCTGGGCACTGTGGGCACACACAACCACGGGAGGTACCTAGCCCTGGAATTTGGTTGCTGATCCAGCAGCCTGTGGCCCGGAAGCCCCAACAGGCAGCACTTGGAAGATTGGAAGATCAGGTATCTATCTGTGGCCTGCTCTGAAGTCACACCAATAGCCGGCCAGCCGCCTTCAGAAAAGTCTGTGTAGTACTGGATGCCAAAACCCTGAGACACACACAGAAATAACTTGGTAAAGCAGAGCTGAGCAAGTGAACAGCCGCCTTGCAGAGAGTGGAGCTGGAGTCCCATCAGGAAAGAAACAGTGTGTCTGCTTGGTGGAGGAGCAGTTGTGGCTGAGGCTGCAGACAGCTCCCCCATGGCACAACCTTCCCCCTCCGCCACCCTGCTGTGGCCTGCACTCTACCTAGGAAACATCAGACAGACACTTCACTTGAAAAAGGAGCTTTTGAGTCCTCAACTCACAGGGCAAGAGGAACCAAGATGGTTGCGGGAGCTGTCATGGTTTGGTGTCCTGTCCTATTCTTTTTTTCCTTTAAAAAACAAACTTATTTTTATTGGAAAGTCAGAGTACAGAGAGAAGGAGAGACAGAAAGATTTTCTGCCCACTGGTTCACTCCCCAAGTAGCTGCAACAGCAGAGCTGAGCCGATCTGAAGCTAGGAGCCAGGTGCTTTTTCTGGGTCTCCCACGAGGGTGCAGGGTCCCGAGGCTTTGGACCATCCCCCACTGCTTTCCCAGACCACCAGGGAGCTAAATGGGAAGTGGGGTCTCTGGGATTAGAACCAGCACCTATATGGAATCCTGGTGCATGCAAGGCAAGGACTTTAACCATTAGGCTACTGTGCTGGGCCTTGTCTATTCTTTTTTTTCAAAGGAATGGTTGAAACTCCCTTCCTGCATTTTCTGAATGCAATCATTTACATTAAAACGACGGTACCCAAGCATCAGAAGTTCCACTAGAACTCCTGTCCAAACCACTAGCATCTTCATCCTTTAAAATAAACCCTCTGAAGAGGTGTGTCCAAAGTGTAAGCCTGCCCCCCAACCCCCATGCAAGTCCCTGCCTGTAATCAAGGACTCTCTACCCCAAGTCCCCACAGAACGGGTCCCTTGGCCAGAGGTCTGTTCCCCATTCTGAGAATCATGTGGTCCTTGGGATTGGTTCTGGTTCCCAAGCTGCACGGCACAAGATAAGGTGGTAAGAAGTCAGAAGGAGGAAGGTGCCAAGTGTCCCTTCAGCGTTGGGCAGTGACTGGGAGAGCCACACCTGCTCGCTGCCCCAAGGAAGACCCTGCCTTGAAGGAGCCCCAGCCACTCTGATGGCTTCCAACAGCTGCCAGCAACCCTCATGTGGTGGGGCAGCTGCACCCGCATTCCAATCGCAGTTCCTTGAGCTCCCTGTCGTGGTAGGGGCTGAAAGGATGAGGTGCAGCCACGCGGAAAGCTCTGACAGGCGGCCAGCTCTAGACACACAGCAGGAGTCCCTCTTGTTGTATTCCAAACGTGCATCAGGTGTTGGGGAAATCACGAGCAAGATGAAGTAGCTCTGCCAGATTGCGGAGGAATTCCTAGAGGAAGTGATGAGGCTGAACCGCTCTCTGAGCCATTGCCAATAATGGTCAAGAAGCCATAAATACCAAGTGTGGTGGTGGGCAAACGTCCTAACAGGGACTAATACTGTGGCACTGTAGGGTAAGCCACCGCCACTAGCATCTCACATGAGCCCCAGTTGGAACCCCAGCTGGAGCTCCAGCAACTCTACATCCAGTCTAGCTCTTTGCTGGATTGCTCTGTGCCTGGGAAAGCAACAGAGGATGGCCCAAGAACTTGAACCCTACCATCCATGTTGGAGATCTCATTGGAATTTCAGGCTCCTGGTCTTGGCCTGGCCCAAACTGGCTATTAAGGTGCATTAGCCAGGTAGGGAGTAAATCAGTTGATACAAGATTCTCTCTGCATATCCCTCTTTGTAACTCTGCCCTTCAAATAAAATAAAATAAATCTTAAAAGAAAACAATTACGACAGAGAAAGAGAAAGGACCTGTGACCAGAAACTGTACCAACAGCCCCAGGGCAGCATGGTGAGGTAACAGAAGAGACACCAAGCATACTGGTGACCAATGGGGAGATGGGAAGATGGGGAGATGGCGAGGTCATCGGGGATGGCCCACCTGGGCCTGGGCCTGCAGGAGCAGCCAGCAGCTTGCCGGCCTTGCCCAGCAACAGGACCGGCCCTCTGCCAGGCCCTGGACATGGCGCTCCCAGGGGTCTTACCAGCTCCTCCCTTGGGGTCAGCACCTGTCTGAACTCATTGGTACCTGTGAGAACCTCAGGGCACCATGTCCCTCTCTGCCCAGGGACCTTCTCACCTGGGGCAGCTTCCAGGTCCACTGACCATATCCCCAGGGACCCCTGGCTAGTTGTGAATCTCAGCACAGGGAGCCCACCGCAGCCCCTTCCATGCTGGCTTCTTTGCGCTTTCGATCCGCGATCTTGTCTCCTGCCCAACTGCTCCAAAAGAAAACACACATGGGCACTCACTTCACAGTGACTTCTTAAGAAAAACCAGTGCTGAGGCCAAAGTAGGTGGCACTAGGACCCCTTTGAGCCCTCCCCAGCGCCCCAAGCTTTTATTCTAGCGGGAGGTGGGGGGGGTTTAGACGGCACTTGATGCTAGAAGAAGTACTCCCCTCCCACACAGCTAATATGATTTTTACTGTAACAGTTTTGAAAGGATATTTTAACAATCTTGCTCTTGAAGTTATTTGGCTAAGAGTAACTCAATTACTTTATGGCTGGCTCTGATTTCTCTGCAAACATTGGGCATGTTCAGGAATTCTTGGGGAAGTGAGAAAAATCTAACATACAAATTGTTTTCAAAAGCACTAGTGTTTTTACAGGAGACTAAGTCTAACAATTAGCCAACTTGACAAAATCTAACACTTAGCAGAAACCTAATTATATACTAATAAATTTCGATTTTACAGTTTTCTTTTCATATTTTAGAGCCAATAAGTTTTTTTTTTACATTTATTTTAAAGCCTCAAACATTTTCATAAAGTCCTGAAAATTTGCTTACTGGCTCTGGGCATGGTGCCTGCCGGCTGAGGATCGAAGTGGCGGGGAGAGTGGGTATGCGCGCTTGGAACCCTTCCCTGTAACAGCCAGGAGTGAGATCCATGCCGTGAGCCTGGGGCTCGCCAGGGGCTCGCCAGGGGCTGGGGATATCTCCGGGGACGGGTACAATTTCCTTGGGTTCAGGTGGTACTGGGCCCTCTGACTCACCTACAAGGCAGGAAATGACACAGGACTAGGATGGCTGCAACCGAAGCCCTATCCTACTAAGCCTTGTGGACAAGCAGAAAGGAGGGCATCAATGTAGCACTGTGTCTCATGGCCACTTGCCAGGATGAGGGGGAGGTGGTTCTGTCCTCCTGCTCCCATGCAGCCTGGTGAGGCCTGCTGTCAGCAAAGGTGGGATTCAGGGCTCGGCAGCCCAGGTGCCCTGCCACTCAGATGTGTTCATTTGGGTAGGAAGTTCCAGATTGGATTTCATCAAAGGCTTACTTGGCTTGCCAAAAGAAACAAAGTATCTCAGGGACTGAAAACAGCATGGAACTCTCAGGCAGAAGCCCTAGCTGGCATCACAGGTGCCCCAACCAGCACCCACACAGGGACTTGAACCTTCTCTAGAACAATGGCCGAAACCTAAGCCACAGGGGTCTCGACATGCCCCAAGGGCACCAGTGCCTGTCACGCTGCTGGCCCGCCAAGCTCTTGCCAGAACAGACTCTGCTCCTTTCCTAGCCACTCTGGCACTGCCTTCCTCCCACACAGGCCCATTTCTTGCCTCCCAGCTGCCGGGGGGCTGGACCACAGAGCCACCGCAGGAGAGCTGACACAGTGTGTGAGCCTTCCCCATCGGGGCCTGGGGGTGAGTGTGTATTAGAGAATGTGAATGTGAGTATGTGTGTGATGTAAGCATGTGACACATGTGATGGTGTGCATACGTGTGACATCCATGTGTGTATGTGTGTGTGGTCATAAGATGCTCAGCCCAGCGAGGGGTCCTCCCCTGTTTATAAAACTCCTCCCTCAAAGTCACCCTGTGCCTTGATGAGGCCTCCACGCCTCAAGCCAAGGGCTCCTGATGCCAGGCGTGGCACCCTTCCTGCAGCCCCACACTTCATCCTCCTTGGATCCCGTGGTTAAAGGTGGACACCTCCCTGGCCTCCTCCAAGGTATGCAAGCGTTAGCACCTGCCACTGAGCTGTGCATGCCTCAGCCTGTGGACTTGTAGCTGCCTTGACCCTAGCTGGCATCTCTGCATCTATGACAGAACCAACACCCCAACAGCTGGAGAATTGGCAAAGCACACCCAAGAGGTTTCTGGGAAACATGGCCACCTACACGGAGACCTGGACATTTTCACCTGCCTGCTGGCAAAGATGAGAAACAGTATTTGAGTATTTGAGAGGGGAGTCCTGCCCCACTCAAACCACCTGTGGCATGTCATCATGCTGCCCCTAACCTGCCCCACGGCCTCGGAACTGTCCCCAACATCCTTGGGTTCCAGCTCCATCGCCTGTGAAATGGGGTGACTGCTGCCTCCCTCACTGGAGTATCGGGGGATCAGGGCAGTATCAGGTGGAAGCCGGGCAGGGCCTGGAATGGGGCCTGGCCCTCAGAAGGGCTTGGCATACCCTGGCTGCTATTACTGTTTTGCTACTGACACAAGTAATTCTGTCAGGACTCTTATGGCTCGGGGTTCATGTCCTGGGCTTGGAGTCCATGCAGCATGTAAAAACCATATATAGAATAGTACAAATCTGTGCATTTTGATGAATGGAAGATCTTAATATTTCTTAATGAAATGCTTAAAAGTACCAGACACCTCCCTCCCCCCCACCCCTCCCAAACCTCTACCAACACCTGCCTTCTAAGAACGCTTGCATAGGGTTGCCAGGGGTGGAGCTAAAACTGCCAGGAGCACCCACAAATGTAGCCCAGTGTTGAAAGCCATGGGGACCCCATGCTCCTCCACCAGGCACCTGTTCCGGGATGGCCTCCACATCTGACTGGTCCTCAGGAGGTCAGGTGGCTCTGCAGCAACAAGAGGCCACTGCTGACAGTGGGTGGCCTCCTATGCCCACAGTGCCCTCTTCAAGCTGGCAGGGACAGACTCCCATTCTCTGCCAGGTCCTGGGGGCTTGGGTCAAACACAAGTGAAATCTGTCTCTTTCCTGAATGTTCCAGCTGCAGGTCTGGCTGGGGGCAGAAGTAGGAAATGGCACCACGTAAGGGAGAAAGGGCTGCTGGGGCCACATATGCCACCCAGAGCAGGGGCCTGGGGTCTGCCCATCCCCTGTTGGGGGACATGGTGAAGGGAGGAGCCCTGGGTTTAACTGTTCACTGTCAGACCTATCTTTCCTCTTGGTGCCGTATGGGCACTGCAGATCAAGTCATGAACAAGACAGGCCCTGTCTTCCCAAAAGGCTGGAAGCTAGGGTCAGGGGCTCCCCATGGAGCGCTAAGCTTCAGGAAATGCCCCCTGGCAAAGTGTAACGAAGACCCAGAAGCCATGGTGAAGGGGTGCAGGTGGAGCTTGGCCAGGTGACAGACAGGTCCTCTGATGTATGTGTGTCTCTGACTACAGGCCCGTGGAGAGACTGCCTGCAGGCCCTGGAGGACGGTCACGACACCAGCTCTATCTACCTGGTCAAGCCCGAGAACACCAATCGTCTCATGCAGGTGTGGTGCGACCAGAGGCACGACCCTGGGGGCTGGACAGTCATCCAGAGGCGCCTGGACGGCTCTGTCAACTTCTTCAGGAACTGGGAGACATACAAGGTGAGAGCCATGGGGGGGCCTGTCTGCATGGGTGACCCGACCCCCACCAGGAGGAGCCATACGCTGACTCCTCCAGCAATAGTCAGGAGTCCAGCCCGCAGCCCTGGGGCTGGGGGAGGGAGGGGAGAAGCATCTCACCCCAGGCTGGGGTCCCTATGCGGAGAATCCTATACATGGCCAAGTTCTGAGCTCCCAGACCCAGGAAGTCCCACCAAAGGACCCATGTAGGGAGCCGAAAACCTGGGGGAACCTTAACTCCAGGCCAACTCTGGGCTCCCCAATTCCCCCAGGAAACAGCAAGGCTCTCTCTTGTAGAAAGACAGACTGCTGGGGCTCAGCCAGAACCCCACACCCTCTTCCTGGGCCATCCACTGCAGTGGGCCCAGCACTTTACTCAGGGTTGTGTGCACACAACCACCTGCACACGGGCCCTGGCAGGCCCCTTTCAGGGTCTCCTGGCCTGGCTGCCCCAGCCTGGCCTTCTGCTTCCCCCTCCTCCCCGCCTCTGCACCATGGCTAAACTGGATGCTCATCTCAGGTGCCCAGGGGCCAGGGGCCCTTCTGGGCTACTGGTCATCCACTCTCCCCACCTGGCTGAGAGTCGGTACGATGCTCCATTCTGGCTGCTGTCTTCTCCCAAGAGCTCGGTGGCTGCCGCTCAGATGAGCACCCCCAAACAACAACAATCACAAAATCGCGTGTGGGTTCTGCCCCAGGAGGGAGCCCAGGTGGCAGCTCATGCCTGTCTGTTGCATGAATGCTCACTCGTGACCCGCACATACCAGCTGGCGCCCACTCCATGTTTCTGGATGATGCACACAGTTAAGCCTGAGAAGGAAGAAATGACTCCCAATGTCACAGACCCATCCTGGGGGCTGACCTCACACCCTGCCTGGTTCTCCGGTTCCTCTGGCTTGGTGGGGATGGAGGGTGGCCCCCAGCAGGCGTCACAGCGCTCCCCACTAATGCTCTCCGGGATTCTCCCCAGCAAGGGTTCGGGAACATCGATGGCGAGTACTGGCTGGGGTTGGAGAATATTTACTGGCTCACGAACCAAGGCAACTACAAGCTGTTGGTGACCATGGAGGACTGGTCTGGCCGCAAGGTCTTCGCAGAGTATGCCAGCTTCCGCCTGGAACCTGAGAGCGAGTTTTACAGGCTGCGGCTGGGACGTTACCATGGCAACGCGGGCGACTCCTTCACCTGGCACAATGGCAAGCAGTTCACCACTCTGGACAGAGACCATGACGTCTACACAGGTGGGAAATGCAGACACAAAACCCAAGGGCGGGGTGGGGAGGGCAGGCCAACCCAGGCTGGGGGCGTTGGCATCAGGGCTTGAGGATGGGAGGAAAGGCATGAGCTGTCCAACCCTGTTCCCACCTGGAAGGCACCTTTCACAAAGCCAGGTCAGGTGGCCCTTGCAAGAGGGAGAGGCAGAGGGGTAAACAAAACACACAGGCCAAGGCACTGACATCAACATGACCCACCACCACTGAGAGTTTAACAGAAATGTCTCGGTTCGAGTCCCAACTGCTCCACTTCCAATCCAGCTCCCTGCTAATGTACCTGGGAAGGCAGCGGAAGATGGCCTAAGTGACTGGGCTCTTGCCACCCACGTGGGAAATCCAGATGGAGTCCCTGGCTCCTGGCTTTGGCTGGAGCCAACTGTAGCCACTGTGACCATTTGGAGAGTGAACCAGCAGATGGAAGCTCTCTCTGACTCTCACTCACTCTGCCTTTCAAGTAAATTTTTAAAAAAAATCCTATGGAATATTCCTGCCCTCTCTAGAAACTGTGGTGGAAGGTCCTCCTCGGTGCACCAGTGATGGAAAAATAAATGTATATAGGCCCTGCTTAATATCCATGGTGCTAGGTTCTCACAAGGGCACTTGGTGCTCACGGCATTCTCGGGCCAGAGGAGCTGTCTGCTTCCCCGTCATGCCAATTAGAACTCAGTGGCTAGAAGGGGAGCAGGTACTGGACTGGGCTCACATGGCCAGTGATTGCAGAGCCGGCCTTCTTTGGCAGCCCTGGGCAGCCCTCAAGCTGTCCATCTCCCAAGCCTTCTTGCCCAGGTGCCTCCCAGAGAGGGTCCTACCCAAGACCCCAGGCCAATTGTGGCCATGGGTAAAAATCCCCTCCTCCGGACCTCCTCACTTTCTTCTCTCCTGCAGGAAACTGCGCGCACTACCAGAAGGGCGGCTGGTGGTACAACGCCTGTGCCCACTCCAACCTCAATGGGGTCTGGTACCGTGGGGGCCACTACCGCAGCCGCTACCAGGACGGAGTCTACTGGGCCGAGTTCCGAGGAGGCTCCTACTCGCTCAAGAAGGTTGTCATGATGATCCGGCCCAACCCCAACACCTTCCACTAGTTCAGCTCCCTCCTGAGCGCCCGGCCGCACGCCAGCTGCCCACCGCTGGCTCATCTCGGGGCTGGGAGGATTCGGGAGGCCGACTTCTGTTTCCCGAATCACGGCGGCAGATGATGGAACTGAACCGGTACAGTGGGTCCCTGTCGCTCCTACTCACCTGCACACCACACAGTCCTCTCATGCCCAGGACGGGATGGGGCTCCATGGCTCTTTCTTCAAACAGACTGAGCCCCTACAAACAGGACCCAAGTGCAAAACGCCCCACAACTCACCCCCCTCCATACACACATGTGGATGAGCCTCATGGTGCTCTTACGTGTGGACCATGACACGCGCTGGGTACAGGCAGCCTGGGTGCCTGCATCCACAGGTGTTCCATGCTCGGGTGCAGAAGTCATTACCAGTGGCCTTGCTGTTAGGAAAAGAAGTGCCAGCACTTCCTTCACATCGGGGTTCATGGGTCTGAGAGCAGATCACAGGCCCTGGAGCCCCGGGTCCAAGAGGAACCGCTGGCAACGAACAGTGAACCTGGATTTTTCCAGAGGTGTGCTCAAGGCCCCCAGCTCATCAGACCTCCACGTCGGCCTCCCTCTCCTTTCTCATGCTTTTTCCCACTCTCAGGATTCCCCGCCAGTGGTGCAGTACCACTCACTCAGGACTCCATGCGGCAGCCCTGGCCCTGCTCCGCAGTGCTGGGCACTGTCCTCCCCTGGCCTGCCCTGTGCATTCTCCGTCTGTCTCACAGAACTTTCTTTCAGGCAAGATCCAAGCTCCCCACCCCCCGGCTCTCCCCCACTGTCTTGGAGTAGGAGACAGCCCGGGCTCAGGTTTGTGGTCAGAAGGGAAGGTGAGACCCAAAGCAGCCCGGGGCCACACACATCACGTATCTGCAGTTTTATATTTTCCAGTCATACTTTAGCCTACAAGTCATTGTAACCTTCACATGAGTAGTAAACCCGCCTTGCAGGGGGCCATCGCCTGAACCGCCCAATGGGGCTGCGTGTCCTGTGCTCTTGGGCCTGAGTATGCCTCCCTAGAGAATGGGGTCCCCCCGAAATCAAAACTGACTCCACGGGACCATGGGCCACCTTCTCTCTCCCCACCCTGGTGGTGCCCTGAGTCCTGCGGGCCACAAGCATCAGCTTCAGTGCCGCTGGGAATGCTGCCAGGCCAGGAGCAAGCAAGAGATAAGTCGAATGTGCGAGGCCCTCCCGGCTGGGCGTGTAACGTGGGGCGTGCGGTGCTTTCCCTGGCCGGTGCACGCCATTACCTCAGCATTTCTCACCAAATGTACCATGTAGCATGTTCTGTGTAAATAAACAGGAGGGTTTTTTTTTAACATGTTCCCAGATTATCCTTGTAATGACACTCATCTGCAATAAAAGCCGTCAGCAAGGCACGGCCATGTGTGTGGTTTTGTTCCCGGGTACATCCAGCACCCAAGACCCCACTCCCCCATGGTTCCCATCTATGCCCTCAGGCACCTGCCACGTCCCTGGGGCAGCATCTCAGAGGGCAGAGCAGGTGGCAGCTGCCAGGCCTACCCGGGTCACCAGAGGGCACAATGGAGACCTGCTCAGGTCAGAGACAGGGGCTTCGAGTTTTTCTGTCTGAGGCCAGGCCCTCCCTCATCACTGTCCCTCCCCTGTGCCACTGCGACACACTCACACCAAGGGGGACTCCGACACCCCCACCTCTATCCAGCTCCTAGGCAGTTGTTAGGATCAGTTCCCTGTACAGTGTAGCGGTGGCCCAGGAGGACAGCTGCTCCTGGGTAGTATGGCAGACAGCCACAGCCACGAAGGAAACGGCTAGGGAATATGAGTTTTGGAAAGCTCCAAATCCCAGGTGGGCATCTGAGGAGGTGGTTTAGATGCTGCTTAGGACACGTGTTTCCTGTCCCAGGGGGCCAGAGGGCCCGGGAGCCCTCAGCCTGGCCCAACCCTGGCTATTGCTAGCATTTGCAGAGTGAATTAGTGGGTGAGAATTCTCTACATCTTTCTCCTCTCCTGTCTTTCTTTCAAATGAATGAATCACCTTTTTAAACCCAAATATTCTGGGCTGGCATGGTGGAGTAGCAGGCTCCGGCATCCCAACAGTTGGAGTCCTGGCTGTTCCTCTTTCAACCCAACCCCCTGTTTGTGGCCTGGGAAGGCAGTGGAGGATGGCCCAAGTGCTTGGATCCCTGCACCCACATGGGAGACATGGAAAAACTCCTGGTTCCCAGCTTCAGATCAATCCAGCTCTTGTTACTTCCATTAAAGGAAATGAACCAGCAGACGGAAGAGCTCACTCGCTCGCTCTCTCTCTTCCTTTCTCTTTCTCTGTAACTCTTTGTGAAGTAAAATAAATAAGCTTTAAAAACAAATTCTCTTCCTTCCAAAACATAAAACATGACCAAGATTGAAAAGGTAAATCTCAAACAAGAGAGAAAGCAGTGGCGATACATACAGCAGCAACAAGAAGAATATTCAGGAGTGTCCAGAGTATTTCAAACTAAGAAAGACAAACACTGAAAGAAAACTTAGCAAAGTGCACAGTTACCTGAGAAGTCACACATGGCCAATCAACACACAGCAGAAGACATCAACCTTGGAATGCCTATGCAGGTACAGAGACCAAGGACAAACCATCACCTCTCAGGCTGACAAAGATGAAAAGAAAAAGAAAGAAACCACCCATCTCCATGTTGATGAGGGACAAGCAACGGGCACCGTTGCACCACAGAGGGTGGTGTAAACTAACAGCCCGTCATTCTCAGGGGAATCCGGCGGTGCACACACGGCATAATTTCACACACACTTGCATCCCTGCACCCAGCAAGCAGTCCTCCACGGAGAACGCTGTCCTACGAGGCTGTGGCCATGGGAGCTGACCTCTGTTGCCACCCATCATGTGCTGAGATGGGGACATATGTCAGTGCTTGCTTCCGTGCTCACTGTCACAGCAGCTGGTCCAGCAGGTGCTGAGTGCCGGGCCCTAAGTTTTCCCACTTTCCTGGTCAGCAGTGGGGGTCATGAGGAAATTGGGGTGTACTAAAATAAAAACATCTCCAGCTTGGCACAGACCCCCCACTCCCAGCACACCAGCCCCCATACCTGGAGTAGAACGTGGGGAACACAGGGAATGAAGGTCATGGAAAACAAGATATACCCTTACTGTCGCAATCATCAGGCAGACAGCTGGGGGAAGCTATGCTGCGTCACACACAAAGGCTCTCCCTAGAGCACAAGGGAAGAGAGAGGTCACTCCAGGAGCAGCCAGTGCAGAAGTGCCCCCCCGGAGCCTGCCAGCCAGTGCAACCAGCATCCAAGGCCTGGCCACTCCTCTGCCATTCCCTTGGCAGTTCGAAGGCCCACACTCACAGGACTCCATTCATCACTAAGTTTTCTCCACCATGGGTGCACCTGCAAGGCCAGGGGAAGCCAACATAGTCTTTTCCCTGCCCCAGCCAAGCCCCCATGTCCCAGCGGGTCACTGGAGCAGGGCAAGGGTGTCTCACCTGCTAGGCTCATTCAGGGCGTAGGGTGGGAACGCAAAGACTGCTAATGACAATGACAATAAACAGGACCCCCACCCCAACACACACACACTCCTTCCAGTACACACATATCTTGCCATCTTAAACAAAACTGATAGAAGTCACTGAATTCCCAAAAACGTTGATGATGAGAAGTGACCACACTTAAAACCCACAGAACCAAACCCCTAGGGAGCGCAGGGTCCCCCAGGATGCTCCAAGATCACACCATCAGTTTTTCAGAGTCTGGTGAAGAGAGAGCCAGATGACTAAGTAGAGGAGTCCATGCAAGTGCAACAAGGTGTAAAAAAGCAACTCTAACAGCTTTATCTGGGACTCCTAGAACTGAGGACAAAATGACAGTGTCCAACTGTGCCGCCTTCCAGAGCGAGGCAGCCACGGCAGAGGGGACAAACCCAGCGGCTCCTGCGGCATGGCTGGGGCCGCTGAAGCCTGTGGACGTCCACGCACAGGTCCTGGGGTGGGTCGTCATGGTGTGTAGACCTTGTATGTCTCCAGCCACAGCTTTGGGCACCCACTCCGGTTTACCTTTCAGTTGGCAACAGAAGCTGGGCCTCTGCCCCTTCACTCCTGGTCTCTCACCCCCACAGGAAGAGCAGGTGCGGGAAGCAGCACTGGCCGGCCCCAGCACCCGACCCTGAGCAGTGGCTTAGGAGAACACATTTGTTACGAATCCCCACTCAGGACTGTCTGGAAGTGTGTGGCAGGATTAGGGACTGGTTTTGGCAGGCCTCTGTCTGGGGAGACCCGGGCCTGAGTCCTCAGCCTCGGCTGGGGAAAGAACTGACTCTGCGGAGCAGCTGGAAGATGAAGGCTAGTTTCTTGTTACACCTGACTGCGTCCAGCTCACTGAGTAAGCCGGTTACATAAGGACACGGAGGCTCTCCCTGAGGCCACCAGCAAGAAGGACACAGCTAGGCCTTACCAGGGCCAGGAACACAATGCTGTTGGGAAAGCTTTCACCCAGTTGGGCAGTGCCAGTCCTGGCTCCACTCCTTCCCCCTTATAGCAGTGTCTCACTCCCTAGGGTGTTCCTGTCCCACTGTGCCATCATCAGGATTCTGAGCTGCTCTTTAGCCCAAGGATGTCTGGATCCCACCTTTGTCCATCCCCCTACCCTCCGATGGCCATGCATAGTCAGCTAGAAGGTACCTACTGCATCAATCCCCTCTGTTACTAGCCCTGGCTCCACCACAGAAACAGACCCACTGACAGCCTCCACCTTCTCCCCCAGCCCAGTGTTAACAAGAGCCACCGATGCCAACAGGTGGCCATGCCCAGCCAGAATTCCACCCACGCTACCGGGGTTGGCCAGGTTTCTCAACCATACTCTCTCATTTATATGGATAACACAGCTCCCCTGTTCCGGAGTCCTACAAGTGCCGGCACCTCATATGAGCACCTGTTTGTGTCCTGGCTGCTTCACTTCCTATCCAGCTCCATGTTTGTGACCTGGTGAAGCAGTACAGGATGGCCCACAGCCTTGGGATCCTTCATCCAATGGGAAACCTGGAAGAAGCACCTGGCTTTAGATTAGCTCAACTCTGGCCATTACAGCCACTTGGGTAGCAAACCAGCAGATGGAAGATCTTTGGCTTTCTCTCCTTCTCTCTGTAAATCTGCCTTTCCAATAAAAATAAATAAATCTTTTTTAAAAAGTTTGCTAGGAAGGTATATGGCCTGGTGGCTGAGGTGCCAGTTGGATGCCCATGCCCCATGTCTATAGTGCAGTGTCTGGGTTCAAGCCCCAATTCTGGCTCCTACCTAGCAGCTTCCTGCTAATGCACACCCTGAGAGGCAACAGGTGAGGGCTCAGGTTACTGGGTCTCTGCCAGCCACGTGGGAGACCTGGACCGAGCTCCTGGTTTCAGCCCAGCCCGAGCCCTGGGCATCACGGGCACCATGGTGTCCAGTGGCTGCTCCCATCCTGTGTTGATGAGGGCAGCGAGAGCCACACACTTGGTCTGTGTTCAGTGCAACCTCTAGGACCCTCAGGCAGTGGCCACCACTTAGTCAGTCGCCTACAGGCCCGTCCTTCCCACGCCAAGCAAAGGCACATGGGCACAGGGACAGCCTCCCTGCTCACTGGCAGCTATGGCTGGCCGGCAGCAGGTGCTCAGCCGTTGCCAGAACCGCAGGAGAGGATGAGGAGCTGCTATGTTCGCTGCCACGGAACAACATCTGTGACACCTTCCGTGGGAACAAAATGCAAGGTGCAAAAGAACATGTGCGCCATGTTCCCATGTGTGTTTAAAGGACACTTTCTCATTCATCTCTCGCTCATGCACACATACATGTGTGCATGTATGACTGATGTCTGCCAAGACCCCAGCCTCAGCTGCCGACGGCGGCTACTCCAGCGTGGGGAGGAAGACTGAGATGTCCACTTGGCCTTTATAGACTTCTTAGCACAAACGATTTTTACGGCACGTGGCATGGTCCTTATCTAACGTTTAAAAGCTTGGGAGGGAACAAGTGTGCACTGCATGCCACTTCCAGGCACAGCTTTTCTGGGTGGCCACACAGAACGCACAGCAGGCGTGCTGGGGCCTCCAAGGACCTGTCCTGGTCACACTGCTGCCCTGAGTCCCATATTCTGTTAACCCAGCCCTTGCAACACTCCCTCCAAGCCTCGCACATGCTGCAGTCCAAAGCGCTGCCTACACGGCGAGGGACTCACAGCCTTTCTGGGTGTCCTTCCAGGCTCCCCCTACTTGCGACCCCCCACTGCGAAGCTGTAAGTACCCGAGGCAGCAGACATGCCCCTCTGACACACAGGGTCCCCATGTCCAACATGAGCTTTTCCAGGGGGCCCAGCACTTCCGGATGCCCTGGAGGTCACTGTTACAGCCTTCTGTGCTCCGTTCTTCAGTGCGAATGATCCAAGGTCAGTGGGGACAGTGCACAATGTGGGTGTTAATATCACCATGCACTGTACCAGCTGCCCATCACCACATGGCACACGGCCCCAAAGGTGGCAGTTCCCAGCCGTGAGTGCTTATCAGCTTCCACATCTGTGGACCAGGAGTTGGGCGTGTCTGAACCTCTGGCTCACGCCTTCCCACATGGCAGCCATCTCCCCTAAGGGCTCAACTTATAGGCAGGATCCACTCCCAAGTTTCCTCTTGTGGCCTTAATCTCAGCCACATGGGCTTTTCCACTGGATGCCACATACACAGTCCATCAACGGGGGTAATCAGAGGCAGAGTGGTGGGCACCGAGATCAGGGCACACTGGCCTCTAACCACCTGGTCTCACAGTGATATCCCATTACTTCATTCACAGTGTCAGAAGCCTGCACTTCCAGTGGGGGTGGGGACCAGACAGGGATGTGCACAGTAGGGGACAGTGACGTGGGAGCTACCGGAAGGCCACCTGCCGCAGGAGACGGAGCCAACCCTCGGGCCCTCTCTGAAGCATGGCCAGGAGGTGTCCCCAGGGTCCAGGAGGAGTGAAAGGAGGGAGAAAGCACTGGCTCTTCCTTCACCTTCAGACCAGCCTAAGGAGGTGCCTAGCTCCGCCCAGGGATGGCTGGAAGGCCTGATCAGCAATGGCAGGAGACGAGCAGAGGCTCAGGGCCAGGTGGTCAGCTGTGGATGGGGCTGGCACAAATATGAATGTGCCCTGGGGATCCCTGGAAACACATGGGGCAGGGAACTGGGGAAAAAATGAAGTAAGTAAAAAGCTAGGTTTCCTGCACATGGCCCATGCTGGCCAATTCAAGGTCAAACTTTTCCCCAGTATGGCTGTCAGGGTTGGTACATGCCCCTTAAAGTACTCAGTGTCCCTCCTCTCCCCGCCGCTGCTCACTTCCCACAGACACCCTCCCTCTCCCCACCATGTGGTGGCCCTGCACTCCCTCAGACCCGTGCTTCCCCTGCCCCAGCCCCGTCTGGAAGGCTCACCTCCCCTGCCTCTTTCTGCAGCTCAGGCCTCAGCATCTCCCGAGGATGCTTGCAAGGGTGCCCACTCTAGGAGGGACCGCCCTGCCTGTGCCCCTCTCTGGTCCCTTCCCACCACTCAGCTCATCTCCAGGGATTTGTCTGATGCCGGTGATCAGCACCTCAACCGGTGAGCCTCTGAGGACGAGGTGGCATCTGACGGGTCCATGCCCGTGCCTGCCAACCCCTCTGTCTATGACAGTAAACAGGGCCTAGAATGTGCCAGCCTTGGCCTCAGACCTGGAGCCCGGGCTGTTTTATCCATGCACACTGGCTTTTTCTTTTTTTTTGGAACCCTGGAATTTTTATCTTAAAATGAAGCAGTACTGAAGGGTCTGCTTGTTTAAGGGAGCAGTTTTCGTTCTGGAAATCTCCATGTGTGAGAGGGCTGGGTGGGTTCCCAGCAAGGGTCTGGAGGATCCTCAGCCACACAGATGCCTCCCCTTCCCACCCATCAGAGCACCTTGCTTTGTGGCCCTGCGAGAGGCAGGGCTGGGAGCGTTTTCAGAGTCTGCTCTGAAGCATTTAAAATCCATTGAGCTCCTAATCTTATTTAGTGATTTCCTGGAGGGAGTCAGGAGCCCTGAAAACACAGCAGCCCATAAATTAGGGATGGCAAGAGGTATGGCCAGGCTGCCTGGCATCAGGATCCTGCCGGGGTGCAGCCAGTGGGTAGCAGCCGACCCCAGCTCTCGCAGCCCCACTTTCATACTTCCCAGGAATCTGAAGGAACTTTTCTGATGCAGAGACAGTGCCTCATCTGTTTTCAACGTCACCAGCTTTTCCCTGTGTTTTAAAGTTAAGTTTCATGAGGAATTCAGAACACCAAAAGGGCAGCCAACTGGAAAGGTGCTGGGAGGCGCACCCCCGGGTAACAGCGGCCAGCACACATGCACACACAGACATGTGCACACAGATGCTCCCACCCCCACACACATACACGGATCCCCTTGAAAGGTCCCAGGCACCCAGACAGCAAAGACCTTTCACCGTTACGACAGTAAGAACCCATGTCCGTGGTACGGGTGGCAGCGTTCAGGGGCATACACGGTGGGGCCGACAATAGCTACTGGGAAGTCTCAGGGCTGCCCTGAAGCTGCTGCCAGGGACCAATTCCACCTGCCCCAGGGCGAATAGACCTGCCCAGAGGACTTTGCCAGGAGGGAAAAAAAATGGCTGCAGACATTTTTTCCTATACTGCACTCTCCAGGAATTATGTAACAATTCCTCTTTTGGTAAACAAAGCCAACCCTGGGATGGGCTGGGCTCTCGAGAGGCATCCATTATGGAAACCATGACCTGGATTTGGGGCAGATTCTGTACGTGGCAATCAGATGTGCACAGGGAAACCCCAGAAACCCCGAACAGGTGGCCCTGCTGAGTGTGGAGCCCCTGAAACAACAGCATCCCCGCCCTACTCCCACCCTAGTCCACCTCTAGCCCTGTCCCTGCGTCAGGTTCATGCTGGGGCAGCAGGGCCAGGACAGTCCGCCTGGTGACAGGGACATCACAGCTCCCCGGGGCTGCTTCAGCTCAGAAGCAGGGGAACACCTGTCACGATGAGGCTAGACAGAGGAGGTCGTCAAGGGCAAAATGAGGGCACCAGGGTCACATGATCAAAACCCCCGCCCCCTCCACCCCGAAAAGCCCCAGGCAGGGCTGCTTTGCAGGGCAACAACAGAGTGTCACATGAAGTGCTCAGGCGCTTCCCGAGCCCAACTGAGGCAACCCAAGAGTCATAAACAGCAGAGGACATACAGGTGGCAGCTGGCAGGGAGGGGGCAGGAAGTGCAAATGACCTGGATAGCAGAGGTGGAAGTGGCAGCATCAGGAGCACAAGGCTGACCGCAAGATCCTCCGGTCCCAACCCTGCCCTGCCACCAGCCAGCCCTGTGGCCCCAGGGGAGCTCTGGGGTCAGCTAGTATGACCATTCAGTGAGACACTCAGAACACATGAGATGTTCTCTCCACAGGGCAGCTTGCACAATCCCTGGGCCGAGAAAGGAGGCTATTGCTGATCACACCTGGGGCATGTCCACCGGAGGATCGGGGGGCCTGCCCTCACCCTAGTGCCAACAATTCCATCTTTAACTGATATGCCTCAGGTCCAGTGGAGATGGACTGAGAAGTCTGCACACCAACACACCGCCCCAAAACAGGGATGTGTCAGGTGCCAGGTGGAAAGACATGGCAGCCTATGACAAGCCAGGGCAGGGAATGGGGAAACGGAAGGCTTGAAGGGATGACGACCAATTCAGTTATTTGGTAGCAGACCGGACGAACGTGAGAGTCACATATCCCTGTTGTGAGTGAGGCCTCTCACATTGGGTCCAAATACGTGCTGTTGGCAAGCACTATACCTAAAATAACATGACTTTACATATGGAAACCTGGCATATGGTTGGTTTGGTGTGGCAGTTAGGGCACCACTTGGGCTGCCCGCACCCCCGTCAGAGTGCCGGGGTCTGACTTCTAGCTCCTTTGCTTCCTGCTAACGTGCACCCTGAGAGGCAGGAGGGACAGTTCATGTACCTACACAGGAAACGCACACTGAGCCTTGGGATCCCAGCTTTGGCCTGGCCCAGTTCTGGCTTCTGTGGGTGTTTGTAACTAGGCCCCTGGATGGAAGGTCTCTGTTTCGTTATGTGTGCCTGCCTTGCAAATAAAATAACAATAAGTAAATATAGTCAAGAATTTATTTTTAAAAGTGCAAGTGAAAACAAAACAAAATTGATCTACAATTAACGGAAGACCAAAAAGAAAAAGTAAAAAAACAAAAAATTGAAGAATCAAGATGATTTTGCACAGTTAGGGCTAGCGTTGTGCCACAGCACGTTAAGCTGTTGCCTGTGACCCTAACATCTCATATGAGTCCCAGATGCTCCACTTCAGATCCAGATCCCTGCTAATGCACCTGGGAAAGAGGCAGAAGATGGCCCAAGTGCTTGGGCACCTGCCACCACTGTGGGAGCCATGGATGAAGTCCCAGGCTCCTGACTTTGGCCTGCTTCAGCCTCATTTGTGTGGACATTCAGCGAATGAACTGGTGGATGGAAGATTCTCTCTCTTTGCCTCTCCTGTCTCCATAATCCTGCCTTTCAAATAAATACATCTTACAAAATAACAAAAGCGGGCCTGGCGCAGTGGCCTAGCGGCTAAAGTCCTCGCCTTGAATGTGCCGGGATCCCATATGGGTGCCGGTTCTAATCCCGGCAGCTCCACTTCCCATCCAGCTCCCTCCTTGTGGCCTGGGAAAGCAGTTGAGGACAGCCCAAAGCTTTGGGACCCTGCACCCGTGAGGGAGACCTGGAAGAAGTTCCTGGATCCTGGCTTTGGATTGGCATAGCCGTTGTGCTCACTTGGGGAGTGAATCAGATGGAAGAGCTTCCTCTCTGTCTCTCCTCCTCTCTGTATATCTGACTTTCCAATAAATAAATAAATCTTAAAAAAAAAAAAAAACGACATAAATGCGGAACCTTAAACAATACTTTCTGCATAACACCTCATAATGCATCTATAATTTTAACAAATGTCTATGCGCTAAACATGTTCAGGCAGAAATCACCCGAAACGCCAGGGGATTCTAACATGTGTTCCTCTCTTGATGAAACAAATTCCCGTCAGTTAATAATTTGAGTATTATATGCAATTATGAGAGTAATTTGAAGAACTAATATCTTTTTTCTAGTACACACAAAACATGTTCAAGGCCTGATATTATATTAAGCCTCAGGATTAATCTCAAATATTTTTAGAATCTACACAAAGCATATATGTCATACACCCTGAGTCAATTAAAAAAAACTTCTTAAAGACTAAAAACTAAGGCCCAGCACAAAGGTGTAGAGGCGTAGTGGTTAAAGTCCTCGCCTTGAATGCACTGGGATCCCATAAGGGCGCCAGTTCTAATCTTAGCAGGCCTGCTTCCCATCCAGTTCCCTGCTTGTGGCCTGGGAAAGTAGTGGAGGACAGCCCAAAGCCTTGGGACCCTGCTCCCACATGGGAGACCTGGAAGAGCTCCTGGCTCCTGGCTTCGGTTTGGCTCAGCTCCAGCCATTGCTCTCACTTGGGGAATGAATCATCAAATGGAAGATCTTCCTCTCTGTATATCCATCTTTCCAATAATAATAAATATATCTTTTTTTTTAAAAAAAGACTATAAAAACTATGCTATTCATGGCAATACTGTGAATCATAGGCCAATAAATAAATGGATATTATGCAAATACCCACCAGATGAATAAATAAACAAAATGTGGTAAATCTACACAACAGACTATTTGGCAAGAGGAAGGAACCAACTCCTGCATGTGCCCCAGCAAGGGGGGAATGCTGAACACACGATGTCAGGAGAAAGAAGCCAATTGTAAAAGATGACGTATTGTATGACTCCATTAACATGGAATTTCTGGAACAGGTGAAGCTCTGCAGACACAAAGTAGATCAGTGGCCCCCTTGGGCTCCAGGGAGATGGCACTGGCCACTGTCACGGGTAGGGTTTTTCGGGGGAAGAGCGATAAAAACTGACTGTGGTGACAGTGGCACAACTCCCACTCATATATTAAAAACCACCGATGCATGACTCTTCAGTGGATTCTAATTAATTACATTTTCATAAAGCCGTTTGAAAAAAAATCCAAGTCTTTGAAAATTACAAAAGCACTACCTTAGACAACATTTGGTTAAAAGAAAAATTAAAACTAGTTATAAACTGCTTAAAAGAGTATCATGGAGAATACCATTCAGGAAAACATGTGGATGCAACAAAAGGGCAGGCAGAGGAAAATGCACAGCCTTAACCTTTTTCCATATTCAAGTCAAAAGGACAGTATATTAACAGATACTTACATCAAGTGGTTAACTTATGAAACAACTTGAGTGAACAGATTGATTATAAAAGACAAAAGTCAAAAAAAGTCCAGATGTTATCAAATTTAGGGTGTCATCTATTATAAAATGTCCCATTTCTAATGTGTCATTAAGAAAGTTTGTTGCTAAATAAAGAATGTTACGCTGCTCCATCATCACTGGAAAGACACGCCCCGATTTCAGAGGTGCTAAAATGCAGACACAGAGCACACCCCAAGGCACTGAGATTCAGTAAATTACAAAGCAGGAAGAAACATTAGTGTGGCTAATGAGTTCCAAATCTAATTGTTTGGAAAGATCAACAGACAAACCTCTGGAAGACAGATTTTTAAAAAGGGAAGACAAAGGCACACACTTTCAGAATGCGTGCACACAGAGGTTTAAATGTGACACACACGGCTTGAAACGTAAACTGCGGAGGAAGAGGACCAGTTATGTCAAGCATTCTCAACACCTGGGGTGGGCATGGACCTGGTGGTTAAGTGACATCAAGACACCCACAACGACCAGCTCCAGCTGCCGACTCCAGCCTGCTGCTAGCGTAGGCCCGGGCAGTCGGGGGGGTGGCTCCAACAGTGGGGGTCCTGCCGCCTGCATGGGAAACTTGGATTGAGTCCTTAGCTTCCGGCTTCAAACCAGCCCAGTCCCAGCCACTGCAGGTGTTCAGGAAATGAACCAGCAGACACTTTCTCTCCCTTTCTTGCTAATGTTCGCACGAGAGGTTTAAATGTTGTCAAAGAAGTGTCTGCAGGAAAGCTCCAGGTCCTGCTACTATCAGGGGTCACGCCTATAAAATCTTAGCTACACTTGTGACTAGAATTGCTTTTGGTCATAAATTTTTTTTTAAACAAAATTATAATAACCTTGAAATCCAAACTATAAGAAATATTTTTTTCATTTATCAAGTTGGCAAAACTTTTAAAAAGAGGAGTGGGTAATCATGAAAATACACAGTATTTACACAGGTAGGGACAAGCAATTCCACACATGTCTGGGAAAGTGTAAGGTTATACACTCTCTCAGGAGAGGACTCTGAAAATACACATGAAAAAGGCACATATTTTACCGTAAGTTTTGATCTGGTAATCACACTCCTAGGAATGCATCCTACAGTAATATAACATATGTAGAACAGGATGTCCGTGGCAACATTTCAATAGCAAAAAACCCCACAAACAAACCACAGAACAACTTAGATGGTCACAAGCAGAGAACAGGGCCAAGTTTGACAAATCCACCTGACAGGAGTGAGTCATGGTACAGAAACTCAGGTGACAGCATTAACCATTCAGGATGGATGCAGCATGCATGGTATATAGATGCACTTCATACAGCAAAATATCCTTAGGTGAGCTAACAGATGATATTAACTTTATTCCCTTCCCTAACTCTAACAGGCACTAATTACTAGGACTCACGACTACAATTTTGTCCACACAGATCTGGGGAACGGCCAGAGAAATGGAACTCGGCATTGAGGGTTGAGGGCTGAGTTTGGGAGGACATGGGGGAACCAACCCGACCGCTGTCCCTGCGACCCATCTGTGCTGCAGCCCTGGGAGCCTGGGGGTTCACAGCCCAGGTGTATAAGAAAGAACATCCCCTTACTTCTCACCCTTACCACGGTTCCCACCCCAGCAAAGCGTTCATCATCTGTCCCGATCCAAGGAACGAATCAATTGTTTCTTATCCTTGATGTCTGTTTGTCTCTTGGAGATTATGCAACTAGAAACTGGGAAGACATCTTATTTTAAATTCCTGAGCATGTTTCTTAAAAAAAAAAAATCACATAAACAAAGAAACCGATTCATACTCCTACCTAGGTAGGGGATACTGGGCACCATCTTCAAGCTCCGGATGTATTCCCGGGTTCGCTTGTAGTTATCTTCCTTGGACATCAGGTAGTCCAGCTTCTCAAAGGTGGTCTTGTCTTTCCTGTTCAGAAGCTGAAATGAGAAAACAGAGAGAATGAGAGAGAAAAAGGAAACAAACAAAAAGGCCAGAAGAAGCTACAGAGTGGACAACGGTGCAGGGAGACAGAAAGGAAGCACCCCACACAGGCTCAGCCATGCCGTGTTGGCTCCTGTGCACAACCGAAGCTTCCAAAAGGCTGTGTCGTGCATAGACGGAAGATTCCAGATCGTCAGGTCTGTCCTGACCATAGTCCCTGGTGCTTGGAAGGCATCCTCCGAGACCCCTGGTCTGCTCTCGGTAACACCAGAATCTGCCTCTCCACTCCAGTGCCACCTGCTGTGGGCACAGAACACAAAGGGGCCAAACATTCAAAGAAAGCTGATGGCTCTCAGGCCCACCCAGAGTGTCAGGCCACAGCCACATCGGGTCTCCTGCCCATGGGCAAAAGTTATTGGTCTCTTTCTTGTCTCCGTGGCAGAAGGTCCCAGGGACTTCCACTCAACTGTCACATACAAAGCCAGGTCACAGCTCCCATCTGAGCCATCTCCTCCAGGGCCCCCAGGATCTCCCTGTGTCATAGCAATGAGAAATCAGAATCAGGACTTGCTGTGGTGGCTGGGCATGTCCCATCAGGGCCCGGGACCAGGCCACAACTCCTAAGACCCGATGGCTTTGGGGAAAGGAGGGTGAGCAGGAGAGACCTGGGCACGCCATGTGCGGATTATAGGAATATCCCCTCCCCTGCCATGTAACTGCCCGGGCTTGGTGTGTCTAGCAAAGACTAGGGGAGGCCAACAGCAAAGCCAAGAACACAAATGTGGAAGGGCCCAGGAAAGAAATATCCTTGGCTGAACTCTGTGTTGTGACTCGGATGGTCTACACAAACACAGGGGTCAAGAGCTATAGCACCTATGAGCCTGAGTTAGGCCAGGGCCATCAGTCACAAGGCAGGGACAAGTAGAGGACCTGTATCTGCCAGTCCCATCTCCAGGCCACGTCTTATGTCTCACAGCTGCCTGATGGAGGCAGGCACAGGGGATGTGGCTGGTGGACAGCCCACCCCCTAGAGTCCAGAGTCCCACCCCCTGGAGTCCAGGGCTCTAGGACTTCAGCAAGGCGAGGCAGGAGTATGGGCCAGCTATAAATGAGGGGGCGAGTCAGAAAGCAAACACTTCCTTTTCCAACTGAAAACCTCGGGACACACCGGGGTGGGGATGTGACCCAGATGCTGGGGACAGCGGCTGCTCAGCTGGCTCACCACTTTGAGTCTGTTCCTCATTACATTAACAAGCGGATGGGGCGTAGCGCCTTCCTCCGCGTGCCTCATTCCATGTTTACGAGGGCCACTGATGAGAAGAGAGCCGGGGCTACCACCTTTACTTCCAGCTCATCGCCAACAAGGACTTAGTGACTGGTCCCTGTAACCCTGGGAGCCCCGAATCAAGAGAGACAGACATTATGGTAATGCAGTGAGAAACAGAAACCAGGAACCCAAAATGCGAATGGGATTTTGGTCAAGAGAAGTCAAAGAAAGCTTCCAGGCAGAGGCAGCCCCTGGCATGGACGTGCAGGCCGAGAAGCCCACCAAACACCTGTCCCATGCAGAACAGACCCTCACACACATCCATCTGAAAGCAGGGCAGTCCCTGACCCTCCCTGATGCAGCCTGGAGGCTTCCCTGACAATCACGCATGTGTGCCCAGCAGTCTGAGTGATCCTGACATGGCCCTCATCGTGCATGCTGCAGCCCAGGATCCACACTGTGGCTTCTCTGATCCCTGCCATGGTCAGCCCACCCAAGCAGGCTGTGCTGGACCTGCAGGGCGAGCATTTCAGGGGTGGCTGGCCAGTTACCTGCGTCCCCAGACTTAACCACACACACAGAAGCACTGGGTCTGGCTCACTTTTCTCTCCTGCCCCATTCTGTGTCAGTGGAGGAGGCTGAGTCCTTGAGACCTAAACCATGACAAACTCACCTTTCCCATGGAACATGTGAAAATGGCCCAAGGATGTCTGTGAATGGAGTGAAGGAATAAACTGGGCACAGGAAGGTCTGGATATAAATCTAGTACAGGGACAATCTGAATGAATGGCAAGGAGCAGGCCTTAACAATAACTGGATCAGCTGTGGAAGAAAACTCAACAGAGCAAACCTGATGTGACCCCATGAGAGACAGGTGGACCGAGTGGAGTGGGTGGGAAGTGTAGATGCACGTATTATCTACAGCAAAACAAATCCAGCAAGGAGCAGCCATCTGGCGTGACAGTTGTCCACATCCTGTATCCCAGAGCCAAATGAAAACCCCAGTTCTGTCTCCAATCCCAGCTTCCTAAACAGGTGCACTCTAGGGGCAGCACGTGATGGCTCAAGTAACTGGGTGCCTGCCACCCAGGTGAGGGACGCAGGCTGAGGTCCTGGCCCAGTCAGGTGGGACATCTGTGGGCAACTGGGGAGCAAACCCCGAGAGAGAAAAACCTGTTTCTCTTGCCTTTCAAATGAAAAGAAAAAAAAATAAAAAATAAAAAATGAAATTGTAGCAAAAGCTTAATGGTGGGAACATGGCAGAAACTTCTAGAAGAAACCACTGAGTGCCAGCAGGCAGGGGCCTGCTACATGGCCTGCGTGGGTACGGAGAGGGCGAGTTGTGCTGCTGGTTTTGCTGCAGAATTACGGTATTTCAAGGTTTTTCTTTTAAAATTTCAAGGCTTTTTCAAAGGAGTGTGCATGTGTGACACTGATAAAAATTCTTTTAAGATCGAACTTTTTTTAAATATAGGGTTTGTTTACTCAGAAAACAACAGCCATTTACTTACACATGTTTTAAACTTATTGCAAGTTGAGCTGCAAGTTGCACACCTCATAACAAACTGAGGTCCTTCACATTTTAGAGTTTATGGAAAGCCTCAGAGACGTGTATATGAAAATAAATGAGCTGCTTACGCGGAGCCAGATACTAAAACCATTCATGTTCAGGAAGAGGTAAAGAAGTGAGACTAAGAGAGCAGCCCACAAGTGTGACAGGCAGCTTCGTTGCTGTCAAGTTCACATGCCCTGGGGCAGCGTGTCTCCTCTGTCCTCCAGCTGCCTCTCGGGGCCTCAGAGGGCAGTGAACGGGAATCCCTGGGGACAGGCCCTCATGTGGAAGGGCATGGGGCCTGCACAGACCCTGCGTCCTTTCCACAGTGCCCAACACACACTGTGCATGCTACACCTGGGATGGCCCGTGCTGTTCAGGCGAAGACAGCAAGAGGCAAAGTCTGTACTTGCTTGGCACGTGTGCAATTCAGGGAGAGATTCTCAATCCACGGTGGGCAGGAATCCGTGGATGCAGCACCCAGGGGTGCAAGGGGCTGGCCGTGGCTGACCAGGACTGCATTTGTTTCAGGTAATCTCCCACTACTTCCTGCACCTCATGTGTCTCCTGGCACACAACCAAGAGTGCCAAAATAATTGTTATACTAAAAAAAAAATGAAAATTTAAAAAAATCAAAATCTTTGAAATTTTTTTATGAGTCCAATAATTCTGGGGCAAAAGTGGTAATACAAGCCAAGAATATGAACTATTTGCAAACCATATTAATGATTAGAACCACTGTATGTTAAACTATGTAATAAGGCCAGAGCTCTGTTGAGAGAAAAAAAATTCATAGCTCTCAACTTGATTGTAATAAAGCCAGTAAAAAGGCTGAATGAAGTGGGGGTTTGGCTTATTGGTTACACCACTTCATTCCAGATCGGAGTATCTGGGTTCGATACCCGGCTCCAGTTCCAGACTCCAGCTTCCTAATAATGTAGACCCCGGGGGTCAGGTGAGGGGAGACAGCAGTGATAGCTCAAGTATTGGGGTTCCTGGCACCCCATATGGGAGGCCTCCATTCAGTTCCTGATTCTCAACTTCAGCCTGGCCCAGTCCCAACTGTAAAAGGCATTTGGGAAACCGCATCTTAAACAAAAATGTTGAGAAGACAGAAGAAATAGATTGATAGAATTATACATTGGTTGGAAAAATCAAAGAAAGTTAAATATCAAACCTATATAAATAATACTTGAACCTAGATCCAATTTAAAAAAATCAATAAACAGGTAAAATCTTGACAGAGGAAAGGAATAAAGTCAAAACAGATAAAATGAGGGACAGTGTTGCAGCACAGCAGGTCAAGTCACTGCTTGGGATGCCTGCGTCCGATATTGGGCTGCTTGGTTCAAGTGCCTCCTCTACCTGCCATTCAGTTTCCTGCTAAAGTGAATCCTGGGAAGACAGCAAATGACCGCACAGAGACTACCGTCCCTGTTACCCAAGAGGGAGACCTGGATGGAGTTCCTGACTCCTGGACTCAGTCTGGCCCAGCCCCGGCTGCTGTGGCCATTTGGAGAGCAAACCAGCAAAGTAAAGATCCCTCTTTCTCACTGTCTTTCACAGTAATAAAAACTGTACACACACACACAACTAGGATTGAGAAAAGAGCTGCATGCAAAGTGAGTTGAAAGTAAAACTGGGACCCCTAACCATTTAAATCATTTTCCTGGTGCCAAGTGCTGTTTCCCAGCGACGAATGGGACTCACCAACAGGTCAAGGCACCAAGCACAAGCACTGGGACGCCCGAGGAGGGGACTGCAGGGGGCAGGCAGTGCCCTGGCCCAGTTAGGTCAAGCCTCCACCTGCGTCACAAGCATCCCATATGGACACCAGTTCAAGTCCCCGCTACTCCTATTCTGATCCAGCTCCCTGCTAGTGGCCTATGGAAAGCATCAGAGAATGGCCTCAGTGCGTGAGCCTCCACACCTCTGTGGGAGACCTGGAAGAAGATCCTGGCTTCAAACCTGTCCAGCTCCAGCCACTGGGGAACCAGAGGATAGAACATCCGTCTTCCTGTCTCTCACCCCTTCTCTTTCTGTAGCTCTTTCAAATAAATCTTACAAGAACTGCAGCATGCTTCAGGGTGCCACTCATCTCTGACTCAGTAACCTCCCCCCATTCCTGATCAAGTTGTACAAATCTGGCAGTGGGCTCCACGGAAGGAATTCCCTCCACTTCTCTTAGGAGAGTGTTCCCTTGTTCCTCTGCCTTGAGGGAACAACATGTCTTGATTTGTGGAAATACTGTCCAACAAAGAGGCTGCTGCTACAAATATGTTAAAACTGGCTCAAAGTTGTGCTTCGATCCCCGTTGGTATGGAAAGAATTTCTAGTGCAGCGGCTCATCCACAGACCAATGGATTCAACAGCCTAAGCAGTGAATCAGTAAGGAATGAGACTGGGCATTTTTTAAAGCAACGTTTTTAACCTCTTTGGATACAAAATATCAGTTTCTAAAAAAAATTAAAACACACCCAATCATATATTTCATGTAAAATGTTAGACTTAAGGACCCGGTGTGGTAGCCTAGTGGCTAAAGTCCTTGCTTTGCATGCCCAGGATCCCATATGGGCACTGATTCATACCCTGGCAGCCCCACTTCCCATCCAGCTCCCTGCTCGTGGCCTGAGGAAGCAGTCGAGGACGGTCCAAAGCCTTGGGACCCTGCACCATGTGGGAGACCCGGAAGAAGTTCCTGGTTCCTGGGTTCAGACTGGCGTGGCTCTGGCCGTTGCGGTCACTTAGGGAGTGAACCAGCAAATAGAAGATCTTTCTCTCCTTCTCTCTGTAAATCTGACTTTCCAATAAAAACAATAAATAAATCTTTTAAAAGATGTTAGATCTGATACAGACTGTGCACTGAAACAAACATAAGAAGTTTGGTGGCGTCCTAGCCACGTCTGTCTCTGATGGAAGCTGTTTTGTACCCTAACGATAGAGATCACGCTGGAGACGATCTAGTGACGCAAAGAAAGCTGTCTCAGAGACCACGGCGGGGATATACACTGCAAAATCGTGCTGATATTTCTAACCTGACTTTAGAAGTGTGGTATGCTGTGTTCTCGCTTTCTTTCCCCGCTTGGCATTTGGCAATAATCTTTTTTTTTTTTTAATTTTATTTTTGACAATCTTTACATAGTTAATTAGGGTAAAAAGGTTCAAGGGCTACAGGAAAGACTCCTATTTCCATACCGTTTCCTTCCTGTATCTGAGGCAGAGGGGGATACTGAGGGAGAAGCCCCGCCCAGTTCCCCACCCACCCTGTGTTCTCTTTCAATGCAGCTGTCATAGCTTTCTCGGTTTCCTCACTGATGAGTGAGTTATGTAAACCTTT
Source organism: Ochotona curzoniae (assembly GCF_017591425.1). Lineage (NCBI taxonomy): Eukaryota > Metazoa > Chordata > Mammalia > Lagomorpha > Ochotonidae > Ochotona > Ochotona curzoniae. The sequence goes on from NW_024467106.1 coordinate 5,924,048, forward strand.
TCACAAGTATTCATCTTGCATTTCCTCCATTTTCACTTTCCCTTCTTAAAAAACAGCCTTTAGAGGCCTAGCGGGTCAAGGTGCTGCCTGCAACAACGCTGGCACTGCCTACGGGAGCCAGTTCATGTTCCAGATGCTCCACTTACGACCCGACCCCCCTGGAAAAAGCAGCAAGAGATGGCCCAAGGGTCTGAGCCCTGTTCCCTCCATGTGAGACCTGGATAAAGCTCCTAGCTTCAGCCTGGCCTAGTGCTGGCACCTGTGACCATCTGAGGAGTGAACCAAAGAACAGAAGATCCCTCTCTATCTGTGACTTTTAAAACACATCTTAAAAAAAAAAATAATTGGGTCCAGCACACTAGCCTAGTGGCTAAAGTCCTCGCCTTGAACACACTAGAATCCCATATGGGTGCCGCTTCTAATCTCAGCAGGCCTGCTTCCCATCCAGCTTCCCGTTTGTGGCCTGGGAAGGCAGTCGAAGATGGTCCAAAGCCTCGGGACCCTACATCTGTGTGGGAGACCTGAAAGAAGCTCTTGATTCCTGGCTCCTGGCTTCAGATTGGCTCAGCTCCGGCCATTGTGTCCACTTGCGGGGTGAATCAGCAGACAGAAGATCTTCCTCTCTGTATATCTGACTTTCCAATAAATAAATAAATAAATATTTTTAAAAATGACTATGTAACAGTTACCTGCACTCACCTATACACACTAACTAATCACATGTACACGTACAGCCAAACATACCTGAATGTGGCCGACACTTTTCACCATGCATTCCCATCGTTTGGTTAATTGCTCTTAAACTACACCTGCTCAACCCAGAGAGAGAGCACCCCACCCCCAGCCACAGTCAAGAGACAGCTGCCTGAGTCGTCCCTGGAACACATTTGCCAAGGGGTGCCCCCAGCCCATCTGTGCAACTTTCTTGAGCACTGAACAGGTGTCAGAAACACTCCAGCAGGGGTGTGGAGGTACAGAACCAACTCAGCAGCAAGGCAGGCGGACCAGGGAGAGCCTCAGGGGATCTGACGAGCACGCCACATGGGACAGGACAGAGGCCTGGAGGGAGTGAGGGGAAGGGGCACACACGAAGGCGCACACGACGGCTCCTGGCTACAAGGCAGCTGCCGTGGGCGAGACTGCACAGGCGGGCGACTGCACACGCTCGCCTGGGGCAGTTGGCCCCGACTTGCCCGTGTAAGTGCCCTGGCCACGTGACCATCGTTTTTCTCTGCTTATTCTGCTTTTCCAGAGTTGAGCAGGATTCAACTCACTAGCAAGGTGCCAGTCACAGGTAGGGAGGCAAGAACAGTGAATACTAATCAAGGGAAAGAATGCGTGGACTGTGACTGTGTTTAAACAGGAAATTCCTCTGGCCAACCCTTGTGTCTTCTGTGCACGTGACTCAGGACGCCGAGGGGCGGCCACACTGCTGGAGCTTTCCTGGGTCAGCAGTAGGTGTGAAATGGGAAGGGAGGCCTATAGGGTCTGCTGCTTTTGCCAAAATGCCCCCTGTTTACGTCCTTGGCATGTGGCATGATGCTCCGTATCCACCAACTTCCAAAGGCCACACTTGGAAGATGAAAACCCTCTCCCGTTAGGACAGGCCAACCTCTCTCAGGGAGCTTGGTAACTTCCCTCCAAAGGTGTCAGTGGAAGGCAGGCATTGAAACCCACATGATGAGAGCTGGTATGATGGCATAGCAAATTAAATTCTGTCTGCAGTACTACTGTCCCCACACAAGTGCCGGTTCAAGTCCCAGCTGCTCCACTTCTGATCCAGCTCTGATAATGCATCTGGGAAAGCAATGAAAGGTGACCCAGGTGCTCAGCCCTGCACCCACATAAGAGTCCTGGGAAGATGTTCTGGTAGGTAAAAAAATAAATCTTCATGAAAGAAAGAAAGAAACTCAAATGATGGCTAAGAATTATTTGGGCCTGGCGCTTTATCCTAGTGGCTAAAGTCCTTGCCTTGCAGGTACTAGGATCCCATATGGGTGCCAGTTTGTGTCCCAGCTGCCCCACTTTCCACCCAGCTCCCAGCTTGTGGCCTGGGAAAGCAGCTGAATAAGGTCCAATGTCTTGGCAGTGTGGGAGATCCAGAAGAAGCTCCTGGTTCTTGGCTTTGGATCAGGTCAGCTCCGGCTATTGCAACCACTTGGAGAGTAAATCAGCAGATGGAAGACCTTTTTCTCTGTCTTTCCTTCTTTTTGTAAATCTGACTTTCCAATAAAAATAAGTAAATCTTAAGAAAATTTGTTTGACAAAATAATCATTTATTGTAAAAATGGAAGGTGGAGAAATGTATGCTCCAATGGTGAGCTAACAGAGAGGAAGGGCCTTGGAATAGCTACTGCAGTGCACCCCACTTTGGAGTAGTGGGTGCAAAGCTCCCCACTCAGCAAGAAAGAAAAGGTTGGGGAGCAGAGGAGACCCAAAGCCACCTTTACTCAGGACTGTGCAACCCGGAGCCACATGTCACCCAGACACCCCAGCAGCGGTGGGAGGAGGACCAGGAACACAGAGACCAACTGGGCGAAGAGGACAGCTCAGCCACCAAAGGATCTTCTCAGGACTGTGGCCCCCACCAGCCCCACGGAGAACCATCAGGAAGAGGCGACATGGACGCTGGCCTGGAGCCCACTGTGTGCATGGCCACCTGCTCTGTTACCCAGTCCTCACGGTAAGAGGCACCCAGGGCTGCGTCCGTGCTTTCAACCTCCAGGCCTCTCATTTCCTGGCCGAGGATCCCCACAGCCACATGGGGAACATTGCCCATCGATGCTCCCTTCAGCTATCCCCAGGATGGACAGAAATTTTTTGATGGGGAACACCTGAGGACTCTCTCATTTCCTTTTTTAAAGATTTATTTACTCATTTGAAAGGCAAAGTTACAAAGGTCTTCAATCAGCTGGCTAATTCCCCAAACAGCCACAACAGCAGGAGCTGGGCTGGTCCAAGTTGAGCTTCTTCCGTGTCTCCCACACCAGTGCAGGGGCCCAAGCACTTGGACCATCTTCCGCTGCTTTCCCAGGTCCATTAGCAGGAAGCTAGATTAGAAGTGGAGCAGCTGGGCCTCAAACTGGAATAGCTTTGGAGTGCTTCATAAGGGATGCCCATAATTCAGGCGATGGCTTTACCCACTATGCCACCAGTAGCAGATCCAGATCTCTCTTTTCTATGGAAAGCTGAATTCCAGCCCTCATCCCCACCCCTTAACAAGTGTGTGACTGAAGCTTGGACGCTCCTCTCATGCGGGTGCTAAAATCCAACCCCTGACACCAACTCTGGTCCCTGCTCCCACTCGGACTGTCCCTCTGGGTTCGGTCTGGCTGGTTGGTTTTGGAGTTGGCTGCATTTTACCTAGTGGTAAGGTAGACCAGACTGATGGGAAGTAAGCACCTCCCTGTCTCCTAGAGCATGATGTCAGACCTGCCAAGTGGGTGGCCTGGCAGAGCTGCGCAGTGAGACCTGGGGTTCAGGAGTAAGGTCAGGGCCAGAACCATGGAAGCATGCAGGTGACAACAAGATCTCTAGGGGATGTGAAAGGGATGAAGGTGGGGACTTGGGCAGGGCGACGGTGGGGTATCTGGGCAGAACACACGTGTCCATAGCAACACGCTTCAGGGAATGGCAGCTGTGAGGGTGGCAGGTGAAGAGCCTGCCCACGACAAGGATGCTGAGCTGTGGCCAAAGCTGTGTCAGTAGACACAGGTCAATGGCGAGGGATCCTTGAGAAGCAGTGTGAGTGGGAATAGCTGGGAAAGGTGTGCCAGGGAGCTGCAGAGGGTTCCTAGGCCTCCCATCTCCTGTCCCCTCACCGACTCCATGCCCCAAGCCAGTGCTCAGAGGAGCCCGACACAGGCAGCTGGCGGCCTGCCTGCCCACCTCGGTGCCACCAGAGGGAAGTCTGGGAGCACCACATTCGCTCCTGGGGGGGGCCACACCCTGCGTGCAGCCCGGGGAGTGACCGTGCATGTATGCCACCACCCTGACACTGGGACTCTGACTCAATATGTAGGCTGCGAGTCCAGCCCCAGCCACCAACAGCTTCAGTACTCATTCTGCTGCTGCGAGCCGGTTCTCTGGACCAGGTCAGGAGGCAGTGGCGAGTCCCTCAGGGAGCATGCATGGAGCAGGCAGAGCATGTGTCCAGGATGATGCATGGGCACATGTGCATGTGTAGTATATGTGCATATGTGTGTGATGCATGTGGCATGTAACCGGGGCAATGGTAAGCAGTGACTCACCCATACTCCAGGAAATCCCTGCCTCCTGGAGCGTTATGAGTAAACCAGGCTCCCTGGAGGAAAGTGCTCATGAGCATCCCGGCTGCCCAGGCCCTCCCTCCTGGGACCCCTTGCCTGGCCTCCAAACTCACCCTGGGTTTCTTCTTCTCTTGGTGCCCCTCCCAGTCTGCATTCAACAACCATGACAGCAGTAACAGAAAATGCTAGAGTATACCACACCCCGCCTGGCCCCCGGTTAAACCCCTCAGAGCACATGGGGATGATCTATCCTGCAGGGAGGGCACCTGCCTGCCTCAGGCACTAAGACTCAGCTAGGGACGTCCACATGTCATACCCCAGTGCCTGGTTTGAGTCCCAGCTCAACTTCCAATCCGGCTTCCAGCTGATGTGCAAGCTGGGAGGCAGCAGAGGATGGTGTGGGAAACCCGGATGAAGTTCTGGCTTCATGGATTTGCCCAGTCCAGCTCTAACTGTTGCAGACATGTGAAGAGTCGACAGGCAAATGGAAGATCTCTGATTCTCTGACTCTCTCTTTGCCTTTCAGTAATTTTTTTTTAACTGTAAAACAAAGCATTCTACCTCCTGCCCCAAGCTGTGAGGGTGACACATCAATCTCTCCGGCCCATTGAGCTCTGGCCACACCCTTCTCTGGGTCCCCCGATGGTATCTTGCTGAGGCACCTGCTGCAAGCCCCTGTCCTGCTACAGCCCCCTCTGCCCAAAAGCTCAGCCTCATCTTGATGTGCATGGCTCCCCCTTGTCATTCAAGCCTTGACTTCCGGGTGTCGTCTCAGAGAGGCTCTGCAGAGGCACGCCCAGCCTTTGGGCTACAAGCTGAAGGTGCTTGGTCTACTGTGTTACGGCGAGATAGGCAGACTGCAGCTTGAAGCTGTGAGGCTTGTTTGGGATCATCTCAACAGCATAATTCCAGTGCATTTTCAAGACTCCCGGACCAGCAAACAGATCACCCTCTCCCCAGCACACCCCCAGACCAGCAGGACGGAGCTCAATCAATCAGCTGCTGAAGCCACTGTCCCCACCAGGTAAGGGCATGGAAACAGGTTCCGAGAGGCTCAGATTGTGCAACTGTGAGAGGGAGACCCCCGGGCCTGGCCAGAAGATGGATGCTACGGAGAGATGGAAATGGCAAATTACGTCCCCCTACCCACCCCCCGCCCCATGTCAGGCCCTGCACAAAGTTCAGGAGGATAAGCAGGCCTGAGATATTTTTAAAGTATTCTTCCAGGAGGAAAACTTTCCTACAGACTCAATTATATAACCATCAGACTCCACCTCAGAACTGAAATTACCCATGGCCTCAGGGAAAAAAAATCCCTTTTCCCAACAGGAGGGTCCCAGGTTTCTGCAGAGAAACCCTTAGCTGTGGAGCCAGTGATGGGGGCAGCTGTGAACCATCAGCCAGGGGGCCTTGCAAGGGCAATGTGCAGCCTGCCAGAGAACAGCCCGGCAAGAGTCAGGCCACTGACCCGGTCATCACCCAAGGCCTGGCAAGTCCAGGAAGATACACGCTTGGGGAGGGAAGAGAGGGGAGGGTGTCTGACCCCAGCCATACTGGCGCCCTTGCCTCTCCTTTGCTCCCAAATGGGGCTGGTGGGGTCACTGAAGAAGCAAAGATACCCAGAGATGTTGCGTTCGCTCCCGGGGACTGGGCCATGGACAGTGAGTAGATGGTGAGGCAGAGCCCAGGGCTCGGGGACTCTTCCCCCAGCGTGGTGGTCAAGGCCAGCATCCAACTCAGGAGGGTACACTTACAGCCCAGGTCTTGGTCAGCCTGAAGATGGGTGCACTCTGCAATGCTGACACCACAGACATGAGCGAATGAAGATTGTTGAGTTCTAGAAGTTTCTGGTGGTGGGCGGGGGGGGGGGGGGGGAGAAAAGAAGATATGGAACAGATTATTTTTGCTGCTATAAACAGAGCAAAAACACGCTCGAGTGTTACCAAATGTTGTCATCTTTATGAAATCCAATTAGGCTTAAAAATATCCTGTGTAGGAAATAACAGCTCCCAGGCAGACACCAGCTGCTCAGTCTCCTCTCTGAAATTGCTCAAGGTGAACCTGCAATGCAGCCGTGTGTGGAACACAGCCAGCAGGTGGATCTGGCTTGGAGGCAGAAGCACAGCTGGGCTGAGGTTGGAGAGCGCCCTCCAGGTTCTGTTCCTAGATGCATTTGGGCGCTGTCCCGGCAGGGCATGCATGCCAGCAACAACAGCAGCCGTCACTATGTGGAGCCCTCTGTGGTCGCCTGAGCACTGCCCACGGGAGCCAAGGAGGGTGCAGGCAATACTCATCCCCTCAGCTGGGAAGGCCGTGCCCCTGCATCCCATCCATACGCCTCTAAACCGAACCCCAAGTCAGTGAGAACATGCAGGTTCTCCCTCAGCTTCAGCTTGGTCCCTCCCTGTGGCAGGAAGCACAGTGAGGTGGAGTGGAGTGGAGAGCCAGTCCTCATTCCAACCCCAGCTCCCTGCTCCATGCATTCCCCTTGACAGTCTGGCTTCTGGACCTGGCATCCTCACGGCCGGCACAAGACAGGTAATGGCCACCCATAGCTATGCGCCATGGCTGGCCAGCCGGAACCACAACCCACTTTCTCGTGTGAGCCAGTACAGAACTGATGGGCAGCAGCCAGCATTTCTTAGGCCAGCACCGGTCCAGATCCTTTGAGGGTAGGGAACCTTCTTCCTGCCAAGGGTCACTTGGACATTGACAGTGTCACTTGTGGGCCATGCAAATTATCAACTGAAAAATCAGCCTGCTTGAGACGTATGGAATGTCAAGATCCACCTGGGGTTGCCTCAACAGGGCTAGACCAAGTGATTTCACAGGCCTTATAGTGCCTGCTGGCCAGCCATCCCTCACCCCCAGGATGTATACATGACCAATGCCCCTGACCTTCCGATAACTGGTGGCAGAGCTCTGTTCCCTGCTCCGCCACTGGCCAGTTGCGGGGTGCCGAGCAAGGTCTTCGTCTCACTATACTTTGCTTTGTTCCTCTGCAAACAGGACAAGGACGGGGACCTGAGCCCTGAATGTGACAGTGGAGTGAGGTCTGCTATGCTGCCCTCCTCATGGGAGCTCTGACCAGGGCAGCTACCCTAAGATGGTGGGGAAGGCAGCCCACATACACACAGGGAAAGTGGCAAGCCAGGCAAGCCAGAGCTGTGACCTGGGGCCTGGCATACCCTGGTGATGGGGGCAGGGGGCAGCAAGGAGCTCCCCGGGCATGGAAGTCATCCAAAATCAGAGGCTAGCACATTACTCAGGGCTGGGGAGACGAGGGAAGGAGGGGTGAGAGGCAAGCACAGAACCTATTAGGCCAAGGCGCTAGAGGCTGTTGGGGACCGGGGGTGTGAGGGGAGGAGCGGCAGGCCTCAAGCTCAGGATGGGGTTGGGGGACGGGAGGTGGGGTCTGCCAGCTGGTGACACAATCCTGTAAGATGTGCTGCCACCACAAGCACTGGGGCAAAGAAGACTCCACCAATGTCCAGCCTAGCTAAATCTAAAACAAGAGAAGGAACAAGTACCCAGGGCAGTGTTAGGGCCTGGTGGAGAGATGGTGACTGCTGGAGAGGAGAATGCTGGCAGCCAAAGTTACTGGGTGGAGGTGGAGCCGGTGGGTAGCCGGGCAGGTCCTACAGTTGGGTGGGAAAGTCAGGCCCAGAGCTAAGAGACTGCACCTTTACTAAAGAAACACACATTCCAGACACATAAAAATAAATACGAAAGGTAGTGGGCGCAGCGGGTGCGGCAGAGAGGGGAGGACAAAGCGAATTACCTTGGCTATTTTCACAAAATGGCTCAGGATTTCGGCTCTTATTTTTAAAGTCTGTGCTGTTAGGATTTCTCGGACGACCCAAAAACTGACCTGTAGAGTCAAACACACACACACACACAGTTAGAATGCTGGGCCACCTCCTGGCAGCCTTGTCCACCTCTCACGGGGCTTCCAAGAGGGCAGGAAGCTGGGTCCCCACAGCATCTGACCCTGCACAGGGCCCTGTGCTCCCAGTCAGCCCCCTCCAACTCCCACCATGCTGCTGGGAGGTCACACAGGGCAGCGCTGGGCCCCATGGTAGGTCAGGAGGATCCCAGTTGCAGGGAAGACAATGAAAGGTGATGGGTGGAGAGATGGGTGAATGGCCAGACACAGCAACGTGCCTGCTGGCAGGACCCCCACCCCCACGAGGTCCACAGTCTCAGCCAGGTCCACTGCAGGGTGGAGTCACTGCTGTGCACACAACTAGCAAATTTCATTCTCTAGGAGAGGTCTGTCCCATCACTAAAGTGACACAAAGCCCCACAGAGCCATACAGATCAAGGATCTTATTTCTTTGCTGGCAGCTTGCATTCAGACCTCAGTCTTGCTCCCCTTTGGAGCCAGAGAAGCATCCACCCACGCAGAAAGGGGCAGGGCCAGGACAGGCTGGGCAGCCAGGCTGGCAGACTTGGTTCCTGTACTCCTGCTGTGACTCCAGCTCTACGGTCATGCAGCGCTGAAGTCTAAGAGGACAATGACAGTGCCTCAGGGAAAAGTGGGGAGTCCAGTGAAGGGCAGGACCCAGCGCCTCGAGGATGGACGGGGGACCTGGGGAAGGCAGGGCCTGGGCAGTAGTGGAAGGAAACACAAGGCAAGAAGGCGGCAGGGATGCTCCAGGAATAAGGAGCCAGGGCAATGGACTCCTTCCTGAAGTGCTGTCAGTTCTCGGGGGAAGACACGGAGGAGCCCAGAGCCAGCAGTTTGCTTTTTGTAGCAACAGACGGGGATGACAGAAAAGGGTTTTTTCAGCTCAGCTAGCTGTGGTTGCCTCCAGGACATGCTTGGGTTTCCACAGAATCATTTTTTCCAAGGAATTGCCTCCAACGAAGCTCAGGCCAAAACGTCTGACTAGTCGCGTAAGAAAGTCATCCTGGAAGGGCTGGTACCATAGCTCAATAGGCTAGTCCTCTACCCCATGGCACCAGCATCCCATATGGCATGAACAGTGTCCTGGCTGCTCCACTTCCCATCCGGCTCCCTGCTGACAGACTGGGAAAGCAGCAGAGAATGGTCCAAGTGCTTGGGACCCTGCACCACGTGGGAGATCTGGAGGAAACTCCTGGCTCCTGGCTTTAAATTGGTTCAGCTCTGGCTGCTGCAGCCCTTTGGGGGAGAGAACCAGAAGGCAGAAATCTCTCTCTGTCTCTCCTTCTCTCTGTAAACTTGCCTTTCAAATAAAAATAAATGAATATTTAAAAAGTGAGAGAAAATCTTTCTGGAAACAGATAGGCTGCCTGTAAAGTAGAGTTCAAGGCAGGGGTGTTTTTAGGCACATTATGCCTAGGGTGGCAGATCCCTGTGTGGGTCTGGAACTCAGCAGAGCTGACGTTCGGTCAGTGATACACAGCGTACGGGGGGACATTTAGAAGCCACAGTGCAGTTCAAGGGAGCTCTGCAAAGCTGCCATGGCCCCAGAGTGTCCACACATTGCCTAGTATGGAAGGTGACAAAGAGACAGAGTTCCTCAGAAGTCCCAGTGCCAAAGGCAGCCCTGATACTGTGGCCACAGAGTTGCAAGTGAGAGATCTGGACTATGGGGTGGTGAAGACACAGGAAAGCTCTGAGAGAAAGGTAAGCCTTGGAAATCGGATGGACCTCCCAAAGGGAAGGCATGAGTGAGGTGGGCCCAGTAGCTGCGTGAGCTAACGAGGGATGCGGTTCCCAAGGTAGGGGGAACAGTGAAGACTGACCCTGCAGAGCCAGGGGGACTGGGCTGGTGGAAGGGGTGGGGCGGGGCTAGGATGCCTTCCTGCACGGGCAGTCTAGAAGGCGATGGAACAGAGGAATGAGTGAGACTCTTCGGCAGCGAGGATACCTGTTACAATGCTGACGTGACAGCCCCCTGACAAATGTCAAAGTTTTGGGCCAGGGCCATGCTGAAGGGGTGGATCGGATGGATGTTTTTAATCAGACTTTAGTTCTCATGAGATTTCACGTGAGTTTCATGCAGAAAATGATGGAAACATAGGCAAGTAGAGAAGACCCAAACTCTGTGGCCCACACAGGCCTCCAGGCCACACGCTGCAGGGGAGGAGCGGGAAGACCTCATGGTGTTTCCTCAATCAGTGGTAACATCAGTCATTTATGTATTTTTACAAATGCATGTGTATTTTACAATGTGGCTTCTGGGGATGTGTTGGTCTCTACTCAGGTAAACCCCGGCTGTCAGGTGGCTGGCCTCTGGGGACTTCACTGTGACACAATGCTGTGATGAGCATCCACTTTCCACTTGGGCCCAAGAACAGATTTCTGTTAAGGTGGAGCGAATAAAAGAGGACCAAAGTGCATACCAACCACATGGGCCCCTGCACAGGCCTGTCAGCTCAGCCCGCAACCAGGGTAAGTAGGTACATGTTCTCTCTCTCTCTCTCTCTCTCTCTCTCACACACACACACACACACACACAGCCACCGGTCTTTTCTTCTACTAACTCAACGGACAAAATGGTATCTCACTGCTTCTCTGTGATGTTTTCCTCATCACTGTGAAAATCAGTGGACTCCGTGTTTTGTCAAGTTAGCACTGTTGGCTGCGTTGTGACTTGCCTGCTCAGGGCCTCCATTCATCCACCTGTCTAGGTATCATTTCTCTTAGGATTGCTGCCTGACAAAAGCTCTCTCTAGGGCCAGGCGGTGTGGCACGATGGGCTAATAAGCCCTTGCCTGGGGCATCACACACCCTCTGTGAGCGCCAGTTCCAGTCCCAGCCGCTCCATTTCTGATTCAGACTCCTGCTGGGTCAAGTCATGGGGCCCCTGCACCTGACAGGGAGATGGTGGTGGAGCTCCTGGCTCTTGTTTCTGCCTTGGCCTAATTCTGGCTAACTGTGGGCATTTGAGGAACAAACCAGAGGATGGAAGATTTTTCTCTCTCTCTTTCCCTGTCACTCTTCTTTTCAAATAAACACATAATTTTAAAGCTCTTTGTATATTAAATAAGCTGCATTTCGTGAGAAAACTATCATTTTTATACACTGTTTGGGAGGGGGTAGAAATTAACAGAAACATTTAGAACTCAAGTGCATCTCTGAGGATGTTGTAAGAGACGTTTTCTTGAAAAGAGAAACCGTATGAAAATACAGACACTTAGGAGGACACTCCTGGAAGTCTGTGGGAAATGGGATTAAAAGTTTCAGTCTAGGGCCCGGCACAATAGTGCAGTGGTTAAAGTCCTTGCCTTGCATGCGCTGGTTCTAATCCCGGCGGCCCCGCTTCCCACCCAGCTCCCTGCTTGTGGCCTGGGAAAGCAGTCAAGGACAGGCCAAAGCCTTGGGACCCTGCACCCGCGTGGGAGACCCGGAAGAGCTCCTGGCTTCGGACTGGCTCATCTCCAGCAGTTGCGGCCGCTTGGGGAATGAATCATCAGATGGAAGATCTTCCTCTCTGCCTCTCCTTCTCACTGTATATCTGCCTTTCCAATAAAAATAAATCTTTAAAAAAAGTTTCAGCCTATTTTGCGCAAAATGGTTTTTTTTTCCATAATAGATGGGAAAGGTGAATTATTAAAGAACAATGCATGGTCACTGTTTTTCATGAACTTTATCAGTTAACCTTGTATTTGTCAAAAGACTCACTGACAACACTGCATGAAAGACCAGGCAAAAAAGTCCATCTACCTGGAAGTGGTTACACAAACCCACTTTGGGAAGGGACACACGGCTCAGCCACGCTGACTGGCGGGAGGGAGGCCCGCCTCCAAGGCCAGGGTACACATCTCACTGGGATTCCTCGGCTTGGGATGATCTTCAGTCCTCCTGTGTTTATTTACCCAATCATCATTTACATCGGCAGGACTCAGAGACATTTATTTTGTTCCCGGGGTCACAATCCAATACTCCAGAGTTTCTTTTGTTGCTCTGATTGGCCTGGCATTGGCTACAGCGAGCTCTCGCTTGGCTTCTTGGCCCTTGCTGGCCCTAAGGTCAGTCATTGCACCTGTAGGCTGAAGGGTCCTAGAGTAGACCACAGAATGTGACAATGGATCCTGTGTCATCCATGGATAACAAGATACCCCCTACCCCTCCACCGGGGAAGGGAAGGGAGGAGGTTATCAACAGGGGTCACTTGGCCACAGAGTAGCTTCTGCAAGAAGTAACACATTGCAGTGCACTGCACTCTGGAAGACTTCATCAAGCAAAAATGGGTTTCCTCTCTGTGTTGTGAAGTTCCTTGGGTTTCCACAAACACCTGGGCCATGAGTCCACTATCACAACACACAATGCAGTTTCTCTGTGTCTTGCCTACCCAACCCTTTCCTCCCAAACTCTGACAACCACTCCTCTGCTAATCACCTCTTTAGTTTTACCTTTTCCAGAATGCCGAAGGAGAAGGAGTGGGAGGAAGAGGAGGAAGAAGAGTGCAGGAATCCTCCGTAGGAAACCTTTCAGACTGGATTCTTCCACATCCAAGCTCAGTCCACATCGTTACATGACCTGAGAATGATGTATCCCCCTGGACTCACACAGACGCTTAAATGTCAAACTCAAGTTAATAGCGGCAAGAGGATGGAAACCTCGCCTTACCATGATGTTTGGAGGTGGGGTCTTAGGGAACTGATTAATTGCACCTGACCCATCCTGCATACCTACCAGTGGGTCATGACAGTTTGGGATGTTTCATATCCTTGCAAGTAAGTGGTACTGCCAGGGTTTTCCTATTGTGTTTTGTTGTTCTAATAGGTAGGCATGGCTTGGTATCTCCCTAATGGTGAATGATATTGTTGGCACTATACCAGATCCAACATCATTCAGATCCTTTGCTATGTTTTCTCTTAAAAAGGTTTATAGCTTTGGGGCTGACACATTGGCTCAACAGGTTAATCATCTGCCTACCAGGGCCTGGATCCAATACGGGTGCTAGTTCATGTCCTGACTGCTCCACCTCAAATCCAGCTTCCTGCTGATGGGCTGGGAAAATAGCAGGGATGGTTCAAGTCCTTGGGAGCCCTGCACCCGACCCGTGTGGTTGACCCAGAAGAAGCTACTGAATCCTGGCTTCAGAGCAGCTCAGCTCCAGCCATTGTGGCCACTTGGGGAGTGAATCAACAGACAAGATCTTTCTTTCTCTCTGTCTCACCTTCTCTCTGTAAATCTGACTAATAAAAATTAATACACCTCTTTATAAAAAAGAAAGTGTATAGTTTTTTTTATTTATGTCTGTGATTCATTCTGATTAGTTTTTATGAGAGGCCTAAAGTCTATGCCTAGGTTTGCTTCTACACACACACACACACACACGCAATGACGTGCTCATCGTTTCAGGGCCATTAGCTGAAGATGGCATTCTTTGTCCATGGAGAGGTCCTGCACTGTTACGACGGATCAGCCAACTGTAACGTGTGGGTTCACTGTGTCCCACTGGTCTAGGTAGCCTCTCTTGGGCCACTTTCAGGCTCTTCCATTCACGACAGCTTTACAGTGAGTCCTGAGATCGGGTGGAGTGAGTCTTCCAACTTTCTTTCCCCACACTGTCTGTTGTGCTGGGTTAACCTTCCTACACCCTCTTCAGAATGGGTTCTTTGATGCTTACAGTTTTCTAGAAGGTTGGCTGGGATTGCATCAACTTTACAGATCAAGTCGGAAAGAACTGATGACAACATGGTGTCTTTCAATCCAGGAAGTTGGAATATCACCTCTGGTAATTTAGATTTACATGGATTCTCTCTGACAGTATCTTTGTACATGAACACATTTCTTTAGATGCATCCAGAGATCCGTCTTATTTGTTGGTACTATTGCAAATGGCACAATTGTTAAATATCAAATTCCCACTCTTGGTTGCTGGTATATAGGAAAGCAGTCGGTTTTCGTGTGTTGACAACTGTTTTTCTTGATGGATTTCCTCTAAATCTCATCATCTGTGAATAAAGATGACTGCACTTCTTCGTTTCCAATCTGTGTCTCTTGTTTCTCTTGCAGTAGCAGGGACTTGTGGGACAACGCTGAACAGGGTACAGGCAAGCGCGCCTGCATGTCTGTTCCCAGCCTTGGGCAGAAGGCACCCAGTGCCCCAGTGGGCAGGAAGCTGGTGAGGCAGCTGTGTGGACGTCCTGTGGCAGCTTGGCCAAGTCCTCCACTGGTCCTAATTTGCTGGAGTGCTTTTCAGCATGAATTAGTGCGGGACGCACTTTTACAGACAATTAGGGTGACACAATGCTTGTGCTTCAACCTGCTAACACAGTGGATTGTGATTCTTGACTTTCACCTATCCCGTGGTATATGTCCGGGTGTGCACAGCCCACGGGACAGGTGCTACAAATATCTCGTAAGCCTGTTCTATTCACAGCTTTCCTAGAAACCAACTCAGAGGGGACTTCCCCTGGGTGCTGCTACATGCTCCCCGACTCCAGCGCCCTCTGTCACATCTCTGCCAGGGCTCTAAGTTTCTTTGCCTGGAGTAGCTGGCAAAGCCTCCAGCTTGGTCCCCAACCTAGACATCTTCTCACCTCCTTGGGACTCCTTGACCTCCTGCCTCACCAAGGTGGGACCCTGAGCCCCCCTGCTCTGTACCCACATATGAGCCCACATCTGCACCTTCTGTCCACTTGTACCTCAGCATTTCACACCTGTCCCTACACTTCAGTTCTTCAGTATCCACCCTGCCCCCACCTTGCTCATCTGTAAGTTTTCCTGACCCTACTGGATCCTTCTACTCAAAATGTGAATGTCCTCCAGGCTCTGTGCTCTTTTATGAAGAAGGGAACATTCAACAACATCCCGGAGACTCCACATCTCCTGTATCCTCAGCTTCTTCCCCAGGACCCCCTGACACCGTCTCTCTCCCCCCTGCCTTCTAGCCCCTCCCTCTACCTGCATCTCTGCAGAAATGGTCCCCTCCCGCTTGGTTCAGAAGACTCATCCTCTTTGGCCCTCTGCAGCTTCCCCCTCCTTCTCAACATTTTCCCACATTCCTCCCACCTTCCACCTAACAATCTCCCTCTGCCTCCTCTCCTCTGCCAACTCTCAGATGCCAGCAACTCTTAGCTTCCCACTGGTACCTTGGTTTCATCCAATTCCCTCTGTTTTCCCCCAAATTCCCACATCTATGGGACACCTCACGCCTCCACCAAGGCATGAGCCTTCCTCTCAGCTCAGGGCTCCTACTCCTCAGCACCCAGAGGTGCTCACTGCTTGCAAACTAGTGTGATTGAATTATTAATCGCGTATTAAGCTCTGGGCTGAACCCTTCACATCCACGATTATCATTGTATCTCCAAAGACTGGTGGGTATGATTCTTCCCGCTTTATGCATGAGGAAGATGAGGCTGAGAGAGGCCCCAGGCCAGCCCCGGATCCACAGTGCTGAAGTCATTTGGCCAGGACTCAAAGCTAGCTCTGCCTTATGGAGACTGCAGCAATCACACTGACCGCAGGGAGCAGTGGGCCCCCTGAAATTGTATGTGAACTTAGGATATTCCCACATATCTCTGGGTGATGTCCACATGTGATGCTGCCAAGATTCTCAAGAGAGTCCACTCTACCCTGAGGCTGAGCACTTCGGTACTGCGCTGTGACCTCCGTGCGGTTGAGACACAGGCTTGGCACATCCCGAGACCTTGTGCAGAGTGGCCATGCCTGTCTATGTTAGCCACTCTGTGAGTAAACCTCAGGGGACTCAGACCCCACGGAGGGATAGTAAGTCCCCAAAGGAGAGGAAAAGGCGAGGACACCAACCACTAGGTTTCCGGTTTGGCTATAAGAAACCTCGAATCTTCTGGTAGCCTCTTTCCACTCAACTGACACTCAACTTGACATCTTCCACCGTCACTGAAACATGTGTGGGCAGACTTGACGCCAGACACCACTGGAGACCTTTCGTGTGATGTCCCCATGCCTCCCTGTAACAGCTGTGGAGGGGGTACACTGCTGGGGGACTGAGAGCCCGAGGTAGGGGACTCCCTCCCCTTTATTGGGACACTCCTTCTCCAGGTCAGCAGTTCCAGGGGCCCACCAGCCTGGCCTCTGGCACATCGCTGGCTCTCAGAGTGACTGAGGGCAGTAAGCAGAAAGACCACAGCCCAGAGCACTCTGTTGGTTTATCTCACGGTTCATCTCGCGCCTTGTTCTGAGTGGAACACAACGCAGTTGTTCAGAGAACAAGCTCTTTGCCAGGCTGACCCAGCATCTGAGTGCAGACCTGACTACATGAGAGCCTCCAGCGGCCCTCCTCCTCCGGGAGCCCCGTGGCAGCTCAGAGGTAGGACTGAGCCGGCTCCCGGTCAAACAGTTTTGTTAAGGAATCAACCAGTCCCCTGACAGCTGATGCACATCTGCTTTAAAAAAAAAAAAAAAAAAAAAGACTATGCTTGCTTGAAAAAAGAAAGATTTCAAAAAGTGGGGGCGGGGGAAAGCAATCAGAAGCCTTGCGACTTCTCTTTTCCAAACAAATGATGTACAGTTCTTTGCCTGGATGCATGGAGACTTTCTCCGTCTGCTTGGTCTCTCCCTACACAACCACCACGCGAACCCCAGCCTCGGTCTCTAGGCCACAAGCAGGCACCTCCTGAGGCTGCCCCCACGCGGGGGGCAGAGGCCGGCAGGGGCCTGCAGGGAGTTGAGCAACAGTGATGCAAAGGGCCAGGCATTTCCGAGAGGGCAGGCCCAGCTGCAGAGGCGGCCCAGTGGGAAATGCAGGCCCAGGCGCCTGGGGGGGCCAGTCACGGACATTGCACAACCTCCAGGCCATGGTCATTCCTCGGGTGAAACCAGAGAGATAACGAGTGGAACAGAGAAACAAGGGGAGAAGAGAAACCTTCAGTGCCACGAGGGCATCTTGCTGATGCCAGGGAGCTGTGCAGGTGGCCTCCCATGGAAGACACCAGAGGTGCCTCCCCCAATCGAATCCAAGACCCTGGCCTTCCCACCTGTCAGAGCACCCCAGGGTTGGTAGCTGTGCCAGCGCAATTCAAAGAAGCTGCTTGGAGAAGCCACCCTCATTCACTCACTTGCACGTGGACAGCTAGGGTCCCTTCCAGGCCTGACACCTCTGACGTGGGGTGAGGCAGAGGGTGGGCCACAGCGGGTTGTGAGCAACACAGGCACTCCTGGAGCTCCTGGATGCACCAAGGGGAAGCAGGGCCCCTCAGCGACATGCACCACGGACACAGGAAGGGTGATGGTGGCAGAGACAGGGCTGACAGGGGCGCCTCCTGCAGGTAGGGGGTTCAGGGGAGACTCCCCACCAAGGAAGTGATGTTCTAGCTGAGATTTGAGAGCTGAGCAGACAGGTAGAACTCGGTTGAGAAGGACCATGCGTGGGGACCTGACTGGTAGAGATTTGGAGCAGCAGGCAGGGGAGCAAAAGGCAAGATGGCAGAGCTGAAGAGGGAGGAGGAGGACAGGCCACAAGATGGAACATGTGGGCGGGGACAGAGCCCGCAGGTAGGGCCTCATGGAGCACCCACATGTGGCAGACGAAATTCCTCTAGTGCCATGAGCACAAGGAAAACCTGCCCAGATCCCAGCAGCAAGGGATAGCAGAGTGGACAAAGGTAGGGGTGTACCGAAGCTGAGATGGGGACCTGTGGCCAGGTGCCTGGGCCTGGACCCTGGCAGGGCTCCTCCAAGGTCAAGGGGTTCAAGGGTGGCTCTACCCACAGCCACCAGCAAGCAGTATGGCTTACCTGGTTAAACCTCCGAGTGAAGGCCACAACGTTGGGGGCGAGACTGTGTTTCTCTTTCTTACTCCATCCGCAGCTGGCCAGTTCCTAGGAGCACACAGAGTCCATTTCAGCAGGGATTCCACTCTGGTGGCGAAATATTCCACAGCAGTATCAAAGCGGAAAGTGGGCATGGAATGGGGAAGGGTTGAGGCCTGGGGCTAAACCTTTAGTACCAGAGAGGAGGAAAGTGGGGTCACACCGGGACCAAGGGTGAGGAGGAGACAGGAATACACTCGCCCTTGGTGCCAGCCACAGGTCCCAGGGTGTCTGTGCTGAAGTTTTCTCAAGCTACTCTGTCAGCATCTCTGGGTCCAGGAGTCTGTTCTTTCTCACAACACATACTGTTTGAGAGGCACATGAATGGTTGAAGCAGCTCATTTCACCTCCTCCTCCCCCTCGCCCTTCCCCCATGTGATGCCACAGCTTGGGAACTTCATATTTCATTGGCCACACAATCCCTCCCTCCTATCCCACCCCTATAGGAGCCTGGGTCAGCAATCCCCTCTCAAGGAATGCAAAGTGGAGGAGACAGAGGAGCAACCCCAGTGGGATTACAGGGGGCATGTGAAGGCATCATGGCAAAGCCGTGCCCAGCTGCCCAGCCCATCAGCCAGAGACAAGAGTGGAGGCGTGATGACAGATTCAAGAGTCCTCTGCCCTGACACTTCTATAAGATCTGAGAAGATCTTCAGTGAGAGTCAGCTGCCAGCTGCCCAACAGCTGACAGACAGGGAACCAGCAGAAAGGAAGAATGAGGGTTTGGGGGGCAGAGGATGCAGTGGGTACAGAGATAAGTGACAGTAGAGTAGGGATGTCCCAAGATAAAATTTGTTGGCTGGGCAGTTAGGTCTGAAGTGCTGTGCCAGGCCAATGTAGCCCAGGACCCAGATGGAGGTTTCTGGGAGGCCTGACTGAAGACAGGGCAGCTCTGGCTGTAAAGTTGAGCCACCCATGTACGGAGAGTACATGGGAACCGTGTTGGAGCTCATAAGCCCAGCCATTCTGCCCAGCTGCTGGCGCGCACCTAATGTCATTGCCAGCCTCACGGCTGACCCTCACAGGGCTCACCATCCACAAGTTCAGTGTCATACGGAAGTATTGACTGTGCTACATACCAATGCAACCCTTTATTGAGATTCCCTGCACAGCAGACACTGGGCAAGGCCCTCTGTGCATGATAGCCTGTCAGTCTAAGCACACCTGTTCTGAATGAATACTGTGGCTTTCACTCCCAAGGCAGACCTAAAAAACCATGGTTGTAATCAAACAGAAAGCCTGGTCCTTGAAGCAGATATTCAAGGATGGAGGCACAGCTGGATAACTCCTGGGCTGTTTAATCAATAGCAGGGCTACCCAGGGGTGTGTCTTGGGTGTCACCACCACACCGCAATGGCTCAGGAAGGCAAGGCAGGGAGGGTGGACCTTGTAGATCTGCAGCCTCACTCAGACCCTGGCTCTCCACACCTGGGCTATATGATGTCCACCTTCTCAGAACTCCCACTTCACAACTCAAAGTGGGCCTGACACTGGGAAGCTGCAGGTCTGTGGGAGGTGCGTGCAGCAGGCTATCCAGCAAAGGCAAGTACCACCCGGCCTCTCCTCTTCCCACCCCGCAGTCTGGGTGCCATCTTGAATTGATCACAAAATCAATGACAGCTCATCTTCTGCTTTGAGGGCAGGAACAAAATCAGGTCTGTGCTTTGAATACCAGCCCACACATTGGACTTGATCTGATTGCTTCCATGGCTCAGACTCAAAAACTCTAGGTATAGGGCCTGGTGCAGTTGGCATAGTGGCTAAGGTCCTCACCTTGCATGTGCTGGGATTTCATGTGGATGCTGGTTTAGGTCCCACTTGCTCCACTTCCCTTCCAGCTCCTTGCTTATGGCCTGGGAGGACAGTAGAGGATGGCCCAAGGATTTGGGACCCTGTATCCACAAGGGAGACCTGGAGGAGGCTCCCAGCTCCTAGCTTTGGATCAGCTCAGCTCCAACCATTGCAGCCACTTGAGAAACAAGCCAGTGACTGCAAAATATTTCTGTTTCTCCTTCTCTCTATAATTCTGACTTTCCAATAAAAAATAAATAAATCTTTTTAAAAAAAATTCTAGGTGTAGTTCTCAGATTTTGACGACTTCCCCCAAAGGAGCTTTTGCGATGGAAAACACGTAATCTTTAAAATTAAGACCTCTGTGGAGTGAAATATGATGGCTTGAGAAGTGCCTTGATCAAGCCGCAGGAGCCAAAGCCTGGGAGTTGAAGGGCCTGGCGCAGAATCCCAGGCCCCGTCACTGTTGGCTGACAAGTCCCAGGCGATCTCCCTCTCTGGGTTCCATCAGCAAGAACAGGAGGCCACAGGGCTGCAGCAGCAGGTAGGGCACCGGGCCTGGCAGGCAGATGGCAGGTGCTTGGCTGCACTGGGTGTAATCAGTGAAGTCGCAAACATCTCTGGGTGGGGAGGGGAATAGGGTACAGCTGCCCCAACTCTGTGCTGGAAGGCTTTGCCCGTGATGCCAGCAGAAACTAGACCGTTCTGTGTGAACCAAACCCCAGGCCCAGCCTCCTGGCGCTGTTCTTCTTCTGTGTCTGGCCTTACGGGGATTACAAGAGATTCCATCTGTGTGGAGCATGATTGGAAAATGTGAAGTAATAGAACAGAACTCTTCCAGTCGCTGATGCCTGCTAAAGGGCCATGCCGTGGAACCAATCTGACTATAATTAACTTAAAATGGACCACAGAAGGGAGATGCGGCTTTGGGCTGAGGCTGCTGTGGCCTTGTGGTTTTGCCCCCACTGTGGGAGCCTGTGAGCTTTCCCCAAAGGTAGGGATGAGAGACAAGCTGCATCTCTCCCTGCTCAGGGCCCCAGCTCACCCAGGCTGGCTGGCTGAGGCCCTGAGCGCTGGGCTGAGCTGTTGGTCACACAGGGAGCCTGGTGCCTGCGTACTCCCTTGTTGGCCCCACCACCTCCCCCTGGTCACGTGGATGTTGTTGGATCCCACTGGGGAAAACAGAAGCTGTGAAAAAGAAAACCGCTTGCCACCAAATGCTAATTTCCCTGCCTTCTGTCCCTCTCTCTGGCTCTAGCGGCAAGGAGGCCCTCCTGTCTCCAGGACCAGTTCAACCTGGGGACCCCCTTCCCATGTCTCCTCGGCCTCTTTTCTGCTGCCGTTTTGACCCACATCTCCAGCGACTGCTCGAGTCTCTTCCGGTGGCAACAATGACAGTAACACTGATGTCTGTTCCCAACACACACATGCCTGTCTCCCCCACTTGTACACACTGTACTTGTCCATGAGGGGAGCCCTTGAACTCACCTCCCTCTCCCTGCCTCTTCTGCCTGCAGCCACTCTTTCCTCCACCCACAACTGCCCCACTAAGGACCCAACACCCACGGGTTCCTGGGCTCTGCACCCTGCGTTCTCCTGGCTGTCTCCCCACATCCTGGGCCCTCTTTCTTGGTTTTACCATTAAGCTGTTCTTGGCTTTTCTAACACGTTACTCCAAGCTCTACCTACATTAATATTTCTCCCTGGTTGTGGTCGCACACCCATCTCCAGTCTGTGCTTCTGTCCTGAGCTAACAAACTAACTGTCCAGCCACCTCCCCACCATACGGACCTGGGCGGCCCGCACAGGCCCCTTGCCATTGGCAGGCCCGGAACCCACAGAGTCTGAGCGGATGACTTCGCTATAAAAACAATCTGCAATTCGCTTGGACATCCACTCTGACAGGCAGAGAGCAATGTTTATTGTGAAGACTCTGTCTATGGAAAAGTTCCCTGACTGGCGCCAGGCCAGGTCTGTCCTACTCCCTCCCCCACAACCTGTGGACATTCCTGGCTGACAGCAGAAGTCAACATTGCTTTCGGCTTCCTAGGAGCTTCTCGGGGCCAGAAGGCTGTCAGCTCTGAGAAGGGCCTGATCCTGACCATGCCCCTGGAAGAAGATGCCCTCCCTGAAGACACCCATGGGGGCCAGATCATGCTGCCTTTTGTGTATGTGTGGTTCATTCTGATTGCTGCTTCTTCTCATGGTCCACTTGGAAAACACAGCACTGCACACCGGAGCTGCTCCGTTAGGCCTCAGTGTCTGCCACCACCAGCCGGCAGCAGCCCCACATCCCCACCGTGCTCTCCAACAGCCTCCTCCTGGCCCTCCCTCCCTGTCCCCTGCCACTCCAGGTCCACCCTCTGACAGGGAAAGGAAAGCCAGGTTGCCACATGAGCCCTTGTCAGAAGAAAGTGTGGCCAAAGCGGCCCAGCAAGGGCAGAGTGGAGCGGGACAGGATGGGCGGTGGGGACAGTGCCAGTTGGAGGCATCTGGGGACTTAGGCTGATGACAGGGTGAACAACACACAGATCAGAGAGGGACTAGCAGGTCCTTCAAAGACTTCCAGTCCTTGTCCCCGACAAGGAGCCAGTGTAACAAGGGTGCCCATTGTCCACACCCTCCTGTTGTAGAGGTGTGAGGGCGCGGGGGTGACAAAGTCCCTAAAGGAGCTTCCTCTCTTGGGCCTAACACAGGAGTTGGCTCTGGTCTCAGATGTGAGCCGAGGACACAGGGGTTTCACAGGGCAAGGCAATAGAGGCATCAGACCCTGCAGGGTCTCGTCACTTAAACCCAGCACCTGATCGTCCTCATCTGGGAGTGGCCTTGGTAACAGTGCCTCCTGTGTTGTGCTGGACTGATGGGCCCAGCACCTGCTGCGTGCACCTTCTGCGTGTTTGCTAAACATAAATAACGCTCCTGGGAGAGAGGGGGCAGCACGGAACGGGCAGGCATAGGGCCCAAAAACCCAGCCCAGGAGAGTGGGCCTTGGATGCCTGAGGAAAGGGCCCAGGGGGATGGAAGGTAGCTGCAAGACTCACTGAGCATCTTCCACCTGCCAGGAACTGCACTGACCACCAGCAGACGTTACTGCTGGGACGCCCAGTGCTGACATGAAAAAGCAGGTGATGAACAGGTGGAATCCCTTTTTCCTAGCCACACAAGCAGGCAATGAAAGCAAGCCTCTGCCAGGGCTCTGCAGATTCCAGCCTTGAGGACAGCTGGGTGACATGCATGCCAGGAGCTGCTGGGCACCGGGCTAGGTGCTCTCAGCTCGGGCTTCATTGAACCACAAGAACAATGCGATGGATCGCAGGATCATCTCCATCGGCTGGAGGACCTCGGAGAGGCTGCTGCTTGTCTGAAGGTCACACAGCCAGGAAGTGCTAAAACTCAGACCCAGATCCAGCCTGAGTCCAGAGCCCAAGCTGGCATGGCGTGGGGCACCTCAGCAAGAAGGCTAAGGGAAGCAAATGTGTTTGAGTATGGAACCAAGGAATCCTGCTCACAGCCTCTCAAGGAGTCTTCCACTGCCACCTGTCTCCCCAGGGAAAGTCTAAGACTCTTTTGGATACCAACAGGTACTCGCCGATGGATCTGTGGGGATGCTTTCCTGGAATGTGTTTTACTCAAGTATCTTCTCTGGCCGCTGTAGCGTTTAACATTTAACAAGAGCACTAATCAAACAGGTGACAGAGCGCTAATGGCGTGTGTCAAAAGGGGGTAGCTAATTCTGTCCATTGCCTGTCCCTGTGACAAGCCCCAAACCACCTATGCTTCTGGCTACATTAAATTCAAAACAGGTGATATGTTCAAATGAAACCCAACACACCTGCCTCTGCTGTTCAGAGGTCAAAAACAAACTCATCAGCAAGTAGGATGGGGATGCTGCGTTGGAGGAGAGGGGCACTGCCTCACATGAAGACATTCCCTGAGTCTCTTGAAACAGCAGGGGGTTTCTTTGGCTAAACGGAAATGCAAAGCTCCCAGCCAGGTCAGGTGTGCAGAGATGGTGAAGCCAGGCTGCAGGGTGAGCTCCCCAGGGCAGTGTGGCTCAGACCATGGAGAACAATGAGAAATGGAGGACAAAGGACCAGGTCAGAGTGCTGGGCGTGCTCTCAACACCCCCACATGCCACCTCAAAGTACCGCACCCTAGGCAAAATACGGCATGAGGAATGAACGACTTCCCATAGGCACCCCCAGCATGAAGACCCCCTCCCGACCCTTGCAGGCAGCATTCGGGAGACTGCACCCTGTCAGCCTGGGCCACCCAGAGTCCCTGCCGCTCAGTACAAAGGGGGGAAGGCACTGTGCCTAGGACATAGGTGCTGAGCCAGCAAAAGAAAGAACACCACCAATATAAGAGAGAATTTGGCCTTCAAAGAAAGATAATTCAGAGATGAAAATTTTAAAAGGAAAGAAAAAATAGTGTTTCAATATACAATATATAAATGAAAAGTAAGTTGTTGCTTATGTTTTTTTTTTTTTTAGCGAATCACACACCTGGCGTAGGCATTGTGGCAAATCAGGTTCCAGCTGCTGCCTGAGATGCAGGCATCCTACATGGGTGCTGGTTTGTGTCCCAGCTGTTCCACTTTGCATCCAGCTCCCTGCCACTGGCCTAGGAAAAGCAGGGGAACATAACCCAAGAGTTTAGGACGCTGACACACGGGAGACTGGCTGAAGCTCCTAGGCTCCTGGTTGGCCTGACCCAGCACTGACTGTTGTGGCCATGTGGGGAGTGAGCCAGAACATGGAAGATCTCTCTGACTCTGTCTCTCCCCACTGTCTAAAACTCTTGACTTTCAAATAAACAAGTAAATCTTTAAAAAAAAAAAGAAAGCTTGACGAGATAGAGTCTCGCATACAAAATTCACAGAACTGCCAGAACTTAGTCATGAGGAAGGAACCCAATGTTTTAGGCGGTCTAAGATTCCGACACTTCACGGGAGGGCAATGGCAGCTTTGGGGGTGCTTCTGAGGCTCACTAATGAGCTCCCAGATGTCACCAACAGGTGTGCCTCTTGCCATTCGGGAAGCTGACGTGGCAGGTAGTGAGATAAAGATATGCTTTCCCCAGGCCCAGCCAGCCCATGAGCAGGGGTTCACCAAGGGAAGACACTGCACGCGTACCTTCTGAAGGCTGTGTTCTCTTTTCCCTAGGAGGTGATAAAGGAATCATGGATTACCATCCTGGTAACCAAGCACTACTCAGCAAGGACCAGAGGCCGACGCAGGTGAACGTCAAAGGCTTTATGTGCTTGGGAAGGAAGCCACAAAAACATTGTATGCTTCCATCCCCATGGCAGCCCAAACAGCAAAACACTGCAGGCACAGCCCTGAGGTCACCGGTTACCCGTGACAGGCAGGGCAGGGAAATGGACCACGGCAGGGGGCAGCGAGGTTTGGGGGTAGCTGAGAAGCTGTCTTGGTTGTGGTGGCTACTTAAAGGCTAATATTTTTCAAAATTCACCACACTGTTCACTGGGGGGGAAAAAAGGAATGATTTTTTTCTGGATATAATTAAACCTCAATAAATGAATTAAAAAAAAAAAAAACAACTGCCTTGGTCTAACCACAAGGACCTGGGAAAGAAATCCCACAACAGCAGCTGTGCCTGACCCTGGACCAACTGGGAGTGGAGCAGGACAAAGGGTTCCTGCAGGGAATGCTCTGGGAAAAACACAAGCCAGTAGGAAGATGATGGAAAAAAACATAATCTGGACCAGCACTGAGGTGCAGCGGATTGGGAGGCTGCCTGCAGTGTCAGCATCCCACACAGGAGTCCCAGTTTGAGTACCAGCTCCAGTTCAGATTCAGCTCCCTACTCCTGCCCAGGAAGGCGGTCCAAGGGCTGTGTGAACCCTGGCACTCACGTGCAAGACCAAGAGAAACTTCTGGCTTCAGCCTGGCCGAGACTTGGCTGCTGGGGCCATCTGGAGAGTGAGCCAGCCTATGTTCTGTCTGTCTCTCCCTTGACCTTGTCCTGCCTTACAAATAAATGAATGTATCGAAAGAAATGAAAAGAAAAGAAAAGGGAGGGGAGGGGAGGGGAGGGGAGGGAACGGAGGGAAGGAAGGAAGGAAGGAAGGAAGGAAGGAAGGAAGGAAGGAAGGAAGGAAGGAAAAGAAAAAGAAAGAAAATAAGAAAAAGAAAGAAAATAAGAAAATGTAATAAAAATGTTGAAAACATCAGAAGGGCATGTGTTGGCTGCAGCCCTGGCTGCTGGGGACATTTGGGAGTGAACCAGTGGATGGAAGATCTCTTTCTGTCTCTGTGTCTTTCCCCTTCTCTGAAAGTTAAGAACATCATGGAGGCAATGGAGAGAAAAGGCAATTACAAACCCCAGGAATAACCAAACACTGAAACAAAGGCACTTCCATTTGTTTATTGAAAAACAGATCTAACAGAGAAGGAGAAACAGAAAGATCTTTCCCCTGCTGATTCACTCCCTAAGTGGCTGTAACAGCCAGAGCTGGGCTGTCCCAAAGTTGGGAGTCCGGGTCTTCCATGCGAATGTAGAGTCCCAAGGCTTTGGGCCATCCTCTACTGCTTTTCCAGGCCACAAGCAGGGAGCTGGAGGGGAGGTAGAGCAGCCAAGACACAAACCAGTGCCCATATGGGATCCTAGTGCATTCAAGGCAAGGATTTAGCCACTGAACCATCACAATGGACCTTTTTTATTTATTTGAAGGGCACAATGACAGTGAAAGAGGGGAAGACAAAGAGGAATAAATCTTCCATCTAATGGTGCACGTTTACCATCAGGGAGGCAACTGGGTGAGGGATCAAGGTCACCCTTCTCAGCTCTTCCGCACAGACGGGGAGACTTGGAAAAAGACTTAGTAGATGATGTATTACATGTCATAAACTCTCTAAAATTAAATGCTATCAACTGCATATATACTACAAAATATACCCAGGTTTTATAAAGTCCCTCGCCAGTTGACAAATAATAGGCAGTTTTCACAGGGCCATGAGTGCTCCTACCTCTCTGGGGAATGGATGTAATGGCCAGCTGGGCGGAAGAGACCTGCGTGTCACCAGGGGGAAGAAGTGATCAGTGGGGACAAAGAGACCTCGGAGTGGTGCGGGCAAGCGGTGTGTCTGTGACACGGTGGAGAAGCAGAGACAATGTACTCTCCTCTTGTCGGGTGTGCGAGAGTCTGTAATATAACAGCTCATCTACAACCACTTCAGCTTGGCTGATCAGGTGCTGGGGTCATGAAGATGATGTGACTTTCCCAACACATCCCCCCTCCAGCCCTAGCACTGTGCAGTGCCACAGGCAAGGGCAACCTTGGCCTGGGGCACAGAGAGAGAGAGAGAGAGACCCTAATCAACAGAGCTGAGCAGCAGTTCACCTCTATTCTTGCCCTGGGGACGACACTTACATATTCTGGGAAAGTGTATTTTTTTTTTTTTTGCTAGTGCAGCAAGATGCTTTATTTTTAGCAAAGTGTATTTTAGGAGCTGGCATTGTGACCCAGAGGGTTAAGCTGTCACCTGAACTCCAGCATTCCATATAGGCACAAACTAGTTCAAGTCCCAGCAGCTCCGTTTCTGAACCAGCTCCCTGCTAACACACCCAGGACAGCAGCGGAGGAAGGCCCAAATGCTTGAGTTCTTACTCTCCTGTAAGACATGCAGAAGCTCCAGGCTCCTGGCTTTGAACCAGTTCTATTCTGGCCACTGTATATATTTGGGGGAATGAAGCAGCAAATGGAAGATTTCTCTCTATAACTCTGCCTTTCAAATAATATAATAAATCTTTTTAAAAAGATTTAAAAAAATTTTTTTTATTGGAAAGTCAGATATATAGACAGGAAGAGACACAGAGAAGATCTTCCATCCATTGATTTATTCCCCAAGTGGTCACAACAGCTGGAGCTGAACTGATCTGAAGCCAGGAGCCTGGGACCTCTTCTGGGTTTCCCACAGAGGTACAGGGTCCCAAGGCTTTGGGCTGCCCTTGACTGAATACCTAGGCCATGTGCAGGGAGCTGGATGGGAAACGGAGCTGCTGGAATTAGAACTGGTGCCTATATGGGATCTTGGAGCATACAAGGTGAGGATTTCGGTCACTAGGCTACCATGTCAGGCCCAAATCTTCTTTTCTTCTTTCTTTCTCTCTCTTTTTCCTTCTCTCTTTCTTTCTTTTAATAGACTCTACTTAGGATCTGGTGCCCATTCATTATAGAAACCTGAACAACACAAAAATTCCTGAACAATACATAAGTTATCCAACAGCCAACACCTGAAGAAAATGGAAGCTTACATCTCGGTCTGCGTAACAAGAGGAACAGCAGTAACAGCTAGCACATCCCGAGCACAGGCCAAGGTCCTGGCACATCAACCCTTCGTGGACATTCATGCATCACTCACTGGATTCTCACGACAGCCCTATGCCACACAGGCTGCCAGTACCACACTCACAGATGAAGACATAGATGCTTGGCCAACAGGCAATTTGCTCAAAACCCCCAAATCAATGTGAGAGTGAGGACTGAACCAAAGGCTGTGGGTCTCTGGAGCCAGGACTCTCACCCTGCCGTGTAGAAGCTACTCCCACACCACAGGAGTTACAGATGCTGCAGGGGAAGGTACTCCCACACCACAGGTGCAGAGCACACACATGTCCATATGGACCCACACTCTCCCCAGAGTTCAGACTGTGCCTGTGATTCTATCAAGGCCTTTGTTCTTAATCAACTGTACTCTCGTGTGTGGGCCCCACGCCACCTTTTTAGAGTCCCTGGAAGACATAGATGCCACTGTCTGGGGTCAATCCATCACATGGCTCTCCTGCTGCTCGGCCCTGGAGTTAGGTTTCAGAGAAAATGCTAGCTGGGCTTTTTATTCCTTACTTTGGTTTTTTGCAACATCTCATTTGGGGCTCATTCTCCCACTGTAATTTAAACCTGGTAGTCTACTGCTCAGCACCCTTCAATCTTTCTTTTTTTCAGAAGTCTCAAGTCAATAGATCTTTTATTGCATTACTAACATACCACAGGACATAATCAAGGCTCTTGCTTCTGTAGCCAGACAACGTTCAGATCTTAATTCACCCACCTGCCGAGCTGTTCCTTTTTCAGAGCCATGGACATCACCCAAACATGTTCTGATATCCTTGTTTGTAACTGCTGCTGCCTGCTTAGTCAAAGCAACTGAACTTGAAACAAGTCCGATGTCATTTCCTTCCAAGACTAATGCACCTTTCTCGGCTTGCAATGCAGAACCTGGGCTGGGCTGGGCTGGGCTGGGCTTTGCACCCATGACGTTTCAGATTTCAACAGATCTGCTTCCTGGAATACCGCGTTGATGGAGGAGCGCACACACACGGACTCCATCTGGATAGAGTAGCTCAGCATCACACTCAGGTCACCTCCCACACATGACTGCAGACGGTGCCAACAGCTGCCAGGTCCTTTCCACATCCCTACCATGTGCCAGCCCGCTGCCTCTTCCCTCTTCATGCTGAAGAGACCGAGTCTTCCATGGACATGACCGAAGCCCCTCCACAGGCTTCCTCTGGGGCCCTTCCCAGTCACCATGCTCCCCTCAGGTGGATGTCCATATTTCTGGAATATTGCTAAGAACTGTCTTCACTCTCACAGTGGGTGCAGCAAAAAGCCTTTCCGTCCTTCTGAACCTGGACCTTCCCCTATTGCAGGCTTGTCCTGAATAGCAGTAGAAATACAACGGGAAGTTTCTGGAAGCACCTGCTTCAGGGGAAGATGCAGGCTCCAACCTAGCGTCCACACTGCCTTCCTGTATGGCCAACTGGCTGCTGCCTGCCTGCTGAGTGTGTGAGAGCAGGGAGTGTGAGCCTAGCTGCAGGAACGGGGGCTTGAGCAGCAGCTTCTCTGAGACTTTCCAACAACTCAGGTTTCCATGCTCAAATAACTCATCCCGGGGTGGCCGTGTGGCCAGGGTTGCCGTGTGATCTCCAAGGCTCCTGGGTTTGTCTGAGAAATCCAGTGATCAGCTAATACTGGTACGCAAACCAGCACATCAGTGATTCAGAGGAAGAAAAAAAAATGGCATGACCCTCTCAAGGAGGACTGAAAAGAGAACATTCACCTGAAATTTTAAAAAGAAGAGAGTGGCCATCCAGCAAGCTGAAGAGCACCTCCAAGCTGCATCCCACAGAAACACGATGTGAGGTGCAGACTCTGAACATTCTAATAGCAACACCAACAAAAAGAAACAAGCAAGGCCCGGCAGCGTGGCCTAGTGGCCAAAGTCCTCACCTTGGACGCGCCGGGATCCCACATGGGCGCTGGTTCTAATCCCGACAGCTCCACTTCCCATCCAGCTCCCTGCTTGTGGCCTGGGAAAGCAGTCAAGGACGGCCCAAAGCTTTGGGACCCTGCACCCATGTGGGAGACCCGGAAGAAGTTCCTGGATCCTGGTTTCAGATCGGCATAACATTGGCTGCTGTGGTCACTTGGGGAGTGAATCATCGGGCGAAAGATCTTCCTCTCTGTCTCTCCTCCTCTCTGTACATCTGACTTTGTAATAAAAAATAAATAAATCTTTTAAAAAAAAAAGGAAGCAATGGATAAAGTTGAACTGGACGCTTTTGACTCAGTATATCTAAAATAGTATCTTGTCAACATGAAATCACTGTAAAAGACAACAAACTGGTTTTCTTTGTACTGTTAGCTTTGAAATTGTGCTTGTCTCATACACACAAAACATCTCAATTTGTACAAAGTCATGTTTCAGGGGCTCCGCAGCCACCCTAAAGTAGATACCAACATGAAAAGGGCAGACCTTCCTTTTCATGGAGAGGGACCGACACCATGGCACCACTAGTAAAGTTGCCTCCTGTGACGCTGCCACCCCATATAGGCACCAGTTTCAAGTTTCTGCTGCTCCACTTCCAAACCAGCTCTCTACTAATGCGCCTGGGAAAGCAACAGAAAATGGCCAAAGTATGTGGGCTCCTGCCACCCACATGGGAGACACAGACAAAGCCCCTGGCTTCTTGCTTTGGCCTGGTTCAGTGTTTGCCATTGTGGCCATTTGGGGACTGAACCAGCAGATGGACAATCTCTCCTTCCTTCTTGCTAACACTTTGAAATAAATAAATAAATCTTAAAAAAAAAAAAAAAGGTATGACTTAATTGAAGAGAAGTCAGCAGAGCCACACTGAGAAAGTCACACACAAGCCACGCCTCACGGGCAAGGAGCAGGGTCCTTCCATGAGCTCAATCCTGCTTTCAGACTGCAGATGATGCAGTAAATGGAGCCGCTGGCAGCTCACTCTGTGCCCAGCACTGGCTGAGAGGGCTTTCTTAGTCCTGCCCCTCAGTTTCACAACAACGGCACCTGCTTACTGCCCCCAGCTTACACACAAGTAAAATGGAGACTCAGAGAGGGTGAGTGGTTTCCTAAGGCCACAGGCAAAGAAGCAACAAAGGAAGGCTGACTCAAGCTCGGGTCTGCCCACTCCAACGACCGGCCTCTCCACCTAGGAACTTCCACCTGTATGGCTGTGGATGGCACAGCATCCGTAAAGTGGACACTACATACCAGCCTCTCTGCCTGGGCGCTGCAACCTGCATAGTTGTGGATGGCACAGCATCCACAGAGTGGACACTACAGGGGTCACAAAGGAACAGGAGGGCAAGAAGGGACAAGAGCCACATGCAGTGCATGGTTGACATGTGCCCAGGGCTCCCAGAGGGGCAGTCCTTTATGTGGGCTGACTTTATCTTGGTGACTATTAATGGCAGGTCCCAGAGCTTGCTAGTACAATATAGAGAGGTCTCAGGAAGGCGAGTAAGGGACAAGCGAGTGTAACTGGACAGGAGAGCCGACTTCACCTTACAAGGCAATTCCAGGTACAGGGCTGGAGTGGGATTCTCGCGGCCACGGCCAGACTTCCACGGGAATGAGGCCGACTGTTGGAGGAGCTGTAGAATGATGGTTTCAGCCACACTGCAGCACGGTGACCTCCCATCTCCCCACCTGCCCCAAGGTCAACGACCTATTTGCTCACAAGCAGCCTGGAGGCTCTGCACAGAGCAGGACTCCCACAGACAACGCAGACGTCTGATGCCCCACAGCACCTGCCACACGGCAGAACATTCCGCCAACACGCACACTGCTGGAGGCTGGCCACAGGCGGCCAGCTCATTTGGAAACACGAGAGGAAACAACACCAGCCTTCCAGACATCTGGATCTGCATGGGAAACCTTAGGGGGGGAAGCATGCCTAGGCCCGCAGCCGCTGCCCGGCTGTAAGGCAGCAGCGAGTGAGACTGTGGCTTCATTCCCAACCTGGTGCCCACCTTCTCAGCTCCTCCACTCTGTGCCCAGTCTCCCCACTGGTTACAGCAGCTACCATGAGACAGGACAGAACCCTGGTGATGCCTGCTACCACATGCACAGGACAAGCACAGCGTGTTGTCAGAGCGGAGGGAGGCGAGCACACAAGGTGGACTGCAGAAGCACATGTGCCTGGAGGACCTGGGAAGAGGCCAGGGCAAGAGAAACACAGAAGGCCTAAGGAGGGCCACAAGAAAGCTCAGCTGGTCCTCCACTGGCTGCATACCCAGCCTAGAGACTGGGAACAGAGCTCAGGACACGAGGGAACCCACGGGAAATTCTGGGCTCAGTAGTGAGCAACAAGGTAGAACAGGGCAGACACTGCAGGCAGAGAGGCCTGCTGGGCTGCAGCAGTACACAGACAGAAATCAGAGGAGGGACTGACCAGGGGCAGAGAACATAGGAGAGGAGGCAGTCACGATTAGTGTCATGTAGCAGGTGTAGATACCAGAGCAGGGTCCCGGAAAGACACCCAGCAGGTATGCCGTGGGGCCCACGGACTCTGCCGTCTGCTCAGCTTCACTTTCCAACACAGGCACAGCTCCCTTTCTCTCCACCCTTGCCCTGCTGGTGCCCACAGAGCCAAGTTGAGCGCACTGGGCATGGCATTTGAGGCCTGCAGAGGGCCCAACCAATGCACTGGTCTCACTGCAGTAACTTTGTTCGCAACAGTCCCATCTGCGCTGAGGCTGTTCTCAGAACACACTCTGTCCCTGTCCCAAGCCCACACCAACCCTCCAGGCCACAGGGTCCATAGGGACCCTACAGGATGCCCTCTGTTACCCAGCTCCCCTCCCAGACTTCAGTACATCCCTCAGCCAGCGACCCTTGGTGCCGCTCTACCTGCGCCCATGTCAGACGCACAGGCGTCTTTGAGTTTCTGTGGCCTCACAGGTGCCTTGTGGGGGTCATGTAGGGTCTGAAAAGTACCCTGGGAGGCTTTGGTGGGGGTTGGCCTCAGCCCAGGGCCTCTGAGGCTTCCAGTTCCAACTGGAGGGCCAGGGCAGCCAGGAAATGAGCTGCCCACTGCAGAGTGGACACAGTGCCTACACAGGGGAGGGTCTGGGCACCCCATTTCAAGGGGCTTTCTATCATTCCAGTGGGTCTTTCCAAAGTGTAGAGAATGGAAAAGGCAAACAGAGAAACCCAACAAGACATCACAGCTACTTCATGAGTGGGTTTTGTCCAAGATGCTCAGATTTTCCACCCAAGGCAAGGCCAGGCTGAATCTTATGATTCCAGCTCTCAATACCTACCCTCGGGACACAGAAACAATCTCCAGCCATAAATTTGAAACTCTACTTTAAACTCTCACTTCCCAGAGTCTGGACCCGCCCACCTGACTTGCCCACCCGCCCATCTGTCTAGTCGGAGGGCAAACAACACGGGCTATTTGTGACGACCAAACAAACATGCGAGACTTAGGGGCGCGTCTGGGACTTGCATTTATGGATCCGGAGGCCATCTAGCTTCTCTCCGCTTTTGCTGCCTGCCAGTGAGGCAACCCCAAGTATTTACAGGCTGCGGGGGCTGCCAGGCCTGCTGGCAGGAGCCAGGCTGGGCAACGGTAGCAACCACCCCCGTTACCCTTCCACTCCATGTCACAAACCCATGTCCATGCTCCAACATTCGGAGCAGATCTCTGCATGCAAAATCCTATTAAAAAATCATTTATTTATTAAATGTCTTGGGGTGGGAGGGAGAGTGGGCCTCACTGTCTCGATTGAAAACAGGCGCAAACCCAGTGGGAAGTTACCAGAATGACTTTTTAAATACTGGCCGGATATGAACGGAGGATTTCCACGGCAAGTTCCCTAGTCAGACGTGCCATTTGGCTGAGGTGTCCACAGAATTCTGAGAGTCTAGAAAGGGCCTCCCTCCAGTCTTTGGTCTGGGACATACACACACACATCCCAGCCACCAGGGCCAACCCCTCATTGCCAGCTATGCCACCAACGGCCACCTACGACGAAGGGACTGTGTGGTGGCTCTGGGCTTCCTTCCACCCCCAAGGAGGTCTGAGGGAGCCTCCCTGGCACCCAGATGGCCACCAGGGCCCCACCAGGGGGCCGCCAGCAACCACAGGGAGTCGGCACATCAGTGCCCACAGGTGGGGGCAATGAAACCCTGCTGGAGCTCCCACATAAGGGAGTCTTTCTCACACCCCAAGAGCTGGTGCAAAGCTCACTTCCTCAGGGCAAAGTGTCCCCACATGGGATCTGAGCCACAGGAAATGAGGACACCCCAGGCTGCAGGCACTGGCACATGCTCAGGACCCCTCTCCGGACCCTCAGGCCACCCCATTCCCCCAACCCCTGGCTCTGCTGCCACCTTCTTAGCCATGCTCACAAAACTGCACAACACAAGGCGGGAGGCACCAACCAGAGCAGCCATAGTTCCCAAAAGGCAAGTGGCACATGAGGACGCTGGCTCTTCACTCTTGGTGTGTCTAGGGAAGTGGGGGCACCTACCTACCTCTTTCATGGGAACTGATACACACCCCCAACCTTGGCATTCCATCACAGGACACAAATCTAGCCAGTCATTTTGAATGGTTTGAATCTGATCCCCATACACAAACACATCCACCAGATAATAAATAATTACATGTAAATGAACTTGGAATCCATACTAGAGGTAGTAAAAGTAATTGGATTTATACGACATGGGGACTCTAGTGTGGTGTCCTGTACCCCCTTTGCAGATCAGGAGTCAAAGGAAACAAGAAAAGACGCGGGGATGGTTGCGGGTGGGGAGGGCCCTGGGGTCTGGCCAGGCACTTTGGCTTCCACAAGACACCCCCTACGTTGGCAGCAAACTTCCTTCTTGGTCAAGCTGGCCAGATGGCAGGAACTAAACAGGCCCTGAGTCACTGCCCCCCTCCTTCCCGACTGTGTGACCTCATGGCCTGGGAGCGATGAAAGGCAGTGAGGCCTTGGGAAGCTCAGCTTCCAGGGAACCAAGGATACAGAGGAATGCTGGGAAGCTCCCTGGGTGAGGCGAGGTTCTGGCAGCACAGCCCGGGGAATGTGGGATCTGCCCCTTGGGCTGTTGTGCTGCTTTGCCTCCTGCCTTTGGGTCCAACACCTGCTCCCAAGAGATGGCGTGCTGAAAAAGGAAGTTTTTCAGCAAAAGGGGCCTTACACTTTAAGCCCAGTACCTTCTTACTGGGCCAATAAAGTTAACAGAATAGACATTGTGTGTCCAGCATGCCAAGAGTTGAGGGGGAAAAGCCACACTGGGACCTGGTGTCATGGCATAGCAACTAAAGTCCTTGCCTTGAATGCGCCGGGATCCCATATGGGCGCCAGATCTAATCCCGGCAGCTCCACTTCTCATCCAGCTCCCTGCTTGTGGTCTGAGAAAGCAGTCAAGGACGGCCCAAAGCCTTGGGACCCTGCAGCTGTGTGGGAAAACTGGAAGAGCTCCTGGCTCCTGGCTTCGGATCGGCTCAGCACCGGCCGTTGCAGTCACTTGGAGAATGAATCATCGGACAGAAGATTTTCCTCTCTGTCTCTCCTCCTCTTTGTATATATGTGACTTATATTTAAAAAAAGCCACACTGGGTGTGGTCCCTGCTTCAAGGTCCTGGGGCCTTCTGGGATGCAGTGAAAGTCACACACTCTCCCAAGGAAAACGCAACCAACAGAGCCGGGTGAATGAGAGGTGCTGCACAGTTTATCTTCAGATTGTATGTAAATGAAAGACGCTTTTCTTTGTGCTTTCCTCCCTGTCTCTTGTGTACAAAAATCAATACCAGGTTCACGAAGAAAAACAAACCCATGAAAGGTGGTTCCCACTGCAGGGTGTGACCGGGGCTTGCACTAGACTCCATGTGGAAGGGGCCTGGGACAGCAGGCAGTCTGATTTACCCATCTCTGCTTCAGTCTCCTTGTTGGACAGTGAGGCCAACAACGTGGCCCATCAACTAATGCCCGAATGCCAGCCTCCCAGAGGGAAAGCAAGGAGCTCCAAACCGCCACTACTGACGCCCACTGGAAAGAGCAGGTGCTCTGGAGGCCTGTGGCCTGAGGCACTCCCTCTCCTCCTGGCACATGACTGATACACTGCAGCAGCACAGCTTGGAGAGATGCTGCCTGTACACTGACATCCCCTGTGGGCACTGGTTCAGCTTCCTTGTAAATGTGCACGGGAAAGCAGGGGCAGAGGACCTGAGTGCCTTGGGCCCTGCCACCCCGTGGGAGAACGGGATGCAGTTCCTGACTCTTGGCTTCGGCTTGGGCCAGCCCAAGCCATTGTAGCCATCTGGGAAGTGAATCCCTGATTGAAGCACACTTTCTCTCTCTGTCTTTAGAATAAACATTTTTAAAAAGATAAAAAAGGAATTTATGCCCCCATGGGCTTCTAACAGGAGCAACACCCCCTGGGCCTCTCTGGTCTCAGTCACAGGTCAAGGTCTGTTTCACTAGGTGGCTTCTCCTATAAGTGTTAACCATAGGATGCGAGCTTCCTCCCCTGATCTCATTCGACAGATTCAGACACATGTTAGCAGCAGCTTCCAGCTAGGACAGGGTCTCAGATTTGCACTACCACTGCCACCGTGGCCTGGCCACATCCCTCCTGAGCCACACCCACACTTCTGCAGAAGGACACGGTCACGGCCTGGGCCTCCAGCTTCCCTCTGCCATGGGGCAGCAAGGCCAGAAAGGCCCCTTTTCCAGCAATTTCTGTAACGGGCAATTGACATGTCTACTTTACACCCATGGCCAAAAACAGCTGCTATATAAGCCAAGTCATGAATGAATTCTCTTTCTCTGTTTTGTGGATTTTTCTTTCCTTTCAAAGGAGAAAAAAAGAGTGGTGATTTGGTCTGAAGTCCAAAGTGGCCAGTACGCTGGGTCTGGTCCAGGCTGAGCAGCCACCAGCAAGCTCCCATATGGCCGGAGCCACTCTACATCCTGCTCCATTTCATCATGGACCCTCCTGAGGAGGTCCTGATTGGCAGACTGGCTCTGATCGTGTGTGCCTGGATCCACCACCATCTCTGCTATCCCTGTGCACTGGCACAAACAACCCAGCCACACAGCAGCACATGGGCCACCATGCCGTGGTAAAGCTGTGAAACTAGATGTACAGCCAGACGAAACAGATGCTGCCACTGTGCAGAGCACGCATCTTAACGTTCTTCCTGGCCAGCCATTTAGAGCTCAGCAAAAGACGCCCTCAGCCTCCTGCCATGGGCTTTGAGAGTTCCCAAAAGGGTATGAAAGAGAGAGGAACTCCTAGACATGGTTGGTGCCTCGTACTGCAGGTGCCAGTACATGGTTCATGCGGTGAGTTTAAGGAGAAAGGACACAGCTATTGGCTGAGTTGATCCCACACCTGCCTCACGGCACAGGCTGGGAAGCAGGACATTCTGGAAATGGCATCACTGGAACCAGGGATTTCTTTCACCCCCTTACTCTCCTCTGAGCCACAACCCAGCTTGCCATGGCCAGTGGTCTCCTGGCAGAGAGACGTCCTCCATATGGCGATGCAACAAGCAGTTGGGACGGGGGCCTAAGGGCACTGGAGCAACCTTTCTGCTCCCACATGCGATCCCCCATTTTGTTCAGGAAGGGGCTCTCTTGCCTGCCTCCTGGCAGGTGTTACAGAAGCAGGGACAAGAATCCTAGCAACTGCAGCAAAAGCATCTGGCCATGTGAGTCTCACCACACTGCTTTCACTTGACATTGTCAGCCTTAAGCTGGATCAACGTAAATGCAAACAGATGTCTGAAATCCCAAGCTAAGTGTGCTTTCATCAGTCCCTTCTGAGAAAAACTCCCCAAGACACTAGCAGGAGACATCATGCCATAACATGCTGAGAACCGTGACTGCCTGGGCAGAGCAGGACAGCAACTTGGGCCACCCCGCGCCTTTTCAGGACACAAGGATGCTTTCATAGAAGTGAAGAAAAACAAAGTGCTTACGCAAAGGACAATCTTCAAAACAGAAGAGAATTCTGATTCTGTGACAAAGGAATTGGTATTAGAGAGGTTACTGAGATTGGATAACAAAATGGTGACTGATTAAAGACAGCAGAGTGTCCCAAGCAGCCAGGACCTGAGTGTCCAGGACTCCAGGAAGGAGAGGGATGGGTGCAGAGGTGGGCACTCGGCTCCCTGCCGTTCCGCTCGCTGGCAATGTCGAGTGCCAAGAAAGCCATGCGAAAACCAGGACATTCACTCACTGCTCACAGCGCTGCACTTGGCACAGCCCCTCCTGAGAAGAGTTGGGAGGAAACTGGACCTGTGCATACCTTTACCCCAGCAAGGCCACCCAAGGGTAATGAGTGCTGATCCCCTGAGAGAGACGTGTGGAAGAGAGGTGTGTGTGCTGGCATTATGCCCAACAGCCCCCAAACTGGGAACAACCAGGAGACCCATCAACACCAACAAATATAAGGTTGGCTACTCACTCACTCCAGAACTGGCAGGAAAGGACAAAATCCCCCAAAGACACGATGGATCTCATGCACAGGATGTCCCAGGGAAGCAGGCAATACTTCATGACAAGGAGTGGATACTTTACAATTCCATTTACATATAAAGTTTAAAAACAGATAAAGCCGGGCCCGGCGCGGTGGCGCAAGTGGTTAAAGGTCCTCGCCTTGCACGCCCGGGATCCCATATGGGCGCCGGTTCTAATCCCGGCAGCCCCGCTTCCCTTCCAGCTCCCTGCTTGTGGCCTGGGAAAGCAGTTGAGGACAGCCCAAAGCTTTGGGAACCTGCACCCGCGTGGGAGACCCGGAAGAGGCTCCTGGCTTCGGATCGGCATAGTATCGACCCGTTGCGCTCACTTGGGGAGTGAATCATCGGATGGAAGATCTTCCTCTCTGTCTCTCCTCTCTGTATATCCACCTTTCCAATAACAAAATAATAAAAATAAATCTTTAAAAAAAAAAAAAAAACAGATAAAGCCGCCAGCTCTACTTTCAGACCAGGGATGGTCTCCCAAGGAAACTGCTGAATTTATCTGGACAACAAGAGGCTGGACTCTATGCATCCTACATGCTCGCAATGAAAGAATCACGACTGGATTTGAACTGTACTACTGCAACAATGTGGAGGAATCTAACATGGGGTATGGGTATGGGGAGGGGTTGGGGGAATCCCAGAGCCTATGAAACTGTGTCATAAAATGAAATAAATTGAAATGAAATGAAATGAAAAAAGGAAGAGAAAGAAAGAAAGAAAGAAAGAAAGAAAGAAAGAAAGAAAGAAAGAAAGAAAGAAAGAAAGAAAGAAAGAGAAAGAGAGAAAGAAAGAAAGAAAGAAAGAAAGAAAGAAAGAAAGAAAGAAAGAAAGAAAGAAAGAAAAAAGAAAGAAAGAAAGAAAGAAAGAAAGAAAGAAAGAAAGAAAGAAAGAAAGAAAGAAAGATCGAACGAACCATCTGTGGTGACAGAGGTCAGAACATTAGTCACATCTGGGGGATGGGGTAGCACTTTCCTATATGCATGTTAAACGCCTACACCAAGCAGAGGGGACCTCAAGCTGGGTCTTCCACAGAGGACACAGGAATCCAATCACTTGAGTTTCCACTGTTGCCTCCCGGGGTCTGCATTAGCAGGAGGCTGAGCCAGTACCAAACCCCTATACTCCAACATGGAACAGATATCTTCACCATGTCTTACTCTTAGGGCATGCTCTCATTCCATCAGTTTCTTACAGTATACAGAAAAGCTATGTATATGCATATACTTTTTAATTTATTTTTTGAGAGGCAGAGAGAGACAAAAGGACAGAGTTCCCATCTGTCAGTCTACTTCCTAAATGCTGGGGTGCACCAAGCCAAAGCTGGTCCACCATGGGGGTATCAGGGACTCAACCCCTGCAGCCCTCACTTGCTGCCTTTCGGGGTGCACACCAGTGGGACTCAGAAGCAGAGCTGAGACTCAAACTTAATCACTCTGATACAGGACAGGACATCTCAATCAGTGTCTTAATCACTAGGCCACTTCTGAAATGGTATAGTATTCCTTAAAAGTAGACTATAAAAGACGCAAAGGTACTTCATAAATGGAATTTAAACATTAGTTTGATTTGGGTCCCATACATTTTTAAATCCATGTACAGGGACCTACACAGTAGCCTAGTGGCTACATCCTCGCCTTCATGTACTGGATCTCAGATGGGCGCCAGTTTTTGTTCCACTTCCCACCCAGCTCCCTGCTTGTGGCCTGGGAAAGCAGTCAAGGACAGCCCAAAGCCTTGGGACCCTGCACCCACGTGGGAGACCCAGAAGAGGTTTCTGGCTTCAGATCGGCTCAGCTCAGGACATTACAGCCACTTGGGGAGTGAACCAGTGACAGAAGATCTTTCTCTCTGTCTCTCCCTCTTTCTGTAAATCTGTGTTTCCAAAAACAATAAACAAAATCTTTTTAAAAAGACAAATATTTAAAAAAAAAAGAAATCCATTTCAGTTTTTTTTTGTTACATGTTTTTAGGGTGAACTTTTTAAATACACTTTGTGAGTACAAATTCTAAAAATTCGATACCAAATAAACATCCTTTACCTTCATTTTCACATGAATTTTTGAAGTATCCTGTAGCAATTGCTAAAAGAGGGAAAAAATACAGCTAGTGAGCCAATAGGGAGATAAAGTACAATCCTGGAAAAAAAAAAGCTCGATTAATAAAGAAGAATTCAGAGGGTAAAAAGGGAGAAATCAATCATATTAAATATAAACAGCCAACACGCTCAATTTAAAGGCAGAGATTACCAAACGGGTTCAAAAAGGAAACCTCAATTATATGCTGCCTACAAAATAACCACTTAAATACAAAGACAGAAATAGGGTAAAGAGGATGAAAAAAATACACCACACTAAAATGCATCAAAACAGGGATGAGTCTAATTATCTAACAAAACAGACCTCAGAGCAAAGAGCATCACCAGGGCTGAAACAACCACTTCAGAGAGCTCTATGTAGAAACATGTAGCAATTCTAAATGTCTCAGCACCCAGTACATAAAAACTCCCAAATGCACAAAGCAAGTACTGACCAACAAGTCAGTGGGAGATGTCAACAGCTGTATCTTGATAAAAAAAATCAGACTGCAGACGACCACAATAACACTGCTAGCCAACTAGAACCCCTTGCTCTCAGCAATACTTATAGAATACTCCACACGTACTGTCAGGCTCACACGGAATATTTATCAAGATTTTTCTTTTTTAACTACAATGGAATTCAAAGCCAATCACAGCAAGAGACTTAGGAAATGCTCAAAAAATGTCAAAAATGTACTTATTTATTTGAAAGAGTTACAGCAAGAGGGAGAGAAAGAGAGAGAATATTCCTTCCACTGGTTCATTTCCCCAGGGGGCCACGATGGCCAAAGCTAAACCAGGGCAATAATGAAGAGACAGGAACTTTATCCAGGTCTCCCATCTGCGTGTAGAGGCCCACACATTTGAGCTATCTTCCTCTGCTTTTCTCAGGCCATTAGCAGAGAGTTGGATGGCAAGGGGAGCAGCCAGGACATGAACCAGTATCCATATTGGATGCTGGCATCAGAGGTAGCAGCTTTATGCACTAAGCCACAATGCCACCTCCACTTTTTTGAAAAAAAAAAGGGGGGGGGGTGGAGAAATCAGAGACAAAAAAATCCTCAAATGTTTAGAAGCCAAATTATTTTAAAATAATTCATGGGCCAAAAATAAATTCAAAAGAAAATTAACCCAAAATAACACATTGTGTGGGATGGAGCTAAAGCAATGTTGAGAAGGACACTTGAAGACACTTGCACTGGACATGAAGAAAGGCCATGAATCCACTGACCTCATCTTCCACTGTTAGGCACCAGGAAGGAGAGCTAATCAAACCAGTGTCAGCAGGAAAAAGCTTTCCTTTCTCAAGGGATCAGAAAAAAAAAGACAGGAGGTAGACAAAAACGAAGCCAAAAACTCCTTAGAAGGAGAAAAAAAACAAAAAACATCAATAAAATGAGTAAACGTTTACCAGACCGATCAGGAAAAAGGAGAGATGCAACTGACCACCTCCAACAACAAAGGGGGACAGCGACACAGACCTCACAACACTAAAAAGGGAATATTATAGACAACTGCATCAGAACAGGTTCAACAACTCAGATAAAATGGACAAACTCACTGTAAAACAGAACCAGATCCTGCTTTTAAGAAAAAAAAATCACCTTGATATTTTTTTATCCAGTGGGGAGATG
The DNA here is from genome assembly GCF_017591425.1 of Ochotona curzoniae. Classification (NCBI taxonomy): domain Eukaryota; kingdom Metazoa; phylum Chordata; class Mammalia; order Lagomorpha; family Ochotonidae; genus Ochotona; species Ochotona curzoniae. The sequence continues at coordinate 5,966,374 of NW_024467106.1, forward strand.
AGGTCCACAGTTACAAATCTTTCCACTAGTGGGCACCTCCCTCGTGGGTTACCACTCCCACTGGAGAGCACGAAAACCAGGATAGGAGCAGGGGTAGCTGGACAGGAGGGCACCTGCCAGTAAGTGTGTGGGCTGGATAGTAGGCTGGTTGGGTTGAACTAGGCTTCAATGCCCACTGACATGTACAAGAGCTAAATGGGATGTGGGACAGACTGAACAAGCCTGCGGTACATACTGGCATGCATGGGAACCAGGGTAGGGGGAAGGCCTGGTGGGGCTTATGGGGAGTCGCCCCGACTAGACTGCAGCTCCCACTGGTTTGCATGAGGACCGAGTATGAAGTGGGTAGGATCGAGCTGGACTACAACACCCATTGGTTCACGTGGAAGACAGGGCTGGAAACAGAACTGACCCAGTAACTGCAACAACCAACATGCGCATAAGATTATTGGGGCAATGGACTGTGCCAGACCCTGTACTGGTAAATTCACGTAAGAATCAGGTTTGGGCTCATCTCAGATGAAGTTTCTTTGGAGATCTCTCCAACTCAACTGCTGATCTCAGAACCCCAACCATGAAGAAACTATGTCAGCCAGTGGATTCTGAATAGATTTCATTGCAATTGGAACAGCGATATTGGCAGCAATTCAAACTGTTGAACATCAAAACTGCTTGAGCAGGACCCTTGGAGCATGCCTCACATCGGGAACCTGGGATGGGTGGGAGGCTGGGTGGGGCTTTTCCCTTTGTTTCTCCCCTGACCCCAGATACAGGGGAAAAAAGGATGATATTAGTGTGGAAACAATGATATTACCCACTTTCCTGTAGCCCTTGACCCTATGTACCCTAATCAACTAAGTAAGATTATTAAAAAAAAAAAAAAAAGTAAAGCTAGTAATTAAAACAGAAGCAATGAGAAAAAAAATCTTTCCACGACAACACAACCAGTCATGCTAGAGGAGTCGACCAGCCGTGCGCCCACAGGTGCACGCAGGGACACCTACAGAACTCTACTCACAAGGACCAAAGCCCGAGGGCAACAGAGAGGTCCATGGTAGCTGACTGGATAAGCTGCGGTACACGCAGACAACGGAACAATACTTAGAACTAGGCAGACTTGAATCTCGCGCCGTGAAAAGATACGGAGGAAAACCTAAATACACCTTACTGCATGACAGCAGTCCACCCGAGAACACGACGTGCACGAGCCATCTTGGAACTGGGGAAAGTGAAGACGTGTGCTGCCAGGGGCTGGGACTGCTGCAGGGCGGAACTGTTCTGAAGCAACCTGCGACAGGTCTGGGCTACTTCACATGTGTCACAACAACCAGGAGTGGGGCCAACACAACCCAGCAAGATTCATCAGCTGTAGCAAATGATAACCCTGTGGTGGAACATGCTGGTCTGTTAGAGACTGTGTGTGCCTGGGGAGGGAGAAGGGAAAAGCAGTGAGAGAGAGGAGGGGCAGGGGGGAGGCAGGCTATAGGAAGTCTTGATACTTTCTGCTCCATGTTGCTATGAATCTAAAACTGTTCTTAAAAATAAAGACTACTGCAAAGAAAAGAAAAAAAAATTTTTTTCCACAAAGAAAGCTCTATGCCCAGATGATTCAACTGGTGAAAAAAAAACTACCAAATATGTAAGAAAGAAACCACACAAAATCTACACAAACTCTTCTGGAATATTGAAAAGAAAAGATAACTTCCCAAGTCCTTTTGTGAGGTCAGCATTACTACAATGATAGCAAAAGCAGACGAGACGCTACAGGAAATGAAATGCACAAGTGGGTAATCTTGCTCGTAGACACGGAGACAAAAATCCTAAACAAAATGTCAGCGAATCAAGTCTAACAATACGCAGACAGGAGTCTCCGTCATGACCAAGTGGGGTTTAACCACAGCCATGCCAGAAAAATCAACTGATGTAATTCCCCACAGGAAAAGACTAAAAAAACAAGTCACAGGATTATCACCATCGATATAGAAACATACTTGATGGAACTCAATATCCACCCCAGATTGAAAAAAAAAAAAGTCCACAAACCAGGAATACAAGGAAATAACCTCCACGTTAAACAAGGCATCCACAAAAAGCCTATAGCTAACAGCCTCCTGGGTGGTGAGGAATTCCTGCTCCTCCAGGAGCAGCAATAAGCCAAGGACACCTGCTTTCATCGTGACGTCTACTCAACATGTGCTAGAGGCTCTAGCCAAAGCAATACAGCATGAAAAACAAATTGAAGCATTTATTTAGTACAGGAGGCGGCACTGTGGTGCAGCCAGTTATGCTGCCACTTGTAACACCAGCATCTCAAATTAGCACTGACTAAAAGTCCAGCTGCTCCACTTGCCTCCAGCTCCCTGCTGATGCTCCTGGGTAAGCAGCAGCAGGTGGCTTGAGTAATCTGGATCCCTGCCTTTCACATGGGAGACCCAGATGGAATTCTAGGATCCTGGCTTGGATATGACCCAGCCTTGCCCATTGTGGCCTTGTGGGGAGTATACCAGGAGATGAAGGATCTCTGTCTCTCCCTTTTTCTCTCTAACTCTGCCTTTCAAATGAATAAATACACCTTTAAATAATAAAGCATTTAAGCCAGGAAAAAAGTAAAACTGCCATTTCCCACCAAGGCATCATCATCTGTAGGAAATCCTGAAGCACCTACAAAAGCCACCCACACCCCTCAGGGTCGGGTTCCGGTCCTGTTGCCTCCACTTGTAACCCAGCTTTATACTAATGCATCTGGGGAATAGCAGGTAAGGCCTAAGTGACTGGGGCCCGTCACTCAGTCTCTGGCTCCTGGCTTTTGCCTGGCCCAGCCTGAGCTATTGTGAGCTCTGAGGGGTGAATCAGCAAACAGGAAATCTCTCCCTGACTCTCTCATCCGCCTTCTACCCTTCATCTTTCTCTTTCCTTCTCTCTGCCTTTCACCTCCAGTCCACAGAGACTGACACTCACAGGAGTTAGGGGACTTGGGCATGGTCACACCAATGTGAACCTTTAGAACCCAAGCCCAGGAGCTCCGGGCCAAGCAGGCAGGAAAGATCCCTGCCTCAGGGAGCTGTGCTTCCAATGACCCAGGTCTTTCTGAGCTTGACTTTCTCTGTTACTAGTGGACCACATGTGCCAGATGCCCCCAAAACCCACTGCCATGCAGTCCTCCCTCAGCCATCACGTCACCATGACAGGGGAGTTGTGAAGGCACAGCAAGGGAGTAGCTAAGAAGCCAGGCTCACGTACAGACCCTTGCTGCTTCCAAAGTCACAAAACACTGGAAGCATGCAAGGACACCTGCAACCACAGCCCGAGCAGACCCTCTTTGTCCTGCAGACAAAAAAAAAAAAAAAATCACAGCCGGGCAGGCACCCCGGTCCCTGTGGGTGAAAACAGCTGTTCACCAAAGGCTCTGTTTTGTGTTATTAATTCGGCAAAGAGGAAAGCTGGCTTCTCCCCAGCAGTAACATCATAGCCACACTCGGGGAGGGAGAGAAAAATGAGCCCGAAAGTCCTGACGAGTTGGCTTCTTTGGCTGCACGTGCTGCTGGCCAGTGCTGGCTGCCCGGCCAGAATTCTGTCCCCGCACGCCCTCGCTCTCCTCCAGGCAGGTCCTCAGGGCCTGGAAAGGGGCTCCAACGTCCACCCTAGGCTCCCCTGATCCCAGCCCATCGTAAGCAGAGCTGGAGGAAAGTCCTTCTCCACTTTGTTTCCATTGTGACAGTCACTAGGAAGTGAAGCACAAATAACAATCGGGAACCGGGGGCAGCCGCAGAAGAGACACAGCTGCTCTGCATCCCCGAGCTAGCCTGAGTCCCAGCCCTGCGCTGGGAGCAGCCTCCCCTGCTGCATGCACTGCCCCCTACTGCCCCGTTCCACCCATGAACAAAGGAAGCAAGCCTAGCACCCAGGGCAAGAGGACCCAGTGGGACCCACTTGCTGCCCCTGCCTCATCCTATGTTCACTCTGCAAGCTGGTGCTGGGTCCCCAGGGTGACCTCTGTGTTCCCAGAGTTCATCAATTTATAAGGCGACCAGGCCTCAGACAAGTAAACATTCAAGTTTATACAACGTTGTCACTTGCCATGCGATGCAGCAAGGCGCTGCCTGTAACAAGTCAGAGGCTGTGATAGGGCCTGCTGCGGGGAAAGCGCGGGGAACCAGGCACAGGTGGAAGGCAGAGCCAGGGGAGACCAGGGCTGCTGCTGAACGCCGCAGGCTACGTGGAGGAGGCAGAAGTGTGTCTTGGGAGCAGTGGAGAGCCACCGAGGGCTCTAGGCAGGGCAGGGACATGGGACACAGTCGGCTTTGGGGTTTAGAATGATGTAAATGGCTGCGAAGAGGACGCTGTGGGCAGTGGGGACAGGAGGAAGTGCCGTGGCCATGTTCCGCAGGGCGGGATGCAGGCGCCGGAGGGGAACAGGCTGAGGAAGCTGCACGGCGCGTGACCTGAGAGAGGGGTCTTGATGATGTCAGCCCAACTCATCGCCTCCTCACAAACACACAGCCGCCCGCTGGCCACCTCTGCCTGCCTTCCTCCTGGGGCTGAGCGCTGGGATTCCAAGCAGCAGCAGAGACAACATGGGGCTTGTCCTGTGGCCAAGGCTGACCTCGGCCTTCTGGAATGCCCATGTCTTGGGAGCAACTACAGCGTCCAGACAAAAGGCCAGAGGGGGTCAAGCTCCCGAGTCAGAGCCGGCCAGTTGAGTCTTCCTCAAATACAACCCGTGCCATGGCTCAGAGCTGCTCATGGCTTTCCTGTGGGCTGCTCTCCCAGGGCCAGCAAGGTGCCAACCTGAGCTGGTCCTGTTCTGACCCAAAGAATGGACAGAGAGCATTAACGCCCACTGTGTATAAATCTTTCTTCCCACACTGCTCCCTTCAGCATGGTAACCAGGTCTGCCACCTACAGACTCCCTTGTCTGTACCCTAACCGGGTCAGCCCCCCTGCAGGCTCCCCCTCCCCAGATGATAAGGAGCAGGCTCAAGCCACTCCTGGCCTGCATGGCTTCAACACCCAGAGCCCAGCAGCCTGGGTCTTGAGGCTGGGGCCAGGTACACAAGGCTCAGCCTAGACCTGGGGGGGGGGGGGGGAGGGGGGAGGGAGAGCTTTCCTCTGCCAAAGAACCACGAGGATATTTATAAACAAAATTATCAACATAAACATTTGCCTGCTACAAATTCAATGAGTTCTCAGTCCAGTCTGCAATTGCCTTGACACAGCCAGACAACATGATTCTGAGGGCCTTGACACTGCCTGTGGCCAGATAATCCCACTTATAAAGAAGCTGTCAGGACCCACAGCTTCTTTCCTGGGCTGCCTGAGCCAACCTGACCCCTCAGTGTCTCCTCAACCCTCCCCCATGCTGTCAGCCCCTTGCTCCAGGCCAGTCTCTGGCCTCCCGCTTGTCCTCCACTTTCTGGCATCATCTCAGGGCTTTACTCTTCCTTGACCCTCCTGCACCTCAACCTCCCCAAGCCATGTGTTTGCACCAGCTCAGCTCCCAAAGGCCCTGCCCCCACCTCTTCCAGCAGGGTCCCCAGAACTCCACTTCCAAGGCCCAGAACTCATAAATCCTTCTCCCCGATACTCCTTCCTGCCTCATCCCTAACCCCACCAACCAAGTCTGAGATTTGTCCTCCCCTTGCCTTTTGGTCCCTTAGCTGTTCTGGGTCCTTTTGGAGTTTTCCATGCTGTTCGTCATCTCTGGTCCTCTGAACCCCAGGCCTTCAGACGCCTCCTCTGCTGCTGACTTCACAGTGGGTCTTTGTACTTCCAGGAGAGACCCTGACACACTTCCTGGTCATCACGAACCTTCACTGTGACTCCACACGCACCCAACCCTTTGCCTTGCAATGCTCTGGATCAGCCTGCTCCCCGGCTCTCTGGAAGAGCACGGAGCCCAAAGAAAAGCTGCTCTCCATGCACCCCTGCCCCTAATGCCAGGCCCCAACAGCAATACAGGCTAATCCTCCACCTTCAAGTGCCAATATCTCAAACGGGCACAGGTCCATAGCCTGACTGTTCCACCTTTCATCCAACTCCCTGCTTGTGGCCTGGGAAAGCAGCAAAGGATGGCCCAAAGCCTTGGGGCTCTGCACCTTCGTGGTAGACCCAGAAGAAGCTCCTGGCTCCAGATCAGCTCAGCTCCAGCCATTGTGGGCATTTGGGAAGTGAACTCTCTCTGTAATTATGCCTTTCCAATAAAAAAAAAAGGAAGGAAGGAATAAAAGAAAGGAAGAAATAAAATAAACGTTCTAGACAAATCCTGTCTGTGTTGTGCACGGGTTATTCCTGTGCCTGATATGGCCTTCCCGGTTCCCACCTCAGGCCAAGGTCACTGAGAAGTTCTGGTTCTTGTAGCTTCCATAACCCCAAACCCTGGGCCCAACTCCTCAAGCAGAGCTTGTCTTTCCCCTGGAGAGCCTTGGTCCAGACCTGAGTCCACAACCCAGCCTCCCTTCCCTCACTTCCCCACCATTCGATAACCAGAACCTCTTTCAACCATGCTGGTGGAAGCTAACAGCCCCAAGGAACTGGGAGCCCACTGCTCTAGGCTCCCAACTGCTCTTCCTAGGGAAAAAAGCAACATGTACACATGCATTTACCCATGGAGAAGGGACTTGTCGAGGGTCCCCGGGCTCTGAAGCGTAAGGCTGGGACTCAGTCTCAAAACACTGGATCAGAGTGCCTGGTGCTCAGAACACTGTGCGGGGTTAGTGCCCACAGCTGGGTTCTGCCCAGGCCTCAGCTCCCCCTGAAAGCTGCTCCCGGGTAGAGCCAAGACCATGACCACACCAGTCTGGCATTAACAACAACCTCCGAGAAACTATAGTCCAATGGACTACACTGGGCACTGGGCACAGTGACAGGTGGATTTAGTGGGGGATGCTAGTGGGGACAAACTGCCTCTTGGAGCCAAGGTCCCTCATACCAAGTCAACCACTGTGCAGCCCCACCTGGGGCCCTGGCAGCCAGAAGCCCAGCCAGAAGCCCAGCCAGGCCCTGCAACTCAACCCACGCAGGGGGCTAGGGAGATGGTCTATGACCACGGCTTCTAGGTTCACACAGCTATGAGCAACTGCACTACAAGGCTATGCCTTCACAGCCTTGGTGATGTTAAGAACATTGGTTCCTTGTCAGAGAGCAGGGGTGGCTATGGTTCACATTCAGAGCTTCCACTCCCCCCCCCGCCAGTCCAGAATTCACCCCTGCCTTGCTTCCCCCAAACCCTGGGAGAATGCTCTTATGACTGCCTCCTCCCCTGAGCTATGTGCCCTGCCCCTTGCAGAAACAGACAGAAGTCACAAGCAGGCAGAACTCCCTGCTCAGAGACCACCAGTGTTTGGAAATGTGAACCTTCCAATAGCTGAGCTCACCAGACAGAACCCGGCAGAACAGGCATGGTGACAATGTCCCTCCCTGCATGGCTCCAGCCCATGTGGCTAGACAAAGCTGTGCCACAAACGTTCTCCACTCATCCAACAAGTACCCACTAAGATCTACAGGGCTTCAAGCACTGGGCCACTGGGCTCAAAGCAGGGCCTACGGGCACACAGACCACCAGAACACGTGAGCAGATTCCTCCTTTCCCACCCTGGTGCTTCCAGCCCCTCTTTAGGGGAAGGAAGTAGGAAGGAGCCAGAAGGGAGGCCCATGGGGCTCCAAGCAGAAGCGAGAAGAAACAAGAACGAATGAACAACTCTGCATCAGTGTCATGGCACAGCGGGGTTAAGTCACCATGGCCTGTGACACTGGCATCCCACATGAGCGTCGGTTTGAATCCTAGCTGTTCCACTTCCGATCCTGCTCCCTGCTAATGCACCTGGAAATGCAGCAGAGGATGTGTCCAAGTGTATGGGCCCCTCTGCCCACATGGCAGGTCCGGATGAAGTGCCTAGCTTTGGCCTGGCCCAGCCCGTCATCACCAGTCATGGCCATCTGAAGAAGTGAATCAGAAGATGGAAGATCTATCTTTCAAATAAATAAACAAATAATAATAAGAAGAAGAACTAACAACTAACAAGAACCACAAAGAACGGTCGGACTTTAGCCGGCGGTCTGCTGGTTAGTGGTGACACTGACACTATTTTAAACAGCTCTTTTATGTATCTGTGTAGAGAGAATGCAGAAGAAATATCCTCCAACGCTGTAGGAAGCAAAACTGTCACTGTGCGATGAAACTGACAAAAAATGATGGAGTTAATTGATAACCCTTTTAAGAATGAAACAGTTGAAGCCGTAAGTGTAACTATAAATGAAGGAATCAAAAAAAAAAAAAATCCACCATTTTGCTACCCCTGGCAAAAGAGGTGGCAAAGACCATCCATGGTTGAAATTAGCAGAAAAATGGCAACTTGGGAACTTAACAGTAAAGGGGTGACATAGTCACCACCTGAACCCCAACCCCCTGAACACGACCTCCTCCTCTGGTGATGAGTTCTCCCAGAAAGACTAGACTGACATCCAAAAAGCCTTGAACCAACCATAAAGAGCCATTCAGATATTGATAACATAATTCATGGATCATACCAAAAAAAAAAAAATCAACATAAACATGAGCCTGCTATGGAGTCACTGGATCTTCACTGCCTCGGCAGGGATGGGCCAAGCAATCTTGCCTCGTGTTGCCAGATGTCTCCCCCAGTTAGCATAAGGCCTGATGTGCATCACACATTCCAGAGCCGTAGCTGCTGTGTGTTAGCAGGCTGCAGGCCCATGCCCAGTGCTGTGGCTGCATTCTCTCACTGAATTCCCCAGTAATCCCGGGAGGGAGGGACTCTTATCAACCCTCGACAGGAATGAAGGAGCTGGAGCACTGGGAGACAAGGTCACACAGCCAAGACCACGCACCTGGGACTGGGGTAGAGCCAAAGTTCCAGAATCGGACTACCCAGAACATGAGCTTGGACTGAGTGCTGTGGTAGGCACCTCTGAGGTATCCTCCGTGAGTGTCCGTTCCCTGTGTGTAGTCCGTGTGTGGTCTACCTAGGAGACTAAAGGGAAGCTGTGGGGTTGGCAGGATGGGATGGCCAGAACCACATCATGAGTCACCGAGGCTCAGTCATGCTCTCCTGGATCACTCCCGTGGGGAAAGTCAGCTGCCCTGCACGCAGATGATGCACACAGAAAGTTCTGGAAAGTTCCACATGGCACGGATACCATGTGTGGTACCCCTTGGAAATAGGTTTCCCAGCCTCAGGGGAGCCTCCAACGGCTCAGTCCCTACAGACATCTCAGCTACAGCTTCCTGGCTAAGTTGCCTGTGCTCTGTTAGCTAGGAAGCTGTGGAATATAACATGCTGGGTGCTACGAGCCACTGAGTCAGGGATTATTACGGGCAGCTGCAGACTGAACGGGTCCTGGTGGAGTCAGTTAACAGTTCTCAACATACCCGAGCTCCCGGCTCCTCACACACAAAACAAAGATAACAGCCTTGCATTGTCAGGGTGTCGAAAGGATCAAGTGAGAAGCATCCAAGATGCCTGGCCTAGCGCCTGCACGCAGTCACGGGAAAGTGCGACCGGCCCAGGCTGCCACCCACTCATTTCCAAACCAGTGCTGAGGCCAGGCCACAAGCCACTCAAGTTTAGGGCTGAGGTGTGCAGGGCAGGAAAACCCACTGAGGACACAGGTGAGGGTCTGCATGGGCAAAGGAGCCACTTGCTGGCAGCACCAGGACTCAACAACACCTGAGGGCTTTACAAATCTTTAGGACCAAATCACCACCAGCCTGTGTCCCTGTCATAGCCTCTGTGTGTGCTGATCCCATGATCCCGAGCATTCTTCCAGAACCATCTCCAAGACCGTCCCCCCAGTGGTGCCTCCTGGCTGCTCTGAGCCTCTGCAATTCTCCCAGCAGGAGGCAGTCCCCACAGAGCTAGGACCTTCTGAGCTCAGGAACCCCCACACTCTTCGATAATGAGCACTGTTGGCAAACTGCATGCTGGCAGCTTCCCCAGGAATGGATGGAGGAAGCAGAGATCCGAGACAGACTGGGAAAATGATTGCCAGGGAGAAGGGCCGGGTGCCAACCAGGGAAATCCCCCCAATCCAAATCTCCATATTTAAACCCAGCCAGCAGCAGCACCCCAATTAGGAGGGAACTTAAAGGTCTTGGAAGGGCACAGGGAATGTACTCCCTGAATAATGGTGTAACCACAGCACATCACAGCCCAGGCGAAGGCGACACGTCTCCATCACAGTCAGCATTGATCCATGGCCAGTGTTGTGCTGATCACCCGTGCAGGGCCAACTTCGGAGCGGCATGAGTCACTGGGTCAGGGCAGGTGTTCACAAAACGAGACAATTACAGAGCAAATCGCCATCACTGGTCAGAACCACCTACATACACCATAGGTCCTCAGCTTGGTGTGCCCCTGGGGAGCTGTCCAAAACCCGATCCTCCCATCCCCTCAACCAGAACCTTCTGGCTCAACTGACTCAGATGCACCAACAGGGTTGGAAGGCACCAACTCCCCAAGTGCCCACTATGCTCTCAGGCACAGCTTCCTGACGAGTCTGCCTGCAACAATGCCCAGGCGCCCCGCTTGTGGGTGCCTCCAGCTCTGGGACGGGCCAGTTCCCACATGGCAAGCATTCCCCAAGAGGAGAGCTTCCAGTGTGCGGTCTGCTGATCATCACACCAAGATCAGAGAGGCTGGGGCATGCTTTCAATCTGGATTTGACAGTGATGGACAAATACTTCCCATTTTTGTCTAGCACATTATAAAGCAGAAACATCCGAGCTTGGGATTTCACAGGTACTTCCAAACAGCTGGTCTCGAGTCTTCCCCCAGCGTTCGGCACACCTGGTAAACTTGCAGCAAACAGGGCTGGCTGGGTTCCAGACACTCGCTTTCCTGAGGAGGTCCCTTCTGAGCCATGCGTCCCAGGAGGTGTCTTGGCCTCAGCCCTCACTGTGCCTCTGAGGACCAGGAGTCTTCCCTGTCCCACAAGCCTAGGCAGCGGGGCCAGCCTGCTTGGGCACACTCAGCTTTGGAGCTCATGCAGGCTCAGCCTTCCCTGAGGCCCAGACCCCAGATTCACAACTGCTCTGACTCACAGTGGCTTGGGACAAGGGCAAAACAGAGGCAGGCACTGCTCAACCACACCCTGGGGCTCCGACAGCCCGAGGGCTGCTGTGAAGGAGCACGTCACTGCACGACAGGATGCAGAAGATGGCCGAGGAGCGGCGCCCAAGTGGACAGAGCAAACGAGCACCCAGACCTCTCCAGCAAAACGTACAGACACAAATCACTGCTGCGTCAGCCTGTGAAGGCTGAGCACAGCCGGCAAAGCAGGCCTCCTCCCGGGTTCCTCTAAGGAGGCCTGGAAGATCTGGCTTTCTGTGCAGGTTTGCCATCTGAATGTCTTCACTGTCAACAGGTTGCAGCAGATGCTCTCTGACACCTTCCCCCTGACACACACCTGTGGACCCCTCTTCTCCAGGACCCACACCCCACATAGAAACTGGGGCGCCAGCTTGCCTTGACAGCCTAACTCTTGGCCAGTTCTGCATGCGTGAGGAACATGGCTGGTCTTAATCTGGAACAGCAGTTTTGATGGGAGTCACGGAAAGTGGGCCTGTGAGGAGGCCAAGCTGGGCCATGTGTATAGATAGAAAGGAAGGCAAGAGGGAGAAGGGGAGGGACAGCGGAGCGAGAGGCAGGGTGCCCACATGCTGAGCGGCTCCCGGGCTGCCCGAGCCCTGCATCCACCAGGTCCCACAAGCGCTCTGCATACCTGCAGTGAAGCCCCATGCCACCCACTTGGCCTTTTGGACATGGATTTTTGCCACTTACCCGCAGTGACAAAACCCTAGGCAAAACAACCAATGCTCAGTATCTACTGTGAAACATTTCCAGGAATTTTTTTCTTAAACACAAAACTTTAAAAATTTTTCCCTTTATTGAATATGTTCTCTCTTAAAAAGCATGCATACTTCTCATATAAATGTGCATGTGTTGGCTGGGGCAACTGGTTTCCAAACCCAGAAACAAGGCCACCACCCAAACTTGGCATCTATGAAACAACAGCTCCCTGGCAAATGATGCTGCACTGGCCCTGCCAGGCGGGGCGGTGGCCCTTGGGTGGACGGGGTAGGGGTGGGAATCAGGGGGTCTCGTGTGCCCAGGCCTGGGTCTTGGGCACAAAGGCCTCTGGATCCCCAGCTGCTCCACCCTACTGCAGGGTGGGATGGCTAAGAACCCAGATGCCCAGCTCAGGGACCAAGCACCCCCGGTGACAGGAGGACGTTATGATGGACAGCATGCATCCCTTGCGAACTCAGGAGAGAAACCAAGTCCCTCTCCAGTGGCCCTGGCTGCGGGAGCTGAGCAAGCAACAAGGACGCAGTACAGACCTCCGGCTGGATGGCTTTAAACACAGGGATGTCCATCAGCGTGATCTGGGTCTGCAACAGAAGGGAAGCTGCGTTAGACACGGGGACGGGAACAGGACAGGGTCCGCACGGAGAAAACACACACTCACAGGGTCCATCTCTAAAACACTTCTCCTACCCCCTGCACCTTCTATCTGTGAGCCACACCCCTGCTGCCTGAACGGGAAGTGAACTTTCAAGCTCAGGGCAGCCAATGGCTGCCTGGAGGGTGTAAGAAGAAGCAGGTGTTGACTTTGGGCATTTTTGTAAACTGATTTAGGTTTTTAGTTCAACTTTTTTAGGGTGTCAGGAGGAATATGAAATGCCAGAATCATATTAAGCACACACTACCTACTACTCTGAACATGGATCTGACAAGTACAGCTTCTGGGAACGAAGCTCTTTCTCCTGTTTCCCCTAAACGATAGGGAAGCGCACCCTGAGACACACCCCCCCCCCAGCCACTCCAAACACGGACTCTACCCCCCCAGCCCGTGGTGAGCTAAGCTCAGAAGCTGAGAGCAAGCACGAGGAAACTCTGACAGCAGTGTGACACTATATTTCACTTTTATTTTCTTAAAACACAAACTGGAAAGCTAAAGAGAAAGAGGCCTTAACTGGCCAGCTTAAGAGGCACTCTTGTCACCACAAAGAAAACGTACCCTTTCACCTGCTGACAGGAATGAGAGCTGGGCAGCCCATTGTCCAGGCCAAGGCACAGACTGGGCTCACTTCCTGAGATCTCTTTACCTCCCCAGGGGACAGCCAACCAAAGACTGTGCAAGAAGCCAGGGGAGTGACAGCCAAGGGTGCCAGGGTGCCTGCTAGTGCAGGAGGGGACAACCGAGGATGCCCAGGTGCCTGCTGGTACAGGGGGAGTGGCAGCCGAGAGCACTGGAGTGCCCGCTGGTACTGGAGGGGACAGCTGAGGGCACCGGAGTGCCTGCTGATACAGGAGGGGACAGCCGAGGACGGCCAGGTGCCTGCTAGTACAGGGGGGGAGTGGCAGCCAAGGGCACCGGAGTGCCTGCTGGTACAGGAGGGGACAGCCGAGGATGCCCAGGTGCCTGCTGTTGCAGAAGGACACCTGCCTACTGGAAGCAGAGTCGCCTGTGATGACCAGATGTGGTGGAATAAACTCGGACTCTGGAATATCGGCCTGGGGTCGGGGGGCATTGCTGTCACCCCACAGCGATGTCCTCCTGGGTATCTCCTTCCTCCAGTCTCAGGTGTCGCCTCAAGGGAATGGTGACAAGAATCTCTGTCTTAGATTCCTGGTAAGCAGGTGAGGCAAGAGATGCAGAACATCTCACACACCCAACTGAGGCTCAACAAGGACATACATGTGTGCTTCTGTATTTGCATGTCTACGTGTGAAGGCATGCATGGCCTGTATGTGTGTCTTGGAAATACATCTCCTGTGTATGCTGTGCATCTGTGTGTGTGTGTGTGTGTGTGTGCGTCTGTCTGACAAAAGCGCAGTCTTGTGGAGGGGCACTGCGACAGTGGCCGAAGTCCCAGTTGCTGACCTGTACGTAAGCCAGGACATCAGGGACCGTTTCTTTGCTTGAATCTGCACACTCAGGCAGCCCCAGAGAAGATTAAAAGTGGCTGTTGACATGGAGCCAGCAAGAAGGCTCCCGTCAGGAATATGCTAGAGAAAAACCACAGGTCACACAGTATGCCACTTGCACCCACAGACAGGGCTTAGATGCAGAGCCAAGGTCACTCTAAGATAACCCTGTCCCCTCCCAGGGGCTGGCACTCCTAACTACAGAGGTCAAATTCTGCCACGGCTGGGACAAGAGAGTTTTTCCATCTCTGGGCCCAGTGGGTCAAGGAGAGAGCTGGGTGATATGGGCATACCATAGATGGGGCCTCAGCCCCTGGGTATCGAGGGGCGGGGAAGCTGTCAAGTCCGAGGCCTGGGCCTGGCTTGGAGCTACCCCCTGGGCACTTGCAGACAGATTGGCCACTTCTTCTGCCAGGCCCATCGGGAGTGATGGCCAAGTGCTCTGTATACTTGGATTAGTTCTGTCACACCAAGGAACAGAAGGGCCTTGTGAAATCAGGAGATTTGAGCTGAAGGCTCCGAGGGCCTTGGGAATCTCGCCTGCTGCTCAAGTTACCTCCCGTCCTGGAGAGGGGCAGGATGTTTGTAATGTCATTTAGGAAAAGAACCAAGCATCTGCTAACGCGAAAATTAGCAAACTTCCTTCCCACCCTGCCATCAGCACTGGGGCTTTTTGCTACTGACCTTACGAATGATTTATTAAAATCATGACCTTAACATTTCATCGTTTCTGGCTGGTCCAGGTTTCAAACAGTCTCGTGTGTGCTCAGACCTTGAGTCGAAAAATGAAGCCCAGTGTCTTAGTCAAAACAAACAAACAGCTGAGGTCTTCAGGCTTAAAATAAGCCAGCTGACTGGCCCTGGACACACTGAAGTTCTCAGAAGACTCTTGACTGGCCAGCAAAGGTGCAGCGGGCGGGGCCAGGCTGTCAGTTGATGAGGCTCACACCCTGAACGAGGGCCGCTCCCCCAATCCAGGGCAAACAGCTTTACCAGAAAGGGAAGGTGGGGATGGGTGTGGACTCCAGGGTCCTGGCCAGGTCCTGCCACGCTTCAAGGCCAGGTATGGGGATAACTTGGGAATGACGCCTTGGCTTCTGGTGTGTTCAAAAGCCTGGACAGAAATGAGACAGCAAGACTCCCACACTTGTTCCTAGCAGTGGACCGCCCAGTGGTGGGGCTCAACGAATCTCTAACGGCTTGGGAATTTCAGCCTTGATTTAGACTTTCAACAGGGTTCACTGAGCCCTCGCTGTTCCTCCTCCTAGTTCAGGGACCACTGTGACCCCAGCTTTTGATGGTTATACAGGACACCTCATTTTCTGTCGAGATGGGTCCTACATCCTGGAGAGACCTACTGGAGTCCCTCACAAAAGGAAAAGATGGCATTGTGTGCACAGATGGGAACTATGTGGTGGGTGGAAAAAAAAAAAGAATCTAAATGTTTTTTGCATGGGCTGAACACAGAACCCCTTCTTTTCCAGCCAGACTCAGCACAGGGGTCTCGAGCCCTGCATAAACCAGAAAGCCACGGGCAAGCCAGTGCCCCGTGTGCCGACAGAGGCCTGAAGTGTGCACGTGGAACATTCCTGCAGCACGACCTGGAGGCCTCATGGAGCAGCACATCAGCCCCAGAGTTTTCCCTGGATGCTCTCCCAGGCCACAGGAAGCAGCGGGCTGGCCAGGTACAGAGCCATAGCTGGAATTCTAGAATCAAAATGCAAATGAAACACGAAGACACCGCTGGCTGGCCATCACAGCTAGAACAGTAACTGTGCTCTTTCAAAGTATTCTACCAGCAACTCATTAAAAAGTGTAACTTTTCAGGACCAGCGAGGTGGCTTTCAGGCTAATCCTGCACTCTAGTGCTGGCATCCCATCTGGATGCTGGTTCGAATACCAGCTACTCCACTTTTGATCCAGCTCTCAACTCATGTACCTGGAAGAGCAGAGGAAGATGGCTAAGTACTTGGGTCCCTGAGGGAGAAGAGGAAGAAGCTCCTGGCTTCAATCTGCTCAGCTCTGACCTCACCATTTAGGGAGTGAACCAACAGGTGGACTCTCTCTCTCTCTCTCTTTTTTCCTGTCTTTCCTATAAATCTGCCTCTCAGATAAAAATAAATAAATCTGAAAAAAAAAATAAGTGTAACTTTTTATCAAAACATAAAGCATACCAAAAAGTAGTACAATGGACTCACACAAGCCTTTACTAAGCCTCACTAGCTATCATTTTGGCTCATGTCAACTTCCTGGAATCCAGGTACAAAATTACATATGTGCATTTTTTTCTGGGCCAATGAGAGCAAAATGCAAATTTTTACAATTATTTCTCTCAGTTACTTTATCAAGCATCTCCTAAGAATAAGACTATCCTCATGTACAGAGATACAATGGTATGGTCTCACACACAATGCACATTCAAAGTCTGTTAATTACCCAAAAAAAATTTTTTTTAAGATTTATTTCATTTTTTTATTGGAAAGGTAGATAGAGAGAAGGAGATACAGAAAGACCTTCCATCCCCAAAATGGCTGCAACAGCCAGAGCTGAGCTGATCCATAGCCAGGAGCCTCTTCCAGGTCTCCCACGCGGGTGCAGGGTCCCAAGGCTTTTAGGCCGTCCTTGACTGCTTTCCCGGGCCACAGGCAGGGAGCTGGATGGGAAGTGGAGCCGCTGGGATAGAACCAGCGCACACGTGGGATCCCGACTGATGCAAGCAGAGAATCTAACCACTAGGCTGTTGTGTCTGGCCCTGTTGTTACTGGTTTGGCTTCTTTATAGAAAATATTTCTTAATCCTGGATCATACCCTGCATTTGGATACCATCTCCTTATGAATGCAATGAGCATATTACTGAAGCAATAATCCTCACACAGACAGAATGGAAAGCACTGACAGCTAGGCTAGCGGTATGGATAGATGTGCACGGGGATGCTGGCTATATCGCTGCCAGAGGCCACTGAAGGAGAATCACTGAAAAAGTTACGGTTCATCCAGACACTGGAGTACTTGTAGCTGTTAGAAATGGGCAAATGTGGGCCCGACACAGTAGCCTAGTGGCTAAAGTCCTCTTCTTGCATGCAATAGGATCCCATATGGGCACCGATTCATATCCCAGCTGTTCCCTGCTTGGGCCTGGAAAAGCAATCAAGGACAGCCCAAAGCCTTGGGTCCCTGCATCCACATGGGAGACTCACAGGAAGCTCCTGGCTTCAGATTGGCTCAGCTTTAGCAGTTGCAGCCACTTGGGGAGTAAACCAACAGATGGAAGATCTTTCTCTATGTATCTCCTTTTCTCTATAAACCTGACTTTCCAATAAAAATTAAATAAATCTTTTTAAAAATGGTAAATGACATCCACACACACATTGAGCTGGAATTGCATCACAAGTGACAAGGGGTTCTGGACAAGCTCCCATGCAGCATTGGGCTCTGCTCCCAGCTTGAGGGGGGCGAGAAGGCACCCATTCTGAAATGGCTTACTTCTGTAAGAATAGAATGACACAGTGACAAAAGGCCACTGAGGCAAACACACAGTAAGCAGAGACAGGGCAAGAAACAGCCACCCCAACCAATGGACGTGTGCACAGACAGACATGGTCTAGACAAGTCACAGAAAGGCAGTTCTAACACACGTTGCATGTGGACAAGCCGGGCAGACACTGCTGGGTAAAAGCAGCCAGGCACACCGAGGCACACAGGCACCCCGCACACTGTGTCCAGGTACACACACACACACACGGGAATCCTGCACACTGTGTCCAGGTACACACACACACACACACACACACGGGAACCCTGCACACTATGTCCAGGTACACACACACACACACGGGAACCCCACACAGTGTGTCCAGGCACACACACAGACACACGGGAATCCTGCACACTGTGTCCAGGTACACACACACATAGACAGACACACAGGACCCACGCACACTACATCCAGCTACATACACACAGAGGACCCACACATACTGTGTCCAGGTACACGCACACACACACAGACACACGGGTCCCCCGCACACTGTGTCCAGGGTCACACACAGGACCCCCATGTGCATGCCCAGCACACAGACAGACACACAGGAGGGAGGCCTGACATGAGCTGTCCAGGCAGGTAGGATGCACACAGGTACAAAGGGGCATGCATGGTGGCTGCTAGGGCTGGGAAGAGGAGGAAGAGGGTCTTTTAATGGACAGTTTCAGTTTAACAAGATAAGAACCACACGGGAAATGGTCACCCATTGATGTGCATGTGCTTTACACAACTGAATGAACACTTGGAAATGGTTAAGATGGAAGATACGGTGTTATACATATTTTACAATCACAGCAGGCAGTGAAGGCCCTTGTATCCCTGATCAGTATGCCTGAGTTCAAGTCCAGCTCCCCTGACTCCAGCTCCCTGCCAGTGCACACCCCCAGGAGTCAGCAGACAAAGGCTTGAGCACCTGGGTCCCTGCCACCTGCACAGGAGACCTGGACTGGGCTCTCAACTCCCAGCTCTGGCCTGGCACAGGCCTGGCTTTCGTAAGCATCTGGGGAGTGAATCAGTAGATGGAAATTCTGTATGTGCGTGTATTTGTGTGTGTCTGTCTTGCAAATAAATAAAAATCATTAAGAAAAAAAAAAAAGAATGGACACTGAGGTTAAGCCACCACTTGCTACACTATCAGCCCATATCCAAGTGCAAACTGCCTTTCCCGCTAGTCGGCTTTCAGTCCAACTTCCTGTTTATTCACGTGGGAGGGCAACAGGGATAGCTCAAGGGCCTGGGTCCTTGCCTTCCATGTGGGAGACCAGCATGGAGTTCCTGGCTCCTAATTCAGGCTAGGCCCAGACCTCTGCGGTCATTTGGGGAGTGCCAATGCATAGATGATCTCTTCCTTTCTCTCTTTCACTCTGTTACTCTGCCTTTCAAATGAATAAAGCGGAAGAGTTGCCCAAAAAGTTCCTCCATGTCCCAGTCCCCAGCCCTCTCTCGCCAAACCACAGTCCTGACTGCCTTGAGTTTCCTTGGAGTTTCATCACTAAGTGTGGACAGTCAGGGTCACAATTCAGCCTTGCCCACTTTCTTTAAAATCCATGTGCACACTCTAAACCAGTTTCCATCTACACCCAGCCTCTCTACCCCTTCATATGCCTCACTAGGCCTGAGTGAATAACCCAAGCCATTCGAGCCACCCAGCTCCCCACATCCATGCTGTGAGTCTGCCCTCGGCACTTCCTGCAGGTCGGTGGCAGGAAAAAGAGGGCTCCGGCCAGATGGGATCAGGTGCAGGGACTTCATGAGGCGGCACACAAGGCCTCCCCATCTGCAAGGCCAGTGACCAGGGCCGTTCACTCTGGTTCTGTCATTTCCTTCCCATCTGTCAGCTCAGCTAATTCAGGGAAGACGTTCCCCCATTTACTACTTAGTTTATCCAGGTGGGTCACATGTACCTTGCCTCACACTTAGTGGTATTAGGATAAAAAAACTGGTCCTGCCAACATCACCTTGGGGTGATCCACCATCTGATAGGTTTCCAATCGTTGTAATTACTGTCCTTCTGAAGTTCACACCACCTCACGACCAGGCTCCGAGCTCCTGCTGGCTCGGCCCTCCCGGGTCCTGACTGCTTCCTTCCCCTGGGACCGGGCAGATGAACCAGGCTCAGAGGGAGCACATCCTGTCACCCCTTGGAGTCAGCCAGTCCTCGGGGAAGCCCTGCGCTCTCATGGGGAGATGGCATCATTTCAGGACCACAATCTGGAACTCACACGGATGTTTCCAGTTCAAGTTCAGGGTGCCTCCCCGACCCACAACCTGCTTATACATTCCTTCCATAGCATGTCCGTACTGCCTTTCTTCTACATCAAAAACCCAGGCTCCCAGCACTCCAAGACTGCTAGAGTAACCAGATCCCATCATTACTTACGTATCATAGGCCACCATACCCAGTCTCAGGGCAGCACTGACATTACAGGGGAAAAAATCAAACTTCTCCCGACTCTCCCCCCATCCTTTGCAAATCACATCTCCCATCAAGGTCAGCCTGCACTGGCCCTCAGCACCTCCCTCTGACCCTCCTTGAAGCCTGCTCTGCAAGTGGCTACAGGTGTACCGGCCTCGGGATGGGCTCACGGGAACACCATTCATTGCGGTCTTGCACGCCCCTGACAGTATAATGTGTCTGTTCTCTCTCTTCAGAGTCAGTTGTCCCGGATGGAAAATCCACATGTTTTTCTTTCCTTGATCTAACTTTTGACGTTATTTCATCTTTCTTGATAAAGAAAAGTGTCAAATCTTTTTTGTTCAAAAGATGAAGGTAATGAAGCTTTCTCTGCCTTGTAAGTCATTCGCTATTTTTGCCTACGACTGCGAAGGATTTGTTTCTGATCCTTTAAGATCCACTAGTTTGGGGAGCCAGTGTGTATCCTGACTGCTCCGCTTCTGATCCAGGCAGGCTGAAGCCCACACCTCAACCCAGCTCTCCTGTGTGGGTCCCGACACTTGAGCCATGCCTGTCGCCTCCCCGAGTACGTGCTAGCAGGAAGCTGGAATCAGAACAGCAACCGGGACTTGGGCCCAGGTACTCGACAGGTAACCCAAGCAATGGCCTTGCTGCTAAACCAAACAAACCCCGACTTCCATTGTGATACGAAAAACCTTCCTCGCTTCATGAAGGCATATTCTGTCACAGTGCTCTGTACCTGGGTTCCTTCCAGCTCACTGCTCACTTCCGTAAGAATTTTTCTTGTACCTGCTGTCGCCTCGTTTCTGACTTTGCTGCTTCACCTGGGCTCTGCTCATGGCTCACAGCTCGATCCGAAGGGCACCACGCTCTGCTCACTGGGTTCTGCCACTCGGGATCTTTCTGCCACGCACTCGGCAACTAGCAAGGATGAGTCCCTCTTCTGTCCTGGAATAGCCTCGTGTGATATTTGATGGCAGTAACTGCCTGTTGCTCATTTTTAAGCCAATTCATTTTCCAAAACTTTTCTCAAAAGTGAACATGATTCAGAAGTCCTTTTTAGCTTCATGAAGCTCTTGTTTCATGCTGACTTTATGTAGTGTCCAAAACACAGCAGCTGCTGAGACTGAACACAGCACACACAATCTTCTTTTCCCTTTGCCATTTGACTTTCTCTTAGGTTTGAGGTCTTGTCCTAGAAGGGACCACCGCTGGCTGGTTCCTGGGGAGTCATACAGCTACTGCCCCCAACAGTGTCTATGAACCCATTAGTCCACCTTGTGCCAAGCCCCAGGCCAAAGCCCCACTCGGCGTCAACTGCTGAGGCCACACTGAAGTGCCCGCCCTCCCACGAAGCCTGTGGGCAAGGATGGGTCCACCTGTGCTCACTCTGCTTCCCCTGCCTCAGATGCCGAGACCCTCACGGCCTTGTGGATGGTGCTGGTGTGTTCCCAGTCACCTGGATTTTGAAGGCAGATGGGAATAACTTTTTATCTAGCTTTTGTCTCTTTGTTTATTTAAGATTTATTTATCTAACTATTTCAAAGATAGAGTTACAAAGAGAGATGGAATCGTCTATCTACTGGTTCCCCACTCCCCAGATGACTGCAATGACCAGACTTGGGCCGGGCTAAAGGGTTCCATCCCATGTGGTGGCAGGGGCCCAACCACGTAGGGCATCTTCTGTTGCTTTCCCAAGCACATTAGTAAAAAACCAAATTGGAAGTGGACCAGCTGGGCCTTGAACCAGTGCCCACATGGGAGACAGAGTTGAAGAGTGGCTTCATACGCCATTCTACAACACTGTCCTGTCATCCAGGTTTACTGTAAATGTTGCTCACAACCTTCAGAGTTTATTGTCTAGTTGCTATGAAGGTGGAGGAATTTAGAGAGAATAAAATTCTATCTTACTGGAACCACAGAAATGGTCTCTTGGTGGACATTTGTGTCTGAGTTCATCTCCTTTCTTATATAATTAGATGGGAGTCAAAGATGCCAGCAGTCTAGCCCAGCATCAGCTGAACACCATGGAGACTCCAGTGCTTTCCCCTCCCCAAGAGATTCCAGCAGGGTCTGGCTTCAGAGCAAAGTGGGGCCCCTAAACTAGCACTGCACCCTCAAAGCATTCACACCCTGCCTTACTGTCTCCCCAGGTTCAGAGAGCCAGTCTGGGGCAGGCCAAGCAACATCCTAGGGTGAAGTGAGACCTCCAGACCCAAGGCCTCCACCAGGGGTCCTGTGGGTGACAGGGCCGGAGTCCCAGCCAACAGCTAGGCCTGCGTTTTCCCCCTTACAGTTCTGTCACTCTTCTTGTGACACTAGGAAGCACAGCTGCTGAAAACACCAGTGAATGTGCACACAGAACACGGAAGCCAGGCCCTGGCCCGTGGGCTCACAGTGTCTTCCACGGCAGAGGTTTCTGCTGGGCTTTGTGGCCAGGGATACAGACAGTGGCCCTGCACTGCTCAGCACAGCAGCTGAGAGCCTGGGTGGCAGGGGTGGATGCAGAGGGGAGGACCACTGGGTCAGTGGCATACACGGAAAATACACGTGGGACTTGGAGGACTCTGTTTGAAGGAGAAGGAAAGTCAGTGTGTTCATAATTACATGTGCCTTCCATGTTGAAATGGCACTACTTCAGAAATTATGCATTTCGGACCCAGCATAGTAGCCTTGCACACACTGGGATCCCACATGGGTGCTGGTTCTAATCCCGGCAGCCTTGCTTCCCATCCAGCTCCCTGCTTGTAGCCTGCGAAAGCAGTAAAGGACAACCCAAAGCCCTGGGACTCTGCACCCATATGGGAGACCTGGAGGATGCCCCTGGCTCCTAGCTTCGGATCAGCAGTTCTGGCTGTTGCAGTTGTGTCGGGGGGGGGGGGGGGTGGATCATCGGATGGAAGATCTTCCTCTCTGTCTCTCCTCTCTGTGTATCTGACTTTCCAATAAAAAATAATAAAAAAAAATCTTTTTAAAAATTACTCATTTGAAACGCACTATCAAAAAAAAAAGTCTCTTGAGGGTTGTTGGTTTTTTGTTTTTTTGTTTTGTTTTGCTTTTTAATGTGGCTTCTTAGAAAGTTTCAAGTTGCCCACTGGCTCAGATAATATCTATTGGGTGGCTCTGGTCTAGTGCTGCCCCAGCTGAACCACTTCTTCCCTCCTGCCTGACTGCCTCACCAGGCAGCCCAGTCCTGTCTGGGTGCACCTGCAGGAGGCCACAGGATGTGGCTGCTCTCATCCCCCATCAGCGTCAGCGGGGGCAATTTCAGAGAGATGGAGAAGCGTCCACACCTGGTTCTGCCAACAGCCGGCCAGACGAGCAACGGAGGAACTCTCCTGGGTCCTTAGTTTCCTTCTTAGGACATCCAGAGCTAAGGATATGTCATACTGAACCGTGAGGATTGAATTCCTTCAGGCTCGTGGTATGCACACTGAGCTAGACATGCTTGGGATATTGGGAAAAAGCAATCGACAAGCCAGACGAAATTCCTGTTCTTAGGGAGCGTATGTTTCAGGAAAGAAAATGAGTTTCTAAAAATTTAATTTTTTCGGCCCCAGCACAATGGCGCAGTGGTTAAGGTCCTCGCCTTGCATGCCCAGGATCCCACATGGGCGCCGGTTCTAATCCCGGCAGCCCCGCTTCCCATCCAGCTCCCTGCCTGTGGCCCAGGAAAGCAGTCGAGGACGGCCCCAAAGCTTTGGGACCCTGCACCCGCGTGGGAGACCCGGAAGAAATTCCTGGCTCCTGGCTTCGGATCGGCATTGCATCGGTCGTTGCGCTCACTTGGGGAGTGAATCATTGGACGGAAGATCTTCCTCTCTGTCTCTCCTCTCTGTATATCCACCTTTCCAATAAAAAAAAAATAAAATGAATCTTTAAAAAAAAATTTAATTTTTTCACAGCACATGTTGAGTTTCTGCTTGGGATGCCTGCATCCTATTTTGAAGAACTGGGCCCAAGTTCCAACGAATCGACACTTCCAGCTCAGCTTCCTGTCAATGCAGTGGGAGGCAGTGGAAGATGGCCTGACTCCTAGGAGTGGTATCTGGATGAAGTTCTGGCCCCCTGGCTCTGGCCTGGCTCAGCTCTAGCTGTTGCAGGTAGCTGGGGAGTAAATCAGCAGATGGAAGACGTGTGTGTGTGTGTCCCTGTCACTCTGCCTTTCAAATAAATAAGCAAATATTTAAAAATTAAAATTCGAAGGCCAGCACAATGGCTCAGCTGTCTAATTTTTACCCTGCAAGTTCGAGCATCCCATATGTGTGCCAGTTCCTTTTCCAGCTGCTCCACTCCCATCCGGCTCCCTGCTTGTGAAAGTAGAGGACGGCCCAAAGCCTTGGGACCCTGGGAGACCTGGAAGAGGCTCCTGACTCCAGATCAGCTCAGGTCCAGTCACTGCAGCCAATTGGGGAGTAAACCAGTGGATAGGAGATCTTCCTCTCTGTCTCGCCTTCTCTCTGTAAATCTGCCTTTTCAATAAAATCTTTAAACAAAAAATAAGAGGAGCCAGTATGGTGACACAGCAAGCTAATCCTCTACCCATGTGGCACTGGCATCCCACATGGGCACCGGTTCCAGCTGCTTCACTTCCCATCCAGCTCCCTGCTTGTGGTCTGGGAAAGCAGCCGAGGACGGCCCAAGCCCTTGGGACCCTGCACCCCCTTGGGGAGCCTGGAGGAGGCTCCTGCCTTCAGATCAGCTCAGCCCTGGCCACTGCAGCTGTCTAGGGAGTAAACCAGCAGACTTCTTTCTCTGTTTCTTTCTCATTCTGTAAAATCAGACTTTCAAATAAAAATAAATCTTTTAAAAAATTTTTCAAATTAGATTGAGCTTTCTTCCCCACAACTCATGCTGTGGTCTGCTCCTCTCCATTTCAACCCCGTCCTGTGTGTGCGCCTTCCCTGTAACGCAGCCCTCTGCTCAACGCTACCAGCCTTCCTCGGGGATGTGCTCACCACACACACCCAGCACTCTCTGTCCCAGGACACACAGATTGCTCCCAGCCTGAGTAGAAGCTCAGAGCCAGAACTCCTTCCCTGTTTGGGTACCAGCCACCTGCTCAGCTCCGTGTCACTTACGGCAAACTCCTCGGGGGTCACTTTCAATACGTCGAAGACGACGGCGTCGTAGCTCTTGCTGGCATAGTCGCAGCTCTGGCCGTCCAGGGAGTCGGAGCTGCTGCCCTGTGGGGTGGGGAGACAATGCCGTTGAACCACTGAGTCCAGGCCTATCCCAACCACCGCCCCACCAGCCTCTGGATTGGGGCTGCTGGGATGGGGCAGGGCAGAACAAGATGGCAGAAGAAGCTTCTAAAGCATAGTACTCCACTCTATTCCAGGCACTCCATGTGTCTAAGCTTGTTCAGCATCATGAGGACCCTGTGGATATGTACCAGGGATGTTCCCATTACACAGATGGGAAAGTAGAGGCAATGCCATGTCATCAGTCTGAAAGCCAGAATGTCAATCTAGTTTGGGACCTATGTGAGCCCCTAACCTGACTTCTATCACTACACCCTGACTACCTCCAGCCTGTGAGAGTATGGGGTGAGGATGGCGGGTGGGGAGGGATAGACAAATCTAGTCAGGCATCCCCCGTCCAAGGGAGTGGGCCCCAATGCCCAGCAGGTCCATGTAGATAATCTGTCCTGATGGGTCTAGGGCGTATCACCTCGCTTCACCTTGCTCTCCCTCCGTACGGGAAGTCACTGCTAGGAAAACTGCCATGCGGAAGGTAAAACACTGACCCTCAGCTTACGGCACGTCGGGGCTCCTGTGGCTGAGGGGCTGCAAGGGAACCACAGGGCTCCTGAGGCTGAGGGGCTCCTGCGGCTGAGGGGCTGCAAGGGGACCACAGGACTCCTGAGGCTGAGGGGCTCCTGAGGCTGAGGGGCTCCTGCGGCTGAGGGGCTGCAAGGGGACCACAGGGCTCCTGAGGCTGAGGGGCTCCTGCGGCTGAGGGGCTGCAGGGGGACCATAGGGCCCCGGCGGCTGCCGTCAGAGCAGTGCTTAGGAACGTCTCGATGTTGAGGACACTCTCTGCCCTGTGTGTAAAGAAAGGGGCCCTCATAAAAAGTATATAAATATATCCAGCTCAGTCTCTGCAAACACGGCTGACTTCATGAAACTCAACACCGAGGGGGGATCCCAAAATACTGAATGCACCTTCCCTTTAATTTTGTTGAATTTCACCAAGCCCCATTTTGGAGAATCAATTGAGCTTACCACCACATCCCCCCCAAAAGAAATGATGCCCGGGTCATAGCTGGTTTTATTTGTCTTGACTTGTGAAGCAAGACTTTGTGGTCTCCTGAACCTCAACAGCCTGGACTGGGATTTAGAGAATACGCTTTTATTAATTCCTTTGAGTTCACTCTTTCCAAGCTGGCTATATCTGGAAAAAACTTTGCAATCTTACTGGAAACTGGTGTGTTCTTAAGCCAATGAGGGAAACCGACAGTCCACAACTGGAAAGAACAGGCTACAAAGCCGGGCAGCAGCGGCAGCCTTCAGCATTCCAAGGCCTGGCGACAGCAGCAGGAAGTGGCATGGAGGGTGAGGGGACTTCTGAAGTCACACGGGCCTGGCTCCCGGCTGGCTCCACGTAGGTCACCGTCCCCAACCCTGCCCATCTGTAAAATGATGTCAACCCTACTCCCACAGGGTTACGTGACACGGAGCTCGGAAAGGCTTCTGTAGCACCCACTTCCCTCCCTGGGAGATGCTGGATCGAGGGGCTGATGGGGTCCAGGCTTCCCTGAGGAGACCCCGTGTCAGAGTCAACCCCGGGACAATGACTGACACCAGCCTAGGTGATTCCAGAACAGGGCGGTGGACTACACTGCCCAGGTGGACGCCGAGCAGTGGCAACCACGCTTGTCCACCTGTCCGCAGCCATCCCGAGAAGCAGGTTCTTGGGGCACACCCCGCTGATTTTCTGCAGGACAGTGCA
Source organism: Ochotona curzoniae (assembly GCF_017591425.1). NCBI lineage: Eukaryota > Metazoa > Chordata > Mammalia > Lagomorpha > Ochotonidae > Ochotona > Ochotona curzoniae. The sequence goes on from NW_024467106.1 coordinate 5,993,234, forward strand.
GGGAGGTCCACGGTAGAGACACTGGGAGAGTCACAGAGGCCCAGCTGTGAGCCCCCACCTGCCTGCCTGCCTGCGGACTCACGGCCAGCCATTTCCTCTCCCTTAGTCTAACCTTTCTCATCCACAGGCTGAGAACACAACTGGGCTGTTTGTGCCTGGCAGGGTTACTGGGAGGATTAAAATCAGAGAATGCCTGAGGGACACGTGAGAAGCAGCCACAGCTGTGGGAGGGGTGTGGATGTGCCACACAGTCCCCAAATCCACTGTGTCACCTCAGTGACACACACACATCCACTCATTCACTAGCTACTACTGTGCTGAGCACGTGCCAGGTACACATGGGCACATACAGGTCACAGGTGTGTGCACACACGGACAGGGGTACTTCTACGAGCTTGGAGGGGTGGAATTAGAAGCTAAGCTTCTTTTGATACACAATGTTTTTGTCTGTGATATCCACGCACAGAAGAGGGACTCCAAAGAGTTTTTATAGAGGTTAGGCTTTGGTCTTGCAGTTAAGATGTCACTGAGGATGCCCACGTCCCACGCTGGCACACCTGAGCTCAACTCCTGACCCCAGCTTGACGTTCATCAGGCCCAGGGAGGTGGCAGGTGACGGCTCAACAGCTGGCTTCCTCCCACTCACGTAGCAGGTCCTTTTCTCGAGTTCTCTCCTGATTTCAGCAGCCACAGCTCTCACAGGCAATTGGAAAATCAACCAGCAGATAAGACAGTGCTGCGTTCTCTCAATCTCTCTCTTACTACAGAGTGTCTCTATACATATTAACCACTATGCTATCGTGCCAGGTCCAGTAAGTCTTTTAAAAGTTCATGCAGGGCCCAGTGCCGTGGCCTAGTGGCTAAAGTCCTTGCCTTGAATGCCCCGGGATCCCATATGGGTGCCAGTTCTAATCCCAGCAGCTCCACTTCCCTTCCAGCTCCCTGCTTGTGGCCTGGGAAAGCACTCGAGGGCGGCCCAAAGCTTTGGGACCCTGCACCCGTGTGGGAGACCCAGAAGAAGTTCCTGGCTCCTGGCTTCAGATTGGCTCAGCTTCGGGCGTTGCGCTCTCGTGGGGAGTGAATCATCAGATGGAAGATCTTCCTCTCTGTCTCTCCTCCTCTCTGTATATCTGACTTCGCAATAAAAAAATAAACAAATCTTTTAAAAAAATAATATCTTTATAAAAAATAATAAAATAAAAAGTTCATGCAGAGTGCATATTATGCAAAACCTATACATGTATTTTGGGGGAAAAAAAAGTTTGCGGCAAAATAAACTTAGCTTTTAATTGCACATTCCATGAAGTTGTCTGAAGTGCCCTCACAGAGACACACACTGAGGCACAGGATGAGGGGCGCAGGCTCCCCAGGATTTCAGGGTTTGTAACTTTCCTCTGCACACCCCACTACTGAGCCTCCACACAAGTGCGCACTCACACTGATGGCTCTGCTGATCAACACATTCCTACTTAGGAGAGGAGAAGGAAGAGGAAGGAGAGGGGAGGGAGGAGGAAAAAGAGGGGAAGGAGAGAGGGGTGGTGCTACTGGGACCCCAGCTACTGTAACACCACGTGGGTCCCCTGGGGAATGCTGTAAAAAGGTACCCATAAGCCTAATTTGGGGGCAACAGATCAAAGCCCTGAGCATTTCTGGGAGACCTGTGTGGGAAAGAACAGGTCCCTCTGACTGTTCCGGAAGCCCAGCTTGACGGCTTGACAACCTGAGGATGACAAGGGCCCTGTGACCTCTGAACCCTGCCACTGCCTCACCTCAATAGCGGAGAAGCGGGGCCAGCCACGACTCCTGCAAGCCCCCATTTTTTGAAAGGCTTGGGAGGCAAACTCCCAAACCCCACACGGGGGCCCGAGCCCGGGGCTACTCCCAGATGCCCACTCCTCACAGCCATGTCCTGCTGAGCACAGTAAGCTAGGGCCTAGGCCACCTGCCACGACGCCTGTCTGACTTCACCCCGAACTGTGACCTGCACAGCAGCAGAGGCAGCCCTCCCCGGAAGGAGGCTGGGCCCTCTCTTGCCACCAAAACGGCCCTGGGTGGGATCCGTCTTTCTTTGAAGAGAAAGATTTCGGGAAACCTGCCACCCTCCTCAGAGCTGTCTACCCTCTGCGGTCCGCACCTGGCATGCTCCAGGCTGGGGTGGTACATGGAGGCACCAGGGCCCTGCGGCTGACCACGCCAGGCCCTCCCACCCGCAGTCCCAAGGCCCCCAACCCTACGTACCTGTGGAGTGGCGGAGGTGACCAACACGCTAGCCATCAGGCCATTCCTCTTGTACATAGTCTCCGGGCCGCAGGGAGCGTCAGGGCAGCCTCTGCCGGGGACATAACCCGCCTGGAGACGTCCTGCAAACAAGGCCAAGGCGGCCGTGAGAACCGGCTCGGAGTCCACAGGGGCCGCCCAGGGAGCCACGTGTTCTCACACCGAGTACTCAGGAGGGACAGCGGACCTTCTGTGGGCAGCCTCAGCGCTCATCTCGGCCCACAGGTGCAATCCTGTTGGGCTGAATAGTTTTCAAGTTAATTACCAACATCTACAAACCAGAAGACTCCACAAAGAACCGCTAGCAATCCTGACCCAGACTCCCCTGTGGCAGCTGTCAACAGTTTTGAACCCAGTTTCCAAGTAGGGCACTGAGGCCCAGACAGCTGGTAACTCACGCACTGGTGCCTACGCCCATGCTGTGCCCCTTGTAGCATCTCTCAACACCTGTTCAAGGTGTCACTTCCAGTGGTCAGTGTGAACCACCCCCATGGCCAGCTACACTCAGGCATACACACACACCTCCAGGCCACAGCCCACATATAATGTCCCAGGACAGATGGTAGCAGCCACCAGCTTTCTGGAGAGGGTGGGCAGGGGGGAGAAGGAAGGAGAGGGCAGAGAGCTCGGTTGGAAGCCAACTGCAACTGCTCCGGTGAGAGGGGAGGGGTCCTTGGGGCAGAGGCTGCAGCACCGAGACGTCAGAGAGTGGGAGATGGGAAGGACAGAGTCCATGGGGCTGGGTGGGAATGACCCACCCCTGGGAGAGACAGCCACTGGTGCGAAGTCCTCTCTGAGAGACCAGAAGGATGCTGTGTCCCTTGTGGGGAAACAACAGATTGCTGAGAACAATGATGCATTTGACCAAGGACGCACGGCACTTGTGGCGTTTGCGCGAAGTCACCATAGGAGACGCAGGCACCAGCACCAGGACAACAGGAACAAGGGTATCAGCCTCGCAGACTGCCTGTCTGGATCCCAGGCCCTGCCACACAGCAACCCGGCTCCCCTCCCACTACCTCAGCTCTGCCTTTTCAACCATGCTCGGCCCCTCCTTGAGCCGTCCACCCTGCCCACCTTGTCCCAAAGCACTCGGGAGAGTCCCAATGCCCAGAAATGTGCAGGTCTCCAGTGGCTTGCCTGTGGACATCAGGCGACAGCTCAGTTACAGCTAACTCAGGTGTCACGCTGGGGTGGCACTCACACAGGTCTAGGCCCTTGTCCTTTAGGACCTAGGGGTGGACAGTCCATAGCTCCCTCACCAGTGTGCCAGCAGAGCATGCACAAGACAGCTAACACGCCAAGTGCCAACAACTGCCCAACCCAGAGAGGACAGCACGCAAGGGCTCGCTGCACTTGACCCTCAACTTCTCTGGAGACCCAGAGATTCTCACAGCAAGGGGAAAAACAACAGGTTGAGCACGTGGGCGCTGGGTGGGCCAGAGTGCTTCTCTGTAGAAAGCACCTGCTTCTCCATTACTCTGGTGCCGCACTCCTGTACCCCAAGGGAGCCCTGGCTGGCACAGGAGTAAAAACTCAAGACATTGTGTAAGACAACATGTGGAGATGGCCAAACCAAACCCCCAGCCTGCTCAGCCGGGTCCCGACTACAAGCCTTGCTCCCCACTCGGCCGTCAACCACAAATCCTCTTCCCCCACAGCAAGACGCTGCCTCCCACTGACCGGGATGGCTCCAACTTTAAACAAACATGACAGACCAGCCCATGTGCTGGCAAGCAAGCGGAGAAGGGCAGCCCTCATCCACCGCTGGCGGGAAAGCCAAGCGTACAGCTGCCTCAGAGAACCTTGGTGGTTTCTTAAAAAGCAGAGCGTAAGCTTATCCCACAACCCAACAAACCTACTCTGAGACATCAAAAAAAAAAAAAAAAATAGCAAACATCCAGCCACATGGAGACACACGTGTGCTGGAACAGGTAACGCTGGAAACGAGCCATGGCCCATCAACAACAGGTGCACCCAAGCGGCAGGGTCCCAGCAGGCAGCAGAAAGAAACCGCAAGCAGGCCGCATGAGAGATGTCAGATGCGGAAGAATGCACCCTATGGTTCCACTTTCAGAACAGTCCAGAATTACAAATCTGTGGAAACAGAAGTGCACACCAGCAGAGGGCTAAGGCCGTGGCGGGGGTGGGGGCGGTGTTGACAGGAGCAGGAGAGCTGCATGCGAACCAAGGGATGCTTTTAAAGGGGCCTAAGCATTCTGAAACCACAGCATCACGCTCAAGACCAAATGGAAGAGGAAGGCTGTTTGGGAGGTGAGGGATGGACTGCTGGCCAGGGGAGAAGGGGAGAGGTTGGGGTGTTCCGGAAGCCAGACGGACACGGACAGAGGAAAGGAGAGGGACGAGGAGGACGTTCAGGGTCTGCGGCCACACCCCTGCCAGCTCTTCTGCCTATTCACTCCACATCAACCCCGCGGCAGCTGGTAGACCAGCCCTAGGACTCCAAGCTGAGCACAGCAGAGCCTTGCTCAGGACACTATCCGCTGGCACAGACCACGGCACCGGGGGCCACTGCAGCATCACTAACAGGAGCCTCGGCGTTGGGTCCTAAAGGGTGAGAGGGCGAGCGTGTGAAGGGGTAGGCAGTGTGGGCACACAGGGCATGGGCAGAGGCACGGAATGGGCAGGTGCATGAGAGCTGCCAGGAGCAGAAGCAGGGCTGCCCCCTCCCCCAGGCCAGTGTCCACAGATCACCAGGGATGCTGACTGAAGCGGCCATGCTCCTGGCACAACCCCCACAGCACACAGCATCCTGTCTGGGCCCCCACCCTCATCTTCCCAGCCAACCTTGCAAAACCTCCCCCAGCCCTGCCCTGTGCAGAGTAGTCACTGGCCCTGCGGGGCCATCTCAGAGGCCTCCTCTCCATCCTGGTCATTGCCACATGTTATAGGACACCTATTTTTTGCCAGGCTCTTGGCTACAGGATTTAGGCACATATAAAGAAACATCCATTTTACAGATGAGATGCCTGAGGTGCAGTGGGGTTGTCCCAACTGGAACAGGGGCATGGCTGTGTACACCTACACCAGGGTGGCCTCTACCAGGCACGGAGGCTGCGTGATGGGAGGGGCACCAGTAACAGGAGAGGCTGGGCTGATGCACCTCATGTCAGACACCTACTCGCTCGCTCTCTCTCTCTCTCTCTCTCTCTCTCTCACACACACACACACACACACTGCCAACCTCTTTCCTCTTTTCTCTCTCTCTCAGCCACAGCTCTCATGATGTCACCCGCGGGGAACGTGGCAGCTCTGTCAAACCCGCACAGGGATCCGCATCCCCCATCCCCGCCTGCGGCTGACCGCAGGGTCCTGTCCAGAGCCTGTGTGCACGCCTGGTGAGGGAGGGGAACGCTCCTTACGCAGTGCTGGCTTCCTTCCAGGCAACAGGATGCTCCTCCATCCCAGGCCCAGGAAACCCAGAAGGGGGCTGAGCCCGGATGATGCAGACGCAGCCCCGTAGCTTTTTCCTAAGCCCGCAGAGATCATTTCAAAGAAAACACACACATCATCACAGCAAGTTAAATTACAAGACGGCGATTTCTTTCAAACGTTTCAGACGAGTCTGAAAGCAGATCCCCAAAGCCCCATCTAAGAGCCCAGGGCCCGGCCGCTGTCTGCTCCTCCTCCCGATGTCAGGCTCAGAAGTCATGACAAAGACCAAGTGGGGAGGACAAAGAGGGGCTTCTGCCCACAGCCCCTCTGCGAGCATTAAGTACACACACACACTCGCTCTCTGAACCACAGTCCTCGGCACCCTATTTTTTGTGTTCACAAGGGTCGCTCACCACTCTTGAGCCTGGACCATCTGCCAGTAGCTGGAGGAAGCCTTCTGCTGAGGTGGATGGCAGTGCCACTCCCTGAACCTGCCAGGGACCCTCTCCAAACTCTTCCAGCCTCTCCTGGCCCACAGTGGTATCTGGCTGCTGGACGTGACCTGGCCACGGCAGCACAAGGCACACATCAAATGCCATCTCTTGCTCCCCGCATTTCTAGGCTCCTGGCAAACCACCCTTTTGCAAGTTCCTCTAGTCTCCTCTGCAAGGCAGAGACACGGGGCCAAGAAGGCACCTACGTGTCCAAAAGGCCACAGACAAGACATCAGCCATACCCAGGAAGGACGGCTGACGGCACAGTGCTAGGCTGACCCCACCGCAGGCACCAGGAGCCGGTGAGGCCTATGGAGAGGAGCATGTGTGGACAGCCAGGCTGGGGACAGGGAGCACTTCAGGAGGATTCATGGCCATCGGTGCTTCCACAGCCAGCGTCCCCCTGCAACCCTGGGGCCAAGTTCTGGGTGCTGAAGCTGGGGAGACACTCCGGGAGCTCAAGGTCAGCCATGTGAACACACACCAACGGGTACAGGTGCATGGACACATAGCCAGCTGGCCAACCACGTACGTACACACACCCCCCAACACTGAATGAAATAACCTGCAGCTCCTGCAGGACACCTGCTGAGCAAGGGAAACCTGCACTCCCAACACGGAGTTAGTAGATGCACCAACACTTTCAGATGCATTTGGGGTCGAAACTCCTGGACAGGCTTCAGATCCATCAGAAACAGCGGCAGCTGCAGTGGCACATCAGCTCAGCACGCAGACACAGTCGGTGCCCACCTGGGGAGGCCTAGCAGTGATGTGCCACTGCACAAGGCCACACAGCAGGCTGCAGGCACCCCTCCTGTCCTGTCCGACACTCGCCTACCCCTCACTCTGCACCTGGCAAGGGGCCTGACCCCAGTGGCCTGCAGCATGGGGAGTCCTGGCGACAGATGCAGGTGTGGTTGGCATAGAGCCCTGCCCCAGCTCCTGCTCTACCAACAGCTCCACAGACACCTGCGTCTCTGCCTGGGGCAATGCTATTGGGCCCTGAGGTCACAGGAAGTGAGCCCAAGTGCAGGGCCAGGAGCAGCTGGATGTGAAAGGGCAAAGCCAAACCCAGTGTCCAGTGCCAGCCAGGGCAGAGGGGGCAGCAGCAGGTAATATTTGTGGGGCAATTGGTGGGGGTGGAAAGGGGACTCCTGAGCTTATCCTCAGGCTCAAACGGAGGTAGTGGCAGAGGACAGAATATCATAAAAGCCTGCGATGGGACAGCTGTCACAACGCACCTCAGTGAGGAGGCCAGGTCACGTTGGCTGCCACCCCAGGAGAGCAGGGCAGTCCTGGAGGCCCCTGCTGGGCAGGGGAGCCCCACATCCCCAGCAGCCTGTGCCAGGCTAGGGCCTCCAAGTCTACCCTACCCAGGCAGGGTCTCCAGGCACCATAGAATCCCCAAGGCCCGGCCTGAGATGGCTCCAGAGGGGCTGGAGGTCCTGGACCAGGGGCTGGGACAGAGCAAGAATGGCAGAGGTGGTGCAACATGTGGGAGGAGGGACAGGGTCAGGGGAGCAACATGTGGGAGGGCACTCTTGTTCAGCTAACACCAGATGCTCCTATTCTGTGGTCATGTGCCCCTGTGCTGGCATGCCACTCCGCCACTGGCCCAAAACCATTTCAAGATCATTCAAATCGACTTTCAAAAAGTGTCAGCACTCCCACATCCCATCCACCACCTGCCACCTCTGGTCTCTCATACGAGGGCCACTGACTAGGATGGACATGACCCAGAGATCTCAGTATTGTCCCCATCACCCTGAGATTGGCCACCTGGTAAAGGCCCAGTAACATGGGGAACCATACTGCAGGGCCCTGCCTGCCAGCCCCTGCTACGTGAGACCCGGATGGTGAACTGGGGCCCCACTTGGGCTCCTCTCCGACTTGCTCCCACACTCCTACATGTGCTCACCTGCCTGGACCAAGTTTTAGGGGGTGGGTGTCCCCTTGGGCTGAACTCATCACTTGCTGAAACACAGACGAGGCCTGTGACTCACAGGAGAGGCCTTGGGTTCTTCTCTGCTGCTGTCCCCTCTCACCAGGTCCCTCAGAAACCGTGAGGCAGGTGGGGCACCGGATACCCAGGCTCCTGGGCCTTCCTGACGCTCCCCACTGAAAGAGGGACCTGCCTGCAGAGGCGAAGGGGAGAAGGGGACAGATTCCGTGGGGAAAGGGGAGCTGAGGCCCTCTGGTGTTGGCACAGAGAACAGCAGGGAGCGCAGCCAGCCATGGGAAGCTGCTGCAGGAGCAGAGGGTGGGGAGGGGGTGCCAGAGGTGCCAGGGACAGGCGCACCTGCAGGTCCAACTCTGTAGACCTGTTCCACCCTTGGGCACCATGAAACAAACCGGCCCTGCCTTCCCTGGCCTCCACAACCCGCCCCCGTGATAACAGACAAGGAGCAACAAGACTATGTCATGGCAATGACAGAGAGGAGGTGACCCTGGCAGACAGGAGCCGCTTCCAGATGGGAAGTAGCTGCACCTAGACTGAGGAGGAAGCCGTGGTGTACAGGAGCAAGCATGGAGCGGGAAAGGAGCTGACATGACAGCCAGAGAGAGAGGCAGGCCCAGGAAGAGGCTTCAGGGGAGACTGGACGTCACTCAGAGGACACCAGGAAGCTTCAGGGGGGCAGGCAGCAGGGAGGCCTGCACAGGCAGCAGACGCCTCCTGGTCCTGAGCAGGACACAGGGCTGCCAGGCAGCCATCGGCTCTCCCCAGTTAATCCAGGAACCGAGTGTTAGTGCCCATCACATCCTCAGAACTCAGCAAGTTGGCTCAAAATTCCTCCTGGGAACGGCACTACAGGGCTAAGTTTAACAGGACACAGCCATTACCAACTTGCACCTGCTTGTCAGGTTAACTGACAGCAGACAGGGCACCGGCCTTCCTATCTCCTCTGGCACCACTCCAGTTAACTGAAGGTGCGAAAGGAACAGCCTGCCCCTCCTGCCTTCCGAACCATTCACAACTGCCAGCGTGGACATTACTCCGGAGTTCCCACTCCTGCCCTCCTGCCTGCTGTGGTGCTACCTTAGCTTAGTTAACTATAGGAAAACTTTGGGTTCTGCTGACTCCCCTCCTGCCTGAAGCTTTGTTTATGCTGCATGGCGCTCGATCTGATTGGAAGATGGGAGCTCAAAACCCCCGACTTTCTGCCACTCAGCACAGCGGCTCCTGGACTGTAGCAGAAGCTGCTGTCACCAAGCTTGGGAAATAGACCCCCTCCTAACATCCTACACTTGGGTCCAGTATGATCTCTCTTGCTCTCCGCAACACAAGGAAGCCCCTGGAAACAAAAAGCGAGCCCCTAAAACAATCCCTAGGCGGAGCAGAGGCAGAGCAGACTAGGCTAAGCCTCCACCTGCCGGCCAGCACCCCAACTAGGCACTGGTTCCACACCCGGCTGCTCCACTTCCCATCCAGCTCCCTGGGAAAGCATCAGAGGTGGTCCCAACCCTTGGGCCCTGAACCCACATGCGAGATCTGGATGGAAAATTCTCTCTCTCTGTGACTCTGACTTGGAAGTAAAATAAATCTTTAAGGAAGAAAGAAGGAAAGAAGGAGGGAGGGAAGGGCGGAGGGAGAGAAGGAAGGAAGAAAGGAAGGGAGGGAGGGAAAGACAGATTTGCAGACGGGCCCATCATGGTAGCCTATTGGTTAAACTTGCCTTGCATGCACCAGGATCCCACATGCATGCCATTTCATGTCCCAGCTGCTCTGCTTCCCTGCCATCCAGCTCCCTGGCTTCTGACTGGCTCAGCTCTGGCCACTGCAAACGCTTGGGGAATGAATCAGTGGACGGAAAATCTTCCTCTCTGTCTCTCCTCCTCCGTAAAATCTGCCTTTCCAACAAAAATAAATAAAAAAGAAAGAGGGAGGAAGGAAGAAAGAGAAATAGAGAGAGAAGAAATAAAGATAGATTGACTGTGAAGAGAGTCTTGTCCAGGCAGGCACAGGCCAGGGAGGGGTGGCTGTCCCCAGAGAGCATGGGCTGTCCTTGCAGCGCCACCAGGCACAGGAGCGCGGTGCGGAGGCCAGAGGACAGCTCGGGAACGTCCCTGCACCTGATGACAACTCCTCTGGGAGTATTTCCAAGTCAGTGGGGAGGCGTTCCGATGCTGCCAATGGGAAGGACGCAAACTTCAGCCCCAGCTGGAGCCCATACAGTACACCTGTGCTAACTCCCCTCCTGCCTGAAGCTTTGTTTACGCTGCACAGCTCTCCACCACGCTGAGCAAGTCAGCACTAACCCAGTTAGTGCTGGAAGTGTTAGGAAGATGAAGTGAACAGAGCCCAATGGCATCTGTAGGAAGACACCGTTGGGGGATCACACAGGTGTAAACGAAGACCCCAGAGTCACAGGTAAACCAGCTGTCGTACTCCGGGGAGGAAGCCAGGCTAGGCAGGCTTACAAAAGGCAAACAGGGCCGGGGCAGGTGTCTGGTCCAGCATTAAAAAGAAACCAGATTGGGGGACAGGGCGACCTGCAGTGTGGTGGCCTAGCCCACCAATCCTCGGTCAGCGGTGTCAGCATCCCCTATGGGCACCGGTTCTAGTCCCATTTGTTCCACTTTCAATCCAACTCCCTGCTTGTGGCCTAGGAAGGCAGCACAGGATGGCTTAAACCCGTGGGCCCCTGCAGAATAAGTCCCTGTTTCCTGGCCCCTGATCAGCTCAGCTCTAACCATTGCAGCCATGTGGAGAGTGACCCAATGGGTAGAAGATCCTTCTCTGTCTCTCCTCTCTGTAACTCTGCCTTTCAAATTAAAAATAAATATTTAAAGCAGAACAAAAAATAACATATGGAACACATGCTCCCAGCGTTGCAGTGTGGGGGTCCAAGCCCCAGCTCCCGTCCCCATTCAGCTCCCTGCTAGCATGCTCCCTGGGAGGGAGCAGGTGGTCGCTCCATGCCTTAGGGCCTTACCATGCTCACTGGAGACCCGGATGGAGCTGCTGGCTCAAGATCTGCATCTCCCAATTAAAAGTTCAGGATCCAGGGCCCGGCGCAGTGGCCTGCAGCTCAAGTCCTTGCCTTGCACACACCAGTAGCCCATAGGGGCGCTGGTTTGTATCCCCACTTCCCATCCAGCTCCCTGCCTGTGGCCTGGGAAAGCAGTGGAGGATGACCCAAGGCCTTGGGACCCTGCACCCATGTGGGAGACCTGGAAGAGGTTCCTGGCTCCTGGCTTTGGATCAGCACAGCTATGGCTGTTGCGGCCACTTAGGGAATGAACCAGCGAACATAAGATCTTTGTCTCTCTTTCCCTCTGTGAATTTGACTTCCCAATTAAATATATGTATATATATACCTATATATATATATATATTTTTTTAAGTTGAGGATCAGATGCTACAGCACATCAGGTGAAGTTGCTACCTGAGTGCAGGCTTGCGGCCTGGCTCCCGTGCAGCTGACCCAGCGCCCTGCTGGTGCAGCCTGGGGAGGCAGTGAAGGACGGCCCTCTGCTTGGGCCCCGCCCAGGGGGCGTGGTCTGGCCCAACCCCCGCTGCTGTGGGCGTTTGGGGAGTGAACTAATAGAAAATCTCTCTGCCTCCTTTCAAGTAGATGAAAATAAACATTTTCTTTAAAATCTTATCCATTAAAAGATAATAAAAAAAAGAGAGAGAAGAAAGAGAAATCTTATTCACCCTGGTCAGGAAAATACAATGGTAGAAAAGGCATGCAAATGGAGACACCGGGAAGGGTGTCCGAGGAGTCACCGCAGGGGATGAACTGCCATTCTTAACAGCCATGACACCCCAGGGGAAGCTCCACGGCGCCTGGGGCAGGTGCGGCACCGAGCAGGGCCTGTCCTCGCAGGGCTGGCATGGGGACAGCTGCAGGTGGCCAGCTGGAAGAAGCCGGGTGCAGGGCGGGGGAGCCCGCACTCCAGGAAGCCCACCCTCGGGGGCCCCACTTACTAGAAGGTAGGAAACCCGTGTCCACCTGTTAGGACCCTACAGGTTACGAAGCACGGGACAAACGGGATGAGTGAGATGGCCGTGTGCCGTGGAGGAAGATGCCCCCACGCCTCCATTGGGCAGTGCATCCGGCGAGCCTCCAAGCACAGGACGTGTGGGTCAGCTACTGCTCTGGGTACGGCTTGAGGAAAACCTCTGGCATCCCAGGACACAGCACGCGCCCCATCCCGCCCCCAGGCCGCTGACAGCCCGCGGCAGACCCCGGGGCAGGTGCAGGGGCACATCCCCTTGGCACTTTTCCTGTCTGCTCTGATGGAATGGAGAACTTTCCCAAGCAGGGACCACAGGGACTGGAAGTCAAGGGCGGATGACTGGTGTGACGGCGCCCCCTGGTGGCCAGCCTCACGCAGCTCAGGCAAGAGTGTCCAATGGTGCTCGCACACACACACACCTGTATACACACACATGCATACAGACATACACGTGCGCATACACACACACCCCTTGCCAACAGGAGGCAGGTGGACACACAGGTACGGTGGCAGAACTGGTGGGGGGAAGGTTTGGCCGAATTTATTTATGATACTGTGTTTCTGTATTTGCAACCACCACAAAGCACATGTGTCCGTGCAGAAGTGGAGTGGGAGGTGGGCTGGGCCAGAGGTTCACTTATCCAGGCTACCTACACGTGTGACCCCCCAAAAGCAGCTTGGGGGTTCATAACGAACAGCGTTGGGGGCCTTGGGTTGGCTACAAAGAGGGTCAGCTGGGGGCAAGCTAAGGCGGGACCCACAACTCCGCACCATCCCTGCACACTCGTCACCAGTGGAGCTACACCAGGACCATGCCAGGACAAAGCCCGCAGCTGAGGCACACACCACAGGTGAGCCAGAAGGGGCCCCAATCCCACCAAGGCCACCACCCCCTGGGCCCTGCCCAGTCACGACAGCACCTACCTAGCCAGACACTGCTGCTCCCTGGGGCTCGGGGAGATGACAGGACAGGGCTCAGGGGAGTCTCAATGCCAACTCTGCCTCCACGTCCTGCCTAAACAACACATTCAAACTTTACTCCCCTCTGCAAAGGTGGGAACCCAGACGGTGCCCTTCCCCCAATGGCTGGCACACGTTGGGGTGCATGGCATCCCCCAGACCCTGCACTGAGCCCCTGGGGAATGGACCAGTGGATGGAAGACCTCTCACTCTCCTTTCTGTACCTCTGCCTTTCCAATAAGAAAAAAAAAAGAAGAAACGTCTTTAAGAAAAAGGAAGCTGTCTCTCACACATAAATGCAAACCCTAACGTGCCAGCATGCACACCAGGACACAAACACGAACGCTCAAGCCACGAGATGTAGATGAAATAAACATGTGAAAAATGATTGTATTAATCACTATGACAGTAACACCTTAGTGACAACACAGTGACACAGTGACAACACTTCCTTTCTATGGAGTTTTCAGTATTTGCCCACACACAAGGCAACGCCTCACCCGGTGTGCAGACGGCCCAGGGACACACCAGCAGCCCCTGCGCCGCTGCATGGGACCCTCTCATGAGAGAGGCCCGTGCTGCACAGTTCTCAGGGTTCTTCAACTCACTCTAAATGAACTCAGGCAATCGGAACCTTCCGGGCCTGAATGGTCACTGGTGGGCAAGTCTGTCGAGGCTTTTGTCACTGCATGACTGTGTGGGAGCTCCCACTGACTTCAGTACCCACCTTGGGTTACCAGGCACACCTGTCCACTCTACTGACGCACACCGGAGCCTTCTCCAGCATGGGCTGCGGCTGGCAGAGCTGCCGCAGACCTCACTGGGCAAGCCCTGTGGGGTGCCCACACCCACTTATCTGAACGGCGGTGCAGTGGCTAGGTCTACTCCAAAGCGGCTGAGCTGGCAAGCTTTCCCACCCGCCAGGGACAAAGTTCCGGCAGCACCACCACCTGGGCAACGTGTGACAATGTCCTTTCCGTTTCAGCCATTCTGATAGGCAGCACAACATGGAGGGCAGGCTGGCTATGGTCTCTTTTAAGGTCTGAGAAAGCAAGGCTTAAACGCTTCCCATAGCCCACAAACCCAGTGAGGGTCGGAGCTGGCAGCAGGGCCTCTGACTCCATGGCTCCGGACAAACTCCACGACAATGGCGGCGTACTATGCACGAAGAAAAGAGGCATGGTCGGGTCCCATGCTCATAGCAAACCTACTCCTGCGCCAAGAAAGCACACGACACTCGGGCCACCAGGTTGGAGACGGCGCACGGAGCAGGGTCTGCACCAGAACCCCAAGCACTAACCGTGGGATGACGGCTTGCTGCCAACTTTGCCCTCTTTATTATTTTTCCGCAAGTATCACTTAACGACGAGACAGGGCTAATTATTTATATATATATATATTTTTTATTTTGACAATCCTTACATATTTAATTAGAGTAAAAAAGGTTCAAGGGCTACAGGGAAGTGGGCAAGACCATCACTTCCATACCGCTTCCTTCCTGTATCTGAGGTAAAGGGGGATATAGAGGAAGAAGCCCCACCCAGTTTCCCACCCACCCTAAGTCCCGGATGTGGGGCATGTTCTGATCAAGTGGTTCCAATAGTTCACCATTCATGGATCGCTACCAGTCTCGCCACTCCAAGCATGATGTGGTCGTTGAAGAGTCTATTGATTGACATAGTCGACAGGGTTAATTATTAAAATCAGGTTAGAACATACAATTGGCCCTTTCAGGGTTGGAACTCGGTGCTCTCCAGCAGGGCCACAAAGTTGTGTGACCATCACCTATAACGTCACAACAGTTACCACCCCAAAGGGAAGCTTGTACCAAGCCCTCGGCGGGCACTCCTGGCTCCCCAGCTCCTCCCACAGCCATCCATGTACTTTCCGACTCCTTGGATTTGCCCCTTCCGGACATTTCACCTCAATGGAATCATGTGGTGTGTGAACTGTGGGGTCTGGCTTCTCTCATTCCACGCAGGGTGGGGAATACCTGGTCCACAGGCCATTTAAGACCTGCAAAACCATGTCAAAGCAACCATGGGTGGGACTCAAGATGCACTAAGTCTGTGGCAGGCTAATTTTTCAGTTGATAATTCTGTATGGCCCATGAATGATGCTACAAATATCCAAAAAGTCCTTGGCAGGGGAGAAGATAAAAAGGCTCCCTGTCCCTAATGTATGACACCTGTGTGACAGCAGGAATTGGTACTTAACTCTTGATCAGTACTCCACTGCATGCATGAACCACAGCTGGTTCACCTCTGTAGTAATGGATAAGTAGTTGGGCTGTTACTTTTTTTCTAAAGGTTTTCTTTTTAACACATTTATTGCAGAGGCTGTGACACAGACAGAGCTCCCATGTACCTGGTCACTTCCCACATGTCCACAGGGCCAGGACCTGGAACCAGGAAGCCCAACAAGGTCTTCTATGTGGGCGGTGGGCACCTGACCACTTCGGCTACCACCTGCTGCTTCCCAGGGCACACGTGGGCAGGAGCAGGGCCTTATCTTCAATCTAAGCTCTCTGGTGGGATATGGGACTTCTCAGCCCCTCGCTGACTTCTGCCCCTCACTGACCTCTGCCCCACCCACCTTTCACTACTGTAAATCACGAGGCTATGAACCTACCACTGTAGGCTTCATGTGGACAAGTTCTCAAGTCTCTGGACATAAAACCAAGAACAGACTGACAGACTGGCAAGGAAATAGGTGGACCTGGTGTCTGATTTTCTGAGGAGCTGCCAAAGTGTCTTTTTTTAACAGCCGCACCATTTTACAATTCGCTGGGCAGTGCAGGCAACACACCACACCAGGGAAGTAAGATTCCAAGCCAACCTCTCTGGGGCTGTTTGAAAAGCTGGTGCCCAGGGCGCCAGTGTTGCAGCACCAGTGGGTGAAGCCACTACCTGTGACACCAACATCCCGCGTGCATAGGTTCAAGCCCTGGAGGCATCACTTCTGATCCAGCTCCCTGCTAACGCACCCGGGAAAGCAGCCGCGGGAGGCCCACATGATTAAGACCCTGCATCCATACATGGGAGACCCAGAAGAAGTTCCTGGCTCCTGGCTTCAGACCAGCCCACTCCCGACCACTGAAGCCATTTGGGGAGCAAACTAGCAGATCGTAGGTTTGTCTCTCCCTCCTTCTCCCTCCCTCCCTCTCTCTTTCTAACTCTGGCTTTCAAATAAATAAAAATCCTTTGAAAAAAAAAAAAAAAGACTGTACCCAGATGACATATCACCACAAAAGTAGCTCATGCAGATGTGGATGGTATCCACTGGCAAGGAGGCCTGTGCCAGGGACGCCGGAGGGCGTGGCGAGAGCTTTTGCATCCTCCCGCACAGAGTCAGGTCTCTCACGTGAGGGCCAGTCTCATTGCTGCTCTCACTTGCATGATTCACTGCTTCATCAACTCTCCACAAACGTCTCACTTACACACTATTCTGTCATCACAATCACAACTTCATCAAATTTCTTTAAAATGTATTTGAGAGGCAGAGTGTCAGAGAGGAGAGACAGGAGACAGAAGGAGAGTCGTTCACTCTCCCTGACAGCTGCCGCACACCAGGATCGCCAGCCGGCTGACCCTCTGCGGGTCACAGCGGCCCAAGCCTTTGGGCCATCCTCTGCTGCTTTCCTGGGTGCATGAGCAGAGAGCTGGACCAGAAGCAGCGTGGCCAGGACTCGAACCAGCATTCAAGAAGGGATGCCAGTGTTGTGGGCTGCAGTTTAACCAGCCACATCATAGCGCTGCATCACCAGGATTATTCGGATGCCATGGTTACCCCTGAATGCTGTGAGGCTTCGTGCCAAATGTCCTGGTCGTTCTTCATCTCAGTTACCATGAGAAGTCGTCTGGCAGTTCCTCTCCCCTTAGGAACTATGTGTGGGTCCAGCAGAAAATACATACAGTATGTAGCCTTGCATGACAACTTTGGCCCTGACCAAGTGGGGGTCACCACTGGACTCAGGTGGGGATAAGACGCCCGGGATTCCTCCCCAGCACCCGGACAGGTGTCGCTCCCTGGCCCTGGCTGCTAAGGCTGCAGCTGAGCCATGCATCATTCTGAGGCCTCAGGGCTCAGCCGATCTCTGGCACAGTGACATCTCCTGGATACTCACATCTTGACCTGACCTGTGCTGATCTTGCCTGGTTCATGAGAAGCCCTTGTTACTTGCACAGTCAAGTCCTTCCCAGGTCCATTCTCCAATCCACTTAGCTTTGCTCTCCAGCTGTGACCTCTAACAGCCCAAACACCAGACCAGTCTTGTCCACCACCCGTGCCTCTGTAGCTGCTGGGGGAAGACTCTTCCTGTCCGCTGGCTCCCTCCCCAAAGCCAAGTGGGACCTGATTACAGAGCCAGAAGCGAGGAATGCCATCCAGGGACACGTGGGGGTGAGCGGCACCCAACAACTCAACCCTCACCCCTGCTGCCCAGGGTCTGCATCAGCAGGAAGCTGGAGTCAGCAGCCAGCAGCAGGCCTTGGGCCCTCCAACCTGTGATGTGGGCATCTTTCCCTCAGCCTTCACTGCTGGGCCTGCCACCCAGTCCCGCACTGCCTAGTGGTGACGCCAGCAGGACACCATCAGCCTTCACCGCTGGGCCGGCCACCCAGTCCCACACTGCCTGGTGGTGACACTGGCAGGACACCATCAGCCTTCACCGCTGGGCCGGTCACCCAGTCCCGCACTGCCTGGCGGTGACACTGGCAGGACACCATCAGCCTTGTGCTCCTTTCTGGTCCCATAACCTCATCTCCCATGGGACTGGTGGCTTCAGAGGGCACGTCACCTGTGTGCTGCAGGCCGCTGTTCTCCAGCAAGCCCTTTCTCCTCCATCATCAGGTGTTCTAGCTGCTCAGTCTCAAATGAGGACAGGTGAGCCCTGACCTGTTACACTTCCCAAAATAGTGCTGGGGTGTTCCCTTGAGTCTCCAGCTTATCACCCAAGATTCCAAGCTTCCTGGGAGCAGGGCGGCGGGGGGACGTGCTGAGGCCTGACCCCCATGCCCACCTACAGCACCATCTCCTGCCTTAGCCTCCTTGATGACTTTGCTTTATCCTATGATTTCAAGTTCCCCTCATGTGGAGCCAGTCACTGGCCAGGGATCTGAACACAGCACGAACAAGTCCGCACTCCCCAGCTCCTCACTGGAGGTCCATCCAAAAATCACTAAATTCCACAAACAGACTGTACTGGATGACACAGAAGAAACACGGGGTTGTATATAACTTACCAAGAGCTGGCAGAGTCCACGCTCCAGGTATGTGCGGCATGTGATGTATGTGAGAAGGTGGGAGCTGCCTGCAAGTGAGGGATCTTCCTGCACCCACTGCCTGCCCTGCCTCTCCAGTTGTCTCAATCCTGAAAACCAGGCAGAAAATTCCTGAGAGCGGACCAGGCCTCTGACAGGCGGGACTGTCCCAGGCACAGGCATCATCAGGACAGCACATGCCACGGCAAGCATGTCACCAGCCTCACCTCGCTGATCACAGCCAACCTCCTCGAGGGTGACCTGGCCCTCCAGGGGCACCAGGCAAGCGTCCTGGACCCCAACCACATCTCCACCCAATCCACATTAGGGGCAGGAGGCAGGTCTGTCAATTGCCTGCTTATAGTCCCACAGCCAGGAGCCTTGGTTGGGTTGCCCCCGTTGGATGGGGGAAGAGGAGCTGCCATGAAGGCTGTTATAGACAGAACAGGACTGGGGCTCCCCTCACTCTTGCAGGCATTTAAACTCCAAAGTCTTATTTTTATTTTTTTTATTTTTTTTAAGATTTATTTTATTTTTATTGGAAAGGCGGATATACAGAGAGGAGAGACAGAGAGGAAGATCTTCCATCCAATGATTCACTCCCCAAGTGAGCGCAACGGCTGATGTTATGCCGATCCGAAGCCAGGAGCCTCTTCCGGGTCTCCACGCGGGTGCAGGGTCCCAAAGCTTTGGACCATCCTCGACTGCCCTCCCGGGCCACAGGCAGGGAGCTGGAAGGGAAGCGGGGCTGCCGGGATTAGAACCAGCACCCATATGGGATCCCAGGCGTACAGGGCGAGGACCTTAACCACTGCGCCATTGCACTGGGCCCAACCCCAAAGTCTTGTGCCAACAACCACTGGATCACGACTGAGCGGTAAAGGGTGGCCTCTGGGAGGTCTGCAGGTCAATGGGGATGTGCCCACAGGAGGCAGCACTCAAGAGAGGTGTGCCTGCATGAGCTGGGCACACTGCCCGCCTGCCTCCGCTGCCTGGCTCATCACGGATCACTTCACACACCAGGCTAACAGAGCCACGCCCTCTTAGACTGTGAACCCCAAACTGTGAGCCAACGTGCACCTGCTAGCATCCTCAGAAGCTCTATCAGGTGATCCAGTTAAGGTACAGAAAAGTTGATCGATGTACAGACACTTCCAACAAGCATTAAAGACACAGAAACAGGCCTGGTGCAGTGGCCTAGTGGCGTAAGTCCTCACCTTGAACGCACCGGGATCCCACATGGGCGCCGGTTCTAATCCCAGCAGCTCCACTTACCATCCAGCTCCCTGCTTGTGGCCTGGGAAAGCAGTTGAGGATGGCCCAAAGCCTTGGGACCCTGCACCCGTTTGGGAGACCTGGAGGAGGTTCCTGGCTCCTGGCTTTGGATCGGCGCAGCACCGGCCATTGTGGTCACTTGGGGAGTGAATCATCAGACAGAAGATCTTGCTTTCTGTCTCTCATCCTCTCTGTATATCTGACTTTGCAATAAAATAAATAAATCTTAAAAAAAAAAAAAACAAAAAGAATCTGGTCCGAGAACACCTCAGACAAAGTTTCTTTGGAGATCTTCCCAATTGAAATGCTGGACTCAAAACCATAACCAAGAAAAGACAGAAGACAGAACAGGTCAATCAACCATCCATCTCAGCTATATGTTGGCAGCGAAATATGGGGCAAAGAGAGACTTTATGATGGACTATGTCAATCAGTGGATTCTTCAAAGACCTTATAGTGCTCGGAGTGGCAAGACTGGCAGTGATTCATAACTGTTGAACTATCAAAACAACTTGAGCAAGAACTTCGGAGCACACCCTACATCCGGGATCTGGGGAGGGCGGGAAATTGGGTGGGCCTTCTCCCTTAATACCCCCCTTTAAACATGAAGGAAACAATATGGAAATAATAGTCTTACCCACTTTCCTATAGCCCTTGAACCTTTTTTACCCCAATTAACTAAGTAAAGATTGTCAAAAATATAATATAAAAATGCCAAAAAAATGTATGTGACCTCAGATTGAACACAACATTAAAATAAATAAATAAATCTTTAAAAATTCTTAATTTGTGGGCCCAGTGTGATAGCATAGCAGCTAAAGTCCTCACCATGAACACACTGGGATCCCATATGGGCACTGGTTCTAATCCAGGGAGCCCCACTTCCCATCCAGCTCCCTGCTTGTAGCCTGGGAAAGCAACGGAGGATAGCACAAAGCCTTGGGACCCTGCACCTGTGTGGGATACCCGGAAGAGCTCCTGGCTCCTAGCTCTTGGCTTTGGATTGGCTCAGCTCTGGCCGTTGCGCTCACTTGGGGAGTGAATCATCAGACAGAAGATCTTCCTCTCTGTCTCTCCTCCTCTCTGTATATCTGACTTTGCAATAGAAATAAAGCTTTTTTAAAAAATCTTAATTTGTGTTGATTTAGTTTTCCAGATGAACATCAGTATTTTACCCAGCATCATCTCAGTGGAATGAATCCGGACCCTGCCCAGCACTAGGAAATAACTACCACCAGGGATTGGCTTTGTCTTAGCCACTCAACAAACATGTAACCAGGCCAGTCACACACACACACAAAAAAATGAGCACAGAGTAAACAACCCCTAAAGCCACTTCTCTTTCACCTCTGCAGATACACTGTGGGAAGGGGAGTTCCAGCTGCACTAAAGACCAGGAGCAGCCACTCCACCCCAGACTCCAGCATGGACACAGAATTGTCAACAGGATCCTTCAGCCCCGTCATGATCTGGGAGGGCCCTGTGACCCTGACCCCTCCTAGCAGTGGAGTTGACCCTGGCCCCTGCCATTCCCACAGCTGAAGGTCTCCGGAATCAGGGTTGGATGCTGGCGGGCTTTGTCCCATGGATAACAGCAGAGGCACTGAGCTCAGACCAGGCATCATCCCCACCCTTTCCCAAGCCACCACTTTGTGACAGCCATTCTGCTGAGCACACCACTCCCGCCCCAGGCCCGGCTCCTGCTGTGATTCGTGAGAACAGGTTCTGTCTTCATGGGTCATTGCGCTGTCAACGCGGGTGTTGTCACCACACCCACGGGTGCCATCTCCATGGGTGCTGTCAACGTGGGTGTTGTCACCACACCCACGGGTGCCATCTCCATGGGATGGATGCCGTCTTTGTGGGTGTTGTCACCACACCCAAAGGTGCCGTCTCCATGGGATGGGTGCCGTCTTTGTGGGTGTTGTCACCACACCCTCAGGTGCCATCTCCATTGGTGTTATCATTGCAAATGCTGTCATCATGGGTACCATCATCACACTTGTGTTGGGTACCACCACACCTAGGAGTTCCCATCTTCATGGGTGCTGTCATCACATTCAGTGAAAACCAGTGCCCTGGGGTCCAAGGTGGCTCCCCAACTTCTCCAAGACTCATCAGTCACAGCAGCTGGGTTCGAACCTAACTCCTCCTTGTCGTCCTACTCCCATCCCTATTCCAAACATCGTCTTTCTGTCCAGTCCCACGGAGCTGGACGACACTCTATGTCCCACCTTGGGGCGCACGGCCCCCTCACCCTGCCTCCACTTCCTATCCTCTGCCTCTTTCTTCCCTAGCATTTAGGTCTCTCAGCTCAACACACATGAATGCCTTTCCTTTCTTCCCTTCCTTAGGGACCAACGCCTTCACACAAAAAGCCTGGCTCTGCTCCCTAGGGTGGTCACTTCCTATGGGGATTCCTCACATACCCTCCCTTCCCCTCAGCTGGGACTCTCAGTGGCAACCAGATCTGGGTTTCCAGCTTCCATGCCAGCCCTCCCTGTCCCTGAGTTCTACATCCAGGGAGTCAACCAACTACAGGCCAAAGTAGCCGGGATCCTGCTGTGCCATGCAGGCTGTGCCTTGGCCTTGGCCTTGGTCCTGGCCAGCACGGCACAGCAACCATGTCCACGGTGCT
The DNA here is from genome assembly GCF_017591425.1 of Ochotona curzoniae. Taxonomy (NCBI): domain Eukaryota; kingdom Metazoa; phylum Chordata; class Mammalia; order Lagomorpha; family Ochotonidae; genus Ochotona; species Ochotona curzoniae. Next base: position 6,015,499 of record NW_024467106.1, read on the forward strand.
TCCCTCAGACTAGGTAATGCTGAGTGCCTGGAGAGTACACAAACTCCATGCACTACTAACTCTGTGCCACTTCCCATGAGGAGGTGGCATGGCCACAGGAGACCTGTGTTTCACACCCCCCACACACGTGTGCACACACATACGCACACACGTCACAAGTCAGGTCCCATCTCATCCTGCGGGGTCCAACCTGAAGGCTCCTCCTTGGAAGCCGTCTCCACCTCCCCAGGTGAGCCCATTCCGCTTATGGCCTCTTCAAACTCTGCATTTCTCAGTGGCCACCATCAGTGCCACGCCAGACCTTGAGAGCAGAAGCCGATGACGGTAAGGACCAGATGTGTCTTTCTCTGGCTCTGTGGCTCCCACTCGGCATAGCATGGCCCGCGGCAGGTACTCAACACGAGCTGGATGGCTGGTGGACAGGTGGACTAACAGGCATGAAAGTCTAGAAGAGGGCTGCCTCCCACTGCTGGTACAATCCTGCAGTGTCACCTGGCACTCTCCACTCTGAATCAAGCCTCACAATCTTAGTTCTTCAAGCCAGTGCTGTCCTAACAAGGAAAGGATGTACACACACACACACACACACACACACACACACACACGATATCCCTATTCCCTTGAGGCATCTCCAAGCAAATCAACACCTTTGGTACTCCAGCTCCACATACATGGGTCTTTCCCACACTGTTGCTCCCAGCCCCATCAAGCTCTTCCTGCAACCATACTGCTAGGTTCAAGGGCCTCTCACTGGTGCCAACTGAGCACAAGAGGCACTCTCCTTTCTCACCCTGAACGTCAGAGCTGAGTGCCAGGCTGGCTCTGCTTCCTGCTCCCCTGTGTCCACACTGTGACCAGGCAGAGGTTCGCGCCCGAGCTGAGTGCTTCGCCATGGACATGGCTGCTCACAGACACTGACGTGGGCAGCTGCCGAGGAACCACTACCTACAGCTGGGTATGCGCAAGTCACAGGCTCCAGGTGGGAAACTTGAATTTCAGGCCCTGGCAACCCCTCTGCCCTCATTCGATGCAGGAGGAGGAGATGCAACAATCCCTTCAGCGTCAGCACAGAAGGACACTTCATTGAATGGGCACAAGGTTCCCGGGGCGCTGACCGCACAGGTGTCTGCAGCAGGCACGCCCACAGCACCACCAGAGAAGCAAGCGAACTGACGCATCTTCTGAAAATAGCAGAATGCAACCTACCCTGTAGCAGCAAGCACCTTGCAGTCCTGTCCAAACGCTTACCAACAAGAACACAAGTTAACTTCATCTCAGCTGCCAGCCAATCAGAACATCACCAAGAGCTACGACACTCCACTCGTTCACCGGCAAGCCCGGGCTTGCCTGTGGGTTCCTCAGCCCTTGGCTTCCAAAGTGAACTCACTAACTCAAAGCCAGCTATTGGGAAACAAGCTAAAGCCATGAGAAACTAATCCAGGTACCCTTGTGCAGGGCAGCCCTGCTTCCTTGTCCTCACCTGGGACTCCTGCAACGTGTGTGCTGGAACCCACACCTGCAGGCGGCCCTTGCGGCAGGAACAGCACTGAACCCTTCCCAGGACTACCTCCTGCGCAGCCTGCTGAACCCCTGCGAGCTGTGCACTTCTCATCCCCATCAAAAGCTGCCCCTGAGCCCCACAGAGCTAGCGTGAGGCAGAAATGACAGGTGTCAGGAAAGCATGTGAGTGCTGAGACCTGGTATAAAGGAGGGGACCACAGACCCAGCCACCTCCTCATTATTTATGGATTCGACTCGGCCATTTGTTCATCTAACGAACACTCGGGCAACACATACCACAGGCCACATGCTCTGCGATGCCCTAAGTAGCTGCTAGTGAACAAAACACACCCAGTCCCCAGGATGGCCATGGCAGCACAGTGGGCTGACCCTCTGCTTGGGACACCCACATCCCACCCACTCCTGCTTCTCATCCAGCTTCCAGCTAATGCACCTGGGAGGCAGCAAAAGATGACCCAGCCACATGAGTTCCTGGCACCCACATGGGAGACCTGGAGGAGGTTCCTGGCTCCTGGCTTTGGATCGGCGCAGCACTGGCCATTGTGGTCACTTGGGGAGTGAATCATCAGACAGAAGATCTTCCTCTCTGTCTCTCCTTCTCTCTGTACATCTGCCTTTTCAATAAAATAAATAAATATTTACAAGAAAAAATGAAAAAAAAAAAGCCAAAGGAACAACCCACTGCCCAGGATCAGCCCTGGGCTAGGCACTGAATGAAGGGGGAGAAACCAATGTATATTTATTTGTTTGTTTATTTATAATGGAACAATTAAGAGAAAAATAAATAGAAGAGGAGTCGGGGGGAGAAGGAGACAGATCTTCCATCTGCTGACTTATTTCCCAAAAGGCAACAGCCAGGAGCCAGGAACTCCATCCAGGTCTCCCACATGGGAGGCACAGGCCCCAGCACTTGGATCATTTTTTGTTGTTTTTCCCAAGCACATTAGCAGGAAGCCAGACTGGAAGTGGAGCAGCCAAAAATTAAGCCAGCACTCTAACACAGGATGCTGATGTCACAATCATGGAGTCTGTGGCTATGTAAGGCTGGTCCCCCAAAACATTCTCTTTCCACCAGAACCGGGGGAGTCACAAGCAAGTCACCAAGGGTCACACGGTATTACCACGAGCCAGGCAGGGCAGACGGGGCTGTGGGAGCCAGGATCCTGCAGGCAACGCAGACAGGCAGCCAAGGGGAAGAAGCCACAGGCAAGACGCAAAGTAACACAGTGACAGCGCCTACCAATCCCACATGACAAACTTCTCCTGCTACAAAGAGACAGAGCAAATGTTCCTGAATTTACTAACTGGTTTTCCTTAAGTATTTCATGATTTAGCAATGCACTGAAAGCACCGGAGCCACCTGCCCTGGTTACCAGACTTAGGCGACACTAGGGGGAGAATTACTGTCCCCAACACACACCCAATGAAAGACGCCCATCACTCCTCCTTGCTTCTCAAACGATTTTCAAAAAAAAAAAAAAACCTGGAGGTATCAAACCCAAACAGGTGAACCGTCCTCTGATTACTCAAGTGACTGTCTTAACCTTAGAACAAAACCTGGCTACAGAGCTCTCCAGCATGTAAGAAGCCAAACTATCGTGCTACATAAGGTTCGTAAAGATGCATGCGTTAGCGGGAGCACAGGCCAAGGAAATGCAAAGACCCAGGGAAGCCAGCCCCCACTTCCTGGATGGCCCTGCCACCATGCTTCCCTCCCGGCTGACCCCATCCTCTCCCTCCAGCACCCGCTGTCTTTATAGCGGTCTAGGCTTGCATCCCTCAGCTGTCCCAGCCCGCCTGGCCTGGGCCTGGTGCCTCCATCCCCAAGCATACCTGGGGTTTTAACACATTTCTCACATAGCCACTCACATAGTCTCTACCGGCAAGACATCATGACACACAGAGAGAAAAAACCCTAAGCCCTGGGTGATTCTGGGTTGACAGAGGACACCCTCCTGGTGCTAATGGCAAGTTCTCCCTCTGCTAGGCCCAGACCTCCTCTCCAACGCTCAGGACACACCCACCACAGGGAACACCACAGCGGACCTGGAAGCTCTGCCCCAGCTTTCCTGATCTCTGCTCTCCTCAACAGGTACAGAAACGACTCTCAGGTCCAGTGCATGCTTTCCCCCGAGGGAGAATGCATCAGTGCAGGAGCTCCACTCAGCTGAGTGCAGAAATGGGGAGGCAGAGGACACCTGGGGACAAGCTCACAGGCTGCAAGGGGCCCCCCACCCCTGCCAAGTGCTCTGTGACTTCAGAGCCGGTCTCTCAGATGCCCCGACCATCCCACCAGCCCCACTGCCACTTCAGCAGGACCCACAGAAAACAGCGCCAGGTACAGTTACATCAACAGCGAGCCCTGGGCAAGCTCCAGCTCCTGCTGGACACCAGGCTACATGTTCCATGGCCTCCAGTCAGACAACACCGCTATTCCCATTTTCCAAATCAGTAAGCTGAGGCTCAGACACCTGCCCAAGGCCACGCAGGCTATGTGGGGCAGAGCTGGGACTTGAACACACAACTACCCAGCTTACAGGCTGAATCTGCCTGGCTCCTTCACTTCTGTGCTGGCCACTTGCCTCTGGCTACCTTCCACCCGTGGGAGACTCTCCACTGACTGTGAGCTGAAGACACAAGCCCCACAAGGCTGCAGGATGAAGGCAGGGCAGCACCCTCCCTCAGAAGGGGAGTTCTGAGGAAGAGCTGCAACCTGCAGTTCCCAGCTGCTCGCCTTCCAATCCCACTCCCTGCTGAGGCACCTGGGAGAGTAATGTAAGAGGACCCAAGTGCTTGGGGCCCTGCACCCACGTGGGAGACCCAGATGAAGCTCCTGGCTTCTGGCTTAGGCATGACCCAACCCTGGTTGTTGTAGCCATTGTTAAGTTCTCCAGTGAATGGAAGCGAGATCTCTCTCCTCTCTCTCTGTCACTCTGCCTTTCAAATACACAATAAATCAACTTAAAAAAAAAAAAAGAAAGAAAGGAAAATGAGCATAGGCACCCTCCCTCACAGAGGCTAATCCAGCCATCTCTCCCAGCCCTGACTTCCGGGCAGGCAAGGTGGGCCTCAGCAAGCACCAGCGCCAGCATTTAGCCCTGTCCTTTCTTCTGCTTCTCCACCTGCCCCTGCAGCACCTGCAGCAAACGCTTCCTTCTCTCCACACCCCCACCCGGAGAACTTTATAGGAACAGTGCCACCAGCCACACCCAAACCTTGCTCAGTGCGTGGCATGGCACGTGCCTGGCTCAAACATCGGGCAGCGGGGGGAACAGAGTCCAGACCCAGCTGGTGGGGCTGAGCAGGTGCCCCTCATGCCGCCCACTGAGCTCTCACTCTGGGCGTCACCTTAGAGACCCCCGCCCCTGTTCAGGGAGAAGCACGTGCAAGGCCAGGCATGGCACAGCTCGGCCACTCAGGCTCTGACAAGCTGTGTAAGCCACCACAGTCAATGTCACTGTCCCAGCCCTGGGACCACCCACACTGCTAACCTCCCCACGACTCCTCTGTAACCAGGGCTCGCCTGCGGTACAGAGACATCTCTAAGCTGGCATCTCCAAGGTTCCCCGGTGGCTGCCAACAAATGGAGCATCTGTCTGGAAGGACTAGTGACTCCCTGCCAGTTATCAGATTTGCTGTCTCCCTCCGGGTCTTATTTCCTCCCAGGAAGCAGATCCTATTATCATCATTATCATCATCATCATCCAGTTGACAGATAAGGCAGAGGCACAGAGATTAGGAAAATTGCCCCAAGCCATACAGTCAGAGAGAGAGACCCAGCTGGACTTTAAGCCCAGGCTCTCAGCCACCCAGGCTCTTTTTCTTTCTCTTCCCCTATCCTGCCTGGCATTCTGATGCATGGGGTTGCCCTCTAACCTGCTGTTCACTGGGAGCAGAGCCAAGTCCTTCCTAGACAACAAGAGACGGCTCTCGCTTGTCTTGTAAACAATGACTGCTGACCAGGCGGACTGAGTAAACAGCATGCGGGAGGGGGGACCACACCGGGCCCTCACTATCAGGGAGAGAGGTTCATTAATATTCAAGAAGGACAGTATGTAGCGTGCGGAACATTTTCCAATACTGGACCAATTTCCAAAAGTGATGGGGTGAGCAGATGGAGCAGCAGAGAGAACGTATAGAAAGCTCTTTGCGTGGGAGGCAGAACATGTCATAAACAAGGAACTGGTAACAGTGGGTGCCCCAAGGGAGGAGGATCAGCTACTGGAATCTTGAGGCAACAAAGATTCTTGCTTTACAATTCACCTTCCTACTTGTCTTAAAAAAAATAAATAAATAAAGTGTGACTTGAGGAAGCCACTTACTGCCAAACCTTCCCCCAAGCATATGGCTGCAGCCGCGAACCCAAGTGGCTGAACTTCTCGAGGGTGCCACATGGGGCGGATTTGAGCCAAGGGTCGCTGATTTCTCTGACATTGTAGCACTGCTTCCTGGACATTGCCAGAGGGCATTCTATCACACGTTTCTGCTTCCGTCCCTCGGAAAAGGATTGAATGAGCACCTACTACATGCCAGGTGAGGTGCCAGACAGACACGCGTGGGAGAATTCAACTGCAAGCAGCGCGTACAAGGTTCCTCCATGGCAAGCAGATGTGATGTGATCAACAGGCCAGAGCTAGAGGGGCTCTTGGTGAGCCCGCAGCCCCATCCATGCCTCACTCGGCTCAGAAAAGCCAGGTCTGTCCCAGGTGACAGAACACCACCTGCTGCTCTAAGCAGCCTGTGGCGTTAGACAGTGGGCAAGCAGGGCTGGAAAGAAAACGCCCCTGACAGTGATGGCCAACAGGTGCCCTCACAGACTTTGAGCCGTTCATTCTTCATAACCACCTCGGCAGGTGGCATGAGCATCCTTGATCCTGCAGAAGGAAACCAAAGCACTAAGGAGCAGAGGTACCGGTGCCCCGGTGCCCCGGTGCCCCGGTGCCCCGGGGCCCAGCTGTAAGTGGTGGTGGCTGGAGGCATCCAATGCCAGCCTGCCTGACACCCGGGTCAACCGCCAGGACTCTCACCCTCATTACCAAGATGCAAAGTCCATTTACAAGGCTGGCCTGGGGAGCCACAGGGGCAGTACTTGCCCACTAAGGAACATTTTCTCTCTCCCACGAATGCTGTCACCCCCAACAAATGGCAGATCAGAAAACAAAGCCCCTCGTGCTGCAGCACATCCTGCAAAGCCACCAGGTTTGCGCATTTCTCTTACAGGGCAGAGTGGTCAGCCAGGGGGCAGCAGGCTCTGCAAGCAACTACTGACAGAGTTCTTGAGCGACAGAGGACAGTGGACACATGCAGCTGCTGGACCTTCTGGTACCTGCCACACAAGGACAGGCCCTTGCTGGGGTCCTGTTCCTGACATGCCACCGCGTCTCACCAACGCACCAACTGCTGGCAGTGAGGTCCCCAGCATTTCCACAGCCTCTGGGCAAGGAAGGGAAGAGGAACCGCAGCTCAGAAAAGCCACCTGCTAGTGAGCAGGGATACTGGGCACTGGAAGGGCACCCAGAGGGAGCCCTGTCACCACCACTTCCTTCTCCCCGCACCCCGTCAGAACCTAAGGAAGATGTGGCATAGCCTGTATTTTGTTTGGCATCTATCCTCTGCAATGTGGTAAAATAATAATAATAATAATAATAAGGGTCCCCAGTCAGCAAAGCCAGGGCGATTCCACAACGATCAAGTCCCACGTTCTCCTGGGGGTGGGGTGAAGCCGAAAGGTCAACACGACACACAACTCTGCCCTCCATTGGTGCCCACGGCCCCCCACCGCCCTGACAAAGCCCCTCCTCTCCAGTCCCAAAGAGGCCTACCCGGACCCACGCATTTCCTGGGCACCCCGCCATCCCACCCCACGGGGCAGGGGGCCAGAATGCTCATTTTGCAAAGGTGTAAACAAAGCCACGCCACCCACCGCGAGACTGTGAGACACCAACTCCACACCAGACTGCCATTTCCTGCTCTCTGAGCTGGGCACCGCGCACATCTGTGGCAGCATCTGGCCCCAGGAGCCCACAAGCCAGAGCCCTTTCACGCCACGCACCAACTCTCTCCATAAGCACACACTCTTCAACAGCCCTCCCCCCCCACACACACACACCTTTCATCTAGGCAAGCCCCTTCGTCCACAACAGGGAGCGTCCCTGAAAACCTGCGCGTCTCACTTCGGGCGCGGCGCACACGCAAGAAGCGGGCCTAGGGCGATGCGAGTCCGGCTCCACAGCGGCTCGGCCAGGCCTCGGCCGCTCCACCGGTGGAACCCGGGACATGTGCAGAATCCTCGGAGAGCACCACGTCCCTACTCCCACCCGAGAGGGAAGGAGGACACCGTGCAGTCTCGGGAGACCACCCACCCCGCTGCCCGCTCCTCACCTGCGAGCCTCGCTTCCGGACCTGCAGCCACTCGGGCCCCTCCCCTTGCACCTGTGCTCTTCCCCAGGCCCGAGGCTCGCCCGCCCGCCGGGGCCTCGCCTCGCTGGCCCCTCTCGGCCCCGCCCCCTGCACCTGCTGCCCACCCCTCCGGCCCCGCCCAACTGCCTCCTCCGGCCGCCCCGCCCCCACCCCGCCCGGGACCCGCACGCTCGGGGCCCCCAGCCCCGCTGCAGCCGACCCCCCGCTCCCACGCCCCCAGGCCCCTCCCCGGCCCCAGCGGCCGCCCCCGGGCCCCGCCCCCCGCACCTGCAGCTGCCTCCGGCCCGGCCCTCAGGGCCCCGCCCCGCCGCCGCGCTCCTCACCGCCTGCAGTCCCGGCCGGTCACCTTGACGCGGGCCGCAGCGGCTGCCGCCGCCTCCTCATGGCCCTGGGAGCGGCCCAGCGGCAGCGGCGCCTTGGCTCGGAGGCCGGAGCCGGGCCGAGCCGGGGCCGGGGCCGGGGCCGGGCGCAGCGGGAGCGCGGGACCGACGCGGGAGCCGAGCGGGTGCCCAGCCGCAGTAAGAACCGTCCGCTCCCAGGCCTGAGCGGCGGGCCGCGCAGCCAATGGGCGCGCGGCGCCTGCGCAGCTCCGCCCACCCGCCCCAACCAGCTCGGGGCAGGGGCGGAGACAGGCAAATCGGCCAGCTGGGCGCGCAGTGCGCAGCCGCGGCCGCGCGCTCCCCGGGCCCCGGCCCTGCGCTCTTGCAGCCCTGAGCATCCTTACCCACGACCTATCGCTTTCCACGAAAAAAAAAAAAAAAGATTTTGGGAGCGAGACGTCACCTTTAGGGCTCAGCACCGATAACTCGGAGATAGGCCCGGAACGCAGAACGTCAAAGGCCAGAGAAGCGAGGGAGAGATGGTGGGGGACACCCCATACGTGCCAGCTGGGCACAGGGAGGCCTAGGGACCTGCCTCAGGCCGCTGAGCTCAGGGCTGTGCCTGGACCCTGCCTTCCCGCTCCCAGATTCTAGTCCCTGGGTCGGGCATGACACACTGAGCGCGCAGTCGTTGCTTAGAGCTGCCAAGACAGTGGGAGCATGGCCTGCAGATCCTGGAGCTGCGACACGTACCCCCATTGGCGTGGCCACACTCCACTGTAGCCCCTGCAGAGGCAAGAGGGGAGAGCCCTAGCCCTGTGCACCATCATGGTGGAACAGAGGCTGTGCCGTTTTCTAAGTCAACGTGAAAGTATGGTTACTGTGTTTCCAAAACACAGACTACTTTCTCGGTCCTAGGGGGGGACCCCTGGAGTGCAGGCAGGGGAATTTCCGCTCAGAGCCTCCACACTCAAACTTGCACAGGGTGGGGGTTGAGGACACAGATGGAAACAAGGACTGTCTGAGCCCAAACCCTGGGCCTGCAGCCCTGAGCTGTGTGTCCATGAGTAGGGGACCTAAAAACGCTGGGCCTAGGTTTATCATGGTGCAAGCAGTACCCTCTTCTGGCAGGCCCTTGATGGAATTAAAGGGAGTGAGACGGGGTACGGTGCGTGGTCCACATTTCAGAAACCAGTTTGAACTAACACAAGCACGTTCTTTCACGCAGCCACGGAAGGGGCGTGGCTCAGCACTTGTAATCTGCACTCTATTATTTGGACTGCTTTAAATAACTGACAGTATGTATACCCGGTTTCTAAGGTTTTTTTTTCAGGGAATACAGGTTCTTTTGTGACATACCAAAAGTAACTGTTAACCCCATTTTAAAATGAAAAAAGGAGGGGTTCCAAGAGGCACAACAAGTTAAGCCAAGGCCTAAAGCATCTGGCATCGCGTTGTAGCCACTGGTTCGAGTCCTGGCTGCTTCACTTCCAATCCAGTTCCCTGCTAATGTGCCAGGGAAAGCAGGAGAAAATGGTTCAAGTGCTTGGGCCCCTGCACTCACATGGGAGGCCCGGATAGAATACCTGCCTCCTGGCTTCAGGCTGGCTCAGTCCTAGCCACTGTGACTATATGAAGACCAAGGAGTGGATGGGAGACCTTTCTCTTGTGCTCCCTAACTCTGCCTTCCAAATAAAAATCTTAAATATATTAAAAACCAAAGAAAGGGGTCTAAACAGACACTGCTGTAAAGAAGATACCACAATGGCCACATGAAAACATACTCATTACCATTTGCCAGCAGCAAAATGCAGGTCCAAACCACAATAAGCTGTGATTTCCTGCAGGTAGGAGGCAACCAGGAAGGCTGGCAAGGAGATGGAGGGAAGGGAACCCTCCTATGCTGCTGCTTCAGGCCTGCGATGGGGTGGCTGCCTTGGAAGAGCTCCTGCTAGCTCCTTAAGACGCTTGCCACGGAGGAGCCACGTGACTCCACAACCCCAACAATACTCAAGAGAAATGAAACATGCGCTGTGCAAGATGGACACATGTTGAAAGAGGCATAATTCACTAGGTCCAAAAGGTGGGCAAACCCAGATGCTCAGCCGCTGATACAATGTAATATGGAAAAAAAGTGCGGAGGAGGCAGGCTGCAACAGAGGTGGACCTTGAAACATGCAAGTGGCAGCCAGCCGCAAGTAGCTCAGCTGACTAATCCTTCACAGACAAGCACCAGGATCCCATACGGGTGCTGGATCATTTCCTGACTGCTCCACTTCCCATCCAGCTTCCTGCTTATGGCCTGGGTAAGCAGTGGAGAATGGACCAAGGGCTTGGGACTCTAGCAGTGTGGGAGACCAGGAAACAACTCCTGGCTCCGGGTTTTGGATCAGCTCAGCTCCAGCCATTGTAGTCTCTTGGAGAAACTTCCAGTGGATAAAAGATCTTTCTGTCTCTCCTTCTCTCTATAAATCTTCCTTTCCAATAAAAATGAGTAAATGTCAAGAAAGGAAGGAAGGGAGGGAGGGAAGGAGGGAAAGAGGAAGAAAAGGAAGGAAGGAAGGAAGGAAGGAAGGAAGGAAGGAAGGAAGGAAGGAAGGAAGGAAGGAAGGAAGGAGTGAGTTTTTATTGGGGTGGCCTCATGATCCTCCACTCTTCCCCTACCGATGTCCTTGGGTGCTGTGGCCAGGACCTGTCTTGCCTCTTTACCTCCAGCTTTAGGGAGCTTAGCTGCCCCTGGGCCTAGCTGCTACCCTCTGAAATGCAACCAAGCATTGGTGCTGAGGTCATGCCACCTGCTGCACCCAGTGACTGACCATGGCAGACCTTGTCCTTGTGTGGCAGTGATCCTACAGGGGTGACCATCTTTGGTTCCAGGATGGCCCAACAGCCTCTCCTGCACTGTGAGATGAGATGGGTCTGTGGGCTTCATCGCCCTCTGTTCACTTCAGCTCAGCCTTGAGCCACAGTCTACTGGCTCCCTCAGCCTTTCCCTGTCCGTCTCTTGTGCTGAAATCCTTTGCCTGTTGCACCCTGTCTGTGCAGCTGATGGGGAGGTGATGAGACCAGTCTAGGAGAACCAAAGGAAAGAAGCCACTGCCGGAGTGTGAGCCACCTGCTGGTGATACTGAAACAGCAAGCAGACAGGAGGAAATCACTTGTTACCTTGTCTTGCCACCAGTGACAAATGCTATCATAAGCTATCTGCTAAACTGCCAAAAGAGATGCAGTCTTCAACATCCCACTAGCGTCACAAACAGTGCCTAGGCAGTGGGTTTTGTGACTCAAAGTCAGTGGCTTCATGACCAACATGGAGCACCCCTTGGGCTCCCCTCACCCACCGTTCTATGAATATTTGAATGTCCACACCACAATAACTTTATGTCCTCACTGCTGGGGTCCGTGTGATGGATGTGGAAGACAGGAAGGTGTGAAGAGTATCGTTCCTTTGCAGGCAAGGCCGCAAGGAATGTCCCGCTGTGTGGCAAGGCCCGGTGGATGTCTCTACAACACCTGAATGCAGCTCTGCCTCCCTTTGCATGGACACCTGACAACCCCACTGAGATTTCTGTAATCTATTTAGGCATTGTCTGCCTCTGCGGAGTTACTGTTTAATATCAATGGGAGCTTAGAAGCTAATGTTGCTGTTGCCATTTTTAGCCAAAGAGCTGTTATTGCTGTTAGGGCTGCATCCTGTGGCAATATGTTAATCATGAGTGTTAAATCCCCCCTTTTGATCCTATGCTAATCAAGGGTGTTCTGTCTTCAGGTGTAGTGGGAATCTATTCTTTCCCTCTTTCTTTGATCTTTTAGGCCCCTTCCTTCCTTGACTGTCTCAAGACCAAGCTGTAAAGTAATTGTGGTAGGAATGTGCTACTGACTGATATGCATCATCTATTGAAAACCTTTTCCTAGCCAGGCGCCAGGTGCCAGGTGAATAGCAACCTAGCCTTAGGTGAAACAAATGGCAGAATTATCTTTAGAAACCCCCGCTTGAGCGTGACGTAAAAAGCCTGAGCCAGAGTTTGACTGATTTTGTATAAATAAAGCGGACAGCTTTTGTGCGTCGTCCACGATGGTCAAGAGTTCTTAGTGGTCCGTCTCTTTCTTTCTTTGCACCTCATCCACGCACCCTTCGCGAGTTCTGAACTCAGCTGGAGCTGGACTCCGGCACCTCACCTAGCAACTGTTCTGATGGTAGCAAAGACACCTCTATCCTCTCCCTCTCAGAGTAAAGAAATAGCAGTTGTAATAACTGTTTCTGAGCCCAAGGCATGCTATTTTAGACAAGAATTATTACTCTTCATACACATTCTCAGTCAAGCTGAATATTCTGTAACCTAAACAATTCCTTAGGGCCAGCATCATAGCTCAACTGATTAATCTGCTGCCTTCAAGCACCCACAACCCATATGGGCACTGGTTCGTGTCCCAGCTGGTCCTCTTTTCATCCAGCTCCCTCTTGGTGGCCTGGGAAAGCAGCAGAGGATGGCCTTGGAACCCTAGACCTGCATGGGAGACTCAGAAGCAGTTCCTGGCTCCTGGCTCCTGGCTCCTGGCTCCTGGCTTCAGCCTGGCCCAGCCCTAGCAGCTACAGCTATTTGGGGAAGGAAACAGCAGATGAAAGATTATCTGTGTGTGTGTGTATGTGTGTGTGTCTTTCTTTTTCTCCCCTGCAGTCCCACCATTGCTCTGCCTTTCAAATAAATAAATCTTTTTTTTTTTAAATAAAAATTCATTGTAGGGTCCAGCATGACAGCTTAGTGGCTGAAGTCCTTGCCTTGTACATGCCAGGTTCCCATATTGGCCCTGCTTTATGTCCTGGCTGCTCCACTTCCCATCTAGCTCCCTGTTTGTGTCTGAGAAAGTAGTAGATTACGGTCCAAGACCTTGGGACCTTGCACCCACATGGGAGACCTGGAAAAACCTCCTGGTTCCTGGCTTCAGATCAGCTTAGCTCTGGCTGTTGCTTGAGGAGTAAATCAGTGGACAGAAGATCTTTCGGTGTCTCCTTTCAGAATAGCAGCCTTTCCAATAAAAATAAACAAATAAATCTTAAAAAAAAAAAAAAGAATCCACTGTAAAGCTGTCTGCCCACATTACTCTTTCTTAAAAGTTTTATTTATTTACTTGAAAGGCAAAGTAAGAAAGAGAAAGAGAGGTTCGGTCTACTGGTTCACTTCTCAAGTGGCCATAAGGCTGGGGCTAGACTAGGCCAAACCGAGGAGCTATGAACTGCATCCTGGTCTCCCATGACCCACATAAATACTTATCATTAAATTCTTATTAACTGTGTCTTCCGTTGACCATTTTACCACAATTTTTTTTTTTTCAAAATAGCTACCTCTGTAAAAGAGGCAGCCAGTAAGACCACTAATTCCCTGTGCATAAGTTTATTACCATTCTCCCCATGAAATTAACTGCTAGGTCAGAAGTAATTGTTCTGGGAGTGAGGCACTCTAAGTACATGAACAGTGGTTCATGCATCAGCCTTGCAGAGAAAGAAGGCAAAACCGTATCTGTGAAAACTCTCTTTGCTAGTGAGGACCAGCAATCGTTTCTTGCTTGGGGAAAGGAGTCCCTGGGAAATGGTGCCAGATTGGCAGGCTTGACCTACAGCAGTGGCTACAGCCAGCTCGGCTTTGTTGAAGGAAGTCCATGTGGTTAAACCTACGCTCAGTTCTCCACCTTGGCCACTGTGATCCCTGTTGCAAGGCGAGCTCTGGAATGGTTGGGGAAAGAGGCTGATGCACTTAAATAAACACGTCCTCTTGCTTGACTAGTAGACCTTCATGTGAGACATGAAGATTACAGATTTTTTGGGACCGGCATGATAGCCTAGTGGCTAAAGTCCTCATCTTGCACGTGCCAGGATCCCATTTGGGTGCCAGTTCTAATCCCAGCAGCCCTGCTTCCCATCCGGCTCCCTGCTTGTGTCCTGGAAAAGCAGTCAAGGATGGCCCAAAGCCTTGGAACCCTGCACCCACATGGGAGACCCGGAAGAGGCTCCTGACTCCAGGCTTCAGATCGGCACAGATCCAGCTGTTATAGCCACTTGGGGAGTGAATCAATGGAACCAGGATTTTCCTCTCTGACTCCTTCTCTCTGTCTGACTTTCCAATGAAAATAAATAAATCTTAAAAAAAAAAAAAAAAGATTACAGATCATTTGCAGATGTCCACACTCTTTCTTCTCACCCCTGTCCACCTGACTCTTTGCAGTCACTCTGACATCCCTTGAGTCGGGGTTGGCCTTGCGACTTCCTTGATTGGTTAAATGACCTTGTAACCTCAAGAGGCCTTGAAGCTTTCACACGGGCCCTTCTGGAACTCCTCCCAAACTGGCCTGCTGGAGACTGATGGCCGAATCCATGACTCCAGACAAGTCTGACAGAAGAACCAAGCAACTGAGCCCAACCCCAACTGCAGATGCACAAAATCATGAAAAACAAACAAACAAACAAACAAACAAACAAAAGTTATGGTATTAAACCAACATGTTTGGGAATAAATAACCTATACAAGTGTCTTCACATTCTATGAGCACACGGGGGTCTATTTGCTTAAGATTTGTTTATTTTTATTTTGGAAAAGGCAAATTTACAGAGAGAAGAAACAGAAAGATTGTCCATCCACTGGTTTGCTCCCCAAATGGCCAAAACAGCTGGAGCTGGGCCAGCTGGAAACCAGGACCCTCTTCCGGGTCTCCCACACAGGTTCAGGAACCCAAGAACCTAGACCATCCTCCACTGCTTTCCCAAGCCGCAAGCATGGAGCTGGATGGAAGTGGAGCAGTCAGGATATGAACCAGTATCCACATGAGATCCTGGGGCTTTGCAAGGAGGATTAGCCACAGCATCGCCCTCCTTCCCCACCTATCTGGACATTCTTAACTCCAGCCTTTTCTGCTGGAGTCCGTGTGATGGGGGTGGAAGACAGGAAGGTGTGAAGAGCGTGGCTCCATTGCAGGCAAGGTTGCAAGGAACTCCCCGCTGTGTGGCAAGGCCTGGAGATGTCTCTACTACACCTGAATGCGGAGCCTGCCTCCCTTTGCACGGACACCAGACAACCCACTGAGAATCGTAAATCTATTAGCATTGCCCTGCCTCTGCGTAGTTACTGTTAAAACGTCAATAGACTTAGAAGCTAATGTTGCTAGTGCCGTTTTTAGCAAAAGAGCTACTATCGCGTTAGGGCTGCGTCCTGTGCAATATGTTAATAAGAGTGTTACTCCCCCCTTTTGATCCTATTCTAACAAGGGTACTAACTCCCCTTTTGATCCTATGCTAAATCAAGGGAGTTCTGCTTTCAGGTGTAGTGGGAATCTATCTTTCTTCATCTTTTGATCTTTAGGCCCCTTCCTCCTTTGACTATCTCCAGAACCATTTGTAGGAATGATCTACTGACCGATATCATCATCTGTTAAACCTTTTCCTAACAGGCGCCAGGTGCCAGATGAAACAGCATCTACCTTAGTGAAACAAAAAGGCCGAGTTACTGGAAACACCCACTTGGACCATGACGAAAAAATCTGAGCAGAGTTTTAACTGATTTTGTATAAATATAAGCGACTAAGCTTTTGTGCAGGTCATTATTATGATGACTAGTACTAGTGTGCCGTCTCTTTCTTTCTCTCTCTTTCTTTGCGCCTCATCCATGCACCCTTCGCGAGTTCCGAACTCAGCTGGAGCTGGACTCCGGCACTTTTCTCTACCATTTCTACTGACTGTGGCTACCCATACCACCTTCCTGCCTGGTTGTTCCGAAAGTATTTAGCTCATGATGAGCCCTTGGGTCACCCGATCACTCAGTGTTCCAGAATTAGATATTTGGCTTCAACAAGGGCTCTTCCGAAGCAAGACATGAACTGATTCTCAAAGGCAGAAACGGAGTGACTGACGCTGGCACGGTTTTGCAGAGGGCTGCAGTGTGACGCTCCTGCTGGCTTGGTTCTTAGAGCTTGCCTGTCACTCACAGGTGCTCGTGGCAGTACAGAAGCTGCCAGGTCACAAGGCCCAAGGGGGTACAGCACCTGGCATTGCGCTCTGGATCCCCTCAGACCTTTCGTTCACACTAAATCCTGCTCAAAAACAGCCACCAACAGGTTACTTGGTAAGTGGGTCAGAGCAGCCCACTCACACGTAACATATGTTGCCTCCAAAATCCCAAAAAGGCTCGTCAAGCCTTGTCTCTTTAAAAAAAGAAAAATGTCAGAACAAGAGTGAGAGTGAGAAAGAATCCTCAATGTGCCAGTTCACTCCCCAAGTGGCTGGAGCTGGTTCAGGCTGATGGCAAGTTTAGAACTCCACATCCTGCTCTCTCCCATGGGTGCTGGGTGGCAGAGGCCCCAACACTTGGGCCATGATCCGCCACCTTCCAGGTACATTCATCAGCAACCAGCTGGATCAGAGGTGGAGCAGCCAGGACTTGAACCAGCACGGGATGCCAGTGTCACAGGCAGTGGCTCAGTCTGCTGGGCCGTCCCCCATTGTGTCTCTTTCTCATGAGCAGCATCCTTTCTGTTTCACATCCGAGGAACACCCCAGCGTTTTCCCAGACCGTGAGAGTGTGCAGTGTGTGTCGGGGGAGGATGCAGGGGGAACCTCCTGAACTCTGGTGGGGTTTGATTCCTGCTCTCAAGCTTTACGTATCTTTCTTAAGACACCGCAGGCTGATGACTCACTCGCATCCATAGGGCCATACAGCATAAACTGGAACAGCAGCTTCTCAGGGGGTCCTGTCATTTTACCAATGGGTTGTTCTTTGATTCTTCTGTTAGCCTTTTAGTGGGATGTTCTTCACATTTGCCTTTGGTTTTGGTAGTTGCTATTCCTTTTCTCTTTCATGAGTACATCTTTGAGTATTATTTGTAAGGCAGGTTTAGTAGAGGCAAATTCTTGAAGTTTTTCTTTATTGTAAAATAATTTTATTCCATTTTCAAAGACAAAGGAGAGCTTTTCAGGGCTCTCCTTTATTTTGGCTGAAAAATTTTCCCTTTTAGATTCTGGAATATGTCACTCCATTCTCTCCTGGCCTGTAGTATTTCCTCTGAGAGGTCAGCTGTGAGTTTGATTGGGGTTCCTCTATAGGTCACTTAATTTTTTTCATGTGCACGTTTAAGGTTTTTTCCCTTATCTTCAGCAGAAGAGAGCTTGATTATCATATGTGGTGGTAAAGTTCACTTTTGATTAACTTTGTTGGGAGTTATGTGACCCTCCTATATATTGTTTCCAATTGTTTCTCCAGATTAGGGAAGTTTTCGTTTATTATTTCATTGAATATGCCTTTAGTCCCAGTTTCTCTTTCTGTGCCTTCTGGAACTTCCATAATTCTTATATTGGGCCTTTTAATCATATCTTTTTAATTTTTGGATACTTTTTTAAAGCTTGGCCTAGCTCTGCTTCCAGCTTTTTGTTTGCTTCCACCTGGTAACAGAAAATATCTTCCAATTCTGATATTATTCTTTTTTTAAGATTTATTTTATTTTTATTGCAAAGTTAGATATATAGAGAAGATGAGAGATAGAGAGAGAAATAACTTCTGTCTGATGATTCACTCCCCAAGTGACCGCAACAACTGGTGCTGCGCCAATCTGAAGCCAGAAGCCAGGAATTTCCTCCGCGTCTCCCACATGGGTGCAGGGTCCCAAGGCTTTGGGCCATCCTCGACTGCTTTCCCAGGACACAGGCAGGGAGCTGGATGAGAAATGGGATTAGAACTGGCGCCCATATGTGATCCTGGTGCTTTCAAGGTGAGGACTTTAGCCGCAAGCCCACTGTGCTGGGCCCAATTCTATTATTTCTTCTGCATAATTCATTCTATTTTTGAAACTCTCCACTGTACTTTTAATTTGCTCCACTGTATTCTTAACTTCTGAACTGTCAGCTTTCGCTCGATTCATTTCCTGTGTGACATATTTCTTAAATTCTTTGAACTCCTGTATCATGTACTTCTCATTGTCGATCAGAAGATTTATAAGATTTGCACACCCAGGGGGTGTGCAAAGGTTCCAGCACAGTTCTGCTCTTCAGGGTCAGAGAGTGCAGATCTTAGTTTGCCCTGAGCACAGAACATCCTGGTGCAATATCTCCTACCCGCTCAGAGTTCTCCAGGTCGACAGGTCTCATCACCAGCTCCCAGGAGGGACTTGGCAGGACCCTTTGTGCATGCCTCAGTGACACACAGTACCCATAGCACGGGGCTAGGTCACTCACCTCTTTCTACCAGGGAAGGCCTGGCACTCCATATGGGGCTGCCATGAGCCCATGTCCATGCATGAAAACCTAGGAAAGTGGTACAGTCTGCCCGCAGGAGTCCTGTCCTGTGGGGAATAGGGGACGAGGTAAAGAGAGGAGAGATTTCCCTGGGGAGCAGGGACAGGCTGGTTCAAGCAGCAGCCACACAGCTAGGGAGATCTGCTTGCTAAAGATGTGTGCTCTCCAAGTCATGGGTTCTCCTGGGTTCCAACACAACCCCAACAGAAATGTCCCTGTCCTTGTACTTGCTAAAACCCTGAGATGAAGGGGGCAGAGGTTTCCCTATGGCTTGGACTCTAGAGACTGGAGTCCAGACACAGAGCCAGCCGGGGACAGGAATGTTGCTGCCACTCAGGACTATGGGCACTGGCTCCAGGGTGGCAAACTCGGGGTCCGAGATGGAGAAGGACTTCTGACACGAAAGGCGATTCAATTGCAGAGTCCTTGGGATGGGGGTTAGGGTAGCCCTGCAGCAGAAGCGGGGTGTGGGTTGGTTATGTGTGGACAAGTGTAGGGTCCTAGCACTGGCACGTGAGCTATGATGTCCCCTCCAGTGTCACAAAGGGTTGTTCCCTTCCACCTCCAGCACACTGGGGAAGAGCACAGAGTTTAGTGACTTATTATCTGTCCATGTAAAAGACACCCCCCCGACACACACTGCACATGAAGGGTGAGGGGAGCCCAAGGAAACCTTGGTCCAGGACTGACCACAGCGTCCAACTGCCTCACTGCCTTGGTCACAAAGACTGCATAAAGTTGAGATGTGGCTTGTTTGCACAAGGTACCCCCCACACTAACACTTGGCTAACCACCCCCTGAAAAGGGCATTGTCACTAGCCTCCCTCCACCCTCCTCCTAGGCCCTGCCAGATGCTGGTTCCCTTAGGAGCAAGGGAGACACATGAGGAGCCAGAGCCGCAGCCTGTCTCAGCCCCAAGTCTGGGACCTATTTCCTGGCTCTGAGACGTAGGCACTCTCTGCCTGCAGATTTTAGAGTTTGTAGAAAATAGAATTAAAAGTTTGCTTTGGTGCAAAATAATTAAGAAATCCAAGCAGTTTCATAAGATGGCATCTGTCATGGACCTTTTGAGAATCCCTGTTATGCCTGTTGTAGTTGAGTTGTGGTACAGTGGGCTCCCTTCTGGGACTCTAGCATCCCAGCTCAGAGCCCGGGACCAAGTCTCACCCTCAACCTTCATTCCCGTTTCCTGCTCAAATGCAGCCAGGGATGCAGTGGATGGCAGCACAGGTGCTTTGGTGCCTCCCACACAGATGGTCGGAGTTCCTTGGTTCGAGGTTTTTGCTGGACCCAGTCCAGGTTAAGGACATTTAAATGAACCAGCAGTTGCAAGATTTCTCTGTTGCTTTGCCTTTCAAGATATAGATCATTAAATTCCATTTCCCTGAAACTTATTAAAAGCTTCTTGCATGCCACATCATTTCTTCCACTTGGAGTAGCAATATCCTCTGCTCCAACAAGAGATGGAATGGCAAGTTTTATCATCCAACTCTGAGTCAGGCCCTGTGGTCACAGGACTGCCCCATACCCTCCTGATGTGTCCTTAACTTGTTTCCTTCATGGCAACCCCTTCCCCCCATTTGTTGTATTTTTAAAGTTCAAGTTCTACCTATTCACTGACAAAAAGGATGAGGTTTTGTTAAAGATTTACTCATTTGAAAGGCATAGAACCATTGAGAGGGAGAGAGCTTCCATCTGCTGGTTCACTCCCCAAATGGCCACAACAGCCAGGGTAGGCCTAAGCCAGGGAGCCAGGAGCTTCCTCCAGGTCTCCTGTGTTGGGTACAGGGACCCAAGGCCTTGGGCCATTTCTGAGTTGCTTTCTCAGGATATAAGCAAGGAGCTGGATCAGAAGTGGAGCAACCAGGATATGAACTGAAGCCCATATGGGGTGCCAATGTTGCAAGAGGCAGCTTTGCTAGCTATACCACAATGTTGACCTCAGCTGTTTTTTTTTTTTTTTTTAAGATTCTTTAGAAAGCCATCTGTGTGGTTCATGAGACATATTTTATCTTGGCCCAAGTTGTGGAAGAAGGATGGCTTGTTCTTGTGTTTTGTATTTATGCCAGTCATGTTCTGAGATGACACACGGCCCTGTGTAGTTTACACAGAAAACTATCATCTTCTGAAGAAAGTCAACCTTTTAGAGATGTCTTTTTAGATCTTTAATAAATTTTTTGTTTACAAAAGTGTGCACTGTTCCAGTCTTGGAAATTACCAGGCCGAGCAGGTCGCCACCTCATACCACATTTGTATCCGGAGAGTCAAGCTGTGGCTAAAAACAGGGAGTGCTTTGCTTAAGGTCAAGGTTGGGCCAAGGCGGAGCTGGTTGGAACTCCAATACACAGTGCATGCCCTTTCTCCACCATGCCCTGTTCTCAGGAACCCTTGGGGCCCATCCTTCCCCACCTGGCCACCCTGGTGAGAAGCAGCATGCCTCAGCTGGGTACAAGCAGCAAGGCTACAAGGCATGGCGCCCACACAGGCCAGGGTGAAACTTCCCCTGCAGCCCAGCCACATTGCCCCGCACAGCCCTGCCACATTGCCCCGCACAGCCCTGCCACATTGCCCCGCACAGCCCTCCAAGGACAGGCGTTTGCTCATTCACTCAACACACACTTACGGTGGCATGCCAGGGTTTGTGCTAAGGACACAGGACCCACACATGGTCACTGAACGCATAACCATGCAGACATGCAAACAAGTGCTTCCAGGTTCAATAGGTCATGTAAGGGACCCGATATGGAATGGGTGCCGGGGGCAGGGGAGGGAGGGTGCTGCTATTGGGGACAGATCAGGGGGAACACGGGCAGGGGAGGCAGGCCAGAGTCCAAGCAGCCAGCACCAGGGAGGGCACAGTCAAGGGGGACTCTGGCAGGCAGGTGACAAGAGGTCTCTGGGGAGATCTGGACCCCTAGATGATTTTGCCCCTGGCCAGGCCAACGAAAGGTCAGACTCTCTGACCCATCCCCTACCCCACCTCCTGCCTCCTTCTTCTCTTTTCAGCATGACTGCAGCACGCGGACTTTTTGGGAAACGCATCTTTCATCAAGAGTGGTCAGAGCAGCTGCCACCCAGCAGGGGAAGCTCCCGGAAACCGGGTGAGGACAGAGCGAGGCCACAGCCCATTTGCTCCAGCAGCACTTTATTTACAAACAGCAACTTCCATTGACTTTTGTTGATACCATAAAAAGGCCATTTACAAGCAAGAAATGAGAATCCAGAACAAAATGAAGCAGCACTGAAATAGTCATGTCACAAATCTAAAACAAAAATACAAGAGTAAAATATCATTTGAATAAATAGATTCAAATCCATGCTATAAAATAACCCTTAATGGCAAGTTACTAGTTGATACAGCATCCGCTTAGCTAGCTTCATTTACTTCACATGGCAATGAAGTGTGGAGTTGTGAGGTTACCGGTTTATATTGCAATAATGACACTGTGTGGAAGTCATTCAAATTGCTCAACCATTTATAACGGAAAGCAACGTTAGCCCTACTCGTACAAGTGAAAGACGGTCTTCACATTAGGAGGAAATGGTCATCCTCAAACAAACCAGCTGAGTTTACCTCTCACTGTGGTCGGGGTGCAACCAGAGGCCTGGGCGGCAAGGCCCGAGGTTGACTTCACAGCATACTTGTTACTGAGGGGCAGCAAGAGGTCTGGCTGGGGACCGGATCTGCTCCGAGGAGCGCTGGCCAAGGCCGACTCTGGCACTTGACCGAAAACTCCAGCAGCCCTGCCAGTGCCAGAGCCAGCGAGGGAACCCAGGCTGCCAGGTCCTCCTCTGGGCCAAGTAGAAACACGGGAGGAAAGGGAGCGGGCAGACACGCTCTGGCACTTACTGAAAGATATACAGGACACGTGAGAACCATTACAAATTCTGAACAATGTGAATGACTTTCCTGAACTTTCTAGTTCAGTTGCACTGAGTAATATGAAATCTAGGATTTATGTACTAGATAGTTTCATATAAAGAATTTACATAATTCCCCAATACTTTCATATATAAAATTTAATAAATAACCCTGACCAGTCTAGAAGCACCATTCAAGGGGCATGCGCCCTTGGAAAATAGTTTAGGTGTTGCATATTTGAGTCCCTTTCAGTGGCGGCTTCACAGGAAACCATTAGAAAATTCAACAATGACGACGACAATGACAAGAATCACAGTTAACTAACAGTTGTTCAAATAAAATACGTCGATCTGTTGAAAGTAAAGCTTATTCACATATATGACTTTTCCCCTAGCCTGTTCTGTGTTCCTGCAACTTCTTCCTATGGCCTAGGCCATCAAAAACAAAAAAATGAAAACTAAACCACACACACACATATATAGTATGCAGGCCTACGGTCCAGACTAGGGGAAGAACAGAGAATTGGTTAGAACTGCTATTAGAGAAGAAGTGTACTTGCGCTCTGGAAGGTTTACAAATATTAATTCAGTTCTACAGTATATTCTGCTTAACAGTGAACTGACAATATCCTTTCTGCTGTTTAAAAAAAAGCAACAAACTTTAAAAAAAAAGGGGGGGGGGAACCAGAACTGCCAAACCAGAGCCAATTGGTTGGGAGGCTTTCCACAACCAAAAAGCTTGTCTGCCCATATTGTATTTACAAACATAACTTCTAAGTGTATTTACAGTCTGAGTAGAAATCCGAGGGCTGAGAACTGATGAGAAGGAAAATAACTGTTTAAAACCACATTAGGAAAAGTAGAAAAATCCTTGTGTTTTCACAGTTTGTAGTAACGGGCTGAAACGCGGACAGAAAAGGACGCTGCCACGGTCTTCACATTGTCGAAACGGGGAAAGGTAGCTCGGGCAGAGACTCAATTATGAACAAGCCTGGAGGAACTCGGGAGAGGTTTCTTCACAGATCATTTGACCTTAGCTGATTTCTGCACCTGCTATAAAGGAAACACCTAGCCTAAAACTGTACACAAAGGAGGGACTTTGTTTTCCACAAAGAGCTGCTCTGAGGAGTGACATGGCGGCCTTTGTCTGCAGAGATGGGACGTGAGCTTCAGGGAGGGAGGGCACGCCTCGGCCCTGTGGTCATGGCTGTCCCATCCTCCCGCACGGGCTCGCGCCGCCTCCCTGGAAGCCTGCGGAACTTTACAGTACTGGGTTATGGCTTGAAGATTCATTCTTAACACTGCTAGCAGTGGGGGAGAGGTGTTAGCAACGTGAATGGGAGTGAACGGGACTTGCCAAACCTGCAATCATGATTCTTTAGGAACGCCAGCAATTTTCTGCCCCTAACAGTCCCATTACAATGTCTGAACCTGAACTGTACAATCAAAGCAATGTATATTTTTTGTCAAAGACAATTTTGGATAAGTCACTCTTTGGTAAACTCAAACCAGTTAAACAAATCTCACAAGTACGAAGAACTTCAGAGAACTAAGGTAAGACTGACACAATGACAAGAGCCGGGACGTTGGAGGTGCTTGCCCCAAGTGTTCACCCCTCCCACCTTGTCTCCTAGCTTGTCGCGGAATGCTCTGGAGACTTCTCAGAAGGCCCCAAGCCTGAGTTGAGCGAAAAGGAGGTTCCTTCCCTGAGCTTCACCTCTCGTGTCCTCAGATTTGGGTGTTTCTCATCAAAAACGTAATTGGTATCACAACACAAATTTTTTGCATTAATTCTTAAGAAGAAAAAAAACTTACTCTTATAAGGAAAAAAAAAACCACAAACATTTACCTGAAACCCCAGAACACATTGAAGTGGGTAAACACTTGGGGTCCCGCCTCCCCGTGAGGCACGAGGCTTTATCAGAGTTGAACAAGTGCTTCAGGGAGAGAACGGCCCCGACTTAGGCAGTTAGACAAGGAAAAAGGCATACGATATACCCGATTCAGCCAAGGCTGCCCCTCCGCGGGGCGGCGCCCGAGAGTCATGGGTAGAGATAACACTGATGGGAAGTGTGGCGGTTCACACTGGAACATGGCCTGTGTGCTAAAGAGGTGCCGCTGCACAGCTACTGCCCCCGGGCCTGGCACACAAAGGAAATGACTTTTTAATTTTTCTTATTTAAAAAAAACAAACTTAGAATCATATCATTGTTGATATCTTAAGAACTAAAAACAAAACAAAACAAAATAAAAACAAAAAAAGCATGAAAATCCAGCAAGCACGTGGTTTTGTGTTCCTGGATTCCTGGCCCCTGAGACTGCTCCTGGTTCTGTTCGTTCTCCAGGTGCCTCACGGGACTCCAGGTCCGGGGTCCTCCAGGGGAGACCCGAGCGCTGACATTCCCCAGGGTAGGCGGGGACACTGCACACAGCACCTGCAACACGCCAGGTCTGTCTGCTCCCAGACCTGCAGCCAGCAGGCAGCACTGAAGGCACGTTCTCGATGCCACGACCAGACCACAGGGCAGCAGCCAGTTTTTATACAGGAACGTGGGCCAGCACATGCTTTTTGAGGTCTCTGTTCCAACTATAAATTCAAGAGGAAAATAACTCATGATCACCATTAGATTTCACATTGTCTACAACTATACTGACCTAGAAGATACTTAACATAAAAATAGCACCACGTGACCCCCAAAACAAAACGGTGACACACAGAGATTTGGTGACACACTGAGTATCTTAAGAGGGCTTTTTTCACTGTTGGTTTCTTGAAGCAGGAAACACTGAGAGCGTGGCGGGGCCACCGAGGCCCTCATTAGCACACCCAATGCTGGGATAGATATATTGCTTGCGATTCCCATAGAAGTATAGATAGCGCTTGCTTTATAAAAAGTACAAATTCCGAGTTCTGCAGTTTCCTTGGGAACTGCATGTAGAAAAAGTTGCTGTGCACCTGAACTGGTTGTTTGAGAAGAGAAAGGGAGGGGAAGGAAAAAACAAAACAAAAGAAAGAAAGGAAGAACAAAAAACAAAAATACCACAACACTGCAGGGAGAACTCCATAGGCGGAACTACGGATCCCTTCTCTTTAGTGTGAGTCCTAAACTCGTGGTAGGGCAAAAGTCGGCTTAGTTACCTGGTCTGCGTGTTTCTACAGTACGGAATGAAGGTAGATCGGTAAGCCAGTAAAAACTTGGACAGCCACTGCTGCTTTGGGGTTGGCTAATACAATACACTGGGTATAAAGGTCAGCACCGCAGGCCACCCGGCCACTGAGCCAGGTGACCCAACAAAAATCCCAAATGGTTTTTAACTAGCGTGGAAGAAATCGTATGGCATTTGGCTTATGTGTCTGTTACGAAGCAGAGCTAGGGACACGGTGAGTTGCTTTGCTTGCTCTCGGACACGGTGGAGGATGACATATGAAAACCTAACGACATTCTTTCGCAGGGGGAAATGACAGGGCCAAACCCTAACATTTTAGGTAGGGACGAGACAGAGTTAAAGCTCTGTTCACATTGTATTAAATTATATATTTCCTCTTACATTCACCTCAACCAGAATAAACCCAAATTTTGAGCATGTATATATACTATATATAATAATCACTTTATTATATATATATATAAATTGTCTAACTACCCCCAAAAGTAATTTTAAATTAGAAAAGATTACCCATTTGTATCAGCTGACGGCATCCTAGTCTCTCTCCGTGGAAACGCCTGGTGCCAGCACACGGAGAGAGTGTCTGCCTCTTGGCAGGGGATGGAGGCTCAACCGGTTGGCAGAGCTCAATCACGAGCAGACTGGGGATTAAGAGTTCAGCCAAAGAGGAATACTGTCAGCCTGTGTTTTCCCTGGATACGTTGCCCTTCATGCTTTGAGCTCCTTGGGGGGCGGGGGGGGGTGGTTGGGGAAAGGATAAACACAACTAAGTATTCCATCCAGAAACTTCGGAAAAACTGCCAAGAGACCGAGAGATTTCCAGATGGCTGGGAAAAGCAAAGATGACAACAAAGCAAATCACAAATACGCATCGATGAGTGTGCTTTGTCTGGGGGCCCTCCTCGCGTTTCACTCGGGAGCCTCGGACACTGTGTGAATTGCCATCCGGGACTCGAGGGCCATCTCAGAGGCCGACGCATCGTTCTCGAGTTTCTGCTCCAGGTACACGTCTGTTCTCTCGGGGGACTCCAGGCGACTCCGGACTTCGGCGACGCCCGGGTGGTTCTTGCGCAGGTGCTGGTTGAGGGTACCTTGGAATGGAAAGCACTTCCCACAGATCTCACAGCGGAAGGGTTTGTCGTCAGTGTGGCCCCGGATGTGGTACTCCAGCTGGTCCTTCCGGGTATATTTCTTCCCGCAGAACTTGCACACAAAGGGGGTGATGCCCATGTGGAGGCGCATGTGCCTGTCGAGGCTTCCCTTCTGGTTGAAGGACTTCCCACAGTAAATGCAGATCAGCCTCTCGTTGTACGGGTACCAGTGACCCCTGGCACTCCTCTCCCGGGGACTGCTTTCATACCCAGGGTTGCTCAGCATGGCTTCGCTGTCAGAGCCCTGCACCACTCCCTGCAGGTCACTGTGCAGGTGGACGGACAAAGCGCGCTTCTGGCGTGGACGCCCTCCCCGGAAACAGCTCAGCATGGACCTGGATGGGCTGGAATTACTCAAACCCCCGAAAGCTTCAGGGACACTGGCTGGCTGGGAGGCCGCCTGGGAATGGGAGTAGGAATAGGCGTGCTGGAGCACAGAGCCGTAGGAGCCCACGTTCACGGCCACAACTTGTTCCCCATCAACCATCTCAGTGTGGTACCCGTCATCGCCCAGGGAGGAGCTGTCGGAACAGCTGGGCCGGTCAGACTTTTCCATCTTCACCTTTACCTCAGCGATCTGGGTCTCCCTCACCAGCAGGTCCCCTTGCTCGGGATCCCCCTCGATCTGAATCTCATACTCAGACACGCTCCCGCTGCTCCCGCGGTCCGAGTGGCCCTCCTCCTGCAGGCGGCTGCGCAAGGCTTTGCTGGGTGTCGTCTCCATCCGGAGTTCAGCGGCGGGCTGCCGGGCCTGGGGGCAGTAGGGCGGGGAGATCTCCACTGGGCTGGCAAAGAAGCTGGCGTCTTTCACTCCGTTCCTGCTCTCAGGATTCTCCTCAGCCCCAACCGTAACCGAGTCAACATCACCCACGCTGATCTTGGAATGGATGCTCTCTAGGATCTGCGTGCACTTGTCGATGACACACTGCATCTGGAGAAAGCTGGCGGCCGTCAGAAAGCTGACAACGTCCTTCAGCTGCAGGGACATTCTTCCAGTGTAACAGAAGGAAAGCAACTGCTCAAAGACGTTGGGGTTTTTAATGACGGATATCGACAAGCCACTCATGGTACTCAGTGCTGAATGGTCCCGAAAGTAGGGGGAGCTGGCGGCGAGCACCGCCTTGTGGGCACGGAAGGGCTGACCCTGGATGTGGACTATGATGTCACATAGTTTCCCCTGGAGGCGGAGCTCGTTGAGCTGGCTCAGGACGGTGCTGCTGTACTCAGGCACGTCAAACTGAATGAAACTGCTGCTGTCCATTTCTCCTGACGTGGGGCGCGATCTGTGGACAGAGAGAGGCTCCGTAACTCACTGGGGACACACACACGACACATGCAAACCTCGGACAGCAACAGCGACAACGCCATGCCAACGCGCCTCCCGAGGCCGGCCTAGGCGCTCCTCCTCCTGCTTATGCTTCACCCTTTCATGCTTCGTGTTAATTCACCTAAACCCAAGTAACATCACAACCAAGTCGGGAGCCTAGGGTCCTAACCGCCGGACACCACCCGTGATAAGGAAAACACGAGCTGCTAGCAGAGCTCTTGGGCTCTGAGTAAGCTGCAAATGCCTTTGGAGGAAAAACACTTCACCTCCTTTTGAGGATTTGAGAGCCCTCATAAAAAATAATTCAGTCCATCAAAGGCAGGACCTGATGTCTTTGGGTATTTCTTTTCTTTTTTAATTGAAAAGTCAGATATACAGACAGGAAGATCTTCCATTTGTTGATTCACTTCCCAAGTGGTCGCCAATGGCTGGAGCTGAGCCAAACCCAAGCCAGGAGCCAGGAGCCTCTTCAGGGTCTCCCACGTGGGTGCAGGGTCCCAAGCCTTTGGGCCATCCTTGACTGCTCTTCCATGCTACAGGCAAGAAGGGAACTGGATGGGAAGGGGGCTGCGGGGATTAGAACTGGCACCCAAATGGGATCCTGGCACGTGCAAGACGAGGACTTTAGCCACTAGGCTATCACACTGGGCCCTTATTTGGGCATTTCTAAAGGGTATTTTCAACTGCACGGCACATACCAGATATAGGACTGAAGCTACAAGCTGCATCCTTCTCCTTTTTGGGGAGGGGGGTGGGGGGAGATTATTTTACTTGAAGGAGTTACACAGGGAAAGACAGAAAGCGAAAACTCCCATCTGCTGGTTCACTCCTTAAGTGATCGAAATAGCTGGAGATGGACCAGTCCGAAGCTGGGGAGCCAAGAGCTTCGTCTGGGTCTGGGACCCGACTGAATGCTTCACCTTCCGCTGCTTTCCAAACTGTAGGCAGGGAGCTGGGTCAGAAGTGGAGCAGCCAGAACTCGAGATGCCCATATAGACGGAGTTGCCTCCTCTGCTACAACACCGGCTACAAGCACTGTCTTCTCCGGCACCACCCTACTTCCACTTCCCTCTTCAGATCCTGACACTCTGTGCTGGCAATTCTCAGAGCAACTCTCTGGTGAAGTATTCAGGTACTTCAGAAAGTTCACGGAACTTAGAATTCAAAGCTAATTTCGTTTTGGTGCCGATTTTTGAGGGTGCTTCCAAAATTTATGCAAAGTACACAATATGAGACAACTATGCATGGAATTCAAAGGTTCTGGTGCCAAATAAGTTTATGTTTTAATTCCATTTCTCAACGACAGGAGTGAGCAGAGCAGGGGGCTGGGAGTGCCTCCCCCAGGCTTGCGGTCAGAGCTCCCACAGGTCACAAGTCTGGCTTTCCCTGCAGACTCTGCAGTCACGCAGGTGGCCCCGGTGCCCTCCTCACTAAAGCACAGCCGAGGCACAGGTTGTATGTCAGCCAACAGAAACCTAGACAGCGCCTCTGTTTACCTTCACAGCCTGCAGACTCGCTGAGGGAGGACCTCCCTGGAGTGCAAAGGTAAACGCCTTTGCAGACACTTCCTTCATGGGCCTGGGATGACAGGCAAGATGGGCCGGCGCCACTGTTTTAGTTCTCCTCCTATCTGGACACTAACCCAGAGAAAACGGAAACAGAATCAAGCTATTCATAAAATGAAGAAATCTCACACGAAATCTGCAGCAAGTTGGCCAGCCTTCTGACACAGTGGGTAAAACCACTGATGGAGACGCTGGCGTCCCAGATGGGCACTCGTTCCAAGCCAGCTCCTCACTCTGTGTCTGGGGAAAGCAGAGGAAGTTGGGCCCCCACCAGCCACATGGGAGTCCCAGAAAAGTTCCTGGCTCTTGGCCTCCACCTAGCACAGCTCTGGCTGTTGCAGCCATCCTTGAAGTGCAAATTTCCCCCAAATTCTCAAGATATTTAAAATTTTCTACCCTGTGGGCCAGCATCTTGGCTCAGTGGGGCAATCTTCCACCCTGTGGAACCAGCATCCCGTATGTGCACAGGTTTGTGTCCCAGCTGCTCCATTTCTCATGCAGCTCCCTGCTTGTGGCCTGGGAAAGCAGTGGAGGACGGCCTAAAGCCTTGTGACCCTGCACCTGCATGGGAGACCTGGAGGAGGCCCAAGGCGGCTTCAGATCAGCTCAGATCTGGCCATTGCAATCACAGAGGAGTAGGCCAGCAAGATGGGTCTCTCTTCTGTTAATCTACCTTTCAAATAAAAATTAACAAATCTTTTTAAAAATTCACCAAATTGTTAGGAGTTTTGAAAAACAGTAAAGCTGCCTTAAAATATTTTCTAAATAATTATTTATTTTAATGGTGTGTGCTTTTTTTTTTTTTTTTAAGGTAGAAAGTTGAGAGATCTTCTAATCCTTTGTATGTTGATTCATTCCCCAGATGACCAACACAGCAGTGGCTGGGACAGGCCGAGGGCAAGACCCCGGCACTCCACCTGCGGGAATCCAAGTGTTTGAGCCATCCCCAGAGTGCATGTTAGCAAGCGACCAGGGACTTCATCCCCACGACGCTACCACAGGATGCAGGCAAGGTTTTTTGAAACATTAAACAGCAAATATTAAAAAAAAAAAAAAGTAAAATGGCTAGAAAAGGAATAATTTAAAACCCAAAGAAATAATAAGTACAGAACTATAATAATATAAAATACATTTAGAATTTTAAGAAAATGGGTAAGTAAATCTAAGACTCAACCAGAAAAAGATCAGTCGGTACGAGCAGTTCATGTCAAAAATTCTTTTTTTTTAGCACATCAAAAGTCCAATTTAAAGCAGTTTAGTCAGAGAGGAACTGAGTGCCCTCATCTACCCCAGATTTATGCTGAAATCCATCTGAAATGTGCACGCAATGAACATATTTTTAGGATAACACAAATTGGCAGAACTGAATAACAACAACAACAACAAAAAAAAACACAGAAGTGCCGAGCACAAATGCTCTTCAGGCCACTGACACGCAGAAACACCAAGAGTGAGGCCCTGTTCAGATGGCATGCAGCTGATGCCAGAGGACACACAGCCTGGGCCTGGGAACTGTCTGCTTCTAAGTGGAGCTGACCATTCTAAAGGAAAAGCCAACAAATACAACCGACTAAAAGAACTATACCTGCAGACCAGAAGCAGCTGCTTTGCGACCAGGATGGTACATGCAGGAAATACAAACGTGATCTGCAAGGCCAAAGAAGCCACAGGAGGAAACCTGGCCTCTCACACCAATAACAGACCACCGCATCCAAGAGGCCTGCGTGTCCCTCACATCGGTGCTGGACCACTGCATTCAGGAGGCCTGCATGTCCCTTCCAAGTAAGGGAAAAGACTCAAGGAGCTAGCAACACAGCGGTGTTTTTGTCATCTTTTTTAAAAAGATTTATTTATTTTTATTGGAAAGGCAGAAATACAGAGAGAAGGAAATATAGAAAGATCTTCCACCCACTGGTTCACACTCCAAGTAGCTGCAATGGCTAGAGCTGAGCCAATCTGAAACCGGAAGCCAGGAGCTTCTTTGGGGTCTCCCAAGTGGATGCAGGGTCGCAAGGTTTGGGTTGTCCTCAACTGTTTTTCCAGGCCTCAGGCAGGGAGCAGGATGGGAAGTGGAGCAGCAGGATAGAAACTGGCACCTGTATGGGATCCCAGCGCGTGCAGGGCAAGGACTTTAGCCACTAGGCTACCGAGCCAGGCCTAGGATGGTGTTTTCTTTTCTTTTTTTTTTTTTTTAAGATTTATTTATTTTTATTGGGAAGGCAGATATACAGAGAGAAGGAGAGACAGAGAGGAAGATCTTCCATCCGATGATTCACTCCCCAAGTGACCGATGATTCACTCTCCAAGTGAGCACAATGGCTGGTGCTGCACCGATCTGAAACTGGGAACCTCCTCTGGGTCTCCCACGTTGGTGCAGGGTCCCAAGGCTTTGGGCCGTCCTCGACTGCTTTCCCAGGACACAAGCAGGGAGCTGGATGGGAAGTGTAACTGCTGGGATTAGAACCAGCGCCTATATGGGATCCTGGCGCGTTCAAGGTGAGGAATTAGCCGTTTGGCCATGCCACTGGACCCAGGATGGTGTTTTCTTAATAACGAGTATCTACTGCAAAGCAAGGCAGCAGCACCTTTAAAAAGGAAACACTGGGTGCCAGGGTTGTGGTGCAGCACACAAGACCCCTGTCTGCCATGCCAGCATTCCATAGAAATGCTGGTTCAAGTCCTGGTTGTTACACTCTCAATCCAGCTGTCCGCTGGGGAAGCAACCTAGGATGCCCAAGGGCTCGATCCCCTGCCATCCACTTGGGAGATCCAATCGGCTCTTGGCTTTGCTTGGCCCACCTTGGGCCACAGCAACCATCTGAGAAATGAGGCAGCAAATGGAAGATCCTCATCTCGCATTCTCTCTCTCTCTCTCTCTGTGTATATATATATATATATGTATAAACACACATACACACATACATATAGACATAAAATTGCCTTTCAAATAAATATCTCTTTAATAAAAAATAAAAAGAAACTTTATGCCTGAATTATACAACAAGTATTTAGTATGTGCGCTAGCCCTAGCACCCTTCTGTCTCATGGACTAAGAACAACTACCAGCACACTATCCTATTTGAAGAGTCTGCAGTCTGCAAACTCACCGAACCAAGCAGCTCTTCTTTCAAGGTACACACGTTAATGCTTCCAAGAATCGTGTTCCCTGGAGAACTCTGGAGTGGACAGTCAGTCCCACCAGGGCCTGGGACACGAGGCAAGTTTGTCTGCCATCAGTGTTCCTTCTTCACACTGTTCTGGAGCTCACAGCCAAGACCAACAAGGGAAAAGCAAGGCACACGGCCATCATAAAGAGGAGATAAAATTACTATTACACAAAGATAGGACTGTTTACACAGAAAACACAAGAGACTCATTGGGAAACCCTATTAGCATTATGATCTAACAAGTAAAGGGTTTCAAAATTAACTGTGCCATAAAGAAAAAGAACAAAAGCAAAAAGCTCAGTAAGATAATGACAAGTTACATGACAAGCTACGCTATAAAACATCTGGGGGGTAAACGGAAAACAGTTGGGGCCGACAAGAAGCACGGCACAGTACTGCTTCACCCAGGCTCATGCCACGCACACACAGAGATGGGGACCACAGCCGGTGGGAAGACAAACTGCGGTACACAGTCCCTTCCCCGTATGTTAATGCAGAAACACAACGAGGCCCAACAGGAATATTTGCTTTGAAATCTGATAAGATTTTTAAACTGCCCAATAGTTACATTATTACACAATGTTTCTAGTACTCAGATTTTTTTAAATGTAAAATACATTTTAATCATGTAAACATTCCCACAGCGGCACACCACTGATAGGAGGAAGTTGGGCACGGGCGCAAGTCTCTTAGCTCTAACAGGCCTTGTATACCAGCATGTCTGCATCGGTCTAGCCGCATTTCAAGGGCTCGGTTACGAGGCAGGAAGGCACAGATCTACAAGTGCAAATCCTGAAGAGATTTCAGAAAAATAAAAACACAGTCACACTGAGAGATGTCGATGAGCACCTTGGCTGTAATGCCCACGCTATGCACCGGGTGTTTCCTGTAGGACCAGGCACCAGGGGCGCATGGGAGTCACACGAGGGTTTTTAGACTGGGTGGGCAGTCAAAGCCAGTCACTTGAACAAAGGCTATTTCAAAGCCTAAGGGATCAGAACAGGTTGAGTGTTTGGGCATAGGTTCTGCAGGGAAATGTTCAGACAGGACTCGCAGATCCACAGGCAGGCAGGCAGGCAGCAGAGGGGCCACTCTAACGGCCAGGGCACAGGGGAAGGGCTGTCAAGAAAGGCAGAAATCAGACCAAGATGGCCTCATGGGCTGTGTAACATCAGTCAAAAAGGATGAATGATTGAAAACAATGCTGCTGGGGGTTCACAGTGTTGCACGGTGGGTTAAGCTGCCACCTGCAATGCCAGTATCCCACATGGGTACCAGTTCCTGTCCTGGCCACTCCACTTCCTATCCAGCTCCCTGCTAACAGCTGGCAGAAAGCAGCAGATGGATCAGGTGTTTGGAACCCTGCCACCCACGTGGGAGACCTGGATGAAGCTCCTGGCTCCAGCCTGGCCCAGTGCTGGCAACTACAGCCCATTAGGGAGTGAATCAACTAACAGAAGATCTCTCTCCATCTCTATTAACTTTTTCAAATAAATTTTTAAAAAATGCTTAGAGAATTTGAATAAATAATAATGAAGTTACGTCCCTTCTTCACAGCATATCCCAAGATAACCTGTAGAGAAGGTTCTTTTGGGCCAGTACTATGGTAGAAACAGGTAAAGCCGGGCCCGGCGCGATGGCGCAGTGGTTAAGGTCCTCGCCTTGCACGCCCAGGATCCCATATGGGTGCCAGTTCTAATCCCGGCGGCCCCGCTTCCCATCCAGCTCCCTGCCTGTGGCCCGGGAAAGCAGTCGAGGACAGCCCCAAAGCCTTGGGACCCTGCACCCGCGTGGGAGACCCAGAAGAGGCTCCTCCTGG
The DNA here is from genome assembly GCF_017591425.1 of Ochotona curzoniae. Classification (NCBI taxonomy): domain Eukaryota; kingdom Metazoa; phylum Chordata; class Mammalia; order Lagomorpha; family Ochotonidae; genus Ochotona; species Ochotona curzoniae. The sequence continues at coordinate 6,050,091 of NW_024467106.1, forward strand.
CTTCAGATTGGCATAGCATCGGCTGTTGCGCTCACTTGGGGAGTGAATCATCAGATGGAAGATCTTCCTCCTGTCTCTCCTCTCTGTATATCCGCCTTTCCAATTAAAAAAAAAGAAAAAAAAAAACAGATAAAGCCACTGTCTGCAGCGCTGGCATCCCACATGGGCGCTGGTTCAAGTCCCGACTGCTCCTCTAATGATCTAGCTCCCTGGGAAAACAGCAAAGGATAGCCCTAGGGCTTGGCCTGCTCAATCCTTGTGGGAGACCCTGAGGGTTCTGGCTCCTGGTCTCGAAGAGGTCCAGCTCATCTGGGCAGTGAACCAGAGGATGGTGGATCTGTGTGTGTATGTGTGTGTGTGTGTGTGTGTGTTTCTGTAACTCTGCCTTTCAAACAAATACATCTTTTAAAAAAGATGGTATTTACAAGCACTAGCATACAAGAAACAGAAATACACATTTAACTACAGAAATAAAACTTGTAAATTATCTAAAATAATACCATCTCCCCCCTGAGAAAGAAAAATTTTTAATTAGGAAGAATACAACATACTTGGCAAAGTACAAGACTCATATAACTATTTAAAATGGGCAAAAAGTATGAAAAACTTTTTAAAAAGTCACCTTTTAACCATGAGAAGGAGTGCTGACAATTTCATCAGTGAACAAAAATTGACACGAGACAGGATTTATCTCTCTCAAACTGGCAGAAGTAGCACCCAGGTGGCCTTTTATCACTCCTCAGAGGAAAAGTGGACGCACAGGACTAACACCCAGCCTGGTTCACTCTGCTGGCAGACAAGAGAAAGCTTCTCCTCCTGCTCCCCCTCACAGCAGTGACAAGGGAGTCCACGGCTCCTCCCCAGGGCTGCTAACCAGCCACACTCTGCCATCAGAAGCCCTGAGACTGGCACACAGGGAACTGACGCTGAGTTTCAGTCCCAGGCCAGTCAGCTCTATGGGAGCAGCAGGCATAATGACCCCACTTATCAGACCCACTGGTCCTGGAGTAGGAGATCAGAACCTCTGGCTGGGACATCAAAGTCAAGGACGGCCCTGCAGTCCTCCGGACAGGGATTCCCCATGGCCCATTCACTCACTGCTCTCTCACAGGCCTTGGTTCTCCCCAGCATGGAATGGAATACCCAGCATGGAGCCACACCCAAGGAAGAGCAATTTATAACTCCCAAAACACAAGCGCATATAGGGTAGGACTTCAAATAATGGGACAGAAAAAGTTCAAGTGAATAGCCAAACTCTGTCCAGAGCCACAGGCCCTCTTTCCAGAAACAGTCACTGGCAGGATTTTGGGTACTTGCTGGAGGGGAAAAAAAAATTTCAAATGTATATGCTGCTCTGAATTCTGCATTTCATATACATTAACATCCTTCCATACCAGCACATTAGCATCCAGATTTCACAGAATTCCAGAAAAGTCCATGTTACAACACACTTAACCAGATCCCTACAGGATGAGACCCAAAGCAGGGAAACACTGAAACAACATTTGCAAATACAGAATGCTCACATCTTGGGTTTTCTTTTGTAAGGAAATCTACAGGCTTGGTTTGTCCAGCAGGAATCTTGCAGTTTCTTTTTCATTTGCTTCTTTTTTCTTTTCTTTTTTTTTTTTTTAAGATTTATTTGTTTTTATTAGAAAGGCAGATATACAGAGAGGAAGAGACAGAGAGAAAGATCTTTCGTCCGATGATTCACAGCCCAAGTGATCGCAAAGGCCGCAATGACTGGAACTGAGCCAATCTAAATCCAAGAGCCAGGAGCTCCTTCCAGGTCTCCCATGCGGGTGCAGGGTTCCAAGGCTTTGGGCCGTCCTCCACTGCTTTCCCAGGACACAAGCAGTGAGCTGGATGGGAAGTGGAGCTGCAGGGGCTGCAACAAACTTTCCACTGCCTGTCCCCGCAGCCCTGCCCGGTACCCCCTCCAATGGTAAGTGTTACACCCTTTGGCTTTCACTGACCTCTTCGGGGGAAGCTCCTCACGGTTTGCTTAGTCCTGAATGAGGCTGACATTGCTCCCTTGTGTTCAATGGCCATCTGTCTGAACTTGCCTTTTCACATCTTTGCTCACATTCACCTTTTTTTTTTTTTACTTGTCAGAGTTCTTTGTAAATAATGAAATTAGCCCTTTGTCATATGTGCTGCAAGCACCACACTTCATGGCGATCACCAGCTGCCATGGCGACTGGGTTTACATCATTCTCCTACTCTGACAGGGAACACTCATCCAATATCACACACAAAACCAAAGGGAGTCCAGAGATGCGTGGGCGTCCGTGCTCGCAGCTCCCCGCAGGTTTAATGCAGACAAGCCCGTCAAAGGCGGGGGGTGGGAGCCACTTCCGAGGACGCACAGCAGCGATTTACGCCAGTTCTTCATTTAGATTATGTCTGTAGCTGCTTCAGAAAACAATAAATTATTTCACTCACTAAAAACATCAGAAAATCAATATTCTTTAATTCAGCAGGTTAATCATAGCTCCTCCCATCCCATTAGACTAAAAAAACATGCCCGAACGAGACACTGACACTGCTAGATTTAATTAAAAACAAGCTGATCATTTTATCATACACATACACACACACATATATTTAATATTCTTATTTATTTCAAAGGCAGAGTTACAGAGCGGTGAGAGGGAGAGAGAAAAAGAGATCTTCGATCTGCTGGTTCAGTCCTCAAATGGCCAGAGTGGCAATGTCCAGAGCCGGGCTGAGCTGAAGCCAGCAGCCAGCAGCTCCTTCCAGGTCTCCCATGTGGGTGAGGGGCTCAAGCACTTGGGCCATCCTCTGCTGCTTTCCCAGGTAGGGAGCTGGATCAGGAGTGGAGCAGCTGGGACACAAACTGGAACCTGTATGGGATTTCAGTATCACAGGTAGTGGCTTTGCCTACATTCTTACCTTCTTGCAAAAATAATAATTTCACATTAGGGAAGCAACTCTGGCCTCGCACACAGCCTCTGTGGTGAGCACATAAAGCCACCACAGTCCCGAGGGTGCACTGACCAGGACGACCCAGATGTGGGTGCTCAGAGTTATACTTCCCATGTGTTCAGGACCCCCAGACCGGCCTCAGCAGCTGCAGCAGGGAACGGCTGTCACTTCCCACTGTGGCCCTTAGCCTTGCCTTGTTGACACGCTCAGTCTTGCTGCACCAAAGGCAGGGACTATGACCAACATTTTAGAGACAGGAACTGGGTGTGCCAGAGACCAAGTTTCCCAAGTCTGTCCTGGGGTCTCCATCAGGCTCCTGCAGGGACACCTTCTCCTCAAGTGTTTCACTTTGGGGGCAGCAGACCAAGGACAGAAGCAGGAAAGGAATGCTAGTCCCAGGCGACATTCCTGCCCCTACTGCTTCCCAATCGCAATGCTAGCTACAATTGAGTGTAGTAGGTTCCTGTCCCAGGGAGGTGGCTGGGGGGCTCAGGACAGACAGGCAGATGAGGGCATTTTCACTGCATCCACCCCCCCACACACACACACCCCATAGCCACACACACATCCCACAGCCACACACACACCATGACCACGGCCACAGACTTTCAGCTCCAGGAAGCTACTGCAGCCACTCTCTGCTGGACCAAGCTCTCGCTCCTTCCTGGATCACAACCCCACACAGAGGGCCATGAGCAGCACATGGCGCCTCTCACATTCAGGGGCTTCTCCTCCCCTTTTCAGAGTCCCTTACCCGGGCTCAAGTTGTCTGTTTTAAGGCTACCTGGACATTATAAAGCCTCCCCAGACCATAACCACCGAGGCTGGGCTCGAGGACCTGGCCCTCGGTGCCGCAGGCTGAGAGTCCAGGAGAGCAAACACTGCCAAGAGGACACAGGGTTCAGCCCAAGTTCAACAAAATTCAGAGCAGCACGGAGATAGGCATTCAAAGCAGGCGTGAGCTGTGAGGGGTTGTCTGGGACCGACCACCACAGCACCATGGCCAAATCAGAGAGCACCGCAGGGCAGCAGGCAGGGCCGCCGAGTCAACAAGGGCGGCACAGAGAGAAGGGGCACACACGGGGCTGTGGAGGAGGGCGTCGTCCACACTGAGGGCACAGTGGCCACAGGAACAGTGCCACCAGCCTGGGACGCTGCTCCACAGACCTGAAGGGAAGAGATGGAGGAGAGGGTTCTAGAAATAAACATGCAGGCTGACCTGCAGGGAGAGCTAAAGCATGCCCACTGCGTCACAGGATAAAGGGCTTAGTAAGGACGGCTGCTGGGAGTCTGCAACTACACAAGAGGCCGCCCTTGCATGCCCGGGGCCGCAGGCTGCTCCAAAAAGCAACAAACCAGAGGTGGCTGTTTGGCCTGTGGTCCACATGCCTGGGTAGACGCATGCTTGGCCCACATCACAGGGTGTTGCTTTAATCTCTGGCTCTGACTACCCACTCCGACTTTCTGCCAACGCAGTCCCTAGGGGACAGAGTGCAGGGGCGCCTGCTACCCACGTGGGAGACCTGGATTGAGGTCCCGACTCCCCGGCTTGTGGAGGTATTGGGAGAGGCAGTCAGTGAACAGGAGGAGCTCTGTCTGTTCCCACCAGCCAGGCAAAAAAAAAAAAAAAAAAAAAAACCAGAGGGAAACAATGCTCTCGTTCCAGGTTCCAAAGCTCCTAAGAGTCAACACATTTCTCTAAAAGAGGTAAAGGATAAAAAGCAAAACAAAACAGCACTTCGCAAAGACAGGGAGCACAGGCGACACAGCCAATGGAGGAGGAGCCCTTGCTCTCACTGAGCGCTCCCACCAACTCTGAGCAAAAGGAAGCCAAGGGGCAGCCCTGCTCTGGTCTAACTCCACAGGGTCACTGCGGAGAGAGACACCTCATCCATGGAGTTCCCAAGTGTTTACCAGTTCCCTACAAGCCACTAGAGAATGCAACGAGAATAAATAAAAAATAGCAGACTTTTGTTTTTTATTTAATGCCACTATAGCTGTACATCAGTGCCACTGTTTATAAAAAATATGGTAGGGGGGCTGCAATGGCTCAGTTGACTGAGCCTTGCACACAGGCGCTGGTTTGAGTCCTAGCTGCTCTATTTCCCATCCAGCTCCCTGCTTCTGGCCTGAGAAAGCAACACAACATGGTCCACCGCTGTGGGCACCTGTGTGGGAGACCGGGAAGCAGCTCCTGGCTCCTGGCTCCGGATCAGCTCTGACCACTGGTGCCGTTGAGGCCATCTGGGCCATTTGGGGGAGTGAACCAGCAAATGAAAGATCTCTCTCTTAAAAAAAAAAAACCTATTTAAATATATGTGTGCATGTGTGTGTATCTATCTATCTATACATCTATACACGTATGGTTGAATTTACTTCCTCCAAAAGCCAAAAACAAAACAAAACAAGACATATTAAAGAAAGACACATGCCTGCTTGATTAAAAAGCAATTTCCAAAATTCCTTAATTTAAGAACCAAACTGGGCCCAGCACGGTGGCCTAGCGGCTACTGTCCTCACCTTGCATGCACCAGGATCCCCTATGGTCACTGGTTCTAATCCTGGCGGCCCTGCTTCCCAATTAGCTCCCTGCTTGTGGCCTGGGAAAGTAGTCAAGGATGGCCCAAAGCCTTGGGATCCTGAACCTGCATGGGAGACCCGGAGGAGCTCCTAGCTCCTGGCTTCGGATTGGTACAGCTCTAGCTATTACAGCCACTTAGGGAGTAAATCAGTGGACTTTGTCTTTCATTTCTCTGTCTCTCCTCCTGTCTCTCTCAAGGATATATAATATATTTATTTGACTTTGCAATAAAATAAATGTTTTTTTTAAAAAAAAAAAAAAAGAATCAAACTGGGCTGACACTCAGGTTAGTGCTGTGACAAGGTGGGCTAAGCCGCCACTTCCTGACACCCATGTGCCCTATCAAAGTGCTGACTTGAATCCCAGCTCCTGTGCCTACTGTGCCAGCACAATCCAGCTGCCTACTGACGGGTACAGGGCTTCAGGGGAGCATTTGGGCCCCTACTGCCCTGACGGAGTTTAGGCTCCCAGCTTCAGTGTGGCCCTGAGCCGGCTACTGCAGCCATCTGGAGAGTGAACCAACAGATGTAAAACTTTCACTGTGTTGTTCTGTCTTTCAAAAACATAAAACAGGGGGGGAAAAAAAAGAGTGCCATTTTTAACCCAACAGCCCTGCATGCATTCCAAGGGCTGGCAAGTGTAATCCTGAGTGATACCTTGGTCGTTCTGCACCAGAATGTAAACGTAGCTGTGTTTTAGTCCACAAGTGCTTTTAGAACCTACAAAGGATGAGAGGGCTTCATGAAAAGAGGTCTTCATGAGTTCATAAAGATTTCAAAATTTTACACCAAGACAAACCTCAATGAAATACCACACAGGTGTTGGAAAAAACCTGTCATCTGCCTGCCTGGCTCGGGCAGGAGCTGCGTGCGAGCCCCTGCACACACACCTGTTGGAGGAACCATGCAGGGCTGTTGCTGCCGTAGGTGGGCCGACACTGCCCCAGAGGTCACCTCAGTGAAGAGGGACAAAGATCTGGCAGAAAGACAAACAGACTTGAACTGATACCTTCTGAATGTGAAAGCACAAAACTGCAGTATCCCCAAACTCTTTTTAAGATATGTAGGTTTTTAATCTAAAAATATAATTTTTTAAAAACCAAAGCAGCAGGGAGGAAGGATGAGCTATGCGTGGATAATTATGATATCGAACAAAGAGACAGAAAAAAGAATTACAAGGATTAACCTCAGGTCTGGGAACTAACGCATTAACAGCCATGAGGCTGACTGCCTTAGACCAAAAAGGTTCTTCAGAAAGAAAAACGCCCTGGTGGGACGTGGTTTTGAGCAGGGCCGCCCATTTCAAGGAGGCAGAGACAGAGCACGGAGACAGCACAGCACAGCCACAGGGAGCACAGGGTAGAACCGGGAGGCGTGGCCACCACCAAGAGGCTGGGGCCTCGGGACAGGGAAGGCAAGGGTCGGCCACAGCTGGACTTGACACCCAAGGTCAGAGAAAGCGAACTCAGAGCAAGAGTCCAAAGAAGGCCTCCAGGGGAAGCGCGGCCTGAGGGCTGACTGCTCAGCTAAGCCAGGACAAGTGAACTGCCCACTAGGCAGCGGGAAACACAGGGTGGGAGTTCCAAAAGCTACTGGGACGTTCCAGAGCTACTGGGAGTGTTCAGAGAGGATCATTACGGAAAGATGAAGTTACTCATGGGGAGAAAACAGAGAGGGCGGAGCACAGAAAAGACCCTGCTAGTTTGAAAAAAAGAAAAAGCTTGCCATGACACTTAATCCTCTCCTAAGTCATTGCTCCCAGCTCCCACCAGCACACAGCACACGTCTTCAAGCAAGACGTTGCTTTGTGCATGCAATGAGGGGCGGTGCTGTAATGTATCAAACCTAGCCTCTGCCTGCAATGACAGTACAAGTGCTGGTTCAAGCCCCAGCTGTTCCCCTTTCAACTCAGATCCCTGCTACAGCCCCCACCCAGGAAAGCAACGGAGGAGGATCCAACTATTTGGGCCCCTGCACCCTTGAGGAAGATCCAAAAGTGAACCAGTAGACAAAAGCTCCTCTCTCCTCCTCATTCAGTAACTCTGCCTTTCAAATAAAATCTTTTTTTAAAAAAGATTTATTTATTTATTGGAAAGTCAGATATACAGAGGAGGAGGAGAGACAGAGAGGAAGATCTTCCATCCGATGATTCACTCCCCAAGTGAGCGCAATGGCCGATGCCATGCTGATCCGAAGCCAGGATCCAGGAACCTCCTCCAGGTATCCCAGGCAGGTGCAGGGTCCCAAAGCTTTGGGCCATCCTCGAACACTCTCCCAGGCCACAAGCAGGGAGCTGGATGGGAAGTGGAGCTGCCGGGATCAGAACCGGTGCCCACATAGGATCCTGGCGCGTTCAAGGTGAGGACTTCAGCCGCTAGGCCATGCCGCCGGGTCCCTAAATAAAATCTTTAAAAAAAAAACAAAAAACCAAACAAAATCCACAAGCTCTCACACACGATGAAGAGAATCCCAACATGAAGGGGTCTCAAACACATGCTGGGCTGAGAACCCGCTCTGTGGCTCTAACCAAACACCCGAGCCTGGGTCCTTTCTGGAGGCCTCCTTGACGGCGTCACCATAGACTGCTGGGCACGGCAAGAATGCCAAGAGGCACGTATGGCAGAACCCAAACAGGGTGATGGCCTCCCTCTGGAACAACTGGGTCTTGCAATAACCAATCTGGTCCCACAAGACTGAGTCGGAGCCCACACCCAAGAGATGGGCATCAAACTATGCTGAAGGTGGTAGTCACATGTGGGACCGAGCGTCCCTGGGAGTTCTGGTGGGAAAACACCACCATGGGCCTAGAAAGCCCCTCTGCAGCACCCTGCAGGAAAGGCTGGGAAGTGGTTCCCCGTAATGCCAGCCACAACAGAAGCAAAGGCTCACACTCTGAGCTGCAGGTGCTGACAGCGCACAGGCCAACGAGGGCTCACTCTCACAGCAGGGAGCCCCAGATGATGTGGGGGAGCGGGGCACAGAGTTCCCAGGAACCAAACTAAACCAAGCTGCCGACTCAAACCAACAGGCTGCCATCGTAGCCACACCTGAGGCCTCCGCTTCTCCAGCCGAAGATCCCAGCCACACAGAAGTCTCTGCAGGGAGGCAGGCAAAACCCCAGCAAGGTGGCTGATTCCTGCCTAACCCAGAAACACTCAAATCTGCTCCGCAAGATGCCACACACTTTAAAAATACCCAGTTACACTTCCAGGAAAGGAAAGTGGGGTTACGGATTTGGAAGTTGTATCAGGCGCCAGGAGGTACCCATTATTCTTTGTCAAGATGGTCTCGATTCCAAACGCAGATGTGCACCTGTCTGCTGGCTTCAGTCACTTGCTGAGACCCAGCTCAAACCAGGCTTTCCAGATTCTAAGCACCTGAGGACCCCAATTCCTGGACTCAGAGAAAGTCATTCGAAGGACCCCAAACTGAAGCCCTGGAGATGAAGGCATGGCAACAGCAGGAACAACTACATCAAAATAACTTTGCTACATATTTCTGCCCGGGGTCTAGGTCAGAATGAAAACTGAGCTGTCAGGAGCTCCATGCTAATCCTGTGGCAAGCAGCAGCCGCAAGGCACCAGGGCTGTGCACGGCGTGCGTTCGGGTGCTACTGAAACCCAGAGCAAGGGAGAAAATAAATAAAACAGCATTCTGTGATGGATATTCATGAAGCACTCAGCCTAATTTAAAAGAAAGCAAGTTTAGAGTTCTTACTGCATTAATGCATGGGAGCCTGAGAGAACATTTTTATCCAAACTGTTACATTTCCTACCAAGGCGCTAACGTCCTCCAGGTCTGCTCCCGATTTTGTCTTTTCTTCAACGCAAGAGCTTTCCAAGCAGGAGCCCAACGGTCTCTTTATCTTTGCTAGCAAGGGTAGGAGATGACAGCCATTGAACTCTCACTGTACACAGCTGAGCGACCTCTTTCCTGCTCACCAATCCACCAGGACAAGGTGGGGAGAGAGGCAGCAGAGCGCACACAGCTAAGGTTCCTCAGCTAAGGACTGGAACCTCAGACTCCAGAGCCAGGACTCTACTTCTTGATACAGCCAGGCAGGTGGGCTGCAGGGATCTTCCTGGCGCTGGGTTTTTCCAATCAACCTTGAGGGGAAACAGAAATCTCACTTCAGGGTGTGTTGCTACAGGGCAAGGCCAGGCTGAGTCAGACCTGCCGGTAACTAAGGAGGTCACTGCCTGCTGTACTTGGAAGCGTCTGCAGTCATTTCCCCGTCTTCTTTTTATTTCTGTCAGTGAAGTGGGCAGAAGGATGCTTCAAATCCGAATCACACACTGGAGAGATTGGTCTAGGGTCAAAGGACAGCATTTCCTGGAGCAAGGAATCCAACATGAAAATACTAAGGAGTAGCAAGGTATCTGCTGATATGCTGCGTTCTGCTTCTTGGGACGGAAGGATTAGACATGCTCACCTTGAACCCCACTCCTCCAGGAGGATTTGTCACTAGAACTCTAACTAGGCTACGTGGATGACCTTCTCTAAGCTAACTCCAGCAGTCTGTCAGCTACAACACATTAAATGGACACAATCAAGAAGTTTGAAATAACAACGTGCAGAATTAAACATGAAAACGGGGCGGGGGGTGTTGAGCACAAGGATAGCACTAGGGATACTTGTGCAAGTGCCTGACTGAAAGGTGCCCCCGCCCCCGCCCCCACCCAGGGGCCTGTCATTTCCCCACAAATAACAACAATAATAAAACATACCAAGCAGGTGCTAGATGTTGCAAATGGCGCTACCTCCTTCACAAACTGTGAAATGGATCTTATCATCCCCTTCGCCATGCATAAGAAAAGGGACTTTCTAGTGGCTCACTCCAAAGCCTCCAGTGGCCGAGGAATTAATGGGATGTCTTCCTCTTCCCAGGAGTAACATTTTTATTGTTTCAAAGATTTCCTTTTGTGATTTCTGCACCCTGAACATGAAAGCCAAAGGAAAAACCACCTGGAAGGGGAAGGGCAGCGGTCAGCACCAGGTAGAAAAAAATGGTAACTCAGAACAGCTTCCCCTTTAAGAACAAAAAGCTGTTTACCAACAAAAAAAATCACAAGTATTTGAGACTCCATTACAGCAGTCCAGCTCCAGTGTTAGATACTATCGGGGCTCTGAGAGAGGTCTTCAGGCACAATGCTCTCAAAAACCCTCCGAGCCAGCTGGGATAAGAACAAGTTCGATAAACCAAGAGCGGGTGAGTGCAGGCTCCAAGTGCCACAAAGGCATGGGGGCAGGGCAGACAGGGAACACCCCTGGAGGAAGTCCATCTTCAGCCGGGGGCCTGGAGGAAGTGAAAAGGAGGCCGGGGCTGCAGAAGGGGGAAGGACAGGAGGCAAGAGCAAGGCACAGAGGCGCAGGGGATGGCCTCGGAGGAGCAGCAGGCACTAAGGTTCAGGTGGAAGGGGTCGGGGTGGGGCCAAACCAAGAAGGACCTTAAAAAGAGTGAGCTAAGCCCAACACTTGGGGGAACAGCAAGAGGATCGCACTCAGGGGCTGGTGTCCTGGTGCAGTGAGTTAACCCAGCACCTGCAATGCAGGCGTCCCAGCCAACTCCATTTCCGATCTGGCCCCCCCTGCTTAACCGCCTAGGGAGACACTCTAGGAGCTCCAGGCTTCCCGCAGCTGGAATCCAATGCCTGTGGCCATTTTGGAGGCGTGAACCAGAGACAGAGGGAACTCCTTCCTTCCCCTGTCTCTAACTCTATTTTTCAAAGAAACAAAAATAAAACAGGCAGGAAGAAGACCAGGCTGGGCTCTGCACAGGGTGTCACGGCCACAGCTTCTCTCTCCCTTCTGCCACTGTCGGTCGTGTCTCCTGTCACTCACTGAGGTCTTTGGGATACTTCCAACTTGGGTCTGGCATGTGAGTGCTTTCAGGAAGTAGCCCCCAGACAGTCTCCCCTCCCACCGCTCCTCGGCCAACCCTCTCTGCCAGGGGACCTGTCCAGTCATGGGCTCCCTGGGTTCATCAGCCTGAGGTGTCTTTTCCTATAGGCCCCCTCATCCTTTAACACCCGGCTCAAATCCAGCCCTCTCACTAAGCCCTCCCTGACCACTCAGCTGGCCAACCATGACCTCCAGCTCTCCTTCTTGTTAATGCTGCGGCACACAGGGGCTCCACTCACCAAGCTGACCTTGGCACAACTGACATTTATTTCTGACCCCGGTGTTAAGAGTTGCTTGGTGAAGCCCAGGAGTGACCTTCTACCACTTTCCCCCGTCACACTGGACGGGCCTCCTGACTGTGCAAGAAAGCAGCGAGCACTATTTTTCGACTTCCTATAGAGTAAGTTTGGTGTTAGCACAAAGGAAGGATGGGGGAGGGAGGGCACCTCTGGAGTCAAAAGACCAGCTAGGCAGCTGTTGCAATGTTCCAGATGTGAAGCCAAGGGGGCCGTGGGCCGGGCAACAAGGCGGGGAAACACACACAACAACCACCACCACAAAGTCTTGCACGCAGAAACTTGGCCGAACGTGATCCACGTTGACTAGGGACAAAAGCAAGAACTGTGAGCAAGGCAACACAAGCCTGATGCCCTGTCAAAGCCTGTCTAAAAGTACGGCAAGTGACCCCAAAGTCCAGCCCCTAGACAGAGAGTCCTCAGCCAAACTGCCCTGGTGTCTTGAACCTCGGTCAGCCCTTCGGAGCTCACCCACGCACGCGCGCGCGCACATCCAAGGAGCGGTGGAGCTACCCCAAGCCGCTCCACCATCCATCCCACGGGAAAATTTGAGGTCTAGCGAGGAAGAGGTCAGCCCGAAAGCCTCAAGACAGGGACCCGCTGATGCCGCCCTGACGCGCGGCCGCTCAGCCCAAGAGGGCACTACCCTAAGCCCTCCCTCATGGCAGGACCGACCCAGCCCGAGTGACCATGGAGACGTCCAGGGAGGGCCAAGCACATCGCGCCGCCGCCTGTTTACCTGGAGAAATGCGTTGGCCTAAGGCGACGGGGGCGGGGGGGCGACCCCCGTGGAGGGGACCCCCACCTGTCCAGTCCCTCGGGTACAAAGGGGAGCGCCCCGGGAGGGTCAGGGGCCCGGAAGCTGGGCAGCCCGAGACGCCCGGGGCGGAGGCTTGGAAAAGCCAAGGCAGCTCCCCTACGCGAGCGCGAACCCTCGGCCCGGCCGGCAGTGCCAGGACTCTGGGGAGCAGAGCACCCGTGGGCCCCTCGGGGAAGACGGGGGACAGGGAGGCGCGCGCCCGGCCCGAGCAGGTGCCCGGAGCACCCCCAGAACCCCGCCCGGCTCCGGCTGGCTGCCGGCCCGCGGGGACTGACTGACCAAGGCGCTCGCCCCGCCGCGCCCAGAGGGAGTCGGACAGCGGCCCGGGGGTCTGTCCCCGGCGGCCCCAGCTCCGGCCGTGCCTCGCCCGTCGCCCACCCGGCCGGCGCGCCTCACCTGCCCAGAGCGCCGCGCTCACATCGCCCGCCCGCGGCGCCCCCTCCGCCGCCGCCGCCGGCGCCAGGCCCGTCCCCGCCGCTCCGGCAGCCGCCCCAGCCCGCGCCCCCCGCCCCCGGAAGCGCTTACCGGCCCCGCCCCCTCAGCGCCCGCGCTTCCGGGCACGAGCGGACCGGCCTGGCGGTGTTGGGGGGCCGGGCCTGTTGCCGGGGCGTCGGTTCTCTCAATCCCGCGCCGTGGGGTCGGCCGAGGCCCCGGGTCTGCCCCTGAAGGGGTCCCGACTCCAGGCGTGGCGGCGGCGGCCGTGCGCCCGCGTTCTCCTCGCCGTCCCCTGCCCACCCGAGGAGGGCCTCGCAGCTCTGGGCGCACGCCCCGGGCCTCGTCAGGCGGAACCGGGGGGCCACCCCGGACCCCTGGACGTGCCGGCTCCGGGGAGCCTGTGCCCGGCCTGCCAGTTCCGAGTCCCTCCTCGCAGCCATGAAGCCGCTAGCCTCTCACCAGCTGCGCGCCTGGTGGGGCGCCATGGCTCCCACAGCAGGGACCCGGAGTATCCGATTTTGGGGGCGCAGGTTTTTCTTCCCCCCAAGGCCTGAGGTAACAAATCCCGCAGTCGTATCAACTCCTGTCTCGGAAAAAGCCTGAGAAAAATGTGTCTGACCGAGTGTGTATCTCCACAGCCTGGGGTGCCCGCAGGGGCCGCCCGCAGCATTTCCCTGATGGATTCAGGAGACTTAAAGACCGTCTTGAGGAGCTTCCTGTTGCATTTTGGTGGACTCCTCAGGGTGTAGTGGCAGGGGGCTATTTTCGTCCGCCCCCGCCCACTGGGCAATTAAAAATAAGCTAGCAAAGATACCAGCTCCTCCCTGTCCACCCTCCCTCCCCTCCCCTTGCAAGCAGGAAGTCTGCCCAGCGGTCATCTTACTTTGGCCAGGCGGCCCTTTGTCAGACGGGAGAGCCTTAATGTCAACCTCAGGGGTAATCATTTCACCCCCAAGAGGGTGAGTGACTTGGCCAGGACCGCACAGCTTGTAAATGGCAAGCTGGATTTATTGGACGCCTTGGGGTGGACATGGTGGATGAAGCCACATTCAGAATGCCAAATGCCACTCCACTTATGATCCAGCTCTTTCCTAAATGCACCTGGGAGGCAGTGAAAGACGCCCGGGTACTTGGGTCCCTGCACCTCATGAGGGAGACCTGGGTGGAACTGGCTTGGAATTGGTCTGATCAGCCCTGGCTGTTCCAGGCATATTTGTGCAGTGAACCAGCAGATCGGTTTCTCTGTTTCTTTTTCATTCTGTCTCTCTTTCAAATGAAAAAAAGAGTTGGGGTCTCCTTGGCTGTGATTGCATACTATTCCCATGTCTTTAAGAACTGTGAAGACTAGAATGTTCCAGAGGGTCTGCCAGGTGTCTTAGGGTTGCTGGCCCCTGTCCCTCAGATGTTGGGATTTACATATATTTATTCTCCTACCTGCTTTGGCGGCCACTCACCATGTACGGGTTTTCACAGCGCTCTGTGGTTTTGTGGTTCATGTGGTTGTCCCAGTCTCCGCTAATTTGGTTGGATAAGGGTCACTCCATCACAGTTGGAGGACATGTGCGTTTGTAACCTGATGATCTTGGTCATTTTCAATCTCAGTTAACATCTTAGCCCGTTTGAAGTCAACCAGAGCCTGGATGGAAGGCGGCCGGTGTGTGTTGGGGACTGAGGGGGCTCGCTTTATTCCAGTTTTCCCCGTCAATATTGATGAAGTCATCAGATTCCTGTTTCAGCAAGTTGGGATGGGGTTGTGCCCAGTCCTCCTCTCAGCCTCCCAGCCCTGGTCCTGTAAGTTGAGATAGCGTGCCAAGAACTGGGCATTCCGGAGAGGACTCCATGACCAAGGTTCTCCTTTTTCTTGTCCCTTTCCTTGCACCCAACAAGGGACTCCTAAGCTCTTGAAGAATCGAAATGGCTGGCTTCTCAGATCCCATAGGAAACCCTTTCGGCCAGAAGTCAAGCTGCTCTAACTTGGCTCCTGCCCCACCTGCAATCCTGGGTGTGGCAATACCTGTTTGTCTCTGTCGGTACCTGTCAAGAGTTCTCTACAGCACATGTCTGACTCATGAGGCTCCTGAAACGCAACATTACGTGAATTACATGGGGTTTCTTCACTGTCTCTTCTCACCAGGACCTGCTCACTACCTGAAGGGGAATGAGCAAGCTGGAGGAGCCTGTCTCTAAACACTCCCAAACTAACAACTGGCTTCTAGAACATTCCAGTCAGTCAGGGTTCCTCCCACTTGGCAACACGACTGACTCAGTGTTCCACTTGGCCAAGGAAGAGGCCTCTCCCTTGGAGACCCTGTGGGCAGGCAGACACCACCTATGTGCCAGGTAGCTGGCTCACCCCTCCCAGCTGTTCCACATCAGTTGAAAGGGTATTGGGCTGAAGGGTGCAGTTGCGGCTACTCCCTTTGCACAGCCAACACCTGCAGGAGAGAAGGCACATCCAGCTCGGAATGTCCGCTGGGTACATGATCCATCCCAGTGTAGGATAAGGGGGAGGGTTCCTACTTCAGTAAGCCAGTTACAGAACCATTTCCAGTAAGGACACAACACCCAGTAAAATACTCTTGGTTGGCAAGAGTCCCCACCGACTGTCGGGCAGCCATTTCTCACCTCCTGGAGAAACAGCGTGCCCTCGCCGCGCTTCTCTCTGCTGTCCAGCCTCCTAGGTGGATCCCCTGCCTTGCTGATTGTCACTATCCGGTCCCCAAGGGTCGCTGTCTTCCTCCTCTGCTTTCTCTGGGTCTCCTGATGCTTCCTCAGCCTGTTTTATGTGGTCATCACCATGGCAATGAAGTTGTCACCTCCTGGCCATCTCTCTTAGGATGAGAATTCGATTGCTTTCTTTCCAGCTCTTTCTGCAGTGTTTGGTGCTTGATGGATATTTATTGAATGAATAGGTAATGAGCAACTACTGTTTTGTTGATGATTTTCCCCAGCACTTCCCAGAGAACCCTGTGTGCTAAATGTGTGGCAGCAGCACTCCTTATTTGCAAAATGAAAAAAAAAAAAGTGAGTGCATATATGTGTCAATGCATGAATGGACAGATGGATCTAACATTTCGCTTGCTTTGCTTTTTTACCTGCAACACAGCTACCTGAAGACTGAGTCTCGGAGCTGTTGCTGTAGTAGAGTAGGTACAGCCACCTCCCGCGATCCTGCGATGCCAGCATCCCGTGTGGGTGCAGGTTTGTGTTGTGGCTGTTCCCCATTGATCCTGCTCCTTCATCTATCCAGCAAAGGATGGGCCAAGTCTTTGGGCCCCTGCACCGCTGTGGGAGACCCGGGAGCAGCTCCTGGCTCCTGGCTTCAGACCAACCCCAGTCCTGGTCGTTGCAGCCCTTCAGGTAGTAAACAGACACGCTCTGTAACTGCCTCTCAGATAAAGAAAGACCAGGTCCCTGCCTTTGCGACAGCGTGCGCTTAGACCTAAGGGGGATGATGCTGGAAAAGGGCAATGCCTTCTCTCCGAAAAATGAACTTTTCGGGAAATTTGCATGAGCCACTCCACCCCTGTCCCTGCAGAGGACACACTGACCTGGCCAAAACGTGTGGCTTCATGCCAGGCAAGTGTGCCAAGCTCACTAAGGTTCCACTTTGGATTTTCCTCCCAATCTTCCTTGGACCCACTAGTTGCCATGTGGTATGCCTATACAGGTAAGCAGTGCTGTGTGCTGGTGAAGAGAATGGACGATCTCCAGAGATGCTTCAAGTGAATCACTTTGTCATGGGGAAAGGGGATGAGGAAAGGTGACCTCGGACCGTGTCTCACGTAGAAGGGTTTCGTGCGGACAGGACAGTGAGCAAAACAAGATTTATTAAAGTCAGAAACCTTCTGCCTCAGTATTACAAAGAGACCCAGAAGAAGCTCCTGGCTGTAGGTTCTGGCCGTTATTCCTTTTTGGGGAGTAACCAGCAGATGGGTGCTTCTCTCTGTCTCCCTCTCTGTGACTTTTTTAAAAGAGAATATTTAAGGGCCTAGCTTGGTAGCCTAGTGGCTAAAATCCTTGCTTTGCTTGAGCCTGGATCCCAAATGGGTACCGGTTCTAATCCCAGCAGCCCCACTTCCCACCCAGCTCCCTGCCTGTGGCCTGGGAAAGTAGTCGAGGACAGTCAAAGCCTTGGGACCCTGCACCCATGTGGGAAACCCCAAAGAAGTTCCTGGCTCTTGGCTTGGGTTTGGCTCAGCTCCAGCCGTTGTGGCCACTTGGGGAGTGAGTCTCTATATACCTCACTTTCAATAAACATAAATGAATCTTTTTTTTTTTTAAGAGTATTTGTTTGGAAAGCAGGTATTTATTTGAAAGACGGTTACAAAGAGACAGGAAGAGACAGAGCGAACTCCAATCTACTGGTTCACTCCCCAAGTGACTGCAAACACCTGCAACAAATAGAAGCCAAGAGCCAGGCCCGAGCACTATGACCATCTTCCACTGCCTTCCCAGGCAAATTATTGGGGAGCTGGATCAGAAGTGGAGCAACCAAGACTCGAAGTGGTGTCTGTATAGTCTCCTGGCCCACCTGGATGTTTCAGTGAAGGACACATGGTTGGTTGGTCACATTTCAGCGTTCCAGGAATCTGCAGACACCAGACAATAAGTGCATATGTTGAATCTGGCTGTGATATTTTTAGTGTTTATTTTTATTTGAAAGGCAGATTTTTTACAGAGAGAGGGAGAGACAGTGAAAGATTTTCCTTCTGCTGATTCCCTCCCCAAATGCCCACAGTGTCCAAAGCTGAGCTGATCCAAGGCTAGGACCTTCTTCCAAGTCTCCCATGCAGGTGCAGGGTTCTGAGGCTTTGGCCCATCCTCTACTGCTTTCAGAGGCCGTAAGCAGAGGGCTGGATGGCAAGTGGAGCAGCTGGGACAAGAACCGGCACCCACATGAGATGCCAGTGCTTACAGGTGAAGGATTAGCATGTTGATCCACCTCCTCCCCTCCCTGCAACACTTCTAAAAGCTACATCTTGAACTGGGTTTTGGTAACACACACAGTCTGGACTTTGTAGTCCACCCGCAGGGCCCATCCTGAATCTCAGAGCAGGGAGTGAACTGCAGGCAAAGTGCATCTCCGCTGCAGCACGGGTTTCCTGGAAAGCCAGCAACCTGCCTGTCAAGCGCAGGACCTGAAGCTTCACCTGCTGTCACTCAGCTGGCAGGGGACTTTGCAGGATGACTTCGATGGGGAAAGCGTTTTTATGTTAAAAACAAATACTGAGGCAGATGGAGCCTCCCCCTTCCCTAAGTAGATTTTCCCCAGAGCACATAGTTCCCTTGACCTTAAATTTGACCTCAGCGCTTTCTTCAGAAACTAAGCTGGTTAAAAGTACGAGTCATGGCATCTAACTGCTTGAAGTAAAGATGAGGATGGGGCAGTGTGTGGAGGGGGCATTGTCCCAGGCATTTGCGGGAGGGCAGAAGAACCCATTGTTGCTCTACTCTTCCAGCCAACTGTCATGAGACTGGACCACCATCTACACTCATCCACAACCCACCAAAGCATCTGCTCCGGGGCTGTTGCCTTCCTTTGCAGTTGAGCACAGTCTGAGTGTTAAGTATGCAATTGTGGTCCTGCTGTCTGCCTCATTTCTCCTGGGGGATCCTCCTCCCCTAGCACATCCCAGCTTGGCAAAACAGTGACCACGGGAGTCACAGTGGGGGAGGTGAGGTCACCACCCAGCCGCTGGCAGGACCAGCCAGACAGCAGAGGCACTGGGTTCCTGGCAAACTGCACTGGGAAAATCTCAAGTTTATTTCTTCAGCCAACATTTACTGAACGCTTCCTGCCCTGCAGACATCCCCGAAGGGACTCTGGGCTGCTGCTGAAGTGGACGGGGAAATAAAACAATATGTTCTTCAGGCACTTCATGCCACCAGGTGTTTGTGGGTATCAACTAACAAAACAAGTGATGTCGGATGGTGAGAAGGCAATGGGAAAACGGTCTCCACAGACTGTTTCCAACCTGTCCTGAATTCTTACCTGTCCACGCAGAGGCCACTCCCAGAGGCAGGTAAGCAGCACGCATGCCTAGCCCACTCTTCCTGACCATGTGCCTCTCCGCTGCAGTTCTCCTAGAGTCAGTCCCGTGCACCTGCGTGGCTCTGGTCAGTCAGTCTCCCTCTGCTGAGATCTGTTCCTCCCCAGGTAGCAGGTCCTCCCCTGTTCCCTGGCCTTGGCTTTGTGGTCCAGCTCACCATCCCTACTCCAGCACTTGCCTGAGGGTTTGCTTCCAGATTCAGAATCTCTGCCATTCCTGGGCACCTGACTTCTTTCACTACTTTTCCAAGGTTGGGATACCTGTAGTTTAAAAACAAAACAAAAAGCCACTCAAGATCCTGGACAAGTTAATAGCTTACTGAGCCTCAGATCTTTTTCCTCTACAAAATGGGGATTGTAATGGTGGCCACCTGCAGTGGGTTCCGCAGGGAATCCCCTGAGAGGATAGAGGCAAAGTGGCTTGCAGAGACTTTGTGCCTTCCAGGTGCCGAGTCAGGACAGCTGCTGGCTTGTAAGTGACTGATTGGCAGCACAGGCACCCGCACTCAGCCCCCTTGCCCTCCTCCCCACCCTGCTCCTGACACGCTGTCATTCCCAGCTCCCCTTTCATCATGGAGCTTAGCTGGCTGGAATCTTTGCCTCTGGCCACTAAAGGAGAAAAGTCCTTCAACGGACCGGTCCCCACCCTCCCTCCCACCACTGTCTCAGTCAGACAGAAGGCAGCCTTGCTTCTAAATCAGGGCATGCCGGCTGGCTCTCCTGTTGTTTTGAAAGATAAAGTGTGTCCTCTCAGAGAGGAAGCAGTCTCTGGCCCGGCCTCAAACCTGGACACCCGTGATCACTCTCACTGCTACTCAATGGGGACAGTTTCTCCAGGCGTCTCTTACAGCACCTCAGTGTCACTGCCAGGTCCTTCTGTCCCCTCCCAGGCTGGCCCAGCTGACAATGCGCGTGGATTTTCCCTAGCTGCTGCCTCTGGTACATTCTGATCAGAGGTCAGTGGAGACCCATTCTCCCCAGCAGAATGGTTTCCACAGCCAAGATACTTCACGTTTCTGAACTTGCTTGCCAGTACTATAAAGCGGGGGTGATTACTTCGATCTCAAAGGATTGTTGGGGCAGCACTATAAGATCAAGTGCATTACAAAGCACCTAGTGAAGGATAAGCATAGGACAGATGGTAGTTTGGGGCCTGGGGTTGTGGCAGAGCGGTGTTACAGGGGAAACCAGCATAAAGGACGGAGACGACCTTGGTTCTTATCTCACGTGAAAGAATTTCCCCGTGGATGTGACCCTAACTACCTCTTAGCCCGTCTGTCACAGCAGTTTAACAACCTGCTTGGAATGACTGCATCCTCTATCATGGCTCCACTTCGGATCCAGCCTACTGCTAACGCTCCTGGGAAAGCAGAAGAGGATTCAAGTTCTTGCAGCCCTGCCATCCATGAAGAAGAACAGGATGGGGTTCCTGGTTCCTGGGCTCGGTCTGGCACAGACCTGCTGTGGCAGCCCTTTGGAGACTGAACCAATGGATGGAAGATTCTCTCTCTGTTGCTGTTTGAAATGAAAAAAAAAAATTATTTTTCTTTTTAAAACGTATTTTTAGGGCTCAGCACAGCCTAGTGGCTAAATTCTCACCTTGTATGTGCTGAGGTGATCCCATGTAGGCACCAAATCATGTCCCGCTGCTCACTTCCCGTCCAGTTCCCTGCTTATGGTCTAGCAAGGCAGTAGAGGATGGACCAATGCCTTGGGACCTTGTACCCACATAAGTGACCCAGAAGATGCTCCTGGCTCCTGATTTTGGATCGGCTGAACCCTAGCCATTGTGGCCACGTAGGGAGTGAAACAGTGGATGGAAGATCTTTCTGTCTCTCCTTCTCTCTGTAAATCTGCCGTTCCAATAAAAATAAGTAAATCTTTAAAACACACTCCAGAGACAGCCTGTTCAGAGCTCTCCATTGTGGGGAGACCCAGGAACTCTGAAAGAATAACTGGAGTTGGAAGTACAAACAAGATGCTTAGCACCGCAGAGTTCAAGCCATGAATCTCACCCAGCACCTGCAGTTCTCCGCTGCTGTTACATTCCCAGGATATGAATACAAATTTTTAATCCAACAAGGACTGAGGGTGACAATCCCACTCCTTGCTGAACTGGTTTGCTGGAGAGGACAGAACTCCCATTTTGGACCACCTTGTGTGAATGAACAAGTAAGGAGCTGGTGCTGTGGAGCAGTAGGCTAAGCCACCACCTGTGGTAGCAACATCTTGTGTGGTGCCTGTTCATGTCCTGTGGACTACTTTTTTTTTTTTCTTGAGATTTATTTATCTCTTGGAAACATAGATTAGATTAACAGAGAGGAGAGACAGAAAGATCTTCCATCTGCTGGTTCGATTCACTCCCCAAGTAGCTGCACTGGTTGGAGCTGAGGTGATCTGAAGCCAGGAGATTCTTTGGGTCTTCCACACGGGTGCAGGGTCCCAAGGCCTTAGGCCATCCTTGACTGCTTTCCTAGGCCACAGGCAGGGAGCTGGATGGGAAGCAGAGCAGCCAGGACATGAACTGACGTTTATATGGGATCCCGGTACATGCAAGGCGAGGACTTTAGCCACAAGGCTACTGTGCCGGGCCCAGAAACACAGTCTTTCAAATGATCATTATCTTTTCCAGTGAACAAGAGTCGGCACTCACACAGGGTCTGTGCCTGTACAAGCTTTCCATCGTCACCCCAGCAGAAGTCAAGGGTCAGAAGCTGCTCAAGAAAGCACCTGGTGCTGGGAAAACCTTGAAGAGCATGGAAGGACTGCGCCTGGAGCAGGTACAAGTCAGAGCTGGGGGGGCGCCTGACCTCAGATTCCAAGGTGGCAGAATCTGCCCCCAAGTGCCACTCTGATCACAGGACACGCTGCCTCCTGGCCATTCTGCTGAGAGCACAGCAACCTGTCTTTCATCCTGCCCAAGGCAGGGGGAGGGGTGAACAAGGAAGAAGAACTTGTCATTTTACTGAATTAAAAAAAAAAAAAAGAAAGAAAGAAAGAAAAGAAAAGAAAAGCAAGGACAGCCTGAATTCCCACAGGCCTCCCTTTGCTAAGAGGATGTGGAGGTCAACGAGCTGGAGGCAGCTCAGCTCTGGCCTGGCTGGACCCATAGCCCCAACCATTGTTTTGGTCCCAGGCACTGCACAGGGAGCTGTGACAGCCACTAGGAGGTCAGTACATTTCAGGACCTGAGAGAGGGCCATACAGACACAGCACAGTGCTGACACCCCCCACCTCAGTTGTATCTGAAACATTTCCTCACTTATGAGAAATCTGGACTTACTGGATAATGGATTATTTTTTATTTGTTTATTTATTTATATTGGAAAGGCAGATTTACAAAGAGGAGACAGAAAAATCCATCTGCTGATTCACTCCCCAAGTGACTGCAACAGCCAGAGTTGAGCCAATCCAAAGCCAGGAGCTTTTCTAGGTCTCCCACGCGGGTGCAGGGTCTCAAGGCTTTGGGCCGTCTTTGACTGCTTTCCCAGACCACAAGCAGGGAGCTGGATGGGGAGTGGAGCAGTCAGGACACAAACCAGCACTCATATGGGATCCCAGAGCCTGCCAGGCAAGGATTTAAGCCACTAGGCTACCATGTTGGGCCCTGGATAATCGACTTTTTTAATATCCTTATTGAAAATTTATTTACTTTAATTGGAAAGGCAGATTAATAGAGCAACAGAGAGAAAGAGGATCTTCTGTCCATTGGTTTACTCCCCAAATGGCCACAATGGCTGGAGCTGAGCCACTCTGAAGCCAGGAGCCAGGAGCTTCCTCCAGGTCTCCCATGCAGGTGCAGGGTCCCAAGGTTTTGGGCCATCCTAGACTGCTTTCCCAGGCCACAAGTAGGAAGCTAGATGGGATGTGGAGGAGCTGGGATACGAACTGTTGCCCATATGGGATCATCTTGGCACATGCAAGGCAAGGATTAGCCAACCGAGCCATCAGCCGGGCATGGATAATGAAGTTTTCAAGGAGGAACACAGCCAGGAATGCTGCAGTTGTGCCTTATTTTTAACTCATACCAGAAGAAATTGATGCAGCTGATGTGGAAGCCAGTACTTGGGTCCCTACTAGTACCATGCCCATGCCTGCCTCGGGACCCAAGGAGGTTGTTCTGACTTCAGAGGGACAAAATCTTGTCAGGTGACAGGTCCAACGGTAGAAGGAACATGGTAATAGTGGGTCCTCACACTGCTGCGGTCCTTGCAGAGCTAGTGATGTGCATGTAAACGTTGCCCACAGGGTGGTATGGCCTCTGCTTTGCATGGGTTCCAAGGAAGAACGCAACCCCGGGCTGAGTGTGTCTTGGAGGAACGCCCTCAGAAAAGGGCGTTGGACTGTGTAGCAGCAGGAGGGCACAGACTTAGCAATGCCCAGGGGCACAATGTGGGGGAGTGTGATGATGGAGGTGGTGGGGGCAGGCCACTGAGGATGGGACCCAGCTGCAGAGCAGTTAGGCGTAGAGGTGAGAAGAAACCGGAAGTGAAGTCCAGGCCTACCATCTGCAGGGCCAGGGCCTGCTCTGGCCAGATCGGGGCACCCACGGCTGGTTCTGAGCACTGGACAATGTGAGGGGAGAGTGAGGTGGGTGGTGGTGGGCAGGACGAGGCAGAGTGGGGTGTGCAGGGTGGTGCAACATTCCAGCTGACAGCCAGTGAGGTCAGGATGGGTGGCAGCCACTTCCAAGGTGGGATTCAGGGAGTGAGGGCAGACAGTATTTTTCCTTCTTCTTAAGATTTATTTATTTGAAAGGCAGAGCGTGGATGGGGAAGGAGAGTGAGAAACAGCCAAAGGGGCAGGGAAGTTAAACCCAGAGGCCAAAAACTCTACCCAAGTTTTCCAAGTACTTGGGCCATCCTCTGCTGCCTCCCAGATGCATGATCAGGTGCTGGATCGGAACCGGAGCAATGATACGGGATGGTGCACAGCAAGCAGCGGCTTGGCCAGCTGCATGGCATCGCCGGCTGCGGCTGGGATAGACACTCCCCGCTGGCCGCCCTTGACCTTCCTAGAGAGAAAGGAGTGTGTTGCTGTTAGGGATGCCAGCAGAGTAAGCCTGAATTATCTTAGAGGAACTGCTAAGCGGGGTCTGGCTGGCATGCATGGCTGGAAGAGGTAGACACAAGGAAAATCAAGGTCACAAGGACCCTCTGTGATTCTTGCTCCAAGCGGGTTCAGCCTAGGTGAACAGCAGCCCTCCTCAGGCTGCTGGCCAAGGGTCAAGCTTGGCTCATTTCCTCACTGACTTTGAACCTGATTTCCCCGGGAGGCACCTTGCCTTGTGCCACACCCAGGAGAGCAGTGGTCAGCCTAGCTTTCTGGACACTCAGCTCCTCCACGAGGCCATAGCACACGCCCATGTCATTCGGGAGTTCTGATCCCCAGTTGGGATCAAATCCGCACCCTGCAGTCTGGGGTTAGCTGCTCCGGGACCAAGTTTAGAATCCTGGCTCAGAAGTGTACTTCACCTCTTGGGGCTTCAGTTTCCCCTTACCGTTCCAGCTAGGTTGAAAGGTGATGATCTTGTATATCTGACTTTGCAATACAAATAAATCAATATTAAAAAAATGGGGGGGGGGCAGGTGCAGTGGCCTAGCAGCCAAAGTCCTCGCAGGGATCCCATATGGGTACCAGTTCTAATCCCGGTAACTTCACTTCCCATCCAGCTCCCTGCCTGTGGCCTGGGAAAGCAGTCGAGGACAGCCCAAAGCCTTGGGTTCCTGCACCCACGTGGGAGACCTGGAGAAAGTTTCTTTCCTGGCTCCTGGCTTCAAATCAGTGCAGCACTGGCCGTTGTGGTCGCTTGGGGAGTAAATCATTGGATGGAAGATCTTCCTCTCCGTCTCTCCTCCTCTCTGTATATCTGATTTTGCAATAAAAATAAATAAACCTTTAAAAAAAAGAATAGAAAGGTGACAATCTGAGCAGAAATCAGCATGGAACCCAAGGGAAGCAGACACACGCGGGAGCAGCCTGCCCCATCCCCACCTTTCCTACTACTGTTTTTCCATGGCTCCCTGCCCATTCTGAGTTCAAGGGTCTTATCTCAGAGGAGAAAGAAGACAACAAAACTCTGCTGACTCACCTCTTCCCAACAAGCAGCAACCAGGGCTGTATCAGGCTGAAGTTAGGAGCCCAGAACTCCTCTCGGCTCTCCTACACGGGGTGGCAGAAACTGCCAGGGTCTGCACTGGCAGGATGCTGGAGTCAGGAGACAAACCCAGGAACCCATTTGGAGATAAGGGTCTTAGCCACTGGGCTGCCAGCTCCCCACAGGGCAGTGTATTGAACAGGGATCATGGAAGCTGTTCCAACACAAGCAGCCGATTCTGTCAATTTCCTGACACACTGACTTCTGAACCTGAAAGCCTTTTTTTTTTTTTAAGATAAGTCATGCGACCTTCATGCAAGATATAAGATCAATAATAGTCCTTTCAATACTTTTTGAAAGTATTGGTTTTGATCATGGGTTTTGATATTTTTGTTATTTCCATTTCTTCAAAATAGTTTTTCTTTTATTAAATTCTTCACTAACTCATAGGTCATACAGTAGCATCGTTTTCTCCAAGGTTTTTATTTTCTTTTTCATTTCTTCAGCAACACATTGGTCATTCAATAGCATGTTATTTAACTTCTTGGTGTTGTCAATTTTTAAACTTTATTCCTGTTGTTGATTTTGTTTTATGGCTTTTCATTTAAGGGACTATATAGTAATTGTGTAATGGAGACTATCATATCCAGATGTGGATATAATGCAGTGTGCATCTCTACTTTCAAATCAAAGATGGACTGCCAATGAAACTGTTAGATATATCTTGACAATAAGATGCCGGACTCTCTGCCATTGAATAGCAGAATGATGGACTTGAGACTGCTTTTGAAGAATTATAATTGTAATAATATAGGGGAAATCAGTAGTGGGGGGGAGGAAATTTGGAGAAAGAGTAAGGGAAATCCCAGAGCCTATGGAATTGTATCTGTATCATAAAACATACACACACACACACTCTCTCTCCCTCTCTCTCTCTTTCCCTCTCTCTCTTTCTCTCTCTCTGTCTCTCTCAGCACCCTCTTTGGCCCAAGTTAAATAAACCAGCATTGCAGCTAAGTACCTGCTCAAATGCTTCCACTTGGGTAAAAGTCCTTATCTCAGCTACCAGGCAATCTGGGGGATGCTCAGGTGACGTTTCGTCCAAGCGCACACTTCCACAGGTCTGTCAGGTGACCATGCTTCCCGAGATCTCTGTGCACGGTCGGAACTAGGGAACAGACATTCCCCAGTCAACCTGCTTTCTTTAACCGGATCCCTAGCAGTGGGATGACTCAGGCCCAGGGTCTGATGGGGATGGGGTCCTGAACATCACTGTTTGTAGAACCTGAACAATTAGAAGAGACCTATATGGGGGCCAGCACTGCCAGCACTGCCAGCACACCAGTCCAGGGTGCCGCATGGTACCCCAGCATCCCATCCGGAACTGCCAAGTAGTCTCAGCTGCTGCATAATGAATCCAGCTCCTTGCTACTGACCTGGGAAAGCAGCCTACATATGGTGGCCCAACTACCTGAATCTCTGTCATGGATGTGGGAGACCTGCCTGGGGCTCCTAGCTCTTGGCTGCCACTTAGTCCAGCCCCAGCCATTGAGGCTATTTGAGCAGTCAATCAGCAGATGAAAGATTTCTCTCTCCCCTTTCTACTCTGTCATTTAAAAAAATTATTTTTAACTTATTTAAGTCATATTGACAGGGAGGGACAGAAAGAGACCTTCCATCTACTGGTTCACTTCCCAAATGGCTACAATGGCTGCAGCTGGGTCAGGTGGAGGTCAGGAACTCCAGTCAGGTCTCCTATGTGGGTGTCAGGGGCCCAAATATTTGGGCCATCTTCCTCTACTTTTCCCAAGTCACCAGCAGGGAGCTGGATCAGAAGCAGAGCAGCTGGGACACAAACAAGTATTTATATGGGATGCCAGTATCACAGGCGGTAGCTTTACCCAACATATCACAACGTTTGCTCCCACTCTGGCTTTTAAATAGTAAACTTTTATCTTAAAAATTAAAAATTTTATTTTTGATAATTACATAGTTGAGAATCGATGCATGATGATGTATGTATGTGGAACAATGATTAGGGTGGGAATGGTTGAGGAACAGGGGAAAGCAGATGAGACCATGGTTTCAATGTTCTTTTTCTTCTTCCTCTATCTTGGGGAAAGACATTTTTATCAAGTTGAAACCCACTGGCCTCTCCGTTCCTGGGGTTAATGTCTGCAGGCATTTCCTGAACACAGCTGGGTAGGATTAGCTCTTGGTGATTAAAACATCTTTCTAAAGACATCCCGGGAATCACCCTCTAATCCAGCCTGGCTCTGTGTCCCAGCATCAAGGATGCAAACCCTCCCAGGACATGACCATGGCTGCTGTTGGAGGGGCAGGGCTTTGAGATGGGCTTTGCTCAAGGGTGACTCTCCATCAGAAGAGTCAGCTGTCATTCTTTTCTGCTATGTGATGCTGTGGCCTGCAACAAACTACCTCATGGTTCTGTTAAAAATGAGTTTGTACCCAGCATATGGCTCAATGGGCAAGTGCCAGGATCCTACATGGGCGCTGGTTTATATTCTGGCTGTTCCACTTCCTGTCCAGTTCCCTGCTTGTGACCTGGGAAAGCAGTCGAGGACGACCCAGAGCCTTGGGACCCCACACCTGTGTGGGAGACCAGGAAGAGCTCTGGCTCCTGGTTTTGGATCGGCTCAGCTCTGGCTGTTGCAGCCATTTGGGGTGTGAAACAGTAAGTGGAAGATCTCTTTGTAAATCTGTCTTTCCAATAAAAATCAATAAATCTTTAAAAAATTCATTCAAGCTCGGTGCTTTGCACCTTTTAAGCTCATAATGGACTTTGGTTTTCAACATTTGTTATAAGTAGGCACGGTGTTCAGTGGGCTGAGGGGGCATCCTGAGCACTGCATGGGGCTGCAGGCTTGTAGGGAACCACAGGACTGCTTCGATGAAAGGTTAGTCATATTAGGTGGTCCAGCATTCTCAGGGCAGTGACTAATATCTTAAATAAGTTATAAACACACTTAACAGCTTTAGTATCGGTTTCTTATTTTGGAATCTGGGGAAGAAAAAAAAAAAGCTAGAACTTATAATTACCAGAGTCTGGGTGAGAAGTCACTACTTTTCAGAACCTGTTGTTACTGCTTTGGGAATGATCTTTGCTCACAGACCCACACATGCCCTCAGGATGGCTGTACACCGCCCCCCTCCTCTGAGCACCATCAAGCCAGGTGCCAAGCCCCCCTCCCTGCCTTATCTGTTTGGAAGAAATGCAAAGTCGTAGGAAGATTTAAAAATCAAATTGGTTTCATTTCTAACTAGTCGAACCGGTTCAGAGAAAGACCAGGAGCTGTCTCTCCTCTAGCCGGTTCCTCGGAAGGAGGGGCCCTTTGTGTCCATCTTCATTCATTGAATTTAAAACGTGGGGGGCTTCCTTACAAGAGCAGCAGATGCAGAGTAGGAAGGACACAGAGCCCCTGGCTTCAAATTACCTGCATGGGAAGGAAGCTAGGATTTGAATCACTAAGTCGGAAAGGCTGGCTGGAACAAGCTCACACTCACCCTGTGTCTGCCTGCTGACCGGCTTACTGCTCCACCAACCAAGAGCTGATCCTGCCAGACACCCAGGGCAGAAGAGTGGCTTGGGAATGTTTGGGAGGTGTGGTGGGCAGCAACGATCCTGAAGCCAGCAGGAGGTCACTGCAACAGACACACAGCCAGCCCTGCTTGCAGCCCACTTTCTTCTGGGGCAAACACAAAGGGGCCTTTAGCCTCTCCCATCAGGTAGACTGGCACTACTCAGCTCTGCCCTGGTGGTGGGGGTAAGGGGCGTGGAGGGAGGAAGGCCCATGCATGTATTCTATGGGACACCTACTTCCTGGAAGGGCACTGCTGGCAGCCAGGGCCCAGTGGGGTCCCTGGGAGGAAGGATCTAAGTGGAAGGTCACGGGGTGACCTTGGTGAGAATGGACAGGGAGAAGTGAGAAACAGTTTGCCTGGGTACCTTCTTCCCCTCTCAGAGAATGGCAAAGCTGGCGGAGGCGATGTGGAGTTGGCTTCAAAAGCAGCAATGGGGAAGGGAAAAACCTCAAAACAAACAGTGGGAACAGAAGGTTTGCGTGGGAAGGTGGCTTGCAGCGCTCTAAAACAAGCAGTGTCTCTGTTGTTAGGAAACCTAGGGGGCCCTCGGTGCCTGCGCCGGCTGCTCCTTCGGGGCTGGGGTTTTGGCAAGAGGGAAGAGTGAGACCAGGCAGCGGGCAGAGGCTGTCCTGAGCAGGGGAAAGGCCACCCACTGCCCATGGCTGCCACCCACTGCCCATGGCTGCCACCCACTGCCCGTGGCTGCCACCCACTGCCCGTGGCTGCCCAGGGCCTGCCTCCAGCCTGCAGTGCCTGCACCTGTCCTGATTAGAAACAGATACACACACGGAGAGTGAAACCTCCAAGTACAGCAGAAGCAAGGGAGCTCAGGCCCTGCCAACCCACATCTGGTGCAAGGGCCTGGGCCGGTGAACTCCCAAGCCCCTCTCATCAATCCCCATGTCCCTGGTGGAGCCTGACCAGAAGCCGGGAGGAGGGGCCATACTGGCCAGCCTGAGGGGTGGGCAGGGGAGGGAGAGCAGGGTGAGGGCACAGCGAGGAAGCCAGGCTCCCTAGCATATCTGGGTATCTGATGAGGTTGGGGGGGGGGCGAGGTGCAGGCAGGTTAAAGAGGGACGATAATCACCAATCCCCGGGGCAGCTCATGACCACTCACTGCCCACGTGATCAGACTACCCAGCATTTATTTATCAAAAAGCTGTAGGAGAACTTTTTTCTCGGGTGGCCTACAGCCAGAAGGAAAACAGGACATGAAGTCATCCACTCAAGAGTGAAAAACAAAATGTTTGCAAAAACTGACAGGTAACATTTATTAAAACATGTCATACAAAAGGGCGTGGTCTCTTCTATAAGAAGAAAATATTAAACAGTAACATTCAATTAAGTAAAACCATGCTGTACATTGAAGACAGCAATATATAAAGACAGAACTATTCAACTTCTGCAACACAGGCATAACATTTCACAAAATATCAATAAGATATGCACCTAATGATAATCTGCTTATCATCAAATGGTTCTGTGGCCTAAGAGTCACCTGACTTGCATAAATAAAGTAATTTTTCTGGAAGAAACATTGGGAAAGAAGGCAGCAGCAACGGACATGACACAGGCTTCAAGCAAAATTAAAAGCAAACAAGAAAGGTCACATTTGCAAAATGTGTTCCAGCATCTTCCCATTGGGCACTATCAGTAGAAACTTGAGGAAAGAAACCTGTACCTTTAAATATCTAAGGAGCCAAGAAAAACCCCAAACAAACCCTGGTTTCACTGAACCAAGTCAGTGACCCATGAAAGCAACTTCAGTCACATTAGTGGCATGGAAGGGGCTGTTGCTTGGTTGCCGCATTCCAATGGAATTAAAGACCTCACGTGGTGGGTGGGAGGACAAACAGACACACACACACACCTGGAGCTGCGGCCACGCCCTCTCCACCTGCTTCTGCTCCACCTTGGCTGGCAGCTGGGCTGCGTGTGCCTGCTCATGGGTAAGCAGGCTCATCACCGACCTTACCCGGCAGTGACCCCCTGGTGGGACTGTGGGCTCCTGCTGCTCAGATGGAGGGAACCACAGCTAAAAGCAAGAACGGAACAAGGCCTGGGCTGGAGATCACCGAGGCGGCCCTGATGGACTGGACCACATCACCCATAGCCACTGCACGTGTCTGGAAGGATCCAGAGCTGTCAGCTGTACCTAGGTGAGAGGTACAGACCCTCACCATGGGTAGGGGCAGGTGGAGGTCACGGGACATGCAGCAACACGGTGCGGTCTCCCACACAGCAAGGGCCACCCCTTCTCTGAACACGGCCAGCGCTTCAAAGACAAACCTTCTGCAAGGGAGTGGCTGGCATACACGTAAGGACTTCAATCCAAGACACTCCTCCCTTCCCAGCACTGCTACCTAACTGCTCCCCAGGCTGCCAGCTGAGGGCCAGCTGGCCGCCATGCCCAGCTGACCAAGAGCCAGGACTGAGGGCGAGGGTGCTGTGCCGAGCCAGCACGACCGCAGGACGGTCATCTGCGGCCCTGAATACCACCCCGGGAGGACACAGACACACGGATGGACAGACACACAGACAGCTCTGCTTACACTCACAAGGTGGGAGGGGAAGGTGCGTGAGCTTTTGGCAGAACAAAATGGCTTTCCAGCCTTCATACTGAAATGAGACTTTCTCACACCTGAAACCCATGGGCCCACAGGAAGGCAGAAGGCGCCATGGGGCCTGATGGGACAAACACCTCTACACACCTGTCCAGTACATGGGGAAGGGACTGTGGGCTGGCAAAGTCTCAACACTATGAGAAGATGGTTTTAATGTGGCAAAACAACCAAGAGGTAATATCTAGTTTGTAGGTTAAAAAAAAAAACAATATATATATTTATAATAAAGTTTTAAATACAAAGTGCTTTTATATATCGAGAATGATACAGTGTTAGTGAATAAATCCCTGTTTTGTAATCTTGATTACAAGAATTAACTGGTAAATACGGTTTTTTTTTTTTTCCTTTCCCCTTCCAGGACAATGTTCAACAAGTAAACACCTTGGTGTGTTAGGAGCTTGAAGGTCAAAGGCCATTGCCAGCAATGTCTAGTCCATTAGAGCAAAAACAAACTTCTAAAGCAAAATTTCACCCCAAGTCCAAGAAAAGCTATCTTTATTTGAGAGGGAGAAAAAAAAGTTTCCGCTTAGAAATACTAGCCCAGAAAGTGTACGAGGAAGATGGCATCCCAGTAGCACCCTGTCCTATGCTGGTGCCAACCTCAATACGTCCCACAGCTTAAAGCCTTCTCAATGTACACTTTCTCTGGAACTAAAACACCCAACCCATCACCAGAAAGATCTCAGAATAGCTGTTTTCTTGAGTTTTTGGTAGGTATAGCTGTGTAGACTTGCAAATTTATGCAGCTTTCACTGTCAATTGGGAGCATGGATCTGTAGACAACTTGGCTAAAATTAGGACTCTTTACCCTTTTAAAGCATGCTACAGCACTCACAAAGAACTGGCAGTATTAGTGCAATGCACCCTGGGAAAGGAGGGTCCTCCCCACCAGTGTATTTTTCTTCCCTTGGGTGGATTTTTCCCCTCAAGTATGACCTGGCCGCTCAGGAAATTCTACTTTCCTGTCCCTGCCCGCAGGAGTCCAGCATGTCACTGTGGCACCTTCCTACCTCTTCAGGTTCACAGGTGACACAACTCCTTTCCACTGGCTGTTTTCTTTGGGAAGCACCATAACCCAAGACAGAGCAAGAGCTGGGGCAGCCCTGCCAGAGCCACAGCAGGCTGACCCCATTGCCGGGATGCTACCACAAAGCAAACAGGATTCGGGAGAGCAGACCCATCTGCAGTACCTGGCTCTGGCACCCTGGAGAATTACACTCAGGCATAACAGTTCAAACTCTGTGCTAGCACTCAAATACTGAACCTGGCCTTACCAAGATTCTGACACACTTTGTAACAGCGGCATCTTAGGGAAATTGAAACTTGTACCATAAACCACTTGTTTCATACTTAGAATGTCACCCTCCCACCGTCTCCAGAATCTCAGTTAAATATCCTCTTGTGATAATCAAACCAGGAAAGAAAGCTCTGTTAATTTCTCATTCTAGAAATCACATTATTTGTACTTTTGCTAAGTAGCATCTTATTCAGTGAAGTAGCTACCAAAACAGATCCACATTACCTAAGTATCTAGAGTAAGAGCAAAACAAAATCTCAACTTGAGCTTGTAACAATGAGTGGTCAAAAACCGTTACCACCCAAAGTGGAACTGGTGAGTGGGGTTCAGTTCCAGGGCAGGTGGGTGTGTTACCAAGCTACCTGTCTCCACCGCGAACTGGCACCCGAGGCTCTACCCCGCCAGCTGGGTGGTGGGTTAATCCACCTCCCCAATGCCCATTCTGGGCCAGGACTGAAACATAAATTTGAGGAATTAGATTTTTTTAATTGGCCTACTTAGAGCTGGTCTTTCAGAAATATCTTCCTTCTTTTTTTTTTTAAGCGTCTCTCATAATAGCAAGTGGCACGCATCATCTGTGCCCAGATTTGCATTAATTACCATAGTTTATTTCTGTGCACGCCACTCAAGGGCCAGCTCCTATTTTTAGTTAGCCTCAGTCGTATTCTGCTCAGCCTTTGCAGCTTCGTAGGACTTGGTACAAGAAGTCACGTGCCTGTGGAAACTGTCCCTCCACATAAATCTCTTGGCGCAGATGTTACACTCGTAGGGCTTGATGCCCGTGTGGATCTTCATGTGGCCCACAAGGTGGTGCTTCATCTTGAACTTCTTCCCGCACACACCGCAGCCGTACGGCCGGAGGCCCAGGTGCATGCTCATGTGCCGGTCGCGCTGGCTCTTGTGAGTGAAGCTTTTCCCACACTGGCAGGGATACAGCTTGTCGGAGGTGGAGAACCCCAGGTGGGAAGCTTCCTCCTTAATCCCTGTCACCATCTCAATGTTCTCACTGTAGCCTGCTGCCAGGGCAGCCTCCTGCCTGTGCCCAATCAGGTTCCCGTCCGACCTCTCTCCAGAAAACTCTTCCATGGACGAGCCATAGAAGTCCACCTGCTCATCGTAGTTGCTTTCATCGGCCTGTTCGTCAAACTCGGCTTCCACCTTCTTTTCCCCAAGGTGGAAGTCCTCCTCCACTCCTGAAGGCTGCGCCGTGTGCTCGGTCTGCATGGGGTTCATGGACTCGGTGACCTGGTGCTCATCATAGGCCGCGTGCACGTCCATGCCCTCGCACGTCTGCTCCAAGCGCTCGGGCTTCACGTGGATCCAGCGCTTGTGCGCCATGATGCTGGGCTTGCTGTACATGGGCCGGGTGTAGTGGAACTCGGCGCTGTCGCTGGCTCCCTCCTCGCCATCCTGGCTCGCCATCTCGGTACTCAGCCGGTCGTGCTCGGTGGACGAGTTGCTGGGCAGGTACTCGTGCTCGGTGAGCTGGGAGGACAGGTCGTCTTTGGTGCTCTCCTCTTCGTTCTCACCATCCCTCAGCTCTTGAGCTTTGGAGAAGTCAGGGTGGCCTCCAGGGCCAAGTTCAAAGCTCTCTACCAGGCCATTGTAGTTGCTGCTGCTTGGTGACTGGTGGTCATTGCCATGATTGAGCTTCTGGCAAAGGACAGTCGGGTTTCCTTCCAAGACCTCAGTGCACTTGTCCACGACGTGCCACATCTGCAGGAAGCTTGCTGCTGTTAGGTAGCTGACGATCTCGGGCGCCGGCATCACCAGGCGTCCCGTGTAACTGGACAGCAGAATGTTCTCAAACACTCTCGGGTTCATCACATCAGGTAAAACAATTCTCCTGCTGTTTTTCAGGAGCACCTGGTCACAAAAGTAGGGGGAGCTGGCAGCAAGAACAGCTTTGTGTGCCCGAAAAATGTGGCCTTGGACAACAATGGAGACGTCACATAATTGTCCTTGCTGGCGCTGCTGGTTCAGTTTCTGCAGAATGGTGCTGGAAAAATCAGGAAATTCAACTCGAAAAGAGTTTGTTCCAGGCTCCATTTCATTACAAATCTTGTTTGGTGCTAAAAGAGAAATAAAAATTAGTTCAGCCAAAAGAGAAAGTGACTCTACCCACTTCTCCATCACGAAGGAAACGAAGTTCCCAACTCCTTGAGCCCCCTGCTGCCTGGCACCACTGGGTGGCAGATTCAGTCCTCAGAGGAAGGTTCACAGGTATGGGGACCCAAACAGGAGTCGCCACTCCCCGTCCTGGTGTCTGTGTCTAGAGCGAGAGCACCGCACCTACGGCTATCACTTTATCCCCAAGTAAAACAAAGCAAATGTCCAGGCATAGCAAACAGGATACTGCTTAGAGCCAGGGAGTCTGTAAGCCTCAGATTCAACTCGCTTCTGCCAAGTTGGGGTGAGGAAGTGCCAACAGGTCTGTGGGGAAGAGGAGGAGCATGTGCGAAGGCTCTGAAGCAGAGCTGACTGCTCGCCAGCACCCAGGGAGGGATTGGGGCGGGGGCAGGGTAATTCTATCTTTGGGTCTTCAAACGTGAAACACAGCCAGTTTTTCAGCCCCTCAGAGTGTCTGATGACATGGACTAGCACTGTCAGGTAGGCCAGCACTGTGGTCTAGCAGGGGGTCACCCAGCGTCCTAGCTGCTCTACTACACTCCAGCTCCCTGCTGACGCACTTGGCGAGGCCGAGAAGCTGATCCGAGGGCTTGGGCCTTCGTGCGGCCCAGCACCTCGTCCAGCGGTGATTAGGAGAGTGAACCAAAAGCTGTCTCCCTCTCTGTAACTCTTTCAAATTAATTTAAACAGCAGCAGCAGCAACTGAAGGCAATGACTGTTAGGCGAGATCCTCTATCGGTCTCCAAACCTCCTGAAGAGTCCTAGGCTGAGGACAAGAAACTGTCCCTGCTATTCACCCGAAAACCAGTGTTGTAGAGCAGTGGACTAAGCTGCTGTCTATGGCACTGGCATCCCATATGGGCTTCAGTTTGTGTCCTGGCTGTTCCACTTCCCATCCAGCTCCCTGCTTGTGGCCTGGGGAACAGTAGAGGATGGTTCAAAGCCTTGGAATTGTGCCTCCAGTAGGAGATCCAGAGGGAAGCTCTGGTTCCTGGCTTCGGATCAACCTGAAGCAACAGACGAATGATCTCTTTCTGTCTCTCTCCTCTCCCTGTAACTCTGCCTTTCAAATAAAAATAAATAAATAAATAAATAAATAAACCTTTAAAACAAAAGGAATTTAAAAGTCTGGATTGGTTACTAACAATTTTGCGACAGCATTTCCAGAATTAATTATTAATTAAGTTTTACACATCTTAAAACACTTCATAGCAATTTAAGACAGAAACAGACCATGCAGCAAACATTTAGATATTTGTAATTTCACGAGGAAGAGCTGACACAATAGACTAGAGGTACAGATTCTGAAACAACAGCTGCAAATAGATTCTCTGCTAGGTCAGACCAAGCAGAGCTTTGTTTTTTTGCTATCTGACTATGGGAGAAGAGATAAAACATGTAAATATGAAAAAAATTTTACAGAAAGATACTTCAAAGATGCGTCAGTTACTCCTGCTCCCCCTCGCCCCAGGAAGCCACCAGTTGACACACGGTGTACTGTAGGGACTCCCCTGCACAGGTGTCCTGTAAAACCCCTACCCGTGCGCTCAGTACCTACGTTTTACCCGACACGCAGCTCTGTCACTGAAGAGCCCTCGGAGATCTTCCCATATTAGCACCAAAGAGCTCATTCATTCTGTGTGACGGCCACATGGCTTCCTGGTGTCTGAAGGCCTCATAATTGAGGCGGCCGCTTCTGACAGCATTTCCGCAGTCTGGGTTTCTGGACACACCTCAGGGGATGCTGCAGGCTGACTTCTCCCAGCAAGTCAGGCCAAAGGGCTGCACACGACGCTGAGATGCACACCAGCAACCTTCGCAGAAGGATGCCCCAGTCACACCCTCACCAATGGAAAATGACAATGCCCACTTCCTATGCCCCTTCCATGACCGGACAGTATTACACAAGAAGTCTGCGAATCTCCACAATTCATGGCTATTTTCTTAATTAGGAACCAGATTCATACTCCGCATTCATTTTTACTGATCATTTGTATTTTTCTGTGATTTACTAATTCACCTTTTGATTGAATAAACTGACAAGCTTACTGCTGTGTAACTTTTCGTAAGTTCACACTGTAACATTTTCACAGAGCTACTTTACAGAATTTTTTGCCACAGTGAAACTTATAAGGAAAGATCATTTTATCGCCTCTAGGTTTTGCAAGCAGACACAGAAAGGATTCCTCAACTCCATGCTTTTCTGACTAGATGAGCTGAATAGCCCATCTTGGCCTTACAAATTCAGATTGTTGTGGGATTTCTAATGACTGACAATGAGATGTTTCCAAGAGTTCTACAGACATGAACACCTCCGAGTGGATACGGAAAACAGCGAGGGAGGGCAGCTCCAGGGCACCAGGCCTTCCGTCACAGGCAGGAAGTTGCAACAAGCAGCAAAGCATCTGTTCCAGAACTCTGACCACTCACAGCCACTAGAGGAGGGCGGCCTGCGCAAGGCCCTGGCTCTAGGCTTGTGCCTGCTGGACAGCAAGGGCCCCCTCCTCCAAACATTTGGGATTGTGTGTCTGGGTCAGCCTGGGGATCCACGCAACCTCGCTTCAGCAGCTCCTATACTACCACAGTCGCTTTCTGGGTACGATTTTAGAAGCTGTACAAGCCAACACATCCAGATCCAGACATTTAAGGAAATCTGTCAGCTCAAGGCTGACCGCGGGCACAGCACAAAGGAAATCTCAGGGACTCCACCCAGCAAGGAATGTACACATCATGCAGAAGTCACCAGACAACTGCAGCCTCAACAAGTACCAAAGCACCCCCTCCCCCCCGGGGCAAGGTGGGGGAAGATCTGATCTCCAGAACTACCACAACCCAACACTCAAAACACTCAGTTCTCAACAAAAACTACTGAGCACACATAGGGAAAAAAAGAACATATGGCACATACACAGGGAAAAAGAATTAGAAAATGTCCCCGAGGAAATTCAGACACTGGGATTACAAGTCACAGATGTTAAATCAAATGTATTAATGCCCAAAGAACTAAAGGAGAACAGGAGGACAAAGCTGATCGAGACAGAAAATAGAAAAAAGCAACCGACCCTGGAGCCGAAGCCTGTGTGCGTGACAGCCAAGTCTGGCTACGTCCGGGAAGCGGCCTTCACAGTGCTCTTCGGGGGAGCATGGTGCCCTTATGAGATGAAATGTGGACACGGGGAACCACGGGCCCCCTCAGACCAACCAAGTCCAGAGGCAGGCCCCAGGACACCGATCTCACACTGCTGCTTCCCGAGCTGCGAGCGAACACATCCCACTGCTCAGGCCACCCCCTGTGCTGCACTCCTACAGTGGCCCCGGCGAACTAACACAGGCTGGGAGAGAAACCAGGTTCAACGGCACATCCCAGCAGGCAGAAGAAAATCATCAATAAGCTAAAAACAAACAAACAAGAAAAACTAAACAAAAAAACCCAAAAACAACCAAGCAGAATACTGAAACCACCCGGTCTGAACAGGACAAGAACAAACACAATGTGAGGTAGCTGTGACATCATCAAATACACCATGACAGGCATTCCAGAAGTAGAGAAAGAAAAATAGTTAAAAGTTTCCAAAATTTGATAAAAGACAGCAATTTACATAACCAAGAAGCTCACGATTCCACGCAGCAGGACAAGGTTAAAGACATGGACATATTAGAGTCAAACTGTAGAAACCACCAAGAGGACCTTTAAAAAGCGGCAGGAGAGAAGCTACCAGTCACATAAAAGGACCCTCAATAATGAACAGTCAAGTTCTCATCAGAGACGACCAAGGCCACAAGGTCGTGGGACAGCGTATGTAAAATGGTTAAAACAAAACAAAAAACAGGGGTCTGGATCGTAGCAGAGTGTTAGGCCACCACTTGCAACGCTGGCATACCCTATCAAAGCGAAATTTCAAATCATGGCTGTTCCTCTTCTGATTCAACTGCCTGCTAATGCATCTGGGAACCATGAGACACTGGCTCAAGTATTTGGGCTCCTACCAATCAGGAGGAAAACCTGGAAAGTGTTCCTGACTCCTGGCTTCAGTGTGGCCCAAGCCTGGAGGCAGCAGCCAACCACAAACACCTTTCAAACAAACAGTCAATCAATCTTGGGGCCACTTCTGTGGCACAGAGGTGAAGCTACCGCCTGTGATGCCAGCATCCCATATGGGCACTGGTTCTCGTCCTGGCTGTTCCCCTTCTGATCCAGCTCCCTGTCATGCTTGTGAGAGGCGCGGATGAAGCTAGTGTTTGTGGCTTCTCTGGAAAGTGAACCCACTGGATAAAAGATCTCTGCAACTCTGACTTTAAAATGAATAAATACATTTAAATAAATCTTTTTTAAAGGTAAATTTTGGTACAAAAGCTTGAAAACATAATGAGCTGTTATGTCAGACCACAAAACAAGTATTAATATATTAAGAATTAGTATCACACAAAGTATTTTTCTGATCATAATGAAATGAAACAAGAAATTGTTAAGAGAAAACAGAGAAATTGGAAAACGTGGAAACCAAACTATATTATTTTTTTCCAAAGATTTACCATTCTTATTGGAAAGTGAGATCTACACAGAGAAGAGACAGAAAGATCCTCCACCTGCTGGTTCACTCCCCAAGTGGCCACAACGGCTGGAGCTGTGCCAGTCTGAAGCCAGGAGCCAGGAGCTTCTTGCAGGTCTCCCACGCAGGTGCAGGGTCCCAAGGCTTATCTCCCAACCTACCAATGTAGAATGCCTGTCCAAGGGCTCTGTACCTAATTCTTCCAGCAGCTGTTATCTACATTTTTTTTTCTCTTTTTGATGCTATTTTGAATTGAATTATTGTCTTAATTTTTTTGTTGATTGATCAGTTAGCGTGTTGTTTTAATTATAATGTATGTCAGGGTGTTTTATTTCTCTCCTGATTTCTCTTTGATGTGTTAAGAGTGCAGTTTAGGGGCCTGGCATGAGAGTGTAGTGCCTAAAGTTCTCACCTTACCTGCAGCAGGATCCCAAATGGGCGCCAGTTTGTATCTCGGCTGCTCCTCCCTTCAAGCTCCCTGCTTACGGCCTGGGAAAGCAGTAGAGGATGGCCAAGGCCTTGGGACCCTGTAACCCTGCAACCACAGAAAAGGCTCCTGACTCTGGCTTCAGATCAGCTCAGCTCCTGCCACTATAGTCACTCGCTCTGTCTCTCCTCTCTATAATTCTGCCTTTCAAACAAAACCAAATATTCAAAAAAACAAACAAACAAAAAACAGAACAAAACAGAACTGTCTGAGAAAATGAACAGACATTCCTCCAAAGACATATCAATGGCCAATGACTACATGAAAAGATGTTCAGTATCATTAGCCATTAAGGAAATGCACATGAAAAACACTGTATCGCTTCACATCCACCAGAATGGCTAAATAAAACAAAAACAAACAACAACAAAAAAGAGTGAACAAATGGAAATAGATGCTTATAAGCATGTAACAAAATATACCTGAGGGCCTGGCACAATGGCCCAGCGGCTAAAGTCCTCACCTTGAACGCGCTAGGAACCTATATGGGTGCTGATTCTAGTCCCGGCAGCCTCGCTTCCCATCCAGCTCCCTGCTTGTGGCCTGGGAAAGCAGCTGAGGACGGCCCAAAGCCTTGGGACCCTGCACTAGCTACATAGGAGACCCAGAAGAGCTGCTGGTTTCTGGCTTCGGATAGGCTCAGTTCTGGCCATTGCGCTCACTTGGGGAGTGAATCAATGGATGGAAGACCTTCCTCTCTGTCTCTCCTCCTCTCTGACTTTGCACTAAAAATAAATCTTTGAAAAAATATATACCTGAACTATCCTTATATTCCTGCAGGGAATGTAAAAAGGCACAGCTGTTTTGGAAAACAACTTGGTATTTCCTCAAAAAGTGACTCCATAATTCTGTTCCTAGGTATACAGCTCAAACAACAGCGACTCACAGACGCCCATGCACAAAAGCACACAGCAACACTCCTCACCAAGCTGGCAAGAGGTGGACACAAGCCAAGTGTTCATCAGGAGATGAATGAATAAGGTGTAATAGACCCACATCATGGAATAGTCCTAACGATGAAAGGGGTTCTGATAAAAGCTGTAACACGGATAGACAATGAGACATTATACTAACTGAAATAAGACCAACATGGAAGCACAACCACAACGTCACTGTGTGAACTATCTTAACGAGGCAAAGACTAGAAGTTACCAGGGGCTCAGGAAAGACACTGGTGAATAGGGAATTATTGATTAATGGCTAGAGTTTCTGTTAGGAGTTAAGAAATAGTAGTGTTAACTGCACAACATTACATGTAATGCCACTGAACTGTACACTCACAATTGCTTACAATGGGGCTGATGCTGTGGCATGACAGTTAAGCTGGAGTACTGGCTCAAGTCCTGGCTGCTTTGACTCTGAACCAGCTTCCTGCTAACGCCCTGGCAAGGCAACAGCACATGGTCCAGCTGCCTGGATCCCTGCCACTCACGAGGGAGACCAGGGCAGTTTCTGGCTTCCGGCTTTGACTTGGTGCAGCCACTTGGGAAATCAACCAGCAGATGAAAACTCTCTCTTTCCTTCTATCTCTGTAGTTCTGACCTTCCAAATCGACAAATAAATCTGAATAACAAAACAGAACAAGGATATGAAAACAAAAACAAGTGAAAACGAAACACGGGAAGTACTGCTGCCACCCCTTGCACTGTCGGCGTGCCCGCTGCCTGGGCTCTCGCTAACGCAGGAGAGCAGCAGAAGGCAGCCTCTCGGTATTTGGGCTCCTTCCGTCAATGTGCAAGCCGGACTCCGGGCTTTGACCTGGCCCTGCACTAGCTGTTGTAGCCACCTGGGGGAACGAACCAGTGGATGGAAGTTTCTTTCAAACAACGAAGTCTTTAAAAAAGTGAAGCAACACAATACTAATATTAAAGTAGAATTCAGTGTAAAAAATTTTTTCAGAGGAATGAGCTCTTAATGATGAAATCACAATGAGTTTCACTTTGTGAACTCCTAAGTGTCAAGGACACTGTGTTGATAGAATCCTCCAGTGAGCCCCGCTCCTCCTTCTGCACCATCCCAGTTGACTGACAGCATGTAACGGAGCCTGCTCCACAGCCACTTCCCTGCACCTGGCCCTCCTGCCTCCTATTGTGCTAGATTATGAAGACAGCACAACTACAGGACAGCTTTGGGCTCCAGCAGCTCCCTGCCTGCCTCCTGCACTGAAACTGTGTTCTGCACAGCTCTCCATCTGATTGGAGGATGAAAGCTTAAAAACCCTTGACTTGTGCTACAAAGTTGTGGGAGCTACTGACGCCAAGCCTGGGCAACAAAGATGCCTAACACCCTACATTTGGGTCCTGTGTGAGCTCTCTCAGCTCCGCGACAATTACATAAAGAAACAAACACCTCTCTTTCAATCCTTAATAACCAAACAAAGGATGAGGATTTAAGGGATCAACAGTGTGAATCTAATGCAAACTTGTGGACTTGTGTGTCCTGCAGGGTGACCCGCCCTTTCCAGTGCCCACTGGACACCTGCAGAAATGACCACAAATGGCCAGACCACTGACAAGTTCCTCAGAGAAGAAATGCATGAGATGTGCTTGATGGAATGTGTTTCTTCAGTTTTTTTCAATGTGATAAAATCACGGTTATCCAAAGTACAGGAGGCAAATGGAGAAAGAGAACAGGGGTAGGAGAAAATATGCTAATTAATTTTATTTAAAAACCTTGGTATAAAAATTTTACAACACTAGAGAAAAGTTAGCTTCATGTATTAACAGAGAAGGGAACCTGATTAAGCACCGGCATGACCATTGATTTACTTTAACCTTTTGTGAATTCAGCACAGGGTGAGTGTGAGACACTGAGGAGCCAGGTGGCTGGTCTCATCCTTTTGAAAGCAACATCCAAGACTATGGCCACTTCACCTTCCAAAGCTGCACCACAAGCTCTTCCTTGTCTGTTTTCCTGTCACACAGATCAAATGACAGGGTGTGCAGGGAGGGAGACCCTAACTGCTGCTGGAGGCTGAGCCCGAGCACCAGCAGGGCCCCTGGTCAGCAGAGCCTCTGAGTGGCAGGAGAGACTAAAACCGTTAACAGCCTCCAAGGCGAGGCACTCCGAAGACAGGTGGGCTGCAGGGTTTTACCAAGTACAGCCGAGGTTTGAAAGCAGTGGGCATGGAAAACAGAAAACCACCTGGGCGGCAGGGAGAGACAGAGGTGCAGGGTATAAGTGATGCCATCGAGAAACAGAACGGGAAATGTGGCTCACGTAACTAACGAGAGACCCACCTGCAGAATAAAGAGCTCACAATTCTACACAAACAATCCGCTTAAAACGGACACGGGATCTGAAGAGACATTTCCCCAAAGAAGATAACCCATAAGCACGGAAAATGCTCGCCATCACTAGTCATGGAAAAGATCATGAAAACCATGAGCTGCTCCTTCTTACCCCGCAGGAGGGCACAACAGGCAAGACAGGCTGGCAAGCGTCAGACACGGGTGTACAGGGGCTGGAACTCTTCGCCAGCACTGCGAAGAGACTGTAGGCAAAAACAGTCTAACCATGAAGGAAATGGCGTGGCATTTCCTCAAAAGCTAAACAGAAATACCATGTAATTCAGCAATTCTATTCCTTAAATTGGAAGTGCAACAGCCAGGACTTGAACTAGCACTCATTAATAGTGGCTTAGCCTGCTGTGTCACAAGGTCAGGACTTGTGATTTTAGATGAGAACCTAAATTTGGTGATGGGTGAGCAAATACATAACTACGTTATCAAAAACCGCTTTAACTGCTTGTTAACTACGCCTCCATAAGGCTGCTTTAAAAACACAGATCAACACAGACAAACCGAGGCAGTCAGAGTCAACTTTGATTCATGACTGGGACCCAGGGCAATGGCTCAAATGGCTAATCCTCCATTTCCAAGTGCCAGGATCCCATATGGCTGCCAGTCAATGTTCTAGCTGCTCCACTTCCCTTCCAGCTCCCTGCTTGTGGTCTAGCAAAGCAGTAGAAGATAGCTCAAAACCTAGGGACCCTGTACCCAAGTGGGAGACCCAGAAGAAGCTCCTGGCTCCATACTTCAGATAGATTCAGCTCTGGCTGTTGTGGCCATTTAAGAAGAGAACCAGTGGACGGACAATTTTTCTGTCTCCTCTCCTTAAATCTGCCTTTTCAACAAAAATAAATAAATGTTAAAAAAAAAAAGATTTAAGACTGTAAATAGGAAATTATCATAATGCAAATTTATAACAGCAATTTCTCTTCAGTAAATACATCCACAAACAAACAAGGTACATGTACATATGTATGTAAGTATGTGCAGGGACATGTAAAGGCATTGGCAGCAGGCACAGTACCAGCCTCTGGGCCGTGACCTCAGAGAGTCTACTTCATTTAATCCTTACAGAATCCACTTGGCAGGTATTTTTTATTCCCATTGTACAAATTAAGAAATAGACAAGGAGGCTAATCTGTTTGCCTAAGGTCATACCACTAACAGGTACTGAAGCTGGGATTGAAATTGAAGTGCTTTTTCTGGACCATCACAGGCTGAGAAGGGAGCTAGTACAAAAGGGAAAAGTGAAAAGCATTTCCACAAATAACCTACACAGTCGATCACAATGTACCTATTACTAACTGCAGGCACTTCCACGCTCACATTTGAGTTTTGGTAACCCTAAACAGACCTTGTAGGTACACATACATGCTTATTTTTAATCCAGCAGCAATGGTTCTTCTTTTTAAAGATTTATTTTTATTGCAAAGTCAGACATATAGAGAGAGGAAGAGACAGAGAGGAAGATCTTCCATCCGATGATTTACTCCCAAATTGACTGCAACGGCCGGTGCTGTGCCGATCCGAAGTTAGGAGCCAAGAGCTCTTCCAGGTCTCCCACACGGGTGCAGGGTCCCAAGGCTTTGGGCCGTCCTTGATTGCTTTCCCAGGCCACAAGTAGAGAGCTGGATGGCAAGCAGGGCTGCCGGGACTAGAATCGGCACCCATATAGGATCCTGGTGCGTTCAAGGCGAGGACTTTTGCCGCTAGGCCACTGTTCTGG
This sequence comes from Ochotona curzoniae, assembly GCF_017591425.1. Classification (NCBI taxonomy): domain Eukaryota; kingdom Metazoa; phylum Chordata; class Mammalia; order Lagomorpha; family Ochotonidae; genus Ochotona; species Ochotona curzoniae. The sequence goes on from NW_024467106.1 coordinate 6,094,928, forward strand.
GCCCAGCAATGGCTCTTCTAAACCCACTCCCCTCTCTCTGGTCCTTCCCTCCATGTTCCTTGGAACTAGAAGACAGACGGCAACACTGAGGAACCCCTGAACTAGACAACCTCCAAGATGTCTTCCGGCTTGGAGTTTAATGGCAGCCTCTATCAATCACAATCAATTAATTTATGCCAAGCTGAAACCAAAAGCCAGGAGCTTCATCCAGGTTGGTCTCCCAGTGGGAGCAGGCGCCCAGGCGCTGAGAACAGCTTCCGCTGCTCTCTGGCAGATGAACAGGGAGCTGGATTGCAAATGAAGCAGCCAGAACTCAAACTGGTGCTCACTTGGGCTGCTAGCATTAATGGCAACAGATTAACCAGCTGTGCTACAGTATGAACCCCTCTATTTAATTGTGTATTAAACAGCCTGCAAACACAGGTATCAATGTAATGGGATGCAAATGCAGCAACTATTTGTCTGGAAGCCTTCTAGAGAAATTCTTCACCAGGGTGACATGGCGATTTGCATGGTTACTGTTGATGGTGCATTTACACCTGGAAAATGTTCCTTTAACACATTTGAAGTCTCCAGAAATATGCAAAAACACCAACACCTTACCACGAAAAGTCCACATGAGTCACATGCTTTTAAAACGCACACAGCACATTATTGCCACATTCGTGTTCTTGTCATACTCATTATAAAGAGAAGCAACTAAAGCGCAGATTAAAAGACCTGCCTTCTCTTTTACACATATAAAAACTGACATTTAGTTACATTTATCTGAAAGTCCATGCTCTCTCAGTGCAAACATGGAGGTGATCACCCTAAAAAATGTGCCACATCTCTTTAGGAAAGGAGAAGGAAGTCAAAGAATACAGGCCAGAGCAATCACAGGCCTATCTCGAACCACTCCTCTGGCTGGTTACACTGCTGGTAAGGAACTTTCTACATTGGGGTAATTACAAAAGTGAAGCCCACCTAGAGCAGGGCAGTCTTTCCCGGGGTCAGTTCCTATGCCATGGCGATCAGAAAACAGGAGGGAGCAGTAAGGAAGATGGCCCCATTGCTCAGCTTTGCTCCAAAGGAAAATCGCATTGACATCTGGAAGGAAAAAATAAAATCATGTTGGAAATGTTAAAGAGAGGCGGTTCCAATTGCCGTGTCCACCTGTCTCACCAACAAGCCCTACAGAAGCCCACGGAGGAAAACACACTGGGTTTTTTGGTCACATTAACTTCCAGTCTCCAACTTCTTAGCTTTTGTCTTTGTACTAAGTAAACTTCTTTTTTAATCTAAAAAGCACTTCAGACAAGTGCTTTTATCCACTAGCATCCTTTTTTCCTAATGGGAACATATTACCAAAAAACCTAGTAAAACTTCACGTTTAGGAGACAACCCACCTGCTTCATGAAGAGCCACTACACTCTTCAAGCTTTGGGCCATCTTCAACTGCTTTCCCAGGCCACAAGCAGGGAGCTGCATAGGAAGTGGGGCCGCTGGGACACGAACCAGTGGGATCCTGGTGCATTCAAGTAGCCACTAGGCTACTGTGCTGGGCCTCCACACTTGAATGTTTTACTCAAAACTTCCAGGGCATAGTCCACAGAGTCAGCCCAAGAGATGGCGTTGTCCAAGGAGCTGACTGCCCACCTACCAGTCAGTCTTCTATTATATTTCCGTAAAACCATGAAAAATTTTAAATTGTATCCTCATATACATTAGAACGCAGGTCAAGGAGTTCAAGTCAAGAAAACAGAAGGCATTTTATAAAAAGTATTAACTCTATAGCAACAATAAAAGGGATTTTTTCCCCCAGCAGTTTACAAATAACTCCCCTTTCACTTTGATCACTATTATAAAGCAAGTGGGGACTAGCGCTAGGGTTTACACACGTTGAGTTTCTGAGTTCAATTCCTGGGCTTCCTGCTAATGGAGGCTGGGCAGTGGCTGATGCCTCAAGTCGCTGGGTCCTGCCACTGCTGGGGGGAGACCTGGATTTAATCCCCTGTCCCTGGTTTCAGTCTGGCCTAACTCCCAGCTGTTGGGGGAACACCTCAGTGAACCAGTGGGTGGGTGTGCTTTCTCTCTGCCTCTCACATAAATACATTCTTAAAAATAAAAATAGGAATAGAAGCATATCGAATTGACATTAAGGCATACATTTTAACATTTCTGAAATGAGGACAGTCAAGTGGCATTTCAAGTGCTGTCCCTCCTGTGGACAGAGCTGTGGTGCCCCAAACTGAAAATATAACTTAGACGGTCAACAAATTTAATCAACAGCTTAACCAATTTATTTTTATTTGTTTTTTTTTTCTCTTCACATGCACATGGCAATATTCACTTTTTTTTTTTAATGCCCATAAAGTCTAAACGGCAAGAAAACATTTTGTCACATCTTCACTGGCAGTATCTATTTCTCAGTAACATGTAATACCACCTGAGGACCGACACCTCTGACCAGCCACCTCAGAGGCAAAGAAGGGAGGGCTTAAACAACAGAACCCACAAGAATAACACAGGCGCTCCCCGTGAGAAAACAGCAGTAACGCCCAAGTTTGCCTTCCCATCACAGCAGGGCTACCGGTCTCACCCTGTAGGTTTTCCTCCCGTGAACAGTAAAATCATTCTCAAATTTCCTGCTTGGCCAGCAAATTCCTCCCTGCGTCCGGGGTTGACAGGGAGATCCAGCCGGGAATCTGCTGTGTAAGGAGGAAAGTCCCGCAGGATTTTCACCAAATTCGATTAGCCCAACTCCTGTCCTACTTTCTCCGCGAATGTGAGCTCTTCCCCTCCCCCTGGGCACCTTCAGTGGTCTCAACACTTCTCCCTTTTGGATCGCACTCGTTTCTCCTATTCTGCAGAGCACAGAGTGAATCCCTCAACCTCAGGATGTCAATGTGCTGACACCTGCAGCGCCCCTAAAACAGAGTCCCCAAGCACACGCCCAGGGGCCCTCCTGGGTGGGAGACGGGCAGGGGTCAGGAGGTAAGCTGAGGGCGGTCGGACGGGGATCCCTCCAGCGCGCCCCAGCCAGGGAGGTTATCTGACAGACATCTGTCAGACGTCAGGCGATGCAGTTCCTTGGAATGTCACCCCCGCGAGCGCGCGTGCACACGCACACACACCGGGAGCTCCACGGGGTCTTGAGTCACCTTCCGGGGTTCAGAGGTCCCGCCCAGCCCTGCCCCGCCCTGCCCCGGCAAAACTTTAGGGAGAAGAGGCAGGGGGGGAAAAAGAAAAGAAAAGAAAAGAAAGAACATAGATACAAAATGGCCAGAAAGAGGAGAAACAGACAGAAGCACAGGACGGTCCGGGGGTGGGGGTGGGACAGGAGACATAGAAAACAAAATAGCAGTGTCGAGATAACACGGAGCTAGTTCAAGAGCCACGAAGTGGAGACCATTATCCAACCCAGGGAGGCTAGGTGACAACAGGTGACAGAGGGTGAAAAACAACCAAGGGGGTGGGGAAAAAAAAAAAAAAGGCAATTCAGCCAAGTACAGGTGGTCTAGGCTCTTCAGGGTCACAACGCCTGGCTCGAACCCCTAAGTCACCTCCCCGCGCCCCGAAAAGGCGGATCTCCAAGCGCCCCGGGGCCCGCCGAGCGACGCTGCCTCGGGGTGACCTTGGACCAGAGGCTGCCCGGGGGCGCGTGGAGAGGATGGGCGTCCGGGTCCGGGTCTGCGCGCCCCGCGGGGGTCGGCCCGGGGAGGAAGGGAAGGGACCCCGAGCACCCCGAGCGCCCGCCAGCCGCTCCGGCATCCCGGGCGCACAGGACAGGGCCGGGGAGGCAGCTGCGCGCGCCCCGGGCTGAGGACAAGCCCCCGAACCCCGCAGCCGGCTGCCCCGTGCGGCCCGCGGTCCCGACGCCGCCGTTACCTGTCAAGGGGGCTCCGCGCTCACATCCCAGCCCCGGGCACCCTCCACCGCCGCCGGTCACAGGCCTGTCGCTTCTCTCGCCGCCGCAACAGCCTCAGCCTGCACCTCCCGCCCCCGGAAACGCTCTCCGGTCCCGCCCCACGAAACGGCCAGTACTTCCGGAGGGGTTAATCGGCTCTACCACCCCCGCAAAGAAAAAAAAAAGCTCTGTGCGCGCATGCGGGCTCACGTTCCTGGGCGGGGCGCAAGGGGAGACGGCCGGCGCCTGCGCGCTGTGGTCGGTGGCCAGTCCATCGCAGGATGGCCGGTCGGGATCCCGTCGTTGACTTTAACTTCCTTGGTAGAGACGGGAGTCGGGCTCCACAAGCCTAGTCCGCTCTTGGCCTCGAAAGGACCCGTGAAATGGCCGGTGTCCTCTGTGTGACCGCGTTTTGCTGGGCCTCCCCTAGTCTGCAGCCACCCTGTCCACGGCTGCCCCTGCCTTTTCTTCTGCATGACTCAGGCCTCCTACCCCTCAGACCTGGTCAGAGACCAAGGAGCTCGTTTATATGGCTGCCTACCCCAACTCCACGCAGCTGTAAGGACTTGGCCCGAGTGCCTCTGGATTTAGGATGGGCCAGATAGGCCTGAGGAGGGGAGTGTGGGTTATCTGAGTTTCCCAGCAGGCTTCTCTTGCTTCTTGTTGGGCTCAAGGACCCGGGAGTTGTTGAGAGAATTCTGGAAGGAGATGGCTAGGAGACCCAACTGCAGAGATGGGCACCGCACAGCTTCCAAAGATGCTGTTCTCCGGGTCTGGGCGCCACCCGCTAGTTCCACCCACACCCTCCAGCAAAGCCTTCCGGTAGATGGGACCTTCCCTTATCTTCTGGCCTCCCTAAAAACAAACAGAGCCAACTCAGTTTTGTTCCGTTTTCAGAAGTCCTTTGATCAGAGGAAGGTGGAGTTTTCTTGGAGCTGAAAGCAGTGCCTCAACAGGGACCACAGTCACTTGATCTGACCTCAGGCTTGTAACTGGGCTTGTGATCGCAGCAGCAGTCACTGAGCGCGCGGAGTCTAGAAAATGGTTTTGTTTTGCTTTACCAAATCCGCTAAGACTTGAGATCATTTTTCCTGCCTCTAAGGAGATCGGAAGCAGGTGCGATTGATGGATAGTTAGGGTCATGTCCCTGTGGAGTGAGAGAAGGGGGAGTCTCTTCAGATGTGTACAAGATCCAGCAGGTTCTTTTAGCATGACTAAACTGCCATGCCTTCTCCCTCCCCCCACCTGAGAATAGAAGTTATCGCTCGTGGCCTTCCGACGGGCTTTGTCCCCGCCCTATGTGGATTGTTGCTGTTCTGTGCAACCAAACTGCCCTTGAAAGACTCCATGCCCACTACAGTCTTGGGTTTTCTTGGAGCCCTAACTCCTAATTGCTGTGGCAGGACGCTTCGGTTTTTAATAAATCTCTCTTTGCTCACTGAATTGTCCACGTGAAAATTCTTTCGTGTGAGATGTGGACCAAGGTTGCCTCTATCCTTTGCGCCGACTTCCTTGTAACCTGTGGCTGGGCTGCTACTGGCCTGTGTCAGCAGGGCAAACAGATGGAGAGCCTGGTCCACCACAACGCCAGGCCCATCTTTGCCCTACTTACCTCCAGGTGATTGCTCACATAAAATAAACCCACTTATTTAGATTTCAACTCCAGTCATATTGTGGACTCTAGCTCTAACTATGACTACTGCAGATATATGTACATATAACATTGCTAGGAGAAATAGAGAGCATTGCAAGAAAATCAGGGGAGTCACTTAGGGCTAGGAGGAGAGCAGAAATGTACTGATGTCCTGGTGTTGTATCCAGATAACACCCTCCATCTTGTGGCTGTTAATCCCTGTACTAAACTGACAGATTTTGAGAATCGGCTCTGGAGAGAAGACTACACTGATGCTGCTAGTGGGAGCATTTCCCTGGGTCCAGGCAGTGTCAGAGCTCAAGTGCCACCTCAGGTTGGCAGTCAAGATGGCCTGTGTCTCCAGGATGAATCTGCCACGCGGCAAGGAAATCAACTCTCTTTGCTTTTGGCTCTGGATGGAAGGGAAAAATGTTACCCCGTGGGTTTGTAGCCAGAGTCTGACCATCACAGGGACGCACAGTCTGACCATCACAGGGACGCACAGTCTGACCATCACAGGGACGCACAGTCTGACCATCACAGGGACGCACAATTTGCACAAGGCAAAAGCCCACAAAGCTAAACATTTTAATTAAAAAAAAACTTGGGGCCAATACAGGTATAAACATTTTCTCTGTAGGAACTCATGACACGTTATTGTGGTGCAGTAGCAAGCCATATGAGTGCCAGTTGGAGTCTTGGGTGCTCCACTTCCAATCTAGCTCCCTGCTAATATGCCTGGAAGGGCTTCAGCTCCCTGTTAATGTGTGGGGAATGGCAGCAAAAGATGGTCCAAATGTGAATGTGGTGGCTATTTGGGCAGTAAACTAGAAGATGAAAGATTTTTTTCTCTTTCTCTTTCCCTCTTTGTAACTCGGTGTTTCAAGTAAATAAGTCGTAAAGGGTAAAAAAAAAAGTCCCCACTATAGGCGACTGCCTAGGTTGCCTTATACCTAGGCACATATTAACATTGTTGGGAGGAGAGAGCAGCCAATAGCTGGTGGGCATTCTGGGCCTGGTTAATGCCAAATTTGTGTTAACTATAGCAGTTTGCCAGCATAGTTGTGGAGGAATAATGGGCCTGGACATGTTACCCTAGACCCCAGGCAGGACGGGGCTGTAAATTGCTCAGGGAAGGCAGTCTGGAGACATATGAAAGTGGGAACACCTGAGGGCATGTTTGACTTCCGGAGTCTTCCGTGCACCAGGCCACTGCACTTGCAGTTAGGTGAGGAAGCTGAGATGGAGTGGTTTAGTGGCAGAAACTGGGAAAATGTGTGGGTCAAACCAAGGTACTTGCCTATGTGGGAGACCTGGGCAGAGCTAAATAGCACTGCCTGCACCTGCTGGTACATGCAAAGGCTGGGGCTGGGGGCATGCCTGGCTGGGCTGGGCTGTAGCACCCATCCTCAAGTGTTGGGGCAGAGGGTAAGCCATGGCAGGCTAGCTGCAGTACCCACCAGAAAGTGAGAGAACTGGATCTGGCAGCAGATTTTGTAGGGGACTTGTGGGCTTGCCTCTGTGGAACTGCAACACCCTCTGATTTGCATGGAAAGCTGGGGGTACTTTACAGTAAAAACAAGTAAAAACGTATAGTAAGAATAAATATTTTATAAAAAAGACTTACCTTTATAAAAAAAATCATTAGGTCAATGTAAAAATAAATTACATGGAAGTTATAGACACAGCTATTATTTTAAAGAAATGTGTAGTTCATTAGAAAGGCTATGTACCAAGTGAGATACAGCTGAAAGGAGATCAGTGAATTGGAAGATAGATCTGAAGAAAATAACCCAGCAGACATACCGAAGAGATAAGAAAATGGAAGAGTGTGAAACTTTAACACATGCCATGGGTCATGTTAGGAGATAGTAAAAGAATGTGTGGAAGGCAGTTGTCAAATCCTTATGGGTGAAGAATGCTGCAGAACTGGTGAAAGATAGGAAGCCCCAAGAATGACAGTTTATCCAAAGCAGGATAAAGAAAATGAATGCATGGATTACACTGTTAAACCACGGGACAGGGGTCAGTGTTTGGTCAAGCCTACAACTTGTTGGCCAAAGTAAACCTCACAGTCATGTTCACAGTCGAAGTAGCAGGGACTGTGAAGGCTCAGAGAGAAGAAGCTGACTCAGAGACAGGTGAAGTAAAACCCTTGGGTACTTCAGGGTCCACAAATGTGTTCATGGACTTTAAACTCTCAGTATACGTTAATCATAGAATATCGAGAGTTAATAAAAGGATAGCAGATTTTGACAACAACAGAGCAAAAACAAAGGAAGAAGGTGGTGATGAAGGTTCCAAGACTTGGGTCCTTGGCCAACCACATGGGCAGGCCTTGATTGAATTTCTGGCTCCTGGCTTTGGCACAGTCCGACTTCAGCTAATGTGAGCATTTGCAATGAAAACGCAGGTGATAACTCATCCTTTCTGCCTCTTCCTTTGTCTCATTGCCTCTCAAATAAATCAGCTTTTTTAAAGATTGAAAAAAAAATGTAAGGCACAAAATAAAGTGGGAAAATAAATTCAAATGTATCAGGAACCACAATAAGTATATATTTAAAAAATCCCTAATCCTTCTAGCTAAAAGATGATTGGCATGCTAGATTTTTAAAATAATAATGCAAATTTCAAACCATGTGCTGTTGGAAGTAGAACATGATGGGAAATTTGAAGCCAAGCCATTGTAAGAGAGATTGTGGACTGGCTTTACTGTAGGAGCACTGGTTAGGCTACAAAGCAGAGTGCTGTCAGAAACATGGGGGTGGAGCGCACAGCTGTTCTCAGTGCTTGGTGGGACGTGTCTGTGAGAGGCTTGACTTCCACCCTGTGGGTGTGATGATGGCCAGCCACCTGGACATGTGTGGAAGCCAGGTGTGTTCCCCATGCAATGCGTCAGGGAGTGTGTGTCCCAGCTGAGACATGGTCTCTGAATGATGATAATCCCTAATGGACAATGGGCAGTGCCGCTGAGGACAGACAACAGGAAGAGAAGCGAGCCCTCCTTGCTAGAAGCAGCCCAGGGTTTGGAGGTGGGTGTAGTCAGGTGGCTTTCCTTGATGACTGTAACATGAGCTGTGTGTCACTCCCTTGGGGGCTCAGTGCGTGAGTCACATGATTGGTGTTGTGGTGCTGTTACTATAGCTGAACTTTTTAAGGGATGACTCACACAGAAAGGCAACTTCGTAAGGAGAAATGGGTCACCTCACCAGGATAGCCTAGTGATTCTAAGTTGTATCCATAGGTAGAAATAAGTTCTAACTGGGGTATAAAATACATGCGGATAGAACTACAAAAAGAAAAGGACAAAATCTGAGGAGAGTTTATGCAACTTGGCGGTTGCTGTGGTTTGAATATCCGAGTTCTTCACCAGTCACATCATGGACTCCTCCCTCCAAAATTATCCTTAAACCTAGTCTCCAGGCAGATGGTCCTGGCAGGTGCGGCTCTGCGAGATTAGGTTGTGAGGGCCCGCCCTTGCGAGGGAGATTAATGATCTCATAAAAGAAGAGCAGGGACCGGTAGTAAGTGTCCAACTCTTTGGATTCTCCACCAGCCACCCTAGGATTTAATTGGGGGCCATCATCAAGGCATAGAAAGCCAGACCTCCTCCTGCAATGCTGGTATCTCTTATGGGTCTCAGTTTAAAATTCCAGCAGCTCTGCTTTCAATCCTGCTCCCTGCTAATTTGCCTGGGAAAGCATCAGGAGATGGGCCAAGAGTCTGGGTCCCTGCACTGGGACGAGACCTAGAGAAAACTCCTGGCTCCCAGTGTCGGACTGGCCTAGCTGCGGCCTTTGTGGCCATTTCAGGAGTGAAACAGTGGGTGGAAAATATCTGTCTTTTCTTATGTCTATTTAACTGCCTTTAAAAATTTTTATAAACATGTATTCACTCGAAAGGCAGAGTTAGGGTGCTGGTACTTACTAATTGTTTCCTTTGCTATACAGAAGCTTCATAGTTTGATATAGTCCCATTTTTTTTTAAGATTTATTTATCTTTATTGCAAAGTCAGATATACAGAGAGGAGGAGAGACAGAGAGGAAGATCTTCTCTCCACTGATTCACTCCCCAAGTGTCCGCAGGTGCTGTGCCAATCTGAAGCCAGGAGCCAGGAATTTCCTCCAGGTCTCCCATGCAGGTGCAGGGTCCCAAGGCTTTGGGCCGTCCTCGACTGCTTTCCCAGGCTACAAGCAGGGAGCTGGACGGGGAAGCAGGGCTGCCAGGATTAGAACCAGCACCCACATAAGAGCCCGGCCATTCAAGCCAGGACTTTAGCCACTAGGCCACCGCACCGGACCTGCCCTCCCCACAATTTGTTCATTTTGTTTTTGCCTCCCTGTGCTTTTGGCGTCTATTCTAAGAAGCCATTCCCCATTCCTATTTCTTAGACAGTGCTTCCCATGTTTTCCTTTAATAATTTGATGGTTTCTGGGTGTAGATTTAGGTTCTTAATCCATTTAGAGCTGATTTTTGTATAGTGTGACAAGTGTGGGTCTTGCTTCTTAATTCTGCAAGCTGCTATCCACTTTTCCCAACATTTGTGGAAAATACCAGGAGAAACTTACCATGTTCCTGGATTGGCAGGATCAACATCATCAAGCTGTCCATATCACCAAAAGTAATATACAGTTTAGATTCAATGCAATCCCAATCAGAATCCCAACAACATTCTTCCCAGAAATAAAAAAGATACACAAGCTCATCTAGAAACACAAGAGACCACGAATAGCCAAAGCTATCTTGAAGAATAAAAATCAAGTTGGAAGAATCACAATTCCAGACCTCAAGACATATTACAGAGCAGTGGCCATCACAGTTGCATGCTGGTACAGAAACAGAAAATCACATCAATGGAACAGAATAGAAGACCAGAAGGGAGCCCACACATGTATAGCCAACTAATCTTTGACACAACATCTGAAAACAATCCAAGGAAACAGGCTGGTCTATCTAGCAAATGTTGTTGGGACAAGTGTATACTAGCCTGCAGAATTAAGAAGCAAGACTCACATCTGTCACACTATACAAAAATCAGCTCTAAATGGATTAAGGACCTAAATCTACACCCAGAAACCATCAAACTATTAAAGGAAAACTTGGGGAGCACTGTCCAAGAAATAGGGATGGGGCAAGGCTTCTTAGAGAAGACACCAAAAGCACAGGTAGTCAAAAACAAAATGAATAAGCAAAGGGGACTACATCAAACTAAAAAACTGCTGTAGAGCAAAGGAAACAGCTAACAAAGTGAAGAAGCAACCAACAGAATGGGAGAAAATCTTTGCACACTACACAAGTGACAGAGGACTATATCCAGGATTTACCAACAGCTTCAGAAAACCCAGAAACAGTAAAACAAATAACCCTGTGAAGAAAAAGGCAAAGGAAATGAACAGACATATTACGAAACAATAGATTCAAATGGCTAACAGACATGTGAAAAGATGCTCAGGCTAGCTAGCCATCAGGGAGATACAAATGAAAACCACACTGAGGCACCACCTAACTCCAGTGAGGTTGGCCTGCATTCAGAACTCTACCAGCAGCATCTGCTGGCATGGATGTGGGGAGAAAGGTACCCTCCTCCACTGCTGGTGAGAGTGCAGGCTAGTGCAACCACTATTGAAATCAGTAAGGAGAGTGCTTAAAGAATTGCAAATAAACCTGTCATATGACCCAGCTATCCTTCTCCCAGGGATATATACCCAAAGGGAAGGAACACTGCATATGAGCAGGGAATCTGTAATTCCCTATTTTCAGCAGCACAACCTACAGTGACAAAGACATGGAAACAATCCAGATGCCCATCCAAAGAGGAGTGGTTAAAGAAGCTGTGGTATATCTATTTCACGGAATATTACTCAGCTATTAAAAAGAATGAAATCATACCATTTGCAACTAGATGATCCCAACCTGAGACCATTACACTCAGCGAAATAAGTCAATCCGCAAAATGACAAATACCACATCTTCTCTAATATAAACAAACTGTCATGCAAATTTTTAGGTTCAATAACATTTCCCATACTGTTTTTGCAGCAACCCGTAGGTTTTGATGTTTTTTTTTTTTTTTTTTCATTTTCATTTCTTCCAAATGCTTTCTTTTCTCTTGTCGAATTCATTGCTGGCTCATGGATCACATGGTGGCATGATTTTACCCAAGAGGCATTTGTGTTTTCTTTTCGTCACCCATGTGTTAGTTATTCAGTGGCGCACTTTTTTGACTTCATGGTGCTGTAACTTTGTTGTTTTAACTTCATACCTGTTGTTGACTTTGTTTCATGGCTTCTAACTTAAGGGAATGTATAGTAATGGCATAGTAGAGACTGCCATATCCAGATGTGAAGATATACTGCAATATGCATCCCTGTTTCCAAATCAAAGATGGATTCTCAATGAAACTGTTCGACGTATCTAGAAAATGGGATACTGAACTGTCTGCCATTGTCTATACCAACCATGCCAGGGCACACTTAAATAACAGATGGAATCATGACTCTTTATGAAGAACTATTGTGATAATATGGGGAAAATCAGTCAGGGAGTAGGAACTGAGGGGGGTGGAATCCCAAACTCTACGAAACTGTACCATAAAAAAAAAAAAAAAGAACGGGCTAGCCTTGGAAACAGAGAGAATAGGCATGTTTCCCAAGGAGCACACAGTAGGTTCAAGGGCTCAGAGACGTTTATAGACCTCAGGCAGAGGGTTCAATGGGAGTTTGTGTGTGGAGGAACGCAGATGAGACTGGAAGTGGGGCAGTGGGGCTGTTTGATCACTGCAGGCCTGGGGAACTTGCCCTTGACTCTGAGGACAAGGAGCATGCTTGGAGGGCCTGATGTCCTAGTGGTTATGGCATGTCGGAACTGGTTTGAAGATGGTGCTATTAAGTGTGGAATGGGAGGGAGTACACCTGCACACAGAGGGACCAAAGAAGAGGCTGGTGCAGTCCCTAGACACTGGCGACTGGGACTTGACAGGGTGGACTTGGAGTGTGGGCAGCGGGGGGTGGGGAAGGATGCATTTGGGAGACTGAGGTTGGCTTAAACTCTGGGGCAAATATTATGCTTTGTCTGACAGGGTCTGAGTCCCCTCCACTGTGATCGCTTTTACACTCATTCTTGGGTGGCTTGCCCTGTGGCTGCTCAGGACTAAGCGCTCTACATCGAATGTCCAGCTCAGGGTTTGCAGCACCTCTGGGCAGCAGGGCCTGCTGGGCTCTCGTTCCTCAGGTGGCTGAGGAATCTGCAGCTCCAAACACCAGAAGCAGCCGGATTCTGTTGTTTGGGGAAGAGATCCTATAACAAGTTCCAATCTAGGAAACGGGCAGGGTCTAGCTTGTCCTGCAGAGGCTGAAAGGAGGCTGCCGCCACTACTCCTCATGTGTGGCTTACAACCTGACCATTGATGTGTTGGGACTCTGGCTACTGCCAGTCTTCTCTGTGATGTTCTCCTCATGCCCTGTGGCAGTCACCAGGTCCAGCAAGGGCCAGTGGCAGCCGTGTTTGGACAGTATGTTTCCCTGGCTTTGCAGCTTTTCCCACAGAAGTGAAGGGCCCAGGCCAAGGTCAGGCAACAGGCCCAGCATGGATGGTCACTCCGTCCCAGACTGCCCCGAACCCTTCATGAGATGAGTCGCTTTTTCCAAGTTCATAGCCATGTGTTTGCTCACAGTTATAGACAGCGGAAGTCCAAGGTCGAGGGACAGGCGAAGATGACCTCTCCTTGCAGGCTCTCTTGGGCTTGCAGATGCTGCCTTTTCAGGCTGGGTCTTTGCATTTCTCTGTGCCTCCTGCTCTTCAATTTCCCCAACTGTCCCAACAAACTTATGTATGTGCTTAGTTAGCCTGAAAGTCAGAGAGGAGAGAGTTTCTGTGTGCTGTGCTCACTTCCCAGACAGCCTGTATGACAGGGACTGGAGCAGGAGCTAAAGCTGGGAGGTGGTACTCAATCCAGGTTCCCCACATGGTGACAGGAATTCAATCACTCGAGCCTCGCAGGTTCCACATGGTAAGGCAACTGGAATCAGCAGTAGAACTGGGGATTGAACTCATGCACTCCTAATATGGAACACGGCCTAGCCTCTTTGCATTGGGGGTTCTGGCATTTGGAGAACACATGTATGCTATTGGTAGAAAAGCTGGGGCCAGTGCCGTGGTGTAAGAGCCTAATCCTTTGCCTGAGGTGCCAGCATCCCATCTGGATGCCAGTTCAAATCCTGGCTGCTCTACTTCCCAATCCAGCTCCCTGTTTATGGTCTGGGAAAACAATGGAGGACTGGCTCAAGTCCTTGGGCTCCTGTACCCACATGGCAGACCTGGAAGAAGCTCCTGTTTCTGGCTCTGGATCCACTCAGCTTTAACTCTGTAGCCATTTGGGAAGTGAATCAGTGGATGAAAGATCTTTGTCTCTCCCTCTCTCTGTAACTTTGCCTTTCAAGTTAAATAAATAATATTTTTAAAAAATTGATAGGAAATCTAAGCTGTGTGGAGTCTGTTGGATTCCAGCAGAAAAAGCAAGTTGGTCAAAAGCTCCTAGGTAGCTCATGGAGCCTGTGGCAGGGCTGGAAAATCAAGCTCTCTGACTGTGTAGCTGAGCCACAGTGAGGCCACAGGACTGGAATGGTCAGGATGCCAGCACGGTCACTGCTGACTGCACACCCTGATCACTATGACCCCTCTCCCACTGCTTGGAAAGCAGCACTTGTGGCCACAGCTGCCTCCTTGATGTAATGGCTACATGTCTCCATCCCCCGCCAGCTTTGCCTGGACCTATGTCCTGTTTCTAGCTGCAAGGGAAGCAGAAAAGGCAGCTAACTGACCCTTTGAGCTTGTACAGTGGGAGGTGGGTTCTGCCTCCTTCCAAGCCCTTGGAATTGGCAATCCCTTCATCACAGAAAAAGCCAACCACATGCTCGGTTCAGGACCTGAGATCCATCTTTCTGCAGCTCTACCCCCACTACACCTGAGTCGGAGAGTGCAGCTTGAACCTGGGGCCAAAGCAGGACTTCCAAATCCTCCCTCTCTAAGCCAAATTGATCTCCCAGCTCCAGAGCAGCCCTCCCCCTGGCTGAGCTAAGGCACAAGCAGGAGCAAGGAGGTGCTGGGTTCAAGCGCAGGGCGAGGCTGGTATCTGAGCTGGGATATGTCTCCTGCCTCACCAGAGAGATGAGGGAGATAGGGCCCTCCTGGGCGGCTTCCTCTTTGAGGAATGGGTGAGAATGGCCTCCCCCAAACGGATACAAAACCAAGGCAGGGTGTGGTGGACGGCAGGGAAGAGGAGGGGATAGCATTCTCAGTGTCACAGAGACCGAGCAAGCTGTTGGGGGTGGTAGAAGGTGATGCGAATGAAAGACGTGGAGCAGGTGTATGCTAATGAAGCGTAGAGGATACTGCACTTGCCTTGCACATAGAGATGTACTCTTATTTGTCCATAAGCATTTGCCTTGTCTGGCTGCCTTCGAGGAGCCCAGGTAGTGAAGCCTGTTGTCTGTTTGTCCCCATCCCCCTTTCTCTCCCTGGCTCCCTACCCCAACTTGTTGCCTGACAGGCTGAAGGACACAATTGTTTCATCTGCTGTCTTCCAGACATTGTAGCCCAGAGGAGCCTGGGCAAAGGGAGGGAGGGGTGTGCACTTGGAGGAGAGTGTCCAGGCTTCCTTCCTGGCCAGTCTCCAGGGACTGGCTGCAGCCTGGCACGCAGCCTTGGCCTCCCATAGCAGATCTTGCAGGCCAGGTCCCTTTCTGTGTGCCTTCAGGTTTGGGGTGATGACAGTGCTTCATTAGTAGCCCTGGACTTTGTGGCATTTGTTCCCAGTTCTTTTTCCTATATTGTGGTTGTGCTTTCACAAATGATACTGGGGCTGGACTCTGTGCAGTTACTCACTGTGAGGGAGCTGTCCATCTCTAGCTGGGAGCCTGGCTGAGTAAGGAGATGCTTTCCTACCAAAGCGATTCCACAGCTCACAGGCACCAAGAGCAGCGCTAGAGGGCATCTCAAACCCCGCAGGGAGACGGATGGTGGCAAACGCAAAGCTTAGCCTCCTTACAATGCCAGTCTTGTGTTGTCACGGCAGTCCCTTGCCAGTCCCTCCCAATTTGTCAGGAGTAGGAGCATGTCCACATTTAAAATCGAGGCCTTCTTTTTAAAATTTAAATATTTTTTATTTGTTCTGAAAGAGTTATCGAGAGAGAGTGGAGAAGGAGATGCACACACACATAGAGCTTCCATCCACGGAATCACTCCTCAGATGGTCCCCAAATGGCCAGCGTTGAGCCAGGCAGATGCCAGGAGCCTGGAACTTCATCCTGGTCTTCCAGGTGGGGGGCATGATCCCAAGTGACATGGGCCATCTTCCACTGCTTTTCCAGGTGTATTAGCTGGAAGCTGGATCCGAAGTGGAGCAGCCAGGTCTTGAACCTGTGCCCTCATGGGGGAGGGGCTGCAGACAGTGGCTTAATCCACACTACACCACAACTCCTGCTCCCACTGTCTGTATTCTTACAAAGCCACCAGGGTTCCACCTGGCATTTCACCTTCTTGACTCAACCCAGACCAACCACTTTTGCGAAGGTCTTACCTTCAAGTACCGAAATCAGATTACATTTTCATCTGCTTCAGCGCCATTAACGTAACTGCCGAGTTCAGGAGCCAAATTGCATTTAAGCCACAGCACCAGGCAAGCAATTGACCAGCTGAACCTAGTTGGCTCTTTGGATCACCGATGTGGATCAGTAAGCACCAGCCTGCTTGGTAAGAAGAGCCTGTGGGAGGGATGTTGGTGCGGAGGCCACCAGTGAGACCTGGGAGAGTGGCCCTTGGGGGCCAGCAGAGGGGCCAGCTGGGACCCTTCCTCCACAAAGGCTCGGAGGTGGAGTCCACAAGCCCACGTGGCCGCGATGCCACGATGCCTCTGTACAGCTGGGCAGCCTTGCTGCGCCTGCCTGGTCCATCGTGTCTAATGTGGGTGTCAGCAGAAAGTAAATGAAATGTGCGAAGCTCTAATTTGCAAAGGAAACATTCCATGGCAGTAACTAAACAGAGCATTATGTTTTAATCAGGGTTTTAAAATGTGGTTTTAAAAATCATTTTATTGTACAGAAGCTGGTATCCAAAGAGCTGTAATTCCTTAAGTAACGGTATGCTAACGCAGTACCCTCTCGTCTAGATGATCTTAGCAGCCCGGGCGCTCGCCGGCGTGCTCTGCACCGTGGGTACGTTTCCAGAGCAGACGTTCTCCTCCGCCCCCTAGCTGCTCCGTGGAGAAACGCAGCGGCAGATTCAAGGGCGGCCTTGACCTGGGCTTTGAGAAACCAAAGGATTTGTCTTTCCTTCCTGAGCGCTTACGATCCTGTGTTCATTTAGCGACTGAACGAATGTACACACTGCTCTGTGCGCATTCTGCAAATGCTAGCCCAGTGCAATCTCCCGCTCGCCCTTGATGCAAGTGTCATTCTTACCTCTGTTTTTATTGATAAGGCACAGAGAGGGGAAAGGATTGCTTCATGTCACACAGCTGGCATGTACTGGAGAAGGAGGCTCTGGAATCTGTGCTCTTCCTCCAGTCCCTAGCCCAGCTGTCTCTTTCCCGGAAGGGCCAGCCCAGTCGCTTGCAGCACGCTGAGTTTTAGAGGGCTGGGGTGGCATCTGTGGGTCAAAAGGCACCTGGGGCTGTATTCCAGGTAGGGGAGCAGTGAGTGTGTTTTTCTTTCTTTCTTTTTTTTTTTTTCAAGATTTATTTTTATTGCAAAGTCAGATATACAGAGAGGTGGAGAGACAGGAAAATCTTCTATCCATTGATTCACTCCCCAAGTGACTGCAACAGCTGGAGCTGAGCCAACCCAAAGCCAGGAGCCAGGAGCCTTTTCTGGGTTTCCCACATGGGTACAGGGTCCCAAGGCTTTGGGCCGTCCTCGACTGCTTTCCCAGGCTACAAGTAGGGAGTTGGTTGGGAAGCAGGGTTGCCGAGATTAGATGCCCATATGGGATCCTGGTGCATGCAAGGCAAGGACTTAAGCTGCTAGGCTACTGTGCTGGGCCCTTCTTGTGGATCTGGGGTGGGCTTGGCTTTTCATGCTCACCAGTGAGAGTTCAACCCATCAGAAGTACCCCCAGCTTCCCTGCTGGGCCCACTCCCAGTCCTGGATCTTGCACTCTCCAGGTGGTTCTGCAGCTTAGCTTGACAAGATTTGCCTCTAGTCCCAGCACCTGCCAGCTGATACTGCAGCAAAGCCCAACCAACGCTCACCCACTCTGGTTTATGCATGTACTAGTAGGTACACTCCGTTAGCTCAGCCGGCTTTCCCTCTAACCCGGCTCACACACAGGCCAACAGGTGTTAAAGCCCTGCCCGGCCTGGCCTGCCCCCATCCCAATTCTCCTGCTTGCCAGTGGGGACAGTGGCTCAGCAGGGTAACCAATGGGGTTGGCTTTTAGAGGGATTTGGGTGACATTCAGGAGAAACAGTGTCCTGGATTATAAGGTACTCTGCAAGTTGACACATTCAGAGCCAAGTTCAACTGACCTGGAGAGACTGGAGACCCGGCTCTCACTTCGAAAGGCCAAGCGTGACCACCGTTCTCGGCTCTTGCTTTTTAGAACAAAAGATCTAGGTGGCGGCAGGGAGGAGAGAGACTGGCTGGAGCTGAGCAGGCAAGGGCTAGGTGCCGAAGGTGCTGGGGCCACGTGAGGCTGCTCAAGTGGCTTGTATGTTTTGTTTGTATGTTTTTTAATTCTAGGGCTTCCCTTGGTCTTTCTTTCTTTCTTTCTTTCTTTCTTTCTTTCTTTCTTTCTTTCTTTCTTTCTTTCTTTCTTTCTTTCTTTCTTTCTTTCTTTCTTTCTTTCTTTCTTTTATTGGAAAGGCAGATGTACAAAGAGGAGAAACAGAGAAGATCTTCCATCTGATCGTTCACTCCCTAAGCGGCCACGATGGCTGGAGCTGAGCCAATCCAAAGCCAGGAGCCTCTTCTGGGTTTCCCATGCAGGTGCAGGGTCCCAAGGCTTTGGACTGTCCTCCACTGCTTTCCCAGTCCACAAGCAGGGAGCTGGATGGGAAGTGGAGCCGCTGGGATTGGAACCGGCACCCATATGGGATCCCAGTGTGTTCAAGGCGAGAACTTCAACACTATGCTATCGCACCGGGCCCAAGTGGCTTGTATGTTAAGGACTTAGGTCTGGGGCCAGTGCTTTGGCACAGTGAGTGAATTCACTGACTGTGACGCCAGCATCCCATAGGAGTTTGGGATTTGAATGCAGACTGATCCACTTCTGATCCAGCTCCTTGCTAATGCACTTGGGAAAGCAGTGGAGGATGCTCCAAGGGCTTGGGCCCCCCTAGACCACATAGGAGAGCATATACCCAGACGGAGCTCCTGGCTTTGGCCACTGGGGAGGGAGCCAGAGGGTGCAAGATCCTCCCTCTCTCTTTGTGTCTCTGTAATGCTCTCAAACAAATACATCCTTAAAAAAGAGGTTGAGACGGAGTTTCACATCCCGCTCAGTTCTGTGGGCTTTAGCATTTTCAGGAAGCTGTGCAGCTCTCATCGCGCCCCAACTTTGGGGTGTTCTCATCCTCCTGGGGCAAAACCCGAGCCTAACAGCAGTCCATGCCCTCTTCCTCCTCCCTAGCCATAAGTTCATCTTGTGTCTGTGGAATTGCCTGTTGTGCACAGTCCCCCCGAGAGGCGTTCTGCCCCAGCACCTGCCACAGACGTGTTTCTTCTCTCAGCATCCTGTGCCCAGGTTCATGTGCATTGCCACAGGGCGCAGGACCTGCTCTGAGGGCAGAATGATATTCCAGGCATGTAGATGGAGCCCAACTTTGTGTTGTTCTGAAGAATGCTTTCTGAACTTTCTCGCGTGAGTTTCTGTGAGGACCCCCTGTGCTCACCGCCTCCAGGGGGCTAGAGGTGAACTGCTGAGACAACAACTGTAGGTTTTGCTTTTTGAGGGACAGCTGAACTGGCATCTGCAATGATGACATCACTCTACATTCCCATTGGCAGGAAATAGGGTCCAACCTGCCCCGCATCCTCGCCAGCACTTTTCTTGTCTGTCTTTGATTTAGCCATCCTACTCAGTGTTGAGTGAGTTTGGAGTATTGTGTGAGGTAAGAATCCAACTGAAATATTTTGCGTGTCTGGGTATCCAATTGTCCCATCATCATTTATTGAAAAGACCTAACCCTCTCTCATCAAATTATATGGACACCCTTGTTGAAAATCAACCGATTGTGACCAGTGTTGTGGCAAAGGAGACTGAACTATTGTCTACGGAACCCGCACCCTGGCTGCTCCACTTCCTATCCAGCTCGCTGGTAGTGCCCATGCGAGGGCAGCAGAAGAAGGTCTGGGCACTTGGGCCCCTGGGCCCACATAGGAGACCTCGAAGAAGTGCCACAATTTTTGGTGTTGGCCTCACACAGCTCTAGCTGTTGCAATATAACAGAGCCAGGGGATGAAAAATTTCTCTCTTCTCCTCCTCTCTTTAACTCTGCTTTTCTTTTTTCTTTAAATACTTATGTACTTATTATTTAAAAGGTAGAGTTAGAGAGAGAGAGAGAAGGACATGTTAATTTTCCATCTGTTGGTTCACTCCTCAGTTGACCACAGAGGAGCCAGGAGCTTCTTCTGGGCCTTCCATGTGGGTGCAGGATCCCACGGCTTTGGGCCATGCTCCGCTGCTTTCCCAGCACGATAGGAGAGAGCTGGATCAGAAGTGGAACATCTGGGACTTGAACCGGTGTTCATATAGGATGCTGGCACTGCAGTCAAAGGCTCAGCTTGCTATGTCATAGTGTTGACCCCAACTCTGTCTTTCAAACACAGAGAAAAAGAAAATGAACTGACCACAAGCGCATGAACATACCACTGAATTCTCAGTCTTATTCGGTGGAGATGTGTGTCTAACAAGGAGCCATCATGCCCTTTCTTTTTGAAAAGGATTTATTCATTTTTATTGGAAGGGCAGAGTTACAGAGAGAGAAGGTATTTCATCTGCTGGTTCACTCCCCAAGTGGGTGCAATAGCTGGAGCTGGGCGATCTGAAGCCGGGAGATTCTTTTCTTTTTTTAGATTTATTCTTATTGGACAGTCATGTTTACAGAACGGAGGAGAGACAGAGAAGAAGATCTTCCATCCGATGGTTCACTCCCCACGTGGCCACAATGGCTAGAGCTGAGCTAATATGAAGCCAGAAGCCAGGAGCCTCTTCTGGGTCTCCCACATGGGTGCAGGGTCCCAAGGCTTTGAGCTATCCTTGACTGTTTTCCCAGGCTACAAGCAGGGAGCTGAATGGGAAGCTGGGCTGTTGGGACAAGAACCAACACCCATATGGGATCCTGGCATGTGCAAGGTGAGAACTTTAGCTACTAGGCTAATGTGCTGGGCCGCAGGAGCACTAGCAGGGAACTAGATTGGAGGTGGAGCAGCCAGGACTCGAACAGGCACCCAAATGGAACGAAAGTGCCAAGGTCGAGGTTTAGCTTGGCATGCCAGAGGGCTAGTGCCAGCAATTTCGTGTCTTAAGAACAAAGGGGAGATTTGTAAAAGGGTTTAGGCAGTTGTCTGCATGAGAGACAATCCAGGGAATTGTTGTAGCAGTTTAGAGGAAGAATGTGTTTTTCTCCTTTGACTTAAAGAATTTATGTCCTTTGGATTCAGGAAGATTCTTCCAAAAGTTCATAGAAAATCAAAATGCACTTTCAATTCCCTTTCCATCAAAGGAGCTGAGTTGAGGGTAATTTAAGAAATGGAACCGGGCCCAGAGCGATAGCATAATAGCATAAAGTCCTTGCCTTGCTCACCCGGGATCCCGTATGGGCACCAGTTTGTATCCTGGTGGCCCCACTTCCCATCCAGCTCCCTGACTGTGGCCTGGGAAAGCAGTCGAGGACAGCCCAAAGCTTTGGGACTCTGCACCCACGTCGGAGGCCCAGAAGAGCTCCTGGCTCCTGGCTTCAGATTGGCTCAGCTCCAGCTGTTGCAGTCACTTGGGGAGTGAACCATTGGATGGAAGATCTTCCTCTCTGTCTCTCTTCCTCTTTGTATATCTGCCTTTCAATAAAAGTAAATAAATCTTTAAAAAATATTTTAAAAAAAGAAAAGAAAAAGAAATGGAACCAACCAGACTTGGTGATTCCTGAATTGGGGGTGAGGGATTTGGGGAGCCCAGATGCCTCATGTATGTGGCACTGGTGGCGGGGTCAGCTGGGGACAGTGGTGGCACTGGCAGGATGGGGCAGCCCAGGGCAGGGACCACTCTGCCAGGCTTGAGGTCAAGAAGGGGTTGGGGACGAGAGCAGCTTGAGCTAGGCACGAGGGTGGCTGGAGGGCAGTGGAGGGAGAATCTAGAAACAATTTTTAATTTTATTTGTTTCATTTTAAATGAGGAATTGTTTCCTTTTTATATTTATATTTATTTGTATTGGAAAGTCAGATATACAGAGAGGAGGAGAGACAGAGAGGAAGATCTTCTGTTCATGGTTCACTCCCCAAGCGGACGCAAAAGCCAGAGCTGAATCAGAGCCAATCAGAAGCCAGGAGCCAGGAGCTTTTTCCGGGTCTCCTACGTGGGTGCAGGAGCCTAAGCTTTGGGTCTTCCTTGATTGCTCCTCCAGGCCACAAGCAGGGAGCTGGATGGGAAGCCAGTTGCTGGGACACAAACCAGAGCCCATATGGGATCCCAGGGCATGCAAGGCAAGGACTTTAGCCACTGGGCTACCACGCCTGGCTCACAACTTTTGATTTTTTTAAAAGAAATCTCTAGCTTGTGTGTTTTTGAAAAGTGTTTCTGACAGAGCCGGGCCTGAATTTGCTGGATTCCTCACCCCTGCACCCCACAACCCTGACCCTGCACCCCACGACCCTGACCCTGCACCCCACGACCCTGACCCTCCACCCACACGACCCTGGCCCTGCACACGACCGTGGCCCTGCACCCCACAACCCTGACCCTCCGCCCCCACAATCCTGACCCTGCACCCCCCACGACCCTGACCCTCCACTCCCACGACCCTGACCCTGCACCCCACGACCCTGACCCTGCACCCCACGACCCTGACCCTCCGCCCCCACAATCCTGACCCTGCACCCACACGACCCTGACCCTGCACCCCATGACCCTGACCCTTCACATGACCCTGGCCCTGCACCCCCACGACCCTGGCCCTGCACCCCACGACCCTGACCCTCCACCCCACGACCCTGGCCCTGCACCCCACGACCCTGACCCTTCACCCCCACAACCCTGACTCTCCACCCCCATGAGCCTGGCCATGCACCCCACGACCCTGACCCTGCATCACACGACCCTGGCCCTGCATCCCACGACCCTGACCCTGCACCCCAAGACCCTGACCCTCCACCCCACGACCTTGACCCTTCACCCCCACGACCCTGACTCTCCACCCCCACGACCCTGGCCATGCACCCCACGACCCTGACCCTGCACCCCACGACCCTGACCCTTCACCCCACGACCCTGACTCTCCACCTTGGGCTCTGGCTGTCCCGTGGGGGCTGCAGTTCAGGGCAGGACCGGCAGATGGCGCCGGAAGCCCAGGGACGCGCCCGCCCTCTGGCGGCCCTCGCTGGCCGCGCGCTGCCCTCCCCAGCGCAGTCCGGCCCGGATGGCTGCAGCAACAGCTCCTGCTCCAGCCCGGCTCCCGGAGCCCTCTGCAGCCTGCAGGTCCCATGCTGCAGACACAGGCTGCAAGCCCCAGAGCCCCAACAGAGCCCTTCCCCGACCCCTCCGTCCCCCGCCCCAATGGCTTAACCCACAGGGACCAGGGGGAGGGGGTCCCATGGGAAAGGGGTCCCTCCTCGGCCCTCTCCCCTCCACCATCCCCACTCCCTTCCCGCAGAGCCGCTTCCCCTGTGAACCAGGAGCTCGGAAACCGCGTGCAGCAGCTGCTGCCGCCGGCCGTCCAGTGTAAAATATGAAATAGGAGTTTTAATTACCAAGCTTGGAAGGCAGCCGATGCTTTAATATTTAATGCAGGCTCTGCTCGCGCCCTGAGGCGCTGACGGAATCGGGGGTTTCCCTGGGGCTGGCTGTGGTGGGAGCAGCGCCAGGCACACCCGCTCCGGGGGAGCCCCTGCAGCTGGGCCTGGGCCCACGACTGACTGACTACCCCTGGCCTTCACTCTCCCCTGACCCCTGCTCTGTCCACCCGGGGAGGACCCCTGATCCTCGCTGAGTTAGGAGGGCTCCTGCCAATGGAGACAGCCTGGGTGAGAAGGTGGAAGGGCTCTCCTCCCAGATTCACCCCTAGCATTGGTGCTGGGTCACCGAAGGCTCAGCTGGCAAGTCCTCAACAGGCAGGTGTGTGGCCAGGGCCCTGATGAGCCCAGTCCTCCTGTCCATCTCTGACAAACTCCAGAGCAAGCAGCTGCGGGATCGGGGCCCCACACACAGGGAAGACCAAGTTCAAGTTCTCTAGCCACTGGAGGTGGGATTTACATCTCAAAGACATGAAAACTTTGGCAGGTTCCCACGGGTGGTTTTTGGCACACGGTCATCACTGTGGGGTGAAATACGTCCAGGGTCATGAGCTCCTGGCAAGTGAGGGTCTCACTGGCCGCCCCCTTCCCGAATCCCACTGACCTGTAAATCCTGATTCCTGGCCCCCTAATGACAGATGGCTGCCCTGGAGACAGCCTGCGGCTGCAGCCTTGCCCAGCACCTCACATGGGCTGAGTCTTCCTGTCTCCAACAGCCCTGCCAGGTGGCTGGGCTGGGACTTGAACCTTCCAACCCCAGAGCCCACAGCCCTGGAAACCCAGGTTAGAAAAGCACTTCAGAAATGAGAGCGAGCCAGTGAGAGAGAGAGAGAGAGAGAGAGAGAGAGAGAGAGAGAAAGAGAGAGAGAGAGAGAGAGAGAGAGAGAGAGAGAGAGAGAGAGGACTTCCATTCCATTCCAAACGGTCAGGGCTGGGCCAGGCTGAAGCTAAGAGCCAGACACTCCATGCTGGCCTTCCACGTGGGAACTGGGCACCCAAGTACATGGGTCATCTGCTGTTTTCCAGGCACCACAGCACTGGACACGGACACCCCACCCGCAGCACTGACCCTCAAACCCCATTCCTTTACAGCCCTACGTTTGTACTTCCCAGAGAGGGGGGCATCCTAGCTGCATCTGATTGGCTGAGGGTTGTTTGGGGTTGGTCACTCACTTGGCTTTGTCCTTGGGGTCACACACCATCCTTTCCTCCAGTTGACTGTGGCCGCATCCTTGCCTTGCATCAGCTCCCTAACAGGACACGGATGATAGCCAATGATGGGCAACCCATAGAAGATGCTTGTCTCAACAGGTAACTGGGACCAAGGCATTCGGGCAGCCTGGTCAGCTCTGTGCTCAGCCAGCCCACGGGGGAGGGGGCGGGGGGGGGTGAGCAGTGCTGGACTGAACAGGCAGGAGCTGACCCAAGGACGTTTGCTTCTGGGGAGGAGCCATGCAGGGGGAAGGGGCTGAGACATATGGAGAGGAAAGAGGCTGAAAGGCTGGAGGAGCCGTGCACGGCCTCCCACAGCTGTGAGTGGCAGCCGCCATCCATCTGGTTCTCCGCAAAGGAGGTTCCAAGCGCCACACCAGGCAAGGAAGCGTTAAAGACTTCCGCCGGCTTTTTCTAAGATTCAGACACTGTCTGCTGGCGGGGGCGGGGGAGAATGGCGTCATCCGCACCAGGCTGGAGTGCAGGCTGTCGTTGCATGCCAGGCACCTCCCAGGGGTGTTTGTGCGGTTGTCGCTCAGCATTCTCACTGCCACCCTCACCCACGTTTTACGGGCGGGCGGGAGGGTGGTCAGCAAGGGGCGCCATCAGCCCTGCCCCGCCAGCCAGCCCAGACACCTGCCAGCTCAGCCAGGAACCCCGGGCACCTGTGGGGTTTAGAAAGCCGCATTTCTCGTGATGGTCTAGAGGTGGTGCTGTTGAGTCAGGCCTGAGGCTGTGAGGTGGGGGAGGGACCAGGACGGCCCTAGGAGGCGGTTCTGGGTTCTGGGAATCCCAATTCCAGGTCGGGAACACCTCAGAGAACGCGCCCACACCCCTTCCTTCACCTAACGTCCTTCTCCGCCTTTCTGACTTCGTGGTGAGCTTGGGGCTTCAGGCAGATACTGTAACCCATTCCTGGCCCTGGGGACGTGGGGCAGTTAGCCTGGGTGACCCCCCGACTCCCAGGTGGCCAGGTGTGGATGGATCCTTCAGGTCTTGGTGAGGTTGTGGGCTTGGGCCCAAGGTTTCTGACAGCTGGAAAGTGTGCGTGCCAGCTGCTGGAGGAGGCCGGTGCCGATGGCTGGGAAATGTGGCCCAGCATGCACGAGGTGCCAAATAGTTGCTCAGCTAAAGAATACATGGATGATGAATGAAGAAATGAATGGCATGAATTCCTTGCACCTCAGAATAGGGTGGCCACCATCCTAGGATCAGAGCCCCAGGACTGGCCTCTCAAACTGCCTGCTGCCCCTGGCCCTCCCACATGATACAGAGATAAAAAGATGGGCTGAGCAAGGAGTGAGAGCTGGCGGGGCAGGAGTGGGCAAAGGTGAAGGCTGCCTTGGGTTTTCTGCGGTGGGTTGGGGAGCAGGCACGGTTGAGCTGTGTCTCCAGCATCCCGCCAGCAGGGCTCACCGGAGACATGGGCTGCAGGCACTTTACTCAGGAGAAGATCAGAAGTTTCCATTTATGTCAAGTGTCACCAGATCCTCAGGCCACACACCATTGCCTCACCCACCTTTTGCCTGCCCTGTGGCAGTGGTGTGTAGCCCTGGGATCTTTGTGCCCTCCCTCCCCGGGGAGGATGTACTTGGAGGCACAGCTGGGATTCCATGGGTCCCTGAGGATGACAACCTCGTGATGGAGTCAACTCTTGATGAACAGGAGAGGCCTGCTGACTCTGGCTGTCCAGGCCCTCCTGCCCCGGATGCTTTGGACGGTCCAGGTGCCCAGCCGTGGTCACTTGCCATAACAGCCTGAGCCGGCTAAGATCTCCTCTCCCACACGCCGAAGCTTTTCCTTAGCGTTTAGTTCCGAGACAGAAATCTTGGCACTTCCTGCTTACCTCCTCACTTCAGGGAAAATGTCAAATGACGGAGGTTTCCTCCTACAACCAGCGATGGTGACAACACGAGATGGAGAGAGCCCAGAGTAGGTGGGGTGGGAGGGTGGGGGGGTGAAGGAGCCAAGTCAAGCCGGAGGGGCCCGCTTCCTCCACAGACTATGGAATCATTACAAGGAATCATCATCATTATTTCAAAGATTTACTTATTTTTATTTGAAAGGCATAGTTAGAGAGAGAGACAGAAGGATGTTTCATCCACTGGTTAACTCCTTGAACAGTCTCCATGGTCAGAACTTTGCTTTGGTCCAAAGCCAGGAGCCAGGAACTTCTTGCAGGTTTCCCCTGTGGAAGTAGAGCTGCAGGGACATGAACTGGTGCCAATATGGGCTGCTGGCGTTCAGGTGGAGGACTAGCCGATCATAGCACCACACCAGTTCCTAGAATTATAAATACATGACAACCAAGTGAAAGTTGACTTGAGTCACCCCCTGTGGAGCACACTTGGGTGACACACTGTGAAAAGCAGAATTAGAGTTGCAGAAATCACTTGAGGGATGTGGGGGCTGGGGATGGGAAGGGGCTGACCCTGAGGGTACAAGGGGTGGCGGCAACACTCCATGTCCTGGAGTTTGAACACTTGGTGTTGGCGGGGAGGGGCAGGCGCTAGGGGCAGTACCTCGATTGCTGCTTGGGCTCCTGCATCCTGTGTCAGAGCATCATCTGGGGTGGAGTCCTGGCCCCGCTTTCAGTCCTGCATCCTGCTCATCTACGCCCTGGGAGGTGGGTGACGGCTCAAGGCTTTGGGTCTCCGCCCGCCCCTCACTGGAGCTCCTGGTCCTGCTGCACCTGCCCTGGTGTCGGCTGTCGCAGGTATTTGAGAAGAGAATTGATATAGGGAAGATCGTTATCTGTCTATGCCTGTTTCTCTCCATCTCTCCCTGACTTTCAAATACAATAAACCCCCCCCCCCTTTTTTTAAAGTCAAGAAACAAAATAAAGCTTGGGTCTACATCCTGAAAAAGAGTGAATGTTGTCTGCACATGATGGTGCGATGAGCTTGCCTTAGACTGAATGACACATTTAACCTTGGGGGACAGGGCTACACAGAACGCAGAAGAAGCATGGTGAAAAATAGCAATGGATCATGGGCTTGGTGCCAGCAGGGACAACTTGTCCCAGGGAAGTAGGGTTGGGCTGAACCCTGAGGCTTAAAGTTCATGAGTTCATGTGTCCCAGGGTGGTGAGTGCCAGCATGCCTGTAGAGAGGTGCAGGTGACAACAGGGGCGGCCTCAGGGCTGGACCAAGATGCGCAGATCCCAGAAGTACTTAGGGGAGAACAGCAGGGGGAGAGGCCTGGGGGCCTGTGGCTTCTGGTATGGCCCTGGGGGAAATGGTGACACTTTCTAAGACATAGAACTCCTAGAGAAGGAGGAGCAATTAAGGGGAAAACTGCGGTCTGGTTCCTTCGAATGTCTTGGCAGAGAACATGTGATGTCAAAGGGGTTCTTTCTGGAATGTCCGGCACTTTCACTTCTTCCCTGAAATACTGTTCCCCTCTCCCTGCGGGGGCAAGTTTTTGAACCTCAGGCCATACCCAGTAGGATCAAGGATGAAGTCCTGGTTTGAAGCAGGCCACATCAGCAGTTCACAGACTGGATAAAGGCTGGCAGCACAGGGACTCTGCCTCTTCGTCCCTGACTCTGAGTGCCCTTCCCTTTCCTTTCCATTCCCCCAGCTCAGAAATGAGGATGTCTGGGTCAGCTCCTGTTTGGGAAGCCAAGCCAAGAACTCGAACCAGGGGCCACAGCATCACCCAAGGACTTGTAGCTTAGTTTGCTGAGGGTTTACCACCTGCCAATCAGCTGCCTGTGTTCTGCAGGTAGAGGGTTAGGCCACTGAGCCTTCACGTTGGCCGCAATGGTGTGTCATTAAAAAACAAATCAATTCCATTTATTAACATATTATTTTCTAAAGACTTACTTACTTTTTTGAACGATAAGGAGAGATTTGCTGATTTACTCCCCTAAAGGACCATAACATCTACAGCTGGGCTGCAACGAAACCAGGAGCTTCTTCTGAGACTCCCACGCAAACTCCCAGGGGCCCAAGCACGAGGGCCATCTTCCACTGCTTTTCCAGGTGGCACTGGCGGGGAGCTGGATCAAAAGTGGAACAGCCTGGACACAAACCAATACCCATAGGGATGACAACACTGCAGGTAGCAGCTTTTACCTGCTGGCCCCGGTGCTGGCCCCTAACTAACATATTATTTAGAATATTTACTTGTAGGCAAGAGTTTTTGATACAACTCTCAACTTTTCTTGTGCTCTATTTGCTTTTGGCATTAGGATTGTACAAAGTTCATAAAATGAATAGGAAAAATGCCATGTACCTTAGTGCTTTAGTGGTCTTAAATAATTTAGGCAATGTCTGTTCCTAACCTCTTTTCTCGCTCATCTGTAAAACCCCTGGTCTAGGACCTTCAGAGAATGCCTTAAACTTATTTGTTACATTGTTACAGCCTTTTTCTGGAGTCTCATTCATCAACTTGAGTCTTTTTTTTTCTGAAATGCATATAGTCAACTTCAGAAGCTCAGATTTATTTGTGTGCGTTATGCATAGTATTTGCATGAGTTATGCATAGTATCATGTTTAGTAGGTCATGTGGGTGCTGGCTTGGGTCCCAGCTGCTCCACTTCCAATCCAGCTCCCCCTTGCGACTTGGGAAGGCAACAGAGGATGCTCCAAGTCCTTGGGCCTCTGCATCCAGGTGGGAGACTTTGGAAGAAGCTTCTGACTCCTGGCTTCAGATCAGCTCAGCTCTGGCCATTGTGGCTACTTGGGGAGTGAATCAGCAGACAGAAGGTCTTCCTCTCTGTCTCTCCTTCTCTCTGTATATCTGACTTTTCTAAAAAAAAAAAAAAAAAAAAAGAAAGAAAGAAAAGAAAAGAAAAGAAACTGTTACCTCAGAATATGTGGGAATTTTAACAGTAAATTTCCTGGTGCTGTTTTTGTTTTACGTTGTGGTCAGAGAACATTGAATGATATCAGTTATTTCATAAGTGCTAAGGGCGCGCTCCGAGGGTCTTGCTCAAGTGGTTTTGATAGTTCAACAGTTCTGAATTGCCGCCAATCTTGCCATACCAAGCACGATGAGGTCGCTGCAGAATCCACTGACACAGTCCACCTCAGAGTCTCCATTTCCCCAGTTTTTCACTGCCAACATAAGGCTGGGGTAGTTAATTGACTTGCTCTGTCCTCTGTAGTGGTGCCAGGTGTCCTCTGCAGGTTCTGATAGACTGCCATATTCTCCATGTGCAGCTGGTATGCTCTCCACTGCTCCGTCTGAGCCTCTAAGGAGGCTCGGCTCTGGCACTTGCACTCCATGGCAGACCATGGAACCTGCATGGAGTCTGGCAGTTCTATTGGGGAGATCCCCAAGGAAACTTGGTCTGAGGTGATCCCAGACCAGATTCTTGTGTATACTTGCAAGTACAGGGCCCAGCACAGTCCATCACCCCAATCAGCTGGTGGTTGCAATTGCTGGGTTGGTTCTGTTTTCAGTCCTGTCTTCCACTGGAAACAATGGGTGTTGCAGTCCAGCCTGATTCTGTCCAGCACACACTCGGTCCTCTCATAAACCAGTGGGAGCTGTAGCCTACTCAGAGCAACCCACAATAACCCCCACCAGGCCCGCTCCCTGCCCTGATTCCCATGCTTGCCAGTATATACAACAGACTGGTCCAGTCTGTCCCACATCCCATTCAGCTCTCGTACATGACAATGTGCATAGAAGCCTAGTTCAACCTAACCAGCTCCACTATCCAGCCCACACACTTGCTGTTGGGTGCCTTTCTGTCTCGCCACCCCTGCCCTTGTCCTGGTTTTCATGCTCTTATACCAGCAGGTCTTCTTCCCACCCTAAGAGTCACTTATTTGCAAAGGTGGAGTGACAGAGAGAGGAAGAGACAGACATAAAAAGGGTGTGCATGTGGAAGGGATCTTTCAGCTGCTGGTTCACTCCCTAAGGCTGCAGCTGGCCAGGCCAAAGCCAGATGCCTGAAACTCTATCCAGGGGGGCAGGGACTCCAGCCCTCTGGCCATCCTCCTCTGATTTCTCAATTGCATTCTGCAGGGAGCTGGATACGATGTGGAGCAGCTGGGACACGGGCCGGCGCTCCTGTGGGGTTCTGGCTTCTCACACGGCACCTTAACCTCTGTGCCAGCCCTGGGCAGTCAGCGTGGTGCCTGGCACATCCATTGCTAGCCCAAACATCTGCCCCAGGAAGCTGTTATCTGGATTTAGTTCAGACTTTTTGTTTGCAGCAGTATCACAAGTCCAGTGTAGAAGTTACGAATGTGCAAGCTGTAAACTGGAGCTTCCAAATTGTTCTGCACGTTGGCTGTGCCAACTGACAACAAGCTAGTACTGTTAAAAAAAATCCTTTTTCTATCCCTGGACAATAGATGACATCTTGTTGAGTTGACTTTCCTTCCACAGTCGCTGGCAGGGCTTGAGCAGGTCTTACATGTTATTGGCCAATTGTATGTCCTCGTTTGTAAATGGTTCCTTTCTATCCATTGCCCCCCTTTTTCTATTCAGTCATTTCTCTTTCATTATTGATTTGTTGAAATTGCCTTGTGCGACCTCTGTTACTGGGGATTTATTGAGGTTTACTTTCAAGCTCATTACTTAATCAATTTGTCTATATGCTTTACAAGCATTTGGAAAAAAAAAAAAAGTATTTGCTGTTCCAACTCTACCTAGATACAGTAAAACAGGCTTGTTAATGCTGTTATTTAGACTGTCTGTATGGTTTTAAAATATTTGCTCTGTTAAATTCTCAGACAGGTGTTCTCAAATCTCCCACTCCGGCTTTAGGTTTGTGGATTCCCCTCCTCATATTTCAGTCCGCTTTAGGGATTTGTTCAGCGCAATAATCGGCATGCCTGGTTCAGAGTCACGATTGACCAGCCAGTCTGTGGTGCTGCTGATGGGCCATGGGGTCAGGACCCCTGGGTTCTGTTGATTCCCCTTTAACTGTATGTAGCTGTGGGTCCATAGAACCTTTCTGGGTCTCAGCTTCCTCAAGTGTGAAATGGGACAAAGAATAGTATCTACCAGTAGGACTGCTCTGAGAGTGAATAAAATTAGCCTTGTAAGTGTTCAGCAAATGGCTGTTACTGGGTTTCCCCGGTGACCGTGTATTTCATCAATGCAATTATCAAAATATTTTATCAAAATATTTCATCTACTGATTTCCCCCTAATTCTATAGTGTTTAAAAGTGGAAACAAAGGCGCAAGCGTTCTTGTTTGCATCCCCTGCAACATCTTTACCTGCCTTCGTGGTTACTTGACTTGGGTGCATCTCTTGTAAACTCTTGGTTATAAATGATTAAAGATGGCATCCAGCCAGCACTGTGATATTGCGGGTTGAGCTGCCTGACATGCCAGTGTCCCATATGGCGCCGGTTCAAGTCCAGGCTGCTCAACCTCCAATCCAGCTCCCTGCTAGTGGACTGGGAATGCAGCAGACGAGCCCAGTGCTTGGGCCCTTGTCGCCCACGTGGGAGACTTAGATGAAGCTCCTGCCTTCTGGCTTTGGCCTGGTCCAGATCCAGTTGTCATGGCCATTTGAGAAGTGAAACAGTGTGTGAACTCGTTCTCTCTGTCTTCCCTCCCTCCTGAAGTTTAGCCTGATATGCAACTGCTCTGGCTCCCTACACCGCATTTTAAACACATTTTTAAATCAACTTAAAAATTAAATTGCATTGATTTGAAAGAGTGGTGGGGGTGGGAGGTGGGGGAAGAGAAGAAGAGAGAAATAAAGAGAGACAGAGATCTTCCATCTACTGGCTCACTCTTCAGATGGCCACAGTGGTTGGGCTGGGTCAGGCTGAAGCCAGGAGCCAGGAACTCCATCCAGGTCTCTAGGTGAGTGACAGGGGCCCAGATATTTGGGCCATCACCTATTGCTTCCCAGGTCCTTTCCAGGGAGCAGGAGTGCACGTGGAGTAGCCATAAAACTGACCAATACTCTGTTGGGACACGGACTTTCCAAACAGCATCTTTGATATATATACAGATATAGAGAGACAGAGAGAAAGATCTTCCATCTGCTGGTCCACAGCTCAAGTGACCACAATGGACAGAGCCAAGCAGATCTGAAGCCAAGAGCCAGGAGCCTCATCTGGGTCTCCCACTTGGGTCCAGGGACCCAAGGCTTTGGGCCGTCCTTGACTGCTTTCTCAGGTCACAAGTAGGGAGCTGGTTGGGAAGTGGAGCAGCTGGGACATGAACCAGCATCCACATGGGATCCCAGGTGAGGACTTTAGCCACTAGGCCTATGCATGCAAGGTGAGGACTTTAGTCACTAGGCTATGGCACCAGGCCCTCCAAACAGCGTCTTAACCTGGTGCACCACCAGGTCTAGGTCTGCTCCTAGAAGTCAGAGGCTGAGACAGAGAGAAATCTTCATCTGGCTTATTTTACAGATGTCTGCAACAGCCGGGTCTGGGCCAGGCCGAATTCAGGAGCCCCAGAAATCAAGCTGGTCATTCCTCATAGGTAGCACGACTCCAAGCGCTTGGGCCTTTGCCTGCTACCACCCAGGCTGCCCCTTAGCAGGAAGCTGAAATGCAGAGCGGAGATGGTACTAGAACCAAGGGGTGCAGGCATCCCAGAGGGCGCATTCACCATGGCACAAGATGCCAGCTCCTTGGAGCCTTTGGTGAGCTACTTCCTCATGTAACTTCCAGGGGGGCTATACTAGGGGTACAAGTCTGAGATGTCTTCATGTCCTGTGTATTCAATCAGGTGTCAGCTGACAGCGCCTGCTTCTTTTTGGCAGGAGCCCATCTCGTCTACCTGGAGATAGGTCACTCTTCCCCCGGCTATAACTTTTGTTTTGCAATCACCACAGTCTTGCTATAGGACGCTGAGATGGACCTTCAGACACACTGGGGGTGGTAGACATCAGAACCCGGTGGGAACTAGGGGACCAGCTGCCTTGTGGGACTTGCAGAGAGAGTGGGTGACCAGGACACTGGCTGCACAGGTGTCCCAGCCCTCCCCACCTGGAACGTGTGCAAAGGGCATTGGTGGCTCCAGAAGAGGGGATGTCCAGACTGCCTCTGCAGGGGCCGTGGGTGTGATGTGAGTCCCTGCTCCCTGGCGCAGGTGCCCGCCACTCACTGTCATGGCTGGAGAGCCTGACCTGCAGCACCAGTGCTCAGGAGACGTATGCCCAAGTGCTGCTTGGGCCATCTGATGTGCAGCGCACCTGTGAGAGGGCGGCCCCGACTCATGCTGGGTCATGACCAAGGGTGCCAAGGTGCTTCCTCAGGGTGGGTATAGCCACAGCGGCTCGTTGTGCAGAGCTGAGCAGGGAGGAAGCTAGCACGCAGCCACACTGAGGGCCAGCGGTCTCGGTCAAGGAGACTCCATGGGGAGAACCCTGTGACTGAAGGAGGACCCTGTGTCTTTGATGAGGACATTCACCCTTGAGCTCCACAAGCCCTGGAGAACAGGGTGGTGTTGGCCCGTGGCAAAATGACCACACGATGCTCTCTTGCTCCCCTCACCTCCTCTACTCCTCTACTCCTTGCCTGGCTTCAAATCAGCTCAGCTAGAGCTCTTGTGGCAATTTGGGGAATGAGCCAACAGATGGAAGAGCTTTATCTCCTCTCCATCTCTCCTTCTCTGTAAATCTGCCTTTTCAATAAAAATAAATAAGTCTCTCTTGCTCGGCTTTTTTTTTTTTTAAAGAAAGTTGAACCATTCATTAAAGAGAATACTGACTGGGCGTGGCGTGGTAGCCTAGTGGCTAAAGTTCTCATCTTGCACACACTGGGATCCCATATGGGCACTGCTTCGTATCCTGGCAGCCCCACTTCTCTTTCAGCTCCCTGCCTGTGGCCTGGGAAAGCAATGGAGGACAAACCAAAGCCTTGGGACCCTGCGCCCTCATGGGAGATCTGGAAGAAGCTCTTGGCTCCTGGCTTTGGAATCAGCTCAACTCCGGTTGTTGCAGCTACTGGGGAGTGAACCAGCAGATGGAAGATCTTTCTCTCTGCCTCTCTTCTCTGTAAATCTGCCTTTCCATTATAATAAATAAATCTTAAAAAAAAAAAAAGGAATACAGACAAAAATAACCAGCAAGGCATACCAGGGCCATGTCGGTCCAGCCCGTCATGTTCCTGTGGTCTGAGTCCTTGCCACACACCAGGATGCTCCCAGCCGCCAGGCCTCCTTAAGCTGTAGCTTCTCCAAGGACACGGGGATGGTGGGAGGTCCAAAGCGCAGGCCAAGGTGGGCATTGCAAAGCCTCTGGGTGCAGTAAGTGAGCTGTCACTCCAAGGAGGGGCCCAGCCCTTCCCGGCTCAGGCATTATGTAAAAGACAGTTATAGAGACAGGAGATGAGAAAGATCATGTCTGAAGGCTCACACGGGCAGTGTGGGAGGTGGGGAGGTTATTTGTGCTGGTTCGGCCGTTCACCACACGCTGCGCGCACACATGCTGTGCTCACACTAATTCCCACACACAGGGATGACGACCACGTGTCCTTTAAAAATAACAGAGTGTGGCTGACACTGCAGGAGCTGAATGGTATCCATGTGGGTGCTGGATCGCATCCTGGCTACTCCTCTGCCTATCCAGCTTCCTGCTTATGGCCTGGGAAAGCAGCAAAGGACACCCCAAGTCCTTGGGTCCCTGCACCCAGGTGGGAGACCCAGAAGAGGTTCCTGGCTTTGGTTCAGCTCAGCCGCAGCCGTTGTAGCTGTTTGGGGAGTGTAATCAGTGAATAGAAGCTCTCTCTGTAAATCTGCCTTTCATTAGAAATAAATAAATCTTTAAAGAGAGAGCGCGAGAATATATTTAACAAGCAGAGGAGCTGGAGCACAGGACGGCGGGGCGGACCCGGCCAGGGTGCTGAGAGGTGCCCCCCACCGGCCCTTGCTGGCTTCTTTGGCACCAGCCCTGGTCCGGCTGGGTGACTCTGGCCTCCTCTTCTCTGCAGCCCCCAGAGCTGCCACCGTGCCAGGTTCTGCGGGCAGAGCAACATGGCTGCTTCAGCTTTGCTGTAGTTATTTCTCTCTCCCCTGTTTAAAATCATTTCAGTTACGGAAGAAATATGTGCTGGGTACACCAAAATCAAATAATACTAACAGAAGCTTACAAGGCACAAAGGGACTCCCTTGGCCGGCTTTGAGCAGCCGGTCAATGGCGTATTATATCCCTTGCAAATTTCACCTACGCACAAGACACTTTCTTTACTGAAACTGGGATGGTACTATTTTCCAGTTGTATAAATTACCTGCTAATTGAATGACATTTTCTCCTAAATGTATGCTTGTCGCTACCTCTCTCTTCGTACCGGCTGGGCAGTGCTGCGTTCATGTCCAGAACAGCAGAGACCGATGGAAATAGAACTTGGGCCACACATGTAACTTTAATTTTCTCATAGCTACATTGGAAGACAAACAGAATGGCCTGAGTGGGTTTTTCTGCAAATCAAACATCTCTCATCTGAAAGCCTGAGACCTGAAGTGCTCCCAAATCCGAAATGTTTCAGACATCGAGGTAACACTGCCAGTGGGGAATCCCGTGGCATAGTTATTAAAAATGTAATATGAACTTAGCCTTGGCAACGTGTTTATGTGGGACACCCTTGAACGTGGCATTTAGGCGTGGGTCTACACCCTACACCTCTCCTTCTGCACGTGCCGGTGGTGTTACACCTGAAACAGTGCCACACACCTTTCTTAAAGTTTGATTTATTTACTCAAAAGGCAGCATGAAAGGGAGATTTCCATCTGCTGGTTCTCTCCCCAAATGAGGCTGGGCCAGGCTGAAGCCAGGAACCAGGAACTCCGTCTGGGTGTCCCTTGTGTGGGCGGCAAGAGCCCGAGCTCTTGGGCCAGGGGTTTGCTGCTTTTCCAGGTGCATCAGTGGGAATTCAAACGCTAACACCGGGATACAGGATGCTAGGGTCACAGGTGAAGGCTTAACCCACTGCACCACAACGCTGGCCCTGGACTGGCCATATTTTAAGTACCTGGTAGCCACATGCGGCCTTGGTTACTATATTGGAGAACATGAGCATCCACCACAACTTGACAGTGGGCCTGCTGGCTGGCATGCAGATGGTGCCCAATGTTTGCCATGATAAGCGATGCCCCAGCAATGTTCCCAGGCTTGCCACATTTGCACATGACTGTTTCTTTAGGATCGATTTCTAGAAGCAGGATTTCTGGGTCAGAGAGCTGAGAGAGTCAGACCTGGAGCCAGCTGATCACTCCCTAGTCAGGTTAACTGGATTGATACTTCAGCGGCAGCACACGAGTGCCAACGCCTTTCGGTCGCACGTTTGTCCATCACTCCTTGCCTGTGTCATGGGGCACCTGTGCATTGCACCATAGAGGGGCCGCCCCTTCTCACAGCTGCTGCATTTTACCCTGTCACTCTTAGCCACACGGAGGCAGTGCTTGGCTGCCTCAGTAACAGAAAAGCTAGCAGGTGTGTCAGATGGCACAAGTCATAGCCCTTGGTCTTGTGTGAGAAATCTGGAGAAAAAAGCTCCTTCTGGCGGAAGCCATGCCTGCCCAGTTCGTTCTGGTCCCCCGGTGGACATGCTCAGCAGGTGGGGCTTCCTCTCCTGGTCACCAACTCATGGCCACAAGATGGCTGCTGCTGCACCCTCCAGAGAGTGAGTCTGTGTCCCAGGTAGGAAGGAGGTAGAGAAGGCCAGTCCCAGGTGCATCTTAGCCAAAAGCCACCTGGCTGAGTGACAGTTTTCTGGGCAGGAGGAGTCCTGTTGTGCTGTCTGTCCCCAAAAGTGGGTCTCAGGCTTTCTTTTTCTTTTAATTTTATTTTATTGAAAAGGCAGATCAGCTTTATGGAGAGAAGGACAGAGAGAAAGATCCTCCATCTGCTAGCTCACTCCTTCACTGTCCATGAAGCCAGGAGCCAGGAGCCTCTTCTGGATCTCCCACGTGGATGCTGGGTCTCAGGGCCCTGGGCCATCCTCCATTGCTTTCTCAGGCCACATGCAGGGAGCTGGATGGGAAGCAGAGCAGCTGGGACGTGAACTGGCGATCATATGGGATCCTGGACTTGTAAGGTGAGGACTTAGCCGTGCAGCCACTGTGCCGGGCCCATGAATGGGTCTTGGGCTTTTGTGTAAACACTCCCACTTCAGAGTGTGTTGACACAGGGTGCCCATCAGAGACAATTCTTGAGCTGGAGCTGAGGCCCTTCCCACCTGTGCAAAAAGCTTCTGCCAGCATCCAGGCGGGCGAGTTGGGAAGCAGAACTCCTCCCCCCACACCCTCAGGGGCCTGCGACAAGGTGGCCTAGCCAGTACCCTGAAACAGGGGACCAACTAAATCACACCCTGAGGATGCCCTGGGGCTGGCGACTTTATCAACGAAAAGGCTTGCTCAGTGCCCAGCTCCAAGGGGCTCCACAGTGGGGCCTTGGCGACTGCTGGGCTCTGGGAACAGCCTTGCGGCTGCTTGCTGACATTGAGAACTGGGAGAGAGGGAGACCACATGGGGAGAGGGACAGTGGGGAGAGGGACAGTGGGGAGTCTGAAGCGCAGAACAACCTGCCCTCTGGGACTAACAGTCCCTTAGGAATGCCATTCCCCTTCTAGGGATGGGTGCCACCCAGCGTTCTCATCACCTTTTTTTATTAAACATTTTCTTTCTTTCTTTCTTTCTTTCTTTCTTTCTTTCTTTCTTTCTTTCTTTCTTTCTTTCTTTCTTTCTTTCTTTCTTTCTTTCTTTCTTTCTTTCTTTCTTTCTTCCTTCCTTTCCTTCCTTCCTTCCTTCCTTCCTTCCTTCCTTCCTTCCTTCCTTCCTTCTCAGAATTATTTCTTTTTATTGGAAAGGCAGATATACAGAAAGGAGGAGAGACAGAGAGGAAGATCTTTCATCCGCTGGTTCACTCCCCAAGTGGCCTCAATGGCTGAAGCTGAGCCAATCCAAAGCCAGGAGCTTCTTCCGGGTCTCCTACGCGGGTGCAGGGTCCCAAAGCTTTAGGCCGTTCTCGACTGCTTTCCCAGGCCACAGGCAGGGAGCTGGATGGGAAACAAGGTCACTTGGATTAGAACCGGCGTCCATATGGGATCCTGGAGCATTCAAGGTGAGGACTTTAACCGCTATGCTATTGTGCCAGGCCCCCTCTTTTGTTTTTAAAGATTTGTTTTATTTATTTGAAAGAGCTATGGAGAAAGGAAGAGAGATTGAGAGAGAGACTTCCATCAGCTGGTTCACGCCCCAGGTGCCTGCAATGGCCAGGCCTGGGCTAGGCTCAAGACTGGAGCTGGGAGCTTCCTCGGTCTCTCACAAGGGTGCAGGGTCCAAGGACCTGAGCCTCCCCCTCCACGGACTCCCCAGGCACATTAGCAGGGAGATGAATTAGAAGTGGTATAGCTAGACTTTAAGGGCGTAGACCGTGCCTTTATCCACTGCCCCACCACGCCGCCCGTGGGACGGAGGGACTTTTGACAGTGCGAGGACTCCTGTTTCCTCCAGGGACAGTCCTGGCCTCCTCCACCCCTGGAGCATTCGGCCTCCTGGGAGGTGGGCTTGATGCCTGTGT
Source organism: Ochotona curzoniae (assembly GCF_017591425.1). NCBI lineage: Eukaryota > Metazoa > Chordata > Mammalia > Lagomorpha > Ochotonidae > Ochotona > Ochotona curzoniae. Next base: position 6,134,114 of record NW_024467106.1, read on the forward strand.
GCAGGGTGGAGAACTGAGCCTTCCCACCTACCAGTTAGATCAAGCTGTGACGGTGGAGGCTTCCTCCCAGAGGGCCCTGGAAGAGACTGCATGCAATCCGGGAAGGCGCACCTGGGCTTACTCCTCCGTGCGCTGGGCTCACTGCTCCTCGCCCCGGGCTCCAGCTCCCCTTGCTGAGTCATTGAGCTAACTTTGGGCTCCATTTCTGGAACTTGCTTCTTGCTGGGTCTGCACTCAGAGCAGACACAGAGAGGGCTGATTTGTAGTGTGTATGTGTTGAAAAGAGCTGAGCTCCCTGGATACGGAGATGGAAGGCCGCTGGGTCACTGTGAGCGCTGGAGAGGATGCTGAGGCAGGGACTGAAGGAAGCGTGTCTGTCAGTGCCACTGTGTCCCTGGGGTGCGTCTCTGACCTTGGGGTGCCCCGGGGGAGTGTGCCTCTTCCACATCCTCCTGCTTCTCTCGTGCACCAAGAACAGTAAATCTGGAGCTTGCTTCCCGCAGGTGTGGCTCCCACAGTGCTGCCCTGTTCTTGTGGTCTGTCCCCTCCTTGGTTCAGGATCTGAGCCCACTGGCAAGGTGCTGCTACTTCCAGGCACGTGCTGGCCTGAGCCCCACCTGGCACTGCCCACACCTGCTGGGGTGGAGAGAACAGAGCCGCACCCCCCTCCACACGTACACACACACACACACCACACAAGCTGTGCCTGCCCCAGCCGCTTTCGGCATCCCCGATCTCTGTTCAATGTGCGATTTTTTACGATCGATCTTATATCCGGCACAATCAGATTTATGGCTCCTGCATCTTATGAAATTACACAGATGTTGCTGCTCTGCTTCTCTCTAGGACAGTAAAAGGCAATAACGTTCTTGCAGATTTCGACAGCAGGCAATTCAATAAAGGGCCATGTATATTTTATAAGTACAATAAAGGCAAGGCTATGTGCCCGCACCGCGGCCCGCTAGGGCCCCGCACCGCCCCGGCCGCATGTCCTGCCCCCACCCTGTCTACTTGTCGATCAGATCTCTCCCACTGTCACACGGGGGACCCGGGAGATTTATTCCCTTTCTGATCCATTATTTAAGTTTGGCTCTAGGGACCGTGCAAAGGGGGCTGTTTAAAATTTAAAGGTGTTTGTGGAACTTAATACTTTCCTCATCCTGATTCACACTATAAAATTTTATCTATATTTTTGTTGCCCCATAAAACGTTTCTATCTTATCAGGGTGGCTTGTCCTTTTATGGGCAGAACCATAAATACCTGATGAGGTGAGAGTTGCTGCAAGGGATCAGAGAAGCGAGGTGAGGCTGGGGACGCAGGGCGGCCGGGGAGATGGCAGAGGATAGAACTTCCCAGGTCTGGCACTAGTGCCCGGAGCGGGGCAGGTGGCAGCATCCGCTGCTTGAGCTGATGTGAGGATGCAAGCAACTGTGGCATTGCAAGAGGCTGTTTGGTCCCTGGCCATTGCATGTGCAAAGGCCCAGAGGTCAGAGGGAGGAGATACCAGGGGAGATACCAGGGAAGCCTGGGCGGGTGGAAAGAAGAGGGGCCCTCTCCGGGGTTAGAAAGTCAGGGGGGCACGTCAGGCTGGGAGCAAGGCTCTCCGTCAGCTTGGGGGTGGATGGGTCACACAGCTCTTGGTGCCTTGCCATCCTCACATATAAAAGGGAGGTGATAGACTCCCTGTCTCATGGGAGAGCTGAGAAAATTGATAGTGCCTGCCAAGTGGCTGGTCCAGAACACATGCCCCATGCCCTGATGGCACCTGTTCCCCAGGTGTCGGGAGGGGGGCCTGGGATCAGGAGAGCCCAGTGGGGTGCTCAGGGAGTGAAGTCTAAAGGCACAATTGGGAGCAGGCATCCAGCATGGCACTTAAACCCATATCAGAGCGCCTGTGTTTGAAGCGGCTGGCAATGGCTCAAGTATCAGATCCTTCCACGTGGCAGAAGGAAGCGTTTGAGGAGTGAATCTGCAAATGGGAGATCACTGCTGCTGTTCCAAGCAGGAAACAAGAGCAGAGGGTGCTCACAATCCAGGGGCTTGCAGGTGCACAGGGCTCCCCACAGGCAATACCTTCTTAGTGGGCCCCAGGCTCCTGGCTGACCTATCCCTTGTCCCAGCTCCCTGAGCACATCCCAGGGTTGAAGAAGGGGGAGCAGTTCTCTCTGGCTAGAGACCCTCCTCCTCTCTGAGAAGTTGAGGCATAACTGGGACCAGACCAGACAGATCTTTGGGTGTTCCCAGGCCAGGCCAGTCTTGGAAGTCAAGACCGAGAGCTGGCTAGGCACCTGCAGCATCGAGGAGAAGCAAACCTGAGCTGGGCCCTCCACATGGCGTCCAGTCTTGATGGGGGCGATACCCAGTGAGAGTGTGAAGGGGGCAGGGGGCTTCAGTAGGAACATCGAAGCAGTGTCTTCCCCCTGCATGCTTAGATCAGGATGGACTTCTTGGAGGAGGCATTCGAGCTGGACTGAAAAGGACTGGGGGGAGTTTTCCTCCTGTGGGACAGCATGAGCCACAGTGTCTGGGTAAGAGTCCTCAGTCCCTCGGAGGTGCAAGTGCAGGACCTCCAGGAATGGCAGAACAGTCAGGAAGCACCCTGTGTCTCCCAGGGCCTGAACTGTTGGGTGCTGGGGATGCTAGAGGGAGGAGTGTCCAGTGGTGAGGCTGGTCTTGACAGAGACCCGAGCCCAGGGCGGTGACATTGGGGGCAGCCTGATGCCCCCCTGGGCCTGGACTGGGAGGTTCATCTGCTGTTCCAGTGGTGAATGCCAGAGCTTCTTGGGGAGCCAGGCACCTGCCCCCACCTACTCCTTCCTGCTCCCTAAGATAGAAGTGAGGGTGCAGCCCTAGGCTGAAGAAGGGTGGCACTCAGAACTGGGATGTCTGGGCAGAGGTACCCTGAGTTAATGTCAGGGGCTGGGCATCTCCCTTCTACACCTGCCAGTCCCCAGGGCAGGTAGGCATGGCCATCCTGGAGGAAAGAGTGGGGACCTTGTGGGAGGCACATGGGACTCCTGGGGAGGGAGGGGTGTTTGTGGTGGGTCTGGGCTGCAAAGTTGAAGGATCAACAGCTGAAGGGTACACACAGCCACCCTGGTGCAGAGGGGCAGGCAGCAGCTTCCTGCCTGGAGGGGAATGGAGTGGCTGTGGACCCACACTCAACCGGGATCTCAGCTACTCACAAGGTGCAATCAGGCTCTGGATGGCTGGGGCTGTCACGTGGCTGGGGGTGCTGGGCGAATCAGGAAACCACAGCACAGAAGGTAGAGGTGGCAGCCCAGGTCACCCCACTTTCGTTTCCAACCGTGAAGGCTCAGCTGCTCTCACCTCTCCCCCTCTTAGCTGCGGCTCTGCTCCTCTGATTCCTCCAATAAAATCCCTGCAAATTATTTGTTTGAAAAGCAGAGTTCAGAGAGAGAGAGAAAGAGGGAGGGAGAGACAGAGAAAGCGAGGTATCCTCCTTCTGCTGGTTCACTTTCCAAATGGCCAGAACTCTGTCTGTGCCTTCCAGGTGAGTTCAGGGACCATCTTCTTCTGCTTTCCCAGTCCATCAGCAGGGAGCTGGGCAGGAAGTGGAGCAGCTGGCACTGAACCAACACCCCGAGGAATGCAGCAGCTTAATGTGTTATGCCATAAAGGGGGCACCTGTAACTCTTCTTTTGCCTAGAATGATGGTTGAGTTTGTTGTGTTTCGTTCTAGTCGCTCTAACTCTGAGCTTTAGGTAATACAGGGGCTGGTGGAAGAGCCGGTGGGAGCAGTGTGTGCCATCCTCCCCCTGCCCTCAGGCAGGCACGGTTCTCCCGCTGGCACCTTTTGGAGTTCGTCCTCCCAGGCCCTGGCTGTCATCCTCAGAGGTGCACCAGAGGCTCCCATATGTCACCTCCCTCCCCACGTCTGGGGAGCCTTTGGGACAGCAATATGCTGAGTGCTCACTTGGCATGGGCTGGGAGATCTGTCTCCCTGGCAGAGAAGAAGCCAATCCTAAAATCTAGCCATCTTTCAACAGATCCTGCGAGTAGCAGGAAAAAAAAGTAGAGGAGTAAGTCAATAGACAGAAGTGCGCTCATCAGCAAGAGAGAGCTCTGAGTCAGGAGGACAGAGGAGAGACACAGCAGGTGTAAGGAGGCACATGGTGTGTGCTGGGGACCCTCCCCACCCCCGGCCATGGTGGGCATCACGGTGAGGGGCCTAGCACGAGGGGGAAGCTGGCCCTGCCAAGGCAGGGGCGAGTTCGGCAGGCAGGAGCAGACTAACCAGAAACCAGAGGAACCCAGGGCCTCCAGAGAGAAAGCAGGGATGCACTGATGGGCTAACAACATGTGAAAGATGGAGAGCTTGTGAGTAGGGAATGGGGGGGTGGGGGGCATAGCGGGCGGGATGCCTGCACCCCATACGGGTGCTTATGCCAGCTCCACTCCTGAATCAGCTTCCTGCTGAGACAGCAGGTGATGGCCCAAGTTCCTGGGTCCCTGTGGCCCTTGTGGGAGACCCAGTTGGAGCTCCTGCCTCTTGATTTTGGCCTGGTGTAGCTTGGGCTGTTGCAGGCATGTGACGTCAGTCAGTGGACGGCTTTCTGTCGAAATCTCTTTGGCTTTCTGTGTGTCAAATACATAAATGTCTCAGAAGCATAAAGAACTAGAAGACCAAGCTGAAATGATTTTCCACTATGAGACACAAACGGCATGGGAAGGAAAGGTGGAAATATTTTTAATCAAGTTACAGAGGAAAAAATGTGGGTGGTGGGAGGGGGTCTTTCTATGAATGGTGAACGACCCCCCGCCAGCAGCGTCAGGAGTGGGCTGAATGTAACGAGGGCATTGCCCTAAGTGAAGTAAAGCAGCCGCAGGAGGTCAGGTGCTGTGCGAGTTGCTTCACTGAGGTGCTTGGAGAAGCCCAGGCAGCGAGTAGATCCAATCATCCCAGGGAAAGGAGCTCTTGCTGAACGGGACAGAGTTTCAGTTTGGCAATGTGGAAGCTTCCGGACAGCAGTTGTGTAATGGTGTGAACATGCATAGCACAACTGAACAGTTGAGTGGGACACGCCTGTGGCTCATTGTGGAGGGTCTCGGTTCAAGTACCAACTTGGCTTCTGATTCCAGCTTTCTGCCGACGTGCACCCTGGGAGGCAACAGTGCTGGCTCAACTACTTCGATCTCTGCCACACACACAGGAGACCAGGATGGAGTTACTGGCTCCTGGTTTCAGGCTTGCTCAGCTCTGGCTGTTCCAAGAATGGTGAGTGAGAGATCTCTGTCTCTTTGCTTTTCATGCAAGTTTTTAAAGTAACAGTTAGGCCAGTGCTGTGGTGCTATGGGGTAAGCCACCCCTAATGTACCTGGAGAAGCAGATGCAGAGAGCCCAAGGCCTCGCACCCATGTAGAAGACCAAGATGGAATTCCTGGCTCCTAGCTTCAGCTGGACTCAGCCCCTACCATCCCAGCCATTTAGGGAGCAAATCAGTGGATGGAAACTCTCTTTCTCTCTGTCCCTTCCTCTCTCTCTGTCACTGTGCCTTTTTTAAAAAAATAAATCTTAAATCAGGATTAAACCCATTGATTTACTTGCCTTGTGTTTGCATGGATCAGCAGTTCGGGCTGGGCTCAGCAAGGTGGTGCCGCTGGTCTGCGTTACGCTCAACCATGTGTCTGCGGTCAGCTGCCACACTGGCTGCGAGGTGAATGGCCATAGCTGGCCGCTCTGGAACAGTTTTCCCCGTGACCTCTCGTTCCTCTTCAGGCCAGCTCAGCTTGTTGGTGGCCATGGCATGGAGTCCCATGAGGAACAGCTCACCAGTAGCACCCTGCCCCTCACCCGCTATCTTAAGCCTCTGAATGAGTCACAAGACCATCTAGAGGTAGAGAAAGTTCCACTTCTTGATGGGAGGAGCTGCCAGATCACTTGTAAAAAGATTCTGCTATCTAATTTTCTGTTTTCTGTGTTAAAACACATAATTAATTAATTAAGAAACAGTGCATAACTTACTTATGCCCCCATTTTACAGGTGAGGACATAGAGATGCAGAACTTCTGGGACCTTTCAAGGTCTCCCAGCCAGTGTGGGGGTGGAGTGGGGTCACAGCCTGGCTGTCCCCGATGCTCTTGCCCGCCATCTTTTGTGGCTGATCCCATGCCCCTGAAAGCCGCCCCCTGGTGGTTGGGAAGACTAAACTCTAGGGGAACTTGGCCCTTTCCAGGCAGCTGCACGCTCTCTCTGGGCACACATCAGCTTTGCTCTAGCTGAGCTCAAGGTCAAAGAGCTTTGCATGGGGTCTTACGAGGCCCAGGAAAATATGAGAAGGAAAACACAGGGCAGACAGAGGAAGAAAGACCAAAATGTGGAAGGAAGATGATTGAGAAAGAATAAGAAACATGGTGGGGTCTGACGCTCCCTGCTTGTGGCCTGGGAAAGCAGTGGAGGATGGCCCAAAGCCTTGGGTCCCTGAACCTGCTTGGGAGACCCGGATGAAGCTCCTGGCTTCAGATCAGATTAGCTCCAGCAGTTGTGGCCACTTGGGAAGTGACCCAGCTGATGGAATCTTTTTCAGTTTTTCCTTATCTTTGCACACCTGACTTTCCAATAAAACTAAATAAATCTTTCAAAATAAAGAAAGAAGAAAGATGGTGAAGGTGTGACAGATATGCCTGTACAGGTGATATGCACACATACACGGTGTACACACACACACACACATATACATACATGCATATCATATGTTGGTCTGTGACGGACTGGTTTCCCTAGGATTTGCCACCTGGAGGGGTGGGTATTTTAGATCACTGCATCCCATGTTAGCCTGGTTTGAGTCCTAACACACTTCTGATCCACTTTCCTGCCAACTCACATCGCTGGCACAGGAAAGAGCTGACAGCTCAAGTGTATGGCTGTGTGCCACTCACTAGGAGATCCGGACGCAGTTCTGGGCTCTTGACTGTGGCCTGGCCCAGTCCTGGCTCTTGTGGCCATTTGGGGAAATGGACCAGTGGGATGGCAGGTCTCTATCCATCTGTCCTTCTGCTTAAAAAGAAAAATAACAAAAAAAGGAAAATTAACAGTTGTTTCTGAGTGACCCTTGTGGTTTGTGGCAGCGCACACTGTGAGGTTTGCACGACGACAAGGTCACCTAAGGAGGCACTCCTGTAGCTAGGCGACTCATGGCTGCAGAGAGCTAGAGGCAGAGGGATGTGGACCATCAGAGCCGAAACTGGAGAGGGAAGGGGTAGGAGACCAGGAGGCAAAGGGGCGTGGGGAGGTGACACTGAGACCTGGAGCCGGCAGAGAAGACAGGTGGGGACAGGAAGAAAGGGAGAGAGAAGGACAGGGTGAGAGGGCCAGAGTGGGAGGAGGGCAGAGAGAGAGAGAGAGAGAGGAGAAGAAAGAGCCGAACAGGTGGAGAACAAAATGACAGCCAGCAAGGAGGAGAGAGGGATACAGATGACAGCAGAGAGCAGGGCCAGGTGGGAGGGGGGACAGAGGAAGCGCAGGGCCGAGTCAGGGGGTTGCTGGCTCTGGGCGTGGCTGAGTCTCCCCCCCCGCCCCCAGGCCATTGGGTTGCCCTCCCACCACTCCCCCACATCAACCGGAATGGAAAGTGCTGAGGGAGGGCGGGGTCTACAAGCCCTGCTCCCTTCTTCGGAACTGAAATGCTAATGTATTCTAGAAAGCTTTTTAGCCGCGGCCGCTCTGCATGTTATTAATTTCTTTATTACAGATCTTGTTATTTTCAGGGGTCCCCAGGGACCCATTAGCAGGGGGTTTTATGGGAAAGAAGTTGGTTAAAGTGGTGGGAAAGGCTGTGCCTCAGCCCTGAGCCACAGAGCCCAGCCACACCGAGGATAATGGAGGCTGTTTTAATTTCCAAAATAGCAACAGTTCAGACATTTAATTGCAGTTTTATGTCCTTTTTTCCCCTCATACTGCAGAGTGTAAAATATGTGACCAGTAATATATAACGGCTAACCACGGAGCGCCCCGCCTCGCTCCTGGATGGGAGAGGAAGCCAGCGAGCCAAGGGTGAGGGACAGTCAGAGGGCCGGCCTTCTCTCTGTCCCGCCTCTGTCCCTCCCTGGCATGCTCCCTCCTGCCACACTGCCCCACTTCCCTTACCGGTTTCCAACTTTTTCCTCCATCTGTGAATTGCAAACTTGTCAGATTCTTCTTTTTTCCCCTCTTTCTCCTGTTGCCTCAGCTTTTCCAAAAACATACTCTGCGCACTTCCCTACCCAGGAGTGCCAAGAGCAGGTGGATTGCTGGACCCTGCCACGATTTCCCTTCTTGCCCTTTTCAACCACGACCTGGGCATAGTCAGTGCCTAGGAAATACCCTGCACTTTGTCCTGCCCATCATTCATCCTGATGTTCTCTCTCTCTCCACCTTCCCTCCCATGTCCAGTGTGGTGTGAGTTCCACAGCCTGGTGCAGGGCCTGACACACAGGGATGTGCCTGACCGAGGAGTCTCCCACCTTTGAGGCTCTCCGGAACACACTGTGAGCTCTTTGCATGGCCAGAGCATTGTGGGCAGGGCGCTTCACACTGTTGACAAGCAATTGTGCCAAGTTCTCGGTGGCAGATGATAGGCTGGGGAGCATCTGTTGTGCCTGAAAGCTGCCTGTTGACCTGCCAGGGAACAGACAGCCTTCAGGCCACATGACTTGTGCACCTGCGCAGGGCGGATGGCACCAGACTGGAGGCAGGAGCCAAGCTGGACCAAGCACGGTCTGTCTGAGTACTTTGTCTCAGACAGTGGCTGTAGCCATCACGTGCAAGGACACACCACTCCCTGTGCTGCAGTGGGTTGTGGTGGACTTGGGTAAGCCGTGAGCCACCTCTTCCACAGTCTCCTTCTGGGCCAGAGTTGACCACAAGAGGAAGTGGGGTGTGGGAGGCAGGAGCATCTGATGGGCTTCATGGTCCAGTGGTCTTGGATGTGTACTGAGATGCCCCTAACCCATCTTCCTTCTTTCTGCTCATCCCAGGAAGTGACTTAGCAGCTGATGCAAGAGGTGGGTACCAAGAGCCAGCAGCATTCCAAGGACTCCCAGCTATGGGGTTCCTTTTGAAGTCCCAAGTAAAGTGGTTCAAATGTGTTTGACCTCCCAGATTCCAGCAAGTTGTCAAACCAAGAGACTTGCACAGAGACTTGGAATCTGACCCCCTGTGGACCCTCACCTCTCCAACCCCACCCACAATAGTGTCAAACTTATCTCCGATGATAAATGCTTCCCACAGCACTCACACTGCAGCTGCCCCGACCAACCGTCTGTTGATGCAGTTCCTATGCCAGTGGTGCTGCTGGGAGGAAGTGACCTTGAAGGGCAGGCACCTGGCATGAATATCCAGTATCAGCAAATTTGGGGGTGTTTAGGACACTGCTTCCAGGAAGAATAGGGCCATGTGCTGGTGAAGGCTTTAATCTAAGTGGTTGCCGTCAGACCCCCCAGAACACAAGACTTAGCTTCACCAAGCAGCCCCTGCAGACGTGAACGGCACCAGGACCCAGGGCTTGGTCGGCTGCTTCGCAGTGTGCTGGCAAATTTGGAGACAGGGATGAGCTTGGACCTTTGAATTCTCAGGAAATGTGGAAAGGACAAAGCAGCCTTGACACCTGCCCAGAAAAGTTGCAGGTGAAAGCTCGGATAAACTCCAACTCCAGTGTGGCAGGTAGCTGAATGGCAATACCAGTAAGTTCACGATTTGGAGGGAGAGTGGAAGGGCTCATTTCAGAGTGAGAGATGCTGAAGGAGCAGGGCAGGACCCTCAACCCTGCTGCGGGGATGTCCGGACTGGTTCTGAGGCAGGTGGGAACCTAGAGCCCCAAATTGCACCAAGCTTTCTTGTCCATCACCCCTGGCCTGGAGCATCTCTGCTCACAGCCTCCCATGTGATGCTGTTTCTGCAGGGCGGAGGGCTCTTCCTCAATGCCTGCCCCTCCCCTTCATGTTGGCTAGACCTTCAGGCCCACTTGAACCCAGCGAACTTTAGCGGATCGAGTCTACAGGGCGACTTGCCTGTCAGATGTCTCCAAATCCTTAGAGACATGAGAATGGGCCCTCAGAGCTGCTACCCCCGTCCTTGCTCTATGCCACTATAAATAGGTGACGTAGAGATTCCTGGGGGACACTGATGAGCTCCGGATGGGGACTTCCCTTCCCAAAGCTGACCAGGGCATGCCCAGCTGCTGAGTGCCCAGCACAGAGTCCCCAAAGGCCCTGCGCCGTAGGGAACAGCCAGCGCCTGGTGGCAGACAGACCATAGGGCACCACATTCAGTCTGGCAACTTGTGTCTGCACACTCAGGCCTGATGTGGGTCTGTTTTTCCTGCTTATGGTGCTTATTGCAAACTGCTACTGTCCACAACCGTAGCCATGATTGCAGTATTTCACACTAGGTCGCTTATGATGCCAAGATCTAATTTCACAGCAAATGCAATAACGGTGGCAGGTGGCTGGTGGAATTTGCCAGCCTCCTCGTGTCCCTGCTATCCTGCAGCAGCAGCCTGCTGAACAATGAAATGACCATTTGGAGATGCCGAGTGTGCGATTAGACGCTTGCAGGCTGGGGCCAAGTCTCCCAGTGCTGTAACGGCATCATTTGATCCAAAACCAGGAGCCCAGGTCCTGGCATTAAGGGGTGGAGATGGGAAAAGCTACTCTCCCTGGCACCTGGGGGGTCACCCTTTACGCTCCTGACCTTCTACTTCTGCTGGCTTCAGGATCTTGGTTCCAAAGGGAATTGTAGTTCCGGTAAACCAGAGCTGAAGCTGGCTACATCAGACTCCTCACACCAAACGAGTCACACACACACACACGGAAAGGCTTGGTGTGCTGCTTGTGTTGATTGATTCCAGAATCTTTCAGAAGTTTGAGTTTCTATCATGGGGCTGGGGGAGTGTTATGCTTGAATATAAAAAGTGTTTTTTTTTTTAATTCATTCATTTATTTGAAAGGCAGAATGACACAGAGGGATTCACTCCCACAGTGAACAGCAACCAGGGCTGGGCCAGGCGGAAGCCAGGAGCCTGAATTCCAAGTAGGTCTCTTATGTCAGCGTACGGACCCCTTGGGCCTTTGCTGCTTTTCCAGGCACCTGAGCAGGGAACTGGATCAGAAATGGAGCAACTGGGATTGGAACCAGCACTCTTATGGGATGCCTACATTCCAAGTAGGGCTTAACTTGCTTGCCACAACTCCAGACCCTGATTACAACCCCTGAATACCTGTTAAATGCTCATGTCCTGGGCCTGGCGCGATAGCATAAAGGTTAAGGTCCTCGCCTTGAAGCCATTGGGATCCCATATGGGTGCCAGTTCTAATCCCGGCAGCTCCACTTCCCATCCAGCTCCCTGCTTGTGGCCTGGGAAAGCAGTGGAGGATGGCTCAAAGCTTTGGGACCCTGTACCTGCGTGGGAGACCTGGAATGAAGTTCCTGGATCCTGGCTTCAGATCAGCACAGCACCGGCTATTGCTGCTCCTTGGGGAGTGACCCAGCAGATGGAAGATCTTGCTCTCTGTCTCTCCTTCTCTCTGTACATCTGCCTTTCCAATAAAATAAAAATAAATCTTTACAAAAAAAAAAAACAACAAATAAATGCTCACGTCCCAAAATAAGTTCACAGAGACTCACTAGATCCCTTAAATGAAAGTCCCTACTAGACAGGAATCACGAGCAAATGGGGCTTTCTGGGGCAGAGGGAATAAAACATGATAGCGAAGGAATCTGTGACTCCTGAGCATTACCGTTGCAGGAGTGAGGGGCTGCAGTAATTTCGCGTACTCTCATCATACTTTGATACACATATGCAAGTGTGCATACTGATCAATTCTTCAAAAGTGTTGTACTCTGTAAAGAAATGTTAGGGATACGGCAGTCAATTTTGTTTCCTTCTATGGATGCATAACAGTCATAAACCTCTAAATCCACAGGGGTGTTTCAAAGGCAGGCATTGTGCAGTGGGAGAAGCTGCCATATGAGGCACCTCCATTTGGTATTCGACTGCCAGTTACAGTCCCGGGAGCTCCTCTTGCAACCCACTTCCCTGCTAACATGTCCTGGAGGCAACAGAGGATGGCTCAAGTGTTTGGGCTCCTGCTATCTATGTGGGAGACGCAGATGGAGTTCCTGGCTTGGCCTGGCCCACAAAAATTTCCAGTAAGTGTAGAATGATGACAACGCTGCCTTTGAGTTTGGCAGTGTCATTATTTCTTGTGAGATGCTTTTCTGCATGTGTTGGTCACATGGCTTTGTCCTCTACTGCGTAATATGATGTATTGCATTGTTGGATTGTCATACGTCAACCGACCTTGCATTCTTGCAGTGTATTCCACTTGGTTGAATCATCCTTTTTGGTCTATGATAATCCTTTTCTAAAAGTTGACGGATTGGTGCATTTGGCTGGCTAAGAGTGTTTGGGTCTACAGATTTCTGCTTCTTCGATGACTTTGATCTGGTATCTGGATAGTATTGATTTTCTAAAACACATGGGAGTTATTCTTCTTCCACTTTCCAGAAGATTTTGGAAGCAGTTTGGGTAAATCTGCCCTGGTAGAATTCAGCCGTCCAGTTCTCCGGCCCTGGGATCATCTTTGTGAGTAGTTGTATGATGACGATCATTCATGCATTCATGCGACCTCTTCACTTGGTACGGGCTCTCTATTTAGATGAGATTTTAAAAATCAGGGCCCGGCGCGGTGGCACAAGTGGTTAAGGTCCTTGCCTTGCACGCCTGGGATCCCATATGGGCCCCGGTTCTATCCCGGCAGCCCCGCTTCCCTTCCAGCTCCCTGCCTGTGGCCTGGGAAAGCAGTCGAGGACGGCCCAAAGCTTTGGGACCCTGCACCCGCGTGGGAGACCCGGAAGAGGCTCCTGGCTTTGGATCGGCATAGCATCGGCCGTTGCACTCACTTGGGGAGTGAATCATCGGACGGAAGATCTTCCTCTCTGTCTCTCCTCTCTGTATATCCGCCTTTCCAATAAAAAAAAATAAAAATAAATCTTAAAAAAAAATCAATTCCAGTATTCTGTGTCTTTCTAGGACTTTATCCATTTACTATTGGCTATTTCCTTTGTTTGCAATATTCTTTTAAGATTCTTTTTAGTCCTGTAAGGTCAGTAGAACTCTCCTCCCTATTCTTTCTGATTTTAGTAATTTGAACCTTTCTTCCTCTCACTTTCTCGCTCAGTTAGTCTTACTAACATTTTCGATTTTGTTGACCTTTTTTTTTTTTAAATCAACTTCTGTTGAGTTTTCTCTATTAAAAAAAAGTGGGGGGATTGGCATCCCAGATGGACAATGATTTGAGTCCCAGCTTCCCCACTTCTGATCTAGCTCCCTATTGGCGCATCCAAGAAAGCAGTAGAAGACGGGCAAAAGCTCTGAGAAAGAGAGACAGAGAGACAAATCTTCTGTCTGATGGTTCACTCCCCAAGTGGCTGCAATGGCCAAGGTTGAGCCAATCCAAAGCCAGGAGCCAGGAGCCTCTTCCAGGTCTCCCACATGGGTGCAGGGTCCCAAGGACTTGGGCCATCCTCGACTGCTTTCCTAGGCCACAAGCAGGGAGCTGGATGGGAAGCAGCTGGAATATGAACCAGAGCCCATATAGGATCCTGGTGCATGTGAGGTGAGGACTTTAGTCACTAGGCTACCATCCTGGGCCCTCAAATAAATCTCTAAAAAACTTTAAATTGTATTTATTTGAAAATCAGAGAGAAGGAGATAGGAGAGAGAGAGAGAGAGAGAGAGAGAGAGAGAGAGAGTTCCTGTATGCTGAGTCACTCTTTAAAATGTTTGCAACATTCAGAACAAGGCCAGACCAAGCCAGGAACAAGAAATTCCTTCAGGAGGGAGGGTCCCCAAGAACTCAACCCACAGCCTGCCCCCTGAGGTGAGCATTAGCAGGGAGCTGGAAAGGAGAGCAGACATGAAACTTGACCTCTGGCACTCTGAGATAGGACGTGGGCATCCCTAGTTACCAAGTGCCCACCCCCTCCATTGCTTTTCTCTTTGCTACTGCATTTATTTTTTTATCTTGATTAATTCCATTTTTTAAAGTTTTTTTTTTTCCCCATCAAAGGCAGAGTTACAGAGACAGAGTGGCCTTGTATCTGCCAGCTCACTCTCCAACTGGCCTCGAGGGCCAGAGCTGAGCCAGGCCAAAACCAGGAACCTGAAACTCCATCTAGATTCCCACATGGGTACCAAGGCGTGAGGCTTGGGTCCTCTTCTGCTGCTTTCCCAGTGCCTTAGAAAATCCATTAGGGAGCTGGATTAGAAAGTAGAGCGGCCAGGACTTGAACCAGCACCCTGATATGTGATGCTAGCATTCCAGGCTGCTGTTTAACTCTGTGTGCCACAATGCCAGCTTCCAAATCTTGTGTTTTAAAAAATCTATTTTCCGGGCCCAGTGGTTAAATTCTCACCTTGCGTATGCTGGGATCCCATATGGTGACCAGTTTTTGTCCCAGCTATTCTACTTCCCATCTAGCTCCCTGCTTTTAGTCTGGGAAAGCAATCAAAGACGGCCCAAAGCCTTGGGACCCTGCATCAGTGTGGGAGACCAGGAAGAAGCTCCTGGCTCCTGGCTTTGGATCAGCGCAGCTCTGGTCATTGCAACTGCTTGGGGAGTGAACCAGCAAATGGATTGTCTTTCTCCTTATCTCTGTAAATCTGCCTTTTAAATAAAAATAATAAAATGAATCTTCTAAAAAATCTATTTTACCAATTTCTGTCTTTTGAATGGATCATTCAAGCCACTTGATCTGCTGTGACTCTTGATAAGGTCGTGTGTATGTCTGCAGCCTTACGTGTCTCCTTGATGAGTGATGACTTTCTCATTTCTGCAAGTCCTTCATTAGTGCCTTCCGATGTACCACTTCCACTCTCTTGTCATTCCTTTATTGATTGGAGTTGTTTTTTTTTAATGGTTACACTCAGGATTAGAATTAGTTAGGGCCGGAATTTGCAGTGAAACAACAATTCACCTTGTGCAATGCTGGCATCCCAGTTGGGTGCTGCTTTGTACCCTGAAGGCTCCACTTGTTTTTGTTTGTTTGTTTTAAGATTTATTTATTTTTATTGAAAAGTCAGATAGACAGAGAGGAGGAGAGACAGAGAGGAAGCTCTTCCTTATGATGATTCACTCCCCAAGTAACCGCAATGGTCAGAACTGTGCCGATCCGAAGCCAGGATCCAGGAACTTCTTCCAGGTCTCCCACACGGGTGCAGGATCCCAAGGCTTTGGGCCGTCCTCGACTGCTTTCCCAGGCCGCAAGCAGGGAGTTGGATGGGAATCGGGGCTGCCGGGATTAGAACCAGTGCCCATATGGGTTCCGGATGTGTTCAAGGCAAGGATTATAGCCACTATGCTATCGCGCCAGGCCCTGGATGCTCCTCTTGTGATCTGGTCCCTGCTAACGTACCTGGGAAAGCAGCAGAAAATGACCGAAGTGCGTGGGCCCCTGGACCCATGTGGCTCCACTTACGGCCCAGCTCAGTCCTGGCAGCTGCAGCCATTTGAACAGCGAGCCGGTAGATTCAAGATCTCTAGTTCTGTCCCTCATTTTCTTTCTGTTATTCTGCCTTTCAAGTAAATAAGTAAAACCTTAAAAAAAAATCTGTCTTAACTTAGAAATGCTCTAGTTCAATTTAACTGCAATATTATGCAAAAACTCTTCTTTTATGTAACTTCATTCTGTCTTTTTTTTTTGCACATCATCATACAAATTACATAGAAAATTATCAGCATTGTTTTATAATTATTGCTTTATTCAGCTGTCTTTTAAGTCCCACAGGAGAAAAATACTTCTAAACAAAAGTACATTTTACCCTTTTTTATATTTACTTTTCTTTAAATCTTTACCTGCAATTTTTATTTCTTCATGTGGATTAGATTTACTGTTTAGTACCTTTCACTGGTGGAAATTATTTCTTTAATTATTTCTCACAAGGCTAGTGCCAATCTGCTTAGTAATAAATTCTCCTGCTTTTTCCCTTTATGTGGGAGTGTTTTAATTTCCCCTCCATTAAAAACGGTTTTACTTATTAATTTTTATTTATTTGAAAAGCAGAGCAAGAGATGCAAACATCTTTCATCCTCTGGTGGGATTCCCTGACTGCCCATCACAGCCCCTGCCTGAGGCTGACACCAGGGGCACAAATCCAGGTCTCCCACGTGGGTGCCAGGAACCCCAGTCCCCGAGCCATCACGGCTCCTCGTGGAGTCCTGGTGAGCTAGAAGCCAGACCCAGAACCTGCAGCTGCCCGGGAGGCCAAGCAGGCTTCTGCTAGGTCAGGTCCCCATCCTTCTTTGCTTTGGTTTTCTCTCCTTTCTATCTCCTTCCCAACACCCCCTACTTGCCAAGACGTGGCTCTCATGCTTCCCTTCGGTTTTGAGAAAGGGTTTCTTTGAACTCCTGTGAATTAATTTGGAGTCTTTTCTCACCCACCCGGGCTCTGGTTCTCCATGGACACAGCCTCCGATGACCTCCCTGCCTGCGGTGGGCCACATGTTCTTTCTTGGTTCTTGGCACGTCTCAAGTCTGTGTTGAAAACACACACTTCAAGTGGCTCCAGCCACCCAGCTCCTCTTCCCTCCCCACTGCCCAGGGTTTGTTGTGGTGGAAGCTGGTGGCGGTGGTTGGTTTAGCGACTTTTCAAAACCAGTTCTGTGGCTCCTGAAGTCCCTGTGTGGCCGGCTTCCTGGTGAGCTGAAAACTGGACAGGAACGTCCTCATATGCTTGGAAATCAGTGTCTCACACACTCCACCTTCACCCTTGCCTCCTGCTGGCACACAGCTTTGAGCTTAGTCAGAGGGGGGAATTTAGACCCTCTCCCATCTCCGCCTGAGCCTGTGCACAGCTCTGCTTGTATATGTGTGTGTGCCTGTACGTGTGTGTGCCCATGTGTGCGTGGGCCTGTGTGTTCACATGTGTGCCCGCCTGTACCCTAGTGTACCCGTATGCATGTGAGTATGCCTGTGTGTTGACACGTATGACCATGTATGTCTGTGTCTGCACAGCTGTGCCCAGTGTGCTGTGTCGTGCATGTGTACCCATGTGTGTATGCTTGTGTGTGTGTGTGTGTGTGGCCGTCCTGATTTACTGGAGCACGGCTGAGCTTTTCAAAGCTCCCCGTTGGCCATCTCAAGCCACACATTTTCCTTGCAAGCTCTGTCTCTGGCCCTTTGCCTGTCTCAAATGTTATTGCTGCCTCAGGCAGCCAGTGGTCAATGGTTTCTGACTTCTGCCCCTGGAGGAGGGCGGTCGACAACGGGGGAATGCCGAGTCAAACCAAATAGAGTCGGCTCCGTTGCAGGGGCAGCGTCTGGGGACCACGGCCCTGGTCCTGAGCTGACAGTCCCCAGCCCTGGGGCCCTGAGGCCCTGAGGCCACTGCACTGCTCCCTGCCCTGGTGGCGGCCAGGCTGTGGTGGCCTTGTTCCAACTACAGCAAAGGAGCTTCTGCAGACCTGGAGAGGGGACGAGTTACATGCTGCAAGTCTTGCGGCTTTTGCTGAGATTCAGGATTTAAAAAACAACATTGTCAAGCTTGCTGTAAGCCTTTGGGTAATTTCCAGTGCTCTGAAACAGTTCTTTCTGACATTTTTTCCCCCAGCGCTTTGTTGTCTTCGTGGAGGAAGGAGCTTTCAGCGGTCCCTACTTTGCCGTTTTTACTGACGTCACGTGTTTTCCTCTTTGAGGTATGTGAAATAACAGTGTTTCTTACAATCGATGACATCTGCGATTTGGTAAAATACAGTAACCCTTAGCCATAAAACATAAGTAGGGGCTAATGGAGACTTAAAAAATAAGGTGACGCTAAATGCCAGACAATAAAAATAGAGGTGATTTAAATATTTGGATCTCATATTATCATGGAAAATGGTGGAACTATGGATTACCTTGTCAGTTTGTTGCATCAGCTACTAATGCTACATTTGTAAGAGAAAAAGAATCCATTTATTTGAAAGGAAGAAGTTATAGACAGCGAGAGAGAGAGAGAGAGAGTGAGAGAGAGAGAGGCCTCATATCCACTGGTTCATTCCTCAAATGGCCACCGTGGCTGGGACTGGGTCCAACCAAAGCCGAGAGCCAGAAGCTTCCTCCCATTCTCCCACAGGGTGCCGGGGCCTGAGCACTTGGCTCATCTTCCACTGCTTTCCCAAGTGCGTTAGCCAGGAGCTTGATCTGAAGTGGAGCAACCAGGAGTCCATATGGGATTCCAGCAGTGCATGTTGGCTGAAGTGCAATGTCACAATGCCACCCCTTTCTGTAATATTCAAATCACATGAATAGAATGCAAAACTCACAAGCCAATGGAAGGGAAAGGCAAACATGATTAGGTCAGCCAGAAGTAAGAAAGAAGGAAGGTACGGAAAGGAGACCCGTACTGAGACAAAATGTGGTAAAAAATTTCTAATACATTGGCAGTCATAATAAATGTAAATGAAATAACTTCACCTGTTAAAAGACAGAGATTTGTATATATGAATTAAGAAGCTTAGCCAGGGTGGTTGGCTCAGCAGTCACCTTTCACCTAGGACACCAACTTCCCATATTGCAGCAGCTGGATTTGTGTCCTGGTTCTATTTCTCAGTCTAACTTCACGTACACCGTGGGAGGCTGCAGGTGATGGTTAAGAAGTTGGGCCCCTGCCACCCACACAGGAGGCCTAAACTGAGCGGCAGCTACTGTATTAAAAAGGAATGAAAATGCAGATACAGTAGAGATGAAAAGGATCATAAAGACATATTTTAAATTATCTATGCCAAGCATCAAAAAACTAGAAGGAAATAGGGATCTTTTTCAGAAAATGTTTCAATAGTCAGTTAGATATTAAGAAAAATAGAAATGAAAATAAACCTATGACAGCTTAAACCCGTGACCCACAATGAAAAACATCAGAACCTGGGCCCAGCACAGTGGCCTAACGGCTAAAGTCCTCGCCTTGAACGCGCCAGGACCCCATATGGGTGCCGGTTCTAATCCCGGCAGCCCCACTTCCCATCCAGCTCCCTGCCTGTGGCCTGGGAAGGCAGTCAAGGATGACCCAAGGCGCTGGGACCCTGCACCCCTGTGGGAGATCCGGAAGGAAGCTCCTGGTTCCTGGCTTAGGATTGGCTCAGCTCCGGCCTTTGCGCTCACTTGGGGAGTGAACCATCAGACAGGACATCTTCCTCTCTGTCTCTCCTCCTCTGTATATCTGCCTTTCCAATAAAAACAAAACAAAACAAAACAAAAAAACCATCAGAACCTGAATTTTTTCAAAAGAGCTGTTTTTATTTGAAAGGCAGAGATACTGAGAGAAGAGACACACACACAGAAAGGTCTTCCATCTGTAGGTTCACTCTCTAAATAGTTGCAAAGGCAAGAACTGAGCTGATCCGAAACTGGGAAGCAGGAGCTTCTTCTGGGTCTCCCGTGCAGGTGCAAGGGCCAAAGCGCTTGGGCCATCCTGTATTGCATTCCCATATTATAAACAGGGATCTGGATGGGAAGTAAAGCAGCCAAAACTCCAACTTGTGCCCAGAAGGGATGCTGGTGTCATAGGTAGAAGCAGCCTACTAAGCCACAGCGCCAGCCCCCAGAAGCTGAATTTTTAAAAAAGGTTTATTTAGTTTTATTGGAAAGTCAGATATGCAGAGACAAGGAGAGACTGAGAAAGATTCTATCTGCTGGGTCACTCCTCAAGTGGCCACAACTGCTGGAGCTGATCTGATCTGAAGCCAGAAGGAAAAGCTTCTTTCAGGTCTCCCGTGCAGGTGCAGGGTCCCAAGGCTTTGGGCCGTCCTCCACTGCTTTCCCAGGCCACAGGCAGGGAGCTGGATGGGAAGTGAAGTAGTGAAATATGAACTGGTACCCATATGGGAGCCTGGCACATGCGAGGCAAGGACTTTAGCCACTAGGCTACTGCACCAGACCTCAGAAACTATATTTTTAAAGGTGATTTCTTTTAGGTGAGTTTTTATTAAAATTTCAAGAAACAGCTAAGTTCTATCTTATTTAAATTAGTTCCCAAATGGAAAAAAAACTAAATTTCTACCTCTGCCTTCCTTCCTTCCTTCTCTCTTGCTTTTCTTCTTCCTTTTTTTTGGAGGAGGTGTAGAACCTCCCATCTGCTTGTTTACTCCCTAAGTGGGCTCTGCTGAGCCAGGCTGAAGGAACTACACCCTGGTTTCCTGTGTGAGCGGCAGAGCCCAAGCACTTGGTCTTGGGGTTCACAGGAAGGGGAGATGAAGCCAGGGTGGAGCTGTGGCTTGAGACTTACAGGTAAAGGCTGACAGCAAGCCATGTGATAGCTTTTCTCTGTTTTAACATATATCTTATTTTATTTTTGGAAAGTCCGATATACAGAGAGCAAGAGAGAGATCTTCTGTCCATTGATTCACTCCCCCAAGCAACCACAACGGCTGGAACTGAGCCAATCCGAAGCCAGGAGCCAGAAGCCTCTTCCTGGTCTCTTATGTGGTGCAGGGTCCCGAGGCTTTGGGCCGTCCTCGACTGCTTTCCCAGGCCACAAGCAGGGAGCTGGATGGGAAGCAGAACTGCTGGGATTAGAACCGGTGCCCATATGGGATCCTGGCACATGCAAGGCAAGGAATTTGGCTGCTAGGCTACCGTGCCGGGCCCAGCCCATGTGGTATCTAAGACTGCCACCCACCTCCTTTCTGTGACTGAGGTGATTTTAACAAAAGTGATAGTCCCAATGCGCTCGGGAATGTAAAAGCAGAAATCCTCTTAAAACATCAGCAAAACAATTATTTTATTTTAAAAATATGTATTCTGGGCTCCGATTTGCGACTCAGCAGGTGAATCTCCTGCCTGCAAGTGCAGACATGACATATGGCCTTAAAAAAAGACTTTTTAAAAATCTGAAATGCAGTTCTAGACAGGAGACACACGCTTACACAGAAACAGATCTTCTGTCTGTGGGTTCTCTCCCTAAACGGCCACAACGGCTGAGCCGATCCTGAACCAGGAGACGGGGGCTTCTTTCAGATCTCCTGTGCGAGTGTGGGGAGGGGCCCAAGAACTTGGACCATCCTCTGCTGCTTCCCCAGACATTACTAGGGAGCGAGATTGGAACTGCAGCAGCCGGAATGGGAAGCGATGCCAGCCCTGAAGGCAGAGGATCAGCCTGTTGAGCCACCTCATCGGCCTCCAAGATGCATCTTACACTTCATATTACAAAACTAAATTATGTTCATCGTGGGAACACAGGAATGGTTTAATATTACTAAATCTATATGTATGTGCATAACACTAATAGATTAAAAAATTCAATTTCAGCAGATGGAATTGCTTGAAATAACAATAAAGTATATCGACTTCCTTAAAAACTGTATAATCATAGCAAAATCGCTATGTAAAGAAAACTTTTAACTAATTAAGTGAGCCTACGGGGAAAAAATCTACTAAAAAGAGTTTCGGTGGCAGAATATTAGAAACAATTCCTTTGATTTTTGTTCCGAAGAAAAAAATGGAGGGGACTATAGGTAGGGAAAGAATTAAATTGACATTCTTTTTTTATGTGTTTTGTTAGAGAAAAAACCCGACTGATCTTTATGCGCTGGGAGAGAGAAGTAAAACAAAGTTTCCACTCTTGAGGAGGCAGACAAAAATAAAGCAATGATTGATTAACCTTCAGGTCTGTGAAGAAACCCACGGCAGGCTAAGAGGATAAAGGTGGTGTGTGCAGCGCCTCGGGCAGGGGCTTGGGAAGCTCAGAGATGAGCCCGTGTTTGAACAGGGCCCAGCCTGTCTCAGGGGGCGCACCTTGCACTCCTCGGGGGCAGGCAGGGAGAGACAAGCAAGGGCATCTCTGATGTGGTTTCCTACACAGAAAATCCAAAAGCAATCGACCTCGCTGGAACTGAGAGAGGAATTCGGCAAGGTAAATATTGCAGACCCAGGGAGGCTGCTTCGCAAGGGCAGGGCAGGGGAGGAGGAGAGGGAGTTAGTTCTCACTGGTGCTAGCTGCCCCTGAACGGGGGCTGGAGCTGTGGTACGGCAAATTAAACTGCCACCTGTGATGCCAGCCTCCCACAGAAGTGCCCACGGAAGTGGCTCACAGACTGCTCCCTTCCTTTTCCAGCTCCCTGCTTCGTGGCCTGGGGAGAGCAGCAGATCCAAGTGCCGTGGGCACGTGCCATTCTCATCACACGGGAGACCTGGACGAAGCTCCTGGCTTCAGCCTGGCTTTGCTCTGGCCGTTGCAGACACTCGGGGAGTGACCCAGGAAATAAAAAATGGATCTCTCGCACTCTCCATGTGTATATATAACTCTGCCTTTCAAGTACATTTTTGAAAAAATTGTTGAAAAACCAACTGAAGGAGCTAGCACTATAGACTAGCAGTTAAAGCCACCTGCGGCACCAGCATCCCATAGAGATGCTGGTTTGAATCCCCGCTGCTCCACTTCCTTTCCAGCTAATGTGCCTGGGAAAGCAGTTGAGGTTGTGCCAAGTATTTGGGCTCTGTAACTCATCTGGGAGACCCGAAAAATCCCCTGGCTTCAGATTGGCTCAGCACCACTGTTGCAGCCATTTAGGGAGCAAACCAGCAGATTTCTGTCTCTCCTCCTCTCTGTAACTCTGCCTTTCAAGTAAGTCAATAAACTTTTTCTTTAAGAAGCAACTTAAGGGGCCCAGCACTGTGGCTCAACAGACTAATCTGTTAGCCCTGGTATTGCAAAGGGACATTGGTTTGTGTCCTAGCTGCTCCACTGCCAATCCTTTCCAATAAAAATAAATCTTTTTTCTAAAGAAAAGCGACTAAAAATAATGAAACACGCACAAAATCCATGTATAAAGTAAATAATAAGATCTAATAAAATAGCAGCTAATAATTAATATCTACATGAATGGACTATTTATGAATGGAAAACCCCAATATTGCAAAGCTGATGAGTCTCCAGAATTTTTATTATTATATATACTAATTTTTAAACTCAAGATTTATTTACTTATTTGAAAGGCAGAATAAGAGAGAGAGCAGGAGAGACAGAGAGAGAGATTTTCCATCTGCTGGTTCACTGCCCAAATGGTTACAATGGCTGACTCGGTGGGGAACCCCATCTGGGTCTCTCACAGGGGTGCAGGTGCCCAAGCATTCAGGTCAGCTTCTCCTGCCTTCCCAGGCCATCAGCAGGGAGCTGGCTTGGAAGTGGAACAGCTAGAACTGAAAGCAACAGCCCACTGACATGTCAGCACTGCAGATGGCAGCTGGACGCTCTGGGCCGTAATATCGGCCTCAACACACTGAGGTTTTAGGTCAGTTTTAGAATCACAGTCAAAGGGAGCAGAAGGCACGGGAGATTTACTGCTCAGCTCGCTCCCAGCATTGTCAACATGGCCCCCAGAGTGCTGCAGGGAGCGCTTGGTGACCCCCCCACGGGCACACCCTTGTGGCTGTAGGTCTACAGTAGCTCGCCTCACCACATGCTGTGGGGTTGAGCTAACTGCTGTTCACCTGTGTCCATCCTCGGACCATCCCAGGGAGGGGTTTCCTAGTAGGTAAATTCCTCCCTGCTCTGCCTCTTCATTGTCTTTTAATGAATAAATTTTTTTTTGACTAGTGGGGCTGGCATTGCATGCAGCAGGTTAAGCCGCCCCTTGCCATGCTGGCATCCCATATCAAGTCTGGGCTGCTCTGTTTCTGATCTGCCTCCCTGCGACTGTATCTTAGGAGGCAGTGGAAGATGGCCGAAGGGCCTGGACCCCTGCCACCCACTGGGTCAAGTTCTTGGCTCCCGGTTCCTAGCTTCAGCCTGGACCAGCCCTGGCCATTTGGGAAGTGAACCAGTTGTAAAAAATCTCTTTCTGTCATTCTGCTATTTCAAATAAAAATGCAAACAAACAAGTGTAAGCAGTGCCTGGCGAACAGCATTTCCATTCACGTCACTGGCTGGCTGGAGCCTGCAGGACCACGCAGGGAGGCCATGAGATGGAGCAGTGATGTCAGGACTCAGCAGGAACAGGTGCCGAGAGCAGCTGGCCAGTCTCCGATACATCTGCCATCTATCACGATTCCTTCTGCCGATGGAATCTTCAGAACCTTGTGGTGGGGGCACGGGAGCACAACACACAGGTCCAGTGGAGCTCCCAAAACGGAATAAATAGAACAAAGGCAGAGCTAGGGAGTGGACTCTCAAGTCACTGGAAAGTCCCCATAATACAGTGAGCATTGCACACGGTAGCGGGGAAGAGAGAGAGAAAGAGAGAGAGAGCATCCTAATGCTGGTTCATGGCAACTTCATCTGGGTCTTCCTTGTGTGTGGCAAGAATGCAGTGAGTAGAGCCACGACCTGTGACCTGCTGCCTCCTAGGGAATTAGGCTGGAATTGGGAGAGCAGCTGGACTCCGGCCGAGACATTCTATGGAATGGTGGCATTCCAAGCAGCGTCTTAGTCCATTCCAACTTCCATTTGATCTATATATACCTACTTATCTAGCATCACCCTCACCAGCCTCACCTATCTGTACAATCCATCATCTTTATATTATCTACCTAGCTAGATGGCGGGGGGAGAGGCACAGAGAGAGAGAGAGCGCTCTCATTTCTGGTTTGCTCCCCAAACACTGGGCCAAACCCAAGGAGGTTGGAACTCAGTCCAAGCCTCCCACCTGGGTGGCAGAGACACAGTCCCCAGAGCCAAGCTGCAAGCTGAAATTGAGAGTGGAACCGCAACTTGAATCTAGGCACGCCATCTTGGGATGCAAACATCCCTGTAGCATCCTGCCCCAGGAAAAAATGTCCTAAGCCAGAGAAAAGGGAACAAGGGAGAGAACAAAAGCAAGGAGGGCGGTAGGGAGGGAAGCCAGCCATAAGACAACGCCATGTGTTACTGAGTCTGCTACCTGCTCCTTTGCTTCCTCCTGCCCTGAGCCAAGTCACCGTGTTCAAAAAAGGAGACCCTTGCCTTATCAATTACCTTGACTTAATCATTCCACAAGATATCACCTAGTACTTCATAAATATGGAATATATGCTACTTTTCATATTTTGAAGAATTATTTATTTAAAACACAGGATAACTACAGAGAGATAGAGAGAGAAGCAGCGAGGGAGAAGAGAGATCTTCCATCTGCTAGTTCACTCCTCAAATGGCCACAATGGTCAGAACCAGGCTGATCCAAAGCCAGAAGCAAGGAGCATCCTCTGGGCCTCCCGCGTGGGTTCAGGGGCCCGAGGACTTGGGCTGTCTGCTCTGTTCCCAGGCCATAAGCAGGGAGCTGGATTGGAAGAGGAGCAGCCAGGACTCCAACAAGCACCCAGCTGGGATGCCGACCCTCACTACACCACAGCACTGACAGCTACTTCTCATTTTAAAATGAAAAGAAAAAAAAAATTGGAAACAACAGTCTTCCAAGAATTTTCAAATGACAAAATGGGAAAAAAATACTTCGAAGGGATTTAAAGGATCAACGTTCGGATTACAGAAAGAACTTTGTAAATTCAGCTAAGGACTGGCGACCGCAGAAGGGCGGAGGCTTTGAAGAGTTCCTGCGCGGCAGAGGACACAGCCATGTCCCATAGCAACAACAACCAAAAAGCACAAAGAAACAAAATGAGAAGCAGCTCGAGTATGCTAGCACTGAGATGCCGCAGCACCGCGCTTTTGGGCGGATACACGATGCCCAGCGGCACCCCATCTTCATAGGATGTGGTACATGAAGGTCCTTGCACATGGACAGCGGGAGGGTGGATTAGCACAGCTGTGGGGAACATCTGGAAACACAGCGTCCCAAGCCCCAGCAATTCCACTGCTCGGTCTGCACACCAGACATTTTGCTCTTCTGCACATAGACATGCACAGGAATGCTCGCAGCAGGATCATCTGCCATGCAATGAAATCTGAAAATAATTGTTATTTCTACCAAAAACAGATACATAAGGAAATCTAGGATCTTGGTGCCAGTGCTGTGTTGTAGTTGGCTAACATCTGACTGAAGTACCAGCATCCCCTATGGGTGCTGATTGGAGTCCCAGCTGCTCCACTTTTGCTCCCTGCTTGTGGCCTGGGGAAAGCAGCAGAGGAGGGTCCAAGTCCTTGGGCCTTTGTACCCATGTGGGATTCCTGGAGAAAGCTCCTGGTTCCTAACTTTGGATTGGCTCAGCTCTGACCATGTGACCATCTGGGGAGTGAACCAGTGAATGTAGGATCTCTCTGTCTCTCTGTCTCTCTCTCTCTCTCTGTAACTCCATCTTCCAAATAAAATAAATTCTTTTTAAAAAATGTATAGGTCTTGGCGTGGCAGCCTAGTGGCCAAAGTCCTCGCCTTGCATGTGCCAGGATCCCATATGGGGACTATTTCTAATTCTGGGAGCCCTGCTTCTCATCCAACTCTCTGCTTGTGGCCTGGGAAAGCAGTGGGGGATAGCCCAAAGCCTTGGGAGCCGGCACTCACATGGGAGACCTAGAAGAGGCTCTGGGTTCCTGGCTTCAGATTGGCACAGCTCTGGCTGTGGCAGCTGCTTGGAAGTGAATCAACAGATGGAAGATCTTCCTCTCTGTCTCTCCTCCTCTCTGTATATCTGACTTTGCAATAAAAATAAATAAATCGTTTAAAAACTGTATGGTGTTTTCATACAATGGGCTTCTCTTTGTTAAGCAAAATGAATTGAACTAAGGTTATACCTTTATTGCTATGGATAATGTTGGGTGAAAATAAGAACAATTGTACATACACATCCTAGTGCAGTTGATTTTGCCATCAGCATTAACTGAACCCAATGAGTCAACATTTGGGGAAAAAAAAAAAGCGTCTGTGCTGAGGAAGCACAGATAATCCTTCTTATTATTCCCTAAAGAATCTAACAGCCATTTGCCCCACATTGGACATCAGAAGTCACCTGCAGATGACCCAAAGCACGGGCTGATGCGTGGAGCTCGGATTTGTTTTAATGAAGATGCTTGGGCATCCATGGATTTGGTGTCTTGCAGGGAACCCTGAAACCACTCCCCTCCCCAAGGACACTGTGGGATAGCTTTATTGTTCAAGTCTGCCCAGCATGGTGAGAAGCAGAAGGATTTTGTAATGTTGTTCTCTGTCTTCCCTGAGCATGACAGAGGATCCCAGGGAAGGGTTCCGGTTGGCCTGTTCTGGACCACTGGCCCCTGTCTGAGCCCATCGACCAAGGGATGGAAGAACATGGCAGCTCTTGCTCCGCCTTGTATGTGAAGTGGGCTGGGGTTGTGGCTCGGGGAGAGGGTTGAGGAGCTGTCTTGGAGGGCTCCAGTAAGCCGCCCAGACAAAGACCAGGGTGGCTGCCCCACTTAGGAAGTTGCTTCCAGCGCCCAAAGCCTGTATTTCCACAAAGCTCCCCAGCTAGTGTGATGGCAAACTGTGGTTAGAGCAGTCACCTTGCCCAGACAAGTGGGGCCACGCCTCTAGCTGTGGTTCAGGTGCAAGGTCAGGAACGGCTGCCCTCCACCCTGAGCCACACACCACAGGCAGCCTGGATTCCAGGAAAACACCGCTGCCTGGAGACATCTTCTGGGAACACATCACCCTTGGCCTTCACAACCCACCTGGGCACGGCTGCGAATCCCCGAGGGTGTGGCCTCAGAAGGTACATTAGGGAAGGGAGGCACTGAGTCTCTGAAAACCCTTTCCTTTTAAAGAAAGATTTGTTTTATTTTTATCAAGAGAGAGATAATCTTGTATCCATTGGTTCACTCCACAATTGGTTGCAATGGCTGCAGATGAGCCAGTCTGAAGGCAGGAGTCAGGAGCTTCTTCTGGTGTCCCAAGTGGGTGCAGGGTCCCAAGTTTTTGAGCCACCCATCCTCAGCTGCTTTCTCATGTCCATAGACAGCTGGATCAGAAGTGGAGTAACCAGTGTCTGTGTGGGATGCTGGAGCTGCTGGCAGAAGCTTAGCTTACTACACCGAGGAATTCCAGAGGCCATCCTCCGTGCAGGCATCGCATGCTCACAGTCCCCAAGTTAGGGGGTGGCAAAGTCAGAATTCAAGTGTAGGTTCAGCCCCCAGAATTCTGATCTTTAAAAAGGAAGCAATATTTATTGTAGAGTTACAGAGGTAAAGAGAGAGAGGGAGAGATCCACTGGTTTACTCCCCCAGATGATCACACCGACCAAGATGTGGCCAGGCTGAAGCCAGGAGCCCAGGGCTCCATCTGGAGCTTCCGTGTGGGTGACAGGGGTCCAAGCACCCAGGCTGTCATCTTTCCTAGGTGCATGTGCCACAAGCAGGGAGCTGGATGGGAAGTGGAGCACCTGGGACACAAACCCGCTGGGGGTGCTAGCACTGCAGCCAGCAGCGAGCAGGTAAGCTGTGGAACCACGATGCTGGTCCCTGGAATCCCTGCTCTTAGTCACTCGCCCTGGGGAATCTTGGGTCCCTGAGGTCCCTTGGCAAGGTGGTCCCAGTGCCTCCTCCTCCTTGCTCCCTGTCAGTGCACCCTTCTCCAAGCACCCAGGGAACCACAAGGAGGTGATGCTGGCAGAGATGGCTGTCTGCCTCTCTTACCGTAGCCACCCTGCCTGCTCTTGCCACTCTTCTTTCTGCCCAGTTCCTTTGTGGCAAGACCCTCAGCGCTCTGCAGCAAGTGCAGCTGCGGGGTGCTCATCTCTGTCTCCCCAAGCTCAGCCTGTGTTCCAGGTTCCTAATCTCTGAAGCCCCAGCTGCGGAGTCAAGGGAGAAGATGAGGGTGAATGAAGGAGTGGTGATGGCGATGGGAATTAAAAGGTGGCCTCCGCAGAGGAGGAGGATGCGGAGTCTGTAACCATGGCAACGGCGATGGCGCAAGCGATAGCGCTAGGGAGATGGTCACCATGGCAACACTGATGGGGAGGCTTGTTTGGGCAGTGCTAGCCCTACAGCTGCCCCCGGTCCAGGCCAGGCCTGAGTCTGTGTGCCCTAAGCGCTATTGTCCTGCCTGCACGGGATCCTGGAGACCCCCCCCCCCAACCCAGAGCTGAGCGGCTCAGCGGCCACGCCCTCTGCCTGAAGGGAGACGAGAAGAGAGGCACCTGCCTGGAGTTGGGTATACAAGAAATTACTCCATCAGTCATTGAAAAAGAAATTCAACGATATTTTTATTTTGGTGCAAAAATGTTTGAAATCCACACACACTCGCACCTGCGCAGGAGACAGGCAGCGTGATGGGCCAATGGATACCGAGCGGTTGGCACCCAGCGCTCAGGGTTCCGCTGGTGGCTGGGTTAGGGAGATGAGGGATCCTGGGGCAAGGGGAGAGACAGGCTGATCGCGTCGGTGAGGGGTCCCGAGATGTGCGTGGGCCGGCCTCGTGGAGAGTGGCTATCGGTGCGGTGCATCCGATGCGTGTGTGGTGCGTGCGCGGTATGCTGCATGCGTGCCGGACGCGGGCCCAGCCAAGTGCGGCTGGCGGTGCGGGGTAGGATGGTGAGGCCCCCAGCCGCATCCATCACGGCGCGAGCGCGCAGGCGGATATCACGACGTGGCCAGGCGGCTGGGCGCACAGATCTTATCCTCTTCATTTCCGCCCGCGCCGAGCCCGCCCGCGCTGGCTCCCTGAAGGCTCCATCCATCACGCGGGGAAGACGGAGGAGGGGGTGCGGGAGGGGTCGTAGCTTGGGACAGGGGAGCGGGGAGGGGGGCGCCGGCAGCGTAGCAAGATGTGGCCCACAGCGGACCCCGAGGGAGGGGACCCGCAGAGGCGGGCCGGGCCTCTGGGTGCCCGCGGGCAGCGCCAGGGACCTGCGGGGCCCGGCCCCAGAGCAGGCGGGTATGGTGCGGGGGCCGCACCTGGCCCCTCCGGGTGACCCGAGCCCCGGGCTGCGGGCGCCCCGCGGGGAGGCCTTATTTCATTTCCCCGCGCTGCCGAGGCTCTGCGCAGTGTCTCTCTCACCTCTTTAAATTTTACTGCGCTTGGCCCGTGGCCGCGGGGCTCCGCCCCGGGGAGGAAGCCGAAGTTGGGGCTGGGAGCCTCCTCCAACCCACCACCTCACCACCATCACCACCACCACTGCCGAGGGGCGGCCCCACCAGGTCAGGCCCCGGGCCCACGGCCTCGGCGGGACACCCAGCCCGCTACCTCCTCGCAGGGACTCGGGATCACGAGCCAACCCCCTCATGGCTGGCTCCCACCCCCCCCCCAACCTCCCACCCTACATGTCAGGGCTCACCTAGGAGCCTCCCAGGCTCGGCCCTACCCCTTGGCCAGCTCCTTCCCTCCCGGGAGCCTTTGGCAGTGAAGATGGGGTGGGGGAGGCTGCTGGGCAAGGGAGCAAGGGATAGCCAGGCGGACCAACCGCTTGACAGCTCCCCCAGACATCCTGGGGGTTGACCAGAGGCCGATCAGGCAAAATGCGTGCAGCTAGGCAGACCTGCAAGGTCGCTGGGTCACCTGGTCCCAGGTGGGGGTTGACACCTGTTTAGGGAGCAGGTTGAGGCAGGAGATGCAGGGAGAAATCAGGGGACGACCCCCTCTCAGGAACACCTGCCTGGTCCCAGGAGGCGCTTGTGGACCACGTGATCTGGAGGGTGAGGGAGAAGAGGGGAGAGAGAATAGGAGACCAGCGTGAGGGTGTGTGTGTGAGAGAGAGAGAGCAGAGTGGAAGTGTGGACGCAGGAGGCAGGGACCCAAAGACCCACTGGGCAGTCAGGATTGGAACCCCCCACCCCCGCCCCGTGCTGGGTGATCCCAGCTGCTGTTCTTGCACTCTCGGTCCCCAGCCTGGTTCCTCTGCAAGTCACTGGGTATTCACTTACTTACACACACACACACACACACACACACCCGCCAAGCAGCTACAGCTGGAACCGCCCAGGCAGTGGTGGGAGCCGCCAGGTGGAAGAAGGCTCTGGAACATTCTTTTCTTTTTTCTATTGACCTGGAGAGGAAATGTCCTGACTGACCCCCTCCAGGGAGAGGAAACCACAGGCATGTGTGTACGGGGAGAAGCAGGGGAGAAGCAGTCGCCTCCGCCTGACCCAGCAGCCCCAGCCTTTCTCCTCCTCTCCCTTCCCCTCCCCTCCCATCCTGTCACACCCAGCCCCCAGGCTCGGTTCTGCTCAGAGGCGCCCTGGGCCCTCAGCATTGCAGCAGCCTTGTTGGGTGGGGTCCCTGTTGCCCATGCATCCCAGATGCCATGATGACAAGGGGCCCATGTCACCCCACCCGACGTAACTGGCAGAAAGGTTGGCCGCAGCCCCACGGTAAAGCTCAGGAGCTGGCCCCTGGAGCCCACGCCTGGCCAGGCTCCCCCACCCTGCTGCAGCCCGGTTCCTGCCGGTCAGTCTCCCCGAGGCGCCCTCTGCCGGCAATGCCCTTCCCTCCCTTCCCCACCAGGCTGGGCTGCAACTCCTTGGCCCTGGGAAACCTTAGGGGAGCACCGTTTCCTTGTGCTCTGGAGAGGGGGTGTCCCCTGCGTCACGGACAATGGGGACACGTCTGGCCCTGGATAGACAGCTCAGCGAGGCAGGATCCTGGGAGTGGGCTGGAGGAAGCCTGGGACCTAGTTCTGAACGAAGAAGGGGAACTTGGGTATGGCTTGGGACTTAGCACAAGGCCGACCCAGCCTGCTCACAGCACCTCTCCCATTCGCCCTGAGACTGGGGCTGTCACAGCTGAGGTGTGGGTGACAGGGAGCCGGGGAGCATGACGTGTCCCCCAAAGCCCATCCCGCGCGACCCCTAAGGCTACAGGAGATGCCTTGGCACTGACGCCTCAGTACCCAGGAGTTTGGGTAACTCAGGGCAGAGGAGGACTGATTGGTTGTCATGGAAACCATACAGGAAGTGCCTGCTGGCTCCATCCCTGGGTGGCAGGTGCGACCAGGGACCTGCTGTGTGCTCACTGCTTGGGGATGAGCCCTGGCGAGGCCTGCCATCCACCCCTCCCGCCCCAAACTCCCATCCTTCCCTCTGGGGAAACAGGCTGCCTTCGGAGAGCCTTGGTCTTGAGTGAGGTTGTTCATGCTCTGAGCCTCAGTGTTTCCATCTCTAAAATGGGATCCCAACAGTGTTGGGGATTTCAGCGATGGGCTCTGAAGGGCTCTCACCCTGGATACCAGATTCTATGGGAATTATAACAACAGGATCTGTGATTTCTCATACATTGCTGGGTTTGCCAGAAAAGAAGGCAAAAGCAGTAAGAAGTCCATACTTTCTGCCAAAAAAAACACAGCCAGACAATGGGGACCTGGAACTTTAAAGCATGGGGTGGTGACTAAGCGCTAAGTGAAAGGGCAAGCCAAGTGTTGCCGTTAGCTGTGCTAGGCCAATGAAGGCATGGGCAGAGGCAGGGTGAGACTCCTGCCGTGTGGCCCCAGCAGAGCCAGGTTCATGGCTGCCCCCGGCTCCTGGCAGAAGCAGCTGCAGAGGTGTTCAGGAGGCCTGTGCCTCCCACGAGGCCTGCAGGATCCCCTAGGTTAAATCCTCCAACATCAGCCGTCACCAAGCTGTGAGGGAACAAGCCACTTCATGTCCCTGGGACACCTGAGCCACTGCTGGGACCAGTTGCAGACTAGAAGAACCCTGGGTACCGCACCCAGAGAACTACAAGTGAGGGCCAGCTTGACGCTGCACGGACAGCGCCTGCTTGTCCACTTGGGGAGTGAACCAGTGGATGAAAGATCTTTGTCTCTCCTTCTCTCTATAAACCCGCCTTTCCAATATAAATAAATACATCTCAAAAAAAGGGGGCATCAAAGAGTTTATGTGACCTTCCCCAGTTTAGAATAAAAGAAGCAAAAATCCTTCATGTGGGCAAATGAGACACCACACCAGAAATGTTCAAAGTGCTGGGGACGAAAATACTACATATTAAAAATGACAGAGAGGAGCTAAGGTGGTATTTTGAGGAAAATGGAATCTTTAAATGCTTGATATTTACAAGAAGAAAATGAATGAGGAAAACATGCAACCTAAGAAATAAGGAGCCATCACTGTGGCATAGTGGGCACCAGTTCGAGTCCCGGCTGCTCCACTTTGATGCAGCTTCCTGCTAATGTACCTGGGAAAGCAGCCTTAGAGGGCCCTGGGGCTTGGGGCCTTGAGCCCCGTGACAGCTCCAGAGGAAGCTCCTGGCTCTGCCTTGGACAGAGCATCTGGGGAGTGGACCAGTACATGGAAGATCTCTCTCACTCTTTTCCTTTCTCTATGCAATTCCAATGGCCAAATCAATACATCTCTGAAAAACAAGTTAGAAAACAAAATTAGAATGAGGGCTAGAATAAATTAAACAGAAAAATGAAGATATAATAGAATGAACAAAGGCAACACTCAGATCTTTGAAAGGTTCATAAAGCAGGTTGATAAATGCCTGGCAAATTTAAAGAACAAAAAGATATAGGCAGGAATGGGCCTGGTGTGGTAGCCTAGCGGCTAAAGTCTTCATCTTGCACACATTGGGATCCTATACAGGTGCCAGTCATAGCCTGGCTGCTCCACTTCACTTCCCATCCGGCTCCCTGCTTGTGGCCTGGGAAAGCAGTGGAGGAGGGGCCAAAGCCTTGGGACCCTGCTGCCTGTGTGAGAGACCCGGAAGAGGCTTGGGCTCCTGGCTTTGGATTGGCACAGCTCCTGCAGCCATTGGGCAGATTTGGGAGTGAATCAACGGATGGAAGATCTTCCTCTCTGTCTCTCCTCCTCTCTGTATATCTGACTTTCCAATAAAAATGAATAAATCTTTAAAAAAAATGTTTAAGAGAGACTATTCTATAGCACTTGGTATCAGTAACCTTAAAAACAAGCAAAATGAACAAAGTCATATACATGTGTATCTTATTAAAACTGACTCAAGAAGAAATAAAAAGCCTGGATAGTGTCTTGGGGGAACCAGAGCAGGTGTGGTGGTTACACAGTTTCCATGTAGCAAAGGCCAAGCCAGGCAGCCTCAGCCCAGGAAGGTGATCGTGCTTACACACTTGTCCAGGACGGATGGAGGAGATCGGATGGAGGAGATGGGCAGGACCTCACCCTGACGGGAGAACCTCGCACAGGTACATAGATGCAGAGCCCGAAGTCAGCTAGGTGAGAACTGAATGCAACAAAGTATCAAGAAGACAAATGCCCCAACCGCTCATACCATGGATGTCAATGTGGTTTAGCACTGACAACATCTTCTGTATCCATAGCAGATTAGATTACATAATAACATATAGTGTATCCTATAAGGGTATAGCATGTATTCAATACTATATAACGATATATATATAATGTATAAATATGTACACAGTGACATCGCCAGGTTAAAGGAGAAAATTCTGCACATAAGAGGGTTCAGTAAGAACTCATGTCTTGTGGTGCACTGCAGGAAGACAAGGGGATTCTTCTGACTTGAAAAATGAAGCCAATCCTACTCGGTGGTAAGGAATTAGAAAGCTCTCCGGATGACAGACCGAGACAAGGGTCCCGGTTGACAGCTGAGGATGCCCGGGAAGCAGAATCGAGCCAGACTGTCATCGCCAGGCGAGGGCGTTGGCACAGAAAGACCCACTGCCATCCGCCGAGAGCTTATCAGAATGAATGAAAGGCTCGATTCAGGTGGCAGGACGCGAGATCAATATTCAAAACAAAATTGCTTTTTCTCTACGCTGGCTTCCACGAGTAAACAATTCCGGAAAGTGAAATATTTAGAATAGTGACAGAAAGAAAGGAATCTAAAAATAAATGTAATAAGAGACGTGCGAGGTGTGATGTGGAGAACGATACAACTTTATTGGAAAACATTAACGTCCTAAATAAACAGTGTAAGAAGAGAAAGCCTTATTACCTGCCGTCTTATCAGTCTCTCCCTGCTGATCAAAAGAGTGATTTAATTCCAATCAAAAGCCCTCCAGGGTTTTTTTTTTTTTTCCAATGCTTTGCAAATGGATTCTGCAGTCTGTGGGGATGGACAGAAGCCTAAGCTGAGGCTGGGGTCTGGGTAGGAGCCATGAAACAGCCAACGTGGAGCTGACCTGGGTGCCACCAACCACAGACAGAGGACAGGACAAGTGCGCATGTGTGTGGAGGTCTGTACATCACAGCCGGGTGGCTCTGACTCCTGGACCAGTGTGGACGCCAGCGTTAATGGGCTGGGTTATCCACTGGAAAAATGCAACAGGAGACCCTAAGGTCACTGTACCCCAAGAGTGTGCGTGGGGGGGAGAAATCACTCTTTGATGGATTAAAGATCTACACGAGAGGGGCCAGCACTTGTGGGATGGTGGGTTGAGTTGCTGCCTATAATATCCATATCCCATAGGTGTGCCCATTTGTGTCCCTGCTGACCCACTTGTGGTCCAGCCCTGGCTGGTGGGGCCATCTGGGGAGTGAACCAGTGGATGGAAGATCTTTCTTTCTGTCTCTTTCTTAAAAATGAAAGTATTTATTGTTCTTAAGAGTTACAGAGGCGAGAGAGCGCGTGTGAGATCTTCCATCCATTGGCTCAGCCCTGAATGGCTGCGACGATCAGGGGCGGGCCAGTGCGAAGCCAGGAGCTTCTTCTGGGCACTTGGCCTGTCTTTTGCTGCTTCCTCAGGGTCTCTGCAGGGCAGCTGGTGGCCCGGGTTTGACCATCTGGGATGCCAGGGTTGAAGGCAGCAGCTTAGCTCTTTATGCCAAAGCACTGGCCCTGATCATTTTGTTGTTGCTGTTGCTAGGAACGTTGCCAAAGGCCACACTGAGTGTGACATCCCTTGCATAGGGTCAGGCAGCAGACACAGCGAAGAAGATGTCATCTCAGAGCACCAGGTGTCCATGTGTAAAAGGCAGAGCCACGATAAGCACTCCGCCTGGGCCAGGCTGAGGTTGGGCATGGGCCAAGGAAGGAGGCAAGGAGGCCTCCGTGGCTTAGGGGGTTCTGGTTCCCACAGGTCACACCAGCTGGGGTTCTGGGTCTGATGTCCTTTACGTATCCTTGTGGTGTCTGCATCCAGTGTAGCATACACTAAAAACACAGAACTCCACTTGCCTGCTGCTTTTCTCAAAAAACAACAAGCCCTCGAAAAGCTGTGAAGACATTGTGAAGCTGAGGGCTGGACAAGGACAGGCCGGAAAATGTTACAGCCTGCACAAGAGGCACATGGCCAGGCTTCCAGGGGTGTCACCCTGGCCTTGTCCAACACTCCCAGTCCAGGGAGGCCACAGGGACATCAGTCCATAATGACAAGCAACAGAGGCTCACAATAGCTTAGGCAGTTGGGGGTTAACCCATGGTTGACTTGCCAGCCTTGGTCAGGCTGCCCCTCCATCCATCTTTCCACTTTTCCCTTAGTGAATTGGCCACGGTCTCTAGGGCTCCCTCTTGTGGTGAGGAACAGGAGCGCATGCCTTCCCATTTTGGGAGCCAAGGAGATCTCCAAGTTCAGCCCTGGATTCATCTCAGAAATGGGTCCTCCAGCTAAAGATCCAGGCCTGGCTGACCAGCACGGTCAGACTCCCACCGCCCCAGCGTCTGCTCACCTGCTTGCTGTCTGTCAACTTCAGAGAAGGGGGAAGGAAGGCTGGTGTCACAGGTAGAAGGAAGCCCTCCTGATCTTGGGGGTGAGGGGTTCCCTGCTCCAGCCATTCTGAGGGTGGATAGGAACCTGGTGCTGGTGGGGGAGCCCCGACTCCTAGCCCCCCTGCCCTGCCCCATCCCAGGTGTCTAGGTCTGGGGAGTGTGAGGTTACCCTAGGTCTTGGACAGGGCCTGATCTGTTGGCTTTCCTCGCAGGGGGAAACAGGGTGGACAGGGCCCGAGGCAGGCAGGCGCAGGCGACTTGGGACCCTCCCTTCGGCTCACACAAGGTTGATATCCCAGGAGCCAGGGTGCGGTGGACACGCGGCCTCCCCCAGGCTTTCAGTCTCAGCTTCCTTATCAATGAAATGGGTGGGTATGAGGAAGCAGGGTAGCAGGTGGCCCAGCAAAGGTTGCCATGGCAACCTGTAATTCCCTTCCCTGTCCTCTCCTCCCACCTGGTTTTCTTCCTTGCAAGTCTCAGATCAACTCCCCGATGAGGTGCCACTCTCCCTTCCTGCAACATGGGCACTCTTACCCTTGCTTCTCAGGGCTGCCATCGGGGAGTGCCCCGGGGTCCCTCCGAGCACAGCGCACACTCAGGGCCTCCCGGACCCCTCTGCAGCCTCCAGCACACCGCGAGGTCCCTCCCTGGTGGACCCCGGTGCGTCTCAGCACAGCCGGTCCTGCCGGGCACTGGCCTGACTCCCAACCGCCACCTGGTGGCCTGACGAATGACTGCAGAATGAGTCGCAAAGTGCAAACCCTTTGTGGTCGGTCAGGGTAATTGAGCAGCCAGCCTGGAGTTCTGTTGCCACAGTGGGTGCTGTTCAAGAAAATCCACCCGGGGAGGTGCATCGAGGACGGCTGATTCTGTGGTGAACGTGTTCTATGCATCATCGTTGCCGATGCTGTTTGGACGCATGTTTTCCAAAGGAGGGGCTCCAAGCTCCCAGGTGCCAGTACCAAGGATGCCTTTTCAGGGTAGGTACTGGGCTTGGCAGTCAAGATGCCCATGCCCCAAACTGGACTCCTTGGGCTGAAAGCCCGGCTGTGCCTTCGTCCCCAACTTCCGGCTACTGCAGACTCTTGGGGTGGTGGCCCAGATAATGGGGTTCCTGCCACCCATGTGGGAGATCTGGATGGAACTCCCAACTCCTGGCTCCAGCCCTGGTCTGGTCCCAGCTGGAGGTGTTCTTTGCCTGCCTGTCCCTGTATCTGTGTCGCATCTCCTCTCAAATCAATAAGCAAGAAAGACAAGAGGGAAAACGAAGGTGCCTTGATCCAGAGGTGCACCTCACCTGCATGCCACGGAGACACAGTGTGGTGGCCATTCATGCAGTGGCTGCTCCGCACTGGGGGCTGTAGGTCACCACGGGTGGTTTCTCATACACAATGGATGTCATTGACTCTAGGCAAATGTGTTTTAAAATAACCCATTTTAGGGACCGGCCCAGTAGCTTAGTGGCTAAAGTCCTCACCTTCCACACGCCCGGGATCCCATATGGGCACCGGTTTGTATCCTGGTGGCCCCACTTCCCATCCAGCTCCCTGCTTGTGGCCTGGGAAAGCAGTTGAGGATGGCCCAATGCCCTGGGACCCTGCACCTGCATGGGAGACCCGGAAGAGGCTCCTGGCTGCTGAGGCCGCTTGGGGAGTGAATCAGCAGATGGAAGATCTCTGTCTCTTCTCTTCTCTGTGTATCTGACTTTGCAATAACAAAAAATAAATCTTTTTAAAAATTTCATTTTATTTTTTGGAAAGGCAAAGTTAGAGAGAGACAAAGAGGGGTTCCATCTCCTGGTTCACTCCCTACATGGCTGCAATGCCAGTCCAAAGTTAGAATCCAGGAGCTTCTTCTGGGTCTCCCACGTGGGTGCAGGGGTCCAAGCATCTGGACCATCTTCTGCCTTTCCAGTGCATCAACAGGGAACTGGATCAGAAGTGGAGCAGCTGGGACTCGAAATGGCACCTACATGGAATGGCAGCACTGAAGGAAGTGGTTCTACCTGTTATGCCACCATGCCAGCCATAGGAAAATACATTTTATAGAAGAGACTTGCACCTCTCTGGACTAGATGTTCCTCTGTCCAGTCCAGTGTCCCACTGAGGGCCAACCTGATGCCCAGAGGGACTAGCAAATAGGGCTGCTTGCTGAGCCTGGCAGCGCAATACCAGGACCCGCACCCCCGCCACTTCAGCCTTCAGGCCTGGAGGTGAGCTCCGGTTTGCCCCTGCTCCCAGCCATCAGCCATGCCAGCCTCTGGACTTCTGCTTTAGTCACTGCCTCTTCCCCAAGGACTCTGACCCATCCTTGGAGCCCCCTCCTCCAGGAGGCTTTCCTGGGATTTCCCCAGGCACAACCAGTGTGGCCCTGCCCCTTGCAGCCTTCTGCATCTGCCTTGTGATTTCTACTCACAGTGAGCAATGAGTTCTGGGGCTGTCTCCCTTCCTCAGCCCAGTTCCAGGTCAAAGCCACCAACAGAGAAGAGGCCCGCCAGGACCTGAGCTTAAGCTCTGCCCAGCACGGGGTCCGAGTGCATTATTAGCAGGGAGCTGAATCAGAAGTGGAGCAGCTGGGACTTGAACTGGTGCCTGGATGTGGCTGCGGGGCAGAGCAGCCCTCTCGTGCACCTGCCTCCTCCTGTCCATAGCTCTTGGCCCTCCCCCGCCAGCTCCTAGTACTCTGAAGGAAATCTAGGGGCTGGTAGCTACCAGGGACTCCTAGGGCCCCCCTCCCCTGTAAAACAGGCTGTGGAGGGGGCACATCCTCCCTCATAGTCTCGCTCCTCCCACAGGACCCCTGGCCCTTGGTCAGCTGCTCCAGGAACCCTTCCAACCTCAAACCCCTGAACTGACCACCCTCAGTGGCATCTCTCTGGGCCTCAGTTTGCTCATCTGTGCAATAGGAGGGTCTGGGGCTGCCAATAGCAGGCATGGGCTGCTGTTGGTCCCGCTTCAATCTGTCCCCATTCCATGCCCTGTTCTGCCTCCAGGGTCTCCCCCACCCTCCCAAGGCTACACCTTCTGGGCCAGGAAACAGGCAGCTGACAGGGCCACTGGCTCACACCCACACCACCTCTTACAGGAAGCCTGCCAGGATGCCCTATTCTCACAGAGTGTGCTGTAACAAGCTCTGTGCACACTATTTTTCCTCAAGGAGGCACACCTCGTTCCCCCATTCTGAGCTGGCATTTGTGGGGCCCTCATAGATACAGGCTGGCTGGACGCATGAACAGGTGTGTTGGGGGAAGGAACTCAGGCAAGTAGAGAGGGTTTTAGGTAGCTGCAGGTGGCAGGGCACAGGACAAGGACCGGTGGGAGAGGGGAAGTTAGGACAATATGGGCAGAACCTGAACGCCAGGCCCTCCCCCTCCCTGACCACTGTCCCTGGACAGCCACCAGGGCACCTGGCAGTGTCACACAGGCCCCTGCACCCCCGCCCCAAGGAGAGGCAGTGCAGGCGCGTACAGGTTGGTTTATTTACAAATTACACCATGTCTCGGCGTTTCCTGCGGTTGGTTCCGTTTTCTGCTTTTGTGGGAAGAGGCGGAAGGTGAGAGTGGAGGGCAGGGTGGGTGGTGATGTGGTAAACGCTAATAAATAATTTAACAATGACAAGTTATTAAATAAAGTGTGTCTGGGGATGGCGGGTGGGCAGTGAGAGTCTGTACAAGGGAAAACAGAGGGACGGCTGGGCTCCTGTGGGACCCCCAAGCCGGAAAGAGGCACCGCATGGCCAGGCTCCTTCCTGTTCCCGCCGGCTGTAGGCGCCCCCACCCCCAAGTGCGTCCTGGCGTGTGAGCATGGAGCCCCCTTCCCACGGGCAGCTTGCAGGTGCTCCCTTCTTCCCTGCCCCCATCCCCACCGGGGGTGACCCACTGGCCTCCTCTGAGGCTCCCTGTGTGTGAAGTGACAGGGATCTCATTAGATGGTGGGGACGCCTCACCATCCAGAGGCCCCGAAGCTGAAGTTCTCTCCCTCCCAGGTCCTGGGCTGGACCCTTGTCAGGGCTGCAGTTCCACCTCTTGCAAGCCTCCCCAGGGTGGGCCGATGAGGCTCTGGGTATGATGAGAATATGGCTTCTCACCCCTTCCTCCATGGTCCTCAGCAGGGAAGCAAAACTGCCTGTCCCTCAAGCTGGTCCTCCCCTTCCAGGGGCCTCCCGCCCCGCCCCCTCCGGCTGATGGATTTCCACGACAGCAGGTGCATGTGGGGGAAGTGGTCCTGGCTACCTCCGTGCTCTTCCTGCCAGTAAGGGTGGTGCTTGCTCCATGGAGCTTGTCTGCCCATCTCAGCCTGCCCAGCCCTGTGTGCTTCTGCTGGGGGACCCTGACCATGTCACCGGGGAGCTGGGGCCAGCGAGCGTGATGGCAGGCATCTTGGGTTGAAAGCTCACTGTGGTCCCTTTGGCTTTTGCCCATCTGGATTGCGGGCTTGGAGTCCTTACCTAGTGCCTGGGCTGGTATAATGGGGAAGAGGAGACCACCCCCCAGGGGCAAACAAGTTTTCCTAAGATCAAGTTCTGCCCTGCAGTTAGTGGCCACACCCAGGGGGTTTTGACAGGTGCTCCTTGTAGGTTCCACCTGTGGAAGGTCCCATCCCCCACAACTCCTGGCTCAGGCTTTCCCGGCTGTCAAAGAAGTTGGTAGACCAGATGGCCCATTCCTGGAGAGCGGCAAAGGGTTAGTGTCTTTAGTATGGATGTTTGTGGGTGATGGCGCTGGTCACCCTGGGGTCACAGAGGGACTGCAGCTCAGAGACTCGGCCACATTTTGTGATATGCAAAGACCCATGGTGACTCTGAGTCACATCTTCCTCTCAGCAGCTCTGCCTGGGGAAGAGGGGTGGGGTGCGGCTGCCCAGGGAGCACAGAGGGGTCTGAAGCTTAGAGCGAGACCCTACCTGGCCCCGTTCTTGTCTGCTGAAGGACATGGCAGGGCTCAAGGTTGCTGACTGGGTCAGTGAGCAGGGCTTTGTGTGTCTGGGTCACTCCCATTCCCTCGACATCTCCCCTCGGCGGCTGGGCACTCCAGGCTCATAGGGCAGGGCACCGTTCTGAGGGCCTGGGGCTGGGAGTGCAGAATGGGTGCAGGAGGCCTGACTACCATGTGGCACTGTGCCAGGAATGGGCACCAGGCCTGGGGCCACAGGGTAAGAAGAACTGGGACCTGAGCGAAGGCCATGGCCTGCATGGGCTCTCCACCCCCGACTTAGGTGTGGGGGCCGACCGTGGGAGGCCAGGGTCACTTTCCAGGACCACAGCTGGCTGCTGTCCGTGAGTAGGTGGACCTGGCTGCCTTCCCATATATGCCTTCCTTGGGGAAGCCAGAGCCCAGCAAAGGTGTGGCTTTCACAGGATAAGCCTGAGGATGCTGTAAAGCTGGGAGCCAGGGGTGTGGCTAACTTGGGGATGGCAAAAGCAGCGCGGGAAGGAGTGAGCTGCACAGGCGAACCTGAGGGCCCTGCCTACTGGCCTGACTCTCCCTGCCTCCGAGGGGCTCCCCATAGGCCCCTGCCAGGTGGCCGGGGCTGCCTTCCCTGCCCCAAGGGCTTCTGGGTCTGTATGCTTCAGGCTCACCCCTTCCCCTCCAACTGCTTCAAGAAAGGGGGTGGGGAGGTCCTGCTCCCCCTCTGCCTCCCGCAGCTCTGCTGTGACCCGGGTGTGCCTTTGCCCGTGTGCATGTGTGTGCGTGTCCTCAGGTGCATCTGTCCCTCTGGGTCCGCCTGGGCTCCCTCCACACACACCCTGAGCTGCTGGTGACCCGTTTCCGGCCAAGCACGGTGAGCCAGGCACCCACTGCCGGCTGCCCCAGGCTCACACTGGCAGGGGTAATCCGGGAGCAGCTGGGAACCTCTCCCTCCTCTGCCACCCGAGGCTGCCCTTGCCCTGACTGCCAGGAGGGTGGGCACGAGTGCAGAACACAAGTGTACTTGCTTCTTGGGTCCCAGGCACCATGCCCCAATGTCAACATCATCCTGGAGTGTGGCGGGGAGGAGAGGTGGGTTTGCTGGACACAGTGAGGACAT
The DNA here is from genome assembly GCF_017591425.1 of Ochotona curzoniae. Taxonomy (NCBI): domain Eukaryota; kingdom Metazoa; phylum Chordata; class Mammalia; order Lagomorpha; family Ochotonidae; genus Ochotona; species Ochotona curzoniae. The sequence goes on from NW_024467106.1 coordinate 6,176,573, forward strand.
TTAAAAAAATAGAGAGAATTTAAGCTTCCCAAAAAAGAGACGGGGAGGGAAGAGGCAACAGGGCCGGGCTGGGGCTGGGACGCGAGAGGGTAGCTGTGCCAGAGCTCTGGGTCCCTGTGGGCAGGTCACAGCCCCTGCTCAGGCCACACCCAGCTGCCCATCTGGTCCGGCCCCACGGGCACGCTGGCCGCGGGCAGGGCACCATATGGCTGTCTGTGAAGTCCTTCCGGGCAGCGGGGCCGGGGCAGGCCCCTAGCCCCTGGGCCCAAGTGTCCTGCGCCCTGGCCGGCTCTCAGGAGGCGAAGTACGAACTCTGCATGGAGTAGAGCCGGTCGATGGGGTTCCCCACACGTGCCTGCAGGGAGCCTACGTCGGAGGAGCCCAGGAAGCAGTCGCTGAGGCTGGTTAAGGAGGTATCACTGTCAATGTCATGGAAGATGGAGTCGCTCCCTGTGGGAGGGGATGCAGGAGAGAGGCAGAAGGGGGTGTCAGTGTCAGGGGAAGCGGGAGGAACCCCAGTCCCCACCATCCATCCTATGGGTTCTGGGGAAGGGGGTGGCATGACCTGTGGACCAGTGCCTGAGTGGCAGGTGGCTGTGGAGGACGCCCCAGGCCAGCCCAGCTGGGCAAGGGTAAGCCCTGGGAGTGGTGGTGGTGGGGTTCCCACAGGGGCTTATGGAGTCACCTGGCATTTGGGGCGGCGTGAGGCCTTGCTGGAAGGGATCGCTGCTGCCGTAGGGGCTCTGCTCCATGGCCACGATCTGCTGCTGCGGCGGGGCCAGCGGCGTGTAGGAGGCCATCATGCCTTCCATGCGGCTGGACAGCACCTCTGGGAATAGGGCACACCTTCACACAGCAGCCTGGCACTCTGGGTGGCCTCCACGGGCGTTCCCCTGGGAATTCCCCCTGACCTCCCTGCCCAACTTCTCAGCCCCCTGTCCTCCAGGAGCCAGCAACAGGACCTGCCTCCAGGAGCACAGCCCAGGCAGAGACCCAGGAGGGCTTCCTGGAGGAACACCGCTGCCCCCACCTTGAGTGTAGGCAGGTGCAGTAAGAGTCAGGGACCAGCCCACAGTGTTCACAGCATGCAGACTGCGGACCCAGAAACTGCTCCTTGCCTGGCAAACTGAGCCAACACAGGAGGGCCTGAGGGGGCTTTGGGGCTGCTGCCCTGGGTGAGCCAGGGCATCTGCTGCAGTGGGGCGGGGAGGAGCTGGCCGCACTGTGAGTGCATGGCAGGGATGTGCAGCATAGCACAGGCTGTGTGGGCACATGGGTGGGGGCAGGGAGCATTCGGGGGGAGGCTTGGAAGGTAAGACACAGCTGGGACACCCTCGCACTGGGCCCTCAGTGCAGCCTGGGGCCCTGGCCTGGTCCCTGGGGCCTGGGCAGCTGAGACTGCCTGCGGGGTCTCCCAGGAGCCTCCCTTTCCCCTGCGCACCCTCCCTTCGCAGCCTGGAAGCTTCCCTGTCCCAGGGTAGGGGAGGAAGTCGGTGAGCTGCTGGGACCAGCCCTGGCCAGGAGAGTTCTGGCCCTTGTCCCCTCAACATCCAGCGGAAGTCCACCCCGCCCACTGTGGATGGTGGCAGAACCGTGCACCGCTCACAGGTGCAGGCTTGGGGCCCCTCCCTCAATGAGTGAGTCTCTGGATTTGCTCTGCTTGACCGAACCCCAATGGAGACACCACCACGCCTGCCTCCAGGGAATCCATGGGAAGCCAGAGGGACAGGACCCCGTCCCCACCCCCAGTTTCCTGCAGTCCCAGTCTGTGGTCACTCCTCCAGGTCTCATTGCAATGCACTGAGGGTAGGGCTTCCAGGGTCCTGTGTGCCTGGGTAGGATGCTTCCTGAGGGTCTCCCTGCAAGACGCTGCCCAGCCCCCTCCTCATCCGAGGCCCTGGGGTGCAGGCTCACCTTGGCCCGGACCCCTCCCCATCCGAGGCCCTGGGGTGCAGGCTCACCTTGGCCCAGCCCCTCCCCATCCGAGGCCCTGGGGTGCAGGCTCACCTTGGCCCGGCCCCTCCCCATCCGAGGCCCTGGGGTGCAGGCTCACCTTGGCCCGGCCCCCTCCCCATCCGAGGCCCTGGGGTGCAGGCTCACCTTGGCCCGGCCCCCTCCCCATCCGAGGCCCTGGGGTGCAGGCTCACCTTGGCCCGGCCCCCTCCCCATCCGAGGCCCTGGGGTGCAGGCTCACCTTGGCCCGGCCCCTCCCCATCCGAGGCCCTGGGGTGCAGGCTCACCTTGGCCCGGCCCCTCCCCATCCGAGGCCCTGGGGTGCAGGCTCACCTTGGCCCAGCCGTTGAGAGTTCTGCTGCTCCTGCTGCTGCTGGTGCCGCCGCGCCAGCTTCTTCATCTGCCGGGGAGCAGCCAGGTCACACCTCTGCTTGCTGGGGACCCCCTCCGCGCTCCCACCCACTGGAGTCTCCCCTCCTCTCCTGGACCCCCTCCCAGGTGCTGCGTACAGGTGGCCCCTGTGCTGTCGGGCTCTCACCTTGGCTCTTTGGTTCTGAAACCAGACCTGCACCACGCGCACGCTCAGGCCCGTCTCAGCCGCCAGGGTCTCTCGGACCTGGCCGGGACAGAAGGAAGACAGGTCAGATGCCAGGGTCAGAGGCTGGGGGGGGATGGATTGACAGGGCACAGTGGGGGTCACACTCCCCCTAGCAGGAGCGCCAAGTGGTGTGGGTGGTAGTGGGGGCTGGGCACCCCCTTCTTGCCCCTCACCTTCCGGCAGGGCTTCGAGGACACCTCGAAGGAGGCCTTGAAGGCCCTTCGCTGCTGCGTGGTCAGGATGGTCCGCGGTCGCTTGGGCCTCCGGGGATCCTTGCCGTCATCTCCGCTGCCCTTGCTCTGGCCGCCCTGTCCCTTGGCCGGCTTCATGTCCCCGTCCTCATCCTCACTCTTCACTATGGGGACACAATCAACCCATCAGGGAAGGCCGGATCACCTTCTGGCCACCTGCTGCCCGCCAGGGCTACCCTCTCCCCACCCTCGCTGACACCTGCTGTGGTGCCCCAGTGCCCAAGGCAGGTCAGCAGCTCTGCCCTCTGGCCCATGGGTCCTGCCTGGTCTCTGCCCTTGTGCCCCCTGAAACCGTCCCTTTGCCAACACACTCCTTGTTTCACCCTCCAGACACAGACCCTCACAGGAATGGGCACACGATGCCATAGCAACCACAGGCACGTGTGGGCGTGCACACCCCTCACCCTCCCAGGGTTCACGTGTGTCCTGAGGACAGCCTGGGGCCAACCTGGGTATCCCTAGAGCCACAATGTGTGCTGGCAGGGCAGAGGACATGAACTCAGCATGGCAGCCAGCCGGGCTCCAGGGTCCTGAGAACAATGTGAGGAAACTCCCTCCCCAGGGCTCCTGGGGACTAAGAACTGGCAGCAAAGCACATCTGCTGGACCCTGACACACAGCAGTATCTATGACCCCAGTGTGCACCTGTCGCTGCACACACACACACACACACATACACACACACACACAGGTACACGCTGAGCCGCTCACCTGTGCAGACTGGAGCATGGGCCTGCAAAGGTCTGGGTGGGCGCAGACAGCTCACAGGTACACTCCATGGACACACACATGCATGTATGAGATTATACACGTCTGCATGTCTAGCACACGCCACCACACACGTGAGGATGGACACACACACTTGTAGCCTACGCTCGGGTGCCTGGTGAATGACCTGGATCCCGAGTGTGTGTGTACCTGAGTAGGGATGTTGGCATGTTTGTATGTATGTGTACATTCACACATGTGCCCGCTGGCACAGACCCCTGGGGGGCCGGGCTGGAGCTCACCGGAGTCGGACTCGTCGGGGCTCACAGAGCTGAGCAGATCCTTCTCCTTCTCGTAGTCTCCCTTGCACAGCAGCTGGCCCTCCTTCAGCACAAACTCGTCACCCTTGCGCAGCTGCCGCTCACACACGCAGCAGCAGAAGCAACCCAGGTGGTACACGCACTCCAGTGCCCGCATCACAAACTCCGTGGGGGCGATCTTCTCCATGCAGCCACTGCACTTGGCTGCGAAGAGCCTACGGGTGGAGAGGAAGAAGGGCACAGAGCGTGGGCTGGGCACTGGAGTCACTCACCGTGGCATCTGCCCCTTCAGGCCCTCTCCTAGGGGCACAGATCATTGCCACGGTGACCACCAGAGGGCAGTGTATGTGGGTCAGCCTCAACCACCCTGGAGCTGGTGGAGAACCAGGCTCAGCCAATTATCCTGCCCCCTCTAGTTCCCTCCTTCTCTCACCTGCAGCTCCCAGCAGGTGCAACACTCCTTCTATGCTGGCCCAGCCTGGGCCTTGCCTCCTCTGCCTGCACCATCTTTGGCCTGCTAAAGCCTTTTTCAGCCTCCCCACCACCCCAACGCCCACCCCACAGACTCCTATCTGCCCAGGCCACCCTCCTGTTCTGACCTCTTCTATGGCTCCGTAATCCTGGCGTAGAGGGCCTGAGCCCCCAGCTTAGCTCTCAGAACCCCACTAACCCTGCTCTTCCTGCACCACACTCTCCCAGCCTCCTTCCCCTGCCCCTCTTTCACCTCCCACGTGCCCACCACACACAGATTTGACTATGCAGGTGCAGAGATGCCCCACAAGAACCCCAGGAGATGAGAATGAGTGTTCAGCCCATTTTAGAGATAAGGAAACCGAGGCATGGGGAGGTGGTGGGCTGGCTCAGGTCCATGGGAGGAGTAAACACTGCTGGGGTTTCTATCAGCCCAGTCACAACAAGGCAGAAGCACCTTGCATCCCTGGAGACATATCCTGGGTGGCATGGGTGTGTGCAGCCAGAGCCTGGACAGCAGGCCCCTCTCCCCTGCCCATACTTGCTGACCGCTCTGCTCGGCACCCTGCAACCCCATCACATGCCCTGCTCGGTGGGAACTCAGCCTCAACAACACTTTGATGGAAAAATTTATGAAGAATCAAATTATTGCTGCTGGGAGGGAATTAAAACCATTTTTCATTCGCGGCGTCCCCGGGCCACGTCTGCGGGCGCCACCTTGGGAGCACCGTGCACGTCCCAGCCCTCTTTATGGCCCACCACACGGGCACAGATCACAGCTGCAATTCTCTGCTAATCGGCTCCGTGCACGGCGCATCACTGCCTGCCTCCCTTCTTCCTGCAGCCACTGTCAGTGCCGCCCACACCCAGGGCGCTGTGGACAGGGCCAGGGCTGAGCAGCTCTGCCTGCTGCCCTGGCACGTCCAGAGCCCCTGTCGCCACTCTCTAGTCTGCCTGGCAGGCTCCTACTTACCCTGCAATGCCCAATTCCAATGCCACCACTTCCTCTGGGAAGCCTTCTCTGATACCCCAGGCTGGGTTCCCCTGAGCTCTCTTCCATGGGCAAAGGCGGCTTTCTCCAGGACTAAACGACACAGACTACAGAGACAGGGGAAGGAGCATTACAGTGGAGTGACAGCATCTATTCCCACAGGCATTCAGTGCTGCCCGGCTGTCCAGAAGCAAGACCCGGCTGCCCCCTGGCCATCCAGGAGGCTTCGGTGGATATATGGGTAACAGCTGAACTAAGGCAGGCAGCAGGTGGCAGCTCGGGCCACGGAGGAGCAATGCAGCAGGGGCTGGGGAGGTGAGAGGAGCTGCATATCGGCTCTGGTTTGTCACCAGCCCATGGTGGCCTCAGGTGGAACCCCCACCTGCCCAAGGCTGTAGGAGTTGTGGCCTCACCCCCATCCCCTGTGCTGCACCTGACTTGGAAGCCCGACTGAGGTCTGCAGCCTGACCTCGAGGCTTGGGAGTGGACAGGCCATGGCAGCTGCTCTGCCAGTGCAGCAGGTCGTCCAGCCAAGGTCAGCAGTGTGCCTTGGGAGGGGGGCAGGGGCGGCTGCAGGGCTGACCCGCATTTGTGGCTGACACCAACTGCGCGCATGTGCAGCCTGTGCTCGGAACAGCCACACACTAATGCCTTCACAGCAGGGGGTCGATTGCTACTTTCTCCAAACTCATCAACACAATCTATTATTAATACTTCTCCAAAGGCTCCTGGCCGCCATTACAGAGGCAGCACCAGCCACACGGGGCATCATCTGTTATCTAGATTGCAAAAACCTGGGAAATAAAACAAACGGCATGCACTTTATAAACAGAATGTGCCATCCGCTGGGTCTCCGAGCATCTTTCCACCCAATAAAACACCAGGGGGGCACACATGAAATACTCACTCCCAACCACGGTGGCGCTGCCTTTGTCTACTGCACGCAGGCTAAGAGCTGCTAACGGGGTGTGGGAGGGGCCCTGCTATCCTTCCTGTCCCACACAGGGACCCAAAGAACCAGCCACTGAGAAGCAGGCTAACGGGGTGGCACCGGACTCAGATGGACCTGGGCTTGGAGTCTGGCACCACTACTGCTGGTGACCCGACAAGCCGTTCCTGCTTTCTGGGGGCTTCAGCTTACTTTTCTGTACAATGGGCCTGAGCTTTCTGTCTACTTCTTGGCAGGAAGAGGTAGCAGGTAGGCAGTGGCAGGTACAGGGGCACAGCCTGGGCTCGCATCCTGGCTCAGCAGATTCTGGGCAGGACAGCCAATTTGTCGGAGTCCTGGGGTCCTCATTGGAGGAAGGTGGCATGGCAGGGAGCAGGATGGAGCTTGCAGGTAGGGGGTGTGCACTTGAAGGTTTGGCCCTGGCAGGTAGGAGACACAAGATGGCCCTCCTAGACATCTGCCTTTCTCTTCTCCCAGGATGCCAGGGTTCCTGGGAGTGGCCTTGTGCATGCCACCGGTCCCAAAGAGACCTGCCTCCATGACTACCGTGGGAAATGGCCAGCCCTTCAGTACCTGCCTGGCGGTGCATGTGTCACCCTAGAATGACAGAGAAAACTGGGGGGGTGGGAGAGGGTTAGGGAGTAAGGGGAAGGGATCTTCCATCTACTGGTTCACTCCCCAAATGGCCACAATGGCCAGGACTGGGCCAGGAGCTCCATCCAGGTCTCCCATGGGGTCAGCAGGGGCCCATGCCCTTGGACCATTCTCTGCTGCTTTCCCAAGTGCATTGCCAAAGTGAGCCAGCTGGTACTGGAACCAGTACATATGTGGAATGCCAGCATCACAATGGTTGCCTAACCCCCAGCACCACCCTGCTGGCTCCCTACTCCCATTCTACAGATGAACATACAAAAGTCAAGGTCAAATTCTCCTTCAAGGTCACCCAGGATCCTGACGCACTGTCTCCCTACACTGTGCACCCTGGTGTGCCTTCACTCATCTGTCACTCATGCCCTGCCTTCTGGGGTCCTGCCCCAAGACCATAAACACCCCAGGCAGTGGTGGGGTTCACCCCAAGTTCTTACCACTGTGCAGGAGCCTGGTGTCCCCTTGCCCCATGTCTGACATGCGTGTTTTTTTTCCCCTGGCAGGATCACCCATGACTGTGGAGATAGGAACTCTGTGCTTGGAGCCACCTCCCTTGGAGAGTCCCAGGCGGGGAGGACACAGCCCCTTCTCCTTTCTGCTTTATCGGTTTTTTCGTTGCATGCCCAATTTATTAAACCCATAAAGCTAATACACAAAACTCAGGAAACCCGTTTATCTAGGAGCACTTGAGCGCAGATTAAAGACGGGGATGAATTTCTCTTGCACCCTTGGCAGCCGCGGAGACGCAGACGCCTCCAGCTCTGATGACAGAGGCTCCTACGGCCCTATGGATACCCCAGATGCGAGCAGCCACATAGCAAGCCTCACACTTGGAAGCTTGGTTTTGTCCCTTCCCAAAACTGGGACCTTGTCCAAGGCCCCCCACCATCCCGGGGGTTCACGATGACAGAGGCTGACCCCTCCGGACAGCCCTGGGCGCCCCTCCCTGTGCAGCCCGGAGGCGTGGGAAAGGATAGGTCCATCACAGCGAGATGTCTGCCTCCACACCAAGTCACATGGGAACAGGTACTTCCTTCATTCCACATGGCCAACGGCACAGGCATTTCAGGATAAGACGAGACAACCAACTGTGTCCTTCACGCCTGTCCACCCTGGTCTGTGGGCTAAGCTCCTCGTTCCCAGCTGAGACACATCCAGCCTCTCCTTCCTGCCTTAGTACTTAGCATTGCACCTGAATCCTAGGCCTTTCTCTCCCCAGGGTTCTTGCTGAACTACTCATCCTTCAGGACCCAAATTGCGTGTCAGCGCCTTCGTGAAGCCTTTCCTCATGCCCCCGCCCCAGCACCCTCCAGCGGTTTGTCTGAGGTTCCTGGTTCCAGGAACCAGACACAGGGGGTCTAATGTACCCACTGGGCTCTTGCAATGCTATGTTCTTGCTCAGTGACTCCCCTGGACAACCTACCCTCTGTCACAGGTCCCCTCCTCACTGGCTCCAGGGCAGCCTCACTGTGACTCAGCTGTGTGGCTTCCACATCTCCAGTGCCGGCGGCATGGCCTGGAGTATTTCATGGTCTTTCTCTGAGCCTCAGTTTTGCCTTCCGTACAATGGGGTATTGACTCTTCCTGCCCTGGGCCAAGGGATTCTAAGACAGGATGCCTGGCACGCTGAGGTGAAGGGCTGGCCCCCTGAGGCCCAGGGGACTCTGGTGAGGTATGCTCAGCAGGCTGGGATGGGGAATCGCCTAGAAAAGGTGAACTTGCTTCTGGAGGCAGAAAGAAGAGCCCCAAACTTCCCAGTTTCCTGGTCTCAGGGCAAGACCCCTACACCTGTGAACTCATTTCTTCTCTGCAAACTGAGGATCCCCGTCCCCACCTCACAGGTCACCCAGACAAAGCGGCCACATCTTCTTCCCAGGTGGGTGCCAGGAGTCAAGCGCATGGTGCCCCTGCTCATGGGACTGCGTGGGGGGTAGGGGTCCCAGGCTCATGCAGCTGAAGGATGCATCACACGGCACAAGAGGGCCCGGGACACCCTCAGGGCCCAGCGAGGACCGCAGGAACGAGGCGCCTGTCACTCTTGCCACGGGAGGCCCGGCCAGGCTCTGCCTGCTGACATCTCCCCCACGTGCCGGCTGCGTCCTTATCATTCCGGGCGTAGCTGTTTTTTATTTTTGAGACAAAAAGGGGCCTGTTGATGGTACTCCAACTCAAACCAGCTGCAAACATCTGCTTTGATGCGGCGGTGCAGGCCAGGCGGGCGGCGGCGGGAGCCGCAGGGCCTCTGCGTGTCTGTCACGGGGCTGGAATGCACAGTGTAGCGGGCACTCGCTCAGCGGCCACAGGCCTCTCCGCAGCCTGGTTATGCCTGCCAGGAAGGCAGGCCTTAGATGCAGCTGTGCGGGTTGGCCCCATGGCCCTTTGATCTGGGATTGGGGCGCTGTCGGGAGCCCCCAGCCCGGGCCGGAGGTCACAGGCCAGGGACAGGGAGGGATGGGCACAGCCGGGAGCCTGGATCCCATGCCGGGTGGACGGGAGGGTACACGTGCTGCCTGCAATGCCACAGATGTTTGTGCAGCACCTACTACTGCTGGGCGCAGTCTGGGAGCCTGGACACAGCACAGGACCATGGGGACAGGGTCTGCTCTGTCCCCGCAGGGTTGGTCAGGGCACAACAAAACGTGTCTTGTTTTGGCACCAGATACAGCCAGGGTATGTAGAGCAGAAAGAACGGTGACCATGTGGGGAGAAGCAGCAGAAGAGCAGTTGGGTGTGACCTTGCCATCGTAGCAGAGATGCCCAAATCCTAAGGACAGGGTCCCAGGGCAAGATCCCTGGGAAGTGGTTGCATCTCCCATGACCATGAGGACACAAGCTGGAGTAGTGTGGGGAAGAGCCAGGAGGCGGATCCAATGACACCACTGATAGACGCGTTCATGATCCACCCCAGGCTTTGCAGATAGCAGGGGCAGGCGGGCGAGACTTTGGGAAGTTTAGGCAATGGTTCAGGACCACGCAGGAGCACAGCAGGAGCTGAGGGGCTGTCCCACAGGGAGGTGATATGAAGATGCAGGGATGGGAGATGACAGGAGAGCAGCCGCCTGCAGAGACTAGCAGGTGGGAAAGGGGAGGTGGGGAGGGCATTTCCAAGGTACTACGTGCAGAGCAGCCTTGCATGCGTCCAGGGCAGCTGCCCCTGGAGTCTGGGGCTCTGGGAGATACCAGGCTGGAGATGACATTTGAGATACAGACACACGCGTGTGCACTGACAGACATCCACGACAGAAATATGCACTGAGTCACAGACACACATACAGACAGGCTCATTCAGACAGAAACATGTACACTTGGAGACACACGCAGAGACAGGCACACACCCACAAAGACACCCCTGGAGACACACACACACAGACACAAGTGCATACATTCCAGAGTGTCGCCAGCCTGGCACCGACAACAGGCCTCCTCCCCAGCCTTCTCTGCGGGCCAGACCTCCCTGGTGACAAGCAGGTGCACTCTTGGCCTCAGAGCAGGCAGGAGGGGGAAGCATCCTATCTCTGTGGCCATCTGTCCATGCATCCCTCTGGCCGAGCTGGGGACACTGCCCTGGAAGCACTGCAAAGCATGGCAGGGCCCTGTTCAAACTCCACACCGAGGGTGCACCTACCCAGCCCTTTGCTCAGAGTCTGCTCTTTCTTCCTGCTGCCCCTCCTGGGTGAACCTAACAGGTGACTCGTTCTGCACCCTGCCTGCACTAAGCACCTTCCACATTGGTCCTGCTGGAGGCGCCTCCTCCCACATGCTCTCAGACCCCTCCGAGCTGCTGAGGGTTCCCTTCTGCCATCACTCAGGTCCCCGGACCTGGCAGTCATTGTTGGTGTGATGGTTGCTCACTAAGGTTTACGAGTGTTCCCTAGCTTCATCTGCACATAGATTGTTTCAGCTTCCTGTGTGGTGGGCACTGCCCTCTTGGGGCTGGCAACCTGGGCTCTGGCATTCCTGCTGGTCCCCCATGGCTACCACTCAGTTCCTGCTGTTGAAGCCCTCTTTTACCCCTGCCCACCTCCTGGACGGACTCTACCCTTGCTCCCTGAGCTCAGGTGCTGGGGGCTGCAGCTGCCGACACCCCAAAGACGGAGGGGGCTTGGGAGCCTGGGTGCAGGTGCTGACACAGGCAGCAGGGAGACAGCGCACACCAGGAGGCACAGAGCCTTCGGATTTCTCTCTGGGGTTCCGCACCGCTGGCACAGGCCACATCCAGGGCTGTGTGCCGAGGCATGGCTGAGGGAATTCAGTGGGAGAAGTGGTGGGGCTCTGAGTGGGGACAGAGAAGCAGAGAGGTCTTCCTGCGAGGGAGATGTTGACAAAAAGCAAAATCATAAAGAGAACAGAGGGCTTCTTCAGGGCAGACCATATCCATCCATCCACTACCCATCTACCTCCCTTCTTGCCAACGCACAAGCCACCTAGCCATCTATTATTCATCCATTCTCCTACCCACTGTCTCAATCATACATCAGCCATTCACCTGTCCACCCCAGTGCTCACCCACTCATCCAACCATCCCTCTGTCTCCTAACCAGCCACCCATGCAGCTGTTCACTCATCATACTTAGCACCTGTGCCAAACCCTGTGCAAGTGACCCCTCTTCTCCTTATAGAAACTTATTTGAAAGCAACAGAGAGAGAAAGAGAGAGAGAGGAGAGCTTTTATCCACTGGTTTAGCTTTCCCAGTGTCCACACAGCCAAGAATAGGCCAGGCCAAAGGCAGGAGCCCAAGATTCCATCTGCGTCTCCCACCTGGGTGGCAGGGACCCAAGCCTCTGAGTCATTGCCTGCTGCCTCGCAGGGTGCAGACTAACAGGAGGCTGGAACGGAACGTGGAGACAGAGCGTGAACCCAAACCCTTGGATGTGAGTTGCCAAGTGTCCTAAGTGGCAACCTAACATAACTGCCCTGGAAGGCTTCTGCTCTGAGACCTGTTACCCTGCCAGCATTTGCCATACTCTCGTCCTGACCAAGCTCCGAAGTGACAGGGTCACCATCCCCAGGGAAGGCCTGGTGGGGTGGCTGGGTCTGGGTAGACGGCTCCAGGGCATCCCAGAATGTAACAGTTGGGTTGGTGAATACTGTGGACACCATGCTGACCCCAAGGTTTCTGGACACAGGCCATCCATGGCCACAGCGTTTTAAATTAAGATTATAACCACCTTGATAAGTTCCCTTGGTACAAACCTCGTCTGGAACCAAACCCCATCAACCATCTGAATTTTGGGTCCATTTTGTTTCTAGTACAGCTAAGTCGTTTGCAATCTTTCTTTCCACGTTTATCTTATGGAAATTATTTTCATCGAGACAAATGGCTTTTTCACGGAAGATGTTCTACAAAGGTTTGCTCCAGCCTGGGACTGTTGCCCGGAAGGGCTCCGGGCGACGTGCTCCGGTGGTTCTGCAAGCACTACGCTGCGGTCAGCATTTCCTTCTCATTACTGATCAGGTAGGATGGTTCCTGACATCACCCATGTTGACTGGCACAAACAGTACCCAGCAGCTGCCAGAAACAAGCAGGACCATGTAATGTGGGCAGTGCAAGTGCCTGCTTCAGCTGGGACCCCACTGACTCAGGGATTGGGGGCCCCTTCTGGCCCCCTTCCTCTTGGGTTTAGCTTCATAGGTTCCAGGACCCTGTCATCTTCTGAAGGAACCAAACCTCCTCTACCTCCTATGCTGTGCTCCTCTTACCCCAGCCAGAGACAGCCCTGGCTCTGCGCTCTTTTCTAGCTCCGCTGTCCTGGAGATCTGGATGAAGCCACTTCCTGCCCCGCCCAGCACCTTCAGTCACCTGTTCCCAGAACCTGGCCTGTAAATGCCAAACCAACAGCGGCCAGCCTGGCCCTGTGCCCATAGCATCCTCTAAGCATGGGCACCTGAGGTCACACCAACACCCAGGCACCTGATTCCAGCCGGCGTTCAGACTATGAACTGAGCCAGGGACGTGAGAAAGGCAGAGGGAGAGCAGGAGGTCCCCAGGCTTAGCAGGATGGGGGCCCTTGGCTAGGGAGCCAGGGAGGAGCTGGGAAGTGGCTTCCCTGGGTCTCGGGGAGGCGTGGAGGGGCAGGGCACACAGGGCGCTCTGGTCGCTGCAGCGGCCCGCCCGCCCATTTAGTGGGTAACTGATCGCCCTGCGCCCCGCCCCAGCCGCCCGCTGCCCGCCCCAGCCGCTTAATCACCGCCCGCCCGGCTACATTAGCATAGTAATGGCCTTTAAATTGAGCCTCTTTGTTTTTTAATTAAGCTCCCAGCAGGTACAGAGAAGAGCGATTATTGAGGAAGCTGCCAGCGCTAATCGCCCGCAGTCGTTTGACAATTAAAAAGCGCCCGGCTTTAACCCTTTCTCCCCATCCGCGGTCGTCCACACCCCCTACTCAGCCCCAACATACATCCCGCGCCCACAACCGGAGTGCCTTCCCTCAGGGTGGGAGCCTTGGACCCGCCTCTTGCAGCTCTCAGAGCCGTGCCCACATTCCCATTCTGCAGACCAGCAAACTGAGGCCCAAAGAAGGGTGTTTGCTTAGGCAGAGGTGAAACAGACTGGCAAATAGGCTGCTGGGGAATGCCTCGCCTCTGTGCAGCCCTCTGCTTAATAATCCCCACCCTTAAGGATAGAGGGGCCTCTCCTGCCTCCTGCTCTTCATCGGATCCCCAACTCTGAATCAGGCGCTTCCGACTGGCCAGTCTCAGTGCTGGACACTGAGGGGGCTGCAGTGACCAAGTCAGGCCTGAGCTCTGCTTATTTGAGTGCAAATGACCACCAGGGGGACAGACACAGTGGGTCCCTAGGACCCCCACGGGGAGCCAGGGGAGGCTCTTCCTGCACACAAAGCTGGGGAGAAGAGGGGGAGTCGGTGGGGATGGGAAGCAATTCAGGGGTGGAGCTGCAGGGAAAGGGCTAAGACCCTGAGACCCGAACAGTGTTCCTGCAGGGTGCAGGGTCTGCGAGTGGAGCTGGCGTTCACAGACCACCTACTCGGAAAGTTTGCATATTTTTGAACAGGTAATGCATTCCACGACATAATATGGAAATCTGCAAAAAAAAGGTTGTCTGTTGAAGTCGCCTCCAGCCCACTCTACCCCTCCTGGCCACCTCCCTGGAGGAAGCATCGGAGGTCTTCCTTCCAGGGATGCTCGACCTAGGTCTGAAGCCAGCATCTCACCACCCTCCCTCTCCCTCCCCTGTCTGCTTTTGCTTTTAGAAGAAGCACTGGCCGAGTTTCCGTCCTGCTTCCGACTCCTTTCTGCTAACCTACGGATGGACATCTCCTAACCCAGCTTGGGTTTCCCTGCCTGCTCCCAGCCAGCACACCCACTGGGGGTGCCTGGAGCACCTCCAGTCTCTAGTGGAGGTGGAGGCAAACCCTGATTTATTTAACCTGTGCCCTGTTGATGGCCTTGAGGCCCCTGGAAGACTTCTTCATCTGCAGAACCAGTGGAACCACTGAAATGCTTCAAGTTGGGAAGTGGCCGGAAGGATTCTGAAAAGACCATTTTGGTGTCGAGTGGGGGACCCCAAGTAGAGAAAAAGCAGGGTGAGAGGCCAGCTAAGAGGAGGCTGGGGATGCAGGAGTGACGTGGGCAGCACTGTAGAGGGTGGACCACAGGGTGGGGACCAGGCGGCTCCTGGAGATGGCTACAGGATTCATCCCTGGCCCTTACCTGCCCTGAGGCAGGCTCTCTGACTGCAGGAGGAGCCCTAGATGTGCCAGTCTCACTGGGCTAGCTCCAAGTGCCCTCCACCAAGCGCTCTGGCTGAGCTAGCTCCAAGTGCCCTCCACCAAGCGCTCTGGCTGAGCTAGCTCCAAGTGCCCTCCACCAAGCGCTCTGGCTGAGCTAGCTCCAAGTGCCCTCCACCAAGCGCTCTGGCTGAGCTGGTGCTGGGGGCACCTCTATGGGTGGTGGGACAAGGAGGGCTCTCTACAAAGGGTAGGTTCTGTCTGCTCTCTTGTGGAAGAGACCCCCTTCTCTTCTGTCTCCAGGCCCCAGGAGTTGGGGGGTTGTTCTATGCCCTGGCCTCCCCTTACCCTGTGCCTGATGCACTGGTCCTGTCTCAGAGCTAAGAGAGCAGCCAAGGAGCAAGGCAGCAGGACCACGTCATGTCACCTTACACAGGGCAGGAGCGCGGAGTGGGCGGCAGGCACTGCAGGCAGCGAGGGGT
Organism: Ochotona curzoniae; assembly: GCF_017591425.1. Classification (NCBI taxonomy): domain Eukaryota; kingdom Metazoa; phylum Chordata; class Mammalia; order Lagomorpha; family Ochotonidae; genus Ochotona; species Ochotona curzoniae. The sequence goes on from NW_024467106.1 coordinate 6,191,632, forward strand.
TAACCATCTGCCTGCCCCCATCTATCAGCCAGCATCTCCCAAACAGACGGACAGACAAGGCAGCTGTCCAAACAGGCCTGTGTACCTGGCCACGGCAGGGCAGCGGCTGTTTGCTCTGCTCCTCACCCTGATAGACACACACACACACACACACACACACACTCTCACACACACACAGCACATGCACCAGGCATTTTCCTGCACTCTCTGCTCTGGGGCTCTGCCCCCAGTTCTGTCCATGCCACCCAGCCTGAGTGAAGAGGTGCCTGCTGTGGCTGGCGGACTGGGTAGCTGGTGGCTGAAGTGACTGGTCCATTGCTGCCTCCCTGCCCCTCCTCTGCACCTGCCCCGCCCCGCCCTGGCACCCTGGTACGAGGCCCTGTGACTGTGCTCTTAGTAAGGTTCCTGGTGGCCCCTGTATGTCCAAAGTGAGAACGGAGCTCAAGGATGCCTGGGTGGAGCCGGGGCCAACACAGAGCGGTGTAAACCCTTGGGACTTGCCTGGCCCACTCTCTTCTTGCTCGTGGCTACCTAGCAGCCCCACCTGAACATCTAAAGCATCTGGGAAGCCCCAAATGCACAGACGGGGCACCCAGCTCCTCTCACCCCGCTCCCTTACTGACCCTCTCAGTAGCCTCCCAGGGGCTGCTTAGATCTGATCTCCTTCCTTCCCTGGTGCCTGTGGGAAACACTGTGTCCAGTCACCAATGCCCCTCCCCCTGTATTCCCCTACCCCCACTCTGCTTACCTCTCAGCCCCTCCAAATGCCCTTCTGCTAGGGAGGCGTTGCCTCCAACACCAGGGACTCCTGCCCAACCCTGGCTAGCCCTTCTGACACTATGCTGCCAGCCCAGCTCCTATCATGACCTCCCTTCCTCTCCATGCTGGCAGTCAGAGGAACCCAAGACTCTGCCCATTTCACAGATGGAAACGCTAAGGCTCAGTGAGGCCACGGGCCTAGGGCCAAGCCTCAACAGCCAGCTACTCCCACAGCCCTCCTATAGAGAGATAAGACCTGTTTGATTTGGCACAGGACAGGAGCCTCCTCTTGCTGCGTGTGGGCAGAGTTCCTGGCACCCTGTCTGGCACAAGTGGGAGGTGAGAGGTGTGAGTTTTGGGCTTGGGCCTTGCTGTGTGGTACCATGAATCTGTAGGGCTCCCTGGGGATAGGCTGGCACCTGCTCCCTAGCTGGCATGGAGAAGGATGAGTGACCACGGCAAACACGGGGGACTTCCCAGGGTACCCATGTCCTGCTCACAGGGAAACCCCGAGGCCCAGGGAAGGTTGCTCTTGCCTAGCCTGGCTGCAACAGTGCCCCGGGCTATGCACCCGTTCCCCGACCCTGCCCCGCCCTGGGACATCTTTTCTGCACATGCTGGAGCTGAGAAAGGCCTGGATGGGGCGAGAGAGGGGCAGGACACCTCTCAAGTAACGGATTGTAAATTCCTGGGCCCTGGCTCTCCATCCCTAACAACCTTGGCCCACGGCTTGCCTGCCGCGCCTGTCCCTTCTCAGCCAATTTAAATGAGGGGTCCCAGACCCGGGGCGTGAAGCATTCCAGACTACAGAGAGGGGCAACTATTGTTGCTTTTGGGCGTTTGAGAGGGGGGGGATAAAATAAAAATAAAATAGTCCGGGTCTCTGCAGGTCCTAATCACTCTCACATGTGCCGTGTGGCTCTCCTGCTCACTGCAGCGTGTGAGCCCCTGCAGCCCCAGAGCCCCATTCTCCAGAGGGACAAACTGAGGCAAGGCGGTGGGGAGGAAAGAGCAACCCTGACCCGGGCACCCGCTTGTTTCCTACTAGATGCTGGCTCTGGCTGAATCTCCTACATCGTTATCTGATGCTCCCCCATCACGGAAGGTACCATGAGTACGTGGCCCAGCCTGGCACATGGGCCCAGAGCTGGAGAGCTTGTCCTTGGGCAGTCCTGCACCAATAACCCTAAAACCTCTCCTTGGGTAAGTCCCCGCCACTCCCACAGCTGGGGTTGGGCTTCAACAAAAAAAGAGATGAATTTGCTAGGCAGCCCCTGCCCTGCACACAGGCTGCTGGGGGGCACTGGGCAGCGGTGGGGAGGGGCCTGCCCAGGCTGGAGGGAGCCGCTCTCCCGGGTAAGCCCACAGGATATTACGCCGCCTTTGTGTGCCTGGTGACCCAGCTGCTGGTTATTGAAAAATTCCACCGCTCGGCCCAGGGCAGGCCACTGACCCCCTCATCCCGGGACGCGCCTATCTTTCAAAAGATCCGGGATTAGGGAGCCCGCAGCAGAGCCCATGGGGCGGCTGTGTTTTCCTGGCCCCTCGGGATCCTGGCTGGAGTGGGCTCTTGGCGCAGGATTTAATTAGGTGGAATCAGCCTGCGATGACTGTGGCGACTATTTACCCAGCCACTCAGCAGTCTGAGCCCCACTCCGAACAAAGATGGGCCCTCAGCCCCCCTGGCTGGCCAGGCCAGGGGCCCCAGAAGAGCCCGGGCCCAGCTGCTGGGCGGGCTACAGGCCCGGCCAGGCCTCCTGGCGGCGCACCTCATTTAGCCGATATTTGTGGGTTTTCGCAATGCGAAGCATCTACGTGGGGCTTTTAAAAAATTAAAGCATCTCCAGAAATTTACGGCCGACTTCTGAGCGGGGGCCCCTCCCCCAGCGCATGGCTCCGGAGGTGGAGGCAGTGACAGTGGTGGAGTGGAGCGGCAGAGCGGGTGTGCTGGGGCAGGACTGGATTCCTGCAGCCGCTGCACTGCAAGCCGGCACGGGAGCTATGTGCACCCAAGACGCCCAGCCTTGGGAAGCGGGGTAGCACCCCTGGGCCCCACCCTGGTGCCTCGTGTGCCCTTGGCCATGGTCCCCATTGGGCAGCCTCAGTGGGGTCAGCTGGCCTCACGAGGAAGATGAGGCCAAGGCCTGTGGGTGCATGTGGCTTCCTGGTTCTCATGTCTACACACCTGTGTTCCCGTGACAGGAGCCACCACACGAGCACGGAGGTACCGTGTATGCACATCTATGCATACCTCCCACGCCAACGGCCTATAGCTAGGCCTCCAGTCAGTCATAGCCACCTGCACACACTTGCCAGTGCACCTGTGTAGGCTGGCACGGTGTGTGCACATTCTTTCGTTTCTAGCTTCCAACATCTACCCACACATCTGTACCTGCCCAACCCTGCCATTCTCACCCCCCTACATGTACATCAGGACTGCAGATCTGAGTGTGTCCCCGCTGACTCAACACACACAACCCATATGAACTCATATGTGGCCTGGCACCTACTGCTATTTGTGTACCACTCTACGTGCAGGCTGGCACACATGCATGACTGCCCATGTGTACACACACACACACACACACACACACATGCACATGACATGGTGGTCACTGCCTTGGCTGGGCGAGGATATGCCTTGGGGGACTCAGAAACTGCTCCAGGAGTCTGCCCCTTGGAGGGTGTCCCTCAGGCCCAGAGTCAAGGGATGGCTTGGGGAACATGCCCTGGTGACTTTTTGGGAAGCTAAGGCACAAGCCAGAGATACTTCTGGAAATTCTGCTCACCTCCTTCCTGGGGTCAGGGTTCAGGAAAAGCTGCCAGGTCAGAGCTCAGGGCTGCGCTGGGCAGACAGCTCCTCCCAAGGCCCCACCCCTCTCCCCTGTCCCTCACTGCCACCTCAGTCACTGGTTCCTGCCTCGAGGTCTAAGTCAGAGAAACAAGCTGCCCAGATTCAGGGGACTTTAGCCCTGACATCTCCCTGTGTCCCTGCCCTGGAGCCAAGGGACTTCAGGCTTTAGCCCTGAGCCCCATGGCCTCCCAAGTACTCACAATCACACAGGGCCACACACCGTAACATGTATGCACACACACAATATACACAAGGGGCTGGATGTCACTTCTTCACCCAGGGAAACACACACACACACACACACACACACACGAGGAATGAGACACACGGGGTGTGCACACACGGAGGTACCGCGGGCCTTGTGAATACAGCCTCTAAGAGGCTGAGATACCTGAGGCTGCACAGGCCCGCACAGGTGACTGTAGCTCGCAGGACCCACTTCTGAAAGTGGTCACAAGTAAGTCTGCTGGGCAGACTGTGAAGGCCGAGCCGAGCACTGGTCAGGAAGCAGGCCAGGGGACAGGCAGCCGGCCAGCTCTGTCCTTCCCTTTCCACCTGCTCTGCTGTGCTTCACAGCTCCCACAACCACTGGACACCACCACCCTTGGCCATCGCCCTCCTCTGCTTCCCTGCTTTTTCTTGTCCATCTCCTCCACGTGTGCAACAACACTGTCCCAATGCCTCCCCTTCCTTCCCTATGCTGCCTGTCAGGGGCTAGGCTGGATCCCAGGCCTGTCAGTCTCCATATCTACTTTCTTTTTATTTTTTAATTTAAAAATTAATTTTTCTGTACTAGAGAGACATGAGAGACGGGTAGCAGAGAGCACCCTCATTGGCTGTTTCACTCCCCAAATGCGCCCATGGCTGGTGCAGGGCCAGAGCCAGGGATACAAGCTGGGTCTCCTACAAGGTGCTAAGGTACCTGAGTTAACACTTGGAAACTCTCAGCAGGAAGCTGGGCTGGGAATAGAGCTGGGATTCAAACCCAGGGACTCCCCTGTGGCAGGTGGGAGCCCTGGGCCTGTATGAACCTTGGTGCTGGATGTCCACTGCAGCATCCATGGTAGCTAGTGGAGCAGGGGAGTGCAGACTATTCTAGCCAACCCTGACCTTAGGGACCAGCCAAGCAACTCCCAGAACACTCTCCCATTTGTTTCCAGGGGTCCCAGGATGCCTGAGGGTCAGGGAACAGGAGGGAGTCTCTCCTACCTCCGTATTAGCCTGTGTCCTGGGGCCAGTGACTCTACCTGCAGAACCTCAGGTTTTGCATCTGTAAAATGGTGGGATTTTAGGGACCGGTGGATGCTGACACTAGGACAGAGCCCAGGAAGTGAGTCCTGCTTCTCCTCCCGGCCCTGACTTCAGCTTCTGCTGACAAGCTAGAGGGACCTGCACCCTGGGCTGTGGTTCCTGAGGATCCTAAGCTGCTGACACCAAAGTCCTCACTACTGCCTCCCCTCCCCCGCTCCCTCAGCTCCCCAACATGCCCAGCTGCTACCCTCCCCAGCAGGCCAGGCTCCCAGGAAACACTACCACACCCATAAGTACCACGTCTTTATCTATACCGCTTGTCTCATTCAGCTGAGAAGATACCTACAGGGCCTCCAGACATACATACCTCCTGCACTGGGTCCCGGATTGGGTCTGCTGACCCAGGTTCACTGAGTGACTGCCACTAGCCAGGCACTGTGAAGGGAGCTTCAGTGGCTGATACTGTGGAGCACTGAGTGGGTCAAGCTGCTGCTGTCTGAGGCACTGGCATCTGACATGCCTGCTCCACTTCCCACCCAGCTCCCTGCTAATGTGGTTGGGAAAGCAGCAGAGGATGGTTCAAGTGCTTGGGCCCTACACCCACATGGAGACCCTGATGAAGCTCTGGCTTTGGATGGGCCCAGTCCTGGACATTGTGGCCATTTGGGGTACGAATCAGCAGATGGAAGATCTCTCTCTAATTCTGCCTTTTGAATAAATAAATCCTTAAATAAAAAGAAAGAAGGGGGTTGCACATCAGAGCTTACAATCCCCTCTACTACCTGCCACAGGCACCACTTCTTCCTTGAGTAAATGCCATGACTCATGACTCTCTCCACACACATGGACTTCAAAAAGTTTGGGGCAAAACCAGTTAGGCATCCACTGTGGAGGCTGGCATCTCATCTGGGTGCTGGTTTGAGTCCCAGCTACTCCACTTCCACATTAGTTCCCTGCTAATGCATCTGGGAAAGCAGTGGAGGATGGCCCAAGTTTTTGGGCCCCTGAACCCATGTGAGAGACCCACACAAAGCTCCTGGCTTTGTTCCTGCTGTTACAGCCATTTGGGGGAGTGAACCAGCACTTGGAAAACCTTTCCTTCTTTCTGTCTGTCTCTCCTTGTAACTCTGCCTTTTTATTATTTCTTAAAATATTTATCTTTTTTATTTGAAAGGCAGAGTTATAGAGAGGAGAGACAAAGATGTTTTCCATCTGTTGGTTCACTCTCAAATGGTTTCAATGGCCAGAGCTGAGCAAATCTGAAGCTAGGGAGGGGCAGGAGCTTCTTCTGGGTCTCCCACATGGATGGAAAGGCTCAGGGGAGCCGCCATCCTCTCCTACTTTCCCAGGCTATGAACAGGGACAAGTGAGCAGCCGGGACTCAAACAGCACTCATGTGGGACACATGGTTCACGGGCAGAGGCTGAGACTGCTATGCCATGACATTGGCCCCTACTTATTTTCAAGACAGAATTACACAGAGAGGGAGAGAGAGAGAAATCCATCTTCCATCTGTTGGCTTACTCCCCAGATGGATGGGCTAGACCAAAACCATGAGCCATGAGCTAGGTCTCCCACATGGGTCCAGGGCCCAAGGATTTGGGTCATGCTCTACTGCTTTTCCAGGTGTGTTAGCAGGGAATCGAATTGGAAGTGAAGCAGCCAGGACTCAAACAGGCACCCATATGGGATGCCAACATTGTAGGTTGCGGACTAACTTGTGTCACAAAGCCTGTCCCAAGTCTGCCTTTCAAAGAAATAAAGATTAAATCAACAGCAACAGCAACTTGATATTTTGGTGCAGAAAAGCTTTAGAAATGCACATCTAGCTTTCACACATCACATATTTCCCGCAGACTTTGTGAAGGCAATTCCTTTCTGCAGCTTCCTGTCTCCACTCCTACCCTGACGTGCTGAGACTGTCTCCTGTGGCTTCTATTGTCTCACCGATGCCAAATGTCCTCAAACCACCACGTCCAGTTCCACAGCACTGCCCCTCCTTCCAGACCTCTGTTCCTCGTCCCTGCAGCTCCAGGTCAGTTCCAGGCTTCTTGGATGCCCAGGGCAGCCCAGCCTGCTGATGTATGATGTGTGTGATAGCGCCTGCCTGTAGGGAACAGGGGTGTATACAGCCAAGATCACCCATCACCTGGATAGCTTGTCGCAGCTGCAGACACAGAGGCAGATCTGTGCGCACCTGCCACGTGGGAAAGGCCACTGCCAAGCAGACCCTGGGGGGTGCACTCACTCACTTCAGCAGGACTCACTCCAGATACAGCAGCAGGAAAGAAAGCTCTGGAATGTCTGTCCACTGGCTGCCAGACAGCCCCTTGGGGGAGGGGGACAGGACTGTCCCATGTTGTGTCACGTCTGCCATGCCTGAATTTACCTGACAGTGAGCAGAAATGACTTTGATATGTGCATGTCCATGCATGCAAGTCAAACACAGGCAAGAAATAGAGGAGACACACAAAATGACCCATTTGCCACTTGCCTAAGCTCCGCTAACCAGCTCTGCTGCCTCCTGGCTCTCCGGCAATCAGAGTCCTGTTCCATCACCTGCAGAGTCTCTCACGGGACTGGACTGCCTGCCTGAGCCCTCCCTCCCAACTTATAAAAAGGCGCAAAGCCCTCGCAGAGGTCCTGGGGTCCCTGTCCTGCTTCCGTGCGCACTGTCTTCCCCCTGTTTCCTCTCTCTCTCCCACTCTCCATCCCTTCCTCCTTCCAACAGCACAAAGGCAAGCTCTCCCAGATCTGGCCCCAGTCAGCCCCAGGAGCCTCTGGGGGCCCTGGAGTCTCAACTCTTCCAGTCCCTCTTCCCACTTCTAGGGCTGTCAAGGAATGGGTGGGGAACTTTCCACCCTTCATGGCTATTCAGTGGGGACTTCCTCCGGGGAGGCCGCCTGTTCGCTCCTGCATCCTTCCAGGGGCTACCCTGAGACCCTGGGCCCTGGAAGATCCAAGGTCAGCAGCGAACAACCAGATCTGGGTTCATGGCAATCGCTGCCACTCACCAAATGTCAGTTCTCCCATCCGTAAAACAAGACAAAAGCACCAGCTTCCCCCAGAGTGTTAGAAGGGCACCATGGGGTGCACTGCATGGGCCTGGTGTGGGTGCAGGGGGCCCGGCATGGTGTCCAGGGTCTGTGTAGGTGCTTAGGCACCACAGCTGCGGGCAAAGGCCAGGCTCCTCCAAGCTTTGTTTCCTGGCACGGGCAGCCCCTTAATGTGCAATTGCCTTCTGCTCTAGCCTGGTCTTCTTTCACCCTGGAGACAATGGTTTAGCCCGCAGGGAGGGCCCAGATCCTGCTGTGGGGGTGGGGGATTGTCCCCACGCGGGAGGTGGAGATACAGCTGAGTTGCCCCCGGCTGGCACAGGCAGCCCCATCAAGCAGGCAGACTACCCCCGAGGCTGGTGGGGGGCAGCTGGTGTCTACTCTGCTTAAAGCTCAGCGATTCTCCACGGCTACTGGGGGGATGGGAGTGGGGTATGGCAAGTAGAGGCGCCTCCCCCCACCCCACAACATATACCACCAAGGGATCAGAGACGGAAGCCCTGCCCTTGCAGCCCAGGGGCAGGGGGTGGGGGTGTACCCAAAGGGCCACCCCTTCTGCAGCTGCCCTCCTGCCCCTTCAGGAGTGGCCCTGCCAGCCAGCGGCCGGGCCAATGGGTGAACCTCTGCACCAGGCCAGCCTTTTCCCCGACACTCAGTAAATACGCAGTACTGCATTAAGGCAATAAATAGTCATTTTAAGGAAACCGAGACTCAATTTAGCCACCCGAGTCAGGAGTGGCAGTTAGCAGGGCTGCGGAATGTCACTGCACAGCTGGCAGCCCCACCCCCTTCGAGGCTGTGCTGCCCCTCCCCCCCAATCAGGTTACTGGGGAGGGGGAGCTGGGGAAAGCCAGAGGCTGGAGGGCAGAGTGGGCTGCCCCAAGCCAGAGCGGAGACAACAGCAGCAAACAAAACAATAACAATAATAAACAGCAGCAGCCACACAGCGGGGTGGGTGCCATGGGGTCCCAATGAGGCAGGGGTCTGATGGGGCAGTGGGATGTGCTGGGTCAAGGTCAGGATGAGCTTGCATATTTATTAAACACCTAATATATGCCAGCAAAATCCCAGTGACCAGATCACACCGCAGGTCACCCACTCTATGCCCATGGCCAGCAAGAGAAGAGAAGGGGCTGGGAGACCACACCTCCTGGCTCCCGCTCAGCACCCCTTAGCCTGTATGGAAAGCAGAGGGGGTATTGATCCTTGTCCAGCTCCAGGCTTGTCTGCTGATCAGCTGGGGTGTGGGGGTAGGAACAGTTGGGCTGGGCAGGGACTTGGAGGACCTGGCTTTCCCCCACCCCAACCAAAATAAACAAAGCTCCTAGGTGAAGGGCTAAGGGGTGGGTGGGTGGGTGAATGTCTGCTTGTTGCCATGGGAACCACACAGCATGGGGGGGAGGGGGATGGGAATGTGGCTAGGCTCCCTTCACTGAAGTGAGACCCCACAGCCTCAGATCTGGGGCCAGGCAGCCAGCCCGGCAGTGGGTGGCCTGGAGGCAGGGATGGCAAGAGGTAGAGCAGCTGAGTTAGTCAGGAAGTGCCCAAAATATCAGGAACAGGATTAAGAGCATCATCCATGCTTCTCTACCTGCCTAAAAACAGCCTGCACTGGGGGGAGGCAGAGAGACAGAGAGACTCCTGGAGAAGGCCTGGTTGGCTGCTCCTCCAAGCGCCCACTGCCCAGGTGGGGCAAGCCAAGCCACTTTAATTCCAGCAAAGGCACTGTGAGCGTGGGCCAGATGCTGGCTGGCAGGTAGTCATTGAGCCTGCTTCACCCATTGCTGGCTGGAAGGAGGACAAAGCCACCCAGAGCTGCAAAGCAGAATGCTGGCTGTGCCTGATCCTACCCCCTGGGAGGAGGAAAGGATGGCATCTGTCCCCATGGGCGCTCTCGTGTCTGTCCTGAAGTCACATAGATGTGCAAGGGGCAGAGCTGGGATCTGAACCAAGTTCCTGAGTCCGGAGCTCTGAAACCTCAGCGTGTTCAGCGGAGGCCTGGAAGGCTCAGAGAGAGGACAACCCCTGATTCCAGATCACACAGCAACACAGGCGGGCTTGGAGCTCTCAAGTCCTCCTTCCCCTCCTGGGTCCCTATCCAGCCTGGTCTCCTTGCCAGCAGCCTGGCCCTTCTGGAACGCCCCATTTGAGCCAATAGCACCAGCTTCTCCGACTGCACCAGGTGGCAGAGCCCCGCACTCCGCGGCTGCCCTGTCTAGACACTTCTTGAAACTCGGCAGTGGTGGCCGCTCTTATGGGTCCCAGCACAATGGGCCCTCTGTGCCCAGCCTGGGGCCTGCTCCAACAAGCCGCCCACCGCCTCCTAACCCAGCGGCACTCACTTCCGCCTGCCTGTACCCTCACCTCCAGGCCCCGAGGCCCACCCTGGAAGCAGGAACCTTCCTCTTGAGGGCAGGGGTGGGAGTGCTGTCCCCTCAAACCAGGAGGTTGGTTCTACAGACACCTCAGGACTGAGCTGGCCCAGCGCTGGGATGTCCCCAAGGGGCAGGAACCAGGCTGCTGGCTCCACTCAGCAACCAGGCAGAACCCAGGGGATGCCGTACGCAAGGCCCACAGGGAGGCCTTGGGTGGAGTCCACAGTGACTGCCAAAGGATCAACTGATCACTGCAATTCTTATTTCCCTTAGGCTGCCCTGATCTGAGTATCCATCATACCAGCATCATCACTCCTTTCACAGGTCCCTGGGAGCTCAGAGACGTGGTGTCGCTGGCAAAGGCCACAGAGTGGGCAAGTGGCAAGATGCCACCAGGCAGTGGGATCCAGTCTTGATGGGTGCAGGGAGGCCCTGTGGAGGGTGAGGGGCTGCTCTGCAGGTGTCCCCTGTGCCTGGTGGGCCCCCTTCCCCGCCACAATCCCTGCATTGTTGACTCATTAGGTAATTTCCCTGGAAGCACCAGCTGTTCCCAGGGCGGGGTGATGACTGACAGAGAGGGTGGGGGCGGGGAGCCCGGACCGCTGGGCTAGGCAATGCAGGCCTCCCCCAGGGAAGAGGCAAAGGTCGAGCTCAGCCAGGTGTCCTCACTCCCCACAGCTGCAGGTGAATCCTGAGGGCCGGCCAGTGTCCACTCCCAACTCCCAAGCAGGGACCAACGTTTGCAGGTGTCAGCTCAGCCCCACTACAGGCTTGGGGGCGGGGCGAGGCGGGGGTGGGGCTCCTGGCTACCCCAGCTGGTCTAGGGACTGGGAGGAGCACCCCTTGTCTAAGGCTCCTTGGAGGGCTACTTCCCTGAGGGGCTGGCTCATCAAAACTGTCCCCACTGCTCCATAAACAGACAGCGACCATGTGCTACTGCCCGGGTCAGTGCTTCCATGCCAGGTGCTGTTGCCCTGGTGATGCCTGTCCACCTGTCTGGAGCCCAACCTGGCCCTAACGGTGCTCCTGGGGGAGGTAGCAGCAAGGCCCCTGTGTAGGGTACCCCAGTGGCCTTGCAACCCTCAAGGGAGACCCTATCTGGGGCATCCTACTATTCCTCCACTCCCCATCTCTCCTTAGATGCTGCTTTTACACAGCTTTCGTGGGGTCCCTGTCTTGGCTGTGAGTCCCCAGCAGCTCTGGCGATGTCCCCATCACAGTGCCTCCCAGAGTCCCCTGTCATTGCCTATTGCAGTGTTGGTCATCACAGCAGGTGCTGACTTGTACTGACTCAGTTACTGGAAGGGTTGTTCAGGGGACACCAATGACCAGTGACCCGGGACTTTGAAACATGCATCCCCGGAGCTTGTGCTGAGCACCCTGTGGCATGGCAAAGGCGGTGGCAAGCACCTTCTTGGAGCTTTGATAATGAAATCCTTTGTGAATGGTTACATGGAGCTGCATCCTTTGACGGCCCCGGCTGAGGTGCAATGGGGGACAGCTGTCTTTTGCCCAACCTCTCTTGGTGGTGGCGCCTGGCTCTAGCCTCTATGCTTACGGTAGCCTAACAAGTTGCTTCTGCATGCCTGCAGAGGCCACAGCTCACACTGCTTCGGCCATTGCAGGACACCTTGCACGGCCAGTATGGAACTCCCTGAAGCTAAGCCAGCATTTGCAGTCGGTCCTGGCCTGCCCCTGTGCGTGGGAGAAGCTGCCTGGGCAGAGTAGGGTGGGGTGAAGGGGGCGGGTGCCTACAGGGCCAGCTGGGCCACAGGCAGGCCGGCCTCCTGGGGAAGGTGTGAAATTGCCATTCTCCACTGCTACAGGGCCCTTCCTGGGCCCAGCTGGGAAGAGGTCAGCAGGTGGCCCTGAACACTGGCCAGCCCAGGCGCCTGGGACCCTCCTCACCACCTGCCCAGCGCTGGTGGCCAGGACAGAAACCAGACAGGCCTGGGGCACGGACACAAGTCGCCTGAAGCTGTCCTGCTCGGTAGGGGTGAGGGATCCATTCAGGCCTGTGACAAGGCCCTTCTGGGCCAAGACAAAAGGCCCTGGCTCCTGGCAACCGCCAGCGACAAGTGTGGCCGGGCATCTGGGAGCATCTGCTGGCCTCTCTGGGCACACGTGAGGGGCAGGACCTGCAGACCCCCTGCCACACTGTCCCCCAAAACACATCCTTTCCATCCTGTGTCCTCACAAGCTTCACCCAGGCCTCTTGTGGCTGCCCGCCGCCCCCAGGACAAACTTCCCCCACCCAGCAAACAAGGTCTGACAGGGGCAAGGGGCTTCCTGAATTTGGACGCCTGGCATCTCTTGGGCTGCGATAAATGCAAATGACTTTGCTAAGGTTTGGGTTTGATAATTTGATTACTTGTTCAGCATTTATCTTAAGCAAAGTGGATGACAAATAACTGCAAACTAATGTGATAAAAACCATTTATAACGCGGCCTCGTTCAGGGGCCTCCCCCTAACTCTTTATGACAAGGTAATAACGCGGTAGTGCGCGTCCGCCTGACTTTAAATTGGTTACTTAAACGTGTGATGGATGAGGCCCCGGCCACCCTCTTCTGAGGAGAGCTCCTGATTTCTGATCTCATTTTGGGGAATAATGAATTATATCTAATTAGTCCTTCCCAAATCGAATCAGGAGGTGGGGATGTAGACCGGAGGGAGGTGGGTGGCGAGAAGCGGGGAGGGCGCAGGGTCAGCAGGTGGGGTACCCCCAGGCCATGGAGACCCCCAGCAGGTACACAGGCCAAGCATGAGGCTGGCTTGCTTTGACATGCTTGGATACCAGACCGCGGAATCCAGGGCTGACAGTGCTTCAGATACTTCCTGACTCACCTAGCTCCCCCAGCACGGCCTGGCCACTGGCCACTAGCTCTCTGCCCGCTGCCCCTGGACCTCTGCGCAGGGTGGCGACATCCTCAGCCTGTCACATTCAGGACCCTCAGGATGACTTTGGTCCCCTAGCTGCTCTTCTAACATCTGTTCCATCAGCTGTCACCTCCCCTGTCATTTATCCTCTGGAACCTCTGTTCTCCAAGCTCCTAGCCCATGCTACATCTCACTGCATCGCTGGCTTGTAAGGACCTGTGTCAGGTGAGCCGCGTGCAAGGTGTAGCCTAGTGGTGAAGACACTTGACACCTGGGTAAGATGCTTATGTCCTTCTCTTCCTCCAGACTCCAGCTTCTTGCCAATGTGTATCTGGAAGGCAGGGGTGATGGCTCAAGTGACTAGGGGAACTGGGTTGAGTTCATCTCCATTGCGAGATTCCGGGCAGTGAACCAGCAGATGGGCACTCCTATTCGTTCTTTGACTTTCATCATTCTATGCTTGTATGTATTCACAGTGCAAAGTGCATTACAGCTCCCCACTCACCCCATTACCTGGTGCCCTTGTGCAGTGAACAACCTACACAATAGTACAGGACTAGCTCAAGGTGGACTCATAGAACTAGAAACTCCCTGAGGTTCTCCTCTTGATCTCTGTAAGTCCCATGCTGAGCCTTGTGGCCAGCACTCCACACACTCTCATTGGTTACCAGATGCCTGCTTGTTAGGATGGATGGGTGAATGAAGCAAGATCCTTCCCATCCCCAAACTCTGGCTCAGGAGCCCCCTGTCCTCCGGAAGTGACAAGACTCTATAGTGAGGATGCCCTGCCTCCCTGCCTAGGGAAGGTTCTGAGATCTTAAGCCCATGGGTCTCCTTCCCTCCCCCATCCCTGGTCCATGATGCACACAGGTAGCCCCTGCTTCCACATAAAGGTGTCATTACTGGATGCTCCACTGGCAGGGAACCTGGGCACGCCCGTATGCCTGTGTCTGCTCTGCCTGCTGTGTGAGCTTTGTGTGTCACAGAAGTCACCTGTGCTGTCTTTAAAGTTACTTGCCGATGGGTTTGATGCATGACCAGATACACATTTCTCATTATTTTTTAAGATCTGAACTTAAATTTTTTTTTTAAACTTTATTTGGAAGGCAAAGAGAGAGAGAGAGAGAGAGAGAGAGAAATTTCTCATCTCCTGGTTGACTGCCTAAAGGCTTGCAACAGCCAGGACTGGGTCAGGCTGCAGTCAGGAGTCTAGGATTCCATTTAAAGTATGGTGTCACCTGTATGGGTGGCAGGGGTCCCCACGTGCTTGGACTATCATCTACTCCTTTCAGGATATGCATGAGCAAAAAGCTGGATGGGAAGTGTGGGAGTCAAGAATCGAACCAGGCACGCCCTTGAGGGACGTGAGTGTCCCGAGCAGCCGTGCCTGCCTCTCCTGTACTTCACTTGCCCTCATGACCAGGTTCACACCCACTTGTCAAGCTGGTGCCCCTGCTTTTGTGAAATGTGTCCCATTTGTTTCACTTTTGAAAGATCTCTGAACTAAATGTAACATTTCTTCAATGGCTTAAATGCTGTTTACAAGTAGGCAGCTGAGTATGGCAGACATGCCCGTGTTCCCTCCCAAGCATATGATTCTATAGATAAGGGCAGAAGGTACCCTAGGCACTTCAGGCCCCCAAACGTGTACATACCAAGTGTAAGGCCAGAGGCCCAGTATCTGCCCAACCAAATGGTTCCCCCCACCAGCCATGACCTTGGCCTCCAGGGGACATCTAACAGCTTTGGGAGGCATCTCTGATGGTCATGACTGTGGTTTGTGGCTGAGGGAGTTGTCCAACACCCTGCAATGTTCAGGACAGTTCCCCATGATGAAGAACCACCGGACCCAGAAGCTTTAAGAGCCAAGCCTAGTGGTATCCAGTGAGGCCACAAAGAGCCATGTGACAGCAGGGGAAAGGTGATATCTCCTCCTGGTCCTAGTCCCAGGAGCTGCCAAGAGCTTCCTAACCCTTCCTCCCCACCCAGCTCCACCACCAAGGTGCCTGTCTGAATCCATGAGCAGGAGATGCCGAGGTTTTCTGCATCAAAGGCTTGATAACAGTTTCTACTGAATGGGCACCAGCAAGGGCTGGCACTCTGACTCCTGCCCCGTCTTACACTCTTCATAGCAGACGCTTGCAAAGGCCCCCCTGCCTTCCACACATACACCCCCCTCCCCAAAATACCACTGCCAAAATGAAGTCATGAGCCTCTGATGTCTGACAATGTGAACTCCCCACCCTTCCTGCTCTGGCTGCCAGGATGCTCTGTGCCCAACTCCATCTTCCACTTGTCATTCGGTTCTCCAGCACTCTCCAGGAATTTGGTCCTCTGTTTTTAGGAATCTGAGGCTCCTAGAAGCTGCCTCATACCTCATACCCTTTCAGTGTTAGCAGGTGCATCAGACCTGCTAACTGGTGACTAAGGAATCTGGTCAAAACAAATTTTCTCTACATTGTGCAGGGTAGGGTTAACTCAATGGCCTCTGATGTTCAAAATGATTACATTCCAAAGAAGGGACTGACCCCTGATCAGCTCCTGGAAGATAACTTCTAAGCCCTTGGAATATCTTGCATGATAAATAGCTCTACACTGGAGGCTGTGGACCATACCTGACAGAAGCAGCTCACACCTGTGCGGAATGCTCACTCACCCACATCATCACTCCTGATGCCCAGAACAGCGCCGTTCAACCTCACAGCCAGATTAACTGTTCACTTTAAAATGAAAAGTTTGAGGGGTTGGCATCGTGGTATAGCATAAATCTCGGTCTCTGGCATCCCATACAGGTATCAGTTTGAGTCCTGGCTGTTCCTTTTCCAATCCAGCTCCCTGCTAAAGTGCCTAGAAAGGCAGTGGAAGACGGCCCAGTGGAAGACTTGGGCCCCTGCACCCACATGAAGAACATGGAATAAGCGCCAGGCTTCTGATAGGCCCAGCTCCTGCCATTATGGCCATCTGAAGAATGAACCAATGGATGGAAGATCTCTTTCTCTCTCTGTAACTCTGCCTTTCAAATTAAATAGGGGCTTTTAGGGGTCATCTACTTCAGTGGGTTAAGAAGTCAATTGAGATGCCCACATTTTGAACCAGCTCTGCTTCTGATCCCAGCTTCCTGCTGACTTGTCCCCTGGGAGGCAGCAGATGCTGCCTAGAGGACTTGGGTCCCTACCACCCATGTGGGAGATTCAGTGGAGTTTCTGGATCCTGGCTGCATCCTGACCCAGCCCTGGATATTGAGAGCATTTTAGGAACAACCCAGTGAATGGGAAATCTGTTTTCCAAATAGACAAAGATTTTTAAATGTGAATACGACACTATGTGTGAAATTGCATGCTATGTGAGATATCTAAAATGAAACAGCTGGAGCAGGTGCTGTGGGATAGCACGTTAAGCTACTATGTGCAAGGCTAGCATTCCATACTAGAATGCCAGCTGGACTCTTCGCTATTTTGTATTCAGTCCCATTCCTTGCTAATGTGCCTGGGAAGGCTGTAGAGGATGGTCCAAGTACTGGGGTCTGTGCCATTCACGTGGGAGGCAAGGATGGAATTCCTGGCTCTTGGTTTCGGTCAGGATCAGCTTTGCTAGCTCTTGCGGCCATCTGCAGAGAGTGAACCAGTGGGTGGAAGACCTCTCTGTCTCTTCCTGTCATTCCGCTATTCAGATAAATCTTAAATAAATAAACACAAACGGAAACTGGTCATCTATGCAAGTTTCCAGTGGGACTTAGAGAAATGAAACACTTTTCCCTGGGTTGGTTCATCCGCTCAACAATAAGTATCACGTGTTGGACACAGTCTGGGTGCTAAGAACACATTCATCCCTGAACAAAATTGCAGGAGGCTTTCTGTCCATGCTGCCTGTGGCACGTAACACTTAGCAGAAGCACGGTCACCATCCCAATAGATGAGGCTGGAGACCTCTAGGCTGCCTTTTCGTCTCCGGCTGTCTTCCTTCTGGGACAGAATCCCTTTGTGCTGGGCAGGTGTCCCTGGGCAGTGCTCTCAGCCCCAACAGCTCCCTCCTCCCCTACTTCGCCAGAAGGATCAGCTGTAGGGTGGCTTGGGGCAGTAAGGACACGTAGCTCCTCCCCAGGAAGAGCTGACTGTGCCAGCAGGGCAGCCTTGGGCAGGCTGATAGTACAACGGCCAAAGCACAGCCATTTGCAACTCTGTGCTCCCCTCCCAGGAACCTCACAGGCATACCACTGTCCATTTCACAGGATAAAGGGCCTTGCCCAGGACCTCATCGTGGGACAGACACAGGACTGGGTATCACTCCTGATCCCTGGTTTGCTCAGAGCCTGCCATGCATTTCCTTTTTCTCTAGAATGGGCTGCTAAGGCCCACCTGGGGAGGTCTTCTTATGCTTTGGACAAGAGAGAAGCACACAGTCCCTCCCGGTACTGTTCTAGACCTCGGCTGTCTGTTACCACCTGGAGCCAGCACAGGAGCTGGACTTAGTGCCTGCCACCCACCTGTTCATCAGTCGGGCCAACTGGAGTCCAGTGCCTGCGCCCTGCAGTACCTGAGACCTGGGCTCACAGTGCTGGACCAGACAGACTCTGCCTGCAAGTTATTTGCCATCTCTGAGGAAGCCAGGAAAACAAACAGAGCTGGACAATGCCCAGGACCGGGGCAGGCGTGGAGGAAGCCCAGGCATAGGGGACACCCTGGGAAGGGAGAATGTCACAGTGAGGCTGCAACGACAGCAGGGCAAGAGCCACCCAGAACCGGGGGACAGTAGGACGGATGATGGCGTGTCCCCGGAGCCCTTATATGCCACCCAGAGGGAGGCGTGCAAAGAGGACGGATGGGAGGACAGGGCAAACACAGATGCAGAAGTAGGCTGAGAGCAATGGAGCTGAGCGAGGCATGGACGGAACGTAGTGTGGCTTGGTGGGGGCCCAGGGATGAAGAGGAGAGGAGCCAGCACAGGAATGGGGAGTGTAGGGAGCCCCAGAAATGCACAGAAGGGCCAGGTCTCCATGACAGACTGGATGCAGGGGAAGGGAGTAAAGATAGTGGTACTACAATATATTCTGATGTTCAGCTTGCAGAGGGAGGCACTCGCTACAACTGGATAAAACCATGAGGAAGTTAGGGCTGGCCATGGGGAAGGGTCGGCATGGCTACAAGGGCACTGGGGGAGGTGTTCTTTGCCTGTGGTATTAGACAATGGATCTCATCCATCTGATCGAGGTGCACCAAACCACACGCATGTACAAAGACACACACAGAGACACTGTGCAAAATTGCTGATGCCTGCATCTCAGGCGGGACACTGAGCAAGATGCGACCACTGGGAGCTGCTGACCAGAGGGTTCAGGGCATCTGTCATTTCTCACAGAGACAGGCAAATCGACAATTACCTTTAAAATAAAGCAGGTTTCCCAATGCCATGACACCAGTGGGCAGTCTGGCCCATTGCTGGGGCTCCCTTGGCTGTGCGCATCTGAACTGGCCTCGGCCCTGGATTCTCTCACAGCCCCTTTCTTCCCATCAGCACCGCTGCCCGCCCCAGGGGTGAGGGCACACTTTAGTGGGAACTCCCCCTTAGAAGCATCCCCTGGTATCAGACACTACAGGGGAGACACAGGTGAGGCCAACTGACTTGGAACTCAGGCAGCACCTGGTCCTGAGGCCAGAGCTGAGCCTTTTCTTTTGCCCGCTGTGCAGGGCAGGTCTCTGGGCTCCCAGACACACAGTTACACACGCACACTTATGACTGGGCTGGGAGCACACAGGGGCACTGACCGCAGGGACCTCCATGTCCTGGAGCCCGGCGACCTGGCAGCCCTCCTCCCACCTGCGGGAAGCCTTCCTGGCCAGGTGCAGTTATCGCCCCAAACCAAGCCCAGCTGATAAGGAGGCAGCCTTTGAACAGGAGCCCTTCCCTGCGTGGGGGATCAGATAAGCAGGCTGCAACGGGCTGCTGGGGCAAAAGGGAAAATCCCCACTGCGTCTCCTGCTGCGTGGCTGCTCGCTCACACCCAGCTGCCTGGGGCCTGCAGCGCCCTCCACAGCGCTCTCAATCACCACGATCACAGACGCGCCGTGGCAGGCGGCTCCTCCGGTTTGGCTTTCAACCTCCGCAAGCTGTAGCCTCAAGCAGCAGAGCCAGGGTCCTTACACCTGGGTCGGCTGGGATGGAAGACCCCGAAGTGCCCCCTCCATAGCAGGTGTCCCGGTCTGAGGCTGTCTCAGGTTTCGGTGGCCTGGCTTGGAGTGTCCTCAGCTCCAGTCCCTGCCTCAGGTTCCCCAGCCTTGCCCTGACTTCAGACACCTGAACCCCTCTTCACCCCTGATTCCCTGTGGTCCAGCTCTGCTGAGAAAGGAGGATGCCGCTGGAGGGAGAGGACCTGGGCTGGGCAGGGGAGGGGTTAAAGGGCAGTTCTCACGGCCTGACCTGGGGCGGAGGTGTAATTAGAGGTCTCAGGTGTGTGGGGGCAGGGCTTCAGTGTTGTTTCTTCTCCACAAAGACCCCTCCCCCAGGGGGGCCACTGTCCTACTCTCCAAACAACCTCACATCTCAACTCTGCTGACCCCAGCCCCCAGCCCGGCATCCTGCTTTGCTTGCACCTGCCAGCTGCCTGCTGAGAGGAAGGGAGCCCTCGGGGTTTAGGGAGCACAAGGGGCCTGCTAGGCCAGCCTGCCCTGGAGCCCTGGGGCGGTCAGGACGCCCCCCCACTCCTCCAGCCTCTCCCTCCAGGTGCCTCCCCAGCTCAGCTGACTCAACAGAAAACCCCATGATTTATTTATGCCCCAGGCAGCCTCTGCCCAGGACGCACAATGGAGGAGGATCCATTCAGTCCCAGGGAGGTGGGGGGGGGGCGGGGGTAGAAGGGGAGGCAGCAGAGGAACAAGCCTGTCTTCTCCACCCTGGAGTCCTGCCCAGGCCCGGTCCCTGTGCCCACATCCTACAGAGACTTTCCCTATCACCCTCCACGTCTGGGCCTTAGCAGTCCCAATTACTTATAATAAACAATTCCGTTTATCTTTATCAGAATCATTATCTAAATTGGCTACATGACACATACTGTTCCCTAAGTGTGCCCCGGGGAGGGGCCATAAACGCTGGGTTCTGCACTCCGTAATTATCCCTCTATGGGCCATAAACCATCACACTGGTGTTTAAAATAGGTATGGCGAGCAGTTTCCCGGCTGCCCAGGGCACCCACGGAAAGGAGGTGCTGGGAGCTCTACTGTGGCATACAATGTCCAGTGGCTCAGTGACTCTTGGTGGGTTGCTGCCAGGCCCTGGGCACTCCGACAAACACAGGTGACTGGTTGGAGCGGCGGGCAGCAAGTCCTTCACCGGGGCTCTCCCGCTGCGCTGTCTCGCTGGCGTCCTCTCTCTGCCTCCGTCCCTGCTGACTTGGGTTCCTTGGCTGTTTGCAGAGGCACCTCCACCGCCCGCCCACAGAGCTGGTCTCACCCTTGCCATCTTCAGGGAGGGCCGCATCAGCAGCTCACTCGTGATTAAAACAAAACACGAGCTGCCCCCTGGGAGCCCCCCGCCTGCCTTTTAGCTGACTGGTCAGAGCTGTGACTCTGGCCTCGTCTTCCTGGACACTTCCACTCCTTTTGGCCTTGAAGAGGGGGTGGTCTGGGTCTGTGCGTTCCTCCAGGGGGCTTCCAGATCCCCTGCTTGACATGGCAGGATAAGCTGCCAATTCTGAGGCTGAACTACAAACCCTTTAGCCAAAGCTTCCCATTCTCCGATGGGATTGGGGGTTCCTAGCCTTGTGGGAAGCCATAGGGACAAAAGGGTTCTGGACCACAGGGGCCCGGCTGGCCCTCGACCTGTGGATGTGGGAGAGAGTGGCTGAGGTGGGAGAGGAGGAAAGAAAACTGTTTGCCCCAGCAGGTGCAGCAGGTTGCAAAGGTTTGGAGGTGGGAATGAAACAGTATCAGAATCTCACACAAAATTTCCTTAACCTCACCAGCGAGCCTGTTAGAAACGCAAACCCTCAGGCAGGCCCCAGCCAGACCTCCAGACACAGGCATTGGGAGAGATGGCAGTGGCCATCTGTACTGTAACAAGCATGTCAGGAGGTTCCATACCTGCTCAAGTCGGGCAACCCTGGTACAGGAAGCACACACTCAGAAGGCGGGCTTCGAGGATGCAGGGGGATATGCCAGCAGTTACACTTCTGGAAGGTTCCCAGAGGTCTGGAGTCCCTGGGAAGGGCTGGAGGGGCAGGGAGGACCAGGGACAAGATCAGAGCCTAAGAAGTTTGCCCACTTCAGGGTGCAGAAAATAGGCTGGGAGAAGGAGAGGAAGTGGCCCATGCAGTTTTCCCCTGGAGCGTGCAGTGGTCTACGTGCAGGGGAGACAAGTGGGTCAAGGGGTGCAATGGCCAGGATGGGGGAAGGGAGAAAGAGCCAGCACGGTGCAGGTGGTTTTGGCTTTGGCACTTGGGGGGATGGTGGGTATCTCTCCCTACCACAGAGGCAGGCCAGGTTCCGAAAGGACAGGGCTGGGGTCCATGACTTCAGACCATGCTGACTGCAGAAATCACATAGGCAGCTAGCTAGCTACATGGTCCCATGCAGGTACAGTCCAGGATCCAGGACCTGCCATTGCCTTTCTTCCTTGATTATGTGGGTCCCAACTTCCAGCCCCAGGCTCCTCCATCCCCATGACCCTTATGCTCCTGGACAGCCTCAACACCCTGGGTTCACTAATCTCCCCAGTAGGGCTGGCTGTCCTTGGTCCAGCATACTGAGTCGCTGTGGTGTTACTCTCCTGGCCATGGGTGGCACAATTAGCACCACTACCTAGATGGGAACATCAACAGAGAGAGGCCACGTCACCTGCTCCAGGTTTAACAGCACACAGGTTGGAGGAGTGGAGGTTTGAACTTTCCCCTCCATCAAGAAGGGGCTGCATTTTCTTCCAGCTGCAAAGACCACCCGGCTCTCCCAGCACGGGCAGACCTATGGGGCAGGGAGCCCTGGGAGCCTGCAGGCCTCCTTAATGTGCCCATAACTCATGCCCTGGGTTCACTAATGTTCCCGGCTATTAGTGCCGAGCACAGCTAAGCAAACTACAAAATATTCCTCTGGCTCAACAATCAATTTCCATATTGTTACAAATGGAGTCCGCGTTCTCCGCGGTTCATTTTTCTTCACAGTCCTTTTGGCCCCGCCCCCCGCCCGCCCTGTTCTCCCTCCTGCAGTTCAGTGAAGTACACTGGGTGTTATGAATTTGCCAACAACCTGGAAAAAAATAAAACCCATAGTGCCTGGAGCCAGGACCCCTTGGGAGTGGCAAGGGTCAGCCAGGCAGGAGGCCTGGCTACGAAGGCACAGGGGGATGCAGAGCTGGGGGCAGATGCTGGCTCTCTGGGGAGGGAAGACTGTGAACTCACCCAGCCCAGGCCTGGAACTGCCCCAGGCTGGCCACTCCAGAGCTGGGAGATTTCTCAGGGGACACAGCAAGGGTTGCGCTACTCTGCTTCTCTTCCCTGCAGCTCCCTCCTCCCCCTTCCCTTGCAGCCCCGAGCTGGAGCTGCAAATTGTAAGTGTCCTCCAAACTGAGATTCCCGAAGGAGCCACTGGGTCACAGATTGCACCAGGAAGGCATGCAATTCAGCCACCTGGAACCACTAACTGTTCTCCAAGCTGGGCAGATCGGGACACTGATTGAGAGGCCAGGATGCAAACCCAAGGGTCATGAGGGGACCAGCCTGTGGCAAATGCTGGGCCTGTGGTGACGAGCAGCTGAAGGCTGGCATGGATGGAATGGCCTGGGATGTGAAGGACACAAGCTGCCTACAACGTGTGCAACACACATGCACGGGGTCCAGCAGTGACATGTGCAAGAACCGAATGGGAGTGAGCTGAGACAGTTCCCATTGTCCTCCCTCCTGGGCAGTTTCTCGTCAGCATCTGGGCTGGCTTGAGAGGGAGAGGAGGGATGATTCACATATTTAAGCAGTCTGTATCTGCTGAATTTTTCCGAGCATGTACTGCTTTTGTCCTAGCAATTTTTAGCAATATCTGTTGAGTTGGGAATTTGGCACAGTGGGTAGGACACCTCTCAGAATGCCTACATCCTATGTTAGAGTGCCTGGAATGGGATGGAGTCCTGCTTCTGTTTTCCATTCTAGCTTCCTGCTAACTCCCTGGGAGCCTGCAAGTGATGGTCCAAGGACTTGGGTCTCAGCTCCTGCGTGAGAGGACTAGGCTCTGAGCTCTGGCCAAGAGCATCTGGGGAGTGGAATCAGCAGAGGGGAAATATCTCCTCTTTCAAACACATAAAAAAATACAAATGTAAAGAAAAGAAAATGTATTCCAGAGGAGATTAGTCTATTTCCTCTTTTGCAAAAGGTTCCCGGATCCACTAGTGCTGGGTAGCCACATGCTGTTGTGTCCTGCAGGTACCACCCCAGACCTTCTCAATGGAGGCAGCCAGTGGCTCCATCTGCCTGTGTAACTCTAGAGTCAGTACAAGTTGTGGAGTGTGAGATCTAAAGGACAAGGGTCTTGGCTGCTGGCCCCTCAGCAGGACAGGGTTTGTCTGGCCTGGGAAGAACTACAAGGAAGATTTAGCAATTGGCATAAGGATTTGGCTTAGGGTACACCCTCCAGACATGGACCAGGGGCTAAGGGGCTCATCTTACAGATGTGCAAACAGCAATGGCTGTACCCCACTATACCTCCCCCTCCCCCAAGGAGGCTGTATTTTAGCCGCCCCCCCAAGAGGTATAGTGAGCTGTGGGCCAGAGAACAAGGTCGGCCTGTAGGCTTTATGTTTGTCTTCATGTGTCTAACACAGGGTCAACACGCATGCAATCAAACCTCAGGGAAACTGGGCAGATAGATGAAGGATGTGGAGGGCTGAGGGGCGGATGGGTGGGAGGATGGATGTGTGGGTGTAGGTAGACGTGTGGGGAGTGGATAGATGTGTGTAAGTGTGTGGGAGGGTGGGCAGGTAGATGGATCACGGATGATGAATGTGAGTGGATCTGTGTAGGGGGTGGGTAGAAGGATGGGTGGGAAGGTGGGTGGGTAGTGGGTGAACAGATGGGTACATGGTGAGAATGGATGTGCTGGTGGGTGGGTGGATGGATGCAGGGGTGCGGGTAGATGAGTGCAGATGGATGGATCAGTGGGTGGGTGGGTAGTTGGGATGAAAGAATGTGGGAGGGATCCGAATGCCTTCTTGCTTTTATTACTATTTTTTAGGATTTATTCTTTTCTGAAAAGCAAGAGACAGAGTAGTAGAAGGAGAGAAATTTTCTATCAGCTGGTTTGCTTCCCAAATGCCCACAGCAGCCACGACTGGGCCAGGCCACGTTCAGCAGCCAGGAATTCCATCCAAGTAACTCCCAAAAGCTTGGGCCATCCTCTGCTGCTTTCCCAGGGGTACCAGCAAGGAGCTGGATTGGAGTGGAGCAGCCAGGACTAGAACTGGTGCTCATGTTGGATGCTGGCGTGACAGACACTGACTTTACCCTCTGCCCATGACACCAGGCCCTCCTTCCCCTTAACACTTGGGGCTCTTGTCACCCACACTTGTAGCAGGTGTGGTGTCATGGCCCTCTCGCTGAAAACCCCAGGAAGCTGGGGCTGACTCAGACCATACTGGAATCAATTTGGCTTCCTCCCCAGGCACGCTTGGAGGTGCTCCTCAATGGCCCAAGCCCCTAGCATCCCCCCACCATGTGTGTGTACAAGGGGCGGGGTGGTATTGAGGGGGCTCAAGACCCCTGCATGGCAATCTTCTGCCCTGTAGCCTTGCTGTGTCCCCTCGACTTCAGAGATCCACACCATCATCTTTGTGGATCCTGGCTCCTCCCAGGCTGCCCTCAATGGTGAACAGGCTGTTCAGAGAACAAGATGCTCATCAAAGAAGTGAATGGGTTGAAATTCAGTTTGTACTCAGCGAGCCTGTCCCGTTCTCCTCTGGGCTAGGGGGCATCCCTCCAGCATAGCAGGCTCTGTTTGTCACCCTTATGAAACTAGGGACAGGGCTGGGGCCAGAGTTCCAACAAGGTGCAGGGGGAGGGGCCTAAGGCCGAAGGCAGAATTCTGAAGAACCCAGCGCGATGAGCAGGAGTCAGGAGCAAGCCGGAACAAGGCTGAGGCAGCTGCTGGCCGCCGCTGGGGGCCAGGTGGAAGATGGGAGCAGTGAGAGTGACAGCAGGTGGGCTGGGAGGGCAACGGGAGCCCTCAGGCCTCCATCTCTGTCAGCACTTGGCAGGGATTCTAAGGAAATCAACAGCAACGCTGAAAGGACCTGTCCTGCTCCAGGGAATCCCGAGCAAAACACGCCCAACTCCCCCCACTCCACCCCGCCCCCCTAAAGCCACCCCAGCCACTGCAGAGGGCTCCTCCAGGAACCTCCTTCTCCTTTTCCAGGAGCCTGGCACACTCCCCAACTCAGTGGAGTGGAGTGGAGTGGAGTGAGGTGAGAGGAGAGGAGAGGAGAAAGGGAGGGGAGGGAAGGAGAGCGGAGAGGGGAGAGCTGAGAGGGGAGAGGGGAGGAGAGAAGAGGAAAGGGGAGAGGGCCAGGAGGGGCAGTGCCAGACCCAGACTTGGGGGTGGCACAGGCTTGCTGGATAGGGTCTCCCCACTCAGTGTGGTTGAAGGTAATAGCCTTCTGATCGCTTTGCCCAGTCCACTCCATCTCGCCCAGGGCAGGGCCAGGTGCTAGAGAGGGGAACAGGGGCTCTGCCAAGAGGGTTATCCTGAGGCTAGGCCTAGGGGCAGCGCCCCCCCCCCCCGCACCTGTCCACCCAGGGAGTGAAACAGGTGATCTTGGGAGGGGAAGCAAGAAGAGGGGAGGGGGTGCTTAGCTTTGGCCTCCCCTGACCCCACCATCCTCTACAGCCACTCAGCTTAACCACTAACAGTGCCGTGGGCACAGCCTGCCTTGGATCAATAGCTCACCCAACAAACAGGTTTTGCAAACCTGTGGTCTGTGGATCTCTCTCCCCCTCCAGCTCCTTCTGTAATCCTGGCAGCTGCTGAGTGGTTGGGGGCAGACTCTAGCCCAGGAAGCCGCTGGCTGGAGGGCCCCAGGAGGACACCAAGGGCCAGGTGAGGCCACTGCCGGCCAAGAGCTCGCTGGGCCTGGTTACCTGGCAGGGCAGGAGGACTCCCACCTGGCCCCCAGATGGCTCTTGATCAGTGTGGCCTCCGCCATCCAAGCGTTAAGTCTGCAGCCTGGGAGCTCATCAGGGTCACTTTCACTTCTGCCCCTTCCTGGCTGTGAGATTCCCGGGACTTCATCTGGAAAGTGAGTGTAGAAGTGGTGTCTCCTCCTAGGGCCACGGTGCTAATTCAATGAGAGAACACAGAAAGTGACCAAGCAGGAAGTCCTTCCTCCATTGGAACTGTTTCTACAAATGCCCATTACAAGACCCCAGGAGCGCTTCAGCCATCAGCAAGCTTTGGGGGAAACATCAGGGAGGCCCACAGGCACACCCTGACATACTTGACCTTGACCCCCCTGGAGAAACACTTTATTGACAGGTGGCTGCAGGCCCCCAGGATGCCCCAGAGTCCAGGATTGCTTCAACTGCATCCCCTTCCCTTCACTTTGGACAATGCGTTTGTTATTGGCTGGTCAGCTGTGTCTAGGACAGACAGCATGTTGAAATCTTGTCAACAATTTGGGGAGGGCGGGGAGGGACTGTGTTCCCCAGTGACAGAGGTGGCGGTGGAGGTTCAGAGACGGAATGGGACATGCCCTAGGACTGGGGGTGAGACGGCCAAGAAGCTGCTGAAGACTGGAAAGCAGAGGGCTGAGCACTGCCAGGGGCAGACTGAGGCCTGGAGCCTCACTCCCCACCACCCTCCTCCTGCTGCTATCCACAGAAGCAGGCAGCCTGCAGAGAGCCCCTGGCCCCCCAGCTGTGCACACAAGTCAGCCTGCCCCAGGACAACAAGCTGTGAAGATTCTATCGGGCCCCTGCCGGGGTGGCTGACCGCAGGCAGGCGACTGTCTCGACTGTCCCGTGTGCACTGCAGGCTGGATCTCCCCCAGCCCCCGCCCCACCCTGCCCCGGGATCCTGTTTTCTTTCCTAAGTGGACATCAGATTACTGGGCTCTGATTTCACTGCTGGATGGGGGTGGAATGGGGAGGGCCATCCACTTAACACCTAGACACAGCGTGGGGTGCCGGAAGGGGCTGCTTCTCCATCACTGTTGACAGCGCTCCTGTCCACACCCAGGGCTGATGGCTCTGGTCCGTTCCCCTCCCTGCACAAAGTGGACCTTGCAGAAGGGGCAGGAGGCCAGAACAAGCAGGGACTGCCCTGAGAGGACCACAGGAGTGTATCCTCCCCTGCCTTCACTCTCTTCATGCATTCATTCCCCAGACCCGCCCCACCATCTCTGCTCTGATGACGCAGTCTCACCCCCAGGTCACTGGAACAGCAGTGGTTGGCTGGCAAAGGCAGCTGAGGGTGTTCCAGGGAGTGACAGGAGAGGCTGCACAGGGGCCAGGGTGTGCCTGAGAAGGGAAGGCAGAGGGGACAGCATGGAGACGGAGGGCACAGAGGCAGGAGAGGGGAGGTCCAGGAGAGGGCAGATGTGGGGTGGGGCTTGTAATTGCTAACAGGAGACCACTTGGCACTCAGGCCACAATCTCTGTGGAAGGAGCCCGAGATCCAGGGGTCTTATCATGTGTGCTGTCATTTGTTCCCATGTGTGGGAATCTGAGATCAGTGTATACCAGGATACAAACACAAAATGCCATGGTGGCCAGGTGCCAGGACACAGGCAAGGAAGTTGTGGATCAGAGTAGGCATTGTGGCTCAGCGCATTAAGCTTTCACTTGCAAAGCTGGCATCCCATATAAGAGTGCTAATTTGAGTCCTTGTTATTCTGCTTTCAATCCAGGGTCCTGCCAATGCAACTAGGGAGTGGCAAACGGTGGCCCACGTACTTGGGCTACACATGTGGGAAACCAGGATGGTATTCCTGGTTCCCAGCTTTGTCCTGGCCCAACCCTGATTACTGCGGACCTTTGGGGGAGTGAAACAGTGGTAAATGATTTCTCCCCATCCCTCATCTTTGTGCCACTCTGCTTTTTAAACAAATTAATCCTGGGCCTGATGCAATAGCTCAAAGGCTAAAACTTTACTTTGTAAGTCCCAAGATCCCGTATGGGTGCCAGTTTGTGTCCCGGCTGCTCCACTTCCCATCCAGCTCCCTGTTTATAGCCTGGAAAAGTACCAGAGGATAGTCCAAAGTCTTGGGATCCTGCATGCATGTGAGAGGTCCAGAAGAAGCTCCTGGCTCCTGGCTTTGGGCTGGCTCAGCTCCAGGCACTGTGGCCACTTGGGGAGTGAACCAGTGGATGGAAGATCCTTCTCTCTGTCTCTGCTTCTCTCTGTAAATCTTATCTGCTTTTCTTTGATACAAATAAAATCTTTAAAAAATTAATTAAAAAATATTTATTGGTGGGGCTGGTATTACGACTCCGCAGGCTACCAGCTGCAATGCCAGCATTCCATGTGAGCACCACTTCGAGTCCTGCTGCTTTATTTCTGAGTCACCTCCCTGTTAAGGCCCTAGGCCCTTGTCATGCATGTGGGAAACCTGGGTGGAGTTCTAGGCTCCTGGTTTGGGACTATCCCAGTTCCAGCAACTGCGGTTATCGGGGGAATGAGCCAGCAGATGGAAAATCTTTCTGCCTCTCCCTGTTCGTATTAATTGCTTTTCAAACAAATCATTTCTAAGCAGAGGTATAGGTAGTATAGCTGTTTAATGGAAGTGTTTGTGTGGTAGGAGAACCCAGCAGGAATGTGTCTTCCTGCACCTTAGTGCCTTAGTGGATGAGCGCAGTCTCTGCTGTGAGGTTGTGAGATGAAGTGTGTAAGGGGCCAGGCCTGGAGGGAGCTCGGACAGTACTGGGGGTATCTAAAGCAGCAGCTCTGCAGAAGGCACACTGGACATGGGCGAAGCCAGGGACATGTGGCGAGGTGAGAATCAAGAGGGTGCACAGGGCAATCCAGTGGGTCCAGAAGTCCCCTGAGACACACACAACCTGCTGTGGCTCAGCCAGTAGCCTAGTGGCATTCCGGCCAAGACCAGCTCCAGGACAAGACATGGATGAGAGCAGGAAGCGACAGGAGAGGATACTTGCTGAGGCTACAGCTCTTGTCGCTACCGCAACCCCAGGTGCTGGCTCCATGAGCAGGGACCTCTGCAGACGTTAACTTAGGGTCTGCAGGTCCCACAAGATCTGAAGTTGTCTTCCAGGGCTCCCCACCCCATGCCGGATCACACCGTCCACCCTGCCTAGCAGTTGCCCCCTGGCACCCTGGTACCTAGGACAGAGGGACTTTTTCCCTCCACCTGCCTCCTATCACCTGCTCTGCTCACTACCAAGTCTGTACTACTCTGGACAACTTTGGAGAGTATTCTAGAGAATCTACCCCTGTTGGCTGTCAGTCCAGGGGCAGGTGGCTCAGCTCTAGCAGGTGGGGACCCTGGACCAGGCAGAAAGGGCCAGACAGGTGCAGAAGTCGCCATGGCCCTGACCCTTGGCTGTGGGAGAGGCTGTATTTGGTGAATGTGGCCACGCACGTCACAGAATCACCCCCAGCGTCAAAGATGAGGATGGGTGAAGAAGACCCCGTCTCGGATGCAGGCCACAGTGGCTGTGGGAGACCTGGCCTCCTGGGTTCTGCAACTGCCCAAGGCTGCCTAGCAAGAAATGACCTGAATCTACCTGGAGGGCATTCAGCTTGGAAGAGGTAACCCTCTCCAGCCCTCAGCGCCTCAGTCCCCGCCCCCTGCCAGAAGCAGGCAGGTACCTGGGTCCCAGGAGCTCTCTGGAAAACACACCTTTACATCCATGCCAGGGTACGGTGCTCACTGTGCCCCCATACCCCCTCAAACTCCATCTTTCCACACATTGGGTTCTAAAATTGGGGCCATCCCGCCACCCGCATTAACTGTGTTTAGGAGGAATTATAAAAAGAAATCAGATTTCCCATAGCATTTGAACGCCATTAAAATGCCAAACAATAAACTACCAGCCTGCAAATTAGATCAGTGGAAATATCAAACACATTGAGGTATAAAATCCATAATTGCATTTAGTGGTAGCCGTCCCTGGAGAGGCCCCTGCTAAAGATCATCCCAGCCCAACATATGAGAAGCTATTGACAGAAGAATAAAAATCGACAGGCCAACCAAATAAACCGCACAGGGTTCATTAAATATTCAGCAACGGAAATTTGACTATCCTGGGCCTCTCCCCTTGGTCCCATCCTGAGCTCACCAGGCCCCAGCTGGCCCCTCCCCAGGCGTCCCCAACAGCTTGCACCAGGCGCAGGAGGGGCTGGGGAGGGCCCTTCCCCCTGCAGGGCCAGGGCGGTGGGAAGGGGGTGAGGTTGCAGCAATAACAGGGGGGTTCCGTAGGGACCACGTTATTAGCTTCCACCTCAGAGTAGGTGGCCCTCAAGTCTTTAATTAGGTCATTACCGGGTGATTTCCAGGGAGATTTTAACTCCTTAGCAGCTGAAGAGCCGTGAGGCTGAGTCCACATTCCCAAGGGGGTGGGGGGCACAAGGGCCAGGTCCTCGAGGCAGGAGAGGAGGGTGGGGGCTAGTAAGGGCAGGGTCGGCCCCCCCCCCCCACTCCCCGCTTTGTTCCAGGCCCCTGGTTCCCCCAGGGAGGATCCAATACACCTGCCTTAGGTTAGGCAGGCAGATGGAGGGATAGCAGGCTGGCCAGCAGTTGCCCTCATCCAGCCCTGGGAACTTGAACGGGAGCCTCAAGGGCAAAGTGGGACCCCGGTCCCAGTGGGTTCCAGCCCCTCGGATCCTCCTCCTGGCTGACCCATACCTTAGCCGGCTTCCCCCTCGGCTCCTGGCCTCGGCCTCTCCCCATTCCTTTCCGCGTCTTTCCCCTCCCCTTTCCTCTCTCCTCCTCTCAGTTCTGCTTCCCAAGGACTCCCTCCCCTTCTGCCCCTCCCGCCCCTCCACACCTAGGCGCATGTATAATGCATACAGTGGAGGCACCCAATAGGATTAGGCACCTCCGCCCGGCCTGGCGGAGAGAAAGTTTATGTAAATGACTGATGACAGCGCTATTGTGCGAGGAATATCAATGGAGTAATTACAGTTACATCGGGCGCCCGCGCCGCCGGCCCGTGTTAATTTTTCACCGGCTCCCTCGGGAGAGATCGCGGCGCGCTCGGAAGAGCACAGCTAATAATGGGAGCTCGGAGCCGCCGCTGCGCCACGCGCCCTGAGGTCTTTCTGAGCAGACTGCTAAGCACTGGCTGTCTCCCCGGAGAGCCAAGAACAGAGATAAAATGATTAAAAACTGCCAAGCGGGCCTGGCAATCACTCGCTCCGCTGTCAGCCCGCGACAAGACAAATCTCTGCGATTTTTCTTGTCCCTCCTCTCCCTTTGTGAGCCCTGAGCTGGGACGTGGGGGGTCGGGGTCAGCCCCTCTGGGTGACAGGGCCTCAGGCAGGGCAGTCGGTAGGGGGCAGGGAGGGTGCCCAGGCTGCAGGGAACCCAGAGGCCCTGGCTCCTCCCAGAAACACTCCATCAGGGCGCACCTGTCAAGGCACACCTGTTGGGAGACACAGGCAGCACACCTGTGAGGACATATGGGGCACGCCCACTGGAGCACACCTGTCAGGACCCATCTCCCAAACATACCAGCAAGGAGGGGGCCCACCTGGGCACGGGGCTTCTCTGGCTTTCAGGGAGCTGCTCCCCCTCATTGGCAGCCTGCATGCATTGATGCAGTTCCTGACCATGGTCCCAAAGTAGCTTGCCAGGCGGAGCCCAAGCAGGAGACAGATGGGAGGATGTCTGCGTCCCTTCATGTGCAGGGGAGATGCTCTGGGTGGGCCTGAAGTCAAGTCCAGACCCAGCACAGAAACGACAGAGGGGAGCAGGAGGCGCTGGTTGCCCTCACCCTGGCTGAACGTGTCACCCACTTTATACCCTGTGTGTTCACCTGCTGTGGCCACTCTAGCTGGGACAAAGGTGAGCAGAAATTCCTACCAACACCCGGGGCAGGGCCCTGGGAAGCCTGGCTGTAGATGGCATAGGCCAGGAGGGGCAGTCTGCCGAGCACCTGTCACACACCACACCGTGCCACAGCTCACCATGGTTGACACCACACCCTCTCACCAACACCCAAACAGTGTTCCCGAGACAGCAGGTGTGCTATACATGACAGTGTCACTGGTCCACAGACGCTGAGGAATGCACACACAGCTTGGCTGCCTGTGCTCGCTGACAGGGTGATGTGTAGGTACAGGCACACACGTGCACGCTGACACAGGGGGTTCTCCGCGTACCCACCTGCCCTGTGCTCTGGTATTTAAACACAGGGAGGAGGTGCTGGGCCTGCCCCTCCAGATGCTCCTTGTTTAGAGCACAGTGTGACATCCCCACCCTCTTGCCCACCCCCACAGGGTCAGCTCAGCCGGAGAGAGCCAGCTCAGCATTGCAGTCATAAACTGTCTTGGACAATCTGCAGCAGCAATGCCCCTTCTGGGTCTGGCACAAAAGCTAAGGCTTGTGCTGGTGGCCTCTGGCCAGTCCTGACTATCATGACCAGGAGGAGTCTATGCCAGGCTGGGCTCATGTAGGCTAGGCCAACAGCTGCTCACCCTCCTGCCCAAGGCTTTCAGGGCCCCTCCCAGGCCGTGTCGCTGGACAGGGGGCTGCCATCCCAGGATTCACCACGGGCATCACACATACCTCCAGAGACGTCATGACACACTCCAACACTGTGGACGGTCATACACAGGCATCTGTCCGGCACCCCTGACATCTACCTGCACTGAGTCCCCTGCCTGGGCCGGATCCTGGGCTGGACGCCACGTGCCAACATGGGCCTAGAGGACTGGGGGACTCTCATGGAGCGCCTGACACATGGGCACACAGGGGCACACATCTGAACCCTGCCTTGTAGCACTGCCCCCACCCCCATCCACAGCTTCTGCCCACTCTTCCTGAATGGGGCCATCCACAGAGCAGAACACTTCCTCACCTCCTGTCTCACCCTGCACCCCTGCGCAGACTCCCCCCACTGCTTCCAGGGGCCGCTAGAGGACAGACCACTCTCCCCAGCACTGCCTCCAAGACCGTGTCCCAACTGACGTCCGCAGGTCCCTGTGCCTACCCATCTCTACCTGTAACCCACTGCCTGCTCTCAGATAGGATGGTTCCTCCTCCAGGAAGTCTTCCTCCATCCATGTCCTGGTCTGGGTAAGGAGCCCCATCCCCTGGGGATCACAATGCCCAGGTCTTCCTCCGCCACACATGTATTTCTCCCACAGACAGGGAGCTCTTGGGGGGTAGTGCTGTGTGTGTTCGGCAAACACCATAAAAAAGGGTGGTGGAGGCCCTCACGCAAGGCCCTTGCTCCCTAGAGATGTGCAGCAGCTGAAAGGGCACAGAAGACTCCCAGGAACTTGGGACTGCCAGGCTGTCCTGTGACAGGAAGTGGCTGTCACTCCTGGTCCTTGGAGCCTGATCCCAGGCCGGGGCAGTGGAATGCCCAGCCCCAGCTCTCCCCTGTCCTGCCAGGCAGCAGCACTTGGGCATCCACAAGGTGCAGCCCTCAGAGCTCCTTACAGTCTCACGCTTCCCAGCTGAGTGACCACAGAGCAGCCACCTAACCTCTCTGAGCTCGTATGTCCTTGGCTGACTTACTTCATCACTGCTACCATCATCAAACACCCATCATGTCTCCATTTGCCAGAAGTTTTGACTTGGGTTTTCAGCATACCCATTTTACAGACCAAGAAGCTGGGGTTACATGGCAGATGGTGGTACAACTGAGGCCGGGACTGGTGGCTTCTGATGCACAAGCATTCCGAGGTCACCTGTGTGACTGGTCACAGTTGCGGCTGGAGATCGGTACATGTGGTCTGGGCTGGCCAGTCCTGCAGAGCAGGACCACGCCTCCTCTTGACTGCATCTTAAAAGCTCCTGGCTGGTAGCTCCTCCCATAGCTCGCCTGTGCCTGTGTGAACACCTCTGGGTGACAGGGCAAAAGGGGTACAATGAACCAGCAGGGCACAGGCTGGCAACCTGGAAGAGGACTGGGGACAGATAAGCGAAGGGAACTGCTGCCTTGGGCAAGTCACTACCAGGTTCTCAGCCTCGGAGTTCTCATCTGTGAAATGGGACAGCAGCAACAGTCTCAGTCTCTCTCTCTCTCTCTCTCTCTCTCACTCTCAGGCGCATCAGTGCCTTCCTGAGGTGCTGTGCCTGCAGCAGGTGCAGGGCTCTGGATCAAACCTACAGGGCTGCACTGCACTGGCGTGGGATGAGAATAGAGTGGGGCAGAGAGACAGGGAGGTGGAGCCCTCTGTTCTTCCCAAGCAGCCGCAGGCTTCCATGTCTCCCAGAATAGCCCCCTCCAGGCCTTTCCCAACTCTGTCAGGTATCTCCTGATGCTTGTACCCCAGCTGCAGTCTGCACCCCCTCCATACACCAGAGCTGCCACCCACGGGACTCAGCAGGGCTGGTCCTTCGTGCTGGCCCCTGTGGGGCTTCAGGTCCAGTTATCTGTTCCCTGCTTGCTCCGTGTATGCAGAGAGGGAGACCCAGGGAGGCTGTGACAGAAGCGGGAAGGAGGGGAGCAGGAGAGAGTGAATCAGGCTTTGGTGCATCTTGGGACGATTCTTCTAATGAACCAAAATGTTCCCATCCACTGGCTCGTCCCCAAATGCCCGCGATGGCAGGGCTATGATCCCCCACTAATCAAGAATGGCCACCAGGGTAGTGACAGTGGACGGGAAACCTCTCTCCCTCACCTGCTCTTTTCTGAGCAATAAGCTTTGCACTGCACATCTCAGAATCTTTCTCTTGCTCATCCCAAGCTAGACCCACTTCACAGAGAAGGAAATTGAGGTCAGGGGATTCAGGACAGAGGCTCACAGACCTAGCCTCAGAAAGTGCCCACCACTTGGCATTCGGGTGTCGATTCTCAGTCCCTAGCCCAGATCCACATGGCTTAGCACCCCAGGGCAGGGCCGACAGCCAGGATGCCCCTCGTTCCTCACCCCGGGCTTCTCTGAAATGAACGCTGTCTGCAGACATTTGTCAATGAGGCCCCTCAGTGCCACTCCAGGTGCACCTGGGTAAAGGGGCTTGGGCTCAGCACAGAACATTGTGGATGCCCCCAGCAGGTCTCTGCATACCTGCTAACGTTAGAACTTCTCCTCTGGGAGCACTCCCCTGCCGCTCCCCTGCCCTGCTCCCTCGGGTCCTGCCTGGGCAGATGGGCAGAGTGGCCTTCCTTCTTCTTTTTTTTTTTTTTTTTTAGATTTATTTTATTGTTATTGGAAAGGCGGATATACAGAGAGGAGAGACAGAGAGGAAGATCTTCCGTCCGTTGATTCACTCCCCAGGCAGCCACAACGGCTGGAGCTCAGCCAATCCAAAGCCAGGAACATCTTCTGGGTATCCCACGCGGGTGCAGGGTCCCAAGGCTTTGGGCCGTCCTCGACTCTGCTTTCCCAGGCCACAGGCAGGGAGCTGGATGGGAAGCGGGGCTGCCGGGATTAGAACCGGCGCCCATATGGGATCCCGGGCGTGCAAGGTGAGGACCTTAACCACTTGCACCATCACGCCAGGCCCAGGCCTTCCTTCTTTCCTCACTGTCTCAGTCGCTGAGCACCCACTGTATGCCAGGCACTCCCAGGACACCAGAAGCAGAAGCTACAGGGGTGGAACAGGCAGCTCAGGGGTCAGCTGGTGGACTGCTATAGCTGCCCTGTGATCTCGGCTAGCTGACACTCCTGCCGGTGCCTCAGTCCCCACATCCCTCAGACAGGAAGAGAGACAGGCACTGTCTTTGGACTTGTAAAGAGACAATGTGAGTCCTTGGCTTTATGGGCTGCATAGCGCAAGAAGAGATGTCAGGAGGTGAGCTTGCAGTAGTGTGTCTCACGACCTTACCTCCCTCCCCCAATCTGCTTCCAGGGAACTCAGTATCCCCGGCACACCCCTGTCTGGCCTCTGTGTCCTGGGCTTTCAAGGGAGGGAGAAGAACCCTGACCAATATTCCAGGATGGGCTACTGTCCGCATGTCCTCGCGATCTGCACCTGCTCAGTCCTAGCCCACAGTGCCATGCCAGGCCACACTGTGTGCAGTGAGATGCGTGCCAGCCACAGTTCATGTGTTCATTCATGACACTCAAGTACCTGTGCCAGACTTGGGGACCCCTGGGCACAGGTTCTCCGACCCCAGTGTACACATGCCTCCCCCAGGGGCTGGTACCACCCTAAACTCCAGCCCTTCGGCAGGCCTAGGATTCCACACGCTTGCAGAGTGTCAAGGACACACTCCACCTGGCTGCTTTGAGGGGTTCAGGGATGTCTATGGCCATACCACCCTGAACACGTCCGATCTCATCTGAGGGGTTCAGGGAGAACCCAAGAGGCCCATGTACCTCATGCCAGGACTTTTCCAGAAGAAGGAGGGACAATGGCGGCCAGGAGACACGTGTTGGGCATCGCCACAGCCTGAGCAAGACCTGGACAAGGACAAGTGTGCGAGATGTATGGGAATAGCAGGTGAGTGGCTGGCTCAAAAAAATGCAAACACAGAGCTGCTTGCTGCAAAATGGAGAATGCACAGGTCCTCAGCAAAGCAGTAGAGCAAACGTAGCCCCTCATCCATAAAGCCATATGTCTGTCTGGGGATCTAGTCAAGTGGGTAGCGAGTGCTCAGGTGCCCAAGGCAGCTGAGCACCCAGGGGTCCCAGGCCCGCAGCTCTAGGCCCTGGGCCTCTATGATTCTCCATTTACCCTGCTCTCTCCCCTCATTTCCCACAGCTGCCACCTGAAGTTGGCTCAGATCTGTCCCCTCCCCTGCCCCCAGGTTCCAAGGGGGCAATGGCCTCCTCCTGCCAGTCCCTAATCCCATGCTCATGCTGCCAATGTCATCTCCATAAAGTGCCTCTCTAGTTCCCGTCACTCCCCTGTCCAATAACCTTCAATGGCTCCCTCCTGCCCACAGCATAAACTCCATACCCTGCAGTACAGCCATGCCCCTGCCCCGCTCTGTGGCCTCATGTCCCAGCGTCCCAGCAGCCACACTCACTGGCCTGGCCTGCCCTTCTCGAGCTGCAGGCTTAACTCCTGATAGTCCTACCACCAGTACGTGCTCCTGGAGTGACCTCCCCGCACCGCTGGTCCACCCACAGCACAGCCTGCTGTCTGCAGGCCTCTGTCTTTCCAGGGCACCAGCACATAGACTCTGTCTTCTTGGGTTCACCCCAGCCTTTCCCCTGAATGAAGTAGTGCCCACCGACCATGTACCCCTCACCCCTTCAACCTGGCTCACACCCATAGAAGCCAGGTTCTCTGATCGTCCTAATTTTACCAACCAGGCAACACAGGCTCAGACAAACTGAGGAACTTGCCAAGAGTCACATATCCAGTGTAGCCGAGCCTAGCTCTTGCCCGATTCCCTGTGCTTTCTGTCCCAGCGGAAGCACCACCTATGTCCTGTTCTAGACAGGGCCTAGGACCCAAACCAGACACCTGCTGGGGTCTTGCCCAAAGGACCACAGGCACCTCCATCACACAGCCTGCTGGAGCCACAACTGCCATGGCTGAGCCGCAGATGCCTGCTCCTTTCAATCTCATCCCTCAACAGGCACAGAGAGGCCAAGCACTGAACTCAAGGTCACACAGCCATGAGGCAGCATAGGCCAGACACCAACTCGGAGGCTCTGAAGTGCTATGAGAAATCTAACTGAAGTTCTTGGTCTCCCAAGCAATGAAGTTTAGAGCCATCAAACCCACGCCTGCAGGCATAGGGGCTATGCTGGCATGACACTATGCTGGGAGAGTCTGCCTGTACTCCACCCCCGCTGGGTGCAGGCATGTTGGGAGACTCCTCTGCTTGCACCCCACCCCTGGATCCTGGGAGCTCCCTGAGGTCAGGGTGGGGTGGGCCCACCTCCTCCTGGCTCAGTTTAGAAAGCACCTGGCTGGGAAGGCCCCCTACCTGGTTCCTGGCCTCTTACCTAGCACATGCTCACCTGTGCCAGCAGAGCTCACCCCATCAAGCCCAGGATGGGGCCCTGATGCTCCCTGGCTGCCAAGCAAGACATTTCCTTTCACAGGTTATCATCATCATTGCTATCAGCACTGCTATTCTAATTTAAATATGTGCCGTGCAGCGGCAACGGCCTGTCTGCGGGTGACTGGCCAGCACGTGGGATAGTCTGAGCTGTGGGCGGCCTGTCCCGGCCACCTCCAGGGGTCTGTCGCTGCTCACTTATCAGACTAACATGCCACAGGGGGCTGCTGCCTTGCCCGCCCCTCCGGCTCCAAGCCTGCCGACTGGAACAAGATCTGGAGGGGTGGGCGGGTGGGGGGGGAGCTCCTAGGGGGAGGCCAAGCCCTCACCACA
Organism: Ochotona curzoniae; assembly: GCF_017591425.1. Taxonomy (NCBI): domain Eukaryota; kingdom Metazoa; phylum Chordata; class Mammalia; order Lagomorpha; family Ochotonidae; genus Ochotona; species Ochotona curzoniae. The sequence continues at coordinate 6,230,192 of NW_024467106.1, forward strand.
GGCCCCTTAGCAGTTCAAAGTGACACACTCAGGCGGCAGTCCCTTCAAAGGGCAGACAGCGCCTGCCCAGTAGCTGCCCCGGCAGTCCGGAGCCAGGAAGGCACCGCAGGGGTACAGGTGGCCCTGGGAGGGCTTGGCAGAGCCCCTGGACACAGGCTGGGCCTGCTCCCCTGCCCTCCTTGGCCTCTGCCATCCCGTGCAGGAGGACGGATGTTGCTGTGTGAGCCTGAGAAAATCAGCCTTCTTCTCCACCCTTCCCTGCTCTTACCACGTGTCTGTAAATTTTTTAGGGCAGTGCGGCCGCAAAGGCTGATGGTTGAGGAGGATGATTCAATCTCCCTGGACAAGCAGCACCCCGGAGCCGGCAGCCCCGTTCTCCAGCTGTACCATCTAGGAAAAGCACTTCTATGCCCTGGGCTTTGGTTTCCTCATCTGCAAAATGGGTCTCAGAGGGGATGTAGTCACACATCTACCTAGCCCACCCCTATCCTTACCTGGTGCCAGGAGAGGTGCCCAGCCCAGGGGAGACCCACCCAGAAGCCCAGGTTCCCTGAGGATGAACAATGGTCATGAAAGCAGGTCGTGGCACCCACCCAGGCTGGCTCTGTGCCACGCAGCCCCTCAGTGGCTGTGCAACCCAAGGGGTGTGGCTCCAACTCTGAATTCCAGGGCTGTCACCTGGAAACCTGGTGCTTTCCAGAACCTTCCTCAAGACCCGGGGAAATGTGGCTCAGCCCCATGCCTAGCCACAACACTAAACTGGGACTGGCGGCCCTGGTTATCACCTTCTGAAGCTGTATGACCTTGAGGCAGGATGGGAAACAAAATTCAGATGACCTGTCCCCAGGCCAGTGAAAAGTAACAAGATAATTCCTACAGAAGCCTGACCCCAGGCAGCCACGGGAGCTCCGGGGCAAGGCTGCCAGGAGGACCCCAGGCCCAGCAAAAGGCCTGATTCGGGGACTCCAGGACTGGGCTCCAGCACCCGGCTCCCCCTCCTCCTTGCTGTGTGACCTTGGGCCAGTGACTGGTGTCTCTGTGCCTCATTTCCTGAGGATGAAACAGACAGCAACTATCATTCTTGACCGGCTCCAAGTGCCGCCCAGGCAGCAGCTGGGATGGTTTCTGTGGCCGCGGCTGCGGTGTGCTCCAGAAGAGCCCCGTGCAGCCGAGGCTCTCTGCAGCTCACAAACTTGGGAAGCATTAGGCTCTCGTGTGGTGCCCAAGGACTCTGCAGATCGGAGGAGGCTTCTGTGTGCTTCCTCTCTGGTCTGTTTCCCAGGCAGCTGGAACGCTAAGGGGGGAAAAAAAAGCATGCAGCCTGCTGGGTTTGTCCAAGCAGGGCTGCCTTGACTCGAACCAGCTTTGGATGGCAATTTTGCGGTTATAACAAGTATTTTCTTTACATACTGCTATAGAAAGGGGAACCCCCTCCTCCAGTGCCACTTTTTTTTTATCCTAATTGAAGACACTATCAAGCATAAATACGTTGGCGTTTTTAATAAAAAACACAACGAAGGAAAACGTTCAGAACTCAATCATCAGAAGCAATTTGCGTCGGGAGCAGAGATGTGTCAACTGCCCCCCTGCCCACACCCGCCCCATTGGCCACGCTCACTCAGCTTGGACTGGCAACTTTAGACCTATGGCCAAAAAAAAAAAAAAAAGAACAGCAATGAGGCTGGGAGATAGGCTGAAAAATATCCTGGAAAAGAAAAACATATGCCAAAGAGTGTGGTGTAAAAGCCATATTTCATGGGTGACTTTAGAGAATGTTAATAAGGATTAGAACCATACTCCAACAAAACAACCATCAGTCAAGGCGGAGTAACGGATTGTACTTCAGATCTCTGCTTGGGGAAATGAAAGCCGAAAGTGTTGTTTCACAGCATCGGGATTCCAGCGACCCAAAGAACTTTGCCAGAGCCGCCGCCCCAGCCCAGAAGAAACCTGGCTGTTGCTGGCGGCCTCTGCCCATCTGTCTCCACGTACATTTGGGAAACTCTGTCGAGTCATTACAATATCGGACTCTTTTCTTTTCTCAGGATCGGCTAATAAATATCATTAAGATAACACGTCCCAAACCACATGTCCTCGGCTCGGCCTCCGACATGTGGAGGACAGATGTGTCTCCTGTGCCCAGATGACCCAGCCGGGCTGCTCCCCCCGGGGCAGGGACCCTGGGAGACACGGCAGCCTCCAGAGGTCCCTTCACGGCCCTGGCCATGCTGCTGGCCTCCCAGTGACCCACCTGGAGACGGATAGGCCAGGTCCAGGGTAGCGATCTGAGACAGGAAGGATGGAGGGACAGTGGGACATGGCCATCCCTGGGTTCACCTGCTGCCTGCCTCTTGCTGTCCTGACCTGAAGGGAGACATTCCCCAACCCACAAGCTATTCAGGAACCTCTCACCATCGCTTTACCACCAAGGCCCACCGGTTGCTCCCGTGACAAGCCACACTCCCTAAGACATCAGCCCAGGCAGGAGAGAGCGAGCCAGTCAGTGCCCAAGTTAGAGTCTGAGAGAAATTTCTGGGGAAAAATCACCACCACCCGCGGAGCTGCCAGGCAGCCAGGCAGCCAGCAGAGGGGGTTTTGGCCTCCGCCCTCTCACAGGTCCCTGGCTACACCTGGACCTCAGTCTTTCCTTCTCTCAAAGAACCTGCAAGAGCTTTCCAGCTGGAACATTCTAAAGTGGCCCAGAGCACTCACAGGTGTGGCCTGGCAGCCACTGGCCTGCTGTGGTCAGGACCCTCGGAGGCTGCAAGAAAGCTGGGCCCAAGGCCATCAGCTCTGGGCAGAATCGGGCCAAGAGCTCCACCTAGCCTGACAGCAGAGACCCCCAAAGCAAGGCTGTGGGCCCAGGTAAAGGGTCCCCTACTCGGCTTTCCCCTGGGACTGGAGACAGAGGACCCTCTGGAGCAGGCTGGCAGGGGTAGGGAGATGTTCTGCCAGGATAGGGCAAGCAAATGTAGCAGAGTGGGTAGTGGGCAGGCAGGGGCCAGGGCACCTCCCTGGGTAAAAAGGCCAATAAGCCCCCGGGGGAGGGGCCTGATGACGTAAGCCAGCCCCAGCCGCCTGCAGGGCAGGGGTGGGCTAAGAGGCTGAAGGCTCTCACTTCCTGCCCAGTCCCTGCTCAAACGCTGTCCTGGGCAGACAGGGGGTGTTAGGCTCCTTCTGCGCTGGACAGGGTCGGGACCTGATGGAGGAGCCCTTCTACCCCGCAACCCGTGGATCCCTGAGGCCGCGGGACATGCGCTCTCCCCGGAAGACTCCAGGCCCTCGGTCGTCCCAGGCAGAGGAGCCGGGCCGCCGGGCGGGCTCTGCGGGCGCAGGGTGCGGCCAGCCCGGCTGATAGGAACCATCTGCGTTGTCTTAGGCCGCCCCTCTGCCCACTGTCCCTCTGAACTCGGCCGGTTCCCGCGGGCCGTTTGATGCTCGCGGGGTCACAGACCCCCGCACACAAATCACCGCCGCCGGGCTGGGGGTGGGGTGGAGGCTCTGAAACCTAATCCGCAAAGTTTGCCGGCCGCCGGCCTATTCCTTCCCTCACTCCTCGACGGAGAACCCCCCCCTCCCAAACAAGGCTTATTTTTCTTGCCAAGAAAACAAAGTTGGTATCAAGTGTTTGGAGGAAAAAAAAAAAAAAAGTCCAACCACCTCCCTCGCCCCGAGCCTGGGCTTACGAGGAAGGACTGGGGTTCATCGGCTGAGCGGGGATGCCCGGGTGAGCCGCCGGCTCCTCCTGGATCCTGCCTGCCCCATCTATTCCCAGCTTAACGGCCCTACCCTGTCCTCCTGGGCAGGTCCCCTGCCTGGATCAGGGCAGGAGACAATGGGCAGTCGGCGATGGAAGCATCACTTCCTGCCCCCTTCTTCTCCATAAAACAGCTTTTGCCTGTTGCTTTTACGAGGTGACACGGCGCTCTCAGGCCGATCTTACCCGGGGCCCCAGGCGGGAGGAGACCGTGTGTGCAGCCAGGCGTCCCCCGAGCAAGCGCTGCCAGGGCCCACGGGGGTCCTTGGAGCACAGCCCAGGAGCCCTGCAAGACTGCAGAGCCAGGTACACCGCAGACCATTCCTCCGCAGCCCCGCCTCCAGAGCTCCAGCGCCCTGGACTCTTGGGGGGCCAGCCCAAAAGAGTGTGAAGGAAAGACCCTAGGACTCACCGGCTTCCTTTGCTAAGTGTTGGTTTTGTTGTTGTGTTTTCGTTCCTTTTTTTTTTTTTTTTTTTTTTTAGTTGGTGCAGGACCCGAAACCATTGGACACTGGTCAGCTGCTACCTGCTGCTGAAGTGTGCTCACTGCCTCCCCCTCGCCCGCCCCCAACCCCATGCCAGCCGTACAGGCTGGGTTTGTGGTTGTGCCAGCAGGCAGCCTGGCCTTGGGCGATGTGGAAAGGGCCGGCCTGCAGAGGAAGGACAGACCTGCACACGGTGGGACGCAGGCGGTGGCGGCGGCAACGGCGAGAAGAAAGGCGCCACGGGCCGGCGGAGAAGCGGGTTTCCGCGGGGGTCGAACAAAGGAATTCGCCCTCTGAAGAAAGGGGCCAAGCTCTGGGGAAGGGCTAGCCCCGGGAGGCCAAGACTCGAGTCCCAGGGAGCCAACGAAATCTGCCCCGGGTTGGACCCCAGCCGGGCATCCCCCATTCGGCCTCCCTCACCCGGTGACTCTCACTTGAATAGGGGTGGCAGGGGCTCGCCCAAAATTCCACCTTTCCCGGGATGAAGAAGACCCAGTGGGCGGTTGGGGGGAACTCTGCTCTCTGTGGTGGAGGCCAAATGTCCCCATCCCTAGCTCGTGTCTCCTTGGCCCCTTGCCCCATTTTACAGGTGTTGCCAATCGAGGCTGCTCCCCTCTCTGGCTCCAGAGACCCGGGCCCACTCCAAAAAGCCAGAGGTCAGGGCCTTGGGGATACAGGCGTGCGGCCCCCTCCTTCCTTCCGCCACTGCCGCCCTGCCCTCGGAAGGGGTGGAGGGGACACGGTTGTAAGGTGCTCTGCTTCTTTCTCTGCTTGACATGAATAAGGGGATTAGGACGGCAAGTTTCCGTCGTTCACTCGGCCGGACAAAGGGCTCTGCGGGTCGAGCGGAGCAGCCGCTGATTAAACGACAGAGCCCTGTCACTCAGCACCATCCTAGGTACTTGTGTCCGTGACATAATCTTATTAGAAGATAAAACCGCCGAAATCCTTTTCATAATGAAAAGTTACATTTAATGGCTGGACTAGCCTCCTCGGACCCTGCCTGCCTTTCCCCCCTGGTTGCTGTTGGATATGGCTCGGCAGTAATTGGCATTTAAAGTATCAAGTCCGGGAGAAAAACGGGGTTTAGGGTTTTTGTAATCCCCCTAAACTGTCTTTGTTCGAAATCTCCACAGATACAAGTTTGTTAAGAGTAAATATTTGTGGATTGATACAACCACATCTCCCCCTTGCAAACCCAATCTGGGAGGGGGAAAAAATAGAAGAAAACCCGCTCCCGCGGGTCCCCTTACCCCGTTCCCGGGCGGGCCGGGGCGCATGCCAGAGGGAGGGGGCTGGCGTCTCCGGAGCCAGTGGCCTGGGGTCTGGGGCGCAGAGAGCAAGGCATCACACTCTCTCTGGCCCGTTTCTTTCCTTTGATTTTTCTGTTCCCTCAATACACAGATCTCTTAAACTCGCTGTTTTCGGGGCTGCTGGAGGGGGGTCGGCGAGAGGAGCTTTACACTGCCCACCCTGGCTCTGCTCGCCTGCCTTCTGTAGGGGCCACAGCCCCAGGCCAGGGAAACCTTCCCTTTGGGCCACCACTGATTAGGGCCCCCCAAGCCACACCCAGGGAGAGGGGCCGAGCTGCCGGGGCTCCTAAAAGAGCGAAGGCTTCTGCGGGGTGCGGGGTCTGGGCTCCTAGCTCCTAGCTCCTAGCTCCAGCCCATCCGGGCTCCAGCCCAGCCCAGCCCAGCCTGGCCCAAGATCGGATTCCTTCATAAATCAGCAGTTGGGTGAAAAGGGCTATGCTTTGGAAAGGGCAGCACCGTGTGCGCGTATTAGAGCGCGCGGTTCCCAAATCCGGGCTAAACCCCTGGTGACACCGAAATTCATCAACCGCCACTGGCGCCCGCGGGCCCGGCGAGGAGGCCCGGCGCCCGGGTGCAGTGCTGCCTCAACTCCCGGGACTGGAAATCACACGGAGGAGCAGGCGCCGCCGCGCGGAAGAGAGCTGGGCCTTGAGGAGGGCGCTGGTGGAGGCCATCGGAAGCCGACCCACCCGTTCGCCCTGCATGCCAGTATGCCCTGGCGGGAAAGGCAAACAGTTCTCCCGACCCCTTCTCTCCTCCTCAGGGCAGGGCAGGGCTGGCCCTCCAGGGGGCATTCCGTGAGAGAAGGGCACTGACCCCCTCCACCTCCTCCAGGCTGGGTGCCTGGGGGGCATCCCACAATTGCGGAGTGGTGCGGGGGCGGGCTGCATTGGGAGCTACAGAGTGCAGCTCCCAAGGAGCTCGGTCTGGGGAGAGTAGCTGAACCTCCCAGGCTAATCAAGTCAGTGACCTTCACTGGGGTGGGGGTGGGGGGGGCAGAGACTCCTGTCCTTTCCTCGCAGATGCAGTCGGGCTGGGTAAGACTCTGCTGCTTGCTCCCCCTCCACAGATCCCATGCTCCACCACCATGCCTCCCCAGGAGCCCTGTCTGGCCTGGGCAGCAGGCAGACCTGCCCTTGCTTTGCTTCTCAGGACCCCCCAAACCTGGGCAGGGGAGCAGAAGGGTGACCAAGGCCTGCTTCAGGAGGCTGCACTTCCTGGGCCTCCCACACAGGGCAGACAATGCATTCCTGTGGGGCTGCAGTCGGCTCCCTTCCCAGCAGGGAGGGAGACAGCCCGCTGGCTGAGCAGCCTGCCACCTCTGGGGTCCGTCTAGTGAATCCTCAGAGCAACACTGGGATGCTGGAATAGTCACCCCCATTTCATGGGAGAGAAAAGCCGAGGCTGGGGAGACCCGACCCTTCCCTCCCTCAAGGAGCTTGGCCTGCTCCATTCCCGTCTCCAACGGCCAAACACTCTTTTTGAGAAAATGCGCCTTTTCCTGGGATTCCTTCCGCTGGAGGAGGTGGCCCCGGAGTACCTGGCTGCTTGTCACCACTCAGGCCTGCCCCACCCCCATATTCCCAGTCCCCAGGGTGTAGTCACACCCAGCTTGTCCCAGTCCAGCGGGGGCTGGGGGAGGGACCCTTCACGCAGAGTTCCTCCTCCGTGGCCTGCTCATTCACTCCAGCCAGCCGCAGTGGGCATCTCTGGCGCTCTGAACGGCCCTGGAAACTCTACCCCCACTGGAAGTCAGGAAGCAAACAGCTTTGTTTCTTCTGGAACTGGACTGTAGGAACCTGGTTTCCTCCAACCCTCTAAGTTTACCCAGCTAGCACCAGGGTCAGCGAGGTGCTTCTCTAAGCTGGGGTGGGCATTAGACAAAGCCCCCATTCCATCCTCACTTCCTAAATGTGCCCACAGCTGCTGACATCCCCACCTGCCTATCAGGACCCCCAGGTCAGGGAGGCAGCTCCGATGGCTGCCAGTCTAGAAGCTGGACAGTTCAGGATCCCAGGGACCCCATCTTGCCCTGGGAATAACAAAGGAGACCCCACCCCACCCCCAGGACTGTGTATGTAGGGCCTGGGTAGGCCAAGGGAAGGGCATTCAGGAAGGGCTGTCAGCCAGGCCTGAAACCCAAGAAAGCCGCACAGTGGCCCCTTCTGTCCCTCGCCCGCAGCAGTAGTTAAAGCAAACACGGCCCTTCACTGCCCCGTCAGTTACACCTTCCCCCCAAAATTACACAGGCTTTGAAACATTTTTCTGAGGGAAGATGGATGCTCCAGGAGATGTGAGGTCAAGGCTGGGCTGTTTCAAGTATATTATTCACAAATAAACATTTACTACCAAAAAAAAAAAAGAGAGGGGAGGGAGAGAGAGAGGACAGAAAGAGGGAAAAACAGAGAGAGGGGAGGGAGGAGAGAAAGAGAGACAGAGAGAAGAAAGCCCTATAGGCCAATGGGGAACCAAATCGTGTTGCTTTTGGCATTCAATGACATGGCACATTTAGGACGTGAAGTGGGGATCCAGCGCCTGCCACTCCACTTCCCTGGCCTTTAGGAATCAACTTGTGCGAACACGGGCTCCGCCTTTACCCTGTCCTTCCGCCACCTCCCCACTTCTGACTGCGGCAGCTGGGAGAAAAGATCTATCATTTTGATTTTTGCTCTTTGCTGCCATCAGCACAGGATCCCGGAGTTGGAGAGGACTGCGGGAACTTCCGGTTGGGTCAGCCAGAAAGCCACGGGCCCTGGTCTGCTGGCACCAGATGACTGACGGGCACAGGCAATTCCCTGGATGAGTGGATCATCCAGCTCTCGTCCCGCCTCCCGAGCCCGGGCTTGACAGTGGTGGCCAGCAAACTGCAAGTTATAACTCATGTCATTGGGAGCATCCTCCATCCTTCTGCCTAAGTGGTGCCAAAGCAGGGCTTTTTACTATATATTTTTTTCCTTCTTCCCCTCTTAAAAACAAAACAAAAACAACAAACAAACAAAAAACCACAGAGCCACAGGACCAAGGCAGCAAACACTTGGAGCCCACTTGGGCAACAACTTCACCAGGCCACGGAGTCTGAGCGGGAGGGGCCCCTTCCCACCTCCCGGGAGCATTTCTGCTGAAGCTGCTCCCTCCTCCTTCTCCGAGGGCGCGCGCTTACACACTTCGTCCTAATCTCACTCTGTCATTCGAATCACAAAAGCCAGCACACTAGGTTCTCTTCAAATATAAATCTGCATTACTGAGAATGCTTTCCCAAGTTGTTAAAAGACCCCTGCCACGTAAGACCGGTGCTAAGGAGCAGTAGTCCCGCAGGATGGGCTCACCTTGCTGCCTGCACAAAGCACTCCAGGCACCTACGCCCTTCCTTGCGTGAGAAGGTCACCTACCTCCTCTTCATGAGCAGCGGGAGAGAAGGGACCCACTCCCAACTGGCCCCAGACTGAGGCACCCGCTAAGGCTCTACCAGGTATCCTGGGGTGTAGCTGGCCAGGTGGCAGCCTTGCCTCTGGTGTGCTGATGGGGAACCCAGGGTACAGAGTGGGAAGGAGGCGAGCCCAGGTCTGGCTCAGGGGCAAGCGTGCCTCTAGCTCCTGCCACAGAACAGGCTTGTGGCAAGCCCAGCAGGGCAGCCGCTCCTTGGGACAGGACCTCTGGGCAACGTGGTGCATGCGCAGGACATCAGGTCTTTCCCACCATGCTGGTGATGACAACGACAACTTCCAGAACATTTTAGCAATACTCCAGGCAGGATGCCATGCCCTTTGGGGCACCTTATTTCGAGCCCTCTGAGTGCTCCCACCGAACCTCCCCCATTGCCAGTCCTCACAGGTGGACAGGTTCTCCTTTAACAGAATAGGATAGGCTGAGGGTGCCAGGGCTGTGTGGTCCCTAAGCCAGGCCCCAAGGCACAGGGGAAGAGGGAGCCGAGAGCCACCAATGACACAACTGCACCTGAAACCTCGGCAGTGAGCAGAATCTGGGTCACCCTAGCTCTGGGGAGGAAAGGGTGGCCAGCAAAGAGCGCTGCCTTTGCCTTGCCCGAGACAGCTGGGGGTGCCAGGAGAGGAACCTCGGAAGGGGCCGAAGAGTCCCCAAACATGGGCTGGCAGAATGTGCCTTTCAAGCCCCGGGAAGGGACCCCAGACCTTTCGTCTAGCAAAGCTCCAGTTCCTCCTCCTCTGAAGATAGCCAGTACAGGCCTGAGGGCTGTGGCAGGGCCACTGACTACAGCCTTGCGCGGGGCCAATGGGGTATGCTGCTTGGGACAAGGGGGACTGCTGAGGGGTGGCACCCTGCTGCCACTGGGCTGGCTGGACTGCCAGGAACAGTGGCCAGAGAAGGTTGCCGCCTGGCTTTGCTCCCCACCTGGGCCACCGCGGCCAGCAGGCTCCCGATGCTGGGGAGAGCAGGGCCCTTTCCCGGTGTAAACACTTCGGAGGAAAGGAATGTGTGGGGAAGCACGCTGCAGCCAGCTGGGGGAAACTAAAACACAAAAATCATCGCTGGGATTCAGAAGGCTTTTTGTGAAGCTCCACCAGCGCCTGGACGGCCCTGCTTCTGCCGAGGTGGGCGCATCCCACCTGGACAGGCCCCGCCGGTGGCGGCTGCATGGAGCTTCAGACACTGCTGCCCACCAGGCACACGGGCAGGAACCGGCACAAAGGCTGTTGCTTGCACAGCGACAGACACGGATGAGTCTCCGGCCGCCAGACCTGGGAGCTGTCGTACAAGTGATTAGACTCCATTTTGTGACAGATTTTTGGACTCTTCCCTCTTCCAGAGCCTCCTCCAGGAATTGGCCACCTCCTCGGGACACAAACCCTTTCCAGGCGCGAGCGGGAGAGACGGGCGAGAACGAAGTGTTACATAATTCTCCCTGGCCAAGCCATCCAGGAGGGAAAAGAAAAAGGACATTGGGAGGGGGAACCTTTTTTTTCCCCCTCAAGATTCCACAGTGGACAGAAAGAGGTGTGGAGATTTTGTGCCTCCTCTCGGCTGCCAAAGGGGCTGAGGTTGCCCTGGGTCCGGCAGAAATGCTGCTGCTGGCCGGCTGGTGCTCAGCTTTGCTCATCCCGCAGGACCGGCCCTGGTGGCTTTTAGCGGACGCCACTAATCCCCCCTGTGGTGCGTAAAATAACTTTGCACGTCTGGGTGCCCGGGATCTTGGGGAACAAATCGAAAGGAGGGAGAGCCGATGCTTACTAAAAATGGCAACTGCTTTGTTAGGACAGAACCCTGCGGCTCCTCACTGGCTAAGGACGTGGGTCTTCAAAAGTTACAGGGTGGGGGGCAGAGAGGGAGGCTGGGGGTGGGGAGCTGTGAATTTCCCCCGGACCGCTGATGCTGAGGCTCGGCAAAATGGAGAAGGCACGTTTCTGCGCCCACTTGCCTGGATTCTTGTCTGAAAAGCATTTGCGCACAGATGAAATAAATATGTATTTGCGCTTCACAAAGGAGGGGGAAAAAAAGGAATCGTGAATAAAAAAAGATATTTTCATGGTGCAAAGAACAGTGTTCCCAAAGAGCTCCCACCCACTTCTTGGACCCTGCCGGCCGTGGTGTTCGTGCAGCCGACCAGAGATTCAAGACCCGCAGAATTGTCTTGATAACAACCAAGCCTGGAAGCCACCCCGCCCACCCCAGCTCAACTGCTAGACCTCAACCCCAGATACCTAATTGGCATTATTGGAAGAAAAGAGAGGACAGGGAGGAGGAGGAGGAGCCCAACACTGAGAGCTAAGAGAATGATGCCCCCCTAGAGGCTCCAGCCCGGCAGGCTCCAGACTGGGACTCAGGGTCCAAAATCAGTACCAAAATTTATCCCAGCACCCCGGCACTGGATGGGAACAGTCCCCAACTCCAGGCTCGCAGGCCACCTTCTCCTTTCTTTTTTAAAACATGATCGCACACCGCACACCGATGCAGCCGCCGTCAGTATTCTCTTCTGCGACATCCAGCTCAACCAGGGGACCTTAGGGTTCTAAAGCTGGGGAACCAGCAGCTCTATAAAGAATATGGGGCTTTCACGGACAGGTTTGGACGCAGACTTTCCAACATGTTTTAAACATTTCTCCAGCACACAGACGCGGGAGCCTCTTTCTGACTTCCCAGCCCACTGGCCCCCACATGTTGAATTCTTGAAACTGGTGGTGTCACTGGTCCATAGTGGGAGACACTGTCGGACAGGAGCCCAGCTCAGGTAAAGCAGGGCCAGGCGAGGGGCGACGGGTGTGGGGCGTGGTGAACCTCAGCAAGCTGCTCCCTATGTAGGCGCTAAGTCTTCAAGCACTTCCCACAACAAACGACCTTTCCCATTTTACGGGTACTGCTTCCTAGCCTGGCGGAGGCCCACAGCCTCAGCTTCTCTCCAAATTAGCAAACGAGTGCAGGGCGTAGCAGCAGCCCAAGTCAGTAGCAGCGTGTCCAAGCCTGGGGTACTTCCCACAAAGCAAGAGGCCCTGGAACCTGCCAAAGAGTTAAGCCTTTGCATGGACCCCCGATTGGTGCCTGCAGAATCGCCATCAAGCAAGCAGAAGAACAAGGCGCAAAAGGCAGCTCCTGCCGTGCCCCCAGATGGGCAGGGTGTGAGCAGAACCTGAGAGTAGGATCTGAAACTCAGAGTGGGCCCTTGCATTTGCAGCCGGTCACTGGGCAAAGCCAGTGGGTACCCTAGCCACTCACCCCTAGACACCAGACTCTTCCAGAGCCCCAGCACACAAAACAAAAGGCCAGCATTTCCTCTGATCTGTCCCAGGCCCCTGGCCACACAACAGCTAGGATCTCGGCTTAAAAAAGCGAAGGTCAGCAGCTTGCCGGGATCAACTCTTGGTCCCTGGCCTCGACTAACCGACCGGGAAGGCCTGAGCTACAGCAGGGCAGAGCAGGCGCTTCCCCGTGAGCCTCGGCAGCCGAGAGAGGAGGCCTTCCGGGGGAGGGAACGCGGACCGCTCCCTTCTTCAAGCGTTCCTTTTCCTCTTCCGACACTGCTTCTCCAGCTAAGGACGTAGGGAAGCGCAAAATTCCCGCATGGGACGATCTGAGGAAGCTGGACTGCCCTTTCTCTCCATCAGGGATTTAAATGCAGCAGACCGCCTGGTAGGAGGGGGGCCTGCCTCCGACTGCCCACATCTACGCCAGATCTCGTCTCCCTAAGCACCAGCTTCCTTTAAAAGGCCCCCCAAGCCAGGCCTCCTGTCAGCCACAGGCCCTCCAGTTGCACCCCAACTCAGCGGCCCAGTACGGGTTTCCGGGTCCACCAGGCCGGCTCAGCCTGCGCAGCCCTTGTAGCAGCCGGGCCTAGCGGAGCGCAGAGCCCCTAGCCGCCACAGCGGGCAGGCGGTGGTAGTGGTGGCGGCGGCGGAGGCAGCGGCAGGGAAGGAGGAGGGTGAGAGGCGCTTACTGTTGGTAGTCTTGTTTGCAGTAGAGTTTCCGATCCCGGAAGTAGCAGCTGGTGGTGAGGGCTTGCTGACACGCCGCGCACTGCAGACACTCCTCGTGCCAGGACGATTCGTTGACTCGCATTAGGAAGCGGTCGGAGATGGGCCTCTGGCAGCCCTCGCACACGGCGGGATGCGGGCAGTCCGAGCCTGCAGCGCACAGGGCGAGAGCCCGCCCGTCAGCGCCGCGCGATTCAGTGGCCGGCTCGCGCAGCGCCCCGAGTCCCAGCCCCGAGGGCGAGGGCGTCCCGGGAGCGCCAGAGGCCGGCCGCGGTCCTAGCCAGCTCGTCCAAGCGCCGAGAGCCTGTGGCTGGCCGCTGCGCTCGCCCCTTCTCCGGAGAGATCTCGCTGGGCGCTAACGTCAAGGGCCAGGAGCACCAAGGGTTTGCGGGCTGCGACCCGGGCAGGCGAGGGGAGGCTGCTGCGCTCGCTGGCGGACACGCCCCACCTTCGCGGTCCTCTGTTCTGTTCCCTCAATGTCCCCCTACCAACCCGTGGTGTGGGTGGCCCGTGGGACCTTCTGCCAGAGGCTCCCCCTCAGCAGGTGAACTGGCATCTCTCTGAGGTTCATCCAGGTAAGCTGCTTGGTTCCCCATCACGCCTTGCCAGCTGTGGGCTACCCGGGTCGGAGGGATCGTTCCAGAACCCTCGACCCCGCAGCGGCTGGTAGAAGGCGGCCACAGCCTGTCCTGACTGCTCGCGCACAGGGGGATGTCCCCCACACACACCTGCAACCGGACTCCGGTCGCCTCCTCTCCAGCCATCCCTCCAAGAACCTCCCGCCTATGAGCCCACAGCACAGGTCCTCTGGCAAGCCCATCTTCTTCATCCGCCAACACCCGTGTCCCCTCAGGCTCGCGACCCCCTGCACTCACCCAGCAGCACCCCCAGGGTGGCAGGTCCGGGGCGCAGCGCGTGCTCTTCCATCTTGATGCCGTCCAGCATCTTGGCGCAGTCCGTCTGCCCGCGAGGGAAGCACCTCTCCAGCGACTCGGGACCTGTTGCTATATCCATGGGACGCGGGGCGCGCTGCAGACCACGCCGGCCAGGCTGCTTTGCTCGCCCGCCCGCCCGCCCGTCCGTCAGTCCGTCCCTGCAGCCGGGGAGGCGCGGCCCCCGCGGGGCTAGGGCTGAGGCCGGGGCCGCCCCGCTGTCCCCGGCGAGCGTGCGGCGGTGGCGGCGGCGCGCTGGCCCCGGGCCCCGGTGACGGGCCGGGGCGGTGGCACCCGCGCCGCGCCCTCCCTGCGGGTCCCTCGCTGCCACGCGCGGCTCCTGTGTCACCTGCTTGTCAGCGCCGGAGCCCCGCGGCGGTGGCGGCGGCGGCGACAGCGGCAGAGGCGGCGGCGGCGGCGCGGACCGAGCCCCGGGAGGAGGAGGAGGAGGAGGAGGAGGCGGCGGCGGCCGCGGCGCGGGCGGGGGAGGGGCGCCCCGCGGGGTGCGGGGCTGGCGGGGCGGGGGCGCGCGGGCGGCGCGGCGGGGTCCCGGGCGGGGCGCAGCGGGCTCCGGGCTCCGGGCGCGCTCCCCGCGCTACTCCAGTGCCATGGTGCGCCCGCCGGGCCGCTCGGTTTAGAGCTGGGGCTGGAGGCGGAGGGATACCCCGGCCGCGGCCGCCTCACGCTCCCAAACTTCCTGACATTTGAACTCATTGGCGCGCCTCGTATCCCTGCGCCGGGACGCGCCGGCCGCCCCACGTCAAATAGTGCCGCGCCGCCCCCCCCCACACCTCCTGCGCTCCCCGTGCGCCCCCCGGGCCTGCGCCCCCCGCGCCGCGCGCCCGGCCCCGCACCCCGACTGCCCGCCCCGGCCCTCGCCCAAGTCCGGGTCGTCTTCGAAACCAATCCCTCTGCCCCACCCCCTGGAAAAATTGATTTGGGAGTTGGGGAGCGAAGTTTTTTTTTTTTCTTCCCTTCCTCTCGTGCCTTCTTGATTATTAATATTTTGCCCAAAGCTCCCGCGCTCAGAGGAGTGGCCCCGAGCGAGGCCCGAGCGCCGCACGGACGGCGGCGAGCGCGGCGGCCGCAGCCCCGGGACCCCCGACCGTCGGCCGAGGTAGGTCTCAGGGGTTGCTGAGCTGGCGGCCCCCCACCCGAGCGGGCGGCGGCCCCGTGGGGAGAGAAGGCTGGCGACGGGGTCTGAGGGGCCCGCAGAGCCGAGGGCGAGGGCTGCGGGCCCCCCGACTCGCGGGATGCAGCCGTGGCCCGGGGAGACGCGGGAAAGGGGTCCTAGGTCGCTTCAGGCCTGGCCGCGAAGCGAAGTGGATGTGGGCCCTGGGATCCAGAGTGAAGGGACTTGGGGGACAGGCCCCAGGTGTAGAAAATGCTAAGTTCCGAGACTCGGGTACCCGGGCAGGGGCAGGCACGATGGGCGGGAGCCAACCCTGCCAGGCTTTGGAGTGAGGGGCGCGGTTGGGGGGGGTGACCCAGGGCCGGTTGGCTTACTCCTAGGAGAGCGCGTTAGCCGCAATGTAGGACGGCCTGCAGGCGGGCGAATAACCCTGCCGCGAGGACCCTAGAAAACAGCGCCCTGGCAAGCACGGGCAACGTGGGCCTCGGCATCCTAGAAGCCGGGCTGCAGGCGCCCACGGGGCCTGGCACCCGCGTCGGGCGCGGGAGCCGACTGCGTTGGGCTGCAAGCATGATACCGTGCCTGAGGCCCGTTGCGCTAGCTGGGGTGCGGGGTAGGGTGGGGCATCCCCAGGTGCCCACCAGTGTGAGATGATGAGGCCAGGAGCCGGAAGGCGGATGCCACCCCCGGGCAGGCGCGGGTTGACCCCTGGGAGCCGCTGTGCGGGGCGGCCCCGGCCCCTCCCGGAGCGGAGCAGCGGCGCGGAGCGGGGCGGGGGCGGAGGGCAGGGGAGGCGGGTCCCCTGACCCCGCTGCAGGCGAGAGGGCGGATCGGATTGGAAGCCTGCGGGAGGATGGGTCAGAAGTGGCCCCCTGTGCGGCAAGGGGCCCCAGCTTTGTGGAGGATTAGAGGCTCCCGCCCCACCCCAGTACCTGTGTGCGTGCCGGTGGGTGTCTGTGTGTGCTTGTGCGCGTCGGCTTGCCCGGCTCCGGGGCGCCCGGCAGCGTGCAGTGTGGCTCGGCGCGCCCTGCGCTTCTGCGTCCTCGAGACTTTGTGAGCTCGGGCTGCGTGCATCTGCGACCCTCGTGCATTCGTGCGTGCGTGCCTGCCCGCATCCAGGTGTTGGGACGGCTTTGTGCGTCTGCTGTTTTGCGGTGCCCCTCCGTCTTTGTGTGCCAGCCCCTGTTCTGCGTCTTGGGGCCCTGTCCTGTGTGTGTATGCGCACAAGCGTCTCCAGGTCACCTGTGCCTGCCTGCCTGCCTTGTGTCTCTGAGCTCCGGAGCGAGGCTGGGTGGCGTGGCTCCTGGAGGTGTGTCTCATGCGGCTTTGTGTCTCCGTGTATCGCTCGGCGCCTTTGTGTGTGTGTAGGCGGGAAGGGTGCGTGAGTGCGTGTGGAGTTCCTCCTCCACGTCCGTGGGCCCCAGTGTTTGCTCAGCTTGGAAACCCAGGCCTTGAGCCCCCCCGAGGTTGGGCCTGTGCGCTCCTCGCGGGGTGTGGAGTGGGGATGCGGCAGCAGCGGCGAGGAGCCGGGCGGGCAAGGCTCTGGTCCGCGGAGCCGGGAGCTGCGGAACCCCTCGCGGCCAGTGGGTGGGCCTGGTGCTTTGTGCCCTCTGCTGGCCGCGTTGTGCGCGTGCAGCGGCTGCCCGGCCACGGCTCGCAGGCAAGGGTCCGCAAGCAGCAAGCCGCGGCCGCTCCTTCCACTTGCACGTGGTAACCTGCCTCAGGTCACCGGCCTGGCACATCCACCTGAGCCCCAGTCACTGTTGAAAGTTCCCGTATCCCTGCCTCGATTTCCCATTCTCCTCATTCCCTGTGCCAGTCTCTCTCTCTCCGGTCCCCTCTTTTCCCGGCTCAGCTGAATGGGAATCCCCCAAGACGCGCAATCCAAAGCTTCCCTGACCGACCGCGAGGCTGCGGTTCAGAGCCCAGGAGGAACCAGGGGCTACGCCCAGGGGCTCGTCTCCCAGGGACCCCCGAAAGGCTGGGTCTCAGCATAGAAGAATGTGTGTTCCGGTTGGGCGCCATCGTCACAGATGCCCAGTGCTTGTCCCCGAACCGCTGTCTCTGAGAATCGCAGCCGGCTGCCGGGCTGGAGCAGCGGCCGGCTGCCGAGGTGAGGGGCCGGAACTGCGGCGCGCTGCCTTCTCTGGCGCACCGTAGGACTGCTGAACTCGCAGCGTGGACCCCATCCCCGTCTGCTCCGCTCATTTTCTCCGTATCTTCCCGCCACATCCAGCAGAGGACCAATTCCTGGTCTTTGTCCTGCTCTCCGGTCCGTGTTCCCAGGCAGTGGAATCGGCAGTACCCGCATTCTTCGCACCCAGATGCGCAAAAGGGCTCCTGCGTCTTCCGACCATTGCTCCTGCCACAGAAGAGGCAGACGAGACGGCAAGAACCGGGCCGGGCCTGCGGCTCCAGGCGGTCGCTTGCCCCGAGCACCGGCTGTTGGGGTTGCACCTTGCCTCTGAACACCAGCCGCTTCACATCCCCTGCAACGGGACACAACCAGGAGAAAGAAGCGCGCAGGCGGGAGACTGGGGTCCCAACCATACGGCCCCACCCTTTCCCAGTCTTCTGCAGCCCATCGCTACCCGCCTCCGGCGAGCACAGCTCTGAACACTGATTCGAGGATGAAGCGGTGGCCGTCCTGCCCGGCCCTTTGGCGTTTTTGGCCAGATCCACAGCGGGGGTCCCCTAGCTGGAGGAGCCAGGGTCTGGACTAGGACGGAGCCCTAGGGCGCAGACCAGCAAGGCACAGAGGAGGAGCCACCAGCAAGTGAGGGAGCAAGCTGAAATTTCTCAGCCCCAGCCCCAGTTGCTAGAGGTGGCCAGGCCGGGCTGTGGGCACGAGTTGGGAGCCGCTATTGCACTAGTCAGTGGCCTGGGTAGAGAACCACGCAGACTCTGGAAATGGAGAGGGGAAGCCAGAGCCCGCCGCGGAGCTGGGTGCTGGGAATTTCCTTGCCAGCAGTGACCAGGTGCGACGGGTGGACCCCCGCCGGCTTGAGCCCTAGCCATGTGGACTGGAGGGCCAGGTCCCTTGTCAGCAGAGAGGGTCCTGTGTGACAATCACAGCCACGGGGCCACTTTCCTACATAAAGTGTGGTCTTCCTGTGTCAGCGCCCAGTGGGGGAACCCTAGAGGGTCGAGTGGCTGGCGAAGAGGAGTCTCCTGTGGGGTCCTTTTGCTTCTGGGCAGGGAGTCGATTCCTCCTTTCCTGTGTGTGTCCTCCAGACTGGAAGGAGAGGGGGATGACCTGGAGACAGCCGCCAGTGGATGCTGCAGTGAGCCGTGTAGTGGTATGTCCCTGTGCACACGCCCAGACCCAGCCTGGTTCCTGGGACCGCCTTGCCTCCCTGGGGGCTGCCGCAGCCTGCTGTGGCCACAGGCTACAGCTTGCTCACTGCACAAGGGCTGGTCAGTAGCCATAGGACTCTCCAGCACCTGGGGCAGGAGATACGGCTCCCTCAGGTCAGTTTAGAGGGCGACAGAGCCCTGGCTGGGTGGCCCAGTGCTCAGGTCTCCCACAGGCCCAGGGGCAGGATAGAGAAGGTGAAGAGCAGACCCTGGGATCTTATCTGCCCTATCCCAATGCACTTTAGCATTGGGAGCACCTGGCTCACAGAGGGGTACACCATTGTGCGCACAGTAGGTGTGATTAGATGGAGGGGGATGGGGGAACCTGCTCTTCAGACTAGGGGGAGATTGCAGCTGTCTCCCCTCCCTCCCTCCAGAGCCTCCTGAAGTCAGCCCCCCTTCCTTTCAGAGCAGGTGAAGCGCTGGGCCAGACACTGCCACACCCAGCAGGGATAGTTCAGTGCTCGCCACATGCCCGGCTGCCTGGGAGCCCACAGCAGTGTCGGCAGGGCAGCCACAGCAGCCATGGCCTGGGAAGCAACAGCGGGCCACTCGCCAGGTGTCGTTTATGTTTATTTTTTAAAGGAGTAGTTTCCTTTTAAAAAATCAGTCTTTGGATTTTGTGCAAATAAATTTCCTCCCTGAATCCTGGGAGCTAGAACAAAGAGAAGGGGCAAGGCCCTATGTGAAGCCATAAAAACCCCATTAGGGGACTAAGAATAACTCGCAGAAAGACATATTCTGTGAATTCACAAAAGCCAGAAAGCCTGTGGGTCTCCAGCCCCCCAAGTTCCCTGGCGGGGGAGAAGGGGCAGGCCAAAGATATTATCTGCAGCCACTTCAAAAACACCCAAGGCTGGCCTGAGGTAGGGGCTCTCCGCTTGCTGCAATGACTTGGTGTCTAGTAAAGTTTTTATGAGTGTCTGTGCAAATAACTGCATTGGGCTGCATTTGTGACGGCGAGTGTCGCTGTACGGAGGACGTGCATGTGTTCCTAGAAAAGAATGGCAAAGTATGAGGCTGATGCCAAGACCTGCACACCCGACTGGGGATGGGGGCGCTGGCCAGTCCCACTGCTGACCTCCACCTCTCTGATGCAGGCAGGGGGTGGCCCAGGGATGCAGCTTTGGGGCTTGCCACGTGAGGGTGCTAGGCCTAGGAGGCGGGGGTGGGGGGTGGAGGTGTAGAACCCCAAGGTAATGGAAGCTTTATGCCAACAGCACACAGCGTGCCTTTTGCTTATCACACTCTCGGCTTTCTTGGTGAGGTCAGATGGACAATAACTTGGGGTGCATGTGGTGGGAATCATTGCATCATCCAAGTGGCAGGCAAGTCTGGCTTTCCAGAACATGAGCAGAGGAACTGGCAGAGAGGCAGGGTTGAACAGAGACCTGACACCCCAGCCCCCTCCCTACAGGGTGATGGAGGTAGGGGACAGGATGGGTTTCCTCCTGTGTGCTGGAAAGGCTTGTGTAGGGGTTCTGCCACTCACACCTGCCCCTTGAAGGGCGAAGGGTATGTCCTAGGGGACGAGGCTGAGGGTACCCAGCCCATCATCCCAGGTGTTCACAGAACAGCCCGGGACAGGACCCAGCCAGCAGGTGCATTGCGTGTGACTCCCATGCTCTTAATGTGTTTACAAATGATCACAGTTTTTTTTATTGACATGTAATAAATGTATAGGAATTTACACAGAGCATCAAGTCACAGGAATGACACACCCCTGTCACTCTGCCTTGGTGAAGGGAGGGAGTGTTTCCAACTTCCTGGAGTCCCTCCTCTGAGGCGCTCCCTGCTCCTTCCTACAGGGACACCGTGTGCAAGTCCAGCCCGGCTTTGAGGTTTCTTTTTTTTAAGTCTATACTTGTTTTCGCCTTCTTGCCTGCTGACTCACTCCCTCAAATGGCCACAATCGCCAGGACTAGGCTAGGCCACAGGAGCCGGGAGCCAGGAACTCCACCTGGGCCTCCCAAGTATGTGGGATGCCATTTGCTCTCTTGCAGGTGCATGAAAAGCAGTTATAAAGAGTGGAGGAGAGAGAGAGATCTACCATCTGCTGGTTCACTCTTCCAGTGGCCACATTGGCCAGAGCTGGGCCGGTCTGAAGCCAGGCGCTTCCTCTGAGTCTCCCATGTGGGTGCAGGGGCCCAAGCACTTGGGTCATTTTTTCCACTGCTCTTCCCAGGTGCATTAGTAAGAAAGTGGCTTGGAAAATGAGCCACTGAGATTCCAGTTGGCACCCACAGGGGATGCTGGCACCGTAGGTGGAGGCTTAGCTGGCTGCACTGCAACACTGGCCCTGGTTTTGAGTTTTACATAAGTGGAATGACGCAGCATCTGTGCTTTGTCCTACTTCGAATATGAGCTTCTGCTTGAGGAATGGGGATTCTCCTGACATGTCAGGAGTTGCTCACTCTGAGTCTTCTTCCCCATGGGGCTGCCTGCCCCCAGTCTTTCCTCCTACCCCCAGCCCAAGCAGTTTGTGTTGGTAACTCCTGCTGGTGTTCCCTCCTTTCCCCAAATCCCATACGCTGGGGAAGGACATCTAGAATCTTCTCTCATACCCGGTCCTTGCATTACAGCCAGGACCCTCAGAGACCAACAGTATGAGTCTTTAGAACAGGTGAGGACATCAGTAACTTAAAGAAGGAAAGTCCCTTGCCTGGGGTCACACAGTGTGATCATAGATTTGAAAGAAGGGCTGGTTGGATTGCCTCCAAACCCCAGGCCCTTGTCACCACCTCCCTCCACCCCCACCCCGCATGGCTCCCCCAGGCGCTCTGGTCCAGGCGTGAACATCTCCTCCTGCCTCCTTCTAGGAGGGAGGAAGCTGGACTTTCTCCAAAGGAAACGCTGGGAAACACAAAACCCAAAACAGAAAACAGGGCAGGGATGGTTCCCAGGCCCTGGCCGCCTAACCCCGGGTGATGCAAGTCTCGCCCGGGCTGCACCAGTGCCGGGTCCCCGACTCATCGTGGGAGAGCAGCCTGTGTCCTGCCCTGAATGTCTACACACACGGCAAGTGTTCCTCATCGGTGGTCCCATGTGCCCTCGAGGGAGATGTTACTGTTGAGGACCACTTTCCCGATGTGGAAGCCAAATGTCCCGCCCTGGAGAGCAAGCCTCTGAGCCAGGTTTTGCATGTGACCCCTATGCTTGTCCTGGCTCTGAGTTTCCAGCTCCAACATCTTGTGCCACTTCTCCTCTCTTAGTGTAATGGAGATGTAGCCAGATGCTCTCCCTCCAGTGCTCAGAGAGTCTGGGAGTGGGGTGGGAGGTGGAGAGGGTGGTTTTAATTGACCTGGCTCAAGGTTTAGCTCCAAGGGTCACTGGCCCGTTTCTCCATCAGGAAAGCGGGACTATTACTGTGTTCCATCACCGTTTAGGAGTTCTGCCAGGTCTTGGTGAGACAGGATGAGCTGGCAGCGGCCTGTCGGAGGAAGGAGGAAGTTCAGTGTCCTTGCAAAAGGTCCTGGGGCAGGAGAAAACCTGCCCTGTTGGATGGAGATCCCCATGGCCGGGGCCCAGTAAGGCTCTGCTGAGAGGCTGCAGGTGGAAGCCTGGGCCAGACCACAGGACGCTGTAAGTGGTGGTGAAGAATGCGGACTTGAACCCAGGGGCAGCTGGGAGCCGAGGGGAGGGTCGATGCGGGGCAATGACACGGTCAAGTTTGTTTTGAAGGAAGATCTCTCTGGCTGTGGCAAGGGGTGAGTCCATAGGCAGGAGGCCAGTGTCGAGGCCTCTGGGTTTCAATATCCCTTTTGTATGGAATAAGGTTGGGCAGTCGGCAGAGCAGACTTTATCCTCCAATTTCCCATAGAGGTCGCATTTCCAGATTCAGGGTTTCATGTTACACAGAGTTATTCTTTCTGGAATGTGTCCCCCGAGCAACCCCCTGGACCCTGTGTGGAAGGAGGGGCTCCTCTGAAGGCAAAATGCACACACACACCCTCAGCATCTTGGCCCTGGGACTTGGCAGCACTGCCCCTGACGTGGTCCAGCAGCCACCAGGCAGGGCAGTGCCCAGGCAGCAAGCCCTGCCAACACCACTAACGGCCATCAGGATGTTTACAGATGACCTACTAGTCCTGGCCTTGTGTGCAAGCTTCTGCGACATCACTTAGCTTGTGCAATCTTACCCTGAACCGGCAAGGAGCTGATGAGGAAAGGGAGGGGGCAGGTGACTCAGGTGTGTTGTGGAGTCCGGCTGGATCCAGGCAGTCCTGCCACTGTTCCCAGTCTGCAGAGAGGCCAGAAAATTTCGTCTTGGGGGTCTTGGCCTCTTCCTCGGCTCCAGCCCACACACAGCACAGCAGTTCCTCTCCCTGGAAGAGCCTGCTAACTCAGGCTTTCCCAACTCCGGGAAAGGGTTCCAAGTCCACACTTGGCTCCCTTGCTTTGTCTGTTCTCCCGCCCCTGGGCTCCCTGCACTATGTGCCAAGCAGGCTGGGCCCCCACCCCTTTCTGCTTCCCAGGCATTGGGCGGGCTATTCCTGTGGCTGGATGGCTCTCTCTGTTTCCTTTTCCCAGCTCGCTTCTGCTCCTGCTGTCCTCAGTGCAAACGTCTCACCTCCTCCAGGAAGCTCTCCCTTCACTGGACCAGCTCAGGCCTCAACCCACCTGTGCTTCCCTTCATGGTGTGATGCAGGTGGCCTTCTTCACCTGTGTCCTTTGCAGGGACCGAGAGAAACTCGGGGTGAACACAGAAGGCACCCCTGAAACAGAGTATGTCCATATTGGGGTTGGAGTTGTGGTATGGTGAGTTAAGCTGCCACCTGCAATGCCAGCTTCCTGGAGGAGCACCAGTTCAAGTCCCGGCTGCTTCTCTTCTAATCCAACTGCTTGTTAATGTTCTGGGGAAGGCAGCAGAAGGTGGCCCAAATGCTTGGGCCCCTGCCCTCCTTATGGGAGACCTGATAAAATCTCAGGTTCCTGGCTTCGACCTGGCTCAGCCCTGGCCGTTGAAACCATTTGGGGGAGTGAAACAGTAGATGGAAGACCTCTTTCTCTCTCTCTCTGTTATTCTGTCTTTTAACTTTAAAAAATCTGTAAAATAAAAATAAATAATAAAAAAATAATAATTAAAATAAAAAGTAAAGTAAAAGAATGTGGTACAGGTTGTGCTTGGGGGGTGTTCACCCCTTCTCTGTGGGCCAGCTGGACACTCAAGCCAAGAAGCCATCTCACCATGTGGGGGGACTGCTGACTGGGGGCACTGAGTCAGTTGGCCCCCCATCTCCCTCTCAGGAGCACCAGGCATGGGGGAGAAGCGCATGTGCAGCTGGGACTGGCTGAGCTCCACGCTGTGGAAACCAGGGCTGCTCGGTCTTGGGAGAGAGAAGAGAGGACTGGCAGGTGGGGGGCAACAGGGGGCGAGGAAAGAAGCGGCCGCTTATTAAGATTTTTCTTGTTAACGATATGCACATCCATTTACACCTATGTGTAATATATACTGCGCATATATACGCATATGTCTACATACATTTCTCAAAGGAAGATATTCAGATAATATTCAGCTAATAGACATATGAAAACATGCTCAGGCTTCCTAGCTCTTAGGGAAATGCAAATAAAACCACATTGAGGTTCTACCTAACTCCAATGAGAATGGCCTACATACAGAGATAAATAGCACCTGCTGGTGAGGATGTGCAGAAAAAAGTGCCCTGTACCCTCTGTTGGTGGGAGTGCAGACTTGGGCAGCCAGAATGGAAGTCAATATGGAGAGTGCTCAGATAAAATTAATTTACCGTATGACCCAGCTATCTCACTCCTGGGAATAGATCCAAAGAAAGTGAAATCTGCATGCGAGAGAGTGACTGCCGTCCGTAATAGTGAAGACACAGAAGCAACCCAGATGTCCTTCAACAGATGAGCAGATAAAGAAACTGGTACAGCTACTCTGGACACTAAAGGAGTGAAATCCTATCGTTTGCAACAAAATGATCCCGGCCGGAGACCATCATGATTAGCAAAATAAGCCAGTCTCAAAAGGAGAAATACCATATGTTCTCTCTGGTGTAAGATGCCTTTATGCAAACTACACATTAAATAGATATAGGTAATCAAGTATGTACATAGACTCACGGACGATGGTATGTTATGGTACATGTCTACTCCTGAACAAAGTAGGACACTCCTTTAAAAACATATACCAAAACATTGTGATGCTAGAATTTCTACCTGTACCTACCATGTCATGATACACTTGAAAATAACAGTAAGTTTTTACTTATTTATTTTTTAAAAGTCAATCCCTCTTCTGATATCCTTTCTTTCTTTTTTTAAGATTTATTTATTTATTGGAAAGTCAGATACACAGAGAGGAGGAAAGACAGAGAGGAAGATCTTCCATCTGATGATTCACTCCCCAAGTGAGCACAACGGCCGATGCTATGCTGATCCGAAGCCAGGATCCAGGAACTTCTTTCGGGTCTCCCACACGGGTGCAGGGTTCCAAAGTTTTGGGCCGTTCTCAACTGCCTTCCCAGACCACAAGCAGGGAGCTGGATGGGAAGTGGAGCTGCCGGAACTAGAACCGGTGCCCATATGGGATCCTGGCGCGTTCAAGGCAAGGACTTTAGCTGCCAGGCCACGCCGCCGGGCCCGAAAATAACAGTAAGTTTTAAAAAATATTTATTTTTATTGGAAGGGCAGATACACGGAGAGGAGGAGAGACAGAGAAAGATCTTCCATCCATAGGTTCACTCCCCAAGTGGCTGCAACGGCCGCTAGAGCTGAGCTGGTCTGAAGCCAGGAGCTTCTCCCAGGTCTCCCATGCAGGTGCAGGGTCCCATGGCTTTGGACCATTTTGTATTGCTCTCCTAGGTCACAAGCAGGGAGCTGGATGGGAAGCAGGGAGCAGCTGGGACACAAAACAGATGCCCGTATGGGATCTCTGTGCTTGCAAGGCGAGGATTTAGCCACTGAGCCATCATGCTGGACCAAAAATAACAGACTTAGTAAGGGGCTACACTGCTGTGATAAATTTGGGGAATAAGAACGGGAGGAGGAAAACAGGGAGGGAAGAACCATATCTGCAAAACAGTAAGAATAAAGTATACAATGTCCATATGCATATATACATACCATAACAGACGTATAATACACATTCACATATGCACATTTACAGGCACATGTATACACATACATAATATCTGCATATACAAATATGCTCACGTACATATATACACAGAGACATACATATGCACACACACGTGCTTATAAGCATATACACAACATACATATATATTTGAAGGTGTGTCAAGGAGCGAGATACCTTCCATCTAGTGGTTCACTCCTCCTGCTGAGGCCAGTCGAGTCTCCATGTGAGTGGCCCAGGTCCAAGCATGTGGGCCCTTGTCTGCTGCCTTCCCAGAAAGCTGGTGCTCCAGAGTGGGGCGCCGGACTGGCAGCGGTGGCTTACCCTGCTGCTGCCCGACACTGGCCCCTTCCTCTGGATTCATGGGAGCAGCTGAGGGAGAAGCTCCAGGTGGTGATGGCTTTACACAATGTGAGGAGACAAGAGGCTGTGGCCAGGGGCCTGGTGGCATCACGAGCAGCTGGTATCAGTGGCGGCTGGCAGGATTCCACCCATCGGGCCTTGCGCCCAAGCCTGCCACAGTGAGCAGAGGCCCTGCAGGCCTGCTGCCCGCCCAAGGCCCCTTGTTGGGGCATCTGGGAGGCAGCAGGCCTGAGGGGACCCTGCAGGGAAAAACCTATTTCAGGGAACCGGGGCATCAGAGCAATATCAAGACTCTTGTGGAGAATGAAGCAATGGGTGGGATTGGTCCCTCTCTTTTGCTCTCTGCCTCACTAATAAAAACTTCTAAACAATTTTGAAAAATTTATTTTGTGAAGATGTATTTACTTCAAATTCAGAAATGGAAAGGGAGAGAAATCTTCCATCTGCTGGTTCACTCCCCAGGTGGCCGCAGCGGCCAGAGCTGGCCTGGTCCAAAGCCAGGAGTCAGGAGCTTCTTCTGGATCTCCAGTCTGAGCGCAGGGGCCCAAGGGCTTGGATCATTCTTTGGTGCTTTCCTGGGAATGCACATAACATATGCCCATACACATGCACATGCATATACAACACACATATACATATAGATGCACACACATAATGTACACGCTGGGCATGCCCAGGGTGCATGGTTGGAAATGGAACAGACGGACATGTCTGGCATCCAGAAGGGTGGCTGAGCCACAAGTGGAGGATTAGCTTACTATGCCACTGCACCAGCCTCTAAAAATTTATATTAAAATTTTTATTTACTTGACTTACAGAGAGAGAGATGGAAAGGAGACAGACCACCTACCCCCTGGCTTACTCTCCAAATGACTACAGCAGCCAGAGCTGGGCCAGGCTGAAGTCAGCAGCATAGAGACTCATTTGGGTCTCCCACAGGCGGCAAGGGGCCCAGGTGTTTAGGTTGTCTTGTGCTGCTGTTAGCACGGATTGGAAATGGAGCAGCCAGGACAAAAACCAATCCCTATATGGGATGCTAACACTACAGGTGGTGACTTTAACTGCCATGAGATGACGCTGTCCCCCCAGCCTCCCAACTCCCCCACCTTTTATTTTAAATGAGCTATTTAGGGGCCCAGAGTGATAGCCTGGTGGCTGAATCCTTGCCTTGCATTCATTGGGATCCCATATGAGCGCAGGTTCATGTAATGGGTGCTCTACTTTTCTGCTTGTGGCCTGGGAAAACAGAAGAGGATGGCCCAAGGCCTTGGGACCCTGCACCTGCATGGGAGACCCGGAATAAGCTCCTGGCTCCTAGCTTCAGATCAGCTCAGCTCTCGCATTGTGGCCACTTGGGGCTTAAACCAGTGGACAGAAGATCTTTCTCTCTGTATATCTACCTTTCCAATAAAAACAAATAATCGTTTTTGAAAAATTGAGCTATTTAGACACTAGACATTAATTGCTGTCTGTATTAGGAAGTGTCCTGTCAGGAAGATGGCGGTCTTGGTCCTGAGACTGAGCCATGGGTCTCAGTCTCTTATAAGGACTCAGAACATTTCAGCACCTCCTGGGTTGGGAATGGCAATGGGAAATGATCCCATACCTAGCACTAAACATGCTGGAAGGAATGGGAAACACCTTTGTGTTTTCCCAGTTAGAAGATGCCCCTCCAATTGCTTTTGGCTGACTTGAGTAGATAAACCCGATGCTGAAGCTGTCGAATGCCTATTCAAAGTGTCACGTGTAGGGGTTGGCCGTTATCTGTGAAATAACACACAGTTTGGATTTTATGTAGCTTTGGGTGCTTACAGCAAAAACTTGACGGATAACTTAAAAATGAGATGATATGTTACAAATTTGGATTTTTCTTTTTATCTGAATGTTTATTTTTATTGGAAAGGCAGAGGTTTACTGAGAAAAGGAGAGACAGAGAGAAAGATTTATCCACTGGCTCATTCCCCAAATGGCTGTAACAGCAGGAGCTGAGCTGATTCAAAGCCAGGAAACAGGAACTTCTTCCAGGTTTCCCATGTGGGTGCAGGGTCCCAAGGGCTTGTGCCATCCTCCACTGCTTTCCCAGGGCATAAGCAGGGAATGGATAGGTAAATGGAGCAGTCAGGGCAGAACCAGTGTCCATATGGGATGCTGGTACCAGAGTAGAGGATTAACATATTGAGCTATGGCTTTTTTTCTTGTAATTCTGATACAATCTCTTTCAAACCCTCCATTGTATTCTTAGTCTTCCTCCACTGCTTTCCCAGGCCACATTCAGGGAGCTGGATGGAAAGTGGAGCAGTCAGTGAATTACTGCTACACATACTGGCAAACCAGGGTAGGGGGCGGGCCTGGTGGGGGTTATTGCGGGTCGCTCCAACGAGGCTACAGCTCCCACTGGTTTATACAAGGGCCGAGTATGTGCTGGGCAGAACCAGGCTGGACTGCAACAGTCATTGGTTCCAGTGGAAGTCAGAAGTGAAAACAGAACCAACCCAGCAATTGCAACCACCAGCTGATTGGGGCGATGGACTGTGCCGGGTTCTGTAATTGCTAGCACATACAAGAATCTGGTTTGAGAACACCTCGGACAAAGTTTCTTTGGAGATCTCCCCAATCAAAATGCTGGACTCAGAACCCTAACCAAGAAAAGAGAGAAGACAGAACAGGTCAACCAACCATCTCAGCTATATCTTGGCAACGAAATACGGGGCAAACAGAGACTCTTATAATGGACTATGTCAATCAGTGGATTCTTCGAGGTCCTCATAGTGCTTGGAGTGGCAAGATTGGCAGCGATTCATAACTGTTGAACTATCAAATTCACTTGAGCAAGAACCTCAGAGCATACCCTACATCCGGGACCTGGGGAAATTGGGTGGGCCTTCTCCCGTAATACCCCCCTTTAAACGTGAAGGAAACAATATGGAAAAAATACTAGTCTTACCCACTTTCCTGTAGCCCTTGAACCTTTATACCCTAATTAATTATGTGAAGATTGTAAAAATATTAAAAGAAAAAAAGAAAGAAAATAAACAAGTGTATAGCAGCCAAAAAAAAAAAAGGAAAAGAAAGTGGAGCAATCGGGACTTGAACTGGCCCCCACATGGGATGCTGCATCTGGATGGAGGTACAGGATTAGCCAATAGAGCCATTGTGCCAGCCTCTGTAACGGTTTTTCATTGTGGTGAAACAACATGAAACGTACGGTCTCACTCATGTTTAAGTGGCATGTGCAGTTATATCATTGTTTGACTTTTGCCAACACTCCCAAACTTTAACTGGCAAGACAAACTACCTCCCCATGAAGCCCCAACACTTTTCTACCCAGCACGCAGCATGTCCCCAGCCCCTGCCTTCTTCCTCTGTGAATCCAACTGCTCACCTTGGTGGAGTTGGACTTCCACCGTGCACGCATCAGTGTCTCCTCCCTTCTTTGGGGCTGAGGGACGTTCCTTAGTCTGCATGCATCGTATGTTGCTCATGCTTGTCAGAGGGCACCTGGCTCAGCTCTTGGGAATCATGCTGCTGTGAAGTGTGTGCACAGACGTATTCCTGCTTTTAGTTCTTCTGGGTAAATACCCAGAAGTGGGTCGCTAGATCATAGGTCCTTTCTTCCTTTCTCCCTCCCTCCCTCCCTTTTTCCCTTTCTTTTTTCCTTCCTTTTTCTTTTTTAGAAGCTGGTACACTATTTTCCACATGGCTGCGCCAGTTCGCCTTCCTACCAACAGCATGTGGGGTTACAATTTTTTTACTTCTGCTGTTGCCTGACAGGAGCCATCCCGACAGCCGGGTGTGCTGTCCTGCTGTGGTTTTGACGTGCATCTGCCTAACGAGCAGTGGGGTCCCACAGCTTTTCGTGTCTGTATATTGGACACTTGTATCCTTATCCAAGTCCTTGCCCCATTTTTCATGAACCTGTTTGGGAGATGTTGAGTTTCGGAAGTCCTGTAGGTATTCTGCATTTAACTTCTGATTGGATACATGATTTACAAGTATTTTCTCCCATTCCATGGGCTGCCTTTTGACACGATTGTGTCCCTTGATGCACAGGCATTTTCTTCATTTTAAAATGTTTATCTATTGGAAAGTTTCAGAAAAAGAGGGAAAGAGACTGTCCATCTGCCGATTGATTTCCTCAGTGGCTGTAACAGCCAGGGACAGGAGCCTAGACTGAAGCCAGGAGGCAGGAGCTTCTTCTGTGTCTCCCATGGGGGTGCTGGTGAGCCAAGCACTTGGGCCGTCATCCGCTGCTTTCCCAGGCGCATTAGCAGGGAGCTGGACGGGAAGTGGAGAAGCTGGGACTTGAACAAGTGCCATAGCAGATGCCAGGACTGCAGGTGGTGGCTTAACTCACTATGCTACAACATCAGCTCCAGGTGTTTTCTCAAAGATGTTGCCTGCACCTCACCTATGGTTTTCAATGCATTTGAGATGTTCAGCACACGTTTCCAGCATGCGTTCCTCATTTCTAAGGTGTTTGATTTACACATTCATGTGCAATTATCCCAAGGCACAAATACCCAAATATTGAACACCAGCCCACCGGGGCCCTCTATTCTTCTTGTTTCATGGGTCTAAATTCATAATCTGCATAGCTTTTGCATTGCATTAGAAAGGAGGCTGTAAATGGTTTGCCTGTGATGACCGTCTCCATGAAGGCTCTAAATGGCTTGCCTGTGACAGTCTCCAACCCCTCTGTGTGCAAGGCCACACTCCCAGGAGAAATTCTAGAACTGCAACAAAATTGCTTTACCTCCCTTTTTGCCTGTTAGCCAAGTAACCACAATTAATACCCAAAATGAACATCCAGCAAGGTCATTTCAGGCCAATGCATCTTTTCCAAAACCTTCCTATTGGTTGAAATGAAATAACAGAGGAACAACATGTTGTTTAAGGGGTCCAAGGTAGGGGGAAGTCTGCTTTGTATGGTGGCGACGTGATAACAGTTCAGAAACAGCGGCCCTTTGAGCAGGCGTTGTGCGGTAAATCGAGCTGCCACTTGGGATCCCAGCCTCCCCTAGTGCAGGACTGGATCCACTCCGAGCTGCTGGGTATTTCATTCAGCTTCCTCCTGATGCATCAGACGAGGCAGCACCTCATCTGATCACCACTGCCACCTGTGTGGAAGACCCCGATGGAGTTCTAGACGCCTCGGCTTCTGTCTGGCCCGGCTCTGGTTTGGGGAATGAACCACACGTCTCTTTCTCTTGCTTCCTCTGTTTACTTCCCACACATTCTCAGGCTGAATTAACTCATGCAACAGCCTCATGAGGCAGGCAGGTCTGTTCTTCCCAGTCTACAGTTGGGGAGATGGAGGCGCATAACAGCTCATGCTAGGAGCCACAGAGGGGCTGACAGGTGGATCTGCAGTTTGCAGCTGTGTCCCCCCCCAGAGCCCAGGTTGTAAATCACAGTATCACTCAACTCTGTTCTGTCCAACTCATGCTTGCTGGGAGCACCCAAGCCCGAGCATCAAGTTTGCTGGGCTCCTGCCTTGCACTTGCTGACATGCCTGTAGTACCGGGGCCCAAACCACGCGTGGATTCCTTTGCTTGGCAGTGGGTTCCTCCAGGGGTGCACGTGATATGGGCATATCTGGTCCCTCCTCACACCTGCTCTCACGTGGGTGTCAGGGGCCCAAGAACGTAAAGTCATTTTCTGCTGGTTTCCCAGGTGCATCAGCAGAGAGCAGGTTCGAATCCTAGCGTTTCCTCTTCTGATCTTGGTTGGAGTTCTAGGCTCATGGCTTCAGCCTGGACCAACCTTGGCTATTGTGGTCATTTAGGGAGTGAACCAGTCATTGGAAGATCTTTCTGTCCTTCTCTCTCTAATTGCCATTCAAATAGATGAATATTTTTTAAAATCCACATTTATTATTTTTAATATCTATCAATATCATCTATGTCTGTCTATCTGTCTGTCTGTCTGTCTATCTATCATAACACGTGGTTTCTGTCCCTTCTCTGGGTCTCTGTCTCTCTGTGTCCTTTGCCTGTGGAGCAAGCCTGGGTGCGTGTGCTGTGTGCCGTGTTCCTTTGACTCAGTCCTCTGCCCCCTGTCTCCAGGACTTACGTCTGGACGCTGGCTTAGATTTAACCATGAGTTTTGGCAGCAGGTGCCTTGCAGAAGTTTGAGTCCTTTGTCGGGCAGTCTGAGTGTCCTGTGATCTTTCTGTAAAAATCAGTGGTGGTGTTCATTGGCCTCAATTGATTGTTTCATTAATGTTATAAAGTGTGATGTCTAGGGCCTGGCGTGGTAACCTAGTGGCTAAAGTCCTCGCCTTGCACATACTGGGATCCCATATGGGCACCAGTTCTAATCCCAGCAACCCTGCGTCCCATCTGCATGTGGTATGGTAAGGTGGTTGAGGATGGCCCAAAGTCTTGGGACCCTAACCCACGTGGGAGACCTGGAGGAGGTTCCTGGCTCCTGGCTTCAGACTGGCGTAGCTCTGACCATTGCGACCACTTGAGGAGTGAATCAATGAATGGAAGATCTTCCTCTCTGCCTCTCCTCCTCTCTATATATCTGACTTTACAATTAAAATAAAATATGATGTCTGATTCTCCATGTCTTTGCTGAAATATATTTTAAAAATATTTATTTACTTTTATTGGAAAGATAGATTTGCAGAAAAAGGAGAGACAGAGAAAAAGAGCTTCTATCTGCTGGCTCACTCTCCAAGTGGCTGTAGCAGCAAGAGCTGAGCTGATCCAAAGCCAGGAGCCAGGAGCCTCCTCTGGGTCTCCCACAGAGGTTAGGGTCCCAAGGCTTTGGGCCATCCTCTACTGCTTTTCCAGGCCACAAGCAGGGAGCTAGATGGGAAGTGGAGCACCTGGGACATGAACTGGTACCCATGTGAAATCCTGGTATATATGAGGTGAGGATTTAGGGAGCCTACAGAGGCTTGGCTGTTAGGGGTGCCCACATTGGCGGGGGCAGGGGGTTCCTAGTAGCTGGGAGGTCTCTGTTAATTACCTGGCCAGGGTCATGTGTGCAGGGAGTTGATGCAGCTTGCTGTGTTCCCTCCCTTGCATTTTTATTCTTGCTCTTGCATGGCCACACGCAACCAAGAGGAGCTCTTGACTTGGCTCCTGAGGCCGGCGGCCCAGCAGGGTCCCTTCTTGCCCTCTGGGACAGCCAGGCACTCCGGACTCACCTGTATATTGCAGACCTAAAGTCAGCCGTTTCTCCAAGCAGCCGTGGCTTCCTCATAAGAAGCCTGACCTGGGTTTCAGCAATGTTCCCTGTTGCTGTGGGTGACCGTGGTTTCTAGGTGCTTTGAGTCAGCTAGAAACTCCTTGTGTTTATATTTTTTTAAAACAATTTTTAAGCACTCATTTATTTGAAAGGCAAAGAGAGACAAACAGAACGAGAACAGACCTCCACCCAGTGGCACCTCCAAATGGCCACAACAGTCATAA
This sequence comes from Ochotona curzoniae, assembly GCF_017591425.1. Lineage (NCBI taxonomy): Eukaryota > Metazoa > Chordata > Mammalia > Lagomorpha > Ochotonidae > Ochotona > Ochotona curzoniae. The sequence goes on from NW_024467106.1 coordinate 6,263,496, forward strand.
CTGGGCCAGACTTAAGCTAAAAGCAAAAACTCCATGTTGGTCTCCCATGTGGGTGGTAGGAACACAAGTGCTCGCGCCATCACCCACTGCTTTCTCAGGGACTTCAGCTGTGGAAGTGTTGGTCCAGATGCCCAAGTTGAGCACCTCGCTGGGTCTTACCCTGCGGTCACAGTGCTTCACATCATCACAGGGCAAGGGTGAGTGGGCACAGAAGCTGTTCTGAGAGAGAGAAAGGCCACATCAACTAAGTTTTATTACAATGTGCTGTTCCGGTTCTATCTATTGTCATGACTGCTCACCCCTGACCCTGCCAACTTAATAAAGCAAACCTTCTCCCGGCCACGTGTGTAGACAACGTGCGTGTAGACTTCGTAGTCAGCTGGGTTGCATGCACCCGCTGAGGATGTGGGATGGTACGCACCCTGCGTGGGAAGGGCAACGACGGATGCGTCATGGTGCGCTGTCACCATGCAGAAGGATGCTGAGGGCGAGTCCTGTGCACGCTGGGCCCATCAGGTGCTGCTCACAGCCCTTGCTCACAGGTTGGAACAGACTTCCTCCTCGGAGGCCGGAGTTGGCATCGGGAGCCTGGGAAGTGGGAGAGGAGGGGGTATTTGCAAATTTTGTACTTTCTGCTTAACTTCTCTGTAAACCTAAAACTGCAACAAAATGAAGTACGTTAATGTTTTTTAATCATGTTTTCATAGGACATCTCCAAGTTAAATTCAGCAGCCTCATTCATTTTATGTCTGTCCTTTCTCCCAGGGAATGTGTCCTTTCATGTCAGTTCCCAAGAAGAGGCTCAGTGGGTCCCACCTGCCACACACCAAGACCACCTTGGCCTCGTCCCCCTGCGCTCCTGTGACAAAATGCCTTCGCCCGGCTCGCTCACAAGCAGAAGTGGACTGTTTACTGTGCTGCACCTCAGACATCACAGGTCGGGGGCCCATAGGTTTCCTGGGGGATGGGTGTCTGTCTCCCCCTGCAGAGGGAGTTGCAGACTGCACATATTTGTTGATTAAAAGTAGTCAAGGGCCCGGCACGGTAGCCTAGCTGCTGAAGTTGTCACCTTGCATACACCGGGATCCCATATGGGTGCTGGTTTGTTTCCCTGCATCCCCGCTTCCCATCCAGCTCCCTGCATGTGGTCTGGGAAAGCAGTCGAGGACGGCCCAAAGTCTTGGGACCCTGCACCTGTGTGGGAGACAGGGAAGAGGCTCCTGACTCCTGGCTTTGGATCAGCTCCGGCCGTTGTGGTCACTTGGGTAGTGAATCAGCAGATGGAAGATCTTCCTCTCTGTCTGTCCTCTTCTCTGTATATCTGACTTTGCAATAAAAATAAATAAATATTTAAAGAAAGAAGTCGTCAGATGCTCTTGGTCATTGTGGAAATCTTCTGTCTTATGGACTCAAACCTTTATCAAAGTTTAATGACTTTTCAATTAATATAATAATAATTTTCATTGTAGAAAAATTGGAAAATATAGAAAAGCACAGATTAGAAAGTAAAGAGAAGGAGGGTGAGAGGGAGAAAGGAGAGAGCATGTGTGCATATAAAATATGTGAAATCTATTTACATAAATAACATTTTTAAAAAGAAAGTGAAAATAGCTCATTAAAGAGCCTGTAGAGTTATTCTGTGTATTCCTTTCATCTTTTTTATATATGTGTAGCCTATTTTTAAAATATTTATCAATTTGAAAGACAGAGAGAGGTCTTCACTCTACTGGTTCATTCCTCAAATGGCTGCAGCACAGAGAGCTGGGTCAGGCTGAAGCCAAGCACCAAGAGCTTTATCTGGGTTTGCCAAGAGGGTGACAGGGGCCCAAGCACTTGGGCCATGTCCTGCAGCCTTCCCAGGTACGTTAGCAAGGAACTGGATTGAAAGTGGAGCAGACACTACTCTATCACAGTACTGCGACACTGCCCACTGTGCCACGACGCCAGCGCTCAATAACCTTTAACGTTTTTCTGATCATATGTATCTCTAGTTTGCATTTATTGATTTGTTTTTAATTTGTTTGAAAGGCAGAGCTGCAGAGAGGAGGAGGAGAGAAAGAGAAAAATTTTCCACCTTCTTGTTCACTCTCTAGACAGTTGCAAAGGCCAGGGCTGGGCCAGGTCGAAGCCAGATTTCTCCACATGGATGGAGGGGTCCAATCACCTGGACCATCTTCTGCTTTTCCCCCAGGTGTATTTGCAGGAAGCTGGATCAGAAACGGAGCAGCCAGGACTCGAACCAGTGCCCACATGGCATGCTGGTGTTGCAGGAGGAAGCCCAATGTACTATACTACAATATCAGCCTCTGCCATTTACATTTTAAAACATAAAATTAGCAATCTGCCATGGAAATTCTCCTAACTGTGAACAGCCTATGGAACCTAAGTGCCTGTTTGGGGACTGGATTTTACTTCTACCGGTAATGACATCCTTTACCAAATCAAGTTGTTCTGAACTCAAGATTCAAGCCAAACTCTCAACAACCAAAGAATGTGTGGCAGGCTTCAAGGTTGCACACTCCACTTTAACTTGACTCCCCAGCAAATGGCCCAGGGAAACTTCACCAGCACTTTTCTTCAGTTTCTTCAGTTCTGATCACCAGGGGCACCACAGGATTCCCTCTTCGCTGCTGATAGACCCTCTCCATACAGCCATTCCTGCAGGTGACTTGGGGCTGGCTCTGCAGTCACCTGCTCCGCCCACCATGGCTGTGTGATGTCAGCATAGAGCTTTCCCCTCTCTGTGCTTCAGTCCCTGCCCTACCACACCTACCCGCCTCCCCGGGCAGTGTTGAGGGTCAGCAGTCCCATGCCTGGTACTGGATGAGCCACCAGAAGGTGTCCGTTATTGCTGTCCAGAATACTGTACTAGGTACCATCAAGCACCAAACTCAGGGACAGGGGATCCTGTTTGGTCCCCACAGGAATCAAAATGCTCCAGCTAGTCATGGGAGCCATCTCGTGCAGTCACACATTCATATCTCTGGAGCCGAGTGATGTGGGTTCACATCCCTGCCATCTCACTGCCTCCTTGACCTTGAACAAGCTAGTTCCCGGCTCCAGGCTGTAGTTCCCCTGTCAGTTGGAGCTGGTAATCATGGTAGATGACTTCTTTCCCCTCCAAGTCAGCAACCATCACCTCATCTTCATTATCGCTTTGGGAGAACTGATTGGCTCCCCCCCAAACTTGATCTTGCTCTCTGGCTTCCTGATTGGGTCAGGGGACCCAGGATTAAGCCAACCAGAACAGTCCTGACTTCAGCGATTGGTGGGAGGGTGGCCATGTGAGATATGCCAGTCCAGTTAGTGCGTCTCTAGGCTTTGGCTCGAACCTTGTGTTTTCCATTCCTTGTGGTCAGAGCCATCTTGCTTGGAGATGAAACTGGTTGAGGGTGGGGTTGAACTGGAGGAGAGCTGTAACTGAGCTCTAAGACTGTTCCACAACTTTTCCTTTGGCAAGTTCAAGTCGATCTTTTTTTTTGGAGTGAACCCAGTGGGAGAGGTGTCTCTCTGTAACTGCATTACAAATATATAAATCATTGTTTAAAAAAAGAAAAATTTTAAGGATTGAACAACTTACACTGTTATTTAATCATATTTAGTTATAGTCACTGTTAGTGCCTTTTCAAGACGGCAGGAACCCTGATCCACGGGCCCACCATGTGCTAGCCCGCAGCTGTGATGCCATGAGTCTGGAGCATGTCGGAGAGGGCCTGTGGTGCCTGGAGCTCGGGCAACACCAGCCTGGGCCGCCAGCTCTGAGCTCCACTGTGCCTTCCAGGCGTGCCATGGATACCCCAAGAGGTGCCCAACATGCACCTGCAGTGAGTCCTGGTTACCCTTTATTTGGAAAGAAAAATGATATTTGTTCGTAGGTGACATGATCCTCTGTGTGAAGTCTGCCTTTGGGGCCGGCCTGGGGTGCCTGCAGCACTGGCGTGTCATATGAATGCCGATACCAGTCCCAGCTGTTCCACTTCCAATCCAACCTCCTGCTTATGGCCTGGGGAAGCTGTGAGGATGAGCCTTGGGACCTTGCACCCACCTGGGATACCTGGAGAAAGCCCCTGGCTTTAGATTGGCTCAGCTCCAGCCATTGAGGCCATCTGGGGAATGAACCAGTAGATGAAAGATTTTCTCTCCTTCTCTCTGCCTTCCAAAAAATAAAATAAATATTTTAAAAAAATCTAACATGATGGACCTCCAAAAAAGCTGTGCAAATAGGCAAGCTTATAGTAGGATCATTAGATCAAAGATTCAAATACAAACATCAGTTGTGTCCTGGCAATGAACCATCTCCCAAGCTCTTTGAAACAGCGTGGCTGGGAAATCATCCACATGGGTCCCAGTTACTATCTGACAGCTCCTCCACCCACGGTCACCTGCTCTGCTGATGTGTGGGTCGACAAAGTCACCACCATGGCCACCTGCCGTGTCTGAATGCCATGCTGCCTCTGAGCCTTTTGGGGACAAATGATGCCACTGAAGCAAGCACTTGGCTCCCTTGGGCCTGCTGGCCACACGGAGCTGCCTGGCTGTGCCCAGGGGTCAGTCCTCTGGTTTCTGCTTGTTGTGGTCCCACAGTAGGGTAGACATCCTTCTGCACAGCCCCTGTCCACGCAGGGATCTGTGTCCACGCCGGTGATGAGACTGCCCTTGCATGCCTGCCCTTCATCCTGTGGCCAACGCGAGAGCCTGGCTCTTTTTGTGGGGAGGTTCTCCTGGGGTACGGTTGTGTTTCCTACCCAGCCCTCTTTCTCACTGCCCTCCACCCAAGTTGATCACCTCTGAACCCAGGGTGGCTGCATCTCACCTCCGCCCCAGGGAGATGCCCTGTCCATGGGGAACACAGTGAGTAGAAATGTTTGTGAATTTGAATGTGGCTGCTGCTCAGCCTCAGCCAAGAGGACACAGGTGCAAAAATGAGCCCGGAGAGCCCCCTGCCTGTTGGAGGTCTCACAGCAAACTAGAATGAAGCTGGCATGGGAGTCCGTTTTTTTCCCACTCTGTACTCCTAGCTGGTTTGGCTGTGTCCTCCGGTCCAGTACGTGTCCCACCAGCACCTAAAACCCAAGGTCTAAGGAGGCTGTGGACAAGGGATGAGGCTAAAGGCCGAGGGATTCGAGGCTGGAGAGTGGACCGAGGGCTCTGCCTGTGGATAACCAAGAGTCCTCCACTCCTGCATCCCAGGCCTGGCACCACCCTTCTCCAGGGGCCACATGTGGGGGTCTCCCTGAAATTCACTGCCAGACCCAGCCTCTAGTCTGGAGGCCTCTCACTTCAGCTCTGGGGGGCTAGAAGGATCCCAGAGCTTGACAGACGGCTGGAGACTCGCCCTTCCACGCCCCGCCCCCACCCCAGCTGGCTCCCGAAGGGAAGCGGGGGCGGGGCACCCTCACAGGGAAGCTTTTGTTCCTGTCTGGACCCAGCTTCCCTTTGGCTGCCACGGAGACCAGGGCCGCTCGAGTTCATGTTTATTTTCACAGCGTGGATTCCATGGAGATAATCGTGCCTGACAGGCAGGCCCTGGGAATAGGGCTGTGGCTTCCACCGAGGGCCTACTGTGTGCTAGGCCACAGCCAGGCAGCAGCTGGTGACACCCACAAGACAGACCTGGGCTGCACCTGACCAGGGAGGAAGGTTCAGAGAGGGGAAGCCACTTGCCCAAGGACTCACAGCAGGTTAGCAGGAAGCTGGAAAGGAAGCCACCTGCTCCCAGGCTGCGTCTGTGCTGCCTGGGGTGGGGTTCCTGGAGCAGGGTGGGTAAGAGCAGGGACACCTCTTCCAAGCTCAGGCCTTGAGGCAAGGCAGCCTCATTCTCCCAGCCTCAGTCTCTTCTTCTGTAAAATGGGACTACTACCAGTGTTGGTTGCATCAGAGGGGTGTGTGATCGAGCCAGGAAGCCTGGCACTTAGTGAGAGCTGGGGCTCAACCATGGCGAGCGTCCTGACCGGTCCTGTTGTCCTCTGGCCTCACCGGTTCCTGAACTGTCGGGGGCCCAGGAGTCTGATGTGTCTGAGTCATTCCAAGGCAGCGGAAGCAAGTGGAAGCTTCCAGCAGCGTGGCTGGCAGGGTGACCCGTGCCCGAGGGGCTGCTGCTGCACACAGTCACGCAGAATCACCCCGGCCCTCTGCGGCATACCTGCACCCCTCACTGCACCATCCCTTCCCCAAGTGCCCTTCCCACTCTATTTACTTGTTTATTTTTTCTGCATGTAAGTTACCCATCCGTTGAATTCATTTCTGAAACACATCACGAAAAGCCGACACAGCCAGCAGCCCGGGGCCCCCCAGGCGGCCAGAGCCGATCGCAGTCGGCAAGGCCGGCAGTGGACACACGAGGACCCGAGGAAGCAGCCGGATCAGAAGCCAAGCATGGAACCAATAAAATCTTGAACCTGACACTGCAAACTTCCCACAGACTTCAGAGAAATACCTTGAGAAGTGCACGACCTCTGGGCTCCTTCCCAAGGAGGCGGCCTCCTCCTCCTCTTCCTCCTGCTCCTCCTCCTCCATGGGACTGTTTCTAAAAAGCAGTCTTGACCTTGTCACTTCCCAGCCTCAAGACCCTTCTGTGGCTCCTCGTCAATTATTTTTCGTGGTGGTTCGTGTTTAGGGAGGTGCTGTGCAGGGCGCCGCGTGTGTTTGCTCCACTGGGCATGCCACTCCCCTGGTGTCAGGGACAGGGGAGGGCACAGGACAGTGGGATGCAAGCCCAGGTCACCCTAGATCCCAAGTTGGCAGTGCCTCCCAGATCCCTCTGCCTGACCTGGGGTGGGAGTCCCAGCCTCTCCCTCTGCCCTCTCTGGGTTGACCCTCCCAGCTCATCATTTATGTTCATCGGTCTCAGTGTGGAGGCCCCGCCACCTCCTGACCTCCAGGCCCCAACCCAGCGCCCACCACAGGCCCTGCCCTCAGGAGCTGTCAGCTCCTGGGACTTGAACTTCTGAGTCAGCGGCAGCTCCACAGGACTCCCTGAGCCCCCTGCTGGCGACCCTCCCCTCTCTGTTTCCTGTCAGGTCCTTCAGTGAAGTATGTGACTTGTGTCCTGTCTGCCCTCTCTGCTCCATCACCCCTCCGGCCCTGCAGCACCTGCTGGCTCAGTGACCCCTGCCTTGCCGTCTCATCCCCTGTCCACCTTCATCATCCTCGCTCTGTCCCTGGCTCACCCCCTCCCCCAGGCCTGCTCTTTTCTTGGATCCCTGTCCCAGTAAGGTGGTGCCCGGCGTTCCAACCCAGCCCCCTGCCTGTGCTCTGCGGGCACCACAGCCTCTAACTGCCGCAGGGGGATGCCCGTGCCTGCGCTGTGGCTCTGGATTCTCTCAGGGTCCACACGGGCCGACTACCTTCTGTTTCCAGCACCTTCCCTGGGCACACAGATATGACCTGTGTCTGACTCCCACTGGGGGGGCCCGGGGCCTCTTCTGTGGAATGCCACCTGGGTGGGACTGGATAAGGGACACTCCTCAAGCCAAAACTCATCTAGGAGTGTCCCTGGGCCATGTGCTCCAACACCTCGGAGGGAGAACCTGTGGTCTGGGGTGAGAACTGGGCTCCCAATTTCCTGGATGAATCTGGGAGTCCTCCCTGCCTGAGGCTTTGGGAACCAGGCAGATCTGGCGTTCAACCCCAGCCCCTCCTTCCAGCTGTGTGGCCTCGGAAGAGTCTCTGAGGCTCCGTGTCCCCTTGAAATCTGCAGATGGTCTCTCTATGGGGTAGTGAGTCCGCTTTAAAGTAACTACACAGACTCGCATGGGCATGGAGGCCCTTGGACTGTTTTGACTTTTCCCCAAAACCCTTGAAAATGAAGGCATTGCAGTTGTGTGGCTATACCAGTGTGGGGCATGTGGTGGGTGCTCAGGAGCTGTTTGGTCATGCAACTTTGCAGCCTGGGACCTCCCTAGGCGGGGGAACAACTCTGCGGTCACTCCCTCCAGTCCCCCCACCACAAGAACCCTGTCTGGGCAGAGGGCATAAACAGTGGTCATCACCCATTGCCCTAGGCACCGGGCATCATCCCATGGCAGCCATCTGTGGGACCATCGGAGAATCTCATGTTCAGAGAAGGTAAGCTCCTTGGCCAAGGTCAGAGCCAGAGGGACGCTGGGATGGGAGATTGGGCCAAGCCCTGAACCGTTGGCCTGTTCTTCCCTGGGCTCACCTCTGCGTTCCCAGATGGCTCGGCGCCCTGAGTGCGACCCAGCCTCCCGCACAGCTCCGGGATCCAGGAGGGTTTCCCCGTTTCCCCCACTCTCCACCTCCCCCCTCTGCCCACCGCTAGATCTGTTTAAACCAGCTGGGAGGGGGAGGGGGAGGCCACAGAGAAGGTACAGAGATGTTTGTTTTCCTTGGGGGTTTATATCAACATTGGTCCTGACATTTCGCCTGTTATTATGTGTGGCTCTTCAGAGGGTGAAATAATATTTTCTTTTGCTTGAGAAAAGGACAAAGTTCAGACAGAGCTCTTGGCCCCAAATGGGTTTTCCTCCTCCTCTGCTTTCCATGTAGCGATCCGAGTTCCTCAGAGCTACTTCTGCAGGGGCTGTCAACCCTCCCTGGGCTGCGGCAGCTGTCTGTGGCTGCTGGGGGCGTCCACAGGGATGCTGTGGCTGTTGGGGGCGTCCACGGGGATGCTGTGCCTGCCTTGGGCTCTCTGGACCTGGTCTGCTGGCCGTGCCCCCCACGTGCACCGTGTGGGGCACTGCTGGCAGGGGTCCCTGGGGCCTGCCTGGGCTCCTTCGCTTGGCTCACATGTCCTCACACACACGTGGGGGGCTGCTGCAGCGCGTGTCCTATGCCGTGGGTACATGCTGTGTGCTGTCCATACCCTGGACACCCCCGGGCGGGCAGTGGGCACAGGTAGTGCTGATGTGTGTTCTGTGTGCCATCAGGAAATCCCGCAGACGCTACAGTCTGTGGGAGCCTCCTACACCCTGGGCACCTGGAGAGGATGTTCTCAAAAGTTCAGACAAAGTGGAATGGAAAGATAAGTCTGTTTCGGCACACACAAAAAAATTGAAATCCACTCAGAGTTATTTATAGCACACATTTCCTGACACCTTTTTGAAGACCCCTCATATGAAATTTTGCTTTTTTTGCACAAAAATAAACTTATCTATTTATTCTATTATCTGAGCTTTTGTTTTTAAGCACCCTGGCAGGTGATCACCATGCAGCAGCAGCAGCAGCTTCCTCCTGGGGTCCGAGTTCCAGGCAAGAAGCGGGAGGGAGAGCAGGTGCAGCGCCTCAGGGTCCCGGAGCTCCTCTCTGAAGCTTTGCACTTCTAACAGAGCTAAGTGTTTTACATCCAGGATCTCACATTATGTAAATCCTAAAATCTGAAAAGGTGAGTGTTACCCTTGCTGTTTCATAGTCCAGGATAACAGAGGACCAGAGAGGAGTTCCATGCCATATCAAGAGGAATCTGGGCTTCACACCCAGGTCTGCCAGGAGCCAGGAGCTTCCTCCGGGTCTCCCACAGGCCTGCAGGGCCTCAAGCAACTTGGGCTATCACCTGCTGCTTCCGTTAGCTGGATTGGAAGTGGAGTGGGCAGGACTCGAATTAGCACCCACATGGGATACTGGCACAAGAGGTGGCGGCTTAAGCTGATACGCCATAAAACTGCCCCCTTTGACCAAAACAATGCTGCCACATATCCATGTACTATATAACCAGTCAGGGAGACTGTGTCCAGCACCGCCGGCATCTGTCATTTTTCTGCAGTGAAAATGTTCACAGATCCTCTCCTCTGGATTTTCTAAAATGTGTTTATTCGGAAGGCGCAGTCACGAGGCAGAGAGGCCTTCCAGCCACTGAGCCACTCCCCAACGGCCATGACGGCCAGAACTCGGCCAGGCTGGACCCGGGAGCCAGAAATCAAGAGTCTCTTCTGTGTCATGCTCATCGGTGCAGGTCCCAAGGCCCTGGGCCATCCTCTACCGCCTGCCCAGGTCACAGGGAGCTGGATGGGAAACAGAACAGCCGGGATGCGAACTGGCTCCCATATGGGATCCCAGCACATGCAAGGTGAGGACTGTAGCTACTAGGCTGTTGCATCAGGCCCTCATGGTTCAATCTTTTTAAAAGATTGACTCATTGCTTTGAAAGACAGTGCAATAGAGGAAGAGGGAGAAATAGGAAAGGAAGAGGAAGGGAGAGAGAGAGAGAGAGAGAGATATTTTTCACCTGCCAGTTCATTTCATAAATGGCTGAGTCACAGGACTGGGTCAGGCTGAAGGCAGGAGCCAGGGTCTCCATCTGTCTCCAATGTGGATGGCAGGGGCTCAAGAACTTGGTGTGTGGTTCATGTCTTCTGAGGTGCAGGGAGTTGGTTAGGAAGCAGAGCAACTGGGACAAGAGCAGTTTAACCTGGTACACCATAACGTGTTCTCTGGTAGTTCTGCTTTTATTTTTTAAAAAGATTTATTTTTATTTTTATTGGAAAGTCAGATATACAAAGAGGAGGAGAGACAGAGAGGAAGATCTTCCATCTGATGGTTCACGCCCCAAGTTACTACAGTGGCTGGAGCTGAGCCAATCCGAAGACAGGAGCTTGGAGCCTCTTCCGGGTCTCCCACGTGGATGCAGGATCCCAAAGGTTTGGGTCGTTCTCGACTGCTTTCCCAGGCCACAAGCTGGGAGTTGGATGGAATACAGGGCCACTGGGGTTAGAACCTGAACCCATATGGGATCCCAGTGTGTGCAAGGCGAGGACTTTAGCTGTTAGGCTACCACACCGGACCCAATAGTTCTGTTTTTTGAGGACCTGCTATGGTATTCTTCCTCATGGCTGTGTCATTTGCGTTCCTAACAGTGTGTGAGGGCCCCTCTTCATAGCCTAGCCAGCACCTGTTCCCTGTTGCTGTTTGGGTAGTGGCCATTCCAGCTCCGGTGAGCTGAGAGCTCATGGTTATTTTGTCTTGCATTGCTCTGATAATTGTTGATTATGGGCATTTTTCCCCCTTTATTTGTTGACAATTTTATATGTTTTGTGAAATGCCTAGTCGGGTTTAGGTAATTTGGTGTTGGCTTTTGGCTACGGATTGGTCAAATTCTTCCCATTTTGTGAATATTAGCCCTCATCATCCCACGGTCCGGGCTGTCTCTTCGCTCTGTTCAATTGTTTCCTTTGCTGTGAAGATTTTTTTTTAGTTTGATCTAATCCCATTTGTCTATTTTTTTCTTTTGCTATCCGTACTTACAAGATCTTACCCATGAAGTGTTCTCTGTCTCTCCAACTAAAATTTACTTATTTTTCTTTGAAAGATAGATCTAGAGAGAAGAAGAGACAGACAGAAAAATCTTGTGCCTCCCGGTTCATGTCCACCGTGGCTGGAGTTGAGCCTGTCTGAAGTCAGGAGCTTCCTCCAGGTCTCCCGCATGGATGCAGGGGCCCAAAGGTGTCAACATACTGATCTAACTTCCTTTGAATGCTTACCCAGACATAGGATTTCTGGGTCATATGGTAATTCAATCTTTTTTATAAAGGATTTATTTATTTTTATTGCAGATACACAGAGAGGAGATACAGAGAGAAAGATCTTCTGTCCACTGGTTCACTCCTCAAGTGGCTACAACAGCCAGAGCTGATCTGATCTGAAGCCAGGAGCCAGGAGCTACTTCTGAGTCTTCCATGGGGATGCAGGATCCTCGGATGTTTTCCCATTCTATAATGTGGGAGCTGGATTGGAAACAGAACATTCAGAACCAGAACTGGTGCCTGTCTGGGATGTTGGCGCTCCAGGTGGAGGATTAGCCTGTTGAGTCCCCATGTATTGCTTCATATTTTATGCTTAAATATTTAATCCATTGATATGTTGTGAAGGGTAGAGAGGTTTCTTTTGTCTCTTTTCAATGTGGATCTTGGATTTTCCCAGAGCCATTGATTGAAAATGTCCTTTTCGCCGTGTGGTTCTTGGTACCTTTGTTGGAAATCAGCTGGTTGTGAATCTGTGGACTTATTCTGTTCCTTTGATGTCGATTTCTGTTTTCATGCCAGTGCCGTGCAGGTCTGCTAACTAGAGCCTTGATGCATATTTTGAAGTCAAGTATTGTGCTGTCTCCAGCTTTATTCTTTTTGTTCAAGATTGCTGGTTGATTCAGAGATTTTTGTGGTATTATATGAATTTTAGGATTGCATTTTCTATATCGGTGCTGAGTGTTATGGAGATGGCACTGGATCTGCAGACTGCTTGAGGTAGTTTGGCATTTTAACAACATCAATTCCAATCCATGAACATGGGATATCTTTCCATTTATTGTGTCTCTTCAATTTCTTTCATCAGTATTCCTTAGTTTTCAGAGTAGAGATCTTTCACCTCTCTGGTTAAAGTTATTCCCAGCTATGTTTTCTTTTTAATGCTGTCACAAATGAGATTGTTTTCTTTATTTCTTTTCACATAATTTACTATTAGTGTTTAGAAATGCTACCGATTTTTTTTTTACATTAACTTTGTATCCTGCAACTTTGCTAAATTTCTTTATTAGTTCTAACAGTTTTTCAATGGAGTCTTGCAAACAAGGACAATTTGCCTTCTTTTGTAATTTAGGTCTCTTTTAGTTCTTTTCCTTGCCCAATAGCTCATGCTAGGACTTGTAATACTGTGTCGAATAGATGTGTTGTAGATGGGCTTCCAGATCTTGCAGAAAAAGCTTACTTCTTTCCGCTGACTCAGCACCATGCGATCTGGGGAGATTGGTTATGTTTGGCCCTTGTCGTGTTTTGCATGTTTTGTATGCCTAATTTGTTGAAAAATTCTGCCTATTCTGTTAATGCGATGAATCATATTTGTTGATTTGCATGTGTTGGATTATCCTTGCCCCTTGGGGTACACCCCAGTTATCATAGGGAAGTCGGTGTTCGGTGTGCTGTTGAATTCAGTTTGCTAATATTTTGTCGAGAACTTCTGCATCTTTATTCACCAGGGACTGAGATCTGTGCTTTTCTTTTGTTGTGGTGGTGACATGTCCCTGGGTTTGGGGATCAGGGTACTGTTAGCCTTATAGAATGGGTTAGGAAGATCTCTGCTCTTCAGTTTTCGGTGATAGTTTGGGTTGAATCGGTATTGCCTCTTCTGCACATGCTTGGTGTAACTTAGCAGTGAAGCCATCAGGTCCTGAAAGAGTCATACTACTAATCCCATCTAATTATTCCAATTTTCTGCTTCTTCATGATTCAATCTCGGTAGGCTGTGTGTACCTAGAAGTGTATCTAGTTCTTCAGGTTTTCCAACTTGCTGGTGAATATGTTGTTTGTAAAAGCCTCTTATGATCTTTGGTAGCATCAGCGGTGATGTCTCCTTTTTCATCTCCAATTTTATTAATTTGAGTCCTTTGCTTTTTGCTTAGTCTGGCCTATGATTTCCCATTCTTAGGGGGGGGCAGCATGATGGCTCAACTGGCTAATCCTCTGGCTGCAAGCACTAGCATCCCATATAGGCACCGGTTCATGTCCCAACTGCTCCACTTCCAATTCAGCTCCCTGCTTATGTCCTGGGAAAGCAATGGGAGATGGCCCAAGGCCTTGAGACCCTGCAGCTGCATGGGAGACTAAGAAGTAGGTCCTAGCTCTTCCTGGCTTTAGATCAGCTCAGCTGTGACTATTAAAGCCATTTGGGGAGTGACCCAATGGATAGAGGATCTTTCTCTTTGTCTCTCCTCTCTGTGAATCTGCCTTTCCAACAAAAATAAATAAAATATTAAATAAAAGATGTGCCAATGTTGGCTTGTCTTTTCAAAAAACAACTCTTGGTTGATCTTATATTTCTTTAAATCTTTGTTTATTTTTGCTCTGATCTTTATTATCTTTTCCATTTACTAATTTTGGGTTAGTTATTTTTTTTTCTAATTCTGTAATGTGCAATGTTAGGTTGTTTATTTGAGATGGTTCTTTTTTTGATGTTGGCCTTTATGGCTATAATTTTTTTTAGTACTACTTTTGCTGTATTCCCCAGGTTTTGGCATATTGTATTTCCATTTTCATTTGTCCCTAGACATTTTTAAATTTCCCTTCTAATTTCTTCACGGACTCACTGATTGAACAAGAACATGTCATTTAATTTCCATGTGTTGGTATAGTTTCTGAGCTTCCTGTTATCTCTGTTAGTTTCATGTCATTATAATCAGAAATAATACTTGATATGCTCTCAATGAAACTTTTAACAATTGGTCTTAACAAAATACTATTTCAGTACTAATTTCCTTCTGCTGTATGTTCTGTCCTGCAGAATATTTTGTGTGCAGTAAAAAAGAATATAGATTCAACTGCTGCTTTTTTTTTTAAAAGTTCTGTAGATGTTAAATCCATTTGGGGTGCTTTTAATTCCAATATGTCTTTATTTACTTTTCCATCTGGAGTGATCCATTCCTTGTAGAAAATGGCTGGTGTGATGGCTCAATTGACTAATCCTCCCTCTGCAAATGGATGGAGGATGCTGGACTGATGGCTCAGTTAGCTAATCCACTGCCTGCCAGCTCCAGCATCCCAGAGGGCATGGCTGCCCCACTTCCCATCCAGCTCCCTGCTTGTGGCCTGGGAAGGCAGTCAAGGATGGCCCAAAGCTTTGGGACCCTGCACCCCTGTGGGAGACCCGAAAGAAGTTCCTGGATCCTGGCTTTGGATCGGCATAGCATCGGCCGTTGTGCTCACTTGGGGAGTGAATCATCGGACGGATGATCTTCCTCTCTGTCTCTCCTCCTCTCTGTATATCTGACTTTCCAATAAATAAATAAATCTTTAAAAAAAAGATTTACTTATTAAAAAGGCAGAGTGACAGAGAAAGAGAGGCAGCGACAAAGAGATATACCACTCACTGGTACATGTCACCTAGGACCACGATGGTCTGAACTGGGAGCCTAGACCTGCATCTGGGAATCCTGCATGGATGAGAGGGGCCCAAGCACTGCCACCATCCCAGGCTTGTAAGTGGGAGCTGGATGAGAAGTGCATCAGCTGGCACTGCTCTGTGGGACGCTGCTGTTACAGCAGCGTCTTAACCTGCTGAGCCATGATGTTGGCCCGAAGATCTGTATCCTTTTGTGTAAGAATAGCAGCCCTGCTCTATTTTGCTTACCATTTGTGTGGAATACCTTCCTTTTACCTTCAACCCAAGCGCTTTTTCTTAAGACGAAAGTGGATCTTTTTGAAGCAGCACATAGCTGGCTCTGTTTTTGCGGCCCCTGTTCGGACACTTGATGCCTTTTGATGGGAAAGTTTCATCTGTTTGCTGTCAAGGTGGTTACTGATCGATGCAAACGTGCTGCTGTGTGTCTGTTTTGTTTTGGTGGTTTTCCAGATCCTTGCTCCTTCCTTTCTCGCCATCTTGGTTATCTTTGTGATTTGGTGATTTTGGTGATTTTTTTCCCCCATGTCTCCAAGGTTTGATTTGTTTCTTAGATGCTCTAGTTTTTTGCTTCATGGCTGCCACGAGTCTTATGCAAAACATCTTATTGTTATAACAGAGTTCCTCACTGTTAACAGCTTCAGAAACTCTAGACTTCCACCTATAATGGGGACTTGGGGCGTCACGGTGTGCTTGAGTGGCATGTGGCCATCACAGCCTCAGTGTTCTGGGGGGCTTGGACTCTTCCGCCTCGTCCTAGAGGGGAGGCTGACTCAGCAGTGCGATGGGTGAACAGACTCCAAGCCTGACTCCAGCTTTCCTTTTGCCAGGCAAGGGCACGTTAGCGATTGACAAACCTTATTTTGCTTGAACACCCTGAGATTTTTTTTTTTTTTTCTTTTTCAGGTTCATTGTTCCCTGCAGTGCAGGCATCCCAAATGACACGGGTTCAGGTCCTGGCTGTGGCACTTCCCATTCAGCTCCCTGCTAATGCGCTTGAGAATCCAGCAGAAGGTGGCTCCTGCACACACATATGAGACCCAAAGGAAGCTCCTGGCGCCTGGCTTTGGCCTGGCTCAAACCTGCCCATTGAGAGAGCCCTTTGAGGAGAGAGCCAGCAGATGGAGGATCTCTCTCTCTTTCTCTTTCGTATGTATATACGTGTGTGTGTGTGTGAGGGTGTTTGTGTGTCTCCCTCTATAACTCTGCATTTCAAATAAATAAAAATAAATGTTTAAAATCAAGGCTCGTTCAGAACCATTGGGAGTCCCAGATGTTTTGTGTCTTTCTCCGTGTCGTCCGTGTCATCCATTGGAACTCAGCAGGTCTGGAAGGGTTGCAGCTGCTGCCAGAGACCCCAGTGCAGAGGGGGCAATCTGCAAGGGGCTGGTTTAATGCATTGTGCTTTTTGAACTTGTCCTTGACATAAGGTGCCCATTCCTGAGTCAGCTGATGGGTGGTGGCTACACCTGCCCCCCATGGTGCCCACGGCATCTCACAGACTGCCCGTAGGAACCCGGTCCCTGGCTGGCTCCCCAAACACAGGCCGGGGTGGGACACTTGGTGCAGAGGTTCAGATCTGTCGTATCAGTCAGAGTTCCTGGGTACAAGTCCCGGTTCTGCTTTCAGTTTTGCTTCTTGCCTGGGCGGCAGCAGGTACTAGTTCAGATCCTTGAATCCCTGCCACCCATGTAAAGGGACCTGAATTGAGTTCTAGGAGCCTAACTTTGGCCTGACATGGATATTTGTGATTTGGGCCAGCAGATGGAAAAGTTGGTCTCTTTGCCATTTAAATAAGTGAAAATAAATTTAGAAAAATTAAAAGTAGAGCATTGTTAATAATTATTATAATAAAAAATCCAGTTTGATGAGGATTCTCTTAGCATATATGACTTTTCATTTTTCCTGTTTTTCAAATTCTTCCTTTGGGTCCTGCACAGTAGCCTGGTGGCTGAAGTCCTTGCCTTGCATGTGCCGGGATCTCATATAGGCACTGGTTCATGTCCTGGCTGCTCCATTTCCCATCCAGCTCCCTGTTTGTGCCCTGGGAAAGCAGTTGGGGATGGCCCAAAGCCTTGAGACACTGCATCCATGTGGGAGACCCAGAAAAAACTCCTGGCTCTTGATTTCGGATTGGCTCAGCTCTGGCCGCTGTGACCACTTGGGGAGCGATCCAGTGGATGGATGATCTTTCTGTCTCCTTCTTTCTGCAAATCCGATTTTCCAATAAAAATAAATGAATCATAAAAACTTTCTCCCTTTGGGCTTGGTGTCCTGATGCAACAGATTAAGCAGGCTTCGACAAAGCTAGCATCTCATCCAGAGATTGGTTCAAGTTCTGGCTGCTCCACTTCCAATGCAGCTCCCTGCTCATGTGCCTGGGAAGGCAGAGCAGGTGACTCAAATGTTTGGTCCTCTGCCATCCACGTGGGAGACAGGATGGAGCTTCAGGCTTCCGCTTCCTCCTGGCCTTGCCCTGAGCACTGCAGCCATTTGAAGAATGAACCGGAGGGTAGGACATCTAACTCTGCCCTTCAAATAAATAAAGTCTCAAAATTTTCCATATTTAACTTTATCAGTATTTAGTTATTTATTTGAGAGGGAGGGAGGGAAAGAGAGGGAAACTTCCATCTTTTAGTTCACTCCTCAGATTGTATGACAGTTGGTAGGGGAGGTAAAGGGGCGGAGGGTGAGGTTGTTGGGGGTTGGGAAAGGACTGAAACCAGGACCCGGAAATTCAGTCTCTGGCTCCCACATGGTGGAGGGCACCCAACTTCTCAAGCCCTCACCACTGTCTGTGTTAGGATCTGTATTAGTTGGAAGCTGAATTAAGGAGCCAGAGGTGGAGTTGAACCAGTGTATCTCAGAACAGCACAGGAGTGCTCTAATTGGTGTCTTGTCCACTAGGGCCAAGGCCAACCATTGTCTTTGTTTAACTTTAGCACCTTTAGGGGTTGGATTTGTTTGGGGATATGATGGACTTCACAGACCTGGATGTCCATCCCCCCCTCACCCCAGGATCTGGCAAGTTGTTTGCGATGATCC
The DNA here is from genome assembly GCF_017591425.1 of Ochotona curzoniae. Taxonomy (NCBI): domain Eukaryota; kingdom Metazoa; phylum Chordata; class Mammalia; order Lagomorpha; family Ochotonidae; genus Ochotona; species Ochotona curzoniae. The sequence continues at coordinate 6,281,382 of NW_024467106.1, forward strand.
CACCTCTGTCCCTTCCCCTTCTGGAACTCCCGTTAATAGGAATGTTTGCTCACATTACGGATCCCATCTGTGCACAGTGTGTCTTCACTCATTTTTGTTTTATTAATTTTCTCCAGACTGGATCATTTCAAAAGACCCATTTTTTTAGATCAGAGATTCTTGTGCCTCATTTGGTCTGCTCTTAAAGCCCTCTGCGGTATTCTCATCATTTTTGTTGAATGCTTCAGGTCTAAGATTTTTTTTAATCACATCTATGCTAAATTTCCCATACAGATCATTAATTACCTTCCTGATTTCCTTGAATTGTTTATTATTCTATCTTACTGAGTTTCCTTAAGATCACTATTTTTAATGTGTTTTTTTTTTTCAGCTAATTTGTAAGTTTTCCTCTTCAGTTCAGAGGCAGAAGAGCACGGTTGCAATGGCCAAGGCACCACTTCCAGGGGGCCAGGTGTTAGGCAACAGAAAAGTATGACTGCTTTGGGAGGCCAAGGCCCTGGTGCCCGGGTGGCAGGCCCTGGTGCCCGGGTGGCAGGCCCTGAGGGGCTTGTGTGCCATGGCTGGTGAAGGCACCACTTTCTTAGTGAGCATGTCCCCAGAGGCAGGCCAGATCTGAGACTGCAAGCAGCGACAGCTCAGCAGGCAAAGTGGGCTGAGGTGTCTTGGCTGCTCAACTCCTGGGGCAAGGATACATCATTCCAGCATCTTCTAAGACAGCATAGTGCAGGAAGCATGTGGGCCACAGTGGGGCAGGTCACGTCTTCTTGCATGGGGCGGCTTTGTGGACTCTGGGGAGCTCCCTTTGCTGGGGACTGCAGGAGTCCCCAAGGGCGAGGACCACGGCGGTGTCCAGGCTTGACCGGCGGCTTCTGGACCAGCTTACTGGCCTTTCTCTGCAGGGCAAGATCTCCCAGCTCCCACTGGCTGCAGCAGCGCCCTCTGCTGTCCGTGTGGCCACTCAGTTCCAGTACCCTGCAGACCTTTCTGCTCCTCTGGGGCCGTCCTCTCAAGCTCTTATTCTTCCTTCTAAAAAAGATTTATTCACTCTTATTGGAAAGGGAGATATACAGAGAGAAGGAGAGACAGAAGGAAAGAGCTTCCATCCACTGGTTCACTCCCAGGTGGCTGCAATGGCCAGAGCTGAACCGATCTGGAGCCAGGAGCCCTGGACTTCTGGGTCTCCCACGTGGGTGCAGGGTCCCGAGGCTTTGAGCCATCCTGAGCTACTTTCCTAGGGCACAAGCAGGAAGCTGGATGGGAAGTGGAGCAGCCAGGACAGGAACCAATGCTTATATAACGTCAGTGCCTGCGAGGTGAGGACTTTAGCCACTAGGCTACCACACTGGGTCCCCAGGAGCACATTCTTTAACCCAGTAGATCCAAAGCATCATCATTTTTCTCTGTAGTCGATGCAAACAATTACTGACCTATTTTATAATCTCTCACTCCTGCTGTGTTGTGCGATCTGGTGTGTGTTGACATTAACAGCACATGTCAGTGAGGACTGGCGGTATCGCCATAGCTGCTTGTGGTTGGTGATGCAAGATCGGCCCATACAGCTGCGGAGATCCAAAGCACAACCGATCCAGTGGGTCCAGAAGATGGTCTTCCATGATCACAAGCTGGAGAGCCTCGTGGCCAGCTTGTCCGTCGGCCAGTCCTTGGGCCATCTGCCCGCTGCTTTCCCAGACACATGGACTTGGGAGAGGAGCATCTCAGGATCGGAGCCCGCACCTTCATGGGATGCCGGCATCACAGGCAGTGGCTTAACGCGCTATGCCACAGCTCCAGTTCCCACCTTTATTTGGTTTGAGATAACTGTGGAGTCACACGTCGTTGCAGGAAACAATACAGGGAAATCCTTATGACATTCACCCCGTTTCCGGCCAACGGACACGCCTGGCACGACCCGGCTCCATGACTGCCAGCAGGAAACGGACAGAGCTCACACAGCTTATTCAGACTCTCGTTGCACTTGTACGCGCGTGTGTGTGTTTAGTTTCGTGTGACACACGTGTAGGTGCCTGTGTCCAGCGCCGGACGTGACACAGGGCAGTTCCATGTTGGAGGCTTGCTGTCGAGGGTGAAAGGTGAGTTCAAAGCTGATGAAATTTAAAGGTGCTGGCCACTCTGCTTGCAGCTGGACAGAGAGCCGAGAGAGGCCAGGGTGGGAACTGTGCTCGGACAGAATTGGACACTCCCAGTCACGTGAGCCTGAGAATGTGTGTGCTCCTTCTAAATAATCGTGGGAAACAGAAGGATACGCTGAGATCAATTGCTTGCTCCTCATATCCCAGACACGGTGGTGAAAAGGTGTTTGGGGAATTGAGTCCCCCACTGGAAGGAAGCCCACGTGACCCAAGAACTTCTGGCCGTGCTTAGGATAGAGACACAGCAACATCTCTCCGCTGGCCCCCCCTGTCCGGTGTTGACTGTGACTGGCGGGCGTGAGGCTGGGTTGGGCTCCTGTAGGCTGGGGTGGGGGCATGGCATGAGACCATCAGCCTTCTTTGTCGCTGGGAGACGTCCACCACCTGCAAGATTGGCCTTGTCATCCCCCAGTGGCTGGCAGGGGCCCCTAGCTGCAGCGGTATCACAGAGGCCACCTCATCCACTCCTGTATGGGCTGTAACCCTGCACTGCCACCGGCCTCCCTCCCGGGTAACTGTCCCACAAGACACTGCCAGTTCCTCTCAGGACCCACTCCACCCTACTGCTCCTACTTCTTGACCAGTAAGAGATTGGGGCTCCCAGCAGCCCCTAAAAGTATATGACAAATTGTGATCCAGAAGGAGGCAAACTCCATCTCAAGAGAATGACTTGGGTTTCCTGATTTATATGGAGAGCCGGGGAACACGGGTGGGAGTGGACATCGAGGGTGTGGCTTGGTGGGGGAAGAGCTATGGACAGGTTGGGCTGAACTGATCCACCCGAGCTCGCGAAACAGATTCTGCCCCCGACGTGGCAGCTTGAGGAGTTGGAGGGGGCTCTAGGCATTGGGTTGGCTGGCTGCTCAGTTGACTGAAGTGTGGACCCGCTTGGGGATGAGTTGGGAAATGCCCAACCTGGCTTGGCTTCAGACAGAGGGAGGGGTTAGCATGGTGTTGTCACCCGTGACCCACTCAGGCACACCAGCAGAGCCCTGTGGACACATTGCCGTCGTTAGGATTCTCCTTCGTGGAGCTTATCCACCCTCACGAGTGGATTAGTACCTTGTAAAAGGCCTAGAGAAGCCGGCTGGGGCCCTTTGTGCCTTTCTACCTCCTGCCCCGTGAGGACGCAGCAATGGGTCATCTTGGGTGCAGAACACAGCCCTTACCATTGGCATTTCCTGCCAACACCTTGACCTTGGTCTTCCGGAACTAAAGCTTCCAGAAGATGGGTTTCCATCATCTGTAAGTGTCCCCACCTCTGGTGTTTTGTTCTGGCAGCAGAAAGGTCCAAGACTGCCCCTCTCGGCCATGCTTGGAGACAGGTCCTCCTCCAGTGGGCTGGGCCAACAATAGGAGCTGTACCCTCTCCAGTGGGAGACCTGGCTGCAGGGGCAGAGCCCGAGGGTGGCAGCCCTCAACTCCAGGAGCCAAGAAGGCATGGTTACTGCTGTGCTGGTGATGCAAAGCAGCTGTAGAGTAGGCTGATCCCAGAGCGTTCATGGTTGTGGGGTTCCAAAGCAACATGGACAGGGACACCTGCTGAACCCTCACCTGATGAATGTTAGCAGAAAAGTTCCAGGTCAAGGAAACACAAGCCTACGCCAACCGTGGAAGCAGAGGATCTCAAGCCCTCAGGCTGTTCCCGGATTTGAACTTGTTCACACACCCAGAACTCCTTGCATGAAAGGGTGTCTGGACCCTGGTGCACACACAGCTGAGGTTCATTGCTCATCTTCCTCCCAGCTTCCCCTTTCCCCATGCTACCCCCCAGGAGGCCTGGGGCAAAGGAAGCAATCAGGTTTTGGGGGAACCTCTGGACTCTGGCTGAACTAAGCTGACACCAGGAGACCCCCAGGGGCTGATGGAGGCCACTTGGAGGTGTCTGCAAACCACCCCACATCGCTGTTTCCCTCTCCTGTGGGCTTGTGTGGAAGGCAGGTGGATGCCTGAGAATGGCCATGGGTCAACACACCTTCCATGGGTGCCGGTTCCAACTGCTGCAGCTGTGCCAGATGTGGATATCATGTCTGAGCAAACTGATAGCACTGCCTCCCCCGCAGCCTCCCTCCCCCAACCCTGGCATGCAGCTGCTGATCTGCACAGTGCTGACCCCTCCCCTGCCTGCACAGTCACAAGAAGCAGTTTACCGGTAGCAAGCAAAGCCAGCCGAGCCTCCCTGTCCTGCTCCTGGGGTTGGCTGTGTCTCCAGGCCCTGGAGCACGAAGCATTCGCACGGATCTGTCACTGTTCCCTCCCATAAAGCATGTTGCTGCTTGGAGCTGGCCAGCAGGAAGCAGCAGCCCTTTCATCCCACTGGAGAGACACTGGCCCTCTGGGGCTGGGAAGCAGATCTGACCAAGGGGCGGGGCCTCCACGGGGAGGCGTGGCTCAGTCATCCAAGGTGGAGGGGGTGGGGAACGCATTGGCCTCCCATCCCGGAAGGGTGAGTGGCAGTTTCTCCTGCCCTTCTTTGACTGACAAAGTGTCCCAGTGCCCAGTGGGCCTCTGGTCTGGGGTGGCTGCGTGTTCCCTGCATGCTGGGTTTGCCAGCATGTTCCCGCATGCTGTGCCATCCTGGGTGGTCCACTAGGTGAACCACACCTTCAGGATTTGGAGCAAGGCTCTGCCATTCCTTCAGGCCCCCTCTCTCCTCTTGACCCACGCGGGGGTTTTAGTAGGCACCAAAAGCTTGACCACAGACTACTACGGGAGCACGTGGCCTGAGCTGGGTGCTGTGCTGGGAACTGTGTGCTGGGCGCTATGACCTGACCAGCAAGCCCAAGCACAGTGGTGTCCGTCATCCTATGGGAGCAGCACCCATGTGTGCTGTGTGTCCGTGGTCAGCCTGAGCAGGTCCTGTTGGCCCAGGCAAGTTACATGCAGTGGCCCCGGTGTGCTTGGTCCCACCCTTGCTGCCTTCTCCCTCCAGGTTGCACCTGTGGCCTGCCGGGGCTACCTCACGCTCAGCTGATGGAGGAGAAGCCTCAGCGAGCTGGGTGTACCAGCAAGCATATCCGAGTGGACAGACAGCTGCAGCCCTGTGCCCGTGTCTGGGATGTCCCTGTCAGTGGTGATGAAAAACCCGCCCGGGGGTCGGGACTATGGCACTACCTGTTTGTGTTCTTGGCTCAGAAGAAACAGTCACGCGTGTTTGCATGTGGATTCGTGGCCGACAGTATGGTTGGGTGGTCAGGGACTTGGTGGAAACGTGATTGGGAAATAATAAGTGACAAAGAAATGTGGGAAACAACATGTGGATTGATATCAATGAATGCAAAAATAAAATGAAATGAAAACAAACTTCATGTGGCTCCTGGGACAGGCGTTCCAGTGCAGTGGGTTAAGCCACCACTCGAGACACCCATGTTGAAGCGCCTGCTTCCAGTCTTAGTGGCTCAGCTTCTGCTCCAGCTCCCTGTTGACTGCTCTTCCCAGAAGGCAGCAGGCATGGCGCGAGTCGCTGGGCCCCTGCCACCCACGTGCAAGACCTGAAGGGCAGTTCCAGGCTCTCTGAATCTGACTTGGCATTTGGGGAGTGAATCAGTGAATGGAAGATCTCTCTTACTCTAGATGCGGGTGTGTCTTCCCAACACGCCACACTTCTATTCAAATGGCTGTCCACTGCCTCCTCAGATACCTTAGCCATGGCCCTGCTGTCTCATGCAGTCTCTCCCTTCCCATGCCCACTTCCCAGTCCAAGAAATCACACAGGGGACCCAGGCTTATGGAACTGCCCTACTGGGCAGAAGTGGCTGGCACCGTGGGCGGCAGATGCAGGGATGGGGTGACACCTTGCAAGGCAGTGGCAAGGCGACCAGTGTAGCACTCTGTCCCACAGCCACGCCTACAGGTGTGGGGATCAGGGAGTGGGTATGGCAGGGGCATGGCTCATGTTGCTCATGGGGACCTACCTGTAAAGCAATTTTCTGTCCGGCCGGCCTCGGGCTCCAAGGTCCACAGCGAGAGATTGTACCACTCTGGGCTCCTTGCGTCTCCAAATTGGCAGGTGGAGGAGGCATCTGCAGGCTGGCCCTGGGCCTGCTGCTTCCTCTGAGGGAAGGAAGAAGAGTGTGTTTGCATGTCAAGGTCAACAAGAAGAGCCCTGAGCGATTCCACACCTGGTTCCACACCTGGATGCGATGTCAGGTGTATCACTATCGGTGTTTGTGTGCCGTGGGTTTCACAGCATACAGGTGCACTTAAATTGCAGGATGGGGTGGGGTTGGGGTCGGAGAAGAAACCTCACCCAGAGAGTGTCGCTTCTCTTCTGGGGCAGGGTGGGGCAGGGCACCTTTTTAGTTGCATCCTGTGAGGGGGAGCCAGGACTTGCCACCGTCTCGGGGGTCAGTCTGCAGAACAACAGGTGACTTAGGCATGAATACCTGGCTGCTAGGGTGAGTTGATGATTTGCTCCCGGGGGATCAGCTGGCCGGGGCTAGGGGTGGCCTCACTTCTGCGTGCATTGGTGATGGAGCGTCCAGGAGGGAGCAGCATCGTGTTCATGTCAAGGCTCCGGAAGGATGACTCTGCCGGGACTTGTCTGACCTCTCTCACCATCAGACCATGGCGCTCCCGGTCCTGGGGCCTCTGACTGGGGCTGGCACCACATCGCCAGTTTGAACTGCGTCTCTGGCTTGCAGGCGGCACAGAGGGGAGGCTCTGGCAGCCACAGCTGCGTGAACCATGGCCCCCAGTAAGATCCTTTCTGCACCTCTGCAGTTGCACCTGTCAGCCCTGCCGTCTGCCCACAGCTGTGACGGGCACAACCACCTCCCTCTGACTCCCTCAGGAACACCTGGCAGACGAGAGCACATGTGCCCCCATGAGTTCTCCCCACCACGTGCCTGTACTCCCATCACCCTCTAGTCAGGACAGCTATGCCTACCCCCAATCTGCACTCCTGCCCCTGTGGTAAACTTGGGGCCATTCTCCAGCTTGAAAATTTCATCACCTCAAACATATTGCCAATGCAGCTGTGCATCGTGGGCTTGGGGATCAGATATTTTCACAAAGAGACAGACCCAGGCTGGGGTGTCACCTGTCGGTTCTCAGAAGTATTCCATAGCTCACACTCATCTCAATGGTGGCACCTCACTGCCTCGTCCTGTTGGATGCTTCAATCCTCAGACTGCGTAACGGAATTTTCGTCCAATGATTTGAGGGTAAAGTTAAGGTCAGGATAAAAATGACAATTTTGTTCATTTCTCTGAAAGGCAGCGTGACACACAGAGAGAATGTGAGTTAGTGAGGCAGCGAGAGGGATATATCTGCCATCCTCTGTTTCAATCTCCACTTGTCTGCAATGGCTGGGGCTGGGCCAGGCAGACTCCACAAGCCTGGAACTCCAGGGGGGTGGTGGCAGCCCATGTACTTCATCCATCTCCTGCTGCGTTCCCAGGCACGTTAGCAGGAAGCTGGATGGATAGAAAGTGGAGCAGCTAGGATTTGAACCTGCGTTCACGTGGGATGTGCTGGCACAAACAGCAGGTGAACCTGCTGTGCCACAAAGGATTCCCGGAAGGTAAGGATTAGCTAAGATGATGTATGTGAAATCTCCAGCAAGATGACTAGAAAACAAAATATACCCGATGGATGTAAACCAAAACAAAGTTACTTTGTGGATAAGTCCGTTCGGTGCCCCATGATGAGATCCTTGGTTCCGGCTGCCGATGACAGCGAGGAGGTTCCTCGGCTCGCGGGTCTGGGCATTCCAAGTCCAGTTGGCCCAGGCAGGCTCTCTGAAAGCTATGGCCAGACTAAGCAAGCCAGTGCTTACATCTGGGGATGGCCTGGAAGGGCTGGGCTCAGCAAGAACCCAGGCGAGCAGGTGCACTACCCACCCCCAACAGCGATCTAAGGACTCCTGCTCTGCCCTGCATCTAGGGCACTTCCGATACACCTCCTGGAACGGAGGCTCTGACCGTGGTGGCCCTTCAGGGAGTGACGCTCAGACCACTGCTGAAGGCAGCCTGGGCTTGCCAGAGTTTCAGCCAGCAGGAGGGCAGTGTCCTGAGCCAAGAGTTTGACCTTGGAGAACCTTACTGGCCTGCCCAGGGTTCCTGGCTGGGAGGGAGGTACAGAAGCTGCCCCCAACTTCTGGTTCCTGCTTCATCTGCTGTCACATCAGAGGCAGGGGACAGACACTCACATGGCTGCCTGGAGGCTCCCGGGATTCACAAGGGTGCTCGGGCAGCAGTGGAGCCAGCTGGGGCTCACACTGGCTCTGCTGGATCACCCCTTCTGTGCAGCAACCCTGCTGGTCAGAGTCCACCTGCTGCAGTGCCATGCCCTCCACTGCCTGGCACCTGCTGGGAGATGCTGGCCACATGGCTGGCTGGCACCAGAAAGGCAGCATTGCTACGGCCTTTGTCCATCGTGTCACCCACTCACTGCATGGCCCTGCCCTCCAGCTGCCCCTGCTTGCAGCTGACCGTGCATGCAGGCCAAGGTCAACACAGATGCCTAACCCCTCCCTGGGGAAGTGGCACCGGCTATACCCGCTGCCTGGAGCCCTCCCTTCAGGCACTGCCCCCTCTTCCGGTTGTTGGCTCTCAAGTCACCTCCGTAACACTTCCCTTGGGCTACTCTGTTTAGAATCTTGTGGTACAGCCAGCCCACACCCCCTATGCTATCTGTCCCATGGGGTTCCCTGCAGACTGCTGGTGTTGGGTGCCTGCCCCTCCCTTGTCAGGATCCGGGGTCACTCCTCTAGGCTGGGAATGTCCCAGTCCAGCACCTGCTGCAGGGAGGGTGTGGGACAAGCACCTGCACCTCTGCCTCCAGGCTGTGCACCTGGTGAGGCTCCATGGGGTACAAGCTGCACTTGCTTCAGAAACAAAGCTTGCAGCCGCATCGACTAGCTGCCACCTGTTCCAGACACCCCGCGTGCTCCCTGCAGCATCGCTGCCACGGTTCCCAGCAGGTCGGGGCTACCCTGGGCGAGCGTCCCTTGGCACCGATGAGCTGCACCTTGGTCTTGGATGGTAGAGCTGAACCCTGACCTTGACCTCAGGCCATGGCCTCATCTAGCTCCAGGAGCCCTTTCTGGGGGCACTGGCAGGGTGTGGGTTTCCACAGTGTCCTTCCTGTTACCTAAGGGGCTGGGGCCTGGCACACCCAGTGCCTTCTGAACTGCCTCTGCAGGCCAGGAGTTGGGCACAGCACAGGCAGGTCGGGGGTGGAGGCCGACTGGGTGGAAGCTTGAGGGCTGTGGGACCCCGAGTCCGCTCCAGGTCTGGTGCTCCCCCCAGCGTGATCTTGGCCTGTCCATCTATAGAATGGGAACAACAGCCCCACCTTCCTGAGCTGCAGTGAGCTCAGGAGCACCCAGTCGACAGTGGCTGGTGGGATAAGCTCCAGGCCAGGCCTGGCTGATCATCCTCCCCAGGCCTGACCCTTTCCAAGAACATACCGAGAGGTCCCCGAGGGGCCCCAGCAGGCATCTTTCTGTGTGCATCCCTGGCTGACACCTCAGTGGCCAGGTAATCAGTGACCTTCGAAGTATGCGCTGGCCGCTGCCCACGGCCTGCCATGGCTCCCACCGTCCAGGGGGACAGGCCAGCTGCCTTTGCCAGATGACAGGTCTGGCGCTCGCACTCCTGGGTGCATGTGCCCGCTGAACCTATCCTCTCATCTGGCAAAGGGAGAAGATGTGTTCCCTTGCAGGTGCACCTGGAGTGAATGGGCACCTCTGGGTGGGAGCTGGACAGCCAGTGCAGGCAGTGGGGGCTGACGCTACGCACGGCGCTCCACCTGGAACTTCCCAAGGAGCTGGTTCATTCTCCCCACTCTAAAGACGGGCTAATGAAGGCACAGAGGGCGTGACGGCGCCTGCAGGAAGTGACCCCTGCGTCCAGGCGGTGACTCGGTATGAGAGAACTCCACTCAGCAAACAGCATTGCCCTCCTCTCTGCTCCCAGCATCTTTCCCTGGGAAGGGATTAGTGGGGGGTTCCAGGAGTGGGAGTGGAAGGGACAAGCAGGCTGTGGCTGGGCCCGGGGAAGGCAGGGTGCCAGGCTTTGGTCCGCCCACCTCACCCCAGGCCCCACCGTGTGGCCACCACGCCATGTGTCCTGGGACACATAGCTGCACCTTTTCCCTCTCTGTAAGCAGCCCCAGTACTCACCTCACAGGTAGCTCTAAGGAGCGAATGAATGCACAGCCAGCATTAGCCACCAGCTCGGAGCTCACAGCCAGCAAGAAGCACAACCTCAAAGCGTCTCCCCTTCCTGGGCCTGGAAGAGAAGTCCGAGGCTGAGGTTAGGGGAGGAAGTTGCCGATGCTGTCACAGTGGGGGCGAGGGGCAGGGCAGGGGACCCAGCCTGGCAGGCCCTGAGATCCCAGTCTGTCCTAACCTGGCCCCAGGGTGGACTGCCGTCAGCCACATTCACCATCCTCCAGATTTTTTTTGGTCGTGGTATTCATCACTTTCTGCCAACAAATGTTCGCTTTTCTCACGTGTCTTCTGTCTCCCACAAGAATGTGAGCTGTGAGGGGGCAGGCAGGGGATAGCACAGCGGGTTAAACTATCACCCCAGATGCCTGCCTCAAGATCAGAGTGCTTGAATTTGCGTCTCACTTCTGCTTCCCATCCAGCTTCTCACTCATGTGCACACCAGGAGGCAGCAGATGTTGGCTCAAGACCCTGCTACCTGAGCTGAGATCCAGTTCCTGGCTCCTGGCTATGGCTTGGTCCAGTCCTGGCTGTTGAGGGCATTTGGGGAGTAAGTCAGTGGATGGAAGGTTTTCTCTATCGCTCTTCTCTCTCCTTCAAACAAATCAATCAAATGCATTGCGTTTTAAGTTCAATGCAAAATCTCCAACACTTGTGCAGGTTCTCAGAAAACACCTGCTGAATGATTTGATTCGTTTCTCGTTATTAGACCACAACAGCCACCCCGCTGTGCTGCAGTGCCCCGTTCCTGCCAGCAGATGGCAGCAGAGAACAAGGCACCTGCCGGGTGGAGCCCAGGTGAAGCGCCCAGGTTCCATCGCTCTTTCCGCTCTTTCCGAGGCTGCTGGCAGCTGGCGTTGAGGCAGGGGAGGCCTGTGGATCTCTTTCCACCTGCTCCTCCTTTCCACCAGCTGGGCTGCAGGGCCAACCCCACAGGAGGGAACCCTTTCAAACAGAAGTAGCTGGGACTGCGCCTCACGCGTGCATGATCTCATTGCTCACCAACAAGCCTGTTACCAGCCACTCTTCACAGATGGGAGACCGAAGGGCACTGGCCTGGTCCAGGTTCCACAGCTAATGGGGCACCTCGACTGGAAGGCAGCCTGCAGCCCGCTCCCCGGTGACCACTGTGAGACACGGCTTCTCGGTCCCTCTGTCAGGCTCTCGGCGCCTGCCCTGGAGGAGGCAAGCCTACCAGAACAAGGTAGGGGGCACGATGCCCCATGCCACTCCTGGCCGGTGTGCAGGAGCAGGAAGCAGGGTCTAGAACATTCTCTAGATTTCTAGCTGGCAAACACAGAGCTGTAAGCCCGGGGCAAGGCCCATGGGAACTCTGTGTGGCCACACAGGTTGTAGGCCCTTGGGACCAGGGCGGGGTTGAGAAGAAGCCGGTCCCCTCTGGTCCAGGGTGACACCCAGATCCCAGGGCGAGGGGGTGGAGGTACTGAGGAACCTGCCCTGCTCGGCAGGAGTCCCCCTCAGCACATTTCTTCTCTCTGTCCCTTTTATCTTCCAGCCCTCCCTGTGATTTATCGGCCTGTGAAGGGCCGGGGCAGCCCCAAGGCCAGAGGTCCTCCGGATGGTCCATGAATCTCTCCTGTGTGGATCCCCTGGCCACTCTTGGCAGACCTGTCACTTCCTCTCTGCCAAGCAAGGATTAGGGAACCACAAAGCAAAGACCCCACCCCTGGCGGGACGCACACACATGGGCCTCAGCTGTGCCGGCTATGGGCTGCTGGGAGATGCCGGATGCGAACCCCAGAGCGGGACCCACTTGCCAGCTGCGGCCCCTTGGTGCAGTCTGAGGTCAGAGCTGGTCAGGGCCACTCCCAGGGGCAGCAGGGACCCAGTTGTGGCCTGAGCGAGGCGAGTTCTCCGGTGGAGGCAGCCTCCACACATGCATGTCTCCCAGAGCTGTTGCGCCCATGCCACACCAACGACCGGCCCCTCCCAATCCTGAGACACGGCTGAGCAGCCAGGAGCACCCTCCCAGATGCCCCCGAAGGCCAGAGCTGAGGGCAAGGCCTTCCTGGATGGCTGCTCCACAGCCACGTAACAGCCGGGGTACCTTGGGCAAGGTCCCCTTTCTCCTCTGCCCATCCTCTGAGGCCGTGGAGGCCAGTGGAGCTGGCAACCCCAGAGGACAGTTACAGGGCTTGACTGGGGGTGTTGCAAAGCAGTGGTTGACACTGCCATCCTGGCACAGACATATCTGGGGAGACTTCCATGAGGAGGGGATCAGGGCTTTGGGCTTTGCAGGATGAGTAGGAGTCCACCAGTGGCCTCAGGAAGGGAGTGGAGAGTCAGAAGAGGCTGGGACAAGAGCCCAGAGGAAGGACATGGCTAGGCTTTTAGGAAAGCACCCCAACTTCTGTGATGTGTTTCACAGGGAGGCTCGCCAAGTCCCAGGCTCTGCTGGAGGGACAAGTGATGCCTGCAAGTCGTCCCTTGTCCCCAGCTGGGTCAGCAGCCCCCACACTGGGGTGGTGGGGAAAGGCCAGGCAGGTGCAGTTTACAGCTGAGATTCTCCCCTTGACCTTGAGCTGGGGAGGGAGGAGGGGTGGGCCTGGTTCACCTTGGCTTCCCAGCCCCTGTGAGGTGTGGCATAGAGGAAGGACCTCACACACTTCCCCTGTGGGTGAATGAAGGATTGAGGGGCAACTCAGGAAACGCAGAGTGCAAGGACCCTGCAGGCAGCAAGCCCGGATCCCGCATGACCTCGGGGAAATGTAGCCGGCCTTCGTTTTCTAAGCAAGCCAAGATCCAGTACAGGGGATCCTAGCAAGAGTGGGCAGGAATGGCCAGGAGCCCCCCGGGAGTCAGATGAGGGGGTGGCTGGGCGGTCCAAGCAGGAGGTGGTGTGGTGGGGTTGCATGGAGGTGCTGGGACTCAGCTCCACCGTTGGTAAGGCTCTCCAAGGGCCATCCAAACTGCTGCCAGTTACTCAGACCTGCTCCCCACCCTCAAGACTGAGTTAACCCACTCACACCTAGATCAGGGCCCTGATCTTCCTTTCTAGGTGGGGAAACTGAGGCAGCTGGTCCTGCTACTGCGCAGGAGCTATGGGAGTCAGGACTGGCGAACATCAATTTCCTGTCCTTGAAATAGGGGACCCCCCCCACAGTCCCTACTTCCTGGGGGCTCTGTTAGGGGCCCCTTGGGGGCTGCTTGGCCATGAGCAAAGAGCAGAAGCTGCTGTCCTAGGTCCCAGCAACAGTTTTAGGTTCCTAGGACGCAAGAGCGCAGGTGTCTGCCGGCACTGGTCGGGGTCGGGCTTGGTTGGAAAAATGCTGTCCACAGCTTCTGCCCCAGGCCGCGGTGCACACAGGGGAGGGTCCAGGATGCTAGATCTGTGGTTTGTAACTCGTGCAGATTTAATTAACGTGAACTCGTCCTGCTCTCCCAGGAGGCTGCCGTGCCTGGGGTACGCCGTCTGCTGGGAATACACAGCCCACGATGGCGGTGCGCATGTGCAGGGACTCGGCCACGGCGTGACTCAAATGAATGTGCCCTCTTCCCCAGTGCCGCATGCCCACCTTATTTATCGAGTTAATTTTGGCCTCTGGCTGCAGCGCGAGGCAGCTTAGTGCCGAAGTCCCGACCTGACTATGCTATGGCCCCTAGACTGTGCCGGCAGCCCGAACTGCCCACCATGACCGCCAGCTTTGACCCTAGAAGGCCCAAGGGGACCCTCTGTGGCCCACCTCCTGCTTCTGTACCCGGTGGGAGCTCCGAACCAGAGGCCTTTGCCATGGGCAGGCCGCGTGGCCTCTGGGGGTGCAGCTGCGCTGGAGCCCGGGGTGGGGCGCCTGTGCAAGGGGGTGTGAGATGGGCTGCAGGCCATGCTGACCCTCCCAGGGGTGCGAGCGGCGTGCGAGCATGAAAGAGACGGAAGTCCACTCATCTTTCAGTCACCCACTAGCTGTGTGCTCCTGGCCAGGAGGCCTGGGACTCTATTTTTCCACCTGTGCAATGGGAACCTTTTGTATCGGGGTTAGCCGGAGAAGTCCACCAGCCAGGCATGGAGTCCCGTGGGGATGGTGACCAGCGAGGATGACTTTTGAGTCTGGGAGTAGGTGGGTATTGGCAACGCCTGGCACTCCCTGGAAACCTGCAGGCCAGCAGCTCCCAGCAGATCGGGAGCGCTTCCCCCCGCCGCCCCCGCCGTGGGCCTGCTCCCACGTGCCTGCTTCTGTCCCGCGGCGCTGGGGTCAGATAGGTGGCCGGATATCGGCTCCTGGGAGACAAAGCTATCGTGGCGGCAACAGGACACTCAATGTGCCCCTCGGAGCTGGTGCAGAATTGCATTTGGCTGTGATTTAATTAAAAAGGCTCAAATCTTTCTGATAATCCTCCCAGCAGCGGCTGGAGCGGGGCGGAGGCCAGCTCCCTGGCAACGGCGCATCCTGCTGATAAAGGACGCGCCGCCCACCCCCGTCCAGCGCAAGTTGTTCCCCGCTATCACCCTGCCCATCGCCCAGCCAGAGGAAGAGCGGGAGGCCCAGGAGGCCGTTCCCACCACCCATCTCCTCCCCCTTCACGTCTCCCGGAAAAGTCCTGCCACACTGTGTGGGGGCACCCCTCCTGCTGGGTTTCTTTGTTTCTGCCGGCTGCCCGGCTTCAGGCACCCGCACCGCACGGGAGGGCCATATATTCTGTGGTCTGCATCATGGTGAGCAGCTGGCCTCATCATCTGGGGCTGACGGTGAGGCTGGGCACCTGCAGGGGCATACCCCTCCTTCCTCCCAGTGGCCCCAGCCCCCAGGCAGGGACCAGCAGAGATCTGGGCTCCCAAGGTGCCAGATGAGGGGTGCATTGAATGAGTGTATGAATGAATGCAGGCGTGGGGATGAGCCACCTCAGTCAGGGGCTCCTAGACCAGTGTTCCTGCTGTCTAGGCCAGGCACCCTGCAGGCAGGCTCTGCGAGCATGAACTCTGTCCATGCTTCGGGTGCTTCATCTGCAGGTTGGAACGCAGTACACCTGCTCGGGGTTGCACCTGCTTGTCCTCAGGGTCAGGCACAGCAGGGCTCAGGCTTCAGCCCCCTACCCCCATCAGTGGAGCAGTGTCTGTCCCTTTCTCATCTCACCCATGAGGAGGGCTCTTTCCTGGGGTTCCCTCTGCAAGCTATGCCCACCGCCCTATTGGCTGCTTCTCTTGCTGCACCCGTTCCATGTTGCCACTGGTTCCACTCCCCGCCCCACCTCCTGCCTATGTGGATTGGGACCCGTGCCCTCGCCCTCCAGAGGGACATTGTGGTTGCCCTTGGTTGTTACGACATGACGTGGAGAGCCTTCTTCACATGGGTGTGCGTACAGGGCGTTCCTAGATGAACAAGCTGGCTTGAAAAGTGGAATCCCGTGATTTAAAAGTGATGTTTATTTGAAAGGCAGAGAGAGAGGAGAGAGAGGCAGATCTTCTATCCATAGCTTCACTTCCCACATGGCCACAACAACTGGAGCTGGACCAGACAGAAGCCAAGAGCCAGGAGCTCTCTGGGTCTCCCACGTGGGTGCTGTTCTGCGCTTCCCAGGCACATTAGCAGGGAGATGGCTCGGAAGTGGAGCAGCCGGAACTTGTGCCAAGCTCTCCGATGTGGTATGTGATTGGTCCAAGCAGTAGGTCCACTCACTGCATCCCAGCACCAGCCCAAGTGGAGTCCATTTTAATGGAGCAACTTCATTCATTCATCCATTGAGTTAGCATTTGCTCTATGCAAGCACAGGAGGCTGGCCTCCTCTTCTCCCTCTTAGAGTGCCAGTGTGTGCTCCGTGCACTTGATGCTTGATACTCAAGTGTGTGGGAGAGGGGCCTCTCTCATTCCAGAACCTCCTTTGGCTCCAAGTTGCCACTGGGTCAGATCCGCAGCCTGTCCTTTCTCACCAAGACAGCTGTGTCCTGGCTTTCTTGCCTGTAGCCGTCATGACTGTCAGATTCTTTTTTAGAGCCCTGGAGGCTTCATCTCTGGTGACCCTGGAGTGCCAGCTCAGTGCCTGGTGGGCACTGTTACCATTGGCACCCCTGCTGGGTGCTGGGCCTGGATCATCCTGCTGTGCTGGAGTCACACTGCTTGGGTTTAGTTCTCAGCCCCATGGCCTTGGAGCCCAGTGGCTTGGGACAAGCCACCTAATTGCTGTGTCCCTGGACTCCTGCGTCTGAGAGGTGGGGGCAATGCCTGCCAAGTCACAGCTCCAGGTGAACGGTGTTAAGTTTGTGCACTGGCTCAAGCCTGGGGTTGGGGCTTGCTGCACCTGCCAGCTCGTCCAAGGGAAGAGCTGTGTCCACAGGCCGGGGGATGGGCTCTGAGGCTGGCACCATTTAGTACGCGGGCTTTCTCCTGTGCTTCTGGACTTTTGTGGGCTCATGTCTGCTCAGTAGTGCCCAGCCTGTCCACTGCCATGGTGAGTCCAGGCCAGTTTTCCCTGCCTCAGCCCCTTCCCCGGAGGCTGGGCTCTCGCCTCTCCTCATTTACTCACTCATGTATTCGCTCACCGGGCCAGGCGTCTGGTGGCATGGCTGGAGTACAGGGCTCAGCAGAGAGCCTGATGGAGCTTACCTGTGGTGAGGGGAGTCCATGTGCCAAGGAGTAGGGGTCTGGGGGCAGGGTGGGAGAGGAGGGGAAGGAAGCCTGCTGGGGACAGGAGGGTGGGGGCAGCCCTTGCTGATGACCCCCAGTGGAGTTTGCCCTGCAAGGGAGGGGGGCTCGGGCAGGAGGAGGGGGTCTTGAGCAGGTGTTTAGGCTCCAGAGAGGGAGCAGAGACAGCGAGCACCGTGGGGGTTCAGCAGGTGGCTACAGGGGTGTCCTGCTACATGGCATCCTGAAATGTTGAGCAAAGGAGTTGTTACCTGCTGAGTCTCATCCCAGTGATAAGGGGCCCAGGAACCAGGGGATAGAGGCTTCTGGGCTCAGCAAATGGCCCCACCCAGCCTGAGGGGAAAAATCTGTGCCCTGCTTTTCTCTCTCTCTCTTTCAAGATTTATTTATTTTTATTACAAAGCAGATTTACAGAGAGGAGAGACAGAAGGATCTTCGGTTCATTGGTTCACTCCCCAAGTTGCCGAAACGGCTAGAGCTGAGCCAATCCGAAGCCAGGAGCCAGGGACTTCTTCCAGGTCTCCCTCATGGGTGAAGGTTCCAAGGTTTTGGGCAATCCTCTGCTGCTTTCCCAGGCCACAAGCAGGGAGCTGGATGGGAAGTGGAGCAGCTGGGGTGTGAACCAGCGTCCATATAGAATGCCGCACTTGCAGTTGGAGGGTTAGCCAGTTGAGCCATTATGCCGGCACCTCCGTGTACTTCTCCGCCCTCCCCTGCGGCACCACCACCAGGTGTCGCTGCTTCTCACGGCCCTGGTGCTTCACCTT
This sequence comes from Ochotona curzoniae, assembly GCF_017591425.1. Lineage (NCBI taxonomy): Eukaryota > Metazoa > Chordata > Mammalia > Lagomorpha > Ochotonidae > Ochotona > Ochotona curzoniae. Next base: position 6,299,071 of record NW_024467106.1, read on the forward strand.
CCCCATCCTGGTGATCCCCAAGACTGGAGCCTAACGGGGGTCCCGGCATCTTCAGAGACTTCACATGACAGCGGAAGGGGTGGCTTCAAATAAATAAATAAATCTTCTAAAAGATTGTGAGATGAAGCATGGTATGCCAGGGACAGACCACGTTCCTGCACACAGCACACACAGCTGCGATTCTTTTTAAATGAGATTTTTTTTTATTTACACCCCTCTTTCCTCTCTTTCTTTTTCTTTTCCTTCCTTCCTTCCTTCCTTCCTTCCTTCCTTCCTTCCTTCCTTCCTTCCTTCCTTCCTTCCTTCCTTCCTTCCTTCCCTTCTTCCTTCCTCTCTCTTTTTTTCTTTCCTTCCTTCTTCTAACACTGCTTACATACTTGAGAGAGATGAACATCCATGTGGACATTCTAACCTCTGATTAGGATGTGCATGGTCACGTGTGGAGGAAGGTGGGTGGGACAAATATATCAGTTTTTTTTTTCTCCTGTGTCCACAGCGGGGGGTTGGGGTTCTTTGGCTGTTTTTTTGCTGTTAAACTACATCAGCACCCAGGTTTGGGGGACGGGCATCTGATGACACTTTAGAGACCCCAGTGTGGGAAGACTGTTCTGAGTGTGTCACCTGAGTGGTTCTCAGAAGTTGTTAGTTTTGATGCTCCAAGGTTGAGAACAGTTTTTCAAGGTTATTGCACTTCAGTGCAGGTGCAGGGAAGTTTGCCAAGTTCCCCTGCTGCTTTCCCAGGCCACAAGCAGGGAGCTGGGTGGGAAGTGGAGCTGACAGGATCCGAACTGGTGCCCATGTGGAATCATGGTGAATGCAAGGCCAGGATCGAGTCACTAGGCTGGCGTGCTAGGACTGTGACGTTATGTTAATTTGGCTTTCTGTAAGTATTCTTTAAGTTGGTCATTTTTTTTTTAACACAAAAGGACAATTCTAATGTGAACTGTCATACTTGGAGACGTGTAAGAGTTACTTATATGTCCTGTATCACATAATACAATGTTAATAACAATAAAAAAAATAAAAGAGTTACTTATATGTCAATGAACTCACTCTTTTCTGCCCTAGAGCTAGAAAATCCCTCCTCTCCCCAAGTTAGGATGTTTCATTTATAGTTTGCTCATTGGAATATGTTGATGTGCAAAATACTTAATAATCTTATATGAAACCAATAAAGCCATGATAAGATCTTTTAAAGCTTTTTCTTTTTTTAAGGAAGAGCCAAATAGATCTTGCATGCACTAGTTCATTCCCCAAATGGCTGCAACGGCCAGGGCTGGGCCAGTCTGAAGCCAGGAGCCAGGAGCTTCATCCAGGTCTCCCATGTGGGCAGAGAGGCCCAAGCCCTTGGACCGTCCCCCACTGCTTCCCAGGCACACTAGCAGGGAGCTGTGGCATTAGTGGATCAGCTGGCCTTGAACCAGTGCCCAAACTGGATGCTGGCATCAAAGACAGAGGTCCCTATTGTTAAATATTTAAGTTTCCGTTTAGTAATTTAAATACAGCAACTAAACATTTTTTATTTGTTTACTTGAAACATCTTGTGTACCAAGATTACAAAAATATTCACCAATATTTTCTCCTGGAAATTAAAAAAATTCTAGGAATATAAGTCTTTGATCTATGTGGAAGTTATTTTCAAATAACGTAGAAGTGTAACTTCTTTTTTTCTTCTTAAAGATTTATTTAGTTTTATTGGAAAGGCGGATATACAGAGAAGAGGAGAGACAGAGAGGAAGATCTTCTGCCCGATGGTCCACTCCCCAGGTGGCTGCAACGGTGGTGCTGCACTGATCTGAAGCCAGGAGCCAGAAGCTCTTCCGGGTCTCCCACGTGGGTGAGGGTCCCAAGGCTTTGGGCCATCCTCGACTGCTTTCCCAGGCCACAAGCAGGGAGCTGGATGGAAAGCAGGGCTGCTGGGATTAGAACCAGCACCCATATGGGATCCCAGTGCGTACAAGGTGAGGACTTTAACCACTATGCTATTGTGCTGGGCCCAGAAGTATAACTTCTAATACTTCTTCCATGTTAGCTATTTAAAAGTCCAGTATTCCCCTACCTATTTGGACTCTTCTCCCATGGATTTTCGCCCTTCAGGTCAGTCTCCTTGCCATGCTTGCCTCTTTCTCTACTGGCACCTCGCGGATTTAGTTACTATATTTTCTTCACAGTGGGTTAGGATGCAGCTGCAATGCCAGCATCCCCTGGGCATTCAAGTTGAAGTTCCAGTCCCTCCACTTCTGATCCGAATTCCTGGGAAAGCAGCGCAAGATGTCCCATGTGCTTGAGACCCTGCACCTGCCGGGGAGACCTGGATAGAGTTCCTGGCTCCTGGTTTTGTCCTGCCGCAGCCCTGGCTATGGCAGCCATCTGGGGGTGGGAACTGGTGGATGGAAGCTCTCTCTCCTTATGTATCTTTCTCTCCTCCTTCACTCTGTCTTTCAAATATAATAATCCTAATGACTGGAGTTTTACAATCGGCTATCTTTTTGTACTTAGGGACAGGCAGACAGCCACCCTCCTCGCAGCTATCCATCTGGCAGGAACCAAGCCAGGGAGCTCACCAGGTCTCCCACGTGGGTAGCAAGCAGCTTTCTGTGCTGGAGCCAGGGGTGCCATGCAATGACTCCTCCAAGGGCAGATGTGGGATGCAGTCTCCCTGTTGGGTCCAGCACCCATTTCCCCTCGCGATCTTACTCTGCTTGTTAGTCCTTTGAGAACATAGCTCGGGAATTCTATTGCCTTTGAATGTCCACCAGAATTTTAGAGTGAAGGAATTAAGTTTAAGGACCCACTAGGCTTCTGTCTGTGCTTGTGTTTATCTGTAATCACGCTGGAGAAGTCAGACAGTGCTGTCCTCACCCACCTGCCCATGCCGGGGAATGCCTTCAGCTTGCAAGTTCTCCCAGTTATTTAGAAGTCTGTGTTCTTCAATACAACATCTCCCTTTATATTCTTACAGGGCCCATACATATTGGGTTGTGCTAACTTCTAAGCATTTATTAGTTTTATAGCTTTTAAAAATAAATTTTTTTCCCATTATATCTTCCAAGTGCTTGCTAATGAAAATGTATTTCATTCTGCTTATCAAACCACTTTCCACTTCAACAAATTCTCTCCTTTTATTTTCATTTTTTTGGAAAATGTACATATTTTATTTGAAAGGCAAAGAGAGAGAGAGAGACAGAGAGAGAGAGAAATCTTTCATCCACAGGTTCACTCCTCAGATGGCTACGACAGGGATGAGCCAGGCTGAATTCCACCAGGTCTTCCGTGTGTGTGGCAGGAGCCCAGGCAGATGGGCCATCCTCCACTGCTCTCCCAGGTGCATTAGCAGGCCGGACCAGAAGTGGAGCAGCTGGGACGTGAACTGGTGCCCAGATGGGATCCTGCTATCAAAACTGCACCACAATGACAGCCCCTCTAACAGTTTTTTTTTTTTTGACTAATTTTTTTGTTGTTGTTGGCTTGGATTTTGTATGAAAATGAGCTCTACCTCAGGCAATCATGATTCTTCCTGTCCCGGGCCCTACACAACCTGCCAGCCTGCTGCGGTACCACGGCTCCCTGAGCAGGTGTTCACAGTCTGCAACTTGGGAATGGTGCAGGACCTTGACTATGGCAAAGTCCTGTTGGCACCACCGTCACCGTCTGGCATGTCCACCAGGCAAGTTGGCAAGCGTGGAGAACGTTGGGGGCGGCCCGGCTAAGGCCACGTGCCATCATTGTTTCAGTCTCAGGGCACCTGTCTGCGTCCTGGGCTGGTGTGCACCTGTTCCCAATGTCTGACCCTCAAGTGCAGACATTGAGATTGTAAATAGATATGACTTGTATCCGAGTTTGATTTTGTGTTTCCCCATCAACAGTGACAGCGGAGACCCTTCTGTGGAGTGTTAGGGGCTTCTCTGTTGGATGAGGGGATTCGATTTGCACTAACTCAAAAGTGTGAGTGAAATTTCATCTTTTCCTACTCTTTGGAGAAGTGTAAGTATCCTCTTTAAGAACACTCACAAAACCTCCCTGGGCCTGGTGTCATGTTAGGACCACCTTTGAAAAGATTTCTTTCTTTTGTGAGACAGATTTACAGAGAGGAGAGGGAGGGAGGGAGAGAGAGAGAGAGAGAGATATCTTCCACCCATTCCCCAAATGACAGCAATGTTTGAAGCTGAGCTGATTCAAAGCTATGAGCTTCTTCTGGGTCTCCCATGTAAGTACAGAGTGCCCAAAGACTTGAACCATCCTTTGCTGCTTTCCCAGGACATGAGAAGGGAGCTGGATTGAAAGTGAAGCAGCTGGGACTAGAACTGGTATCCACATGAAATGCCAGTGATGCAAGTGGAGGGTTAGTCTGTTGAGCCACCATGTCAGCCCAGGGCCATCACTTTAAAATTAAGAATTGATGGTCATATGCTTTCAACAGTGGCACGGGCCATAGGATAAAGTGCAAACTCTTAGCAGTTAGCCTGGCCACACCTAACTTCTAAGAGTTCCCTAAATTTTGGAGAAAAAGGTCCCAGAGGGTTTGCTTTGCTTGGTGCAGAATCGCTGGCCTTTAGATGAAGGGTCCCTTGATAGACTCTGAGTTCCCATGGATTGTACTTGACTCTCTCAGGTCTCTGAGCTCATGCCAATTCACAGCCAATGTGCTTGTCTTCTGAGTCCGTTCTTGTGCCAGCCCTGGGCAGAGAGGCTCCCAGTGCCTGTCCTGCCTGCCAGCTGCCTTCTAGCTACTGGGGAAAGCAGAGGAGCGCATGGAGGAGACAGGCATGGGCCAGGTACACAACTCAGCATGGGGAGGAGAAATCTAGGCAACTTCCTGGAGGCGACAATTTCAGGTCTAGTCTTGTTGAACGGGCAGTGGGAATGGGTCCTTCTAGGCCGAGGGATACCGTGAGCCAAAGGCCAGGAAGAGGAGCAGCACAGCCTCCACTGTCTCTCTTCGGGCACCGGGTGGCAGCCACCTTCTGGCCTGTGCCCCCAGGCCTAACCACCCCCCTCCCCGGCGACTCTCGAATCATTCCAGTTCCAGCATGAAACTTTCAAAATGTGTGTGCTGTGACACCACCCTGTTGGACTCTGGTGAGCGACTTCTTAGCGCATCGGCAATAAATGCCAAATACTGAACCCAGAAGACTAGACTTGGGCCCCTGGGTCTCTCTGAACTGACGAGATACTCATTCTAGCTCCCTCCACCTGCAGCCCATTCCTTCACAATCTGTAGCCGCTCTGCACCAAGGTCACGGTCACTGAATCTATCCTTGACGCTGGTGTGACCTAATCTACTCGCGTCTACCAACTCCTTGTGTCTTAGCTCTGCCTTATCTTCAGTGCTGGAAACACTAGTGGCTAATGCACTCTCCAACGTGTTTAAATATTTCAACTCCTAGAACGCAAGCTTCAACAGAGCAGAGGTTTTTTTTTTTTTGTTTTTTTTTTTGCCTCATTCACCTTTCCAGCCCTGGATCGCCACCTGCACGAGCGTGCACTATAAACATAAGTGGATCAGTGTGGCTGGGGCAGGGTGCACCTGCCCGACGGGCAGTTCAGGAGCCTGGGCAGGTCCCTGAGTGATGGCTGAGGACCTGAGACCCTCTCCTGCCAAGGGCAATAAGGTCAAGTGTCTGTGTAGGGGAGGTGTGGTCATGCTGCATGTTGGGACAAAGGCAGTCTAGAAGGAGCCAGACTAGTGGCCAGTGAAGGGGGGCGTCGCCCTGCACAGGCTGAGAGTAACTGGAGGAGGCCTGGCTATGTGGGGTGGGTGGCCAGGATGGTGCACTACTGGCCTGGGTGACACGGAAATGACATTCACTGGGCATGTTGGGGAGGGGGATGGGGATGCTTTTCTGGACCTGCTCAGGCTGCAGCGCCTGGGGCGTCCTCCTGGGGGTGTTTAGCAGGTGGGACCAGGTGGTGCTGGGGCCAGAGACCCATGGGGGAGGGAGGGGGAGGGAGGCTTTGGGGGTGTGTCCCAGCCATCACTGTCGTGGGGGGGGGGAGCGCAGGGGGCAAGGCTTTACCCAAGCCACCTCCTGCATGCTCTTGATCAACACCAGGTACAAGTTCAGAGCTGCAGTCTGTAGTAACCCACCTGGGGCTGCAGGAACCCACCCTGGCCTGCAGGAGCCCACCCTGGCCTGCAGGAGCCCACCCTGGCCTGCAGGAGCCCACCCTGGCCTGTAGGAGCCCACCCTGGCCTGCAGGAGCCCACCCTGGTCTATAGGAGCCTACCCTGGCCTGCAGGAGCCCACCCTGGCCTTCAGGAGCCCACTGGGCCTTTCCTGTGGTGTGAATACTCTGGAGTGATCACTTTATTTTAAAAAAAAATTTTATGTATTTGTTTGTTTATACTGGAAAGGCAGATATGCAGAGAGATTTTTCATCAGCTGGTTCACTCTCCATATACCAGGAGCCAGGAGCCTCTTCTGTGTCTTCCATGTGGATGCAGGGTCCCAAGGCTTTGGGCCATCCTCCACTGCTTTCCCAGGCCCCAGAGAGCTGGGAGGGAAGTAGAGCAGCCAGGACACGAACCTGTGATCATACAGGATCCTGGTGGATGCAAGGTGAATTCAGCTGCCAGGCTATTGCCCCGGGCCCTGCAATGATCACTTTAACCACAATATCATCCCTGAATGTGGACAGGAGTGTGGCCACCCTCCTTGAGACCCCAGTGCTGGCATGGTGAGCCTCATGTTTGGGATGTTCCTGACGGCGAAAGGTGAGGCGTCTGTAGGAGCTGCGGGGCCTAGAAAAATTGTTACCTTTGACCTGGGTACCATTCACTTCACTGTGAGCCAAGAGTGTTCACTTTTACAGCTGGCGTTGTCAATTTTCTTGATTGCTTTTCACATTATCTGGGAGGGTGGGAAAGAGGAAGATCCCTCTGCTGGCTCACTCCTCAATAGCCCCCTGGCTGGGGTGGACGCCAGAGGCTGGGAGCACACTCCAGGTCTCCCACCTGGGTGGCGGGGACCCCCATCACTGCAGCCTTTCCCACTGCTTCCCAGAGCAGAGCCAGGGCTGGGAGTCGGGGCTCCTGCATGCGGCTCCTGCAGGCTGCTGCAAACCAGCCCTAGCTCACTCCTGTTCTGACCTCAAGATACAGCTGCTTCTACAGACAGGGACACGAACAGAGGCCACCCAGCAAGTCACTTCCTGTGTGTGAGCCTCACTTCCTCATCTGTGAAATGGGTGCATGCTCTCCAAGCAGGGAGCAAGCCGCCGGCATGTTCTCGCTGCTTTCAATTTTCATTCACTTGAAAGGCAGAAGGGCAGAGTCAGATTCCCCCCACCACCCCGCAAGCTGCTTCACTCCCTAGGGTGCGCCCAACAGTCAGGGTTGGGCAGGAGCAAAGCCAGGAGTCAAGAACTCTGTTGGGGTCTCCCAGAGGGGTCACAGAAACCCCAACACTTGGGCCAACGCAGCTGTTCTCAGCAAGCACCTGAGCTGGCACCCGGCACAGGCTGTGGTATCCCAAGGCTGTGCCCAGAGCCTGTCCTGTTCTTGTCTACACATCCGTCAGGGTGCACCCTCCCCTGAAAGTGCTCACGCATGGCCTGAGAGCACCAGTGACAGGAGACAAATACCTCGGCGGATTCCAGTCTGGCCAGAAGGTTCCCGAGGCAGCTGCATCTGCGCTGGCCCTAAGCAGGTGGAGCGAAGGCAGATGCACCAGGGCCCAGGTGAGGCGTTTCCCACTGATGCTCCCCAGCCTGCAGAGGAAGACGGCAGAGGCAGCACTGGAGCCACGGCTGAGAGGTGAGGTGGCTGCCGGGCAGTGAGGGTCTGTGCTTCCTTAGGGACAGCCACAGTGCAGGGGCTGCTCAGCAGGGCGTGGCGGGATCCCATGGGGCCCCGTGGAACCTCAGTGTGGCTGAGGAGCAGGAGGGCTGGAGGGGTGAGAACGGTTGTGGGAGAGGGGAGGTCCCCTGACTGGGGTTTCTTCGCCTTGCCCTGTGTGAGGGCTGGGAGTGTCCAAAGTCAAGGGGGTCCCCATGAGTGCCCCACTGCTGCACAGAGGGCAGCCCAGCCCCTCCCCCAGTGCCCTGGCAGCTTGGCCTGGTGACACAGGGACCTGAGGCTGGGGTGGGGCGATCGGGCAGCTGGCCTCAATTAGCAAGGGAGCCGGGTCTGGACAGTGTCATTAGGAGAAAACCAGAGCCTGGCTGTAAACCCTAATGAATGCATTAATGGAAGGCTTGTGCACCTCAAAGGGAGGGAAAAACGCGGGTCTCAATAAAGTTATTAACACAGCCCACCTGTGCTGGGCTCGCGGCCTCTATTGTTGCGAGAGCCCATTAACTGGCGAGGCGGCCAGGCTTGAGCATGGGCTCTGCCTTGCCGAGGCTGACGTTTAACTGCATTCAGAGAATTCAATTAGGGTCCACGGCCGTGCGCCAGAGGCATCCCCTGGGCTTTCATCTTGGTAATGGCCTGCAGGCCGAGCAGGAGGGGACAGGCAGTGAGAAAGAGGGCCTTGGAACCTGCCTTTCAGCCTGACCCACCCCAGCAGCCCCAAGGGCCTCTGTCCCCTTGGGTCCTCCTGGGACGCATGCCTGGACTCCTCTCGCATGTTTCCAGGCCCTGCTCCGTACATGCCATCTCTCTTCCCCGCTCCAACCATGCCTTGTCCAAGTGTCCGGAGCAGCTCGGACCCCAGTCTCCTCTGCACCCCTCCTCATCTATTAATAAAGAGTTAAGAGAATTCATTAGGAAGTGGGCCTTTTATAGATTCTGAGAAAACCTTCTTCCTTCTCGTGTCACCGAGCCAGGATAAAAATCCTTTTATCACTCTGCAACTTGTTAATGTCCCACCCCAGGAGCACTTCGTCTGTAATAAACATCTTTCCGAAATATGCATCCCCGGGGAGCAGCCGCTAATTTCCTCAAGGCCTCACACATGTAAGGGCTTTTATTGCCTGCAGGTGCTTCTCGATATTACGTTGGCTTCTAATAAACCGGCCGGCAGACCGCAGGTAGCGCCTTGCACAGAGATGGGCGTGCACCTGTCCGCGGAGGACCTCCTGTGCCCCAGCCCCAGCCCCATGCGGCTGGCTCCCCCAGCCCGCCCCTCGGGATCCTGGTAGGTAAGTGCCCACGGCTCCACCTTCCGTGACCCACTCGGGGAGCCCTCCTCACTGGCAACTGCACACCTGGGCGGCTTGCGGCGGGGAGGTGGGTGGGGGATCTGCGATGGGGTGGCGACTACATTCTTGGTATTTCTCGCCTTCCTTGCCATGCTTGCCTGTGAGGCTGCACCGTGGAAATGTGACTGTTGACAAGTCTGACTTCCTAGTTCCTTCCTGATGGTAAAAGCTTGCGTCTCCCCAGGGCGGTTTTTGGGGGTGTTGCAAATCATTGTGAGAACACTGTGTTGGGGCTCAGTGGCTCAAGAGCTCATGGCGGAGTCGGAGCTGGATGTGTGTGTTGAATACCTGCCTCTGTGTCCAAGCTTTGATCACCAGATGTGGGATGGAGGGAGTGTGGGAGTACGTATGGATGGGACGCGTGCTGGGGTGCACCCAAGCCCCAGGCCTCTCTGAGCCTGCAGGGTCGGGGCAGAGGGAGCACCAGGCCGGCTTCAGGGAGGGGGCCGACTCCACAGCCTCCCCAGTTGCTTCCAGGGCCCGCAGTGTGCAGGAGGCTGAGCGGTGCTCAGGCTTCCAAGCTGAAGCTGGTGCTGCCCAGATGCAGACAGACAGCACCTCTGGGTCTGCGGGCCGTGACCTGCTCTGCCTGGGCGGCGCCCACAGCTGCTGGGAGCTTGCGTTTTTGCTCAGACCCATGAACGTGAAGACAGTTTAAGCCTTGGCTTTGTTAGCGGGGTGCCTGGGCCAGCTTTGGGTGAAGGTCCTTGGGAGAGCTACGGTGCCAGGACGGGGAGGGAGAAGGCCGCTGTGCTTAGATCGTGCTAGGGCCATGGAAACTTCTGGAAGGTCTTTCCAATAGATTTGGGGATCCCTGAGGAGAAAAAGCTAGCTGGGCCCTAATTCCCAGCCAGAGGGGCTGCACCAGGATTCCCCAGGCCCAAAACCCAGAGCCCCGGAGCAGGGCCAGGCCATTCATTGGTAATGGAGTATTCTCTTGGGCATTACACTGGGCAGTGGTAACGTGGGGGCAAGATCTGGTTCGGTAGAGTGGGTTTCTGGAGTTCTCCCAGCTACCCCTTTACAGGCGAGAAAGCAGAGGTCATTTGCTTAGGGCAGAAGAAAATCTGAGGACAGCTTGGCGGTGGCGGCAAGGGCTCTGCCTGTGTGAACCCATCCCATTTCAGTTTCCTCATGAAGGTTGGGGGGCAGTGAAAGGGGGTTCCAGCTTCCCGAAGAGCCACAGCTCCTCTGGCAGTGGGGAGACCTGGCATAACCTGGCCAGCCTCAGCTGCCTCTGCTCCTCCAGGTTGGGGTCATTCACCTTCTGCCCCTTTGCCCTTGCTGGTCAGCCTGGCCTGGCCTGGCCCAGCCCAGCAGAAGCCTGCAGAGGGCTGGGAACCTGGAGTGGCTTCAGAGACACGGTGGACAATGATGAAAGCCCTGGAGCCGGGGGCCCAGTCGGGAGGTTAGAGGAAGCGGGATTATTCTGCCCTGGGAGCGGAAGGGCCCAGGGGCAGAGGCCTTGGCTAATGCAGAGTGCCAGATGCTGGCCAGCTGTGCTTTGTCTCCCTGAGGGCCCAGCAGGACCAAAGGTGTCGCCACAGCAGGAAGGAGTCAGGGAGGATCGGAAGAAGGACTGGCTGTAGAGGCAGCTCCTGTGCACCCTTGCCTGTCTTCTCTACAGGGCCTCGCCCAGCAGCCCCTGAGGCCAGTTCTCTAAGCTCATTGCTGCTGGGGACAGCCGAAGCCTTTAGCCAAAGCTCCAGGAGGGTCCAGGCACCCACCACACGCCCAGCTCAGCTGCGTCAAAGGGGCTACGCTGCAGCCGGTTGGTTCAGAAAGCAATCTCCAGTTCTCCTCTAGGATCTCCGGCAGTGGGGGTTCCTGGCTGTCCCCGCCTGTCCACTAACTGGGTGACCCTGCCTGCTGCCTCTTGCTCAGGCCAGGTCTGAGTTGCAGACCTGGGAAGACCTGGCATGTGGTCAGTGGACCTCCCCACTTCCCGGAGCCTCACCCTTCCTTGGTGGTAGGATGACTGGGGTGCAGAGGAGGGGATGGGTCTTGGCAGGGAGAGCCCGTGTCTGGGTAAGGGCTGTGCCCAGCCCTACACTTCGGATGAGAATGCGGGAGGCATTGCCTGTGCAGGGTCCCTTGGGCTAGGGAATAAGAAATAAGGGTTCCCAGGCAGTGTGAATTTCAGGTCAATAACAAGTACGTTTTTCCTGCTGGCATGCACCATGCAGTCTTCGGGATACACATAGACTAAAAAAATAAAATTCTTGTTGATTTGAATTCGAAAGGAGCGGGGTGGCTTGTGTGCTTTTTGCTCAATCAGCTTGCCTCCTGGGTGTCTTGTCCGTCCCTTCTTGTCCCTGGGACCCTCAGTGGCTCTTCCGAGGCTGTGTAAGCTCTGTGGAAGCCACCGGCTTTGAGTGGTGGATATGCTGCTGGCCACGGAGAGCAGGAATGCCCGTCCTGGGTTCTGTTTTTGGGATGCGTGTTTTGTGGGGAGACTTTGGCATGGTGGTGGGGCAGTGGTCCTTACATGGGGAATGGCATCTCTGGGCCTGTCCGTGGTGGGAAGCAAGGCCAGCGTGCAGGCTGTCTCTCTGGGCGCCTCTGGCAGGGATGGGAAGGAGCCAACTTTGATGGAGCTTCTGGGGTTCCCCAAAGCTTGAAAATTGCCAGGACGTAGGTGGGCGGCCGTGGTTTAAAACCGAAAGAACGGACAAGAGTGAGGGCCGAATGGGTATCTTGGTAGTTTTTTGAAATTGTTGAGGATTTTTTTCCCAAAAAAGATTTCTAGAAGGGCCGCAACATCTGCATACGCGGACATACAGAAAGGCTTGCTGTTTTCTTTGCTAATGCAAAGATGGGCAAGGCGAATCGTCTGCTCTGAAGGGTTGGGACAATGCCTGGCAGAGTGGCAGAACGCCAAAGGGAGCCTGTCTTTGAATTCACTTTTTCTTTCAAAACACTTCAACATTTGACTTGCTGTCATGGCCTGCCATTCTCATCTTTCAAAACGCCAGAACTGGAAGCTTCAAATTTTGGCCACAGTTTCTTGCTTGGCTACCAAAATAGTCAATAGTGTTCTTTTTGGAACAAAACACTAGATCGCTCCCAAAATGTGAAAATGATACATTCGGTCTTTCCCCGCTTCTGGAGCATTCGGCTCTGCTGCTGAGACAACATTCTCCAAAGGCTAGATCCCAGCTCCAGCCTGTGCCCGCCTCTCGCCCTGAGGAGCTGGCCCTACTCAACGATGCCCGGCGGAGAAAGGTCGTGTCTGGGCACAACGTAGGGCCGGAACCCTCGCCCATCAAAGCTAAACCCCCACCCCATTTCTGTGTTGTCCGTCTCTTCCCTCTCTGCTCGTCGGCCGAACCTAGAGCCCGGCCGCATGGTGATTACCCTCCGATTCCAGGGGTGCCGTCAAAGAGTTAACTTGGCTTGTCCCAGTGGGCAAATGTGGGATAATTGGGAAACAAATTCTACAAACATCTTGAAAGGGGCAGGAGACCTTTGATCTCTGCAGCAAGGCAGACGTTGAACGCGGTCGGCCTTCGGGGCTGCACACATCTCATACCAGCTCGGACGATGGCATCTTTCGGAGAGATCAGCCAGCACCTAATTCCGTCGCACCTTAATTATCCTAACTGGTTTCAGATGGCCCGAGGCATGTTCCCCCAAGATTAGAGGGGAAAGAGGGACTGACAAAATAATTAAATATGCAATTTGCCAAGCGTGGGCAATATGGCTTTGAAATCACCTTCTCAGGAAGTTTTACCGCTTGTTCATTGACATGTATATTGCGGACTTCAGACTTTTATTTAAGCTCTTTTGATTGCCTTAATGAATTAATACCCGAGTACCCTCGGCATGGGCAGACACCCGAGGCTGTTTCTAATTTCGCAAATATTGCGCCCGCTTCCTCCGCTCAGACGGCAAAAACACGCTGGAGCGCGACTTGTGATGTGCCCCCAAACTGGATGGCCCAGTGCCCGCCCCTGCATCTCTCACATGCTGGCGTCTGCACCCCTCGTGGGTGCCAGGGGCTGGGACGCGTGCATGCACGCCGAGGGCAGGCCTGGGTTGTGCCATTCTGGGAGTTTGGATCTGTTTTGGGGACGTTGTATCTCCGGCTGGCTGGATGCCTTCTGGGACAAGGGCCCGGGCAGTGTAGGGTGTAGGCCGGGGGTGGGGGATAGCTAGAGGAATGTTACTGTCTTTACTTAGAACTCCTGACATGGATAAGGAATTCCACAGGGCTGGGGTGGTGGGGCGCTGGTGGGGAGAGGCCCCAAGGCAGGATTTGGAGCAAGATCTGAGACCTTGCTCTAGCCGGAGGGAGGTATCTGGGAGCTGGGGCCGGAGCGTGCTCTGGGCACATAGTCTACATTCTGCACGTGACAGGCAGGATCTGAGGGTCCATGGAGGTGGGGGTGAGGGGGATGAGACCACGGCAGCAGAGTGGTCTAGGAACGGTGTCCTTTGCCCCCTCCCAGGGCACGCAGGCAGGGCTCCTGGCTGTGAGGGAGCCCGTGTCTGAACTGGGACAGCCCTGGGTACTCATGGGCTGGAGATGGGGCCTTAGGGGTGTACCAGGAGCTTGCCTTGAGACAATGTATGGGAAGAGCAGACAGGAGGGGTAAGGCATCCAGCAGGGGCTGTACCTTGCGCACACACAGTGCATAGAATGGCCTTTGAGGCCGAAGGACCGGGCCTAATTGTCCCAGGGATGTGTGTGGTGGCCTGGCTATTCCATGGTCCCTGGAGCTCCCTAATGAGGCCGCGGCTTGTCCTGGGGGGAACTGCCCCCTGGAACGGATGGGCGTCTGGGACGAGTTACCGGCTGTCCCTCTTCGCCTTTTGAACCCTGCGGTGGTATAGTATTTTTGTGGCTGAGAGTCTTCGATCTCTCTCTGTCCTGTGGGCTCCCCAGCCCGGGAGATGGGAGGCCGGGGGGGGGGGCACTGAGGTGGGAGAAGCAGGGTTCATCTTCAGACCGTGGCCACTTGGCGAGTTCTCACCCTGCTCACGTGTGTGACAAGGACCGCCATGGTCCTTCGCTCATGCCCTTTCACAGGTGGGCTGACCGAGGCTCTGAGGACAGAGTGGCAATCCATGTCCCGCAGCCCCTTCCCTGGCTACACTGTCCTACACTGGGTCTTTTTGCCCGGGATGGGCTTTGCGAAGTCACAGGACCCCAGCTCTGGGCTCTGTGGATGCCTATTCCTGTTTCCCTCCTCCCCTTGGAAGAAGAGAATCGTCACCACGGGTAGCCCCTGGCCCGTGTCTTTGTTTTCCAGTGGCCTCTTCCCAGCCACCTGCCCATGCAGGATTCTCCCCACTACCCCAACCCTTTGGGGATGGCCTGATCTCAAAAGCTAGCTTGGCACCCCCAGACTCTGACATGAGACAAGAGCTTCAGCTGCTAGGTCCAACCCCAGCTGCCTGGGTGGCTGGAGAGCAAGGGAGAGGTCCCTCAAGTCCGTCCAAGAAAGCAGAAGGGAGGCGTTTAGGGCTGTATCCAGAGCTTTGCTTTGCGGCTATGCAGTAAGGCTTCCTCTGATCTGTGTCCAATGTGCATATCTCCATGCACCTGCCCACCAGCTCCTCCCACCCTGAGTTTGCAACTAAGTTGCAGACATTGTCTCCAGATGGTTCCAAGTGCATCTTAGGACAAAGGTAATCATTGCACTATGAGATTTGCTCCTGGTGAAGAAAATTAGCAGCTGGGAGGGAAGGTGGGCAGTCCTGGTACCCCAGATGGAACACAGGGGCCTGAGGTAGGGAGGCAGGCAGTTACCTTTGCAGGGAGCCTCTGTCCCAGTCCCCTGGTGGCCAGCGGGGTAGCCAGAAGCAGATGGAATGACTGTTTACGGAGTTTGACCAAGGACAGAGGTATACCATAAGTGCACAGGGGGAACGTACACTGGCTCCCTGGGCCTGGTGGAGGGGGTGGTGGGCAGCAAAACTCATTGTCCCAGCCCTACTCCTGTCTGGGGAGCTGACACCTGGAGGCCATGGGGTCTTGGCGACAGGCTGGCACTAGTTCCAGATTCTGTGATCCCATGTCACTGGTTCCTGTTGGGGCCAACCAGGCAAAGGTCAGTGAGGGGGAGGTGGGTGCCTCCTTGGGTGCCAGGCAGCCCTTGCCTTTGTCCCTGACCCCAGACCTGAGATAGCTGATGTGCCGATGGCTCTAGACCCTGCCCAGGCTGCTCAGGCTCTGGGTGGGCGTGAGCTACCTGGGCCTGCCATGGTGGAACCTGGGGCTGTGTGCCTCCTACAGGACTTGGAGAGGGCCTTGAATTTGTACACTCCTGTCCCTGGGCGTGAGACGAGGGACACTGGCGGGGCTGGGAGAGGGGACACAGGGAGAGGAGGGGGGAGAGGCTGCTGTTCACAGGAGGAGCTGCGTGGAGGAGTTGATGGCGTTGATGCTGGCCACCATTCCAATGGGGGTGCTTCACCCTGATTGAAAAAGCCACGAGTGTAGGTTCTCGTGTCAGGAGGCCTCCCGTTTGGTGACGGGGGGTGCCTTGCCCCGGCCCTCGGGGACACGCTGGGCAAGGCGGGGCCGACAAGGTCCTTGGCCCAAGCCCTCCCCTGGCAACACCCCCGAGTTATTGGGGACTCCCGACAGCCAGGAACAAGTTGGAGGCATTTTGTCAAAGGAAAGGACTTGATGAAAAATTGTTTTATGAAACCCGAATTTTGGCATGTTTTCACATTTTCGTTTGTCAGAACACGGAGCAATAAATGTTCGCCATGCTGTTTGCTGTTACGCACGGCTGATCTCTTTACGATGACAATTTTATTTTAAAGTTCGCTGTTGAGTCACTGGGGATTGAGGACGGAAACATGGGAGAGATGGTTTAGCTTATCCTGGCGGGGCTACCGGGAGAGCTGCTTCTGTTAAAAAAAGAAAAAGTTAGAAGAGGGTGGCCTCGGGTCCACTGCTATGGCAGGGTGAGGGTGCGGCGAGGGGACCCCAGGGACTTGCTGTGGGTGCTGTCAGGCAGGGTCCCAGGAGGGAGGCAGCATCTTTGGCTCTGTCCACCACAGTCACTGGGGACTATGGTTGGATGGCAGCCATTGTGCCAGGCCTCCTCTGGTGCCATGGATATGCCCACATGTAGCAGGCAGGGGATGCGTACCATGAATCTTCTCACTCCTGTCCTCCATCCGTGGTCAGGCAGCCAGGCCCTGGTGGCTGGGGAAGGTGAGGCCAGCCCTGCGATTTAGAGCCTGGACCTCCGCTTCCTCAACTGTAAAGTGGGCTTCCATCCTACCCCCTTCCACCCTATTGCCGTGGGGTCTCATTTCCGGGTGTCCACTCTGGCCTGACTGCTTTGAAGTCAGACTCCACCCAGAGCCCGGGACAGTCCTGTATCTGCCTTGGAATTCCAAGTTCAGAGCACAGAAGGAGCAAAGAAGACTTGGCCATCTGTGGGGATGGTGCCGACAGCAGGACGGGTGAGGGTGTCCAGTCTGTGGATCTGCAGGACCTGGGGTGCCGGGCCAGCTGTGGAGGGTGGGATTGGGGGCTGGGCCTTGGCCTCAGAGTTTGAGGACGGAGTGCAGGTCCGTCGCTGTTTCCCCGGCCGGAGCGGGAACCTCGGGCTCCTGGCTCCCAGCTCTCCTCGGCAGCCTGGGATCGCCCTGAGGCCTGCTGTTTTGACAGGGTCTGGGCTGGGAAGCTGGAGTGGGTTTCAGGAGCCCCTGGGGAAGAGAGGTAGGGACCTGCAGGTGTGCAGGGAGCCCCAACATCTGGTTCTTGGGGGCACACAGCTTGTGGGCAGAGGGGGTGCCAGTTGCCCTTCCTGAGGCAGGGGTTGGCATGGGCGGGAGCATCTTGTGCAGTTACCACCCCCACTACCCCCACGGCAGTCACTCCGAGTCGGGGCAGGGCAAACCCACCTCCAGGTTTGTTCGCCACACGCCTGCTGCCTGTTCCAGGCCTGAGCCTAGTCTCTCACTCACGGAACTTGGCTGTGAGAAGTCACAGGGGGCTGATCAGGGTTACCTTAGGTCCTTCCCCCAGATTTTACCCAGAAAACAATGCAGCTGACCCTCCTCAAGTCTACTCCTGGCCAACACCACCTCTGATATAGAAAGTGCTTTGAGGCAAATTGGGGTGCAGGGTTGGAGGTGGGTGTCCCAGGCTGCTCCCACTGCAGAGGAGGCCTTGGGAATGGGCTCCTGTGGCTGCCGGTGGTGGCAGTGGGCCTTCCACAGGAGGATCCGGCTCAGTTCTTCTCGCTTTTAAGTCACGGGCAAGCTGCATGCATAATTAATGAGCAATAAATGTGAACAGCAAGAAATTAACTAAATGAAAAAAGGAATAAACTTAATTGTGAAAATTTAATTTTGCTTGGATTCTTTTTCCTTGGGTCTCTCCCTGCCCGTCCCCTCCCCTCCCCTCTCCCCTGCCCTTTCCCACTTGGAGCTCCCGTGGAGCCTGCTCCGGGAAGGCAACGCTGACCCCTTCCTGGGGAGGGAGGGCGCCGGGCGAGTGAGCCGTGGACTGCGCGGCAGAGAGGAGGTGCGCTGCTTCTTTCTCCCCTCCAGGCCTTCCCTGCCTCTCCGGGTGGGGAGAGGGATTCTCCCTACGCACATCCATCCTTGTCCCCGCGTTCCAACAGCGTCTACAGCACTGACATCTCGGCTCCCTTCTCCTCGTTTTTGTATTTTTTTTTAAAGGACCGGATCTTTTCAAGGTAGGAGGACGAAGTGGTGAAATTTCCTGCTCAAGCAGCGTGCCCACACATTCCCATTGCAATATAATCTGAGTGTTTGACTTCAACGAACAAACCCATCCACTTGAAAGAGGATTAAGAAAAAAAGGCAATAAAGCTTCAGAATAAAACGCTAGGAGCAGAGACTTTGAAACGTGGTTTACGGAGCACACAGAACAATACCCGGGAATGCCCGCTCTCTGGGAAGAACGCCCTGTGGATCCCGGCCACCTTGGGCCCCAACCGGCCATTTCCTGGCTCCTGTCCCCTCTCCAAGCCTGGGCTGTAAACAGAGAACTCTAACAGGCAGAAGAGACAAGAGGTGTGTGGGCAAGAGGTGTTTTCAGAACACCCCAACTTGTCACCGGCCAGCCCCTTTCAAGTCTTGGCAAAGGAGAATTAACTCTGGAGCCCCCAAGTCCTTCTGCCACCAGATAGAAGTGTAACAAGAAGGAGTTAGTATGGTCACTGGGCTCACTGCTCCCCACCTCCCCGGGGGCCCTAATCCTGCTCCGGGGCCTGCTGCCTGGTCCTGGTAGTCGGGGTCCACAGGCCAGCTGGGAACCGCAGGTTAGCCCTGGTCGGTGGCAGTCGCAAGCTTTGCTGCAGCTGGTGCACTGAGGACAGTGGCGGCCAGGTGGCAGGCAGCTCTCTGCAGTGTCTTCAGAGACCCACTCGGCCGGGTCCCAGTCCTGAGTGTGAGACAGTTTGTGACACTAACAAGCTGGGTCTGCCGGCTCTTGTCATAGGGATGCAGTACCTTCTAGGGGCCCCTTTATTAAAAACCAAGGCTGGCCACGGCTTCCCCGGGGGAATGTCCATTGCATTTGTATTGATCGTGGGCACTGTCTCATCCCCCGGTGGGCAGCCACAGCCAACAGGGCGTTCAGTAGAAAACGTTTGTTTCCATAGGGAGTTGGAGCTGGGGCTGTGATCCTGCAGTTATCTTTAGTCACGACACATAAAATACAGGATTGCAGGCCGGCCAAAATGGCCAAAGTTTTAGATGCTTGAGGCCAAGGGCAGGGACTGGACGTGTGCAAAGTGATGGTGGTAATGGCTCAGACAGGACTGTGTCCTTTGGGTGCTGCCTGCCAGGGCATTTTCCCAGCAAAGGGGAGGGCAAACTTCCACCTATCCGTCACAGAGGATGGGGTAAGAGGTGTGGCCCCCCAGGCAGGATGGCGGTCAGCTACTATGCTTGCTGGTTGGTGCTGCGTGATCATTGGCAAGCTCATGGGCCATTCCTGGGACAGCTATTGTGTGAATGAAGAGCAGAGAGGGAGAGGAGAGAGTTCTCTCCAGACGCGTCAGAAAGTTGATCAAAGGGGGAGGTTACAAGGCGAAGG
The DNA here is from genome assembly GCF_017591425.1 of Ochotona curzoniae. Lineage (NCBI taxonomy): Eukaryota > Metazoa > Chordata > Mammalia > Lagomorpha > Ochotonidae > Ochotona > Ochotona curzoniae. Next base: position 6,318,254 of record NW_024467106.1, read on the forward strand.
CGTTTGCCTGCAAGCTTTTCTGAAGTTCTTGTGCTTGAGGTCAAAACCAACTTACCCCTAGCTCTTGGCTTCCCATCAACTTTGTGACGGCCCAGGTCAGGCTGCAAAGCACCGTGCCAGTTCTACTCCAGGGGGGGCGGGTGTGTGTGTGTGTTAATTTGCTGTTTCATCTCTGAGCAGGAGGAAGCCGCCTCAGGGTGGGGGACGGCACGCTGACTTCTGTGCCTTGCAGGTGGGAGCCCCACCTGCGTGGGCAGCAGGGCACAGTCTGGGCTACATCCAAAACAGATCAAGAGGTCAGCGCTGAGGGGGGAGACCTGCTGCCTGCCCTGGCCCCAGTGCAGCCCTGGGCTGTTGTGGTCACTGGGGAGGAAGCCAGCAGATAGGACTTCGGTGGGTCTGTCTTTCTTTGCCTCTAAAATTCTCTAAATGAAAATTTTTTTTTCATTTACAAAAGGCAGTGGAGCCCTCATTGCTGCAGCTTAGCAAACAATTCTGAAAATTCATGTCACTCCACGCTGCCTCATTGTGTCATGCATCAGGCGGGGGTAACTAGAGCGTTTATTTCTTAGGGGTGATGGGTCTTTAGGACAGGGTGTTGTGGCACACGGAGTTTTCAGGCCACGAACTGGCATTCCCAGCGTGCGCACACACGAGTCGGTGGTATTCGCTCAGCGGTCATGCTGGATGCCTCGGAAGGGCGCCTTTACAAGGAGCTGTGTGCGTCAGGAGTTTGGGAGGAGGGGTGCATGGGAATGGTTGAGTGTGGCAAGTGCTGCCTGCTCGGTGGCTCTGGCGGCTGCCACGGCGCACGCTGTGTTGACGGAGTGGGTGTTGAGCGTTTTCTCGGAGCCAGAACCCGCTCTTCTGCAGCCCTGTGAACGCGGGCAGGTGAGCTAATAGAATTAGGCTTATTGGTTTAACTCCTCTGGGTCCCCTTGGCCAACAGAGAGCAGCTGGAGGAATATTTTAATTAAGCTCTGACACCCAGAAGTCACAGTCCCAGCGCGGTCCCATTGGGCAGGGGCTCGCCATTTGGGGTTTAATCAAGTGTGGCGTCGGAGTTCAGATTTCTTTCTGGACAGAAATCTGTCACTAGGCGTCCAGGATTTCCACTGAAAACAAAAATACGACTTGACTATGTTTTCTCTGGAGAATGCCGCGGTGATTCGATTAACTCTTTTCCTTGACATTTTGCCCATTTTATTAACTTCTGCTTTGCTTTTAAGCAGGCAACTACTGTTTTACTTCCCAGAAGAAGCTCATAATATTATAATTCAAGTGTCAGGACAGATTAGGTTAAACGAACTGTGTCATTCCCGAAGGAAAATCGAGCGCAGTGCCGAGGCGCGCGCCTCGTGGTCGCTCCCCGGCGGCGTTGCCCGGCGCACCGGCCCCACCCCGGGCCGGCTGGAGCCTTCGGCGCTCCGCAAAGGTGAGAAATGACTTCGCTAGCCAAACATGCGGCGTCTCTCCCTTCACATTCTTTCTTTATGAGATCCTGCATTGTGACATTTTCACCGAAAAATCTCTGCGCTTATTTGTGAAAAATGTATATTAAAACCAAAACCTGGCGCTCGAATGGAAAGAAGTCACAGATGGTTTTATTCACGGCGCTAGAATTAATGGCCTCTCCTCTCTTTATAAATATTGGAAGCAGATGAGTTCATTACGCTGTCACCCTAATAAAGAAGGCCCCGCTTACTTTGGACAAGACAGCGGCTTATCTGATGCGTGTGCTGCGCCACACAGCCTCTCCCCGCACCCGGGGACCGCGGGCACGACGCGGGGTCCCTGCGCCTCCGCCCGCCGCTTCCCCCGCGTAATGAGAACCACTCGCCCCCGAAGCGGGCGGAACGTGGAATTCACGGGGTTTTCCACGACGTGCCTGCTTTGGGAAAGCGAGGGTTTTGAAATGTTTACTCTGCGGTGGTTTGAAAGTTTTACAAAGCGGGCAGAGAAGTGAAACCAGCTGAAGCGGCTTTCGGCAAGCGCGAGCCAGCACGAGGCGGGAGGAGCTGCGGTGCCTTTATCTCGCACGCAGAGAGGGGAGGCGACGCCTCGTGGGTCCCCAGCCTCGCCAAAGCCAGCCGCGGGAGGCGGCGCGGGGCGGGGGAGCCGCACGGCCACGGTCTGTCCCGCGCAAAGCCCGCCTGGTCAGCCCCGCCTGGTCGGCCCTGCCTGGCGGCGGAGCACCGAGCCCTGCTCTCAGACCCTCCCTGGCTGGGTTCTTGCAGAAGGCCCTTGGCAATGCGTTCAGGTCTCCAGCCCCATCGGAGGTTGTGGGCTGCAGCGACCAGGCACCCACACACACCCCAGTGCCCGGACTGGATCCATCAGGTGCAAAGGCTCCGGGGAACCTGCGAGCGCTCCCAGGGCGGGGAGTGCAGGGAGCGGAGGAGCCCCCCTGGCCACTGCTCTGTCCTGGGGGAAGGGGCTGGGGCCGCACCCCTCCGGCTCCGCCTGTGTTCCCCCGTCCCACGCGGATCCAACTGCTTTGAGGAGGGAACTGGGGAGGGGAAAGAAGCCACAAGTTTGAGCCAAGACCCCATGATTGAAATTCCCCCATAAATCCCTCCCAGCTGAGCCCTAAGGGTCTGCGGTTGTTTGGGCAGGGAGAGCGGGGAAGGGAGCGGGCTGCAGACTTCAAACGGGCTGGGGGTGGGAGAGAGAGAGGAGGCCACCGAGTGAGGACTCGGAGTTAATGAGAGTGGCCATGTGGTGGCCCTGACTGACGCAGTCCTCACCAGGGGAAGGGACATCTGCCACCCGCCACCTTCTGGAAAGCTCCAGCGGCCGGACTCGGCCCCAAGGAGCCCAGGGTGTGTTTCAGAGCCCTGTGAACGTCGCTGTCCAAGCAGGTGCTGCGCTTGGAGACAGGGGTCACCGCTGCCCCCATTTTACAGATGGCAAAAGCGAGGCTCATAAAAACACTGTCACGCGGTCCAAGCAAGCCAGTGGGAGCCCTCCACCCCCGCCCCCGTGCTCTGATGTGGTTGCCTGCAGAGAAGGACGGCCAGTCGCCTAGGGGCCGGCGCGGGACCCCCGCCCTGCCCCCTCGTGCTGTCCCTGACATTCAATCAGGTGCCGGTGATGTGTGGCCCAGCTCCTTGGCGGCGAATGGTTCTCATTTGAGCGGGAGGTTATAAAAACACAGGCCCAGAGCCACTGTCAGGGAGCGAGGATTAATCTCATTTCAGGCAAAGACCATTCCAAATATTTTCCCGGGGCTGGAGGAGGCCCTGGCGTTGGCCCTGGCGGTGGGGGTCCCCGGATGGTCCCCCAGGTGGGGGGCTGCCTTTGTCCCCACCCCGCTGGGCTGGCTCTGCGGGAGGCGTGCGCGGTGGTGATGTTGCGGCTACTCACGCCACGCTCAGCATCTTGGCCGGGGTTCAGGGCGGTTTCGGCTGCCAAGAGGCAGAGACGGATTAGCCGCCCGGGCGGTTTTCGCGTTCAGCCTCTGAGGACCAGGAAGGCCAGGGCTGGACTGCATGGACACCTGTGGGCCCCGCTGGCGCCTGGGGATCCGCTGACTGAGGAGGTGCCGCTGGACACCCCCCTCCCGCCCCGCCCAAGACGCTGGTCCTGGGGCATGGGGTCAACATTCTCTGGCCCCTCCTTCGCAGCTGGGGAAACTGAGGCCCAGCCAGCAGTGTCCCTGTGGGTCCACGCTGGGGCTCGGCGAGAGGACTTAGCCAGGCCTACGCCGCCCAGGAGGTTTGGCCTGCGCATTGAGAGCTGGGCTCGCCTTCCATCCGAGGGACTCTGCGGGGTCCTCTGGTGGTGTCCCACGCACCACTCAGAACCTCACCTGGCCCGGCCTCTCGACAGTGGACCAGGCTTGTTCTCTCGCTCGGGGTTGGAGGGGCAACCCGCAAGGCAGTTCTGGGCGAAGCGGTGGCTGAGGATGGAGTCCTGCCAGGGGCTCAGGGTCGGGGTGAGGGTGGCTCTGCTTTCCAGGGGGAGAAAATCAAGCACCAGTACAGCGCTAAGAGACCTCCCAGTGCTGCAGGGAGCTTTGTCTCTCGCTTGGGACCGGCAAGAGGGAGGGGTTGTCCTAGGTCCCCTGCTAGGATCCACCCTTTAGGGGGCCCCTCCTGGCCCAAGAAGTAGGGCTGCTGGGGTGCAGCCTCCTTGAGCTATGGGACCCAGCAGGAACAGCTGGGAAGCAGGGAAGCACTCCCATGGGGGGGGGTGCCCTTAGTCCTGGCAAGCTTCGGCTGGAGGCATGCTGAGCGCCCCACACTAGTGGGCCTGCGCCAAGCCCGCTGAGACCCAGTGGGTCCTCCTGGGGTCTCCCTAGTAGGCCATGCTCCTCGACGAATGGGTCTGATCTCCCCACTAAACATGGAGGGTGGCTGGCAGTTACTCCACAGCTCTGGGGGTGTCTGGGGTAGTGGCAGTCCTGGACCAGAGGAATGAATCTGACTTTCTGGTCATCCCCGACTCCAGCCCGGGGGCAGTCCAGGTGGCAGTCACACATACACCTGGGCTGGCGGTTCGGCACCATCCCCCGGGGCTGTGAGTTGGAACAGTCATCCACTAAATGGGGAGGCTCCTGCCTTGGGATTGGGGTGAGGGGGCTCTGTTGCCCCACACAGGACCTGCACAGCTGCACCCCTAGAGCTCGGCTCCCTCCTCCACCGTTGCAGAAAACTAACGGTCATTTCCAAAGGGTGTGGGAGGATGGGCAAAGGTTCTGGGTGCAGCCACGCAGCACCAACACGGGAGAAAGGCAATGTTTGAGATGTTTGCTCAGAGCTTCTGTTCTGGATTCACCTGTGAGGGTAGTGGAGGGGGTTGGGGTCACGGCACAGCGGGCTGAGCTGCTGCCTGAAATGCCAGCACCACAAGCATCCTGTATGAGCACTGGTTCGAGTCCTGGTTGTTCCACTTTCCATCCAGCTCCCTGCTAATGTGCTTGGGAAAGCAGGGGAAGATGGCCAAGTGTTTGAGCCCTTCCATCCATGTAGGGATCTGGATAATTCCAGGCTCCTTGCTTCTGCCTGGCCCAGCTCTGCCTGTTACTTCCACTTGGGGTGTGACCCGGGAGACAGGGCTCTTTTTCTCTCTTTGTAACTTTGCCTTTGGCAACGCGAGAGGAAAATGGGCAAAAGCCTGCTTTCCCCAGGGGCCATGCCGAAGGCCAGTGGACACAGCTCCACCTCGTTATTAATACAACAATGCGTATTTCACCTGAAATGGGATTCGATTTCCCACCTACTGAGATGGCACCCAAGTGTGAGGATGCCCGATTTTGTCCCGGGAGTGTTGTCCTTGGCTGCTGGGGTCAGAGGCCGAGGCCACTTGAGGAGCTCTCAGGAAAGACTTGCCCACTCTAAAGCTCGCTGCTTCCCATCCAGGGGTGCCACGTGGGCGTGAGGTCACCGCACTGGTCCATCTTCAGGGACTCGCGTCAGGGCTGGCACCACGCTGCTCTGAGGACAACTGGCCATCCGAAGCAGCTTCAGTTGCCCAATTCCTTACCTGCCATACCCAGGGGCTTTCGTCCGCGATGTCCCATGACCTTGCCTTCACCAGCATTTTCGTGTTGGCCTCTGGAACCGTGGTGGTATTGTAGCCACCTACCAATGCTGTAACACTTTGGAAAGAAGTGAGTCCCACTGCCTCACTGACTCTGTGTGTGTGTGTGTGTGTGTGTGTGTGTGTGTGTGTGTGTGTACACGCAGGGTTATACTCAGATTTCCATTTGGGAACTCATCCGTCACCAAGGGTGTATTTTGTGCCAAAGGCTGCCCGGTTCACAGGGCTGGGCACCAGGAATGGAGGTTCTCACTCTGAGGGGGCCCGTGACAGTCTTGTGGGAAGGGCTTAGTATGGCCAGCTCCTGTGGCCATCAAAATCCAATATTAAGGCTGGTGCAGTGGTTTAGCAGATTATCTTCTGCCAATGTAGGTACCAGTTCGAGTCCTGGTTGCTCCACTTCCCATCCAGTTCTCTGCTTATGGTCTGGGAAAGCAGTGGGGATGGCTCAAAGCTTTGGGACCCTGCACACACATGGGAGACCCAGAACTCCTGGCTCCTGGCTTTGGATCAGCACAGGTCTCGCTGTTGTAACCATCTAGGGAGTGAACCAGCAGTTGGAAGATCTCTCTTCCCTTCTCTCTCTAAATCTGCCTCTCACACAAACAAACAAAAACCAAATCTTTAGAAACAAACCCCAACACCTTCAAGGACACTTTGTATCCCTGGTCTTCTGTTGAGAGCCCGGCAACCTTCCCCATTGAGCCCCAGCCCTGCTCTGCCGGCTCAGTTCCTAGATGCTTCCTGGCCACAGGAAAGGGGCTCGTCTTTATCTCCTTGTTGGTAGCTGGTCACAGACAGGCGATGTCCTTGTCCGGGGGTTTCTGTGGCTGAGGGCCCTGCCAGCTGGGCTCTGTCCCTGTGTCCATTCTGCTGGGGGTTCCGTATGCAGGGGCTGTGCAGGCTCCCAGGAGAGGTGGCACTGCCTGTGCAGGCCTGACCTGCATTGCTCTGTTACATCTTACGGCACCGGCTAGGGCCCCCGAGGGGTGCTGAGGCCATGGTGGTTGGTAGTAGCATCTTTGACTTGTTGCTGTCTTGAAGAGCAAAGAGACCCCGGCTGAGGGGTCTGCCATGGCACCCTGCACTGGGCCTGAGGCCACTGGGGTCTGCTTGGGACACGCCTCCTATCTTACCACAAGTGTCGTTCATTCTGCATTGCTGTCACAAACTGGCTGAGCAAAAGAGGTTAGCGTCCTTCACACTTCCGGGTCCCCCAGGGTCCAGTGCCTGCGTGAGCTGTTGTTGAGGACCCTCTTGCAGAAAACAAGTTTGGGGAGAGGAGACAGGAGAGCTGGGAGAAGCCGGGCTGGCTCTGGTACAGCAGCCCATCTTTGCAGGAAGGTGACGGTCACACCTATTGAAGGGCCAACATGTGGGGGGGGGGACACAGCGGCTGCCTCCTCTCCCCCTTCCCTCCAGGGACTGGCATCAGAAAGGCATGAATCAGAGTAGACTCAGCAGGTGACAATTTGGTCCTAGGACATTTTGCGGGACAGGGAAGAGACGGGCTGGCACTTGAGCAGTCTCCAGAAAGTGCATTAGCAGGAAGTGGCACTGGAGGAGTTGGGTCGCCACTTTGGGGAAGCTGAATTCAAGTCCAGGCTTCTCTGGGAACGAAGGGATTGGGGAACCAGGAGCAACACTGCAGCTCTGGCACCTAGAGGTTCAGGCTTTGTTCTTGGGGTGGCGGGCATGGAGACAGTTAGGGCAGCCCTGTTTTCCAGGTGATGGGAGGCAGGCAGACACAGGAGAGAGATGGCGGAGGGCTGAGTCAGTCATCCACGAGTGAGGCCGCGAGGGTCCCAGTGGAAGTGGGTACAGCACAGAGCATGGTGGCCAAGAAGGGACTGTGTGGCCTTTGGTGCAATCACCCAGGGCTCCCGGGAGGAGATGGTGTCATTTCAGGAGCACAAAGCCAGGACTGAGAAAAGGAGGCGCGTTTGTTCTGGGGGTGCCCAGGTCTGAGAGCAGACCCCCTTGCCAGGTGGCCAGGGCTCGGGAGCCTCAGGCTGGCCTGTGGCATGGGACCTGGAAGTGGAGTGGGCCCCAGGGTTTGGGGTGTTTGAGAATCAGTACCTGGAGAGGCAGTGGCCATGGATGGTGCTGTGCCTGAGCCCTGCAGCCTCTTAGGCGATGTGACCCGGATGAGGACGGAAGAGGGTAGGGATATGGGGTGACCTGACCTAGGCTGGCACGGTGGATATTGGCACCTTGAGGCCCTCAGCCTGTGTGGGAGGTGCCATCTGTCTCCCTCTGCAGCCTGTAGTGTGGCTGGAGGCCCCAGGTCTGGATTCTTGCTCTCCCTCGTGCTGGCGCTCTGTGAGCACGGCCACCCTCACCCTTCCTGGGTGTCTATGGGAGGGCCCTGCTGAGCTCTGGTGCCCATGTGTGCACCACAGACCCATCCCAGGGAAGGGAACTCGAATACTGGCTGAGTGAAGGGAGGCATGCTAGGAGCCCTGACCCCTGCAGGTGCCAGGGTCGGCAGCTAAGCCCAGCTCTTGGCCAAGCACACTTGGCTTTGCCACGGGGTTCTGAAGGCCCCCTCTGGGCTGCTGCCATGGGAAAGGATGTGGAAGTTTCCAGAATAGGGCTGGAAGGGCTGCCACAGTCGGGATCCTTGTGTTCCTGGCTCTGCCCTGCCCATCTTGGAGAGCTGCAGGCAGTGACAACCAGTTGCTGCTATCTGCCCCGAGCTACAGGGGTCATGGACAGTGAGGCCAGGAGCTTTGACAGTGAAACCTGACCTGATGGCTTCCACGGAACCCGTCTGGGCCCTGCGGCTCCAGGGGCTGCCAGGGCAGTGGCGTCTTGTAAGCGGGTGAGCTGCCGGGACAGGCCTCAAAGGCACAGGAGCCATGGCTGCGTCCACCCGGCTTGGTCGGGTGAGATGAAAGGGGCCCTGTAGCAGCCGGCACTGTCCCAGGTGCACCCCCCAGGGGAGGTGGCTCCCCACCCCGCCCACTGCACAGGAACTGAAGCAAAGCCTGCTGGCTCCTGGTTGAAGGTTGGACATCCTTGCTGGACTTCCTCTGGGGAACGCTGACCCCTGGTGGCCTCAGACACAACAGCCAACGGAAAGAAGAGGGTCAAACAAACGTTTACTTAGCAAATTATATGAAGAACACAGACGGTCCCGTGGGGAATTCCCTCACCTTGAATAAATATGCCAAGGCCCCAGCCCAGCAGCCTGTGCACCCCCCACCCAGTGTTGGGGATGGCTGCGGCTGCCCCAGGCCTAGGCTTGGGCAGGTGGCACACGGCTGTGGCTTCATCGAGCACCTTGCCTTCGCCTTGGGCAGCTGTAGGCTGGGGTGGCCGCCGCTAGGTCGGGGTGGGGCAGGGGACCCCCGGAAAGTTTGGGACAGGACCAGAAACAAAACGATGTGTGCTTGTGATGGGGCAGCTGGCGCCCTGGGCTCTGGGGCAGGTCCTGTCTGGGCTGCCCGCTGGCCTGACTTCCCTAGCTGGCCCCGGGAGCGAGGGTTGCCCCGACTGGGAATTGTTGAGGGGCATGGCAGGACTGTGCTTTTCATGCCTGGCCTAACCGCGGCCAGGGTCACGAGCCAGCATCGCAGCTCAGTGTGGTCGCCTCCACCCACTGAGTTGCCCTGGCCGCTGACCATGCTTGCACCTCTGCCCACCAGCAGGGCCGGACAGCTCTGTGGTCTGAGGACCGGGATTCCTATCTCTCCAAGTGGCAGGCAAGGTGTGGCAAGGGTTGTTTCTTGAACTCGGGGTGGGGGAACAAGCCCCAACCACAGAGCCGAGGGCATGAGGCCACGGTCCTTACATGTTCCTAGGCGGAGCCTGGTCCTTCCCTTCCCACCAAGGCCGCCCAGAGCCTCCGTGGAAAGCAGCGCTATACCCGGAGCCCTGCTGGCGGAGGAGCCCCACACGGGTACACACACACACACACACACACACACACACGTCTATACAGTCACACACACATGTGCTCTGCCTTGCCCACCTCGCAGAAGATGGAGGCGTCAGGAGCAGTCTAAGAGCTAGCACAGACACGGACTAGGCCAGGCACGGCTGCCGCTCAGAAGCCTGGCCACGGTCCACACTAAGCTACACGCCACAGGGGCCCAGTCCTTCTGCGGCTGTCACCCCCTTCTCGCTCTTGGACAAGGGGTCCCACACAGTCACCTCTGAGCCTCCGGGGTCCTCAGTCACACAGGAGAGACCCCCCAGGCCTGGCGTGCCCAAGGCAGCCTCACAGCCGGCTGAAATGGGCCCGAGGACAGAGGCGCGGACAGCAGTGAAGTGGGCACCTCCTCCGCGGGCCCTGCACCCCACAGGCTCTGGGCTTGGACCTGGCCCCCACTCCCAGGAGGGGCAGCCACTTCATGACAGGTGGGGAGGGCCCACGAGAGGTCGGGGCAGGCGTGGTGGGCTAAGCAGCTGGCACAGTGGGCGAGGTATTTTTCTGGGCCAGTTCTTCCTCCTGTCCCGCGGATGCCTCGGTCACCCATGGCGGTCTCCAGAGGTGACATGCGCTGGATTGCCCCCACTATGGACACCAAGCCCCCTGGGAACCCTTGAGTGCCAGCTGCCTGCAGGGAGCCCACGGGCGAGGCCCTCAGCCCTCGCCCCTCGTGGCGAATGGGTATGTGTGACTGAGCTTGGCACCTCTGACGAGCCGAGAGGAACCGGTGGTCTGGATCTTCAGGGCACACAGCCTGGCTCCGGGCGGAATGAAGGTCAGGTGCCTGTGTCCCCTGGGGTGTGGTCCCGTGGGGCACCGGGTGGGCAGTGAGGGCTGCTCTTGGCACATGGGCGACCCCCCATACAAGCCCTTAGATGAGCAGGTCCCAGGCCTCAGCCTCTCCTGCCCCCTCCCCCTGGGAATCTAGGCATGCCGTATAGGACACACCCATGGAGGTCCAGGCGGAAACGCCGAGGCACCTGACCTGGCAGGAGGGGCTTGTATAGCAGCCTTGGGGCTGGGGCCCCTGGACAGTCAGGGGGAGGAGGAGCCGGCTGGCTGGCATCGCTGGGCGGCCTGAGCACCTGCCCGGGGCTGTTGTGTGCCCGAGCGGGAAAGGCTTCTTCGAGGAGCTGGTGGTCGCCCGTACGGTCAGCAGCGCCGGTCGCTACAGCACACAGGTTAGTTGCGGTTGTGGGTGAGGCCCCGGGAGGCCAGGTGTCACAGCAGGCAAGCTGAGGCCACGAGGTGACCTCGTGACTGCCCAGGGTCTCCGGCCCCCCAGGCAGGGAAGGAGGGACGGGGTCAGTAGTGTCTCTGGAGGCGCGTCTTCTCCCGGTGCGGCTCAGGACTGCGGCACCTGCTGGCACCGGGTGGGGCTGGGCGGGAGCCTGGCTGCGGCACTCTGCTCCGTGCGGAAGCTGTACTCGTACTGTGGGGGAGAGGGGCACAGTGAGGCCATGGGCACCAGGGACCACCGGCCAGAGGCCCTGCTGAGCCTCCAGGCCCAGGAGCGGCCGGGCCGGGGGCCGCTGGTGTGTGTGGATGAAGCAGTGGGGCGAGCCGGGCTCAGCTGGGGACACCTGGCATGGTCCATCTGCCCCGGCGAGGTGAGGTCTCAGGGCCGAGGCCCAGAAGCCACTCCTGTGTGCCCACCCACCCTGCAGGCCACTCCCTGGCCTCACGCGGAATGGCAACACGGGCAGGCTTGTGACCCCAAAGCTGCCTGGATGCTGCCCTCAGTCTCCAGTCCCTGACAATGTGGGGGAGATTGAGACCCGGGGAAGGGGTCTCCTCGACCGCTCTGGGCAGCCCCCACTTGTCCCCCTCCCCTTGCCATGAGCTCCTGCGGGGGGAGTGCTGTGTGTGTGTCACTATGCGGCCACACCACTGCTGGGGCCAGGAGTCCAAGTTCACTGTGCTGACCCCAAGCTGCAGATGTGCGACAGAACAGGCAGATTCTGATGAAAGGCCAGGCTTGGGATGTGGACACCACAGCTCATGTGAAGCTGGGAGAGCACAGGCCTGGAGCCTTCCCAGCCCGCCCCTGCCAGAGGCCCCGCGCAGGTGTGGAGGGCGAGGGGCTTGCCCCTGGGAGCAGAACTGTGGAGGGGTGCAGGATGGAGGGGGCAGCCCGCCTTCCCAAGATGGCTTTCTCACACATGGCACCCTCGTGAGCCCCTGAGCTGGCAGCACCTGGAGCAGGGTCAGGGCCACGGGGCTCCTAGGAGACTGAGAGCTGTGGGGTGGCCACAGGCCAGACTCCCCTCCTCTCCACAGGGTGATATATCTGACCGCCAGGGCCTCTGTGAAGATGCAGCCTGGCAGCTGTCGGGGCCCAGGCCCAGAGAACCCCCCAGAGCAACCCTGTTCCCAGCACGTTCCATGGACAAGGGCAGGATGTCTGTCCTCAGGCAATGGCTGGGATGATACTGCCACCTGGTGGCCATTCAGGAAGTGCACAGCAGGTGGTGGGCAAGGGAGGAGCTGCAGAGGCTCACCCAGCAGTGCTGCGAGAACACCATTCCTGATGGACGCCGAGCCATGGGAGGGGCGGGGGCAGAGGGGCCAGAGGGCTCAGTGGGGCTGACAGTGGAGGCCTGGGGCAGCCCTTCCACGGGGATGACAGGGAGGACCTGAGGTGGTCAGTCTAGATGGGCTTTGCAGGAGTCACAGCAGGTGCAGAGACCGCGAGAGGCGGAGGAGCGAGCGATCCAGGTTAGAGGCAGGGAATTGGAAACACGGAGTGTGGTGGGGTAGGGTGGCGGGTCTGAATACAAGAGGGTGAGGTGCTAGTGTGGACAGGGGAGTTGTGGGTCTTTTCCAGGGTGCCCAGGGGTCAGCCGGCAGCGGGTCACCTCTGACAACTCCCAGGGGACCCGAGCCTGTGGCTGTGGAGATTCCAAGTCCTGGTCTCCGACACCGGGCAGAGCCAGGGAGTGTCAGGCTGAGGGGCTGGCGGTGCCCACAGGGGCAGTGGGGGAAGCCGAAACCTTGGGGCCAGGCCCCAGCAGGGCAGCATCTGTCCCTGGGTAGGCCGCAGCCCCCGGATGCCCACAGCACGAGGGCCCCAGCTGGGCGGGCAGCACCCTGCCAGCCCTGTCCCTCCCTCCTCTCTTGGCTACAGCAGAGCAGCCCCCCTTGTCCCCCGCAACTCCCCAGATGCAATTTTGGCATATGTCCTCCGACATAATCCTCCTTAGGCTGTGGCTGGCCTCCCACTGCTGGCCCGGCCCGGCCCGGCCCGGCACAGCACGTCCGCCAGTGTTTGCCCAGGAGACGGGCCGCTTCTGGAAGGCCCTGCCCTCCCTCGGGCAAACAGTGAGTACCTTTGAAGGTGGATTTGGGCCCGGATCTGTTTACTCAAGACATTAGTCTCCTGCATAAGGAAAACCTGCACTTGAGGACAAACAGCAAATCCTTTTTGAATTAAAAAATTTTCAATTAAAAAGCATTTGGTGCACAGAGCCGAGTCTAGCTGAGCAGTGCTGGGCCGGGTGCCCTCTGGTGGACACAGGGTGCATGGCCGCCACCTGGTGTCCAGAGCTGGGACAGCTACCAGGCCAACAGACCTCAGAGTCAGGCCGGACGGTTGGAACCCAGGGTTTTAGTGCAGGGATGCCTCATCCCACTCAGGCCACCTTGGGGATGGGTGTAAGCATTAGCTGGGTGACTTCACCACTTGGGTAGGGGACCATAGTCTGAACACGTATTTCTGAACACATTTGCACGCATGTATGACCATGGGTGAACCACTTGTCCCCCAGCCTGCCTGGGGGTCTAGTAATGAATGTATCTATTAGGAAACTCCAGAAGAGACAGAGCAAAAAGAGACAGTTTCCTGCACTTGTGTTCTGGGTGGGGATGTGGCTCCCCGAGGTCGCGGCTTGAGGCTGCTGGGAAACCTGTGGCCAGCAGGCGTCCACGCCCACCTCTCTCTCACGTGGGTGTGACTTGGAGGTGGGGTCCACAATGATGCGTGAGCCAGCACACAGGGGCAGGATGGCAAAATGTTGGAGCCAGGAAGGGTATGGCCAGGGCAGGCTCTGCAGGTGAGGGCTGAGCTTGGGGCGAGGCCTGAAGGGGCTGAGGCAGGCGCAATGGACAGTGAGGGGGGTCATGGACGGCGACGGGGGTCACAGGGGTTTAGGGCATCAGGTTCTGCAAAGTGCCCAGCTGCCCCATGTGTCCTGGATGCTGCCACCTTGGCTGGCTCCCTGCCACCCAAGCCCTCTGGCTCTCCCACTGTGTGACGCAGCCTCTCCTGACTGTGGGGCCTCCGTGTCGGCTCCCTGCAGCCTGCCCCAGTGTGCTGGCTGTGGAACCTGAGCGCTGAGGCTCTCTGTGCTGGTCACTGAGACATACTTTGGGCACCTCCCCGACGTTCTCAGACCCCAGACAGCCCAGGGAGCAAACATGGAGAGCCTGGAATCCTTGCACCCGTCCCGGCAGCTGCTGCCCCCCGCGCCCAAGGAGCCCCAGCCTGTCCCAGGTGGGCTGTGGTTGTGCTGGAGCAGGCAATGGCAGCAGCTGGCGAGTGCACAGACATGCCTAGCCACAGACGGCTGTCCTTCCCATACGCAGGCTGGGGTGCTGGGGAATGCTGCAGCCAGAACTGCCCTCTGTGCCAGAGGAAGGTTCTAGAATACTCTGGATTGAGGAGAAAAACTCTTCCAACTCATCCCTCTGCTGGGCCTGGTGGGTTCCAGTTTATAATCCCCGTGGTCCCTGAGGAGGTGACAGGAGGGGCAGCAGGAGCTGGCCCTGCCCTCCTTGCCCCATGGAGCTGGTCCTGTTGCCTTCTCACTAGCCCAGCGAGGCCTTGTTGCCCAGCCTGGGCCCTGGGTATGCTGGCTGCAGTCCCTGGTGCGTGCCCACCCACCCACTCTGAGAACAGCGGCCTCTGTGAGGTTCATCAGCAGACTGAGCCTCCCCTACCAAGGCCAGCTGGCTTTGTGACCAGGCAGGTCCCCTACAGTACCACCTGCTGGGGGCTCACTGAAGTCGAGTGTGTGGCTTAGCAGGCTCACCCCAAGTGACATAACGGGTCCCATATGCCGTAGGCTGGTCACTCCCACATGGCCGAGCTCACCATGGCCTTGCCTGTGCCCTACCAATGCCATGTGTTCTGATCTGTGTTATTCTGTAGGCTCAGGGTGAGGACAGCCCTTCAGGTGATGGACTGAGCACCGACCAGCCAGACCCAGTCTGGTTCTCCTGCCCTGTGAGGGTTCTGCAGAGCCTGGGGGTCTTGTGTCTGCCCTGCCTCCCTGACCCAGCACGGAGTCACGTGCCAGCGCAGGCGCACTCCCGAGCCTGCTCTCCGCCCAGGCCACGCTCCTTCCCACGAGAGGTGGAGCACTGGCCCTTCAGGATCCAGCCCAAGCAGTGCCGCACCCCGAAGCACCCCCTCCTCTGGGCTTCATGGCACTCTCTAGACTCTCCTCAAGGGCAAGGCAGGGCAGGGGGTCAGCCTGGCATAGGTGGCCACTCAGAAGAGTGAGGGGGAGAGGAGCAGGCTGAGCTCTGGGCACAGCCTAACACACAGGGGAGAGGAGCTTTGAGGGCTCAGTGGGTGGCCGAGTGCAACACGCTGGCTTCCCACCTCGTGGGGGGGGGGGCAGCTGCAGCATTCGGGGCCTTTGTGTGATGGACAGCAGCTGTGTGTGTGTGTGTGTGAGCATGAGGCTCGTCGCAGACACAGCATGCCAGGCACAGGTCCCCAGCTCAGAGCTCCTGCCCTCTCTGGCCCTCAGCTGTGCTTCCCACCAGGCCTTCCCAACCCCTGTGCATTGTCCAGCCAGGCAGGCATACTTGCCCTGGGTGACCGCTGTGGAGTCAGGTATGAGGGTGAAGGGGCTGGGGACACAGGAGACCGGGGTACACACAAAGGCCATCATCTCAACAGAAAGGGGATGCACACATCTTAGGGTGAGGTGCAGGCTGCTGTGCGGTCATGGAGGACACGGAGCCGTCCTGCTCCCGCCAGCCCCTCCCTTCCTGCAGGTGCCTCTGGTGGCTCCTCCCTGGACTGGCCACACGATGCTGGCTGGCTGGCTGGGACCACTGGGCGCCTGCAGGGAGGGGACGTGTCCCGCTTCCTCTAGCTGCTCCATGAAGGCTGCAGGGACATGGATGCCAGTGTGATGGTTTGGGGACACCGGGCATGGTCCTGCCTGCTGCCACGCCAGCTGCCGTGGTTCTGTCTTTGCTTTATTTAAAGCCTGCTGGCAGATGTCCCAGCGCCCACAAGAAAAATTCTCCCCTGAAGGCCAGGCGGGGGACCCCAGGTGACAAGGACAGGCTGGGGTCCCAGGGTCGCCTTGGTTTCCACTGTATAGGTGCACAACTCACTGTCCCCAGAGGGACAGGTGGCCATGGGGTAGCTGTGTTCTTGAACTCAGTGGCTCAGATTTGTACAGGGGTGGCACTATGGGTTGGAGGATAATGTGGCTCATGAAATCCCAAAGGGAGTGTTGGTGACGGTCCCAAAGATCCCCAGAGTTAGGAACTGTCACTACACCCCTCTGTGCTCAAGTATCCAGGGAGACGAATAATGACCAAGGGACACGAAGAGCCACAATCTGTTCTTGATGGAAAACAAAAAAACAAAAACAAAAACAAAACAAAACAAACCACAGGAAATGTAACTAGCTGGCTTATTTTTTAGCACGGTAAAAGGGGGCACCCCCACACATAGCAAAGTGGGAGCGTGTGGATCAACATTGACCGTGAAACTAGCTGCCAAGCGCACAGGTGAGAGCAAGCACCTGAGCACCTGTGCGGGCCTAGGAGGGGGCGGGATGCCACAGCGAGTGCCCGTGTGCACCTGTGCGGGCCTAGGAAGGGGCGGGATGCCACAGCGAGTGCCCGTGTGCACCTGTGCGGGCCCAGGAAGGGGGGGGATGCCACAGCGAGTGCCCGTGTGCACCTGTGCGGGCCCAGGAAGGGGGGGGATGCCACAGCAAGTGCCTGTATGTGTCTGTGTGGGCCCAGGAGGGGGCGGGATATCCCAGCGGGAGGTGCCTGTCCAGGGAACCTATCAGGAACATACAGAACTTGAATCAACTGCTGCTTCCTGTCTGAGCAACGGCCAGCCATGGGAGAGCGTCCTGTGTATGTAAAGCCGCAGCATGCAATGTGGGATCTTTGCAGAGCAGACCACCAGCTCTGCCAGGACAGGCCGGCTGAGCACCTGGCAGGGTACCTGAGTGCTGCCTTCCCCGCCCTTCCTGGGATTCCCCAGCTCGGCTGGGACAGTCAGCCCTGGACGTGCTGAGGGCAGCCTGGCTTAGGCTCACGCCACTGGAGTGACAGAGCACGGACAAGGCAGAGGATGCTGAGAGCAGCGTCTGTGATCCACCCCCGCAACTGCACTCTGTATCCACGGAAAGGACAACCAAGAGATGAACTAAATTCAGGAGCAATGACTTTGAGATCCTCACGGGGTTTCCGGGACACATGTCCCCCGTGAACTCTTTCCATGTTTCTGTCCCTGAAGGGGCAGCAGAGCGGAGACGGTGAGAGCTTGTGTGAGCTGGCACCTCTCCCTCGATCGCTCCCCAGATGCCCTCCATGCTGGGGCTGGGCCAGGCTGCAGCCTGGTCTCCCAGGTGGGTGGCATGGGCCCAGGTCCTCAAGCCAGCGCCTGCTGCCGGCAGCCGTCATTAGCAGGGAGCTGGCCTGGAATTGTAGCAGCCAGGACATGAGCTGGGCACTCCACTACAGGTGCTTCTGTCCCGAGGAGAGCACCACCAGTCCCTGTGACCGCTGTCCGTCCGTGGACTCGGCTAAGATCCCTTACATGTGAGACTACACAATGAGGATGGCACAGCAAAGGAAGGACCACATTCAAAGTTCTTCAAGAAAGCCGACAAGCACTTCAGGATAACTCAAGCCAGTTCTTGTCTTCTAGTGACTTGGTAGATGGGTTACACGTACTGAAAGTGGCAGGTGACAGGACTGGATGTGTTTGCAGGGTCCGAGGTGTGACATCAACTCAGACCAAAGCAGTCAATCAGACCAAAGCAGTCCAGCAAGGTGCCAGGGATGCTTTCAGACCCGGCCCAGCGTGTGCTGAGGACACAAAGACGGTGGCCAAAGGCCTCCTGAAGACCTGACCATGAAAGTGTTTAAAGCACGGATGATCAAAGCTGAATGAGTCAAGGACCCAAGCCAGCCCAGAGCAGGTGGGTGCCACCAAGGAAGGGCAAGTGACCGGAGCACAAGACAGTGACCTCCTGGCACGTGGCGAGGTTTCCAGTCACGGGGTGCCCAGGGTCAGCACTGCCCATGGGGGCACAGGATGCAGCAGCCCCTGTGTCCCTGGCTCCCTGGGGAAGGAGCCAGTGGGGCACCTAGGATGGCATGAGCCTACAGGACCCTGGTCAGGTCCTGGCATGTGTGTGGTCCCCAGGGCGGGTCGTGGGGAAGTGCCACTGTTGGGTCCCACTCTTTAACACCTGCAGTTCATAAACGAGCAGGACTGGCACACACGGGAAACCCAGGAGTGCCAGCAGCTTGGGTGCCAGTCAGCAGGGTGGCTGTGTGACAGCATGAAGGCCTCGAGCTGGGGGCCGAGGTGTCCACAAGGGGAGGGCCACAGCTGTTTCCAAGGCCATCTCTAACTCGTTGGGGTCCCACCCTTGCCACATTTCTCTAAAATTCTCGGACGATGATGTGTGTTTATGGGGTGTGCGTGCTGCTTAGGTCGTACGTACACCTTGTACACTTGTGAGACGATTCACTTGGATGCACGCAGGCCCTGCCTGGCCGTGCCACCGCTGTGATGTCAGGACCTGCTGTTCCTGGCTGGGATGGTCGTGGGGACTCGGGTGGCAGCTCTGTGTATAAGGGAAAGGGCTAACCTCTACTTGCTTCCCCTTTACTTAATGGCAAGGAGGCAGGTTTCTTCCCCCAAACCATTCAGCCTTCCAATTGGACAAATAAAAAGGATTCTGAAAAGTTGTTGCTCCTATTTCCTGTTGCAGTTTGCAATGTGGCCACTAGATGGCAGGGAGGGACTGCACATTGGGGGCGGCCGCCTCCTCCCTGCACCAGGTTTTTTGCCATTAAGAAGCCGACGGAAGCTCCCCAAAAGTACAAACAATGAACCGCCGTGCTGGGACGCAACGCTGGGACTCCGCCGCCCATTACTGGTCCCCGCGCTCCTGCCTCCCCTCCTCTCCTCCTCTCTCTACTGGGGTCCAGGGAAACCCTGGCACAGCGCCAAGTCCAGAAGTTGAATATGAAAATTCTCTTCACCTCGTGCTGCCAAACGGGTTCTCATTAATTTCACCTCAATGTCGTGACGTAAACGCTGGTGGAATCGGCCCCGAGCTACACAAGCCATGAGCCCCATTCTTCAACACACAAACACATAAAGATGTCAGCTCAAACTGTTTACTAATTAACACTTAAAAAGACACAAATTAGATATGCGTGGCTAAGAGCAATTATAATCAAGACGAATTTCTCTAGTCATTTGGGAACTGAAAAAAAAAATGCCTAATTGCTGGAACCAATGTTTTAAAAACTGAAATGGAGCCAGTCAGCAAATATGTTCATTTAAAGAACATTCCACGTGACTGCCCTCCTGAGGACGGACTACAAACATGAGAACAAGGAAAATATTTAGGTATAAAATTAAAATTTTAAGTCCCTTAGATTTATAACTTCTTCATTAAATGTCTGCAAACAGCAGCTCATAAAAACCTGTAGCAATTAAGTGGTTAAATGAACTGCCTCCCTTGTCAATTTTAAGGGCGTGATTAATATTAGAGCATCCCTGTACTAATTAGACTCCCTCGTCTTCCAGCCTTCCGTTGCCAGAAGATGGAGGCCGTTTGCGCCACCAGGAAACCAGCAAGGCTCCCAGTCCTTCCCAGCCTTGGCCGTGGTTCCCACTGTGGCACCCCCGTGGGGAAGGGGAAGGGTCCGGGCTGTGTGCCGGGCAGCGCTGGCGAGCACTGGCAGCCCCCCAGCTCCTGCTGCAGAAGGCCTGTGGGCCCGGTCCGGGGCTGGCGAGGCTGGCACGGGGGAGGGGCACTTGGGCATGCTTCAGGGCTGGGGCCACCCTGTCTGTGTGGGGGAACAGGGCTGCCCACCGCACAGCCAGACACGCCTCCCCGCCTCTCCCTCCTCCACCCTCGCTCCCTCAGCACCTGCTGGGTCCTGTGAGGTGGGTCCTGCCTCTAGCTGCTCAGGGGTGCTTCTGGCATGAGGGGAGACAGAAGAAAACCCCTGACCTCATGCCGCAGACTAACCGGGGAGCGGGGCATCCTGGGCCCAAGCAGCAGTGCCGATGCTCTGTTGAGGCTCTACCTTCCGTCCCGCCCCAGCCCCAGGCCAGCACGGGGTCTGACCGGCAGGGCTTCCTTCCTTCCTTTCCCATCAACTTCACTCTCTGTGTGAATTTGCTCCACAGGTGCATGGACTTGAACGTGAAAACATGACCTGAGTCGGAAGTCCTTCGTGAAGCTTCCCCCAGGTACTACAGCTGCCACAGCTCCTGGGTTCCCCATGGATGTGGTATCTGCCTGGCACTGGCTGGTGGGCTGCAAGGTGCCCGCAGCAATGCCCTCTGGGAGAGGCCATCATGCCTGCACTCCAGTTGCACGGCGAGCCTGCTCTGGGGCCAACCTCAGCTGCAGATTCGCCCCCAACTCCAACCCCGGGTGTCTGGAGGAAACCCAGTCCGTCACCCCACATGGCCCTGCTGCCTTGGGCCAACACAGTTGCTCACTACAGCTAGGGGCTGTCCCCATTTCAGGCTCTCAAGTGTCCCTGGCTGCCACGGAGTCCCACTTCTGAAGCCCAGCAGCATCTGGCTTCAGGAGTCAGACCCATGGTGGGTCTGCTTTGGTAGGGGCATCCAGGATAACTCCATGTCACTGCCTGTTGGCATTCCCCTGTGGGGCACATGACTATGGGGCAAGTCTGGGGTTCCTTCATGAGGGCCAGATCCAAGGACCCTGTGCTGATGACCTCTGGCTGCAATTCACAAATACCCCCCAGCTGGGAGTCAATGAGGCCTGGTTGGCAGGATGGCCAGCTGGGCAGACAGGTGGACAAGCAGCCCTCATCTGCTCTTTTTTTTTTTTTTTTGCAGTAGGGCCCCTCGAGTGGGTGGGTCCTGCCTCGGGGCCGCCCTCAGCTCTCTGTCCAGCTCTAGAACTCCTGGTGGCAGCCCTGTCACTGCCGTGGAACTCAAATCCAGGTCTGAATAGTGAGATGGGGCCGAGGGAGCTGGCAGCTGCCCACGGCTGCTCCACCCCCAGGAATCCTGCGTGGAGCTGGGGAGGGGCTGGGTTGTGCAGGGAGACACAGCGGTCCTAAAGGCTAAAGGCTGCCTGCTGCCTCTGCTCCCCAACCCTCGCTCCTGTTGCGTGGTGCCGGCGAGCCAAGAGTTTCCAAGTGGAGACCTCTCGCAGGGGATGGAAAGGACAAAAGGGAAGTTGTCCCCATCAGGCGACACCCAGCCTGCATCGGGCCCGACACACAGGCCTGGGCTGTGCACACAGCTCCTTCCTGGGTCTCCCACCCCCACGAGCAGGGCCAAGCTTGGGGCTGAAGGAGCACCTTCAGGTTGAGAATGGGGCAGTGGCCCTCCACTGTTGCCATAGGCATGGTCTTCCCAGCCCATTTGAGAGCTCCCCCCCCCCCACACACACTTTGGATAGTGGAAAAGTGACCCAGTCTCTAGCAATGGGGCAGCACATGGCACTGGACAGGAACCATGTGCTTGACGGATGGTCACGGTGCTGGCGTGATCATGGGGACAGCGACACAAGCAGAGGCTGGGAGGGGGCAGTGCAGATAGCACTGAGGGGCCTACCTGGCTAAGGGCTTCATCCCCATCACCTCTTCTAGCAGAGACTGTGGTATGGACAGGTCAGGGGAAGAGATTCGAGCCCAGGTGCCCACTCCAGCCTTGGTTCTGGCCTGTGTCCCCTGTGGAAACTCCAGCCCTGGTCTTGGATAACAGGTCTCCAAGGGACTTGCAGCCTAGTGTCTGGGGGCAGTGTTACGGGATGGGGAGAAGGCAGGCTCCTAGCATTCCTACCACATGCTTGGGATGCCATGACATGGCCAGGAGCAGCCCAGGTCAAAAGGCCCCAGAGGAACTCAGAACAGCAATGAGTCAAGAGAGGAAATGGAGCACATTGGCTGGGACTCCATCTTGCCTTAGCCCCATTATGCCACCTCTGCCTGAGAGAGACGAATGAAGCCTGTGAGACCATCCCATGCAGGGGGAGCCCCAAGTCCAGGCTGAGCATGTAGTCCAAGTGACAGTCCCGCTGGCAGGCAGCATGTTTGTGCAGGACACCCCACATGCCTACTCGCCCCTAGAGATAGGCACCGACAGATGTCCAAGACGCCTGCTGAGATGGCCTTCACTTGCCACAGCCATGGTGCCCTGACCCCTGCCCATGACTGGTTCTTCCTGCAGCTGCAGCCGCCACCCTCAAAGGCTCCTTCTAGACTGCACTGCCACAGCCAGGACAATGAGAAACCAGGGCCATTCCCTGCCTTCTTACTCCAAGCTATGAAAATGAAACCAACAAAGCAACAGACCCACGAGACAAAGCTAGCCAAAGACAAGCCAGAAATGGGAGCTGAGCACGGGCCGCCTTAAGTGATGCAGGGGCTCTGTCTTGTGGCTGAGCTGGGCCCAGAATTGACTGCACTATGTCGATGCAGCCATCCTGCGGTAATGCACCCTGCTTATGCCAGCTCTGCACACCAGAGGCCCCTCTGAACTGAGAATCCTGGAAGGGCTCCGCTTTGCTCCCGCTAGCAGGGAGTGGGCTGCGCAGTCATCACTCAGCAGCCCCCATGCACGGGGGTCCTGAGCTTCACATTGCCTTGTGCAGACGGGTCTGCAGCCAGTACCGCCCTGTCACCTGTCCCGCTGTTGCCACAGGGAAGCCCCTACACTCTCACACTGAGCTGCCAAACAGGTGCAGCTGATCAGGTGTGGGGGACACATGCTGCCTCTTGTGTCACCAGGGAGTGTGGTCACCACCCCCAAGCCCCTCCTGGTGACCAACAGGACAAGTGAGGAAGGAAGTCACACAGATGCCCATTGATGCTGATCGGAGACTTTTTAAAGCCCTGAGGCAGAACTGATCACTCCTTTGCCAATTGGAGCCTTCAGGCCTAGAGCAGCCACATGCCAGGCGGATTTGACTCCAAGTTGTCAGGACATGCGGGTGAGTTACATCCTGATCAGTAAGACATGAGAGGCAGGTGGACATGCTCTTTGCAGCAGGACACCCCCTCCCCCTAGGTTGTTCTGGGGTCCAGCCCCCTGCGACCTTGGCAGCCCACTTACCTCTTTCTCAATTTCTGCCAAAGACTTGATGGTGATTCCCAGGAGGTCAAAGGGCTGCATCTAGAGAAACAGACCAGGGAGCCTTGGAAAGGGTGGCAGGGTGATAGGGTGACTCCAGCCCACCCTGCAGCCTCTCCCCAGGGTGCCAGTGGGGCACAGAGGGGGAGGCAGGAGGTGGGGTCATTGCTCCTTCATGTGGCCACGGCACCCAGGAGGACGGAGGAGGAGGTGGACAGTGTGGGCAGGGTCTACTCTTGCCTCCTGCAGCCACAAGGCCAGAGGCAGCTCTGGCTTCGCACAGCAGGCCCTGGAGTTGGGCTGCGACGTACAGTGTGGCCTTGTCCACAGTCCTGCGGAGCCCCAGGCAAACTTGAGTGCTGGGTATTGAGGGGCCCAGGGAGTGGCTGGTAGCCTGGGCTGAGCAGGTGCATATGAAGGGCCTTCCTGGACCTGGGCTGCAGCAGCCCCAAGGTGGGCATGGAGCAAGTGCCCGCCCTGGGCAGCAGGGCCTTCAGGCACAGCCAGTAGCAAGAGGTTGGTTGGGGACTCCAGGAACCTAATTCAACATGGGGTGTGGCCACAGGTTAAGTGACCTCATCATTTCCTCGCCTACTAAAATGTGGCATGGGCAGGCACTCCCTGCTGGGGTGGCAGGGACTGAATGGGAGAAGGGCTTGCCACGGGGCTTGGTTCGAGTCTGCAGCTGTGAGCACTTGCTGGGTGGGAAGGGCCTGGCTGCCCACACTTGCAGTGCCACCCAATTGGACATGCAGTTCCTGGGACTGCTCTGCTGCAAAACAGCTTGGTGCTCTCTGCTGCCCGCTGGGCAGTGTGTGGACAGGGCCACCTGCCTGTACTGCTCAGCTTCAGCAGGGGTCCAGCTGCTGTACTGGGCATCTCCAACGACTCCACTAAACTTCCCTGACTGGAGCTGGAGGCAGGACATAGCCACTTCTACCAGGGAGCCTGTGGGAGAGGTGCCAGTGTTTCCATGGCAACGTGGCCTGGCAGAGTCGCTGAAGCTGCTCAAGCCCTGTGTGTCACGTCACGAGCATTTTTCAAGATTAAGCTGCTTAGTGGATGGCTGCAGAGACAGCCTGTTGTATCTGACGGAGATGGGGGCAACAGAGCAGCTCCGATCACAAGCCTGGTGGTTTCTGGCTGGCTCCAAGGAATACTCTGGCATTCCTGACTTATGCCCGTGCCGGGGCCTTCGTGTTTATCTGCTGCTCCGAACACTCTGCAGACAGGCTTACAGTCAGCAACAAGGTTCCTGAGCTGGTGTGGACCAGGACTATATGGTCGGGGAGGGCTGCTGCTGTCCAGGGTTTGGGCATCACTCAGAGGGCAGCCCAGGGGGCAGCAGGGCCTGCCTGCAGCCCCAGTCGGAGACCCTAGTGCCAGACGCAGTGGGGAGCACTGCTCACAGTCTGGCTCTTGGCCTCTCAGAGCCTCACAGAGGTGGCCAGGCCTTGGCATTGGCTCACGTGAGTTGCGGGGTCAGTGCTGGCCTGGTGTAGATGGGGGACCTGCACCCAGAGGCCCCCTGCACTCCCACGGAGGCCCACTGAGCCACAGTGGAGTGTGCAGTGAGCATAGACACAACCTCCCTTCAGCAGGAAACTGCTGCCATCATGCCCAGCGGAGCAGCAATTACGAAGCTGAGCTTGGAAAGCAGAGACTATGCATGGCTGATGAGGTGCAGCTCAGCTCAGCTCAGTTTACAGCTCAGCTGCAGCGAAAGGGCTCACAGCACTGCGCCTGCGCCCTCCCTTGCCCTCCCCTCCCCTGCCCTCCCCTGCTCTCCCCTGCCCTCCCCTGCCCTCCCCTCCCCTCCTCTCCCCTCCCCTGCCCTCCCCTGCCCTCCCCTGCCCTCCTCTCCCTTCCCCTGCCCTCCCCTGCCCTCCCCTGCCCTCCCTGCTCTGTTTCCACACCTCCCAGTGCTGTAGAAGGGCTCGGGGTGGGCACCATCCACTTCCAGCTCTCAGAAGTCACTGTCAGTGAGTGTGCGTGTGTCGGGGGTGGGGGGAGTGGCATGGGGACAGGCAGGTGCCCAACACTAGGCCCCCAGGGCAACCCTGTGTGCACAGGAAGTGGGGGGGGGGCTTCAGGCTGGGGCAGCAAAATGGAAGGACAGTTTTACATATGAAACTTACACTTTCTGGAACACAAGAAAACTTCTCAGATATCATGAAAGGCACACCATCCATTGCTAAAAAAAAAAAAAAAAAAAAAAAAGCAGTGAAGACAGCAGTAGTCACTCAGAGACTTCAGACACCCCGCAACCCATGGAAGAACTGGCATGTGGCAGTGGGAGCTGTGGAAGGGACAGCAGGTGCACCCTGCTTCCAGGGACAGGAGGTAGATACCTCATCAGCCCCTGGACACCAGACAGATGTGCAGAAATGCAGAGAGCTGGCATGGACCCCCTGGAGCATGGTCTCCTAAGGGTCAGAGCCCCTTGGGCTGATGGCAGAGCTGGGAGGGCACAGAGCTGCCCACTGGGAGGATGGGAGCACAAAGTGTGCTCCTTACACATTCCTGGGCCCAAGCTGTTGGGGTCATGGAGTTGGGGTGGCTGTGATCTTGGCCCTGCAACCTGCGTTATACCTAAGAAAAGGATGACCCAGCCATGGGGGCTGTCTGCTGACATGAGGCTTGCCTGGCTGCAGGGTGTGGACACGGGAGGGGCAGGGAGGGTGCCCACTGTGCTGAGGACCCGCTGTGCTCTGCCCTGTCCTTGGTCTGTGCTCACAGAGGCACCCGGAGGAAACTGCTCCGAGCTGCATCTGCCTGTGTGTGCTTCCCGCAAAATTGAAACTGGCGGGTGGTGGTGGAAGTGTGTGTGTGTGGGACACGGCTGGAGGCCTCATCTCGTGGGGGCAACAGCTCACACCCAAACCACCTGCCATGGGCACCCCTGCACTGGGGCTGGACTGATTCAGCAGGGCAGGGCTCAGCAGTTGGGGGTGCGGGTAGTGTTAGGGTTTTAGGGAGAAGTGCCAGGAAACGATGGTCGCTGTTTCCCCGATGTCTGCTGGACTGGGCCCCTCTGGTGAGCGGGTGGTAGATGGGACTTTAAGTCCTGAGAGAGCAGGACAGGAAATCAGGAGTGAGACCTGGAGCAGGCATGTTCCACCTAAGCTCTGCTCGTCAACGTTTCAGAGGAGGAGAAATGAAGGCTCTCTGGCAAGTGTGAGGGGTGGTAGGCACTGCCACCCGCCCGTGGTCCACCAGCCACGCTCCCGGCCCTGGAAAGCCGCAGTCCACACCTGGCTGTCAGACTCTCACGGAGACTTCTTCCACTGCATCCTTTCCTGTCCACCTCAGCAGCTGCCCACGCCCTCCCTCTCAGACCTCCTGGGCTGGCAGGGAGCTAGACACATACCTATGGGGGGCCCCCAGGTGGGCCATTGGGAAAACCTTGCCAAGGCCCAATATAGGCAGACAGCAATGATCTCATGTGGAGAACACACCACAGGCAGCCTCTCTGGAGAGGAGGAGGGGACACAGGGCAGCGGCCACCAGCATGCTGGTGCTGTACACCCCCGCCTGGGCCAGTGCCAAGGAGATGAGGACAGCTTAGACAAACCCTCAAACCACACGAGGAAGATGTCCGGGAGATGAGAGAGCTCAGGAGAGCCATGTGGTCCTTCAGAAAAGATTGTAGCAGAAGGAGGACAGCCAAGCTGTGGGTGCCGGGGACCTGAGAGGCAGATTCTCCTGACCGGGAAGTGTCTGCCGACAGGTAGCCAGTCAGCCGGGCCACACAGACAGAGGTGACGGCACACCGGAGGACCCTGGACACGATTTCTCCTCTTGTGTGGAAAAGATGACTAAAGATGGCTGGACACTGTCAGATAAGTAGGATCTGTAGCTGGCTGGACCAGGCACAGGGGAAGGGCGTGGGTGCTACCAGTGGCCTAAAGATGCCCCCCGCCTGGCAGGATGGTCTCTAAGCTGGGCAGCAGAAGCAGGTCTAATGAAGCCCTCCGGAAGCTGGGATCGTGGCTATCTTAGTGGACGGGGTTTACCAAGCCCCCACGGGGACACCCGGAGCCCTGCTCTGTCAGAGGAAGTAGGATGATGGTGGGAGATGGGAAGAAGAGAGATGTGCTCTGGCTGCTGCTTCCTGCTGACTCCGGGCCACACTCTCACAGTGGCCTCTGGGGAGACCGGCTGGGGCCAGGGATGGGGCCATGTGAGAACGCAGCAGCCAGCAGGCCTGCATGCCCAGGGCCCAGCGCTGGGCCTGGCAGGTGGGCCGCACAGTGAGATTGGAGAGGCCTCGAGGGCGAACATGAGCAAATGTCTGTGCCATTTTCAAGTCCGCTACAGCTGACGCACGGCTCAGTGGGAGCTCCCGCCTCTGGAGGGGCAGGCTTCCCTTGGGACCTGCAAGGCCAGCTGGCGAGGGCATGGGCATCAGCTACACACTGGGGGCTCTGGGCAGGGGACTCATGGATGAGGCAGAAAGCTGGCCTAGGGGCCAGCTCGCCCTCCTCAGGATCTCACGGCACCCACTACTACTCTCCTTAGCCTGTCAGTCTTTCCATATTTAAAACTATCTCAAGGTTTGCAAGCATAATTCCAAAAACCAGTGACACACATCCTTCACACGTAACCCAAGAGTGCCCATAAATCATATCGGTGCTGCTTTCTCACGGGCAGCTGTGGTGGCCGCCTCCCTGCCCACCTTCCGCCTTCCCATCAGGAGCCAGTCCTCCATCTGAGCACTGAGTGGCTGGGCTCTTCCTGGCTACCCATCTGCTGCTGACCCTGTCCAGGGTGACCACTGTCACAGGAACTGGGCACACACGTTCACCCATGACATGCCCTCCCAGATCAACATGGGGGCTGGACCCCAGCCTGGTTCTTGCAGCTCTGGTGCAGCCAGCTCTAGTTCTTGGATCACGTGAGCCAAGGGGAACATTGCGTGGCCCTCTCCCTGGGACAGGCTCTCCCAGTCCTCTGGGAGGTTACAGAAATTCTTGCCTAGCCCAGTCCTACCAAGAAGCCAAATGGGAAGGAAGCCCGTTTCCCATCCCAACACCAAACTGAGTTTACATCAGAGGACTGCCAATGTTATCATCTGTAGGTCACATCCAAGGAAACCAAGACGTAGAGAAGGCAGGGAGCCTGGCATGGAGGGCAGCAGCAGGTGGATGTGTGGGCAGGTGCTGGCTACCCCACCTCTCCCAGCCTCAGCTTCTCTACCTGTGAAATGGGAACAATATGAAGCCCACTTAGAAGACTGTAAGAACAGACATGCAGACCTGGACCAGAGAGGTCCCCTTGAGGGAGGGCCGAGAAGTTCGGCCGCACAGGTTTCCCTTTGGTACCAGACCATTTTTCACCCCTTAATTTTTCATTTTTTGATGGCATTTTGAGTGAAACACGGGTCTGTAGCGTCGCAGCATCCGGTGGATACAAGCGAGGATGTGCCGCAGGCTCCGTGGCGCAATTAGCATTCTCCTAAACAAACGAGCTTCAACAGAGCTGTAATTAAGCAGGCCTGTAATTAAGTATATGCCCTTTATCATAACGATCATGCTTAGAAATGGCACGATGCACGGAACTCTGTTATTAATGCTGTGGTCCGCTCCTCAAGCGTGAGTGCATAGAGATCAGCATGTCAGGCCTGTCGCCGGAGTGTTTGTAAAATACGCGGAACAAAAAACCCAGAAAACAATGAGCCTATTCAACTGTTCTTTCACAGTCAGACACCGTGAGTCAAGGGGACTGTGAATGCTTCCAGATCCTGCAAGGTTTAAACAAACACAGCTCTCACTGCTACTGGACAAACCCCATCTCCTAGTTTAAAGGAAAAAAAGGTGGCTACCTTTTTTTTTTTCCAGCCAGCTGACCGGAAGCAGCCCGATTTGCACGCTGTATTTGCTTGGACATAAAATTGGATCCTGCTTGCACAGACAACACTACCCTGAACCTGCAGGAACTCGGTCTGGCAGCGGAGGGGCCTGCAGTATCTGTTCCTTGGCTCAGATGGACACTCTAACTTCATGGCCATGGCAATCCCCCACACTGCCCCCTTGACCACCCCCTGCAAACCACCTTGAGTGGACTCAACACCCATCACTAACCAATTCCCAAGAGTGCTGGGCCTGAGCCCACCCTTCAGCCACGGACAGCCCGGTGTTGCTCAGGGTATCTGGCCCCTTCCCTTCCTGACAGCTCACAGAACAGCAAGGGTGAAAGGATATGCCAATCAATGTGTGGATTTAATTCAACACGCTTGAAGGAAAGAGTCGGGAATGCACGTGCTCAAGAACATCACAGCTTCTAAGAAGCCCTGTGGCTGGCACTGGGCTTGCCCTCTGCTTCTAGCTGTCAAGCGATGTTATGTGAAGGTGAGTAACGGTACCCCAAAGCACCTGCAGATCCTGGCAGGTAGTCACTTTCAGAATGAAACGACACCCAGACAGGTTGGGGCGGGGGCACTGGCTCTGTGCTCTTGCTTGGGGCTTGGAGCTGTAAGCAGAAGCCCTGCCCCTTCCTGCCCACTCCCTAAGGTATTTGAAAGCCTCCCTGAAACAAATGCCAACCACTCAGGGTCTCAAGATGCATCTGTAAACCATGCCTCAGAGCCTGCCGTGCCTTCTTGGGGAATACGCTCTGGGACACTGCTCAGGAGACACTTGGGGCTGCCCCAGGGCTGCATGCGTGGCAGTGTTCCAACTGGGTTTAAACAAGGCCAATACTTTCTTCTAGATTCCCAGAGTAATGTGTTTTGCCATCTGACCCAGGAACCCGAAGCAGGGCTTTATCAGCCATAGCCGGAGCCCCGAGAACTGCGCACGTGGCCTCGTGATGGGGAAGGCACTTGCTTGGCTCAGGTGCCAGCGTCAGATGCCACCATGTGGCTCTGGGCAAGTCACTTAGCCTCCCACTCAGATCCCCAGCAGTCTGCAGAGGAGATGCAGGTCCTGCAGTACACAAGTGAACAGAACCAAAAGGCAGAGGTGGAAGGGCTGAGCGCAGGCGAGCCTACGGTCCCTCAAGAGAGGATCTGAAGAATGTATTTTACCTTTTTATTTGAAAGGCAGAGGCAGAGAGGAAGGGCGGAGAGAGACAGGCATGGAGGAAGGGAAGGAGATACCTTCCATGTGCAGTTCCCATCCCCAGATGGCCGCACATCCACGGCTGGGCCAGGCTGAAGCCAGGAGCCCTGCCATCCCATGGGCCAGGCTGAAGCCAGGAGCCCTGCCAACCCATGGGCCAGGCTGAAGCCAGGAGCCCTGCCATCCCATGGGCCAGGCTGAAGCCAGGAGCCCTGCCATCCCATGGGCCAGGCTGAAGCCAGGAGCCTTGCTATCCCAAGTTTCCCACCTGGCACCTGGTCCCAGGACTCCCTGTCCACACTGTTTCCTGTGCACAGGCCTATTTTTCTGTATGTACAGAAGAAGTACAGAATTCTGTTTTGTGTATTTATTTTGAATAAAAAGTGGCATTGCAGTGTAACTGCTTTTGCATTTTGTTTTTCATTTAACTGACAGAGTTCTCCATCTCGGTTCCTTTAACAGCTGCACAGACATGGGGTGCCGACCCAGGGGGTGGTGGGTGATGAGCCAGGTACTTGGGTCCCTGTTGTTCAGCTAGGAGACCCGAATGGACCCTGTGTTTCTGGCCATGACCGGCCCAGCCCTGGCTGCTACAGCGATGTGCGGATTAAGCCAGTGGATGACAGACCTCGCTAGTATGTCTGTGCGTGTTTGTCAGTCTCTCTTTTTGCTGCTCAGGTAAACAAACAAAAACAAAGTTTTTAAATGATGAATTTGGGAGCAAAAAATTTTAAATTTCTACATAGTTTCTTCTCCTCGCCCCTCCAAATACACACTTATTGGGCCTGGCACGATAGTATAGCAGTTCAAGTCCTCACCTTGAACACATCAGGATCTCATATTGTCATCAGTTCTAATCCTGGCAGCCCTGCTTTCCATCCAGCTCCCTGCTTGTGGCCTGGGACAGCAGTGGAGGACGGCCCAAAGCCTTGGGACCCTGCACCTGCGTGGGAGACCTGGAAGACGCTCCTGGCTTCGGATTGGCTCAGTTCCAGCCATTGCAGCCACTTGCGGAGTGAACCATCAGATGGAAACTCTTCCTCTCTGTCTCTCTTCCTCTCTGTTTATCTGCCTTTTCAATAAAAATAAATAAATCTTTTTAAAACATACACATTTATTGTGTATCTTTTGAAGACCCATTATAGAGGCTAGCAAACTGCTTGCTTTGTTTGTTTGTTTACTTATTGTAGCAAATGTGCCTGGAGGATGGTGTGGGAGGGTCTGAAAGGGATCAATTTGGTTGTGATGGAGGCTGAGAGAAGACAAAATGTGTAAGAAAACATAGTGGGAACAGAGGCAGGGCTGGAGACAGAGCTGGAGGATGCTAACTTCTATTGAGGAAGAGGAACTGGAAAAACAACAGAAGACCAGGATGGACGTGATGCTGGACCAGACCTGGAGGTAACAGCACAGCCCGGTATCGACGTGCAGATCTCCGTGTGCACACCTGCAGCGGATGCTTTTGCCCAGGTGAGTGCACAGACAGCTGGCTGTGCCTGACAGCTTGGGAGCCACAAACATACCTGGCCCCTATGTAATGTAATGTAATGTAACAGGGGCCCCATTGGAGAAGTAGCTAATTCAAGGCCATCAGGGAAAGAATAAGACAGTGACTCCTCGCTGTGGCAAGAAAGGAAAGAAGCTGTGAGTGAATCATGCGGACAGAAGAGAGGGAACCTGAAGCGTCCGTGGGCTAAACCTGGGACAATGTCAGCATCAATATTAACAGCAACAAACTGGAACCCACTAGTCTGCATCAACTCGACCAAGCAGGTGAACTGGGGTCACAGATAGCTCTTCCTTCAACTGCCAACTAGCGAACCCTGTGGGGAGAATGGGCTTGAAAATATCCCTGGCAGCTGAACACCTGATGAGGAACGAGCCATTCACACAGTCTTCAGGTGTTTCCCACCAAGCACACACGAATTACAAGAGGGCAATGAAAGCTGGAGGCTGATCCGGGCTGCCTTTACCATCCCTGGCCAGGTAAACACCAAGGGCCTCTGGCTGTGTGCTGTGCTGAGGGAATGTCCCTTCTGGGGCATTGCTTTCAGAAGGCATAGCATACAGCTAACTGTCAGAGAACAGCAGACAAGTTCAAAGGGAGGCCTGCTGGTAAGGTGAAATGCTGACGTGGGGCGGAGCTCCAGGGAAGGGCTGACATGATATGTCACAGGATATGGTGACATGATGGGGGCAGTGGCACATGCAGGCTACGATGTGTCCCTCCAGGGCATGCACACCACCTTTGCAGGAACAACCACCTCGCTAACACCAGAATCACGATATCCAGGGCACATGGGGAGTGTTCCAAAGAGTAAGCAACACATCATCATCCTCCTCCCTGACAACTCAGGGATCATGAACTGCCGTGGGGACCAGTGGCTTTTCCGACTCACTGGGGCCTGTACACATGGGCACAGATTCCCTCAAGGCTCATAGGCGTGTGTTCCTCTGCAATCCAGTTGCCTCTTCTACTCCTTCACCCTTGGAATAGGCCTCCCCATATCACTTGTTTTGCCTACTGGAATATCAGCAAATGTGGCAGAAACTTAGTAGGGACTTGTGCACCAGACACGGCCATGTGCAGAAGCCCAGAACAGCCTCCTGGAGGGTGAAACACCACAAAGAACAGGTATGAAAGGTTTCGGCCATGGCTGCCTGGACAACTAGGCCAGCCAGGCTGACCAGGACAAAAATAACACCTGG
This sequence comes from Ochotona curzoniae, assembly GCF_017591425.1. Classification (NCBI taxonomy): domain Eukaryota; kingdom Metazoa; phylum Chordata; class Mammalia; order Lagomorpha; family Ochotonidae; genus Ochotona; species Ochotona curzoniae. Next base: position 6,350,859 of record NW_024467106.1, read on the forward strand.
TGACCCCCGGCACTGGATAAATGGGGGTTGCTGTAAGCTCTCAGCATTAGGGTAGTTTGTTATTCAGCAAATTCAACTTATGGCTGGGTTGCATCTTTGGGAGGAAGCTCAGACAGACTGTCTTTGAGTATTGGTTACTTTAAATGAAGACAGCGATAGGACTGAGCTTTGGTGTCACACAACCTCACACTGAGCTCTCAGGCCTGCCCTCGTTGGGGGCTCGGGGACTGGGAAGCCCACTTTGTAAGCCCCTACACACAGAGCTGTTTATTCCAGGGCAGGTACAACGGTTGCCACAGTGCTTATTACGCTGTCATTACCACAATGACATGAAGGCTTTGGGGGATCACTGCCAGTGCTCCCTGTACCCCAGATCCCATCAACCAAGGTGAGCTCCATTGTGGCTATGTCCTCAGCACCTGGAACAGTGCCCAGTGTGGAACAGGAACCTAAAACATAGTGGTGCATAGAGCACTGGCCTAGGAGTTGGGGGCCCGTGTAGGGATCAGTTAGGTCTCAGCATTCCCATCTGTGGGCCAGAGGGTTGGGCTGGGCCAGTGCCTTCTCAGCCTAGTGCTCCTCCGGCAGGCCTCAGCATTTTCCAAGCTCTGGGGTGAGTGTTCTGCAGCTTGGGTTTAACAAGTCCTTAGTCACATAGTAACTTAAGTTGAACTTGGATATCCCTTGGTCTCACAACTGTAAGAGTCACCATGGGAGGCTGGCTGTAGTGCAGTGAGCTATGCTGCCACCTGCAGTAGGGGTCATGGCAATGCTCTCTGGGTGCTCACGGGGGGAGGCCCACGCCACCTGTCTCTGGAGTTGATGTCCATTGCATCATTCTTTCATTCAAGGTGGTCCACTGCCTACCTGCAGCCCAGGGACGGTGCTCAAGTCTCCACCGGGGTGCATCCCACTGCCCGTGTCCTCTCTGCCCTACGCCTGCCCATCATTTTCCACTGGGAAGCGCTTGTCTACGATAAACCCCTCTTGCTGTGGACTCTGGGGGGAAGGTCCTTGTAGACCCCTGACACTGGGGGAAGGATATCGCCTCTGGGCCACCACTCAGCAACTGTGTTGTATGCTGCCATCCCAAGCCCATCTGAGCTGCACGCAGGAGCTGTGCAAGCCCAGGGCCTGTTGCTGGCTGGTGAGAGATGAAACAACTCACACAGGAATAGGGTCCAGGGCCAGGAAGTGCTGCTTCCTAACAGGAAATCTTTAAGGCTGTATGCAAAGGAACATCCCAACTTCTTCCACTGGCTCTGTGACATCCTCACTCATTTATCTGCCCAAATATTTGCAGCAATGAGACAGCAGGACTAGTAACTTGCACAAGATAGAACTTCATTATCAATTTTACTTCAGAAACTGCCCACCAGGCTAACAAAAATGGCACGAGATGTGGCATCCTAGTTCCAGGGGACTGAGATGTTGGGGGGCCAAGTTCCACGTGGGGCGTGACACTAGAGAGAATGCGAGGATCAAGGACAACAGCCTCAAAGCTGAGGCCTGGGCCCCAGGCTGCATGGGGAACCCCAAGGGTAGGGGCTGTCAGGGACATCTGCTGCAAAGAGCCACAACCTAAGTCCAACTCAAACTTATCAGAAGATGCCATCTGAGTGCGTGAGAACTAAGTAGGTCATAACAAAAACCCTAGTTTCATCTGACGAAGAAAAAGCATTTCATGTTGTCTAGCTTTTCAACATTATAGAAAGCCCAAGAACTGGACTTTACGGCTTAAAACCAAGTATCTAGCCGTCTTGCCCCTCATGCAGATGAACTGGCAAGTGCTTGGCTGAGGTGGACACAGCTGGTATCCCTCTCCGGATGTACGCACCCAGAAGTGGGAGACCCCAGGATCACACAGAGGGCTGGGGTGCAGCATCCCTATGCCAAACCCACATGGAAGTGCATTTCTGATCACACTGGGCAAGTCTCTATCCACAGACCCAAATATAGGGGATGAACGCTGGTGCTGTGGGCACAGAGGAGCAGCTTGAGGCAGCACTGAGGACCCACCTGTCACTCATTCTGACATGGAGATCCCCGGGCAAGCTGGCCCCTACCTAGTCTCTGCGTCCACCAAGGCCAGTGCCACACACTGTCTGGATTTAATATTTAATGTCTTTGAGATGCAAGCTACAGGGGTCAGTGTGCTGCTGCAGAGGGTTAAGCTACTGCTGGCCACATCAGCATCCCATATGAACCCAACTTCTGATCCAACTCCCTGATGTGCCTGGGAAGGCAGAGGATGGCCTCAGGGTGTGCGGCCCTGCTCCTCATGTGGAAGACCAGGGTGGAGTTCCAGGCCCCTGGTTGAAGCTACTTGGGGGAGTGAATCAGTAGATTGAAGATATTTCTCTCTCATTCTCTGCTTCCCCTAACAGAGAATTACATCCTCTCTGTAATTCTGTCTTTCAGATAACAAGTATATTAATTTTAGAAATAAGGATGGTTCCTCAGTGCCGGTTGCTGCTGCACTGTGTCTGTCCATCTTGGGACACGGGTGTGTGGCTGCCACCCTCCTCTGTCCATCTCTGTCACAGATGCCCCCTGCTGCATGACAGGTGCTCCCTCAGAACCTGGCAGTCCCAAATAAACTACTCTGCTCTTACCTGCAGGCTGAGCTCAACCTCAGGAGGCAATGCTAGCACCTGCTGGCATGACTCTTAATTTCTGGAGCCGACAAACTTTCAGAGGCAGCATGAATTGAGATGGGGAACACGGAGATGACAAGAAATTTTAATCCCAGTTTCTTCAAACCATCCAGCATAATAAGCACTTGTTCCTTTCTACAATGGGCATATGAAAGGAGAAATCCGAATAATAATTGCTGCAATTATCCTGAAAAATATGCAGAGACTAATGGTGATTATAGAGACCTGGGTGATTGTTCCCCCAAGTCAGCACCCATCAGCGGGGCCTGGACTCGGCGGCGCCAGGGAGCTGCCAACCCCGAGCCCTGGGTAGGAGAGGCAGTGCAGACACAGGGCTCGCTCCCGGAGGGATACCATCCCGTGTTTACCACAGTGCCTGGCGGCCTTCCCAGGGGTCTGGCCTGTGATCTAACTCTTCCCCTCTGAGCGCCCTGCAGGAGTTCCACAGTGCCCCTGATGGGACGAGTATGTCACTGTGGTTCAAGGCCCCAAGTTCAACTTGTTATTTATTCAAATAATTAATTATTCGTGTATCCATCGAGCAGTTTGTCATGACACATTAATGACCTGATAGACTCCCATGAACTGGTGAACACAGAACAGAGAGCGTTTTTATCGTCATTTAATTTTAAAACGATCTTGTGTGAAATTATCTGGTCGTGAGTGATGGGAGCATAAAGAACACACTCAGCAAAGCCCCTTTTGGATCATTGCTTTATTAATGGTAACGTCAGGGAAATGAAAAATGCTAACATTGTCATATTCCGTGGCTGGGGGGAAATGGATGGCAGGGGTGGGGTGGACTGGGTGAGGGCTCCATGCACTCATGGACTCAAGTGCCAGCCCACTTGGGGGGCCACCTCCACACCCAGGCTGCCTTTTGGGGTTTACAGCTTGCTTAGGCTCCTAACATTTATCACTTTGCATGTGTGGTCTTTTCTTTCTGGTTGTGCTTTTTTTTAAAAAAAACTTGAATTTTCTATTAGTGATATAAAGCACCCTCACAAAAACATTTCGCTTTATTGCTTTGAACATTAAATGTTATTAATCCAATAGAAAAACGTTAAAGATATTGCTGTCACCTTTAAATGTGAAATGATATTAGGATCTAAAAATCGCTGGGTTAGTGGAAAAGATGCCCTCTCGCTTCCCCTCAAGTCCTGAGACAGCCATGCTGGGCCGATGATCAAATACAATTTCTGCATGGCTCACAGCACAACATCTGCTCGGAGGAAGCTTCCTGCCTCGCTTTTTTTCCCCCCTTCCTAGAGTATAAATTGTTTCTTGATTGTTTTAATTACAAACTTGGGAATCTATGCAAACTACTCCCTGGCATGTAAGCCACAGACAATAGATGGCAATCCTCCTGGGTTGGGCTCTAGCTTGTGGGACCCTGGCAGGGCTAGGGGGCTAGCTCTGCCAGCTGCCAAGGGGCTGTGCAGGAACCACAGGGGCCTAGGGAGCCAGCCACTGTGCCGAGCATCCCAGAAAAAGAAGGGGTACACTCATCTCCCCCGAGGAGCTTCCTGGTTTTGTTTCCCTCTTCCTTCTGAACAACTTTGCCACCCTCTTGGTTGTCGGAGCCTCCCCAACACTAGTCACAAATTAAATCTCAGGGAATGGTGGTGATGGCAGCTTCCGTTTTTCAAATTCTTACCCTGGGCTGGGCAGAGCCCTCCCAATGCTGACCGAAGGCTCAAGGCAATTCATGAGGTAGGCAGGGGCGTGTGTGATATACATTTCCCACTTCATGGATGATGCTCGGGCTAAGCGGAAGCAAACAGCCCTAGAGCACGTGGCCAGCAGAACCAGACCCAGAGTTCACCAACCCTGAGATCTCTTTGGAACCTGCTTGCCTTCCTCCTGTCCCTGGCGTGCTTGCCAAATGTGCTAGGGTTTAAACCTGGCTCTCCAGACTCCAGGCTGGGGAGATGCCCACCCCACTGGTCCTGATATAACCATCTTGGTTACTCCTGGCTCCACATTCCCCTTCAGAAAGCACGTCCAAGCGATGCCCCTGTGGTAGCACCCAAGTCCCAGTTGAGCATCTGAGAGCACCAACAGGGACATGAGAGTTCTAAGAACATGCCCCTCCGAGAAGGCCAATTGATGGCTTATAGCATCTGCAATGAGTGTCTTCCCTATTTCACAAGCAGACTGTGAGATGGTAACAGGACTGCTGGCCACCCGCATGGTGAGCGGGCCTGGCACACCCCTCAGAGCTCTGCTTAGGTTTAGAGTCTATGGGCACTCTCAAGGGGATCCCCCGCAAGAGACAGGCACCCTCCAGAGAAGCCAAGACTGACTTTGATGAGACTGTGTTCAAGGTTGGGGACAGAACCATGGGCCCCAAGAAGAACCATGGATTAAGAGCCTAGTCACCGTGTCACAGGACAAGCTCCGCCCCTTGGGAACAGCACTGCTCATGAAGCCAGCAGGCAGAAGATGAACCAGCTTCATGTTCCTTCTCCGGACAGTGCACTCTTCTCGAGATGGGGCAAAGGGCACCTGCAGGAAAGGGGCCAGGTGGCCTGGGCAGAGCATATCCTCAGGGCTGTCCCTACTGCAGAAGAGGCACACTTTTTGTCCAGAGCATCCACTCTCTAAATTCCCAATGTGCAAGTCTTGGGGTGGAGGGAGGAGAAAGCCCTGAACACCCAGCTCCAGAAGAAACACGGTCCCACAGGGCTGGTGCTGGCTGAGGACCTCACGAGCACACTACCAGCACCTTCACCAAACACGGCTTGGCAACACCTATGGGAAAAGCAGGCTATGCCTCCCCATGGGTGAGCGCTGCCACTTGCCAAAAGCTGTGGGCTTCGTGCCAGGATGGTGCCAGGCCCTCTCCCATGTCCGCCTGGGAGACGACTTGGATCAGCCTGTCTTGTAGCTGTGGGTCACGAGGGAGCCAGGCTCTCAGGGCACCACTTGGCATTGGCCAGCACAGGGTTGCGGGGCTCAGGGCTCAGAGAGATAGCCACCAACTTTACAGCAAAGGTCCCCATGCTGGCTTTGGAGAGATACTTGGAAAGCACATGGGATGCTTCCTTTGGTATTCAGTTTTGGTGGAGTCAGGGCCAGTCGCTAACCTGGGCTCTCAGTTTGATTCCAGCGAAGCTGCTGGACAGTCACTGAAATGTGATTCCATCTGTGCCCAAGGCAGGGCAACAGAGGGGTTCCTAGCGCTCTGCCTATAGAACCCCACGGCCAAACTCAGCCTCCCTCTGGAACTCGATGTGACACTTGCCTGTTCCCACTGAGCTTCAGGCCCAGGGCCATCTGGAGCACAGGACAAAGTGCAGAGATGGCACAAGGGCAGGGAGCAGGGTTCTGACACTTGAAGCTAGGCTTCAGAATAACACACTCATGGCACAATATTCCACCAGCGGAAATCCTGAAGGTGGTGACCATCATTTGTTTTTAGTTTGCTAAAAACAAAAATTGGATATTGGGGCTGGTGTGGGACTAAGCCACCAGTTCAAATCCCAGTTGCTCCACTTCCAATCCAGTTCCCTGCTAGTGGCCTGGGGAAGCGCCAGCAGATGGCTTGGTGCTTGGGCCTCTGCTGCCTGTGAGAGACCCAGATGATGTTCCTGGCTCTCAATGTCAGCCGGTCTCAGCCAGGCCACTGAGGCCATTTGGGGAGTGAACTTTTCTTCCTCCCACATCTCTCAGCAACTTTGACTTTCAAATAAATAAGTAAACTGGTAAAAATGAAAAAACTGGGCCATGATGGGACAGGAATGGCCGAGTGTAGTATTTCTGCAGGTGAGCCCGAAGGACCCTTAGCACCTGAGTCTACCCCAACTAGGAGACCAGTGCTTGTCTGCCTCCCACAAAACAGTAACTTTAATATTTATTTACTTATTTATTTTAAGGACAGAGTTAGAGAGAGAAGGGGAGAGAGTGCTTCTATCTATCGGTTCACTCCCTAAGTGACTGCAACAGTACTGAGGGCCTGGCTGGAGCCAGGAGCCAGGCGTTTCATCCATGGTCCCCATGTAGATGCACAGGGGCCCAGGGACTTTAACCATTTTCCATTGCTTTCTAAGGTACATCAGCAGGGATCTGGATGGGAAGTGGAGCAACTGGGACTTGGACCAGAATCCCTATGGAATGACAGTACTGGAAGCAGCAGTTAACCCACTATGCTACACTGCTGGACCCAGCAGTGAAAGCTGTTCTTCTGATCCAGCTCCTTGCTAATGTGCCTAGAAAAGCAGTACAGGATGCTTGGGCCTTTGCACTCACGTAGGAGATCAGGACGAAGTTCCTGCCTCCCAGCTTCAGCCTGGTCCAGATCTGGCTGTGGCAGTCATTTGGGGAGTGAAGCACTGTATAGAAGATCTTTCTGTCATGTACTCTACCTAAGAGTCGCCTCACCTCAAAAAAATAATAAATTTAAAAAAAAAAGAATTAGTTGCTAGTGCCACAGAAGAGGGCATGTTGGGAACCTCAAGGGGTGTGGAGATTGCTGGGCAGGGCTGGGGAAAGGATGGGAGTCTGAGATCCAATAAGGAGTGGAACGTTTCATTCGGGCCACTCAGTGTGGAAGGACGGAGGAAAGACCTGTAAGGCTGCCTTCCTGGAATCTCCCTATGGCAGGACAGAGTTGAAATGCGGGTCAAACTGTGGCATGCAGAACCAAACAGGACTACCTATGGTGACTCAGGAGGGAGCCAGGAGCCTACGGGGACACATCCCCTGAAGAAGGTGGCTTTGGAAGGTCAGGAAGCACACGATTTCCTGTTATTCTTTGACAAATGAAGACCGAGAGGGGCACTGCCAGTGGACTGCAGCTGCTAGCCTGCTGAGAACCCCAAGTGCACAGTGAATACAACAGGTGCCCAGTGCTCATGAACTTGGTTCCTGCTGAAAGAAGACCTCCTTCTCAACCCAGTCTCTCTCAGGAGGAAAAGGGGCTTCTGAGCTTGGGTGGCCCACGTGATAGGGGTCTTCTCACCCTCAGCTCTGTAGCAGCGACATGACAACGCCAGCCAAGTGTGCCAAGTGTACCAATGGCACGTTTTACAAAATTCTGCATCTCAGACTAATTCTTTTGCACAGAAAGAAAACTCGCCATTAAAATCATTACTAACAGTGATGTAATATGGACAGGAATTTATGTAAGTGACAAAATTTATTTAAGCGACTTTATAAACGACGTCACTTTTTATTTATGGCATCGTTAGTTCTAACAGCTTGCCAGAACCTTTCACTCTGGCACTGCCGGGCTTTAGAGGAATGCGATATTGGTCAATGACTCTGGTCCCACTGAGGGGTCCATGGAGAAGCCGGGCTCGGGGCCCACAGGAACACCCTGGCCTGATGACTGTCTGGGGAGAATGCAGTCAGGAGAACCTCTCAGTGCTGTTACTACCCACAGGGGTAACACTGCAGCAAGGACCCTCATCCCCACCTCAACTGCTCAGCTGCTTCTTTGGCAGTGGGTGCTGGGGGGCGGCACACAAGGCCCATTGGGGTCAGAAACAAGGAAGCCCGCTTCACCTTGCTCTTGGGGAGTGTCTCTGGCCAACACCAAGGGTCACCTCCCTGTTGGCCCTGGCCACTGGCTCTGCTTGGGGACAGCTGGGGGCTGGTGAACAGGGCCTACTCAGGAAACAGCTTTCCCTCTCGCCTGCTCAGCTCTGGGGGGAGAAGAGTGGTGAGCAAGTGCGGACCCCTGCAGCTAATGGATGGGGCTGAGCAAACGCTAGCAGCCAGACTCCTCCCTTCACACGTGTGTAAAACCTTTGGAATGTTGCTGGAAAAATGTTATTTCAAGAGATCTTTGAAGTTTGACAATAAAAGCAGAAAGGCCACTTTCCAGTGCAGAAAGCTGGTTCTAAGTGGCTGGTGGAGTCCATGAGGGACGGGGGGTTCCGCATGCCCGTGTGCTCGGCTTCTTGGGCTTTGCCAACTTCCCACAACTGCCTGTCTCGCATAGGTGGTCTCTGCATGGACAACAGATACTCATTTTCTTTCTCACTGCCCTTTATCCTCATAAAGGAACTTGGGTGGCACCAAGATCATCAAGAAGAAGGGGCAGCCATGACATATGGATGTGTGTGCAGGAGTGCACATGTATATGAGAAAGGGGTACCAGGAGATGGCCCATGATCCTTGAGGTAACCACACCTCCTTCACGGAGCAGCAGGTGACACCAAGGGCCAGTGTCATCAGAATGGAAGCCACCATGAGCTGCGTGGGTGGAGAGGAACCTTCACTGACATCTCCAACCCAGCTTTGAAAATCAAACACTAAACCTGAGGACAAGGCACGGGCCCAAGGCGATGCTGTCACTCTGCCTCCAGGCTCTCGGGGTCCCCTCCTGCCCTAGCCTGGCGTTGGCCCACTCGCCCCCGTGACCATCCCTCCTGGAGCTCTTGCCTGGCCCGTAGGTTTCCAAGTCTGTGGCACATCTGTGGGGTGCGATGGCCAATTACATAGCAGAGATGCAGGTGAACACAGCTGTCCTACACACATCTGCAAAGCTGACCAAATAGGGGTTTCCTCTCCCTTGGGAGTCTCATGGCATCCCTCACCACAACCATGGGAGGCACGCATTGTCAACCCCCTGTAACAGACGAGATCGGGCGTGTTCAGGGTATGGCCGTAGACTGACCTGAAGTTCAAAAGTGAGTGGCCCACGACAGGCATAGGGTTGGGACTGCAGCCCAGTGTTCATAGAAACAAATCAATTGTCTTACAGCCATTCTCCTCCTCCACCCACTCCCAAGAAGGCTGGAGAAGCTTCGTCCGTATGGTTGCTAAGTGTTCCACATGTCTGTACTTCTGCATCCGTTAGCAATTACTCTCAAATTTCCTCCCCTCACCTTCCCAGACAGCCCAATTACTGCAGCCAAAAAACACGCCCCAACTCTTAAATCACCCCCACGTGTCTTCCAGCCACATCAAAGTCTTGGGGAATGGCCTCTGTGGGTACAAACCCTCTTCTCACTACACGAGACCAGAGAGGCTCACCAGCGGCTGCCTTAATTCCAGCAGCATTTGGAAAAGAATCCACTTCTCATCCAGCCTGCAACCAAGACCCCACGGAAAGTACTGCCCGGACTGCTCTCAAATCACCCCAGACCATTCTCTGATATGCAGCAAGCACATGGCGCTGGGCATGACAGTGGGGCCTAAACCACCTCGGGAAAGCTCCCCTAGGGCCAAGTCAGGGTGTGGCTTCCTTGCCTTTTTTGTTGCAGAATCAGGTGGAATGACATCAGTGCAACTGGGCCTCAGTGTTTCATAAATGACTGGCTGACGGCACCAGGAACTATTTAAGGTCCATTTTTTTTTTTAATGTGTACTTTCTCCCCAGGAGTGCCTGATAAAGTGCATGTGTGTGTACACCTGAGATGGGGGCTCTAGGTTACATCTCCTTTTTCCATTACCAGAGAAAAAGAAAGGCCGGCTGTTGGTCACTGACAGCTAGGACATGGCCTCCCACATGCACAGGGGCTGGCTGTGGTTACTGATGGCTAGACATGGCTTCTCACACACACAGGGGATGGCCGTGGTCACTGACAGCTAGGACATGGCCTCCCACGCACACAGGGGATGGATGTGGTTACTAATGGCTAGAACATGGCCTTATATGTGCATGGGGGATGGCTATGGTCACTGATGGCTAGGACATGGCCTTCCATATGCACTAGGGCCATAGGCTCTGGAGCCTATCTGCCAGGACAGCCAGCACATAACTGCTAAGAGGGCCAAGGGGCAAACTAATGTGGCTCTTGTGAATGGTTGACCTGGAACATTTCAGCGGGCTTCAGTTGGCCAACTTCATGAAGTTTACCTGGAGACTCAGCAGGCTGGGATCGGTGCACAACCAACCCGTCATATCCTACCCAGCTTTTCATGGCTTTGCCCAAGACTGGGGTCTGTGGATTCCCAGGCATCCCTTGCAGATGACATGTCTCAGACATCTGGCCTGAAGCTGGTGAAGTTTTCCTTCCTACCTCCGGAGGGTGGAGCAGGAGGGTGTCCCAGCACTGGCTCCCTTGGACATACCCGTCTGTTCTGTGAGCGGCAGACCCCACTCTACTCTAGGGATCTTGCTAGGTCCCCAGAGCACCTAGGTCCCTCGCCCTCTTTCATCTGAGGGTGCACCTGTAAGCTGTGACTGCTCCCTCCTTCCCTAGCCATCCTCTGCAAGGGCCTCTGGGCTAGGCCACTGTGTGAGCTTTATCTCAAGTTACTGAGGAGACTTTCTATACCTCTGATTTTATTTTTACGGAGAGGAAGCCAGGGCTCAAATGGTGAAGGGCCTGCCCCAATGGCGGGTCAGTGTGGGGCTGCTGAGCCTGGGGTGGTTCTGCCTACCCTTCAGATCCTGCTGAGGCAGCAGAGATCTCACACCCAGTGGAGGGCTTGCAGCCATGGGAGGGAGGCCCAACAGTGCAAGCACAACGGCTCCTTCATGTCTGCCCTGAGGGCTGAGCAGCACAATAAGACTGCACCTAAGGACCTGGAAGACCCCTCCTGTTCTGGCTGCTACCCTGCCCAGTTTGCCTCCCTTTCAGCCATCAGTATACAGCAGGTCATCAAGTGTGAGCAAGATGATCTGGGGGCCCAGGCTGCTGAGAGCCAAGTAAGTTTCAGGTGGGGCTGTGATGGAGGCTAAGTTCACTCACTTCCCGGGGCTTCTGGGAATGAGGTGGCTGCATGAATGACACCTGGGGACCAGGAATATCACACTGTGAGTGCAGGCTGTGTCACTGCTCATCATTTCCCAGGGAAGAGAGGAAGTGAACACCCTCCGTCCTCACTGCGTATCCCCCCAACCCTATAAAGCAGTTTCCTGTACACGCTACTCACACAGGAGGGAGCCAAGCAGGGTGGCCTGACCCACAGGCTGACATGACAAATAAGCCTCAGGCTGACCATGCCTCCAAGACATATTGGTGTCTGCTTGGTTGTCTGGGCTTGCCATCTGTGCCACTCCAACAAGGCTGGCTCCCCCGGCTGCTCTGGAGCCTGCAGGGGGCCTGCTCTGCAGTTCCAGGCTCAGCCAACCATGGGAGAGGGCACGGAGGCTGCCTGCTCCCTCCTGGGAACAGCAGGGCTCACCACCCGTGGGCCCGCCTGCTGGTGCTTCCTGGACCAGGCCACCGGCTGCCGGGAGGACCAGAGGACGACATGAACGTCATTGGGCAGCTGTTCATCAGGAGCCCTGTGGCACAGGGACTGGCAACACTGAGTGAGTCCCGGATGGAACATGCAGTCAAGGAAATGAGGGAAAAATTAAAAACTCAGAAAGTAAGAACAAGAAAGGCTATGCCGTGGGAGTGATGGTAGGGACTCTGGGAGCAATGTCTTCATTTGCTGTGTGACCTTGGGAAAGTCACTTAACCTCCCCGAACCTTGTTTTCTCACTTGTAAAATTGGGGGGACACCGAGGGCAGGTGCTTCCAAGGGTAGTTTCAGGATTGAACAGGTTCACACGCTAGCAGGAGGGCTCCATCACCAAACACAGGCCATGAGTTTCTCAGCAGCGAGGCTGGTGGAGAGAGGACAGAGGGCAAACTCTCTCCTTGCAGCAGATGACATGGGGGCATCCCAGTCTGGGCCCAGCTGCCTAGGAGACCCAGGTCAGCACTATCCAGGGTGAGCAATGCTCCAGAGGTGGGCAGGGGCTCCACCTGCCAAGCTCCAAGCGGTCTCTACTTGCACCCGTGAAGAATGGCTCCCTGCCTTGCTCTGGAAAGGTACCTCAGTGAAGAGGTGCTGTGGGCACAGTCACACCCGAAGCCACACTAACGACAGGAAGCCAGGGAGGCTGTGCCTGTCTGTCAGGCGACCTGTAAGCGAGAGGGCCTGGGGACTGCGACAGCCTGTCCCCATCTGCCAGGATCACAGTGTGGATGGCTGGGCTGTGTGCCTGCAACCAGCAAGCCTTCTCCAACGACCCACTTCAGCATGGCACACGGCACATTTGACTCCTGCAGCTTGCACTGGGATTTCGATGACAGCAGGTCACGTCAGATGGGTGGAAGTCCTCTCTGAGCTCTCTGCCAAGCCCTGTACGTGTCACTAACCAGACAAGCCCTTGTGCCGGCTACCCAGGACTTCTTCAGTAGCTGCTGAGTGCATAAACACCTGACTTCATTTCAGCATCCCCCTCGAAGGGCAGGTGCAGGGAGGGAGCAGCACTATGGACAGGAGCACTGGCAGGTGACAGGGATCACGCTCAACCTGGGAGGTGCCCTGTCTCTAAGACCCCAGTTTCTTTTCTCTCTGCCATGCTGTCCTTGGAGTATCGCCAGGAGCAGGGGAGGAGGAAGGGTCAACATGTGCTCTCCCAGTGCTCAAAGGTGTGGAGTAAGGATGTTGAAGAGTGTTTTGAAAAGGGAATGAACTGGTGTTTCATGATGAACCCTGAGAACAGAACAGGGCACCGCAGAGATCAGGCCTGTGAACAACAGAGTGAGTGCCTGGCCAAGACAGACCATGAAGGGCTGAACTGGCAATAGCTTGGGTCCTGCTGAGCCTCAGGCTCTGGGTGCTGGGCTCCAATGTGAGAGGGCAGCTGACCAGCATGTGGAGCGGAGTGCTGAGGGTGAAGGAAGGGCTGGGGCATGTCTGGCAGTAATTAGAGAACAGCTGTCACCAGGATGGCTTCAGGGAGCCTGCATGGTTTGTCTAGGAGGGGCTGGTGAGGGTGCTGATGGGGACCAAGAAGGCTCTGGCTGAAGCAACGACCTAGGCCAGGGTCCAGCAGGCTGGGCAGCATGCAGGCTAGAGCCAGGGCAAGCGGGAGTGGCAGTGCCCAGCAGAGAGCCTTGGAGCCAGCCTGGGAGACAAGAGCCTTTAGAATTCAAGTCACAGCCATTGAAAGAAAGGAAGAGGAAATTCTATGAACGGTTGTAAGGAATCTGCAAAATAAGAACCAACATTCTTTGGTGAAATGTGACGTATGGAGGCATCTAGTATGTGGACGTGAATATGACGGGTCTTCAAAAATTTATGTAAAATGAACATTCCAGGAAACTATAGGTAGGTTTAAAAAATGTTTTACACCAAAATAAATTCATCTTTAAATTCACTTTCCTGTAAACTTGTTGAAGCATTTTTGCATATCCTTCTACTCTACTTGGCCAAAAAATGGTGAGAGGGAGGAAGGGAGAAGATAGAGAGAGAGAGAGACAGAGAGAGAAAACCAAACATTGTGCTTACAGAGAGGTGCATTTTCAAGAGTCAACAGAACATAATTAAAACAGATCATATATTAGATCACAGACTCAATTTGGAAAAAAAAAATTATACAGTCCACATTCTCTTACCACTTAGGTCATAAAATTAGAAATAAGAAAAGCTAATCACTGGGGAAAAAGTAACTTTTAACATTGGAGTCACAGAGATAATAAAAAAATTACTGAGTGCTTTGAGAATACCATACAGCAAAACTACAGAAGCAATACAGAAGTGTATTGATTTTTATTAAAAATAACAAAGGACTGAAAAAAATGAGGTAACTATTCAATTTGAAAAGCTATAAAAAAGAGAATGAGCCAAAAGAAAGTATAAAAATGGAACCCCTACAGCTAAACTTAAATTATAAAACATAAAGCCAAGGCCTAATGTCCTCTTAAATGAATGTAAAATTATTTGAAAATATACAGAAAACAAGTAAGTCCCTAAGATTATCCCAAGGATAACCAAGAAAAAGAGGGAAAAAAATTAGGGACATATATGACCAAAGTTACATTATTTTTAAAACTATAATAAATTGTTGGGCCTAATTTTGCAATAATGTTTTAAATTTTAGATTAAATCATTGATAGTTCTCTAAGAAAAAACGTAAAATACAAAACTGACTCAAGAAAAAGTAGAAAGCCAAAGGGAAAAAAATTTAGCAACTACAGAAGAAATCCTGATGCCTTAGCTTCCCCAAATGCTTCCAGGGGAGACTTTCTGATCTTTCCTGCTCTCCTGCACCCCCAAACCAGAAACACATTAGACCACCTAAAATAATATTCTGACCGGCTTTTAGCTCAACTTCATGTAAATGCTAAAATTCTAACTCAAGTAACAGCAGTTATAGTGTAAACTACATTTATGGACCCAGCTCAATGGCTCAGTGGCTAAATCCTCGCCTTGCATGTGCTGGGATCCCATATGGGTGCTGGTTTGCGTCCCGGCTGCTCCGTTTCCCTTCTTGTGGTCTGGGAAAGCAGTAGAGGATAGATCAAAGCCTTGGGACCCTGCACCTGTGTGGAAGGAACTTCTGGCTATGGATCAGCTCAGCTCTGGTTATTGCAACCACTTGACTCGGGGAGTGAACCAGTAGATGGGAGATCTTTTTCTCTGTTTGTATATCTCTCTTTCCAATAAAAGTGAGTCTTTTTTAAAGACACATTTATTTCATAACAGAACAATATTTTTCTAAATGCAAATCATGAGATAAAAATTATTTGTATCAATAGGTAAATGGGAAAAAAATACAAATTAGTCCCTGAATTTAATGTAAAAAACAAAACTTCCAGGAAAGTAAAAATAGAAATGTCTCCAACATGAGCAAACCTGCTCTCTTCCTAACTACCAACACACCGGAGTTGATTCTGAGACAGTCAAGACATTGCTATTTAAGTCAGGAAGCAGTGAGTATGTTCACTCGCTGTTTTAAATATTGTGGCCAACAATATAAAGCAAGAAAAACAAATGGGGCATGAATGTTGCCAAAGACAAAAAGTACCCGATTTGCAGATGACACTGCAGTCCACCAAGAAACTCAATGAATTTTGAAGCTACTGGAAGTAATAAGCATGTAGAAGGGTGGCTACTATACACTATGAATTAAAAGACTAGCCCTGGGCCCAGTGTGGTTGCCTAGTGGCTAGATCTTCGCCTTGCATGTGCCAGTTTATGTCCTGGCTGTACCACATCCTATCCAGTTTCCTGCTTGTGGCCTGGGAAGGCAGTAGGCCCACACCTTGGGACTCTGCACCCGCGTGGGAGATCTGAAGAAATTCCTTACTCCTAGCTTCAGATCAGCTCAGCTCTGGCTGATCAAAGTACCAGCAGATGAAAGATCTTTCTCTCTGTCTCTCCTTCTCTCTTAATCTAACTTTCCAACAACAAAAAAGCCAGCCCTGTGTGTGTGCGTGCATGTGTGAGTGTACAATCACCAGTAAAGGAATAACAGGTATTTCTGGAGGGAACGACCAATATTTTAAAAATGACCATTAACTCCAAATTAACTTAAAATTCCAATGTTTTTCAACCTTGAAAGTATTTTTCTTGGAACATAAACGGACTCTAAGTTTCAAGTAGATAAAGAGATTAAGATAAAACTACCAGAATATTTTGAAAAACAACCAGAAAAAACCATAGGATAGGAACTCTAAGCGCATGCATTTTTAATAACTAACCACATGACCCTCTGTTGGAATCCTCATTCCAGGTGGAGGGACAGAACTCTCATAGCACACAGCCAAGACGCTGGCATCCAGGAAGGGGGAAGGACGGAATGGTGACACACTGGCAGGTGGGAGGTACACGGTCAGGTCCTTCTCTCACGTTACACATCAAAATGAGCTGTAGACAAATTTGAGACTTATATGTGAAATGAAATGAAGGGATCAGGATACACCAGGAGTCGAAGAAGGGCTAACGCAACAGCAACGACACAAAGCCTAATAATAGGAAATCAGATGAAAGGACAAATCACAAACTGGAAAGAAGCAGACGGTAATGAGAGCGTAGAAAGGATCTTGTTACCAAATGAGCTCCTGATGCTCAGTGAGCGAGAGCAAGACTGGAGGGGCAGGGAAGGCAAGGGCACCATTGTGAGCAGGCACACAGCGCGCACCTGCACGCTTGTGGCAAGACCAGGCATGCGAGCTGGCAGGGGCACACTCTGCCCCTCGCACACGGACAAGGGTTTTAGAAAATCACAGCCAGTTAGTGAGGCTGCCAGGGAAACAGCCTCTCTTACACATAAGCTGGCATAAACAAATTCCCCTGGTGCGGCAGGCAATGTGTCACTGCATTTAGAGGTGTGTTTATCCACGTTTCAAGTGTGTCTGTGTCCAGCAGAGGGAGGACAGCACACCATCGCTGCCAGCCCTGCATGACAGGAATGTACGACAGGGAGAGAGGGGACATGACTGGGTCTCAGCACAGGACGGACCCTCCCGGCAGGAACCAGGAGGCAGCTGCTGACGCCTCAGCAACACGGAGGCTCTCAGAAACACCACGCCAAGTGCCCGGGAGGCTGCGCGTGTCCACTCATGCAACAAATGACATGCACAGGTGAGCGAGTGCCGGGAACGGGCCTCGGGGTGGTGCAGCACACCGGGCAGTATAGGGATCCCTCATAACTCACTTCTGGGGGTGGCGCCAAGCAATGTGACACCTGTCAAAAAGGGGGGATCGCACCATATCCAGATTATTCTCCACTAAGTCTGACTTTACAAAATTACTAGACAATTAGACAGACATATTTTCACATGTAAACATATGGCATAGGAGAAAAGTTGACAGAACACACCCTATATAAAGGACTATGTTTCTGGGTTACATGACTATGAATGATATTTACTTGCCTCTGTGCTTTTCTGAAATAAATACATCACTTCTGTAAACTAGAAAAGAAAAGCTTTCTGGTTTTGATTTTAAAAAATAAAAAAGGAATAAGCATGAACGGACTACTGTGCCCACAACAGCATGCTCACGAGGTTCTCGGGGTGGGAGTGCCAGGCAGGTTGTGTTCAGTTGGAAGCTCGGTCCTACCAGTCCCAGAGTGCCGGGGGACCATCTGGTTCACTGACTTGGTTTCATGCCTGGGAGAGCTGAGCCCAGAAAACACAGGGGACTTTCTCAGGTTGCAAAGGTCCAAAGGAGCCAAAATGTGAAGGTCTCAATTTGGTCAAAACTGGCTGTAAGTTGTAGGAGGCCATGCACTTCTCTCTGCTACGGGCACCTGTGAGGGTCCCTGGGCCGTGTCTACTCGGGGAGGACGGCCCTTCTGAGGAGCAAACATAAAGGGCCTACGCTGCATCAGCGGCAGCTCCCAGACTCCAGGACACAAGTCTAGTTTTCTGATAATGCACCACATCCAGTTCCACTTTAGATCCAGCTCCCTGTTAGCAGGCCTGGGGAGAGCAGCAGAAGATGGCCAGCCCAAGTGCTTGGGTCCCTGTCATCCACAGGGGAGACCCAGACAGAGCTCCAGGCGCCTGACTTCAGCCTGATCCAGCTGCTGTATCCAGCAACTACTAACTAACAGACTCCCTGCAATCTCATTCTGGACCACAGTATCCACTACCGCATGCAACCATGAAATAAGGAATCTTAGGGCCTGATTCTGTAGCCTAGTGGCTAAAATCCTTGCCTTGCATGTGCCAGGATCCCATTTGGGTGCCAATTTGTGTCCCGGTTGCTCTACTTCCCTTCCAGCTTTCTGCTTGTGGCCTGGGAAAGTAGCAGAGGATAGCTCAAAGCCTTGGGACCCTGCACCCACATGGGAGACCCTGAAGAAGCTCTTGGCTCCTAGCTTTGGATTGGCTCAGCTCTAGCCATTGTGGCCAATTGGGAAGTGAACCAGCAGATGGAAGATCTTTCTTTCTCTCCTTCTCTCTGTAAATCTGACTTTCCAATAAAAAGAAATACATCTTAAAAAAAAAAAAAGGAAAGAAGCAATCTTAAACACCAGCTGCATCTATTCTAAAGTCATCTTTTCCTTTTTGTTTCCTCCCTACCATCCCAGGTACACGCCATAGGGAGGAAGCAGCCTGGGGATCAGGAAGATGGAGAGCAGAAACAGCTCCCAGGGCCCTGCAGGCAGAATTCAGAGAGGCCAACTGCGCCTTCAGCCTTATCATTTGCTGTGTGTGTGTGTGTGTGTGTGTGTGTGTGTGTGTGTGTGTGTGTGTGTGTAAAGGAGGTATTTGGAAAGTTCCTGCAACAATGGCATTAAAAATTAAGGTTAACATTAACATTGAGATCCATACAGATTTTTCATAATCCACATATTTTCATCAACTATTTGAAGATCCCTCCCCCAAATTAAAAAAAAAAGTCTGCACTGAAATAATCATTTAATCCCATTTTCCCATAAACTTTTAGAACTTCATGGAACTATCATGACTACTTCAAACGGACTGCACATCAACTGTGAGAGAGATCCAAAATTCAGAGCTGTTCTAACACTGGGGAAAGTAGATCCGAGAGTTGACGCATTTTGGGAGGCAAGATGAAGTCACACTGGAGGAGATGATGGTTATTTCCCCAGGCAGTTAGCTTTATCAGGTAATCTTCCAGCTAATAATGCTCCCTGAGGCCAAGCCCCCCAGGCCTTCCTCTCTGTAAAGAGGCCCTTCTTGACTTGACCACTCCTAATCCAGGCACTGGGCATGGTAGGCATCACTCAACTCCTGGAGATTTACAGTGGGTGGAGCATGCTCTCATTATTAATGGTCCACTTATTTGGCTCAGGTAAATCACATTTGCATATGCAAATCATGCCTAAATATTCTGTACTATTAATGTTATCACTAATTACATAATAATAGTTACCAATTTCCACACGGATCAAACTTACAGTTTTGCAGCTATTAGGGAAATTGTGCTTTGTAATTAAGATAATCCTCATTTCCAGATGCTAATTAACTATATAATAATTAGTCTCATTCACTGATGCAAATTAAGGATTTTCATCTTTATTGATAAAAGACTTGCTTCTTATCGGCCAAGGAATGGAGAGCCCCAGAAATCTTGCCGAGAAACACTTTTCCTCCTCTAAAGGTTAAAAGGTAAATCCATTTTTATCAGTCTCATTTGTGAATGCAAATTAGGCCTGATTAATCAAGTCAGAGATAAATGTGCTAGTCTCATTTCAGGACACAACATATAGCTTACTGAATTCATCTCTCTTTTCCCACAACCACGCAAATCAACAGAGTTCACAGTCACGCCTCCGGGGCCTCTCCGCCATGCTAGCTTTGGTTTCCCCTCCAGTGCCAGGGGAGGGGATCCTGCATCGGATATGTCTTAATGGTCTGGTCACACCACCCGTGAGTGGGAAGAGGTTTTTGTGAGTAAATATGCAGGAAGCAGTGCAAGCCACATTTGCTTGGATTATTAAGTTTTCTGTGCTCCAAACAGAACACAAACTGGCACCTCCTATCGTGACTAATGAGGGCTGCCTTGGTGAGAACAGAAGGGCTGCCAGCCAGCGAGGCCTAGTTGGCAGGCCCCAGCCCAGGCCTCGCTGCATTCATCATCCGCTAAACCAATCCACCAATTCCGCACCACCATTTGTCATTAATTATGCTAATCAGCACACCATTACTCTCTGATGACACTGTAGCTGTTATTAGCTAGTTACGGCTTTTCAAAAGCACAACTTATTGTGCATGCACGGGCTGTGCATGCATTAGCCTACAGGGAAGAAATGTCCAATTATGAAAAGAAGAAATTCGCTATTATCTTTCTATAACAAACCAATTTAGTAATTAGGAAAGTCTCTGAACTCATAGGTTTTTTTTTTTTCCTTCCCCTCTGTTAAAATAATTGAAACCCCAAAATGTGCTTTTCCATATTTCTCCGAAAGAAAGGGGAAATTCCAACCTGGAGATTTTTGTCTGTCCCTGGAAAGTGGGGTCTGGGGAACCACGGCACTTGCCTGTGCACGCCAGGCTCACAGGCTCCTGGTGCCCTTTTCCTTCCTGATTGGGAATTAGCAGGGCCACTGGACTCCGTGGACCTCTGCCATGCTGAGGGCTGGGCATGGGAAGCACACCCCGGGGAGCCTGCATGGCTCCCTCGAGATGCAGTGAGGTTGCGCACACTATACCTGGCAGGTGCTTCCGCAAGCAGGCCAGACACAGCCTCCACAACCCCTCGCAGGCCCCAGGGTCACCCCAAGCAGTGTGAGTGGCTCTCAGCTGACCTCGGAGCTGCAGTGTGGCCAGGGGCTTGGGTTAAGGCACCAAGAGGACTTTTCTTGGGCTGGCAGTGGAAGGGAGTCTCCTGGGTCAGCAGCCAACCCCAGGCAGTACTGGAGGAGCCTTTTGGAAACCCCAGGCCCCTCCGAGGGACTCCCACTGATGCCACTGTGTCCACAGATGAGGTTTCAGGTGTCTGTTTGCCCCAGGCACTACCTCCAAGTTGTTGTGCTCAGGCTGGGAGTCTTTACCAGTAGTTTGAGAAGCTTCGTCTGTATTAAGAGCTCATTAATATCATCAGAGTAAATGGGCCTATTAAAACATCTTTAAGCAATATCTGAACATAAATCTCCCTAAACTATATTTAATGACTGTACTTAAGATACATTATATGCAAGCCTTAATGAGACATTAGATAGCATTTTGAAGATTAAAATTAGAGAATCCATATAAAGTCTGTCCACTTAATGTAGCCTTAAGCCATACTGATGAAAGCATTACCACCAAATTATCACTGCATTAGAACAAATATTTTTAATCATCTCTGATTTATGCATTCCCTTTTCCATATAATTTTCGTTTTCACAAAAATATATTTTGAGTATACGAAAGAGGGTATCTGATGAGTTTCGAGTTTCTGAAGTACTCTTGAGGTATGCAAATACAGAATTTTGCTGGCCCTGCACTTTGTAAGTGTTCGACGGTCCTAATCACTCCTCCTGTTTGGATTAATTAGTCATTTTAGTACTGGAGGCAGCCAAATACATTTGCCTATTAAATGTCCTTCAAGACCAGACTACACATAACATAGAACTTAAACAAAAATATTCTGAAGACCTGAATACAGTACAAGGTACACACACTGAGGTAACGCACAGGATACTGGCAGTGGAGACTTTGGGTATCTGACTTGATCTGGGTCCTGGCAGAGATCCTGCACCCAGGCGACGGACTTCCATCCTGCACCCATACACCCTCTGAGCTCCAAGTCAGCCGTGTTTGTGTCTGGCCCCAAGGGGCTGCAGAGGTGACAATAGCGCCCTGTTTCCATCCCATGCCCCTTCACAAGGTGCAATCAGTGCTTTTGGAAGAACATTAAAAAAAAAAGTTGGTTTCCAGAGCACAGGGAGTGGAGCCCTCAAACAGATCCAAGGCCCTCACGTCTGCTCAAGCATGGGGGTACTCTCAAGGTTTGCAGAATGGGGTGGTGGGGGTGGGGGCAGGTCATGCTGAGACCCACCTGAGTGTCCCTGTCCAGGCAAGGCAGAAACACATATCTCAAAGCTCCAGGAATACTGGTAAGACTCAATCTGCCATGTTTTTTTTTCAGAAACAGGGCACACTTGAGGCTGTCTGCACATACAGAAGCATTTCTCTACAGATTCACCTGCCTGCTGCCCTTGAAACACCGTGTGTTCTAACAGAACCTCCTGGACCACTCCCACTACGCTCCTGGCACACATTGAGGGGCCTCTGCAGGGCGCTTCGTGCCCCCGCCACCAGTGCAACTGCAGAGCAAGTCACCTGAGAAGCTGTAATGTCACTGGGGACGCGCACAGTCGGGACTTGGATCTGACAAGGGCACAAGGCTTTTGGCAATCAACTGACAATTTGAAAAACGTTAGAGACAGATTATCATTGATGCATCACAGACTTTTTTTGGGAGTACTTCATGCCAAAGTGTAGCTACTCTTTTTTTCCTAAGTGAATGCAGTTCATGGATGATAGACTTCTGGAAGTGTGCGAATCAGGACAACTCAGCCGGTGACACCGCTCCTAATAGAGTGAGATGCTCTGGTTTCATTTCTGTCCTTCCGAAATGAGGAAAGGAACATGACTTAAGCATGTTGGCTTTTGAAAGACCGTTGCTCCCGTGGCATGCAAAGCTGGCAGCCACGAGCCTGTTTCCATTTGCTCTTCCCTGCTATTCTTTCCCCAAAAGGAACTACTTCATAATACGACTCTGCATTTGTAGCTGGATGAATTAGGCATTCTTCATAAATAACAGCTCTGTTCTATGCACACGAGCTCCTTTTTATTAGGGACACAGTAATGAACAATGAGCAATGTGTTCTATTATTCTTTGTCAAATCACAAAATGCTACATTAGAATAACTGTGCTGGTCAATGTAATATAGTAGATTAAATTCAACTTCTGTGGAAAAAACCACTGTAAAACAGCATGATAAGAAGGCTATAAAAAATTTAATTTTACTCCAAACTCCATCACAAAAAAAATGGTGTGAAAAGTAATTTTGCATAATCAGTACACGCCATCTGGAACAATTAACTGATTTCTATAGAACTATGAGGATCAGTCATATCTGCTTATTAAAGATCAGAAATTATACAAGTAATAAATCCTTGAAAAAACTAAGCATACTCCCGCCTGTCAACGCTATTTTAACTTCAAATACTGAAGAACGCCTGATAAGGCTGAAAAGAAGAGATTAATATATGCAAATTACATCCAGCATTTAAAATCCCCACAACTGTCTCCGGCTCTCTGTCCCTTATTGCTGCCTTAATGTTTTATTCATACACCGACTCACCTGTCACTTCCTAAGCTATAATATTATGGGGGTATTATTAAACAGCATAAAGCCGTGCTTTAATTGGAAAGCTTCATTGCATTTTCCAATTATTTGGAGTAAATTAAAAGCAGATGCACATAGTTTAATAAGGAGTCTAATATCAGTTCCGGGAAATCAAAATTCATTGTCATTACTATGCCGTGATAGTTTTGCAAACTGTACTCAATTTCAGGGGTTTTCAAAAGAAAATCTGTCTATGCAATCTGTTAATTGTCATTCGGTTAATAACTGTTTAAATATCCAAACTACACAGCAGCTTCCTATTAAAAAAATTAAACCATGGGGTTGATGCAAGCAAACAAATACAGCCAAAGACAGTGCACGGTGGCTGGGCTGGGCTGGGCTGGACTTGGCCAGACACCTTAAAACAATGGGAAGCTCTGAGCAGCCCTGGAGCTGGAGGACAAAGAGCAGTGACTGCGTACTTCTGCAAGCACCAGAGGTTACAGCGCTTGCAGACAGCTCTCTGTGGAAAAGGGCAGAAGCCATGTTATAAATTGCGTTTTCAGAGGTCTGCACTGCTCAGCAAAAAATTAGCTCCCAAAGTTTAATTGGTCCATCTAAAATAAATCCTCTTAATGAGCAAATTAACTGATTCCGGACACAAACAGGGGAGGAAAAAAAATCAAAGAAAGCAAATGCTGTGAGCAATTTGTTTTGAAAGAATTGACCCCAGAAGGGCCATTCCCTTATTAGTCCATGACCCACATGTGCAGGGTCCCTTAGGCTCTGCAGGGGCTGGCCGCCATGGCCACAAGTGGACTGGGCCGCCAGACAAAGGGCAATATCCCAAGCCGTTATGGATGTAAAGAACCAGATCTCAAAGGTTATCCTTCCCGGGAATCCTGTCGTGAGGCTGTGCTCTGCAGCTACAAGTTGCACACACACAAACACATGTAGCCCAAGCATTTACAAATGGGAAGTCACAGGTATGGATGCTCACACTTAGTACACGTAACCTTTTCGTTTTTAGGCTAAGTGACAGACTCTTTTACATGCTAGGTGTGTAAATTATAATAGGACACGCAGTAATTGACTTTTAAACTCCACCCACTGAAAGGGCTACAATTAATCTGTTTTTAGTCCGAGAACAGCTGCTTTGCAAAGTTCATAACTTGTAGGTGCTTTCTCCCAGTCCAATTAAAGCATGAGAATCTTTCAGAAGGTAAAGATTCTGAAAGGGCGGAGTTGCCGACATCTGCCTCACCCCAGGGGAAACCCCTCTGGGCCGTTAGGGTACCAAAGGCCTGTTCACAAGAGAGCCTTCAAGCGAAACCACCAGAAACTGCCCAAACATGAAGATAAAAGCAATTCTTGTGCAGTGATCCAAAAAATAGCATCTTTTCTTTTCCCCAAAAATTACCTGTTTTAATAAAGTAGACACACTGTGCCAGCTGAACCATTTAATTATCTGCAGAAATGATGAATCAAAACAATAGTTTGCAAAAATAAATGACTAACCTCTGATTAAAATGTCTGTGCTCATTAAGTCCATATAAAAGGTATAGCAGCCTTTTAAAGAATGTCGCTGGAAGACGAGCAATCCCTCAGCGCTGATAGCCTGCAGACCACAGCGGCAGCAACCTCCCAGGAGGTGGGGCACCCGAGAGAGTTGTTTAAGCCCTAGACACGTGCAGAAGCTGCCTGTGGCACACACAGTGGGTCGTGGCCTTAGAGCCCAGGGACTGCTGGTCAGCCAATGAGCTGGCCTGGCAATGAGCTCGCCCAAGGGACTCCCGGAAAATGTACTTGATGGGGTGAGACAAGGAATTTCCTCTTGTGTGTGTGTGCTAAAGGGTCAGGGTCATGCCAGGGTGTGTGTGTGGGGATGTCACAGACAGGACCCTTTCCAAATTAGAGTTAATCTGATGACTAAGGGAGAGGATAACCGAGGCTGACAGCACCTTGTCAAGTGTTCTTGAGCACTGTTTTCGCCAGGAGCATCTGCAGCGCACAGGCAGTGACCGGACCTGGACTAGTGGGGATAGGCAGGTGGGGGCAGCCTGCCTTACGTCCAAAGGTATAGAAGGGGGCTTCAAAAAGTTCATGGAAAAGCTACATATGATTTCAAAACTTTTTTTTGGCAGCAAAATTATGTCTAAATGTTTTATTTATTTACCTGCTGGTTCACTCCCAATAGCCTGCCAACAGTCAGGAATCTGGGCTTCAACCTGAGTCTTTTCTGAGAAGCCAGGTGAGAGAGAGCGAGGGAAGGAGAAAGAACGAATGCTGTCATCTGTCCATCTATCCCCAAATGCCTGCGAAGGCTGCAGCTTGGCTAGGAGGACGCCGGAAGTCAGGGAAGCCATCCGGTCTTCCACACGTCTGAGGGGAACCTGAGCACTCGAGTCATCCTCACTGTGTCCCAGGGTCTTCACAGCAGGCCGCCAGAGCTGGGAATCCGGTCCAGGTACTCTTACGTGGGACATGGGTATCGCAACTGCTACGTTAGATACCCACTTCTTAACATATCTTTTGATTTCACTTCCTACAACTTCTTCTTGAAGCACCCTTTTATCTCTAATCCTCAACATTTCAGAAGAGAAAAATTTAATCAGAATTGTATCAGAGAAATTAGGATGTTATATAAATAGCCTAAAGTCATACAGATGGTAAGGGAAAGTGCCAAAGGGCAGATGACTGCTTTCTAAGACCCAGCACTTCTCCAAACAGCAAATGCTGAGTGCTTCCTGTATGCCTTAGGCAGCATCAGTAAACGAGGTATCATGGCTCAGGAAGAACCCTTAATACCAGCCAAGAAGGCAAGAGACCTTCAACCAAAGATGGACCTCTCTCGGTAGGACCGGAACACTCAGCAGTCAGCCACAGTTTTGTAAGAAGCACCAGTTGCCAAGAAGCTTATTGGCCAAAGAAGCTGCTCCTCTTGGGCCTACAGAATGCAGAGCTGGGATGGGTGAGGGCTGTGAGATTCACGAGGTAGAGGGCCTGCTGGTGGGGGCAAGACCGGCGACCACAGGCGCAGGATGTATTTCAGGTACACAGGCAAGGCAATGGAACATCTGGACAGGTACGCTGACGGCCTCCAGGTAGCAGGCGATTACAGACTTCCAAGTGTATCGCCAGAAGTGATGCTGTGGGCCAATGAAGCAAGCTTTACTCTCTCATTCAAAATTATGGATGTTGCCTCGCTGGCAGATCATGAGACCATTGGCACTATAAAACAAGCCAGGCATAAGAGATGGCTCTCTAACAGAGGGTCTCAACCTTGGACGGGAGTTCTGCATTACTCATTGTCTCAAAGACAATCGTAAGACACATCTGAGGAAGAAGGGCCCTGTTCTCTGGGACAGGTGATAAATACATCCCACCCAAACTCGGGGCTGGAGCACTGAAGACATTTTCTAAACACAAACAGGTTTAGAACTGTCACTGGCCATTAATAAAAAGAGGTATAAAGTATTCCGTGTCTGGAACACAAGCAGCAAATGAATGGCAATGGCCAGTTCAGGCATTTTGTCCACAAGGGAAAGATGGTGTCACATTTTCACTGGATGGGCCTCTTTGGTCCCATGGCCAGCAACTGCAGGCTGAGGCACACACTGGGCTGCAGCCCAAGAATAGTATCTGCTCTCCCTGTCGGGGGCTGTGCTCTGTCTAGCTTCTCCCTGCCCAGTCCTGCCAACACCTACGTCTGTGCTCTGGAAAGTACTGGGAGTGGAAACACATTAACATGAACTGATAACATGTCACTGTGGTCACTGGGAGAATGCAGGGGTGGGATGGAAGCAGGTGGGAGGGGAAGCTGGGCCTGGGATCTGACGGCCATTGTCTAGAACCACTTGGACAGCTGGCAGCTTAGGGTCTCAAATGGTCAGTGATCTGGGGCTTGATTTCAGCACAGACTGGCTCTTGGGAAAGCCAGTCTAGAGGATGCAGCTTTATTGCAGGGAGGAATGATGGGCCTGGGTGACTGTCAGTTCAAACAGGGCCCCTGCTCCTGAGTGGGGTGCAGGAGAACTAGAACCAAGACACTGTGCTGTGGCTGCCCACTTTCTTTGCAGGGCTACAACTACAGCAAGCAGGCATCTAGTGCCCAGAGCTCCCCGAAAGTTCTACAACATCAAGACCAGAGCCTCGGGGTGGGGTCAGGGCAGATTTTTTGACGTAGCCAGGACCCCCCTTTCTAGATCTGAGCTAGCACCAGAGAAAAGGCTATGAAACAATCACAGTTGCAGAAACACATGCAGCAACTACAACCTTGTGTCCTGGCTATGGCCCTCGTATCTGCCACAAATCACGGTCTTCCCTTGCCAAGGAAACGACATCTGTGCTGCCCATCTCACTGTCCTGCCTGGCACAAGCCCACAGGGGGAGTTGCCTACTGTCCACAAGGCCCTTGGGCCTCAGGACTGCTATCAGTCAAGCAGCCAGGACTTCACTGCAGGGTCTCACAGGAGACCACCCAGGGGCCTCTCTGTAACTTTAAACAAGGCTGAGACGCAATGCACCAAGGTCATCCTAGCACAATCCACTCTAGGGCTTGTACTTCCCTGTGTGGCCAGACCAGCTGGGTAGGCTGGTTTGGAACACCAGCTTCGGAAGCCTAGGTCAGGCTTGGCCCTGCCACTTACCAGGGGAGTAACTCTGGGCCAGAACCCATTTCCCCCATTGGTAAGACGCTTTCTTGGTGAGGGTTTGTTGGGATTCATGACAAAATGCAAGGGGAAGTGCCTGTTAGTCTTGTACATGGTTTAAGTGCCAGAGGAGGGCTGCATTTATTAAATAAATTAATTCAATCCATTTTAATAAAGTAAAAGCAACTTCAGCTTCCTAAATGTATTTAAACGAAAGAAGCTGCTGTAATTATGGCCTATCTTTCTTAGTTTATAGTCTGTTATTCTGAGAGAGACCACGACAGACTGAGAAATAAGAGACTAATTTGATGGAAGCTGTCCCTGGGTGGGGGGTGCTGTCATTCAGCCCCCAGCTGACCCCCTGCAGGGCTGAGAGCACAGGAGGAGCTGGGTGAAGGGTGCTCCATGGCTTTCCCATTTCTCTGCAGTCTGCACGCAGGCCACCAGCCAGGAGGAGAATCAGGAGGGGCCTGCAGAGAGGAGGGGGCCTTCTTCTGAGGGTTCTCTGTGGAGCTCATGTTTGAGTCATATCCATAGGCAATGCCTGTGGGTTCCAGGGAGAGTAACTGCACATGTGCCCTCAGACACACTAGGCCCCTTCTTACACACCGTCAACCCTGAGAGTAGGGCCCCTCAGCAACACCTGACACTTAGGCAGCTTCTGAAGGATATCAAGTGTGCTACACTCATGATGAAATGGCCCATGAGGTCCCTGCAGTTGCTGAGCAACATGGGAATTTAGACCCAGCAAGGCTGCATGCTGTGCCTGACACCACATCTCGTGGGAAAGGGCTGGGGCCATACCCCAGCTCTTGAGATCCTGCCAGGTTCACCCCCTTGTCCCCGGCCTTACTGCTTCACTTAAGGGAGGTGGCCCGACAAACTAGGGCCAGTCACACTCAGCCATACTTAAAAACCAAACCCAGAACCAAAGCAGAGAGAGAGAGAGAGGGAGAGAGAGAGAGAGAGAGTGTGTGCTGAGGGACTGGCGGAGTGGGGGCCATCCTTTAAAGAGCACTCCAGTGTCAGTTACCTGACAGTGTTTTTTTGGTGATGAAGAAAAGGGAAAGTCTTTCCTTTCTTCCAGCTGTGGAGCGATTACTGCAGGGAAAGCCAGCAGTAAAGTCAGCCCCCGGGGCATTTTCCCTAAGAAAAGCCCAGGGCTGCTTTTCTTCCTGCCCTTGAGCAATCACTCTGTCACCTCCCTGGGTAATAGCTTATGGCTCTTGCTACAAGTAACAGCGATGGGGCATGAGGCCAGCTGAGCGCCACATCAGAGAGCCTGTTGTTTCAAATGTCTTGGTGGAAATTTTCTCCAAGCATTCCGAGAAGCAATGGTAGATATCAAAGCCAGAGCAAGGAGACTCGGCTGAGGGCAAGGGCTGTCCTGGGCTTGAGTCAGCGTGTCCCTAGTAAAAAATTAACAAATTTTTGGGCTCCTGGAATCAGAGCCCTGCAAAGGAGGTGCAGGTGGCCAGAAGCAGCCAGCTGCAGGCTTCTGTGGTTGGCAAAGGCCCTTCTGTGTTCTGCACCCTCCCAACAGCTCACGGAAGGCAGCGGGCAGTTCCTGCAGCCCTGTCTCTCACAGGCTTAAGAGCCAGCACTGCTTGATTCAACCACGACAGCACGGAGCAGGATGCTTGCACAGCTCCTGGGGGCACCATCCAAGCATGCATGTTGGGCAGTGCACAAGCTGGGTGGCCATTCTGGGTGATGTCCAGAAGCAGCAGAGCCCAGATTTTGCCCCCTGTGCTTTTGACCGCAGAGGCCCTGGCAATCACAGGCTGAGCCTGCTGCTCTCAGGGCACAAGCCAGCTGTGTGTCTGATGAATGAGCAGAGAAGGGATGAGGTTCCCTGGCCTTTTGTTTACTTGAAACCTCTGCCGCCGTCATCCTCTCAAACAGTCTCTACCCTCTCTGGGCACTTGCAGGTGAAATCTCCCCAATGAAGAGCTGTGGGTGATAAACTGGGGCAGGTGACAGAGTTAAAACAGGTGGCGAGAGAAAGGAAAAGCTTTGTGGAAAAAGCAGTCTGGGAACAGGCTCCCAAGACGGTGGACAGAGCAGAAGGAAGAAAAGGTGAGGTGATCTGAGCTACCAGGGTGGGGGCAGGGGTAATGGCCCCTGAAAGGGACATGGAGAAACCCACAAAGCAGAAACACAGGCAGCAGATGATGTGGGATGAGTGGGAGCCGACTGCCCACAGCCTCTGCCCTGCCGGGATGAGATCTCAAGGCGTGTAGCTGGCAGTGGGCTGGGGCGGGAACAGAGGTGCAAGCTGAGGACCCAAGCGGGCCCAAGCTGTTCTCTGGAAAACAAGTCTGCCACCTGGCCATGTACTGATGCTCAAGGAAGACAGCACCAAAGCCTGCTTCCTGCCAGGAGGGTGAGGAGAGGAGCACCCTTCACGCTCAGCTCAGAGGACTTGCCGGGGGAACTGGGCACAGCCTTGGACTTAATTGGGAGTAACAGGGCCCAGCACCCAGGGCAGAGCTCCTGGGATCTGGCTCCCCATGAAATCCGAGAGGAGGCACTCGCACAGCGGCAAATTCCAGGAGGTGAGCACCGCCGTGTGCCCCGCGTGTCTGCCCGCACACGCTGTTCATTAACTTCAGTGACACAGCACCGCGGAGGATGTATAAAAGCACATCCAATTAGCCAGGCCTACATGAATATTTGCACTCTTAAATCTTGTGCATTTCGAAAGGGTTAAAGCTTATTATTAGCATATAATTTACAGTCCTTTCTCCCAGGAAAGGAACTAATGCACAGTAAATGCCACATTCATTTTAATAATACATGTTACAGTCTGCGCCCAACATCTGCACAAAGGTAGAGGAGACAGATTTTTTTGACATGTCCCACTCTGCCATCTAAACACAGGCTTTCTGTTTCTTAAGTGACGGAAGGTTTAATCAAGAAAGCAGGCAATTCATCAATCGAAACAAGGCAGCGTGCGTGCGCCTGACAGCACACACATGGTTGTGTACAGAGCAAACCTGGCCACCTGTCAGCGGCACCTTTTACATCAGGATATACAAATACACTGTGCGATCAATTCCCCATCCGCTCCCATTCATTTCTTCTTTTTCTTACTGTATTTTTCTTTATACTCAATATTGTTGTCAGTTGGGGCAGAAGAGATGGATAGACAAGGAAGGAAAAGGCTGTTATAGGTGATGATAAAAATTTATATGCCTTTAAAATGATGGATGCCCTCCTTGATTCATGCACCATTAACGTGTGTGTGTGTGTGTGTTCACCCCAATCAGCAATGTTCGCCTTATGCTACCAACTATGGCTGTGCCAAACGAATGCTCCACCCTGGGTCGTCTGCCACCTTCCCAGAAACTCTCCTATCCTCTCATCAACAAGTTCTAGATGGTTCTGAAAATGCTCAGCAGAAAGGAGGGTCAGCAGGGGTGTGACATGCCAGGCTACATGCAGCCATGAGGACACGTCCTCTGCAGACAAAGGGGCCCCCATGAAGGCAGAGGCTGCCCTGACGTTGCGCTGGGCTCCTTTCCTCGTTGGTGGTTATGAGTAACACACTCCGCCCAAGAGGGGACGGACATTCACCCACACACGTGGGAAAGAGAAGCCACGCACACGCACATAGCACAGATGCTCATCCCGCAGGCCACGACCACGATCTCCTAGCACGAAACAGTCGGCCCCTGCCACAGACCCCGAGAACAGTGCCTGTTGGGATTCTATTGTGTTCGTTTCTAGTTTTCATTGTCCAACCGTGTGAGCCTTCCCCGGCATTAAAATCTTTCGGTGGCTTTTCACTTTTCCAGGTGAGATTTGTTTTTTCCTAATTGAGAGAGAAAAATAAAATCCCCACAGATGACAGGCACTCTGTTTGTAACTGGTACAAGGCCAATGAGTTTTAAATGATCACACTGCAAGATACACAGACTTTCTTCATCATAAGATGAAGACTACTGGCAGAAATTTAATCCAACTGGATGAACTATATAAATCACAAATTTCATAATACTGATAATTAAGTGTCCATCTTCCAATTTAAATGAGGAGTAGATTAAAACTGCATGGAGAAGGCTGATATTCAGAAATCATTAATTATTTTTAATTGCTTTGTGCTTTCCTAGTCCAATGTCAGAGCTACATGGCTTATCCACAGTTCCATGTTACAGATAAAATCCTCCTCCTCTGTACTGATGGGATCGTGGCTTGGACAGGACCACACTCTTGGTGTTAAATGTCTTGAGAGAGCCCTACTTTTAAAAAAGAGAATAACTATGGAGGCACTAAGCCAGTTTTTCTAACCAAACAGAAAGCAAAACCCCAAAAACAAACATCTGAAAAGAGCAATCAATGCTAAACGTGGTGGCCAGCATGCCTAAGGCTTCCAGGACACACCCCGGGGACCTTCTGTCCTGACTCAGCTGTGTGCCTGGCTCTATCGTTCTTCCCCCTCCACATGCATTTTTTTAAAAACCTGATTAGCCTGGTGCCATTGGACCTGTGTTCTCAGGGGACGAGGACGCCAAGCCACTGCTCCCTGCAGGTCTACACGGTGGCTTGCCCCGAATCCACTTGGATTTGAGGTGTTCTATTTCTCTCACAGTTTTAATACAGGAGAAAGACAAGTCTTCTTGTGTGTTAAAAATTCCACACTTGGAAATACAGACCAGCAGTAACAAAACAGGGCAGCCCAACTTCCTCTCCGAACAGTGATCTTCCACGATGGATGAGACTCATCCCCAGGTTGGAAGAAGCAAGACTGAGCTCTTCAGGGCACAGCCTCTCTTTACAGGAAACCTCTGGCACAGGTGGGCAGCTCCGGGCAGGCGGTCACCAGACGTGCCTGCCCTGACATGCCAAGGTGCAGGCCCAGCATGAGAACACTCCTTAAGAATACCTCGTTCAAGCTTCAGACATGAGTGGCTATGCCCCGCCCCAACGTGGCCCTGGGGACCACAGTCTGGTGGGGTGCAGACACTGCCTGGTGTTGATGTGCATTTAATGTGGGAAAGTGTGTCTACAGTAAACAACTGCACGCCTCTCAACGGAACAGGCTGATACTCCCTCTCTCCAGCTTCCCATGGATGCTCATGGCTGTCGTGTCCTCCACAGGGTCTCTGGGTGCGGACAGCTCCTTTCTGAGATCCGAAAAGGAATGAGTTCTCCCAGCAAGCAGTTTGTTTCCATCTCATCCCTATGCAGCCAGCCGTTGGCAGCACAGAGCCAGCTCACGCTTCCTCCACGCTGCTGCCCCTGACTTCTCTCTCCCATTTGCCTTCACCCCTAGTTTCTCATTTCTACCTTCATTTCCTTGTAAGTATCTTGGAGCTACTTCAAATCTCTCTTGACTAGGTGAAACAGAAATGAATGAATGAATGAATGAATGCTCATACATCTAAACATCTAAGGGAAAGAAGAGGGGAAGCTGCCAGCTTCTGGTACCACATTATAAGACTGTGGGGAGAAGCTCCCTTGCAAGTGGCTTGGGGCAGAGTTGGGGTAGTCTAGAGAAAGCATGCTTCTGCAGACAGCCCTCCCAGGAACAAGCTCTTAAAGGCCTCATGTCTAGGGGGTGCAGGAGGTGGGGTAGCAACAGTGCCCAGAAGCACAGACTGCTGCTCACCAAGAACACACACAGCACAAAAGGTGGTTCTTGAAACGAGGTTCAGAACAAGAAAGCAACACGAATGGGTAGTGCCACTGCTCAGGGCTGACAACACGGACAGGGCCACCAGCACATGGTGCCTCAGCGACAGCATCTGCTGCACTTAGTTCTGCCACCAGAGTGTAGAGAAAGGGGCACTGCTGGGTTCCAATAAAGCTAAGTCTAGGAGCAGTGGAATCTGAATATCATGTAATTATTAAGTTAAAGTTACTAAGCACCACTCCTTTTCCACAACTACTAAAGAATGCTGGAACCATCTGTAGCTCACAGGGCACACAAAAACATACTGTAGGTGGGCTCTGCTGGTTAGTTCACTGACCCTAATGTAGACAGATAATAGACTGAGTCAAACGATCATTCTATTTCCATCTCCTGCATTACAGAAAACCATGATAAAACTCACAAGAGCAGAATAACATTCACATGGTGGATTTGAAGAGCAAGACAGGTAAGGGGATGTGAATGCACCCAGCATTCACACTCAATCCAGACACACACATGGACAATGATGTCGGAACTACAATAAACCATCATGTGGGAATGGTTTCAGGGGACTGGATAACAGAAAAAGTAGTTTTCAAAGAAGGCCGATAAAAATATTACTGATAGATGGTCAGGACGTGACTTCCATCATATCCAGGAGTAAAATTCAAAATCTTATTATGAATCAGGTGGCTTGTGAGCAATCAGAAAGCAACTGAGGTGAACAACAGGGATGGTAGGGTCCACCAAGGATGCACCCGGACCATCCTGTGGGGTCTACCAGGGAGGCACCTGGACCACCCTGTGGGGCCCACCCAGACCATCCCATGGGCTCACTTCCAGGAGGGACAAATCTAGACCATCCTATGGGGCCCACCTGGGACACATCTGGATCATCCTGTGGGACCCACCCAAACCATCCCATGAGGCCCACCAGAGACACAACTGGATCATC
Source organism: Ochotona curzoniae (assembly GCF_017591425.1). Taxonomy (NCBI): domain Eukaryota; kingdom Metazoa; phylum Chordata; class Mammalia; order Lagomorpha; family Ochotonidae; genus Ochotona; species Ochotona curzoniae. Next base: position 6,385,201 of record NW_024467106.1, read on the forward strand.
CCATGGGGCTCACTTGGACCATCCCATAGGGCCCACCTGGGATACACCCAGGCCACCTGATGGGGCTCACTTGGGACACACCTGGACCATCCTGTAAAGCCCACCCAGAATATACATGTCCCATCCCATGGGACCCATAAGGGACATATATACCATTCGCTTCTGTTTTTCTCATTATAGCAGCAACACAGTTATTATGGAGAAATGCAGAATAGTAAGGATATCAAAGAAAAGAGAAGAAAAGCTGGAGAAGATGATCATGGTCAGCACCTTACAGTGGGTCTTTCTGGGCCATTGATGCATGATTTTGAAATGAGATCACTTTGCACATTCTAGTTAATCACCTTCCCATTCCTCTCAGTTACATCCCCTCTGCAAACACATCCTTAACAATATTCACGCACATATATTTATTTAAATTATCATCTTTAGAATGGCTCAGTTTAAAGTCATTGTATGGGTGTTTCACAATTCAACTATTTGTCTTTAAGACATATCCATTACTCAACCAGTAGTACAAATGGCATCTTTTTAAATAAAGATTTACCTATTCGTTTTAAAGGCACAGAAAGGAAAGTGTGTGTGTGCAGACAGAGAAAGATCTTCTATTAACCAGTTCAGTCCCCACATGGACACAATGGCAGGGGCTGAGCCAGAGCGAAGTGAGGAGTCTGGAGCTCCATCTAGGTCTTCCATGTGGGTCCTTAGGCCATCCTCCATTGTCATCTCAGAGACATTATCAGGGAGCTGGATTGGAAGTGGGGTAATTGGGACTTGAGCCAGGACTCATGTGGGATGCCAACATTGTAGGCAGTGACCTAACCCACCATGCTACAACATTGGTCCTGGAGCTCCTTCTGGAGGATTATTTTTGAAAAGTAAAGATGGTAAACCACATGGGTAAGTCTTTTTGCACATCTCTAAGCATTTTCTAGAAGTTTTTAGGAGAGAAGTGTAAGGGTAAAAGTTTGCTTCACAACAGTTGTGATTAATGTTTTAGATGACAGGCCACAGGACACAGCCTCCGCAGCTCTCCAGGCAGAGTCAGTGAGAGTGCTTCATGCCACACACGTGGACACAGCAGCTGGTCGAGTGCAGCCAATGGAATCAACTTGCTCACTGTTGATGACCTGAATGTGCAGGAGGACTCTTGGCGGAGAGAGGGAGGACTCCGCAGAGACAAGCCAGGGTGGTCAGAGGTGGTGGCTGCCACCCAGGCATTCCAGTGGCAAGCTAGGGCAGCCATGGGCCCTAGAGATCTTACAGGGAGGTCCCTGAACAAGGCAGACACTGGACTAAAGGCCTCTCTTCCCTCCATGAACATCTCACGAGTGTCAGGGGCTGGAGCTACAAACTGTCTTCTGCTGACACCTATGGGCTTCCTGGGCAATGCCTTCGAGTGCACGCGTGGAGGAGCAAACTGCTTTCACACAAGCTTAGGAAGAGCGTGACACTGAGAGAACACTGCAAAGTGATGAGACCAGAACAACTTTAATGTGTGTGAGCTGTTTCTTAAGCTCTGTGACATCGTTCTACAGTTGGCTTGGCTTGGGAAAGGATTCCCCCCTGCTCTAGAGGGCGAGGGTCAGCCATCTTCACCAAGGACACCCAGCACACCAGAAGCTCACGCTGAGGGCTCAGATTGGGGAGTGGGTGAACACACGTCCCACGGCCTGTTCTAAAGGACAAAGTGCAGTTTGAGGACTCGCTTCACCATCAGTAGAACTCCAGGGACCGAAGCATTGGCTCTGCGTCACAGCCAGGGCCTGTGGCATGCTCCACCTTAACTGCTTTTGGAATAAACCTTAGAAACTCCAACTTTGCAATACCAAACTGATATGGGCTGTTCAGTGCCAAATACTGCCGGCGAGGTGGGATGGGGTGAAGCAGGCTCTCCGCTCCCTTCCAGCCAGAATGGCTTGCAGGCAGCGGCCAGTGGGGGGGTGGGCAGGCTTCCCAGCTGTGCCCTCGCTGCCCAGTGCTGAGCTTGCAGGCCTGATGGAGCCAGTGGGCCCAGTAGGGTATTTCTGGCAGCATCACTAAAAGCAGCCCTAGGCCCTGGCACAGCAATTTGGTGCCTGCAGCCGTGAAAGAGGCCAGAGCTGCCTGCTGCCATGGGCGGGAGCCTCAACTGCCTCTGCTTGGAAGATAAAACCCAGTTGACTGCCACTTACATAAATGAAAGAGGAAGTTTCTAAATGGCTTCCCCTGCGTCTTGAGGTTGTTACCTTGGCATTGCTAAACTACCAGCAGAAATGAACCGAGACAACACCTCATCCAAATGGCGGGGCAAGGAAATGGCAGCCCAGAGGAAGCCAGTGGCATTCTTGCCAAGTTGGGGGCGATTTTCACATAGCGGGCCTTTCTCTGCAGAAATGCCAACAGCTGGGAAAGCCATCAGAGGATTCAGGTAAGGTGGGTGGAGCCCAACACTGCAGCTGGAAAAAGATTTGCAAGCTGCAGGGGAAAAGTCGCCTGTTTTCCCAAAGCTTTGTTCGTATGCGCACCAACCAGGGCCGCCTGGCTAGGTTTCATAGGCCTGTTATGCACCACTCTGCTACTAAGCATCTGGGGAAATATTCAGCTTTTCCACAAAATAGGTCATCTTTCCACACTTGTTATGCTCCTTGTCGACTCTGCTGAAATAGCCGCAGCACAAAAGGCGCTCTCCCAGGAGATGCTTTCCTTAGACAAACATGTTTCCTCACCCCAGGAGAGCCTGGCTCCTGGAGCACAGCCAGGCCCAGGGTCTCAGCACGGCCCACCCCTCCCCAGCCCGGCAGGAAATGCAACAACTGGCTTTTGCTTATACTTCCAAACCTATTAGGGAGTGATCATAGTGAGAAAAACTAATACTGACAAGAATTATGCCATTGTTCTATTTCATCTATTTAGTAACCTGAAGTTGCAATTTTTAGAAAAAAAAAGATTACCTTTTAAATAACTGATTCATTATGGTACATGAATGAATGCCATGTTCCTGTGTTGGAAATGTCACTCACCATTACGGGCATGTGCTGGTAAGTGGCCCCGACTTACCACTTCCCCCGGGTGCACGAACGCCCCGCCGGCCGCCCAGGGTAATCACAGGTGAGTTTGTGGGCTGCCTCAGCACTTAACAAGTCACCTGTGCTGCCAAGCACCTAATGAATCTCGAGTCTGTAATAAGGCTTCTAAGCTTCCCCTCCCTGGGCGAAGGTGAAAAGGGAAACTAGAACTGATGAAGTCCCTGCCAAGGTAACACTATCAATTTCAAGGCCGAGTTCAGAAACCACAGGCTCCCGCTCTGGGGCTGTGGGGGACAGGCTGCCAGTGTACCCCCTGGACACGACCTGGAGATGAGAAATGAGAGGTGGGGATAGCCTCAGAAACAGGCCTAGCTCAGCTCGGCACTGCGCCAGGGTTCCCAGGAGAGGCCTGCCCGGGGCCTGGCAGGTGAACAATGTGCTGAGTTTTCTCTGGGCACCTCCCTTCAAGCTTGTGAAATTGCCACATTGTTTTTCATCATCACTCTCAAAGCGTGGTGCTGCGTATGTGGCCCTTCCCTTGGAGCTGTGGTGACACAAAGGAGAGGGCAGGAGAGAGGTGAGACAGACAGAGGTCTCCAGGAGGCAGAGAGCATGTTGAAGGAGGTGGCGCCCGGGACACAGACCCTGGAGCTGGCCTGACCCGTGGTTCCACATACCTGATATGGCATACAAATTGGAGTGCTGGTACTCATAGTCCGTCCGGGTACTGTTCCTGCCGCGGAAGGTGGCAGGCAGCGTTAGGGAGATGTGCCTGAGAAAGAGACAGAGGAGAAAGGGAGGTTACAAGGGGCATGGGGCATTTGCCAAGACTCAGGCAGTGCCTGATGCCACGGACAGTCTCACTGTAGCAGAAGCAGGAAGAGCGAGAGCCACCTGGCCCTGGCCCACTGCAGCTCTCCCATGGGATGCAGGGGTTTCCAGAGACCAGCAGCCACCTTCTCCATTCTAGGAAGGCCATCAGGAGAAGGAAAGGGCTTTGTAAGTCTCCTGGTGTGTCTTGAGTATTCCAAGACAGTGGTGATTTGACTTAGACCTCTACCACCAGGCCAAAGGAACCCAACCCCAGGCCCTGAGCAAACCTTGGTTTGTTCCATTCTCCCCTTTCTCTCTTGGCTTACATACATAAAGCAGAACAGTGCACACTTCTCTGAACTGCATTGCCCATAGGTGTGCCAGGAGCCATGGCAGTGCACAGGTGTGGGAAAGTGTCTTTGATGGACCCGCGGCTGTGGTTCACAGCTCAGGTACACCCTGCTGAAGGTCACACGGACCACACAGCTGAGTATCTATCTGGTCAAGAGTAAATAATCCATTCAGCATGGCCATCAGCTGCCTTCAATAAATGTTGATAAGAAAGAATAAAATAATAGGAAAAGCATTTAGAACCAACATGTCTGGAGGAAACCACTAGCACTAAACCTCTGCCCATTACCTGGCTTGGAGTGGCTCTGCAGCCTGGGCTTGGGCCGTAGCCTGCCTTTCACGAGGGAAGGCTGAAGGGGGAGCATACTAAGGCAAGCTGTTAGTCGGTCATTGTCTGCCCCGCATGGCACACATGTGCCCTTCCAGAAAGACTGCTGTGTGGAAAGTTTTCCACAGTCAAGGAGCAGCTGAAACTAGCAGAGGTCAAGCAGGGTCAAGGGGAGTGCTGAGGGTGCATGTGCACACACCTGCACTGCAGACCAGCCATGATGAGCCACTTGAGGGGTCTCCGATGAGCCAGGACTGTGTGTGGGCTGCGCAGTGACAGCAAGCACGCACACATGGACACAGCTGGCGGTGGCTGCTGGCGCTGAGGCTGCCATCAATGTGCAAAAGCCACTGGGTGCTGGCGAGTGTCAGAGAGACAAGATGTTGTCAAAAGGGACTGGACCTCATGGCACCTCAGAGTGCAGAAGAATGAAAGGAGCCCACAAGTGGCCAGGGAAAGCCAACAAGTTGGTTAGTGCATCCATTGGAAAAGAAGCTGGACAGGTAGGCTTGGGCCTAACTGGTGAGGACACCAAATGCTGTGTCACGGCCCTAGGTTGCATTCCTGGAAATGGAGGTTCCCAAGTCTTGCTCCACCTATCCCAGCAGAGGAGGCTGCCAGCCCCTTGTGTCGAGTCGCTACACACACACATAGGCCTGATTCTGGGGACCGGGTGCAGCAGGTGTACCACAGGAAGCTGTTCCTTGCATGTGCCAGCAGTGGATGTGGCCCTGGGCCAGGCTGGGAACACTGAGACTGTGAGAGCAGCTGTGAAGGTTCCAAGCACTGATCAACATCTTTGGCCATAGCACTTGGTCAGTGGAGCTGCCCAGACAGAGAATGGATTATTGCTTGTGGGGGTGGCTGAGCAGAACTTGAATGGTAACAGGTGATCCTGCAGAGAGCACTGCCAGGTGTGAGACTTGGGGTACATGGATGTCACACACTCCTTATGGCTTCTTGCAATAACCCTGGTGGCAGTCATGGAGTGTGTGTGGGGTGGGAGGCGGCTCAGTGGAAGTGAGGGCTCTGGTTTAGATGTTATTAGTCATGCTGAGACAGGAATGGCAGAATAGGAAAGCCAGTGTGGGCCCTCTAAATGACTGCATGTCTCACGCCCACAACGTGGGCCCAGTGAGGGAATCTGCAGGAGCCGAGCAAGAATGGTGCTGCAGCACTGTCAGGTTCAGATCTCTAAGCCCCAATTCCCTAAAGGGTGCACCCTGCCCAGGCCACCATGCTGTCGGCACTGCATGGCAGCACTGTGAGCCCAGGAGTTTAGAAAGTGGGCAGTGGCTGGGCTTTGGAAGACAGGCATGCTTGGGTGATGGCACAGGGGCACCCCACTACTGAGGGCAAACACACAGCACTGCAGATCCATGGAGACTCAGCAGTGGCAGGATGGCGGGGGACAGGAAGGCAACACAGTTACACGAATCCTCACCTCCAAGTGTGATAACACACAGAAGCAGAAGACCAAATTGCTAAGGGCAGGGCAGGGCAGGTTGCCCCAGGAGGTGGCACTAAGAGAATGAGGAGGAGGCTACGTTCTTAAGCTCTCAGGCACTCTCACAGCAGCAGGAAGTCAGGGCGGCCAGACCTGGGAGGGCCACAGGAGCCTAAGTACAGGGGCCCTGGCACAATCTCTGACGTGACTCTGAAGGGTTGTGAAACAGAGATGTAACCAGATCCATGCAACAATTGTAAAGGGCTGCCCGCATGTGCTACACAAGGGGCTGCACCAGGAGGAGGATGGCAGATGCTGTGATGAAGGAGACTTCCTAGACTGCCTTCATTGCTGCTACAGACCCTCCCTGGGGACAGTGCTGAGGACACTCCATGGCACACAGGGCTTTACCAGGCAGTGCACAGGACCACAGAGAGCAGGGTGCCTGGCTCCGCTGCCTATCCTTTGGGGCCTCCTGTTGCCAACGCTCTCACCTCTCGGGCAGTGGACTCTTAACATCTTTGCATGCCTCTCGAGCTCCGTCCCAGGGCCTGACTCGCTTCCTTCCTCCCCTTCCTGCAGCTCTTCCACAGCTGCAGCTCGCCTGGTCCCCAGTCACTTGCTTTCCATCCTGCCTACTTCCCAAGCAGCCTTCTGCACAGCCATACACCAGGCCTCAGCACTCCAGCACAACCACTTCCTCTCCGGGCTGCCCCAACGCCGCTGCTCCCTCCCTCACAGACAGCAAGTTTCAAACCTTTTGACTTGGCCTTGCTGACTGACTCTTCATCTATGTTGTTGCCTCATCACACAGTCCCCACCCTCCCTAACCTACATTAAACTCCTATTCATCCTACAAGATCCCAACCATCCTATTTTTTTTTTTAAACATCTGCTGGGTCAGTCCCAGGCAGACTGGGCAGCTGGGGCTGAAACCCCGGCATGATCTAGCATCCTGTTCATGATGGCCTTGACGCAAGAGCATCACAAACCCACCCATGTCTTCCCTTTGTGTCACAGGCCTGAGGTCCTGCCAGTTGGTGTCCAGTGCTCCTCTCTGCACTTACTTCTGCAAGTGTCAGCAGCTGCTTCTTGTTCCTCCAGCCCCTTGCGCTCACTCCTACCTCAGGACCTTTAGGTGTGCAGTTCCCCTCACCTGGTATTCCCCCTGCGCCACCTAGCTCCCTAGATGCTGCCTCCTCTGCTTGCCAGAGCTTCCCGCCAAGGACCTGCCCTGCCTAGCCAGCCAAGGACCTGCCCTGCTGGCCCCTCTGAGGGGCTCCACCTCCAGCCACTCACTCCCCACAGCCCTTCTTCCTCTCCTATAGAGGCTGCCCTGCTTTGCAGGCTGTCTGGGCTGCTTTTGCATCACTATAGCATGGGCCTCATCACACTTTCTCTTCGCACCTGCACAGTTGAGAACAGTGCCTCGCATACATGGACACTTGCCAACAGTAGGAAATCCCCCAAGATGACCTCACATGTGTTGAATGAATGGAAGAACTGGACACTGACTTGTAATGAGAGAGAATTTGGGGATGCTCCCAGGAAGGCGTCCCACTTGCATCAGTCTCATGCTTGGGATTGAGTTGCTTAATGGCTTGGAAAATGCAACTATTTCTGATTCATGGATGGTTTTCATAAACAGTGAACATGTTCATCGTGGCACTGCTTATGAAGCCAAAAACCAGATTCAAATGAAATATTAGACAACAGGGTATCGGTTAGAAAATTATGGTACAACTGTTTCAATGAAGCATTTTATAGTCTCTTAAAATATTTCAGAAGGCTAATTAATGACCTGAGTCCATCCCTCTGCCCATTGCATCTAGTTAACAAATACATTAAAATCCTTATCTTTCTACTTGGGATTGTGACAAGTTAACCCAACACCCTGGTTTCTCTTCCCACAACTGAACAGTATAATAAGGCTACTGGAATGCCCCAATCCTGTCACTGTTCCTAGAGGAGGAGAGAAGGGGGAGTGAGGGCCCCCCACTGACCTTCGCACCAGACACTTGCCCCAAGGGCAGCATACAAGCCAAGGGAGGGGAGGGATGGGCAGGTGCAGGACGGTGCCCAATGAGACAGACGTCCAGGGAAGCAATGGCGCTGGGCCATGGACAGCCAGACTGCCAGCACAGCTGCCTTGGGGGGGGACCAGGAGAGACTACTGTTTTCTAGATTTTAGGGGGTGTTCACAAAGGGTGGGCTGCAGCCTAGAAGAAGCTGACCTGGAGGTGCGGGTAAGAGTTATACATGATGGCACCTGGAGTGCATACCCATTGGCACCATCCCTAGGTCTTGGGCCTCTGGAACAAGGGCCCGAACCTCAGAGACCAGCAGGCCACTTGACATAAATAGTGTATTGTCATTTCAGATCCATGTGGCAAGGGGGAATGGTGACCACAGTAGCACTTGGCCTTCCACAGAGCTGCCCAGAGGGTCAGGGCACACAGCCATGCTGGGACCTGCAGCTGCTGGTCTCCCTGTAGGAGGCACCGCTGTTCTGCAATAAATAGGTTAGTGCTGGGCACACAGCTGACAACGGCTCCAGCTAAATAGATGCTGAGGGAAATTTCATTTTTTTCCCCCAAGTCAGTCTTAGGCACCTTATTCAATTAACATGGCCACCAAGCTGTAGACGGCTCCATATAAAAGCCCTTCAGTTATAGAATACATTTTATTATGTGACAACAGTTGCCAGCACGATTTATTTCCTTTGATGGGATTCTGCTTTTTCCTTGTTAATTTAAATCAGTATTTTCTAGTGCTGATTCCAGGTCCGTGTGAATTTTTAAAATGTTACCATTAATCTTGTGGACCCAGCGGCCACATATGAGGAAGACAGCCCCGACTGGGGGGCGGCGGCACCTGCAGACCTCTCAGGCTGTCTGGGGGTGGGAGCCGGGCAGAGGCCAACTCCTGGGAGCAGACACTGCCCCACACACTGACACACGAACCTTACAGCCACACTGACTTGTGGCACGAAATAGTAATTTCCACCCTATTTTGCAGGGGCTGCAAGTCATATTTTTTTAAATGAGTTAATGTATTTGAAAAGGCAGAGTTACAGAGGGAGAGAAAGGTGGGGGGGGGGAGAGCACATGAATACAGTGCAGAGCTTAGGCACACTAGCAACTCCGTCCAGCTGTCTCCTGTGGGTGGCAGGCGCCCCCTTCTGCTTTTGTCTCAGGATTGGAAACAGAGCATCTAGGACCCAAACCATTGCTGATCTGGAGTGCTGGCATTTGTAGGTGGTGGCTTAACCCACAGTACCACGACATCATCCCCTAAACTCATATTAAACCCCTCCTGGAGCAGCTGTATGTGGTGTGTGCTCCGCCACCTCTGGGGATTCACAATTTAAGACAGTTCTCAAGGTCACAGCTGTTTCTATGATCCTGAGGCTTTACTTGATGTTTTCTTAAATAGGATACTGAAAAGCACAAACTATACAAGAAAAGAATCAATAAGCTGAATTCCATCAACATTTAAACTACTTGCTGTTCAAAAGATGCTGCTAAAGAATGACAAGGCAAGCCACAGACCCGAAGAAGGTGTTTTCCAAACACGTGTTCAGGTTATTCTAGGAAAAACACAGAACTTTCACAAGTTAAGACAATTCAATTTTAAAATGGCCATAAAACTCATAAAGAAAATGCAAACAGCGAGTCTGCTGATAAAGATTCTCCATGCCAGGACCCCTTAATGAGATGCAAAACAAACTCACAGCGTGTCATTCCTGCAGCCACTAGAATGACGGCAGTGCCACCGCCACTGCCGGCAAGGAAGACCTCACACACAGGCACAGCCGACAGGGATGTCAAACAGCAAACAGGAAACAGCATGCAGCCGCTCAGCCCAACTAGGTTTTCACCTGAGAGGAAGGAAAACTGAGGGACAAAGATTGGTGCAGAAGCTCACTTTCAAGCACTAGCCCCAGATGCCCAGTAACAGGTCACCTGCTACGCTGTGGTATATCCTACAAGCGGCATTACCCAGCTGTGAAAAAGGAGCAGGCTGTGGCTTCCACGCACAATGGATTCATCTCAGAATGCAGCTGTGAAGCACACAGGAGGCAGAAGATCCACGTCGATCTGTGGGAGATTCCACTTGTAGAAAATTCTAAAGAATGCAAACTAGTGCACAAGGACAGGAAGCTGGTTGGTGGCTGCCTTGGCAGGGGGACCACATGGGAACTTACAGGGTAGGAGGGGACACTCATAGGCCTCCTGCTGAGTTCCCAGGTGCACACACATAGGATAACTCTCCAAACCGTACACTCTGAACATGAGCCATTAATCAAATATCCATCATCATTAAAGCCGGACAGACTCCGGTTCCTTTAGGGAGACCTAAATAGGGGCTGGCTGTGAGGGTGTAACAGTCTACATTGCTGGAAAACCATACAGGCGCTGCTACTTCCAATCCAGCTCCCTGCTTATGGCCTGAAAAAGCAGCAGAAGGTGGGTTGGGTGCTTGGGTCCCTACACCTACATGGGAAAAACCAGATGGAGTCCTGGTCCTGGCTTCAGCCTAGCCCAGGCTCAAGCTGATGCAGACACCTAGGGAATGAACCAGCTGATGGAACATCTGTCTCTTTTGCACTCCCTCCAACTCTGACTTTCAAATAAATAAATCTTTTAAAAGAAATCAAACAAAAGCCCTAAATATAAAACTAATAGGGCTCACAGTGTCCCAGAAAGGGCAATGAGAGGGCTTGTCCACCACACGTCCCAGGGCACTTGAGACTTGCCCTCTGCCACCCCAGTGCTGAGAACAATGGAGTCACAGAGTGCAAGATGAAGAAATTCTTTGCTCTTTCAGGTTACCATGAGGCTACATCCCTTTTCTTAAGAGATGTGTGCGCCACGCTCAGGAGACTGAGCATTAGGATCTGGGAAGGAGCTGAGTGGGACAAAGGACAGCAGAGTTGCAGCCTGAAGGGGGAGATGGTAAGTCAGGACTGAGTATGGTGATGCCAACAGCATCTCGCAGGTGTACCCCTTCCACTTTGTCACAAGACCCCAGCTCAGGTGGGCTTCAGAGAGGACACAGGCTGACCTTAGAGAGCGTTTGCCGGAGTCTGGACCTGAGTGCTCTTGGGCAAGTGACAAAATCCAAGTTTTTCATTCTCATGCTCTGATCAAAACCTGAAATAACATGATGTAACTGATTTGGGCTATTCTAGTGCTGGGTTGGAGATGGGGGAGGGTGGGATGGGACAGAGAGCTGAAGTGGGCCCTGCTGTGAGGAAAAAGTGTCCCTTTGGAAAAGGGAGTGATGGGGGTGCAGCTGATGACCCCATAGGAAGAGGGGGTGATGGGGTGGAGCTGATGACCCCACAGGAAAAGGTGCGGCTGGTGGGGGCATTCACAGAGACCACAGGAGAGCAGAACAAGCAGGGGAGGCGAGGCAGACACCTGCTGTCAGCAGGGCCAAATCTCACAGTCATGACTAAAAGGAAAACCCAACTACAGAGGCACCAGACAGAAAAGCCACAGGATGGCAGGTCACAGACAACCCCACAGCACTTCCACCTGAGAACACACGTGTAGCCGCTTAGCACAGACATGACTGTGATGGGTGTGACAGATCACAGAGTCCCCGGGGCCGGGGCAGCTGAGGGACCAGGGATGAACTCTTGGTGTTGACCTTGAAGGTGAGGTGTGGATTTTCCCATGTCCTTTTCAAATACATTTAAAGATTCAATTTTTAAAGAGAAATTGTTTTCCTTTGTATCAGAAAGAGAAGATGGCAAAAAAGTGGACATGTTCTTAAAGCTTTGGGAGCGCGAGAAGGGATGGTGCTGGTGAGCATGGCCAGCCCTGTGCTGGGTGCTTAAGGGGAAACGTCTGTGGGTGGACAAGGGCCAGAGTCAAGCTTCAAAGGAAACGGAAAACTAGGGGAGGGGAGAGGCAGGGTAGAAGAAACCCACGAAGGCGACAAGAGCTGAGCTGAGATGGCCGGATGGGAAGAACACAGCAAAAGGCTAAATGAAATCCCACTTTGTTCTGCAAGCCGCCACTGGGAAGAAGTCAGCTGTGACGCACAGCTTCTGTGCCAGGTGGAAGGACGTGCTTAATGAATGCCACTTAATGAAGAAAAAGGCTCTTATAAAACACCTGGCACAAGCAGGGTGAGGGAGTCACAGGGAAGGGGACCTGAGCTGCACCTGCTGGCATTTTAATAAGCACCTTCTAGAGCATCCGCTCTCCAGGGCTGGTCAATGGTGTCAAAAAGAGGTCCCTGACTGCTGCCCACACTTGCTGACAGTTCGGGGAGCCGAGCTTCTTAAGGACCATATGCTCAGGCCCTGGACGGCCCGGGAAGGTAATTAAAATGAATCATTCTCAGCTGCGGGGCCAGCCCAGCCCGGCTCCTCCTGAATGAGCTCCGAGCCAGGATTCCTACTCCGGGTGCCCTGTGCTTCCACACCAACGCACTGAGTTACAACTGAGATCGGGAGGCCCCAAGTTGCGGGAGGACACCCACGCATGGTATTCATGATCTGCATTTCCACCAGTTTTCTGAAGTACCCTCGCAGTGCGATTATTTCTCGTAACTTGGGTCCACTAAAATGTAGTTACTTCAAGGACTCGACCTAAAACATTTTTAGGTGCGATTTTTCTTACTGATTTCAGTGCCAACCTCAGAAAGAAACCACAGTTTATGATCATTTTTTCACAATCTGATGAAACTAAACTCTTCGGTTTCGTGACACCAACAAAGACAGGCCTACTGCCTCTACAGTGATCAGCCCTGTCTCACAGAATGGTCAGGCCCAGTCCTCAAACAACCCGGACGCACCCAAGGAACACAATGCTTGTGTTGGCAGGCATAACAGGCTGCTCTAATGAGCGGACTGCCACCGACTTGGTCCACTCATCTTTAATTGGGCTTCTACTACATGCTAGGCACTACATTTGGTACACAATTAGTTTAAGGCACTAAAGGGAGGCACTTCTTCCTCTTTAGGAACTCAGCTACAGGTAAACGGAAGCACATATGTAAATTTCCCACACCACAAGTTAAAAAGCTCAGAAAGTTGTAAAGAGTCCTTAGTAAAGGACTCCGAGGCCATATGCTTTGATTGTAAAACAATGGCATGGAAAAAATTGCCCAAACGCTGCCCATCTGTGGAGTCAGCCGTATGCCAGGCACCACGTTAGACCCCATCTGCAGAGAAGAAAGACTGTGGTAGTGGGGAAGGGCTCAGTGACGAGACAGTTATGACTGTGGCCCCGGGGAGGACCCCTGCAAGTCACAGGTAGCACGGGTCCTTGGAGCACTGTGACATGGGCTTGGACTCAGCTGCTCGGGGAGGCTTTCTGGGGGAAGCAGGTGCTCCTCCAGCAGTTTGTGCCGATGACTGGCATGGCTTCCCGAACGCTCGGCTGCTGCACACACGCCCCTCTCATCTAAATGGCCCAGCAGGGAGAACAGTATCTATAGAGGGAGGAAATGGCTCAGAGACGCCCGGTCACTGGCTGAGCCAGCTGGGCGAGGACCTGACTTCCTGCACTTGCCGCTCTGCCTGGCTGCCTCCCCAGGACCCTCTGGAGCACAAGCACAGACACAGACCTAGTCCTTTTCCATTCACCCATTTGCCGTGGTCAGTGTAACTTCCCCCCGACAACTTGGCTATGTAATGAGTTTTCCTCATGGGGAACACACAGACACTCCTCCCTCTGCCTCCCAGCCAAATCACTGTGTTGGACAAGGAGGAAAAAAGCTGTCACGGGAAACCTAAGGAAATGACGATTCCAAACTCCCCGAGTTCCTCCACACACAGCTTTACAGTACATGCAGCTCCACAGCATATGGCAGATCAATTACTAGTTTAAATCTTAAAACAAAAACATGGCGAGTGCAGCACAGAAATAATCAAGAACAACGGTTTGGTTTAGATTACGGTGGGCCACTGGAGTTTTGAATACAATTAATCATCATTTCAGGCAATGGGAAGCCATATTGACACTTATTCCTAATTTGAATATTTAATTAGGGTGAAGTTCTTCATCAAATTATCGCAGAACTGGGAGAAAGCCTGGAAGACTCACACAATTGCCATCTTAACCCCTTCCCAGCTGCTCCCCTTGCCTCTTTGAGCAAGACCCTGCTCCCGGGAAGCCCTGGCACTGGAGCCGGAAGGTGGCCAAGGGGAGGTCTAAGGGAACAAGTGCTGGACAAAGACAGCAAGCCACCAGCACGCTGGCCACCGCACACCAAGCATGACCCCCGCGATGTCCCCCACAGAGCCCTCCCAGCAATCCTGTGACAGAGGCACTCTTATCCCCAAGTCTCATAGGAGACAAAACATGCCCAGGTAACGGTACATCAGGCCCAAGTTGCTCATCACACGCACATACATACATCCCAGATGCTACTCACCAAAAATTATGACAAAGGGAATACATAAAAAAAAAAGTAAAGGCCAACTAAAATGTACTCAAAGCTGTCTCTTGGATATTCTGCATTATGCAAATAAAGAGGAAAACCCACAGCCAGCCTCCAGAGCCGGCATTCTATTTGCTTTTTAATTTTTATTTTTAAGTTTGAATTTTATGATACAATTCCATAGAGCCTGGGATTTCCCCCTCCAAATTCCCACCCCCGACTGATTTTTCCCCGTATTGTTACAATAGTACAGTCCTTCGTAAGGAGTTATAACTTCATCAGACTGTTAATTCAGTGTGCCCCAACATTGTTGGTACAGGCAATAGCAGACAGTCCATCGTCTCATTGTCTAGATGAGTCCAACAGTTTCACTGGGAGTCTGTCTTTGATTTGGAAGTAGGGATGCATGTCGCATTGTGTCTTCACATCTGGATATGGTAGTCTCTATTACTCCATAGTGATACATACATTCCAATTTGCATGATGATTTCCTTATATTAGAGACAGCATATGGTATTTGTCTTTTTGGGATTGACTTACTTCACTGAGCAAAAATGGTCTCTAGTTGGGACCATCTAGTTGCAAATCAAAGCCGGCATTCTAAACCATCGCCCTGGGAGCCGGAGGCACCACCGAGCTCCCCACGCTGTGGGGCTGCAATGCTCCTGAGGTCTGCTGCTCAGAACAGATTTGTTCAGCTGACTAAGCCAGGGTGACAGGGTGACGGGGTGACGGGGTGACAGGGTGTGGCTAACCCATCAGAAGGGAACCGCTGCAGTCAGGAGAGCGCAAAGTTGGTAACAGGATGAGAACTTGCTTTTGTTCCTTTTCAGTGGCGGGGCTCGATGACTGCACTGCAACTGCAGCTGAGTCTGGTTGAGAGACCATATTCCCCTCATGTACTCTTCACTGTAGGAAAAGGCTCCTATTGAAATTTCATAGAGACTGTGTAGTTCTACATGAACAAAAATAACAAATTCCCTGTGTTCTTTCCTGCAGGACCCTACATCGGGCCAAAGGCTGACCTTGCATGCTCAATTGGGTCACAAGGTTCGGAGGCCTTCCTGTCCCCTACACCAAATGCTGCCGAAGGGCTCATTTACCTCTTGTGAAAGTCATCAAGACTCAGGCTGTCACGCCACTCGGAGCAGCTAGCAGATTGCAGAACAGAACGAGGGAACAGCCGCCCCTTGCCATCCCTCTCGGCCCTTGCAGTTCCTTCTTGCAGCAGCTCATGCTTGGCCCCCTGCCTCTGCCTGGCCCACAGTAGGGGGCCTGAATCCATCAGGCCCTCTCTGAGCGAGCTCATGGTGGGAGCAAATGGCGTGGGGAACTTTGAAAGTTTCCTTTGTATATTACATTAATCCATATAAGAAAATCTCTTTTAATGAGGAGTGATGTAGTTACAAACTCTCCTGAGCCATAATTAGAGCAAACTAATTGAAGTTGTGTTTTGACACACTTTCCAAATTCACGGGTGCCGATGACATATTCACAACACTGCTGCCGCACAACCATGGCGACGGCAAAATCATTAGGCTAATAACACTTATTTGCATTCTGATCATGCCGGCAGCTTTCCCTTAAACACCATTTCTACTACTGCTCTTTCCCTGTAAGTTTCCACTGAAACATATTAACAGTAATTATTAGTACTTTAGTGGAATTTTAATGTTAAAGAATAACAACGTGTGTTACCATACACTGGGCAGCAGTGTTTCTCCTTAGTCACTGTGGGAAGGTCTGGGGGTGCTTCCCTGGCCCTTGCCCCACACCCCCACGGCCCAGGTGTGACCTGCCGAGGTCCACATCAAGCGGACCTGAAGCTGGGTTTCTGAACTCTGGATTTCAAGAGAAGGATGTCTTTTAATTCTTGAAGTACAACACAGTGAGTGTTCAGGAGGTGCTATTCCCCAGTGTGACACGCAGCTCCGGCTCTCTGAGCCCTGGAGGACACGGCCGGGCCGCTCGCCATCATCACCCTCTCCTGATCAAAGGGAACAGTGGATGACTCCATTGTGGGGGGCTCCATCAAGATGGAAGCACTGTTCACCACCAACAAGGCCAATTTTGTGCCTGCTTAACTCAGACACTCGCATACCGAGAGGCGCGCTCGGCAGTCCTAAATAATGGTTATTAATGACACCCTCCTCCAGAGTGACAAATTACTTCAGATATTTAGAATCAAAGACGTACGAAGAGCGAGCATGTTCCTTTGAACGTTACAGGAGCTGCCAGTGAGCACACAGCGTCCACTCATTTGCAGCAAGACACAGAACAGGGATCCCCCCCACCACCCGTCCCGGCTCCCACCATCTGGCTGCTGCACAAGGGTGCTGACCATGGCCCTCCCTCCTAGAGGTGTCTCCCAGGAGTCTGGGACAGGGACCAAGGGTACACTCTGATACATTTCCGTTAACTGCATGGAGAGAAGGGTGAACTGGTTGTGGAGGCGGGGAGGTGGGGCTGTGTCCCAGCCTGGCCTGGGTGCAGCGCAACTCAGACCCCAAACTTCCATAGACGTCCTAGAATTTGGAAAAACCACCCCTGTGTCTTTCACCACTCCTAACCCAGGGGAAAATGCACCCTTGCAATGAATTTCAAACCGTTCCCAGGAATATTTCAGGATGAATGTCACAGCTCAACCCGGGAAGATGTAAGTGAGTGAAGAAAACGCTTCCTTAGAAAAATGCCAAAGACCATACACTCCTTTAAAAGCTTGGGAATTATTAGTTCCTTAAGTTACAATCCTTGGACCAGCCTGTTATTTTTCAAGTCCCTGACTACTTTTAAAAACGAAATAAGAAAAGGAGATTAACTTTCATGGCTGCAGCAACGCTCCAATCATGGGGTTTATTCACAGCATTTATGTCTGACTACACGTGAACCCTGCAATGCTCAAACACCTAGCTCGCACTGCAAAGAAATGAAGACAAAAGCCCCGTCCGGGATGGGCACCACAATTCCATTCCAGACAATCTGTGCTGATCTTATAAACTGAAATATTTAAAGAGTCTCTAAATCTCACTGACCTTACTTCGAAAAACAAGGAACATATGGGCACTGCGAGCTTTTCATCTTCTTCCAGTCTACTAAAATATCTGTTTTTCCAAAATTCTAGAGTTGAGCGGCTGCCAAGCTCAGATTCATAAAGGGTACATGCGTGAGAGCTTGGGGCAGGCAGTGAACCATGGGGCTGCAAACAGCCCACCCCGAACAAGGAGCCCAAGGCAATATTCTCCTCCTCTGAGCCTAATCCATCTCCAAAGCCCTGGAAAACAACTTGGTTCATAAAATAAAGCTGTGGCTGAGGAGGAGGAGGTGGGCTGTGGGTAACGTGGCTAAAGTAGGCTCTGTGCAAGATCGCACCCACTGAGGTCACAGGAGACACGGAGGGAGAGAGTTCTGAGAACTGGGGAGCCCCAGGGCTCCAGGGGGGCAGGAGGTGCAAGATGCTGACCTCTGGGCCCAGTGTCGGGTTCTCTAATCCCAACTGTCTGTTCCTGGGGAAGTGTGATCTCTCCGAGCGTCAGTTCCCTCCTCTCTGACAATAAGAACACAGTCACCTCTCAGCATCTCGAGTTGGGGACTATATGTAAACTCCTATGAAATGTTCATGTGATGTCGGCACACGAGGCTCAGAAAATGGCAGCTGAAATAACGGTGCTGATGACAATTCTATTTTTCCTAATAGTTACAATTCTTGATATTATTATTCAACTGCAAACAAAACATCTGCTTCTCAAGAAGGATATTCAAAATGCTCCCACACTACCCCAAGCAGAAAGCGACCCACATGAACTCAGAGGCCCTCTACAAGTTACAAGCAATCGGTTTTATTAAATGCCCGACTTCATAACTGAAACCCTGCCTTGAAACAGAACAACACAGTGGGGGAAGCTGTGGTAAAATCCCGGGAAATCGTGCAGGTTTAGTGCCCCCCCCTTTTTTTTTTTACAATATTTGGCAGTGATATTTACACTGAGAGACGCAGGTGAAATATTCTACAGAGCTACCTGAAAATAGACTGTCAGCTTCCACTCTGATAAAAGGTAAAACTCCCTCCTCCTAATGGCCTGGCTCACAGGAGTCACCCTAAAGTGAACGGATAAATCTGTTTTGACATGTAGAGAACGATTTTCATAATCTTGAAAAAGGCCTTTCTCCAAAGCCCGCAGTGGAAACCGCACACAGCACAAGAGCAGACACGGGACCTGGCTCACATCCTTAACCCTGCTTCTGAGACGTGACACCAGGCAGGTAGGGCGTCCGACCACAGACATGACAAAAACAGTAGTGCCTTGTTCACGTGTGACACGAGATGGTCAACGCCAAGCAGGTCCACTCTGCTTCGGCAGGAGAGGCCACATAGATGACTCACCAATCCTTCCTTAAACACGAGCCCTGACTTCCCAAGAAGCCATATTAAAAATTCATATCAAAGTCGTACTGCTCAACCTAAACGCATCATTCATGTCTAACAATACCAAACTGCATTCTAATGAAATTTCCCCAAGTTCGTTTCTGTTACCAAAGCAGCCAGGGCTCTGTTCACAGGCATGTTGAGGACATGCCAACAACCTCTCCCTATCGGTATCCTGCACACCCCGTGTGTCCCCCAGAATAAACCATTGTTAGAACCATGCTGAACATGGGGTCCCTCCTGTATACGTCCTCAGCTGACACCTACAGCTCAGGGAGCTGGACCCTCGGAGCGTTCACATCTCCTAGGGGTATGAGTGGAGACTGCTTAGGCCGCTTGCCTTGGGGAGCCTCAGATAAGTCCTTGCCCACCAGTACTAGTCAGGGGCCTAGAGAAGCAGCTTTGCAGACCATGGTAGCACCTGGGCAGTTGTACTGGAGCCAGGCTCTGCTTCCCAGGACAGGCTGCACCACCAGCAGCTACTCTAGGTAGTAAGACAAAGAGACAGTCTCCATGCTAGGTTCAAATCCTACTCCTAACACTAATCAGTTCTATGATCCTGGGCAGAGAATTTATCTCCTAGGTCTATTTCTCAGCTTAAAATAGGGCTGATGATAGTACTCAATTCAGAGAGATATTTGGATTTCACTACTTGAAAGCACTTGGAAGAACGCCTGACACCTAGTGAGTGCAACGGAAGCTTGTGCTGGATGAGCGTATGGATGGACAGATAGACAGATGGACAAACTGATGGATGAAAGGAAGATACGTGGATGGACGGACGGATGGGCAGGCAGATGGATGAACAAATGGATGGATGGCTGATGGAGAGGTAAAAGACAGGTGGGTAGGTGTATCGAAAGGCAGATGAAAAAACCAAGATGGGAGGTTAGATGAGTGGATGGACAGACATTCGTGGAAGACAGATCAACAGATAGATGGATGAATGGACAAATGGCTAGGTGGATGAATGGCAGATGGCTGAGACTATATAAATATATCATTCTGGTCCCATGCATCTACAGTAGCACACTTTATAGGTTCAATCCTATTTTCTGAGTTCCTATCATGCTCCAGGCACCTTCCAATCAGAGGTACTAGACGTCCTAGGGCCCCACATTTTTCATGGAATGCTCATGATGAGTATCAAATAAGACAGAGCTTATAGTCCTTTTCTTAGGCCTTCCTGCACATGGATACAAGGTCATCACGGCCATTATTTCCACACAAAGTTTAAAGCCTTTCCTGGGGCCCGGCACATTAGCATAGTGGTTAAGGTCCTTGCCTTGTATACACCAGGATCCCATATGGACGCTGGTTCTAATCCCGGTGGCCTTGCTTCCCATCCCGCTCCCTGCTCATGGCCTGGGAAAGCAGTTAAGAACGGCCCAAAGCCTTGGGACCCTGCACCCACGTCACAGACCTGGAGGAAGCTCCTGGCACCTGGATTCAGACTGGCTCAGCTCCAGCCGTTGTGGCAGCTTGGGGAGTGAACCATGGGACAAAAGATCTTCTCCGCATATCTGACTTTCCAATAAAAATAAATCTTCAAAAAAAAAAAAGCCTTTCCTGAGTTTTGTTGTTGTTATTTTTAAAAGAACAAGGAAATGTAAGGATCCTTCACCAATACAAGTCAAATCTAATCAGTAAGATTGAATATAAATACACACAGCGAAAACAGAAAACTAGGAAATACTTGAAGGTATGATGCAGGCAACTGCAGGTAAGCAAGACCAAGCTTTCTACAAGAGGCCCAGAGTGGCCAAGACCAACCCGAGCACCCCAGGGTGCAGCACAGCGCTTCAAGGGGTGAGCCGCATGGTGACGGCCTGTGTGGAGATGCTCTGGGAATAAGAACGACACGCTCAGACGCATGTGACTCCTGCAAGATGATGTGGGGCACCTGGGCGCCAGGAAGGTGCCAGGATGAGCAAAGTATATGCACATGTTGGAAGATCCCTATGGGATGCTGGGCAACCTAGGATTTCTTTCCCTTTCAATTTTAATAATATTTACATAGTTGAGAAGGACGCATGCCCATGTGAACCACCAATTAGGATGGGAAGGGTTGTGGATTAGGGGAATGGCCAAATTTTCTTTTTCTTCTTTCTGTATTTGGGGGAAAGGGGGAGAGAAGAGAAGCTGCACCCAGCATTCCAACCTCATTAGCACCCGGGGATAAGGGATGGTCACCTGATGTCATTCCAGGGTCCCTGAAGTGCAGCATGCTCTGAGAGTTCTGCTTAAGTAATTTTGATAGTGCTGTCAATTTCACCGATCCAAGGATGAGGAAACTCTCCCAAGGTCCATTGGCTGACATAATCCACCTTAGTCTCTGTTCACCCAGATATTTTCCATCAATGCTTGGCAGTGCTAGTTGCCCAGTTTGTTCTGCTCTCCATTCTCTGCAGGCCCAATGGACTGCCATATCCTCCATGTGCATTTGGGCATGCTGTCCATTGCTCCAGCTTAGCCACTGAGGAGCCTCAGTTCTGGCACATGCACTCTATGGTCAGACCACAGATATTGTGATTCTCCCTATAGTTGGAGTTCTGAGTCTAACAGTTCAGTTGGGGGGATCCCCAAAGAAGCCTCACCTGATGTGATCCCAGACTTGACTCTTGTGTGTGCTTGCCAGGACAGCGTCTGGCTCAGTCCATCACCCATATCAGCCTATGCACACACTGGTTGTTCTGTCCCCATCCCCTCTCTTATGTAAACCAATAGATGCTGTAGCCCAGCCCAACTCTGCCCATCACACACTCGGCCCTCATGTATGCCAGCGGGAACTGTAGCCTAGTCGGAGTGAATCCAGTAACGCCCACTAGGCCCCAGTCCTGGTTCCTGTGCATGCCGGTATGTGCAGCAGACTGGTCCAGTATGTCCCATATCCCATTCAGCTCTTGTACACATCAATGGGTGTTGGAGCCTAGCTCAGCCCAACTGACCCCATTAGCCAGCCCACACTCATGCAGAGTTACAAACACACACACACACACACACACAGATATTTCATCTGCCAGCTCACAAATGGACACAACAGCTAGCACTGGGCCAATTCCAAACTAGCAGCCTTCTGAATCTCCCACAGTGGGAGAAGCAGCAAGGTCCAAGGACTTGGGCTGAAGCAGATGCGTTAGCATGGGGCTGGATAAGAAGTAGAGTAGCAGGGACTCGAACCAGCACCCACACGAGATGCCAGTGTTGTAAGCAGCAGCTTAATGTGCTGTCCCCACATTAACTGCAGGCCCTAGCCTAGGAGTTGAAGTCACAGGCAAGGGATGTGTAGTGTGAGCTGCTGATGTAATTTCTGAGTGCCCGTCCCTCCCGGGCTGTTGGTACTTGCAGTACCATAGGAGGTGCCCCTTGCAGAGTGGAGAGAGCACCTGTGTTCCTTAGACAAAGAAACCCTGCACAGTCTTTGAGAGGTGAGTCACACTAAGGGAGGACAAAGCACATACCCTCCAGGGCTTCCCAAGCACACCAAGGGTGACCATGGCTTTGGCATATCTGATTAGTCCACGCAGGGCCAGACCTCACTCATACCCAGACAATACCTGCAGGAACATTAAGGCTCTGAATACCCCAATCCCTTTCATACTTTCCATTGGACAACAGGCCCCGAGGCTCCTTTGAGGGGAGGGGGGTTGAATGCTCTCCCCACCAGATAGGCGCACCTACCCTCCAAATGGCCCTTGCCACTATGGAAGAACTGAAGCTCCATGTCACAGCCAGCTTCCTATTGGGGGCACAAGGAAGGTGCCACTGGGTGAGGCAGTCAAGTGCCCCCTTATTCCTACATGAACCCACAGCTTCCACCTCTGGCTCTCAGGGCCAAGCCTGGCCCTGATAAGCCCCGAGGAGAAAGGCCTGGTCCAACGCTAAGCCTTCTGCCACTCAGAACAGGTGGCAGATGCCTCCACAGAAGAAAAACTGGCCTTCCTGACATGCAGCTCGAGGCCTCGCATTGAAGTGTGGCAATGACAGAACGAGTGACAGATGGCACCCAGGCGACAAAGATCATCTTATGACTGAAAACTGACAGAAGCAGCCTGAGGTTTGAGCTGTCAGTGCAGACAAGGGGACCCCTGTGGCTGACCTCAGGCTCCACCCCAATGATGATGCACGTGAGCTGACCAGCAAGTGACAGAGGTGACCCCTGTGGCCTGCAGGGAGGCAGGCTGGTGAGGCCAGGATGAGCCAGGATCGCCTAGGGCTTTGGGCAAGCAGAGGAACCAGGGTTTGAGCTCATATGGCAATCTCGTCTGAATTCCAGATCACCACTGCATGGCTTTCTCTCTCCTTCAGGAAGGCCATTAACCTTTCCAATGACAGCAACAGGATGGGAGCGGCACAACAATTTCTGAGATCAGCAAGGATCTTAAAACCTGACACGGACACGCACATCGTGTGTCTGAATCCCGGTGTCCCCGAGAGGGAGGCTATGCGCAACGTGACAGTTGTGCTGCAATCAGAATGCCCCATTTCCCAGAGAATCTGTCACAGATTGATAACATCCATGCAAAAAGTTAAGTACAATTATGTCTGTCACTAAGGAATATGCCACGGCATCTGTGAGTGACAACTTGCCGGAAGCTGACAAATCACAGGAAGACAACATGAACATCACATCACCTCCCGGGGGACGCTCACTACCACTGACCCGAGAGAGGCTCCTGGGTGGCCACGGCTCCAGCTTGGAGAGGGTGCTGTGCCCTGTGGTCCTGGGAGTGTCTATGTTGGCTCAGTGTCACAGGATGTGCCCACATGCCCGGCCTGGGGTCTGCAGGGAACAGCGTGTCCTTCAGGCTCACGGTGTGCCGGATTCAGCACCCAGGCTGTTGGGAAGGGGTGACCGTATCCAAGGTCCAAAAGAACATTCAATGTCCTGGAGATCCCAGGACATGAAGTCCAGGCCACATAGTTCAGACGCAGCATGCTTGTTGGCTCACCCATGGCAGCTCCCAACTGGGACACGTTGGCCCCTCTGGGACATCTTAGGGGCAGTGCTACAGCAACAACTCTGCCATGTCTAGGCCTCCCTCACTGCCACCCACACTGGGCAAAAGATAGCAGATGCCAAGGTGGCACTTCAGTGACCAGGGCCCATTCCACACCCTCCCTGCCACTTCCAAGGGCCTCTGCAAGGTGGCTGCACGTGCTCTGAGGGCAGGAACAGAACGAGACAGCCATGACACAGGCTTGCTCCAGTTCCATGAAGGTTTGAAGCTCCCAGCATCATGTGACCCTGCTGGCAGTTGCTTCCCAGGGACAAGGCATTCCCACCTTAGGGAAGGTTGACTTTTGAACTCTGTGGAGTACCAGACACCCTAGATGCAGTGCTCCCCTCCATGTGCACCCAGAAACCCTTCTGCCTTCTCCCCTTTATGCTGATCACACTGACACTGCAAGCCAGCTGCCTGTCCCTATTCAGATGAGCACTCCACAATTTTTCATGCTCAGTGGCTACACCCAATTCAGGTACTTGTCCAGCTGGTGTGTTTGAGTGGACGTGTCCTTCCCTGCCGCTGTCCAGCAGCAACACTAAAATGATGAGGAACACTCTCGGGGGCCTGGAAAAACAGGAACAGCCACCACAACTGGAACACACAACGAATGAAAACACAAACACACGAACAAACCAATGAACCAACGAACGAACCTTTATTGCTGAAAGTGGGCTGCTTATATACAGTTCTCCACCAATCACTTCTCCCCATCAGTCCACTTGGCGCTACCTGATAGGCCAGTAGCAATGATATAATCGCAGCGAGGGCATCAGCCTATCCCCGTGACTTCCTGTTTGCCTACTGGTGGGACCAACCCCGCCTCCTGGCCCTCAGCCAGCCACCATCTTGTAACTGCCTACCATACACGTGGGGTCAGCTCCCGGTGCACCGCTCTCCACACTTTCCAAGCCCCTGTCAGGTGTGGGCACGCCTCTTGGGAGGTGCTACAAGGCTGCGTTCCCCATACCTGAGCTCCTGGCCATGCCACCCTTTCCATGCACCTGCTGAGCCAGGCCTTGCCATATGGCTTCCGTGCTGCCGATCTGACCCTTAGGGGCCTCTCCATTCGCCCATCACCTTCCATTCCAGGCTTCCTGCAGGGTGCTCCGGCTGTGAAGGGATGTCGCATATCGATTCTGTCACTCAGCGCGTCTGCTCTCCCTAATGACTCGGTGTCATCTGCAAATTTGATAAGCAGGCCTCTGATGTCTTTATTGGCCCACCAAGTCTGCTGTTCCTTAAGTGGGGCGGCAGCCTGCCAAGGGCTTCCTCCCACGGGGGTGCACAGCCACTCAGTCACCCGCACACGGGAGCTCCGGGCAGCTGAGCACGTGCAGGCCTGCCCGTGTGCCTGCCACCTGGGGCTGAACCTTTCCTTCCCAGCAGAATCGACATGTGAGACCCCATGTGTGCAGGGCTGCCCCGCCTGAAGCTGGGAGGGCAATCTTCCCTCAGCATGTGCCCAAGGCAGCACACCAAGGCCTCTCTCAGATGAGCCACAGGCTGATGGCCCGCCCCGGGAGTGCAGCTCAGCCCAAGCCCGGCTCCCTCGTGCTGGGCAGTGCACACGAGGAGAGTGTGCAGGGGCCACACCCAGGGGAAGACAAGGCCTAAGCCCTGCAACGAGTGCGACTGTGGGTGAGCTCACCCTCTGAACTCGGGAGGGAGATTACTCCTCCCTTGGGGGAACTAGGAGATGCGTGCTGAGGGGTGGGCCCTTGGGAAGACAACGTACTGGATGAGGTCATCAGAGGGGGAGTCTCCTGACTGAGGGGACACAGAGATACCCACATGCTCCCTGGCTCTAGCCACATTAGGATGCCCTGTGTCCCCACGGGTTCCGCCAGCAGGAAGCTGGCATGAGGTACAGCCTGTTGACCCTGTCCTCTAGAACTGTGGGTTGAGATGGGCAGAGTCTGCCCCAGGTACTTTGTCATGGCAACAAAGGATGGCCCGATACAAGCAGACTGCCCTTCCTCACCTGGGACTGTCAGGAGACGGGACGCGTGCGGGAAGATGCTTGCATGTGAGAAGCAGGGCCTCTGTCAAGCTTCCTAGGTTCCTGAGTGCCATTCGATGGCACATCCAGTTCACTGGTCACAGCCAAGGAGCACCCCTTTCTCTGCAGGGGCATGGCCCTGTTTCTGGTCTTTTTGTGAGCCAGGGAGGAAGTGGAAGGAAACTTGGTCCTGGGGAAGAAGCAGTGATTCTTCTAGAACCATGTGGGCCATTGAAATGGGGAGGGCCCCAGAGCCCCTTTTGTCTCTAGTAAGGCCAGGGAGAGCTCTACTGAGAGGAGGCACTTCTTTGAAGTCCGAGGGATGAGAGTGTAAAAAATGGAGCCAGAGCTCAGATCTTCAGGTTTTGAGACAGACACCCAGGCTGGAGGGGAGGCCAGGTATGCGACAGGATGCTCCTCTTCACTTCCACAACCAAAGATCTACCAAAACGGGGCCTGGAGGCCTCTGCTTGAGACCCCTGCACATCTCCGCGCCACCTCCACTGCCGGTCAGTAGAGGGCGCTGTGTCACCACACTCCTGTATCCGCCTGAGCAACTTGATCCCAGTGTTGGCACAAAATGCCTTGAGGACATGGTGGTGTCTGTGGTTTAGTGCCACATGAGAACACAGTACCCAAGCATAAACTTGCTATTACACAATGTTATGTCACACATGTAAAAAGTACAATTTGCGGGAAACAGGACAAAAGGTCATCAGCATTTGCTCTCTGGAAACGACATTTGTGTTTCATTGTTTTCTATACATTGCCCGTCTCCTACAAGTTTGCATTAATCTTCTTAAGCAGAAGACCCCAAAGTGCTCAGAGACATGGGATTCCTCTGGAGAGGGTGGCTTCCAGGAGCCCCTGCCCTTACGTGGTGACTAGAGCCCAACACAGGCCGAGGGGTTCCCAGGAGGCTCTCTGGCAGAGGAGTCATCTGAGCTGAGGTCTTGGGCAAGAGCCGGGAGCTACGTATGGGCCAAGCATCACCTTGAGCAAGGCACAGATGCGTGACACAGGAAGAGGCAGCTACCAGTTCAGGGTAAAAGTTGAGGCTGGGATCAAGACACAGAAGACAGGAACCCTGGGCCCTGGCCACGAGGCTGGCAGTGCCCGAGGAGCTGGGTCTCCACCCGAGAGGCCCACGGGAGACAGCCAGAGACAAGCCTGTCACAGAGCAGATGTCTCACGGAATAAAACACTGCACTTACTGTTTTTCATCAAAGGTGCGACAGAAAGTTGAACAAATAATCAGCAGCTCACTTCTTGAAAACCAAAGGTACTGGATAGGAAATGAATGCCCCTTCCAAGACCCCCAAAACCCTCCACAACATGAAGCTCACACGGGGCTCATGCTGCCTACTAAACAGTCCCCACCAAGAGAGGAGCCCTGGGACAGGCAGGTGGGTCCTACTGGGACACACTAACATACACTGGGATTATCCTGCTGCATCCTGGCTGACTTAACTCAGCCAAATCAGAATACATTTTACATTAACTATCTTGACATTTGTTTTATTTGAAAAGTAAAGCAAAACTGGTCCGATTTCTTTGTAGCTACTGTAAGCCACAGAGTGTACAACAGAGGCTAGAAGACACAGAGGCCTCATTGCCACCAGACTTGGACACACCACACTGCGGTTCGGCCAGGTTCCTACAGCCTGCCTTCCTGGGTCTCCTGCTTCACTCACACTGACCCTGCTCACACAGCAGCTTGACAGCTTCTGGCACAGCATCTCTGTGCTGTATGTGGGAAAATCAGCACCACCCTCACTCAGCAGAAAGTTAAAGTCACCAGGGCAGGGCAGGGTAGGGGGGCATTCAGACCACAGGAGGAGTTTCAACCACCTCTCAGCGACTCATGCCCCATGGGCTCTTGACACGGCCCACGCCTCATGCTGATCCCTTGCACAGGAGACATGAGACCTGCAGCTACCCTGAACACAGCAGCTGGGCCTCAGCTGACCCCCATTGCACACCTGCCAGGAACAGCAGGGAGAGCAGGCACAGCGGCTTCATGTGCCGCACTGGGCTCCGGCTCCTGAACCACATGAGACCCCGCTGCCCACGTGCACCCCGGGAACCCAGCTAGCCTTCCAGCCTCTCCATTCCAAAGTGAGGCCAACACTTGCAGAAGCGCTGGTAACTCTGGGGATGCTCAGCACCAGTCCTCGTGTGTGAAGCTGGCCCGAGGAGAACCAGAGTGTCCTCAAAGGATGCCCCCTCCGGACCCAGTCCCTGGAGCAGCAGGGCACCGACCACGGCACACTTGTGGGAAGGAACAGAATGCGGGGTGCTAGCAGCACCTCCTGGGGTTCAGCATGGCCCCCTGGGTGAGTCTCTTGCGTGTTCCTGATGGACTTCACCAACCCCTGTCACCCTCAGATGCTTGCAGGTCCATTCTTATTTCTGTCACATCAATATCTCGATGATGCTGTCTTGCCTTGCGCACTTCTGCAATCCTTTCTCAGACAACCCATCCCTGCTGCCAGCTCTTTGCCCTCCACTCTGGCCTCCCGCTCTGTAGAAACTTCTGACTGGACACTCTCGTCTGACCATGTGTTGTGCACAAGAAGTGAGAGTGACAGTCACGCCTGCTGGGCTGAAATCGGGGCAGAGCAGCACGCTCCCTCAGAAGCACTGGCTGACTTCTGAAAGCCCCATTGCCCTCTCTCCGCCTGGTTCTCAGTCTGGAGCTCACTGGAACCCGAGGGTGATGACGAGCAGCTGACGGCGACACATGAGGTGGGCCACCCTCTTGGGGCCAGGGACCCCACCATCACATGGCTGTGTAGGTCTCTAAGCGCCTGCGCACAGTAAACCAGTTCTCATTTGCATACTCTGTGACTTTAGGGGCCTGTAGAGTGTGGACACATGAGAACATGGGCTGGCCTCTGCATTCATGGGCTGCAGATTCCTAACTGGATTTGCAAAGGTCTCCTCTGAAGGCACACTGCCCCTACATTTTCAAACAGATTCTGCATTGTCTTATCAGCAGATACCAAGGGCCTGTCCAAGATCATGTGTCAGCCCAAGACGCCACTGATGAGGCCTTACCTGGGCAAGTTGGGGGCTGGGGTGGAAGCAGCAGATGACGGGGAAGGCGTGGTGGTTTGAGACGCATCGTGGTTTCTTGGTACTCTGCCCATCCGATACCAAATCCCCATGCTGTTCAGTTCCCTTTAGGAGAAAAGAGAAATCAGAACAGTGCTGGCTAGCACAGCGCACTGACCTAAGCGACAGGCACACCAGCTTACGAGTGACAGCCTCAGGCCCAGGGAGCCACTCTCAGCTCCTCCCGAAGCACGACTTTCTAGGTGTGCAGAAGCACCCGGCCCAAGCCACACCCCGGTGGCATCAGGTGAGCGACTCCAGTGCACCATGTGAGAGCACAGCTCCAGCCTGGGGCATAAGGCCCTGCTGCCCTGCAGCAAAGCCAGCCCTTGCAGAAAAACACATGCAATGGTGCCCCCTTTTAAGATCAAGTGGCTTGGGGTTTTGAATCCTGAATACTCTCTCCTTATTTTAAAGTAACACTAATTTTCATCCCAAG
The DNA here is from genome assembly GCF_017591425.1 of Ochotona curzoniae. Lineage (NCBI taxonomy): Eukaryota > Metazoa > Chordata > Mammalia > Lagomorpha > Ochotonidae > Ochotona > Ochotona curzoniae. The sequence goes on from NW_024467106.1 coordinate 6,414,538, forward strand.
GTAAAACAACACTACACCTTAGCAATTTTCTCAAAAGTTATATAAAAAGAATAATAGTTTAGCTTTGATTATCAAGCTATTTGTTAGCAAAAAAAAAAAATATCCTATTCTCTAGGATTGTTTAAATTGGTTAAAATCAAATCTTTTCAAATATTATGGTTTGTGAATTTTTTTTAAATTTGTTTTTATTTGAAAGGCAGATTTACAGAGAGAAGGAGAGACAGAGAGAAAGCTCTTCCATCCGCTGGTTCATTCACCAAGTGGCCACAATGACCAGAGCTGAGCTAATGTGAAGCCAGGACACTTGAACCAGTGTCCATATCAGCTGCTGGTGCCACAGGCGGAAGCTTGACTACTATGCCATGACACCATCCCCATGGCTCATAATTAAAACTATACATGGTTAACAGAAAGCTTATCACTAAGATGTTGTGGTTTATTATTTGTAGGCAAATGGCTTCTAGCCATTTTGGCCCCTGTCATTCTGTGTATATAGTTGCTTTACGCCAGGGTATAAGACAGGAACTTCGAGCAGGCAGCAAGACTTTGATCACCCCCTCTTAGGAGCCACAGGAATGTTCCGACCCTGAGACTCAACAGTCCAAAAACATGTGGTGTGTCTGGATGAAACTCCACCTCTGGGATACCTGCTCCCCAGATGTGTCTATAAGAGGGAAAAAGGCCCTGGACAAAATGAACAGAAGACAAAGTAGGCCCAGGAGGCCAAGCTCACAGGCCAGTAGGCAGCCGTGCTGCTGGTAGCCCAATGAAGAAGAGGAAGTATGCAAGGTCAGTGAGGGAACAGTGTGCTGGCCAGGGGCCAAAGCCCATCTCCCACACTCTCCCCCTTAGTCGAATGTCACATACCGAGGGCCTGGACACCAGCCTCCGCTTGCCCACCCACCCCTCTGCTGGCCTCCCAAGCCCTGCCATGCTAGTCCTGGAAGCCACTCGAATGGAGCCTACGGAGCCTACATAGGTCAGGTCTCAGAGAATGACATCTTCCAGGAAAAAGTGGCCAGAGTGCACATAAAGCTGGTTAGATTCACCAAGACCAATGACACTGAATCCCACAACTTTTGTGTAAACTATCAGAAACGGAGGCTTGCTTCTTGCCCCTGGACTTGAACCTGCTTCTGCTCAGGGAATTCATATGTTGGGCTGCAGTCCCCCCAGAGGATCAGCACAAGGAGAAAGACGACAGGAGAGCAGGTCCCAGAGGTACTCAGAGCTCCTGTCTCCAGCCACGCCTGAAGCTGTCCTGCCTGGGGTGCCTGTGCTGGGTCAGCCAACACATTCCTTCTTCTGCTTAAGCTGTTCTGGGTTGGGTTTCCTGTCTCACAATCCAAAGAAGTCAACATGAAACCTGAAATTCCATTGGGCTTAGTGTTTATGAAGTGGCTATAGAGCCAGGCCAGTGCTTGGGGCTGAGGCCACTTAGTGAGCAAATAAGATACAAACGGCCCAAGTCACGGCAGCTCTGCTTAACTGGGCAGGCAAGCATCAGACTAAATCCTGCACGATTAATTCTGCGTATTTAGGTGATTTACAGAGTTTACACCAGGGACTCTCCAACGGGTTCCCAGTGCGGAATAAAATTCAGCCAACCATCTCCTCCCCAAGGCACGCCGACAGCTTCCCTCACCCTCACCACCTTCCTCCCTAGCTTGTCTGCTCCATCCATCTGGGCTCTCTGCTTGTGGCAGGTGTCACACTCTTCCCCTCTCTCACACCTGCTCCCCAGCCTGCCTGGAAGGCTCTGCCTTCCCCACTCAGCACAGGTTTCTCCTTGACTCTGTGGTCTCTGGCCAATGGGCCCCTCCCGCCCCCTCCTCAAGCAGTCTCCACCTTGTGCCACATGTTACTGTCGTGCATGGTGTGTCTGCCTTTTATAACACCAGGGGCAACAGCAGTGCCTCTGCCTCCTTTCTCCCACATTCAGCATGGAGCTTGGTGGGACAGGATGGTGCTCTATAAACATTCCACAGAGTGAAACAACACTGTGCAGAACTGAGGCCCGGCAAGAGCCCAAGGCGTGGGGGAAGGACCCAGAGAAGCCTAAAGCTGAACACATGAAAGGACAGGGGGAGTGAAGGCCTGAGGGTGCGCTCAGGGTGAACTGAGGGGCGTGGAGGTCAGCAGCTGTGACAGCGCAGGCCTGGAGGCCGGGGTAAGACACGGGTAGTCCAGGAGACTCAGGACCTCGTCCTCGCGTGTGACCTGAGCTCTGTCCACGCACAGCGGTGGTGGGTTTGTGCTGTTAAGACTCACCCGATGAACGTGTACTGAGGAGGGGCCTGCTTGGTCCGGCCCATGATGCGAATGTCACAGATGGCAGCTTCCGTTGAATCCCGGGGGATAAACTTGATACACAGCCTCTTCTTTCGGAAAGCCACTTCCTCTGCAGGGAAGGACGACAGAGGCGGGGTGAGTCTTTCACGCGTCACCGTATCCACTCTGGAAAACATGTCTCCTGCCACATCCCCTTCCTGGCAGTATCAGCGGAGGTTCACCCCTGTCCCTCCACCCTGCCTTCTCCACAGCCAGAGTGGAAAGGTAACTGCAGCTTGGGCATCAGGATCAGAGTCTGGTGGTGGCCCCAGCAGAGAAGGCGCCTCCAGGAATGAACCCACGGGCAGCTTCGGAGGGCCATGCCTCCCCACCCTTCCACTGCTCACTCTCAAGCCGCAGACATGGGGGCAGCACACTCACTGTGGGGGACAGGGGCGACACGCTCTCTGCAGGGGCGGCGTGCTCACTGTGGGGGGCCTCTGTCCTTATTTACTCTGTCACAGATACCCTCAGCTGTGTCCCAGCCTAGACAGAAGACTGGAACGAAGCCACAAGTTTCCGCCACTAGGCTGTCTGGAGCTGGCTTCCTTGCCCCCTGCTGTCCTCTCTTGCTTTGCTGCAGACTGAAAATGAACCCTCAATGCATCATGTCACTCATCCCCATCTCAGCAGACACCTATGGCAGACAAAAAACGCACAGAATGCCTCACTGCCATCCGCTGGCTCGTGCATGCTCCAGTCCAGCCCCAGTGCAGGCGGGTGGCTGCTGGGCCTCTTCAGTAGCTCTACTGAAACAGCCTCTCGCTGCTTCCTCTCTCCGGAACACTCATAGGTGGAGACACAGGGGCCCTCCTTGTGTTTTTTGTAAATGGACAGAGCTAAAGGCATGGCTTCGCGCCCCAGTGCCTCAGGAGTTCCTCAGTCTCTCGGCTTTGGGGTTGCACTGCCTGCACGAGGTGGTTACTGAGCTCCCACCCCAAATGGACGCTGGTACAACATGACAACCCACATGAGTCACTCAGTCCTGCGCCTGGCACACAGGAAGTGCTCTCTTGGCACCTCCGCCGCCGGTCGGCTCGCAGTGCATCATGTATGTCCCTGCTCAGGACTGACCTTCCAGACCTTTCCGTTTTCCTCATCCCAAGAAGAAAGTACATCCTACAGCACCGTCACCCAAGGGGGCAGTGAGGAGGGCACTTCCAGACGGGCTAGAGTGAGTCAGTGGTCCCTTTTGAGCACTATTGTTTGGGTGGTGTTTTCTCAGAACTGAGGGCCAGAGTGAACAACAATGCCCTGACTTCAGATTCCAAACATGGCACCCGATGTGGCAGGGTGGTACCTGGGGCACAGGCCCGCTTCCACTGAGCAGCCACATCACAGGTGCTCGCTTGCCGGAGCCGCGCTGCTCTCAGCCCTGTTCCTCTATTGCAGCAAACTCAGGGTAGGAGATGAAGCTGCTCATTACACATGCTTAAGCAGGCCTAATTTTAAGTAAACATATTATACATAGTCAATAGCAATGTGTTCAGTCATGCTAATGAACACAGAGAAAGTACACAGCACTTTGCTAAAACAAACAGTCTTCCAGTTTTTAAGTGCTATATGGATTGCGACAAACTGTATTTTAAATTAATTACAGGAGTCTCATCTTTCTGGTTGACTTTACAAAACTAGGGCCTTAAATGCTCTCAAGGAACACTGAGCTGGCCAAGAGGCTCTCCTGTACTCTGGACAAAGTGCCCAGGAAACAATTAGAAACCAGGAGGCCCCCCTCACCCATCTCACGCTGCATGGTAAGGCTTCTGATGGGACAGCTCAGGATGCAACCCCGCACAGTCTATAAAGGCAGTGTCCAGGCACAGGGGAGGGGCTTCCGGACCAGGGCCCCGGGGCCTACCCTAGCCAGACCGGGGCCCAGACAGGACCTAGCCTGGGTGCACAGGGAGGGAAATGAGGACGGGAATTTCTTGGTTCCAATGTACATCCACATGATCTCAGAAATCAACATCAGTATGAGTTTTTCAAATTATGAAAAACCCAAGGGAAAAGTGCAAAATTAATACAATCTACAAGGTAATTTCAGCTCATACGTAGACAATGTATATGTGTAGCAACAAGCACTTGACTGTTCAGTCTTACTAATTAATAATGAAGGAAAAATTAGATGATAAAACCAAACCTGTGCTGGCAGGCCTGTGGGGAACAGGTACAATGCCATCACTACAGAAGTTGACCTGGGAACACAGTGATACAGTGTGCCTCCACAGAAACTATCCATGAGCAGGCCACTGCAGGAGGCAGGAACCTGGGTGGCTTACAGAGGAAATTAAACCTGGACCTTGTCCTTAAGAAAACAAAAACAAAACGAAAGCTAAGCAGCACAGACAGGACTATAGTGCAAGCTAACGCTAACATGCACATTCTAAAGTGAACTGAGTAACATTTCTCCCGTTCGACAGAGGAGCAAACCGAGTTCTGTGCCCACTGGGTATAAGCGGCAGAGCCAGACTGAATACTTGGCAAGTTTGACTGCACAATCCAAGGACCGCTCACCAGTTTGTCCTAAAAATTCAGAGGCTGAACTGACACTACTCAGCCTCCTGCCACTGTGACTTGGGGGTGAGAGGTGGCTGTTCGTCACAGCCACTTACAGGTGCCTACACCCTTGCCCAGCACGTGCTGTGCCAGGGGAACGGTTGGGCAGTAACAGGCAGACGGGGCCCTGACTGCTGTCTAATCCGGTCCTGGCACTGCACTTCCCTACTGCAGGCATACCCCAGCTAGACCACACTGCCTAAGGGAAGGGCCAGTGTCTTCTTTATCCTTCGTCAGAGCTGGCAGGCCTGCCCTGCACTAGGCGCTCATCATCTCAGCTGCCTGTGGAGGCTAAGGGTGAGCTCACTTCAAACAGGAGTGCAGGACCAGAGGCTGCAGGGGGAGACACAGACACTTGCCTGTGGAAGACACAGGGTAGAGACACTCCGAGGAGTTGGGAGGGACAATCAGAAAGAGAGGAGCAAGCGGCAGGCCTGGGGAGGGCTGGGCTTGGGAGGAGAGCAGGGAGATTGCATCTGTCTGCAGAGGAACCGGGCCTGCTGTCAGAGGAGGAACGTGTCGTGAGGAATTCACTCAGCATTTACAAATACCAAACCTATCAAAACCACAGCTGGCTTCTCTGCAGAAACTGACAAGCTAATTCTAAAATTCATAAACCTAGGATTGCCAAAACAATCTTGAAAAAGATAAAAGTTGCAGGGATCACACTTTCTTGATTGCAAAAATTTGCAACAAAGCTACAGTGGTAGAGACTGCTGTGCTTGTACGGCAAGACATCCAGATCCACGGAGAGAATCCAGGGTCCAGAACTAAGCCCTCACTCTCAGGGTCAGCTGAATTTGAACAAAACTGCTGAGTCAACTCAGTGAGGACACCAACAGTCATCTCAACAAACGGGGCTTGGATAACTGGATGGCTATGCACATGGCAAAGAGTAAAGTTGGGTGACATTTCACAACAAACAGAAAAAAATGAACTAAAAATGGGTCCAAGACAGAAGTGTAAGAGTTCAAATCATAAAACCATTAGAAGAAGCAGTGGCATATATAACGGCAACCTTGAACTAGGCAGTGTTTTCTTAGCTATGACACCCAAACCACACCTAAGAAATGAAGATTTCCATGTTTCAAAGGAGCCCTCGGGGTGGACATCTGGCCCTGCAGCCGAGATGCTGCCACTCTATATCAAGTGTCTCGGTTAGTGTGCCGGCTCTGCACAGCCCTGGAGGGCTCCACCAATGGCGCTCCTGCCAGCCTGGCTTCAGCCTGGCCCTGGTGGTTATGGGGACTGGGGAGTAAATCAGCAGATGAATGTTTGCTCATTCTCTTTCTCTTTCTATCTCCCTTTCAAACAATATAATAAGTAAATAAGCAGCAAAAGATACCACTAAGAAAAGGGAAAGCTGACAGAATGGGAGAGCATTTGCACAAAACATGTATCTCACAAGAGAATGCCACAATGAGATACCAACTTGTATCCACTGAGAGGGCCAGGATCTGTTAGACAGGGGGTGGGCATTGCGGTGCAGCAGCTAAGCCACCGCTGTGGTGCCTACAACTTACAGAGAGCAGTGCCTGGGTTCAAGTTTGTCTTGGCTTCTAACATAGCTTCTCTTAAAATGCACGCTGCGGGCCAGGTGGTGATGGCTCAAGTCCTTAGGTTCCCAGCCCCAAAGGAAGGAGCTCCAGGCTTCCACTGGGCCCAGCCCTGGCTAATGCGGGTGTTTGGGAAATGAATCAGCAGACGAAAAATCTCCATCTCCTTTTCTGTGCCTTTCAAATACATTAATAGTAAATTGTTTAAGAACAGTGGACAACAACAAGTGCTGGCAAATACGTGGAGAGCTGGAGGCCTAGTGTAAGGCTGGTAGAAATGTAGAATGATACAAGCTCCTTTGCAAGGCAGGCTGCCACTCCTTAAAGAGTGACACACAGAGTTATGTTACCAGCAGCTCGAGGCCTAGGCAGATACCAAGAGAGATGCAGACGCGTGTCCAGACAAGAACGTTACATCAGTGTTCACATGTGATGTGCCCAGAGAATACAAAAATATTATCCGGCAATAAAATGGGATAAAACACTCCTAGATGCTATCGGATTCCACTTGCACGAAATACCCAGAACAGGGCAATCTGGAGAGAAAGTGAGCCAGCGGTTGCCTAGGGCTGCAGGGACGTAAGGGCAGGGAGAAATGAATAATTTATTTTTGGAGGTGAGAAAATGCCTTAAAACTGAAGATGATAATGGTTACACAAATTTGAATTACATACTTTAAAAGGGTTTATTGCATGGCATGCGCTTCATATCCCAATAAAGCTATTACAAGAGAAACACTCTAATCACACTATATAAAACCTTCGAGTGTGGCAATGTGGTTCAGGTGTGTGTGTTCTTGCTACCCCTCCACCCTTAAGCACTTAAATCTCTAAGAAGTTAGGGTGCCTCACTTTTCTCCTATGTGAAATGGGTACAGCAACACCTGTATCTAAAGGGGAGGTCTTCAAAAAAAAATTAAGTAAATGAGGCAGATAAAGCACTGCTTACCAGGACTTGCATGAAGTAAGCAGACAGTAAACATCAATTACTATGGCTCTGAGCTCACACTCCCAAGAATCAGCAACTAACAGCAGCCCAATACCCCAAAGTGAGGAGACCAGTGAGGGGGGAAATCTGCTACACAGCAGATCTACTCATGTCATTAAGGTAACAGCTATGCAGGGTCTGTGCAGACGAGAAGTCTGGCTAGTATGAAATGTCAACAAGCAAAAAAAACACAGTGGGTCCAGAGCAGGGCTACCACTGCAAAAGAGCATGTCCGACCAAGAACGCGAGGCTGCATTTCACAGATGGGTTGTGCCACGACAAGGTCTCTCTCTGTTTGCCTCTCCTCACTGTTTCATTGTCTCCTAACCAGTAATTAGAAATAAACAATTTGAGTGGAATTACAGCAAAGGCCTCTGTGACCTTACAGCGTGGCTCACTAGGGCCAGCGCTGACCACCAACACAGGAATCATGGGAGCAGGGCTCCCCCAGCTCAGGGTCCTCACAGCACCTGATTCACTGCTCGGCCTGATTCAAACCCTGAGCACCTTCCCTCAAAGTCTGCTGCTTTTCTCTTCCCTTCTTTGCTCTGAGAGCCATTACTGCACTCGCATTCACCAGGCACTGGGCGGGTTTTTTCCCCCTCTTGTTTCTGCATCTTGTGCCAAGTTTGGCTTCAGCAGTACCAGGAGGATGACCAGGGATGAACTCTCCCAGGTCCCAGCGATCCGATCCTGTGAGAGCCCAATCAGCAGGTCATGCTGGTCCCCAAACATCACTCACTCCCGAAAACCAGTCAGAGGCATGTCAGAGCAGCAGGCCTTACCCACAGGTACACAGAGAAGTCTCCTAACATGTTCCCAAGAAACATGCAACACAGAAACCATCTAGAAATATACCTAGAGAAGGAGGACCCCCGCATGATGAGCAGTATAAAGAGGGACTCACGTGTGTCCACTGTCTCCTGAATTGGGATGAAGCCCACAGGCAGTGTGTCCTTGATGTCAATCAGCTTCATATCCACTAACACGTTCCCCAAATGGCTCTTGGAAGAAGAGAAGGGATACAGACTATTAATCTGAACATGCATGTGGTATGCTTGTGTCTTGGCTTCAAGAGGCATATTTAACACAGTGGCTTGTGCAACACCATGACGGCAGGTTAATTAGTGAAGGTGACACTTTATGTTTCCCAGCAGTTACACAGGGACTCAAGTAGCCCCCAGGAAGGAGTTGCATCTGCAGGACCTCAAAACCACTCACTTAGACACGGTCTTGGCTCACAGGATGTTCGACCCAGAAGACGCTTTAGGCATGAGAGTGCAGCAGTGCACACTTGTCCTTGGACCCAGCTGCCACTCAGCTCTCAGGGCCATCAGGTTTCAGAAAGGGCAGACTCCTTGAGGGGAACAGCCACAGCTAAACCTTGTGGGAGCCAATCCCACTCCTGAGTGATCACAGGTCTGCTTTCTGACACATATTCTGGCTGCTAGATACACTTTGCAAAATCCCAAGAATCATAAAGTAACACACAGTAGAAGCCTCACTGCCTCAATAGTACACATCTTCCAAAATGACACACACAGGGGCCTCTTAAAGCTTAAAATTCTTAAAGTTAGTGGTGGTAATATAGGGCCCACAGTGCGCAGTTTCCATAACTGGTGTAAAAATATCTTTGGAAGACAGTATTGTACCATCCTCAGATTGTGAGGGAATGCTTTGCAGACACGCTGGCTCTTGAGTTGGAAATGCGCTCTAAGGACCTCTGCCCTGTAAGTTGGAGACGTGGGGCTGCCTGGGAGAGATCATGAGCATCTTCAGAGCACTTTGCAGTCTAGCCAGTTAAGTGAAGATTGATGGGTTTCAACCCCAAATCTCTCCTCGTAGGACACGTGCAGTGCACCCTGCATGTCCATTTTCCAGAACAGCCCCACGCTGGGACTGCAGCAGAGGCTTGCTCTCCATGCACCTGTTCTGCATCCCTGTGGGGAGCATCTCGCTGCTCAGCCATCACTCTGCCCTCAACAGCAACTACTGCCAGAAGGGGCAGCGTGGCAAGGACCCCAACCTCCACTTCTCTGAGGTGCCAGCATCCTTGGAAGTCAAGCAGGGAACCACTACCACATAAGCATGCTGGGCTCTCCTGGCACTCTTTTCTTCTTCACATGAATTCATAATCGTATCTGAGGGTGTACTTTACCAAGTTCATGGAAAGTGAAATTAAAAGGCAGTTATTTTGTTGTAGGAAAATTTGAAATCCATGTATACTTTTCTTAAAAAAATGCTATGCATCTTCCAATGACTTTCTGAAGAGTAAGCTTGGGAAGCCCCACTGACATGGAGAGGTGATGCGTACCTGCCTCTCCACACCGGAGAATCATGAGAACTGAAGCTACCTCTGGGTCTAACCTAGAACAAGTCTCACCTATGGGATGTTTCAGCGACTACTTGTTAAATCAATTAATGTCTTTCAGTAAATATTTCAAGTGGGTAAGTTATTCAGAGTCAGAAATAAAATAGCATTTGCTTGGATGGCAAATCTAAATAGTATCAATAAAAGTACTGAAAGCAGATTTAATAAGTATATTATGAACATAAAGTACACAGATGAAATAAATTCTTGGAATTGAACTATGCAGGCCAAAGTGGGGTGTGTAACCCTTGATGAGTGCCGTCACAGCACTGCCACCAGGAAACCACCTTTGTCTCAGAGCTGTTGTTTCCGCCAACAATTGAGTATTGCTACATTCCAGGCAGCTGGGTGGCAGGAAGAGGCTGTGTGTGCACGCAGCCGGTGGAATCCAGAACTACTGTTGACATGGGGTAAATCAGCCCATGCGTGAAGGGTCTGAAGTGCTAACCTAACTTGTGGACATCAGCCCCTTGTGGAATCACAATCTATCAGAGGGTTTCTCTTTCTCTCTTCTTTTTTCTTTTCTTTTTATTTTTCATGGCAGTCAGTCGCTTTCCATGTCATCACTGCTTTCTGCATTGAGAAATTAACCATTGGGCATGTTTTCCTGCCCCGTGAATGGATGGGCATTCATCAACATCCTTTTCAGATATCTCTACCTTGACAAGTTGGGTTTTCCAGAAGTCAACTGCGAACCACTTAGCGACCTCACCCTCCACACTGTCTACAAATGTCCCTGAGCACAAAACCAGAACAGCAGTGATGCGGTTAGAAGAAAGCATCAGGAAAGCCCCTGTGCGTACAAAGCAGGAGGCTGCACCGTGGCGGCTCCCACAGCCCGGGCGGGGTCCCTCCTTGCACGGGGTCTCACACAGCAGGTCTGCGACACCATTAATTTTGCGTGCTCCTCTCCCCTCCCCCACCCTGCTTTCTTTCATTTCCTCCTCATAAATATGAAGAACGTATTCCCAATCCTTGTTGAGCAAATGATTCATGCCAAAAGCCCAAGATGCACTGACGCAGGGTATTTATATTGTCTCTGGTAGCCAGTATTTGCTAGTATACTGTAATTATTTTTGACAACCTTGCATTTAAGGTAGCCACAGATAACCAACTTAATATTCAAATGTTCATAAATCCTTCTGTTTAATATCCTCCCCACCTAATCTATGTACATTATTATTACAGGTAATGCAGAAAGTACAGGGCATGAAAAGTGCAATTAATCTTGATCCTTCCCCAGGAAGCAATGTCACTCCAAAAGCCAGGTTTCTGTATTAATAGCATTATTGGGGGAAAGGAATTTAGGCTCCAAAGGAGTCTCCCAAAACTCCTACACAGGGAGTCTCAAGTCACCTCATTAAGACGCTGCCTGTCTGGAGATCCCACTGCCTCCTGCACAGTTGGGAAGAATTATGCTCTGTAAAGCCGTGGCTCAGACAGTGGGGCTGGAGCAGAGCAGCTACAACACAGCAAGACACACCTCATTGCCACACCACTCCTGGGAGGCACCTGGGCTGCTACCCCTCAGCGTGGTCCCAAATCAGATTTGATCTCTTGATTCTACTGTCTGGATCCCATAGTAGAACTCATTTATTAATTCTTTATTAAAAAAAACAAGCTACTTCTCACGTTGTTTCCAACTTGAGGCAGAGGTCTCTCCTTGGCCTTACCCTCTCTGTCAAGCTTCATCATACCCAATAAACACATGCCTTATGCTCAACAGTGAGGACGCGATCAGTGCTTATTTATAATGCCCACCCACACCCCCCAAATGCACAGGCCCCAGTGGCATCACTTTGTCATTCCAGACTCATCACTGTCTCCAAAGGGGTGCAGGACTCATAGCTGAGAACTGCAATATTCCCACAGCCTTTGCAGAGAAGATGCAACAAAAACAAAGGCCACCTGCCACCAGGGAGATGCCTGCCAGCCTGGAGGCCATTCTGAACCAAGCCTCTTCGGGAGACTGACGGTGAGCTGAGATCAGGAAGGCCTGCATGAGCCACTGCACGGAGGGGTGTGAACAGCAGCTGCCAAAGCCCCAGGAGCCCCTCCTAAGAGCCTAGAGCAGCGGGGAACACCGGGAACATGCCGACCTCATGCAGAGTGGGCAGTCACGACTGAAAGGGAGGCAGTGAAAGCCACGTAACTTCCAGAAAAACAAGTGAGCCCTAGGGTAAAGGGGCTGAGGGAATGAATGCAGGAAGGAGCACAGGCAGGGAAAAGAACAACCAGGGACGCCTTATGCTCGGGAGGCCGCCTTCAGAGCCACCCTTTGCTGTTCCCTCACCACCCTGCCAGCTCTGGGGGCCGGCGCACAGGCCAGACCCACAGGGCCGGCAGCCAGCCCAGCTCTGTCACCACTTCCTAGGATTCAATGTGCCCTAAGAAGTTTTTGAGAGGTTCCCAGCACTCAGCATCCCGGCTGCCCCAGCTTTGTCACGTTGAGCATGTGCAGCTCGTGTGGAAGGTGGGGCAGGAGGCAGGGAGGTGGTGAAAGGCTTGACTTCCCCCCATGTCCTGAACATGCTAGCAGTAATTCTCCCGGCAAGGGTTGCCAACAAGCAGGAATGGTGGTAGTGGACAGCCCAGCCCGGAAAACGCCAGGCAACATCAGACAGGAGAATTTCCTTCCATGCTTATGAGAGAGGACACATGAACTTGTTTTCATTTTTTTTTACACTATAGACATCTATTGCTGTTACAGTACAATTGATAAAAATAAGTCAATAAAATATTTTCAAAAATAAACATTTGTATTAGAAAGAGACAGTAACTTTGAGGCCAAAAAATAACATTTCACTTGTGAAAATAAAGTCCATGGGAGTCTCCATGAATTGGGAGACCGAGGGTGCAGTGAGAGATTTCGCAGGACGCCAGGCTGAGTGGGCTCTGTCCAGCAGACAGCCCACTAGAGCCACCTCCTTTTTCCAAAGCCACCCACTAGATGCTTTATTAGAAAAGCTTTATCTTTAAAGCTTCTTAACGTATAGTCCTTGTACTAATAAGTAGCACTCTGAGAAATCTGTACATGGATGCCATCCTATAAGACAGAGCAACGCCTGATGCCACACAGAGACTTGGAAACAAGGCTGCGTCTGTGGCCCAGCAGCAGGGCAGGGGAGGAAGAGCTGGGTGCTGCTATGAGCCAAGCTCGCCCCCCTGGCATGCGACACACCCAGCTCGGCCGGGCAGTTCCTATATCTAGACTGCCCCGTGATTTGCTGCTGGAAGGAAAGGCAGGCAAAATGAAAGCTGCGAGAGAAATCTGCTGGTTTCCTTTGGAGAACACATTTTAATGGAATTCACTATACACTTGGGTACACGGTTAATAATACTGTCAATACAATGAAACACAGCACTGGCTGCTGATTTTACCCTGTTCGCTAAAACCACAAATAAATTAATATGGCAATGAAAATAAACCTCAGTACCCCTCCCCCAAATGAGGAGATTCCAAACAGGAATGTAAATTACTTGTGCTCACTCAGCAAATGGAAACCACAACGAGACTTACATTTTCTTTGGAAAACGATCTGGTGAAGCACAGGTACCTGGTGACCTTGGATTTAAACAGGCCATCTTTCCAGAGGTCAGCGTCCACACCATCTGCTGTCTGTGCGACCTGCATGGGGAGACAAAGGAGAGCACGGGAGGTGACGGGGAGGAAGCGAAGGTGGACGGGCGGCGGTGGGGGCAGGGGGGGGCCTCCTGCCTACCTGTGCCGATTCACACCCGCCCAACTCTCACGACGTCTCATTAGTTCACTTCACTAGGCACAGGGCAGAGAATTTCCAAAAGGGGAAAAGGGAGAATGTGAAAAATACAACTTCTAAAAATATTGTCCCCGGGGAAGTCATTGATTAAAGACACTCTGACAAAAATGGTTCTAATGAGAAAAGAGCAACTTTTGTTGCAATGGACCAAGAAGGACCGGGTAAGTCAGCACATTAAGTTGCTCATTACCACTGTCTCAGGGAGCCCCGCGGGGTGAGGGCAGACGTCAGGGAGCTGTGAGATGCCACCTGAGAGGGCACCACCTGTGGTGCAGCTGACACTGGCTCCTGGCCCTGGACCCTGGGGCCTGCAGGGGCACTTTGCTGCATACATGTCTTCCTCACTCCGTCCCCTCCCGCCCCCCGAAGAGCAGTGCTCAAGGTCACACACAGCATCATGACAGAAAGATCTGGAACGGCCCCATCCCTCGTCTGCTCTCTCACCAAGAAGCCACTTTTTCATACTCAGCTGCAGAAATTTTCTGGAAATGCTCCAGGACGAAGCCAGCCCTGATACATATTTTTTTTTTTTAAATTTATATATTTGAGAGGCAGAGAAGGCAGAGACAGGGAGCATCCATCTGCTGATTCACTCCCCAGGTGATGCCTGCCATGGTGCCTGCTCAAGGTTGGGAGCTGGAAATCAATCCGAGTTCCCTGCGGAGGTGCCTGGGACCCAAAGCACCAGAGTCACCATGGCTGCTCCCAGGGACCTGTGTGCTGGAAGCAGCAGCATACCAGGCTCTGTGGTGGGGAAGTGTTAGCAAGGGCGGAAGACAAGGGGACTAGAGGAACATGCTACTTCCTGCATCTTCTCTCCAGATTATTCTGACGATGCTACTCAGGGCTTAATCTGCTCTGCCCCTTGCAGCCCACACTGGGCCAGAGTGTGATCAACCTCCACGGCAGCTATGCAATGGGGGAGCCGGAGGATGAAGGGAGCAGTGCCCCAGTACAAGATAACTCTGTGTACGTCTTTAGGCAGTCTGCACTTGCACTTCTTGGCTACCCTCTCAGTGAGGTTGAGAGTTTGGAATCTAGTGCTGCATATGATGAGCATCCAATCACACTCACAAACTACTGAAAGGACTTAATTCCCTCACACGAAAAGCTGCCTTGACTCAGTCCCACCCAGAAGCAGCATGTCCATAGCCTCTGTCACAGCAGTGTGTGGGCGGAAGTGTGGGGCTGTGAAGCATTCCAGGTCCCCCACACCCTGGCTCTCGGAGGCAGCCTCAGAGAAACCCAGACCCAGCTGGCAAAGGCAAAGTGCTTGCTTCTCAAACTGAACAATCGTGCATTAGCAGAGAGAAGCACAGAACAAGAAGGGTCCTTACACTAGATATGTAAATCTACTTGACCCGCAAGCTGGATGGCTTCAGGAACTGCTGATTCCAAGTGGGCCACCCCCAGGGAACAAACATGCTAATACCCACCCAGCCTTTTCAGGCCTTTCTTCATGAGCATCCCACACCCAGCGCCCAGGGAAGCAGGCAGGTTCCGGCAGTGTCAGCTTCTCCACCTCCAAGGGTTCCTGGGATCGTTTTCTTCCATGAGGTGCACGTTTTGAGTTGTTTCTGTTTTGTTTTTGTTTTTGTCTCTCAAAACTGCACCCTCTACTGTGTTTTCCTCAAATGTGGTCATTGGGAAACTGCCATGAATTTTAAGAAACACTAATTCACTCACAAAAAGAAACAATACCATATCAAAATGCGCATATTGGGGCCAGTGCCAGGCCTAAGCTTCGGCCTGCGGTGACAGTATCCCATGAGGGCAATGACGGAGTGCTGGCCACTTCGCTTCTGATCCAGCCCCCTGCTAATGTGCCTGGGAAGACAGCAGAGGAGCCAAGTCCTTGGCCCTGAATCCACATGGAAGACCCAGAAAAAAGGCCCCCGGCTCCTGACCGGCCCAACGCTGGCAGCTGTGACCATTTAAGAAGGGAGCTAACGGATCAAAGATTCTCTCTCCTCCTCTCCTTCTGTATCTTTTTCAAATAAAAATAAAGATTTTTAAAATGCATACATCTGTTTTTAAGATGCATCCACATTTCAGAACCATTAAAGAATAAAAATTTAAATTAGGAAACAGGGAAGGTTTTTGGTCTCTATAGGAAGTGACTATCTGTGATAAATACTTGCAAATAGAGGCAGGGTGCAGAATCCTGTGGACTTTCAGGGTGTCCCTCCAGAGAAAGCTGTGTTGAACCTTTCACGGGGCCAGGCAGTTCTCCAGAGGGGCCCACAAGGAATGCAGAAACACTGCTGGCACAGGGGTACATTCTAACCAAGGCTGCTGGGTCGGTGGTCTGAAAATGACAAGGCCCTCCTTCCATCCCCAGTATATTTGTGAAATACAGTGGCAAATGTGATCTTGACATCCAATGGCTTACTCAAATCCCACAATGCTCTCTGTAAAGTGGACCTGCTGCCTGGGCCCACTGCCAGGACACAAGACATGCCGCACAAGCCAGGACCAGTGAGCACTTGCCAAACACAAGACGAACCTCTGGTCTGATATCAAGCCAGGTATGTAAGGTGGATGTGCACCACACCAGGCTCCAAAAGGCCCTGTATGGTTCCTTGTGGCCCAATTCCGTTAGGTATCCTGGGATTCTTTCTCCATCTTTGGACCCAAGTGTGATCTGTTTTGAGAGTCACAGCAGATTGGCCCCCTGTACCTCACATTCCACACCTGGGACACAACCACTTCAGGCAGAAAATGGGTTGGTGAAGACACCGCTCGGGACACCCCCATCTTATACTGGAGTGCTGGAGATTAAGGCTGACCTCTGCTCTGCTCCAGATTCCTGACAAAATGTACCCCGAGAGGCAGCAGGTGCTGGGGTCCAAGCGCCTGGACACCATCCACCCCACAGGAGACCCAGACAGAGTTCCTTGATCCTGACCTCAGACTGGCCCAAGCTGGCTACTGTGGGCATTCCAGGAATAAAGCAGCAGTTGGGAGTTGTCTGTATGCCTGTCTCTCTCTCTTTCTCTTCAGATAAGTAAATATCCAGTTCCCTGATAATATGCCTTGGAAACCAGTGGATGATTTCTTAAGTATTTGGGCCATTGTCACCTACGTGGGAGAGCTGGACAGAGTTCCCAGCCTCTGGTTTCATCTTAGCCCAGCCCTGGCCATTGTGGCCATTGTGGTCATTGTGGGGAGTGAACCAGTAGCTGGAACTAGTTCTCTTTCTTTCCCTCTCTCTCCCTCCCTCTCCCCCCTTCCCATTCTTGAATTATACCCTTCAAGTAAATAAACTCTAGTTAAAAATATTGAAAACAAGCAAAACAGAAATCAACAGTTAACATTCAAAGACTTTCATCATTATTCCCTAAACACTAAAACACAAAACAGTGCATGCTGTTGACACTGGGTATTACAGGTCATCCAGAGGTGACTGAAAGCTTAGGGCCTGGTGTTCAGCCTAGTGGTTGGACACCTGCATCCCAGTTCAGAATGCCTCGGTTCAGCACCCAGCTCTGGCTCCCGACACCACTTCTTGCGAAAGCAAACCTTGGTGGCAACAGGGAAGGCTCAAGTAATTGAGCTCTGCCATCCACACTGCAAACATACACTGAATTCCCAGCATCCTGTTCCTGCCCAACCCAGCCCCAGTCCAGCCATCTCAGGCATTTGGGAAGTAAACTAACAAATAGGGAGATTTTTCTCTCTTAGGTTTCCATGCTGTTCCTTTGTTTTCCACTTCTCAAATTCATACAAAAAAAAAGGTGGAAAAAAAAAGGATACAAGGGGATGGTGGAATTTATATACAAACACTGTAATATATATATATATAAAGGTTCTGCATATCTCTTGATTTTGGTAGCCACTGGGGTGGCACAGGATACAGAGGTGTCCTTGAAATGAATCCCCTGCTTACAGAGCAGATTACACTTGCGTGGCCCATGCGTCTCTCCCCTGCTCTCCCCTGCACTATCCTGCACCCAAAGAACAGCACATGACACACGTAAGCGGGATTAACGGTGCTGGAGGAATGGACAAATCAGTCACTCGGCCACAGCAGAGGGAAAAGCCACGTGCCCCGCTGGCTCCCTGGGAAGGGGAATCAGCACAAGATTCTAGGATTTTTTTTTTAAGATTTATTTATTTTTACTGGAAAGGCAGATGTACAGAGAGAAGGAGATATACAGAGAAAGATCTTCTACCCTCTGACTCCCCAAGTGGCTGCAATGGCCTGGAGCTCAGCTTATTGGAAGCCAGGAGCCAGGAATTTTTCCAGGTCTCCCACACAGGTGCAGGGTCCCAAAACTTTGGGCCTTTACTGTTTTCCCAGGCCACAAGCAGAGAGTTGGATGGAAGTGGAGCAGCTGGGACATGAACCAGGATACATATGGGATCCTGGTAGATGCAAGGCAAGGACTTTAGCCACTAGACTATCGTATTAGTCCCGAGATGGTAGGATTTAACGTGCTGAGCTGAGTAGGTCTCCCTGTCCGAAGCTCAGACCTGTTTCCACACTGAGGCAACTTGTCCTTTAGTTATCATTTGCTTTTTTCCTTCCTTGTTCCCAAACCCTGTGCTGCCACTAGCTGTGGTGCCCCAGCATCTGTCTGTCAACCAGCACTTGACCATGGGATGTGGGAGGCAGGGTTTTAGCTGGGCGGAGGGCGCTGCGCCTGGGGGCATGTGGAGGCCCATGCTGGACAAGGCTGCTTCATGTGCCGGAGCCCAGGGCCCAGCTCCACAGATACCACTGGTGGGGATGAGCGTGGGGGTATAGGACTGCAGCGGGCCACTGGCAGCAAGGCCCATAAGCAAAGCAGTCAGTGCCTCAATCTACACCCAGATGTGGGTTCTGGCAAGGCTCCAGATCCTGGAATCCCAGTCCATTACAGAAAGAAAAGAGAAGTATAAATGCTAACTACGCACCCTGAAGAGGTGAATGTCTCCCTTGCCCCCTCCCCAGGAAGGAGGGCTCCAGCTGTCTCCCCTAAACATTGGCTAAGGAAGGAACTACAGAAGGCCAGGGCACAAAGGCCAGTTTCTGACTGCTGCCCCTACCCTGCAGCGCTGACGACAAAGGCTCACCAGGCACTCACAGGCACCCGGAGGTGGCACAGATCCTGGGACAAAGCCATGAGAGTCCTCAGAGGGAGGCGCAATCCTGTGTGTTCTGCATCCACAACAGATTGCTGTGACTTTATTTTGTTGTGAAAGAAGAAACAATCTGGGAACAGTATAAACAGATTAAAAATTAAAAATTTATAGGCGAAATTAAAAATTCAAAAATAAAAAAACAGAAGAGAAAGTTAAGGAAATCTTCAGAAGGTAAAATGCAAAATGAAGAGATAAATCCAAGAGAAATGAAAGATCAACATGACATCCAACTGGTAAAGTCCAAGGGAAGAAAAATAACCAATGACCTGCGCTGTGGCACAGAGGGCTACGTTGCTACTTGAGATACCCACCTCCCTATCAGAGTGCTCCCTGGAGTCTGGGCACTCCATTTCCGACCCAGCTCCCAGCTGATGTGCCTGGAAAAGCAGTGGAAGGTGGCCCTGGTTCTTGCGACTGGAGGAAGCTCCTGCCTCTTGCCTTTGGCCTGGCCCAGCCTAAGTTGTTGCAGTCATTTGGGGAGGGAACTAGTACTTGGAATACCTCTCTCTCTGTCTCTTTTCTAACTCTGCATCTCAAATAAATCAACCTTTAAAAAGAGAGAGAGAGAGAAATAAGCGATGAAGAGGAAGAGTGAGCACCTCTAAGAAAAGGCCCCTCCCTGGCAGACAAGAGCAAAGCGGAGGAGATCCCCACCACAGGCGGGATGAAAACATCACCTTAAAACCTTGCGGGGAGAAGTAACAGTGCCGACAGGGGAATGCAGACACAAGAAATGAAGAGAACTCTGTCTCCAAGACCTG
Source organism: Ochotona curzoniae (assembly GCF_017591425.1). Classification (NCBI taxonomy): domain Eukaryota; kingdom Metazoa; phylum Chordata; class Mammalia; order Lagomorpha; family Ochotonidae; genus Ochotona; species Ochotona curzoniae. The sequence goes on from NW_024467106.1 coordinate 6,434,006, forward strand.
AGCAATTCTGGAATTCTACACCTGAACCATCAATTAGATGTGAGAGTGGAATGAGGACCTTTTCAGATGTTCAAGGACTCCAGAATTCCTCTCCAGAGGGCCTGTCTTCGGAAGCTACTGGGGGATGCATCACAAAACTGTGAATTCAATCAATGACAAGGAAGCAGGAGGTCCAGGAACAGGAGCCCACAGGGCAGCAGGGAGCCGGGGCGCCCCACGGGGGCAGCAGGGAGCCGGGGCGCCCCACGGGGGCGGCCCTGACAGGCTCTAGGGGCGGAGGTGCTGCAGAACCCAAGGATTTAGAACCGCACTGGAACATTTGGAAGAAGAATGGATGGGCATATGAGAAGTGCAACAGAACATCTAGGAGGCTGAAATAAACAGGCATGGCAGCTATTTTAAAAAGAACATATTAATTTTCAACATTATAGGCTAGCACTGTGGCACAGCAATGGTTCAAGTCCCAGCTACTCTACTCCAGTCCAGCTTCCTGCTAATGTGATTAGGGAAACATTACAGGATGGCCCGAGTGATTGGTCCCCTGCCACCTACAAGGGAGACCCAGATGGAGTTCCACACTCCAGGCCCAGCACTGGCTAGAGTGGCCATCTGGGGAGTGAACCAGCAAGTGACAGATGATGGTACACAACTCTCCCTCTCCTTTCTTCCCAACATTCGGCGTTCCAAATGAAAGTTTTTCTTTTTAAAGACACAGAGACAAGCCAGGGGATGCATATTTTCTTACACACCTTTCAGCACTGAATCTTCAACTGCGTATGCATGCGTCACTTTGTTAAAAGCAAATCCTAATTTAGAAAGTCAACTATGGGCCTGGTGCCATAGCATAGTGGTTAAGGTCCTTGCCTTGCATGCCCTAAAGTTCCTCTTAGGGGCTCCTTTCATCTGGCAGATTTCTTTTGCTGCATTCTAGATAGGACTGCCTGTGGCTCGGGTGTCCCATATGGGCGCTGGTTCTAATCCTGTCAGCCCCTCTTCCCATCCAGCTCCCTGCTTGTGGCCAGGGAAAGCAGTCAAGAACAGCCCAAAGGCTTGGGACCCTGCACCTGTGTGGAAGACCCAGAAGAGGCTCCTGGCTTCAGATCGGATCAGCTTCAGCCATTGCGGCCACTTGGGGAGTGAACCATCGGACGGAGAACCTTCCTCTCTGTCTCTCTTCCTCTCTGTATATCTGCCTTTCCAATAAAAACAAAATAAAATCTTTAAAAAAAAAAAGAAAGTCAGCTAAGGAGACATGTCATGGAAGGAAATGTGGGAACTGGGCATTCCTTTTGGACAAACCCTCGCTCTCACCCCGAGGCAGCTTGCTCATGTGTACCCAAGTGGGTGATGCTCTCCAAGCTGCAAGCCCAGCTGCCTCGAGCTGCCCCTGTAGCTCAGCTCCAGCCAGGGTTAACCTCCAACGTGCAGAAGAGGAGCCACAGCAGGTGAAGGAGTGTCTGGTGTTGGACTGCCCTAGGCGCAGAAGCAGTGACAGAATGTCAGCAGTGAGCACACCTCCCAGGGCCGGACTCCACCTCTGGTTCTCACAGCCCTGGCCTCTGATGTCCTTCTCTGGCTCACACTCAGAAGCCACATTCTGGCCTATTGTGTGGCGCTCAAATGAGAGAATGTGTGCTCAGGAAACCTTGAATGGCTGCGTGGGACAGACAGTGGAGCTGGAATTGCTTAGCACAAGGCTTATTGCACCCCACACACATGTCCTACCGAAGTCTTCCACCTGCCTTCAATTCAAGCAAGTGACATCTAATACAACTTCCCTTTGACCTAGATACGCTCATTGTCTGGATTTGTAGATGAGGAAGCTGAAAAGCAAAAGGACAGTGGTTAAATAAATTAGGTCTACAAAATGGTTATCCAGGTCTTAAAAGGGATGAGGGTGTTTACATGGAATTATATCCATGGCATGTTAAGTGGAGAAAAAAAACCCCGCTTACCAAAAAGCATGTGAAGGGGAGGGCCGGCACTGCACTGCAGCATACTAAACTACTGCCTGCAAAGTCGGCATCCTGAGCACAGGTTGGTCCTGGCCACTCCACTTGCAACAAGCCTGGTGCTGATGTTGCCTGGGAGGCACCAAACGGCAGCCTGTGTAAGGGACCAGGATGGAGTTCCAGGTTCCAGCAGTTATTTGGGGAGTGAATGGAAGATATTTCTAACTCTACCTTTCAAATAAATAAGTCATTACCCAAAAAAGGTAAAAAAAAAAAAAAAAAGTATGATAAATAATCAAAATTAAAACATAAAACCATGTAAATTACTCTCTCTCTCACTCTCTCTGTCTCTCACCACACACACACACACACAAAGCAGCAAAGAAAAGACCAAAACTACAGTAAAAAAAAAAAAAAAATGGACCATGGCCATCAACCAATTTACATTGCAACACAAATGGCCATTGAACACAGAAAAACGTTTAGCTATGTCAATTATTAGAATCAAAGGAGAATAATAAGATGAGACAAAGGGGGACAGGACGAGATGGCAACATTCAGTGCTATGGGATATTCTCACAGGAACTGGTCACACCAGGTGTGACCAGAAAGTGATACAAGTCTACATTCGTCTAACCTGGTGCCAAATCCCTGAACCCTTGAACGCACACATGCCCCGTGGTCAGGGGTCCCTGAAGCCTGGAACACACACAGGTCCTGTGGTCAGTCTCATGAAGTGATTAGTTTTTGGTTTTTTTTTTTGTTTTTTTTTTAATTTTTTATTGGAAAGGCGGATATACAGAGAGGAGAGACACAGAGGAAGATCTTCCATCCGATGATTCACTCCCCAAGTGAGCGCAATGGTCGATGCTATGCCGATCCGAAGCCAGGAGCCTCCTCCGGGTCTCCCACACGGGTGCAGGGTCCCAAAGCTTTGGGCCGTCCTCGACTGCTTTCCCAGGCCACAAGCATGGAGCTGGATGGGAAGCGGGGCCACCGGGATTAGAACCAGTGCCCATATGGGATCCCGGGCATGCAAGGAAAGGACCTTAACCACTGCGCCACCACACCGGGCCCGAAGTGATTAGTTTTTTACACAAATCTGTCCTTACTGATCACTCCTCTAAAGTAAGTTAAGCCTCTGGGAGCTGAGAACAACGTGTCAAACAAGACAAGCCAAATTACACTGACCCCAGGGTCACATTCTAAATAGGAAAGATACAAAATAAATAAGAGAAAGCAGGATAATTTTTGAGAGTAGTGAGTGCCATATGCAAAATAAAACAGGGTGCCAGAATGATTGCCAGGTGGGAACCTTCAGTTGGGATTGGTAAGGGAAGGGGGGGCTCGCATCTGGATGACAGGGAACTGGCCCTGCGGGTACCCAGCAGGAGGAGAGAGCAACTGCTGTGAAGCCCCTGAGGTAGACACAAAGCCGGCAGGCCACTTCCGCCTGGCTAGAGGCAATACGTCAGCAGCATGTCCACTGGGGTTCTGGTTATAACACATGGGGGCCAGGGGCCAGCTTTACAAATGGAGACTTGTCTGCTTTGGATCGTATTTTACACAGATGTATTTATGTGAAAGGGAGAGTTAGAGAGGGACAGAGACAGAGAAAGATGCTCCATACACTGGTTCCCTCCCCAAATGTCTGCAAACAGCTGGGCCTGGCCAGGCTGAAGCCAGGCGCCTGCAACTCCATGCAGGTCTTCCGTGAGAGTGGCAGCTGCCCAAAGTACTTGGGCCATCTTCAGCAGCCTTCCCAGGTGAACAGCAGGGAGCTGCATCAAAAGGGAAGGAGCTGGACTTAACCCAGTTCTCCAATACGTGATACTGGCAGCCCAAGCTGTGGCTCAACAGTTTTGTGGATGTCTCTAACAAACTTTGACAGTTCAGGAGGAAAAAGTAAGTCTCAAAATGGTTGGTAATATACAATTGCATATTTTATGTTTTTTACATCATCTGTACAGGAAATGACTGAGACAAACACAAAGCAAAGCAGTGGCTACTGTTTGTGCAAAGTTGAGATGATGCTGATGATTACATAGTATTCTGCTTGCACCTATATTTCTGATTTTTTTTGTAATTTGCATAGCTATCTTTTATAATTAGAAAAACAGTAATGACCTCATTTGCGCAAGTGAGAAGCAGAAAAGCTTCTGGCATGGTGAATCCACTGCCCACCTGGAGAAGAGCTAAGGGGTTTCCTGACAGAGGAACTGAGAGCTGCTCGCCCAAGCCCAGAGGGATCTCAGGCAAGAGACAGCTAACCACTGATTTCATCACTCTGTTTACACCCTGGTGTTTGAGGAAAGCCCACCCAGAACTTAAAGAGGTACTCGCAAAGAGAAAACAAAGAAGCCAGGAAGTTCTGCAGACATTCCGGAGGGAATATCTGCCTGGCGTTGTGAGCAAGAATGAAGTTCAAAGACCTCCTGACATGCCAGATCCTGGAATGTGGAGACACATACACTTGGCACAGGTGGACCACGGCTGCCGTGGAGCCACTTAAACTCTTAAGCAGAGCGGTGTGGGGTGGTGTGGGGCAAAAAGCCCAATCCAGGCAGTCTCTGATCCCTAATAGGAGTGTCCCAAATCCTTCCTCCAGTGCAAAGTAAAGGAAATCTGGCTTCTCAAGAGAGGGGTGTGGGAGTGCTTGGTTGCCCACGGTTCTGAGTTCATCAGTTTCATTTTATTTTTGTACATCCTGAGTGGAGACCTAAAGTATGCTGCAGACCTTCCATGGAAATGCCTAATATTTTCAGCAAAAGAAATGGGATGCAGGGCTCTGTTGGGAATAGCAATGCATTCCCCTCTGTGCCCAGGTGCTTCCTATTCCTGGGGCATAGGCGCACCATGCAACCCCTACCCTGGTGGCCTGGCACCCTTCTGGGCCTCCTGATGCACTGCCCTGCCCCTACCTGGCTCACCTGCAAATCCACATTTTCACAGGGCCCTACCATCCCTACTTCCCTGGCCCAGCTCCTGTGTCCCCTCTCAGTGGAAAGAACTTGGAACTTGTGGGTTGAAAGGATTCAAGTTCAAGCTCCAGCTCTGGCTCTGCTTTATATTCTGGGTTTCCCAAAGTCACATTTTGGTTCTCTGAGCCTCATCTACACATGCAGATAGTAACAGCACCTGACTCAGGACATTATTCGTGAGAATTCCAGGAGAGAAGGCACTCAGCAAGGAGATACCACTTCAGCCCCATCACAAGAGCCTAGTTTTTAAAAAAACGGGCAACAAGGCTGACCCTGACTCACAGTGCCACCCAGATGGGGGGCTTGCATTGAGTTCTCAGCTCCTGGCTCCAGCCCTGGCCCAGTCCTGGCCATGGTGGGCATCGGGGGGCCTGAGCTGGTGCACAGGAGCTCAGTCTCTGGGTCTCTGTCTGCTTCTCTCTGAGCATACTTCTGCCTCTCCAATGAATATTTAAAGGGAACAAAACAGGAATTATCAAATGTTGGCAGGTTTGTAGTAGCACTGTAGAACAGTACAGTCACTTTGGAAAATAAACCTGAAGTTCCTCAAACATTAACAAATCCGCCACTAGGTATACATCCAGGGAGAATGAAACAGACACCCACCCAGAAACTTGTCCGTCCGTGCGCAAAACAGCATTTTTCATAAGCAGCACAAAGTGGGAATAGCCTAAATGGTTAACAAAACGTGATCTAGCCACATGATGGGATATTATTAACAAACCAGAGGAATGAAATAATCAAACAATACAGGAATGTGGAGGAATAGTGATATAATAATAAGGTCACAAATTCTATGATTTTGTTTACATAAAATGGCAACAGAAGGAAAATCCACAGAGATGGAAAGCAGAGTAGGGGCTGCCAGGGGCTGGTGAGGTGGAGATGTTCTTGAGGCAGATAGAACTGGGCACCTTGCATAGTAGCACTGAGCAACATGAAAATCATTCTAAAGGGTGAGCTTTCTGGTAGGTGAATTATACCTCAATAAAGTTGCTATTTCTTTTAAAGGCATATAGCATAAGGCATGGCATGTGGCACACACACGATGTTAGATATTTATAATTATCTCTGCTCTTCTGTTTTTCCGAGTCCCTAGCCCACTGCCCTGCTTACAGTACACCATCACATATTTGCCAAATGGCAGAATGAGCCATTAAAGAAAAGCAGAATATGAAAAGTGCAGAGACTGATGCCTGGCTCATCAGGGGCTGCCTTTCGTCACTGCAGCTGCTGCACAGGTGCCTCTGCCACAGCTGGCGTGGGGAAGATGGGTCCCAGCAGCTGCGTAGGGAGGGTGAAGGTGGACAAAGGCGGAGTTCAGTGCTGGCCAGGCCCCTGGAGACAGGGCAGTGATTGATGACTCTGCTGGGGACCCTGGGGAGTGAGCTTCTGGGAGCTGTGAGGCCCTGCAGAGAGGAAAGGAGGATCTCCACACAGCAGGCTGTCAGCCACATCAGGTCACCAGAAGGGAGCAACTGGGCCAGAAGAACTCCTGTCTCCACCACATGCAATCACAGCAGGATTCCCTGGATCTCTGTAGACACAGCAAGTAGCTTCAAAGACTATGAGGCAGCTTCGGGGCCAGTCAGCACTCACATGAGGGCCAGGTCCTCTCTGCCTCTGGACACTGTCATGGAGCTGTTAGTGACACAGCACAGGATGAAGTAGAGACCAGTGAACAAAGAGCATCCATACACCTGGGAGTCAATCTAGACCAAAAAATTAACTCAGAGCTCTACCTTGTGTCAAACCCAAACCTAAAGGTATTCAAGAGTAAATCCAAAAAGCAACACTTCAAAACTTTGGAAGGAAATGTGGAATTTTTTTTAATAGAGGGAATGACTAAAGGACTAGATACATATACAAAACAAAAAATCCATAGACTTGACTTCCCTACACTTATAATTTCAGGCTGCAAAGGACAAGAGTTTTATGCTACAGAAGACAAGCCTGAGGCCATGAGCCACGGGTCCCTAACAAAGCTTAACCTCTGAAACAAGGATATAAAGAACAACCACAAGGCAGCAAGAAAAAGAAATAATGTGCAGATGAGAAAAACCACACGCAGTGCCCAGAAGCCACTTGAGAAGACATTCCACCTCTCTATAAGCACAAATGGAAAAGAGCAACGATACCACTCATGGCAAATCAGCATCCAAACGGCCAATGTTGGCAAACGAGTGGGCATGAACATGCACCCCCCCACAGAACACGTGCTGCATCCAGCAAGGTGATTCGGCAATTCGACTCTTAACCGCTCTCTGGAGAAATCCCTAGCATAAAGACACAAAGATGCTATTTGCAATATTGTCTGTGGCGGTAAATAATTGGAAACAACCCAAATGTTCATTAGCAGAAGGATGATTAAATACATTCCAGTAGATTCCTCCAACAGAATGCTGTGTGGCCTTGAAAACACAAGATCTAGAGCCCTAGGTGGGTATTTTATAAACTTGTAGAAGGAGCCTGGATTTGGCTCTGTAGGTTACTGGCTTCAGCTTGGCCATTATGGCCATTTAGGGAGTGAAAAAGGTGACGGACAATCTCTCCTTGCCTATCAACAAAAATATTTAAGATTCTATATAAAATGGAATTAAAAGATAAATTATATAGTAGAGTCTTAAAAAGTTCACAGGACATATGTATTATAAAAACTGTGCATAGATCTCAAACTTGCTTAGTGCAAAAAGAAACTTTTCTTTCTATAAAAAAGAAAAAAAAAAGGATGTCACACACAGAGAGAGAGACACAGAGAGAAGAGATTGAGAGATCTTCCATCTGCTGGTTCATTCCCCAAGTGGGCACAATAGTTGGGCTATGCCATGCTTAAGCCAGAAGCCAGGAGCTTCTTGTACGTCTCTCACATGGGTGCAGGGACCCAAGGACTTGGGCCATCTTTCACTGCTTTCCCACAAACATTAACAGGGAGCTGGATGGGAAGCAAGTAGTCAAGCCATGAACTAGCAGTGCTAAAGGATGCCACACTGCAGGCAACAAACTTAGATTTCAATTCCACCTTCCACAATCCTTCGGAAGGATCATCATAATCTATCGGCAGGGATGAATCTCAAAAAGGATGGCAGTCACCAAAAGCAAGCTGGAAAATACCACAGCTTGCAGCTGTAAGATATCATCGTATACAATGTGAACACACAGACAACAAGCCAAGAACAATGGAAGGGACGTTCATAGCAGGGGAGAGTCTGGTAAGCAAGGAAGCCCCTCTGGGCACACGGGCATCAATCATGGCTTCCTCCATTTATCTGGGCATCAAGTACATGCCCCGTCCCACTCAGCAGGACCTGAGTTTGAACCCTGGCTCCAGTTCTTGACGTCAGCTTATGGCCAGAGTAGACCCTGGGAGGCAGAGGTGATGATTCAGGTTAACCGAGTCCCAGACATTCATGTGAGAGAGCTGGATAGAGTGTCCGGCTCCAGGCTTTGCTCCTTTTTGTTGTAGGCACTTTTGGAATGAATCAGCACTTAGGGGGGCACCCCCTCACTCTCACTCTCAAATTCATTTCAGAACAATTTTTTAAAATTCTGTTTTAAAACTTCATAAGATATTAAGACTTAGAAAAGCTGCATGGTGGTTACACGGGTTTCTGTTACATTATTTGCTAATTTTTCTGTATTTGTGGCAAAATTTTTAAACTTTAAAAGTCAGGTACCAGACCCAAGGAAGTACCCTAAAATATTCACAGATCTGTATACCTAATATGGTTGCCAGAGATAGTCCCAGGACACTTTGCTAAACTAGTCTTTAAAAAAAAAAACAAAACCACCAGACTTTCCAATTCAACAGATCAGCCTTTATTTTTATTGCTAAATTTCATAGCACTACCAGGGAGGCAATATACTAAGGTTCTGTTTGGTGAAAATTTGGAAAGGGTAACTAAAAGTTAAGTTGTATGTAACATAGACTGCTTAGTCTCCTGGGAAGGTGACAGAGCAGTTAACAAGAAAGCCTAAGACACGCACACACTGGGCCAGAAAGAGCTTACTGCATGATCTAACTTATTTTGAAACTGCAAAATTACAATGATATGTTTACATATAGAGAAAAACTAAGGAAAACAGGCAAACCGATGACAACAGCTAACAGAAATCAGGTGCATGGCCAAAAGGTACTCGAGCTTTGGCTATATTAGATTTCTTAAAATAAAAGCCATTTCTGTGTTCTCATCTAATTAGAAAGAATTATTTTAGGAAAAACAAAACAAAACAAATAACAACCCAGCTGCTCCACTTCGGATCCTATTCCCTGCTCATACCCTGGCATGTAGCCTGGCAAAGCAGCAGGGGATGGTCCAAAGCCTTGTGACACACAAGGAAAAGCTGGAAGAAGCTCCTAGCTTCTGGCTTCAAATGAGCTCCGCTCAAGCCATTGTGGCCATCTGGGAAGCGAACCAGTGTACGGAAAATCTTTCTCTCATTTTTGTCAAATTTGCCTTTTCAAAAACGATAAAGGAAGGGAAAGGAAAGGAAGTTTGTTCCAATATGGTGGGTACATCTGCCGAGCAGAGGCAAGAAGAGGCTGCAGCTTCAGGCTGCTTCCTGAAAACCCTCCCACTGATGCTGCTAACAGAAATCATCACATCCCTGGTGGCTGGAATCCGGGATAACAGCCCATGTCCCAAGCCACCCAACCCCTACTCTCCCAGGCCAGGGAAACAGGACAATGTGATGGCCTGGTGTTGGAGGAAGTGAGAGCCTCCAGCTTCACTTTGCAGTTGCTGTGCGACCTCAGCTGCATTCCCGAGCCTCTCTCATGCAGACAACAGAGTGTGTATCACACGCTGACAGTAACAACATGAAGTGCTCTGGGTATCTCACACATGGTCATCCCTTTTCATGGCAAATACTGTCTTACTGCTTTACAGAAGCACTGTTCCCTGCCATGCCCTGGCTGCAGAGACACCATTACCTGCAGGTGTGGTCAGCATGAGGCTGGAAGTCATCTTCTTTCTGTAAATATTGGCTAAGGACTCAAGTTATGCACTTGAGTGTTCCCAGGCATGGGCAAGGTAAGCCACTCCCTTGGCAGACAGCTAACAGGTTCTCTGGGCTGGCAGTGAGGGGCCAAGGAAAAAAGGGCAGAGACGAGGGTCCTGGCTTAGCTCCCATCTCACTCAAGCTCTCCCCATGGCTTTCTCTCCTCTGTGCAATGAGGCTATGGCAGTGACCTTGCAGGATCACTGTGTGAGGTGCACAGTCTAAGGAAGCAGCCAGAAGCAGGCAGACTGTGGTTCCTGGAGGGGCAAGGCAGTGTGAAAGGTAAGGAAAGTAAAGAACATAAAACAGGACAGTCATGGGGAGGCGGAGAGAACAAAGGGCAGCCGTGGTGGGATAACTGAGGCATCCACAGGCAGCCGAGAGGCACATGCAAGCGGAAGGCGTGGTCCTGGAGAGGTGTGGCTCCAAGGCAAAGAGGTGTGGCTCCAAGGCACAGGTGTGGGGAGCTGGATTATGGGCTTTATGGTAGCAGACCTAGGAATGGAACAAGTCAGAACTGGGGGACAGCTGGGTACTGCTGAGGACGGGGATGGGGAAGGGACAATTCCAGAGCACAGGTGGATGGGTACAGAGCCTTCCTGGGAGGGGTTGCGTGGGACAGGAGTTGTGAGGGATAGTTGGTGGCAGAGACAGAAAGGAAAAGCTTGAAATACTGCCTGCCTGGGTGCTAAGGCAGGGCAGGTTGGGGGAGCCCTGGGAGGAGCCTGGCCTCTGCAGGAGCAACAGCGTGGGAGGGCGGGAGATGGGATTGCGGGCTGGCTCGCCCTTCGGTAGATGGGGTTGGGTATAGATGGCAGGGAAACAGAAGACCCACTCAATTCAGGAGCATTCAAGTGTGAGCCAGTAAGGCTGGTGGGCTTGTCTGGCATACAGCTGGACAGGGGGCATGGGGCTGAGGGCATCAGCTGGGCTGGAGAGCAGCACACAGCACAGGAGCCTGGGTGTGTCACAGCCTACAGAGGCTGCTGCAAGATGGAAGGATGGGTGAGAGAAGAACAGGGCAGAAAACAAATGAGATCGAATAGAAGGGCTAAGCACATTTGAAGGAAGAAGGACTACAGAGAGAAGCTGATGGCCCAAGAATATACTGCAGTGAAAACAAGAAGACACAATGGAACAATAAGACCATAGAACTTTACAGTCATGTACTACACGCAACTGTAATGGAACTAAGAAGTTCCTACAGCTGGTGGCGTCAGCAGGTCACTGTGACACAGAACACACCGCACAGGTTTGTGCCGATGCATGCGGACTCCAACCCTCTGTGCTGCTGCTCATGTAAAAATGTCACACACACAACGCTGTACAGCTTCTTGTACTTCAAATGACAATAAATGACAGCATTACAGGCGTATGTCGTTCCTACACTTTATATCATTACCTCACCGTGTACTCCTTCTACACATGAAAAGATTATCATAAGACAGCATGCTGTGCTATGCCAGCAGCAGCCTTGTACATCTCGTGTTTACTGTCCCTTTCGATTGCATCACCATCCTGTGCCTGATTTAACCTTGTGTTGTTTTGTTCATTGTGGCTGTGGGTACAAAAGGCTGTACCACACACACACACACACACACACACACACACACACACACACACACACAGATCGAGGTGTGGAGCAGGCTGTAACATCTGGGCTTGTATAAGTACACTCCCTGATGTTCACACAATATCACCTACGCCTCTGCATGTCTCAGAGCACAGCCCTGTCGATAGGTGAAGCCTGACCATATATATGTGCACCAGCATCATCTTACAATGCTTCCATTTACCAGTGCTTGACTTTACCACGGTGGGAAAGCAATGCCCAGTAAGCAGACACCGCACTTTGGATTTGTATCCTTTCCTAGATTAGTGATACATGCTACATGTTTTCTCGGAAGGAAGCAGCTGCAGCTCCCAGCCAGCCAGGCGCCCTGTGTGTGCTGTGCTGCTAAACTAGGAGCCTGGTAGGTTCTGTGTGTTCCATGCATTTTCAACATATATTTTCAACTTACAATGGGCTGTTTGGACTCAGTCTCATCACAAGTCAAGGAGCATCTGTACTGCCAACACACACACACACACACACACACACACACACACGAACCAAAGGGTGTATGTCAAAATGTCAACAGCAGTTTTCCTCTTAACAGAATTTTGACTTACTTTTATATTCTTCCTTGTGCTTTTCTTTACCTTCAAATGGTTCACAATGAACACATATTAGTTCTCTGAATTCAGAGAATGCATACGGGGTTGGCTTTGAGGTACTGCAAGTTGTCATCACGTGTGACAACAGCATCCTGCATGAGTGTGAATTCTAGTCCAGACTGCTCCAGTTTTGATCCAGTTCCCTGAGAATATGCCTGGGAAAGCAGCAGAAGACGGCCCAAGTTCTGCCATCAAGATGGGAGAGCTACATGGAGCTGCAGGCTCCAGGCTTCAGCCTGGCTCAGCCCCAGCACTACAGCTTCTGGGAACTGAGTGAGCAAAGGGAAGATACTCTCTCACGCTGTAACTCTGCTTTTCAAATGAATGAATGAACATAGAAATATTAATAAAGTAAGAAGGATGGATGAGTCTATAGTTGCTAGGCTGAGATGAGGTTAAGGAGAATCAAGATTAGCAAAAGGCCAGTGAGCTACACAATCAAGAAGTAAGGGTGAGTAGAGAAAATGAAGAGGAGATGAAAGAGGAACCATCTGGAAGTCCAGGCATGGGAGGGGCTGGCAAGACGAGGGGAGGTGTGGCCACGGGTCTGTTTATTTTAACCACGGGGAATGTAGAACGTTATGTCATGAAGAGGAACCAAGAGAAGAGAGACTCCAATGTGAAAGAGAAGAATTTTAAGATCTATTATATTTATTTGAAAGGCAGAGTTACAGAGAAAAGGAGAGACCGAGAGATCTTCCAACTGCTGGTTCACTCACCAAGTAGCTGTAATGGCCAGAGCTGAGCTGATCATAAGCCAGGAGACAGGAGGCTCTTCTAGGTTTCCCATGTCAGCGCAGGCGCCCACGAACTTGAGCCGTTCTCTGCTACTTTCCCAGGCCACAAGCAGAAAGCTGGAAGGGAAGTGGAGCAGCCAGGACACAAATTGGCACCCAAATGGGATCTCGGCACATGCAAAGCAAGGATTTTAGCCACTAGGCTACAGAATCAGGCCCAGGGAGCTGGATTGGAAGTGGAGTGGCCAGGACGTGAACAGGGACCAAATAGGATACCTCTGCCAGAGTCACAGCTTCCTACTAGCCCCACAAGGGAGGGATTTATAAAACTCAAAGCAGGAGTAGAATATGTGAGCACTTGCTGGGGTGGCTGGGGTGGGGGTTGCGGGGGAGTAGTTAATCCCAGGGAAGAAGAGGGCCACTTGAGGGCGCTCCACTCTGTTACCCCTTGTGTCATTTTTTATTCTTTCAGCTGGAGTCTGTCAATTCCAGACAGGCAGGGACGACACCTGGTTCATTCAGCATGCAATTCCCAACGCCTAGCACAGGGTCTATGAGTGGTACATGGTGGGTGTGAAAATGAACAAAGAGATGAATGCTTCCTTTGTCCTCTGCTCCATCTCTGAAGTGTGGGGGGAACTTCCCTCTGAACCCAGAAGAAAGGGCTCATCAAAGAATGCCAGCTGACTCAGGGGACTATCGGAACTCCCACAGGCTCTGAAAGGTGCTGGAGGACACAAGTGACCCAAGACAGCCGAGTTTTTCCATCAAGCCCGCCAATCAACTGACCTCAAGGCAACTGTCGTAAGACAACTGCTGAATTCAAGTCAACAAGGCAGCATCCATGGCAAACAGCCCTGTGCCTGGCTTGGCTGGGCTCCATCAGGACAAAGTTAAGAAATAGCAAAGCCTCATGATCTAGACTGCAAACATCCACAGTGCTGCATGGCCTCCCCAAGCCCTGGAGAAAGGATGTTGGCCGCCTGCCCTTGGACGCAGGGACCCTGGGCCCCATTGCGCTTGCTCTACCCCTGCCCAAGCTCTCTGTACAGACCTCCTGGAGCGGGGGATAAAGCCTCCTGCTAGAGTTAAGAACTCAGATTGTGAGGCCTGGCTCTGCACTGCTTGCTGAATTTAACAAAGAGACCCAACAAAACATAGATGGCAAGAAGAGTGAAAGTGATGGGATTTCGAGAAGATAAGCTGAACTCGTGTGGTTCATGAGTCATGCTCAATGACAGGAGGCAAGAAAGCAGAGGAGATGGACTGGCCCTTGTGACTAAGTCACTCTTCTTATTTACTCTATTACTCAGCCCTCAAACCACATTGCCAGCTGTAATTGCATTTCAATTCATGTTTAACACAAACATAACTTAGCTGGATGTTGGCATCCAATATCCCAGACACAGGAAGGAAAACAGAAAGGGGCTAATTCAATTCAATAAACATTCTTCACATGCCGGGTGTAGTCTGCGTGCAGCCGGGCACTGTGCTGGGCACTGGAGGGCTGGCCACATGAAAGGCGCAGGTCCACAGTTTCCAAGGACCTTGGTGCACAACAAGACACACAGGCTGACAAGTGCAAATGAAGAGTGACACAAGCCGCAACATAGAAAGCAAAGGTGCTATCCCAACACAAATAGCCAGAAGAGCATCCCCCGGGGAGGAGGGAGGTACGGACCTGCCAAGGCACGGAGGTGAGAGTGGGGCAGCATCTCTGGGGACCTGCGCTGAGCCCCAAGGGGGCAGCATGAAGGCTATAAGGGGGCTTAGATGTCCATGAAGCCCACTTGATAAGCACCCACTAAGTGCTAGTGCTGGGCTTTAATTGCGTGGACAAACAATGAATTTGCCTTTGAATCAACAACAAAGAGCCGAGAACAATGAGGTGAGTAAACTAGTCTTTTAGAAAGCTTCTACTGGCAACAGTTTAGGAAAGATTGGAGAAGGCTAAACACAGCTGGGCAGAGGCACTGAGGGCCATGCAGCAGGCCTTCAGAGGAGGGTGGGGGCCATGCAGCAGGCCTTCAGAGAGAAGGGTGAGGGGCCACGCAGCAGGCCTGCAGAGGAGGGTGGGGGCCATGCAGCAGGCCTTCAGAGGAGGGGAGGGTGGGGGGCCATGCAGCAGGCCTTCAGAGAGGAGGGTGAGGGGCCATGCAGCAAGCCTTCAGAGGAGGGGAGGGTGGGGGGCCATGCAGCAGGCCTTTAGAGAGGAGGGTGGGGGCCATGCAGCAGGCCTTTAGAGAGGAGGGTGGGGGCCATGCAGCAGGCCTTCAGAGGAGGGTGGGGGCCATGCAGCAGGCCTTCAGAGGAGGGTGGGGGCCATGCAGCAGGCCTTCAGAGAGAAGGGTGAGGGGCCACGCAGCAGGCCTGCAGAGAGAAGGGTGGGGGCCATGCAGCAGGCCTTCAGAGAGGAGGGTGGGGGCCATGCAGCAGGCCTTCAGAGAGAAGGGTGAGGGGCCATGCAGCAAGCCTTCAGAGGAGGGGAGGGTGGGGGGCCATGCAGCAAGCCTTCAGAGGAGGGGAGGGTGGGGGGCCATGCAGCAGGCCTTCAGAGAGGAGGGTGGGGCCATGCAGCAGGCCTTCAGAGGAGGGTGGGGGCCATGCAGCAGGCCTTCAGAGAGGAGGGTGGGGGCCATGCAGCAGGCCTTTAGAGAGGAAGGTGGGGCCATGCAGCAGGCCTTCAGAGGAGGGTGGAAAGCAAAGCTTAGTCAACAGGTCAGTCCTTCATACACTCTCTCACTTGCTCCTCCTCACTAACAATGTGGAATTCACAACCACATAATTTCCCACTGCATAAACCCTGCAAATTTATCTTTAACCACAGTCCAAAGGGTCACAGGAGAGGAAACAAAGTAGAGAATTAGAAGCAATAAGATAATTCAGTGAAGCTGTTGAATTGAACCAAAATATATTTTGTAAAAAATGAGTTTTCTGCTGTGTAAGATATGTAAACTATAGCCCAAACTATAAAACTGCTTACAGAACACACTAGAAGAAAACAGTACAACTCGTAATAACAATGTCAATCATCAAGGTTGAAGCATTTTGCAAAATAAATTAAGAGGCAGCTCATCTTTTTTTCAAAGCTTTAGGGTAGTTTATATCATGTGGGAATTACCTGTTCTTTGATCATTTGAGGGAACATTGCTTTAAATCAAATTTGGCCTAGTGCCTTTGTGGGAAATAAATTTCTTCCTTGAATACATTTAGCAAGACCATAGTCTGGGCCACAGCTGATGAACCACAGTCTTTTCAGCCTGCAGCATGTTAATTACAAATGGTTTTCATATTTTTAAGAGTTAAAAACACAATAATATGCAGCAGAGATCAGATGTGGTTCACAAGGCTGAAAATGCTTATTATCTGGCTCTTACCCTACCCCCCCCCCCCCCCCAAATGCTCACCCTTATTCCAGGCATGAAATTGTACCATCTGGCCACACAGAATTCAATAAATTGGGGTTTTAAAGAAAAACATATTTATTTATTTGCAAAGCAGAGTCAGAGAGAGGAGGTGAGAGAGACCTTCCATTCGCAGGTTCATTCCCCACATGCCGATCCCCTGGGGCTGGTCCAGGCTCGAGCCAGGAGCCAACAGCTTCATCTAAGGCTCCTGACTGGGTGCAAGGTCCTAGGAACGTGGGCCATCCTCTGCCGCTTTCTCACAGACTGAATCCCACATGAAGCAGTCGTGATTCTAACCGGTGCTCATGCGGGGTGAAAGCCTCAGGCGGTAGGGGTTGTAGCTAACACAGGCTCACAGAACACTCAGCATTAAATGTTCATGTTAGAAAAGAAAAAAATTTCAAATCAATGACCAACACTTCTATCTTACAGAAAAAAAAAGCTAAACCCACATCAAACAGCAGAAAGAAAAGAATAATATTAATAATTAATTAATTATAATATTGATTGTATATTATTATATTAATTATTAATAATAAAATAAAATAACAGACAAGAGAAAAATAAGTATAACCAGAAACTGATTTTTTTGAGAGATGAAATAGATGAATATCTAGGTGGTATAATCGGGAAAAAAATGAGAACATCATTATCATTTATCATTATTGGGAATGAAAGAAAAGATACACTATTCTTTTCAAAGACATTACAAAGATAATGTAAAGAAATATTTTTAGGGCCCAGCACGGTAGCCTAACAGCTAAAGTCCTTGCCTTGCACACGCTGGGATCCCATGAGTGCCAGTTTGTGTCTCTGCTTTCCATCCAGCTCCCTGCTTGTGGCCTGGGAAAGCAGTCAAGGACTGCCCAAAGCCTTGAGATCCTGTACCCACGTGGAGACCTGAAGAGGCTCTGGGCTCCTGGCTTCGGATTGGCTCAGCTCCAGCCATTGTGGCTGCTTGGGGATCTTCTTTGTCTCTCCTCCCCTCTGTATATCTGACTTTCCAATAAAAGTCAATAATTTTTTAAAAAGAAAAAAAAAAGGAATTTTTAAACTTTTGGAAATTATTTTGCATTTATCCACGAAGGCGTACAACAGGCAGGCCCAGGCTGGTGCTGTGGCTGAGTGGGGGCAGAGGGAGCCAGGAACGAACCCAGGTCTCTCCCCTGAGGGGGTGCTGGGGTGCAGTACCAGCCCTGTCACCCAGGGTCTATGTGGGCAGGATCTGGGGTCAGGAGTGAACCCAGACAGCCCAACGTAGGCTGCAGGCATCTGAGCTGCTCCGAGTCCACTCCGGGAATGTTACACACAACCTAATACCTGTGAATTGAAAAACTCGAATGGAAAATTCCTTGACAAACACAGATCATCAATATCAATTTAAAAGAGGGGTAACCTGGATATCATCATCTCTGTAAAATATCAGACTGTGAAAAAAACCTTCTCATAGCTGGAACCAGAAAAACTACACTGGTGAATTCTACAAATATTTAAAGATGCCTAAAATAGAAGATCTACACCAAATCTGTCAAAACTGCCCCAGGAACATTTTTCAACTCATTATATGAGACCAGTATTACTCTAATACCGAAACCTGACAGCCATCATAAGACAAAAAAGTCACAGGTTAATCTCTATCCCTCATGAAAGTAACATTTCTTGACAAAACTTTGGCAAACTGAATGTAACAATAAATAAAATGGCAACATATTGCATCTACATTGGATTTATTCCAGAAATGCAAGTTTGGTTTAACATTCAAATATCAGTTCATTCCTTAACATTTTTTTAAAAAGACTTATTTTATTTTTATTGCAAAGTTAGATATACAGAGAGGAGGAGAGACAGAGAGGAAGATCTTCCATCCAATGATTCACTCCCCAGGTGACCGCAACAGGTGATGCTGCACCAATCTGAAGCCAGGAGCCAGGAACTTCCTCCAGGTCTCCCATGTGGGTGCAGGGTCCCAAGACCTTTGCCCATCCTCAACTGCTTTCCCAGGCCACAAGCAGGGAGCTGGATGGGATGCAGGGCCATTGGGACACAAACTGACACTCATATGGGATCCTGGCACGTGCAAGGTGAAGACTTGGCTATTAGGCTACCATACCGGGCCCAAAAAATTATCTAATTTTAAGAATTACTATAAAACTATAGTAATCTAAGAGCATGGATTTGGCAAACACACAGACATGCAGATCGATGAAACAGGACACAGAATTCAGCAGTACAGCTATGCATATGTATGATCAATGAAATTTTGGAAAAAGTATCAGAATAACTCAATGAAGAAAGCACAGGCCTTAAGGAGAGGTCACTAGAACAACTGGATCAGAATATGTACAGTGAGACCCTTAACCCATATATCATACCCTCCAACTTCTCCCTCCTAAGGGGACTGCCTAAAGGAATGCATAATTCCACACAGAGATTCGTGTGAGTAGCAGCACTTTAGTAGCTCAAACTAGAAGCAACTCAGATAACCACCTGCAGGCGACCGGCCAGTAACCAAAGGAACACTGCTCCATTAACAGGAACTACAAATGCTCTCAACAAGCCAAGATCTGAGTGAAGAAAGCCAGATGAAAAAGTCACACGAGATTCTAGAAAACGTGACCTACTCTACGGCATCAGAAAGGCCGGTGACTTCCTCGGGAAGCAGGCAGGGAGAGAACAGGGCAGGGAGGAGCGTCTGGGGCTGAGGGCCGAGCTCACTCCCCTGTGATGGTCTCACAGGTCCACGCATGCGCGCAAAGCTCGTCAGACACGGCGGCAGACTGCAGGCCAATCCCAAGCTACCTGCAGCGACACCGGTGTCCTACACAGGTGTCAGTTTGAACCCCAGCTGCTTCACTTGGGTTCAGCTCCCTGCTAACTGTGCCCGGGGAAAGCAACAGAAGCTGCACCTGTGTGGGAGACCTACCTCCTGGCCCCAGCCCAGCCCTCCCTGGTCGCTGTGGGGAGAGGGGAAGTCAAACAGCAGGTGGAAGATTTCTCTTTCTCTTTTCCTCCCTGCTTCCTCTCCAAGTCAGCTTTTCAAACAAAATAAATAAATGTTGAAAGAGAAAACAAAAAAGGCAAATCATGCTCTAAGGTTGGAAAACTCGGTGCTGTCAACATCAACTCCCTCAAGTCAACCCATTCACCGAAACATCATCACCCTTTGTGCGTCTGACAAGCTGGCTCCAGAGTTCTTAGAAAACATGCGGCAGTAACCAAAACATCTCAAAAAAGAAAATGGCTCTGTCAGACGTTAAAATAGGCTACAAAAAACCTTGAAATGAGAGAAGCTGAACACACAGATGGCCATATGTCATAGGGTTCCGTATCCATGAATCTCCCAGCCTCGGTAAAGCCCGGCCAGGGCACAGGCTGTGGGCCGGGGGGCTGCCAGGAGGAGGAGGACAGCGCCTTCAAGGGGGCAGGAGTGCCTCGGGGGTCATGATGGCGCTCTGCACATTCTCCAGAGTGTACTAAATGCCACTGAATTGTTCACTTTAAAACGGTGAATTCTACGTTATGGGCAATTTCACTTCAATTTTAGAAAATCAAAAGAACGGCTAACTTAAAAAAAAAAAAAAACATGCTCTAAGCTTCCAATAATTGAAACAGTGTGTTATTGCACAGGAATAGGTTACACAGATTAATGAAACAAAATACAGCTTAAAATAATCTGGAAAATTCCCTTCTTTGAGGCCCAAGTAAATGCCACCCTACAACAAGATTTCTTGCTGTGGTCACCAGACTGGTCCTCAATCGGCTGAGACCTGCAGGCCCTAAGCTGCAAGCAGGATGTTGTATTATCATCATAACGCAGCAGAATAGAAAGAAACACAGAAGCCAGAGTCGAATGCTAAGGGCCTGACTCGCTATCAGCAGCACAAGCCGACCTGCCTGCCATAATGCAGCCCTTGCTCTGCCCAGGGCCTCACAGCCCTCCCCACTGCCCAGCGCCCCGCTGGTTGTCACCTGGGGTAAGCAGGAGGCAGCGACACAGCTAATTCCTGGTGTCCTGGATCCTCTGCAGAGGACTATTTCCCTTAAGAGAAAAGAAGCTCCTGTGGATTTTGTCTCCAGGACGGGAGAGGAGGTTTGAATCTGATCAGAGCACTACCTGTGCCCGAGCAGGCGCGAGTTAGCAACGGAGCGGCAGCACCATCAGATACAGAGGTGAAGACGGCGTGGAAGACATCCACACGCTTGGGGGGTGTGGATCCAGGGTCCATCCTAACCCAGACCCCAGAAGCAGCACTGGGATGTCTACAAACACACCAGTAAGACACGTGAAGGATTATCAGCTAAAACTATCAGTCTTACATCATGGGATAGTTAGGCTTTCTTATTTTTCCTTAATTTCCTCAAGTTTTTATGCTGAAATAACTTCGGATTTAAAGACAAATTATAAACATGCAAAAATTCTCATACACCCATTGCCCAGATTCCCAAATAAGGGTAATAACCTTTATTTTTTAAAATTAATAAAAAGAACCAATTTCATGCATTTTATAAATATAACCACTAACTCTTCTTAAGCAGAGAATTGTGAAAGGTTACCATTTCCATACCGCCTTTTTCTCTTCCTTCCATGTGTGAGAACTTCAAGGAGCACATGAGACTCCAAAAGAGAAATTTATCTTGATGCAAAACTTTGAAATCCATGCATGTCTGCACATGTATGTGAGTGTATGTGTTTCATTTATCTGCCACATGCTTCCTGGGGGCTCACAGGATTGTTCTCCTAACTGGTAGTGCTAACTCAGATCACTCACCTCAGTGGAGTCTGCTTTGGTGTCTCACTTTCAGTCCTCTGTAAACAGTAAGTACTTTACGAAAGGCACTTTGAGACTAAATAAACCGTTTCTCACAAAAACTCCACCTGCTGTTTTCAACATCTAGATAGAACGTTAAGCGCGCCATGACTGCAGCCAGCCCTGTGGAGCAGCTAACTGGTCTATGACACTGGCAACCCTGCCTGAGCACCGGTTCAAGTCCTGATTGCTCCATTTCAGACCCAGCTCCCTGCTAGGGCTCCTGGGAAAGCAGCTGAAGACCGGCCCAGGCGCTTGGGCCTCTGCCACCCATGTGAGAGCACAAGTTAAGGTTCCAGGTTCCTGGCTGCCACCTGACAGAGCCCCAGCTGCTATGCTGATTGGGAGAGTAAAGCAGAAAGAAGGGGTGGATGCAACTCTGCCTCTCAAATAAATCATTAAAAATAATACTGACAAAAACAAAACCAAAGAGACTGATGGACAGATGTGACTACATCAACATTTTAACAGAGCGAACAATTCTGATAATAAGAATACAAAAGTCTAGAAAAATCGGTGTAATATTCAGTATAAAATGTAGCAGCTTAATATATAGAACAAAAATGTTTGACATTTTCTGTTGTTTTGTTTGTTTCTGGATTTGAAAAGACTTTGCTGAACATCCCTAGTGTGAAAATCCAAAATCTGAAATAGATTTTGAAGCATTTCAGTTTTCAGCTCTTTTGGTTAGAACTGTGCAAGATACATGAGGGAATCCTACATACAAATCAGTAACAAAAGGCCAACAAAATGAGTCAACTCAAAAATAAAAAAAAAAAAGAAAGAAAGAAAGAAAGAAAGAAAGAAAGAAAGAAAGAAAGAAAGAAAGAAAGAAAGAAAGAAAGAAAGAAAGAAAGAAAGAACAGCAAAACTACACGTGGGCCACACACAGCAAAGGCTGTTCAGCCCTTCGACTAATCATGGAACATAAATTTGCACAATGAGCTTCTGCTTTGGAAAAGTAATAAGGACTAAGTGTGGTGAAGGCCGGCAAGGCCAAAGAGGACAGTGTCTGCCGTGTGTCCGGCTCAGCAGTGTGCTTTGGAAAGGCTACCTGGTGACAACCACTGACCCTGAACCACCCATGTCCCTGCAGCCACTGGCACGCTCCCTGACAGGTGGACAGGGAGATGCTTTGAAGCACTGCTCTGCGCAGACCAGAGGGGAAACTCTAAACTGTTATCAGCAGGACAGTGTCTAGAAAATTTATAACCATTATCAAAAGGATGAGGTAACAGGGCAGGGACTTGGCATACTGGCTTAGATGCTACTTGGGACACCCACATCCTGTAGGAGAATGCCTGGGCTGTTCAACTCTCAGTTTTGCTTTGGATTCCAACTTGCTGGTTGCATGTTCCCTGGGAGGCAGATGATGGCTCACGTATATGCATCCCTGACACCCAGGTGGGAGAGCTGGAATGAGTTCCAGGCTCCCGAGCTCAGCCTGGCCTAGGCCTGGCTACTGCAGGCTTTTGGGGGTTGAACCTGTGGTGGGACAGCTTTTTGTCTAGTTCTGGCTCTTTCTGCCTGTTTTCAAGTAAAATTATAATAAATAATACATTTAAAAATTAAAACAAAAGGAACAAGGTCCTGGTATTCTTTGATGGCATGGAAAAACCTCCGACAGATACAGTCCTGTGAAGGGGAAAGGGAAATTGAATGATGTTCCCTTTAGCACACGTGTGCAAGAGCAGCAGCCACCACCATGTCTCAAAGTACAGTGCGGGCATTATTCAGTTGCTCCTCACCTCAATTCTAGAAGGAAAGTTCAGTTATTAATCCCCCACTTCAGAGACAAGAAAGAAAGCTGAGGCTCTAAGTGGAGCCTCTAGACCAGGCAGAAGGCAAGTCTGATTTTGACCACTGAGCCTATCCCTTAATAGGTGGTTGTAGGTCTGTTGAAAGATGACTGAAAGGATACAGACCAGACTGTCCCTACCAGTTCCCTCTGGGAGATGAGAGGTGGTAAGAACTGATGGGAGCCCCTGAACCGCCTGCATCTTCTACAGTAACATACTCATATAATAAATACTCCTGCCATTCAGGCAGAACAACACTGAGGTATGAACGAATGCACACGTAAAGGAATGAACGAGACAGAGGAAAGGACAGACCCTCTGGAAGTGGATCACTGTAAGAAACAGAACAGATGCTTCTTTCTGGTCTCGTGGGCCATTCCTCCCTCCAGTGACCTCAGCCTTTCACCGGAACCTCCCACCTGCATTATCAAGTCCACTCTCACAGTGTAAATGTGGACTGTGGAACCGAGCCAAGCAGCCCTGAAGCACGGCAAGCCGCGCAGGCTTCAGCGAGCAAGTGGCGAGTGTGCCGAGAGCACACAGCAGCGCCCTTCCTGCACAGATGTAACGGGGTGCAGTCACTGATGGCTCGCACCCGCTTGTCAGGTTAATTAACAGCAAACAGGGCGCAGAAACAGTTTCTGCACCCCACCTTTTCTACCTCCTCTCACACCATTCAAGTTACCTGAAGGCGCGAAAAGTGCGCCACCCCTCGGGTCTTCTGCACCATTCAGAACAACTGACAGTGCAGAAATTACTCCCGGCCCCTCATCCTCCTATTGTACTAGATTAGGCTAACTACAGGAGAAATTTGGGCTCTGGTAACTCCCTTCCTGCCTGAAACTTTGTACTGTGTGGCTCTCAATCTGATTGGAGGAAGAAAGCTTAAAAACCCCCGACTTTGGTAGCTCCTGGCATGCAGTGGGAACTGCTGTCACCAAGCTTGGAAAATAGACTCCTAACATCCTACACTCAGGTCTAGTGTGATCTCTCTCACACTCCGCAAGACAGACATGGAACATGGAGGTTTGGGAAAGCAGATAAACAGATTCTCTGGTTAGCCCTGGATTAACACAAAAATACAGCACAGCAGGCTGGTACTTAGCATTTCCGAATCTGGAGTACATAAGCATTTTCCTATTTTTCCCACCAAGTATAACTAAAAGTTCTTGACATTATGTGAAACAAACCTAAGAAGCCTCTGGAGAGGAGAGAGAGTAAGGCAGAACAGCCAGGGGCCTTGGGAATCAAGCAACATCACAATGATGAGTTCTGTGGGTTTTCTTTTTGTCTCAAATACCCTAGTCTTGGAGCTAAAAAGCGAAACCAGCAACCCGGAAACAGGGGTGGGATGGGGGAAGCCCCAACAAAAGCAGGCTTTCTCTAATCAAAGGGGTAGCCTAGCAAGATGGAAAACTTCCAAACCATCAGCACTGTAGCCACACACTGTAACAAACACTGCAGCCCTACCCCTGCCATGTCAGCAAAACCAGGGTCAGGACTTGCACGGCTGTCCACCCTCGCCCGCTGCAAGGTGCTTTGGGAGACAGCCCAGCAGGGAGCCAGGACTTTCACCCTTATCTTCTCCCTTCCCTCTGCAGTTGAGAGATGCAGAAGATGCCCAGCATTAGAAACCAGCACTGTGCAGCCAGTTTTTAACAACCTGCTCTCCAGCCCTGTGACGTCGGTGGAGGCCACAAAAGGAGCCACAGTGACGCTCCCCTAACCAAGAAGGCACGGGTGAAGGCCTAGTGGAGGGGCCAGAAGAGCAGCACTGCTCAGCAGTTGCAAGGAGCCTCATGCCAAGGGGTTCTCTAGAGCCCAGGCAGGAAACCTGGATTTCTACCCCTACCTGGCTTTGAAGAGGTGGTAAGAATCCTCAAACTTTTTCCTCCCAAACTAGTGTTAGACAAAGCAGGGTCAGAATTTATAGTTCTATAGCATTCATTATAAAAATGCTTCACTGGGCAATTGTGAACATGCTTGTAGCAAATGAAAGAGAAAAAAACACAGAAAATATAAACAAGAATCAAATTGAAATTTTAGGGCTAAGAAGTACAGCACCTGAAACAACTCAATGATGAGCCCAGCAGCAGAAAGGGGAGGAGAGAAATAATCAACCAATCAGAATACGGAATACATATCATGTGACCTGAAGCACAGAGAAAACATCTGTGTCATCAGAGGGCCAGGTGGAAGATGTACCTAAAAGATAGTAGCTACAAACTTCCCCGATTTGGTAAAAGGTGTAAGGCTATATGGTCAAAAAGGTTAAAAAAAAAAAAAAAAGGCACTTCAAACAGTTCACAGAAAACAAAACTAAAAGGTAAGTTTATTTTGGTGCAAAAATTGAAATCCGTGCATATGAGTGTTTAAGAATCTATTTTAAATAAGGCTTATAAACAAAAATAAATGAGAGCAAAGGTCCTGTGCTTTACTCAAACTGATAAAAAAGCTGATAAAACACGAACACATTATAAGACATGTAAATAGAGCATACACATATTGTGATACCCACAACCACCACTAGAAAGTTATACAAAGAACATTCAAAACAATCACATAAGCAAAACAAAAAAGTCTAATAAATGCACGAATAACCCACAGCAAGGCAAGGAAAACAAATTAAGAACAAAAACTTCATAGTAAATAAGAAAAATGTCAGGCTTGAGCTCTAGTATGTGAATAAATACATTAAGTGTAAACAGACTAAACACACAAGTTAAGGCAAAGAAACTGACAGAGTAGATTTAAAATATAGCAAAATTTTTCTATGGGAAATGTTACACATTGTTTGAAAGTGAAAGCGTTAGCAAAAGGAAGTAGAAGTAACTCCCAAAAAGGAAGTAGAAGTTGCCACACTGATATCAGATAAAATAGACTGAATTCAAAGCTAAGAAAATATCAGACAGAAATATATATTAACGATTTATGCATCAAGAAGACATAGTTATCTTAATGTAAATACCCCATACATATTGCTGCAAAATCTGTAAAAGCAAAAAGTGACAGTACTGAGAAGAAAAAAAGTCCACAACACAGATTTCAACAACCCTTTCTCTAAACTAATGGAATTGGGCGGAACTCAGTAAAAGCAGGTGCGCATATTCTGTCTACGACACAATCTAATGAAGTTTTAGAGGACATTTCTCTCAACAACTACAGAATACACTGTTTTTCAAGTGCCTGAAGAACACAGACCAACATAAGCCATTTAATAGGCCATGAAAAAAATGTCTACAAGTCTTAGAGAACTGAAATTATCACAATGGTTTCAATCACATTGGACTCAAACTAGAAACTACTAACAAATCACAAGAAAAACCCCTAAATGCTTGAAAACCAAATAACACTTTCAGATAATGTGAGTAAAAGAAGAAATCTAAAAGGAAATTTTAAAGTACTTTGAATGGAATGAAAATTTAAAATTGAATACATAAACTTGTGAGATAAAGCTCACACAGTGCTAAAAGAGAAATTTACACCACAAAATGCATACTGTAAGAACGAGGACTTCAGGACTCGGTGCCGTAGCCTAGTGGCCAAAGTCCTCACCCTGCATTCACCAGGATCCCATATGGGCACTGGTTATAATCCCAGTGGCCCTGCTTCCCATCCAGCTTCCTGCTTGTGGCCTGGAAAAGAGTCAAGGATGGCCAAAGCCTTAGGACCCTGCACCCGTGTGGGAGACCCAGAGGAGGCTCCTGGCTTCTGGCTTTGGACAGGTTCAACTCCGACCACTGCATCCACTTGGGGAGTGAATCAGCGGATGGAGGATCTTCCTCTCTATCTCTCCTCCTCTCTGTATATCTGACTTTCCAATAAAAATAGATAAATACTTTTTAAAACAAGAATGATGACTTCATAATTAATAATCTAAGCTCACATATCAGGAACCTAGAAAAAATAAGCAAGTAAAGAAGCCAAAAGTTAGCAAAAAAGGAGAAAATAATAAAGAATAAGGGAAAAATTAAAAGCAGAGAGAAATTGAAAAATCAATGATACAAAGAGTCTTTTGAAAAGCTATAGAGAAGACAAATGATCAAATCAGAAACAGGATGTCCTTACAGACTGTAGCCATCAAATGAGTAAGGGAATGACAGGAACAACTCCACATACATGACTTTAGATGAAACGGGCCACCCCCAATGGATACAGGCCACCCCACTCATCCAACACACAACGGATACAGGCCACCCCACTCATCCAACACACAACGGATACAGGCCACCCCACTCATCAATACACGATGGATACAGGCCACCCCACTCATCCAACACACAACGGATACAGGCCACCCCACTCATCCAACACACAACGGATACAGGCCACCCTACTCATCTAGCACACAACGGATAATCTAAAATCCCTATAACTATGAAGGAAACTTGATGTATAATTATAACACTTTCTGCATATAAATTTCCAGGACCACTCTCACTGGAGAATTGTAACATTTAAGGATAATTAACATCAATTTTACAAGGCATCTTCCAGAATGTGCAAGAGGGAATATCTTATAACTTATTTTATGGATCTACCACTAGCAAACCAGACAGTATAAAACAGAATGAGCATCCCATCCCTCGTGAATATAGAAACAAAATTCTCAACAAAAAATAGTAGCAAAGAGAAGTGAACAGTAAAAACAATTACATAGCACAGCCAAATGGGATTTGTTTCAGGGAAGCAAGGCTGGTTCAATATTCAAAAACAAACCAAGGTAATCTACCACATTGGTAAGTTAAAGGAGGGGGGCGGAGAATCACATAATCAAATCAATTGATATGGAAAAATGCCTGACAAAAGTCAACATCCATTTACAAAAAAATCTAGAGCTAACACTATATTTCTTTTTTAAAAAAGATTTTAAAAAGATTTATTTATTTTTATTGCAAAGTCAGATATGCGCAGAGGAAGAGAGACAGAGAGGAAGATCTTCCATCTGATGATTTTTAAAAATCTGATAGACTGGACTGCATCACAATTTAAAACCTTTGCCCTATGAAAGATCCTGACTGGGAAAGTTGAGTACAGACAAGAACAGATTTGCAAACCAATAAGGGTTTTCCAATGAAGGATTCGTACAAAGAAAACACAAGTAAGGCTCAACAGTAACACGCCAACCAATTAAAACACCAGTTAGAGACATGAACAGACTTTCATGGAAAATAGCACAATGAAAAGACATTAAGCATCGTTAGCCACATGAAAGAAAATAGAAATTAAAACCACAGAGTTACCACTACAAACTTATTAGAATGGCTAAAACAAGAAATACTTACAATAACAAATGCTGGAAAAGATACTGAGAAAGTGGATCTCTCATAAATTGTAACCATGTCAGAAAGTAATTTTGGCATTTTCTTTAAAAACTAAACATGAGAACCCTGTGTGATGGCTCAGTAGCGAAATCCTCGCCTTTATAATAAATGCGCTGGGACCCAATGAGCACCTGTTCATGTCCCTGCTGCTCCACTTCTCATCAGCTCACTGCTTGTAGTCTGGGAAAGCAGTAGAGGACAGCCCAAAGCCTTGGAACCCTGCAGTGATGTGGGAGACCCAGAAGATGCTCCTGGCTACAGATTGGCTCAGCTTCACCACTGAGACCATTTGGGGCGTGAGCCAGAGGATGCAAGCTCTTTCTGTCCCTCGTTCTCTCTGTAAATCTGACATTCCAATAAATATTTAAAAATCTAAACATGAAATACACATGACCCAGAAAATATGCTACTGGACACTTATCAGGAGCAATAAAAACTTCTGCCCACAAAAAAAAAAAAAAAAACCCTCATTAAAAAAACTTGGCCATGAATACTATATATTTTATCATAATAGCTCCAAACCAGAAATAAATAAGATGTCTTTTATAAAGATCTCTACATTAATAAAAATAAACAAATTATTGATACATACAACGTATTCTCTGAATGAATCTCAAGAGAATTATGCTGAGCTTTCTTTTTAATAGGATTTATTTTGCTTATTTGAGTAGCAGACTTAGAGAGGGCGAAACAAAATGAAAATGATCTTCCATCCACTGGTTCATTCCCCAAATGGCCACAATGGCCCTGGGCCAGGCTGGAGCCTGGAACTTCATCCAGGTCTCCCATAAGGTCAGGAGCCTTTATAAAGACAATGCCAGTGGCTATATCCTGTATAATTACATTTAGAAATGAAAACAGATCAGTGGTCATGGGAGGGGCTGGAGGATGAAGGATCCAGGAGGATGGCAACTGCTCTGGGGTTTGCTGCCTGTACTGCATAAGGCTTTGATGGCTGAGCGTGGGGCTTTGTGAGGAGCGACTGCACCCAGGATCAGCCAACTCCTGGAGGCGGTGAATGTATTGACAGTGAACAACACTTTGGATATACAAGGCAGCTGATGCTAGGTCTGCACCCCAGCTTTACCCAGGCTCCTGCCGCCTGGTCCCTTATTCCTCAGCCCTAAAGCACCCCCAGAGCCAGTATCTGGGGACCACCCTCAAAGCCTAGAGTCTAAAGAAATGACTCCAACTCTATCCTGCTCAGCCAGGTCAGCAACACCTTTTGCTTCCCCAGGTTAGCAACTCCTCTTAGGAACTTTAACAAACTATCTTTCCAGTGACAAGCCTCTCCTGGTATCGTGGCCACACCACACATGAATAACTACAAAACCCTGGGTACATTTTAAAATAGAATTGTTCTGTATTTTGACTGTGTCAATTGCAACATCCTGGCTGTGACACTGTACCAGAGTCTGCAAGCTGTTCCCTTTTTCAGGGAGAGGGGGATGGGTAAACAGGATCCTGCATCCACAATGATCTCAAAATTTAAAAGTTTAAATTTTAAAAATGAAAGAATTAAAGTAAGTGTCTCATCTTTTCCCTCAACCCAATTAATTCAGATTTCATTGTCAGAGAAGTCTTTTCAAATTAGTGAACAGGAAGTTTCAGCGAACAGAAGGAAGTGCCAGGACGCTGTGCATTGTTCCCCACCAGGCCCCCACTCCTGGGGAACCAAAGTCTTTGGATCAAAATAAAACATTCACGGATGGTGGGAGAGGGCAGCTCTTCCACAGGCAGACATGAAGCCCGGATTCTGAAAGGCCCACCCCGACTGCAGCTGGTGCCTGCTTCCCACACGCCTCCTGTGGCACACGGTGCCCCAGTGTGCCATGTGCCAACTCTGGGTGACTCCCCGGAGGCCCCTGCTGGGCAGGTCAAAGGGAAACAAGAGCAAAAAGCAAAAGCAGAGTTTGCCAATTCAGGCAACAGGAAACAAATACCCAAAGGCTGGTCACAAAACCACTTTCTATATTTTCAATAAACCTCAGCTTAATGTGTTTTTTTTTTTAATAAAACAAAAAGGAGGAACACCTGGTGCCTTTTATCAAAACAAGCTCTGTGAAGATAAAGCAGGCTTGAGGGTGGACTCCGTTGGGTCATTTCTGCAATCAGAACCAGCTATTCGAGGGGCACGGTCACAGTCGGGCACGGTCACAGTCTGGCACGGCTGTGAACATGCTGCTGGCGACTCCCGAAGCCTCTATCAGTGTCTGAGTTCAAGTACTTGGGTCCCTACCATCCATGGGGAAGGCCCAGATGGAGTTGGGGGCTCCTGACTTCAGCCTGATCCAGTTTTAGGCATTAGGGGAGTGAGCCAGCAGAAAGGAGATTTCCATCTTTCTATCTTTTAAAGAAACAAAATAAGTAAAAAGTAGCTCCTTGATGGCACAGCGGAGTTAGACAATAGGAAAACGCTGCTGCACTTCCTAGCTGGAGACAGAGCTAGGGGCTTACCTGGGCTTTGGGTCCTCACTGTCTCCAAGCCCAGGAGGGACAAAGGTGGTTTCCGGCCCTGCCAGGAGCCTTCCACCACAGCTCTGGCTTTCTGGAATTCCAGAGAGAGGTAATCAAATGGATATATGACCAGGCCCACATTTTTTCCCCTTGATCTGGCCCACATATTACCGTTCTCACACACTTTTTATAATATGATTCTTAAAAATTCCTTAAGTGCTATATGAAAAAAATGCAGGCTTGTTTGAACCTTTATTTTCATTTTCCCCCCATTTTCCTACTCCAGCAAGTAAAATACGAAGACCTTCTTCAGATTCAATAGATCCTCTGCATGCTCCCTCCCCAGCACGTGGACCCAGAGGCTCTGTTCTCGAGGCAGCCCCGGGAGCTGCCGTGTCTGACAGCTGCAGCATCTAAGTTCAAGAAATGCCTGATGCATCTGGGGCATTCTGGGGGTTAAGGAGGTCCAGCTATTTGTAAGTTTGTACTGTTTCATTCACATTAACACTGTTGAGTGGCCTTTGTCTCTGCCATCACTGTCCACTCCTTCCTACCTGCTTCATCACACTGCCTTCTCCCCTCTGCCCCGCACACCTCCATCACTGTCCACTCCTTCTTACCTTGAGATAAGAGGGAAAGGCACCTAAAGTCACGTCAAACTCCAGCCACAGGCACCCCCACCCTCTTCTTAAAGGCCCCTGCACTCAGTGTCTCTTCATCACACCCATGCCTGAATCCACTGCAATCAGTGCCCACCACCAAGCTCTGTCACCTCCTGTCACTGAACCTGCGCAGACCATCAGCCTCACTGCACTGACCATCAGACTCACTGTACTGACCATCAGCCTCACTGCACTGACCATCAGCCTCACTGCACTGACCATCAGACTCACTGCACTGACCATCAGACTCACTGCATTAACTGATCAGACTCACTGCACTGACCATCACACTCACTGCACTGACCATCAGCCTCACTGTACTGACCATCAGCCTCACTGCACTGACCATCAGCCTCACTGCACTGACCATCAGACTCACTGCACTGACCATCAGCCTCACTGCATTAACCGATCAGACTCACTGCACTGACCATCAGCCTCACTGCATTAACTGATCAGACTCACTGCACTGACCATCAGATTCACTGCACTGACCATCAGATTCACTGCACTGACCATCAGCCTCACTGCACTGACCATCAGATTCACTGCACTGACCATCAGCCTCACTGTACTGACCATCAGACTCACTGCACTGACCATCAGACTCACTGCACTGACCCTTCAGACTTACTGTACTTGACCATCAGCCTCACTGCACTGACCATCAAACTCACTGCACTGACCATCAGCCTCACTGCACTGACCATCAGCCTCACTGCACTGACCATCACACTCACTGTACTGACCATCAGCCTCACTGTACTGACCATCAGCCTCACTGTACTGACCATCACACTCGCTGCACTGACCCTTCAGACTTATTGTACTTGACCATCAGCCTCACTGCACTGACCATCACACTCACTGTACTGACCCTTCAGACTCACTGCACTGACCATCACACTCACTGTACTGACCCTTCAGACTCACTGCACTGACCATCAGCCTCACTGTACTGACCATCAAACTCACTGCACTGACCATCACACTCACTGCACTGACCATCAGACTCACTGTACTGACCATCAGACTCACTGCACTGACCATCAGACTCACTGCACTGACCATCAGCCTCACTGCACTGACCATCAGACTCACTGCCCTGACCATCAGCCTCACTGCACTGACCCATCAGCCTCACTGCACTGACCATCACACTCACTGCACTGACCATCAGCCTCACTGTACTGACCATCAGACTCACTGCACTGACCCTTCAGGCAGCCCTGGACAACCCTGACCACCTCTTCCTCCTGAACCACTCTTTCCCTCTTAGTGTTCTTGCTCATTTTCTGCCTTTCCGGTAGCTAGGCCCCAACTCCCTTTTGAGCGATTCCTCTTCTGCCATTCCCTAATCGGCCTATCCCAGGGTACACTGATGGGCAGCTGACCTCGCACGGTGTCTACTCCAGCTCCACAGCTTCTCTCTGCCCCAGACCGCTATGGCTCTCTTCAGTGCTTGTGACAATGGCCTGTTTCTGGATCAGCAGACCTGGGCTCCATCTGGGTATCACACAAGCACCTCCAACTCAGCGTGTCCCAAACAGACAGAACACACTTGGCTGTCCATACTCCACCCTCCACAGGGAACGTCAGCATTCAACCAGCTGCCCAGGAGGGGATCCCCACATCGCTCAGCTCCTTCCCTCTCTTCACCCCACACCTACATCACAACACCTTGCTTCATTTCCCCTGTCAAATATGCACTTGGCTTCCACAGCCCATGTTTCTGTGGACTACGGAGCTGTCTGCCTCTTTCCATTTCCATCATCAATTACCTGTGATGGGCTAACCCTCCCCCCCCCCCCCCCCCCCCCCAGGCACCAACCCACAGGCTCTAACTCATCCACCTGCCTCAGGACCTATCCTCTCCAGTAATATTTCTTGCCGCACATGGCGTCACGGTGTGTGAACTTTTGAAAACACAAATCCAAGAACCTCTTTCCCTTAAAATCCTTGAATGACTCTCAGCACCCTCCGAACAACAGCCCAAGCCCTCCGTGCAGCTTACAGCACTTGGCTGGGATGTGGCCCTACCCATCTGCCTGTCCTCCCTCCCACCTTCGCCTAATGAAACTCAACCTTCCCAGAACACTGGATTTCCAGGGCTCCTACAGTAGGGGGTGAAACTAATGAGCAAATCAGTGAATGAATGAGCAATGAGCAGGAAAAGTTTAATTAAGAAGCTTTGTGAACTAAGCTTTGAAGGATGATGAGTAAGTTTTTACCAAAA
Source organism: Ochotona curzoniae (assembly GCF_017591425.1). NCBI lineage: Eukaryota > Metazoa > Chordata > Mammalia > Lagomorpha > Ochotonidae > Ochotona > Ochotona curzoniae. The sequence goes on from NW_024467106.1 coordinate 6,467,584, forward strand.
AGGGAGGGCATAAACACCCAGGGAATATAGAAAAAGTAAGTTTCAAGGTACAATAGCACAAAGCCACTGCATCCGTGCCATGTGAGGCTGCAGTCTAAGTCAGAGACACCCTCTGAGAAAGGCTCACGGATGGAGGTGACAGGATCAAGTCTCTGCAAGCACACAGAAACACACCCAACAAGCTGGATACCCTTGCACAATACAACAGCCCAGAGCGATGTGGAAATCCAGGGCTAAATTCTGTGCACAGGAGCGGTGGGAAGAAGTGTTTTTTTTGTGTGTGCTGCTACAACTGGAAAACTGGCCAGCTGCCTATGAAAAGGAGCACGTACTATCTGTGGCAAACACCAGGCAGGTCCATCACGGAGCCATTCATCTGGGCACTGTGGCATCCAAAGGACATAGGGGACCCATCCTGCCTATCGTCAGCTAGTCACCCCAAGATTTGAGAATATGGTTGCAGAACAGAAAGGGGAGGCTGCTTCAGAGCAGACTGCATGAACAGGGACCATAAACTGAAAGTTCAGCAAATCATGCCCAGCCCTCCAGACTAAGACTCTTCTGACTTGGAGAGGAGGAAGTCACTGAATGAAATTCATCTGATTCTAAAGCAGCTGCCCAACGCAGGCTCAGCAGTGCATCTAGGGCCTCCTCCACAGGGCTGTGTGGCTGTCACAGTCTTGAACACATGTTATGCACAGGAGGGATGAACCCTGCAAAACACAGGAAGGCAGCTAGTGGGCTCGCCATACAGGCAGCACAGCAGCCGCCTCCACTATGCACTGGCCTTGTGCTGCAGCCTGATGCTGACTTGATATGAAACTCCAGATAATAAGAGTGGGGATGTACCTCTCTGTCTGCCTAGCCTGCTGTCCTCTTGACCCCGGGGTCAGACCTCTGAGAAGACACCGGAAGCCAGCACCAAGGGATGGTTCCCAGCGCTCTCCCTGAAGGGGCTTTTAGAGGAAGAGGGGCCAGGCGAGCAGAGGCTGGGTAATTACCAGGCCAGCTAGCTCAAGTCCCTTGCCCTGCTCACCTTCCGCTAAAATGCATGGTACAGCATAATCAGGCAATGTGCTTATTAATTGTACTCATTTGACACCACGCTCCTCTGCCCTGGGCTCCATGTTAGGAGAAAATGATAGGGATAGATTCTGCTCCTGTCAGACTTACCAAGACTTCTGGAAAACCAAACTACCAAAGGCCATCTGCTGCCCACGAGCCAGGCATTCAGGATGACCCCAAAGGTACAAATGGACCGTTAAAGCTGCAGACGAGCGAGAGGGAGCAGCAGGAAGCTGCAGAGACCCATGACCGTGCCATGTGCTCCCCGGTAGCACTCTCAGGAGAGCGACCTGGGCCGCCCTCTGCCAGAGCAGCCTGAGAGCTCCTCGCCTGATTCACGGCCTTGCTGCTTCGGGCCTCATTCATCAAAAGACACTTTGGCTTCTCAAACCGGGAACACTTTTATTAGCTTCCCCACCAGCTTTATGGCAAAAAGCCATACCTAATGATTCTATTTTATGGAAAGTTATACATTCAGAGAGTGCTGTGAAGTCAGGCAGCAGGTAAGACTCAAACTTCTGTTGAAAGGGATCCTGTTCTCTCACCCTTACACCAATCATAAACTTGCAGGCCATTGGGAAACTGACAGGTAGCCCTTGAACGTGCCTTTCTCCAGGCCCCAGTCCCGATGGCAGGTGTTCCTGTCGGGAAACGTTCTCACCACTGTTTTCACCTGGGAACACCTAGAGACATTTCTGCTTGTCATCACTGGGAAAGAAGCAGCAGGTGCTGTTAGTATCAAGTGGGCAGAGATCAGCAAGACTGCTGAACAACCCATGATGTACAGAATAGCCCCACAGCAGAGAATTATCTAGTTATCTGACCCCAGATATCAAGCACATTGAGCTTGAAAACCCCTCTTGGGGGCCCGGTGTCATGGCCTAGCAGCTAAAGTCCTCATCTTGAATGCACCACGATCCCATATGGGCACCGGTTAGTATCCTGGCGGCCCTGCTTCCCATCCAGCTCCCTGTTTGTGGCCTGGGAAAGCAGTCGAGGACAGCCCAAAGCCTTGGGACCCTGCACCTGCGTGGGAGACCCAGAAGAGGATCTAGGCTCCTGGCTCCAGATTGGCACAGCACCAGCTGTTGCGGTCACTTAGGGAGTGAATCATCAGATGGAAGATATTTCACTGTCTCTTCTCCTCTCTGTATATATCTGATTTTGCAATAAAAATAATAATAATAATAATAATAAAAGAAAACCCCTCTTGGGGGGCTTTCTGTGGCACTGGACAACCTGCCTACCTGGGTCACAAGATTAATCTGATTACTGACAGGTGTTCATCGCTGTCTAATGACATGTGTGACCTTCTAATGTATTTTTGATGCATGCTATCAAGGAAAAAAATAAAATGTTATAAACACAAAATGAGGAAAGCAGGAATCAGATCCCTTTACATTCTGGGGACACATGGTGCTATTTACTGGGAAGGAGCCCCCTAAGGGCACTCCACGCCTGGTCAGCTCCACCCAGAGAAGAACTCCTCAACTGAAACAGTGCCAAGACTGGTTCCAACCAGTAAGGCCTCGGAACACCAGCACAGACCTGTTCCTGACATCAGGGAGAGGCCTCTGCTCTGGGCTGCAGTGTGGTCTGTCAGAGCCTGGAGCTGGCAGCAAGAGGGCTAGCCTGGGGATCGGCCACGCTCAAGGCCCAGCACTCTGTCACTTCTCAGAGGCTGCGTACCCTTCATAAGCACCAAGTGAGCTGGGCTGACGTACTCTCCCAGGCTTCCAGGAACCGGTGAGAGCTAAACGAGCTCATGGCTCGGAAACTGCAAAGAGCTATGAAGACATGATGACTGCTGACGCACACATGGCAGAATATGACAACCACCAGTCTTTCCCCTGGTCCCTTTTCGGGAAATGTTACAATGACAACTGACCTAGGAAATCAGAGTCTCCAACCTCTGGATGTCACTCAAGCCAAGGTTAAGTCCAGAAAGAGGCCTTCCACCTTCCAAGCCAGGACACTTGCACTCATGGATACCTTCACTCCCCATCTCCCCGAGGTCCTCGAGGCAAGGAATGTCCATACTCAGGGTCCAAAGGCATTGAACGTAGGCGGCAAGCACTGGCTGGATCAGGGAGTGACACACACCAACAAGTAGCCCGACTTACCACGTCGTAGCCTGTGGGGGCACGGTTCCGTGAAGCTACCACCCCGACCCCCGTGAGGGGGTCCAAGGAAGTCTCTGGCAAGGCTTCTGAAAGGTCTTTCACTTCAGGCATGGTGGACTGGTCCTAGTTCAGAAAAGAGAAGAAGGAAGCACAAAATTCAAACTGAGCATCCAACAGGAACAATTCAAGGTTTCAAAGATGGAACATGATCGGGCCAAACACCCTGTGCTCCACCAAATGACTTGGCAGAAGGGACCCCCACCACACCCAACTCTGTCTTCAGGTCAAGATTTCAGCAAATGACCCCTGGCCCCTGCTTCTCTCCTGCGCCATGGACCACTGCGCAGGCACATTGAAGGAGGCTTCCTGCCGCCTCTCACTGAAAGCCAGTCACCCTCCACTCCACCATGCGGCTGCCCAGTTTCTCAGAGGGTACCAGCAGCACCTCTGTGGGCGAACCGGACACGGCTTAGTCAGACAGTCTGACTTTCAATCCTCTCCCTTTCAGTGTCTCTTCTCCTGAGTACTGCACTGGAATCCAGGCTCCACGACGCAGCAGTCGGCGGCTTTAAAAAAGCAATTTAACCTTTTGGAGCCTCATTTTTCTCCAGTACAAAATGAGGTTAGGGTACTGACACACTCCTTGGCTGTTTGGAGAACTAAGAAAGCCAATGTACACGAAGGGCATTGAAGGGGCCCCTGGCACACAGTGGGCAGTCAACAGAAAGCATCTGAGTCTGGAAGGTCCACTGTCACTGGGAAGTTGGAAGCCAGGTGGCCAACAGTCCCCAGGGGACTGGCAGAACCTTCTATGGTGTTTAACACCCCTCACCTCTAAACGGGGGGGATGGAGGGCTGCACTCGGGAAGAAGCAGGGGTCAGGGAGGAAGGTCTACCCCATGCCGACTCCCTTTTGATGTGAGCCAGGGAGACAGGTGGAACGCAGAGAACGTGGGTCTGGGCAGCAAGAGAGGCTGTGCCAGAAAGCAAACAAAAAGGCAACACCCTGCGTAAATGAAGTGAAGCACTCTGAAAAGGACAAGTGACGGAACAAGTGAGATTCCCCTCTCTTCCTTCTGTAGCAATGAACCACCCCGACCCCCTTGCTGGCTGCCCACGGGTCTGCCAGATGCCTCCAGGCCACTTACTGCTTCTAAAGCAAACCCAGTACCCGGCCTAGGGAGGCAGGTGGAGGAATATTCTTACTTCTCAGTCAGCAGAAGCGGAGGTCATTCAAAACGCCTGCAGCCTCCTGAGCAGGAGTGGTCCAAGTGCTGCACACTCGTCACCCCTGGAGTCTGTGATACCCACAAAGGCTGGGACACAGACTCACCCCTGCCACAGAGCCCAGGCCGACTAATGTGAGGTAGAGCCTGGCACAGCTGCACCAGCAGCTTCTGCTGAGGACAAAAGCTACACTGCATTATGTTTAGCTGAATTCTGCTAAAGATATGCTTCTAGAAGGCCAAGACTGTGAGGGGGAGCGGGGCAGGAAACCATGCTATACCATCTCCTGTTTTCAAATTTCGTTCACCAGGCGGAGTTTATCTGCGTAAAGTGTAGGGTTCAGGACTTTCCACACACAGTAGGAATGCAGTAAATATTTACTGAGTAAATGTGCCTGCATGACCCCCCAGCAAAGATCTACACCTGCTTGATCCAAAGCAAGCACCGGTCAGAAGTCTTGATGCGGTGCCTGGAAAAAAACCTGTATCACTGGTGACACAGAAATAGCACTGCTGCAGTTTGCAAAACACGGGTACCTGCTGTTGGTTACCAAAAACACTTTGCAATTAACAACCCATTAACAGAATGTACGAATTATGCCAGTGCTAAAATACCATGCTGTGAATTTAATAAAGAACATGTACTTTTTTTTTCATGATCATACTGCCTTTACTATCAGAGAGAAAGAGAGAGAGATTTAGCAAGGGAGAGAGGAAAGGGGAAGGGAGAAGGTAAGCACAGATAAGAAATCTCTTATCTGGGGCAAATGCAGGTCCTCCATTCCCAAGACCCTCCCAGGAGCACGGCTCTGGCTCCGAAGCACACGGCCTCTCGTGTGGGTGCGCGGGGTCAACACGCCGCGAGACATGCTGCTGCTCCCAGAATGCACCAAGAAGGAAACCCCGGCCGTGGCTTCCAAGATGGCTGCAGGCACCTCGAGCTGAGGCAGACAAGCAGCGGGCTGTGCAGTCCGAGTCCAGGCTGTACAGGCTAGAGGGCCAGCGAGCAGCACCCAGCATCTCGTGCATGCGCTGGCCTCCTCCTTTCCTTCCCTGGGTGGCTGTGCCCGAGGGACCAAGGCAGCCCTTTGTGAAGCAGAGACAAATGGCTCCTTGCAGTGCGGGGCTGTGGCCAGCTCGGCTGTGGGGACTGCGCCACCGCCACCACCAGCCACAGAGGCTTTTAATGAGAAACACCCAAGATATCCACGGCAGAGGCCATCACTCATAGAAGCCTGCCCTGAATTACATATTTTCTGACTGCAAATTACTTCTAACAGCATCTCCACTGGCACTTCAATTGACCTTCCTAACAAAAGGCCATTTATTAACTAGCACTCCAGGCTTTCCCAGGACCTCCGCTGCCTTGAGCCAGAAGGGATGACACCTCCTAGGACTCAGTGGCCAGGGGTCACAGGCCGGACTTTTATAGGGGAAAGCAGAGGCCCTGAGGGAGCAGGCCAAGGGCACAAGATTTTTAAAACCAGCATTAACCTGTCTTTCAAGAGGTGCTACTGAGCCAGCACAAGATACTCAGGCCCTCCGGGAACTACCCAGGTTTCATTCGGGCAGCTCTGCACCCAGCATCCGCTCTGTCTGGAAGTCCCAGCCACTCTGTTCTGCTGTGTGGCGCTGTGCAGTTCTCAGGAGGCATCCCTGGGTTCTTCCTCAGCTCATGTGCAGAGCCAGCTAGGGAGGTGGCTGGCCTGTGTCAGCCCGGTCTTACAGGAAAGCAAACCAAGACCCAGCAGGCAGACTGCAGAGCCGGACGGGACCCCAGTCCTAGTGCCTCCTGGTCCGCTTTCCCTTCGCCCCACCCGACGGAGAGAGCGTTCCGACACTAATTACGGTTTGAAATGCCAGCGCTCTTCTATCTCTGTCCACAGCTCAATAAGTCAAGGCGGAAGGAGAAAAGTAGAGAAAGATAAAAGTAACAAGGGATTAATTTTCCTCACACCTCAGTTTCAAGATGCAACATTCCCCTCATAAATAATTTACAACAATAAAAATGAGCTAGGACCACGTTTGCGTAGGACGGAGGTAAATTTAGGCCTAATGAGGGAGATCTGTGTGGCACGCAGGAGGGGACGGGTTGATGTACGGCCTGGGGCGGGCGGGATCCACAGCACACAGGGGCTCCATTACCAGGGGAAGTAGAGGGGCCAACACAGAGGAGAGACGCCAAGTGGGGAAATGCGTGCCATCCCAGCTGCGCTTACAAGGAGCGCCTCTACTGGGAAAGCCACAAGTTGACCCAGTGTTTTGGTTGACAAGAGAATGAATGACGAGATTTTTCCAAAACGACAGGATTGAGCCAGCCTGAATCTAATTCCATTCTCAATAAATGTCAGGTAAGGAATGCAGGTGGGGGGGTGCCTGGAAGTCACGTCAGCTGCTGGGCATGGCGACACAGACCTTGCGCTGATCCTTGCAGATTTGGCCCCAATCCTCATTCCACCCTCTCTGGCGAACCAGCCCAGCATTTGTCTGCCAGGTCATGCCCAAGGCTGAGGGGAGCCTAAGTCTGCCACTGGAAGGCCTGCACATGTGTGATCTGGGCAACACGGGAAGGGAGAGGGTGAAGAGCTGTTCATGCCAGATTTAATGAATAGCATGCAGGTCCGGGAGGGGCCCGTTTGTTGCTCTGACCTGCAGTGCTGCACCAAGGGCTGGGGCTGGGGCTGGGGCCAGGGCCAGATCCCAGTGCTCCCGCACTGCCCAGCACTATTATCCCAGGTTCACAGAGAAATGAACTTTGAAGCCCCTTCAAGCAGGCAGCACACAGCTCCCTTGCAGCTGATCAAAGAATTACTAAAATCAAGAGCTTAATTTCTCAAAGTGGGCAGTGCTGGGTTTAGTGCATGGATGCTCAACATTGTTTCTGAATCAAAGGCACCAAAGGGGAGGAGCAGGAGCTACTGTATCACAGCTGAAAACTCAGGGAAACTTTGATATCATCTCTGTTTAATTTCCACTGCCCTAGTGAGCCTGGGATTGACCGGTTTTATCAATTCCAGGACCGAAATCAAAACCTGACTAATGGAGCTCAGACCTCAACCTGAGAGGCCTTTCCGGCAGGCCGAGGAGTTTAAAGTGCTTTCAGGGCGACAACTGCAGGGGGCAAGGGGCGCTTCCTTCAAAGGAGGTACACCGGCACCCCAGCCTCCCTGACGTGGCGAGGAGGGCAGGCTCAGAAGTGGGGCGAGTGCCACCCACCAGGACTGCAGGCACCACTGGCACACAGCTTTCGAGGAGAGCAATTTCAAAGTATCCAAAGGGAACAGATTAACCCAGACTACTATACTTGAAATGACAAAAACAGTGGGTTAATTAAGTTCCTACTAAAGGACGAACTTGTGATCTGCTTGCCTGAAATCCAAAACCAAGGGCTCCAAAGGCATAAACTGCCCAAAGACATCTACCAGCTCGAGGAGCTGCGGAAGGGGAGGGAAGAAATGTTTCACACACAAGAGCAGGGTGGTCGTGAAAGTTGTCCGTCCCTGGTGAGGGCTGCTGCTGCAGCTGCTGTGGGGAGGTTCTTGGCCCATTCCCAGGAGCACCAACAATCTGCTCAGACACCCTAGCATGACCTCGGCTGTAAACTGCAAGCAGGAGATACAAGAACACTGCCCTGTCCCTGCAGAGGGAGCCCCTGGCCAGGCTCCACTGAAGTGCCTTCACAAACACAGGGCCAGAGATGCCCTCCTTAGAGGGAACAGCCTGGGGTGCGTGCAGCATGTAGCACCCAGGCAAATGTGCAGCCAGCTCTTGAGACTGCCCTGAGGGACCACGCACAGGCTGGCCAGTGTCACAACGGAGACACATGCTGGCATGATGCGCCTTGTGTGGTGCTCGGGACAGCATCCCAGAGCCTCCCCAGCTTTGGTCTGGGCAGATTACCTAGGTCATCGGTCAGAAGTCAGCCACTCTGGACTTCTGGATGTTGTCCTGCTGGATGTTGTTCTGAGAAAGTAAATATTCTTCCCCCCTCCTCCCCCAGCTCTCCTGGATCACAAAGAATTTTCCAGTTAGGAAATCAACAATTGCCAGCATTTCCTCTCCATATTTTCCCCCAACCTTCCCCTCCCTTCCCCCACCCCCACAGTAAAGGTCTGCTTCTCCCAGCAGGAGAATCTGGTTTGTAAATATGTTGATTCCATCTGACCCAGGCTTGCGCTGATGGTAACCCTTTGATGAGCAAATAGATTTTTCCATAGGTAATGTGAGGCAGTCCTTAAGTCCAGGTGGTGGCAGCCCTGCACAGTGCAATGCTAAATCCCAGAATTCCCCCCTCCAAAAATAAACCTGGGATCAAGTTCCCAGGCACTGCCCTGGCCAAAGCCCTGCCCGGTGCTATATAAACCGAGGCCCATCATGCCAGGATGGGTCACCTTCCGTTGTATTCACAATCACCGCCAACGAGGGCCAGCCCTACACACTCCCATCAGGGCTTGCTACTGTCGCTCTGTCTCCTGGGAGGCAGACGACACTCCCTCCACGAAACTTCCCCAGGAAGTCTCAAAAGCGATGGTCTCTCCAGTCAAATGACCTGAGCCACATCTAGCTCTCGTTGCCACAGAGCCCACAGCAGCAGGGGCTGCCAGGCCATGAAGACAGCGGCTTCAGGTCAGCCAGGTCACCAAGCCCCTCCCTGCCTTGATGTGGGACTTCTAAGTCCCTTGCCAAACTTGTGGTGATCTAATCATTCTGCTTGTGTGTTGACTTCCAGAATCCCCCCTGGGACTGGACTTTACCCCTGCTAATCGGGCATGTGCCAAGTGTCCTGTCACCTGTTTTTACCTGTGCATCCCACTAACGCCAAGCACCACCCACAATCATCCCACTCCCTAGCAAGGCCTGGGGCACTGCGGTGGCTGAGCTAAGCACTGGAAGGTATGGCAGCATCAAAGACGCAAAGTCTTGCACTCTGCAGCAAGAGTTCCCTAATGTCAACGTGTGGAAAGCTACCCTGGAGGAACTGCATTGACAGAGCTGGAGCCCTACCTGCAGCAGTCACCGGGGAGGGGGCAGAGTGGAGCTACATTTCCAACAAGCTCCTGGCTAATTCTCAAATGGTCAGTGCTATGAAATCTGACAAGACAGTAGGGCTGTGTTAGGAATTTGATGGATGAATGAATGAATAACAACGAATGAAAGAAAGAAAGAAAAGGCCTAAAGGTGATCTCCTGTTGAGATAAGCCTCAAAGGAATCTCCAGATCTCTTCCTCTCTACCACTAGGTCAGGACAGAACCCCAGTGCCTTCTCCTTGACACTCACATACCCTCTAGCATACCCACTAAAATCCAGATCATTCGCTCCATCCATTCCCCCCAAACCTCCTACTGCCCAGCCGGACAGCAGCTGCCCATTGGACCCTTTCTTTTTTTGTTTGTTTGTTTTTTGGTTTTGTTTTTTTTTTCTTCACATTTTATTATTATTGCTATCATTTTATGATACAGTTCCATATTCCCTTATCCCCTCCCCAATTCCCTCCCTTCCACCTAGTTCCTTTATATCATTACTAACATATAGTTCTTCATACTCAGTCATATGTCCATCTTTGCGGGCATGGACAATGGCAGAGAGTCCAGAATCCTATTGTCAAAACAGTTTCACTGTAAGTCCATCTTTGTCTGGAAACAGAAATGCGTACCACACTGCATCCTCACATCTGGATGTTAGTCTCCATTACATAACTACTGTACATTCCCTTAAATGAAAAGTCATGATACAAAATCAACAATAGAAAAATAGAAATTTACAATGCCATGAAGTTAAATGACATGATACTAGATATGACAGTCTCCATTACACAACTACTATACATTCCCTTAAATGAAGAGCCACAAAACAAACTCAGCATCTGAGAGAAAAAAGAAATTAACAACACCAAGAAGTTAAACAACATGCTATTAAATGTATAACGTGTAGCCGAAGAAGTGAAAATCAAAAACCTTCTTGAAGAAAATGATGCCACTGCATGATCTACGAGTCATTGAATGATTTAATCAGAAGAAAGTGTTTTGAAGAGATGAAACCAACAGAAAACAACAAAACCCATGTGATATAGTTTCCGCTGATCTTTGTTGGAGTGTGTCTCCTCTCGACAATAAACAGATGGGTTTTGTTTTTTAATCCAGTCTACTAATCTATATGATGTTTGATTGAGCTTAAGCCATTTACATTCAGAGTTAAATATACATAGGTGGTACTTAGGTCCTGTCATTTTAGGAATGGGTTGTTCATTGATTTAGTCTTCTGTTGTCATTTTACTGGGATGTTCTTCCCATTTGCCTTTGGTTTTGGTAGGTGCTATTCCTCTTCTCTGTCAAGAGAACATCATGAAGTATCATTTGTAGGGCAGGTTTGGAAGAGGCATATTCTTTTTTTTTTTTTTTAAGATTTATTTTTATTATTTTTTTTTATTGGAAAGGCGGATATACAGAGAGGAGAGACAGAGACGAAGATCTTCCGTCCGATGATTCACTCCCCAAGTGAGCGCAACGGCATGGCCCCAAGTGAGCCATGCCGATCCAAAGCCAGGAGCCTCGTCCGGGTCTCCCACGCGGGTGCAGGGTCCCAAAGCTTTGGGCCGTCCTCGACTGCTTTCCCGGGCCACAGACAGGGAGCTGGAAGGGAAGCGTGGCCGCCGGGATAGAACCGGCGCCCATATGGGATCCCGGGTGTGCAAGGGGAGGACCTTAACCACTGCGCCACGGCGCCGGGCCCGAGGCATATTCTTTTAGCTTTTCTTTATTCTGGAAGAATTTTATTTCATTTTCAAAGATGAAAGAAAGCTTTGCCAGGTATGTTATCCTAGGCCGACAATTTTTTTCTTTTAGAATCTGGAATATGTCACTCCATTCTCTTCTTGCCTGTAGAGCTTCCTGTAAGAGATCTCCTGTGAGCTTAATTGGCATTCCTTTATATGTCAATTGATTTTTTTCACGTGCACATTTATGTTGCAAGCCGCATCTGTATGCACTGGCCACATGCTGTGCCTAAAATGGCGCCGGCCGGAGAAGCCACACCTTCGTGCGTGGTGGAAGTCACGTAGCCTTCGCTGTACTACGCATGAGGCGCCTGCGCAATGAGCTGCGGCGTGGCCGGCACGTGAACACTGGGGACTGACGAATCCAGTCGCCCAGGACCCTGCGTGATCATGACGCCGACCTATCATCGGCGGAGGCGGGGCCAGTCAGCACATAAGAGCAGAAAGACTGCCGGGGTCGCCCCCTTCCTCTTCCTCATCTTTGTGCGCGCAATAAATTTTACCGCAGAAGGCTTCACTCGCGTCTGCCTCTTACTGCTGGGCGGTAAGACACGTGGGCGTGACACATTTAAGGATCTTTTTCTTATGTTCAATTGAAGAGAGCTTGATTATCACATGTCTTGGTGAAGATCGCTTTTGATCAAGCCTGTTGGGAGTTCTGTGTCCCTCCTGGATCTTGTTTCCCAATTCTTTCTCCAGATTAGGGAAATTTCCCTTGATTATTTCATTAAATACATTTGCAAACTCAGCTTCTCTTTCTGCACCTTCCGGGACTCCCATAACTCTTATATTTGGCCTCGTAATAGTGTCTTTCAATTCTTGAATACTTTTTTTGGCTTGATCCAGCTCTGCTTCCAGCTTTTTGTTTGCTTCCCCCTGGTGACAGGAAACATCTTCCAATTCTGAGATTTTTTCTTCTGCTTGCTTCATTCTATTTTGGAGACTCTCCACTGTACTTTTAATTTGCTCTACTGTATTCTTAATTTCTGATATTCCAGCCTTGATTTGCTTTACTGCTTCCTTAAATTCTTTGAACTCTTGCATGAGCTTCTCATTTTTTACCAGAATCTTTAAAATGAGTCTTATGGATTCTGTGTCCCCCATTTTCTCAATGTCTTCCTCAGTTAACTCTGAGGTTGCCAAAGGTTTTTGCTCCTTTGCAGGGCAGTTTTCAGTAATATTCATTGTGCCTTTGTCTCTCCTTTTGCTCTTGATTGTACTTCTGGTTAGCAGAGTCTTCTTCTTGGGGCAGGTTTCTAAGCTGTGTCACCCACAGGTCTACAATGCGATTTTACTTACTGCAGTTGGTATACAACTTTTTGCTTGCAGCCACTTGTGCCACAACCTCCAGCGAGTTCCAGGTCTGGATTCTTATGTCAGATATCCACTGTGGTCTCCACAGCCCCAGCTCTTGGCTCACCACTCTCCACCTCCTGTGATACCGATGTCTCCCTCTTCCGGTTGGAGTGGGTTCCAGGATTAGAGACACCAGGTGTACTATCTAGTTAGGTTGTTGGTGGTGCTGATCTTGTTGGAACCTGTTGGATGTTAGGTCTGGGTGCCACACGGGCCTATTTTGACCGGTAGGATGCCACAGTCGGTATTATTTTCCTGCGGGACCTCAGCGAGTTCTCGTGAGCTCAGCACATGCGCAGTTCACTGTTGTCCCCTCCAGTCCCAAAACTATTGCCATAGTGCGTAAAATGGTGCCTGACGTGCTACCACCACAGTTCTTGATCTTCTGGCCATCAGATCCGAGGGCTACCCTGACCTGCCCCAGGTGGAACCCGTAGAATGCCACATCGTTGCAGTTTACCGAGTCAGAAATGAGCTCACTCCCAGCTCAGAGCATGCTCCGTACTTTCCCTTGCCCTTTCCTCCTTATGCAAATGGCGCCCAATTCAGCTCTGGGGGCTAACTGGACTATGAAATTCACTCTGTTCTCACACTGCCTGAGATTTACTGCTCTGTCTCTGCTCCTGGTCAAATCAAACAGACCAGCAGGACAGACAGTTCCCCATCTGGGTTCACCTCCCAAGCTCCCAGTGAAAGTCCCTTCCCACCTGGATGCTGGTGGAGTTGAGGCTACTGGTGCAGTTCAGATCGCCGTGCTGGAGTATCAGTCACTGCAACACCACACTGCTGTGCCTGCTGCTTTCCTGTGTCTGTCAGTCTCCAGGTACCCCTCTGCTGTTGTTCTCTCCTTTCGTATTTCCTGAAATATGTCCTCTCTGCTTCATCCTGATTAAATGTTTCTCCGTCCTTTTAAACGTGTCCTTACCCTATTCCGCCATCTTGATTCTCTGCCCATTGGATCCTAATATCATCAGAGCATGTGCTCTCAGAACACAGCCCGGCACACATAGCATTCGCGGATACAGCCTTGTCTCGCAGGATACAGCCCTCTCCGCAGCAGAACGTAAACTGCTGCAAGGTGTATTAGATCCTCTAGTAGGTGATTCATCAAGCAGATTCTATATGAGAGAAGCAAAAATGAATGGGCAAAGTTCATGACCTCTCAAAACTGCTTAGACTGTAGTACAGCAGGGCTAAGCCACCACACACGGTGCCAGTTTCAGTCCCAGCTGCTCCACTTCTGACCCAGGTCCCTACTAACGTGCCTGGGAAAATGGTAGAAAATTCAGCCCAAGTGCCCCTGCTGCCCACATGGGAGACCCACATGGCATTCCAGGTTCCTGGCTTCAGCCTGGCACAGCCTTGCGGAAGTGAATCAGGATGAGGGCCAGGCAGGGGCAGAAGGTACTTAGGTGGGGCTGGGGGGTGGCAGGGATGGAGAGATGGGGGGCAGCGAGCCTATGAAACCAGAACTGCCCACCCCTCTCCCTGCTCAGCTTCTGACTGAATAGATCTGAGCTGGGGCTAACACTCGGTAATTCACAGCCAAGGAGAGGTTCCACGGTGAGTTAAGACCTGGACCTCCAAGGCTGCTGGGAGGATTCCAAAAGCAAGGGGCTACAAATGAGTGCACTCTCCCTTCGCCTGGTGAGGCAGGGAGGAATGCAGAGGAGTGGGCCTTCCTGTGAGCCGAGGATGGGAGTCAACTCTTGCAGTTGGGAGACATCTGTCCCAAGGGCACACAGTGTGAACTCACACTGGCTGCTGGGGAGCTGTGAGTGGCAGATGGGATCCGACACGAGTATAGGACATGTTGGAATAGATACACACCACACAGCAGACTAAACGCAAAGACCCATGGGTACTCCCCTGTTATTTCTAAGTAAATGATCTGAAGAAAGAGATTTTCTGTGTGTACGTCCTCCCCTATAGCTCAGTGCTTCTTCAGCCAACCAACAGCACCTCCTTCAGATGCCCACAGGCCTCCTTATGCCATGAGCTCAGTGGTGGGAGTGGCAGGCAAGGGAGAGGACCGGAAAGGGGGCCAGCTTGGGATTCAGAGGACCCTGAGCTCCAACTGCAGATCTGACACAGCTGTGTGACCCCATGCAAATGAACTAAACTAGGTTGAGTTTCCACCCCCATAAAACTGGAATTGATGATACAGGGTTATAATATGTAAGAGGCATCCAAAATTTGCATCAAAGGACACAAGGAACAGAGTGAAAAGGCAACCCGTGGGATGGGAAAATATTTAAAACATCAGGTGTCTGATAAAGGTAAACATTCAAATTTACAAAGAGCTGCTACAGCTCAGCAACATAGAAACAGATTCCTAGGGGTGGATGTTAGGCACAGCAGTTAAGATCTTACTTGGGTTACCCATCACCCATACTAGAGTGCTTGGGTTTGAGCCCCGCTTTCATTTCCAATTCCAGCATCCTGCCAACGCAGACTCCAGGAGGTGGCAGGTGACAGCTCTAGTTGTTGGGTCCTGGCCACCCACAGGGGAGACCCAAATGGAGATCTTGGTTGCTGCCTTCAGTGTAACCTGTCCTGTTATAGAAACTTGGGGGAGAAAGCCAGTGGATGGAAGTTTGTCTTAGTCTTTCTCCTTGTATCTTAAATAAACATAATTTAAAAAATATCATATATTTGAAATGGACAAAGGACTCGAATAAGCATTTTTTTTCTAAAGATGACATGTAAATGGCCAACAAACACATCAGATCGATGTTCACCAACACGTTAGTCACTAGGAAAACACAAATCAAATCTCAATGAGAGTACACCAATAGGATGGCTATTATCAGAAACAAACAAAACAATAGACATCAGTGAGAATATGGAAAAATCAGCATCTTGTTGTTGAGAATGCAAAATGGGATGGTAACTAAATGAGATGGAAAACACTGGGTTGGGCCCTCCAAAAATTGAAAACAGAATTATAACATGATCAACAACTCCACTTCTGGGTGTATATGCAAAAGAACTGAAAGCAGAAACTCAAGCAGATAATTTCACACCCATGTAGAGAGAGCCATTCACCACAGCCCAAAATGGCATAAGCACCTCATATGCCTATCTCAGGGCCAATAAACAAAAGACAGTCCGCGGGCCTGGTACAGTAGCATAATGGCTAAAGTCCTTGCTTTGCATTCGCCGGGATCCCATATGGGTGCTAGTTCTTATCCCAGTGGCCCTGCTTCCCATTCAGCCCCCTGCTTGTCGCCTGGGAAGGCAGTCAGAGATGGCCCAAAGCCTTGAGATGTTGCACCTGTGTGTGAGACCCGAAGGAGGCTTCTGTCTCCTGCCTTCGGATTGGCTCAGTTCTGACCATTGCGGTTACTTGGGGAGTGAATCATTAGTAGATGGAAGATCTTCCTCTCTTCTCTCCTCCTTTCTGTATATCTGACTTTCGAATAATAAAAAATTAATAATCTTTAAAAAATAGACAAAAAGATGGTCTGCATGGTCAATGAAATAGTATTCAGCCTGCAAAAAGGAAGACCTTTTGATAGAGGATACAACGTGAGGAACCCTGAGTGAAGTGGGCCAGGCACAAAGATGACAATATTGTGGATTCTACTTCAGTGAGGCGCCCGGGGCACGTGGAGAGCAGCAGCAGAGTGGTGGCTGCCAGGGCCTGTCTAACAAGGATTGAGGACCCACTCTGCAGCAGAGGAGCCCAGGAGCAGCGATGCTCACTGCTCGTGCCTCCGGCCGCGCATGTCAACTGGCAACAACGGTTCATTGCGCGCCATGCAGAGTTACCCACGTGCCAAGCAGCGTCTGGCACTGTGGTTCTTGGACTCCAACAACCTCAGGGCCTTGAGAAACTGTCAGATCCCAGGGACCCTCTCCACCGCCCCCCCCCTGGAGATTTTCCTTCAATAAAATGGGGGGATTCTGGAATTTGCATTTTCACCAACTCCTGAGGCAGAGTTAACTTTATTATTATTATTTTTTAAGATTTTATCTATTTTCACTACAAAGTCAGACACACAGAGAGAAGGAAAGACACAGAGGATGATCCACCGCCCAATGACTCACCCCCCAAGCGACCACAATGGCCGGCACTGCGCCGATCCAAAGCCGGGAGCCAGGAGCTCCTCCGGGTCTTCCACGCGGGTGCAGGGTCCCAAGGTCTGGGCCATCTTTAACTGCTCCCCAAGGCCACAAGCAGGGAGCTGGATGGGAAGCGGGGCCACTGGGATTAGAACCGGCGCCCACATAGGATCCCGGCGCACTCAAGGTGAGGACCCCAGCCACTAGGCCACCACGCCGGGCCAGAGTTAACTTTAAAAACTCATTTCTGAGCCCAACATGGTAACCTAGTGGCTAAAGTCTTTGCCTTGCATGTATTGGGATCCCATATGAGTGCCAGTTCTAATCCCGGCAGCCCCTGCACCTGTGTGGGAGACCTGGAAGAGACTCCAGTCTCCTAGCTTCAAACTGGCTCAGCTCCAGCCATTGTTGCCACATGGGGAAGGAATCAGTGGACAGAAGATCTTTCTCTCTCTCTCTCTCCTCCTCTCTGTGTATCTGACTTTGCAATAAAAATAAATGAATATTTTAAAAACAAAATCAAAAGCAAGCAAAACATTTTTTAAAAAGAGAACTCATTTCTGTCTCTTTTCTAAAAGGTCAGGAGATACTGTGCTGAACCTTTTTCTCTGCTGATCAGTGTCTTTGAAAAACAATCCGTGTGTATGTGTGTGTGTGAAAGAGATGTCTGCACCTGTAACTACAAAAGACAGAACAGACTTCTGCTGAGCCCAGCCACAGCCCAACAGGATGCCCCTCCGATCCCCAGGGACGTAGGAGCCACAGAGCTCCTGCGTGCTGTCCGTGGGCTCCAGGCCCATGGGCCTCTCACATTTCTGCCCGGACAAGTGCAGCATCCTGCCAGAAGCATGTCAAGTCAGCCCAACACATGTCCACAGGATGTCCCCAGCGAGGGAGGCAATGTCACACACACCCCGCAGGGGCAGCTGCCAACAGACCCGACTCAGGCAAGGCTGGTGCACAGAGCGCAGACAACGTGGGGAAAACCACAATTCCCAAGGGCAGCCCGGTACAGGCAAGGCCAAGGAGAGCCCCGGGGACTAGTGAGATGCAGGCCAGAGAACAGCCTGGCAGGGGGAGCCCCCGACCCCAGGAACCCAGGCCACCCCTCCCACAAGCTGGTTGCAGGGGAGGCCCTGCTCACTCACCCGCAGCCGACTACACACAGCCTCCTCAGCCCAGCCACCAGCAGCCATGTACTCATTTGCTTCCTCCATCATCATAACAGCACCTCTGACATTTCCCAAGGCTGTCCATACTTTGCAGCGTGGCAAAGACGGCGCCCTCCCAGCATGTGGCACGGAACTGCTTCTGACCCGCTAAGGCGAAGGTGCTGGGATTCCCTGGTACAGCTTAGCTTCAGGCCCTCCCTCACCCCTGCCAAGGCCCTGAGAGGACATCCAGCAACGTGCTCACATGTGTTCAACACATATTAAGTACAAAAGAATATACTTTTTCTTAACAGCAATCCATGCCTCAACAAACTGTATGAATGATGGGCCCACACATTCAGAATCTACCATTGGGTACTGGATCCCATGCTAAGTTTCATGCTGTGGGGGTCCCCAACCTGCACAGGGCCAACTACTGTCACACACATGCTCACCTAGGCTTTCCAATAGACTGTCCTTGCATGAGGCTAGCTTAACTTGCTACTGTAGGCTTATTTTCATTTGTTACTGTCACCGTTAAGGACATGAGCATTCAGAATGGTCCCATGACTAGCCTAGGGTTACCTGGGATCTGTGAGGTAGCCTGAGATTCATGACCAAGACCTTGAATCTATGCCCTACCATATCATCACTGCCTACTTGGCTCAATAGAAAGAACGAACAGAAAGGCATCAGGGGCTAAGATTGTGGAACAGTGGGTTAAGGCAGTACCTGCAATGCCAGCATCCCATTTGCTCAGCTTCCAGTCCAATTCTGCTAATGCAGCAGAGGAAGGTCCAAGTGCCTGCACCCTGTCAGCTCTGTGGGAAGCCTGAACAGAGTCCACGACTCCTGGCTTTGGCCTGGCAGAGGCTCAGCAGCTGCAGCCACTGGGAGAATGAACCAGTGCATGGATGATGCCTCTGTCTCTGCCCTCCAACTCTGCTTTTCAAGTAATTGTTTTTAAAAGATGGTAGGGTTGGCACTGTGGCACAGCAGATAAAGCCATTGCCTGTGATGCCAGCAGCCCTTGCGGGTGCCAGTTCAAGACTTGGCTGCTCCACTTCCAACCCAGCTCCCTGCTGATGTGCCTGGAAAAGCAGCAGAAGATGGTACAAGTGCTCGGGCACTACGCCTAGGTAGCAAACTCAGAAGGGCTCCTGGTTTTGATTTGGCCTAGTCCTGGCTATCACAGCAGTCTGAGAATGAATCAGTAATGTGAGTCCTGTCTCTATCTGGATTCTGCCTTTCAAATAAACAAATATTTTAAAGGGGGGGTGGGGGGAAACATTAGAAATTAACAAAAAGAGGGGCCCGGCGCGGTGGCGCAAGTGGTTAAGGTCCTCGCCTTGCACGCCTGGAATCCCATATGGGCAACGGTTCTAATCCCGGCAGCCCCGCTTCCCTTCCAGCTCTCTGCCTGTGGCCCGGGAAAGCAGTCGAGGACGGCCCAAAGCTTTGGGACCCTGCACCCGTGTGGGAGACCCAGAAGAGGCTCCTGGCTTTGGACCGGCATGGCGTCGGCCGTTGCGCTCACTTGGGGAGTGAATCATCGGACGGAAGATCTTCCTCTCTGTCTCTCCTCTCTGTATATCCGCCTTTCCAATAAAACATAATAAAAATAAATCTATATAAAAAAAAGAAATTAACAAAAAGCTCTTCTGATCAATCAGCTGAAGGCCCTTACTAAACACCTTAGTGTTTACTGACCATTTGTCACATGCCAGGCACGGAACCGACCTTTCATTGCAATCATTCATGCCCCTCTCCTGAAAGTCATGTAGAAGAGACGCTGTCATTCGCTTCCCTGGACAGAGGAGACACAAAATCTTCCCTAACTTGCCCAAGAACACACAGTAGGCAGGGAAGACAAGCCTTAAGCTGAGGCCTAACGCTAAGCCTTGCACGTGGTGTAGTGGCGGTTCCAGCCAGAAGGGGAGAAAGCTTATCCCCAGGATGGTGACCCTGCAGAGCAGGGGAAATGCCTTTGATCTGCAGCTGGGCTGTGGCCTGACAGCTGAGAGACAAGAAAAAAGGGAGGGGGGCCGCGGAAGGATGCTGCACAAGGGTCCTGGAGCAGCCCCTGGTCTCCAAGGCCCCATTTCCATATTCTGAGCATGTCACAGGGTCCCCAAAGATCCCACACGACTTCCAGCAAAGAAGAAAGGTTGTCACCAGCTCCTTTAACTAACCCTCAGGTACACTGAATTTTTGTTTTTGTATGTTTGTTTGTTTGTTTCACCCCTGACTTGGGGGTTTCCACAAGCCTTATCTGGTTGAGTGTTGTAAGGCTTTTGTGGTGCAGCTGATAAGATTACCCAGTTAAAATGAGATGAGCTGCAGCCAGCTGTCGAGAAACACACAATGAGGCTACACTGAGAAGGAACCACAAGAGACAAAGAACCCCTAACATGGAGCTGGCCTGCTGTCTGCTTTTGTGGCGGAAAGCTGTGTGGGAAGGGAGCAAGAGAAGGGGCCGTTGCCCTCCTGGGGTGTTTATGCATCTGAGCAGGCTGCTGAGGGACTGGGGACGGAAGAATAACATCTTGGATGGTGAGAAAGGCTGTTAATTTACAAACAGTTGTGTGTTGGTAACAAAAGAACAAGGATGCTCACGGGTCTTCCTTGTTCACCTGTGCCCATCCTGGGATTGGCTATCTCCCGGTGCTGATCTTGCACCTCATTCTGTCTGCAGTCATTCTAGGACGTTCATCCCATTCCCAGCCATCCGTCCTGTATGGGCACCCGGCCAGGCTATACCACCTCCCAGACAGGTGCCCCCAGGGTTTGAGGGTCCCCTCCGCTCTGTCCCCCAAGGATGCCCGAGGGTCAGGTGCACTCCGGTCTGCGCCCCACGTGAGCACAGACCCCGGGGCCCCCAAGCCAAGCTGGCTCAATGACTGTCCGCAGCCTGCAGCCAGGTGGCCGCGGCACAGGTGAGCCGCCTCGCCTCTCCCAGGGCGCGGGAGGCTCTGGGGGCCCCTCCTCTGCCCGGCCCTGGGGGCGCTGCCAGCACTCGGTCTTCCCGTTCCCCCCCGCAGCAAGGCCGAGCCGGGGACGGGAATCCGCGGCGCGCACCGGGCCCGACAGAGGCCGCCCGGGCCTGCCCAGCCACGGGGCCGGGCATGGAGCCCGCAGGCCTCGGCGCGGCCCGGCTCCTCCCGTCCGCCCGCCCCTCGGCCCGGGGCCCGCATCCGACCGCCCGCCCTTCGGGCAGCAGGGCCGGCTCGGCCGAGCTGCGGCGGCGCCCGGGCCTCACTTAACTGTTCCCCGCTGGGGCGGCTGCGGCGGCGGCAGTGGCGGCGGCGGGTCCCGGCTCCGTCTCACGCAGAAGCAGCTTCTCATCGCCCGGGCGGCGCGGGAGGGGACGGGCCCGGGGCCCAGTCGGCTGGAGCCGGCGCCGCAGCTCGAGCGCGAGCCTGGCGGGGAGCGGCGGCGACGGCGGCGGCGGCTGGAGGGGCGGGGCGCGGCCTGGCGGCGGCGGCTCCAGCAACAGCAGCGGCAACAACGGCGGCAGCTCCCTCCGCGGGCCGCGGCGGCCGGCTCCGGGCCCCCGGCGGTGGCGCTGGCTCCGGGGGCGGCGCCCGAGGCTGGTTGGGCGGGAGGAGGGAGCGGGAGCCCTGGGTCCCGAACCCGCTCCGCTGCCTCGGCCGGTCCACTCCCCAGAGGGCCCGACGCGCCGACCTGGCCTCACGGAGCCCACGGGCGACCCCTGCCCAACCCCAGACAGGAGCCGCCTCAGGCCTCTGGTGCTCGGGGCGTGGGTCTTCCTCCTCTCCGCTCCTCACCAAGGTGGCCTTTCCTGTCACGCTTGGCCCGGGGAGCTCGCCAAGGCCTCGCGGTCCGAGTACGGTTGTCGGGAGTGGCCGCCAGTTCTGGAAATCCCTAGGTCCTCAGGCTGAGCGAGTCCTTATAGGGACACATGCTCCCTTTAGCAGATTCCAGTGGACCCCCTGAGGCTCACCGGATTTACCCCCGAGGCAGAATGTATGGGGCTTAGCCTCAGGGAAGCTTCTAGAAGAAAAGGTTGAAGCAGGGCCCTACAGTGCAGTATCTGGGATAGTTGAAGCTGGGCCAGGAGAGCGTCCCAGAGCTTGGTCCTCGGTCAAGAGGGGCTGACAGGAAAGGCAGGAGCAGACACAACACCAGACGAGAAGGTGCCATTTTAAAAGGCCAGGAAGCTGGTGCTTTGGTATCCGCGGGGGGGCTGCCATCAGCGTTAGGCTCTCCAAGATCACACTTGACAGTTTTTTTTTTTCCTTCCAAATCAGCTCTTTGAGCCTAAAGGAAAGGGTGCCTCTGAGGAGAGAAGTTGGAAACTCCACCGCAAGGGGTGCGTTCCTCCTAGCATCCCAAATTCCACCCGTTCTGATGGTGTCCTGGCAGGTTCCATCAATATAACGCTGGCGTGGGGGCGGGGGGCTCATGTGATCTCCCTGGTCCTTAAACTGTTACCCAGCAAAACAGAGAGGGCGGGGCGTGGAGACAACTTTCCATCTTATTTCCCAAACTCAACATAGCCTTGGCAGCAATACCCAACAGAAATGATGCTCAGTGGGAGAACTGCATCTGACTATAGAACATGGTCTCTGGGAAATTTAGCGTGTGTTTTGGGAGGCGGTAGGGCGGGAGGGGAAAGGAAAAAAAGAAAAAGACTTGCAGGGTCACACAACTTGAGATGCCCATGCTGCATACCAGTTCTAGAATACCTTTAAGAGGAGATAAGTGTCAATGTGTTGTGGTTTCGGATAAATCCGCCAGCAAAGAAACCTGTTTGGTTGGTTTAATCTGGCATTTCCTAACGTCTTGTGGGCCGGGACCACTTTATGAGAGTTCACTGGTTAATCTCTGTGGATGAATCTCTGTGACAGGCCAACTGGCTAAATAAAATTGTGAAATGGCAAAGTAAAAGTTTAGCCAGTTTGAAGCCAGCTTGTCATAAAACAAGTCAAAACCTGCTCTGAAAAAAATCTACTCCGGAAGTGTGGTGATAGCAACGCAAGCGACTCTGTAAATGGATTGCATTGTTAAAGGCAAAATAAATCAGAAAGTCAACAGGATAGATACTTTGAATGTAATTGGTCAATATACAATGGCAAAATTTATGTATTAGAAGTCACCAACAGACATATTTTAATGCTGAAATGTTAAAGGCATTCTTGTTTTAAGTCAGAGCAAAACAACTGCACATGTAATTACATTAAAATGCATATATTTATAATTATAGCTTGTAGCTGTAGTTGCTACAAGCTACAGACAGTGCAATAAGATAAGAAAAAATAAATTGAAAATATAAATATTGGACAGAAAGAGACTCAATTGTCATTATTTGCCTAAGATTTAGGTGTTCAAGAGAATCAGTGAAATATCGAGACTTTGATAAGGTTTCCCTAAGTGCTAAGGGAAATGCTAAAGGCTTCATTTCCAAATAAAGGAACTTTAGTTAGCACGAACTCCTGGCCTCTTTGCCCAAAGGAAAGGCTGAGTGAGTTTGCAAGAAGAGTTCAGTGAGTTTAGGAGTCGGACGTAGTCTCTTTGTGAGTTTGGCTGACTTCAGAGAGCAGATATTTTCATGTGCTATGTGGAAACTCATCCTGTTTCTGAGGCAGAGGGAGTGTTGCCCCACACTGCCTACAAATACAGAGATGTGCCCAGTGAGGGCAGAGGTACCAGAAGAGCAAGTTAACTTAGCCACAGATCAAAGGTTACGTCTCCCAGGCAGCTTTATTAATAACATAGCTAAGTACAAGTGGTCTTCAAAAAGTTCATGCAAAATGTGTATTGTGGGAAAGATGCATGGATTTCCAACACTGTCTACGATAAAATAATCTTTTAATTCCATTTGCTCAGAAACATTAGTTTTTGTATCTTTCCTGTATCAATGGCACAAATGATTCCAAATCCAAGAGGAAGGAAAAACTATTCATGGGTTCCCCCAGATATAGTACTAAATACCACTAATCTCCATTTGGAAGTATAATGCAAAAATAAGTATTCTCCTTTTAACAAAGAGACTGACTGGCCCTACTAGACATAAGTTTAACAAGACATGGCAGAGTCCATAGAAAGAAAACAATAAAACCTTTTGGAAGGCCCTATGATACAAATTAACAAGAAAATAAGACAAACCCCTCAGCAGGATTGTTCATAAATTCAGTGAAATATTCAGATCAAAGAACCAATATGTTTTGGTGGATGGGATGGTATGAAACATGGAAAACTTACAATCAGCAAATTTTTGATATGGAGTAATGAGAAGAAATTGCCGTAATGCATACTAAAATATAATGTAAAAACTTTAAATGAGAAAAACTGTGGGTTACTAGTGTAAAAATACACACTTTTATCATATTGAAGTTCATTTAAAATGCTTGCCTTTTATCAACATTGACCAATCTGCACATGTCTGTGTAAATAGAATATACACATTTATATGCCTTATTCCAGACTGCACTCTCTAGCCTAGCCTCAACCTAACCTTCTAACTAGTCCCCAGTTTTGTTCCCATCCAAACGAGGAAAATGGCAGCCAAAGCGATCATTCTAAACATAACCATGATAATCATAAAAATACAGACCTTACTCCCTTGTTTAAAGCCCTCCAGTGACTTTAGAAATAGAGATAAAATCTGAATGCTGCAGCCCAACCTGCAGGGTCTCGTTCATTCTGGAGCTTACCTGCCCGTTCTCCTCTCAGCGGTTCTCACTCTACCTGCTGGCTTTTAGGTCTTGAGCTACCCAAGCTGTTTCCTGCTTGGGTGACTGCGTTTGACATTGCCTTGCCAAGGGTGACACCTCTCATCCTTGAATCTCTGCTTAGATATTACTCCTTGGAAGTCTTCACCTGTCATCTGTCAAGGAGGTCCCTAATGTTGCCAGATGGTGTGAGAGCATCTCCTGCTTGTCATTCATCACAATTTGAAACTTTCTGTTCTTCATTTACCCGTTCACCTGTCAGTCTTCCACCCAGGACCACCCAACTATGTATCTTTGGTTCATCAAGCATAAATGTGCACACATACTAGACCATTCAATAAGCATTTCGTAGATAGATGTGCCAACATTTAATAGGTGCATACCCTTTGTCCATGTACGATAATTTATCCAAAGCAAACAAGTGCACACAGATGTATGTTCAAGGGTAATTATTTCGGCACTGCTTATAATGAGAAAATATTGGATATAGCCTAAATGTCTGGCAACAGAAGATTGAGTCATTAAAAAAAAAAAGAGGTTGTACTGACATAAAAAAATATAGTGTGGTATTTTTAAGTGGAAAAAATAGGTTGTATATCAAAAGGCGTTGACTATATGAGCCTTTTGATTGTAGATTCTTTTGTGATTGATGTATTCATATATACACACGCTTTGAAAAAATACATTCCAGATGTTAAGTGTTTAATGGTGGTTATGTCTTGGGGATGGCTTACCCAGAGCGCTCATTTCTATTTTAGCATATTAATATCACTTAGCAACACGGATGTAAATAGCAGAAAGTCCCACCAGCAGAAGCTTGAACAGTAGGTGTTATTTTGCTGGCCAGCAGCTGCCTCTCTCAGTCTTCCTTATAGGTGACAATGAAGTCATTAAGGGCACCTGTCCCTCCAGACCTCCCTGACATCCTCTGCTTGCTGTCGTCAATCCACAGGATTGCTCCCTCTGCTTCAGATGCCGTGACGTCTCCCTCTTACCAAGTTCTCCCAGTGGTCCTGCTAAGATCTCTT
Source organism: Ochotona curzoniae (assembly GCF_017591425.1). Classification (NCBI taxonomy): domain Eukaryota; kingdom Metazoa; phylum Chordata; class Mammalia; order Lagomorpha; family Ochotonidae; genus Ochotona; species Ochotona curzoniae. The sequence continues at coordinate 6,493,069 of NW_024467106.1, forward strand.
GGAACAGAAATGACTGCATTGGCCACTCCTACCTGACAAGGGAGACTGAAAAATCGGCCTTGTCCATCATGATCACCTTCACTGTTGGCCATTTTGCCAGATATTCCTCCCTGGAAAAAAAAAATTAGATCTTCTATTTTAAAGCAAGATTTTTAAAATGAGATTTATTTTACTTGTATTTGAAAGACAGAGTTATAGAGAGACGGAGCGACAGAGAAGAGAGATACTCCATCCCCTGGTTCACTCCTCAGTGGCCACAGTGCACCCGTGTGGCTGTTTCTCTCTTTCACCAGAGTTTGGACGGGTATAAAAAATACATGCGGAATCCTCACCTGGGTAAGCCAGGGATCCATAACCACCTGCTCTGCTTCACAGAAACCCCACTTAGAGCAGAGCCAGGCTGTGACAGCTCCATCCCAGCCTGGCCCACGGTCAGCGTCCGATGGCCCTGGCTCTGCCTGTCCTCCACGTTCTCACTCCCACCCATCTCGGTACTGTGCTTTCTCTCTTACAAGGTCATCTTTCTGCGAGCCTTTATGTGTGTGTGTGCCCAGGTAACTGCTCTACATACACATATCTCTTTTAGGAGATTTAAACTTCAGACCTAGTCATTTGTGTCCTCATATAACAATCCTTTAAGATGTCGCATAACCACGTCTCTTTGAAGAAACTGATCCTAGCAAATCAAAAACATTTGTCTGTCACATCATTTCTCTGTCATAGATGTGAAGTTTTGCGTGGAGTTTGGTTTTTTTTGTTTTTTAATGCTTTTTGGCTTTGTTAAAGGATGATCTCCTCCTTTAAAACAGGTTCATGTGAAAGTTGAACAGAAAGTACAGAGATGTCTCAGTTATTCCCACCTCTATGACACATCAGCATCCCCGTCAGAACGGCGCACTTGTCACAATTGATGAGCCTACCCACGGTCATCACCGAAGATCTATAAATCGTATGAGGACTCATTCTTGGTGTTTTATATTTGGTAGGGTTTGCCCAATATGTAATGATGCATATCCACCAATGCAGCATCACATGGAATAGCTTCACTGCTCGCCATTTTTCCACTCTCCTCTTCCTTCCCCCACCACACTGCCAACACTTGCCAAGCCCTTAATTTTTTGTTGTCTTCAGTTTTGCCTTTTCTACATGTTGCACATTGGAATCATGCACTGTGAGGCCTCCTCTAGGTGGCTTCCATCATGGAGCCACGTGCATTGAAGACTCCTCTGTGTCCTTGAACGGCTTAAGCATTTCCCTCTTTTTACTGTTGAACTCTATTCCACTGTCTAGACTCGTCACAGTTTGTCCTTTCACCTTTTGAAGAGCATCTTGGCCCATTGTCTGCTCCCAAGCTTTGGCGATTACAATTCAAGCTACTGTGAATATTCATGTAGAGATCTTGTATAGACATGCCTTTTTAGCTCCTTTAGCTCAATACCAAGGAGCATGATTGCTGGATCATGTGATGTCTGCTGTCCAGCAGCGAGGGACTTGGTACACAGAGCCAATAATCTTGTACAAGAACTACTGACTGATGGTCAACAGCCAAAGTTTATTAACAGCAAAAGATTTTAAACACCGAGTGTCATGTAGGCACAAAGAAGGAGGGTCTGAAACAGGACGTGTTTTATGTGCTTGCATGCAAGGGGTGTGTCAATCAGTAGACAATGTTTTCTGTTAGGCTACTAATAATTAAACAACTTATGCAAGAAGAAGCACCTGTCTGATTCGTTGCCAAAGCTCGAGGATTAGGGAGTGCCTGCACCCATGCTTTTCCATTCCAACTGCTGCAAGACTTTTGTCCTGAGGGTTTTTTTTTTTTTTTTTTTTGGAGCTTTCTTACAGAATTACAGCTGCTTAAAGTTTTGCACTGGCAGGGTTCTCATTGTCATCCTGTTTGTCTTGCTGTTGTGGGCTAAGGAGTTGACTAGCACCCCTTAAGCCGAGCACTGCAGGGAGTGGGCTTGGGGCTAGAAGCACCTGGTCTAATAATTGGACTCAGCTGTATCCAATATGCGCTAATGAGGGTATGGGGGAAAGAGTAAACCTCATGCCCTAGACTTTCGCCGTATCCACGTGTCCACGTTACTGGCTCAGCTGGCTGGTACATCTTGCTAAATGTGTTATCAGTCTGGATAGTTTTACAAAACATCTGCATTCCCACCAGCAGTGAAGAAGAGGTCCTGGGGCTCCATATCCTTTGCAGCGTCTGGTGTGGTCAGGGGTCAGGGTTCTGGGTTCTGGCCACCTGCTAAGTGTGCAGCGGTATCTTACCACTGCTTTAAGTTATGCTGCTCTTGACATGTTCGATGCATGCTGTTGTGCCACCCGTGGACCTTTCTGACCCACTCTGTGCCTGGGTTGTTTTTGTAATTTTGAGTTTTGAGAGTCCTTTGTGTGTTTTGAGAAATAGTCCCTACCAAGTGAATCTTTTGCCAATAGTTTCTCCCCATTCCTGGCTTGTCTTTGTAGTTTCGTCTTGGGCTTTAGTAGTGAAATTGGAAAACTCAAAAAGCAGGAAATTAATCTTTTGCTTTTGGTATTTGTTTCTATTTGGTATTTGTTTTTGGCATTTACTTTTGGTATTTCTTCCCCAAGGCAGTAAGCCCACATTTTAGACAGGAAAGAGGTTCAGGTTGAAATTATAGAAGGAATTGCCAAGCAGAAAGCAATCTGGGTAATCTCCCCAAAATATTTATCAGAGATCCTGTATTAGAGTCACTGTGAAGTGATTTTCCAAGGGCGTCAGCTCATATAGTCAGAGTGCTGTAGGAATTATCAGAAGAGGAAGAGCCCTCCTTTGGAGAGGTATGAACCGGCCGCTTGAGGGAGGAGGGGCAGGCAACAGACAGGCAAGTTGGGAGAGTCGTGCACCTGTTCAGTGTAGAGGAAGACACAGGTTGTCTGGGGCTGGTGTGATGGTGCAAAGCTGGAAGGGAATGCAGTGAGGTTAGAAGTGGCGAGCCAAAACCAACTAGAAAGAGCCAATGCTCCATGCTTCAGGCCACAGGGAACCACATGCCATAGAAACTGTGCCAAAAATAATTGCTTTACATTCAGTCTCATGCTGGTGACTCCAAGATATATGTCTCCAGCTTGGCCCTCTCTCCTGGACTCCAACAGCCTACCTGACAAGCCCGGCTGAACGCCTCATGGTGTCTCCTTCCGTGTGACTTCACGATATGCCCATGGCTGGGCACCTTGATTGAGTAAACAGGCTTAGGTAGCTCAAGTTCTGCAGAAGCAAAGGCATGGCCACCACCAGTTTCCAGTGAGGACCGGTCATGGAGGTATACACAGTGAGAAAAGAAGCCAGAGAGCAGGCAAAGCATCCAGGAAACCAAACTCACTTTGGAATAATCCCCTTTCAAGGGGGCTAATACAACTCTGCAGGTCCTAACCCACTCCCAACAGACAGGCAATCGTTATTTTGGGGGGTAGTATTTCTGTAACAGACTCACCTTCAAGTGCACTCCAACTCTTAGCCTCGCATCCTTGGGGACCCACCACATCCACACCAGCACAATATCCACCTGTGACATGTCTAAAACCTCAGCTCCAGGTTTTGTCCTGGATATATTGTCCCTTATAAATCCTCTCCAACTTCAGGACTCCTCATCTAATCTACTGAAAAACACAACTTCCCACTTTCTCAGCCGGTGTCCTGGGAGGCAACTTTGTGGGCTTTTTGTCTCTGAACACGTGTGCTAGCCTCAAGGCTCAGGACCATGGGGGGAGGAGGGTTGTCACTAAGATGCCTTTAAAAGAGTGACATGCAAGGGGACTCAAGAGGGAGCTGCTCCAGGAAGAAGGGGACAGATGCCAAGGACACAGAAATAGGAGAAAGGGGCTTGTGTGGGGCATGACACAGCAGTCAGGCCAGCTGGAGGATGGTGGTGGGGGTGGGGAGAAGAGACACAGCCTCTGTGTATTGGACCGTGGCTCCTGTTTTTCGCCAACCCCACCAAAGCCTCCGAACAGCAGTTTACAGGCCGATGTTTGTCCGTGGGACAGGATATGCAGATAGGGAAATGAAAAAGAAAGGGACAATGTGGCATTGTAGAAATACAATTGCATTTTTGTGTGTTATACCACATCACATTAAAAAAAAATGACTAGGCCTGGAGAATGTGGGTGGGGTGTTGGCAGTGCTCTGGCTTAAAACTGAACCTTAAATTGCCCTTGCTTGTGAGGTGCACAAAAACTCACTTTGAGAACTGTAATGGCTTGGATGAGAGTTGTTGGTATTTATTCGCCGTTGTGGCAGTATTGGGAGGTAGGCCTTTGAGAAGCAAGTTGGTTGTTCAGAAGGATTGGTGACTGGTGGGAATGGGTTGTTCTCACTGGTAGGGAGGGAGTGCTGGTGGAGTTACTGTGAGCTCAGATTCCCAACTGGGTAGGCTGCCCTGGTGCTTTGCCCCTTTCAAGAGTGTCCACTTGCCCTTCTGCCCCCTGCCATGGATTGGAGCGGCCTGGGGCCTTCACCAATGCTGCATTCTTGAACTTTCCAGTCTCTAGAACTGTGAGCCAAGCCACATTTCTTTCCTGTAGTAGCAACAGAAAATGGACTAAGCCAGGGGCGCTAGACATCTCAGACAGGGAAGCCATCAGGAAGACAGGAGCCCTGTCAGCTACCAGTTGCAAAGGGCATGTTGTGAATGCTGAGATGCTGCAGTGAAAGAAGACACTGCTTGGCGGAACTCCCTAGGTGAAGGTTTGGAGGGTGATTCTTGGAAAGGAAGGTGAGAATTGCCATCAGGCAACTTCTCACCATGGGTCATAGTACAGAGTCACTGTACATACATAGTACAGAGTTACCTGGTGATGGAAATGGACTGACGTCCAGCACAGTACCTCCCTGGCCAGCATGTGCATGCATGTACAGAAGGTCTACACATATGTGTATGGTACATGCACGTCAGTGTGATGTGCTTTTGGTGAAAGAGGGCCTTTTCATTGTGTAATTATTTCCTTCCAGCTGTTTAGAGCAAGATGCTCTTTATTGCATGGAGAGATTGAAGCAGTGTCAGTACTTATGAGACAAACGCTTGTTGATTTCTTTGTGGCGACTGCTGATTTTCACATTATGCTAGAACCTGCCAGTGCTCACAATCACAACATCTGGGAGAAAACTTAGGGCCTCTCTGATTAAACTCTTGGTTTTGAATTCCTTTATTCTGACTTTGCCTTGAATGTCCCTTTGGGACACAACTTCTAATACTCGAGGTTTATTCCAGGATGTAAAAATTTCCCAGACTTTCAAGCCACAAACGACAAATTCCAGTTTGATCATTTCCGGAACTCACATGGCTGTTGACCAACGTACTTCACAGTAGCCAGGGTGCCACTTAGAATACATAGCAGGTCCTGTCACTGCCTATAGACGAGGCTATTGGACCTGCACTTTGCAGCTCCCAGCTTCCCTTGCAGTTAGGGCAGTCACAGGACGAGCTCTGGCCATCAGGAAGTGAACAGGAGGGGAATGTGTTCCATTGAGGCTAAGGTGCCCAAATAAAGAAACTCCTCAACTTGTGAAGCAGTTATGTCCTGATAAACCTGTTATAAGCAGAAAATAAGTGAAAAAAAAATACTTAACACATTGAGCTTACTAGACACTGGAGCTGGGAAAAGCCATTTCCTGTGGATGCCTGGACATTTACCCTAGCAGCTGTGGCTTACTGCCATTGCCCTGCATCATAGGACAGCATGAACCTATGTATCACCAGATCAAATAAAGTGTGGATTCTACTAACTGCTTTGTGTGTTTGCACCATGCGGAAAGTCAAGTCTGCTACTTGTAAGCCAGAACCATCTGTTGTTGATGTACTTTCCCCAAGTGCATACCATCAGAGTGACCTTGAAGCCGTGAGATGCTGGACCCACTGGGCAAAGGCACCCTGAGCTCCTGAGTCACCCGTTAGGAAGAAGAAAACCTCTACACAACAGACCATGACGCTAGAGAGAAATCCACACCTCTCAGAACAAGCCACTGAGAGCTTGAAGTTGACCCTATTGGACTGCTGGATCCCCAGCACCTGCCCACTGCCTGTCTCTTTCCTGTCCTTGGCTGCTGTGTTCACTCAGCTCCAGCCCCCAGAGAGCATGGCGGGAACTCAAGCACAGCAGGTTTGCTCTGCCCACAGGGCACTGGTACCAGCAAGTCCTTTAGCTGCCAATCCTACTCCCTCTCGACCTTCATGTCAACTTAAATGTCACCCGCCCTGATCACCCATGTCACAAAGCCTCCATATGCCGCTCTTTCTCAGAATGCTTTTATTTTCCTTTTGACACATATCGCTGCTTATCACTACCTGGTGTTTCATATTTGTTTGTTTCTTGTCTGACGTGCTTACCACTGAATCCCCCATGCTGCGCCAAGAGCCTGAGGCTCAATGGGGCTCCATCCATGCTTGTTGAAGTGGATGGACTAACGATGCAGCTGTAAGCAACAGGACAGTGCTCATGTTCTCGTGACAGACCCTCTTGCACGGTGGCTTATAAGGATGGCAGTCATTTACTTTGCCACACAACTAAGGCTAGCCGGAGTGTGCCTAAGCAGTTCTCTCAGGCAGCAACTGAGCCCAAGCACGCTGAAGACCTCTCAGTTCACCTGCTCCTGAGGCTCCTGAGCTAGGAAGGCTCAAACATCTGGTACGTATGTCATGAGCTGGCTGTGTGACTTTAGGCAAATCATTCCATCCTTCTGGGCTCCACGTCTCATTGATTGCACAGTTCCTGTGATCCAGACATCTTGTATGCTACACTGTGTGTGGATCTGTATATATAATCCCTTCATCAACCCATTTTGTAGATTTTCCTATTGTAGAATCTACTCATTTTGTACATGAAAGAAAACTGAGGTTCAGACTTCAATATCTTACTCAGAGGCTTGTAGCTCATCATGCCAGAGAGTCGAAATTAAAATGAGTACATGAAACCAACATTTAAGTCCATCCTGTAACAAAGTATCTTATGCAGTATCATTTATGAATGATGGGTTTTTATTTCGTCCATTTCCAGAAGCAGAAGTGCCAGCAGATTTGGCATCTGGCAAGGGCCCTCTGCTTCTTGCAGCATCCTCACATGGCAGAAGTGGAAGACAAATCTCAGGCCCTCCTTTCCAAGGGTATTAATCCCACTGCTAAGGGCATAGCCCTGGTGACCTGATCAACGCCCAAAGGCTCCGGCTTCTACTACCATCACCGCGGCGACTTGGCTTCTACGTATGAGTTCTGGGAGGATGCAGCCAGTGTGGGAAGTCTTCCCTGCTGTCCTTCATCCATTAAGATGCTGAGGTGGGATGGGGATGGAATATAACCCCAAAGCCTAAATGCAAGGGTTAGTTCTGAAGCCAGAAAGAGGAAGAAGCAGCAGCATCCAAAAGAAGGAATTCAGGGTTGAAACAGGGAGCAGAATCGCAGCTATGGGGCTGTAGAGAGAAGGAAGGACTTGCGAGTCCCAGGGCCTGTGAATGGAATGGGGGATCCATAGAGGAGTCTGGCTAAGACAATGAGAGGCTGGAATAACCCTACCCAGGGCTCTCATGCCCCTGTCTTCCTGATGCATAGGCCTTGACACCTAGTGGAGGTGGAGCACTGAGTGGCACAGCTAAGTGAGGCCTGGGGCTGGCCTTGACCTGGCCACTGGGGAGTAGGCCTGTGTGCTGAGGGTCAGGTGCTGCCGTTGAACCATCTCTAAACACCTCTCCAGCCATGAAAGAAAAGCTTGGAAAGTGAACAAAATGCTTGCGAATCGATGACAATTTGGACATGAAATCACAACGGCTATTGGAACGCTTGGCTTGGAAAACAGGCTCCTTATCTGAACTTGTAGACTCTCACGGGTTAGAAAGGGATTTTTATCCCCCAAAGAAATCTTTAAGAAAGAATTAGGCTGCCAGAGAAGGTCCATAGCACAATTTAGACAAGCAAACAGTATGAACATGGGAATTAAAGGGAAAAAAAGGAACTAGTCTCCAAGACAAGGCCATGAGGGCGTCTGTAAGGGTGTCATCTCAGAGGTCAGAAGTTGTCACACTTACAGGTAAACAAGAACAGCAACTCTACTTATCAAAACCTGTGGGCAGGGGCCACCAAGGCAGAGGCGCAGCAGATGCTGTGCATCTCAGATGAGCACTGGTTCAAGTCCCAGTGCTCCACTTTTGTTCCACCTTCCTAGCAATATATCTGGAGACAGCAGAAGATGACACAAGAGCTTCGACCCATGCCACCCAGGGGCGAGACCCAGTTGGAATTCTGGTCTCTTGGCTTCAGCCTGGCCCAGCCCTGGTTCTTGCAGCCATTTAGGGAGTGAACCAATGGATAAACGGTTTTTCTGTCTCTGTCTCTCTCTTTCTCTGTAACTCTGCTTTGCAAATCAATGACCATGTATTAAATAAAACAAAACAAAACCTTGTGGGAAGAAGTTCTGTCTGCCAGTCTGTTTTATCTAACAGTTAGGAAAAAAAAGCTATTAAATAAAAATGACAGGAGATGGTCGCTTTGGAGTCAGCTCCTACACTAGATCACTGCTTTGGTAAAAACTCCACTTTAATGCCTCAAATGAACATGATCCTTCTCGACTCTCCTTTCAACTCTGCCTTCTGGTCACAGGCTTTGGACAGTGGCACTTCTGATCACAGACACACACAAAGAGGCCCACAAGCACAGGGAGCCAGAAGTGAGCAGTTTCTGTTCCTGGGGCCCCACACCCCATGATCTCATGCTCACTGCTCAGCAAAGCCCATTGCAGAATGCTGCAGTGCTCTGACAATGGTGCACTGAGTTCCAAGAGTAGGGTCACAGGGACAGAGTCCCCAGAGGTCAGACACATGGACCTTGACACAGAAACATAGCTATGCAAACTTGTAGTCATGGAGACCCACGGAGCAGCAAGGTGTTTACAAACACCTGCTAGGGAACCCCCACCCGCCAGCTTCCATGTGGAAGTCTTAATCCTGATGCTTGAGCATGTGAGTATACAGAAGAGAGGGCCCTTTTTTTTTTTTATCTTGAATTGTTTATATCTACAATGTCATGATACACTGAAATAGAAGAATGATGGACTTACGACTATTGCTGAAGGATTGTACTAATGTAAGAGTATGGGGGAACTGGGGTGGGCTGGCGGGGGATGGGGAGGGTGGGAGGAGAAATCCCTGAATTATGAAACTGTATAATGAAAAATAAAAAAACAAAAAACATTTATGCTAATTTTATATCAGAAAAAAATATATATATATTCATTTGAAAGGCAGAGCAACAGACGGGGAGAGGGACAGACATGTATCCGTGTATTCATTCCACAGACGATCACAAGCCTAGAGAACTTCATCTGGATCTCCCACATGGATGCCAAGGTTTCAGCACTTGGGCCATTTTTTGTTGCCTTCCCAGCTGCCTTCCCGGGGAGCTGGGTGGGAGGAGGAGCAGCTGGGAACTTAAATGAAGGCTCATTCAAATGCAAGGCCAGTGGGTTAACCCACTGATCCACAGGGCCAACCTGAGGCAAGGCTTTTGAAGAGGAAATGAGTGAACTCATTTGCTCTGACTGACAACCTTGAAAAGACAAAGAGATAGACACATACACACACACAGTGACAGCCACCTAGAGACACACCGAAGAAGATAACCAAACACAAGCTGGAAGAGAGGGGTCTCAAGATACCAGCCCCTTAGCCTTGGACTTTCAGCCTTCAGAACTGTGAAGAGGGGGCTGGTGACATGGCTAGCAGGTAAAGCCGCCACCTCCAGCATCCTGAGGGCACTGCTTTGAGTCCCAGCTGCTCCACTGCCAATCCAACTCCCTTTTAATGTGCTTAGGTTGGGAAAGCAGCAGAAGATGGCCCAAGTGCTTGAGCTCCTGCACCCATGCAGGAGACCCCAGTGAAGCTCCTGGCCTTCAGCTTTGATTGGCTCAGCTCTGGCCATTGTAGCCTTTGAGGAATGAACTAGTGGATGGAAGATCTCTCTGTCTGCTTTCTCTATAACTGCCTGTCAAATAAGTAGCTAAATACATATTATGATTTATTTTTATTGGAAAGTCAGATATACAGAGAGGAGGAGAGACAGAGAGGAAGGTCTTCCAGCTGCTGATTCATTACCCACATGGCCGCAATGGCTGGATCTGCACTGATTTGAAGCCAGGGTCAGGAGCCTCTTCCAGGTCTCCCATACGAATACAGGGTCCCAAGGCTTTGGGCTGTGTTTGAGTGCTTTCCCAGGCCACAAGCAGGGAGCTGGAAACGGGGCTGCTGGGATTAGAACCATGTAAGGCTAGGACTTTAGTCACTAGGCTACCATGCTGGGCCTGATAAATACATATTAAAAAGAAAAGAAAACAAGACAAAACAATAAAAACCTCCTAGTCTTTAAGCCCCCTAGTCTGTGGTAGTCTGTTATGGCATCTATTAGAAATCAAGATTGACGTGGAGACCCAGAGACCCTCAGTGGCCCCATAAAACACAACCCCACTCACCTCTGCCTTGTTGGTGGCATGTGGAGCCCAAGTCAGCAGGCAGGATCTTTAGCTCCAGCTTGCAGGTCAACCCCTTTCCCTGGCACAAGGACTAGCTTTGGTCCCACCTTCTGGCATGGCCAAGGTGAAGGAGGAGAGATGAACTTCCTCCATTGGCCGTGGGCTGTGGGAGATGCTGTGAAGATGGTTCATGCAGGCAGGTCGAGTCCTCATTGTGGGTCCCAGGGGCTGCTCCACCACCAGCATCACCTGCCATCCCTTCCTGCAGGCTCCAAGGCGACCAGCTCTTCCCTTCAGAGGCGTGCTTTGAAGTATTAGGCATTTCTGTTATGTCCATAACCTCACATCCAATTTAAGCAGAATGTGTTGCTGTTTCTCTCTGTCTGTCCCCACCTTCAAGTGTACTGTTTTGTGTGTCTTCTGCTGCTTTGACCCAACAGTACCTCATGTAACTCCACGGATTTTTTACCTCATTCCTGAAGATGTTCACGCAGCACTCCATGCCACGACCACGCTGTGGCTCATTCAACCCCTTGCTGGAGGACACGGCGGCTGTGTTAGGGCTCTGCTCTCTGAGACCATCCTGCAATGAACATCTCCCACAGGCCTCCTCCGGCACATGTGCAAGGGCTCCGCCCCAGCAGCGGAGACAGCAGCAAGAGGCGCTCTGGTCGCTCAAAGTGGTTATGTTCATTTGTATTGTCACCAGCGACTTTGATGAGTTCCCATTTCCAGGGGCAGGTATCTCGTGCAGTAGTTAAGACCCTCCTTGGGACTCCTGCTTGGGTTCCAGTCCAGGCCTCTCCCCCAGCTTTCTGGGAGGCAGCAGGGGATGGCTCACGTCTTTGGGACTTGGTTACTCATAGGGGAAACCCAGACTGAGTTCCTGGCCCTCCCACCGTTTGCCTGACCAGCTCCACCTACCGTGGGCAGGTGGAGAGTGAATCAGAAGATGAAAATGTGCAATCTCTCTTGCTTTTCAAATAAGTTAATGAATTTTTTTCTTTTGAAAAGTTCCCATTTCCATACACTCTAAAATTTAACATCAAACGTAACATTTTGGGTGCCAAGCTATGGAGTAAAATACAGTTTGTGGCAGTTTAATGTTTTATTTTCTTGATTACTAGTGAAATTGAACATTCTTCAAGTTTATTGGCCATTTAAATTTCCTTTTCTATAAATCAACTTTTTTTAAAATCATTTGCTGAATGTTCTATTGGGCCATTTATCTTATTCTTATTGATTTACTGGAATTCTTTATATATTCTGGATGCTAATCCCTTATCTGGTATATAAATTGCAAATATTTTCTCCCCGGCCACAGCTTGTCCCCAGCTTGTTTATGGTGTCAGTTGTCACAGAGAAGTTTTAAATGTTAGGGTGGAAAGCTCTAGCCCCTGCTTCTTACATGCCCTTGCTCTGGGCTAGTCCATCTTCAGCCGTGACGCCACAGGACAGAGAACTGGGCAGGCAGAAACACAGCCTTCCTTCTGGTGGACAGACAAGGTTTTCTGGTCAACAGACATGCCTCAGCTGATGGCTGGTTAGATTGTGTGGAGTTCAGAGGAAATCAGGGCAGATGCTAGCAGGTCAGAATATGGGGTCTTGGCTTCCATGGAACATTATAAATTGACCTGTGTGCGCCCTCACTCCTGTGCTGGTTTAGCCAGGTGGTGGCTTCTATTCCAAGTCTCCCGACCCCACTCTCGCCATTCTCTTTTTCTCCTTTCATTGTCAATGCCTCCCCTCCACAGAGCCTTCATTCTAGCGGCATCACACTCTTTTCTGACCAATTGCATATTTCTTGCCTGCAGACCTTGAAATAGAAGACGCTGGCTTCTAGGCAACAGGAAAGGAAAGGAATACTGCTGGTTCTCATTCTGAGCCAGGCTCCTGGCTCAGTTCTGCACATCACCTTCCCCATCAGGAGAAGCCAGGCTGGGATGCAGCAATAGAGCATTCCCAACCCCAACCTCTTGCACCTGCCAAGGTCTATTTCGCCCCCGTGCTACCTGTGTGGGCCAAGCCGCTTGCGGCTGACGGCAATGATTACTCTTGATTTCCTTCCCAAAGCCAGGCTGTTTTCCGTCTGGATGCTGGCTGGTTGCAGCTGTCATTCCCGCAGGAGGCAGAATGCAGTAAGACACAACAGGCTGGGGCAGTTTCTGTGTCCCTTGCACTTGTACATCACCGGCCAGAGTTCCACTGCTGAGAGTGACATCGCAGGGGCTGTGGCAGTAGTGTCCATGCTGCAGTGTCCATGTCCCTTCTGGGCACGCCATACTCATCCTCCCTGCACTCCTTCATGCAGAACAAGCTCAGCTCCCTACCAGTCACCCATAGCGCCATCTAGCAACATGTTCAAGTTCACAGTCAAAGATCTTGTATGAGACCTTGGGAAAAAAGACAGAACTGGCTCGTTGTGATTCAGGGAACCTGAGAACCAGGCCCAGCCTGTCCCTATCCCAACAATCCCAGACAAACACGCCCACCCGTGGCCCCTCACTGCACCATGGAGACGCTCCGGCCCCCCTGGCTCCTGTTCGGGGGTCCATCTCCCAGGCCTAGGGGAAGGTCCCTAATCCAGCTCCCGTGGGAGGTGTGCTCAGTCCCATGTTCTTTGTGACTTTGGCTCTTGGAGGACCCTTCCTTTTCTCCCTAAGGTTGAACCACAGCTGGGCCCATCCTCTTAAGCCAGCTGCATGGATGTTGGCCGTGTCCTTCTTCCTCATTGGAGAACATACTCAGTGTGCAAGCAGAACAGGTCTCCCAGCCTTATGCACAAAGATGGAGGTTCAAGGGTAAGGTCACGCTACCTTAGATGAACCTACTTGCTCGTAGTCAGGAGGAGAAGATGTGAGCGCTCCACCTACTGTAAAATCTCACCGAGCCCACGCAGTGACCTCCTGTGACAAACACTTTGCTCATTCCTTCTCTATGGACAAGGACATGCAAGCTTAGAGAGGTTAGGCACGTTGTTCAAGGTCACACAGCCAGAACACTTATGAATGAATCGGACTTCACTGTGCTACACTACAGCCTCCCTGGACGGGAGGGAGCAGCACCCTTCTCATCGTAAGCTGCTCTCTCGGTCTCCTTGTGCTTTGCTATCATCTACATTTTAAAAGTTTAGCTTATCTTTTAGCTCCATTGTTTAATCAACTTCCACCTGTAAGCATTTTAAAGATTTTTAATTAGTTTATAGAAAAGGCAGATTTACAGAGAGAAGGAGAGAGAAAAATCTCCCATCTTTGCTGTTGACTCACTCACATGGCTGTAATGGCTAGAGCTGAACTGATCTGAAGCCAGAAACCGGGAGCTTCTTCTGGGTCTCCCACATGGGTGCAGAGTCCCAATGCTTTGGGCTGTCCTCTACTGCTGCAGGGAACACAATGAGAAATGGAGCAGCCAGAACATGAGCTGGAGCCCATATGGGATTTTACCACTTGCAGGTGGAGGATTAGCCAATTGGGACATTGCTCTGGGCACCAAGTTTTTGAAATTTGTTTGAGAGGAAGGCTGCTCCCACCCAGTGGCTTCCTTTCTCAAATGTCACCACCACCCAGATGAAGCTGGGAGCTGGGAATTCATCCCAGGTCTCTCCTGTGGGAGGCAGGAACCCAGTGACTTGAGCTGTCACCACTGCCTTGCAGGTTCTGCATGGGGAGGAAGCTGGAGTTGCAAGTTGCAAGTGTGTGTTAGACTCACACACTGACTAACGATGTAGATCTCTTAATTTGCGGCTTAACCACAAGGTCACATACCTGCTCCCATCATCACGATCTTCTGTACAGCAACATTTCCATGATGGAACTTTGTGAACGTGACCCTCCTACCATTTCTTTCCAGGTCTCTTCAATCAGTCAAGAGAAGTCTGATTGGTCCAGCAAGTCACTGACTGGGTTATGATTGGCTCTTACCAATGGATACTCTCCCCAGTCCAACACCCAAGGCTGAGATTCTGACAGCCAAAGCACGGCTGCTGAGGTACCAAATTATTGTAGGGGAACAATTTTTCTCCTTTAAAAAATATATGTTTATCTTTATTTGAAAAACAGAGTTACAGAGAGAGAAAGGGAGAAAAACAGAGAATATCTTCCATCTGATGGTTCCAATAGCCAGGACTGGGCCAGGTCCCCAGCCAGGATCCAGGAGCTTCCTCTGGGTCTCCCATGCAGATGCAGGGACCCAAGGGCTTGGGCCATCCACTGCTGCTTTCCCAGGTCCCCAGCAGGGAGCTGGATCAGGACTGGGGCTGCCGGGACTCCAGTTGGCACCCATAAGGAATGCTAGCTAGTGCTGCAGAGGCTTAATCTGTATGCCTTGGCATCAGTCCCATGAGGAATGATTTCCATCTTTCACATGTAACTTCCTGGAGTTGCCAAGTTCTAGCTACCATCACTAGTGGTCCAGTAGCTGAGGTTCTAAGAGTCTAAGGTCTAAGAGTCTTGGGGACTTGCACTGCCTCCCATGTTGCATGCCATGGCTGGCGGATGTGGGAGGACAGTGCCTAACTCCTTGGGGAGGGTGCCATGGCTCAACTGGCTAATTCTCTATCAGCAACTGCTGGCATCCCATATGGTTGCTGGTTCATGTCATGGCTGCTCCACTTCCATCCAGCTCCCTGCTTATGACCTGGGAAAGCAGCAGAGGACTGCCCAAGGCCTTGGGACCCTGCACCTGTGCGGGAGACCCAAAAGAAGCTCTTGTCTCCTGGCTTCAGATTGGCTCAGCTATGAACATTGTGACCATTTAGGGTTTGAAGCAGCAGATGGAGGATCTTCCCCTCTGTCTCTGCTTCTCTCTATAAACCTTCCAAACAAAAAATAAATAAATCTTCAAAAAAAAAAAAAAAGCACCTAATTATTGCACCATACTGACGGCCTTTGATGAGTCTCTCCAGAGAAACGTGGGCCCATCCCTCTCCTGCGCTGACACCTGCACACCTCTGGTTTTCTGGGCATCCAAGGGTTGTGTGAGTGTCCTCTCCATGTCTGTGCATTCTTCGTTCTCAGGGCCATGCGCGGATCCCAGGCCTGCCTTCCCAGAGTTTATTGTCCAGTGGGGAAGCAGACATTAAACAGCTAATGACACCGATAATTATTTAATTGCAAGTGTTATAAATGTTATAAAGACATCCGGGGAGGGTGCGGGGGTAAGGGGGGGAGCATTTATAATGGGAGACCGAACTCTGGAGGCAAGGCTCAATGCCTCTGTGAGAACAGCGTTCCTACTGAGTTCTGGAATGATCTGGAGGAACCAGCCGGAGCAAGAAGGGGTGGAATAGAACTGTCAAGGCAGGGAGACAGAGCTGGCGCCAAACCTGAAAGAACTAGGTGCATCGAGCCCAGGGAGCCAGGAAGGGCAAGAGGGGTGAGAAGCCGACTCGGCATGGCTACCTGCCTGCCTGAGTCTGCCCTCGCTAGAGCTGCCAGCCCGGTCAGCATCCCCCAGCAGTGAGCGGAGCTTTGGGGTCGTGGGCATTTTGTCCGTGCCCAGTGTGCAGCTGTGAGCGGCTGCTACTCTCTGGCCGTGGCCCAGGCTCTTGGGTCAGGAGGCGGAGGCAATGGAGGACGCACACAGCACACTTTTTTATATATGTGGGGCCATAATATTTAAGTGTCTTGGCTGTAAGCCCGCGACGAGGTCCCCCGACAGCCGAGCCTTGCTCGGCGCGCTCTAACAGCTGTCTGTAAAACCCGTTTATGGAGCCGCCATAAATTTCCCAGCAGCTGCTGCAGACACAGAGCTGGGGACAAAGAGTCCCGGCAAGGGAGGCGGGGAACAGCGGCTGCAACGGCTGTGGCGGCTCCTCCTCCGGGTCCAAGCTTGCCCCATGCCCCTCCTGGGGCTGCCTTACCCTAAATTCTTTTATTGAAGCTGATCTTAACTTCGACCCTGTGGGGCCCGGCTGGGCAATCGGGCTGAGTGGCGATGCAGGCGCTTGCAAGATTGCAGCAAAAGGTACAGTAAATCAGAATTAAGTGTCATGATAGTGATTTGAACTGACACTATTTTCACCTTGTCCATTTACTGGGAAATATATAACAGGGATAGATTGAGCCTGTCATATCGGACCTGAGAAATACAGCTGCCGGGGTGGGGAAGGCAGCTGGCACCAAGGCGGGGTCCCAGCAGACCGTGGGGTGTGTGGCCAGGAGCCGGGGAAGGGGGTGGTGGCAGTGGTAGTGGGTGGGGGGGGGGTGGTGTGCCCTTGCTGTCAGCCTGCTGTCAGAGTGAAAGCTTGCGGGCCAGATCACACCTCACCAAGCACAGTGAGCCTGACCTGCCTCCCAGCTGGCTATGGCGCTGCCACTGCTAGGGACCCGGCTGCCAGCCCCCATGGCCCTTGGGCTCCACCTGCCCACGGCTGTGGGGACTTGTAGAAAAAAACAAAATAAGCAACCTTTTGTGGAAGTGAAGCATAAAGAGGCACAAGCCAGAAACACAGAGCTTTGTGACCTGCCTGGCAAACCCCCTCCCTCTACAACCCCAGCCATGTTATCTGCACCTGGACTGAGTGACCGACCACAGCTCCCCTCCCTCTCCCTGTAGGAGATCCATGATGCTGGTGAGTGTGGGGCGCTGGCTCCATCGCAGACATGGCATTTTCGTGAGGCTGATTTGAAATCCCTCGTGGGGTCGGGGAGGGCCTGCTGAAAGGCCCACCTGTTGCCTGGACCCTAAAGGAAGCAGGAGACTCAGGTCAAACACAGTGTCGAAGGGGCAGCAGCCGCCTCATCCTGGCTCCCTCTGACACCTGAGAGCTGGACCCTGAGCCTGTTCTGAGTCATATCGGACCTGAGCATATCCTGCTGGGCACGGAAAGCAGGGGAAGGTTTGGGATGCAGAGAGGGAGAGCAGGGGAGGGGGCATGGGGCTGGAGTCAGAAATGGGACTAAATTCTGCGGGGGGTAGGGGGGAAGATGAGGTCAGAATTGGGTGAAACTTACACAACAGGGAGAGAGTGAGGACTGTGGGGCTGAGGGCAGCTCAGGCCAGGTTCAGGAACAGCGGGGTGAGCTTCGGGAGGGAGGTGGTGAGAGGCCCACAGGCCCTGCAGTGGCTGGGTGTGGTCTGAGTGCTGTCCAAGGCTGCACATTTGCCCTTTCCACAGGCTTCCAGAGCATGGAGACTTAGCCCAACCTTGGTGTCCACAGGCCCTTGGGTGATCAGGCACCTGCCATGACTGAATTCTGGTGGGCTTGTAAGAGGAAGGGCAGGTCAGACACACGGACACGCTTCCTGTCTGTGGTTCTGTCTGCTAGTGACACCTTGGGACTCCACCAGCAAGCAGCCCCGTGACCCTGCACCTCCAGCACTGTGAGTGAGCCTCAGCAAATCTTTCTTGCAAAATAGCCCTGCCTCAGATGTTTTGTCACAGTAACAAAAAGCCAACTAATACAAGAAGCTGCATGTCAGGTCCAGGACCTCAGCCCACGGCACAAAGTGGGTGTGGGAAGAGGTCCATGGTGGTCAGCACTAGGGTCACTGATTCCTGGTGTGCCCAGCTGGAGACAGCGCTCCTTACACTTTTACTCCTCCCAGCAGGTGCATGGCCACAGCGCCACCAACAGGTGGGATCCAGCATTACATTTGTCCATCAGCTCTGATTCTGCCCAGATTGGGCTTGCTTCTTTGGCTTCCTTTTTTCCATTTGGGCTTAGAGCTCTGCCTTACACTTGGCTGCCTTGCATGGCTGGGTTGTGAGCCCCCTGTACCACTCATGCCAGCTCCCATCCCCAAGAGCCACCTTGCCCACTAAAGCCCTGGTCCCACCTGCCACCCACCCATGCAACCCTGGCTTCCTCCTTTTTGTAGGAGATCCCCTGGCTCCCAGGGTGTCCGCTCTACCTAGGCAGACATTTCTCCCTCCATTGGCCTTCATTGCTGTCTCAGCTCTGGACACTTCCCATGGTTGGCCGCCTCCAGGAGGACTTGGCCTTAGATCCACACTAAGGTCTCTGTGGAGGAGGCACCATGCTGAGAACGAGAAATCCCCTGTCCTGGGCAGGACTCCATAGAGCACCTCCCTACCCACGTACTCACTGAGGTGCCAGGAGGTGGGAACCGTCCCTATCATTTGAAATCCCAGGGAGTCCTAGTGTGCCTAGCCCTGGGACCCTGGAGTCCCCAGCTCCTCCTGCCCCAAGCAAGCATTTGCTCCAAGTCTTGGATTCCAAGGACTCACTGGTCAGGGATGTTTGCAGTCTCCTCCCCTTCCCTCCAAGCCAGGAATACAGGCTGTGTGTGGCAGGGCTGGAGGGGACATCCTGTCTGCCCACCTGCTGGGCATCTCTGGGGGGTGGTCCAGGGCCAGCCCCCCCAGGGGAGCAGTGTGGGGGCACATGGTTTCCCCGGGTGCACGGCAGGAGTATAGTATGAGGGGGCTGGAGTTTGTCCTCCAGGCACAGTGTGGACTTTGTGAATTTGCTGCGTTCCTCACGAGTGGAAGAACCAGCAGGCTTTACTCACAGCCTGGAAGCAGCCGCACTGGGCCCCTGGGCTCATCCCCAAGGGCCTCATATTTCCCCAGAACTTCAGCAGTTCATTGGGACGGAAGGCAAGGACAGAAATTACCCTTGAAGTGGCTGTGGGTGGGGGGAGGAGGGTTGCTCTGCGGGTCCCTGAAGACCCCTGCCTTGCACGCCCTCAGCTTCAGCTTCTTTGTCTGTCAGGTAGGTGGGATATACCCTCTTCCTGGGGCATCACAGAGCCGAGACAGGATTGTCAGTTCCCACACCCTCCCTTCACTGTGCATGGTCCCAGCCCTCGCTTCTCCTCTACCACCCTCCAGTCTTGGCTGAGAGGACTTGGTTTATTTCTTGCCTCTGTGAGGCCTGTGTGATGTGGGTGCATGAATGAATGGAGGAAGCCCATGTCTGGGTCGAACTCTGGTCTCTAGTAAGAGTCGCTGTGAAATGTTGGCCCCCTTCCCTGGCCCTGGTCTGCTTTGCTACTTTAGTACGGTGACACTGGCCATGCTTTGTCCCCAAATGGAGAGGACAGTGTGTCTAGATGTTCCCAAGTCTAAAACCTATCCATGGCTGTGCAGTGCTGTCAGCTTAAAATGCAGGACAGGCTTTGAGGGCTCAGACCAGAGTCCTGCATGGACCCTGCAGGCAGTTCTAAACAGGGAGGGCTGAGCCAGCAGCTGGGTCCTGGGGCTGCTCTGCTGCCCACTGCCTGGCATCAAGGGTGCTTTGGGAGCTCCAGGCATCAACAGAGCTCAGCTGTGGCTGTCTCAGCCCTGCCCTGGGAGCAACAGCTCCTTCCAGACCCCCCAAGCCCCAGCTGGATATAATTGGATCTGCACACGACAGGTCAGTTTGCCTTACCTAAAAAGTGCAGGAGATAACGCAGTAGCCCAGGGAGTGTGTAGCTAGAAGAGACTGCTGCCCTTGGCTTCTGGACACTGCCCAGGAGTCTGGGTGACTGCAACAGCCGGTGTGGCCAGAGCAGAGGGTGCCAAGCCAAGCGTGTTTTATTCCTCTACCCAGGCAGCTAATGGCCTTGGTGACATTGCTTCTCCTAAGGGCCTCAGGGCAGCCCTAAATCAGGGGGCACCTGTCTAGCAGGTCCCCTCCCCCAATCCTATCAGCTTTTCTGAATCAGGAGGTGACCATGCCAGGAGGTTTGGGGTCCTCTTGGCAAAGGTTTGCGGAGTGGCCCAGATAAGAGAGTGTCTGACAGGGAGAAAGCAAGTTCCCATCCACTGATTCATGCTCCAAGGATCAACAATGTCTGGGACTTGGCCAGGCTAAAATCGGGAGTCTCAAACTTAGCCCAATGTCTTCCATGGGTGGTAGGAACCCATCCACCTGACCACCCTGCTACTAACCAGGGTCTACGTTAGAAGGAAGCCAGAGTCAGCAGCCGGGAATTGAATCCCAGTCTATGGCAGTCTTTTGGACAGTACTGTGAGCATGGGATGTAGGGAGGGCAGAGGCTACTGCAGACAGGAAAGGGTGGGTGAGCACTGAGGGTGTGCGTGGGCACCGATACTGCATCAGTTGAGGTGGGCAGTGTGGCAGGGAATTGGACCTGGACGTGCCTGGCTTCCTGACAACTCTTTGACCCTATCGAAAAGTTGCACCAAAGGCACAGTTACTGTACTTATGGTTGCTGAATTTCATGATGCTTTTTTTCCCCCGCTCTCCCCACTCTGCCAAGAGTCAAGTGTAGACACCACAACATTTTACCCTGCAATCTTTGGGAATATTTTCCAAGAGCAAGGACATTCTCCTCCAGCACCATGGTAACTACCCTAGCCAAGAAGTGCATTCAGCAAAGTCTGTCCTGAAGTTTCCCCAGATATGCCGACTGTTGTGTTGCAGAAAGCAGGGCTGTGCTGCAGGACTGGTGGGGGTGTATCAAAAGGACGTGGGAATTTGGCCAAAATTTTGAACTGTGAGAACATTAAAAAAAGAAGGATAGAGATGGACTCTGGCACATGGAATTCAACAGCAATTCATGAACCCAGAGAAGTCCTCAGAGAGAGAACAGAGAGAAGTTTTTTTATAGAGGAATGTGGAATTGATGTGGAAAACATGGCAAGATTGTGGCTAGGGGCTGGGGATCATCATTTTGCGATTGTCACTGTCACAGCTGAGTTCAGTAAGAGCTCGTTCATGCAAAGGTATAGAGTATTGTTTGGCAGAATGCTGTCCAGGCTTTTCCTTGGCCAAGCAAGAGTCTGCAGGTCCCATGTTCACTGTGGGATCAGGCTGCCAGCATTGCAGGATGTGACTTTGAACACGGACCCCAGGGAGGCTGCCCTAGGGTTGAGAGTGAGATGTGGGAGAACAAGAAGAATCAGGACTCCCTAACTTGCAGCTGAGGGCTTGATTGACTGGCTACATGGTGGTGTCAAGTCCTGAGATGGGTCCACATCTGTTGGAGGGGAAGAAGCTTGGTCTGGCTCCGTCTGCCTCGATCCTCCTACAGGAGCAGATGTTGAACAGACAGCGTGATCCACAGACTACCTGTAGTTCCTGTGAGTTGGGTAGAGGTGGAAATTCAAGAGAATCCATGCTGTGGATTCTAGAGTCACCCATTCATGCACCCACAGGACTGGAAGGCTTATCTAGGTGGAAGTGTGGATAAGGATGCGCAGAGGACTTGGGCCGAGCTTGTGGTCTCAGTGAGAGATGGAGGCCATGATAGAGAGAGAGAAGGTGGCCCAGAGAAGCCTTGGAGAGCCCCTTTAGGTTCCAATTTTGGCTGGAGGACAAGGTTAGCCCACTCAACTCCCGAATCCTTGCGACACTACTGTACTGTCCCCATCCAGTCTGAGGACATGTCCTTGGGAAGTCCTGGTGTGTTTACTTCAGTTGGGACTGTGGCTGTCATGATATAACCTTGAATATGTGCATCAACACTTAGCTGCACCCCCTTACTGTGCCCCCCTGAATTGAAGGAATGAGTTTTCTGTTCTGTGGGAGTCCAGAAGGGACCCACTTGGCCTGCAAAGGGTCAGAGGTTTTTGGCACAAGTGATGTTTGAACTGGTCTTCAGGCATGTTTCTTCCCTTGGGTACAGGGGAAACCGTGAGAGAAAGTAAGAGGATTTGGGGTTGCTGGAAAGTTCTATAGGAAGCGCCCTCTAACATTTGCAGGGGGTGGGGGATTATTCCAAGATGCCCAGCAATGTCCAAAACTGCAGATTGTATGGAACCCTTGGTATTGGTTACTTTTTCCTATATGCCTGATGGCAGTCCTGCTGACCACCAGAGCCAGCCAGTCCTTTTGTGTTTTATGCCCTAGGGATTTGTTTGCTGTCCTGCATGCTGAGGCCATTGTTGAGTAAAAGAGTTACTTGAACACAAGCCCCGAGTTCCTATGACAGTGGCTCTGATAACTGAGATGCTGTGAAATGACCAATAGGAGGAGAAAGCGTATATAGTATGGACACACTGGGCAAAGAGAGGATGCTCATTCCTTGTGGGACAATACCATGCAGAATTTCATCACGCTACTCACAACAAGACTATTGATGAATTGTTTGTTTCTGGAATTTTCCATCATCCCCATTTTCAGCTGAGGTTGACCACAGTTCATGGAAACTACAGATGAGGCGGACTGCAGTATTAACAAGAGTCGCAATCTCACCATCCATGTTAACAGACTCTCACTTTGTCATGAAAATACTAGAGGAAAGGTAGGTCACTGTAGAGAGGATACAAGATCACTTGAAATTGACAATTAGTCAATCTTAGGAGAACGGTCAAGTGAAGACTTGCCTGAAGATGGACTTGAGAGGATGGACTGGATGATATTTGGGAATAAAGATTAGATGTGGTTGGGAAAAGGCGGGTGCAGGAGTGGGGGAGTGGGTTGCTGCTGTGGTCCATGCTACCGCAGGTCAGCCACTTCTACAGTCATCATGTGGCTTCTGCCTTTTAGGTCTGACAGCTCTCCTTGGCCCACCTCGGAGACGCCTGTGACGAGTTGGCTTGGACTGCTGTCGGGAAGGATCCAGACAGGAATTGATTTCCACAGCCTCGAAGACTGGGAAATTCAAGACCAAGATCTGGCTGGCTTGGCTTCTCCGGCTGCACTTCTGGCTTATGAGGATGGTCTCCTGCCTTTCACTCCCATCACGGGGGCTTCTGGCTTAGGATCTTAACCGAACCTAATCAGCTGCCCAAAGCCCTACCTCTAAACAGTACTGCACGAGGTAGGTGGTGGAGGTGGGCTGAGGGGGAGGCCTTTCATACACGGGGAAGGGCACAGCTCAATCCATAGCATTATCCACGATGGAAGGAGGTGCCCTGGTCCTGGTGGGCCTGGGGTACTGCTGTTGATGTATTTTGTGTCAGGCTGTGAATGGAGCTTGGAGTCTGAGACAATTCTGAAGATGCTCTATGCTGGTGGGAAGCTGTTCATCAAAAAGTGAGTATTCTCTCTCTCTTTTTAAAAAATGTATACTTCTATTTGAATTTAAGTTTTTGAAAGACAGAGTACCAGGGAGAGGAGGAGAGAAAGAGAGATTACCCTCTTGCTGGTTCATTTCACAAATAGCCACTGTGCCAGGTGGAAGCCAGGGAACTTCTTTAGGGTCTCCCCTGTGGGGACAGCAGCCCAAGCACTTGGGCCTTCTACAGTTGCTTTTGCAGGCACATTAGCAGGGAGCTGGATCAGAAGTAGAGCAGCCAGGACACAAACAGCGCTCGGATAGGACACTGACATCATACGTGGCGGTTTAATCTTGTATCCTAAGATGCTGGCTTCTTGGACACTTTTAAAGCAGACTTTTCTGTCTGGTGCTGTCTCTGATCCTTAACTAATGGCCCACAAAACAATGTTAAAAAGCCTGGTGTGTGTTATTTATGCCTTGCAGGTGCATAGCATCTCCCGTGTGTATGAATCAAATGTATCTATTGTCTCTTGCTAGTCACTGACACCGTGGCTCATATTCCATGAACTCTCTTTGATCTTCTTAGTTAACTAGCCATTGTGAGAACCCATCCAGGAGAACATCTTTTCTAATAGCTGTATCTTGTTCCATGGCACGAGCATGTCATGACTGAAGCATCTTCCTGTGGGTGGGCCCTTTCTAATTCTATAGTCGCTACAAATATAGCCAATTAGGCACTTTTATATATTCCTGCATCTGTATGCTTTTGTTCTTTTCTCTGAGACAAATTCTTATGAGTAGGGTTAATGGGTTGAATAGTATGTGTATTTGTGTTTTTAAAACAATTTTTTCCTCCATATTGCTTTCCAGAGAGGCAGTATTAATTCTCATTTTCATCAGCTAGGTATGAAAATATACTTTTCCATTCATACCCATAAGTATTAGGTGTTAGCATTCTTTTGAATTTTTGCCAACCTGATGGGCGAGAAGTGATGCCTCATTGTTGCTTTAATTTGCATTTCCCTGAGTACTGGGAGGTTCAGCCATATGTTTATTGGCCAAGTGGGTTTACTCTTCTCTGAGCCTATTCATATCTTGGGAACATTTTTCTATTGGATGCTTCATCTTTTTCTTAACAATTTCTAAGAGCTAGAAATTAACTCTTTCTCTGTCATAGGCTTTGCAATGTTGTATTTTCCCTCCCTTTAGTGTTTGTCTTTTTAACACCATTTATGGAACTTGTTAGTCATCCTAAAAACAATTCAAATTTTATGCAGTCAGAAATGTTCAGCTCCAATCATCACCGAGTACCTTGTAAAAGACAATCTCTTCTACGGATAATTATAAATTCTGGAAGAGAATATGGTCAGAGTGACACAAACCAGTTAGAACTAGGAGAGTGGGTGACCTTTGCGAGAAGGGAACGATATTGGACGAACTTCTCACTGTGATTGCTTTGTGCCTGAGGGCAGGTTTCATGCAGTGCCTCATAAGTCGTCTAACAGTTGGATAGAAATCTGTATTCTTACATGTGGAGGAATCAGACAGCAAATGGAAAGGAGAAATTCATGAAGGCATGTTCTACATTCTGCTTATAAACTCTACCCAAACCCCGGGCTATTTTCTGAATAGCAGATTCTCTTGGGAGCCTTCTAGAATCCTCACTGACTGAACTGAAAGAACAAAATTCTCAGCTGCTGCCTACCACGCAGCAGAGGTTTGAGTTCATCCAAGCTGTCTGCTAACACACATAAAAAATCAGCCCTCCAGAGGAAGAGATAGAATCCAGAGTCTCTCCTCCTGTTGACAGTGACTAAAATACAATCTAATATTACTGGACAAAAGAGACGATGGGGCAATGCCCCTGCATCCAGGCCTCCCTCATAGGTGCGGGCCCAAGCATTTGAAGTATGTCAATAAATGTTCATAATTCAATGAATATTGAGCTGGTTTTGAGATGATACATTTCTGCATTATTTGAATTAAATAACAAGTACTATATCTTTCTTGAAACAGTAAAACTAATCCTTCTTTCCACTTTGAAAGTAACATGTGTCTTGCGTTGATATTTAATTATTTTGTTAATTCAGTTTATATGATTTTAATAGTTTAGTTTTTAAAGAAGATTTATCCATTTTTTATTGAAAAGTTAGATTTACAGAGAGAAGGAGAGACAGAGAGAAAGATCTTTCATCTGCTGATTTACTCCCGAAGTGGCTGCAACGGTTGGAGCTGAACCGATCTGAAGCCAGGAACCAGGAGCTTCTTCCAGGTCTCCCATGTGGGTGCAGGGTCCCAAGGCTTTGGACTGTCCTATATTGCTTTCCCAGGCCACAAGCAGGGAGCTGAATGGGAAGCAGAGTAGCCGGGCACAAACTAGCATCCATATGGGATCCTGGCACATGTAAGATGAGGACTTTGGCCACTAGGCTACTGTGCCAGGCCAAATAATTTACTTTTAAAAGGTGGAAAAACTAGTATGCACACATTGAAAGTTTTTATTTTCTGACAATTCATAGAACTATAAAGAAGAAAATAAAAGACATCTGAAATCCCATTAACCAGAGATAGCCATTTCAACTGCTAACTTTTGATCTATTCAATTCCTATTTTCTATTCTACATACAAATCCATGAATATATTATAATCTTTTAGAAAATTATTTAATTTTTTTGAAGAGCAGATTTACAGAGAGAAAGGGAGGTAAAGAGAGAAGGTCTTCCATCTGCTGCTTCACTCTGCAGATGGCTGCACTGGCTGGAGCTGAGCCAGTTAGAAGCCAGTAAGCAGGTGCTTCCTCTGTGTCTCCCACGTGGGTGTACAAGAACGAGCACTTGGGACGGTTTCCGCTGCTCCCCCAGGCACATTAGTACGGAGCTGGAGCAGAAGTGGAGCAGCCGAGACTCCACCCATGTGGAAGGATGGCACTGCAGGTGGCGGCTTTAGCCTAAGCACCACAGCGCTGGCCCAACGCATTTCATTTATCAAGAACAAGTAGAATATTTTCAATTTTCATTATTATAAACAGAACTCAGAATTTTGCTCTCTATCCTTCCGGTGTCCACAAGTGATCTCTTAGAAGGCATTTTTAGGATTCTCTGCTGGTCTTTGAGAGACCCTATCAACTGGACACAGCTAGTGAACACCAGAAGTCTAATCACTCACCAATTCCAGAAAATCATGGGTGGTCCAGTATCGGGGTCCCTCGTCCCGCGAGCAAGACCCCGATGCAGTAAAGATTCTTAAAAAAGTTTATTGGGTAAGACTTCAAGCGTTGTGGCAAAGTGAAAGCAGTTACAGCACTTGTAAGATTTATTACAGTAAAGCAAAAGCAGCCTAGTGCTAGCTAGCAATAGCCTTGAAGTGATAGCGATAGCTCTAGCCTAGCCTTGAAGCGTGCCTGGTGGAATCTCCTCATTAACTATTTTTCACCCAGACCTTTTTACATTACACAAACCAATCCATACACAGTTCCTCACATCATGTGGTAAACACACCAATCATGACTTAGGTCACGTAGCTTCCCTGCGTGCTCGGCCCAATCCTTAGTAACTTCCCAAAACCTGTTTACCACCTTTGTGCCACGAAGCAATGGTCAACAAGCGCCATCTTTGAGGTGCAGCTCCGCTCTCCACAGTCCAGAGTACTCAGTTCCTTGGGACAGCTGTGTTTGGTGGCTGCTGGGAGATGGGAGATCTCTCTCGACTTCTAACACTTCCTTCCTTGCAGGCAGCAAATGTCGTTATTTCATCCAGTCTTTGCATCGGCACCATGAGGTTGATGCTACTGCACAACCCACTCCCCAGAGAGACTGAGGCCCACAGAGCTTGAGACAATCCTCCAAGGCCACTTCTTGGGAGGCTGTGCTGCCCTGAGCAGCCCGGGAGAACACTGGCCCAGAACGACCAACACAGCGTCAAGAGAGACGCTTGGGACCTCATTCATGTGTGAGAGGATGCTCTGGGATGTTCTATTAAGGAGGCCTGAGAGCACGGCTGGATTGCTACAGGAGCCCAAGGACACACCCTTTTTCTGGAGCTATCCAGGGTGTCCCTCCCTGTGTGTGCTGACTGGTGCCTGCAGGACAGCTGGGCTAGTCACGGATCTGCACCTGAGGAGCCTCATCTGACCGTAAAATGAGCTGAATCTGGCCTGTGGCTTGGCTACGATGGATTGAAGCACTTGCTTCTGTCCTTGATGTTCCAATCAGATTTTTCCACTCTGCCAGCCTGTGCAAAACAGCAACTTCACCCCTTAGGCAAGATACACACGTACTGGTGAAAATAGGTCTGCACCCTGCCTTATTCCTAACGCCAACACCGCAGCCCGCTCTCAGCTCCTTTCACTGTGACTCACAGTAGCTCTGACAGCTCCTAATAACAACCTTCCCAGTCCAGTTCTTGACGGACTTACCTTACACATTGTTCATTGCAACCTGCTACCATAGGCGAGGGGCTAGCACACACACGCTATTTATGTTTACACAGGGTAAAGCCAGGTAGCTCATTACTATTTCATCTTCTCTTTTGAGTACCATTTGCCTCCCTGGAATTGCTACGTTAGGCTGTCTGCTGTCATCACAACTTAATTGGCTCGCAGCCTCACCACCCTGTCCTGTGCTTCACTGCACCCACCCTTTGCACAGACCTGGTCTCCACTCTGAGCCCACTTTGGCCCAGCCCGTGGGACCTGTTGTGTGGCTTCTCCCCGGAGGTTACTCTTCACTGTTGCTCTGGGTGAGCCCCGTGCTTCCTGGACACCAGGCACCCCTCCCCTTTGGTGTCCGTTTTCATTCTTTTTTAGCTTTTGTTTTTAATGTTTTCTTTATTTTCATTGGAAAGTAGATTTACAGAGACAGAGGGAAAGATCTCCCATCTGCTGGTTCACTCTTCAAATGGCTGCAATGAATGGCCAGAGCTGAGCCAATCCAAAGCCAGGAGCTTTCTCCAAGTCTCCCACATGGGTGTAGGGGCTCAAGGCTTTGGGTCATCCTCCACTGCTTTTCCCAGGTCACAAGCAGGGAGCTGGCTGGAAAGCAAAGGAGTCAGGACATGAACTGGAGCCTATATATAGAATGCTGGTGCTTGGAGATGGAGGATTAGCCAGTTGAGCCACTGCACCACCTTTAATTTAACTTTTCTGAGCATGACAGTCTGAATTTCTGGAAACAGTCTCCTGTGCACTGTATTCCCTCTCAGGTCATGTGTTCTCACACATCTGGATTTCTTAGTGATCTGTGCGTATGTTTCAGATGGACAATTGAAAGTTGCTTGGGAATCCCATGTGCATCTAGACCTTTGAGCCGAAGGCCCCACATGAGGCAGGGCTCCTGTGAGGTAGTCTTTCTGCTGGACTCTGCATCGGTAAGAAACCCGCTGACATCCTGCCTGGGTACTGGACTCAGGGTGCTGACCTTTTTGCTTGTGACAGGTGGGTTTCAGGGACAGGAATTGGTGGCGTTTTCTGGGAGTTTTCCATTCCCCCCATTCTGAGCTTCTGCCCTGTTCCCACTTTCCTTTCCACGTGACCTCTTGGAGGTCAGCGCTCTCTCTCCAGGGCTTTCTGGGCTCACGTCCTTTGGGGAAACTGCTGATCTGCAGTTTTGCAGCATTCTGATGCAAGGATACTCAATCCACGCATGCGTGCTCCGTGGGTGCGTCCTGTCCCTCAAGGCAGGCTTTTAGGAGGCCTGGAGCTTTTGACACTCACTGGTGGCACAACTGAGAGCACTCTCATTTCTGTCCACATGAAACATTCAGCGTGGTTGCAACCAGGAGACCACTGGCTGGGCCCTTGACCAGGCCAGACTCCAGCTCCATGGACAGCACCCGTGGACTAGCATGGGGCAAGTCTCCACTCCCACTTCAGCACTCCCTGGCTCTCCGTGTTCTCCATGCCCTCTTCAAAACAGGGTGGTGTTTTGTCTTTTTAGGTTTACCCTCTTGGGGAATGGAAGTGGCATCTTGCTGCAGCTTTAGTTTGCATTTTCTGAGAGCAAATGGAAGCTAGTACCTTATACAGTTTTTCTTTTTTAAAGCTTTAT
The DNA here is from genome assembly GCF_017591425.1 of Ochotona curzoniae. Classification (NCBI taxonomy): domain Eukaryota; kingdom Metazoa; phylum Chordata; class Mammalia; order Lagomorpha; family Ochotonidae; genus Ochotona; species Ochotona curzoniae. Next base: position 6,522,446 of record NW_024467106.1, read on the forward strand.
TTGAAAGGCAGAATTACAGAGATAAGACATGTGTGCGTGGGAGTGTGTATACACACACACTCTTCAATCCGCTGTGTCACTCCTGCAATGCTCACAGCAGGTGAAGCTGGGCCAGGCTGAACCAGGAGCCAGGAGCTCACTCCTAGTTCCAGAGGATGGTAAAAGCCTTGGACCGTCAGCTGCTGCCTCCAGGTGCATTCGCAAGGAACAGGATCAGAAGTTCCCCCTGAACTCCCCAGTCAGGTCAAATGTCCTACCCTGGAAGCACCTCAACCGCCCCCCTGCTGGCCTTGGTTCAGTTCTAAATTCATTGCTATGGTTACTTCACCAAGACTTCCTCCTTCTCCTCCAGCCTGTTGCGCTCCATGGGGCAGGAGGATCTGGGGTGCTGAACTTGCTGTGTTAGTCTCAGCTCTTAGCACAACTAGACATTCCATCCGGATTTCTGAATGAATGAAGACTAGGGTCCTTATACAGGTCCACGTGGGCCTTGTGTGTTTGGGTCTAAGCAAAGCATCAGCAGTGCATGTGTGGTGTGTGTGCATGTGTGGTGTGTGTGCACGTGGGTGTGTGCATGCAGTTGATCAGGAGCAGCCGATCAGAGACTGTGGACGCCTCTGCAGACCTCCCATTCCTCTCTCCTCCCCTCCTCTCCTACTCTGCACTGCCCAGTGCTCCCAACATCCTCCTCCCCTCCGAGTGACTCATAGAAGCCACTGGTCTCCAGCTGCCTGCGCTCGGCCGCCCTTGTGCAGTTGTCTGCCAGTTGTGCACGCCGATTGCTATGAATGCCACCATCTGGTATGCCACGTGGACATCATAATCTTTTCTTAATTACATTAGCAGCGCAATCAGTTACTGCATTACAAGGCCGGCGATGAGCTTTTAAATCTTGGTGGAAATCATAAATAATTGCACTAAGTACCCGGCACCAGATGTGTGTGCCAACTTTGGTTGCACTAGATAAATAGTAACCTTACAAGAGTGTTAGATGGCGGGCGGTCCGGCCAGCCACTGGGCCATGCCACACCTGGGCCCAGCTGCTCTGAGGCCCTGCCAGCCACGCACCTGAAGGGAGGCAGCAGCCAGAGTAGGAAGGATGCCCAGGAGCCCTCTGGGTGTGCTGGTGCCAGGGAGAGACTGAGCTTCTTATAGCCAGAGAGGACAGCGAGAGTGTGGAGAGACAAAGGGAAACGAGGTGGATGGGTGGGAGGGAGGGAGGAAGGGGGAGAGAAGAGAAGGAAGGGATGGGACTGAGGCAGGGAGAGAGAGAGACAGTGAGACAGAGACCCAGAGGGGCCCAGGGAGAGGGACAGGGATCAGCTGGCCAGCTGCAGGCTCCAGGAGGCATGCTGAGGCCAAAGAGCAGAGGCAAGGCTGGTCTAAGGTGACCTCTTACTGGAGGCTGGCTGGGGGCAGGTCTTGGGAATCAGCTACCCTGGGGCAGTGTGCTTGTAGGGGAAGTGATGGCCAGGCTTGCGGGGGGCCACCAGCCAGAACCTCTGAGATCAGGGGAGCCCTTCTTTCCTCTGTCCTTCTCTCTAGGGACCTCCTGCTGCATCTGAGCTGCAGAAAGTGGTTACAGAATATGGAGACCGGCAACTCTGACTGTACCCTGTCAGCCTTGGGAGCTGCCATGGGTAGGCAGGAGGCCCAGCACTGGGCAAGTCTCCCCGAGGGAGACGTGTATTGATTAGAGAGGCAGAACGACAGAGGGGAAGACACACACACATACAGGCTTGGAGCATGCGGGGCAGGAATAGGATCTTCCATCTGCTGATTTGCCCCCCAGATGGCTGCAATGGCCCGAGATGCCAGAATTCCATGAGGGTCTCACACACAGTGCTTGAGGCATCTTCTGATGCTGTCCCAGGGGACATTATCAGGAGGGCAGACCGGAAGGAGAGTGGCCAGGACTTGAATCAGGACTTTGATGTGGGATGCGCCCCAAGTAGTGGTTTAACTCACTGTGTCGCAATGCTGCTCCCTGTGGGTGGGTGGCTTTAAGCTAAGACTCAACTCATCAGTCACAGCGAGCCAGGTGAAGAGCTAGGGAGAGAGGGCAACCGGCCGCAGGAGAGGGGAGCAGCTTGTGCGAAGGTGCAGAGGCGGGAAGGAACTGGGTGTGTTCGAGAGCAAGCAGATGTGGTTCCAATGGGAAAAGGAAAGGACTTTGGGTGAAATGGAGACTAAAGACATGTTCCTGAAATCTCACCAAGAGGACCTGAATGGAGTTTGAGAACTTTGTTTAAAGCCACAGGAGAAAGAAGCAGACACGTGATAGGATTGGATTCACAGAGAACACTTTAAATTGAAGCCCATGGGAGGGAGGCTGGCAGCCAGGGGCAAGCTGACCAGCCCCAAGGGCTTGGGGGAAGGCTCCAGGATGAGACCTCACAAGGGCAGTGGGCAGGTGTGCTTGGAGAGGAGAGCACAGGCTAACACTTCATTTGGGGACCAGCCTGGAATTGTGGAGATCCAGCTCAAGGCTTCCTTTTGAGAAGAGTAGCACATTTTATTAATGTAGGGATAAAAAGGATTCACCTGTCGGTTACAATGAGATGTGCCTTCTCAGGTTCACAAGGAACAACTTACTAATATTGCAAGCTCCAAATAATCACAGTTCGGGGAGCTCGTGCCTCGAGGCTGGGACTGAAAGCCTCAGACTCACTCTCAGGACAGGAGCTGAGGCAGAAATGAAGCAGAATAAACACAGTCCCAGGGCCAGTCTGTGGCTAACAGCTTACGACTCCACCTGCAATGTCAGCATCCTGTATGGGTGCCTGTTGAAGTGATGGCTGCCTCATTTCCAGTCCAGTTCCCTGTTAATGTACCTGGGAAAGCAGAGGAAGATGACTCAAGAGAAAGATGGGCCCCTGTACCCGCCCACCCCTGCTGCTGCTGCTGGGCACACGTACACACACACACACACACACACACACACACACACGCTCTGAAGTATCAGTGGAGCAAAAGGGAAGTCTTCCATCTTAGGGTTTGGGACATATAACTTAAAGAATGATGGAAAAGCCGGACAAATGTGAGAGGGAAGAGGAAGAATGAGATCCTGGCAACGGCACTTCAAGGTGGCCGGAGGTGGGGTTGCAGGTGTGACTTCGCCTCAGCCATGGGGCTGGCAGGTGTAAGGAACTTGTTCTCTGGGCAATGGCTCACTCTGCCTTAGGTCCACCGGGGTTTGTGTAAACCTCACCCTGGGCCAAAGCAGGCCAGTATCCGTCCCTCCTGGGCAGGGATTCTCAGCACTGCAGGCATGGCTGGATAAATGTTGATACTGGACTTCGCCCCGGAGTTTCTGGTCCTGAAGGACTGGATGGGGCTGCCCTGGGAGTTGGTGTTCCTAACCAATTCCCTGGTGAAGCTGAGGCTGCTACACAGGGACATCCCCAACCCTCCTATTTGGAGAACCACTTTTGCCAAGGGAAGGCTCTACAACAATGAAACAAGTCTGGGTCAGTGTAGTGACAACGCTGATGAAAGAGCATCCTGCCACAACAGCATCCCATACGGGTACCAGTTCTCGTTACAGCTGCTCCACTTCTGATCCCTGTTAACATGTCTGGGAAAGCAGTGGAACACGGCCCATATCATCATCAGAATATGGACGAAGTCCTCAGGCCCCTGCCACCCACAAGGGAGATCAGCATAGATTTCCAACTCCTGGCTTCGATGTGGCCCAGCTCTGGCCATTGTGGTCATTTGGGGAGGGAACCAGCAGATGGAAGATATTTCTGTCTTTCCCTCTTTCTCTGTAACTCTGTGAAAAAAAATAAAAAAAAGATAAGACATGTTAAGGGGGAGAGAGGCAGCATGGTGGCAGATGGAGCTAGGCGTCAGGCACATGATGGCTGTTGCAGGACATCTCCAGGGAGGGACAAACCCAGTCAGGAGGTGACAGCAGGACTAGAACATCCTGCCCTCTTCATCGCCCCCTCTGGCGGACATCACAGCACGGAGTACGTAGAAGGGCAGGAAAAGCCTCCTCTGAAAAGCGTGTGGTAGAGATCTAGTCAGTTCCAGCAGTGTCCATCACAGCTGCTGCCCCTGGTTGGCCGAAGGCAGGTCCAGTGCAGTCGAGAGCACTGGGGGGGCATGGGACCAAGAGCTGGGGGGGTTCTCAAGCCTCCCACCCACAAGGGGAGCTTTAGATGGCTCCCACCCTGAGTGTGGGTTGCACCTCCTGTGACCACGTCAGGACGTCTGGGGATGGCTCCCGGGCATCTGCATTCTGTAGAACTCACCCAAGGGGTTCCAAAGAGCAGCTATATTCAAAGACAGGACCCGACTACTCAAAGTGTGGCACCTGGGGCTTGCACTGCGGCATAGTGGATAGAGCTTCTGCCTATGGCATCAGCATTCCATAAGCAGCGGAAGATGCCCCCAGTTGCTTGGGTCCTGTTACTCATGTGGGGAGACCCCGATGAAGTTCCTGGGTCCTGTCTTCAGCCTGGACCACTGCTGGCCATTGTGGACATCTGAGAGAGGTGAACCAGCAGATGGAAGGTCCCTCCCCCTCTCCCTGTCACTTTAACTTTCGAGATAAATCAATAAATCTTCCTTTTTTTTTTTTTAAGTGTGGCCCATAAACCAGCAACTTCATTAGCTTGAGAGATATGCCAAATCTCAGGTTTCACTGCCGCCTCAGCGAATCTAAATCTCCTTCCTTAAAATGTTTTAGTTACTTGTTTTTACTTACTTAAAAAGGAGGGAGAGGGGACTTTTCCCTATGCTGTGCACTCCGCAAAAGCACAGGATTGGGCCTGGATGAAACCGGGAGCCTAGAACTCGAGACCCAACTAGTTGAGCCGCCACCTGCTGCGTCCCAGGGTGCACATCATCAGGTAACTGTGATTATGAAGGGAGGAGCTTCCAGCTGCATCTTGCGTCTTAACTGCAAACACCTGCCCCAAAATCTGCCTTTCTGTGTACATCCCCTGGAGCTTGTGCCCATAAACATCTGAGAAGAGCTACGCTAGGAAGTCTTCACAATTCCAAAGCAAGGGGCAGTGGCACGAGCAGCTGTGCAGGACACGGCGCCGGAAACGCACGCTCCAAGGCACCATGGGGATGTGCTGTCAGATGGAGGCCGCGCTCAGTTCATCCTGAAGTTCCTGAACAGGAGCCCCTGGGGGACCATGCTGGAAGGAACTACTGCAGGCAAAGCTTGCCAGATTCTTAGCCAGAGCTGCCTTGCGGGAGAGTATGCCAGAAGCAGGAAACCCAAATTTTATTTTTTGTTCTTCCGAACACTTTTCTTAATCCCAAGTGTGTGTTTGTTTATGTGTTTTGGGGGTGTAGGGTACAGATTATGTGGATGGTGGGATTATGGGATATTCTTTAGCATTTCCTTTATTAAAAAAATCTAATAAATGGTGTTTTTTTTTAAAGCAATATATGAGCAAAAGCTATTAGAAACAGCAAGATAGATTTGGCAAAAATCACAGTCTTAATCGGATACCTTAATATTATTGCATTGCTTCATCTCTGTCAAATCAAAGTAGGCAAAAAGAAATAAAAATATGGAAGATGTGAGTAATTTCATTAATAAAATTATTTACTAGATATATTTTTAAGTCTATAATCTACACAGAATACCTTCTCTTAACACATTCCACTGGGCATTTTAAAAAGCTCATCACTTTTCTAACCCGCAATGGAAATGTTAGTAGCTTGCCAAAGATGGGCAGGCTAAGCCACAAGAGGGCAGAGGATACGGTCTTTCTCATGTTGCCCTGGCTCTTCATCCTGGAAGAGTGGCTTTGTAAAGCGGGCGTGTGACCGATGCCAGGGGCTTCCAATGTCCATGAAGCTATGGACTGAAGGATGACATGCATGAACTATTGTGGAGTCCTTTTGCATTTATTGTTGGCAGAGGGTACATATTTTTATGTATAAGTGCAATAACAAAACATTTGTAACAGAAGTTGAAACAAATAAAAAAGCTAAAGTATTTGGAAAATAAGGGCCTCCCAATGTGATTTCAATGGTGACTCAACAGGATTTTTTTTTCCATGAAATTTTGTGAGCTAGTGTTAAAATGAATATGAAAGTAGTATGTGTGTGAACTGATTGGTGATTATTTAAAACCACTTATAATTATGCTTTGAGATTTAAAGTTTTGTAAAATGACAAACATCTGAATGTTGTCATGATGCCATTTCTGGTGATTAAATTAGTGGAGCTGAGAAGAATTCAGACACTTGGTGTCCGTTGATTTCTTCATGTAAATGGGCTGTAAGAGCAGGTGCTGAACACCCCCACGTTTCACGCTAGAGAGTAGGGGTTTGGCTCCTGGTTCTAGCTTCCTGTCAGTGCACACCATGAGAAGCGGTGGTTCCTGCTACCTTTGTGGGAGATCTGGGCTGAGTCCCTGGCTCCTGGTCCCAGCGGTTGAGGGCATCTGGAGTGAACCAGTAGATGAAAGACCCTACTCTCTTCTTCTTTCACTTTCCCTTCATTGCTCTGATAGTCAAATTAAAAAAAAAATCAATGTCGACTACTGGAGGAAATTAAATATTACTTAATAAGTGATACTGGGACAACTGCTTGGTGTTTGGAAAAATTGAGATTAGGTACTTAACTCACATCCTTTATAAAGAAAATGTCCTAATGGATTAAAGTCCTTAGGTTTGAGCTGACCTTGTGGTATTGTAGGTTAAGCCACTGCCTTTGGTGTCTGCATCGCATATGGGTGCCAATTCCTACCCTGGCTGCTCCACTTCTCATCCAGCTTCCTGGTAATGGCCTGGGAAGAGCAGTAGGATGGTCCAAGTGCTTGGATCCCTGTACATGCATGGGAGACCAGGAAGAAGATCCTGACTCCTGACTTTGGCCTGGTCGTTGTGGCCATCTGGAGAGTGGATAAGTGGATGGAAGGTCTCTCTGTCTCTCCATCTCTCTCTGTCTCTGCAACTCTGACTTCCAAATACAGAAATAAACATTTAAAAGTAGTTTTAGGAGTGAAACATATAACAACAGTACTAGAAGAAATATTGGACACTATCTTATCAACCTGGGGTACAGGCAACTTTTTAGAAAAAGCATAAAAATCAAAAGCCATAAATGAAACATTTTTCTAAGCTTAATTCTACTATATAAGTCATAATTCCCTGTGACAAGTGATAACACAAAAGTTTCTTAGAAGTGACACATCTGCTAAATTGCTTGCTGATACTTTTAAGAGGCAAAGTACTAGGATCAAGAATAAATAAAGAACTACTAATTAAGAAGAAGAAAATTAAACAATCTGATAGAAATTGGACAAAGCCTGTGATGAGGCAATCCTCAGCATAGAAAACATAAATCACCAATATTCAAATTCAAAAAGCTGTTTTCATTCTACTAATAATCAGGGAACTAATTGCAAAACACAATAAAGAGATGCCCCTTTTCACTCATTAGCTTAGTAAATACTTACAAGCTCAAATATAACTTGAAGTGTTGGTGTTCTGGGTAGCAGAGGGCTCCATGCATTACTTGGGGAATGGAAGATGTATGCGAAATATCTTACATACATCCCCACTGTGACAGACACCTCCACCCGGCGGGGCGTCTGGGCAGGATGAGAATGAAGACACACATCTTCTAGGAGAAGACAACTCCACTTCAGGGCTTCCGCATAGAGAGAGGAACCCCAGTGCGCATTCCCAAGGCAGCTTGAGAACAGTGCTTGATCAAACACCTTGGGCAACAGCAAACCTGGGACTATTCAAAGTATCCATCATGCAGGACACCAGTTCAGCAAGCTGCAGTAAGTTTGCACCAGGCAATATGTTGCAGGAGTGAAACAGCTCAGTTTCATGTTCAGATGTCAACTGCAGAAGATGCTTATTATTGTTTGAGGAAAGGAAGAAAAGGCCGGTGTTAGGGTTTTGTGGGTTAAACTGCCACCTGCAAGCCAGTATTCTGTATGAAGCCCAGTTAATCCACTTGTGAACCAGCTCCCTGCTGATGCCCCTGGGAAAGCAGCAGAACATGGAATAAATGTTTGGGATCCCTTGAACCCATGTCGGATGGAGTTCCTGCCTTCTGACTTCTGGCTTTAGTCTGGCCCAGTCATGGCAGCCATTTGGGGAATGAATCAGCAGGTGGAAAATCTCTTTCTCAATCTTTCCCTCTTTTTCTCCCTCTCTACTTTCTGTAACTCTGCCTTTCAAATAATAAACAAATGTTTTTTTTAAAATGCAGTGTAGTAGATACAATCTGTTACATTAAAAAAAAAAATCCCCAAAGGGAAAAAAAACTCTTCTCTCAATTCACAGGCTTATCAATGCCCAGGGAAATGTGGTGGGCCTTCCACTAGAACTAAGTCAGTGCATCCTTTCCTTGACAACCCCAAATCCTCCCGGGGATCCCAAATGAAATATTCCACCACATTTTCAACATGCAGACCTCTTTTTTACACACACACACACACCCTTTTAAAATCCAGAGCTATAAGACTGCAACATCCTACAGGTGAGAAAGTAAGACATGATACAAGTGATTGAAATTTTGCGGTGAGTGGAGTTGCGTTTCTAAACACGCATAACACGGACGGCATGAGACGGAGCAGTTAGCAAATCCCTGGACAGTTTGGGATGAGGATATAGACACACTGAGTCACGCAGGCTTGGGTCATTCAAGTCCACATTGTAAGAGTCGAGACAGACTCTCTGGAAGGAGAGAGAACTAAATGGCATCCTAGGGATAGAGTCAAGAAAGTTGTTAAAATAAATGATAGGACAGGGGGAGAGGAGAAGAAGAAACCAACGAACAGCATGACTAACAGCACAAAATAAGATGACACAAATAAAGAGACATCAGGGCTCAAGCAAACCTTGCTAATGAAGTTTTTTTTTCAGTTTGAAAAAAAAAAACAATAAATTTAGGAGCTGATGTAGCTATGTGAAGAGTGAGGTGAAAGCAAGGCAGGATAATGTTGTAGAACAGTAAGAAGCGATGAACCAAGAAGCTGTAAGAATGCTAAACTTGCACACATGGAACAGGAACCTCAGAGTAGACACAGCAGAACATCGCTGGAGTTAGAACAAAAAGCAGATACATCTACCAATTGGTATCTTTTCAGTGTGTTCTCTTGAATATCAAGCAGATTAAAAAAAAACAGCTTTAGAAAGAAAACTGAAAATTCCAACAATGTAGTAAGTAAACTTGGAATTACAAAGCTGTTCTGAACTTTGTATTCAAAAGTTACAGAAGTATCAGCCATATCTAGTATTTAGGGGACAAGCAGTAGGTCATATTAGTCTTTGAAGAGACTAGTTCCATGCAAACCACATACTCTGATTACATTTTAATAAAATTAGAAATATGTATAGGTTGTCAAGCAATGAACCAACATTCCATTAATTTAGAAAATGAAAACAAAACTACGAATATTGTATCTATAACCATGAGAAACAGTTCCCCCAAAATAAATTGCTTTAAAGAGATGGAAAATCAGAGTTAATCCAGTAGTTGCAAAAATACGGAAGAGGAATATCCAAGTGAAAATTATTTGAGGAATGCAAGGATAGCTCAACAACAATCAAAAATAATGCAATCATCCCAGTAATATATTAACAGAAAAACGTATTATCAATCCCAATACTTGTGGGCAAAAGTATGTGATAAAATTGAATGCTTGGGCATGGCGCAATGACTCAATGGCTATATCCTCACCTTGCAAGTGCCAAGATCCCATGTAGGCACTGACTTTTGTCCCTGTTCCACTTCCCATCCAGCTCCTTGCTTGTGGCCTGGGAAAGCAGTAAAGGATGACCCAAAGCCTTAGGACCCTGCACCCATGTGGAGACCCAGAAGAGGCTCTTGGCTCCTGACTTTGGGTTGCCTCTACTCAGAATATTGTAGTCACTTGGGGAGTGAACCAACAGACAGAAGACCTTTCTTGCTGTCTCTCCTTCTCTCTATAAATCTGTCTTTCAAATTTTAAAAAATTCAATGCTCATTTATAAAAAATTACCTAGGGAATACATTGGGGTCATGATGAGTATTTTCTAGAAAACTATATTAAATTGTATGTAGTGGTAAATTTCCACTAAATTCCAAAATGGTGAAAAATGGTTGCCAAAACCAATTATATTCAATACTGTATCCATAATAGGCAAGAGAAAAAAAGACATAATGGATTGGAAAGGACAGAATTGTCATTATCCCTGGATAAATCATTAACTACAATTGTAAAAAAAAGTATTAAGAGCATCTATCAACTAGTTACCAAAATAGGACTCAAATTCCCAAATCATACAGCCAGTTAAACCCCAATGCCTGATGCTGATGGGCGCTGGGATGGAGTGGAGTCTTGATGTCTGTGGCAGGGTCTGCTGGGCAGTGTTCAGGCTACTGGGGGTTAGTTCTCAGGAGATGGCTCTTGGGGAGGGCTGGCTTGGCAAGCTGGCCAAGCTTCTGTTCCTCTCTCTATTTTCTGGCTCTTCATGTGGGTGGTTCACTGCACCTGCTGTGCCATTATGGCCTCTATCCAATGTCAGAGCGACAGGGCTGCACCATCCCAGACTAGGAACCTGCAAACTGAAAGCCAAAACAAGTACCTCCCTTCCCAAGAAGCTGACTGCTATAATAGAGTTCAAGTGTGCTGGATGCAAGCTTATATGGAAGTCAATTGTATGCCTGTATATAATATCAGTGACTGTAACAACCACAACAACCAAGTATAAAGATCCTTAAGTAAATCATATGACTTCATTTAAAGATAGAAAGGACTTAAAGAAACGAACAACTGAGTCACACTGAAGGATGTAGTGACTCAATGTCATAAAGATGGAAATGTTCTCTTAACTAAGATGTAGATTTGGTTCTATGGCATTTCAAAATGACAAGGCATTTTCCCTTGAACTGGAAAAGCTTATTTCAAAATATGTCTGCAACCACAGTCAGGAATAACTTGCTGTGTGGGTATACTTAAAAAGTTTGTGGAAAATGGAAATTAAACATAACTACTTTGTTGCAAAAAAGGCCTGAAATCTATACTTGTATTAGCTGATGGATTCAGTGATGTATTTTCCTTCCTAGCTATGAGATTTCTTATGAAGCTGGAGTAATTGAAATCATGTGATATTAGTGCCAGGACAGGGAGAGATGGCAAAAATAATTGAAGCGATGGCATAGAAGGGACTGGCATACATGATAGCAAAGGATGGGCTGTTAATAAACGATGCTGTACTGAATAATGAAAGGTGATGGTGTTAAAATACTGTTATTGAGAATAAGATTTATCTAAAAGGCATAGTGACAAAGGAGGGGATTTGGGTAAAGGGAAAAACACAGAAACAAATATCTTCCATCCCCTGGATCACTCCCCAAATGTCTGCAACAGCCCACGCTGGGCTAGGTCAGTATCACAGGCCAGGAATTCCATTCAGTCCTCTCCCATGGGTGGCCGGGAGCCAAGCGCTTGGACCACTGTCTGCTGCCTCCCAGGCACGTTAGCAGGGAGCTAAATCCGAAATAGAGGCAAGACTTGATCCCACACACTCTCACACCGGATATGTGAGGCTTGACTGCCTGTGCTACACTGCCTGCCATGAGAGTACTGCCGATTTTCAAGCTCCAGTGGAGTAGTTACTTTGGGGTCTAAACAAAGACCATTTATGATCGTTAATCTTCCAAGACTGGAATGTTATATTTAACATGATGAAATACACTGCTGATGAAAACACACAGAATCCTGCAGTTTCCTGCCGAACATCGGATCTGAATCTGATCACTTCTCTAGACTGATGAAAACCAGGGGCAGAGGAGACACATCACAGGATGTGACAGGCATGTGACGAGAGACAAGGTGGAGCTCTGCACAGCAGTCCAGTCTCCTCAAGAAATGAGTTTTTTTTTTTTTTTTTAAAAAAAGAGCTCGGAAAGAATTGTAGATGAAAACAGACAGGAAACATCCAGCCAGTCCCGAGTTACGAAGTTTAATTCAGACCCTGATTAAAATAGACAGAGGCGGTTCAGTGCTGTGGCATGACAAGGCGGCTTCTTCGGAATGTCTCATGTGGGGGCAGAGGCCCAAAGACTCAGAGCATCAACCTCTGCTTTCCCAGGTGCAATGATACAGTGTTGGAGCGAAAGCGGAGCAGCTGGGGACTCTAATCGGAGCTCGTACGTGTGAAGTCACAACAGCAGCCCCCGTTCGCGGTATTGTTTTTTTTTTAATTGTTGTTGTCGTTGTTGTAATAGTGTTATCGTGACTCAAAAGAGACTCTCAAACACCTGAGAATGAATCTTGATGTCGGGGTTGCTTCATTAAATTCAGCAAATACTGTTGGGAGGAGTGACTGACACAGTGTTGTCTATGGTCTCAGAACTGTTGACTCTGAGACAAGCCCATGCGTCCCGGTCTCTACTTTTGTGTATGTGTGACATTTCCAAAGTAAAAAAGAGGCAAAAGAATCCTGGAATGATTTGCTTATTCAAATGAGTAAAAGAGAAAATTTGAAAAACTCCATCTCAACTTTGGGAAATAAATATAGAGACACTTATTTGTGACACAGGGGTGGGAAAACTCACTAAGCAAAGGTGCTAACCACAACGGCCAAGACTCACCTTAGTATATAAAAATACAATATTTCCATAGAATGAAAGATACCGGAAGGAAGGTTAAAGACAAGCCGTAGTCTGTGAGAAACTGTGCAATAAAGCCATCATGCCCGTGGTACACAGTGACCATGGACACATGGACCCAGACAATGCACAGGGAACTTGAGCAGAAAAGCAGAAATAGTCAAACAAATGCAGCAGAAATTCGCGACCTCGTTGGCAATCAAGACGGTTGAGGCAGTGATGAGAAACAATTCTCATTCATCCATCAGTGAAACTTAAAAGTCACAGGTAAAGTTGTTGCGGACACAGCCCCGGCGGGAGCAGGAGCTAGTTCAGTCACATTGGGGACACTTTGATGATAGGGACCTAGGCAGGTTGAAATTGCCCTAGCTTGTGACCCAGCAATTCAGTGCCCACAGATCTGCCCTGGATAAACTTCCCCCATTTGCCTAAGGAGATATGAAAAAGAATTTCATCGCTCTAGATAGTATGAGAGTGGCAGCAACTTCACAGTGCCTTTGAAAGGAAATGGGAAAAAAAGATCATCATAAGGAGAAATACTAGAAAGCAAGTAAGTTGAACAAAGAACCTATCTGCGGTGACGTGAAAAAGTGGATCTCAGAATCAGACTTTAACAACCACGACGGTGTGTGGCCATTCATGCAAACCCTGGATCCCACAAAAGGTTTGTGTCTATCTTGGTGGATATACATCTACGTGATAAGCCTATGGGGATGACACCTACCAACTTCAGGTCACTGTCATCCTCGGGAAAGGAGGAAGACAAGAGGATGAGGACAACTTCGTCAGCACAAACATGAACAGCTGTTCAGCTGATGATGGTAAGATAGTTATCTGTTGTGCCACTTTCTGTATTTCTTATATACTTGAAATTTTTCATAATTAAAATTATTTTGAAAAGAAGATGCACTGGTTTAAATATCTGCGCAGGAATACTTTGTCACACATTAATTAAAGATGATATGATTTTTCTGTCTTGGAAACTCCAGATAATTAACTGGAAGATCCTTAGAAGCAATAAGAAGCAGTGTTTACCCCTGGGGCCAGAACCAACGAGACACCTTCACATTTTAATCTTTTGTTTGAATTTTAACATGATGAACATGTATTACTTTTCTATGCTGAAAATTATAATGATGGTAGTTGCATTTGAAGATTAAGTAAATTGAAGGATAAAAGGTGAAAATAAAAATTTAATAAAGTTTGGCAATGGCCGTCTATGAAGCAAATGTAACAGCAATAAAAATTGGTAATAAAATATTGGAAGAAAAAAGATTCTAAAAGCAACCAAATAATTCAACAACCACATAAAAATATCCTGCATATCCATGTATGACAAACCTTAAACCTTTACATAGAAGAACGCTTGATACACGAGAAACACACGCTTTCAGAACGGGAAGAACAGATATTCTGCAGATATTGGTTCTTAAGCATTGTTGTAATCAATAATGCAAGCATTGTTATAATCCCATGTGGGATCTTGGTGGAGGGAATCTCAACACAAAAATATACTTATTGCACAAAATACAGAAAAGGGGAACAAATATGAATTTCCCAGCATCCTATCACTCAGAAAATGACTCTAACATTTTGAAACTGACTAGCTTTTTCCAACACTCAAAGATTTGTTTGTGTGTGCCTCAATGTACATACACATCAGACATAATGAGAAATGAGCTCATTCTTTTAAAAAAGTTATTATTATTATTATTATTATTATTATTTGAAAGGCAGAGTTGCAGAAAAAGGAGAAGGAGACACAGAGAGAGATCTTTCATCTACAAGGTCACTCCCCAAATGGATTACAACAGCCACGGCTGGGCTAAGCTGTTAGGCACCAGGAGCTTCTTCTAGGTTTCTGGGTGCAAGGGCGCAAAGAGTTGGGTCATTTATGTTGCTTTCCGAGTCACATTAGCAAAAAACTGGACTGGAAGTGGAGCGGCCAGGATTCAAACTAGTGCCAATATAGAATGCCAGTGCTGAGGGTAGTATCTCAACCCATTTATTCCACAACACTGGTCCCGGAAATGAGTGCATCTCAATACTTCATAAGCCTTTGCTATAGAATGGGTGACAAGAATATCTTTCCTTAACACTAAATAGTTCTGCAACTTTTGAATGTGAGCCTCTGGGAGTCCTTAAACTCTCTGAAAATAAAGGCCAACTTGCCTGTGTATGTGTGTGTTCTTAGAGAAAGTGCCTATCTTTTAAGAAGTTCCAATCCCATGTGTTTTGATGTTTTTTATTTCAGTTTGGTTCATTCCAAATAATCTCTTTTCTCTAGTCGAATTCAATACAGGCTCATGAATTATACGGTGGCATCATTTTTCCCAAGAGACTTCTGTGTTTCCTTTTTGTCACTCATCAGTGGTGCGTTTGTTTTTTCATGGTGCTGTAATTTGTTGTTGATGTTGTTGTGGCTGTTCTAACTCATGCCAGTTGTTGATCTTGTTTCATGGTTTCTCACTTATGGTAATGTATAGTGATGGAGTACTGGGGTCTATCACATACAGACGTGGGGGTATAATGCAACATGCATCCCTGCATCCAGACGAAAGATGGATTTCCAATCAAACTGTTGGACATGTGTAGGCAATGGGATGCTGGACTGTCTGACATTGTCTGTACCAACAGTGTTGGGGTACACTCAAATAAGAGACTGAGAGAATTATGATTCCTCATGAAGGACTACACTATTGTAACAAAATGGGAAAAATCTGACGGGGGTATTGTACCACATAATTCAAAATTCAAAATAAAAATATATTAATTTCAAAAAAAGAAAAAGAAGTTCCAAATGGCCCATTCTAAAGAATTACTAGTGTATGAAGTCTTTCTCTGTTTCTGGTAAGAGCTTTCTTGGATACATCTTATTGGAGGCCACTCAATTCACCCATTCAAAGTGAACAATTGGATTATTTTGGCATATCCACCATTGTGCTGTCATCACCAAGATTCATTTCTGAACTTTGGCATCACCCCAGAAAGAAACTCCACACCCTTTAGTCATTAGTTCCCAAACGCCCCATCATTCCCAGCTTCATCCACTACGAACCTGTCTGTTTTTGCCCTGTACAGACTGGCCTCTTCTGGGCGTTTCACACAAGATGTGTTCTTTCATGACTGGCTTCTCTCAGCGTGATGTCGTCAGGGCCCGCCCATGTGATTGGTGATCCATGCGTCATTCTCCCTGGGCTGGCTGGACAATATTCCATTTTATAGACACGTTGTGTTGGCTTCCTTCATTCATCTCTTCATGGGTATTTGGGTCGTTGTTGCCATTTAGCTACTGCAGATGAACACTGCATTTGTGTAAGGACTTTTGTGTTTGATGATCGTCTCCACTTCCTTTCTGTTGACCATTTGTTTAGATTCCTCTTTCTTGACCTTCTTCTATTAGTGATCCCCTAAAATATTTTAATTTATTTTATTATTAAACGAAGCTGTAGATTCCTTTAAAATTGCAATTATGATATTCATCAACTTAATCAATCCATCATTTAAATGTAATCTCTTCCTATTGAGAGAAAATTAGTTACTAAGGGATAGGGTTGATGGCTTGAGGCAGTGCTTTGGAAGGCCACTCGTTAATTATTGCCACGTCTTGGGCAGTTTGCCTTCCTGGAGCCTCATGCACCCACTCAGAGTACCATGTTTAGAGCCTTCACATTGCCCCACTCTCAGACTCTTCATTTCTTAGGGATGCTGTGTTTGTGGGAGGAGCATAAACAAACAAACACATCTTAAAAAGCAATCGCGCATCTCATTTTTAGTTGAACTTTTGAATCGGCTAGTTGCATTTAATAACATTGTTAGCCCTTTTGGTGAGCTAGCATCATGTGATAAATTAATTTTAAAGAACCCACCTCTTTGAGTCTTCCTATCTAAGTGACTAAAATAACTTTCCTTTTTTTTCTTTTTTTTAAAGATTTATTTATTTTTTATTGGAAAGACAGATACACAGAGAGAAGAAGATATAGAAAAATCCTGCATGCTCTAATTCACATTCCAAGTGGCTGCAGCAGCTAGAGCAAGGAGATCCAAAGCCAGGAGCCAGGAGCTTCCCCTGGGTCCCCTACATGGCTTTGGGCCATCGTCCACCACCCTCCCAGGCCACAGGCAGGAAGCTGGATGGGAAGTAGAGCAGCTGGGACATGAACCAGTGCCCATACAGGATCCCAGAGGATGCAAGGTGAGGACTTCAGGCACCAGGCCGTTGTGCAGGGCCCAACGCTGGACTGTCTGCCATTGTCTGTACCCACAATGTCAGGATACACTTAAATAGCATAATGATGGACTGTTTATGAAGGACGATACTACTGTAATAATATAGGGGAAAGCAGTTGCAGGAAGGGGGTAAGGGAAATTCCAGAGCCTATGGAATTGTATCTTAAAATTAAAAATAATGTAGAAGATAAAAAAACTGTACATAAAGGCGATACACAACAAACAAGTCTTGCCATGTCTACCTCGCTCACTCGTGTAACTTACCTTCTTGCACTCTGTGCATTAGCTATCACAAATCATGGAAGACACAAGCTTTTTGGTTTTTTTAGCATTTGTTGTAAAGACAGGACTCAACAGTGCATACATACCACGTTTTCCTTGTCCAGTTATCTCTTGATGGACATTTGGAGTGTTTTCAGATCTCAGCTATTGTAAATTAAGCTGCAGTAAGCATGGGTGTATAAAAAAGTCAGCATTTACAGTTCAAGGTGTTACCCAAATCATTCATGCACATATTATACATGTATCATCATGATAAATATCATGAGTATGTGTGGTGTGTGTGTCTGCTCGTACAGATCCACTGGCAAGTGTGTGATTATATTCTTGCTTCTTCTAACTGTAGCCAGGCACAGGATTCAATCATCTTCTTGTTAATGATGGTATTTAGTTGAGTCCCTTGGGTTTCCTAGCTATACTGTCATATCATCTGCAAATAAAGATAATTTAATGTTTCACTTTCTTCTTTTCATGCCTCTAATGTCTTTCTTTAATTACATTGGTTATTTCTTCCAGAACAATGCAAATAATAGGCCAATAGAGTGATATTGGGACATTTTTGTTTTATCTTGACTTTAATGGGAATGTTTTCAGTGTTTTTTCCATTAACCATAAATTATTTTTTTCCTAATAAAAATATCAACGAAGCATAGTGCTGGCTTCTGGGTCGAGATGCATCTATTTTATATGCCAGAGAAATAGCCAACTTTTTCTATTTTATGAAATGCTTTAAAAGTTAAGAATGGTTCTTGGATTTGTCGAATGCCTTTTCAGTGTGTGGAAATGATTCTCCGATCATGCTCTTTAGACCTATTAATATGATGAATTATATTAATAGATGTTTCC
This sequence comes from Ochotona curzoniae, assembly GCF_017591425.1. Lineage (NCBI taxonomy): Eukaryota > Metazoa > Chordata > Mammalia > Lagomorpha > Ochotonidae > Ochotona > Ochotona curzoniae. The sequence goes on from NW_024467106.1 coordinate 6,540,395, forward strand.
CCAACACTGTGTTGTGAGAGACCTCAAAGGTATAGTGAAATTGAAACTACATCATAGCAAACATGCCTATAGCTACCATTCTCGTTCTACCATTAATAGGTTACTGTGCCAGCCTATTCACAGAACAGGTAATAAATAATTGTAAGTGCTGCTTTTAGTAGATTTTAATTGACCTTAAACTACTAAAATACTCTTTAAAAAAAAAGATTCATTTTATTTTTATTTGAAAGTCAGATATACAGAAAGGAGGAAAGACAAAGATCTTCCGTCTGTTGATTTACCCTCCAAGTGGCTGCAATAAGCTGGAGCTGAGCTGATCTCAAGCCAGGAGCCTGGAGCCTCTTCCAGGTCTCCCAGGCAGGTACAGGGTCCCAAGGCTTTGGGCCATCCTCAACTGCTTTCCCAGGCCACAAGCAGGGAGCTGGATGGGAAGCAGGGCAGCCAGGATTAGAATTGGCGACCATATGGGGTCCCAGCACATGCAAGGTGAGGACTTTAACGGCTAGGCCACCACGCCGGGCCCTATTGAAACACTCTTGCATGACTATAGTTAAGACCACTTGGTTTAAACATATTAGTATTTTGTTTCTTATCTAAATGTGAACTTTTGTATTGACAGGAGAAATATGCATATTGGTGAATATTGGGTTTTGAGGTCAAACGGTTTTGTTTCACAGGAACGATTTGAGCAACATGACACAGCGTTAGGCACCGCGGCAGCTCAAGCGGCAGTGGCACTGCACATTCTTTCAAATCCTGGAGGGATTCCCCGTGAGACTCCCTGTGATGGACAGCCGTGCAAGAAGATGGGTAAGTTCCTCTCAGCATCACTGCTGCATCGAAGGCAAGTTGCTGTTTACGATTTCTTTCTCTTCTGGAGTCAGTTTTGATCAGTCATTTTTCCCTAGCAGAAGCATCCGCTTCTGGGCAGGCTTGCGGTTTCGTGATGAAGAATGCTGCTTGGGGCGCCCCGTCCCACGGCAGACGGGGTACTTCGGTTCAAACCCTCTCCTGCTGACGTGCTGGCGGGCGTTGTGGGCATGTGAGATGAGAGCCAGCAGATGGGAGCCCTCACACGGACCACGTGCTCATGGAGGGCAGCTCTCTCGCCCTCTCGCCCTCTGCCTCAAATACACTTTTACACATCCCAAATTTCCTAATTCACTGATATTTCTTTTTCTCTTTATAATTTTTCTTCTCATTTTTTCTAATCAACTAAGTAAACTTGAAGCATTTTTAAAGAAAGATTTATTTATTTTTTTATTAGAACATCAATTCCACAGAGAGGAGAGACAGAGAAAGATCCTCCATCCTCTGGTTTACTCCCCAAGTCGCCACAACGCCTGGACTGGAGCTGATCTGAAGCCAGGAGTTTCTTCTGGGTTTCCCATGCGGGTGCAGGGTCCCAAGGCTTTGTGCCATCCTCTACTGCCTTCCCAGGCCACAGGCAGGGAGCTGAATGGGAAACGGAGCAGCTGGGATTAGAACCAGTGTCCGTATGTGATCCTTGTGCCACTAGGCTACCGTGCTGGACCCAACTTGAAGCATTTTTGCTCATTCTTTCTTAATCAGTAATATGTATATCAATGACCATGAATTTTTCTTTTCTTTTTAAAAGTTTTATTTATTTTCATTGGGAAATTATATATACAGAGAGGAGGAGAGACAAAGATCTTCCATCTGCTGATTCACTCCCCAAGTGGCTGCAATGGCCAGAGCTGAGCTGATCTGAAGCCAGAAGCCAGGAGCCTCTCCCAGGTCTCCCAAACGGGTGCAGGGTCCTAAGGTTTTGGGCCGTCCTTGACTGCTTTCCCAGGCCACAAGCAGGGAGCTAGATGGGAAGCAGGGCCACCAGGATTAAAACTGGCACCCATATAGAATCCTGGCGCTTTTAAGGTAAGAACTTCAGCCACTATGCTGTTGCGCCAGACTCCAGACCATGCATTTTTCTCTGAATACTGCTCTTTCTCTGGTTTAATACCTAAGATCGTCACTATGATTATTTTCTGTACGTTCTGCAGGTTTTGATACAGTAATTGACAGTTGAAAATGTTACACGTATTTGAGTGTTTTCATTATCATTTAGTTTTATTGCATTAGGATCCAAGAATGGTGTCTCACTGCTCTTTAAAAAAATTTTTTTCAGCCAATATATGGTCAATTTTGTGAATCTACAGGAACACTTGGAAGAAATCCATAATTATTGTTTTTCACAGTGTGATCAAAGATTAGACTTATTTATTGCATTAATAGGTCCCCCTTATTACTTTTTTGTGTGAATGTCATGAACTTGGAAGGTGAATTGAAGTCTCCTACTATGATGTGCTTCTGTTTGTTTCATCATTTCTCTCCTGTTATTTAATGCAAAGGTATGCATAATTGTGTCTTTGTTATGAATTGTAGCTTGTGACATTATAAATTGCTCCCTTTTGTGTATTGTCTCTTTCTTATGGCTAAAAATGCCATTAAATCACAATTTATTTAGCTATAGTCTCTGGTTAGGCGATGAGACTTGTCCAATTTTTCCTTCATATGAAAGAATTCTATTAATTTGTATTCCATTGTTGTTTTGAGTTGCATTTTCCAATTAGTGTTGTGAATTAAGATCTAATATTTGGTAATATTTATTTATCAATCATTCAATATCCAATGATTTGAATTAACCTAGGTGTTCAACAGTAAGGGGTTATGTAAATTTCAATAAATTAATATAATGGAATAATAATAGTTATCATTTATTGTACCTTACACTTAATATATCATTTTATCCCTATAATGATGCTGTAAGGTCATAATTATCATTTTCAATTGATTTGGAGATTAATGCACTTTTTCATATCAAGATATTTAAAATTGATTGCTAGCATGTCATAGCTTAATTGGCACTACATATTTTCCCTTTCTTAGTAGTGAAAAAGAAAAAGGAAATTCTAACAATTGATTACATATTAGATTCAGTGAGTGATGGTCCGTCTCCTTGCTTTATAGGAGGCTGAATCCCCAGGATATTAAGCAGCTTGCCCAAGGTCAGCCAACGTAAAATGCCGGACAGCATATAGATCAAAATGTCAAAGTGACTATGTGGGTAGGAAGAGTAGAACTAAGTTTTATTTTTTCCCCTTTGCTTGCCCATATTGTATGCCTTCTTCCGTAAGTAAACACAGCGTCCCTAGTAACAGGATGGGGTGGCTTCTGAAAGTGGGAAAATGAAATTAGAGTCCTCAGTTGACATTGGTCCTCAAGGTGACAATAAAGAATTAAGCACACTGAGCGTGTGGTAGTAGTGTGGTGTTTGAATCTCCCCAAAACTTCGTCTGGAAAATTCAAAAAGCACCGGAAGAGAAGGAATGCCTGGGCTTTCCCACAAAACCATGGGCTGCTGTGTCTCCAGGGGCCACTGTTTGGGGTGGGGTGTCCAGAAACCCCTGGCACAGACAGCGGGGTGTTGGCAGCACCAGGAAGCCCAAGTGGACAAAGTCACAGATACTCACTCTCTGAAGGATGTATCCACACAGCAGGAGGGCGCTCCCTCCCTAGTGGGACCCGAGAACCACTGGCAAAACCGGGGTGTGTCTCCCCACGTGCAAGCTGGCGGTGGGGAGGGGGCAGAAGGAGGCGAGCCAAAGGCTGAGTTCTCCCAGCGGTATGACAGTGCCCATGAGGCTCCCTCTGGACTCCTAGGAAAAAACCACTGGAGGCGGAGAACAAAATGAATAAGGAAGGAAGCCCAGGAGGAAGTGGGGGAGAAGGCTCAGATGGTGGGAAGGGAGGTGGGCGATGGAGAGTTCTAGAGCTTGGGGACAGGATAGCTAACAACCATGGGAGACTGGCAAAGGCACGCTTTCACCTGAGCAAACTCCTCAGATGTAACAGCTGGGAGTAGAAGGTTACCGTTCAGACTCTCCAGATCTGGAAGTTGTACTCGAGACAATAAAAATTCACACTAAAGGAACAGCCACAATGACAACTGGGTGCACAGAGAGGGAGAACAACGGACAGCCAGGAGCTCTTACCTGGGAACCAAGGTCATTGCAGGAAAGCGCAAATGAAGGTCTTACAGGAACAGAATTCCTTGGGCAGGTGCTTAGCCATGTGGTTAACACATCCACCTGCCTTCCACAGCTGAGTGCCTGGGTTCCATACCCGGCTGCGACTCCTGATAACAGCTTTCTGTTCATGCAGATCATGGTAGGCAGTGGGGATGGCCCAAGGGACAGGGTCTCTGCCGTCCATGTGGGAGCCCTGGACTGTGACAAGCATGGGAACATGCTCTCCTCCCTCTCCCGCTAAAGGAAATAAAATTAAGAAGTTAAGAAGTATGAAGAGCTAAATACTACCAAGTTTAGGAATGTGTGTGAAATGTATAGTAAAATCTAAAATGCCAATATCTGTGCAAGAAGGAGTGAGTGTGCACTGACAGACGAATGATTTTTTGTAAGGATATATTTATTGAGGGGTTGTTATGGTGGTTCTACAGGTTAATCCTCTAATTTGTGGTGCTGGCACCCCATATGAGCACTGGTTCTACTCCTGGCTGCTCTACTTCCAATCCAGTTCCCTGCTTATGACCTGGGAAGGCAGTAGAGGCCGGCCCAGGTTCTTGGGCCCTGCACCCATGTGAGAGGCCCAAAAAAAGCTTCTGGCCCTTGACTATGGATCAGCTCAGCTCTGGCTGTTGTGGCCTTTTGGAGAGTGAACCGGTAGATGGAAGATATTCTCTCTCTGTTTCTCCTTCTCTCTGTAAATCTGCCTTTCAAATAAATTAAAAAATATATTTTCAAATAAGATGTATTATTTGTTCGATTGCTTTGGAAAGGCAGAGTTACATAGAGAGATGTATCTTTCACCCGTTGGTTCACTCCCTGGGTAGCGGCAACGGCCAGTGTTGGACCAGACCAAAGCCAGGAGCTTCATCTGAGTCTTCTATGCAGATGGTAGATACTTGGACCATCTTCCACAGCTTTTTTTTTTTTTTCCAGGCCATCAATAGGAAGTAGAATTGAAAGACGAGCACTGGGGATATCAAGTGGTGTTGCAGGAGGTGGCCCCAGAAATGACCTTTACCAAACATATGAAAGTGAGAAATGCTGAAATCGTGGTAAAATATCTCCTTTTTCTACACTCCTGTCCTCTACTTCCCTCGCACACAAAACCACCACCACTTAGAACCACATGCCACAGAAGTCTCTACCTGTGAATCCTACTGAAGTTCAAAAAGGACAGTACTCTACTCAAGTTGCTCTAGCAAGTAGAATAGGAAAGCTTGCGCAAATGAGGCTAATACTTGTAAAGTGATGACTCGAAACTCAGACAACTTATACGAGAAGTGTAGCCCTGCTTCACCAAAAGCCCAAACTTCAGAACTCCTACAGCCAGACCGTCGGCCAAGTCCCCCGGGCGTTGAAAAGAGAGCAGTACATCCAAGGTGTGCAAGGATGGTGGAACATCAGAAAACTTTTCCATTTAATTCAATGTATGAAGAGGAGGAAATAATACACAATAACTTCAACTGGGGCTTAATGTCTACACCCTCACCTTACAAGCACTGGGATCCCATACGGATACTGCTTCATGTCCTGGCTGCTCCACTTCCCATCCAGCTCCCTGCTTACGTTCTGGGAAAGCAGTTGAGGATGGCCCAAACCCTTGGGACACTGCACCCGCGTGGGAGACTGCCGCCGTCCAGCAGTGACACTAAAATGACGAGGAACACTCTCGAGGGTCTGGAAAAAAACAGGAATCGCCACTGTGACCAGAACACACAACAAATGAACACACGAACATACAAACACACCAACGAACCAACTAACTGAAAAACCCACCACCAACAACCTTTATTGCCGAAAGTGGACTGCTTATATACAGTTCTCCACCAATCACTTCTCCCTGTCTGTCCACTTGACACTACCTGATAGGCCAGTAGCAATGACATAATTGCAGTGAGGGCATCAGCCTATCCCCGTGATTTCCTGTTTGCCTACTAGCGGCACCAACCCCGCCTCCTGGCCCTCAGACAGACGCCATCTTGCGACGGCCTATCATATGCGTGGGGTCAGCTCCCTGCACACCACTCCCCACAGGGGACTGAGGAGAATCCTCGGTGCTGGCTTCAGATCAGCTGAATTGTGCCTGTTGTGGTCATCTGGGGAGTGAGCCAGTGGATAGAAGATCTCTCTGTCCTTGTAAATCTGATTTGCCCTTCCATTGAAGATAAGTAAATCTTTTTAAAAAAAGATTTATTCATTTGTTATTGAAAAGTGGGATTTACAGAGAAAAGAGACAAAAAGAAGGTCTTCCATCCACTGGTTCACTCCCCAAATGACCACAACAGCTATAGCTGAGCCGATTTGAAGCCGGGAGCCTGGAGCCTGGAGCCTCTTCCGGGTCTCCTATGCAGGTGCAGGGTCCCAAGGCTTTGGTCCATCCTTGACTGCTTTCCTGGGTCACAAGCAGGGAGCTGGATGGGAAGCAGGGCTGCCAGGATACTAACTAGCACCCATATGGGATCCTGTGGTGTGTGAGGCAAGGAATGCAGCTACTAGAAAATAACTAAATCTTTTTTAAAAAAAAATTTAAAAAGAAGAATCTCAACTGAGGCAGAAAAGTCATATAATAAGATTCAGTATATTTTATGATTTAACAGCATGTAAAAGCTCCATCTTGATGGAGGTCCAGGCTCGTGGCTTCAACCTGACCCAGCCCCAGACACTGTGGTTATTTTGGGGGAGTGAACCAGCAGATGGAAGGTCTTTCTTTCCTCCTCTCTCTCAACGACTCTGCTTTAAAAAAAAAATAGTAATAAATCTTAAAATACACACACGCAATGAAGGAGAGTGACTTTCTGCACCAAGTCTCAAGACTGTCAAGGCATAGTGATTGAAAACTATGTTGTTGTCTCAAGAATAGACAAATACATCAGTGAAGCAACTTGGAGACTGTAAAAACCCACACACAAGTGAATGGGAACTTAGGGCAACACATCCATACTGGGAGAAGGGTGGTCCATTTTCTACAAAGAGGAGGGAGATCCAGCTTAGTCCACTAACAAAATGACCAATAGACCTTTGGATAGCCATCTGCATAAAGGGTCAACAAAGCGGATGGAAGCTATGTGAATCAAACATCCCAGGATTCAGAGAAAAACATGGGAGACTGTCTTTGGGTGTTGAGAAATGGATGGATATTTAATAAGACTTTAACATCATAAAGCCAAATGAATACAGTTTTCTGAATTTGATTGTATCGTAATCAGCAAATTAGGTTTTGGATAAAAAGAAGTAGCGTGAGCCAATTAAGAGTCGGATGAGCAGATTAAGACTTTTTTTGGAGTCTAACAGTGACACAGGATTAACACCTAGAACAGACCGGGAGCTCTGCAAAGCTGAAGAGAGCAGTAACTCTCAGATAAAAGTGGGCAAATGACTTGACAGGCAATTCGCAGAAAAGGAGCCCCCAAAAGCTAATAAGCTCACGAAGCCATGCTCAAACTCATTAGTAGTCAAAGAAATGCAAATTAAAACGAGGTATCACTTTGCACCTTTAGACTGGGAAAAACTCGCAAGCTGGGTAATACCAATTAATGGTGAAACAAGGAGTTCCTCATGCTTAGCCAGCCCATGGGAGTGTGAACTATGAGGGCTGCCTTATGGGGTGATCCAATGCTACTTATGCAAATCTAGCCCATGCACACCCCAGGGCCCACAGCAATTCTACCACAGGTGCGAGGCAGGCGGTGGTGTCTGAGGGGTGCTCCGTGCAGTTTGCTGGGGCAGGATGGACAGCAGCAGTTCCTGTTAGCTCTATCAACCCCGAAGCACAGTGGCACACAAGGATCCTTCAGGAAATCTGTGGCTAAGTGACATTCACAGAGCTTTATTTGGGCGTAAAAGATTTGAAATCTACGCATACTTGTTCGCGTAATATATACTTTCCATGAACTGTTAGAAGACACCTCCTGTGTGTGGATTTCCTAAGATTTTGCATCAAAATAATAATTTTCCATGAATGTTTCAATGTGCCCTTGTATGCACACATAGCGAAATAGAACAATTTTTAAAACATAGTTTTTTTTTTTTAATGGGAGAATGGCAGTTACATAGTAGCATTTGCATGAAACACAGATGCCTGCTCCTCTTCTGCCTTGTGTGTGCCATCCCCACATCCTCCAAGGAACCAGGCTCACTTTGCCCGCATCAGCACCGTGTTGATGGACAGGCCCACGCGGGTGGAGGATGGGAATGACACCACTTACCACTGGGGTACGGCCACAAGTTCCTATTTCACCTTATGACCGCAGCTTCCCCACCAGTTTATATTCAAAACACCAGATTGAGCTTTTTTTTTTTTTTAAAGATTTATTTCTTTTACTTGAAAATCAGGGTTATAGAGAGGGAAAGAGAAAGTGGGAGGGAAAGAGATTCTCCATCTGCTGATTCACTCTCCAGATGGCCAGAAGAACCAGAGCTGGGCAGGTCCAGAGCTGGCAGCCAGGGGTTTCATCCTGCTACGCTGCTGCGCAGGTCCCCGGGCCGAGCCTTTTATATCCTGGTTGGAAAATGCCGTGCTCAGACCCCAGCAACAGCTCACCCTCACCCAGAACAAAAGCCAAGTGCCTACCATGACTTGACAGTGAAGCAGCCCTGCTAACCCCCTTCTGGCTGACCTCTAAGCTTCTCCTCCTCTCTGCTGACCTTTGAACTTGATTTGGGGCTCTATCACGGGACTCTTCCTGTGAGCTAATTCTCCCCAGCTGGGCAGCTCCTCCCGCAGATCTCCGAGACACTGACCCTGTGCGTCTGCTAGGGCGATGGGACAAAGTGCTGTGAGTGGGGTGGCTTGGAACAACGGCTGCTCCCTGCCCCTGGTCCTGGAGAGCAGACATGGAGGCCATCGTGCCTGGCAGGCACTGCTCCCTGGGGATACAGCTCTAGCGGGGCGTCTGCCTCAGCCCTCCCTGCTCCCTGAGCTGCTGGTAGCTGCAGAAGCCTACTTGGGGCTCTCATCTCTGCCTGGCCTCCCACATGCTTCCGTCTTTACACCCCCTTCTCTCCCTCACGTCGACACCAGTCACAATGGGAGTCCTTACTAGTTACAACTGCAGTAACTCCAACTCTGTTTGCAAGGTACCGCAGCATGTCTCGATGGGATTTGGGAAGAGGTGGACGTAATTAAACCTCTAATGCTCTTTCACACCGTTCAAGGATTAACTCCAACCTCCTCTTCACATGGAAGCCCACCATGACCACCCCAAACTGCACCTCACCCCCAGACGCCAGCTCTGCCTCTCCCCTTGCTGAGCTGCAGTCTTTGCTTTGCCCAGAGCCATCATCACTGGGTGACATCCGCCACACTTCAATACTGCCCCCTGCCATGAAAACTCCGCAGGACACGCAGTCTTGGCTTTGCTCCCTGTTGGATCCCACGTGTCCAGAAGCACAGATCCTTAGGGTCTTACTGAGGACGCTCAGGGCACGTATGTGTACAGAAACTGCCAGAAGCACAAGCTCCCCCCGCCCCCCGCTGGCTTGATGGCATGGTGCCACACTATGCCCTTATACTCAGCTCTACAGGCCTCCAGCTGGGAGGACCACGGGGCTGCAGGCATCCTATCTCACAAGCTGAGATGACTGGAATGGCTGGGTACTCGTCCAACATCTCTCTTCATGAGCCTGGGGGCCTCTCTCTGTGGCTTCCCCACATGGTGACTTCCCACTAGCTGGGTTTTGTACATGGCAGCTTGGGATACCCAGGGTGTGTGCTCTGCTCCATGTACAAGGCAGAAGCCATATGACCTTGCTGACCTGGCTGGCTTATTTTAAACACCTCTGTCAGAGCAGTCAGCCCACCTGAGTGCAAGCAAGGAGGTTTAGGGGCTGGTGTCCTGGTGCGGTAGCCTAAGCCTCCACCTATGGCACTGGTATTCAACATGGGTACAGGTTTGTGTTCCTGCTGCTCCACTTCCTGTCCAGCTCCCCGTTAATGGCTGGGAAAGCAGCAGAGATGGCCCAGATCCTTGAGCCCCTGCATTCACATAGGTGACCTGAAAGAAGCTCCTGGCTCCTGGCTTTGGACCTGCCCAGTTTTGGCTGTTGCTGCCATGTGGGGAGTGACCAGTGGGTGGGAAAATCTTTGTCTTGCTCTTTCTCTCTCTGCAACTCTGCTTTCCAGTTGAAGGAGGTATGGATTCCATCTCGTGATGGAAAGAAAATGAAAGAATCCCCATCTGTGTTTGAAATGTCACACAGGAATCTTTATGCATACACACATGTGCACACGGTTCATGTACACACATCCTCTCGACACGTATGCTCATTCACATGGGTATGTATATGTGTATGTGCGTGTGTGCACAGGGGCGCCCACGCCAGGCTTGCAGCCAGCCATACCTCCTGGCTCTAGACCCAGGCCCCAAGTCTCAGTCCAGGATGGGCCAGACCGGTAGGCTGCTATGGGGTGGGTCTTTGCTCCATGTCCGCCTTCCCTCGAACCAGGGGCCTGGCAAGAAGGAAAACAAATAACCTTGTGGTGTTTAAATAAGCAAAGTTTTGTGCAAAGCAGAGGTTAATGTACTTTATTGTTCAATGTCATGTTTGTAGTGGATTGGTGGAGGGAAAAATGTGATTAATTGCCCCGAAGCCCACGGATCTACAATTATTTGGTTGTTGTGAACAAATAAAGGACTACAGTATTCATCATATTCAAATGAGGCAGCAGAATAAATGATGGCGGGCCGGGCAGGAACAGAACCGAGGCGTGTTCCCGCACAATTGGATGGCGACTGGCGCCTTGTCAAGCAGATGCAGAGTGGTGGCGGGAGCCGAACCCGTTTGTCTCTGTACTGCCAGCGAGGGCTGGGCTGGCCCTGCAGGTGCCAGCATTCATTCATGTCACTCCTTGCCCCTCCAGCCTGCGTGGCATGAAAACCAGGCGCCAATTTCGTCATAAAGACTGCTTTCTGATGAGGCCCGGCTTGGGGCGGGGGGCACAGATCTTCATTAAAGCCCCTTCCCGGGGCCTCGCTCGCTGCAGAGCACAGGTACTGGCTAAATGTGTCCGATCATTCATCATGATTTTGCCCTCCACTTTGTCACAGCGTGGGGATTTAAGGAAGATAGATGGTACAAGATGTTGTCTCCTCCGCAGACGCTTTCTGCTCTGGTAAGTGTGTCCGATGCAGAATTATTTTGCCACTTTATTATTTCCTAGTGAGTGTTTGTCAGAGCTTCGCCTCTTGGAAGGAGCGAGTTGTTTCCTGTCACTCAGGGATGTCGCGGGAGCTGTGATGCTTGGCTGGGCTCGCCAGCCAGCTGGAACCCGGGCTGGGTCCCCAGGCAGGGCTGCGGGGGGTCCTGAGAGCCTGGGCCACAGGGCGAATGTCAAATCCAACAGCGCAGGCTGGGAACGTGGGGAGGGGGGCTGGAGCTGGGGAGTAGGTTGATGGAGAAGGTGGGGGTTGTGGCCACCCTGAGCTGGTGTGTGGAGGTTGACAGGAGCAGTTTCCGGACTCGTCCTGGCTGTAGGCCAGGCTACTGCGTGGGAAGCTGTTTGAATTCCTGCCCAAAGGGCTGTGAGCACTTGGTCTTGAGCAGAGCAAGCTCGAGAGGGGATGGGCAAGGCTGGCGCTACCTGCCAGGCTACTGATGGTCCTGAGACTGAGTGGTCAATTCTGGGGCCCATTGCTTGGCATCGGATGAGCTCCTTGCCCTGATCAGGGTGACCAAGGCACTGAGGGGTGACCAGTGGCGGTCCCTATTAGCTGAAGATGACAGGAGGTTAAAGACAGGGTATGTGTCCAGCTGGAGGCCCAAAGATGCCCCATGCTTCAGCTCCAAGACCTTACATGCGGGAGAGCGTCTTTCCAGGCCATGTTGGCACATAAAGGCGCAGGTCCTGGCAACTGAGAGTGCTTGGGGTCTTGGGCGTGAGGAGGGGGCTGTCAGCATGTCCTAGGGCTGGTCCCTCCTCACTCTTAGCTTTGCAAGGGCCCCACCAGCAGCTGTATGTTCCAGGACCCCAGGGACCTTGGGCTGCGCCAACCCCCAGCCATGGGGAGCGAGACCTGCTTTTCCTTTCTTTCCCTCAGTCCAGGCTGTTCCGAACACTGGATCCAGAAGAATTGTTCCTGGGCGGTCCAAAGGCAACTCCTGGGGGCCCGCAAACACAGGTGCTGGACATGCAGGGACCTGGAGAAGGCACACTGCCTTTTGCTGGCCCCAGAGGCTCCACTGGGGTTCTTTGTCCTGGTTTCCCTCTGCCCCTCCTGAGAGAGACCCTGGAGGTGGAGTGACGCGGGACAAAGCCTGGGTGTGGAGTTCTCACCATCTGTGCTGACATGGCGCTTCAGTGTCCCCATCCATAGGCTGGGGACAAGCACTTTCTCCCGGAGGTTTGAGGTGGTCCTCTTCACCTCCTCACGGCCTGCCTGGCTCTGTGAGGCTCTTCAGGAACATGTGCTCCCTGGCTGGCACATGGACAGGGTCTACAGCATAAGGGCGCCATCCTGGTAGGCCCCTATGAGCCCCGTTCCTGTTCCCAGCACCTAGCGCCCTGGTCCCCTCTAACCTGGCTTGGCTTGGGCCACCAACCGTGCCCTGAAGCAGCTCCTGGTCTCCAGTGGGGAGGACCATGGGGTGGACTCTGACTCCATCTAAGACACGTGCTGCAGGACACTTTCAAGGTTGGGGTCGCACACCCCAAGTCCTCTGGGAATGCTCACTGGGCCGCCCCAAACCCTGGGAGGAAGGTGTTGCTTTCATACCATTCAGCCAATTTGCTCCGTGCTGGAGGAGGATCCCTCTGCCCACACCCTCCCCCATCTCTGGCTGTGCCATCCTGGTAGGAATCCCAAACCCAAGATCCTGTGCAATTTCACGTTGAAGGCATATTTGCCGTTTATTTCCCTTGGAGTATCAGGATTGTGTGTATCTTGGTTGACTTTTGCTCCTGGTCTCACATTTATTAATTCATTCAGCCATTCATTTGGACACCCTACAAACACTAAGCGTTGGTTGGGCTGCTGTGTGTGGCGAAATCACATCCTGCCAGCAGGAGGGGCCACTTCCAAGGCAGAGGAAGCCAACAGGCTAAAGGGGCACCTGCATGTGACGCCCCAGGTCCCTCCTTGCATCTGCTCTACCCTCCAAGCACGAACAGGGCTGGGTACATCCCTCTGCCCCATCGCAGCACCTGTCCCCTGCACTGCCCCCAGGCACCCTGCTCCCCTCTTCCCCCCACTTCTGCTGCCAGAGTGAAATCCCCCAGGCAAGGATCTAGCATCACTTCTTGCTTTGAAAGCCTCAGTGTTTCTCTGTGCCAGTCTGTTTTACAACCTGAACCTTGAACTTGGGGGTCAGTGTCTTTCCTGGGCCAGCAACGGTCTGTCTCGTATTACCCTCTTCTGTCGGCACACTCTACTTGCTTACCTGGGAAATGGGAAGTCTGAGGACGCTCCCTAACACAAGGAGTCGCCAGAGAAAATGTACAATGAAGAAGAAGAAGAAGAAGAAAACTACGCATGGATGAAAAAAATAAAGTTTCCCCTCCAAAAGACTTGCCAGGTAATGTCAGTTTCCATGAGCTCTTTGAGAAACCATGGTGCACATTCTATTCCACCGGCTCCCCATGCAAGGGGCCAGCTCGGTGCGGACGGTGCACCCTCTCCCTGAACCTGGGGGACATCCACTGCTGCCCTGCTGGATGCAGAGACAGAGATGGGCCAGCTCATGAGAATGCCACGTCCCTCTGCCACATCCCTCTGCCTTGTTCCACGTTGGAAGTCCACTGGGAAAGGCAGTGGCCACACTGCGAGGAAGGAAAGAAAATCCTTGTTCTCTGGGGCTGGGGGTAGGAACAGCTTGTCACACAGCCCAACATCCCCACACGCCCACCTGCAGCGCTAGGTTTGCCAGCGCCGCCACAACCGCAGACGGCGTCTTAACGGGCACAGGTTGTCCTTTCCATGACTCCCCAGACTTAGGATCCCTGAGGCCCGGGGTCCAGCTGTCAGCAGGGTTTTCTGCAGTTTCTTTCCCAGATAGGCCAACACTGTCTTCCCCTCACCAATGTCTCAAGCACCTTTTCTTGGAAGGATGCCAGCTGCGGCTGGCACAGTGGTACAGTGGGTGAGGTTGCCACCTGCAATGCCAACATCTCATATGAGCACCGATTCAAGTCCTGGCTAGTCCACTTTCAACCCAGCTGCCTGTTTATGGAAAGGGAAAGCAGCCGAAGATAGCCCTGGGCCCCTGAATCCAGTTGGGGAACCCGGAAGAAACTCCTGGATCCTGGCTTTGGATTGGCTCAGCTCCAGATGATGTGGCCATTTGAGGAGTGAACCAGCAGATGGAACATCTTTCTCCTTCTCTCTTGCTCTTTGTCTCTTTTGAAGAAATAAGATATTGGGCTCAACGCAGTAGTCTATCAGCAAAAATCTTCGCCTTGAACGCACCGGGATCCCACATGGAAGCCGGTTCTAATCCCAGCGGTCCTGCTTCCCATTCAGCTCCCTGCCTTTAGCCTGGGAAAGCAGTCGAAGACAGCCCAAAGCCTTGAGACCCTGCACCTGTGTGGGAGACTTGGAAGAGGTTCCGGGCTCCCAGCTTTGGATCGGCTTAGCTTCGGTCATTGCAGCCACTTGGGGAGTGAATCAGCAGGTGGAAGATCTTCTCTGTCTTTCCTCTCACTATATATATCTGACTTTGCAATAAAAATAAATAAATCTTTTTTAAAAAAAAATCTTAAAAGGAGAAAAAAAAAAAAGCAAAGATGCCAGTACTGCTGGATTAGGACAATCCCTGGGATAAGCCCCACTCCGAACAAGCACGCCCAGATGTGTGCTGTCATTGCCAGCTGCCGGGTGGCAGTCCCACTGCCTCCCTGCAGGCCCCTGCCAGCCCATCTCTGACCCCTGCAGTTTAGTGCATGTTCTGGCTGCCCTGTGGCAAGAGCAGCAGCCTTTTTGAGCTCAGTCTTTATTTTGGTTTACAATATAGAAACAGGTTTTCCCTCCAATTATAAGAATACTTCTTGCTCAGTTTATAAAATCCAGACAGTACAGAAATATTTTTGTTTTAGAGAGAGAGAGAAAGCACTCCAGCGTGCTGGTTCCTCCGCAGATGTCCACGATGGTTAGTGCTGGGCCAAGGCTGGAGTCGGGGGCAGGGAACTCAGCCCAGGTCCCCCGGGGAAGGGGAGGACGCAGGTCCCTGAGCTGTCACTGGTGGCTTCCACAGCCCATGTCAGGAGCCAGAGCCAGGAACTGAGCCACATCCTGCAGGATCAGATAGGGGTGTCTGAACCTCCAGCTTAGCCACTAACCACTCAGTCCAAGACAGGCTTCATGGAGCAAGCGGCAGTCACCTGGGGCTAGTAATTCATGGCACGCCACAGCCTGATGTCTATCTTTTTGCACTTGTGTGTGTTCCTTTATTCTAAGGCCAGATCCACGGAGGTGCCCGCAGGCTCCCTGCGCAGAGGTGAGCCAGCCATACTCATTGCAGAAGCCGGCCCTGGAGCCACACACTCCCCACGACCAGGAAGGGCCATCCAGCCATCCAGGGGTGCTCACCACTGAGCTTGACACCCTGGTGGAAGGGGGGCTCAAAGAATGGATTGTCACAAATCAGTGTCTTAGTAATCACGGACCAGGAAGATAACCTGGTGTGAATGTTGTGCCTGCAAGTGAGATGCGTATTGAGCTCAACTTTCTGTCCCTAAGGTGTTTTCTGGTTGTTGTTTTAATAAGCAGAGGAGTTGGGGGAGGGGCTCTCAGTGCTGCAGCTCCGTGTTTGACGTTCTCTTCCGGCCTCAGTTTCCTCATCTTGACCAGCCTGTGTGGCTGTGTGCCTGCCCTAGCCCTGTGCTTCATCTCCCAGAACAGAGAGCCTCGCCAAGTGCCTCCCAGTACCTCCCAGTACCTCCCAGCCTGCCCTGTACCCCACCTTCGGGAGACAAAGATAGGTGGGCTGGAAGGGATGGGGAAACCCTTGGGGCCACAGTGGGCTCTGGTGGGGGTGTGTCCTCTGGCCTTCTGGTCAGGGGAAGGCTGGCAACTGTGGTTGCCGTTGGCCGGGTTACTCGTCAGCCAGACATCTTCCAGGAAGGGAAGCCCATGGAAGGTGACACCAGCACTTGGACAGGACAGAACCCAGCTCTCTCCCCAGCTGGTCTCTCAGCAGCCACCTGCCCTGCTCCAGCACCTTCTTCCCTGGGTAGCCAAGGACCTACCTCAGCGAGCATCCCCTAGGGAGGACATCCCAGTCCTGTGTATTGCCTGCTCACATGCCCGTGGCCTCTGTGCATACCCACCGCTCCCACCACTTGGTCTCTTGGCTCTGAGCACACCAGGCGTCTGTTGGTTGTCTCAAGCGCTTTCCTGCCTCTGGGCTGTTGCACGGCTCTTCCCAGCTCCTGCTGGGTGCCTAACCGCCCTTTGTCCTCCCACATTCAGCTTGGAGTCACTTCTCCCCATGTCCAGCCCGCTGCCCTGTACACGACGCCGGTCCATTCCTAGGGACTCACGGCACCTGCCAGCAGTCAACCATTTGGGACTTGCACGGATGGCAATTTCCTGTTGTGTCAACCATAATCATTTATGGTGTCATCACTCCAGGGACATTAAGCAGAGGGACCTTTCTGTGTTGCTCACCTTTGTGTCACCTGGTGTTCTACTCCTGACATGGAATTAGAGCTGCAATAGATATTGATGAGTGAATAAATAATGAAGCTGCAGGTTGGGATCGATTCCTAGTCTTTCAGAGAGGTTAGGCAACTTAGCACTAGCACAGGGGCTGCCTGCCAGCTGCTCAGCTCCTGCAGGGCTTGCCGGGACAGAGACCAAGGGGGAAACCTGGGTGGGGGCCCTGCTGGGGGTGGACAGCTCTGGCCACGGTGCCTGGCACCAGCTGCCATACACCCCACACCTGATTTACCAAGACTGTGGTATCACAGAGCAAGGACGAGTTGGCAGCGGGGCCCATCTAGATGGAGAGGCCTGGGATTTTAGTGTGAGGTGTGGGAGCCCTCCCTGCCTCATCTTCCTTCTTCCCACTGGCCTGATGTCTAGCCTCGTGGCCTGTGCACTGTGTCCCTGTGGCCACACGGTGGCAGTGTTGGCACCGACTGGGCTCCAGAGGCGCTGAAGGCAGCGTCCCCTGGCCTGACTGCTGCCAGACGCCAGCACGCAGTGTGCACAAAGGGGTGCGTGTGCAGGATGGGCTGGGAATGGTGGGACGGGACGGCGGGTGGGATTCCTGCCTGCGGCGTGGTCTGGGGAAGGGTCTGCGTGCCTGATCCTGTGCTTGTGGGTGTATTTGTGTGCCTGTATGCCTTCCTGCGCTTTAGCTGTCTTTGTGGCTCTGTGTGTGTGTGTGTGTGTGTGTGTGTGTGTGTGTGTGTGTGTGTGTGTGTAGGAGCTGGTGCCTGCATTGTGAGAGTGCCTCGTGTGCAGCAGTGTTTTGGTGTCCCTGGTGTGTGTGGTTTGGGGAGCAAGAAGGGGAATGCCAATAGTGGAGATGCGTGTGTGTGTGTGTTTGTGCGTGCACGCAGGCCTGGATATCAGTGCCACCCTGCCCTGGCCCCTGTGTGGACAAGCTGCTCTGGTTCACACCCCCCAGTGCCCAGTCCTAGACTCCCCCAGCTGTGTAGCCCCCGAACGCTCTGTCTCTCCTCCCCTCCCCCATCCCTGCCCTCTCTTGGGGGTTTCCTTCCAGCAGCCACCAGTTCCTACGGCTTCAAATCTCCAGCATAATTTACCTGAGGGGCTTGCAGTGCGAGTGCATCCAGGACCACCTCTGACCCACACCTGCCTGTAAGCGGGGCAGGGTGAGGTCCTGGGGAACAGGACCCTCGTCCCAAGGGGCTCTGTGGAAGCAGGCTGGGCATGCTGGAGATGGGGCTCGGCGTCCGTTCCCGGTCCTGCATCTCAGATTCCATGTCCCAGCTTTTGGAGAGAACTTGGGGACCCTGGCTCCTTCTCCAGGCCCTCGCCCTGGCCCTGTGTGGGCATTTCACAGGGTGGGTGCTGGTTTCCACTCCCTCCACCTAGTGAGGACCCTGAGTGCCAGCTCGTCTGGCCACCCTTCCCCCCGTGGTTATTAATAATTGGGTATTAGGCAAGAGGCGACTATTGATTCCGGCGCAGGCGGCTCCAGGTCGGGGTAATTTATAGAAACTCTGGCGTCCCTGGTGATAAATAATGAGGTGGTGGTGGAGATGGGTCACTAGTGAGTGGTCCCCATCGGGCTACCCCGTCCACTCACACAGACTCGTAAATGGAGGGGAGAGGGAGTGAGACCCGGGCTGCCTCATAAAGACAAAGATGACGCCGAGCTGCCGAGAGGCGCCCGGAAGACCAGGGAGGCAGAACCAGGGCTTGGTGGGGACACAGCCGCAAGACGGGAAGACACAGAGTCAGAGACAAGGCCGAGGGGAGAGGAGAAAGACGAGGACAGAGAGAGGGCAGGTGGAGAAGGGGAGTGGCAGACAAAGGCAGGGAGAGGGAGCAGCGGCGAGCGCCCACAGCGGGCAGCAGGAGACGGAGACCACACCAGGTAGCACAGGCCCAGGGCGCCTGCTGCCTTGCGCTCTCACACCGGAATTTCCTGCATGCTAGGAGCCACTCGGTGCAGCCTCTGGTTCAAGCCCTGGCCCCCGCCCCTGACCCCGCCCTGGCCTCCACCCTGGCCTCCGACCCTGGCCCCCGCCCCTGGACCCCGTCCTGGCCCCGCCCTGGCCCCCGCCCTGGCCCCCCGCCCCTGACTGCCCCTGGCCCCCGCCCCGGCCCCCACCCTGGCCCCCGCCCTGGCCCCCGACCCTGGCCCCCGTCCTGGCCCCCGCCCCTGCCCCTGGCCCTGCCCCCTGCCCCTGACCCCTGGCCCCCGTCCTGGCCCCCGTCCTGGCCCCCGTCCTGGCCCCCGCCCTGGCCCCCGCCCTGGCCCTCACCCCTGGCTCCCACCCTGGCCCCCGTCCTGGCCCCCGCCCCTGCCCCTGGCCCTGCCCCCTGCCCCTGGCCCTCACCCCTGGCCCCCGCCCTGGCCCCCCGTCCTGGCCCCCGTCCTGGCCCCCGCCCTGGCCCCGCCCCTGGCCCCGCCCCTGGCCCCGCCCTGGCCCCCGCCCTGGCCCCCGCCCTGGCCTCCACCCTGGCCCGGCTGTGTGACCTTGGGTAGATTGCCTTCTCTCCCCGTGTCCCAGTGTCCCCACATGGTGTTACGCGGTGGGCAGTGTGGGGCTCACACGGGTCAACAGGCTCTAACAGGCTCTGTAATGAGGGCCGTGTGTGCTGGTTCTGGTCCATTGCTTGTGCTCCGACTTGGCTTGACACTTTAGCACGTGACGGGTATCTAGTTTACGACGAAGGAACCAGGGCCAAGGATGGCAGAGCCAGCAGGGCCTTTGGGGACATGCCTTGCCAGGTGTGAGATCTGGTCTGGGCAGGAAGTGGGATGACTGAGAGCCGAAGGCCGCCCCGGGGCAGGATTAGCACAGCCACCAGAGCTGAGGGTCCCTCTCGAATCCTCCCCCAGGGATGGGGACCTCGCTGCCAGCCCAGGAGACCCTAACTCTCCAGACAGCCTCAGAGTCCCTCCTGGCCCTACCCACCCCAATCAGCGTGTAGGAGTCCTCCAGGCACCTGTGCCCACACTGCCCAACCACCAGGGGCAGCTGCTGCCAGTCGCTCCCAAGGAGGCAGCTGCCAGGGGTGGCTCCAGCCAGGCGGCCTTAGGGGGGCACAGCCAGGGTCTGATAGCTTCACCCTGGACGCTGAGTTCAGACTCTGCTGGGGGAGGCAGCGCAGAGCACAGCGGGCTAACCTGCCACAAGCTGGGATGGTGCCCTGGCCCTGCCGTCCACTGACCAGGTGACCATGCGTGGGTTTGTTTGACCTGTTTGCTGTGTGAGGGGCCGCACACCAGAGAAGTTCCTTTAAGGTTCCTTGTTATTATTTCGGGCCCCTCTTCCCCACCACCCCTCCCCTGGGCATACTGGGCAGACTGGGATCTCCAAGCAATTTCCCTGCGTGGGACTCAAGCTCAGTATTCATTTGTTCTGCCAGTTAAGCCGTCAGTGAGAGCCTGGCTACCCTGCTGTCAGCCCCAGCTTCCCATCGCATGCCCCCTGGGGGGCGAAGGTCGGGACTCACGTATTTGGATCCTTAGCGCTCAGGGCCAGGGTTGAATTCTTCAGCTTGGCTCAGTCACAGACACCACGGAATGAACCAGTGGATGGGGGTTCTCTCTCTCTCCCTGCCTCTTTTTTTTTTTTCTGTAAAGATTTATTTTATTTTCACTGGACAGGCAGACTTACAGAGAGAAGGAGAAGGAGAAAGATCTTCCTTCTGCTGATTCACCTCCAAAATGGCCACAACAGCCAGAGCTGAGCCAATCTGAAGCCAGGAGCTTCTTCTGGGTCTCCCAGGCAGATGCAGTGTTCCAAGGCTTTGGGCCGTCCTCCACTGCTTTCCCAGGTCACAAACAGGAGCTGGATGGGAAGTGGAGCAGCAGCTGGGGCATGAACCAGCATCCACACGGGCTGCTGGTGCTACAGGCAGAGGATTAGCCAGTTGAGCCATTACACAGGTCCTTTCTCAGGCTCTTAAATAAGTACGAATTTTAAAGATTTATTTTTATTATTTTTTTCATTGGAAAGGCAGATATACAGAGAGGAGAGACAGATATACAGAGAGGAGATACAGAGAGGAAGATCTTCCGTCCGATGATTCACTCCCCAAGTGAGCGCAACGGGCCGATACTATGCCGATCTGAAGCCAGGAGCCTCTTCCGGGTCTCCCACGCGGGTGCAGGTTCCCAAAGCTTTGGGCCGTCCTCGACTGCTTTCCCAGGCCACAGGCAGGGAGCTGGAAGGGAAGCGGGGCTGCAGGGATTAGAACCGGTGCCCATATGGGATCCCGGGCGTGCAAGGCGAGGACTTAACCACTTGCGCCACTGCGCCGGGCCCATAAGTACTAATTTTAAAAGGAAAACCTGAGTGGGGGTGGTCTCGGCCCCCACTCTGTGGAGTCTGCAAAAGCTCCTGCCTTCATATACCCGAGAGGGGACCACACGGACCAGGACTCAGCCCCGGGGCACCGCATCAGGGACCTGCTGGGCAGTCATCTGAGAGGGGACCACACGGACCAGGACTCAGCCCCCGGGCACCGCATCAGGGACCTGCGGGTCAGCCAGTTGGGAATTACCTCGCACATACCCCCTGCTTGCCTCAGCCTGTCCCAACAGATGTCATTATCCACCATATAAGACCTAGACACCATTTCCCAGCCTCGCTTTGCTGACTTGCTGGACGGGCCACTTTGCAGACAAGGTGGCAGGGCCCTCTGGCCCAGCCTGTGCCTAGCAAGCCCCTTGCTCTCCTGGCTCTGCCACTCCGCCCCTCCAAGGTGTTCATAGATCATCTCTTTAAACTTCATCCTGGGGCCTGGTGGGATGGCTCGATTGGCTAATCTCCCACCTCCAAGCACAGTCATCCCATATGGGCACCAGTTCATGCCCTGACCTCTCCACTTCCCATGCAGCTTCCTGTTTGTGGCCTGGGAAAGCAGCCGAGGATGGCTCAAAGTCTTGGGGACTGGAAGAGGCTTCTAGCTCCTGGCTTTGGATCAGCTCAGCTCAGGCTGTTGCAGCCATTTGCAGAGTGAACCAGTGCATGGAAGATCTTTCTCTGTGTCTTTGCAATAAAAATTTTAAAAAGCCTTTTCAAAAAGTGCATTCTGGAATCTTAACCGAGCTGTGAAACGCACACGAAGCCAGCAGCACCGACACTTGAAGCTGCTTAGAAGTGCCTCGTTTTCCCACTTTCATAGATACCCAGCGAGCAGCGAGGACGGTGCCAGGCGGACGAGGGTGTGAGCCACAGAGGGCTGTGAGGTGGCATGCTGCGAGGCTGGGGGTGCCAGGGCTGGGAACTGACACTCCAGTCTGGCTCCCGGCTAGAACGGATGAGGGGTTCACACCAGCTCTCCGGCTTTGACCTTGGCTGTTTGGGCTGCCAGGCCGTGTGCAGGCAGTTTTGGAAGGTGCTTGCCCTGGGCCCACCCTGCGGGGTTCATGGCTTTGCGAAGCCCCTCACACTCTGCCCAGGCCGGGAGGAACCTACTCAAAGGCTGCCCCTTGCTGGCTTGGGCACTCAGTGGGGTGAAGTGGGGCTCCTGAGGTTGCCCCTTAGCCCCCCTGGCACAGGCTGTGTGTCGCCAGCCGAGGTGTAGGGGCGGTGGGCTTTGTTCCCGATCTCCAACCACAGGGAGAATAAAAGTTTGTGAAATATTAGTTTAATAAGACATGCGACTACTATTAAGGATCCGAGCGGTCCTTATTTATTATTCATGCGGCTGCGTGATTTAGGGGCAAGCAGGTCCGTGGAGGCTGGGGCTCGGCGGCCGCTCCCCTCAAGTCCTTTCCCCAGCGCTCCCACCCTCCCACCTCGGTCCCCCACTCCGGCACAGCCCGCACTGCGCAGGCACGTTTCCAGGTCCCCGACATTTGAGGTCTTTGTGGGGAAGGAGGCCGCTGCCCAGCCACCTCCAGGAGCCTCCTGAGGCCCAGGCCAGCTCTGGCAGGTGCTGAGGAAAGGTCCCAGGCAGTCCGGGGCACAGGCCCTCTGTCCCTCATCATTGCCAGTCTTTCTTGCCTCCTGCTCTCCCCAGGGGTGACCCAGGGGACAGGTGGCTGGGGACGGACTGGGGAGACCTGTGCGATGCGGGGCTGGGTTACTCCTGCGCAGACTCACTCGCGGTGTGGCCGTGGACTGCGCTTCAGGGAAGCTGCGGTTTAAATCACCTGGAACTTCGCCATGAAACTGTTCCAGCTGAAGCGAGGGGTAGGAGGAGGTAAAATTCACTTAACAGTGAAAGGCACAAGCCTTCGCCTGGATCCGGGTACTGGAGAGGGACTCCAGAAAGTTCTGGGTGAGTAGGTGGTGGCGGTGGGGAACGGAATTAGAAGATGCTCATTTTGGAGGCAAAATGCTTGACACCCATGCGCAGTTTTTTCATGATACACACTTCCTGCGACCCCCCCGGGAAGGATGAAGCCGGCCCGGCTCCCCTCCCCCGACAGCAAGACTCAGGACACAGAACCCATTCATCACCTGCCAAGTTTCTTCTTGCACCTGCGCAGTCAACTCCTCCCTCCCCCCGCCCCCACAGCCCTTTCTGCTGCGATTTCCTTTAACGTCAATTGAATTCACTTGTTCTTGAACGTGTCCATGAAATCGCACGGGCCGTGCTTGCTCGGTTTGTGTTTTATTTTTTACAAATCAAGTTTGCTCATTTCTATTTCTAAATAGTACTGGGTTATACGAGTACACCACAGGTTATGGATTTGACATCGGACACCCCTCAGAACTGCTCCGAGTGGCTATAGAACGCCCCAAATTGGGTCTGCTTGTGGGGATACCCAGAAAACTGACACCCAGGTGAGGATGAAGGCAGGAAGGTTGATGGTCCCGAGCAAAGCAAGGAACCAGGCAGCTCCCTCCGCACTCCCTGCTCCTAGGGGGCTGGGGGAGAAGGGCCGGAGACTGAAGCCCAGAGGCGCGTGTCCGGCTCATGGCCAGGCCCCTCGCTGGGCACTAGCGTTCCTCGTCCTCCTCTGACTGGCCAGCAATTCCATGTCCTCCAGGGAATTCAAGTGATTGTGGAGGGGACTCCGGCGGCCACTCTGTCACCACAGGGAGAAGCTGAGCTGCAATCCTGCAGGAGCTGGACGAGGGAGCTTTAGGCTGAGAGGGGAGAGAGAGGGCTGGGGTTCCAAGGCTGGTAGGGACCTTCCAGGCACTGCGAGGCTGTGGCTTCAGATCCACTCGCCTGACCGTGACCACATGTTTGCAACATTTGACCATGGTGAGCGTTTGTATAGAAGCCATTTTATTTTTATTTCCTTGGGTAAATATTTAGGAGTGAACTGTCCAGGCTGAGTGATAAATGCATAGTCGCCTTTTAAAGTAAGATTCCAATCAATTTTCATTTCTTTCTCCTTTCTATTTTTCCATTTTTATTTGCTCTGTCACTGCAAAGTTACAGCTTTCTGATCATCGCACATGCTTGGCAACACGTGCTGGTGTCAGTCTTTGCTTTGGGCCGTCCTGTGGAATGTGGTGGTGCTTGTTCTGAGATCTCCATGTGCACGTTTACTGCTGACAGCCTTTCCCCAGGCCTGCTGGCCCTTTGTATCTCTTCCTCCACATGTTTTGCTCATTTTTCTCTTTGAGTTGTCTGTCTTTCCATCATTGACTTGCAGGGTATATATTATGCATTGTCACATAACCCATGATATATCTTCTCTGAATTGGTTCACTGTTTAACAGAGCCTAAACAGTTTGCAGTTTTGATAAAGCCCAGCATTTCAACTTTTTCTTTGATAGTCCGTGTCTCGTGTATCCTCTTGAATTCGTCTTTCTTTTTTTGTAAGATTTATTTATTTTTTACAGAGAGAAGGAAATACAGTGAGAAAGGTATTTCAGCTGCTGGTTCACTCCCCCAGTGACCACAATTGCCAGAGCCAAGCTGATCCGAAGCCAGGAGCTTCTTCTGGGTCTCCCAAGCGAGTGCAGGGATCCAAGGCCTTGGGCCGTCCTCGACTGCTTCCTCAGGACACAAGCAGCGAGCGAGCTGGAAGGAAAGTGGAGCAGCTGGGATATGAACCTGTGCTCATATGGGATGCCGGCACGAGGTGAGGACTCTGGCCATGGGGCCACTGTGTTGGGACTGTGGGATTAATCTTGCTCTAAGGCGTCAGTGCATCTTCTCTGAGCTTTCTTGCAGAGGTTTTATAGCTTTGAGTTTGCCTTTGGTTTCCATCTTGAAGTCATCTTTGTGTGTGGCATGAAGTAGGGTATTTTGGGGGTGCATCAGGGGTTGGGGACAGTTTCCCATGTATTTATTCAGTTGTTCTTGGACAATTTGGCAAAAAACACTTTCTTTGAATCATCTTGGTGCTGTCCCAAACTGCATGGTCTGTATTTATGGGTTTCTTTTTTGATTTGTGGATGTTGCTTTTCTGTCTCACTGACACTTTTCAGGATCTCACTGACTTGGTTATTATACATTTATAATAAATTTTAAAATTAGATTGAGCAAATCCTCAACTTTATTTTTCTTAAAAAAAATGCTTTAAAGACGAGACAGAGACACAACAGAGTTCACAACAACCCGTGCTGGGCCAGACCACAGTCAGAGGCAGGATCTCGCGATGCAGGTCTCGCGCGTGAGGGGCGAGGACTCAGCTGCTGGAACCATCCCTGCTGCTGCTGCCAGGGTGAGCGTCAGCAGAGAGCAGAGGCAGCTTGGACCCAGACACTCGGGCATGACATGTAGAGGCCCCAAGCCATGCCTTAACTGCTGCACAAAACCCCCACCTCTCCTTTTAAAGTTTAATTTAGTTAGTGCAGTTCTTTTGAATTTCCACATTCATTTTAAATCTGTGTGCCAATTTCCACTTGAAAGTCTGTTAGGATTCGGATTTCTTTAGGTCACTTTGACTTCTGCACCTTGCTGTGCCAGATTGGCCCACGCTCCCCGCCCGGCATGCTCACGGTCCTTAAGTGACCACCCCAATCATGCTTTCGGCCAATCTTATTTCCTGAAAGATTGGCTGAAGGTATTGTCCTTCACTGGAAACCCAGCCCAGAGGTAACGGCCCTGAAGCTCAGGCCTGCTCAGAGCCAGCAGTGAGAGCCCAATGTGGTCTTTGGTGGTGGTAGGAGAGGTTTGGGGGCGAAATGGGCGGAAGAGGTAATTGCCTAACTCATGGGGCCAGTCCTAGCTGAAATGAAAACCCCATAGGTCACTAAGATGTTCATGATTGAGCTATTATAATGTTTGGGCTTTGCTTCAACACAATTGAGGGAGTATGAATGATAAAACAGATGAAATAAAGCTAGCCATGAGCTGAAATGTCTGAATCAGGGTGATGTTATTACCAAGGGTTCATGGTACCAGCTCACCTGCTTTTGAATGTGTGCGATGTTTTATGATCCCCTGCTCAAATGTCAATATACATCAGAGGTGTAGGAAAACTGAGCTAAAGGACATTTCCTCTGATGCAAGAAGTTTTGAAATCAATGTATAAATTTTTCATAATATGCATTTTCCACACACATTTTGATGTGCCTCTTTATAACTCTCATTGAGGTAGCTCCTCTCCTTTGTCCCCAAGGCAAGGTCTGGACCCTGCCGCTTTCTTAATGACAGCCCTTTAGCCATCTGTAGCGTTTCCCGTGGCCTCCCCGTCCCCCGTGCTCCGTGCACCACGGAGCAGATGCTAACTTGGTGGTTGCACGACCTGGCTGTGCAGCCGACCGTATCCAACCACCTCCTGATGTGGTATTGACAGGTGGGCTTCCAGATGAGGTCAAATGTTTTTTTAAAGATGATTGAACTACAACAGCTGCCACCCACAACCCCAGGCAGCACCTGGGATGGGGTGGGTGGGTGGGCGTACAATGAGGCAGGGGAAGGGTGGGGAAAAGGGAGGTTGGAGCAGTGCCAGAGGGTGAAGGAACGTGACCAAAATGAGTCTGAGGTTTACCCCATATTCAGTTAGGCCAGCAGGAAGAGAGCTTGGAGCTGAGAAGGGACATGCACACCCTGTGTGGGGTGCAGACTCCTAGGGGAGCCTGGAATGGCAGCAGGTGGCTGTGGTCATCTGAGTGAGCTGGCACCAGCTTGGCAGCAGCAAAGGGGGCCAGAGTCGTCCAGTGTGAGCGAATTTTAAGAGTGTTGCTGCGACTTTCCTTGTGGATTGGGTGTGGATTAAGAGGGAAAGGGAATCACCAAGAATGATGCCTGGGCTTTGGTTGGGCAATGGTCAAGGGGCATGGCCACTGACCAGTCTGGGGAGACTGTTGGAGTGGTAGGTCAGGGGAAAAAGTGAGGAATGTGGTGTGGCACCTACTAGGGTCTAATAGCCACTCCAATCCCATATTCCATTTCATAGTTACTGCAGAAGGACCGGGGGGGGGGGGGGGGGCGTGGCAGGGGCTAGTTTTAAAGGTGATTGAGCCTTGAGGACTCTGGCGCAGGATTGGGTTTAATTTTTTTAAAAATCTATTTGAAAAGCAGAATAAAGAAGCAGGTGAGCACGAGATGGCTGCTGGTTCGCTCCCCCAAATGACAGGAACCAGCCAGGAGCTGGGACTCCTTCCATGTCTCCTGTGTGGATGCTTTAGGGCCCAAGGCATGTGGCCCACTTTCCACTGCTTTTCTAGGAGCACCAGTAGGGAACTGGATCAGAAGTAGAGCAACTGGGACTAAAACTGGTACTCATATAGGATGCCACATGGCAAGTGGGGGCCTAGTGCACTGCACCACAATGGGTGTGGCTTAGTTTTCCTGCGAGAGAGCTCCTCATCTAAAAAATGAATGTGACCATTTTCCCAGTTTCCTGTGCGCTCATTTGGTCCTCCTACCACATTATGATGCGCATAAGAGCCTCTCTGACGAACCAGTCCCAGAACTTGGAACCGGACAAGCTTCTGCCACTTGCAAAGCCCTGGCCTGTGGTACTGGGTCATGGCAACAGAGACAGCCCCAGGGACAGCACCTGACCCACAGGCCTGAGCTGCAGACCCAGTGGGGGGCATCAGCCTCCTGCCACGGCTCGCTCCAACCTCCAGGCAGTAAGGGGTCTCCGAGGATGCAGCATCGCTGCAGGAGCGGTTTGCCACCTGAGCCCACCAGGGTTTTAAGACAGTCAAGAAGGAGGAAGAGGAGGAGGAGAGGCAGGGAGCCAGTGGGGGAAGCAAGAGGCCCTTGGGAGAATGGGGAGGACAGTGGTTTGAGAAGATGGAAGACAGGTGGGCAGGTGGAGACACAGCTCTCAGGCCGGCCACTGCCACCATGACTGCTGCCTTGGGTGCGATGGCACAGTGCAAGCCTAGTGCCAGTGGGACCAGCAGGGCGCCACCTCCTCCCGTTTCCTCAGCTCTCTATGATTCCCCTTTCCTACCACATTCCCCAGCCTGCCCCTCCTCACTCCTTCACTCAATTCCAGGAGTACAACTGGTCTCAGCTAATGGAAAAAGAGAAGCATGGATCCTAGGCCCACCCCAGCCCCCCATGCTGCAGTATCCTCCCCATTCCTCCCCACCTTGGAGGAAGAGGAACGCCCCTCTCACTGGACACTGCCTGCAGATCCTGTTCTGTCTCATTTCCCAAGGCCTCTTCTCCTCTGGGTACCCTGAGTTCCCCGCTCCCTCCTCCCACCCTAGCCACATACTATCTATCTCCTCCAACCTCCTTTTTATGCGTATTTCTCTTTCTTCCAAATCCTTGATTTCCTTTCTCTGCTGACGTTTGTAAAATGGTCTTCATCCATCTGATTGCCCTAGAGGCCCATGGCCTGGAAGAAGGCATGCTGGGAAGTGGGGCAAGGAGGTACAGGTGCCACTCTGCACCCATTTTCCTAAAGTGGCATCATTTCAGGCACAAGCTACCCAGGCCAGTGTAACAGGGTGGTGCCTGACGGTGGGTCTGCCCCAGGCCTTCCTGTGCTCATCAGCCCTGCAGTCAGCTGCTTCTGTCTCCACAGAGCACGTCCACCAAGATAGTGTTTGATCCCTCCTGCCATCAGGGCCTGGCTGGAGAGTGGACAGGGCACTCAATTCAAACAAAGGCAGCGAGCGGGGTAGGGGGGGTGTCCAAGGCCCCCTGACAGATACCAGGCCTAGAGCTGGGTCTGGCTGCAGCAGTCCGTCAAAAGGCACAAACCAAGAGGAACAAGTTCAGTGCTGACTGTCACGGGTGAGGCTCTGAGGCGGTGTGAGCTGCACGGGCAGACGTCCTGGTTTAACTGATGCACGTGTAGGAGTGACAGCTCGTGCCAAAGAAGCCACGTGTCAGCCTGAACCAGGTCGAGGGATTTGGAACCATGCTGTGATCTTGGGCTCTAGGCTTCCAATCCTCAAAGATGCCATAGAAGACTCAACAGGAGCTGCAGGTCCAGTGCCCAGCCCAAGCCCCCTCTCCTGCCAGGGCCTCTTCCCCTTCGCCGGAGGGAGCCCAGGCTGTAGACAATCTCACTGCACCCCCAGCTCTGGCTTGGAGAGGAGAGTTGAATATTCAGTATCTTGGGAGACAATAAAAGTCCCAGGAAGAACCTGGCTAAGGCAATTACCTCTGCATAAATGCATATATTATTCATCCGTGGCTTTGAATATATAAATAATACTGATACAATTTGCATGCGTTAAAAGGAGATGTAATTACCCGGTGATGCCCATGGGCGCCCGGTACCCACTGGCTGCATCTCAGGCCAGTTGCCCTGCCCATGGTCCACCTTTGCCCTTTGCAGGAGCAGACACACACACGTCTTGGACATCCTAGGAGGCCTGGCTGGGGCGTGCTATTTTCATGAACCTAACTCCCTTCAGAAAACTAGGCTATTTCCTTAAGATAATTGTTATTTTTTAAATCACTCTGGGTTTTTTTGTTTCAAAAATAATACATGTTCAGGGTACAATAAT
Organism: Ochotona curzoniae; assembly: GCF_017591425.1. Classification (NCBI taxonomy): domain Eukaryota; kingdom Metazoa; phylum Chordata; class Mammalia; order Lagomorpha; family Ochotonidae; genus Ochotona; species Ochotona curzoniae. Next base: position 6,569,867 of record NW_024467106.1, read on the forward strand.
TTGTAAAATAGACATGTTTGAACATGAAAAAAGAAGACCTAGCGTCCATCCCACTGCCCAGGAGTAGCCAGTTTGTGTTTGTCCTGTTTTCTGCCGGTCCTAATCTTCTTTTCACAAACTTAGACATAACGTTTGGTAACCTGCTTTTATCTTTATGATATGTCATGAACATATGAAGAAATCGAAAAAGCTAATAAATAGGAAAGATGCTCAACCTCACTAGTAATTACAGAAAATACAAATTATCTTAACAGGGAGACATATTTTCGCCTATCGCACGGCTCAAGATTGAAAATGATGCCAGCACTCGCTGGTGGCACGCGTGGGCTCTCCCCAGCGCCGCTGCTGGGACGGGGTGCAGCAGTGTGCTCCGCCGAAGGGTCGCTGAATCGCCTCCAACTCTCCATGCCTTCAAATTTCAGTACTCACCCAGAGAGGAGAAGACACAGCAACTAATTTTAGTGTAACCAAAACCTAGCAACAACTTGAATCGTTGAATTGTCCAGAGCTGGGAAGGTTGTGTCATAAGTAGTGTTCTAACGGCAGAGAAGAATTACATGCAGCCACTGAGAGTAAACACACACACACACACAACACACACAACACACACACACACAACACAACACACACAACACACCACACACACAACACACACCATACACACACCACACAACACACACCACACCACACACACAACATACACCACACACACACAACACACAGATCATAATTCACCCTGTGCAGAGGAAGGGAAAAGGGTGTTGGCAAAGCACAACAGCATAGCCTTGGGACTTCCGGCTCCGTGTCTTTATTTCTGTCATTGCTAACGTAAAAGGGACAAGTGCGGTCTAAATCCGCAGGGGCACAGTGAGCGGAACAAGGTGGATGAGCCAGAAACCCTGGCAAACACGAGCTTCGTTAGGTCAGGAGAAGGAATGGCAACACTCGCCTGCCGGTGCAGGAAGCTGGGGCTGGGGTGTGGCACGCGTTGAGGCATCTTCGGGGTGTTGCTGCTGCCAGCCTTCCAGGAGTGGGAGAGACAACCTGCAGATAAACGAGCATAGTAGATAACTGGGTGATGATGAGGGCTCTGCGATGAAATCAAAGAGGGAATGGAGAGGAGGAAGTGCATGGGGAAAGGGCCAGGAGAGGACGCTGCAGAGAAGGTTCCAGATGAGTCACGCTCTGTAGGATGAGAGGGAACAAGTCACCCAGAAGGCTGGGTAAAGTCTGCTTCCCACAGAGGGAGTGGTCAGTGCAAAGGCCCGGGGGCCGGACCATACCAGGGGCCAATATGGCAAGCACTGAGGGAAGAGAAGGTTGCTTGCAGAGAGTCAGATGGTATTTAATGTTGTGGCTGCAAATGACATCACACAGGGAATGAGTGTGGCTAGAAAGAAAGCCAAGGATTGGGTGGGTCAGAGGTGAGGGAGAGGCAGGGCCTGGGGGAGGAGAGTCAAAGAAGGGAAGAATGTGGAGACCTTGAGTTCCAACGAGGAAGTGTGACCAGCCAGAGAGTGGCGAGTGCTGCTAAAATTCAGAGAGAGATGGGGTCTGAGAACTGAGCGTCAGCCATGCGGCCACCCCCAATGGACATGAAGGGACGTTTCAGTGCTCCAGCAAGGTGGAGGCCAGATGGGAGGGAATTCAAGGAGAGGAGCTGCAATCCAGCCTGCCCTGTCCAATATAAGCAGGGTACCGGCTATGCTGTATTCAGCTTCCGAGTAGCCACATTTGGCAAAATAAAAAGAAATAGGTGAGATTAATGTTACTGATACGTTTGATGTAGCTCAGTGTATACAATCAGTTCACTTCTATAAGAATCATATAAAATGATTAGATACCCCATTTTTCTTTTCATACTGAGACTCTGAAACCTGGCATGCACGCTATTTATTTATGTTTATACCTCACCTCAATTTGCCTGACCGTGTGTCCAATGCACAAGAGCTGTGAGTAGCCAGCAGTGACCCCAGTGACAGCAGACAATTGTTCAGGGAGTTTGTTTGTTTTTTCATAAATGAAGGGAGATGTGAGATCAGAAGCTGGGAGACGGAGTAGAGGTGAGCTTTTGCCTACTTGGAAAAACAGGTGTGTGGAGACTCCGCTGAGTCAGTCCCCATGATGGCCAGGAGGGCCAAGGCCGGGAGTGGGCACAATGCAGGGCTCCCTCGGGGATGGCAGGAATTCAACTGCTTGGGTCATCACTGCTGCCTGCCAGAGTCTGCTTGGCAGGAAACGACTCAAACCAGAGCTGGGAGCTGAACTGGGCATGCTGATGAGTTGTCTTAACCGCTAGGCCAGACACATGCTCTTGTTTTATTTTGTTTTTATAACAGAAATAGTAGGAAGTTTATGTGTTGCTGGATTTGGCTGAGAATCAATAGAAGAAAATGTTAGCTCTCCCACCCACTTTCTTGACTTATTTTTCCCATCTGCACAACTGTTGTGCCTCTGTCCCACTGGAAACTAACTACATGTACATCTCAAAGGCTCTGGGGTAGGCACGGGGTCTAGCCAGTTATGACATCTGTGTCCCATATTGTGGTACTTGGGTTGGAGTCCTGCCTCCATTCCGGATTCGACTTGGGAGGCCTGAATGGCGTTCCAGGTTCTTGGATTCAGCCTGAGGTAGCCCTGACCAGCTGGAGCGTTTGCAGGGTGAAGCAGTGGATGGGGGCTCCATCTGTGTCCCTCCTTCCCCTCAAAATAGTAAATAAATAGAAAGGTCCATTCCTGATCCAGAGCAGTGAAGGAGAAAGCCCCAGCAGAGGTCATCACTGGGAGCATTCTGTCCCCCAAAATTCAGCCCTGAAAGCCCCCCTGGAGGGAAGGAAGAGACCCTGCACAAACACGGACATCTATGCTATCAGCAGTGACGGTGGCAACCAGAAGACAAGGCAGCACACATCGTCATGGTTAGGAGAAAAACCGGATTTTTAGCGTAGGATTCTAAAACACTGACCGATCAGAAAGAAAAACATGACATTTCAGAACTAGTTCTTCCTTTGCACCATTTTCAAGGATTTATTGAAGGATAAGCTTGTTTGTTAAATGCCCAAGGCTAAGTAATCTATGAAGTTAAGAGGTTTTAGGTGGTGCGTGATTCTGGAGGCTGAAGGATCCCTACAGGTGCCAGCATCCTGGTGAGCATCCTGGGCCATGTCACAACATGACCGGTCCCTTGCAGGTATAGTCCTGAGTCCAACAACAGAGGCTCATGGAAACTGACCCCCTCAACAACAGAGGCTCATGGAAACAGCACACCAGACCTAATCACCTTGTCCAAGGTGGCACCTCTTTTTTTTTTTTAAGATTTATTTTATTTTTATTTGAAAGTCAGATATAGAGAGAAGGAGAGACAGAAAGATCTTTCATTTGATGATTCACTCCTGAAGCGGCCACAACGGTCGGAGCTGAGCTGATCCAAACCCAGGAGCCTCTTCCATGTCTCCCATGCAGCTGAGGGTCTGAAGGCTTTGGGCCGTCCTCAACTGCTTTCCGAGGCCACAAGCAGGGAGCTGGATGGGAAGCGAGGCTACTGGGTTTAGAACTGGCACCCATACGGGATCCTGGCGTGTGCAAGGCTAGGACTTTAACCACTAGGCTGGCACTCTGGGCCTTAGGCGGCACCTCTTAAAGGTGCCATCACATCCCAACACTGCCACACGAGGGACCAGGCTTCCAGCACATACAACCAAGGATACCAAACACAGGGAGAGTCAGGAAGGGGAGAGGAGGCCTTCTGGGAGAGGTGAAACGTGACAGACCACAGAGGGATACAGGTGGAGTCCTACTTTATAAAGGACACCCAGCTGGAACATCAGTAGGGACATAAAAATCTAAGTGCACTTACCAAGGCCAAGCTGCAGAAGAAATGAAATGGCAATATAGTGCGCTGAGTGGCTTGGCAGTGAAGATAAACTCTAAGCCGGGTCCATGGCACCGACATGGGAGTCTACCCTATGGAACCCCATACGTGAGTGTGACTTCAAGCTACTGAATTTGTGGTATTTGTTGCGTACAAAAGAAAGTCAATGCAGCTTACAATGATAAGCATTTGATTCATGCCCCTTTGGGTGAATGGCTCTGTTCTCAGCTGGGGCCACACACATCTCCGGCCAGCCATAGGTGGAAGACAGCTCTGCCCATCTGGGCCCGGCCTGGCCTGCATGTTTGGAGTCAGTTGGCTGTGTGTTGATTTGGGGTGGCCTCCGCTGGGGGATATGTTCCCAGGACAGCAGAACAGAGAGCCAGGAGAGACAGGGAGTTGCTGGGCCTCTTGAGCAATGGGTTTTCAATGGCTCTGCTGCTTTGCACTGGCTGGGTAAGTCAGAAGGGCGGCCCTGATTCCAGGGGCGGACGATAGCCTTGACCTACAGCAGAGTGTCTGCAGTCACTCCTTGCAAGGAGTGCAGACGCAGGAATGTGTGAGGACCTGGGGCCTCAGCCTCCTGAATAGACTCCTGTTTGAATGTCTAGTCCTTCCCACACTCCACTCTGGCCGCTGTCTGCCTCCTCACCTCTCCTGGGCCCAAGCGCCTGGCTTGCTGCTGCTCTCTTCTCTCTTCCGGTCATCTCAGTGTGTGCCGTCATGATCCAGCCTGGGATGGCTGGCGCAGCCTTTTCTTCCCAAGGTCTCGCCGTCATCTTAGCCCCACACAGGCTGTGTCACCGGCAGTCCTCTGCTCCGCGGATCCACCCTCCTGTCTCCTGCTGGCTCCTCCTGATGGTGCACTCCATCACCCGTTGACCCTAGCGAGACTTCAGGCATGGGTGTCACCTCTTCAGGGTCCTCACGTCCCGTGATCCCTATCCAGTTGATCACCTAGTTCCATGATCTTACCTCGCCTACACCCTCACCTCTCTCCTTCCTTTCTCAGTTTTGTCACACACTCATGACAAAAACACACGCTGAGAGAAACCCCACTCGCTCCCAGCTGCCAGCTGGCTGTGTGAGTGGACGCCAGCACTCAGACTGGCCTTGCCATGGCCCAGGCATTTACTCCCTTTCCCCAGGCCATTCCTAGCCTATTTCTTAGATTCTTTTAAACTTCCTCTCTCTTTTTCACTCTCTCAGATCCCAGCAGCACCTCTGTCCACACACCAACCTACACACCTGTACCTCTAATATTCTTCCTCCACTATAAACCACTTGAGCGTTACACAGAGCCAACCCTTCTTTCCTACTCAAGGGCTCTGCACAGCAGCCCACACCCTTCTCCCCTACCCCAGGTTCCCCTCCCAGTGGGTTGTCCCTACCATGCTATGCACACCTGGAGTTTCTCCCACATTTGCAACACAAACAGCCTCTTAATCCATCTCCCTTCCCAGTTACTACCCAATTCTCAAGTCCTCTTTGCAGGGGCATCCTCCGGGGTGGCAAGCTGTACCCACATCCTCTTTTTGTCTTCCTTCCATTTTTTCTGAGACCCACCATCCCTTAGAAGCCACTCCCAACAAGCCCGCAGTGACCACCATGACGCCAAGTCCCAGGGTCATTCATTTCTCCATCCTCATCCTCGCTGACCTTCCAGCAGCGCTTGGCACGGCCTCCACGCTCACAGCTGCTCACCTGTTGCAGCTGGGACAACCTTCTAACTGTTCTATACTTCCACGCTTCTCCCCTCACAACCCACTCCTTCTAGAATGATCCTTCTAGATCACTGCATCTAGAATGATCTTCCTCAAGGTCAAATCTCATTGCTATTGGTAGCACTGAGTACAGACTTTTAAAACCACCAGCATCTTGTCGGGTTGAGCACGGGCCTGTTCCTGCCTGGGAAAGTGCAGTAGTTGCCTTCTTAACCAGACGACACGGGCAAAGAGTTCTGACACAAGCTTGTTTCCTTGGAACTATGGATTTTGTTTCAGTGTGCTTTTGTGTTTGGCATTTTGGACAAGTCAGGTCTAATTGTGGTTTCTTAGAGATACTGTTTTTTGTTTGCCTCTATCCCTATGGGAATTTTTTCTTTTTTCCTTTCACTTGAAAGGCAGGTTTACAAACAGAAGGAGAGATAGATGGTCAAAACAGAGCTGATCTGAAGCCGGGAACCAGAAGATGTTTCCAGGTCTCCCACGTGGGTGCAGGGTCCCATGGATTTGAGCCATCCTCCGCTGCTTTCCCAGGCCACAAATAGAAAGCTGGATTCGACGTGGAGCAGCCAGGACGTGAACCGGAGCCCACTGCAGGTGGAGGATTAGCTCACTATTCTACCATGTCAGCCCCACCTCACAATTTAAAAAAATCCGAACAGAACCCATTTGTGTATCTCTCCAAAAAAATCATTCAAATATTTTAATCTATGAGTTTGCTGTTTTCACTTTTGAAAATTTTTCTTCTATTCCATCTTTGTTACATCTGGTCCATTTTCTTCTGACTCAAAAACATCAGCCAATTCAGCAATACTTATTAGTTACCAATTAACTAGGTTTCACCTTTTTTCATTTAAGTAAGCCATTTTCCTTTCTTTAACTTTCAAAAGAGCTTTTCCAGTTTTCCTCCCCAACACACTCAGCTTACCACAGTTTATTTTTTTCTTATTAGTGCTCCTAATGATTTAATTATGTGGGTTTATGTTTACTTCATTTTGCAGTATTCTTCTTTTCTTAATAATGTCTTTCAAGGTTCTAAATGTGGAGTTTGAGTCCACTGGTTTGAGTCCTGGCTGCTGTACTTGCAATCCAGCTCCCTGCTTATGGCCCTGGAAGGCAGTGGAAGACAGCCCAAGCCCTCGGGTTTCTGCACCTACATGGGAGACCCAGAAGATGCTCCTGGCCTTGGGTTAGCCCAGCCCCAGTCATTGCAGCTGTTAAGGAGTGAACCAGCAGATGGAAGATCTAGCATTCCTTCTCTCTGTAACTCTGCCTTTCAAATCAAAATAAATCTTTTAATGTTTCTAGATATGATGCCACTCTACTCTTATGTCCCATTCTCCATGATAAATTCTTTTTCAATGCAATGACCTTCTGTCCTCACCATTTTGGAATTTCCAGACTGCTGATGCAACACAGCAAGTACCTTCCATGGCCGACTTGCTTCCTGCTGCAGAATTTCTCCAAACATTTCTGCTTCCTGCGTGGGCTCCTCATGTCACAGTGGACATGTGTCGATGCCTGGGTGCTGCCCATTCCCTCCCCCATCTCCTCACCCTTGCTCTTTCCCGCGGAGCTAGCGGAGGCAGTTTGCCTTCTCCCGGGGTCTGGAACAAGAAGACCAGTGCTGTGAGCTGACTCTGGGCATCTCCCTGGGGGATGCCACAGTAGGCTGCATTGTAGGATGTTCTGAATTCTGCAATCAGGAGGAACCTACACGCCCGGAATGTGCCTCTGCCTCCCTACCCTGCTGTTCTGACTGGTGCCCAGCCCCAGGTGCTGGTCCAGTAGTATTCTCTGTTAGCACCGGGCTGCACTGAGGCCTTCAACAGGAGACAGGAGAATGGCGGGGTGGGGGGCAGTGGGATTCTCATGACCCCTCTGGTTGTCCCAGGAGGTCGTCTTAGCACAGCCAGAAGTGGCTTCCTTCCCAGGTTGAGAAGGTCTTAGGGAGCCCAGAACATGCCTCCTGAGGCCCTGCCCTCCTGGTTCTGCTCAGAGCTTTAGCCACTGGCCCCAGGTCAGCCGAACACCCGCCTTTCACTGCCACTGAATCCAGAGTGGCTGGGAGCCTAAAGCACTTGGGGCACATTTGACAAACTGGCCCAGTTCCTGCATACTGAGTGCTCACAGACTCATCCCATCACTTTATCTGCTGTTAAGGTGCCGCTGTTAACCCATGTCACAAAGACAAATGCTGAGAGATGACAGAACTCTTTCCAGGGCCACCCGGCTGGAGGTGATGGAGCCAGGACACAGGGCAGGTGCAGAGGGAAGTGTCTCTGCTCTCTCATTCTCATCTTGGTTTACTTGAGCTGAAACATACAGAGCATCAATCAAGCATTCACAAGTGTACAGATAAGTGTCCACATTGCTGTTCAGGTGTCACCTCTGTCTAGTTCCCCAGCTTTTCCATCCTCCCCCAGTAAAACCCAGAACTGTGGAATAGTCACCCCCTACCCTGCCCCGGCACTTGACCACCCCTCCTCAGCCGCCAAGGAAACTCCAAGTACAGCAGCCCTGATAGCGAGGCCTGATGCAGGCCCTTCCCTGAGGGCTCCCCAGCAATCCAGGCTGGCCCTGCTCACCCCCCAGCAGCCCAGCCTGGCCCTGACTACCCCCCCAGCAGACCCAGCCTGGCCCTGCCCATCCCCCAGCAGCCCAGCCTGGCCCTGTTCACCCCCCAGCAGCCCAGCCTGGCCCTGTGCTCTTCAGCAGGGTGAGATAAGCCCAATCCCTAGATCTGTTCTTGGCAGTGGCCCTTCTCTGTGCTAAGGGGTAGGACACAAGCCTCAGCCTCCCATCCCGATCCCACCTGCTCTGCTGTGCAGGGCTTGTCTGTCTCAGCCAGGCAGACAGCGAGACTCACCCAACCACTGCCCTCCCTCCTCCTTGCTCCATGAATGGGGCTGCAGGAGTTCCTGCGGCATCAGGGCCAGGCAGAAGACAGGCAGGGTCCTCTTCTCCCTTGGGAAGTATTAGGAATCCGGTACCTGAGTAGCAGGCTGTGTCACACTGCTATACACCTCCATCTCTTCAGCAGCCACAGGATTCAGCCACACAGTCCCTGAGGTGCCAGTGGAGCCTGAGGCTTGCCAACGCCAGGGAGCTGGGAGCAGCTCGTGGGCACTGCCCCCCAGCCCAGGTGCCCTCAGCCCAGCTCTGGCCCTACAGTCTCCACAGGAAGTGCATCCCTATCCTCCAAGTCCAGGAGTGCCTAGTACAAAGACCTCAGCACCAGGGGCCAGGGCACCCTCACTGAACTGTCCACTCCTGCCTCTTGCAGAATGTATCACTGTGTTTAGCACACAGTTCCTGCAGGCCACCTCTGTGTTGGGATGCCTGGGTTGGGTTGCACTGCCTTGGTCTGGCTGGGTGGTCTAGGTCCTTGTGTGTGTATGAAGTACACAGCTGGGGTGTGTGTCTGTAGTGATGGCTCCATGTGCCCTCGTGCATGTGTACATTTGTTCACTAGTTGGCTGGGGCCACCACATTGAATGACCACCACTTGGTGGCTTTCACAATGCATCGTGCTTCCCTACAGCACTGGAAGCATTGGGTAGGAGGGAGACATGATCAAGGGGCCAGCACCTGGGGTCTCTGGTCAAGGCTCTCAGTGTGGCTTGTAGCCAGCCCTGTCCTGCCCCGCCCTGCCTCTTCTCACCGGCTCCTGGTGTGGGAGAGGAAGAACAAGAGAAGTGCCTCTTATAGTAAGAGTGCCAGTCCGTTCAGATTAGGGCTCCCACTTTGAACCTCATGGAACCTATTGTCTCCCTAGATGCCCCACCTCCATGCACTCGGATTTAGGATTTTAGCATGTAAATCTGGGGAAGTGACACACGCCTCTGTGACTTGTGACTGCATGTGCCCCAGCTTAGTCCTGTACGTCTGTCTGCCCCTGTGCCTGTGAGTCTCGGGGTACCACCGGGGAAGTGGGGCCAGTGGGAAACCGCACCTGCCAATCATCCCTCCCACCTGAGGAGGAGCGAGCAGGTCTGGGCACTGGCGGAATCAAGCGTGGGCTCCTCGCTGCCGATCAAGATCTATAAATAAAGTTGTCTCTCTGGCATGCTCCACACCACAGGCGGCTCTTTAATAAAATTGGCTGAGATTTGCGGATAAGCCTGAAGCAAAGTCAATGGCCAGTGTCAATCCCACGCTAAGAGGGGCCTTTGGGGGTCAAGCTGCTTCCTGGGTATGATTCCTTATCAAAGATATGTCAGCCGGCCACTAACCAGCTCCTACAGCGCCGGGGGCGTCTGTCCTGCCTGGGTTCACTCTGACACCTCCAGTGCCAGTACTAGAGTGTATGTGTGGGGAAGAGTCGGGGGGACACTGCCCCAGCCAGCTTCTCCAGAAGCCTCAGCTACTCCACAGAGGTCTTGGAACTCAGGGCCTCCCCCTGTCTGAGCAGCTCCTTCTCAGCACTCTCTAAAGGCTGTGTTTTTCTGGAGTCAGAGGGGCATCTTGGTGGGGAGCTGGGTACAGCCAGCTCTGCTAAGGTCTCTGTCAGGTCCTCTGCCGAGGCTGTCCACCCAGTGTCTGTTGAGATTTCCCTAGGTGCCCGCTGATGGCTACAGTGGCTCCGGGTTCCTGGGCACCTGTGGGCTCTGTCCAGCTCACAGCCTGGGGGAGGATGAACATCTAATAGGCATGCTGGGCACATTCAGTGAGGCAGAAAGAGGGGAAATCAAAAGAAGTTTGGTTTAATTAAGTATCAGGGAAGATTTATGCAACTTCCTCTCCTCATCATAAATATTAATGAGGGTGGCCTCTAGCCGGCTCCCAGTACCTGTCAGCGGGTGGGGAGGGTGGGGAGGTTGGGGAGGGTGGGGAAGGTAGCAGCTGCCCCCAGCGCACGCACACTTGCACACTGGGGTGGGCTGGTCCCCCTGCCATGAACTTGGTCATTGGCCTGCAGGCCCAAGAAGCCCACTGGACATGCTGGGGTTCCCACCAGGGCTCCCCTTTCTGGGTCTCCTGCCAAGTCAGCGGTGACCTAGGGGAAGGCCGGAGTATGACAGCGAGCAATGGGACTGTGGGGGTCCTCACCTGGGCCCAGGAGGTGCATATAACAGTTTAAGAGCAGGCAGGGGGGTGAGCTGCATGATGGTGGGAACGGAAGTGGGCCAGGAAAGGAGGGGCCAGGCAAGGGTGACCACCCAGCAAAGGCAAGTGAATGTGTCAGTGTCATCCAGAGAAACTGAACCAACACGGTGTGTGTGTGTGTGTGTGTGTGTGAGAGAGAGAGAGAGACAGAGAGAGACAGAGAGAAAGAAAGAGAGAAAAAAGAGGTTTACCACAAGGAATTGACTCTAGTAATTCTGGAAGCTGTGAAGTCAGCAGCTCTTTGATCAGCAAGCCGGAGACCCAAGGGAGCTGGTGGTGTGAGTGCTAATCTGAAAACGGGCAGGCACAGGACCCAGGAAGAGCCCATACTGTGGTCCAGGTCTGAAGACAAGACAAGGCCAGCACCCCAGCACAGGTCAGCAGGTGGGAGGGGTTCCCAGGTGGATCTCCCATCCAGGTCTTGAGTGGATTGGATGAAGCTCATGCACACTGGGTAGGGAATGTGTCTTTCTTAGTTCCCCCACACTGACCTCACAGACACAGCCAGCATCACGTTTGACCAAATGTCTGGGCACCCCGTGGGCCAACCTAGTTGGCAGTCCCTAAGGCTCCATCCAGCAGGAGAGCTGGGGATAGCCTAGGCCCCATAGGTGTCCTGGTCACAGGACTGGAGGTGTCACTCTGACCCAGCACAAGCATGGGATAGTGTCTCTAGGACCTGGGTGCTAACGGGTCCTGTCCCTGTGTGGGGATCAGGATGGCAAGAGCGATGGGGAATGAGATCAACAGGAATAAGAACCACAGCTCTGTCTTACAGGAAAGATGCTGGTGGGGCACCCACTTAGTGCCACACGTTCATTCCTCCTGAGATTCTCATAGGTCCTGTCCCTGTGTTGAGGGGGCAGGGAGCATGGCCTTGGCAACCCCCCAGCAACTCTTGTGCTCTCTGCTAACATACAGGGTGAGGCGGGCAGCTGGATTTTCACACCTGCCCCAAGTTTCTGGCTAAGGAGTGATGAGGCTAAGAAAAACCCAGGTCTGGGCAGCTGTACAGCCTGACTTCCTGGGCTTGAACTGGATGTCTGGCGTGGTCTGGGGGTTCCAAACACAGCCCATCTGCTGATCTTTCTGTCTTGGGCCAGGCTACTATGTCCCCCCCACCACCACCTCATCGACAAGTCTAGTCCAGCCCCAAATGTCCCCCAGACTCTCCCTAGTTTGACACTAATTGCTTGCAGATTTTGAGGGTGTCCTACATGCCAGTCTAGAACTTTGTTGTATGTGATGCCAAATCCCTACATTTAGCCCCTGGGTCAAGTGAACTCAAGGACAGCCATACTGGCCTGTATCACATGGTCCGAGGGCCTGTTGGAATTGTATGTCCTTGCGTCCTCCCCTATGGCTTTGGTCAGGAACCTTGGGGGTGACTCTGGGGACCTCAAGGTTAAGGAGTACTGACCTGGGTTCACCCCAAGACCTAGGAGGCTATGGTCTGAGGTCCTGTCCTTGCGTGGGGTGGCTGTGGGAGCAAGGAACGGCAAGGATCCACCTGTGATGAAGACCGAATGGGGTGAGCTGGTTCCTGGGCCTCTCTGCTATCTGCTCTCCTTTCGGATCCATAGTCACAGAGACGGTCTGGTCTGGGGACACCTGGCCTTGTCTTCACCTTAGGCTCAGGGCAAGATCCACAGTCACAGAGACAGCCTGGTCTGCGAACACCCGGCCTCATCTTCACCCTGGGCTCAGGGCAGCCCCGTGCTCCTCACATCTTTACTTTTGACGAGAAATGCTGCCTTAACCAGCATGTGTTAAGCTTTCATTCCTCACTGGATACATTCTGGACTTTGCTTGTCCAGTTGGCCGTTTTCTACCCTGGATCCAGGACCACATTTTATTTACTTGCTGATGTTCAACACTTTGGCATACCAGATGACAGAAGTAGTATATGCTCATTGCTTCACTTTTTTAGAATGTTGCTGGTGATTCTGATACAATTGGCTTCCCTATAGTCTTTGTAATCGTCTCATGTATTAAAAAGAAAAAGTCCAATAGGTACATTTCTTATGTTTTTATTGAATTTGTTCTATTAAGATTTGACATCTTTTAAAAAGAAAATGGATCAAAGTCAACAAGAAAGCTCAACTGGTTCATCCTCTGCCTGCAAGCGCCAGCATGCCATATAGGCATCGGATCGTGTCCTAGCCGCTCTACTTCCCATCCAACTCCCTGCGTATAGCCTTGGAGAACAGCTGAAGATAACACAAAGCCTTGGGACCCTGAAGCCATTGAAACTCCTGCCTTCTGGCTGTGGACCACCTCAACTCTGGCTGTTGTGGTCATTTGGGGAGTTAAACGGAAGATGGAAGATCTTTCTTTCCTTCTCTCCGTAAATCTGCCTATCTAATAAATTAATAAATCTGGGCCTGGCATGGTAGCCTAGTGGCTAAAGTCCTCACCCTGAATATGCTGAGATCCCATATGGGCACCAGTTCTAACCCTGGTGGCTCTGCTTCCCATCCAGCTCCCTGCTTGTGGCCTGGGAAAGCAGTCAAGGAAATCCCAAAGCCTTGGGACCCTGCACCCACATGTGGGAGACCTGGAAGAAGCTCCTAGCTCCTGGCTTCAGATTGGCTCAGCTCCAGCCATTGTGGCCACTTGGGAAATGAATCAGCAGACAGAAGATCTTCCTCTGTTTCTTCTTCTCTCTGTATATCTGACTTTCCAATAATAAATAAATAAATCTTAAAAAATAAATTAAAGGCCTGGTACAATGTCTCAGTGGCTAAAATCCTTGCCTTGCACAATTGGGATCTGATATGGGCACCAGTTTGTGTCCCAACTGCTTCACTTCCCATCCAGTTCCATGCCTGTGACTTGGGAAAGCACTAGAGGATGGCCCAAAGCCTTGTAACTCTGCACCTGCATAGGAGACCTGGAAGAAGCTCCTGGTTCCTGGCTTCAGATTGGCTTAGCTCTGGTCATTGCAGCTATTGGAGAAGTGAACCAACAGATTTTGGTATCTCCTTCTTTCTGTAAATCTGCCTTTCCAATTAAAAATAAATAAATCTTTAAAAAATTAAAAATAAAATGAATAAATGATGGCTATTTAAAATAGCCTATTTTCTTTCTTTTTTTCTTTCTTCTTTTCTTTCTTTCTTTTTTTCTTTCTTTCTTTCTTTCTTTCTTTCTTTCTTTCTTTCTTTCTTTCTTTCTTCTTTTCTTTCTTTCTTTTTTTCTTTCTTTCTTTCTTTCTTAATTCTTCCATAAACAGGGAGCTGGATCAGAAGTGGAGGAGTCAGGACATAAATTAGCCCATATGGGATACCATGCTTGAAGAGGTGGAGGATTAGTCATTGGAGCCATTATGCTTTCTTTTTTTTTTAATTCTTTTTTTAAAAAAGATTTATTTTTATTTCACTCCCCAAGTAGCCACAACGGCCAGATTTCAGCCGATCCGAAGCCGGGAGCTTCTTCTAGGTGTAGTATCCCAAGGTTTTGGGCCGTCCTCGACTGCTTTCCCAGGCCACAATCAGGGAGCTGGATGGGAAGTGGAGTAGCTGGAATACGAACTGTGGCTCATATGGGATCCCAGCAGTGACAAGGTGAGGACTTTAGCCACTGTACTACCACACCAGGTCCCCTCCCCCCCTTTTTTTAATTCTTTCAATTGTATTTTAACTGACATGAAAGTCACGCTGCTGATGGGTTTCATGGGATGTTTCTGCACATGGACATAACACTTGCTGCCCAAGGACAGTAAACATATTGTTGTTGCTTTAATCCATGTTTACCGATGTACGCCTGCATGAGGAAGTAACACACAAGGTTGAGACAGTGATTTTAGGGAGGAAGGGAAAGATTTAGTGCAGCATTCTTGCTCTCTGTCATGTCTTCATTCCTTTGTAAGAAATCGTGAAGGACAACAAGGAAGAAAAAAATCAACAAATCCAACCCTCTCCCCATCCACCAAAGCAAGCGGACTTATCGATCCTATTGGGAGCTCCTATCGATCCTATTGGGGAGCTCCTATTGATCCTATTGGGAGCTCCTATCGATCCTATTGGGGAGCTCCTTTAGTGTGAGGAGCAAACGTGCTGTAAGGAATTTCCTCAGAACACAGGGGAAGGGTAGACAGCGGCCGGCTGTTGCCACAGTAATTCCACACAAGGAGTCTCCTCCAGGCTACACATTCATTCATTCCTGTCCACATGCCTGCGGGTCATCTGGGCAGTGATGGCGGTGTGGCTTGGCTGGACCTAGGTCTAAGCCACAGGTGGGGCTGGGATGTCTTTGGGGCAGGAGTCTAGCTGCGGTAGGTTCTGCCTGTGGTGACGGTGGGCCAGGAAGGAAGCAAGCACACCATATTAGCGGGTTTCAACTTTCCGTTCCTGAAAACGTTGTGTCACTTGTCATTGTCCAAAGCAAGGTGCCTGGGTGAACCCAAGTTCTGCTAAGGGGCAGAACTTACACATTCAGCACCCTGTGAGGACACGGCAAGGGTGTGGGTGTCTAATTCTACTGCAGAAGAATAACAATTGATTTTATGACTCAATCTATCTCTCCTATGTCATTTTACAGAACTAGACTCTGAGACCAACACTGGATAGAGACGACACAAAAAATAAGTTACAGATGAATTTAATTTACAAGTTAAAATATGGAAAAAATCCTTTAAAATTAGTAAATTAAAAGTAACAAGATTCATAAAATCATATTTTATAATCAGCTATGTTTTGTTTCAGGATATGAAGGATTTGTTTTCCATGTAAGAAATCCAATCACACAATCCATCAGCAAAAGAATCAAACAAAAAGTACAAAAGGGTGACTATTGCACATAGCAAGTAAAGATGCCCCTTGGGGTGCTTGAACTCATTACCCGAGTGCCTGGGTGTGGGTCCTGGCCCCCTGCCCCCATTCCAGCTTCCTACTAACACCCACCCCGGGTAGCATCAGTGACAATTCTAGCAGTTGGGTCCCTGAAGCCTACATGAGCTACCAGGAAGGAGTCCTGGGCTCCTGGCTGAGGCCCGGCCCCCACTATTGCAGGTACCTGGGGGATGAACCAGAGAAAGTAGACACCCCCCTCCATGTTTCTGTCTGCTTTCCAAGAAAATGAAAATAAAATTTTTAAGTTAAAAAAGGAATAATCACAGTGTATGTAGACATGACATAGCATAAAATTTTATTCTCACTACTGATTTTCAAAACCAGAAATAGGAGAATATTCATTAACATAATAAAATACACTCCTGCTGGAATAACAATAGATTGTCCTTATGGGGACAGTATAGAGACATTCCCTCTAAAATCAAGATCAAAGCAAGCATGACGACTTCCATTTTTATTCAACATCATTGCTTTCAGTGCAATAAAACTTATAAGCAGCGACACACGGTTTATTAGAAGGGAGAAGATGAGATCATCTTCATTTATGGATGACAAAATAACACATCCAGAAAACATGAAAGCAGCAACACAAAAATGTTTAGGATAAATGTGCAGTCAAATACGTGGTAATGTTTAGAAATCAATAGTTTTTCTATATTCCAGCAATAACTAGTTGTAAGGTGTAATAGAAAATAGATTCTGTTTACAATAGCAATAAAAGCATAAAAGATTTCGTGATAGCCATAAAAAGAATGGTGCAGAAATTATCCATGAAAAATGCTGCACACTTTCTTTTTTAAATGATTTATTTGAAAGGCTGGGCCAGACAGAAGTCAGGGGCCTGAAATTCTACAGGGATCTCCCACATGGGAGTGAGGGGGGCAGAGACCCAAGCACTTGGACCATCTTCTGCTGCTTTCCCAAGTCTGTTAGCAGGGAGCTAGCTCAGATATGGAGCAGTCAGGACTCGAACCTGGGATCATAACAGGATGTTGGGATCACAAGTGGTTTAGCATGCTACGCTCTCACATGGGCTCCCCATACAACTTGATTTAGATACACAGGACTGGAAGGAGGCGGGAAGGTATACCATACTCGAGAGTAGGGAGAAGAGGTACAGTCATGGCCTGAATCCTTCCCAAGTCAGTTTACAGATTCAATGCAATTCCATTTGAAAGACAAAACAGGTTGAACCTACTCGATACAGTCACTCTACAGCTCATCAGGAAGAGCCCAAGTTTTGAATAGAGCTATTTTGAAAACAGGAAAGCTTATGAAGGGGCATTTGATCCATTCAATAATAAAACTTACTGCACATCAGTAACATGTAAAGGAGTGTCCCTGTCACTTTATGCTCCATGCAAGACAATAGAATTGGGAACAGACTTCAGTTATAAGGACTTGCGCATGAAATTCGGTGTCAACATTTGAGATACGGCGCATCAGACCGCCCTAACAGAAGCCTGGCTCTTGGCTGTTTCAGCAGCATTGCAAAAGGGCATTGCTGCTTAAACAAGCTGATCACCTCCGTTCACGCTCCATCCTGCCTGCTGGGTGTCTTTCATCCTGAGGTTACAAACATGGCTGCTGCGCCTCGAGACAGCAGCACATTCACTCTACAGACTTGCAGCAGGAGGAGGAAAGCAAGATGGGAAAAGGAGTACTAGCTCCATCCAGGCTCAGACCTCCTGCGGGAGTCCCTGGCACTGCTTACAGCTTGTCTACCGGAATGAAGCACATTGCTGCTACCTCGAGTCGCAAGGGATGCTGGGGAAAATGCTCTCCAAAACACGGCCAAGCACAATACTTTCCCAAACCTAATTAAGATTCTCTTTGATAAGGAAGGAGAGCTAGTGTAGGAAATAGCAAGATTTGCTGTTAGCAGCACGTGAAACATTGGGAAGAAGGGAGGGAGGGAGCAAGTGTTCTACTATAACAGAAAAATAGGCTGAAATGCTTTCGTTAGAAAATAAACACAACTGAAAACTGCATCTTACATCAAACATCAGTTAACAACAGGAGAGTTTTTAAGGGCCCAGCATATTGGTTCAGTAGCTAAATCCTTGCCTTGCACATGCCAATATCCTGCATGAGCACTGATTCACATCCTGGATACTCCACTTCCATCCAGCTCCCTGCTTGTGGCCTGGGAAAGCAGTGGAAGACGGCCCAAAGCCTTGGGACTCTGACCCTGTGTGGGAGACTTGGAGGAAGCCCCTGGCTCCTGCCTTTGGATCAGCTCCGCTCTGGTCATTGCAGCCACTTCAGGTGTGAACCAGTGGATGGAAGATCTTTCAACAGGCATTGCAGTATGCGATGGGGTGTCCGAAGACACAGTTTAGCCTGCTGTGCCATACACCAGCCCCATATACCATACACCACACACCAGCCCCATACACCACACACCAGTCCCATACACCACACACCAGTCCCATACACCATATACCATACACCAGCCATACAACAATCCCATATACCATATACCATACACTAGCCATACACCACACACCGGCCCCATACACCATACACCAGCCATACACCAGTCCCAAACATGAGTCTCAAGCAGGAGTCAGAAGGAGTCCATACCTCGATACTTGGAAATAAACCTGAAGAACAACAAAGACTTTATAAAAAGACAGACTGTAAAGGCAGTGAGAGAGAAAGTGGAGCACAGGGTGACACTGATTGTGGGCTGCCTGACCCTGACTATCTGTGTCCTTTGTGAATCCTGAAGTCCAAGTTCATCTCTCCAAATACCGTCACTCGTATTCTTTTACCTCCTGTTACTTTAAAAAAAAACATGATTATTCTTATTCTATTTAAAATTTATTCATTTTTGTCTAAAAGGCAGATTTACAGAGAGAGGAGAGAGAGAGAGAGAGAAAGAGAGAGAGAGAGAGAGAGAGCTCTTCCACTCACTGGTTCACTTCTCAAATGGCATCAACGGCCAGAGCTGGGTCGGTCAAAAACTAGGAGCCTGGAACTACTGCAGGGGACTTGTGAGCCTGCCTCTATGCGACAGCAGCACCCTCTGGTTTACATGGGGAGCTGATAAGAATCCCTCTGACACTCAGTGTGGCTGGGAGAAGGCTGGATGGGGCAAGGCTGCAGCACCTGCCAGTGCATGCCAGGGCCAGTACTGAAGGCAGACCATGCCAACAAGGTCCACTGCCCCTGCCAGCACACATAAGATCCAGAGCCAAGAGCAGGCCTGGGAGAGGAACTTGGGAAGCTACCCTATTAGGCCACAGCTCCCACTGGGGTGCTCAATAGCCAAGGCTGGGGCAGGCCAGGCAAAACCGTAGCATTCATTAGCATTTATGTGGGCCGGGTCTGGGGCCAGGCTGGTCTGGGCCAGACCTTAACACCTACTGGCACACACGAGATCCAGGACAAAGTGTGGGTCATGCCTGGCTACAATACCTGCCAGCAAGAGCTGAGAATGTGGCAGGGCCATGCCATGCTGGGTCGAAGCTCCTGCCAGCACATGGGAATGGACCTGGTAAAGGAACTCTGGGGACTCCCCTGCTGGTCTGCATCTCCCTCTGGTGACTGTGAGACCCAGAGCTGTGGGCAGACAAGGCTTGGCAAAGCTGTAGCACCTGCCAGCATGTGTGTTGACTAGATCTGGCGGGGGGGTGGGGTGGGGGGCAAACTTGGCTGTGCTCCAGTACCTGCTGGAGCTCTCAAGAGCCAAAAAGGGTATGGGGACAAGCCATGCTGGACCATAGCACTTACCAGGTCACATGAGATCCAGGTCTGGGGGTGGTGGACAGGCTGGGTTATACTTGATTATAATTATAATTGATGTTGGCCAGTTGGGCTAGGCTACAGTACCCATCAATGAGTGCCAGGCTTGGGCACTGATCATGTCAGTCTTAAAAACAGCACCTGACAGCACACACAGGATCTGGGGCTGGTAACTGGCCTTGTAAGGGAAGTTGAGGAACTCCCTTGCTAGGCTACAGCTTCTGCTGAGTACAAGAGCCAGGGCTAGGAGCAGGTTACACCAGGCTGGGCTGCATATTCAGTTAGTATTCATGTGAGCCAGTTTTGGAGGATGCATCAAACAAGGGCAGTCCATAGCACACATCGGCAATAGAACCAAAACAGGATGCAGGCCAGACCAGGGTGGACAACAACACCCACCATTTAACATGAGGGCTCGGGGCCAGACTGGGCTAGGTTATTGCATCCACTGATGAGAGCTGGTACTGGCAGCAGGCCAGGCTAAGCCAGGCTGTAGCACCTAATGGCAAATGCCAAGAAGTTGGGGCAGGCCATCTCAGACTGGGCTGCAGCACCTGTTGGCACATGCAAGACCTGGGCTTGGAGTGGGGTTGGTAGGGGAATTTCAGGACTCCCTTGCTGGGCTGCTGCTTCTACTGGTGAGTATAAGAGCTGGGACAGGCGTGGGCCAGCAAGTACAAGAGCCAGAGTGGGTTCAGGCCAGCCAAATCAGGCTGGGCTAAGCTGTAGCACCAGCTGGCAAGTGTTAGGACTGGATGTGAATAATGTCACACTGGACTGCAGTACCTCCTGGCAGGCACAAGATCTGGGGCTGGGACTGTGCCCGACAGGTGAGCACAGAAATCAGGTCTGGGGGCAGGCCAGTCTGGGCAAGGCAGTGAAACCTGTCAGTATATGTGAGGGCCGGGTCTGGGGGCAGGTCAGGCTGAGCTACCTCAGCACCCATGGGTATGCACAAGAGCCTGATAGGATGGGCTGAGCCAGAAGCTGGCACATGCAAACACCAAGTCTTGGGGCAGGCCTAATGAGGGTTATTAAAGGTGGCCCTGACTAGGCCACAGCACCTGCTGATACGCGTGAGGATCGGACCTACGTCAGGCTGACTTGCCTGCACTGTAGCACCCATCAGTTTTTGTGAGATACGGGTCTGAGGCGGAACTGACCAAGCAGCTGCATCCACTGGGTCTTTGCATTGGTTGGCGCAGGTGACAGACTACACCTGACCCTGTACTGGCTAGCACACCCATGAGGTCACCCCAGGCAAGCTTTCTTGGGGGAACTCCCCAACTAGACCACTGAACTCAGACTCCAACCACAAGAAAAACCACAGGATGTGTGGTCTGACCTTAGAGTGCATTTATCAGTACTGGGCCCCTGCGGTTGCTGATTGGGTGTGCAGTGACTAGCATGTCCAGATGCACACAGGCAACATGATGGCCAACTCATCTAAGCCAGCAGGGGGCGCTGACTGCCTCATCAGAGTATGGAAAGCAGAACTGGTTGGACTATTTTGCCAAACTTTGTATCACCTTCTTGTGCCTATGGATGCTTTAAGGTGGGCTTTGTCAATCAACGGACCTTAGAAAGATTTTCTCAGTCCTGAAGCAACAAAACCAACAACTTCTCAGAAATATCAAAACCACTCTAGTAAAACCTTGGAACATTCTTCCCCATATCCTTGTCTCCAAGGCATCATCAAATGACCATCCCCCACCCCCGATGTTGATGTAGTTTGACAACAAGGGGCAGCCTCTTCTTCCCCTGGGTGTATCCCACCCACCCTCCCCCATACCTGACCCTCCCCACCCTAATCAGAGGCCCACATGGGCATGCATCCCTCTCAACTATATAAATAATATAAAAAATAAAAGAAAGAGGAGAGATAGATGAGAGCCAGATGGGAGAGGGGGGAGAAAAGTGCTTTTCATCTTTTTAGTTCACTCCTCAAATGAGCACAAAAGCCAGGATGGGGCCAGGGTAAAGCCAAGATCCTGGAACTCCATCCGGGTCTGCCACATGCATGGCAGGAGCCCAAGCACTTGGGCCACCTTCTGCTGTGTTCCCATGCTATTGTCTGAGAGCTGCATCAGAAGTGCAAACAGCTGGGACTTGAACTGATGCTCATAGCGGATGCTGGCATCATGGGCAGTAGCTTCACCTGTTGTGCCGTGACGCAGGCCTCTTATTTTTCTTTTAGTAGCAGATTTGTTTGTTTCCAGATTTGGGTCAAGCTCAAAATGTCTTTCAAAGAAACTAGAGGAATTATCCAAGGATTAAAAACTGGCAGGAAAGATGCAGAGCAGCAACTGAGGAGCTGACTAAACCAGTTAGTTCCCAGGAGTCAGCGGCACTTAGGGCGTGGCTGTGTTAGTCTGAACCAGAGTTGGTGGCAGAGGAGCTCTCTTAACTCCAGGAACTCTGACTTCTTGTCTACGCGCCACGCTCCCCAATCTGCTGTGAAACAGTTTTTGAATCCCAGGAGCAGCCACTAAGAGAATCATAACAACTCGCTTTGCATTTTTAGATGTGCTAACAGGATGACCACCTTGATTAATATGCACTCTCCGTTCAGATCGTTCATTAATGCATGAGGTCATTTAAACCTTTGCAGTGCTGGGCAACGGCGACAACCAGAACAGTCCTTGTCCCCTTGGAGCTGACACCTTATGGTCCCACTGGGAGCACAGAGCTTGACTTGGTACTGCCATTTTGGAACTTCACCTGGAAGTCAACACCTGGGTGCCAGGTTGGAAATAGTTCAGAGAAGACTCCCCTCAAGGAAGTCACGTTGATGTCATGACTTAAAATCTGGGAGCAGGCATTTGGTCCAGGAGTTAAGTCACTGTTTGGCACACTTGCACCCCATCTTGGATTGCCTGGATCCATTTGGATTCCAGCTTCCTGCTAACGCACGCTCTGTGGAGTAGCAGTGACAGCCCAAGCTCTTGGATCACGTGGGAGACCTGGGCTGAGTTCCAGGCTCCTGCCTTGGGCCTGACCCAGTCCTGGCTGACGTGGGCATTGGGAGAGCCCATCAATATTGGATGGAACATCTCGCTCTGCTCCCCTTTAGATTTTTGGAGAAATTTTTAATAGTAAAGAATATGACAAAACTGCTGCATAGAGAATCCCCGGCAGAAAAGGAAACTGGGGGTGCAGATGGGACTACATTGAGGCTTTGGGTTTCTCCCTCTGCTAAAAGCACTATTTTTAAAAATGATAAACATTCAGTGGAAAACCCAGGAAGGAAGGAAAGAAGATAGAAGGGAGAGAGGGAGGAGAGAGGGCAAGAACGAGGAAGGGTCAGGAAACAACACGGTCCTTCCCACAGTTGACCCAGCTCTCCCCATTGGCATGCGCTGTGTGCCAGTGTGACCTTGGTTGGGCACCCTGCCATCTCTGAGCCTCGGTCACCTGCTCTGTGTCAGATGTTCCTGCTAGCATGGCCTTGTCGGTGGCTCCGTGTCTCCAAGAAAGGGTCACCTTTGCGTGCAGGAATGTAGATATTTTAACGACTGTTTACACTTGTCCATTCGATTTCCACGAAGAACTGCGTGGGACCTACGATTGGGGGGTGCGTGATCCCAAACTCCCTGAGGCTAGAATTCCAGGGACCCAGGCCTAAGGGGGAACCCCTGGCCCCTGGCTCCCCTTCCACCCCACCCCCAGCGTTCCTCAGCTTTCCTCGCGCCTGTATATGAATGAGGTGATCTTTCAGCTGCCCTTTGTCTTGGAAAAAAATTAATTCTCATTTGCATTAGCTCGTCTAAATGTCACCCACCGATATTTTGTTAGACATTAGCAGCGCTGGCAGGGAGGGCCGCCGGGTAATTGTGTTCTGCCTAGTGCTGGGATTTACATAATTTCAGACAGCAATTAAAGAATCCTGGGGAATTTTTTTTCTCTCTCTCTCTCCCAACCTCTCCTACAAAGAAAGTGTTCGTTTACATTAAGCGCTCAGCTCTTCGCTGTTCATTTGCATAAAATTAAAGGTTTTTGTGTTCCCGAACAGCAGGGTAACATTTAAAATTCCGTTTTAAAAAGCTCACCTTACAATAATAAAATGTTAATATCATTTCACAGCAATGCAAGGTTGCCAGATGCCTTTCACTTCCAACTTGTATCCATTGCTAACTGTTTTTCCTTGCTGGATCTCCTCCCTCGGGCTTTGTCCAGCCTGCTCCACCTCTTCCTATACTTAGCTTTTTACTTGCTCTTTCTTCTTCTCTCTATTCTTTTTCTACATGGAATCCCAGAGTCCTCATCTCTCACCAGCCCCAGGCCTGGAAGCAAAGTCAAGTTTCCTGATTATGCGAGTCATGCCCCTAGGATCCCCATTGCCTGGTAATCCTGTGTCTCCAAGAACCCCAAGTCACAGCCCCCTGGCCTGGCCAGCCCCATGGGGTTACTCGATCCTGGACACTGCTGCCCCGCACCCCATCGCCATCACCACAAAGTCTATGACCACAGATGGCCACAGTGCCACAGCAAGGTCATCCCCTGACCATTGCTGCAAAGCCTTTATGTTCCTAAGCCCCCACTGCTCCTTTCTTCCTTTCAATTATTCATTCATTCATTTGTTCAATTGTTCATCCAGTCTCCCTTGGCCCAATTGCATATTGACATGATCATGTCAGAAGATATTGGCAACAAGTATCTTTAACTCTGGCTGCCCAGTCTTGAATCTAGGCCCGTAGACAGGCTCTCTGATCAGGAGAGCTCTCCCCCTTTCTGGCCTCATTCTGTTCACTCCAGGCCAGGAAACAGTTTAAGAATCTCAGGACTCCTAAAGGAGAGTCGAAGCGGGTGGTTTGGGGATGAGTGGTGTTCCATTTTGATCACCCGGATGGGCAACATCCAACTAGTTCCCAACTGTCCCACCCCAAAGCCTGATGTGTGCACAGAAGTGAAGCATGGACACTGGGAACAGATTTCCAGGAAGTAGTAAGGGAGAGAAAAAGGCCAAGGCCTCTGGGGCAAGATTAGCAAGTACCAGTCCTCATCAGTTGTGGGAAATCAAGTCTAGAGGAAGGCAGGTGTGTAGGACAAGTTGGGGTTTGCCCCACTCTTGCATACAACCCAAAGCGGAGCAGAGTTGGTGGTAGGAACCACAGAAAGATGGAATTCTCTTGTTCACCGTGGTCCATGAGTAGGGGCTCAGAACGACCCCTGAAGACAGCCCATGGAGACAGCTTGGTTCACTGTATCCCCACAGCATGTACATAAGCTGAAAATGTGTGGCTTTAAGGGATGAAGAGGTGTTGGCCAAGTGCAGGGCAGGTGTTTGGTCCTTCCAGCAAAGAGGTCATGCGCAAGGGCTCTGAAAAAGAGTGTTTCCTGGTTGCTCCACTTCCGATCCAGCTCTCTGCTTATGGCCTGAAAAGCAGAGGACGGTCCACGTGCTTGGGAGACCCAGAGGAGGCTCCTGACTCCGAGCTTCAGATCAGCCAGACTGTAGCCATTGTGATCATCTGGGGAGTGAACCAGTGGATGGAAGATCTTCTCTCTCTCATCCGCTCTCTGTAAAATCTGCCTTTCCAACAAAAATAAATCTTGGGGGAACAAAAGAGGATTAAAGGAAATCCTGGGAATAACATCTCTCCAAGCGGCTAATCCCAGTAAGGAGGCAGGAATTGGAGCAGCAAATAGGCGCTCCCGTGATGAGAAGCCCAATGATGGAGATGAAGACTCCCTTGGCAGAAGCCATAGCAGTTTTGAGCAGGCAGAGGAGCAGGACAGACTGTGTCTGGGATCTTGAGTTTGCAGATTGCTGGTGCTGCAGACCGAGGTCAAACTGCAGGCAATGATTTACAAGCGGGCAAAAGTCCAAAACCACGGTCAAGGCGTGCAGTGAGGTTCTGCAGCTGGTCGAGGCCCGGGGCCACAGGGCTGCGTGCTCTAAGGTTCCATTGTGACGGTCACGCACTCACTTGTGCATGTGGGTTACTTCTAGATCATCGAGCATTGGCTGGTGAACATCAGAACAGGACGCAGCTGCTGACATTTACCACAGTGACTCCTGTACTTGGACTCCCCAAGCATTTCAACACAAGGTGGAGGCAGCGAACCTTCTAGCTTGATCTCCTTCCTCAACAAGGGGCTTCCCTCTGGTCACCTGCTTTTGTTGTCTTTATCCTGTGTCCTTTTTTTTTTTTTTTAGATTTATTTATTTTTATTGCAAAGACAGATCTACAGAGAGGAGAAGAGACAGAGAGGAAGATCTTCCATCCATCTCCCTAAGTGGCGACAACAGTTGGAGCTGAGCCAATCTGAAGCCAGGAGCCAGGAGCTTCTTCTGGGTCTCCCATATGGGTGCGGGGTCCTAAGGCCTTGGACTGTCCTCGACTGCTTTCCTAGGTCACAAGCAGGGTGCTGGATGGGAAGCAGGGCCACTAGGATACAAACTGGTGCCCATATGTTCAAAGAGAGGACTTTAGCTGCTAGGCTACCATGCCAGACCCATGTCTGTTTTATTTCTTATTTTATCAGTTGCGTGTCACCCTCTTTCCAACCCTAGTCGTGCTGCGCTGGCTGTGTTAGGTTGTGTGACATTCTTCAGTGTGAGGGGCTTAAACAGAAGAGAATGCTGTGGAGTGTTGTGACTCACTGGGCTAAGCCCCTGCCTGAGACATCTGCATCCTCTGTGAGCAGTGACCACTCAATGACCAAAGTCCCGGCTGTTGCTCTGCTTCTCATCCAGCTCTCTGCAAATGCGGCTGGGAAAATGGCAGCAGACGGCCAGGTGTCCAGGTCCCTGACAAGCACGTGGGAGACCCACATACAGTTCTAGGTTTTTGACTTTGGCCTGGCCAAAGAGATCTCTCTCTTTGCCTTCCAAATGTATAAATAAACCTTTTTAAAAACACCAAAAATAGAAATAAAGAGTGTCAGAAGAAATAATGATAATAAACATCCCAAATTTGATTTAAAAATCATCCAAGGAGCTCAATCAACTCCAGACAGAATAAACTCAAAAAGAAGCACACAGAAAGACTTTTCACGCAGAAAATCGAGCTGTTCAAAGACTAAAAGAAAATCCCAATGTAAGTCAGGGAGAAATAACTAGCCAAAATCAACATCAGTTACAGCACATTTCTTATCAGAAAGCTGGGAGGTCAGAAAGTAAAAATATTTTTAAAATATTTTCAAGAGCAAAAAACTTCTCAATCAAGAATTTTATATTCAGTAAAATTATGCTTCAAAAATGAAGGTGAAATCAAGAGATTTCAGTATTCCAAAAACAAAAAACCTAAAGGAGTTCATTGCCGGGAGATGAGCTGCACGAGACACTCTAAAGGGAATTTGGGGGGCTGAAACAAGAGGCCACGCCAGAGTGAGTCCAAGTCATACCATGAAATGAAGAATACTGACTGGCAAAACTAACTACATATGTGAATAGAAAGGCCATTTTTATCATTTCTAAAACTTTTTCCATAAAATGCCTTTAAATTTTTATTTATTTGTTTTCTTTGCTTGTTTGAAAGGAAGAGAGAGAGAGACAGGAATCTTCCAGCCACTGCCTCATTCCCCAGATACCAACGTTTGGAGCTGACCCGGCTGCAGCCACGAACTCTGAAGTCAGTTCAGGTCTCCCATGCGGGTTTGAGTCGTCGTCGTCTGCGGTCCTCCCAGGCCCTGCGCGGGCGGGAGGCTGGAATCAGCGGCGAGTCTGAGACCTGAACCCAGGCCCCCCGAGATGGAACATGAGCACCCCATTCACTGCTGCCAGCACCCACCCCACACAGGACTGGAAAAGATGAAGACACCAAATCATTATTTGTTGCAGGTTATAAACTATGCTCCTAAGCATGCCCTATAGAAGGATATAATTTGTGATCGCATCTGCGAAAAGCAGGAGGATGAAGCTAAGAGTACCAAGGTTTTTGTATAACACTGAAATAAATCTGATATGAATCCAGTCCGTTTTCTTAAAAATTAAGACACTAATTATAATCTCTGGGAAAAATATTTTAAAAACTCAAAAAATTTTTTTAAATGCACTAAATGAAAAGGAGGTTAACACAGTGAACTAGGAAACCTCTAACACAAAATAAATCCGTAACGGAGTAAAATGAGAAGAGTAGGGGCTGACACTGTGGCCCAACAGGCTCGTCCTCCAGCCACCAGAATCCTGTACGGGCGCCAGTTTGTGTCCTGGCTGCTCCACTTCTGATCCAGCTCCCTGCTGTGGCCTCAGAAAGCAGAAGAGGATGAACCGAGTCCTTGGGACCCTGCACCCACACGGGAAACAGAGACAAGACTCCTGGCTCCCGTATTGGATCGGCTCAGCTCTGGCCGCTGCAGCCATTTGGGGAGTGAATCAGCGGATGGAAGAGCTTGATTTCTCTTTCTCTCTGTAAATCTGCCTTTCATATAAATAGAAGCATATATAACACATGGTCTTTCGGTTCAGGGTTTTGAGTATCATACTTTTGGGTTCATCCAAGTTGTTGCATGTATCAGAATTTTATTCCTTTTTGGGACTGAGTAACATTCTTTTGCACAAATGTACTACAAGGTGTCACTCATTCATCAATTGGTGGGCATTTGAGTTATGTACACGTTTTGGCTGTTATGAACGTTTGTATGTGAGTGTGTGTGTGTGGGTGTGTTTCCCTTCTCTTTGGTGTGTAAGGGTGAAACTTGTGGGTCACATGATAGATAGTTGTAAGTTACACTTTATAAGGAGCTTCCGAGCTGTTTTTGCACACTGACTGTGCTGTTTCTAATTCCCACAGGCCATGTACTGGGACACTGACCAGCGCGATGACATCGCATCCGATGCACCTTACCTGGTACGATCGAATCTCAAAGCAGTTTGGATTTTAACCCCCCCATGACTCAGGATGAAACTTTTTCTCCATGACTTGGGGCTTCTCAACCTAGGATTTTTCAATGTTACATTGATGAGGAAACAATACCTAAACCGTAGAAACCATATTTTGATGTTTGATCATTTCCTGGGCTTTGGAAAATGTGTATACTGGTTTGAGAGGGAAAGAGACAGAGCTTGCATTTGTTGGCCCACTCCCCTAAGAGCTCACAATTAACCAAACTGGGCTGGGCTAAAGCTTGGAGCTGGGAACTCAATCCAGGTCTCTCACGGCTGGCAGGCACCCAGTTATTTCAGCCATCATTGCTGCTTCCTAGCATCCTCGTTAGCAGGAAGCTGGAGACAGGAGCTAGAGGTGGGTATCCTGGCCAGACACTCAGATGTGGGATTGGAGAGCAAGGTGCCTAAGATGCTGTCTGAGGTGAGGCAGCAGTAGCAGGTGCAGCTCCCAGCTAACAGCACCATCATGAAGGTAAACAACCAATACTGTGCACTGTGCTACCCGCCTTAATCTCATCATGTCTACAAAACGCCCGTCTATAGATGCACATGAGATGTTTGACAGTTTATTCCAAAGCAGATTTCATGCCAGACGCATGCTAATGTAAGTGTTCCAAGCACATTTGAGGTTGGTAAGACTAAGCAAAGCACGACGTTCAGTAGGCTGGGTGTAGTAAACGCATTGTTCTTAAAGAGACAGGCAACTGGTTCCTGCTTGCCAGGATCTTGATGTGGGGTAATGAGGAGTGACTGCTTAATAGACATGGTTTTTCTTTTCTTCCCTTTTTATTTTATTTTTTTTTTTCGGGGAAGAAAGTGATGCAAATGCTTAGAATTAGGGACAGTGGTGATTGTTGTGTCACATTGCAAATATACTGAAAACCACCAAATTGTATAGATTCAAATATTAGTATCACCATCTTGCAGTTCATGTAAAATGCCATGTTTGCATAATGCAAGCTTTATCTTGGAAACACAACAGAACTCAGAGGGGAGTTCAAGTTTTGGCTTCCCCGCTTAAAGCTTTGTGGCCTTTGCAAGGGAACCTAACCAGATGATATTTATACATCTCTTGTGTGTTGATATACACAGAGTAACATGGGTATATCCCGGGCCATAAATAAAGTGGCCATCAATGGTACCATTGCATTGTTGAGATTTGAATGGAATAAATAAGAATATCATGAGCATTTCATTTGGCAGTGTAAGAAGCTGATTTTATTTCTGGAAAATATGCCTTGAGTATTTGTAAACAAGGAAGTCTCATTTGAAGATAGCTCTCAAATGATTCAGCAAAAAAAAGAAATATGTGTGTATATGTGCATACACACGTGTGCATTTGTACATACACATGTGTATACATGACTGTGTTATAGCTATCCGTGTGTAAGTAGATGCAGACGTGTGCACATGTGTGCATATTCACAGCAGCACAGCAAAAAGACTCAAGGAAGACTGGGTAAGTTAGGGCAAATGGCGTACAGCTATTCACGGTATTCTTTTTTTAATATGTGAACGTTTTAAAAATTAAAATATTTTTCTTTTTCTTTTTTTTCAATTCAGATTTTTGATGATTTTTACATAATTAGGGTGATGAGGGTCAAGGGCTATAAGAAAGTGGATGAGACCATTATTCTCACATTCTTTTTTTTTTCCTTCCTGAGGGGAGGGGAAGATAAGGGGAGAAGCCACACCCAGCCTCCCAAATGGCTCTGCACCCTGGGATGGAGGACAGCCACCCAACACCACCCCAGGGTCCCTGATGTGGGGTGTGCTCCGAGGGTCCTGCTCAAGAGGTTTTGATAGTTCAACAGCTCTGAATTACTGGTGATCTAACCACTCTAAGCACAATGAAATTATTCCAGGATCCAATGGTTGATAGAGCCCTCCTTAGAGTCTGTTTGCCCAAATATTCACTGCCAAACTTGGTTGGGGTAGTTGATCAATTTGTTCTATCCTCTGTTGTGGTACCAGGTGTTGTCCTCTGCAGACTCCAATGTACTGCCATATCCTCCCTGTGCATCTGGATATGCTGTCCACTGCTCCATTTAAGTCACTGAGGAGGCTCAGCTCTGACATATGCACTCCATGGTCAGACCACGGAACCTACAATGGTTGGGGTTCTGAGTTAACCTGTTCAATTGGGGGGGGATCCCCAAAGAAACTTCATCTAAGGTGATCCTAGAACTGATTCTTGTGTGTGCTTACCAATACATGGTTCAGCACAGTCTATTGCCCCAATCAGCTTCTGCACATGCTGGTGGTTGCAATTGCTGGGTCAGTTCTGTCTTCTACACAAACCAATGAGCGTTGCAGTCCAGCCCGATTCTGTCCACATTGCACTTGGCCCTTACACAAACCAGTGGGAGCTGCAGCCTAGTCAGAGTGACCCACAATAACCCCCACCAGACCTACCCCCTGCCTTGGTTCCCATGCTTGCCAGTATATACGCCAGACTGGTCCAGTCTGTCCCATATCCCATTTAGCCCTCCTACATATCAATGGGCATTGAAGCCTAGTTAAACCCAACCAGCCCCACTACCCAACCCATACATGTGCTGGCAGGTGCCACTCTCCGTCTAGTCATGCCTGCCCCAGTCCTGCTTTTCACTCTCACCAGTCAGAGTAGCAGCCCAAGAGGGAAGTGCGCACAATATCTCTACTGGACTCACTCCCACTCCCGAATCATGCACTTTCCAAGTGGTTCTGCAGTTTAACTTGACAGAATTTTACCCCCATGCCAGCATCTGCCAGCTAATGCTGTGGTAAAGCCCAACCAACTCACACCCACTCTAGCTTGTGTATGCACCAGTAGGAACAGTCAACTTAGCCTGGCTTTCCCTGGCTTTTTTCCCAATCCAGCCCACATGCAGTCCTGCAGGTATTGTAGCTCTGCCCAGCCTGGTCTGCTCCTATTCCAACTCTCATGTTCACCAGTGGGAATGAATGGTGGTCCACCAGGGAAACCTCATACACTCTCTCTACCAGATTCCACCCCCCGCCAGTCTCATGTGTGCTGGTTGGGTGCTGTGACCCAGTCTGGCACAGTCCGCCTCAATTCGATGTTTGCAAGTGGGTGCTGTAGCCTGACTCAGCCCAGCCAACCCGCAGTTCCAGCTCATGCTAGTGTGGGCTACAGCCTAGCCCAGCCCAAACAGCCCCCAGTCCAGGCCCTCATGTGAAATGGCTTGTGTTGCGGCCCAACCCCGCCTGACCCACACTCCATTCTGGTACTTGGACTCACCAGCAGGTGATATCAACTGGCCCAGCCTGGTTTACCCCCAGCCTGTGCCAAATGATGCCAGTGGGTACCATTACCTGGCCGTGTCTGGGTTGCTTCCTTATTGTAGTTCTTACGCTCACCTCAGGGACTGTGTCCCTACAAAAGAACCCCCTAAGCTGCTCCATCTGAACCTCTCTCAGTGCCAGATCTCGCATCCATTGGTGGGTCCATGGGCCAGCTCTACTTAGTCCACATCCTGTCCTAGCAGCAACAGTAGCCTTTCCTGACTGGTCTTTACCCATTCTGGTTTTTAATGTTATGTGTTACAGCCTAGCCAAGCCTTGTCAATACCCTGACACAGCTCACATATGGCTCAGCAGGGGCAGAGACCTAACCCAGTCCAACCTACACCTTCCCTGGTTTTCATGAGCACCAGTGGGTGCTGGAGTCTAGCCCAGTCTGGCACATCCAGATCCAGTCCACACTTTGGCCAAGGGACACTTATCCAGACCAGATAGTAGCACTCCCTTCAGCCCTCACACTCACCAATGGGAACCACGATCCAGCCAGGGCATCCCCTTTGCTCCCCAACCAGGCCTGTTCCCAGCCTTAGATCTTGCATATGCCAGCGGTTGTTTTGACCCAGCATGGCATCAGAATAGTTCCTCCCCTGTCTTGGCCTTTGCCTGTGGGTGCTGTAGCCTGTCCTGCCCCTGGCCTGCCCTAAGTCCCAACTCTCGCTGGCAGGTGCTGGAACCTGGCCCTACTCAGTCTGCTCTCATCCCTGGCTTTGCAAACCTGTAGGTATAGCAGCCTAGCCCAGCATGACCTGCACTCCAGCCTGGTTTCTGCACTTGCCAGTGAGCTAAGGTTTTCTCGGTCCTGCCTGGTCTGTCCCCTTCTAAAATCAACCCACACATTAGCCAACAGTTGGAGCTACCTTGCCCAGCTTGCCAATCCCCAGGTCTGGACCATGTGCTCACTAGCAGGAGCTATGACCCAGCAGGAGAGTTTCTCAGAGCTCCCTACTCAGCCCACTCCCAGACCCAGATCTCACACATGCCAGCAGGTGCTAGGCCCTTTCTCAGTTTGCCTACTCCTTCATCTTGGCCTAGTATGAGCTGGTAAACGTTGCAGCCCTCCCCGCATCACACCCTGTTTTAGGATGTGGGTATTGGAGCCTAGACCTGCACAGACTATTCTTGGTCTCTGTACCCATGAGTGTTGGCAAGTTCCATGGTCACGCCTAGCGCAGCCCATCACCACCCCATCTCTTGAGGTAACCAGCAGGACTTGTATTTCCATAGGGCTTGGCCCACATATTCCCACAGAATCTACCCCCAGACCTGGTTCTTCCATGTGCTGGTTAGTGTCATGGCCCTGCCTAACATGACCCATCCCCTGTTCCAACATTCAGTCAGGTACTGGGATCTAGTCCTGCTAGACAGGCCCCCAGCCCTAGCTTTCACGTGGACTGGTGTGTGGTAGTCAGCAATGTTCATGCTAACAAGCCCAACTCAGGACTCCATGTGGGCTGGTGCGTGAGTCTGACCCATACAGGTCTTCCAGTCTCTCCCCTCCAAACCACCAGGTCTCAGTCCCCTTGCTTACCTGCAAGTACAGTGGTCCTGTCGTTGAGTGTCCCTCAAGAGTCATTCCTCACTTACACATGTACTGTGGCCTTATCCATGGATGTTCCTGGACAGTAATTCCACACCCCCAAGACTACAGAGCTCGCTGCCAGATGGCCAGCAAGCAAAGCCTGGCACCATTGGCACTCTGGACATCCACAAGCCCAGGATTTGCCCATGTCTTGGCAGCAGTAGAGGGGGAGCTAGGATCCCCTGCAGTGAGCTGTGCCCAGCATGGATTCTCCCAGCCATAGCCACGTGGCCGGAAGACATTCATGCCTCTGAGCATAAATAACTACAGGAACCATCAAGAGGGGCCTGAGCCTGGACACACATACAGTGTGACCTCTGTGCACAGAAAAAGCCCATGTGCAAAGCAGAGCAACGGTGGAAAGCATGAGGCAAAACTGCTGTGTGAGCCAAGACACCTCTGTGAAATGGGTGCAGTGCACCTGGAGCCTGCGTGAGCAGGTGCAGAGTGAGGCTCAGTGCCCAGCATAGCACTATGAACCCAGTGAACAGTGCAGGTGAGGGCTCAGATGACAGTAACTGAGTGAGTCCACAGCCCTTGGCCACACGCAACACTGTGCTAAGCTTTAAACCCTCATGAAGAGAGAGCTCTTGGATCAGCAGCCCCAGTAACGGGGAGGAGAGGGAGGAGCAGATTGCAGAGTGAGGAGGAATCCATGGTCACAGAGCTCCTAAGAGCTGGAGCCAGGAGGTGAGCCCTGCGGAAGGGTGGTGCTGGTCTCTGGGATGCTGGGATTACAGCCCGAGGGCAGGGCCTATCCGGGTGACCGCCGTCTGTCACTGTCCAATCGCACCGCCCTCATGCATTAGCCTCTTAGCTCCCCCTTGCGTGTTCAGAGGGGACAGGAGGACCCGATAGGGAACAAGCCGAAAGCATGGAGTCCAGCGGGAAGAGGCAAAGCCCCGAGTCCCATTTCCCCAACATCGTGCACACGGGCTCTGGGAGGTGACGGGTGGCGTGGGCACTGTCCTGACTGGAGAGGAGCACAGCCCTTCCAATGGCTCCATGCCCAGTTCTGCCACCAGCCCTCCCGCTCTCTGCATCGCACCAACCTCCCCACAAATGGGTGGAGCGGGGCACCTGTGAACCCACTTTACAGCTGAGGGAGGAAACTGATGCTCAGGGGAAGGTACCTCAGCTTCCCAGGGTCATCCCGGGTGGCCGGGAACGGGACCCTCGCTCCTGATGGGCCCTGCTTCCGCCCAGCACCGCGGATCTACCAATCGCCAAGGCTGGAGTGTCGGGTGGGAAGTCACTCAGAACCTCGAACTCTTCTGGAAGTCCCCAGGGAGTCGCAGGGCCTGAGGAGGAGACGGAAGCTGCTCTGCTCTCCGGCAAGGTGGGAAGGTGGGAACCCGGCTCAGGCGCCGTGGCGTTAAGTGGCCCTGAGCCGTCTGGCCTGGGCTCTGCCCTAATCAGCGGCTCTGTCCTTCAGCCGCTGGGGGTCCCTGCGGCCCTCTGGCTCAGAACAAAGGGGCGCCTCATTAGCCCCATTAAACGCTCATTTTAGCCCCGTGGTTCTGGGGAGCAAGTGTGTGCTTGGAACACACAGGGGTTTATTACATTTGTAGAAATAACACTTAGGCGGACAAAAGGGGCGAGGCCGGGAGGAGACAAAGGCGCGGGGCGGGGCTGGGCGGCCCGGTCCACCTCCTCGCTGGCGGGTCAGGCGGGCTCCCTCCTGGCCCGGAGCTGCGGTACGGGGAGGGCTTCACTGGCCGCTCCCCGCTGCCCCTGCCTAGGCCAGCCTCTGGCGGACACGGCCCTTGACTGCTGGGGGCAGGTCATGCCGGCAGGGCCTTTGTGGTGGAATGCAGGCCGGCAGGGAGAGGAGGCGAAAGGAAGGAAGGATCAACTGTGTGTGCTCCAAGTGCAGCATTAAGCCTGAACAGGGTTGGACACCCCCACACTTCGCTTCTGGTTGTGCTGGCCAGGCCTCAGATGTGGCACCTGCCTTTAAGAACTGCTGTTATAAATTGGAGTTTCAGTCTATTGCCTTCCCGTGGGGAGGAGGCTGCAGCCGGGGGTATATCCTCATATTTTCTCCCTGTCCCTCACTCCCTCATCACCCCAACAACCTCCCTCTGCTCAGCCGGCCTGGTCCAGCAGCCACCGTATCCTCCTCGCATGCTGTTCCTGGAATGCCCCCCTAGACCCACGCACCACACATCCTGTTTCCCAGAGGTTTCTTTTCCCAAAGCCCATCCAGGATGGACTCCGGCCCCACGAAAAGAGCTGCCGATGGCCAAAGCCGCAAGGAAATGAGCATCCGAAGAAATTTAGGAGCCCATTCTGTTCCAAGTAAATGAGTGAATGAACAGCCAGATGTAGAAGGCATTCCTGGGGATGCCCTGGTTTCCCTGAAGGGGGTGCTGCCTCTGGCTACCTGTGCGCAGGATGCCCGTCCCATGGGTGCTGTAGATATGCCATGTGGGCACAGTAGGGAGAAACCCACACACCCCAGCCAGTTCTCAGAGTCAGCATCGAGGGAGTCATGGGGACGATGAATGACACCAGGATGATGGTGTGGCACCGCTGTGGGCTCCCTGAGACCCAACGTTCGAGGCTTCTAGGAGGCAAGCATCACCCAAATCCCAGGAGAGGGACAGCCCAGTGAGGAGCATTGCTCAGTGCTGTCAGGGTCACCCGAACCTGGAAGCATCTGGGAAAGCTGTCACATGCAACTGGAGCTGAAAGACAAGATGCCTGAGCCACGGGTGGGGTCCTGGAGGGGCCGCTGGGGGAGTGGTGGGATGCTGGGAGAGCTAAGGTCATCAGAACAGAGCACAGACTTGGGTCAAGGACCGTGGGTCACCTGTGGTCCCTTTCCTGTGACCAGTGGACCACACGGATGTAAGAGGCCCCGAACAGGGAGAATGGCATAAAAGGGGCACATGGAACTCTGCCTCTCACCTTCCCAACTTCTCTGTGAGTCGAAATGTGTTCTGAAATGAAGACTCTAAAACACCCAGGCAGGGCTGGGGTCTTGGTGCTTTGAGTCAGTGGCAAACCCAGCTACTCTGTTTCCCATGCAGTCCCCCCGCCCACCGCGAGCATGCCTGGAAAGGCAGCAGATGATGGCTACATCTGGGTTCCTGCCTACGGTGCTGGGGTCCCCCCTGGTCCAGACTTGCTCTTGTGGCCACTGGGGGAGTGAACAATGGATGGAAGATTCTCTCTGTTCTGCCTTTCAGATGTCTTGCTTCTGTGCCCTGTGTGTTCTTCCTCTCCCCATCTGCACAGGTGCCACCTCTGTGCCACAGCCCCATTGGGAGTGGGAGGAGCTCGCGTTCACTCCCCATGCC
This sequence comes from Ochotona curzoniae, assembly GCF_017591425.1. Lineage (NCBI taxonomy): Eukaryota > Metazoa > Chordata > Mammalia > Lagomorpha > Ochotonidae > Ochotona > Ochotona curzoniae. Next base: position 6,606,194 of record NW_024467106.1, read on the forward strand.
CATCTCTCCCGGGTCCGACTCTGCCCCAGCTCACCCCTGCCTTATCTCTCACTTGTGGGGCCTGGGCCATGTCCAGGAGGACCCCAATGCTGGTGCTTCTGTTCTGTCTGTGGCTCCTGGGCAGTTCTTCTGGCGTCCCCACTTTGCCCCATCACCTGCCCAGGGCCACCTCCCAGCCACACACAGTCCCGGGAGAACCTCTGCAGCTCAGGCGACACGGTGGGGACTCGGGCCTCAGCAGGGATGTTCCTTGTCCTGAGAGACCTCCCTTGGGGGTGGGGGCAGACAGACATAGTTCTCATTAACTGAGCAAGGCCAACACATCTCCCCTTCCCAACCTCCTCCTCTGTCCCTCCCCAGCCTACCTGGAAGCTGGGAGCATGAGCTGTGAGTCTCCCAGGGCTCCTTGCTCCTGTGTCTGCCACACCCACCTGCTCTGCTTTCCCACTGGCTGCAGGTGCTCATCCGTCCATGTATGGCCTCCCTGCTCTTTCCTCTTCCAACTCATGCCTGAACACCCGCCCCAGCCTCCCTATCTCACTCACTCCAGCCTCCCTCATTCAGCTCAGTCCTACAGGCACTAAGGGCAGTGACTTTGAACGTCCCATCCTGCCCTGAAGCCTACCTACAAGGCCAGTGGACATTAGACGCCTCGGGTCAGCCCCCAGGACCTTTGGCTCCCATCTCCCGCCTCTGCCTCTGTGACATCACAACTCCAGCATGCCTGTTCTTCAGGTTACCTGTTCACGTCCTTCCTTTCATCTGTAATGTTCCTCTCTCACCAGTTCTGTGGCTCATACACAGTGGTGCTTTAGGAACTTTGGCCAGTTGTCTGGGCCAGGTACCTTGTCTTTCCCCCAGAGAGCCAGGACTGTCCTGCCATACCTTTCCTGGCTCCCACAGGTCTCCACCTAACTGGGGCACCGCCCCAACTTCTCCAGACCTGCAGGGACCACTGGAGGCCTCAACAAATGCTGCCATAGGGCATCGACCATGCACACACACTGCTAAGCATTTTGTCTGCATTTTGTCTTGTAAAGTATTTACTTATTTACTTATTTCCATTGCATCTGGAAAGTGGGGAGAGAAAGAGAGATCTTCCACTTGATGGCCCACTCTTCCAAAGCTGGACCAGCTCAAATCCAGGAACCCGGAACACAATCCCAGTCTCCCACATGGGTCACAGGGACCAAGGACTTGAGCCATCATATGAATGATGCTGCCTCCAGAATGCACATTAACAGGAAGCTGGAATCAGAAGCCAAGGAGCCAGGACATGAACCGGGCCACTTCCACGTGGGATGTGCCTTACCACAGGGCGTTGGTGCGGCCTGCTGAAGGCCACACAGCCACATTCATTTTGTTTGCTCCTCATTTTCCCACCTAGCAATGCAATGACTGGTGCCAACGCATCTCCTTTGTGATATTGTTTCTGTGGGCTCAGAGTATCCCATGCTCTCAATGCAATGTCATTTGCTTCGCCAATCCTGTTATTAGTATAAGTCTATTTGTCTGGCTTTATTTTTTTTTCAAATACTTAACCAATTATCCCAGAATTCTTTATTAAATAATTCATGTTTTTCTGCTACTGATTTGAAATGCCACCTTTATCACAGAATAAATAGTTACAAACTCTTGAATTATTTTTTATATTGGCTCATTTGTCTATTTATGCCAGTTCATACTGTCTTGGACTATTGGACCATTACCACACATTTTCCTTCATTCACTCACCATCTCCCTTATTCAACAAACACATATCAGGCAGTTCTGTCCAGCAGATGCTACTTGGGACTTCGAGTTTCCACAGTGGAGCAGTGAGCAACACAACCTCACCTCTTGGTCCTTGCATCTGAGTCTCTGACCTAGAAGTTACTCCTGCCCTGATCAATGTTATTTATTAAGATGTTCTTTGGCATACTTGCCTATTTATAACTCCCAATGAGCTAATGTTGCAAGTAAGAAAATACATTTGGGATTTAATTGGAACTGAATTAAATGTATGGATTCATCTTAATGGAATTGACAATTTTTAATCTTCTCTTCCATGAACACAGCAGGCGTTTCCATATAGTCAATTCTTATTTTTATGTTCTCTTTAGCCTCACACATTTATTATTGCCTCGGTTGCTAGATATTCTCTATTTTTGTTGTGATGGTGAATGTCTTCTCCCCATCACCCGCTCTTGATGATTAATGCCAGAACGTAGCGGAGGCGTTGATTGCTGGATATTTCTTTTAAGTCAGCATCTTACTGAATCCCTGATTAATTGTAATGGTTCCTGGCTGATCTTTTGGATTTCCCAGTAAATAATCATATAATCTTCCCTTTCCTTTCTGGTAACTTTATCTCCTGTTGGTCTTTGTACACTGGCTCTGTATGGAACTGTCAACGTGGGACAGTAAATGTTTAGCAAGCAGTTCTGCAGGGAAAATGGTCCTAGTCTGTGGCGTATGCTTGTTTCTTGGGTGTCAACATTCCCATCATGGCACACTTAGGCCACTAGCAGGATGGCACTGGGCATGGGGCTTTTGAGAGATGCTTTGCCCCATGGTGTGAACTGCTGCTAACGCACCAAGAGTGCTGGAATAAGAAGTACTCCATTCAAAAATAAAGTTAGGGGGCCAGTATGGTGGGGCAGTGGGCCAAGCCAGCTCTGGTGCATGTCAGCATCACATGTGGGTACTGGTTTGAGTCCCAGGTGTTCCACATCTGATCCAGCTTCCTGCTGATGCATCTGGGAAAAGTAGCAGAAGATGCCTCCAAGTGCCAGGGCATCTGAACCCCCATGAGAAACCTGGATTAAGCTCCTGACTCCCAGTTTCAGCCTGGTCCCCAGGCCCACTGCTGTGGCCATGGGAAGTGAGCCAGTGGATGGAATATCTGTCTCTCTGTGTTTCTCCCTATTCCCCTGTAACTCTACCTTTCAAATAAAGTAAATCTTTAAGATTTTTCTTATAAATATTTTGGACAATACACACTACACACAAGCAGCCTTCAAAACATTTGTGTAAAATGTGTACCATGGGGGAAAAAAAAAGGCCAAACTATTCCTGGATTTCCAATGTCTTTGCACCAAAATAAATGTTTAATTCCTTTATCCGTGAATTTTCTGAAGTCCCCTGGGGTACACACTCTGCACTTGGGGCAAGTTACAAGGCACAGGTGCACAGGGGAGTCTGTAGGAATTTTCAAAGTTTCTTGAGAAGCTGAGATTGTGGGGGATCTAGAATCCTACAGACAGGATTACTTGATGCCATGATAAACTTGAGGTCCCCAGCCTTGGAGGACTTCCCACCATTACAAGCAATCCTTCCAAGCTTCCTTAATTAGCTCTCTGGTTCTCCTTACCCTCCCCACCTTCCCGGAGCTGGAAGTGTCTCCCAGAGCACCGCCTCCGCTATCCCAGGGCACCCTCAGCAACGTGCACCTGCTTTCCAATGCCCCGCTTCCGGAACCCAGCCCGCTGGAGCCGCCCTGCCCACCGTCAGCACCCTGGCCTTGGTGGGGATGCACTCCAGGAACTCCTATGGGTGCTGCAATCTCAGATGTTCGAGTTCCTTGTATAAGAGGAAGTAAGACACAGCCTGGCCTCTGCCCTGAGACCATGGCATGGGAGTTGGCAGGATCTCTGCTTGATGTGAGCCAGTGTTCTAGGACTCAGCTCTCACCAGACTCCTGGTTCATCAGCGCTGCAAACAGGCCGCCTCTTAGAGGGGTCCCCTGCTCATCACAGCAGTGCCGACAGCTGAGAGGGCACTCCCCTAGAGGGTGTGTCACAGCACCAGCCAGCACCAGTAAACGCATCCGTGTACCCTAGAACGCTGGGCTGCAGGTGGAGGGAGACGCTGGGCCCTCAGCCCTTCTAAACAGGCTCTGACACAGACCTGTATGGAGGTTCAGGGGACCAGCATTTTCACCTACTGGGGCTTGGAGGCAAAAGAGGATGTTGTTTTCTGATGGTATAAACACCCTAGGCCTTAACTGGCAGGGTTCAGTAAGTCAGCTAGCCTGATGCTCCAGTTTCTAACTTGTGGAGTGGGAATGCTAATATTAGGATGTTAATATTAATATGGGGATAGGCGCTCCCTGCACAGGGCCTGACCACGGAGAAGAACTCCATCCTCGTAGCCGGCTTTTAGCGTTGCTGTTGGTTGGAAGCCTCAGAAAAAGGGGTCCTGGGAATGCACAGAAAAGCCAGAGTGCCTGCGGGTGTCAGCGCTCCGCCCAGGCTGTCCTCTCCTCCACCATCGGGATGCGGGATGAAGAGCCCCCCTTCCGGCTCTGTGGAAGCGCAGTGCCCCCTTTCCTGGCTCGCCAAGGCCTATGTTAAAAACAGTATGGTCCATGCAGCCGCGCTAGCTGCTACAGGTCGGGGCGTGGGCGGCAAAGAAGGGTGGGGCAGAGGTGTGTCAGAGAGAAGTCAAAAGACAGAAAAAGCCAGGAGACAGTGGAGAAGTAAGGCACAGAGAGGCCTAAGATGAGAATCATTAGGGCCTGCGAAAGGAAGCAGGCCAGGAGGGAGGCGGGCAGGACCCACTCGTGGGGGATGGCAGCCGGGGAGTGAGGAAGACTATGGAGAGGAGACTGCTCCCCGCCTCTGCTTCAGCCCCGCAGCGCTAAGACTTCCACTAAAGAGGAGATGCCAAGAGTCTCCCCACCGCGCCCCAGAAAGCAGACTGTCTGCGAGGGTGGCTGTCAAAGCAAGGCCCGTTGCTAAGGGAACCGCCTGGGAAGAGTGGGAGAAGTCACCCCACCTCCCCCGGCTGCCGCGGTGGGGGGCTCCCTCAGTGTCTGGGCGGCCTCGCCCCGGGGGGAGGGGTCCCACCCTGAGTCTGACACACTGCACACCGGGGTCTGCTATTCATCGGAGGGGCAGCAAGCGTGCCTGAAGTCAAGAGTGGATGAAGCGCCAGGGGAGGCAGGGCGTAGGGGGGGAGGCAAGACGGGCTTACATAGGCACAAGGTGGTGGGGTGGTGTGGGGTGCGGTGGGAGTGGAGTGAGGGGGTGGGCATGATGAGGGGCGGCGGTAGAACCCTCCTGGTTGTGATCAGTCTGGTACCAAGGAAGCTTCCCCAGCCCCATCTTGTAGCAAAGGGGACACAAAGTTTTAGAGTTTGGGCTCTGTGCCAGGTGCACCTGTGCCCATGACCACCACCTGCCCGCCTCCCCCCCACCCACATATGTCATCCACGGCTTCTCACTGCTTGTTCCTGGCACCTGGGCAGGAGTGAGTTCTGTCAAGCAGCTGCCACCTGCCCAGGCCTATATGCACACCAAAGCAGAGAAGCCCTCCCAGGTGGAGCTGGTGCTACCAATGAGCTCCGGAACGGCTAGAAGCAGCTGGGCCTGTGGATAAGGCCTGGGGGGCTGGGAGGGTTTAAGTAGCTCCGTGGCTATGGCTCCCACAAGGTCCTCCTTACTCTGTGAGCACCAATCAGAGGGAGCAGTGACCAGAGCATCCAGGTCCGTTCCAGGGGGGCTGGGATGGGTGACCATGGCGGTGAGGGGCAAGTTATCCCAGGTGGGCTGGCCTGGGTGCAGAAAGCTGATGGGTATCCCAGGGGACTGGTGCTGGGGGAAGGGGAAGGGGGGACAGGTACCCCAGGGGGTCTGGGGCGGAGAGTGGGAGGGGGAACAGGTGCAGAGAGCCCCGGCCCTGGAGTGAATGGCTGTAGCAGTCAGCTGTTGCTACATAGTCACTCCCAAATTGAACTACTCCTGTGAGTTAAAATAGCAAGTCCTTATCTTTGCATTTGCAGTGCTCAGTGGGGTGGTTCTGGTGGCTTGTGCCTTTCAGGTCGGTGGAGGACTTCCTCAGCAGGCGGGGATGGGCTCTCTCACTGCCTTGGGGGACCTGGTTGGCTGCAGGCTGGTCTAGCCAGGGGCTCTCCTTCAGTGATCACAGAGAGAGAGAAAGAGGAGAGGGAGAGAGGAAGAGAGAGAGAAGAGCACAGAAGTATGCACAATCACATGGTTTTCCTAGCACATCCTACCTCGAGTCACACCTGTAATTCCAACACATTCTGTCTCAAGTAGCAAAGCTGGTCCAGATTTGAGGAATGAGGGACCAGTCTGCCTGCTCCGAGGAGAAAAGGGGTACAAACCATAGCCATTTTTGAAATCTGTGTTCCCCAGGGATCATTCAGATCATGAATCCGACTCTCGTCTTGCCTCAACAAACTACTGCTGTGTGTGCTTGGATAAGTCACCTGCCCTGTCTGCGTCTCAACAGAAAACAGCCAGAGCCATTATTCCCCACCAAACTTGTGATGACTCAGCGCTGTCAGATGCTTTGAGTCCCTAGCGTGGAGCCTGGGACCTGGCTGGACTGGTGCAGGAGGGCAGCAAGTCTGGGTTACCACCCTTGGTCCCAGGAGGCTGAGGACCCTGTCTGGGTGATGGCTGCAGATCCACTGCTCCCCACTGTGCAGGAAAAGGCTGGGCGCAGTTGGGGGTCCCACTCCTCCTCTCCTCTCCTCCCACCCTTCATCTTGTCCACCCCCCCCGGGCCCTCCTGCTGCGGGCTCGAGCACTGGGGGGCCTAAGGATAGTTAAGTCGCAAACTGTGTCTTCATAATAAAATTTGCTTGCTTCTCCCAGGCATCCAATTTGCTCTCCATCCAAAGAGCAGAATTGGGTGCCAGCTTTCCAAGGCTGTTTTAATCTCTGCCACAGAACGCTTCTGGCAGGGTTTTTCAACTGGAAAATAGGAAATGAGTTAGAAACAATGGAGGAACGTGAATAATCTCACTTAAGATGTTTGATCTTGAGATGAGATGAAGTTGAAATCGATTTCCCGGTTCACAGCCAGACAACAGGCAGGAGGGGAGGGGGCTGGGAGAGGTGGGATGTCTGGGCCTGCCTGGGTCCCCCAGTTCTGGCCTGGTCAAGGTCCTTCTGACCACCCGGCTCAGGCAGAGCCAGTAAAACTCTGGCTAACCCCACAGTAGCTGGGAGACAGCTCAAGTAGCACCCCAGAGGCGAGTCCCTACGTAGCAGACATTAGCTGTGCACCTACTATGTGCTACCCTGGCTTGTCTTAGTCCCTGGGCCTGTGCAGAAAACAGACTCCCTATCCGCCAGGACCTCCCAAAGGATTGGTTAGAGCCAGGAAAGTGCATCAGGGCTAATGCTCACCAGAGACCTACTGTGTGCAGGTGCAAGAGGCTGCATCCATAACCCTGTTGTGTCTTCATGGGACGTGTGAGTTTGGGATTCTGGGGACCCCTCTTGGGAAAAATGGGTTTAGAGACAAGAGGGCCTGCCTCATTCGTGACTCCAGATGGGGCCACGGAGGCTGTGCCCTTCGCGGTATGGGGCGGGGTGGGTGGGTGGAGTCCTCCCAGGCAGGGGGCTTGAGTAGGGGTACGGCAGGAAGGGGCATGGTAGGTCTGGATCCAGCAAGGCAGATTCCCCACCCCACCTTAGCCCCATCTGGAGTGTCCCAAACACATGTGTGTCGGAAGCCAGCTCAACAGGGCCAAGGAACCCAGAACTCAAAGGGAAAGATGGATTTCAAAGCCAAAGCTGGGGTTGATGAAGCTTCCTGCTCCCTCACCCTCTCACAGGGCACACGGTCCCAGCCAGAGGCACACACACACCTGTCACCCTGACCCAGGCACCTGTGCACACAAGGTCCCAGACTGGAAAAGCTGCTGTCCCTAGCATGGTTCCTGGATCACAGTAGGGCCCTGGAAGCAGCAATGGGGTCAACACCTGTGCACACACACCCAAGCCCCGCCTACCCGCTGACTGAGGAAGGGGAAGGCTCCTTGGGGAGTGGAGGAGGAGGCCACAGCAGTGGGCTGTCACAATGGGGCTAGATCTGGGGGTGTGCTCAGGCCTCCCTGCTCCGCCTGGCTGGGCTCACAGACCAGCCAGCCTTACACCTCTGTCCAGCCTTACAGCCTCCGTGCGGTGGCCCTCAGCCTCCCCTGCCCCCGCTAACACCCCCCATAGCCACCTCCACTAGGGCCGGGCCTCTGTGCAGTATTGATTTGCCCAAGAAGGGAAAGTGCTGCCGCTGTGGGTCCAGGTAGCTTATTTTGTGCACCGATGACATTCAGGTACCAGTGAAAAATTATACCAATTATGAAATCAGCCATTATTACTTCAAGGTGCAATCAGCTGTCACAGAGGCGAGGGCTTGCGCGGCCATTATTAGTCGGGCTGTGTGCACAGGGAAAGTGCTGAGAGGGGAGACTTTAACCAAAGGGCAAATGCATGAAATTTACTTAGAAATAGCGATTTATCACCCCTGGGTTTCCTACCGCTCAGATCCAGGCAGACACTTGCTGGCAGGAGACAGGCTCTGCGGCCGCCCCTGCCTCCTGCCGCTCCCACCCCGACAGGAAATGAAAAATTGAGAAGTCGTTGTAACAGCTTAAAGATGCATTATCCTTTCTGATGTGCAATTTGAGCTTCAGATCCAAAGGCAGATGGATTCACGGACACCCACGCCACACCACGCCACGCCACGCCACGGCAACGTACCAAACACCACGTTTCGGAGAGCGGGCTGGGGGTCCTGGTGGGGTGCTTCAAAAAGGAGATGTGGAAAGAAGAGAAAGACACAAAGAGATGCAGACAAAAAGAGAGTGAAAGCCGAACGTGAAGGCAGGTAGAGCGATGGGTGCACGACCCAGCGAGAGGACGCAGGGAGACAGATGGGAACACAGGATGGCACCTGCAGACAGCCAGGACGGGCAGTAGCCGCTCTACCTGGGCAAGACGGGCATGTGCATGTGTGTCAGTGTGTGCACTTAAGTGTGTGAATGTGGGGATATGAGGGTACCTGAGCCAGGGACCACAGCCCTGGGCAGGGGAGGCCCGCATCTGGTAGACACCGCAGGCATCACGGTAAGACAGTCAGGGCATCCCAGAGCTCCCACCAACGCAACAGGGCCTGGTTACGGAGTGGCCATAGCTCGCAGGAACTCAAAATGAACACCTGGGTATCCACTCCCTGGACATCTGCTATCAAAACCCATTTACCTTCCAGGCAGCTTGATCAATAACAAACCTGTTGCTTGAGGATATTGGCTGGTTCAGGCAGAGGGTCACAGCCAAGCACCAGAGAGGGGACTTGTGCAAGTCCCCACTTTTCACACCCATGAGAAACAAGCAGAGACCTCAGAGAGATAGAGGGAGTGGCAAAGGGCTCCAGGACGGGGGAGTCTGCAAGCCCCACTCCCCAAGCAAAAACTTCCCTTGGGTAGGCACTTCCTCTACCTTGCCTATCACCCTGCAGATGGACCTGGGTTGAGAGAGTGTCCCAAACATGTGTGTCGGAAGCCTGAAACGCTGTGTGGCGGTGTGAGAAGGGGTGGGCCTTCAAGAGGAGAATTCAGGGGCCTGGTGCCATGGCTCAGTTAGTTTATCTACCCCTTACAAGTGCTGGGATCTCATGTGGGTGTTGGTGTGTGTCCTGGATGCTCCACTTCCTAGTCAGCTCCCTGCTTAAGGCTTTGGAGGGCAGTGGAAGATGCCCCAAGTCCTTGGGATCCTACACCCATGTAGGAGACCTGGAAGAGATTCCTGGCTCCTGGTTTCAGACTGGCTCAGCTCTGGCCATTGTGGCCGTTTGGGGAGTGAACCAGCAGATGGAAAATCTGTCTCTCCTCTCTGCAAGTCTGCCTTTCCAATAAAAAATACATACATATATGTATATGTATATGTATATGTATATGTATATGTATATGTATATGTATATGTATATGTATATGTATATGTATATGTATATGTATATGTATATGTATATGTATATACGCAAAGGGAGTCCAGGGCAAGTTCCCAGGTTGGTTGGGGCTGGGCCTGCAGAAACAAGTGTAGCTGCTCAGTTTCTGGCTTCTAATTTCCAGATGTGGTTTCTTCCTCCCATGCATGCTTCACCATGGTCTCCAGGGCCAGTGCTAAGCTGTTTGGAAGTTTCAACCTCCAAAACTAGGAGCTAACTAAATCTCTGTCAAGTTCGCTTGCCTCAGGTCTCCTGTAGCAGGGCAAAATGAACTCATACAATTCATGTGTTTGTTGAATGAATAAATCACTGGCCTCTGACGTGCTGGGCAAGAACCCCTCCCCCCCCAGCCCACAGATTCTGCATTCTACCATTAGCACAAGAGTTGCTGCAATGGAACCAGTGCTGTGCCTAAAGGGTTAAGCTGCTGCCAGCAATACCAGCATCCCATATGGGTGCCTGTTTGGGTTCTAGCTATTCCACTTCTAATCCAATGACTCAAGTGCATGGGTTCCTGCATCCACGTGGGAGACCTGAAAAAGCTCCTGGCTCTAGCTTCAGCCTGGCCAGCCCTGGCTATGGCAGCCATTTGGGGAGTGAACTGGTGGATAGGAGATTTTCTCTCTGTCTGTAACTCTATCTTGCTGTGACACAGGCCATGATAGACCTGGACCACACAGGGTGTGGGCACCAGCAGATGTGCAAGAAGGAAAGGGGCGTGGCTCTGGGTGCTACTTCCAAGGAGGAGATCCAGGGTGCTTGCTCTAAGTGTAGAACTAAGGAAGAGCTTTCTTTTCTTCTTGCTCTTTGTTTGCTGTAATTGAGTCTGACCTAGCTTTATGAACTGAGAATAGCAACAGCTTTACCTCCTCCACACAGATTGGAGAATGTATCACCCAGGTCCCAGGAGGGACTCAATGCTCCTGGGACCCTCCTTGTCACTGCTGAGCCTGGGGTGTGAGTGTGTACCCCACAGCTCAGTCATGGTTGTGCAGTCAAAGGCCTGGCCCCACTCCCTCCAGAGGGATGCACAGAGTAGGCCTACCCCTGACTGAACCCCTTTTCTGCCATCCACTCCCTCAAAGCTTTCAAAATCATGTCTGCAGCACCTCCGGGGTCTGTTGCTTTCCAGGAGACTGGAAGCCTAAGGCCAAAGCAGACACACGCAGCTTGGCAAGGGTCTCCTTGGCCATCGTTGCACCCTTCCCACGTCCCTCCAATCCCTGAGCTACAAACTCTCCCAGTTATAAACTCACATGGCCATGTGTTACCCCATTTTCCAGATGAGAGGGCAGAGGCCCAAGTGGGGACCATGGTTGGTTGCCAGCACCTTGGGAGAGAGTGGTCTTACCCCAGCCCCTGGGTCCCAGCCTGTGGCCTTTCCCTGATGCCATCTCACTGGTAACAGATGGCAGGGAAAAAACAGAACTAATCAACTCCTCTATTGATTCCAACTTCTCCATCAAGGGGATCAATCTTCCTATTAAGAGGGGGCGGGCAGCCATCGTTAGAGGGGGTTGGAGGCTCAGCGCAGAGAGCAGGCTGGCAGGGCGGCAAGTGCTGCTCTGTCTGCGCCCAGGACATCTGATAGGTTGGCTTGGGTCTTGGCTTGTGTGCACTGGCCAGGGAAGGATGGCCAAGACATGGGACCCATTGACTTTAGAACACCTGGGCCTGGGCAAGGGGGCAGAGGAAACTGGTGCCTGAATGTCAATTTCCAAAGTATTACAGCCTGGCAGGCCTTCTAACCTTAGTTCTGCTTTATTCTGTTGGTCTGTCCCTCCTTTTGCCAACTCTCAGCCATCAAACCTTCTCCAAGCCCTCCCTCTGTGCCAGGTTAGATGCTGCACTCGCCACAGAGATCTCAGGATGCCCACCGTCCTGTCAAGCAGTGGTGGGCAGGTGCTAGTTTATCCTGTCTCATATATTTGTCGTAAGATCTGGATGAGCCACAAGGTCTGGCAGAAATGGTCACAAAATAGCCCAGACCTGAGATCTTCCTTGAAGCTGATCCTTTTCCTGCTGGAAAGGATGCTTTGGTGGTTTGTCACAGAAGGGAAGCATGTGGAGGGCAGAGCACTGGCTATGTTTCTCATCACCATTTCTTCTGTGTTGCACACAGTGACTGGCACATGCTGGTGGGTAGGTGGGTGGGGCTTGGTGGATAGGTGGGTAGGGAGATGGACAGGTTGATGAATGAATGAGTAGGTAGTCAGGTGAGTGAATGAGTGGATGGGTGGAAGGATGGATGGAGGGTACGTAGGTGGGTGGCGGTGGTTGTTGGCTTTCTGATCTTGCAGGATGCCAGGTTCACATGTCTGTCACCTTGACAGATCACCTACTATATACCCTGGCTCTGGCTCAGGGCTTTGCCAATATCCTTGCTAAATGGCATCTTGTTAGTTGGATGCTATGCTTTCTGAGCATTCACCGTTTGCCAGATGACATGGGAGGACAGCAAATAGGACAGCTTTGGTCCCTCCCCTTGTGATGCCCAGGGATCTGCTGGACGGCAAGGAGATGAAGGTCCTGTCTGGGCTTTCAAAGTACAGCTGTGAGTGGAGGCTCATCTTGCAGAGCGGTGAAGGGTCTAGGGGCAGAGTCCAGGCCAGTGGAAGGAGCAGGTGCACAGACAGCACCTAGGTGTCAGTACCTCCTTCCAGTTTGCACTCGCACTCTGCCCCTTGTGCTGGCTCTGGGCTGGGGAGTGACGTCTCTTGGTCATCTCTCGTCCAGCTGCAGGGGAGGCAGAGATGAGTAGGGCAGGGTAGAGAGAGGCAGCTCTGGATGGGGGAGACGTGGGTAGCGAGCAGGCAACCCTTTATCCACCACAAGAACAAAAGCAGATCTGTCTACAGTGCAAACCCTCTATCACTAACAACTTAGGAGTCACTGTGTCTCCCTAGGGGACTCCCTGGACCTGGGGCAGCTGAGGTCCTGCCCCCTTCTCCAGGACAGACAGCACCCCCCTCCAACTCCATCCCATTAGGGAGCTGCTGAGGGAGGCCCAGAGCCTTCCACACAGGCTGGGAGGTGGGAAAGGGAGGGGATGGCCAAGGAGGGTCCCAATGCCACATCCCTCAGGCCATGGGGGGCTGGCAGCTCTGCGAAATGAGAGCCTTGGCAGGCGATTGATTGCCTGTGGCACACAGAAAACTCCAGATCTATAACTTCCCAGAGCATAATTAGCTGCTAACTCTGAAGATGCATTGGGGTTTGGGTAATAGGCACCAGGGGCCGCCCAAGAACCAGGAGAAAAATGGTACCGTCTGGCTGGGAAAAGCTTTCATGCGGTGGGGGTGGGAAGGTGCTCCCTGTGCCTGATCGTATTCCTGATGACCGCCTTCTGGGGGCACCACCTCGGTCCAGGCTCTGGAAGGCACCTGCATTTCCCGTGGGGTAGGCACTACCACCTCAGATGACGAGTGACCGTTCGGGGCTCACCGAAGGACCAGGATCTGGACACAGTGCTGTCTGCCTTCAGGGTCTCTCCTCTCTTCAGGCCCCCAAATGTCTCTCCTGTTCTACAGTCACCGGGTCCTCCAGCAACCGCACCTGCCAAGAGAGGTACTCCAAGGAACACACCTTGACAATGACCCTGCCCGCCAGCCAGCTGATCCTGATCGCAGATGGCCAGAGAGACCTGAGAGTGAAGGAACTGGCATGGAGTCACACTTGCTGCTGGCTCCAGGAGACTCCTTTGCCCCAGCAGCTCAGCACCCTACAGCTGTATTTCCTGCAGGGCTGGAGAAGTGGAATGCAGTAGGTGTGGGGTGGCTGTGTTCTGGTTGCCTTCAGCAGCCCAAGCGCTTTCCATCTGAGGAGCTGCTGCCCTTCAGGGGTCCAGGGTTCACTCTCAAGCGCTGGAAATATCTCTCTTCCAGGGGTACCTCATGCCCAGCTATTCTTGCTTGGCCAGACCAGACACATGAGCGGATCCACTTGCATGGGAGTCTGGGAATGTAGGAGGAAGGGGCAATGGGTGTGTTGAAGCGATGCCTGCCCTCCCCCCCACCCACTTTCTGTTCATCTGTCCATCCACCCATCCATTCATTCTCCATCCACCTACCCATTCCCTTATCTATGTATCCAAAATCAAACGCAATGTGCTCTCTGCTGCTCCTCCCAGGCCATATTTCATGAGGACAGTAAGCCAAACAAACTTTGACCTTGACCTCAGGGTTTACAGCCCAGAGGAAAAGACAAACGTTTCAAATGCCACATGGGCCTGGCAGTTAAGATACCTGCCTTTCCTATGAGAGTTTCTGAACTTGACACCCAGCACCAGCTCCCAACTCCTGCTTCCTGCTCATGCAGATCCTGGGAGGCGAGGTGAGCGCTCCAGCAGGTGGCTCGCTGCTGGGAGACCTCAGTGGAGTTCCTGGACACTGGCTTCAGCCTAGTCCAGCCTCAGCTGCATTTGAGAGGTGAACCGACAGATTAGAGTTCTCCCTCTTTCTGTCTCTCAAAGCAAATTCATAGAAACAAGAGCAGCAACTTACAATTATTCTTCCCCCAAATCTGTGAGAACCAAAGGGGCCATAGCAGCATAGGGCACTGGGGGCCACAGCATGACTGAGGAATCCAGGTGGGCTTCCTTGAAGAAGCGGCTTTCACGCCGAGTCCTGAGGGCTGAGTAGCAGTCGGCTGAGCAGGCCGAGCTTTCCAGGCAGAGGGTCGGTCTGGCCCTGGCACAGGCTCTGAGGACCCGCACAGCTTACTGTCGGGTTGCTGCTGGTCCACACTGCCCAGGCCTCATCCTGCAAGAGGCTCTCCAGCAAACCCCAACAGAGCCTCCACACCGGCTTCCGCCTGGAACAGTCCCCTTCCTTAGGCCTGTCCCATTGGGCTCCCAGAAGGACAGGACACTTCCCTGAGCCAGATCCATCCCCAGGTACGCACACGCCTGGGATGCAGCTCTCAGATCGGCCAGTCATCCAGGAGATGGCAACACCCTTTCTCCTGCGCCGAGTCCTAGTCACAGCACCTATTGGGTGAACATCTGTCATCCCCACATCCCGCTAGCATCAGGAGATAATTCTTGACTGACACCCACTGGGCTGCTGGGGTTCCTGGCGCTGGAGCACCATGGGCTGGACCCACCTGGGTGAGCCCTTTGGAGTGGCCACGGCATTCCAGGGAGTTCAGTTTGGCTGTGTTGTTTTCTGAAGGGCTGGACTTGTGATCAGAGAGCCCCCAGGCCTCTCTGAGCACCAAGTACAAGTTAGGTGTGGGAATAACACGGTGGAGGGAGAAGCTGGGGTGAAGCAGAATTGCTCTAGAAACTAGAAGTCAGTGTGCATGGAAGCGTGGAGAGAGACAACCCTTCTGGGCTGGCCTTGGGAGAGGGAGGCAGGGAGGGAGGGAGGCAGGGAGGGAGGGCTAAGAATCTGCCCCACAGAGGAACAGCCAGGGAAGGGGCTAGCCACAGGGTCTGTGCCATAGGACTCTCCTACATAGAACCCAACCACCCCTCCCCCGACCCCACCACCAAAACCTTGTCAACTGCCGTATGCCTCAGGGCCTTGTGGATGTGCTGGGTTCTGCCTTCAGGTCCCAAAAACAGAGCCAGCACACAGATATAGGTGCTGAGAGGGGAGGCATGGTGGGCCGCGGGCAGCCTGCTGCAGGACAGTCCTTCATAAGCAGCACCTGTCTGGCTCCGGGTGACCCTCGTGGCCACTGTCTCTCTCCAGGGTTATCAGTCCACAAGGGTGGCTGGGCCTCACTCACGTGGCTTGCCAGGCCCAGGGAAGCAATCCTGGGCTAATGCCAAGTGAAGCACCAATTTAATGAGCAGGAGGATCCTCGGGCAGGGCCAGCCTTCAGTTGGGCGTCTCCCGATGCTCTCTGCAGGTGCTTGACGGCCGCCCTTCCATCCTCTTCCCTCGAATCCTCCCTTGCTTTCTGCTTCCTGAGGCCACTCTCTGAGCAGATTGCATGTTCTGAAATCCTCCTCTCTGGTTCTGTTTGCAGAGGAACCCAAGCTAAGGAGACAGGTCTGGCTCTTGGCCAGCCGGTGACTATGCACTATCTTCTCTGGGATCCTCTGCCTGGAGACTCTCCCGGGTCCCCTGCAGATCCAGCAGGTGCCCCAGAGATGATGGACAGTGCAAGCATCCCTCATCTCCCTGAACTTCCAGCTCAAGAACATCTGTCCTTCAGAGCAGCCGGGACCCCATGCCCAGCCCCCCTCGGAGGAAGTGGTTCTAAGTCAACTTGCTCATAAATGGTTCTCAGATGGAAGAAAAGCAGCTGTCGCCGACGCCACGTCAATCGGAGCGGTAAAAGGTTTGGGCAAAAACATATTTTATTGTTCTTGCTGTCAGAAACATAAAGATTTAAGGGGCATGTGACTCGGTAATTGCTGTGGACTTTTTTTCCTTGACAATAAACATAAAACTTAAAACTGTATTAAAATCATTTGACAATTTTTATGCTCAAAAAGCCTGGAATGAATAATGGGTTTTTTTGCATCTAAAATGCACTCTCTCGTCAACCTATAAAACTGTCAGAAATAAATTCATCAAAAGCAGATTATATAATTAAAAGTCGCTATTTGTGTCTTGGCCCGCTCGGGATTGAAGTTGCTTGTTTCTCTGCCCACCCACCCCCCACCCCCGCGCCCTGCTCCTTCTTTTTAACAATTTAACATTTTGGGGCGGGTGTTATAGTACAGTGGGTTAAGCCAGATTCCCTGGGTTTTGGTCCTGGCTCTATATCAGATCCAGTTTCTTGCTAATGGCCACTCTGGGAGGCAGTGGGTGATGGCACAAGTGCTTGGGACCCTGCCACTTGCATGGGAGACCCAGCTGGAATTCCTGGTTCCTGGTCCCACCCTGGCTGTTGTAAGCATTTGAAGAGCAAACCAATGGATAAAAATCTCTCTCTTTCTCTCACTGCCTTCCAAATAAACAGACATTATTTTTTTGACTGTGAGCTGAATAAACCTTGTTTTAGACAACTAACATGTTTGTAGTTCTACATGGGCACCCTGAAACTGGACTACTTTGGGGGCAGCTATAAAATAGGAGGTTCCCCCACAAACCCACCTCTCCTGCACCTGTCCTACACCCACTGTTCTCACAGGGCCATATGACCCCGCATACGAGTGCAGCGTCTGTGTGATGAGGCCAAGGCCCCTTTCCTGGCAACACAGGGGGAGGGTGGGACAGGACTGCAGGACTGTCCGACGTGCCCTACCTTCCGTCTTCTGAACACACCCCTCGGTCCATGCTACAGGACCTGTTCTGCAGAAAGCCCACAAGGTGTGTGCCACTCCTGGGCCAGAGTCCTTTCAGGGCTGAGGACTGCAGCATCTCCTGGTCTGACTCTGCTACCACAGGTGGCTTCTTCAATTCAAGAAGTCCATCACAGGCTTGTGTTTAAACGGGTCATTTTGCATGGCTTTCAAATGATGCTGTAAATATGCTAATGCCCCTTAGCAAAAAGGCCTTATAACCTGCAGCCACTTCAAAAATATATTCATTTTTACTTGAAAAGCAGATTTTACAGAGAGAGAGAGAGGGAGAGATAGAGAAGGTCTTCCATCCACTGATTTACTCCCCAAATGGCTGCAATAGCCAGAGCTGAGCTGACCCGACCAGGAGCTTGGAGCCAGGAGCTTCTTCCTGGTCTTCCAACTGGGTGCAGGATTCCAAGGACCTGGGCCACTGTCCACTGCTTTGCCCAGGCCATATGACCGGACCAGAAGTGGAGCAGCTGGGACATCAACCAACATCTGTGGTATGCTGGCACGGTAGGTTGGAGGATTAGTTTGATGTGCCACCATATTGGCCCCCAACCACTTTTTAAAAAAAATCCATTCCTATTTATTTAAAACACCGAGTGATGGGACTGGGGGCAGGAGGAGGTGAAGACAGGGGAGCAGGCACAGAGAGATCATTCATGCAAGGGTTCACTCACCAAATGGCTGCAACAACTTGGGCTAGATGAGACTAACAACAGGACTCAGGAGTCCATCCTGGTCTCCCACATGGTATCAAGAGCTCAATTACTTGGAGCCAACTTCCACTGCTCTCCCAGGGGCATCAGCAGGTGGCTGGATCAGAAGCAGAGCAATGCTCTGACATGGGATGCCAGCAGAGTAAGTAGTGGCTTAACCTGTTGCACCCCAATACTAGCTCCTTCCACAATTTTGTGTGAGTGCCCTATAGAAGATACGTTCTCGGAAGGGCGGCCCCAGGCAAGTGGCACAGCCTGGATCACCAAGGCACTGCACGGAGCCCCTCGTTCTCCAGGGTCACCGGGATCAACAAGTGTGCTCAGCTAGAGTTGCCGAGACTGGTCCGTTGCTTCAGCGTCACGGAGCCTACCCTGACTGATTCCAAATAGTTTTCACTATTTTGAAGTTTTCAAAATGTGAGTGGCAGAGAGAGTGCTGATTGGCTCCTCACTACGTTCACAGTGGCCAAGGCTGGGCAGGGGCTGAAGCTGGGAGCCAGGAGCTCGGCTGAGGCCTTCCACATGGAAGGTTAGAACTCTTGCCTCCCAGCGTGTGCGTCAGCAGGAAGCTGGGATCCAAGTCAGACCTAATGTGAAGTACAGGTGTCTTAACTGTTATTCAAATGTGATAAGGCCCACAGTTAGGAGACCACCACGCCTGGATGGACCATCTCTTGTCTCACAGGCTCCAGAAGCAGGGGTCTGGCATGCATGCCTTAGAGGCCTTCAGCAGGAAACGTCAGGGAGAGCCAGGATTGAGGGAAGTGCCCGCATCACGGGTTTCCGGGTTTCTGAGCAAGGACGCAGGGATACCAGCTTGGCACTGACTGCCTTCAGTAACATCCTCAGGTTCCAGGGCTCAGCACTCTGTGTGTGTGGTTCCCGACCTGGGAGGGGCGGGGAGGGAGGGAGTGGTTATAAGGCAGGTGCAGAGAGGCCCAGGAGGCCCAGGAGGCCCAGGAGGCCCTGGAGGCTCAGAGCCCTCTCACAAAACCATTAGGCCTCTGGGCTCCAGATTGGGGTGGAGATGCTTTTGGAAGGGCGCTGGGGGGCGCTGAGGGGAGGGGAGTTGCTGCTTACTCTCAGAGGGGCCCTCAGAGGCAGCAAGGCGCAGGATGTCAGAGACGGGGAGGTGTGGTGGCCCCTGACACCCCTTGGAAGACCTGGGTGAAGTTCCTGGCTCCTGGTTTCAACCTGGCCCAGTACTGGCCGTTGTAGCCAGGTCGGGAGTGAACCAGCAGATGTAAGATCTCTCTCTCTCACTATGATTCCATCTCTCCATTTCAGCAACTCTTTCAAGCAAAGAAATCTCAAAGCAAAAAGAAAAGAAAAAGGATGCATGTGTTTTGGTGCCAGAAAAAAAAAATCGAAATCCATGCATGTGAAAGGCTTTTTAGAACATACCAATAAATCCATGTTATGAAAAAGGATATATTATTTCAAATGTTTTCTCATTATAAACTCACCTTTGGACTCCACTGTCCCATGAATACTTTCAGGTGCCTCGTGGTAAGTTTCTAATACCATTGGCGCCTTTCCTGCGCACCAGGTACTTCCCGTTCGTTGGCCTTGGGGAGACAGTCTCTTTGCCTCAGTTCAAGGAGAAAACTGAGGCGCAGTGAGCTGCTTGTCCAGCACATGAGGCGTTCGGGTCTCTCCCAGCCGAGACGGTGTGCTGTGCCTGGAGTGCTATGTTCTGCCCTAACAGAGCCAGGGGATTTACTCTCAGAAGCACCCAAGGGTGCTGGCTTCGCTTCAAGGCTGGGGTGTTCCCTGGAGCCTTTCTTATTAGACCTAAGAAGGATTCTTCCATTTTTATTTTGCCAAGAGAGGTTTCTTCTATGAAGTGGATGCCGAATGTTATCAAATGCCTTTTTATCATCCTTGGTTTTCCCTTTTGGCCTATTAATGTGATGAATTATATTAATAGAGTTCTGAAAATAGAACTGTCCTTGCTTTCCAATAATACACCCTACCTGGTCATTGTGGAATATTCATTTAATAGATTGCTCGATTCAATTTGCTAATATTTTATTTAAGATGTTTGCATCTATATTTGTAAATGAGATTAGCCTGCAGCCTTCTCTTTCCATGCTATCTTTTGTCAGGTTGATTTAGCTTTGTAAATGATTTGGAAGGGCTTCCTGCTCTGAAAATACTGTGGGTTAGGGGTCCCCAAAATCTTCCTGCCACAAATACTTAGAAATGCTCAATGCATTGTAATAAATATTGAGCTTACAGAGTAGAGGGAAATTCCAGGAGAAGGAAGGAAAGTGGGAACTGAAAACTGGAGGGGAGATGCCCGCACTGCGGTGAGGAGGGAGACGAGGAAATCACCCCCTCGCAGGGACAGAGGGCAGGCCTGGGCAGTGAGTGAGCTGGCATCCCAGGGGTGGTTGCTCAATGAAGGACAGACGAGGCAAGATCTAGCTTGTGGAACAGGAAGAAAAGAGACAAAGAGAGCCAAAGCAAATGGTTGAAAATGATCCAGGGCTGATTTCAAACACGCACAACGCACAACTCATCAACAAGCACATGATCCGTGAGTCACTAGGGAAACGCAAATTAAAACCTCTAGGAGGTACAACATCACACCCAACACTGGGAGTACCACGTCATACCCAGCACTAGGAAGTACTACGTCACACCCAGCCCTAAGAAGTGCCAGGTCACACCCAACAGTGGGGGTACCAGGTCACACCCAGCCCTAGGAGATATCAACGGGGTGGAGGCTGTCAAAGAACCACAGGATCCCAAACACTGATGACCATGTGGAGAAGCCATAGTCTTGTGCCCTAAAAATAGTAAAAAGCAAGATTCCCTGGGCTCCACAAGAATAATCTCCATGGGAGGTTTTCATAGCAGTATCATTCACACTAGCTGAGAGATGGAAGCAACCCACGTGTTCATGAGCAGACAAACAGAACGTGGCAGACACATGTAGTGCAATTATTAGTCAGCCAGAAAAGGACATGAAATTATGCCACCAGCAATATAGATGAACCTGAGTGAAATCAGCCAGTCACAAAACCCAACAAGTACCAAGAGACTCATAGAGACAGGGTGCAAAGTGTGGTTCCCAGGGACTGGGAGGAAAAAGTGGGGTGCTGCTGTCGAACAGGTGGAGTTTCCATTTGTCAAGATGGAAAGTTCTGGAAGTGGGTGGTGGTGTGAAAGGATAGCACATCGTTGAACACATTTCAGAATGGTCTGAGCTGTAGCGTCTTGTATTACCTGCTCCTTATGCCAATTTGATGTTATAACACAAACTTCAAATATTCACAATTCAGGAAGTCCACAGTGTCCTGGGAATAGAATATGAAAAGTAAGTAAATTTATATCCTCACACACTACAATAAGATTGTAGGGCATTAGAGCAAAATTAAAGAATAGTGAAAAAAAAAAAAAAGTAGTAAAAGAGGTCCCAGTTCAGTGGCTAAATCCTCTCCTTGCATGTGCTGGGATCCAATGAGAGTGCTGGTTCATGTCCCACCTGTTCCACTCCCCATCCAGCTCCCTGCTTATGGCCTTAGAGCAGTGGAAGATGACCCAAGTCCTTGGGACCCTGTGCCCATGTGGAAGACCTGGAAGAAGCTCTTGGCTCCTGGCTTCGGATCGGCTCAGCTCTGGCCTTTGCGGCCACTTGGGGAGTGAACCAGCGGACAGAAGATCTTTCTCTCTGTATCTCTTTTCTTTCTGTACATTTTTGAATAAAAAAATAAATGTTCTAAAAATAGTAAAAGAAAAAAGAAAGGTGATGAGGGTGGGAAATAGACTGACGGCAGACTTGTGGCAAGAAGAGAAGCCATAAGATGATGAAATACGATTTTCAAAGCGATGACATAGAATCTTATACATTGTCCCTTGATATCTTCGGTGTATTGACTCCAGGTCCAATCAAACAGCAAAATTCACAGAGGGTCAAGTCCCTTATAAAACAAGGGGTGGTATTTGCATATAACCTATGCAATCCTCTGTGTTCTCTAAATCACCTCTACATTATTTATCCCTAATGCAGTAGTAGTGCTGTGTAAACAGTTGTTACGTTCTGTTGTTTAGGGAACAAGGACAGGAGAAAGCTTGTTTGTCTCCAGACACATCCCTTATAGATCTCACCGTACAATACTACACAGGCAGGACGCCAGGTAAACAAGATTCAGCCAAGCAGTGCTACAGAGACTCGGAATCCCCAACAGTACGAGGTAAATCAGGTCACATATCCAGCCGGCTTCCTTCACATGGACTCACACAGTACTCGGCACAAAGAAAGTGCAAATCCACCTTTTTGGTGTTTTCCAAGTTTCTAGTTTCTTGTTCAGATGCTTTCCATCATGGTTGGGTCCATAAATGCAAATATGGGGGCTGCCTGCACAGTGAAATTGTCACTTAAGGACAAGAAGAGCCATTCTCAGGCCACACCTAAACGAAGTGCTAGAGGTTATGCTTCTATAAAATGAACCTAAACATGGAAGCAGCAGAGGATGCAAGAGCTACGGCAAAGAGAGGAAAGCTTGAACAGCATTTGGACTATTGTAGGTCAGTAATGATGGCAGATGTGGGAGGTACAGAATGAGAAGACTGGTGGGTTCTTGGTTTAGTCATTGGACTGCCCATGTCTGTGCCATGGAGCCTGGATCAACTACCATTTCCAACTTCCTGCTCATGTGCATCCAGGTCTCCTATGTGGGTACAGGAGCCCAAACACTTGGGCCATCTTCCATTGCTTTCCCAGGCCATTAGCAGAGAGCTGGATTGGAAGTAGAGCACAAACCAGAGCTCACATGACATTTTAGCATTGCAATCAGTGGATTGCCACAACACCAGTCCCTAAATGTTGCTGTCTAATGCATACCATTCTCCAAGGACTTCTTGCTTATTCATTCTCATGCCAGGCTAGGAATTAATGTTGATAAGAATAGGGGACAGGTAGGACTCTGCCCCCACCTCCATCGTTCCCCTCCCAGGTTCCCCTCTGCCCAGCACAATGGGCCCCCCATTTCAAGGACCCTCCTTCTCATTGGGATGGAATTTTATTTTTCACTTTACTTTTACTATGCCTCACTTGAGAAACTCCAATATGCTATCCTTGGTCATCCTAAAAGTTTCAGAATACTAGTCGTTCTTTTACCTCCCTTCCTGTCTCGCCCACACCAACACCATACCCTGACAGCCACTGACACCTGCCATTGATAAGCCGGCTTCTACATTAACCTAATGGAATGTTGGCCTTTCCCATGTTGATTTTCTTCTGCAGGCAAGGCCCTTCCAGGTCTCCCAGCACCTATAAGGGGCTCTGTCTCAGATCAACATGCCTGCTTCTCATACGGTCCATGCACTACAGGACTAGAGGGCACCCCATGACCCTGTGATCCTGTCTGGCACCCAAGGACTCCCTGACGTCTCTAACTTAGAGATCCTTGCATCAGATAGCTCACTTTGAGAACATACAAGTTGGAGTTGGTCCAATCTTGGCCTAGGAGGATAACGGATGCTAAGGAGCAAACTGCTTGGGATCTGCACACCCCTTCTCTGAGGGCCTGGGTTAGCAGTCTGGTTGTAGCTGCTAATTCCAGCTTCTTACTGATGCACGTTCCAGGAGGGAGCAGGTGATGCCTCAAACAGCTGGTCCTTTTCACTCAGGTAGGAGACCTGGATGAGGTTCCTGGCTGCTGGTTTTGACCTGACATAGCCCAGGCTGTTGCTGGAATTCTAGGGGAGTGAACCAGTACCGTGGAAGGGGTGTGTGTGTGTGTGTGTGTGTGTGTGTGTGTGTGTCTGTGTGTGTGGACACAAACGAAATACTAAATAAATAAAATCCTGTTTAAAAATCTATTCAAAAACAATTCCCTTCCTTTTTAAGACTGAATAGTGTTTCCTTGTATGTACAAGTGTGTGCCACATTGTGTTCAGCCATCCACGCGTCAATGAATGCTTGAATTTACTTCTGTCTCTTGGCTGTTGTGAACAATTCCATTATGAACATGGATGTGTAGACATCTCTTTGAAGTCCCCTTTTCAGTTCTTTTGGATACATACTTAGCAGTAGGTTTCCTGCATTGTGCCATAATTCTATTTTTAATATTTTGAGCAACAGTCACATAGGGGCTAAGCGTTGTGCATCCCTGCCAACAGGGCAGAAGGGTCCCGGTTTTCCCACATTCTGTCTTCTCCATCGTTGGCATCCTAAGGAATGTGAAGTAATGTCTCGTTGCGGTTTTGATTTGCATTTATCTAATGAGAACATCTTTTTATGTACTTGTTAAACATCACTCTTTTTTTATTATTATTAAAAGCAACCTTATCGCAATGAAACCCTAAAGAAAGATG
This sequence comes from Ochotona curzoniae, assembly GCF_017591425.1. NCBI lineage: Eukaryota > Metazoa > Chordata > Mammalia > Lagomorpha > Ochotonidae > Ochotona > Ochotona curzoniae. The sequence continues at coordinate 6,630,227 of NW_024467106.1, forward strand.
TCTAGAACTATCTCAACTAACAAGGATACCACAATCTGATAAAGGAAATTTCAGATACTGTTGAAATTCTTTTAGAAAGACTGACATAAATAAATGTGCATTCCATGCTTGGGAGCTCTCACTAGCACACACTTCTCCTGAAATTGATCTATAGATTCAATATGATTGCAGTCAAGCTCCCCAAAGAGTGTTTTGGTGGAGTTCCTACTCTGATCAGTACCCGGAATATCTAAGAAGCTCGCACGAAACAGCATAACAGGAATCCGGAGGCTTTCCATCTCTTTTATACTCTGGCATAAAAGCATAAAATTTAATGACTCAGAAAGTATTTCTTGGCTTGGTTCTGAAAGAATACTCTACAAAATCCATTGGGCCAAGTGATTTTAACTATATTCTAAACTTTTACCTTGGTTGTTTTTTGTATATTTGTGTTTTTTTATGACTTTACATTTTCCTAGAAGATGGTTCATTTTGAGACTTTCAAAATTTATTCCTGTAATATTCTCTTACAAAGTGGAAATAGTCTTCATGTCTACGATTTGACTGATTTCTCATCTCATCATGCCTTTCTTTTTTTCACTGTTCTGGATTCATCTCATCAGAAAATGATTTTTCCTGTCAATGACTCTTCAGAAATGGTGTTTGAGTTTGTAAACCGTGTCTGCCTTCAAATTTTTCTATATCATTGATTTTACTTACTATATGGATTAATTTCTCTCTTCTTTTTCCCATTGGCTCTTTCTCAGGTTTTTTGGCATGAGATGCTTAGCTCATCTATTTTCTTTCCTGCTCATTTAATAATAAAAGCAACTGAAGCTGTGAATTATCCTGTGAGTACAGGAATAGCTGCATCCCATAAATGTTAATGTGTAGTTTTGTCATTGTCTTGTTTTCTAAACAGTCTGCAGTTGCAGTCTGGCTTCCAATCTTGCAAAAATAATTATTTGGTTGAGCAATTTTTCATATCCAGCATGTTTGTCTTATTTTCTTTGCAATTAATTTTTAGTTTCTCTGCACTGAGTTCAGAAAAATATGGCTTGTACAATTTCTCCTTTTGGGGAAATACTGGATCCTGTGTTTTGTTGCTGTTTTGTTTAAAGATGCATTTATTTGAAAGAGTTACAGAGAGAGAGAGAGAGAGATGTCTTCCATCTACTCTTCCACTTGGCAAATAGCTCCAATGGCCAGGACTTGGCTGGACTGAAGGAAGGGACCAGAAGCTTGTTTTGCATCTCCCACAGGGTGCAGGAGCCTAAGAAATTGACTGTTTTCTGCGCATCAACAGGGAGCTGGACCACAAGTGCAGCAGCCAGGACCTAAGCAAGCACTCATGTGGGACACCAGCATCTGGATAGCAGCTTAACTTGCTACAATCACAGCAACTGTATTACATTCATAAACTAATTTGGAAAGAAACTGTTCCTTTGTGATGCTGAGTCTTCCTAGCCAAGAATACCACCCATTTTCCCAAGTTCCTTTAGAAGTGTTGCAAAGTTATACAAATCTTGTGATGAAATTTATTCCTGGATTTCTGCCGCCCCCTTCCCCCTGCCGAGATTATAAACGATGTCCTCTCTTCTCCCAGTTTGCCTCCTAACTGGTTGTTTACATATGCAAAATCTAGATTTTCATGTATCAATGTACACCCTTATATCTTGCTTTTTATTTTTTTCCTGTTTATAGTTTTAAATAAGATTTTCTTGTGTCTACATCATCTGCACATAATGTTAGGTCTAACTTTAAACCTTTTCATTTCTTTCGTCTGATGCCTCCATCTACCTGTCGAATACCCATGTGGGAGCCCTGATCTTGTCGCTCGACTTTGAGGTCGGGGATGGACTTCCAGCACCTTCTCAGAGGTGACACCATTGACCTTTGTGCCAAGATCAGCGTGCTCCATCACATTAAGGAAGCATCCACAAACCTCAGTTGTGTTATGAATTTCCATCACAACAATGTAACATTTTTCTCGTCTCTGCAGTCAAGGACTGTGAAGAAGATAACTCATGCTTTCCCCTTAAATCCGTTTTGTGACACCGAACAAGTTACATCATCATACACATCTCCCTTGGTCGCGATAAGCTTTGTCTCCATGTGCTGTCTCATCTGACTTTGTCTAATTTGAATGTATGTCAATTGCAGTGTGTTTCGTAACTGATAGTGGGGCAATTTTTCTTGCATTGGCGTGTCCATGATCTGCTTTGTTAAAACACTTAGCAAGCATCCTCCCTCGGAAAACTCTGAGACTGTTGAGGCAATGCTGGAATTCTCTGTCCACTCGGAACTCAGACGGATTTCCGGAATCTGGGACCAGCCCTTATGCAACCTCAACAATGTCCCTAGGAACATTTTCTACCTCTTTCTTAATCAATTTTGTTCATTTGCATTTTGGAATAAATTACCTAAGTAGTTTTAAGATTCTTAACTTGCTTCTCTTTCTGTGATTAGTTTCCTTTTATAATTTCTTATTTTGTGTATTTATGATTGTTTGCCCTTATAAAAGTAAATTATCTTATGGCTTGTCTATTTTATTGGTTTCTTCATGTAGTTAGCTCTATTTTTCTGCTTATTAATTCAAGTTTTCTTCTTTTCATTAATTTACAACTTCTACTTTTAAAAATATTTGTATTTGAAAGGCAGAGTTACAGAGAGAGAAGGAGAGAGACAGACCTTTCAAACACTGGTTCACTCCCCAAATAGCCACAATGGCCAGAATCAGGTTGATTTGAAGTTGGCAACCAGGAGCTTCTCCCAGGCTTCCCGCATAGGTACAGGGGCCCAAGGACTTTGAACCACCCACTGCTACCTTCCTAAGCCACCAGCAGGGAGCTAGATCAGAAGTGGACTAGCCGGGACTTGAACCTGTGTCCACATGGGATGTTGGTACTGCAGGTGGAGGCTTAGCTTGCTACGTTACAGTCCGAGCCCCAGCCCTATCACATGAAAACTTGCAGCATTTCCCTTCTTCATCCTAAAAATCCAACCGTTCACCCAGCCGTAGATCTTCCAGTTAACATCACTCAATGGCCAGAGGACATCTTTATTTCATTCTTGGTGATTTTATTGTTTATTGGCCCGCTCTTCAAGGTGTCTTGCCACTAAGCACATTTATCCCTCGCTCCCCTTCGTCTGGAGCCCAGGCCTGAGGTGCTTGCGGTGTCACAGCAGGACCCCACCTGCCGTCTCCCGCCTCCACGGCCTTTGGAGACCAGCAGTTGCAGGCTTCAGCTGACACAGTATACCTTTGTTCAGATTTCAAATGATCCCTTGAGTTTCATTGAGCACACAAAACTCTCAACGGAAGACATAATGAAAGACTATCCTGATGGGAAGTTTGTCCCAAAGGGGAACATTCGCTTCTCAACTTGGCTGCAATTCTCAGCGGGGTGGGCGAGTCTCTCCCATCAGCCATGGCTGTCACACCCACGTCTGACTTAGGCGACCATAGCCAACTGAGCCAGGATCCAATGAAAGCCTCACCTGGCCCCTTGGACCCTGCAGGAGGCATTGATGCAAGTTGCTCCTACAGCTGTGCCCTGCGGCTCACTTCACCTTCAGACCTTAGGCAGTTTGAGGGGTCCAGATGGAGACTCCTGATGCTCAGAGAGGCTCCCTCCCCCTGGGGCTCAGGCGTGCCAACCTGACTGCGTGCCCTGGCTGAGCTGCCCAAGGGCTGACTGACCATGGGCTTATCTCTGGGCCTCAGCTTTCTCTTCTGGAAGCAAGGTCAGGTAACCAACAGCACCCCAACCCAGTGCCTCAAGGACGGTCTACAAGGGCATGATGCACGTGGCTTTCTCTTTGGGGGTCCCATGAGTGCCTGGCCCTTCCCTCAGCAGGTTCCTGCAATCGTGGTGGGAACTCTCAGTTCTTCGCAGTCACCCTTCTCCTGTCTGATGCTGTACATCCGTGATGCACTCCTCCCCGCCCCTGGGTCCCTGTCAGGATTTCAGTGGACATGGGAGGCAAGAGGAAGATGTTAAACGACGATGTTAACTTTGCCCTTTTTTTCATTAAAGATTAATTTTATTTTTATTGGAAAGTCAAATTTTATAGAGAGAAGAAGATACAGAAAGATCTCCCGTCCTCTGCCTCACTCCCTTAGTGGCCACAACAACTGGAGCTGAGCCAATCCAAAGTCAGAGGCCAGGAGCCTCTTCTGGGTCTCTGACATGGGTGCAGGGTCCCAAGGCTTTGGGCTGTCCTCCACTGCTTTCCCAGGCCACAAGCAGGGAGCTGGATGGGAAGCGAAGCAAGCGGGACATGAACCGGCACCCATCTGGGATCCTGGTGGTTGCAAGGCTAGGATTTAGTTACTAAGTTATTGAGCCAGGACCCCAATTTGCCATTTTGTCCCACAGCCTGCCTCACCCAAACCTCCTCTGGTTCACTCAGGCCAATCTGCCAGCCCCAGGACTTGACTCTTCTCAATCCTGCCTGCCCAAAGTACCAAGGGCTGTCCCAGGCTGAAGACCACCAGCTTGGGGAAGACAGCGTCCCTCTTGCAGCCTTGACCTTGCGGTGAGCCTACCTACTGGACATTCCTGCCCTGCTTCCTTCATGTGGCCAAGGCTGAGGTGGCGTCCCACACCTTGCTGGGGACACAGCCCTGGGCAGGAGCTGAAAGGTAAGAGACAAGCAGGCAAGACCCAGGCAAGTCCCTTGGAAGCACAGACATAGCCACCAGCAACCAGTACGCTCCTAGCGCAAACGGCGTATTATGCATGCCTGCCCCATCCTCCACTCCCCAGCACAATCCCGTGACGTACACACTGGCATTGCACCCATTTTACACAGGAAGGACTAAGACTCGGAGAGGAGGAGTGGCCATGCATGACCACGTGGCTGGAGAGTGGTTGGTCGGGATGCTTGTCCCAGTCTGGCGGAGTCCCAGGCTCCTGTCTGTGAATACTGTCTCCGCTGACTCCCGCTCAACCCCAAAGTCTGGCGCATCTGGTTCCTGGGTTTGAACTTAGGAGTCTGTGGACACTGAAAGACTGGGCCCCCCAGGAGGAGCGTGGGTGCCCCTCTCCCTCCAGCTCCCATTGCTAACATCTCTGGTCACAATTAAAAGCCAAGGCTGGAGTGACCAGCTGGACCCCCACCCACCCACCCAGATCCTCATCCACCTGTTTCCGCTCCAGCCAGAGTGGCCAGGACGGCACTTCCCAGAACTGGAGCACACCCCACTGTCTGACTTCCCTTTTACTTACCAGCAAGGGACGCCTGGTTTACACAGCAGGGTTTATCTATCAAATTGCTAATTAATGCACTAGAAAATGCCACGCGGTGTCAAATATTTGCTTTTGTTTGTAGTACCAAAATGTTTATATTGGGGGTGGGTGCAGGTCACAGAGGGGATGCTGCAATGTTTAAGCAAGGTGTACAAAGCATAAGCTAAACAGAAACAGGGAGGAAAGTAGGACCAGCCAGGCCCCGGGGCATGCTCAGAGGGGGACATGACAGGGGACCAGTCGACCCCAGACAAAGACCTCTGAGGAACCAAGGCCACCCTCCCTGCGTTCCCTCACCACTGTCCGCTTTGCCACCGCCGCTGCTGTCCTTGCTCCCAGCCACCAGCCCCTCAACTACCCCCTTCTCCATGACCATTGCTCATTCCATCATTCATTCCAAACAACAGTACTTGCAAATTTCATAGAAATGAAATTAGAAGTTTGCTTTGGTGTAAAAAAGAGTTTGAAAATCCAGGCACAATTTTGCTATGTATTTTCTGTGGACTTTCTAAAGCTCTTCTAATTTCAAAATGAAATTAAATTAAACGTGGCATCAAATTAAACTTTTTTCATTTTTTTAAAGGATGTGTTCATTGGGCCTGGTGCGGTAGCCTAGCAGCCAAAGTCATAGCCTTGAACATGCTGGGATCCCATATGGGCACTGGTCCCAGCAGCCCTGCTTCCTATCTAACTCCCTGCCTGTGGCCTGGGAAAGCAGTCAAGAATGGACCAAAGCCTTGGGACCCTCCACCCACATGGGAGACCCGGAAGAGCTCCTGACTTCAGGTCAGCTCAGCTCCAGCTGTTGCAGCCACTTGGGGAGTGACTCATCGGACGGAAGATCTTCCTCTCTGTCTCTCCTCTCTACATATATCTGGCTGCAATAAAAATAAATACATCTTTTTTTAAAAAAAAAAAAGATCATTTATTTGAAAGGCAGTGTTATAGACAGAGAGAAACAGAAAGATTTTTCTAGCTGCAAATTCACTCCCCAAATGGACACAACAGTCAGAGCTTTGCCTGGCAGAAGCCAGGAGCCTGAGATTCCATCCAGGACTCCCACGTGGGAACAGGGACCCAGGCATTTGGGCCTTTTCCCTCTGTCTTCTCTGGCGCATGAGTAGGAAGCTAGATTGGAACTGGAGCACCCGGGACACTGAGCAGAGACCTTAACCTATCACAGGGTCCTCAGATGGGGTGCTGGCCTGCAAGAGGGGCTTCCAGCCTTGCAACTGGGTCAGGTTTGGGGGTGCTGGGTGTGCCCACGTCCCCCATCCCACATGGTTCTCTTGTCACTGTTTACAAGCATAGCAGCTGCCCTGGGCTGTGGCTATGGCCACACCTGCCCTTGGAGCCGGTCCTCTCCACTCAACCAGCGATAGCACAGGATGTCACACCATGTGCCCCTTGCCTGGCCTCTCTGTTGCACTGAGTTGACAAGCACTTACCTAAGTCCGCCTGGAGCCAGGTGCCACGTCTGTCTCCTCCTGGGCCTACATCGGCTCCGCCCCTGCCTGAAACACCTGCTTTCCCCCACCCTCAGTCGGGGGCCTACCTCCGTGCCACTCCTGGGAGACCAGTATTTCCACCCTGTTTTACAGATGTGAGGCCAGTTTCCTGACCTTTAACCTTGGCAGTTCCAACGACCATGCTCACAACCTGGAACATTCTTTCCTAAGTGTATGTCTGATTGCAGCAGCCAGGCTTGGCCGGTGTTCAGATTCCAAAATGCCACCACCTTCTCCACCTACCCCCCAACCCTCTTTGCCTGGCACCTGCTGAGTCCCAATCCTAGGGCGTCATCTAGAAGTTTCTCCCTGACTCCATCCATCCTGCCCTCCTCCTCCTCTTCAGCCTGGAGCCCACAGCTGCCCCAAATCTCTGGGAGGCTCTGCCTACCCCCAGGTGCCAACTGGGCACAGCCCCTCTTTGGTAAACTCAGAGAGAGACAAGAAGGCTCTATTCCTTGAGCCGCTCTCTTGTTTTCCCCACCTCCCTGGCTAGGAGGGAGCTGTGTGGGGCCATACCCTTCCTGTGGCTTCCTCCTTAGTAACCAAGTGTGTCCCCAAACCCTGAGCCATTTCTGCTCCTGCCAAAGCCAGGCCTGGTCAGGATAGGGGTGCTGGGTGTTGGTGGATTAGGTGAAGGGAAAAATGGGCAATATCTTGGAGTTCTCAGCTTTGGATACTCGGTGCTGGAGGCCTGGACAGGCCTGCATGCTGGATGCCATTCCCTGCCACCTGAGCAGGGCACCTGCCGACAAAGGGCAGGACAAGAGGTTGCGCTGCTCCTGCCACTGTCCCTCTGTCCCTCTTCCCGTGCAAGGAAGAGTGCCATGTGGGAACAGGAAGGAGATGGAGCGTTGCTGTGACGCCTGAGTGAGAGGAGGAGGAGCTCTGCCGGTGTGATCTGAGCACGCCCCGCTGCCCCAGGGGAAGCTGGCCCAGAGTGGGCAGCTGCACGGTGAGTTGGCAAGGAGTTGCTCAAGGTCCAGGCAGGGACTGGGCACTGTGGGATGACAGCCAGGGCCAGGGAACAGGAAATGCATGGCCAGGAGGGGCAGGAGACTGGGGAGAAAGCTCCCCAAGTTTCCACAGGCTTCTCTGCTTTTCCTTCTCTCTCTTCCCTTCACCCCTACCACTATTCAATACCAAAGTCCGAACCTGACACAGGAGAAAAACCTGTCCAAAGACACACAGACTGTGATGGGGGCAGGAAGGAGTAGAGACAGAGAAGGGGCCCAGATTGAAGGTCAAAGCCACCAGCAAGTTGGAAAGACCAGTAGGTAGAGCTTAGGCATCAGGCCTTGCCCCAGGTACCAGGCAGCAGGAGCCCCTGCTGGAACGCCCAGGAGCTCCACCCCTCATTGCACTCTCCCCTACCCCATGCCCAGGGCAGCAACTTCCAGGAAACGCCCCAGCCGAGACCTCTGTGATCCCTTCCCAGGAAGCCAGAGCTCCGCTGACCCCAGGGACCTCAGCGGCAAACCTGATTGAGGAGCCAGAGCCAGCCCGACCTGCCTGGCCTTAATCCACTTAACTTCCAGACACCGGCTCTGATGGATGGGAAAGCCCTGGGCGGGGCTGGCCCTGGAGGCCCTGGTCAGCATCAGCCGGCAGTGGGGGAGGTGCTGCTGGGCAGGTGGGGGTGCGGCGTGGGCAGGCGACAGTGTCGGAGTCTGAGAAGTCAGGAGCTGCGATCTCCCCTGAGAAACAGGGTCCTGGTGACCTGCCCCCGTTCCCACGATGGCATGGCTCCAGGGAGTGGGGCTGGAGCAGGGTGCTGTTGCAACCTATGTAAATTCTCCCAGCTGCACATCACTTGGCACCCACCGGTCTTTCCACCGCCTGGGCACTGGGCCGGGATTCCCTGCTGTGTTGATTGCCTCCTTGGTTTCCTGTGGCCTTGGCGGGCTGGTCTCTGGATCTTTGGGCTCCAGTTTCAGGGAGAGCCTCTTTGGGCTAGAGCAACCTACACATACTAGGCTCCTGGTAACCTTGGCCGTCTGTTAATACCCAGGAGCACGGTTGCCTAGCAACCACCTGCCCAGATGTAGGCTGGTGTTATCCTTGTGATGGGCCCTACAGCCAAGGACAATGTTTCATTACAACTTGGGGACCACGTCCTTATCTGGTTGCCTCTCAAACAGGTGCCTGATCTGCTCTGGCCCAGGTGCTTCCTTTGCCAGGCTCCCTCCCAAACACACTAAGTCCCTTGTGGGTATCTCTCTGTTGGGTTGATGCCACCCTTGGCCTCCTCGGCTGCAGGGACTGGTTTTGCCTGGAGTTTGAGAAACACCTTTGCCAAGGTGCAGGTGCGGGCTTTACCTCCCCCACCATGGGTCAGGCCTCTTCCCCCTCACCTGAGTTCCCTGCTGTGTCCAGGGCCGTAGACGTCCTACACAGCCTTCCCAGGCCACACACCTAGCCTCTGCCCCTCCCCTTCGGCTTCCATACCCTGGCTCGTTGGCTTCCTCCTGGAGAGGCTACAGTCCCTCCTCCCCTCAACCACAGGCCTCCGCCCTGCCCACAAGCCCCAGCAGCCCTCTAGAGACCTCACCACCCAGGGTGATGGTGGCCTTTGGTCTACACTTGGTGTGAAGTTCTTACCTGTGGACGGAGCTCAGGGCTGAGTGGACACCTGTGTGTCTGTGACTTACCCCTTCACAGCAAGGAGTGGCTCTCTGCACCTGTGCTTTTACTCCAGCTCTACCACGTCCAGGCTGCAGGGAAGGGCATGCTGGAGAGCCTTGCTTGGGATGGGTCCCTGCTGGTCCAGGTCCCATGAGCAGGTTCCCAGGCATCCCCCCCCTACTCACCTGAGGCTGAGAGTTTCACACTCAGTTTAGCTTCCAGGGAGTTGACTTCGGCACTCTGGAGTTAGGGTCAAGCTTTCCCACATAGCTCAGTAGGCAGCAAAGCTCCCAGAAACTGCCTGAGGCTCTGAAAGGGGTTAGAGAAAGGATTTGCGGGCCCAGTATTGTGGTGTAGTGCGTTAAGCTGCTGCCTATGATGCCAGCAGCCCATATGGACACCAGTTAGAGTGCCTGCTGCTCCCCTTGCATTCAAGCTGCATGCACTTGGGAAGGCAACAATGGCCTAAGCTCTCAGGTCACTGCCACACACGTGGGAGAACCAGATGGAGCTCCTGGTTCCTGGCTTCAGCCTAGCACAGACCTCAGCCACAGGCAGCTTTTGGGGAGCAAACTGGCAGATGGAAGACTCTCTTCATAAATATAAATAAATTATGTATGTTTACATTACATATATAAAATGTATTTCTATACATAAGTACATATAATATATAAAGATACATATCTCTTTCTCTATAACTCTGCTTTTCAAATAAAGTCCATCTTTTTTTTTTTTTTTAAGATTTATTTTTATTATTGGAAAGGCGGATATACAGAGAGGAGAGACAGAGAGGAAGATCTTCCATCCGATGATTCACTCCCCAAGTGAGCCGCAACGGGCCGATGCTATGCTGGTCCGAAGCCAGGAGCCTCTTCCGGGTCTCCCACGTGGGTGCAGGTTCCCAAAGCTTTGGGCCGTCCTCGACTGCTTTCCCAGGCCACAGGCAGGGAGCTGGAAGGGAAGCGGGGCTGCCGGGATTAGAACCGGCGCCCATATGGGATCCTGGGCGTGCAAGGCGAGGACCTTTAACCACTTGCGCCACCGCGCCGGGCCCTAAAGTCCATCTTTTAAAAAAAAAGGTTTAAGGGTAAAATTAGAAACCTGACAATACCAAGTGGTAACAAGCATAGGGACCAGCTGGAATGTTCCATCTCTGCTGGTGGGATGTAGTTCTCCAGCCACACTGGAGAACTGGCTGCCAGGATCCACTAACACGGCTTGTGCACCTGCCTTCCGTCCCAGCGATGGTACTGGCAGCTTCATCCAAGAGGAGTGAGGGTGCTGCCCACAAAGACATGCACAAGAGTACGACTAGAGCCGTATCCATAACAGCCAACGCTTGGGGACAACTTCTTCCCAAATCCATCAACAGTCAGATGGATACATAAAACGTGACACATTCCCACAGCCATGAGGAAACGAACTTTTCTGACACATCGCAATGCGCATCAAGCCCAGAGACTTCCTGCAATGCAGCAGAGGCCGGCTGTGTGACTCCATTTACACGAAGATCAGGAAGAGGCAAAATGGAACCATATGTGTGGAAAGCAAGAAAAAGGTCAGAGATTTGTTAGAGGGAAACGTCTGGATGCTACATACACTTTGCAAATTTTTTTTAAGTTTGAGAGAGAGCTCCAATCCATTTCTATATACATACGATGGCTGAGGCTGGGTCAGACTGAGACCTGAGGCTGGGAACTCGATTTAGGTACACCACGTGGGTGGTAACAATGAGATTGCTGGAGCCATCACCTACTGCCTTCCAAGGTCCACATTAGCCGGAAGGCAGCAGGAGCTGACCCTCAAACCCAAGCACTCCACCACAGGCTGCAGGTAGGCGGCTAACCTGCTGCGTGGCACGCTCACCTGGCTGTCTTTTCACAGGCGGTGAAGTGAGTGTGCATTGAGCCGCACGGTGCAGATTGTGTGCTTGAATGAAGATCTCGCCTCAATCAGATCGTTTCTAGGGTGAGTTGACTGCAGCCTGAGAAGATCGGAGTGACGTGCATGGGGGCTCCTAAGCAATTCCCTGCAGAGGATGAAAGCATGGGGTGGGGCGGGGAGCGGGAGAGATGAAAGCCTCTGATACGTCTTTCTCTCTCAAAGGAGAGGACCAGTAACAGAGAGAAGGTTTCTCCGCCCGTGCACGTTCAAGCTTTTGTGACGTTAAGTCATCCCCTCTTACCCTTGCTTTGTATTTGCTGGAAAACGATTACTGAAACTACCAGAAAAGACATCCTCCTCTGGCGGTTCCCTCCCACCGCCCTGTGCCCCCAACCCCTGTGCCCCAGAACTCCTTTACTTAGTATCCCCTGAACCTATGTATGATTTCAAAGTGTTTGTAATTCCTTTGCCATCCTTTCCAAATGAGTATTCTGAAGATCTCACCAAAATCCAAATCCACTCTCTGCTACATCGCCCAGGAGTTTGTCCTCTCCTATGCTTTGTTTTTTCATGCAATTGGAGTTATTTTGATCAGAAGTAAAAGACATACGTACATTTCAAGTTAATCTGTGTATTTCAGCAGCATTTCCTAAGTCACTGTGACTTAAGGGTGACTGCTTTATCAGACTGAATTGTCACCCTTGGCCATCTCTGTACCCACCTATTCTAAATCTTAAGATCTACTTCCTTTTTCCCATCAATACTTTCACCCTTTTAATTACTGCCACCTTACGACATGCATATTACTCAATTTTAATTTTTCAATATTCAAATTTAAGTTTTAATGTGCTTTCTTGCTTCAGAATATTCTCTGACGATTCTGATCAACGTTTTTTCAGATGAATTTTGTGAACCACTCTGTCACATTTCTCGTGCGAGGTTGTTGGTGTCGCATTAAATCTGCAAATTAACGTGGAGGTAGTTTGACATTTTTACGATATTCGATCTTCCCATGCAGAAACACAATGTGCCTCTCCCTTTGCTCGGGTCTCCTTTTATTTCGCCAATAAAATTTTGTAGTTGTCTTTATATAGGTCACACGCATTTCTCATTAAGTTTATTCCTAAGTATTTTTCCATTGCTTCTGGGAATGGCAGCTCTTTTTTCATTAAAGTTTCCGGCGGAGAAGCATGGGCTCACATTGATTAGGGTAAATAGGGCTTGTCTCTGGCCACTTCACTAAACGGTTATTTGTACACATCCGAGTGGCTTCCTTGGGCTGTCTGGTCCCTGATCACATGGATGGAGAATTCTCATTTGTTAGGACGGTATTGCCTGGAAGCTCCACGCTTGGCCTCTGATAGGCTGGGGCCAAGCAAGGTTGCAGGGAGGGGTGGGGGAGCCAGCTATGGCTCATTTACCAATTCCCAGCCTCACCCAGGCTGGGACTAGAACCTTCCCTGAGTGCCAAGCCTTTGTCAAAGGCCCTGACACCTTCCCACCTGTCTTTTTCTTCACCCAGCACCCAGGCTGGCACTCCCAAACACTCAAGTACTCTCCTGTTAACTCTAACAGACCTCCCTATGACCCCAAGAGGCTGTTAAAGAAAGAATTATCAGGCCATTATTGTGGCTTGGTGGATAAAACTGCCTCCTGCAGGGCTGGAAACTCATATGGGTTCATGTCTTGGCTGCTCTACTTCCCAATCCAGCTCCCTGCTAATGGCCTGGGAAAAGCAGCAGAAGACAGCCTGAGTACCGGGGCCCCTGCCGCTCATGTGGGAAACTTGAAAAAGGTGTAATTACCAAATCCACAGGGTGTCTGCCCCCTTGGCCAAACCTCTTCCATCATGTCCTCAGTTTTTTCCGTGGGGTATTCCAGAGAGGTCCTGCGCCAGACTTGGATCTGTCTCTTCTCTTTCTCTGACATCTTGCTTCCCTAGGCAGCACCTCTGCCTCTGCCGCATTTGCTCTTGCCCCAGAACTTGCAAGCCTACATGCTCCCGTGGTCCCGGGCTGTCCTGAAGCTGCATTGTAATGCAGTTCCCAGGAGTCCAGCTCCTTCTTTCCCTTCCTCCCAACCCCACCTGTTCTAGCATCGGGTCCAGAGCACCTTATGAGCTTACCCCTCATGTTAAGTTGAAGACCACATACCCTATGAAAGAACGTGATCATGGCAGTGACTCAAGGCCCAGATTCCTTTGAGCAGATGCTCTATTCGAATAGTGTTTCAAAAGGCAAGTTTATGGGCAGGTGTTTGGCCTAGAAAGTAAGGCATCACTTAGGACACTTGCCTGGACTCAACTCTCCACTCTAGCTCGAGACTCCAGCTCAAGACACTGGCTTCCCACCAATGAGGCAGTAATGGCTTCAAGTAATTGGGTCATGCCACCCGCTTGGGAGACCTGGATGGAGTCCCTGGCTCTTGATTTCTGCCTGGACTAACATTTGCCATTGCAGGCAACCAAGGAGTGAAGCCCTGAGAGGAGTTTGCACTGTCTCTTTTCCTGTCTCATTTGCTCTCCCTGTCTCTCTAAAATAAATACAATTTTAAAAAAAATAATAAAATAAAGACAAGGTAAACTAGCATGATGCTTTTGGAATCTGACAGTTTATAAGATAAACATTGTAAAGGTCACCAAGGGGTTGAAAGCATTGGCTGAGCACCAAGCCGACTGGACGAAAGCCTGACCTCACCCATCTGCCAGGCGCATGACCTCCAGCAGGTGGCACGGCCCCTCTGAGCCCCAGTGTCCTCGCCTGAAAGATGAGGCTCACCCTGGGTGGAGGAGGTCTGCAGGGCTGCTGCCTTCACAGGGCTGCTGCCTTCATAGGGCTGGCCCCAGTGACACTCAGGAAACACAGTGTTGGTGACTACTCTGCAGTGGCGTCACCACATGCTCCTTGCTACAGACCGTGCCATGCGGGATGGAGGACTCACACTTGGAACCCGGGACCCACAATTTCGGATCTGACTAGCCCGGCCACCTGCAGTCTCTTTCCTCTGCCCCCTCTCTTGGCTCCTCTTCCCAGTTCCAGGCATGACCCTCAGAACAGGGTTCCCAATGCAGAACAAGGATGTTGCCCATCCAGGATTTAAAGGCTGATGTTTCCTCCAATTGCCAACATGGTCCTAGTGAGAACCATTAGCATCGCCACCAAATCTCACCATTTCCTGTACTAATAGGAAGAAGCCCATGGGTGGCTCTGTCATGCCTAGTAGTGTGTTGATCTTCATGTTTGAGCAAACCATTTCCTTTGCTGCTCTGCACAGGTTGCCTTCTGCGTCTGAATCCCACTGCTCTGGGGTGGGACCTGTAGGGTACCTAGGCTGACCAAGGCGTCATGGCCTGCAAAGGGTTAAGAGCCTCAGTTAGAACTTACGCTTGAATTCCATGAGTCTCCCCATGGCACCAGTAAAAAGACTAGAAGAGATCAAAGAGATTACTGAACCACTGACTGGGACGCACCTGTGGCACCTCAGCAGGTCCTGGGGTCCCTCTGTCTCAAAGGAAGCTGTTCTGGGGGCTGTCAACACAGATGCAGCTCTGATGAGCCCTGGCCCCAGGAGGACCCAGAGCGCTGGGAGACATAACTCCTGGGTCTCCCAAGCACTTGGGCCATCCTCCACTGCTGTCCCAGGTACAGCAGCAGGAAGTGGGTCTGAAGTAGAGCTGCCAGGACTCGAATTTCTGCCTATTCGGGATGCCAGTGTTACAGATGGTGGCTTTGAGTGCTGTGTCACAGCGCCGGCCCATCACAGAGGATGGTAACCTTCTCTTCTTCTGTGCCACAACAGATAGCCTGGCCTGATTCTTTCAGAGAGAGGGGTACCCAGAATGTGCTGAGGCCAGGTGGGGTGACTCTAAGGACTCAACATGGAGTCCTGACTTTGATGAAAGAAAGACCAAGTGCCTGCAGACAGAACAAAGAGAGGGATCTGACCAGAAAAGACCAAACCCTGGCCAGGCTGAGGGCTGATGGGGCGGGGTACAGAACAAAGGCCACATCCCCTGACCACCGTGCCAGGGTGTGTTTGCTAACTGACAATGAGTGAACAAATGAATGGACAAGCCAGGAGGCTCAGCCTGGACCAGGCAAAGGAGAGATTAGCCAGTAGTGTCCCATGAGACCCAAACCAATGGCCGCCTCGCAACCATCATGACGTCTTTTCCATGGCCCTCCTGGCAGGCCTGGCCTGGCTTTCCTCTTCCTTCACCTTGGCAGGAAATCTGCTTCCTTTGCTCTTGGTGGGCCTGAACCCTTGGGCAAAGGAAAGGCCCAAGGGGGAGGGCAAGGAGGAGAGAGGGGGAGAGGGGATATATGTATCCCCTGAGCCCTTAAGAACCAACTTCTTGCCCTGCAATTGGACACTCACTCTGTGGGTGCCAGACCTCAGGGGCTGAGCTCCAGGATGCCCACAAGCTTACAACACACTCCAGGAATATGTGCCAAGAGCCCTGGTTCCTGGGAACATTCTAGCTCCCTGGACATGGCGTGTTTGGTGGGAGGGGGGAAGGTCTGGACTACAGGATGGGAGCAGAGAGTCAAAAGGCCAGAAAGTGGGGGAAATGGGTATTGGAGCCAGTGGTGCGTTCTGAGAAGGGGATTTCCATGGGATAAGGGGAGTGAGACACCCCACCCCACTCGCAAGAGGCCCCCGACTCTACTGCACACGGAGGTCCCACTTCTTCCAAAGTTTGCAGAGACAGATTGGGTTAAATTCATCATCTTTCATGGACGCAATGAACCACATATATTTTGTATGTGTATGCCCGGGTCAGAGAGTAGAGAATCAAGAACATACATATTTTTTCCCCAGGTCAAACCCAAAAAAGGAAAGACCTTGAACTGCACCGCTCTTAAAAGCACTTAAAAGGAATTGAATTAGAACGAGACAAAAAGGGGGGGGAGGAGGGGCTCCTGACTCCAACTCCCACCTATACCGAGTTAGAAAAAAAACCAGCTGCGGGAAGAGGATGTGGCCCGTCAATCACACGATGATGGTTTTATTTTTAAGAATCGAGACCCTTTTGTTTTAAAGGGGAGCAAGCTGGTAATTCCGAGGCACAGCGAGCTTTCATATTTCCAGACGGAGGAGGGTTTGTCGGGAGAGCCAAGTTGAGGATTGCATAATGAGATGCACTTGTGCGGAGCGTGCCCGCGCCCACGGAGGAGAGGGGGTGGCGGCAATGATTGACGGGGATCCAGGTAGGGCGCGCCGAGCCCGGGGCCGCCAGAGCCCGCCTTTGTTGATCTTCAAAGGATGCTGAGAGAGACTCCATCTTTTCCTTCTGATTCCTGTGTACCAATTTGAGGAGCTCACATGAAATGTGTTGCATTACACCGGCTCCAATAAGTCACACTATCTCTGTTGTGACACCCCGAATATTACTAATTGTCAATCACAAACCGGCAGCCTTGTCAAAGGAGCTCCCTTCTCGACGGGCTGGTTCAAACCTGAAGTGATTTTTAATCAAGTGTTAATAACCTGGCATCTGTCAGTGGACGCTGGCTATCAGGCAATCTGCGGAAGGGAGCAGATGACACGGCACATTTTCATGTTTCCATTTTCCCTTCTGCCCAATTATCGGTGGGATTTCTGTCAGCCCGTGGAGCTCCTGCGGCTGCTGCTGCAGGAGAACGCCAGTACAGGGGAGGGGAGGCGCTGCCAGGGTTTCCCAGACCCTGCCAGGGCCAGCTGGACACTCTCAGGAAGCTCCCAGGAGGCCTGCCTGCACTGGGATCCGGGAGGGGCGACGGGGAGGTTTGGGGTTCCACCATGGGTGCCCCGTGCTCTTCAGGCCCATCCAGGTGCTCCAAGAAGTCTGGCCCCAGGGAGGACCTGCGTCGTGGGAAGGAAGCCAAGTAAAAGCCTGTGAGAAGCCCACAGAGGTGTGTGCGCCATCACAAGGGGGCCTTCCCCCGCAGCCTGGACCTCAGCCAGGAGCCACACACTCAACATCACCCTTGGACCACAGGGTTACGCCATGAACAAGAACTGTCAAGAGTTCCAATTTGCGTTTTTTTCTTTTCCACTTTTTTTCAAAATAAGGATTTTATTTGTTTATTTGGAAAGAGTTATAGATGGGGGTGGGGAGGAAATGGAGAGACAGAAACATCTTTCACCCACTTGTTCACACCCTAGATGGTTGCAATGACCAGTTCTGGGCCAAGCCAAAACCAGGCGCTTCATCTGCGTGAGCGCAACGGGCCAAGCACTTGAAACATCTTCCATTGCTTTCCTGGGCGCGTTAGCAGGAAGCTGGACCTGGAATTGGAACAGCCAGGATTTGAACCAACTCCCTTATGGGAAGCAAGCATTGGAAGAGACAGCTTTACGTACTACACCACTGCGCCAGCCTCCTTTTTTCCCTTTGTGCCACATTTCCCATAGCCTATTCTGTGATTCCATAGAATTCCAGGGAAGAAAGGAAGGCAGTAAAGCTGGGAGAGAAGAAGGGAGGAGAAGGAGTGAGGGAAGAGAGAAGCAAGTGCGGGAGACCTTAATGACTGGCCTAGCTTGGGTGGGGCACAGCCTGACTCCTTGCCTGTGGAGGCTTCTGGAACCCACTGGAACCCACTGGAACCTGCTGGTGGAGAGGTTAAGACCCCAGGGTTGAGCAGGAGGCCTAAGTCCAAAGAATGCAGAGGAAAACTCCAAAGCAGAAGAAAGGATTCTGGAGTAGGGCAGGGGGGCCGCCTGCGCAGCCACTGCAGGGACCAGCGGGGGGAGGGGGAGGGCAGGAGGGAGGGTGTCTTGCTCATGGTAGGGCTCCAGAGGGGTAACTGGAGAGACTGCTCCCAGCAGGGAACCTTCCCCCCCACACCCCAAGAGTCAGCTTTGGGGAGATTAGCCCCTCCCACATCCTGCCACCCTTGTTAACCTCCAGACAGCCTGGGCCAGCCAGCGATCTGGATGGAGGGGTGAAGTCTGGGCTGGCAAGTGGCTGATATCCTTCCGCGAGAGGGGTCAGAGTGGGAGGGCGAGGGTCTGGACAGCGTCCGGGGTTGGCCAAGCCCCTCCCGGGTGGGACCTGCTCAGCTGCAAGAGCCCCACCCCTCCCTGCCTGGTCACCTCTGGGTCTCCACGGCTTCCCTTCTCTTCAATGTGGCTTTCCTGGGGCCTGGCCACTGTCCATGGAACACTAGCCACGCTCCAGGCAGCATGTCCCCATAGTTGCAACGCCTTCCTCCACGGGAAGAAATCGCAGATCCAACCCGTGAACACTGACTCCCTCAGGTCATCCAGCCAAGGATGCTCAGCTCAGCCAGCAAGGGAGATTTTTGCCTCCAGCCCATGACAGACCTCCTTTAGGGGCTTGTCATCTGTGTAGGTTTTCCTTTCGTCAGCCCATGCCCAGCCTAGCCCCAGTCTGCCCGGTTGCCAGCCCTCCCTCCCCACACAGCCATGCCACAGCTCCAGGCCCAGAGAGCCCCTGCCTCCTGCTGCTTCCCCAGCCCCTCCTGCACCTGGCGGCTGCAGTCCACTGTTCCAGTTCCAACTCAGTTCCCTCCCATGGAGGGAAGCCTTAGTGAAAACCCAGCCTTCTCATCCAAAAAGCAGGGAGAAGGAGCGCCATCGCTGTAACCCGACGCAGCGGAAGCCAGGAGGCCATGATGTGTCAGGGCGGGGAGGTGAGGGGCTAGCAGACAATCGGACAGTCCTGTCCTCCCCCCGCCCCCCAACCTGGCTTAGCACCTCATCCTGCATCTCAGGGCGCTGAGCCCACTGCAGCCTCCCTAAGGCCGCGGCTCCACCTTTCGGCCAGGGAACCTTCTGCAGCCCATTCTGCAGAGGGAGCTGTGTGGAATGTGCGGAGGGGGCCTGGGACATGGGTCCTTCATCCCTCAGTCCAGGGTGGAACCAGAGCCCTGGAAAGGAGGAGGGATTTGCACAGTGCACAAAGCAGCGCTAAGCTGCATCACGGTCACAACAGCCTACCCAGCTTTATTCCCCCTGTGATGGCCAATTTCTTTACTTTTATGTAAAAAAAAAAAAAATTCTACCACTGGGCCAACACCATGGTACAGTATATTAAGCCTCCACCTGTGGTACCAGCACCCCACATGGACAGTTCAAGCCTCAGCTGCTCCACTTCTGATCCAGCTCCCTGCTAACATGTCTGGGAAAGTCAAGGGTTTGGGGAGACCTAGAAGAAGCTACAAGCTCCTGGCTGCAGACTGGCGCATCTCTGGCCATTGCAGCCATTTGGAAAGTGAATCAGTGGAAAGAAGTTTCTCTCGCTCTCTCTCCTTCTCTTTGTAACTTTGAGAGGTTCTCTAGTTTGGTGCATCCCTAAATTTGAGCTCACTCTTCCCATAAAGTGATGCAGGTCCTCCCTCACATCTACCCTGAGGTCTGCTAGGAGCCAGGCAGTGCTGGGCTGCACATGTGTGTGGGTCCATGTCCATGTGTGAGTCTGCACTGAGCACCTGTGTACACAGGACATGCACCAGGGTTGGCGGAGCCCCTGCAGGAACACTGACTCCCCTCTTCCCTTCCCTCACTCTTTCTCTTCTAGGCACTACAGAGGAGCCTGGCAGGGAGCCGGACCCCAATGGAACAGCTGTGGTTTGGGTGGGTAATGACAGCCAGATTTTCTCTGGGCTCCTTCCTGGAGGCCCCTCATCATGCAGGCCAGGACTCCAGGAGCAGGGAGGACTCAGCAAGCCCAACCAGGGGTGGAGGCTGTGGCTGATCTGATCCTAAGGAAGATTTCCACTGCCTCCCCACCCCTGGGCTGCACCTGCTGTCCTGATGAGCAGGCCTAGCTAACACAGGGATAAGCTGTAAGGGTTGCAATCCCAGGGTCTGAGACAGAGGGACCAAGGGAAACCGCCTAGCCAGATGGGCAGTGCCAGTCCTTGCCATGAAGTCCCCTAGGTGGGGTCTTCACCATCCTCACCTGGGGCATGTTGGGACGTCCATCCTTGAGCAGTTTCTGCTGCCATGTCACAGACACGCCAGAGCAAGGACTAGAGCTAATGACACAAGTGAGCCCCAACACAGTCCCTGTGGTCCAAGCCGGGAGACCCCGAGCAGCTCTTGGATTCTTGAGCCTCGGGTGCTATGTGAAGTTACTGAGCCTGGGAACCTTTTGTTCCCCAGTGGTCATTGACAAGGAGCCCCCCACCTTCCTTCATTTGCCTGTTTGTGCTTCAGTAAAATGAACTCGGAAGAAAATGGCTTCAGGGTGAAAGGACCCAGCCTTCTGAAGGTCACCTTTTTGGGCCTGCACTAAACGCATCTCCTGCTGCCTCTTCCTTGTGTTCCTGGGACCAGCTCCACCTGCCACATCTTAGATCGTCCATGACAAACCCCAGCTACATCGAGGGTCCCATCTCTCTGACTAAGAGCAAGCTTGGTCCTTAGCTCCTATCAGGGCGTGGGGACAATCATCAGCCATCGGCCCAGGCAGGTCACCATTGTGCTGAGTGTTGACTGCAAGGTCTTAGTCAAGCAGGTGCCTGCCGCACTTGTGGAAGCTGTGCTGGCTGGGTCCTTTGGGTTGAGAGTAACAGAAACACATTCAAAAAGCTTAAGTAGGACAAGGATTCAGGTCTACCTCACAGGACTCGAGGGCTTCCAAAAGGAACGGGGACTAGGCCCCACTGCTTCCTTTCTTGGTCCTTGCTGCTGCTGCTCCCTTACTGCACACCTACCTGTCCACTCCCCGGGGAGCAGACAGCTCTGCTCTGAGAGCCATGTTGCAGATTCAGGTTACCAGCGCTCCCAGACCTTTTCTTGGTGCAATTCCAGGCTGTCCAAGAGAGACTCTGACTTGCTCCGACCAAAAATAGGGCATTGTGGGACTCAGGGAGCAAGTCACAGAGAAGGGTGGCCGCTGTGATGGAGCACAAGATTTGGCTTCAGAATGCTCCGTTGCTGGCCCAGCTGGGCCAAAGCCCAGGCCACTGCCACACCTTCAGGGGCAGGAGAGCACTGCTCCTGGAGCAGGAAGGTTGTTCCCCTGTGAGTGCTGATGATGTTGCTGCGTGGGACTCAAGGCCGCTCCCTCCACCAACCAGTAGTGTTTGGGGAGGGGCTTCAAGGAAGGCTGGAAACACCATCACAGAGGTCTCAGCTGGAGAGAACTGGAGAAATCCTAAGTGGGCATCTAGCCCAGCAGTTAAGATTCTGCTTGGGAAGGTTGGCAATTGGCTAATCCTCCACCTGCAATGCTGGGGTCCCATATGGGCACTTGTGTCCTGCCTGCTCCACTTCCCATTCAGCTCCCCACCTGTGGCCTAGGAAACAGCAGAGGATAGCCCAAAGCTTTGGAACCCTGCACCTATGTAGGGGACCCAAAAGAAGTTCCTGACTACTGGCTTCCTATCAGCTCAGCTCCAATTGTTGCAGACATTTAGGAAGTGAACCAGTGGATGGAAGATCTTTGTCCCTCTTCCTCTCTGTAACCAGTAAAAATAAATAAATAATGAAAGAATCTGTTTAGGATGCTCTCAGTCCATGACAGAGTGTCTGGGTTCAAGTTCTGGCTGGGCTTCTGATCCTGGGCCCTGATACACACGCCTGGGATGGCTCGCTTTGTGTTCCTGCAACCCAAGTGGAGCCCAAGGCTGAGTTCCTGCTTCCAGGCTTTGGCTTTGGCATGGCCCAGCCCTGGCTGTGTGGGCATTTGGGAAGTGAACTGGCAGATAGGAAATCTCTGTCTCTCTGTCTCTTTCTCTTTCTGCGTTTCAGATAATTTCTTTTTAATAAAGAGAGAGAGAGGGCCTGGCACGATGGCGCAGTGGTTAAGGTCCTCGTCTTGCACACCCGGGATCCCATATGGGTGCCGGTTCTAATCCCAGCAGCCCCACTTCCCATCCAGCTCCCTGCCTGTGGCCCGGGAAAGCAGTTGAGGACGGCCCAAAGCTTTGGGGCCATGCACCCACGTGGGAGACCCAGAAGAGCTCCTGACTTCAGGTCAGCTCAGCTCCAGCTGTTGCAGCCACTTGGGGAGTGAATCATCAGATGGAAGATCTTCCTCTATGTCTCTCCTCTCTGTATATCCGCCTTTAAAAAAAAAATAAAATAAATCTTTAAAACAAGAGAAAGAGAGAGAGAGAAAGCTGGGTCTGGCATGGTGGCCTAGTGTCAAAAGTCCTCACCTTGCAACCACCAGGATTCCGTATGGATGCCAGTTCGTATTCTGACTGCTCTACTTCCCATTCAGTTCCCTGCCTGTGGCTTGGGAAAGCAGCTGAGGACGGCCCAAAGCCTTGGGACCCTGCACCCGTGTGGGAGACCTGAAAGAAGCACTAGTCTCTTGGTTTCAGATCGGCTCAACTCCACCCTTTGCAGCCACTTGGAGAGTGAGCCAGCAGATGAAGAATCTTTTTCTCTGCTTCTCCTACTCTATGTAAATCTGACTTTCCAATAAAGGCAAATAAATCTTTTAAAGGAATGAGAAAAGCAATAAATAAGTCTTTTTTTTTTTAATTACATTGTGGGACTGGCCCAATGGTGTGATGTGTCCTCCACCTGCAGTGCTGGCTTGCCGTGTAGGTACCAGTTTGAATCCTGGCTGCTTCAGTTTTGATCCATCTCCCTGCTTATGGCTTGGGAAGGTATTAGAGGCTGGCCTAGGCTTTGGCCCCTGTTCCCAGGTGGGAGCCCTGGAAGAAGTTCCTGGCTTCCAGCTTCAAACTAGCCCAGCTCTGGCCATCAAGATCATTTGAGGAGCGATCCAGAGAACAAAAAATCCCGTTCTCTTCTTCCACAACTCCTTCAAGTAAAATATATGAACATTTATTTTATTTTTTTAAAAGGGTCATGTGGATGATGCTAGAAAAAAAAGCTGTTCAAGACTCGTTGAGGGTCACAGAATGGGTCCGTGACTAAGGTAGGGGTGGGACCGTCTGCCTCTAAGTCTAGTACTGCGTCCACTAACGGATAAGCTGCCCCAGCGAGGAGGCACCTCTGTGACCACCGTGAGCTCAGAATGTTCGTCAGAGGGCACCACGGGCCACTGGCTGTAAAGCAACGTTGTGCATCTCTGCTGTGGGAAACACGTGGGGGAGCTAAGCAAGGCAGAGACTCACTGAGCCTCAGCTGCTGCGAGCCACACGAGAGAGAGAAGGCAGACATGCACACACGCCGGCACACACAGACATACACGCGTGCACAAACACACGCACACAGATACACACATACACATGCACATAGCCACATGTGCACAGGCACGTGAGTTCATCAGAGCTAGAAACTCACTCAAGCTTGAAAGCTTCCTAATAACACTCCAGTTACTCCAGTTAAGACAGAGAATTGAGCCAAAAGTCCATCAAAATGTGAGGGTGTCCTGGATTCAGAGAAGTCACTCTGTCCCCACCCCCAGCTTCAAAGCTTTCCAGAGCAAATATCCACCAACTGAACAGCTCCAGCCCCTCAGTAGGCGCACAGACTCAGGAAAGGCAGATGCCAGGCGCTGTCCAGGGTTCTGACCCGCCTAGCCCCTTCTCCAGGGCCAGGAACACAGGCCTGCAGAGTGCTGAATGGTGAAGACAATGGTTGCCGGCTGCTCCAGGTCACCCACGGTAGGTCTCTGCCCCAAATCCCTCCAGCCTTCCCCCTCAGAACTATGCCCAACCTCACCAGAACAATGTCATGAATTTTTCCTCCTTGATGAACTTCAAAGTCTTTTAATGACTCTTCATAAAGGAACAGTGGGGCCAAAAGTTGAGCAAAGGAGATGATTAAAGTACCTTATTAAAAGCAGCCTTGTAGAATTCTCCACATGAAAGCAAGCACCATTATGAGGGCTTATCCTTATAAATGACGCTTCGCTTTCGCGAACATGCTGAAACCTGATTAGAGTGACAAGCACTGACTGATACTGCAAACCTGTTAATAACATGAAAATTAGAAGAGGCTCATGCAAAGAAGGGAGATTAATTTAGCCAGAGTACATCTCGCGCAAATTGCAAACTTGTGAATATGTCCTCAGATAATGAGCCTTCCCAGTCATCAGCCCACTTGTCATCTTCTGTAATTAATGTTAAGGAAGACGCCTTCCTGATGGTTCGTATTACTCATATACCAAGAAAATTTCTTCAGAGAAATAATTTACATTTATTATCATCGGTCTGTTTGTGTGGTTTATTTCGCGCCGGAGTAATTTATTGCAAGACCGTTTGCCATGCCTTGATTAGTCGCTCGTCAGGACGGGATGTAATTTTTTTTGCTTGATGGCGATGTCTAACACTTGACAGTGGTGTAACACTCATTCTTGTCTCTGGATGGGGTTTTTTTCACTTAAATAAACTTTGGGACTGAGTGCCCCCAGGCTCTCTCCCCACCACAATGAGGCTTTGCCACAACCAGCTTGTCTGCCGGGCTCCCAGGGAGTGGCAAGGGGGTCAATACCAGGGGACCCCGGAAGGTCTTGAGCCGCCTGCTTCACCGGCGGCTGCGGCTGGAGCTTGAGTTCAAGAATTGGTCTCGCCCTGCTCCATTCATCCCAGCCCATGCAGGAGGAAGCAAGCGGAGCTCTCTGTTCTCACACACACTTGCTCTTACTTCGCTTCTCCCGCAGGCCACTGCTCCTGGATGCTTTTCTCCCCACACCTGTCTGTATATTTCTTCCCAACAGCTAAATGGAGAGGAAACGCTGCAGACAAGGTTTTGTTTCTGAAGCGAGGCAAATCTTTTATTCCACCGTGAATTTCATGCAGTGCATGTAACAGAGGCATTCACTCACTGCCCCACCTCCATCTCTTTTGCAAGTCCCATTATGGTCCAAGAAGGCACAAGAGAGGTGTGGGGACTGCCTGGGCAGAATGAGAGACCCTTCTAGAACAGGACACTTGGTGCCACCTTCAGCTCCAGGTTCACATCTTGTACAGGCTGTGTCACCAAGCAGCAGGGATGCAGGGTCAGGAGAGTACCTTCACCGTTTGCACTTCTGGCTCCTCCACAAATGGCCGTTTTGGAAGCCTGGAGCATGCCATCCAACGCACTGGCCTCCATGGGTGCATTAGCCCCTAGGTCTTTGCAACCGCAGGGAGTAGATACAAAGATGACTATTCGGCCCATGAAGAATCTGAGGGCAGTGAGGGATTTGTTGAGTCAAGGTCAGTGTCTTAACCACCCCCGTCATGATCCATGAGCCATGCAACTCAAGCTCACAGTGGGCTCAAGCATCAGGCCCTGAGCCCAATGCTTCATGAGCTCAGCCTCCAAGGAGGGAGTAAGGATCAAAAGTCCCATTTTATGGATGACAAAACTGCAACCCACAGAGTTCAACTCATTTGCCCAAGGTCTCACCACCAGGAGGGAGCAGAGGCAGGAATGATGCAATCTAAAACTCATGCCTGTGCCCTCTGCACCATGCAACCTCGCCGGAGACGCTATAACCCAGCCCTCTCCAGCTGTTCCCACAGGAACCATCAACCTGCTTCCCTCCACCTCCCCCAGCCACCCCGTAGACTCCCACTGATCTGAACTTGAGAAGCACCCTGTCAATCTCCCCAGCAGGGGAGGCCAGGCCATGAGATGCACAAACTGACGCAGTTAGCATGAGCCACTCACCCTTACACTGCAAATGAGGCAAACGCTACACCATCAGAGTTTGCAGGGAGAAATAATGATTTCCTTTATTGGACGTCTTCATCCCAGACCAGTGGCATGGTGCCGGGTCAGCCGGCAGCGCACCACCGGTGTCGGTTAATGATAATCTATATTTATAAAACGATAGTCCATCAAAACGGGATGAATATTTTAGAAGCCGCGGACAAATCAAATTGTCTTTGTCAAATGGGCACGTGCTCTGGTGCTGAGCATGTTTTACGGCTCTTGCCGGGCTGAGAAGCTGGGGGCTCCTCTCACTGGCTACACGCTGCCTTTCTCCTCAGGCTGGGAGACGAGGGCTGTGTCTCCACTGTTTGAAAAACCCACTGGGCTGTGGAGACTGACATTAGTGCCAGAGAACTGCACTTGGCTTAATGAAGTTAACACATAATGTCTGCAAGAGCATCTGCGGTGTGTTTGTGGGAGACAGTCCATGGGAGCTGGCGGGAAGTAAATTCGTTCCTTGGGAAGCCTGCATGAGAAGGAAGGGAAGCAGAGAGGAGAGGGGCAAGGCTGGGACTGAGCGTTGGAGTCTGTGTGGGGAGAAGAGCAGAAGCAAAGTTATGTCCTGAACCTGGACTGGAAGTAACCAAGGCAGAGCTCTTGTCCACAGCACCAAGGCCGCTTGCTCTGTCCCCACACCAGCTGGGCAGGTTAATTTGAGCCCGTCGTTTCACCTTCTGGAACCTCAGTCTCCCTACGTGCAGAAAGAGGAAGACAAAGGTACTTGCGCAGTTCTACTGCAAGGACTCAGAGGTGCAACCTCAGCCCAGCCCCCCAAAGTCCCCAACACACACAGAACATCTGTGTCATTTCCCCGTCCGGTAGGAGTCCAGATGACAGCCTGCTAATGTCTGAGCTCTGGCCTCTGGCCTCTGCCTTCTCAAGACAATATTTACCAAAGCAACAGCTACTATTGGCACAGGATTTTCCCATGACAGGTGCCACATTATGACTTGACACTGACCATTGGATCTACTCGGACTGTACTGCTAGTTCCATAGAAATATAATGTGGGCCACATGCACAATTTCCATAAAGTCAAATAATAAGAAACTTTATAGCAAACAGCTGCCTCTTGGGGTCCAGGAAGGACCAGTTCCTGGATCCCCCTAAGACAGCAAAATCCTTGGGTGCTCAGGTTCCTTCTCTGAATGGCGAAGTTTGCTGTTGCAGATCACTCATTACATCATCCCAGACAGGTGCGACCATATCCAGACTTCTGCGATGCCTAACACGATGTCAGCACCACGTACATAGTGCTTCTGTTGCATTGTCGAGGAAACAATGACCAAAAGTCTTCCGTAGTCAGTGCAAGGCAGGACAGAAGCTACTTGCTTATTCTGTTTTTAAAATTTCCTCAAGTTCTAACTCAGGTCCATTATATGAAATCTCAAACTTCTATTTTTATCATGGAAAATGTCACTGTACTGTGAAAAATTATCTAAAAGTAGAGTAAACAATATGACCGACCCCATCTAGCCATCACCCGACTCGACAGTTCTCACCTCGCAAGGATCTTGTTCGTCTGTAACTCCCACTGTGGATACCTGGAGAATTTTAAATCAGAGACCACCTAGCCTATCGACTCAATTGTCCTTTCTGCTGAATACCTCCAGTCTTTAAAACATTGCAAGACATCATCATCACGCCCTCAAACACTAACAAAAATTCAACACTAAAATCCAGCTGGTGGGCTCCATTTGTGTGTTTGGTTTTTCTACCATCAGTATGAATTCACAGATTGAAATCTGTTATAATTCAGCCCATGGCAGATACTGTTTTTATTTGCACACTATCCTGACATTACCCCACTGACCCTTCCTTATGCTTGCTTCTTGATGCAATGTTGGATGCTTTTGGTTTGTCTTTGATTTTGAGAAAGCTCTCCCAGGTATGTCTTGTAGATTTCCTACCCTAGACCACCAGTCATTTACTTCTGCACAGAATCCTGGCTTTTAGGGGAAAGTACAATGTGCGTGTAGCAATGCTCAATGCTACCGAGCTGTTCACACTTGTGGGTGGGCACTTTCTGATAGGCAGAGCTCATGTTTTCTTTGGCAAATTTTTCACATAAAACATATTGTGAGTTTAGGGCAGTCCCAGTTCATATCCAGGACTGTAGGGGTTTTATTTAACCCCATAGCTCTTGCATCTGCTTCTCCTCCCCCCCCCCCCCCCAAAATCCCTGTCCTCAGGGACAGAACATCACATGCTCCATTTGCATGGTTTCACTTCAAAGGCTCAAACGTCTGTAAGGGACAGAGCCAACGACTCACCAACCCTGTGCTGATTGAAACGAGCACAGCCCTGGTTCTCTCTAGCCTGTGACCCACCAGGGATCTGTAGTAGGACAATGGATTGACTTTGGCTTTGAAATCAATTAACAAATCTTTAAAAAAGAGAGAGAGAGATTGCTGTTTTATACACATGTAAAGTATTTACGGCTTTCCAAAGTAAAATCTACTCAACAAAGAACACACACAGCAGTTTATCCCCTGTCTCTGGTCCCCCACTTCCCCTGTAAGGTAAACTCCATCACATGTCATTTCACAGGGGATAAGCGAGGCTTTGACCTTCTTTACCTGAGGTCCCACAGCTAAAAGGAGAAAGTACCCAGACCAAGACCTGGGTTTCCAGAAGCTTCCAGAGGACAGGATTGTATCTGTCGCGTCCTCTAGTGCATCCTTGGCTACTTTCTGTACTTATGAGCACAAAATGCATTGGTGAATCAAAACAAACTAATTACTCTTCTACTGGAA
The DNA here is from genome assembly GCF_017591425.1 of Ochotona curzoniae. Classification (NCBI taxonomy): domain Eukaryota; kingdom Metazoa; phylum Chordata; class Mammalia; order Lagomorpha; family Ochotonidae; genus Ochotona; species Ochotona curzoniae. The sequence continues at coordinate 6,658,811 of NW_024467106.1, forward strand.
ATGGTCTCAGAAGTGGCTCGGGGCCAGGGGCAGTGGCTTAGAGGACATCACCATCCCTGGGAGGCAGCAGGGCACAGCCAGGTCCCGGATGTCTCCAGGTCTCTGCACGTGTGCCTAGGAATGGATAATTCCTTTCAGGGACAGAGAACCCAAGGCCCAGCCTGAGCCTTTTTGATGGTCTGTGCCTTTCAGAGAGCTTCATTGGCTGGACAGGAGGTGAGGCCTACTCAGCAGTGGCCCTTCACACCTGAACAGGTGATGGCAAAGCTGGCTAGCCCAGAAAACCCGAGTGTAACGGCTGTCATCTGAGACGCCGCGCTTGCTGGTACTGTGTATATCTCACCGCCTGAGCTCCAAGCAACTTTTCTTTCAGGCTCTGTGAACCCATGCACGGGCTATCAGTGGTGTTCCACTGTCATCAAGCAAAATCAAGAGGTAACCTGTCATCAAGCAAAATCAAGGTCAGGCTGCTGTTCTTGGTCAGGAGCAGGTGGCAAGGAACCCTGTTGGCTCCTGCCTTGGTGGGGTTTCAAGGGAAGACCTGGAACTTTGTGTGCAAGTTCAGCTTTCTGCTGCTGCCTTCGCAGGACACGAGGGGTCTCAGCCTTGATGTGAGACGCAGTGAAAGGCCCACTCGGCCATCTTGGGTGAACTTCCTCTTGGGAGAAGGGGCAGGGGAGGCGGGTAGGGACAGCTCTGTTCTGTTTCTTATGGTGATATGGCAGGTCTCAGAGCTCTCTGGTACTGCAGACTCCCTGGAACTCAGAATAGGTGGAAAAGGCACACAAGCCCCGTGCCCCCTGCCCCAAGCCACACCCACTGACTGAAACTTACACTTGCAGAGCCATGGACCAGACCTGCAAACTGGGGCCCAGCAGCACTGGCCATTCACCATGGAGCCCAGGAAGTCATTTCACCTCATCAACACAAGGGGGTGAGAAGAGCTCCCTGGCTGGATTCTTGAAAGGTTTCAGAGAGGCCACAAAGCTAAAGCTAGATCTGGTGCCATTGACTCAGATTCCCAGTTAGAAGGGTGCTGCGGGGTCCCCAGGATCACACCGAGGCCCCACCAGAGTGTGTGGTCATAAACACACACTGTAGGAACACTTCCCGCTTGCCCAGCCAGTTCTCGCAGCAGCCCCAGGGTGGCAGGTCTCTGATTGCCCCATTCTGTACGTGGAAAGTTACGCTGTGTATGTAAGGCCACACAGTTGTGAAGTGGCCAAGCCAGGACCCTGCGTCCTGCCACTGGGCTTACTCCCCTTGCCCATGAACTCCCTGTCCTCTGGGATTCAGTTTCTTTACCTCCCCTGCTGCCCCTCTGCTGGTAGCCTCTGTGTGGGCACCACTGTGGGCATCATATCCTCTGCTATGACAGCTGCCAGGGGGCAACCACTGCTCTGGACTCCACCATGGGGCAATTGCATGGCAGCCACCTCCTTAGTGGAAACTGTTTGCTTACTACTGACAATCTCAAGAGCGACTAGGTGGTACACCGTCCTGGGAGCACAGCACCCCAGACCTCGCACAGTGAGGGGAGGAGAAGTGTGAGGCAAGGAGGGCCCATGCAGCTGTCCAAGGACATGATTGACCCCTGGAGAAGCATGGGGAAAGAGGGAGAAGAACAGCTGGGAGACAGCGAGTCAGGGCATCCTGCACACAGCTGCGCCAAGTGCTACAAGCATCAGGCATCATGGGTATACAGAAGCAGATCAGAGCCCTGCGTAGCTGCACTCCCACCTCCAGGGCCAAAGCTAGCAGGGGCCCGGTGGAACTTGAACCCTACAGTGGCTGGCCCAGCACTTCTACAACACTAAGGCCTGTGGTCCCCTGCCTCCAAAATGACATCCCCAAATCCTCCCCTCAGGGAGCCCAGCTCCCATGGAGGAGTGTGAGTCCTGCCGTGTGACACCATTGGCCAACAGAACATGGGGGAATGAGACACTTGGCCAGCAGCCACCCCAGGCTTTACAAATAGCAGCTTCCAGAGGCTGACCCGCCAGCTCTGGGAAGGCCAGCAAAACATAGGGTGCTCAGCTGTGTCTAACTCAGGGGGCTCCGTGCTCGCAGGAAGCCCAGCTGGCCCCCAAGAGAGAGGGGCACAAGGCTGCCCAGCCTTGTCGTCCGGTCATCCCAGCGCAGGCCCCAGACGAGGGAGTAAGGGTAAGCATGCTCACATTTCAGCACTTGTAGGCATTTTGGGGAGCAGCCCTGGGATGCATGGTCCCCGTGGGGCCATTTCCACTGCCTCCCCTGCCTGAGCCACAGCGAGGAAAGGGAGGGCCTCAGCCCACCTGCCACTGGGTAACCCCAGAGGACCTCATCCCACCCAGGAAATTCACTCAAAGCTTTAATGCCCATGTTCAGGTTTTCCCAAGAACCCCATTCTTGGAGACAGAACCGAGAAGGTCTTGGGTCAAGGGCCCAACAGTACCCAAGAGGGTGGGCATGGGCTGCCTGAACCCCCTTCCCCAGGGTCTTGGCAGCCCCCGAGTGTTCCTCAAATGCTCGTCCCTCTCCCAGGCTCCAAGGCGGCTCCTCCCCGCTTCACAGTCACCTGTGGGGACCACACACACCTGGATCCTGGAATGGGATGGGGTGATGCAGGGGAGGGATCCCTGCTCCTGCCCGCAGAGAGACAGAGGTAGACCGTGACCTCAAGAGAAAGAGAAGAACTTGATTCATAAGGTGTGCAGAGAGAGATATAAAAGCATAAAAAATGGAGAGTGAGCGAGAGAGACAAGAGGCAGAAAGAGACAGGTTGGCAGGAACAGAAAAGAGGAGGGAAGGAGTGATGAAGAGAGTTGATAGGACAAAGTCAGCAAGAGATGACAGCTACGAAGGTGTTGGAGACTGGGTAGCGAGCGGATGCTCCTAGACACCTGCCACGCCCCTGCCGCCGTACCCACCACTTACTCCTCTACTCTCCCAGCCTTGGGCCAGGTCCCCAAACCTCCTCGTGGGCATACCCAAAGGACCTATCCCCCAGCTCCAAGTGCCCCTGGCCTCAGAAGAACAGCTCAATGCCCAAAAGTTGCCATCCCCCAGGAGACCCCGGCAGACTTCCCCCACCCCTTGGTAACCCCCCCATCCTACTGGGGCCATCCTGGGGTAGGGACCAGCCCCACTTGACACCAAAATCACACTTGCAGACACAGGGTAAGGCGCTGGCTATGCAGCAGCCTTGGGGTGGAAGTAGAGCCCCAGAGGAGGTGGTGGGGGCTGGGGTTGCGAGAGCCCCAGAAGGCCCACTTACCAGGAAGGGTCTCTGCATCCCCCATCATCCCTGCCTGTTCCCCCTGCTCCCTCCCAGCAATGGATGGTGGTGTAAAACCATGAGGTCCCCCGAGCAGGCTCCATAACTCAGCCAGCCAGCAGAGGAGGCCGATATTTAAATCATAGCTTACTTTGCTTTGTGTGAGGGAATTTATTAGCCTACCACATAAATGTTTTATTCATTAGGCCACGTAAATAATGCATGCCTGTTTCCATGGAGACTTAACCCTTCTGCTCCCAGAACCCTGCTTGCCCTGGTCTCTCCACCTTGGTATTGTCTTGCCACACCCCTGCTATAACAGGTGAGTAACAGCACGAGGACTGATAACAAGATACTGTGACCATCAGCGGAGCCAGCAGCAGCAGCAGCTGCTCCCCACCTCTTCACCTGGCCCTCCAGGGGGCCAGACACCGGGCCCAGCCGTTCCCCCGCTAGTGTCACTGTCACACACACTGTCAGCCCTGATTCACAGATGAGCTGACCCACACTTGGCAGAAGGAGACACACCTGTACAGGGTCACCTGGCTGCCCAGCCCTTGTCCCCTCCGCCCATCCGGGCCCCCAGAGAGGGGCTGGCAAGCAGCAGTCATCCTTGCATTCGGTCTTCCTCAGCTGTAGCATCCAGGACCCAGTCCCCAACCCCCTAAGACTAAGATCATGGAGTTCACCCACACACCCGGCCCTGGGGACCCACCCATGAGCAGAGGCCCTTGCCCAAGGTAACGTGGCAAGTCTCAGCAAATCAGCCCTCCACACCCAGTTCCCCACTTGTGTCCTGAGCTGCCCCTTCTGGAACCTTATGAGGTTCAAGGGTGACAGTACTGGTCTACCCCCTCCCACTTTTCAGACTGGAACTCTGAGGCTTTGAGGTGAAGGGCCTGGTGCAGGGGTCACCAGCAAATTGGCAAGGCGGGCGTGCGCGGAGCCCCGGGCAGGCTCTCATTTCTCCTGGTCACATCTCACTGCTCTGCTCAGTGACCATGGCCACCAGGCCACCTCCGCCAGCGTGGCAGCTCGTTAGACAGCTTCTGCTGGTGTCCCCACAGCCCCTCGATGACAGCAGTGCACGAGGCCACCACAGCTCCCTGACCATCCCCAGGGGGACAGCCTAGCCCCTCCAAGTCCCCGCTGCCAACAGCAGCAGCACCAACCAGCAACAAAAATAAGGAAGCAGTCAGCAAGGGACGCTCAGCTCCGTGACCTTGGCCAGGTAACCTCCCAGCTTCTGGCCCCTCAGACCCTGAGTTACCCATGACCATAGTGCCTTATTAAATGCCCAGGACTGCTTGAAGTCTCCAGCCACCATCTCATCCACTCCCCAGGCAGCCCGGGGTGCCAGAGGGCATGCAGTTTACCCCACCTGCATGGCAGGAGCTGGCAGAGGCTGCCCCCTCATTGGAGACAGTCCTGGTGGACAGTAACAGAGATGGCCACAGTGCTCATGATGGACCCCGCCCTGTTCTGAGTTCTGTGAGTTGCAGCTCATGGAATCTTCAGGAAATCCCGGAAGCCAGTCTTGTTGTCTTTTGTTGTTTCTTAGACATGTATTTATTTATTTGAAAGCCAGGAGCTTCTTCTGGGTGTTCCATGTGGATGCAGGGGCCCAAGGACTTGGGCCATCCTCCACTGCTTTCCCAGACCATGAGCAAGGAGCTGGATGGGAAGTGGAGCAGCTGAACTCTACCTGTTGCTGATATGGGATAGTGGCATCACAGATGGCAGATTAACCTGCTATGCCACAAGGCATCCCTAGGCTGAGTCCACTGCCCTTCCTGTTGAAGCAATGAGGAGACACGGGCACAAGTGGCGGGTACTGGCTCCAGACCAATGGCAAACAATCACAAGGGGCCACACTTGAATCCCCTGGAACTAGAATCCCTTCCTCTGGGAGCTCCTGTTTCCTTTTGAAACAAAGCTTTGGGGGCCAGGGGTTGTGGCTCAGAGGGTTAAGCCTCTGCCTGTCATGCCAGAATTGTGTACGGGCTCCAGTTTGAGTCCTGACCACTCCACTTCCTGTTTGGCTCTCTCCTAACAGTCCTGGAAAAGCAGCAGAGGACAGCACAAACCCTTGAACCCTCGCACCCACGTGGGAGACTGGATGGAGTTCCAAGTTCCTGGTTTGATCTTGGCCCAGTCTCAAAGGTCAGGCCATTTGGGCAGATAGAAAATCTCTGTTCTTGTCTTGCCCTCTCTACTTTTCACATGAGTCAATTGATCTAAAAACCCACAAATTTTTGTGACAAGTTGGTTTGCAATAGGTACTGAGAAGATAACCCTATGGTGGGTGCTGCGAGATCCACGCAGTTCAGGCAGACCACGTGACAGTGCTGACCCATGGAGAGCTGAGCTGCTGAGGCACCTGTGAAAGCATGACGTCATCGGCTGCAGCCCCACCCCCTGGGCTTGGAGCCAATGAGAATGAAGGGCTGCTCGTGATGTTGTGTTCCACCCTGGCAAGGTTTGTACCTCTGCCTCAGGGCTGTCTCCAAAGCCCACAAGGTCACCAGCTGTCCTGGCACTGCCTGCAGCCTCAGTGGTGTGGAATGGCCACTCAGGGCCCACAGCAGCCCAGCCACTGCCCTGGGACCCTGTATCCCTTGTAAGAATGGCCCTCAGCTGCTACCTGGACTGCATCTTGCCATGGCCACCATGGGGTCCAGAGATGTCAGACGCTTCCTTCCTGCCCCTGTGATGACCGCCTCCCTCCCTGCAGAAAACCCACAAGCAAAGACCCTGTACTGATTCTCCAACCCCAACTGCTGTTGGCCGAAGAGAACAGGCTGGCCTGGGCATGAGGCTCTCTCATTCTTTCCCTTCTCAGCCCTGGCGTTGGTGGCACAGTCATGCCCTTCTCTCCAAGGATGTCTGAGACCCAAAGCCCTTAGAGCTTGTGAGATCCAGGGTCTCCTGTTTCAGATCGGGCTACACACACATACACACATACACACACTGTTGTGTTATATCCTGCCACTCCCTGCAGGCTCTCTCATGCTCTGTGTTTGCCACCCAGTCGATCCTGGTCTCAGGCCCAAGCCCTCGGTGCCTTCCCCAGGCCAGGAGGATCAACGCACGTGGGTCCTAGTGACCACTGACACCCCCAGAGCAAGTCACCATACCCACTCTCAGTGCCGCTGAAGCCCCGAGGGGTCCCGGAGACACTCCCAGAGGGGACAAGAAGTGGGACCTGGGACCCAGGGGCAGAGGTCAGTGGGTCACCATCAGTGTGACCTCTGTGGGAGAGGAACATGCTGCCCTCCCCAGTGTGCCCGCCCCCATTAGCGTGCCCGCCCCCTGCCCAGAACGCCAGCTGTCTGCTAGGAATGGCCATCTTTCCTATCCCAGGTGAGGCCAAAGCCCTAGTTCCTTCTTAGGTCCCAAGTTGGTGCTCAATGAACTCTTTTGGAAAGGAACCAGGATGAGTAGCAGAGAAAGTACTCCTTGTCCCCGTGTGCCTTCGTCCGTCCCTTGGACAGTGACACCGGCCCAAAGTTAGCCAGGGTCCTCCTACTTAGGGCAGTTCTGCTTATTGCTCCCTGCCACACCCTCAGGACAGGTACCAGCCCAGACTGAACTCACCAGGCTGGCGAGTTCCATTACTGGACATAGCTGCTGCCCCTTAAATTCACCTGCTGCCTCTGCCTCAAAGTCTTACCACATGTGGGTCCCCCAACCATCACTTTCCCAAATGCCTGATTCTTTCTTCACCTTTAGGTCTCTGCTGACTTGCCTGACCCTCTTTGAACTTGCTTCCAAGTCCTCCCTCCTCTACCTCAACCCTGTCCTTGTTAGAAGGTGCTATGTGTTCATTTGTCTTTAAAAAGGGGGGGGGCGGTGGCTGGTGCTGTGTTGTAGTGGCTAAAGCCACCTCTTACACCATCGGCATCATATGTTCAAGTCCTGGCTGCTCCAGCTTCCTGCTAACACACCCAGGAAGGCAGCAGAGGATGGCTCAAGTCCTTGGCCCTGCATCCAAGTGGAAGACGCAGAGGAAGCTCTTGGCACCTGGCTTCAGCCTGCCCTAGCTCTGGCTGTTGTGGTCATTTGGAGAGTGAACCAGTGGATGGAAGGCCTGTTGCTTCCAACTCTGCCTTTCAAATCAAATCAACCCTCTTTAAAAATGCTGAAGTCAACACTCAGTATTTGTGCCTGCAACCTTATTCCCTTATTTGAAGCAGGGTCTTTTTACATAATCCGACTGAGCTAAGGTCCCACTGGAGTAGGGTGGGCCCTTCAGCCTGTGTGATTTACAGCCTCATAAGAAAACAAAAAGAAACAAAACAAGTGCAAAGTCAGGTGGCAACAGGCAGAGGGAGGGAAGTTGGTAGGGCGCAGCCATGAGCCAAGGGCTGCTGGGGACCCTGGGTCCCTTGGGGGTCCTTTCCAGGACATGCAGAGCCCTCACAGACACTTTGCCTGCAGAATGAAGCCCACCTGGCCTCCGGTTCTGTGGGACCACAGATCCCCAGGAGGCCAAGACTGAAGGCATCCCCATGGCTCGTGGGCCAGAAGCCATCGTGCCACTGGGTGTGTGTGCTGCTCATCAGTAGCAAACAGATGCAGTCGGGTCTAAAATGCACACCAGGAGTGGCAGGATGAGGCCAGGGGGTCCCCAGAAAGCTGTTTCTGACTGTGCAAGAAGGACTGTCCCAGGGCTGCGCCTCAGGGGACCCCCCTCACACACACACAAAGCAAAAACAAAAACAAGCAAAACAAAATAAAACTCTCCAGAGGCTGCCTAGCCGGAAGAGCTACTGCTGGCTTCTCTGCACATTCTCCTCACAAAAACACATCCGCTCCCTTCGAAGCTGTCAGCCTCCCCAGAGCCAAGAAGGTTCCTGGAAAAAATGAGGCTGTGATTTCAGTTTGGGGAAAGGTTGAGGATCCAACCAGCCACACCTGGTATCAGGTGCCTTGCAAGCATTGGCCACGGTAGGGAACAGTCAACGCCTTGTTTTAATGCAAGAGCAAGCAGCCCTCGTAGGAAGATGACCTGGCTGATCCTAAGAAAACGAGTCTGGGTTCTGCTGACCTCAAAGCCCAAAGCTGTAATTCCTGTGTCCTGGGTGCGTGGGAGGCAAAGGGAGTGCTTACACAGTGTTGGCTGCATTACTATCACCCATCGTGGTCCTCATTACCACACCATCATCATGTGGCACATAGACCATTTGGCCCCCACAGTAACCAGAGGTGGTGGGGGAGGCCACAGGGACTTGGTGCCTCTCTAACTCCATCCCAGATTGCAAGCTGCATTTCCCAGCTTTAGGTTCTGCAAAACATATCAGTCCTAAGGAGAAAGATTCCCTCTGTGCTCAAGCCAGGTGGGTGTGATGGGTTGAGCCGATGAGGCTGGAGGACTTTGAGTCCTGTTGATGTTGCTGTGTCCACACGTTCATCTGCAGGGAAAGCAAAGTGCTTGCTTGCCTTTCCCAGCACACACGTGACCACGATGCCCTCAAGGAGGATGTCTGTGGAGGGGAGGGAGAGGCCAGACCCCGGCAGTCGTGTTGTCTCCCCATGCCACTGGCCCAGTGACCTGCATGCATCCCCTATCTTCCTCAAGTCCATATGATTCAGTTCACTGTGGGAGGTCTTGCCCCACCTGCCTGTCTCTCTCACAAGGTGAATGGCAGGAGTATTCCTAGAGAAGGATGGAACCTCTGTCCTCCTAGCCCACAGCAGGGATTATGCCTCATGACTGGGATGGCTCAGCCAAGAGAAGAGCAACCCCCTCCCACACCCCATGGCACAACTGTCATACACAGCCAGCTCCCTAGAAGCCCATGCCTCTCCCCACGAAGCCCCATGTTCACCCACCCAAGGACCCAACAGAAGCTATAAACATTGGAGCTCCAAGACCTCCAGGGTCAGAGCCCTTCCTCCAGTGCCTTCCCTTCCAAAGGTCACCAGGCAATATCAGGAGGCCCCATACCTTGGATCTGTGTGCCCAAGCAGGGCCTGACAGACAGGAGCAAAGTTAGCCCAGGGGCTGGAATGTGATGGAGAAGCTATGGGGCATCAGGTCAGGCTGACCATTCCCTTTTTGAGGAACCTCCAATGAGTACACTGCTGCCCCTCCTCCACCTCTATACCAGGTCCCATGTGACCTCCATGGGCCATCCAAGTGGCTCAGTTATCTAACATTTTTACAACACGTCCCCTCAGCGGACCGCACGCTCTGCTTCCCACCCTGTCCCCTGGTCCCCTGGTTCCCATGCCATTACCCTCTCCTGCACTCTGTCCCTCCCTAGCCATAACTTCTTTGCTTCCCCCAAGCCTTCCTCAAAGACCCATGGTTCTCGAGTTCCATCCCGGCAGTTCCCATCTTCATCCAATTCCCTGGATGGTCGCATCCACATTGGGTCCTCCCCACAGCTGAGTGCCCGATCTGTCTCTCCAGTCTGACCTCCAGCTGGGCTGTGGACCCAGGAGGCAGCAGCCCCTGCCAGCCACCTGTGACATCCAAGGACACCAGACCCAGTGACCTCAACCCTGGCTGGCCCTGTCCTCCTGCCTTTCTCATGTCCTTCTCTTCTGACTGTCCTCCCCAGCCCTGGGCACTGTCACAGCTCGAGTACACATGATTGTCTACCTGGGCCTTCTGATCAAATGTAGAAAGACACTCAGCAATCTTTGTCAACAAACTACCTTAGTTCCGAGTTTAAAATTCAGGAGCTAGACACTGGTGCTGACATAGTGGATTAACCCACTAACTGTGACGCCAGCATCCCACATCAGAGCTCCAGTGCAAGTCCAGCTGCTCCACTTTTTTTTTTTTTAGATTTATCTTCATTAGGAAGGTAGAGTTACAGAGAGAGGAGAACCAGAAATCTTCCATCCTCTGGTTCACTCCCCTAAATGGTCACAATGACTGGAGCTGGGTCAGGTCAAGGCAGGGGCTATGAGCTTTTTCCAAGTCTCCCTTATGGCTACAGGAGCCCAAGCACTTGCATAATCCTCCACTGCTTTCTCAGGGACATTAGCAAGGAGATGGATCAGAAGTGGAGTAGCCAGGACTAGAACCAGCACACAGATGATGTCAGCGCTGCAGGTGGCAGCTTCACGTGCTGTGCCATGGTGCCAGCCCCTATTCCACTTCTGATCCAGCTCTCTTCCAATGCACTTGGGAAGGAAATGGAGGATGCATGAGCCAAGCGTTTGGGCTCCTGCCACCACGTGAGAGATCTGAATGGAATTCCATGCACCCAGCTTCAGCCTGACCCAGCCCTGGGCCATTGTAGCCATAAAGGGGAAGTGAACTAGTAGATGGAAGATCTCTGTCACTCTGCTATTCAAATAAATTAAAATAAATATTGTACAAATAAAATCTAAGAACTAAATCTTAGCTGACTTGACTCAGCTCAGAACACAGAGTCCCAGATGTCAACCCAGAGTGGAGACACCAGAGCCTGTATCTGGAGTCAGAAGAAAAAGTCTCCCTGAAGACTCAGAGAAGGAAGCCTGGAGCCCCGTGCTGGGCTCCACCTGCCATCTGGAGACTCACAGAGGGCTGTCTCCTTCTGCCAGGAGCCTTCCATGTGTTCTTCTCCAAGAAAAACAAGTGTCGATGGGGAGAGGGTTAACAGTGTATTCTGTTTTTTCTGAGTGATTTTATCACTGTCGTTCGAACATTCATTGAAGTAAGTGAGGAATCCATCACGGGCTGACAGCAGCGTGCAGACTAATGGCTGTTAGATGGTAATAATTTTTAATATGATTTTTATTTCACTTAATTTCATATGTGCTTGACAAAAGGTCCCCAGTCACTGGGGAGCAGTGCGGAAGTGGGAGTATGCTCACAGGAAGGTTATTAAGCCAGGTGCTGCAAGCATTGCAGAGACACAACCGTGCTGTGCGGGGGACGGGGAGGGGGTGTCGGGGACCGGATGGTGTCAAGGGAGCTGGTGATGTCAGCACTGCAGCCACAGATGCTGGCACATGCCTACAGAGATATCCCCAGAGTGCCAAGCACTCACGCACGCATGCCACCCTGCCAGGATACACCACACACACACATGAGAGAAAGAGAGAGAGAGAGAGAGAGAGAGAGAGAGATGCAGACATACACAGAAGGGTGGGGAGAGAGCAAGACCAAGAGAGAATCACAGAACACACAAAGCCAAACAGGTGTACCTGTCGAGCAACCTGTTATAGGTCATGAGGCCTTTGAGATTTCAGTGGAAGTTGTGAAGGGACCAGCTCTTGCGTGCATAGGCTAGAGAGGGGCACATGCTTTGGGTGGCCTCAGCAGCCTAGTGTCCCAAGAAATCCTGAGGAGAAGCAGACAGAACTGGTGTCAGAGTGGCTAAGGATGAGCCTAGTCTGCCTGGATCCCAAGTCTTCCTGGACAACCTCGGGCCATTGCGGATTTGGGGCATCAGATACCACCCCCCAGGCATGCATCAGATCAGGGTGTCATAGCCCAGACTCACGGGTCCCGAGGCAGCTCACAGGAAGAGGGTCCTAGGCACAGGAAGCCAGGCTGGTCTTGTGACCTGCTCTTACACCATCAGTGGGGTCCTGTCCAGAACATGGTCAGAACATGTCCACCCCAGATCCAAGCATCCAGGGGAGGAAAGCTGCCCACCACACCCCAGTCCAGAGGCAACTGATTGGTCTTACTTCTCTCAGGCAGGCGATACAGCTCCTCCCACACAAAGGCCCCTTCTCAAAGCAAGACGACAAATCTGAAACTGGTGGATAGAGCCCCAGGCTCCTGGGCTCCTTTCCTTGCTTTCCCTCCTGAAACCAGATGTTATTTATTCCCTGCCACAAGCCTGTCCAAGGATCACTTGCTGGGGACCACAGCTTCCTGTCCATTCCATCTGACCCTGAGAGGGGCTGTCAATGACTGCTCAGAGAAAACTCCACAGACAGAATGTCAGAGCTTAAACCTCAGCTATGCCCACATACTGGTTTTGTGGACCCACATAAGCTGGTTCTCTCCGTACCTGTTTACTCACCCATGGGATTGTGATAGGGAGTCCCTGTCTCCAAGCTTACCCATCACAAGGACTCAGTGAAAGCTTTCCTGGGTCTCAGGAATGCTGTCTGCTGTGAGACTTAATCCCCAGCTTCTGGTTCCCTGGTTCACTTTGCATGTAGTGGGAGTATTGAGGGCTGAGGCAATTGTCCCACAGCATGACACTTCCTCACACCACTCTCTTATCTTAACTGGTTTGGAGTCCCTGGTGCCTGCAGGAAGGAGGAGTCAGATTTAACTGCCTTATTGAGATGAGTCAGTCTGCTCTGAGTAACTTTACACACACACACCAGCACACTCTTACACACATGCACCTGCCCACATATGCACACACATACCTTCACACACACTCATTCACACATACATGCACTCACACATACATACACATGCATCCACAGATTGCACACATTCCTTTTGGCCAATGAGAAGCACATAATCGTATGACTTCCTGTAATAGGTCAGTACCACGGACAGCATCTGCGTCTGTCCATGGTGCTGCCTGCTTTTTGCCTTTCCTCTGCAGCAGGTGTCCACATAGCACACTGGTCCCTTCCACACTCTAATCAGGAAGTCTAGGAGGACACTTACATACAGCCTGAGACTTCAGGAGACTGATGCTTTCAGAAAGTGCTGAGTGATCCAAAAGCAGCCACTTGAGTCCGGTGGCATCTCTAAGGTCCCTTTCCCTGGATTATCGTCCTTTCCAGAATGAGATCTACAATGAGCTGAGAAACAGCCCAAAAGGTGACTGACCATGGACTGTGGGCCAGGATCTATGCTAATCCTGCTCCCTGCATTATCCCTGCACCGGGGGGATGGTATTATTCCCATTCCTTCCTGTGAATGAAAACCCTGAGGTCGAAGAGGCCACAGAGCTAGACATGGAGGGGTGGAGCTTACATGCAAGGCTAGACTCTGTCTTGCTGACTTGCATCCTTGTTGAACAACTATCTGTTGCATGGATGAATGATCTCAAAGCCCGTATATTAGCTTCTTCATTCCCTGATTCCCAACTCGGAAAAAGGTCACCTCCCAAGTTCTTTCTTAGGACACTGAGGTTCTCCCACCATTACTATCATCAAGACTCTCCTCCCTGTATCTCTGTGAGCCTGCCTGAAGCCCCCACTGCCCCCTCAGCACAGCTTAGTCATCTCGAAGCTCTCTGGATCAGAGACTTAAGATCCCAAGATATGAAACAGGCAGGACCGATCAGGTTTCCAGCCAAAGCCACAGGAATTCTGTCTCTCCAGCTAGAGATACTGTGGAAAGTGATAAAGACAGTGACCATGATCATTGCTGTTCTTCAGAAATGGCCCAAAGATGGAGCCTTGGCCTATATTTACTAGGCATGGAGTGTTGGTCATGTTCCCCTTGATTATCGGGGTTGTCTCCACCTTGGTATTTGCAGATAACACCCCAGGTAAAGGCAGGTGCAGCAGTAAAAGCAGCCCTGGAGGAGTACTTCTGGCTTACCGAGTGCAGAAGATCCTGTGGGCACACGACCTTCACAGTGCACAAGTTCACAAGTCATCTCATGGTCTTGGGGCCTGGAAGCTCATGTGGGTTGTGGGGTCATGGCCCGTGTAGTGTAGACAGAGCCTTTCCAGAACCATTCATGCAAGCTTCACGCTGACCAGTAGTTCAGACTGGTGTCAACAATGACAACAAATTGCTATGATTTTAGTACTTCCTATGAGTCCAGCATGATGCCAGAAGCAAAGCTAAAATGAAATGTGCAAGATTGACATAAAAAAACGCAAGTGGACAATTCTTACCAGACAATTCTGTACCAAAAGTGACTAGAGAGAAGAGAATTAGGGGTCCTGTTGGATCATGTTAGCTGAGAACCCTCTGTCTCCAGGCCCCATAGAGGATCTGTTCACCAGCTGTCCTAGCCCCCAAACAATACATCCAGGTGGAAGTGGTAACATCTCCTTACAAGGCACAGATTGAGGAGGTGAACTGTTTCTATTCAAATCCCAATTCTTTCACTTCCTAGCTGTGTGCCTTTGTACTAATCTCTCCAGGACCCAATAGCCTCAGCTGTAAAATGGAATAATAAAATCTAACTTATCTCAAAGGGTGTTGTAAGGATTAAATATGTGATTATGAAAAGCTTAGCACAGGGCCCAACATGCAGTAAAGGCTATGAAAGCACAGAATGGGGGTATGGGTCATGGTGTCACCCCAGAACACAAAGAGGCAGCAGGCTCTCATGCCATGTGCAGGACAGTGCCCAACGAGAGCCCTGCCTTCATCTTCGGGGCACAGCCATGCACCTGTGCCTCCCTCACTACTTCCCATGCATTGACTATTGTAACCACCTTGATGAAGCACTTGCCTTGCCAAGTCCTTGGCACACATGTTCACCATGCCAGGTCCTCAGAACACACCTCATAGGAGCTCTGCTTTACAGAAGACAACACTGCTCCAAACTGCTCTGCTCTGTATGAAGGATGTGCAGTTGCCTTTCTTCATTGAGTCCTCCATGCACCCTCACTGTTTCCCTAAAGGCCCCCCTTGAACCCTGTCTGGCTGTCAAGTGAGCAACAGTCTCCCCTAATCTCCTTTCCCACCACCCTCATGGGCCTGTTTATGTTAAGATTTTACTGCTGACTGCTTTAAGTCCCAGTTTAAAAAAGAACAGATTATAAAGTCTACTGGACCAGGACCTTTGAGTCCCTCTCAGAGTAGACCGAGCTCTCCTGTTCTTGTCTGGCATCACTGAGGGGACAGCCCCCATAATCCTCAAGGCCCTCTCTCCACCAGAGTCACTCCTTTCCATTGGACAGCATCACTAGGACATGTCTGATTCCCTCATCTCCAGTAGTGACTGTTCCCCCATTTCTGGTGGGTGACCATCCCCCATCTCCAACAGTGACTGCCCCGAAAGGCCCCACAGAGCCATTCCTCAGAGACACTGCTCCCTATACCTTACAAAGTGGCCATGCCCTGTTTCTGGCCATCCATAGTTTCTCCTCTTTGTCAGCGCAGGGAAAATGTTGGCCATGCTGCCCAACCCCCATGTTGGTAGGCCTGGCTTCAACACATTCAATACCTGGTCACACAGCATGAGCTTTTCTGTTGTGCCATTCATTGCCACCCAATGCACACATAAACATGTGCACATGGGTCCTTGCCTTACATGCACTGGAATCCCATACAGGGCCCACTTCCCATCCAGCTCCCTGCTTGTGACCTAGAAAAGCAGTTGAGGATGGCCCAAAGCCTTGGGGCCCTGCACCTACATGGGAAACCTGAGAGAGCTCCTGGCTCCTGGCTTTGGATCAGCTCAGTTCTGGCCATTGCAGTCACTTGGGGAATAAATCATCAGATGGAACATCTTCCTCTCTGTCTCTCCTCCTCTCTATATATCTGACTTTCCAATAAAAATAAATAACTCTTTAAAAAATAAATAAATAAATAAATATGTGCACATATGTAGACACAGACCCATGGGCATAATTATGCACACACACATCTGCAAACACAAACATTCACAGTCATGCATGTATATAAACACATATACACACAATACACATACATTTGCGCATATATACATACACACAGAGACATGCAAACATATGCAACCACACACATTCATAGATACACAAACATATATGACATGCAAATGCACACGGTTGCACATATGCAGACATGCATAGATACATACAAACACATATGGACACACATGCATACAGTGCACACACACACACACACAGTTGGCCTTAATGGAACTGGGTTGAAATCCAAGCTCTCGGGGCTGTAGCACCCACTGGAATGCATGAGAGCTGGAGCTAGGAGTGGGCCTGGTAAGGGAACTGAGGAACTCCCTTCTAGGCTGCCAGTCCCTGTGGGGAGCACAATAGCCAGGGCTGGGTGTGGGCCAGGTCAGGCAGGGCTACAGGACTCATCAGCACTTATTGTCTGAGTCTGGGGGCAGGCCAGGTAGGAAAACTTGGGAAACTCCCTTGCTAGGCTAGAGCACCTACTGGTGTGCATGAAGACTGGGCCTGTGGTGGACTGGGCTTGGCTATGCCACTGCTGCACTCATCAGCTTGTGTGAGAGTTGAGGCTGGGGGCAGAACGGATCAGGCAGCTACATTAACTGGTATGCACATTGACTGGTGCAGGTGATGGCCCAAACCTGACCCTGAACTGGCAGACACAAGTAAGAGTCAAGTTTGAGGTCACCCTGGGCAAGGCTTCTTGGTGGACTGCCCAACTTGATGGCTGGACTCCAACCCTGGCCAGAGGGAAAATCTAAATATATGTGTTCAATATTGGACCTCTTCAGTTGCTGATGCCTGTGTAGTGGACAGCATGCCGACATGTACACAGGGGATCTAGGTCAACAGTGGACGTCAAGTGCCTTGTCAGAGGATGGAAAATGAAACAGCTCAGACCATTCTCCTGGCCAAGCTTTGCAACATGTTTCTGGGCCTATAGATGCACTAAGGTGGACTTGGTCAGCCAATAGACCTTAGAAAGCTCTTTCTCAATCCTGAGGATTTGCAACGAAGCCTATGACATCTGTCAAAACCACTCAAGTAACACCCTCGGAACACTCTTCCCCACATCAGGGTCTATAAGGCATCATCAGATGACCATCCCCCATTCCAGGATGCTGATGTGGTTTGGCAGCAAGAAGCTATCCCTTCCCCCTCCCCCATTCCCCATGGATACAGGAAAAGAAAAAAATTGAACATTTGTTCCGCTCACCTTCCTCCATACCTCAACGCTCCCCACCCTAATCAAAGACCAACATTGGCATGCATCTCTCACATGTTGACCGTGTCGAAAACAAAACAAAATAAATCCAGCTTCTGTCCCTGGTCTGGCCGTGCCTGGGTCCCCTGCATGGGAGGCACAGGCAAATCCCATCCCATGAGTCCTCAGTCTCCCCTCTTCTAGATTGGAGCTCCATCTCCAGGCTCCAGCACGCCCACAAGGGGGACCTGAGCCCAGCAACACATGCATTCCCTGCCTCCTAAAGGCAGTCCCAGGATCTGGCAGAATGACAAAGCAACGGATGGGCAGACCCCACAAGAACCCATAGCTTCTGCCCTCCCTTTCTCTGCTTTCCTCCCACAAGCTTTCCTGCTTTGAGGAGGTAAGAACTTAAGAATCCAATTGAGCTGGATTGACAACTCAGTCCCTCACCAGCAGATCACCTCATCTTACAAAGTCTCAGTTTTCTCAACCATAACATGGGTGAACAGCACTTTCCACTGAAGACACGTGTGATGAGGGAGGCCCCATAGCCACTGTCCCCATTGGGGAAATGAACGATGAGTTGGACTCAGTGAGCCCTACCCAGGATCCCCCAGCAAGGCTGCTCACAGGGTGACATAACACTGAAGATACCCCACATGTCCATCCGCTGATGAGTGGTGGGTCCACATGGTGGCTCATCCATGGCCAACGAGACGTGCCGACCACACCGCATGATACCCTGCTCTCAAGGTCAACGTGTGGGAGCTCTGCATATAACAGCCCACAGCATGGGGTTTCATTTCCAGGAAATGCCCAGAGAGAGCACATCCACAGACAGAGGAAAAGGGGGTGAGTAAGGATTCTAGCAGGGCATAGGAAACATTTGGAATTACACAGCTTCACATCGGAAGGCCAAGGGGATGAACTTCCCAGCATGCGCAGTGCGTCTTTAACTAGCAAGACAGATGAAGGGGAGCTGGAGTACACCATGGGGCCTAAAATCCCTCCCTACAAACCTGGGAATTCCAGCCACTGAGCCACTATGGCCATGGCAGGTGCCATGCTAGCCCTGCCACGGGCTCTGCTGAGGCCACACCGACAGTACTGTGCAGTGCGGGGACCACAGCATCCCAGAGAGTGTTAGAATTTACACACCGCCTGATGGGGGCTTCGCAGTGAGAAAGACAGGGTCCACAGTAGCACCGAGACCCACCTCAAGAGGGTGACAGGTGAGCACGGGGATGGGATCAGACAGAATAGGGACCACACAGGGCCCCCCAAAAAGGCCAAAACAAAAGAGGGAATCAACTGTGGCCATGACTCTCGGGGCTTCCTTGTCCTTTGGAATGACGTAAGCCCCTTGCCTTACTCCCTTCTCCGTTGTAGTCACCCGAGACCAGTGTCCTTGGTCACTACCAGTAGATACGGGTTTCTGTGTGTTTTCTGCAGCTCCAGGTGCAAGTCGCAAGTTAGCAAGGGGTCAGACAGGCAGACAGACAGACCAATACCAGCCGGGGTGGGGACGCGGCAGGGAAGGGAGCATCAGGCAAGGCCACCAGATGTCTGCTCCCCCCACCCTGGGCGGCTCCCACCCCCACCACTGACAGAGTGGCCCCCAGCAGAGATTTATCTCCAGTGCTGCCCCAACCCCGCTATTGGATTTGTAATCACAGGCTGCAACGTTCACAGGATAAATATACTAACAAACTAATTGTTTGTTAGCTCTGGGCTTGGAGCAATCAACATGTCCAGCTTGAGCTATGGGCCCTGAGCCAGCTCCAGGCCAAGCCAATCCAAGACCCCCAGGCCTGGTGCTGTGGGCACCCCTGGAGCCATGTTTCTGCCTAGGGACACACACACACCAGGCCAGCACGGCACAGGCAGGAGGGCATGCAGAAGGCAACGCCGTCATGGCTGCCCCTGCCTGAGCCTCATCAGCCACAGACATAAACTAACTCGGTTCCTGGGGACCCAGAGGAGCAGCAGGCACTGCTTGGTAGAGAATTATAGCTGTGGGTGAAATTAGATGTACTCTGAGCCCCAAGGCTGAGAGAAATAAAAAGCATTTTAAATGGAGTGTAGAATTCATATTCTTCAGTCACCTTCCAATAAATAAATCTTGGGCCTTTTTTCTGTAAACAGTGGTTACACTCAGCTTCCATTGCCTCCACACCCCAAGTGCCAATTGGCCCAAATTGGTGGGGTACAGGGAAGGGATCGAGGCATCCTGAGGTCTGGGGGGTGGGGACTAGAGTCCTCGTAGCTTCCCAGGAGGTGCCCCCCAACTTTTAAGAAGGCAGCAGAAGGACCCTGGAGTCACCAGCCCCGGACACCCCTCGAGGACCTCCAGGGAATGGTTGAGAACTCATTGCCCCATCCCTGCCTTGGGGGCCACAGCTCCCTGGAAAAGGACCGTTCTGTGGGGACCTCAGCTAGCACACAATGAGACCGCTTCCTCTGGCTTCTTGTAAAATGCCTGTGCCTTCCAATCTCAGTGGGGATGCTGCCTCCCCATCAAAGGCATGAAAAGCAGAAAAAGTCACAAAGGAAAAAAAAAAAAAAAACAAAATACCACCACCAGCGGTCCAGCCCCCTGCTGATGCTGCAGCTTTCCTCCTTCCAGATGGTCTTCTGTAGGATGGACCCATAGGCAAATACTTACCTTATGAAATGGAGGCCATTCCTGCACTTGTTGGCGTGCCCAGCAGGTCCCAGGCCCTGTCCTCTGGTAGCCTGTTGTATATATCACCTCTGAATCTGCCCACAGCCCTGAGGACAAACACACAAGCTCATTCAGAGTGTTTACCAAGGGGTGTTTACCTTGGGGCTGGCACATCCTGGAGTTTTCCTGTGATTCCAGGCCCCACTCTTATCCTTCAGGCAGGAAGGAACTTGTCCAAGGTGCTGAAAACTAAGAGAGACAGGCAGAGCTGTGGCACAAACCCAGATCTGCTGAATCCAAGTGTGCACTTCTGGTCACCCTACAGCTGCTTTCGCTAGCCCCCACCAGGCCAGATCACAGTGGATGGCCTCCGTGGGCTCCACCCTGGCTCCCGACCTATGCCTCTCATTTGCATCAGCCCCTCATGCAGGACTTCCAGGAACTGTCCATTTCCTGGCATCTAAGACTAAATTCCCAGGGCTGTTAGGACTGTACTGGCGTAAGTCATGGCTTGCAATACCAGAATCTCACATCAGAACACCTGTTCAAGCTTCCAGGATGCACTTCAGATTCAGCAACCTGCTATCACACCTGGGAAGGCGGTAGAAGACTGACAGGATTTGAAGCCCTGTCACCAAAGTGGGAGACCAGGATGGAGTTTCTGGTCCCTCCCTGGCTTTAGCCTGGCCCAGACTTTGGTGTTATGTCCATCTGGGGAGTGAACTAACAAACAGAAAATTGGACTTTCTTCTCTGTCACCATGCCTTTCAAAGATACTAAACAAACAAATCTTCAAAAATCAAAGAAGACCTTGGATGCTGTAGCTTCCTCCTACCCTGGAGGCTTGTGGGCAGGAAAACACCAGCAGGAAGTGACAGAAAGCCTGCGTTTGGGACCAAACAGCCACGGCTTCAATCTCACAGTGGCCTCTCCACTGGCCGGGTGACCTTGGGGAAGTCACTGGCCCACTCTGTGTCTTATTATTCCCAGGAGGAAGGGGGAGATGGTAAGATACTCACTCGCCTTGGCCACCGTGAAAAGCAAACCAGGTCATTGCATGAAGTTGTTAGCACCTGGCACCTGTAAAGGGCTCCACACGGGAGGCCCAGTCTTTACATGAGAAATGAGAAGCTACTGGGGGAGGGGAGGAAACATCAAAAAACAGACACTGGGACACACAGACTGACTCCCTTCTCCACTCCTGCCTCATCCTCAAGCACCCATTTGACAGAATGCCAGGAAACAGTGACCCACAGTCCATGACTGACTCCTGAAAAACCAGGGGGAGGGGTCACTCTCCTGCTGTGGGTCCTGGGACCCGCTGCCGTGCTGCCTGGGCGTCTAAGGGTCCTGCCATAGCAGGCCACAAGGCAGGCGCAGGACTTCCAACTTCCAGCAGAGGGAGGAGAGGCACTGAGCGTGCTTGGGGCTCGTTCCTGCCCCCACTGCCCAGCACTAGAGGTCACTCAGAGTGGCTGCTAGGACTGCGGCAGCCCAAGAGGACTTCCTGGGAAAAGAAGCTACAGGAGGAGCTGGAAGGGCGTGGCCAAGAAGAAGAGGTTAGTCTGGTTGGGAAGAGAGGTGATAGGCTGAGAGCTGGGTACAAGCAGCTGGGTCACAGATGACTCCTGTGGGACTCTGAGCTGGTCCCCTTCCCCTTGCTGGGTCTCAGTCTGCCTCTCTGTGAAATGGGTGTCAGTGTGCACTACCAACACAAAGATCACCAGTGACTGGGTGGTGAGCCATGAGCAAGCCAGCGGGTCCTGCCAGAGCTTGGGGGACAACCAGGGTTGCCTTCTTCCCTAGGCTCCCGGTCATTTATTTTTAGTTAATTAAACAGTAAGATTTTCGTGTCTGATTATTTACTGTCAGGCAGCTTCATTACCGGCTCCTCCATAAATCACAGCAAGGAGGCCTGGCTCCAGGCTCCCCCCGCCCCCAGCCCCGTATGCCCACACTCTGCCCCCGACACAGTACCACCCCGCCAGTGATAATGGCTGGCAGCTGTGACATTTCCTTGCCCAGATCACAGCACACAGCCTTCCTCAAACCTCCTCAAACCCCATGCATGTTATACCTGCCCGTACGTGACTGGACCCTCTCCTCCAGACAATCCTGCCCAGGGTCCCACCCTCCGCTGGCCAGCTCTGGGTCTGTGCCCACCTGTTTGGGTGATGAGAGAAGCCGAGGCTTTGGGGTCAGACAGACCTGGTCCTAGTGCCTTCAATCCCTGGGATCTTCATTCAAGAGCACCTGTTTGCTCACCATGGGGCATGGCAGACTGCCTTCCTCCCCAAGCACTATGAGGGCCCCACCTAGTCCATGACTGGAATGTGGTGGGGGTGTGACTCCTGCCATCTGGAGTCCAGGCAAGGACAGCAGCAGACGCAGGCTGACAGGAGTCAGAGCGACACCGCCCCATGCTGACCTGGAAGGCCAGAGTTTGGTCCCAGATGGGGACCTGAGCAGCACTGACTCCTGCACAGTTGCCTCCCCAACCCCAAGCTGAGCCTTGAACACCTACCCAGGAAAAGGAGAGCGGCTGTAGAAAGTTTAAGGCTAAGACAACCCCCAGAGTTCTGGGCTCCGGTCTCTATGAGTGGACAGAGGACCAACTAAGGAAGTCAGCGCTTGTAGATTACAGATATCACTCAAGGCTGCCAAGGCAAGGAGTCTTCCCCCACCTGCCTGGGATTCCACAAGGCAGACAGGGAGGCTAAGCCCAGCCCTGTCCCTAGTTCCAACCCCAGTCCCCACTCTAGGCCCCAGCCCCAGCCCCAACCCCAGCCCCAGTCCAGGCTCTAGCCCCCAGCCCCAGCCTCAGCCCCAGCCCCCACTCCAGGGCCCAGCCCTCAGTCCCAGCCCCAGCTCCAGTCCCACCCCAGTTCCTGCTGCCACAGCCCCAGCCCTGTCCCAGACCAAGGCTTAGCCCCAGTCCCCACTCCAGGTCCCAGCCCCCAGCCCCAGTACCCACTTCAGGCCCCACTCCAGCCCCCAACACCAGCTCCAGCCCCACCCCAGCCCCCAGCCCTGCCCCAGGCCCAGCCCCAGCTCCAGCCCCACCCCAGCCCCCAGCTCTGCCCCAGGCCCAGCCCCAGCTCCAGCCCCACCCCAGCCCCCAGCCCCAGTCCCATCCCAGCCTCCAGCCTCATGTAAGTGCCCGGCTCCAGTCTGAGGGATGGTTCAATGGGTAAACAAATGATGAGTGAGCAAATCAACATGTAAAAGGCTGCATCCTTGGATGACTGGATAAAGGGGTAACCCAACAAATGCCTAAGTGAGTAAACAAATGGCTGATTTGGGGGTAGCATTGTGGCACAGTGAGTTAAGTGGCCAAGCCATATGGGTGCTGGTTGGAGTCTTGGCTATTCCACTTCCAATCCAGCTCCCTGCTGATGCACTTGGGAAATTAGGGGAAGATGGTCCAAGTGCTTGGAATGCTGCCATCCACGTGGGATACCCAAATGGAGTTTCAAGCTCCTGACTCCAACCTGGCCCAGTCCCAGCTGTTGAGGCCATTGTGGGGAGTAAAGCTACAATCAGTTGCAAGAGCCTCCTCTCTCTCCCTCTAACTCAGCCTTTCAAATAATAAAATTAATCATTTTAAGTGATTGGGTTGAATGGAAGAACAAAAGACCAGAAAGATCATTGAACGAATGAATCCTTGATAGACAATTGGCAGCTAGAAAATAGAAGGCATTATTGGATAAATGAATAAACTAGTGAAAGAGTGACTGAGTACAAGAGAAAGGAATGATAGAATGGAAGGGACTGGAGAGAGACAAGAGGAAGAAGAAGAGAGACAAGGAGGTCGAGAGGAGCGTGGTGGCCAGAGCAGGCCTGGCACCTGGCAGCTTGCTCCAGGCAGCGCAGCCCCTAGGGCGGGAATGTCCACAGCCCTCAGCCCGCCCCTCCTCCAGAGCCCGGCCAGTTCAGGGTCCAGCCCCCTCGCTGGCAGCCTCGAAGGCAGGCTGAGGGAGGCAGCGGCTTTGCCAAGCACCCGCACGTCTTTAACTATTACATTAAGCATCTGTTTGCCATTCACAGATCGGATAGCATTTTACCCCTGAGATGTTTGATTTTATTACCTTCCAGGGAGAGGGCCAAGCAAGTGTTCTTATTGATTTGCACATTAAATATATTAGTAATAAAACAACATCTCCGTAAACCAATTGTAAAATCAATATTAATTGGTACCAAAATATCACAAGTAGTTGAATTACAATTAGGGGAGGGGTGAGTCCTGCCTCAGAGAGCAGGTGCCAAGGCATCAGAAGGGAGAGGGACTGAGGAGACCGGGCTTCAGTGTCAAGCGGACACGAGGTTGCTCTCTCGTGGCCTCAGTTGTTTTGTCTGCCAAATGGGAATGATTCTTCTAACAGCCCTATTTGCTGTGGAGGCAGCGCCTGGCACTAGCTCACCTTTCTCCGTTGGGGTCCCAGCTGCAAGCTGAGGGTCAGTCATTCCCACCACAGCAGGGAAGAACCCCATGGCGACTCCATGATCCCTTCTCGGGCTGTCTAGAACCAGTGACCACCCAGAGCTGAGCCAAGAGGAAACGCCCAGCACGCCGAGGACACTGCTCCTGCCTACTCAATGTCAGAGGGCCCAGACACACACTCTACCCGTGGAAATAGATGTTTACTGAATAATCACCCAATGACTGCACTACCTTGGGGCTCTGTTGGCTCCCCTGTAAAAATGGGGTCCAGGTACTGAGCCAGTGGTGGACAACTCAGTCTGTCATCTGTCCACGCCAGCCTGCCTTTCTGGGGTGGTGGCTTCCTCCTGCAGGCTCTGCATGTGACTCTGCCCCACCAGATCCCTCACCTGCTCCATGCACCTGACGGACAGCAGGTTCTGTGATGTCCTTGCAGACTCCCAGTGGCTCCAGCTGCCAAGCATCAGGTGAGCACTGGTGGTGAGGCTGCTGGTACTACAGCTGGGTTCTAGCTGGCAGAGCTCAAGGAGTGGGGAGCTGAGCAGCACCCTAAGCCATCCTCCCCCCATAGCTTTGGGCTCCTCTGTTGTCTCAGAGGAGTCATAGTGCCAGCATGCGCAGGCTGCAGCAGGTAATAATAACCTCTGTTTTCGTCGTCCCAGATAACCACTGAGTTGCTCCAAGCTGGGCCCCTCCCCTATACAATCTACTCCATCCCTTGCTGTTGCTTTACCCGGGAGAGAAAGAGGACAATGGAGAGGGCAAGCAGCTTTTCTAAGGCCACGTAGGGCAAGGGATTCCATGGCAGGTCTCTGCTTCCACAGGTCACACTCTATTCTGTCCCATTTATTTTTGCCAAGAGCGTACTTAAGGTTGTAGCTTCCCATCTGTAGGTTCTGAGGTGTGGCCTTCATGCTGTCAGAGTATTCAGCCATGAAGGGCGTGGCTTTGGGAGCTGCCCCTGCCCCCAACGCACCTGTGTCTCACAGCAACACACCCTCTTCAGCTGCCCCAGCAGCAATCATACCATCCAAGCATGCCCCCTGGAGGAGCCACAGTTGATGTGCCAGCCCCAAGATGCCCGGCCATGACAGGAAAGTGGGGAGGACCAGGAGGAGCCACGGCTGACGTGCCAGCCTTGAGATACCCAGCCACAGGGTGGCGGGAAGAGACCAGGAGGAGCCACAGCTGATGTGCTAGCCCCGAGGTGTTGTGGGAGAGGGGAGGACCAGGGTACTGGCTGGCACCATCAGCTCCAGCACTCTTAAGGAGCCATGGAAAGAAGCTGAGCCTTATTTCTCAGTTTACATTTGTCCAAAGACGTCAGATTTATCCATGTGCCAGCCCCCCAGGCGAAGAAATCCCTGATTGAGAACTCAAAGCTTGGCTGAACTCCACCCTCAAGCTCAGGATCCCCCACCTGTCCCTCGTGGCTAACGTAGCCAAGCATCAGGGTCACGCAGCCTCCTGTCCAGGCACCTGAGAGACCTCAGTCTACCCAGAGAACCAGAATTTTCTGTGAGTAGGAGACCATACACATCCTCAGCCTGTGTGACCCACAGTTCCTACCCGTGTGTACCCACCTGTGCCCCAGATGTGCACGCACCTGTGCGTGGTGGTGTGGCGTGCACGTTCACACAGGGTGGCCTTCACATTGCTCTCATGGCTTGTGCACCTGGCCAGGACATGCTCTCCCCTCTGGGCTTGCACAGATGCAGGAACCGAAACATGCTTGCAGGTGGCGGCTGGAACTCTCACGACTCCCCCTCCCTTGCATTGAAAACACGTGATGCTGCGACTTTCTGTTAACTACGGGATGTGTTGTGTTTTATTTGCTTTGAGAACTACTACCACTGCCACCACTGTGGTATGAACTTGGAGAATTACTCCAGCCACTGCGATTCAAATCTTCCCCCCACCCCCACCCTGAAAAAGAGGAACTTAGGGCTCTCCCTCCTCCCCCTCCATCCTCTCCACCTAACCTCCACCTCCTCCCTCCCTACAGCTTCCCTCCTCCCAGACTCCCACCAGCCACTTCCCTAGCACACCCCACACCAGCTAAGGAAGGCGGGCATAGGATGGTGGTCTTGTGCTGGTGCCCCCCCAGCCCCATAGCCTTTCCCTGGGCACTAATGCTCCCCCATCAGAAAGTGACAAGGGCAAGAAGCCCCAGCCGGGGGTGTAGGCTCCAGGCCTGTCCCCAGGGACGGCAGTGGGGGTGTCAAGTGCCTGCTTCGCAGGCCCCTTGTTGTAAATAATGCCGAAAATGAGTCGTTTTTAAAGAGTGTCCAGTGGGACTCCGGAGTCTTGTTTTAATTATACAAAAACAGCATGGGTGCCCAGGCAGATGTTGGCGCTAATTGTTTTTGCAAGCCAGCCCTCTGGCTCTGCAGACTCTCTCATCTAGGCACACAGTGAAGCCACACCCTAACCAGGCAGGTGGGGCAGGGGAATTCCAGGGGCTGCCGACAGGACCAGCTCCAGTCCTGACCTCGCCCTGCCTGCTGCAGGCCCAGTGCAAGCACTGAACACCCAGAATAGACCAGGAAGGAGAAC
Organism: Ochotona curzoniae; assembly: GCF_017591425.1. NCBI lineage: Eukaryota > Metazoa > Chordata > Mammalia > Lagomorpha > Ochotonidae > Ochotona > Ochotona curzoniae. The sequence goes on from NW_024467106.1 coordinate 6,685,443, forward strand.
AGCTCCCCCTCAGTATGTTCCTGCAGTCTCAGGGCACCCGTCAAGGCAGGTGCAATGCGCATCTTACCCCAGTGTAGTTGGGGAGGACCAGGGGGGCGTAACAAAGCAGCCAGCTGGGACCACACAGTCAGGGAGCCATAGACTCCCACTCCATGCCCCAGCGCTGCATGTGGATGCTGGAAGGGCAGTGAGGAACAGAGACGGACCAGGCAGGGACGGGAGAGAGGATGAAGAGCTGAGTCCATGACACGGGCAGACAGTAAATTTGATCTTTGATTCATCAGCGAACTGGGCTCCTGAACCAGCCGGCCTGGGCTGAAGGAAAAGACGGGAGGAGAGTGGGTGCTGTGGAAAGCAAGAGGTCCCGCCCTCAAAGGAATCAGGCAGGCAGGCATTGAGTGAGCTCAAAAATAAACACAAGAAGAAAGAAAAAAATCAGGGCAAAAAGAAGAGATAGGAGACAGAGACAGAGAGGAAGTCAGGAAGGGATTCAGAGCCACCCGCAGCAGGGCGGGGCTCCAGGGCTGGCGGGCCCGCGGAGGGACAGGCCTGGACGGGCGGAGGTGATGGATGGCGTGCCCATCAATTTCTGAAGGCCAAGGCTGGGAGAGCAGCAGAGTCAGTGAAATTTACATTATTAATCTCTTGTAATAATCTATGACTCAAGCAGGCTGAGAAAATAGCAGCGGCTTCCCAGTGACCAGCCTTTATAAATAACGGCTCCGCGCTCGATTTAATTGCAGTCTAGTGAAAGTGTGCCTCTTGTATCTTTCTAATTACTTTAGTTTCATTAGGTCTAGCAGAGGAGAGAGGAGAGAGAGAGAGAGGAAAGAGAACCAGAGAGAGGGCGGGAGGGAGCGACTCCATTGAGCATCGCAACAATGAAAAATTCATATTCCGATTTTTTTTTTGTTCCGTGAAATATTTAAATGTTAATAGCCATTCAGTCGCTGACAAGCTATCTCACCAGTGTGGAGTTAAACAGAAAATCTATTTAATCTAAGGAATCTCATTAAATGGTCGTGGCAAGGCAGTGGCTCCAAGGTAGTCAATAGGCGGGCAGCGCGAGGGAGAGGAAAGAGCTCGCAAAGATTCTTTAATTTAATTTATTGTCGTGCGCAAGACACCAGGAGAGGCGGGAGATGCTGGCCCGGGCGCCTCCATTTGAGTAGATAATGATTAAATGTTTTCCATTGTGCTACAGCTGGTATGGATTATCACACAGAGAGTGAAAAACACAAACTCTCAGCAATTTTGACTGCTTTCCAAATATTAGCTCCTTTTAAAGCCATTAAAAGATTATCACTGATTTAACCAAATGTCTGTTTGGAGCATTAGCCAGTCTGTTCTCTGAATCCCCGAAATGCCATTCTTCTCTTCTCTCCTCCGATTATCTCATCCACCCAGCAGTATTTAATTTCATTCCCATGAATATGCAATGAATTTAATTTTGAACACTATTTTCATCTGCTCCTGTAATCACAAAAAATGCTGGTGTAATTAGTTTCTAATTACTTGCTTTAATTGTTGTAGTAATCATTTTAATTACCCAAATGCACAGACATCAAATGCTAAAAGGAGAATAATCCTCCTGTACCTCCTACCTTGTCTTTTTACACTTGCTGTTTGATATCTCGATTTTGACATGGACAACCTTCACCGAGCCGGGGGCGGTGCTTGGGGAGGTGGGGTGGGGGGGAGGAGAGGGCGGTGGGAGAGGCGGCAGGGTAGGAGGGAGTGGGGTACTGGGGGGAAGGGGCCCGGCGGGCCCGGGGAGGCTGCTCCAAGCTGGGGCCTCCATGCAATCTGCTCGCTGAAATTTGCATGCCCCCCAAAAAACCATTAAGTTAAAATATACAGTTATTGTACCTTTCTGGGCCGGGCGCCATGTACCAGCTTATTGCTGAAACCCAAACCGGCGCGAGCAGATGGTAAATCATGAAATTTTATGAAATTATTACGCCGGCGAGGTGTTTTGAATAGGAGCAGCTGTGCAGGAGATGGGACGTTATAAACACTCACAGGTGTTAGCATCGCCCCCACTGCCAGCCGCAACATAAAAAAAAAATTAAATTATAAACAAACCGGCAAATGTTGTAATCTCTCTCCTCGACATACTCCTTACAGGGAAATTGCTTAAACTAAGCAAAGAATTCAATTTTAATTTGCATAAAATATTTATCAAGGCTTACGCAGATTTCCGCGCAGCTCCCTTCCTGCCAAGTTTAAAATTGCTCCGTGGTACGGAGGTGCATGACCGGCCCGAGAGGAGGCCGTGGGCTGGCCCGCAGCAGCCCACGGGGGCCGGCTCAGCAGCCGCCCGGCTCTGCCAACCTTTCTCCATTGGCCCGTCTTTTCTTTTCTTTTATTATTTTTTTTCTTTGCAAACAGATTGTTTTTCTCATTAGGTTTGGTCTCTACCTAAACTGTTAATTAGGCACTTACAAGATTTTTTTATGGCAGCCTGGGCTGCTTTGTCTGCAGTCGCAGCTTCCCCTGCCTGCCCTGGACATTCGTCTCCCTCTGGCTTCGCTCCTGGAGCTGCCATTTCAGTCAGGGGTGTGGGGGTGGGGAACCCTGGTCCAGGGAAGGGGGGGTCTCAGTCCTTCAGGCTGTTTCCAGTGCAGGACCCCAGGGGGAGTAATGGTCTGGCCTCAGGGGAGGAGAGCAGGAGGCCGGAGAAGCTTAGGAGAGGACTTGGAGGTGCCAGGGATGCCCAGGGAGGCCACCTGGAACTGCTGGGTGCCAGGCCCCTCTCGGGCACCACCCCCTAGAGGCGTAGTCTCAGGCCGCCGACCCCTGACTGGTCCTCCAAGCCAAGGTCGGCTGCCTCTCAGCTCCTTGCCTTCCTATTTCTCAGACTCAACATTGCATACTCCCAACCCAGGGCCTTTGCACCGGCCATTTCCACCTTCGGGAAGGCTTGCCCATAGCTCCTCACTGGGCTGATGCTTCAGCCCCTAAGACGCCTCCTCTGAGAAGCCATCCCAACTGGCTCTGGTCACTCGCACACAGAGCTGGCCTGTGTCTGGATCGCCACACTGACCATCCTAGAGCAGTGCCGGGCACACAGCAGGGGCTCCACACTTGTGTGAACGGATGAATAAACGAATGAATGAGTGAACAGCACGTGCGCACAGAGATGCAGGCAGACTGCACCTGTCGGGAGGCGCCCCAGCTCCCTCCCGCAGGACAGATGACCACTTGGAGAGCACACCCTTTGACTGGACAGAAGATTGCCTGACCCCATCCTTGCTCCAAGCACTTGTTTCTGGAGGCCCAGGTTGCTACAGCAACCTCTCTGCTGGGCATGCTATCCCACCCCCTTCCTTCAGGTACCATGGGTATGACCCAGTCCTATTCAGCCCATCAGGCAGAGGCTCTGGAATCCAAAGCCATGGAGGGGACAGGGTCAGGGGCCAGGGGACATTCAACAGAGCCAGCTTCAGACCTGCCAGGTCCCTGTGGCACCGGGCAGAAGTCAGCCCAAAGTGGAGAAGATCCAAATACAAAGCAGAGCAGGGGAGTCAGAGCCCCTGGGATGTCCACCTGTGGCCAAGCTTAGTGACCACTGGAGCCAGACGGGACAGGGTGGCACCAGGAGGAATAGGGGAACCACAGTGTTTGGGGCCAACACTGAGAAGTGTGCAAGCTTGCCCCAGCCAAGAACACACTGTTGTGACTGTGCCCACGTGTACGGACGAGGCCACAGACACACTGCCATCCTGTCACTTACCCAAGTTGGGGCCGGGGAGAGAGCTCGAACATGGATGCCAGAGGCCCCCAAGCCTTGGCCTTGAATGCAGATGCTTCTCATAGGAACTGGTGTTGGACATGCCTGGCTCAAATGCAGGCAAGGAGGTAGGGTGCCCGCCAACATGACCTTGAATGTGTCAGCTCCCTGGTCTGAAGGCTCAGGTGTCACCTCATGGTAGAGGGGTTCTGGGACTATTCTCACGCCAAATCCACAAACCTTTCCTCCTCCGTCACCACTGATGTGAGCCAGGGGCTGCTCCAGGTTCCAACTGCAGTGGAAAGAGGCCAGGCAGGGAAACTGAGGCTGGTGGCCACTACCTCCGGTGCATTAAGCAGTGGCTGGCAGTTGGAAGTAGAGCCTCTCTCCCTCTCTCCCCTCTCCTGCTGACCATGGGTGCTGGTCTGGGTGCTGCCACTCTGCCTAGCAAAAGTCACTGCCAAGTGGGCACATAGCCTGGCCTCGCTGTACCTCATCCCTCAGGAGAAGAGAGGCTTGATTTCATGCATTGCTGATAACTGGGCAACAACTCGCTCTACCAATTGGGCAAGGGAAGGGGAAGGAGGCTCTGATTGGAAGCAGTCCCTCCAGCTGATGTGCTGCCTCCCCTCAGGGTTGATGTCAAGTCATCCATATGACACCACCTGCTCCCCAAATTCCTATAAAGTGAACTCTGAGCCCTTGCAAGCAGGCATGAACTGTGGGGCCTGTGCCCTTAGCTCTGCTCCATATGGGAGCATTGTCCCCATTGGGAGGACTCTGTGGGCCTGTGGCCCTCCTGTGTGACAGAGGGGCTTGAGGTTCCCGGGACCCGGTGAGGAGTGGGCTATCCAAGGGGAGCCCCTCAGTCCCCAACACCGAGCAGGCGGTGGCAAAGTCACCTTGAGCAGAATTATTGGGGCCTGGGAAGAGTGGGGGAAGCCATCCTACATGGAAGGCCACAGCCAAGGACGCTGATCTGAACAGACAAGCGATCAATTGAAACTTCTATTTAGGGAGGAAATCAATAGGAATTTCAAGGTAGGAAAAAGGGGAATTACCTTTCATCAGAATCCTCCAACCAGGTCTTGGCTGAGACCAGGCCTTTGGTAATGGACACACAGGAACCCCCTCACTGGTCCTGCCCCTGCCCCTCCCACCATGTGAGAGGTGGAAGGTGGCAGGACAGAGCAGCAAGGCAAGGGCTTGGGCACACAGCACGCTGGGCACTTCCCCGCTGGATGGAAACACGCACCCTAGGCGTGGGAGACCAGCAGCAGAAGATGACCTTGGTGCCAGGCATGTGCCAAGGACTTGGCCCAAGTCGGCAGGGTAGCCCACAAGTAGGCATCGCATGACCTCCATTCTATAGAAGTGGCCAGTGAGGTACACAGAGGGTTAACAATGTACCCATGGCCCCCAACCCAGCAGAGAGAACAGCTAGAATCTGAGCCAAAGTCAGCCTGGCACCAGAAACAGGGCTTGAACCTGGTGCTCGCGTACCGTCTGGCCAGAGGTGTCTCACCAAAAAGGAAACCCCGCTGTGTGTGGGGTGGAGGAAGCAGAGTGGGATCAAGCCACTGGGGCAGACCCTGAGCCTCGCTGCTCCCCTCCCCACCCCCAACGCACACATGGGCTCCACCAGAGCCCCCTAGTACCCGCTTCCCAGACATCCAGAGCCCACAGGGTCAGCTCCCGTTGCTGAACCCACCTAGCTACCAAACTTCAATGTGGGGTCATGGAGAATGCCCCTTCCCAAGGAAGGGCCCACCCACCTCAGGAGCCTGAGTCTGGGCGGGGACTGGGGAATGAGCTTCTCCTGCCACACGCCAGGCCCTGTGGGAGGGGCTTTTCCACAGGTCTGCCTACCTCCTGCCCCTGGGGAAGAGAGAACACATCACCCCAGAAGCACAGCTGGGGGAGCCAAGGGCCAGCCCCCTCCTAAGAGGCTCCCTTCTCAGGGAGAGGCATTGGCCTGAGGGTGCCCTGAGCATGGTCCTGGGGGAGGGGAGAGTGCGCGAGGGGGAGGGCCTTGCCCCAGACCCTGCCTGCTTCTGCAGAAGACCCTCCCTTATAAGGTTTATTTGTTTATTTGAAAGGCAAAGGGACAGATTGACAAGTCAGAGAGGGTCCCAAGGGTCCAGGGCCAAGACAGGTAGGTTGCTAGCCAGGGCCTCGGGGGACATTCAGGACTTGGGCCTCTGCCCGCTGTGACGGCCAGGATGCTGAGCAGGGAAACAGACAAGTTGCATTTTTAAGAGCAGGTAAGCCAATACCGGGGGTTACAGGGGTCTCCGCCCGGTGGCCTTCCCTGATAGAAGCCAGCCCAGACCTGCAGGGGATTCTGGGGGTGGAGTGGGAGGGAGATCATGTGAGCATGGAGGAAAATGTGGCATGGCAGGAGCTGGGCCTGAGCAGGTGCCCAGGGGTCATCTCTGGATAGACAGCCAGTTGGGCAGGCAGACTGCCCGGTTTAGCAAACCTAAAGCCCAGAGACACAGTCCCAAGAGTATGTGCCCAGTCCTGCCCCGGGGATGCTGCTACTCAAGCAGTTGCACCCAAGGGGCCTGAGAGTGGCCACTTCATCAGTGAGCAACTTGCCCTCAATGTCCCTCACATCCACTGCAAAGCTGCCCACACCCATCATGAGAACAGAATGAAAGGCATCCAGCGGCACGGGGCAGGGGCTGCCAACAACAGGGGATGCTGTCCAGGATAAGAGCTCTGAGGACCCAGAGAGAAAGCAGGCCTGGGGACAGAGGTCGCTTCCCTCTCACTCGGGCACACTGGTCCCCGGGTCCATCTTAGGAGCAGAGGCTGATGGGCCAGATTGGGGTTCTGGGTTCCACTTGGATTGTGCCAAGCCATCTACCCTGAGGCAGAGCCCTGACACTGGGCACGTGGGGGACATGCCTCCCGTGGAACCTCCAGTGTGGGCAATCACCCAAACTCTGTGCGGGAGGGGACTGAGGCCCAGGACACAAAGTGACCTGTCCAAGTCTTTGGGGTCCTACTGAGCCAGATTCCACTAAGTACCTGGATAGAGGTAGCTTTTGGGGCAGGGGGTGGGGTGTGTCAGGCTCCCTCCTGTTCCCCCTGCCCCTCAGGCCTGCCAGGAGCTCAGGCAGACAGGAGGCTCATCCCTGCGACCCCTCTAGGGTCAGCCAGGCTCAGCTGGCGCTAAGAGTCATTAGACACAGCCAGGCCCCCGCTCAGCTCATTAAGAACAGGGAGCGGGGCAGCAGCTTTTGCAGGCCCCATGGAGCAGCCTCCGGGTGGCTGCTCACTGCTGACCCTGCAGCCCATGGTTCCTCCTTCCTAAGCAATGGCACAGGATGCCTGCCGGTTCCCAGGCTGCAGAGGGCTCCCTGTGGCTTAGGGGCCTGTCTACCCGCTTTCAGCCCGGCCCAGCATGGGCCGTTACAACCAGCAGATGGAAGCTCTCTTTCTAGCTCTGCCTTTCAAATAAACGCATCTGTAAAAAGGGAAAGCAGGGCAGAGGAATTGTGGTGTTTGGCATATCATATCAAGTCCTGGCTAGTGCGCTTCCAGTGCAGCTTCCTGCTGGCACCCCTGGGAAGGCAGTCAGCCACGGACCCTGAGCTCAGGGCCCTGCCACTCGTCCGCTTATAAGTGAGACCAGATTGAAGTTCGTGGCTTTTGGCTTCAGCCTACAGACCTTGTGGTCATTTGGAAAGTGAACCAACAAATACAAGCTCACGCTTTCTCTCTCTTGTCCTGCCTTTCAAATACATAGTTTTTTAAACATAGCACACGTTCGGAATGGGAGTTTGGCCTAGCAACTAAGATGCCACTTAAATGTCCACATGAAAGTGCCTGGGTTTCAGTTCTGACTCCAAATTCCAACTTCCTGTGCCTGTACACCCTGGAAGGCAGCAGGCCAGGGCTCAAGGACTTGTGTCCCTTCCACCCACATAGGAAGACTGGAATGAGTTCCCAACTTTCTCTCTCTCTCTGTGTCTTTGTGTGTGTGTAGCTGTTTGTGTGTCTACCTATCAAACAAAAGAAAAGTTCCTGCTTTTTAAAAAATGCTAAACAAACCAGGACTGGAACTTCCTGGGCCTGAAAGGCCATCTGTGAAGACCACAGCTAACTTCCCAAGACACGTAGCAGAGGGGTTGACCACTTCCCTTCCAACATCAAAACCAACACAAGGGTGACAAGGGTGCCCTCCTCGTACCTCTTCCCAGATGGGAGCCCCTACCAGTGCACTCGCACAAAATAAAGAAAGGAAGGGAAATTGTAGTTACTTACCAATAACCTGAGATTACATAAAGTCTCAAGGAATCCGTCAATAACAAAACTATTGGTGCTAATAAACTTGTTCAGCACAATTACTGGATACAAAAACCAACAGACAAAAATCAGCAGTACTTCCATATAGTTGCGATGAACAAGCCAAAAATGAAATTAAGAAAACAACTCCTTTGAGAATAGCATCAGAAAGACAAATACTTATGATACATTTAACAAAAGAAATTCAAACTTTACAATCTGAAAGGTATCAAACTTTGTTGAAAGAAACTGAACAATACCTAAACCAAGACATATCTCATATTCATGAGTTGTAAGATTTAATATTATGAAGTTGGCAATAATCCCCACATTGACTTACAAATTTAAAACAATTCTCATCAGAATCCAGCCAAGCCATCTTAGAAGCAATACACATTCTGATTTCAAAACTAATTACAAAGCTACAATAATCAGCCCAGTGTGGCACTGGCATAGGGATAGGAATTTAAATAGAATTTAAATTCTAGAAACAAATTCACATGTTTCTAATCAGTCGATAGTTAACAATGGTGCCAGAACAGTTTAAATAGAGGGAACCCCAAATTTGACGCCTATCTCACAGCGTTTGCAAAATGGACTCAAAATGGACCAAACTTCTAGAGGTAAGAGCTCAGACAATAAAACTATTAGAAGAAAAATTCCAGGACCTGCACTGTGGGTAGCAAACAAAACTCTCATCTACAGCAGCATCCTCCCAAATGGGCACAGGTTCAAGTCCCAGCTGCTCCACTTCCAGTTCAGCTCACTGCCTACACAGATGGGAAAGCAGTAGAAGACGACCCAGATCCCTCCCTGATGGGCCACTGCTCCTACTGGTGAGTATGAGAGCTGGGATTGGGGGCAGACCGGTCTGGCAGGGCTAGACGTCCATCGGCCTGCATGTGAGCTGGCTCTAGAGGAGAGCCAGGCTGGTCTAGGCCACAGCAACTGCTGGCACATACATGAGCTAGAATAAGTAGGCTGGTCAAGCTTTGCCACAGCACACACTGACAAGTGCCAGGACTGGGGACAGCTCCTGTCAGACTGGACCGCAGTACCACATGGAAAATGCAAGATCTGGGGCTGGGAGTAGACCTAGTAGGGAAACTGTGGGCACTCTTCTGATGGGCTGCAGCTCCCACCAGTGAACATGAGAATCAGGGCTGGGGACAGGCCTGTCTGGACAAGGTAACAGCACCCACAGCCTAAGTACGGGCTGGATAGTGGGGTCTGTGGAGGTTGAGCTGGGCTGCAGAACCAATGGGTGTGTACAAGAGCTAGATAAGGAGCGTGATGAATCAGACCAGTGTGCTGCACATACCAGCATGTACAAGAACCAGGGCTGGGGGCAGGCATGTTAGAAGTTACCAAGGTTCCCTCTGACTTGGCTGTAGTTCCCACTGGTTTGCAAGAGGGCTGAGTGTGTGGTGGGAAGGGCTAGGCTGGGCCACAGCATCGTTGATTTGTGTCTGAGATGAGGCTGGGGATAGAATTGACTGGGTGGCTTCGACCACCAGGGTTGATGCGGTTGGCAGACTGAGCTGGACCCCACACTGCCTGGCACACACAGGAATCAGGTCTGGAGTCACCTTTGAAGGGGTCTCTTGAGATACACCCCCAACTGGACTGCTGGACTCAAAAATTCCACCACAGGGAAAATCACAGGATTTGTAGTCTGAGCTTGGAATGTATGCGTAAGGACTGGGTGTTCTGTTACTGATGCCTGTGCAGAGGATAGCATGCGCAGATGAACATGGGGGACGTGACAGTAAAACTCACTGAGGCTTGCAGAGGACGTCTAGTACCATGTCAGAAGATAGAGGGCAGAACAGATTGGACAACTCTCCTGGCCAAGCTTTGACAGCAAGTATCTGGGTGAGTGGAGACCCTGAGGTGAGCTATGCCATTCAATGGACCTTGGAAGGATTCCTCACCTTGGAGCAATGAAACCAACAGCATCTCAGAACTATCAAAACCACTTAAGCAATACCCTCGGAACATGCTCCATATTGGGGACTCTAGGATGATACTGGGTGACCATCTCCCATACCAGGATACTGATATGGTTGGGCTGCTGAGAGGAGCCCCTCTCCTTTCCTCTCTGCTACAGATGCAGGAGGGAAAAAAATGAAAGCATTTGTCTTGTCCACTTTCCCCCATACCTCAACCCTCCCCACCTAATCAGTGATCCACATGGGGGTCCATCCTTCTCAACTCTGTAACCTCTCCAGAGACTGTGATATCCAGCACTGGACCTGGTTTAAGCCAGGAGTCAGGAGCTTCTTCCAGATCTTCCATACTGAGGGCAAGTCCTAGAGCCCTCTTCTGATGCCCTCCCCAAGTCATCACCAGGGAGCTGGATCAGAAACAGAGCAGCGCCCCCTGTGGACACTGGCATCATAAGCAACACCCTCCCGCTACACCATAGCACCAGCCCCACACACATCTAAAACTTGAAATCCACTCTTGTGTAAGAGATTCACAGAAAATACATAGCAAGAAAAATGAATTTCAAACATTTGGCAGGTTTTTTCATTCCATTTTTCATGACCTTTTGAAAGTACTCTCACATTCTATCGTCATGTTTACTGAAACGGTCCCAGCAGGCCATTCATACAGACCAGAGTGTCTCACGGTTGCCAGGGACTAAGATGGTTGGAGGGAAATTAGCAATGACTTCCCTCCGGCAGAGTCTGATTTGGGAGGTTAAAAATTGTTGTAAAGTTAATGGTGGGAGGGGGTTCCCAGTCCCTAGAATACACTCAAGAGCAGCATTTGTTGCCTAGAACTTCATGTCATGTGACTACTACACAATAGAACTTTTGTCAAACTGAAAAACAGCCCTCCCACCACCACCATCCCCCCAGGTGGGTGGGTGCAGGCTGACAGGGGTTCCCTCCACATCACTCGCAGACCCTGCTGCTACTGACAGCACCATGTTCCCCCAGTCTGTACTCCAATCAACAGCTCCTACAGCACAAGTCACCGGGGGAGACAGCAAGCCTAGGCATGCAGGAACAATCTAACCCCGGGGGACATCAGTCACACCAAAGGCACCACCTAACGCTTCCACAGTGATCCAAAGCAAGCCCAGAATCCGCTGTGTCACAATGGCTTATTCCAGGCCATGTATAACCAGAGGGTGCTAGCGGGCAAGTCTGGGCCCAGGGTGCACCTGTTCCCTGAGACACCGCCGTCCGACTGCATGAGGACGGGGCTGTCAGGACATAGCCGGCGGCCACATGGACTTCCCCGTCTCCCTCTCTCCCTCCCAAGGGCAATAATCCCATGCATGGGGCCAGGTCAGTACACTGGGGCATAGCAAGTGGAGGAAGACAACACTGAGACAGCAGCAGGTTGGCAGAGGGCCGAGGTTAAAGCCCAGGAGGTCCTGGGTGGCAGTCAGAATGACTGTTCTATCAGAAGTCAGCAGAACTGCCAAAGTCAGAGACAGGAGCGTGTTGGGAGTCAGTGCAGCCTGGGACACCCGTGCTCCCAGACTCAGGTCCACGTCCCAGCTCTGCTTCCGATTCCAGATTCCTGCTAATGCGTCCAGGTCCTTGAGTCCCTTCCCCCAACGCACACTGAGCTCCAGGTTTTAGACTTCTGTCCAGCCCAGCCCCAGCAAATGCAAGATCTCTCAGTCTCTCTTGCTCTTTCCATTTCTAATAAGTGAATGATTTTTTTAAGCATCTGTTATTTGGGAGGTACTGAGCTGAGAAAGGAAGGACAAAGTATGTCGGGTGCTTACTCTGGGTGACGTGAGTTTGAACACATGAAGGGACAAGCATGGGATACGCACGTTACTTTTTAATGCCACCTATACAAGTCTGGTGAGTAACTGCCATCCACTATGTACCCTGCTGTGCCCTGGCTGAGTGCCCAGTGAATCAGAAATGGTAAGAGAGTGGGTCCAACCGCCAGGACCCGGGGTCAATGCCTGCCCCGTTCCCACGTTCAAGATTCCCAGAGAGGAGAGACCCCGACCCCACCCAGTGGTGCCAAGGATGAGGTAGGGCCCTGGCACCACACGGCAGCTTCCAAGGGCAGGGAGCAGGGTGCCAAAGGGATGGGAGAAAGTCTAGGGCTGCTTGGGGGCCTGTGCCTCCTGCCTGGTACAGTGGAAGCTGCTAGAGCTCAGGGCCCTGGAGCACCCACCGGAGTGGTCCAGGGTCCCTTCTCTCCAGCCCCCAGTCCCTGTGTTCATCTGCCCTCCATGACCCCTAAAGTGTGGCCCCATCAGCATGTAATTTCAAATGACTTGTAGCTTTAGTTAATTAAATGTAAAATCACTGGAATAAAATTATGCCTTCATTAGAAATTAGCTCCCATTCCGGGCGTGTGATAATGACCCGGCTCTCTTCTCCCCACTTCTGTCCAACCACACACAAAATGGTCAGTTAAACCGAACGGGAGAAAATGTAAGGACCGCACGGCAATCAAGCTGATTATGCCTGAAGCACAAGCTATTACCGTGGGCAATGAGCTGTCCACCAATCCGTTATCTTTGAAGAGCCCATCCCCATCTCATCACAGACGGCTGTGGCAGGGGACACTGCCCGCACCTGGGACGGATGGGGGACTGCTGGACAGGACTAGGAGGCCATCATGAAGGGCTCTGCCCCATCCCAGAGCTCAGCCCATGCCAGGGGGCACAGACACCAGGACAACACAGAGTCCCTGAAAAACCAGGAAGGGGACAGAGGAAGGAAAAGCCAGGCATTCAGAAGAGGAGCAGAGTCAGGGCCAGGAGAGGAAGAGGGGCAGAGACGGGGCCAGGAGAGGAAGAGGGGCAGAGACGGGGCCAGGAGAGGAAGAGGGGCAGAGACGGGGCCAGGAGAGGAAGAGAGGGGCTTTGCGACACCTGGAGACCAGGGGACAATTAGAGGGCACCGCGCTGGGACCTGGAACCAACGAGGCAGAATCAGAGGAAGAGAAGAATCAAGAAGGCCAAAGAGAAATACAGACGCAGGCCCCACATGGCCACCTTCCCGGCCCTGCTGTGGGAGCCCCGACTACCCCAGGTTGTCAGGCAGAGACATGTTGGGGCTGAAGTCAGGAAATCCCCGGGGGTCACCCTCCCGACTTCCCGCAGCTGCCATTACCCCCACTATACAGGCAGGGAGACTGAGGACTCAGAAGGACAGTGTCTGTGAAATCCCGAGCCCCAGAAGGTTGGAAGCAAAAGGATCCCCCCTCAAGGTGGAGAGGGGTAGGGGTGGGGACAGCTAAGGGAGGAGACACACGAGTCACGGGGACAGGACACCAGCAGGTGTCTGCTACGTCTTCAAAAGAGATTCTCTCTCTCCATCTATTCTATCTTTATCTCTGCCCCTTCCTGCCCTCCACCCTCTATCTCATTTTCTCTGTTCCCCTCCTCACCCTCCGGGCTTCCTGCGGGTCCCCGGCCTCTGTCAGGAACCAGAACTGTCTGCTCTCACCCTGAGCTATCCGGCAGGAGGGACACAGGTTCCCACGCCCAGGGGAGGGACCCTCATCCACAGGAAGCTCTGGACGCTGAAGCCACAGGCAGAAGCCCGCACCCCAGCCCCCAGCCCCCACAGGGCAGACAGACCTGATCCAAGGCCCTGCCCAGCGCCCACTCCCTGACTGACCTCGGGACGTTGCTCCACCTCATTCTACTCCTCTCCCCATCCAGCAAATGGGCGATCATGGCATCAACCTCATGGCATGAATGGGAGGAGGGATGAGACGGGGTGGATGGTGCCCAGTGTGGGGGGCTGGCACTCAGCGGGTGTCCTGGGGGAGAGAGCCTCTCCTGCCCACCCCTGGCCAGGACTGCTGCCCCTGGCCAGGAATTTCCTCTCCCGGAACCTCCACTGCCTTCCAGTTGGAGCAAGAGGGTGAGACGGCAGGGGTGTGGAGCTGGGGCCAGGAGCCAAGCGGCCACAGCCAAGCGGCCACAGCCAAGGCACAGCCCCCTCGTCAGGGGTCCCTTGGCCCTTCCTGAAAACTAAGAGCCTCATTCTGCATCGTTCAAGAAAATCCAGATGGACATAGGCCCACCAAACACACACACACATACCTGACGCTCCCCAGCCCCCACCATGCATGCTGCTAGAGGGGAGGCCCAGACAGACACACAGGTTCCTTAGCAGGAAGGCCAGGTTCTGCCAGCAGCCAGATCACAACCTTGCGTCCTTGTCCCCCTGCACACGGATGTCCTGGAAAGTCACCTCGGCTTCTCTCTCTCACAGGTCAGGCTGCAATTTAGCGCCGAGGCCGCGCGTGCACCTACGTCCGCGGTGAATGATGGAGACACACGGCGGGGACATGTTTACTGTCACCCGGCGCCCCCGGCCCGCGCGCCCCGCCGCGCCTTCCCCTGCTGATTCACTGCCGGGCTCCTTGGTGAATGACGGATGCGGCCTTCGCAGCGGGGCCCGCTGGTCACTCGGCTCAAGGAGACTGGGAAGGAAACTCAGGCGCAATATAAATGGGGCCCGTGGCGGCCGCCGCCACCTGCGCGACTCCCGGCCCGCCGTGTGGAAGCCATAAAACCGCCGAGAGATTACACGGCCGCCTGACAGGCCCGACGGATGGCCAGCCGCGTGAACTTTTTACCTTCCGGACGGACAGCTAGGAGGACGACGGAGAGAGCCCGGTCCCTCCTCCCTCGGCTCAGGGCAAGGCGCCGCGGGGACAATGTGGAGCCCTCGGGTTGGGGCTCCTGCTCCAGGCCCAGAGAACACTTGGGGCTACCTGGTGAGCTTTCCAGGTCCTAAAAGAAAGCCTGGCTCTGGAATGGCCGGCCTTGCTTTCATTCATTCATTGATTCCTGGTTCAGCAACAACCTATCCACCTGCAGCCAGCAGCGGGAATAGTAAGGAGGGAGCGAGGCAAGGCACACGCTTGAGGTCATACCGAATGACCCTGAAGCCACTACTCAGGGGCTCGGAGCTCAGCCCTAGGAGCCTCAGGTTATCTGTAAGATGGGGTGATGGTGTTGCCCGCCCCCGTCCCTCCTGTGTGCCAACCCTTGCCTCTCGGCCTAGAGGTGAAATCCTCTCCAAGCTGTGACTGGCACCTGCCTAAAGGAGTTACAGGCAGTGTGTGGACCAGCGTAGCTGTAAGGCTGGGCAAACAGGCACAGGAGGACCGACTGCAGTGGGTACCAGCAGGGTGGGCACCAGCAGGGAGGATGCTACAGGTGTCACTGGCTCTCAGCGCCCCCCCTCACTCCCCCCTTAGGTGGACGATGTCATCATGACCTCTGCCTCCAGCTGGCTGCTGGGAGGACTGGCCGAAGAGGAAGGGGAGTCAGGTGGGATAGGCCCTAGCTGCCTGCTGAGCAGAGGGTCCACCTGATGGCACAGACTTGGCGAAGCCCTGACCCACAGCTCCTGTTGCCTTCCTCACGCTGGGGAACTCACAACACCCACAGCTCACCACCCCCTGCCAGGCCCTTCAGAGGGACAGCCCAGGCACCAGCCCCTCACCTGCCCCTGTGCATGGGGGCATAACATCTCCTGCCAGGGCATCAGTGGGTACCCCTGGAGTGCAGCAACCAGGACAAAACCACTAGCAGCTGTGGGATGGGAAATGAGACCCCATGGACCCAGACAGTGATCAGCTGGGAGGGCCCCCTCCTCACCCATGGGTATAGAGTCCAGCAAGTCCTGCAGAGCTGCCACCCTGTGACTTCAAGTCTTAGGACAGTGTCACAGGCAACAAAGGAAAGGGGAGCTGAGAAGTTGGGTGCCCTGCACAAGGGGCCTCAATCAGGTCTTGGGTGGCCAGCAAGAGAAATGCATATTGTAGGGGAAACACAAGGGGGTTCCTGGGAGGAATGTGCCAGGAGATACCCTGGGGATCCGGGAAGCCCCACAGGGCTCCTCTTTCTGTTCTCGCTCTGTATCCCCAACAACCCCCTCACTTGGTGCACCTGCGCCCAGCCTCAATTCAGACATCACATCCCAGGAAGACAGACACTGTATGGCTGGTGGCGTCCCCTGCCTTGGCCAGTGGTAAGCTTCGGCAGGTCATAGAAGCCTTCTGCTTCCTCAGTGAGGCCCAGGCGTGCCACCTGCCACCTGCGCCTGTCCCCAGGGCTCCTGAGGAAATGAGAGGGGCCCCTGATGAACAGGTGTAACCTCTGTGTCCTGGGAGACTCCAACCCAGACACGGCTGGGACCAGGAAGAGGCAGAGGCAGGAAGGCAGGGTGCTCCCAAGGACACATCAGTCATTCTGCAGGAGGCTCCAACGCCTGTGGTCAGCTCCCCAAGCCTCAGGCCAATCATCCGGCCACTCCCCGGAGGAACTGCCCATGTCCCTTGAGTGTGCTTATAGACTGTGGCACAGGGGTAAGCAGAGAAGCCAGAAACCACCTGGCAACTGAGAAAGTGCTCGGGTATGTCTGTCCTGGCTCTCCGCATGGCACCAGACCATGGTCTGGGCCTCGGTTTATTCATCCAAATACCCATCCAAATAAATGGGTATGATAGAATGGGCTAGTCACATGGAGCCCTGGTGTGTGTCAAGTCTGCTGTCCTCAGCAGGGACAAGGAGGAGGAGGAGGAAGATATAGGTGCAGAGCAAGGCACTTTCCCGGGCTCCTCTGCAAGACCTCACTCTGAGGGACTTCACTGAGGAAGTGTGAGACAGCACATCAACCTGCTAAAAGCTCCGAGAAGTCCTGCCACAAAGAATCCTGACTACTCAACCCGTTTTCCAAACTCCGCGGTGATCAGAACCACTTTCCTGTGCTTTCTGTCCTCAGTCCACAGCCGAGAAAAGCACAGGGTTTTTAGTTTTAGTCCTGCAGAAGCAGATGTTCTGAATCGACCTCTGCTTGCTTCCAGGCACTGGGTAGGACCTTGGTTTCTGGTCCTGCCCTCTTCAGTCGGCCTGGCACCAGGGCACAGGGACACCAGGGAGGGGCAGGGTGGAACCGAGGATGCCGTGGCCCTCAGAACAGCCACAGCTGCCCCGGCACCTGCCTGCCCAGCCCTGAAGTCCAACAAAACCCCTACCTCTTGCTCCCCAGGTCTTGCTAGGGAAGGCTGGGAGAGAAGGTGCCATGCCCTGCCCCTGCACTCACAACTGGAAACTTTGGCTTTGCCCTCCCAGGTCCAAGGGCGTCTCAGCCCCAGCCCAGGCTCCTGTGTGGAGCAGAGGCGATGTTCCCAGTCCCACGCTTGGCTGCAGCCCTGCCTGGCTCTCTACTCACACAGGGCGAGAGTGTGGGCTCCTTCTGAACCCGAGCTCCCAGGTCCCACCCCTAATTCCCACAGGTGCTCTCAGGCCCCGCCCCTGATTCCTGCAGGTGTCCTCAGGCCCTGCCCCTAACTCCCGCAGGTGCTCTAAGGCCTGGCCGCTGAAGGCAACCAAAGAAGACCGACTCCCAGGGACCACAGTGGACAGAGTGGGAGTGGGGGGCTAAGTCCAGGAACGCTGGCAAAGGAAGGAGACCAGGGATGCTGGGGCGCAGCATCCAGGATGGACAAGTTTCATCAGTAGCCAGAACCCCCACAGGCCTGGAGCCCAGCACCCCCAGGAGGGTGGAGGATGGGAGCTCCCCTGGAGCAGTACAGGGAGGGCTGAGGGGGGCAGGACAAGCTTGGAACCCAATGTGGGTTGGGGTCACACAGAGAAACAGACTGAGTCCTGCATACTGGGCTGAGTCTGGGTGGAGAGGCTGGCTTGGGCGGAGAGGTCACTGGGGGACTTGGTACCTCTCAGCAGGGAGCGAGGGTGACCTGGAGGTGGCCAGCCAGGGCTGCCCTTGGAGAAAGAAGCCGTTTCCCCCAGCACATGGAGATGCCTCTATGGGGTTTTTTTTTCCCCCATCTTTATGCTTTCCTGTATTTTCTCATTTTCCTGCCATGAACACGATTACTTGGGTAATGGAAAAATAATAAAAGCTTTGCTGAAAGTCGGGAGTGAGTGCCTGTGGGACAACCGACCTAGTGGGAAGACACCAAGCAATGGAGGAGTCGGGACCATTCAGGCTCCAGGTTTTCGGGGGTGGGCGAGGGTGGCTGGTGAGGGTCCAGAGTGCTGCCCCTCCCCACCACTGCATTAAGAGCAAGCCCCTTGCCATGTGAGGGATGACAGGACTGGGCAAACCCGAGGGACAAGGATGCTGGATTTGTTTTCAGACCCCACAGATGGTACAACATGAAGACTGGACAAGCTGGGGTTCAACCTCCCCTCCCAGAGCCCATTTCTGGTGAGAACTGCGGGAGGAAGTGCTGGGGATTCCTGGGGCACCTGAAGCCTTGGCTGGCAGAACCCAGCCACACATCTCTGGTCAAGACAGGTCGGTGCCCGGCACACTGCCCAAGGGTACAGGCTCCGAATCCTGAGTGCACTGTGGCCCAATGGCCCTGGTGGCACCACAATCCCACTGGTTCGCTCATCTTTAAAAGAGCCACCTGCTGTGGCAGATGCCCAGATGCCCCAAGAGCCGTGGCCACACTCCGTGCCATCGTCACACCTCCCCACACCCTGGCAGGGACCTGCTGTCCACCTCCACTTGGAGCCAGGCCATCTTGTTCCTCAGGCAGCAGTGAGGAAGGAAGGAAGGGGAGGCCTCGCTCTCCCACGGCGGTGCCCTCGGCCTGAGCCGAGCAGGCCAGGGGCCAGGGCTGTTCGCAGGACGAGTGTCAGGAACAGGCAGCAGAGCTGATCTGCTCCGGCCAAGCCTGGACAAGATCAGCTTGGCCCCGGGCCCATCTTGGAGGCCGAATGCAGTGTCCACGCTGTATCTGAGGCTTGCTTGTTGCGCGGCAGGCTGGCTTCTGCATGTCCCAGAGTTTACAGGGCACTCGGGGAGTCTCTGCTCCACAGCCATGGTTTTCATTCTCATCATTGCCATTATCATAATGATCACCCTCCCCTAAAGGTCAGAGGTCAGGAGTAGAACCCCTCACACTCGCTCGCAGCTCCCAGGGACAGTTCCTGTGTGCAGGCAATTGCATCTACTGCACTGTTGAAATCCATTCTAGTTAGAGGGTGAGCTTGCCACTGGGGGGCTCCCCCAGACAGGAGCAAGACAAGCAGGGCCCAGCACCCCACCCCCACCAGGGCAGTGGGGCCCAACATTGTGGAAAAGTCATATTTCTCATGAGGCTTCCTTCAAATGAATTCTCTGCAATAAAGCAATTGATTCTCTTCACCCTCCAGGCTCCGCCCCCCACGGGGTCCCTTTGCATGAGTCCGGGACGTGGCTGGCAGACTTCATGCAGGACTCAGGGGAGTCTTCCTACAGACCCCCAGGGCTATGCATGGAACTTCCAGCGAGGCCCACTGGTTGTCGAGGAAGATTGGATGCCACAGGGAGGGCACTCTGCCCAGAGCCCCGCTGTCTCGCCGGCTGTCCCCACTGGCCACAGCTCCAGGCAGACACTTATCAAGCAAGAGCAGGGAAAACACCCTGGCCGGCCATTTCCGCTCCAGACGGGAAGCTCCTGGAGGTGGATATAAGACAGGCCAGCGGCCAGGCCCCTGTTTCCCAAACACGATCCCCAGGAACTGCGTGCAGACGTGGCCAGAGGTCCCCCCAAGACAGGCAGGGTCCCACAGCAGACATGTGACCCCTCTAGGTCCCTCAGGGATGTCCACTGCCTTCGGCCACTGTGAAGGCAGGGCCCAAAGCAGGGCACCAGGGCACGGGGAGGAGAAGGCAGGGAGAAGCCCAGGAAAGGGCCTCACATCCAGGTGAGGTGAGCAGTCGGAGACCGGTGCCGTCATGGCAGGTTAAGCTGTGGATTAAGTATCCCATGTGGGCACCAGATTTGAGTCCCGGCTGCTCCACTTCCCATCCAGCTCCCTGCTAATACACCCAGGAAAACCACAGAGGATGGCCCAGATTCTCAGACCCCTGCAGCACGTGGGAGACCTGGAGGAAGCTCCTGGCTTCAGACCAGTCCAGCTCTGGCTGTTGCAGCCATTTGGGGAATAAACCAGTGGCTGGAAGAGTTTTGTCTCCACCTCTGCCTCTCCCTCTCTGTAACTGTCTTTCAAATAAATAATCTCATAAAAATTAGTGACTGACATAAACCCTAGTTGATGCAATTTTTTAAAAAATCAAAATAAATCTAGAAACACATGATGTATGTTAGCAAACCATGCTCAAACCATCCCTTCTTCCTGCCCTCCCAACTTTGCCTTTCAAATACATCAATCAATCTTGCTTCTTTCTCAGGTGAGCAAGGCTAGGCTGTGCTTTCGGAGCTGAGGCCCTGCAGTGTTGGGCCCCAGATGCTCAGGAGCACACTGCACCATCGCTCCAGGCAGGCCTCCCGGGGGGACACTGCATGCAGACAGGACAGGACAGGGAGGTTTGAGCCACAGCCATGCTTTGTGGGTGCAGAGTTCATGTCAACTTCATCTCCATGCTTCAAAATGTGGAAGGGTATTTTCTTAAAACACGTAATATTGGGCCCAGCATGGTGGCCTAGTGGCTAAAGTTTTCTCCTTGAACGTATCGGGATTCCATATGGACGCCGGTTCTAATCCCGGCAGCCCCACTTCCCATCCAGCTCGCTGCCTGTGGCCTGGGAAAAGAGTAGAGGACAGCTCAATACTTTGGGACTCTGCACCTGCGTGAGCGACTCAGAAGAAGCTCCTGGCTTCTGGCTTCGGATTGGAGCAGCTCCAGCTATTGCTGTCATTTAGGGAGTGAATCAACAGATAGAAGATCATCCTCTCTGTCTCTCCTTCTCTCTGTATATCTGACTTTACAATAAAATAATTTTTTAAAAAATACATATTTATGTATTTGAAAGGTGGAATAGCAGAGAGAGAGAGATCTTTTATCTGTTGCTTTAGCCCCCAAATGGCCACAGTAGCAGGGCTGTGCCAGGCCAGAGCCAGGAGCCAGGAGCCTCATCTGGGTCTCTCACGTGGGTGCCAGTACCCCAGCACCAGGCACATTGTCAGGGAGCTGGAGGGAAGTAAAGCAACGAGGACTCCTCAAAGCATAGTTTGATAAGGGGTGCTGGTCCTGCCCCTGTGGCAGGCAGTGTCTTGACCAGCTATGCCACGGTGCTGCTCCTTGGGAGGCATTCTGACAAGTATATGTGGGGTGTTTCTTTTTGCTGCAGCCCCTCCTCCTGCCCCATAGCCTACTGAGTCACTTTTCCAGCATCCCAGCCACTAGACAAGTCACCAGGAAGCTCCAGGGGGACAAGACCCAGGTGGTCTGGATGTGCCTGGCTCCCAGAGCCCAGTAGGTGAACGAAGGTGGAGGTCAGACACAGAGGTGTCGCGGGACTCAGTGCACCCCAGTCCTGCAGCTCCCATGCAGACACAGGGGATGCCAGAAAGAGCCACTCTCCAGTCTGGAAGGAAACCAAGCCACCGGCCCCCGCATAGGGGCTCTCCAAGCCCAGGATGTGTGTTAATTAATGAACTAGCCATTTAATTAACATAATTAGGCTTCATTATTTTTCTTGAATCAATCGTTAATATTCGAGCAATTAAAGTGGAAGCTGGAGAAAGCTGGTGGTCCCAGGTCACCCCCGCGGATGCTGGAGGGCGCCCCCAGACCTGACCTGACCCTAGGATCGGCTGCAGTGCAGGGGGCAGGTTTTAAAGGAAGCCCTGCGCATGCGCACACTCGTATAGCCACAGCCACACATATGCGCACGCGCCCTTGGTCACATCACAATCCCATTCTGCCCGAGTTTGCATTTGCTTGTTGAGCTTCTGCTGCGTTCTAGGTGCAGGCAGCTGTAGCCATGACTGCCCCGGTCGGGTTTCTCAGTCTTCATCCTCGTCTTTCCCCCGCCCTCACCCCTGCCCCGGAAGAAGCTGGCTGAGACCCTAGCCCCCTGGGCACCCGGAGAGCTGCGCACCTGCTCCTTGACGTGCAGCTGCTCAGGTTCTGGGTTTGTTTCTGTTCAGTTTTCGGCACTCAGCCCACTATGCCTATATTTCACTTTAGAATTGACTTTGTTCCAACAAATCTACCTTGTTCTAATGAGTTCCTGAGACTCAATTTCTCTCCCCACCCCTTCTCTCACTTTCTAAATTCTTGACCGGAGTAGCTTTTTAAAAAATCTCTTATTTAAAAAAAAAATTTTTTTTTGAAAGACAAAGTTACAGACAGAAGGAAAGACAGACTTTTCCACCTCTGGTTCACTCCCCAAGTGGCCAGAGCTGAGTCAATCCAAAGCTGGAAGCCAGGCGCTTCCTCCAGGTCTCCCACATGGGTGCAGGAGCCCACGGACCTGAACCATTCTCCACTGCTTTCCCAGGAAATGAACTGGCGCCCACATGGGATGCCGGCACCACATGTAGAGGATCAGCCTACTGCACCATGGTGCAGCACCCCAGAACCACTTCTATACCCTCACTCATATCCCGGACGAAAAGGGCTGAAGGAGGCAGAGCCCTGTGGCCACGCCGCACACCAGCACTACTGCGAGTTCTCTCGCCCAGCCCCACCGGGGCCCCAGGCCAGGGTTTCCTCGCTGGCCCTCCCTTGCTGTGAGACATAAGGCCAGTTCCTCCACCTCTCTGAGCTGCCTCCCTGGCTGGGCGATGACATCGACTGCCCAGCATCAGGTGAGGGCCCGAAGAGATGCTACACACACAGCAGGTGCTAGGGGCATGGGGTCAGCACTCAGGCCCTTCCCCTCTCTGGTCTGCTTCCATCCCACCACATTACCGCTGCTGAGTGTGATTCTTAACTCTGTTTTCATCTGGGAGAAGGAGGGTGGTGGTGGCAGGAATTCTTGGGAAGTCTCTGGAGAGATGAGGATGGAGGCAGGGCCTGGTCCCTCAAGCTGAAGCACTGTCCAGCTGTGCAGAGCCGGGGGCAGCTGGCCCAGGAAGCCCCAAGGGGACTTGTGGACAGGTGCAGGGCCCAGGGCTGGGACATGCCATGGAAAGGATGGGAGGTGGCCGCTCAGATGGACGGTCCCGGGGCCACAGGCATGGAGAGAGGGATTCCCCAGAGCTTTACACCTGAGCCCCGGCCCCAAGGCAAGCAGTCAGGCAAGAGCTCCTCACCCTTGACCCTGGGCTTCCCCGGCACCCTAGCCGGAGCCAGCAAGGAAGAGAGAGAGCATCCTGGACACCTACGAGGGGGCCAGAAAGACGGTGGGGCTGAGCCCACTCCAGGGGAGGTGAGAGGGGATCGGTGGTGGTCCACTGGGTTTTCCTCACGCTGTCTGAGAGCGCACGCACACACACACACACCCCACACCTCTGCAAACTCACACCCCCTTTCATTTTTATACTCGGCCCACATCCCCTGTTTACGTTCAAGAGCTAACTCTTGTGATAAATGTGGGAGACACGGAGCAGGGTCTCAGGCCCCAGCACAGCCCCTCTCCACTCCCCCAGCCTGGAGTCGGCATCATCACTCCTGATGACGGAATGGAGGGTAAGAATGAGACACTGGGACAGCCAGCCGGAAGGGCGTATCATGGTGACTCGCAGCTCAGGAGCGTCTTCAAAACAGGCCTGGGCCTCCATGGTGCCTCAGGCCCCTGTTATCTCTTAAACAGATGTTTTCTCGGAACAGGACGGGTATACAGGAAAAGGTCCGAACCGGAAGTATGGGGCCCCGAATGTCCACAGAGGACATAGTCATGAAGCTAGTTAGCATCCAGGGCAAGTTCACGTCCAGTCTCAGCCAGGCTGTTAGCACCAGAACACCGGCTGAGGCACAGCACTTTTGCTAGAGTCCCTTAGCCGTTACAGGTGCCGCAGACTACCCACGGCCACAGCTGCTTGGAGCTTCGCTGGGACAGCCACACTGGGCTTTGGAAGTGTTCACTTGAGAGGCAGAGAAATACTGAGAGCTTCTGCCTGTTGGTTCACACCCTGCCCCAAACGCCCTCGGAGCGTAGGCCTGAGGCAGCAGCTGGACTCCAGCCACATCTCCCCTGTGGGCGCCCCGTTACGGGATGCAGGGGGCATTACCACCAGGTCCAGAAGTGATCCTGGCTCTCACCCATTCCCCTGCAGGTGGACGTCCAGGCCAGTACGGGCCTGACTCACACAGTGTTGGTACTGCCAGGCCTGTTCACACGCATGTCTCCTCTGACACGTGGGTGTGCCCGTGTGCACACTTCAAGGAACATCCTTCTTCAAGATTTACTGATTTATTTGAAAGGCAGAGTTACGGGTCAAGAGAGGGAAAGACACAGAGAGGGCTTCCTTCCATTGCTTTATTCCCACCAAATGATTAAAACGGCCAGGAACTTGGAACTCCATCCAAGTTTTGCATGTGTATGGCTGGGGCCCCAAGCCATCATTGGATGTCAGCCCAGGACAAACTAGCCAGGAGCTGGACCCAAAGCAGAACCCAGAGCTCTCTCAGTGATGCTGACATAGAAGCAGCTGTTTAACCAGCTGCACCCAAACATGGGCCCGTGAATAACTTTTCTTGTTTCTCCCTATTTGGCTTTAGAGCAAGTTCCCCACCAGGGCTGACTTTGCCAACAGAAGACAACAGCAAATGTCTGGAGACAGTCTGCTTGCCATAAATGGGGGTGCAGCAGCATCTGGGGCGCAGAGCCTGGGGGATGTGGCTCAGCATCTTCCCACACAGATGCAGGTCCTCCAGAAGAGCTAGTTCTAGCATTGGAGGTACCTAGCCCAAGAAGCCCCCTTTGACAGGAACAAGTGGTTCCCAATGCTGGAATAAGACTCCAGCACCCGGGGTGAGAGTGGGTGACCATCTCAGCTCTCAAACTCTGTAGGAGTCACTTGGAGGAGACGGGGTCAGGTGTTCATAAAGACAAAGCTACCGGTACCTGCCTTGGACCCTCTGGGAGAGAAAGTATGGGAGATCGCCCCTAGGTCTCTGCCTGCTTGGCCTGTGTGAGAGGTCCCAGGCACGCGGCACACCGTGTCCCCAGGGAAACCCCCCTGACAATGGCCTTGGCTCACCGAGACCCCCAACCTGGCCTGACCACTGACCATGCAGGCGAGAGCAGTGGGCTGTACCCTAGTCTCTCTTCTCTGTCCTTGGAAGCTCTGCTGGGACTTCCTTGATAAGCAACTCTGAGAAGTCAGATGTGGCCCACGTTATCCGCCAGCCTCCCCGTGACCCACAGCCTACCTGCCAGTGATGTGGGTGAGTGATGTGGGTGACCTGTGACAAGACTGGAGGGTCTCAAGAGATAGACGTGCCTTCTAGCCAATTACAGTGCCGTTGTTGGGTGGGAGGACTGTCGGGAGACGCCCTTCTGTCTTCCCCCCTCTTTAAGTCTATATAAGCTTGTGCATGCCTTAACAATAAACCAGCATGCTTGATCCAACTATTTCTGTTGGTTCTTGCTAAGGAACATCACCACCTCAGAAACCCCTGAGGAGAAGGGAACAGTTCAAGGAAAGGAAGGCACCCCGAACACTCCCCCAGCTCAGCTTCCCACCCTCCAGCCTGCTCCACGCTGCCCATCCAGCAGTGGAACCTTCTAGAAACAAAGTCGTCACCCTCAACCTCAGGCCTAATTCACTTGATGCTCTGTGGCTACCGATCCCAGAGCCCTCCCCCACCCCTATGCACCTCCACTGCCCCCACTCCATCCCTGCCCTTGTTGGGGCGGCCGTCTTCATTTAGCTCCTTCCAGAGAGAAGCTACTAGCAAGACGGAGTTCACCCCTGGGGACACCCCTCCGGGATTCTGTGCAGAGACAGGCCCCTTCTCCCTGGGGGTCTCTGCAGTAGCAGAACTGGCCCAGTCCAGCGAGAAAGGGCTGCTTGCAGCCTGGCCCTGCACACAGCCCTGGACCAGCTGCACCTGCCATCTGGGGCCATGCCTTGTTCAGGGGCCGCGGGCAGAACCAGTGAGGACAATGGGGCCTTTCTGGGTGGATCCAGGACACCAAGTGGGACAAGGTGCCCCAGACCTGTGCCCAGCACAGTTCCCAGCTGAGTGAAGGCAGACTCCGCCCCCCACCTTCCCTGGGTGGGGTTAGGCCCCCTGGGTGTGCGGGGAGCTCGTTATCCTGTCAGCCCCAGAGCCGCACCTGCTCTTGTGGTCTCCTGTGATCTCAATTAATCCATCCTGCCCTGATTAATTAGCAGGGTTAATTATGACGGCTGCTGTTGCTGAAGCTTGGTGAGGAAAACCCAACCAAGCGGGGGAGAGGAAATGGGCGGGGCTGGGTGCCTCTTCTGCCTGCTCCCCGTGGCTGCCCTGCCCGGCACTGCCCAGGACTAAGATCAGGGACGCTGGCAGACCCTTGGGGCTGTGACTCCTGGGGACTGGGCTGAGCGAGGCCAGGCTGACACGTCAGGCATCGTCTGGTTTGGGATTGAGTCCTAAGCTCCTCCCCTCTTCAAGACCATCAGGATTTCACCCCAACAGAAGCCCTTGGCCCACCCCTCCCCAGCTGGCTGTGTCTTAGGGTGGGCACCTCTTTATCTGCCTTTCCCTGGAGGCACCAAGACCCCCGTGCCAGAGAGGCATCTGAGTGTCAGGGCCTTACATGACCAGGCTCCAGTCGGCCACCTGCCAATCGGTTGCTTCAGGGGTTCAGGAAGCAACCACCCGCCGGTCCTGCGAGCTCGCACCAAACCCACCAAATGCTGGCTCAGGGCAAGCCTGGCTCCAGCCTCTCCCCGCAGCTGAACCTGTAGACCCTGCCCAGTCTGCCCAAGACCCCTCTCCCCCACCCCGCATCTTTCCCATCTCCTGGGGTTCGATTGTGGCTCAAGCAGCTCCCTGACCCACACGTACAAAGTTCATGGGCTGGAAGGCTGGTTTCCAGGGCAACAGAATGGGGGCGTTAATGTAACTCTCTCAGGACCAGGTGAGTTCCTTCAGGGACACCGTCACACCGGAGCCAGCTCCGCGCCCCCAGGCCCTCAGGTCCTCGCTTGTACACAGCCATCTCCCTTCTGCCTCTCTGCAGCTGCGACCCAACCAGGGGCCCTTATTCAGAGCTGGAATGTCTCAGAGTCCTGAACCAAGTAAAATCTGCTTTTGGCATCGGGTTGTAGCAAAGCACAGCCAGTCCAGGCACTGCCTTGCCTCTCTCTGTGTCTACACCCGCCTTCCTCGGCAGCCCGGAAGTCTGGAGACGGGAGTCGCGGGAGTCTTCAGGCAAGCATGGGTGCCCTAGCCAGCACAGCCCCCATCACGGCCGGACCCACCCGACCCACTCCACCAGCGCGCCTCCTCCGGGCACCCATCCATTATCCTCCTCGCCAAAACGCGATCCATTATAGCCGCCTGCGCCTGGCAAAATGTATCATTACCTGCACTCGGCACTTCCCAGATCAATCCACTTCTTAAATGTAGTAATAGAGGAGAGGATTAGGTACTAGAAAACTCATTATGAAAATGGCGCACTCAAATTCTTTAAAGGTGATATTTCATAAAACACACCCGGCCTGCCGCGCGCCTCAATCATTCTTTTTAATAGCTCCGTAGCAGCCAGAAAATAAAGTATTCATGAAGATTGAAGAAGATGATCCCATGAACTTCAATTTAATTGGTGCAAATTAAAACGATCCATCTTTCTGTGCTGTCCGTCTATCTCCGATCAGCCCCACGCTGCACGTCCGGCACCCTGATTACAATTATCTTTTAATAGGAAAACTTGTCAGTTTTTGTGTGATTTACATAAGCTTGAGCAAACTTACGGGTATCAGCTAGGGCCTTAGTGTGTGATTTTTCTCTCCCAGCTTTGTAGCTCTAGGGAAGGCTGCTGGGCTGGGATGGTAGGCCAGGTGGGGGAGGGGCTGGAGGTAGACTTGAACTTGGTGGCATCCCTGAGTGTGGATTCAGGGATGGCACAAGACATCAGGGTGTACCCCATCAGGTGCAGGCTTCCGGCCATGAACTTCCTCCAGAACCAAAGCAGCCAGGGTAAAACCAGATGAGGCCATTTTGTGGTCATGGTCACTTGCATGGCTGCCAGAAGATAGCTGCCCCTCCCACACACGAAGCCATTACCACCGTCGCCAGGAGCTCCGTGCACCCTGGAAGAGCCTGTGCGGACAGACCGGATGAGACTGTGGGAAAGCACTGAGAAACCAGAGGGAGATGCAGCGATGATCTTAGGAGAGGCAGGGGATGAAGACGCCGAGTGGTAACGGAACAGGAAGCAGATCTAAGCAAGGAGCCACCGTGGGTGGGCGGGATGCCTAGACTGTCCCAGCACAGATACAAGATAAGGCCAGATCTTCCCCCTCCCGATCGCACCTGCCTGTGCCCTTGGGAACAACTCGGATGGGCACCCACCAGCTACCGGTGCCACTCACACAGGCGCCCTGGCAGCGGGACCCCAACAAGGTGGACCTGTCTGCTGGTGGTCGGCCCTGTCAAACTCAGTCATGGATTTCTCAATCACACAGGTGATTGAGAACACGTCACAGACGCAGGGCCATAGGGCGCCCCTCCCCCTGCCCTGTTTCTCTAGCCCCTGCCAGCATGTGTCCTTCCAGATTCCTCTCTATGCCCTCAGAAACACCTGACTAGGGCCTGGCACAATAGCCTGGTGACTAAAATCCTAACCTTGCATCTACCAGAAACCCATATGGGTTCCGGTTCATGTCCCGGCTGCTCGGCTTCCCATCCAGCTCCCTGCTTGTGGCCTGGGAGAGCAATAGAGGACGGCCCAAAGCCTTGGGATCCTGCGCCCACGTGGGAGACCCAGAAGAGCTCCTAGCCCCTGGCTTCAGATCAGCTCAGCTCTGGTCGTTGCAGCCACTTAGAGAGTGAACCAGTGGATGGAAGATCTTTCTGTCTCCTCTCTATATATCTAATTTTCCAATAAAAATAAATAGATCTTTTTTTAAAAAGAAAGAAAATGAAAGAAGGAAAGAAAGGAAAGGAAAGGAAAGGAAGGAAGGAAGAAACAAATACATGACTGGATGGACTTCTTGAGTCTCGATTGTCATGGCCGAAGTGACCTCACCCGCCCGTGTTTCCCTGCAGTTTGTGCCTTCAGCTCAGCCCAGGCCACGGTGTTGGCCCCAGCGCCCAGGGGGCCTGGCCAGCAGCCTTGATGGTAGTTTTAACAGGGCACGTGGGCCCCATCCTGAGCTCAGTGCCCTGAAACAGGGTGGTGGTGGAGCAGCACAGGGTGACTGAAGTGGTAGCATCCCATCCCAGGCCTGGCCAACTGTCCCCTTCCTGTGGCTCTCCAGGTCCCTCAGTTCCAGGGACGGCCCCACTGCCCCTACTGCTGATGCTCAGGAGGGGATGGGGGTGGCTGTGGTCAGCCTAGGCCCTGCCCTCCCACTCCGCTCCCCTTTGTCCCCAGCAGGGAGTACAGTGACACCTCTGCTTGCTCCTGTGGCAAGGTCTTCCCCAGTGGAGCTCCCCCAAAATCCCACCTCACCCAACAAGCATAGGGACAGCCGTCACCTCTTAGGCATTTACATGGGAACCCTCTGCACATGCTCAGAGCTGAGCGGCTGCTGGTAGGACCAGAGACGCGTGGCAGGAGACACCAACCCCACACATACACATATACTCGGAGGACATGGACATGTGGGTCCCGCTGGACGTGGGAGCATAACATGCTGGCTTCCATGATAAGACCCATAAGGACCTAGGAATAAATGGTGAGCTCCTGCCCAAAGGTGTCGATATTCTGAACGACCCAGAGCGCTAGGGGCGAGCAACAAGACATGGCAGTTTAACACCCCGCACTGTGCTGGACGGCCCTGGCTGGATGGAACGAATTAATAATAATCACAATCATAATAATTGTAATAATAATAATAATAATAAACACATTCACAGAAACACTGGGAATACCTAGCCAGCAGTGTGGGACCAGCTCCACAGCTGTGTCAGGAAGCTGGCTGGTGGCCGGGAGGGTGAAGGGAGGCAGACCTAGTCACGTGACCTTGGATAAGTCGATCCTTTTTTTCTGAAACCCTCTCCAAAATTAACATGAAAATTCAAGGACATAACCCTCAGAGCCCCATTCAGCTCCCTTATCCGTTAACTCTGGCCTTCAAAAACCCTTAAAGTATTCAAACCTCACACAACACGCACACACTTGGGTAACAGTATAACTGATGGCCAAGTCTCCTTCATCCTCCCCACGGGTGACTTGGGTTTGCACGTGACCTGCAGGTCAAACATGCAGCCTGTTCCTCATGGAAGGTTTTCTCCTCCTACCCCCACCTCCCAGTAGGACAACCTCCCAAAAGGATCAGACAACCCCAGCTGCGATTGCTTCTTGCAGCCACATAGTGGTGCTGTTGGAGACCGGACTGGCACAGCTTGGCACCCTCACCAAAACCCAGAAGGCATTGTTAGAGGGTGTGAGCAAGATCACACCAGACATGTCTAAGGTCTTATTAAGGAGTCTTTATTAGCCAACTTGGTGATAATAGAGCATACTAAAAATAGCAATCACAAGTCCATATGGCAATCCAATCAATCATAATCCAACCAAACATAATCCAAAGGGGAACAAATGGTCATTACCCTTAAGTCCATCTGTTAAGCTGAAGACCTATCTCCCAGCTTCCCCAACAATGTAAGTTATTCTAAGAGACATGCAACGAATAACCTGAACACACTTACAAAGCTGCAGACATTGACCTTTCCCTGGCTTCTCTGCCCACATTCCATCACTGCCAGGCCTCACCTCTCCTGGAACTCCTCATAGTACACAAACCAGAAACAACATTAATATATCCATTGTCCCATCTAAGCAGTACACAGGGACCATGCTCAGGGCATTACCTGTCCTGGATAAGCCACGAGTCGAAGTGCCAGAGTAACGAAAACACCTGACCAGAAAGAGAGAGCCCCTGCTTCGTGGGCCTTTTAAAGGAGCTTGTGAGGGGCGTGGTTACACAACAATGCAATACCATTCCCCCTCAGTTGATAGATGAGTCACAGGTGGGCAGGAGCGAATACCTAAGTGTTGTGAGCTAAGGAGTTGATTGGTGCTCATTGGGATGGGCAGGAGCAGGAACTGGGCTGTAGCTAAAAAGACTAATTGGACTCATCTGCGTCCAACATCCAAATTAGGACGTGGGGGAAGAGTATACAAGGAGAGGTGAAGGAGCAATCACTGGCTGCTCTCCATAGCAGCACCCTAAAGGTGAGCGCTTTGCCCTTCCCCCTCCCAGCTCCCCTGCTCTCCTCCTGTGTCCAACACCTGGGACCACTATGAATGCCTCAGGCTCTGGGCTATTCTGCATGGGACTCTGCGGCTTCAGTGGTCGGCACCTGCCCCTGACTCAGCCTGCACAGAAAGAAGACCCCCGGGGAGCCACTCCCGGGCAGCCCTTTGCTCAGGTGAAGCAGCAATGGGAAGCTGCTACTTCTAACCCAGGCAACTGGAGTCTGGTTACCTCTTCATGATGCCTCCCACGGCCTGCTCTCCTGCCCCTCATGTCTCCACAGCCTGGCCACAAGGTTCACACAGACAGGGTTTCAGGGTCAAGACCAACTCTTTCTCAGAGAAAGAGAGAGAACAGGCAGGCCTGGTTCTGGGCTCCCAAGAGGGGTAGGGGCATGGAGTGGCTGGAGGTGCTAGGGGCCCCACCCAGCTCCCCTTCCACTGGTTGGGAAGGACCCAGTGGTTGCCAACAGCTGGCTGCTGCCCCTCCTCCTTGGTGGTGGTGGTGGTGGTGGTGTCCTCAACCATGCTGCCCACACCCCTAGGAGCTCCACGGCCAGGGCCCTGGCCTGGCAAGTCGGGGACAGGCAACTCTGGTGCGCCTGCTGAGCTGGGATCTGCCTCAGGCCTTGCTGGTCTGGGCAGCTGAAACGGAGACCACCTTTCTCCCCAGCCTCTCCCATCCCCACTTGCTCCTTCCTACCGCTCTACCCCTGAGCTAAGTGCGTGTTAGCAAAGTGGCTTGCTGTGAGGAAGGAAGTGCCAGGAAGCTGCGTGGCAGGCAGCCTGGAAACAGCCACCGTCACCATCACTAGCGTTGTTGTCATTCTTCGAAGGGGGCTAGGGTCAAGCCAAACTGGGGTCAGGGAGATGGTCTGAGCCGCAGCCTGTCTCTGGTCTCTCCCATGCAGGATCAGCAGGAAACCCTCCCATGCGTGCACCTTGACTTGCCAGCACTGCCCAGGGAGTGAGGGTGGGTAGTTTGCTAAAAAACCAAACAACAACAACAAACCCATTCATTTATTTGGAAGACAGAGGGAGAAATATGGGGAGGGAGAGATTTTCCATTCACTGATTCACTCACCAAATAGCCACAGTGGCGAGGACTGAGCTGGTCCAAAGCCAGGAGCCAGGAGCTTCTTCCAGGTCTCCCATGGGGGTGCAGAGGCCCAAACATTTGGACAATCTTCTGTTGCTTCCCCAGGCACATTAGCAGGGAGCTGGATGGAAAGTGGAGCAGCCGGGACTCAAACTGGTACCCATATGGAAGGCCGGCACCACAGCGGACCCTGAAACTTGGTCGATTCCTTCTTCAAAGAGGATCTGATTCTGCTCTCAGAAAGCACCCCCCACCCCCAGACCCCAAGCAGGTTTTTTGCTTTTAGTTCCTAAGAATACCATGCCCACCCCGGCCATGTCAGAGCCCAACTCCCCAAAACCAGGTGACCCCACCCCATACTCCCTTCTCTAGCCCCTGGAAGCCTCTCCCTTACCCCTCTCGACCCCCCCCCCCCATTCCATTTTATTATCAGCCAAAGATTTCCTGAGCACTGCCAAGAACTGATATTCAGAAATAAGTATGTAAATCCTTTGTAAATGTATGCTAATTACTTATTTTTAATTATAATGTAAATAAGTAATTACTGAATAATTTTAAAGTATTTACACGGGGGTGTGTGATTTAGACACTAACTTGTTATAAGATATAAAAACTATAAATTATACAGTAATTACAGCCCAATTTACATGCTAAGGCCAAACACAATTACGTAGCAAGAAAAATATAAACAGTCAGGTAATTCCGCAGTCGTTACAGCGCTGTACTCAAGCAGCTTGCCTCCCCGGCTGACAACGGGGCTGTGCGCGCCCCTCGCCTGGGGCTCAGACAGGCTGAGGGCCTAGGGGGGCTGATGGGGAGTCGAGGGGAGAAAAATTCACCCCAAATAAGAAACAAAGGTGCCAGCAGGGTCGGCGGGAGGCGGCTCTGTGGCACTGCGGGAAGTGGTGCCTCCATCCTCTCCCGCCT
Organism: Ochotona curzoniae; assembly: GCF_017591425.1. NCBI lineage: Eukaryota > Metazoa > Chordata > Mammalia > Lagomorpha > Ochotonidae > Ochotona > Ochotona curzoniae. The sequence continues at coordinate 6,718,526 of NW_024467106.1, forward strand.
CCCCAAGCACCCCACGTCAGCCCCCAACTCCCACCTCCACGTCTTCACCTTAATCTTCCTCTGCCTGGCTGATGCCCCTCCATGCCTCCTTCACCAGGAAGCCCTTCCAGAATACTCCCTTGCCCTCCCAAGTGGTGGAGATGTGTGTTCCCGTCACCGCTAACCAGCAGGGTGTGCCCCAGACTGGGAGCCCAGGCCTCTTTACCCATTGTGGGGTCCCAAGTTGGAAGCTCTTGGATTGGTGAAGGTGGGCTCGGAGCCAGTGGCATCTGGGGTGCAGCTTGGTCCACCGCTTTTCCCACCCAGCGTTACCAGGATGAGTGGGAAGCTGTGACCTCCACGTGGGCCTGGGTGTTTGTTCCATAAAGCTCCCCGGAGCTGATGACCCACTCTGCGAGGGAAACGTACGCCTGGGTGTGAGAACTGCTTGTGGGACAGAAGCCCTGGGCAAGAACCCCCCTTCCCAACCCTTGGGCCTTGCTCAGAAAAGGACCTACTTAACACTGTCCGAGAACTGAGGCGGCAGCAGGATGTAAGGCTCCCTGTCCTCAGCTCCAGGGAGCATCTGCTGTGGGCGGGGCTAGCCCTGGCACTGCCCACCCTGCCAAGGTCATCCTCATGGCAGACCTGGCATCTTCATGTCTGCCACGGCCCCACAGGCATGGGAGCCCTGCTCTAGGCCCCTCCTTAACCCTGCCTGTGGCTGTCACACAGCTGAGCGGCGGGGAGACCCAGCACCCCCCTTTCCCACTGCACAGTCAGCAACAGCGGCAGAGGGCACTGCTGAGGTTGGCCCAGTGGGTGAGGAGGCCGGTTCAGCCAGGCCCCTGCATCCACAGTGAGTCAGCCAGGACGGCCTCTCTCTACCGCTCAGCCCCAGAACCTGCCATGCGGATATACATGGGCACTGGCTGGCCAAGGCCACGGGAGGGGCCGGCACAGGTTGGAGTCGGTTGGAGGTCATATGGCCCTGTTCCTGGACATAGAGCCACGGCTCCAAGCCTGTCTTCCAAAAAGGACACCACAGGCAGCTATCAACTCGGCTGGGCGTGGCCGAGGTCAAAGCCAGCGCCTGGCACGAGGAGACCTTGGTCTTGGCCAAAGCCAGGGGGATGGAAACAGCCACCCTCCAATGCTCTGGCCCCCTCATGCAGCTACTTCACAGGCCCGGCAATTCCCCGGTCCCCTGGGTGATATGTTTTTTTACGGCCATTGCCGGGTGCTATTCATTTTATTATACTTTCCCGCCTGTTATGTTTGTTGCCGGTGCATAAGCAATGTGGTCCATTCCACTTTACGTGCCCCAGCATTTCCGACTGCTCGCCAGCCAGCGTGGCGCTGAGTGGTTTTGGAGTAAAGCATTTGGCTAATAAAACACACAAAGCAGAGATAGGAAAATCGATGCGTTTGTTCATGACGCCTTGCCATTTTTCACACGGACTGCCAGGCAGGGCTGCCCGCTGGGGCTGGCGCCAGCAGTGCCACATATGATGTCTGTCACCATTGGTGGGGGACCAGAGGCCAATGGCCTGGAACCTGCACCTCGCCGGTCAGGGAGCACCGGGCACATGCTGGTCCCAGCACTGGCTCCTTCCCAGTGTCATGGCTGGGGACCCAGGTAAAAAGAGCGGGTTCTCCTGGGTTTTAAAACACCCCTCTGATCCCCAACCGCCCACTCTGTAAAACGGAGCCAGCTGTTCCCAAACACTGGCAACCACTTCCCGTCTCCAGACCCTGGTTCCTTCTGGGCCACGGCTCAGGCCCCAGGGCACCTCCGCCCTGCTCCTCCGTCTCCCATGCCCTGTGCCCTGCAAGGTCACCCACCCCAGCTCTCACTCTTGGAGATGGCCCTGGCCTGTTGGCGAAGGCCCCAGCTCCAAGCCAGGGTCGGCTCAGTGGCACTGTCCCATCAATTTCTCAGGTAGAGACCCTGAGCCGGAGAGCAGCAGGTCCAGGCACTGGGAGACCTATGTCCTGTGCTGGGCACCGGCATGCCAGGCAGCAGAGAAGGTGGCAATGGAGGATTTCCACCCCCTTCCCCAACCCTCCCCACACCTCCAGGACTTAGTGGGACTTAGTTTCCCTCGTCTGCCAGGTGAAATGACAGAAACAGAGGAAATGAAATCAGAGGCCTCTCCTGTCGGCCCCTTGCTCCTGGCAGTGCCCAGGACCTGCTTGGAGGAGCAGTGTGCCCATGGCAGGGGAAGAGCCGGCTCGCTCTCCAGGTGCTTGTGGGGAGGAAACAAGAGGCTCTTTACTTCCCAGGCCCCGATCTTCCCCCCTCAAGTGGGACCAGGATGGCTCAGCTGTCCAGGGCTGTGGAGATGGAGGGGAACTGAATGAGAGAATCCACCCAAGCCTCAGGGCTTCAAGGGCCCTGAATGCCTGAACAGGGAGCTGGAGGGGGGTCTTTGAGAGGAGCCTGGATCCGGGGTGAGGGGGCAGCACCCCAAGACTGAGCCACCCCTTCTTCCCGCCCCCCCCAAACCTCCAAGGGTGGTGAGGGCAGTGGAGAGACCACGCTGGGACCCCATGGTGGAGGACTCTTGCCCAGGTGCCAGGAGCCAGCGCCTCTCCTCCCTCCATCCCCCACCCCCCACTCCAGGGAGCACACACAGAACTTAATCCCCAGCGCCTACCAGCACACCCAGGCTTGGCGCGCAGCTTGGCAAATATTGGACTTTATTAATTTAATTTAATTAAACTTTATTAACCTTTATTAAAAATAAACCCTCATTAAAATTCTCGTTCCCGGCTCTGGCACAGGCGGGGTGGGGGCAGGGCGCTGCCTGCTCACCAGGCTCCTGAAATGCCAGCTGAAGAGAAGCAGCGATGGCAGTCAGGGTGGCTGGGTCTGGGAAGGGACACAGAGCCAGGCCAGAGGTCCCCGGGGTGGAGGGGCGGGGTGTCACCTGGGCTGCAGACATCGAGGGATCCAACTGCCCCTCTCCCTGCCCAGGGTCGGGGAGGGCGGTTTGGAGGCAGCTTGGAGCGCCAGGCAGGTGGCGCAGGAGGGAAAGGCGGCTTTCTGCCCCGGTTCCGGAGAGCAGCGCATGCCCCGTCCTCTGCACCCAAGGACAGCTCAGTCCCCACGAAGCCGGTCGGACTCCTGCGCACTCTGCGCCATGTGCAGGCGTCAGAGTCCCGCAGTGGAGGAGGGACCATCCAGCCAACCCGGTGCCTGGCCACCGCTCAGCACAACCCTGCTGAGCTATTTCCACCCGCCATGGGGCTGATCCTCCCCGAGGCAGCCTCTGGGGTCCCCAGCTGCCATCACTGAGGATTGATTCTCTACTGGGCCCCAGCCTGACTCCACCCCAGCTGAAGCCTGGTATGCCCATTTTCAGAGGAGCAAACTGAGGCTATGGAGGCCCAGGACGCTGCCCATGCCGCAGGCTCAGGAGCAAAGCCAGGCCACAGCCCAATATCCTCATTGTGGTCCATATCGCCAGCCTCATCCTTGAGGGAGCTGAGGACAATGGGGTCTGCGCCAGCCAATGAGGGGCAAGGCAGCAGCAAGACCTACAGCCATAGAGGGATCAGACATTTCCGACTGAATCCAGGGTTCAGGAAGGAGGCCTTGGACAAGCAGGGAAGTGCCAGCTCCAGCTGCCCTCCAGGCTATAGAGCTGATGACCCAGGTGTTGCCTGCACCTGCCGGCACTGGGCCCTCCGGTGGCCACACCTCTGACCCATCAGCACCTCCTTCACGGCAGACAGCCCAGGAAAGACAGGAAGCAGGTGGGCCACCCCAGGCCAGAGGCCCAAAGGGTGCTTGTTAGCATAGCAGCAACTGCTCAGGGGGAGCAGGGGCCAGGCTCAGAGCCGGGCATGCCATCTAGTGCCTGGGTGACTTCAGCCAAGCTCTTGCACTCAGAGGCTGTGACACTGGGACACCACAGGCAAATGTCACATCCTTGCCGTCCCCACTCTGCGAGCCCAAGGACAACAGCAAGAACTGGCAGATGTACATGCATTGTGACGCAGGCCACCAGGGGAATGCAACATCACCCTGAGTCCTGCTGAAGGGGGCCCTGAGGCTGCAGCACAGCCCGGGGAAGGGCAGGAGGAGCCAGCAGAGCAGCCGCCTCAGGGAGGAATTCGCTCTGCTCTTGCAAGCCCCAGCTAGAGTAGCAGCAGGGGCAGGAACTGCCGGCGAGGGGGTGCGTTTAGAAGTGGAGGGGTCTGGGATGGACGCTGAAGTTTAGGAGTTTATGAGGTGCCACTCGGGACACCCCCATCCTGGCCCGGCTCCAGCATGACCCATCGGGCTGGCTGTGGAGGCTGCCCTTTGGAGTAGCAGGTGTTTGAGTGATTGAGTCTCCGTTGTCTTCCCCGGGACTCGGTTGGAGTTTCAGGCTCCCAGCTTCAGCCTGACCTGGTTGTTGCAGGCATCTGGGGAACAAACCAGCTGATACAACTCTCTCTCTCTCTCTCTCTCTCTCTCTCTCTCTCTCCCTCTCTGCTTTAAAAAATAAATAAATAAACTTCTTCTAAAAAATGGTGGGAACTGCCCAACTTTGAGCTAGGGAGCAGAGTAAGACATCATCCAGGAAGATGCTTTGCAACTTCATTCCTTCATTCACTCATTCACACAGCGAGCTGCTGGCCTCAAAATCTCTCCATCCGTGCAAGAATTCCCTTCATAATAGGGAGAGAAAGACAGCACCCGGTCAGGCGACAGCGCTGAGTGAGGGGCCAGGGGCTTCCCATCTCGGGAGGGCCACAGAGATTCTGGAAGACACCCCGGGCCCTGTGACCGCCTACCTGCAGGTGTGGCTTAACGCTGGGGTCTTGGAGGCTGGGCCCAGTCCTTAGCTCTCACTCTGTGAGAACGGAAGTCTAGCAGAGAGAAAAGCAGAACTGAGTAACAGACAGGCTCATCCCTGGGCGGGGAACCCCAGGGGACAAGGACTGGGCGCTATCTGGGCCCTTGGAAGCCACAGGGCCCGGCGAGGCCAGGTTGGCGGGTGGCGGTGGCCACACTAGGCCGGGCCTCCTCTGTCTTGTTGTCACCAGCAGTTGCTGTGGCCGCCCTCTCCCGAGGCCTCGGGCTCCCCGCTGCTTCCCTGGGGTCCCCTACAGCTGTCCCACGGGATGCACAGCTCGCGATCTCACCCCTCACAGGTACAAGCCCGGGGAGCGAGGATGAGGGAAGGCTGCGTCTGTGAAAGCCCCAGCCACGCCGGAATGCAGCGTGGGAAGGTCAGACACGACTCTTGAGTGCTCCCGGTGCACGTGAGCACACGGAGCCAAGCACACGCATGTGGACAAAGGCAGGCATCAGAGCCACGCGGGTGCGGATACAAGGCCAGGGGCAGAGCCAGCAAACCCTGGGCCCTCAAGGCCTTGCTCTCCGGAGCTGAGGAGGCAGCACTTTGAGACAGCCAGATGTGGCAGGGCCAGCTGGACCCTCCCTGGGCAACACAACACCAGCAACAGGAGCGACCCCAGGTACACCCCCAGACATGGGTTTTGGGGCTCCCCTTTACCTGGCCATGGAGAGTCCCCATCAGGCGAGGCTCCTGGACGCCACTGGTGCCCAGGCTTGGCCTCGTGGTCTCAGCTTTCTGAAATACTGTCCCCTTCATCCCCACCCCTACTGTCTCCAGTCTGCCCGTGGTTGTGGCATGAAATAGGCACGCGTGCTCTCAGCAGAACTGGCCTCTGGCTGCTGAGCGAGGCCGTGGCTCTCCAGGCCTAATTAGCCCATATTTGGTCAATAAGCCATTAACACGGTGCCTTGGATGTTAATAACCGTTTCGTGAAAAAGTCGGCGTAATTTATGAGATCAACACTGGTTAGCAAAATTAATAAATATTTCATTCAGCAAATTTATCCTGGCCAGCCCAAGACAGGTGGATGCAGGACCCCAGGAACTGGCTGCTGGCTGAGGGGAAGACACAGCTCCGGCCTGGGCCCAGAAGCATCCACATCCGATCCTGGGTGTGAACCCATGGCTGGACCTGGGTGTCCAGCGAGCCCGGCAGCCCAGTGTGCCCGACCATTGCCAGTCAGTGCTGGCAAGGTGAGGACTCCGGGCTCTGTCCACTGTCCATAGCAGCAGTTTGGTCATTTGAGAAGTGGGTGGGGTAGCTGTGGGGAGCTGGGGGCTTCTCCCAGGATGGGGTCCTGCAGGAAGCACCCAGAGAGCGGATGACTTCGTCACTATCATCCAGGAGCTTGCCACGGGAGTTTACCCAGTCCTTGCTTTTCGCTTTCTGCCTCGTCCTGTGGGTTTGAGAAACTCCAGGAAGAGGCAGAGTGACTGTGCAAAGTGCGACTGTGCAACGTTTGAGCTACCAGACACAACAGAGTGATCTGCTGCTGAGGCAGCCGGGCCACGCAGCTGCAGAGCCACGGTGGGCTGAGAGCTAGCAGTCCTCCGGTGACGTTGGCTCAGGCCTCCTGTGACCTGGAGGCAGAGGCTCCCATACACAGACCAGGCTTCTCCTGCTCCCAGTTAGCCCACACTCCCTTCCCCACCTGCCAAGCTTCCTGAAGCCGCACACTCAGGGGGGCCTGAGACGGGGAGCACAGACCACACAAGGTGGTTCCTGGCAGCGGTGGGGAAGCCGGGACGGGCAGGGCTTTGGTGGGGGTCTCCAGGCTCAGGTGGAAGGACCTGAGAGTGGTTTCAGTGGGGGCTTCTGGAGAGAATTTTGCACCCTGGGGGCACCCAAGCAGGCATCCTGAGGCATGCTGTGCCTCCTCAGGTGAATCACCATCCCTCTCTGGGCCCAGGCTGTGCCAACAAGGACCACTCTGGGCACACTCACTGTGTGAGGGCATTTCACAATGCTCGTGGGAAAATAGAAGACTGAATGACTTCGCTTCCAACATTTTGAAATCCATGCCTATGAGAGAGGTCGTCAAAAAATCCCTGGGAAAACATATCTATGCATGAATTGCAGAACGTGTCTGCACCCAAAATGCTTACCTTGGCAAGTACAGGGAGCGGGCAGTGCCCTGGCTGCCTCCTCTCATTGCCCCACCCAAGCTCTGGGCATAGCACCCCACACCTGAGAGCCCAGAGCCCAAGATAGGCCCAGCCCTGACCTGAGACTCACAGACAAGGGAGGAGGCAAACTGGGCTTCGGGGTGCTCCTGGGCTGCCACATACCCTGCACAGGGCCACCCCCAGCCTGGGCAGAGCTCCCCTGGCTGTTCCAGCCCCATGTTCGTGGCCCTAAGCAGGTAAGGTCACTTCTATGACCATTGGGGTGACCCCGGGCTGGTGTGACCGCTGGAAAGAGTAGGCGTGGCATGGTCTCTTTGCCTGACCAGCTGTCAGTGCTCAACAAGGCAGAGCCAGCTCAGCCTGGGCTGGCCCCAAGGGTCCCCGGGGCGTGCTTGTATGGCACGGTGAAGATTCATGCTCTGTTTCTCTCTACGTGGGCTTTGGCAGGTGACTGCCCAGGCCATGCCTCCATTTTCCTCTCCGTCAAATGGGCTGCCCACCAGGCATCTGCCATGGCTCCTTGGACGGGCTGAAATACAGGCTGAAATGAGGTGTCAGGGGCGCCTCACAACAGAGGTGCGAGGGAGGGAGTCAACTCGGATACATGGGGACAGAAGAAGAGGGGTGCCAAGGCCCTGAGGCCCGATTATGCCCAGCAGGTGTGCAAGGAGCCAGGAACTGCCTGCTGTCTGCAGGTGCTGGTGGAGACAGGAGGGATGTGGGCCTGGGGAGACGTTGGGGGCAAAACCCAGGTGGGGTGAGCGTGTGTGCGGGTGGTAGGGTACATCACCCAGGATCTAGTAAGTGCTCATTTAACAGGAGTTACAATGACAGGGTGCTGGCAAGCAGATGATTGCTAACCCCCGTCTACGGGCAGGAGCTGGCTTCGAGCCACCCAGCCTGGCCACCTTTGCTGTCCTCTCTCTCAACCTCCAGAGAATGTTCCAGGGCATTGGGAAGTTTGGAACAGTGTGGGGCGGGGCCCGCAGCCCGGTGGCGTGGAGTGAGACCCCAGCTCCACAAGGAGTGGCGCGGAGGAGTTGTTAATGCTGTTATGATGGGCTGCAATGCATTGCCGATATTCAGAGACATCCCATTTCTGCCCCCCGTGTCACATCTGAGATGTAGTGCGGATAAATGATATATCACTGCGCGAGATCTACCGAAACCATTAGTAACCATGACATTTTGACGTCAGATTTTAAAAAATTCCTAAGTAATCTTTTTGATTTATGAAATGCTGTCTGGGTTCATCGAGAGAGATCTCAGATTTATCACCGCCTGGTTAGAATTATTAATGATTTTCAATTTGTAAATCTGAAGTCGAGAAACTGTGGGCTCTGGGCGAAAACTCCCACCGACACAAGCCCTGCGCCTCCTCCAGCCCGAGCCTTATCTGCCAACACTTGGTCCTCTGGCATCCCGTGAACTTGACATTGCCTTGTAGCCGGCAGCACGCAGGGCTGTGGGGGCTCAGACAGCAGGGTGGAGCTGATCCCCACCCTCCAGGGTCCTGGACAGAGGGGACAGGCAGGGCAGTGCTGTGTGGGTCAGTAAACAGCCTCCACACCACTCCCCACCTCCACGAGCCAGCCCATCCTTGCCATGCGCATTCAGGCCACAGCCTCTGCTCTGTCCCATGCAGAACCCTGCCCTGCCTGTCACTCTTACTGTGTCCCCGGGGTGGGACAGGACTCCACCCAGACCCAGGCTCAAGGCCAGGCCACCTGCACTCGGACACTCCGCCCGCCCGAGGCCTCCCTGGCTCAGTGGTGGAAGCACTGCAGAGCCTTCTTCATTTAAACAAACGAACACTCTTTCCTTTCTACTTATCTGTAGTAAACTTCTTTTCAAGGCAGAGAAACAGAGGTCGAGACAAAGTTGGTTCACTCCCCACGTGCCCAAGACATGAAGCCTGGAAGCCAGGAGCCTGGAACCTAGCAGGGTCTCCCACGTGGCTGGCAGAGACCCAAGGACTTGGCCACCACCTGCTGTGTCCCAGGGTGCACATTGGAGCAGCAGGCAGCGGCTCTGGCTCTCACACCAGATGCTGAGGCTGGATGCATACTGGGCAGCAAGTCCAATGGCCCCCAGGGGCGCTCTCCACCTGCCCGTGCCCGGGCTGCACCCCAGGTCTCAGAGCAGCCCGAGGGCCCTGTGACTGCGGGAGTCGCGTCATCAGCCTCGCAGCCCTGCCTGTTTCAGGCCCCACCTTCCACACCAGCATCCCGTGGGGGTGAGGGCAGGGTCTCTCCCCCCTGAGCCACGTTGCCCAAGTCCTCCTGAGTGTGTCAGTCACGGGCTGTCTCCCTTAACCACTCCCAAGGCTCTGCAGAGGGCTGGGACTGCCTTAATCACACAAGGACATGCAAGTCCTAGCCTCAGTTTCCCCATCTGTCCAGGGGTCCCCGGAGTCGCTGTAACATGAAAGCTCTCCACAGGGCGGGGCTCGGAATCCCAGAGCTGCCCCACTTCAGATCCAGCTCTCTGCTAAGGGCCTGGGAAAACTCCACCAGACAGCCCAAGTGCTTGGGCCCCTGCACCCATGTGCGAGACCAGGACAAATCTGCTGGCTCCTGGCTTCAGACAGGCTGTCCTGGCCACTGTGTGGCCATGAGGGAAGTGAGGGTCTTTGCTTTTCTCTATCCAACTCTGTCTTTCAAATAAATAAATCCTTTTCCAATCCATCATATAATAATAGTAAATAATAAATTTGTATTTTAATTCTGGTTTTGATGAACCTGAGAGCCTCAGGTTGGCAAAGAAAACAAGAGCATCAGAGAAGAAATAAGTGAAAGTAAAAGTAAATTTTTTTTTCCCCCTGAGGTCTGACACCATGGCGTCACAGGCACCTCCTCTCGCAGTGTCAGCATCCCACATGGGGGCCAATTCAAGTCCCATGGCTCCACTTTCTATCCAGCTCCTTGCCAATGGCCTGGGAGAGCAACAGAGGATGACCTAAGTGCTTGGGACCCTGTTCCCACATGAGAGACCCAGAAGAAACTCCTGACTCCTGGCTTTGGATCAACTCAGTACTGGCCTTTACAGTCACTTGGGGAGTGAATTATTGGCTGAAAGATCTTTCTCTCTGTCTCTCTTCTTCTTTGTATATTTGCCTTTCCAATAAAAATAATAATAAAAAAAAGAATCAGCGCTCTAAGAAGGGATAATCATTCTTACTGCCCATGTACCTATCAACACAGTGTCATTATCCACGGAGCAAAACTGCAGGGAAAGGTGGATGAGCCCACCATTGCAGCGGGAGGAGCAGACGAGCCCACCATTGCAGCGGGAGGAGCAGACGAGCCCACCATCGCAGCGGGAGGAGCAGACGAGCCGACCATTGCAGTGGGAGAGGGGCAGCAGGGAAGATCAACAAGGCCACACAGTCAAGCTCAACACGGCATCCATCAACTGGACCTAAGTGACACCTGCAGACTGTCATCCACCTGCAACAAGCCCACCTCCTCTCAAGCTCACGTGGGACAGTCACCAAGAGCCACCACAGGCTGGGCCATGGCACACAGCTTCCCAAACTAAAGAACAGAAAGCATACAAGGTCTGCCCTCAGCTAGAGACATCAATAGCACAGATACCTAGGACATCTTGAAATACTTGAATACTCAACAACCCAGTTCTAAATAGCACATGGGCCAACAATACATCTCAGGAGAGTTTTTAAAGTATTTGGAACTCAATGAAAATGTAATTTGTCAAAATTTGTGGGATGTGTTGAAAGCAGAGCTGAGAGGGAACTTCTTAATGCCGAGTGCATATACTGAAAAAGCAGATCCAAAGTCAATAAGCTAAGCGGCCACTCTAAGAAACTAGAAAAAGAAATTAAAGACAAAGTAGAGTGAAAGAAATAGCCCAGACAAGAACACAAAGAAATGAGACGGAAAGCAGGAAATCAGTAGAGAAAAATGGGAAAAGCCAAAAAATAATTCTTTGAAAAGACAGAATCAACAGGCCTTAACTAGATTAAGGACAGAGACTAAGAGAGAGGAAGGGGAGGGTTAGGACAAGAGGGGGAGGGAGCAGGTTTCAGAGAACACAAAATGCTGCTATCAGAAGTGAGGCAGGATGCCACCACAGACTCCACGGACATTACAAGGAGAATCAAGAAGTATCATGAACAATTCTGAGGGTAGATAATCTATTAATTAGCATTAGATCAATTATAGTCTTCCTAAACACAATCAAGACCCAGACGGGCTCCCTGGTGAATTGCACCAAACACTTCAGGAAAACTTGTTTCTCTACTATATCTTCTGTAAGAGAGAACTACTCCTAAACTCATCCCTATGAGGCCAGCAAAATGTCTGTCTAATTGCAAAATTAGACAAAAATATTACCAACAAACTACAGAACAGTGTCTTTCATGAACAACACAGATACAAGAATTCTTGACAATGTCTTACCAAATTGAACTCAAGATTATATAAACAGATTTATACATCAACAACTAGGATTTATCCCAGCTATACAAGTTTAACATTCACAAGTCAGATAATGGAAATAACCCGTCACATCAGGCTAAAGCAAGGAATTCACATGATTGTATCAACAGATACCCCAAGAAGCACTTGACAGAATCCAGTACCCATCCATGCTTTTGAAAAACTTTCTTAAAGTGGCATACTGACTAAACCTGTGCCTCTAGGGCCAACACCGCACGTGGGCACTGGTTCAAGTCCCTGGTGCTCCACTTCCCTCCCTGCTCCATTCTTATGACCTGGAAAGGCAGTGGAAGATGTCCCAAGTCCTTGGGCCCTTGGACCCACAAGGGGATGCAGAGGAAACTTCTGGCTCTCAGCTTCAGATCAGCCAACTTTGGCCATTGCAGCCATTTGGGCGTGACCCAGCAGATGAAAGATCCCCTTCTCTGACTCTCCTTATTTCTTTGTAACTTGGTCTTTCAAACTAAAAAAAAAAAAAAAAAAAAAAAGAAAAAGAAAAAAGAAAAAACTCACTGAACTGGGAATGCTCAAAGATCTGTGTCTTCTTCCACTTGATAAACATCTGACGCAGTTGGGGTGCTCTTGCAGCATTCAGAGTTCCTGGGTTCAAATTCCAACTTCACAAACAATGCAACTTCCTGTTAATGCATACCCTGGGAGGAAGCAGATGATGGCTCAAGTATTTAAAGTCTTTAGGTCCCATGTAGAAGACCTGTGTGGGTCCCTGGATCCAGACATTTGGGAACTAAATCAGGGGAGAGGATTTCTTTCTTTCTTCCTCCTCTTCTTCTTCCTCCGCCTCCTCTTCTTCTTCTCTCCTTCTAATAAACGAAATGCAGATTTTTAATCTACAAAAACATCTACAGTTACATCCAACTCAGTAATCAGAAACTCTAGCTTTTTCCACTAAGACCAAGAACTAGCAGTAGATATTACTTCTCATCACTGCTCTTCAACATTATAGTAGAAGTCCCAGCTATTGCAATAAGACAAGAAAAGATCGTACAGGTTAAGAAGGAAGACATAAAGCTGTTTGTTTGCAGATGACACGTGCCTCTATGTAGGAAATATGAAAGAACTGACAAAAGAAAGAAAAACCCCTCTGGTGGTAGGCAGAGTCTAGGGCTACAACACGGAGCTTACAGGAACAGGTACTATGAGGCTGGGCCACAAAGCCGACAAATACGTGAATGAATCAGATCTGGGGCAGAATCTGCAAGGGAGTATGTGGGCTCACCCATGTGGAACAGCAATCTCCATTGGTACGCTCAGGAACTGTGGCTGGGAATAGGCCTGCTTGAGGAGCTAAAGGGATGCTCCAGCTGGGCTGGAATTCCCACTGGTGAATGTGAGAGCCCAAATCAGTGCATTGTCCCGAGCTGAACCTGGCTACAATTTCCCTTGGCACGAGGGTGGCCTGGGTCTGAGGAGAGCCGGGCTGGGCTAGACTCCTGTACCTAGTCATATTCGTGAGAGTCAGGGTAGGGTATAGAATGGGCTGGTCTAGGTCTCAGCCCCCACGGAAACATGTGAGAGCTGTGTCTGGGCATGGAGCAGGTGTAGATGGGCTGCAACACCCGGCAGTAAGAACTGGAAAGGGTATGGGGCTGATTGGGCAAGGACACCGTTCCCGCCAGGACAACAGGTCAACAAAGTCAACCTGGGCCAGGGACCCACCAGTATGTGCAAGATCTGGGAGGAGACCAGCTAGAGGAGCTTGGTGAACTCCTTTGTCAGGTTGCAGGCCCTGTGAATAAAGGCAATAACCAAAGCAAGGAGCAGCGCAAACCAGACCAGGTTACAGTACCCGCCAGCATGCATGTGGGTCAGGTCAGGGGGTGGGCCAGGCTGGGTCAGTTCTTAACATCACTGACAGATCTGAGAACCAGGATGTGAGAGGGACTGAGTTGGACCACATCACCAGCCAGTTAACACTCAAGTCGGGACTGGGGGCTGCTGAAGCACCCACTGGTGCATACCGAAGGAAGATGAGCCATGTCAGTTTGGAGGAGATGGGTGTCAGGTCCGTGAGCCCCAGGGACAGAAGAGCCCTTGGGCAGTAGCTCTCAGCCCATGACTTAAAATACTCACTCTCGGGTGAGGCTACCACTGGAGAGCATGAAAACTAGGACAGGGGCAGGGGTGGCTAGACAGAAAGGCACCTGCCAGTACCTGTGTGGGCTGGATAGTAGGCTGGTTGGGTTGAACTAGGCTTCAATGCCCACTGACATGTACAAGAGTTAAATGGGATGTGGGACAGACTGAACAAGCCTGCAGTACATACTGGCATGCATGGGAACCAGGGTAGGGGGCAGGCCTGGTGGGGCTTATGGGGAGTTGCTCCAACTAGGCTGCAGCTCCCACTGGTTTGCGTGAGGGCCGAGTATGAAGTGGGTAGGATCGAGCTGGACTACAACACCCATTGGTTCACGTGGAAGACAGGGCAGGAAACAGAACTGACCCAGCAATTGCAATGACCAGCATGTGCATAAGCTGATTGGGGCGATGGACGATGCCGGACCCTGTACTGGCAAATTCACACAAGAATCAGGTTTGGGATCATCTCAGATGAAGTTTCTTTGGAGATCCCTCCAACTCAACTGCTGATCTCAGAACCCCAACCATGAACAGACCATGTCAGTCAGTGGATTCTGAATAGGTTTCATCGTGATTAGAATGGTGAGATTGGCAGCAATTCAGACCTGTTGAACTATCAAAACTGCTTGAGCAGGACCCTCAGAGTGTGCCTCACATTGGGGACATGGATGGGTGGGAGGCTGGGTGGGGCTTTTCCCTTTCTTTCTCCCCTGACCCCAGATACAGGGGAAAAAACATTAGTTGGAAACAATGGTCTTACTTACTTTCCTGTAGCCCTTGACCCTTTGTACCCCAATCAACTAACTAAGACTATTTAAATAAATAAATAAATATTTTTTAAAAAAATATGGAAACTGCAAAAAAAAAATTACTCACTCTCCTAGGCGCCAGTTCTCCCAGTGTGACCGTGTGACCCTAATCCAAATATTAGATAGTCTCAAAACCGAAGGCTTATAAGTGGTTTTCATTTTAAATCTAAATCTTACACTTCTACAGAAATGCAAAGGACTAAGAATGGCTGAGGAGTTTCTGAGAGGGGGTGGGGGAGGAGACTTGCTGTAGCACCCAGAAGCTCCAGCAGCTGTGCCCACGTGGGGCTGGCACGGAGGGAACGCTGGAATCCAGCAGCCACGTATCCCAGCCACAGAACCACACAGGCACACACACACACACACAGACACACACACACACACACACACACACACACACACACACACACACACACACGTGAGGGCACATACCAGAGGCGACTGGCGAATGGTGATGGAATTTTGAAACACGACACGTTTCCGACACCTTCCTCAGAGCACACACAGACACAAACGACCACCAAGGGACAAGGATACGGCACTGCCTCCGCTCACTCCCGGCTCGCTCCCTGCTACAACGTCTGGGAAAGCAGCAGCAGACGGTCCAAGTGGGGGAGCCCCTGCACCCACATGGGAGACCCAGATAAAGCCCCTGGGTCCTGGCTTTGGCCTGGTTCAGCCCCAGATGTTGCAGTTGGAAAATCTCTCTCTCTCTTTGTAACTCTACCTTTCAAACAAATAAATTGTTGTTTTTTAAAGGCTATTTTTCATCAAACATCCTACAAACCAACAAGTAAAAGACAACCAAAATAAGAAAAACCAGTGAATGACTGCACTGAGCACCTCAGAGGCAAGAAGGTGGCAATGCTTGATAAACACGCGGGGAGACGCTTTTCCTTGCAGTCACTGAGGACGCCCAAGTTCAACCTACAGTGTGTGTCATCGCCCAACCGCCAAGGAAAACAGCAAATCCTGACCCATGGAAGTGGAGTTGGGACAGCAGCTTTAAACAGTTGGCTGCTCATTAGAGTCAGGCAGGTGCACATTCTATGGCTTGAGCCCCCTCTGGAGAGCCTGCTGAGGGCGCTCTGGGAGAGCAATGCCACCCCTGGGCACCTGCACGTTCCCTTCCTTGGGCACAAGGGTTTTTTGTCCAGCACATAGGATTCCTTCTAGAAGAGGCGTCTTCAAGGCACGCCCCCTCACTACCCCCAGATTGTTGCCTCCCCACTGCAACACTGCACTGTGGGCTTTCTGTTACCATCACTGCGGACCACAGGTACGGGATAAATAATGCCAGAGGACTTGGGATGCTGAGCCTGGGCTGGAGGCTAGACTGTCCAAGGGTAGAGCCTGGCACCTGCTCAGGCCCCTGGAGTGTCATCAGAGCAAGTCGGAAGGGCACAGGAGCAGGTGGGTCCCCAGCAGGTGCTGTCCATGATCACAACAAAGTCCTGTTTTGGGACCTGCTGCCATCCTAGGCCTCCATTGCTTCCATGGCCTGAACCAGGCCGAGTTCTCTCCTGGCCTGAGCCAACCCTTCCTGTGGATGCCCCTCCCTTTCTCCAGAGACAGAAACTCGTCCATCTGTTGGTTCGCTTTCCAAACAGCTGTCACAATCAAGGCTGGGCCAGGTCGAGGCCAGGTCAAGTTCTCCCACGTGGGTGCAGGGGCCCAAGTGCTTGGGCCGCCTTCCGGTGCTTTCCAAGGCACATCAGCAGGAAGCTGGATCAGAGCAGAGCAGTCAAGATTCGAACTGGTGCCCATATGGGATGCTGGCACAGCGGGTAGTGGCTTTACCCATTGCTCCATGATGTCTAGATAGGGAGCGCTCTGGCAGCCATGGAGTGGGGTGGAAGGAGAGGGGCAGAGTGTTCACCTTGGCACCCCACAAGTAGGCTGTCCTCAGAAAGCAGTACAGCCTAGTCCACAGTGGGCACCCAGTAACTTTCACTCGGCCATTGACCCAGCAGCCAGGGGGCATTTGGACTGCACCCAGCAAGCTTGCCAGGCGACACCCACACAGGAGCACCGGCACGGTGTGTGAACATTGACACGCTCAAGCCACCCACGTGCAGACACGCCGGTGCGGGCCGCCACAGTCAGCACGCTCGCACCCAAGAACGCTGCCTCCCCCACAAAGCTCATTTATTTTGATTTATGAGTATTACAAAAATAAACCTGAGCATCTTCTTGGGAATTCGGCAGCTCTGACGCCAGTCCCTGCGATATTGCTTTTCGCTCCTGGTTACCTGAAATTAGCAGAGTAATTCGGAATCTGCATCTTTATTTAAAAGAAAAAACTGTAGATGCAGAATTATAAAAATTTAATATGCTCCCAGGAAAATGAAAAATGAGAGGTTGTGATCTCGTCTAACACTTTCAAATGTGTTTATTAATTCATGCTTTAAATCATAAGTTTCATTCAGTGCGAGCCATGCACAGCAATAAGCCCATTTTAAAATATTAATGAATAAACAATATTTCTCTATTGAAATATAACATGCTTCTTTGAACAATGGACCACCAGTAATAAATCAAAACCAGGAGAAAATTGCATTTCATATTTAATACAAGTTGAACTCTGCCTTTTTATAAATGATATCTTTTTTGTTTAATTGGAGTCAGTTCAGATCTAGCAGATTGCTAATAAAATTCTGAATTTCCATATTTAATGATGCGTACACTTTCTGCTGAAATTTTACCAGGAAAAAAAAAAAAAGAATCAGCTTTTTATTATCTTCTGAGACGGCGGTGAGGGGTGAGGCCTGGGCCTCAGGCCAGCTGGGGAGGGCGGTAGTAGACAAACCCGAGTGGGCAGGTGGAAGAGGCGGGGCCACCCCAGGCCCCTCCCTCGTCAGCTTCCTTCGCCCGTGTGGCTCCCCCTCAGGTGTAGGTAGGACACTGCCTACCTACTGCCAAGGCTACAGGGACAGGAGCAGTGAGTCAAGGTCACGCCCAGCTGGTGAGCGGTCAGCACATCGCTGTGCCCGGAAGAAGGCACAGCCTCTGGTTCAGGAGCCTCTGTCAGTGGAGGGTGGCATGACACTCTCAATGCATGTGGCATCAACAGGACAGCACTTGGGGGCAGAGGATCCTGCCTCACCTAACAGACACGAGGAGCAGCCTGACAGCTAAGGAGACCGGGGCACAGGTGGGCATGTGCCCACACAGAGATGCGACACGTAAGGCGTCTTCAAAAATTCACAGGAAATGCCTATGATGAAAAACTGTTGCATGCCTTTTCATCATTTTTTAAACGTGAAAAAGGTATTATTGGGCCCGGCACGATAGCACAATGGTTAAGGTCCTCGCCTTGAACACGCCAGGATCCCCTATGGGTGCCGGTTCTAATCCCGGCAGCTCCACTTCCCATCTAGCTCCCTGCTTGTGACTGAGGATGGCCCAGAGCCTTGGGACCCTGCACCAGCGTGGGAGACCTGAAGAAGCTCCTGGCTTCTTGGCTTTGGATCGGCTCAGCACTGGCCGTTGCAGTTGCTTGGGGAGTGAATCATCAGATGGAAAATCTTCCTCTCTCTTCCTCTCTGTACATCTGCCTTTCCAATGAAATAAATAGATCTCTTTTTTTTTTGTTTGTTAAAAAAAGGTATTATTTCTTATTTATTTGAGGGAGACACATGCACAGAACATTCTCGTCTCTTGGTTCGCTCTCCAGATGGCTGGAGTTGGCTCTGGCTGAAGTCAGGGTCACAGAACTCTCTTCCTACTTCTACATCAGGGGCAGCATCCCCCTTCTTTGAGCCATCTGTGCTTCCTTCCTGGGTGGATGGACCCAGGAGCCAGGAGCAGGAGCCAGGACTGGGGCCGGAGTCCAGGTCCTTAGCCATGGACACATGTGTCTTTACTGCCTGGCTACAAGCCTGCTCTCCCGTGTGAGCTTTTGGAAGTGGCCCTGGTGATGCCTTGGGCACCTGCTCGCATCTTGGGGCTGGCCCTTGGACCTACCTGGCTGGGAGGGGAGGCCATGCTGGTGCTCTTGCCCTGTTGGACGAATGCTCCTTTCCAAGGTGCAGGGCTGGGAGAGGGTCAGGATTGCTGCCCGTGGTGGAGTTGAGGCTCCAGGCCCCACAGGGACAAGGCACAGGCCTTCTGCGCCCTTCCACGTGTGTGGACACAGCAGCTTCCCCATGTGTCTCAGGCATCCCAGGCTGCTGGGGACCAGTCAGTGGCTGTGGCAGGCATGCATGTGGGGAACCCAAAGACACAGCAAGATGCCAAAGAGATGGCCTGAGCAGGCAACGAGCCACAAAAGGCAAGAAACGCAGCTCTTGGCCTCAGGTCCCCTGGCCCTGTGTTGTTGCTCCATGGGTATTTGGCTAAGTGACTTCAAGTTCCTCATCTGCAAAGTGGAGTTGGTTCCAGAACCTTCTTTGAGGGTGTGAGGATTCGAAGAAAGCACGTGGGTGTGATTAGAGAGCAGCATCTCAGGGCACCTGGCCTGACACGCCCTTCCCCAGCCTGCCTCAACCCTCCCCTCCCTGCTGCCCCCTCCCCTGATCTCTGCTTGGATATCCAGGGTAGGCTACAAGGCACTGACTCGGGGTTCAACAGAGCTGGGCTGTGCCGGGGCTCAGTGCTCTGCAGCTGCTCAGAAGAAGGAATGAGAGATAGGCACAGGCAGGTTAAGACTCACACAAAATTGCAGGACAGTAGGGAGTACAGCCAGGGTTCAAACCCAGCAGGGGCCACCCCTGCTCCAGTGGCCCAGGCTACCACAGCATAGACAGGAAGAGGGTTGAGGGCAGGCACCCTGGGCACCTCGCTCCAACAGGGACCTCACCTGGATGCCTGATGGTTTACCTCCTCGGTCCCGCTGCCAGTGTCACACGGGGCATTCCCCACTCCATCGGGGACCTGGCACAGGTGGTGTTACCTTCTTGAGCCCGATTTCCCATCTGAACTTGGGGTACTGGTGCCCAGCTGTGGGACTCTAGGGCAAGCAGCTGGCCGACGGTGGACCTCCAGGAGCTGCCCATCAGCAGTGCCTACCAGTGCAGGCACTGGCACACACTTTACACACAATGCACCCTCTGTTCGCACCCCCCACCAGCATCTCCTTCCTACACTGGGAGACCTCTTCCCTGGAACGCTGCCCCTCCTGTCCCCACTTCCAGCCAGGGGCCGCCACCAGGTTAGGCTTGGGGCTTTGTATGTAAGGCCTCCAGGCCCAAGAGCGTCCCGGCTGCCTGCTGCATCCAGACTTTGTGAACACGTGAGGTTCTCACCTGTGTTCCTGTGCGTGTCACCCACACACCCTTGCGGGAATGTGTGCCCATTCCTGCTGGTCCTTTCTCTGAACCTCATGAAAGGGGCTGGGGACCCTCACTTCTCCAGTCTTGGGGTCCAGGGGTCTTCAACACCCTCAGCAAGCACTTGACTTCTCTGTACCACAGAACAGAGGTGGGCCCCGATTTCACCTCTCTCTGGGGATACTCCCAACCCAGTGCTGATTTAGGAAGTTCCCTGGTCAGAATCTATCAGAAATCAACAACTGGTTCACTTACTTTGGATGATCAGAGAGCTTGTGCCCTGTACCCAAGTGGGAGACCTGGAAGAAGCTCCTGGCTTCTGCCTGGCCCAACTCCAGCTATTCTGGGGGAGTGAATTAGTAGCTGGAATTCTCTGTCCCTCTGTCTCCTCTCTCTGTGTAATTCTACCTTTCCAGTAAATAAATAAACCTGGGACTGTGGCTGTGGAGTCCCCGAGTCGGGAGAGCATTCTAAACTCCAGGGGCCTGGAGCTGGGCCAGAGGGCCTTTGAGGTCCTTCAGTCTCCTCATTCACAAAATGAGGACGTGTGCAGTCTCCGAGAGGGATGGTCAGGTGTTGGGGCATTGGTACTGCCCCTCAGGGGTCCCCAGAATACAGCCAGGGGATCCTGGGAGAGGCTGCTCTCAACAGAAGGGCCCCAAATGAAACCTGAGTTGGTGCTTAGCCAACTTAGTCTGAGCCACAGCCTTAAAGGAGATAGATCTGCAGGTGCACAAATGCTCCGTTTCCACAGATATGCATGTGAATAGATAAAAATATACATGTGTGAATATATATATATTTTCCATAGCACGGATTGTTTTCTGTGCAGATGGGAAAGGCTGACCCAGGGTGAAATGAATCATGCAAATGAGTAAGTACCACCACAAGTGAGAAACTCCTCGGGCTGGCCGAGCAGCTGGGGAGCGGCCAGCTTGGGAGCGCAGTCCGCAGTGCAACCGCCTTCGGGTGAGCAGGCCGAGCGGCCTGAGACCTCGCTTGCTTCCCTTGCTCAACCCACAGAAATACTCAACCAGCTGTATTTATCATAGGCAATTTGCTGCAACTGATTAACATTAATCTGATTTCCTGGAAGTCAATTTCCTTGAGATATAGTAAACAGTCCAATTACCTGCTACGGGCCTCTTTTATTATCAAGGTTTTGTTATTAGCAACAAAAATGTATGTAAATGCGTCGAATTTCTAACAAATCTGAAGAGAATGAAAACAACGCCTGATTGAGTTAAAGGACCCTCCCGTCGGCCTCACAGATTGGAGATTTGGAGCTTGAAAGGCTAATGTAAAGTGGCAGGGGCTTTTGTTTCTGTAAAGGCACTTAGCAGTCCATTCTTCACAAACTTTAGCTGACTTTAAAGAAGCTGTGGGGCTGTGCTGAGGGCCTGGTTAGGACTCGCCATCAGGCGGGTACCAGGGTGTCGTTAGGTTCAACAACACCTGAGTGCCCAGGGCAGGAGACCTGGCCCAACAGCTGCCTCAGCTGTCTTAGGTCCGAGAACTCGGGGTACTTGCCTGTCTTCCCCAAGCTTCTAGTTCCTAAGCTACAAGAATGGGGGTGTTGATTCCGACGGGGCAGCAGAGGGATTAGCATCATATGTGGGTGCGTGACCCCGTAGCGGGGGCCTGCAGGGAGTCCAGGCCCTGCACCGGAGGGAGCTGCCCGGTCAGTGTGGCTGTCCCGACACTGCCTGGCCCGGCCCCACCAAGGCACAGGTCCCCCACCCCCCGCCGTATGTGCAAGGGCCCCAGACGCCCCCGTGTCTGCAAGGGCCCCAGACGCTGAGGAAGAAATGGCATCAACACGTAATCATGAAAGCAAAAGTTTATTCATGTTTGAAACTACATAGAACTACCACGAGGAAGACTTTTCAATCCAGGGTGTAATCCAGTTAGAAAGGAACACGAAACGTTTGTAATACATTAGAATCACCGCCACAAATTATTTTCATGACTCAATCAGTTTCAGAATCGCATACAATACAAAAAGAGAGAAAGGAGGGGGACCCCATTACACAGGGTGAAATATACAGTACCGAATACTGAAATCTGAATACATCACAATTAGTTGCCGCTTTTTGATCTTTGCATGGATTAGTAACAAGATGAAGAACATTCAAAATGTTTCTCAGTATTTACAACAGTTTTACTGATCCTGTGTTAAATTAAGACCCAATGTTTCCACTCTCCGTTTTTTAAAAGTTGCAAAGGCAACCCTGATTTTTCTTTTAAAAGATTACAATGTACATTACATTTTTATGAAGGGAAACAAAGAGTTAATTACAAGATGCAAAAAAGATAAGAAAGAGACACACTAGAGCGTGAGTATCGTCCAGAGGTAGTAAGTGAGCACTCTAAGCTACAGAACAGGTTGAGATTCTATTGGTTCGAATGAGTTCGCATGAGGTAATAAAGCTCTGTTTGGATTGGTGAGATGTATAAATACTCTTTTGCTACACTATATACAACACTCCAGCCAGCAGGGCCGTGTGCCGGAGGACGAGCAAACCTTGACAAGCGTGTGCAGCACCCAGCGCCTGCGGGGAGACCCCAGGCCCATCTCGCTCTCACCTCCACCAGCAGCCAGGAGCTTCACCTCCCAGGACAATCTGGATCCGTATTTCAGTTACCGAGCGGACTCTGGGCCCCGGCGCTCTCAGAGAGAAAAGAGGCCGCCAGTCTCTGATTTAACGGCGACACAAGTGGCCGCGACGCCAGTGTGATGAGAAGGCTCCCAGACACGACCATCAGGGACAGAGGGGGCCGGACTGCTCGCTCAGGCCGGCTTGGTCAGTGCCACCACGAGGGAGTCAGGTGTGCGACGGAGCTGCGCGCAGGCCGGGGCTCCGCCGTGGCTTTAGTGACCGGGGTGGGGCTCATACTGTACTTTTTACCCTTAAGGCCAAGTAATTGGCAACTGTGAAACCATCCATGTAAAATATTGACAATAAATTACGATAAAAGAGCTACAGGACTGTCAACAATGTGAATTCTTGGCCTAATTGGATAAAGTGCTTTTTTTTTTCCTTTTTTAAAACATTGTGTGTTTTTCAGTATAAATACAAATGATTATGATTCCTTAAAAAACAGATTTTCCCAGTTCTCTAATAAGATAAGGTTTTACAGTAAAGCTGTAGATGGTGGGCTACAAAACTGCATTCCTTTTCCTCCTATTGCTGTGAATGCACTCATCAAGGCAGAGCAGCCGGGGGCGTGGCCAGAGGTCAGTTAGAGGTATCGGAGTGCACGCTGCCTGGGCCTTCCGTGGGAGAAGTCACAGAAGATGGAGTCGTTGCGTCCTGCCAGCCTCCATTAGCCTGAAAGGAGAAACACAGCTCAGCGGGCGCACGTGCGCGTCGCCACCCCGGCTCCCGCTGAAGCCAGACGACGCCACGCGAGCAAAGGCGCATTAGCTACACGTATTTTCCAAACCCACTTTGGCAGGAGTTGGAAGCATGTGTTAAAGTGGGATTAAATGCATGTAAAACAAATCCATCCCATCGAGTAAAGATTTGGCAATAAATCAGCAAGCGCGAGAAGGCTTCAGCTGGTCCCAAGCTGGCATGAGGCTCGGCATTTGATCTGCCGGCGAGGAAACCCACAGGAAAGGAGCGGTGCAAGAACGCCAGGCGGCCCCTCGCAGTGCCTTGAGCTCCACGGAAGACGCAAGCTGCCCAGCCTGTCTCCACCCATGCCTGCCAGCCAGCCACTGCAACCCTTGGCAGGTGAAGGCCACAAGTTCCCTCTAGCCCAGACCTTCCAGAATGAAAATGCATGAACTGAGGAGGAGCGTACACTGTTCAAATTTGCATTCCAATGATCTGTAAGTGGGCTCCTGCCCGGCCGCGGCCCCCCTCGCCCAGGCCGCCAGCCCTCCCTGCCTCAGACCTGCATCAGCAAACAGCCGAACTCAGAAACAAATCTGCCTTCTGTCTTGGCCTATAGAGGCAATTGCTGAAATCAATGTCTGATCAGATTTCTGCTGTGGCAGACAGCTTGTCGCTACATATTTTTATGTCAGTCAACAAGAGGGAGGTGCTGGGTTGGTGAGTCAGGGCACCCTAAATGGAACTGACGGGGTGGGTCTTTCTGGAGGGCAGACAAGGGTGAGCTGGCTGTCATCCAGGGTCCCCACCCCTTGGCCCCCAAGCTCCATGCTGGTGTGGGCCTTGGGGTCCCCCGCCTCTCTC
The DNA here is from genome assembly GCF_017591425.1 of Ochotona curzoniae. Lineage (NCBI taxonomy): Eukaryota > Metazoa > Chordata > Mammalia > Lagomorpha > Ochotonidae > Ochotona > Ochotona curzoniae. Next base: position 6,742,328 of record NW_024467106.1, read on the forward strand.
CCATCTGCCCACTAGTCCATCCAGAACTCCACTCTGATTCCTGACCCAGCCTTGCACAGCACTGAGATGAGCGTGTGCCGGCACCTGCCTGCTCTGCCTTCACACGCTAGCCTGCATCACTGTAGGGAGTGACACCTAATGCGCCAAGACCGAGGGAACAATTCATCTGGAGATGACCAGAGCCAGTGGGAAAAGAATTCTCCAGGCTTGGGGCACATCAAGTTTAAGTTATAAAGAAGGAAAAAAAGCGAGATTCAAAACAAAGCTGCTGGGGTAGGTGATGGCAGGCTGTTGTGTGTGTGTTGATGGTGGTGGGTTGTGTGTGTGTGTGTGTGTGTGATGGTGGTGGGCCAGTGTGTGTGTGTGTGCATGTACACAAGCGCGCATGGTGGCGAGCCAGAGTTTGTGTGTGTGTGTGTGTGTGTGTGTGTGTGTGTGTGTGTGTGTGTGTGTGTGTGTGTTGTGGCAGGCCAGGGTGTGTGTGTGTGTGTGTGTGTGTGTGTGCCTTGCTCAAGGAAATCCTCTTCATTTAAAATAGAAGCTGCTTTCCCCTCAGGTAGGAAAATCCACTTAGGAAAAGAAAAACTCTTACCCAGATACAAGTCTAAAGATATTCCATCTGAAGTAAACATCATTCCTCTTTTATCCAAATTTATAAATAACAAATGTACAATATTTCTACCCAGCATGGCAGCTGGAGGAGAGGTTGTCAGCAAGCATTCTTTTTTTCAGAATAAATTAATCCTCACTCTGGTGGGTTGAGATTATGCGCTGTATTATCAAGCCTCATCAGGGAAGACGGAGCTCACGCCTGCAAAGTGCTGCAGGCGATCTTGGTTTCATATTTTATCATGTTGATAAGGATATCGCGCACGCTCTGAAGCATTTCAAAACACTTAAATGAAAAAGGAGAAATGCAACTAAAAGGCTTTTTATATGGTTTGTTGTGGGTTATTATGAGTTATTTATAAACCCAAAAAGAAAGATTTGACATTTCAAATGTAAAAGATTTGAGTATTTAATGGTCCTTTTTTCCCTCCACAGTTGAACAGCCTCAATCACCTGCTCAGTCATTAATATTTACTTGTAGAGCAAGTCCAGGGGGGCTTGGGTCCACTTGGCTCCTGACTCTGCTGCTCGGGGCCGGGGGGTGCCCAAGTCTGCAACCCCAAAGCTCCAGCCCGGTGGAACCAGCACCAGTCCCCAGCCGCTCCCAGCCGTGGTCTGCCCGTTCTCCATCCGTGAACAGGTGGCAGAAGAGTCAGTATTAGCAGATTGATACAAAAACTAGCCATCAATCAGCCATTACAACTGTGCAATGTGATTTTCACCCCCCATGCAGCAGCCAGCAGGATGCTTGCAGGAAGCCAGGCCGGCCCAGTGTGGTTCGCTCATGTGTCCAGGGCCGTGCGCACTTCTCACCTTCCTGGGCTGTGTGTGTGTGTTGGGGAGCAAGGGGTCTTTTCTTGCCACTTGGTTCCAGGATAAATGGCCTGTTTTCACCGTCTCCCTGGAGCCCAGGAAGGTGGGTAGGAGAAGGTCTTAATGGGCTGGTGCTGAAGTCCCTGCTGGTGACAGGATACAGGCCCCTGGGAGGGCTTCTAAAGGTCTCCAGTAACATCTAGCCTAAGTTCCTACAGTAAAAGCGCAGCTACACACTCCACATCTTACCTGTGGGGAAAACGAGAAGCCAAACCCACTGGCCAAAAAGACGCTAAGGAGGCAGAGTTTACCTGGTCCTATTCCTCAGTCAGCTCCCCCAGGGTACTCACATTTAAATTATGTGGACTGTACAGCGAATTTCCTCCAAGGCCATCATTGTAGCCTCCCGTCTGATTGATAACATGACGGAGGGTATCCACCTAGAAGTGAGAAAAAACAAAATTCATCATTCCTAATCTATTAAAACATCATCACTTACAAAAGGGAACAATCTGAATCATGTGTGCCACAAGGGGTTAGCATCTTCAATGAAAGACAAATTTATTACTCAAACGCGGCCAGCAGGATTTCAGCAACTCTTTGCATGTTTAAACTCACATAGCTTTGCTTTTCATGCCAGCCAAAGACATCCTCAGGGCAATGTGAGCTTTCCATCAACAGTAACCCAACGCATGTGGCTGTGGGCAAAAAACTACTCAACTATTTACACTGGGTCAGTCTCCCTGCCACACACACACGCGCATGCGTGTGCTTCCATCTCATGCACTAAAAACTCGGAGTAGTTGTTCTCAATTAAGAGGATAAGAAAAAGAAATGAAATTGAAATCTACTTTAAGAACTTAGGCCTTTTTATTCTGACTTTAAAATATACAGGAATGAAACAGAGCAGCATGTTCTTAAACCACACACACTTTGGCACACGCACATTTTCTGTTCCACTTTGTAGCACTAGGAATCACCAACCCCTCTCCATGAGCTCAAGCCAGAGCCGAATGCATTCACAAAGTTCATCAGGTTTGAATCATCGAGAGCCACTGCTCACTTGACTTTTCCTTCAATTAAATGGTGGGGCAGACGGGTCACGTGTGGAAGCACCCAGCACGGGGTCTGCACGGAGGTGCGGACCACTTCCATGGGGACAGAGGAAGGAGTTTTGAGCCCACAGCCTACCCTGCTAGAAAGGCCCCAGGTGGGGCATCTCTCCTACCTGTGATTGCACATTGGCTCCGACTTGGGACCCTTGGTAAGAATCCCCATTCAGACTCTGCATGTTCATGAACATGTCCCCAGAATTTGGGAGGTTAAAAGAACCAGAAGAACCTGGAAAGGAAAGAGGTCAGTAGCTGAATAACAGAGCTACACACACAATCCTCACAGAGCCAGAGGCAGAGGAGGAGAGCAGGTACAGAGGGCAAGACTGCACACGACACAAGGCACTTCCACATCTGAGAGGGAGAAAGACTCCAGAGACTAGGTCCTGCCACCCGGTTTCCTTCTAGGAAAATTCCTACCCACTAGGAAGCCAGAGAGAGAGAGAGAAAATTAGAAAAATCAATAAAACAGAGACACAAGGAGAGACACACGCACAGAAAAATAAACGGAAAACACCCAGCGGCGGGCCTGGGACCTGGCCTTGCTCCCAGTTAGCTCCGGGACAATTCCTCCGAGCTCCCTGCTGACCACACCCTCACTCTGCCTTTCCTTTCCTCTTAGCTGTGGTCATGCTGCATGAAAAGAAACAGGGGTAGGAGGGACCATTCAGTCTCCTACTTCCTGAGCTTCTCATGTATATTTGAAACACCTTAGGAAGGCCCTTTGAATTGCTGCCCAAGGCCATCTATTTGCACTAGCTGTACATTTTTCATTACTACTCAAGCTTCCTGTAATTTAAAAACACTCCATCATGAGTGTCACATAAAATCTGACCAAGTGTAGGGATGAGGAGCCAAGAGCATCGCACCCGTGCGTGGAGTCCCACATGCCTCCCAGCCAAGGGCTCCAGAGCCCACCGAGCCAGGACGCTCAGCCAGGGTGACAGCAGCGCTAGCAAGCCGAGTCGACAGCAATCTGTGACTGGACTAGGTAGGCAGCGCCACTGTGCTTGACCCAACATGCCAGCTTCGATACAGACAGCAACAAGTGCATCGCCCACTTCTGCTATTTCAGTGATGCGGGGAGCAGTACAGCTCAGACAGCCTTCACTGACAGCACTCTGACTGCTGAATTCCAAACACTACTGAGTACAGAAGTTCCAGAACCTACTAGTGGTGAGTGGCATTCACTATGCACAGTGGGTTTATAAGCTCTGTCATCCACCCATTTACCCATTCCAAGAACAGCCCTGCATGTGAACATGAATCTTCCTTTGTAAATCCTCTGTGTCTTCGGTGGGGCTCCTGTTTCCTGGACTGGGGACAGGGTGCTGTGGCATTAGGCTGCCTGGGCACGTACCCGAGTTTGGTGTGGTGGGCGAGTTGGTCTGGTTGTTCTGCACAGCGGCGGCTACTGCGTGTGCAGCCGTTACGGCTGTCTTTGCAGCGTAGAGGTTGGCTTCTTCCTGAAACTTGCCGATATTCTTCTTGTACCTGATTCGTTTGTTGCCAAACCAGTTGGACACCTACAGATCACAAGGACAAGAGACTGAAGGGAGAGCAGCCAAAGAGGAAAGCAACTCAAGCTTCCAGCAGTAACGGCTGGACACCAAGAGACACTCAGTCTCCAGCTTGCAAGCCCACACTGCATGGACAATTCTGTACGGTTTTAGGAGTCCAATACTCTCTCGTGGTGTCCAGAGTTGCCCACAGGAACACTAAAATGGCTGTGAGTACTGATCACAAACATCCAATTGAAATTTATCAATTAATACACAAATAACCTGTTCTTTCCCTCAGATAACTGAAAAGCTAAAGGAAATATCTGTTAAGTCAACAGAAAGAAATAGGCATGGGAGAGCAGCTTATGCTTTCGGATCTGCGGCACCTTGGCAGCTGTATAGTAAAAGCATTTGGTCCGCTGAAAAAAAAGAGAACATTGATTCATAATGAACAATCCCTTTGTCTCCTGCCTTGGAAAATGCTGCATGTCTGCCAAGATGGCTGCCCCAGCCCTGCCAGTTAACACGTGGGAACGTCGCAATTTGAAAATTCAAGTCATTGCAATAAGGTCAAATGCAAATGCAAGGGAAGCCGCTCCATTTTCATCAGGTGGAATATGCTTATTTTTCTTTCACAGACCACTTATGATGTCAGCCAGTGCAAAATGGACCAGAGTCCTGAAGAGGGTCTTGGCAGTGGGTGGATTTCATCACATTTCATGGACAGCAAGACTAGAGCCTAACGCTCTGGCACAGTGAAGAAGGCCCAAATACGTAGGCCCTTGCCACTCTGAGGGCAACCTGGATAAAGTGCTGGCTTTCACCTGGCCCACCAGTGGCTATCATAGTCCTCTGGGGAGCAAAACAGTGAGCGGAAGGTCTCTTTCCCTCTGTCTCTCTCTCTCTCTTTTTCAACATAAATAGATATTTTTAAAGCAATCATTTAAAATACTTTTCAACAATTTCTTAATCATCTGTCAAAGGGGCATGCTGCCATGGTACAGGCTCCATGGGTCACTGCTCTACCCTGCAGGTACCATGTCCATAATAGCTACTTTAGTTCACAGCACACCCCCACCATCATCCAATTTATATCAGTGGGCACCCTTGTTGGCCATCTCTGCCAAGTCTTTAATTGCTTTGGAAATGGAACCCTCATTCTTCAATCTATGGCATTCATCCCTCTGGAAGAAGCCAGAGTCCTGGCAAGGGTGCCGATCTTGGCCTCACTGCTGTATATATGCTGTCCTCTTGTACACAAACACACACACATTCGCAGCATGAGTTCAGCCAAAAGAAATAAGCTAGTCCTACAAGAAGTAAATATGCTTTGGATGAGAGCTTCGGCTGCTCCACCGTGAACATCGTCAAGAACATCATGGCTTCCATCATGGATTCATCTGTTTATCTACCATGGTCCTGAAGGACTGTGTGTCCTCCTTCTTTTCTTTGATTAAATAGGTGCCATGGTAACTGTCACTTCATGCCTCTCCTATGTGCTGACCAGGATGCAGAACACCCCATCTCAGGGGTGGGGTAACCAGCAGAGGTGGCTTTGCAGCTGCGCAGCAGCCCCGAACACGATGGGCCTCCACTGCCTGGCCTCCCAGCAGCAGTCTCTCACAGTGACCCCGGTCCCTAGTGCTGGCTCTGGCATGATGCCACAGATGGGGGGCACACTTCCCAGACTCAGCTCATTTATCTTTCTTTCTCCTTGAGCTCCTTATTCAAACTCAACATTCCCGCCATCCTCTGTGGGTGACTCCCCGACTTCCATCTCTGTCCCTGACTTCCGCGTTTTGCTATAAACATTCTACCACCATGCCCAGCTCCATGGATCTGAGAGGGAACTCCATTGCCCTGCATGTATATGGAACTTCTATCTTCTCTTTATGATCCTGGGGACCCAATCCAGAGACACTTCCCTCCAGAGCCCTGGATCCAAGAGGCAGAAAGTTTCAGGAATGTGTGGCTAGCTCCATTCTGATCTATAAGCACCTTCCCTTTCCCTCCCACAAATTGGTCTTTGTATCACAATTATCAGGCCCTCAAAGGCATCACCGGGGACCTAATACTTTCCTGCCATCAATCTTGGTCTTCCCTTCTTCAAGCCCCCTCTGCCTACTGCACATGTGCATGGTAATTGTACACGGCATGCAGTGCAGGGCAGAGTCAGGAGGGCACACAGGGCAGAGGCCAGGAGGGCTGGAGGCAGGTGGAGCAGCAAGCATGGAGAGTGCAGGCGCTCTGGAGGAGGCACCAGCACAGACTGGCCACTGATAGGCCGAGGGGCAAGGAAGAAACAGAGGGACCCAGCAGTCCCAGGGCTTGATGTGATGGAGACAGAAGCTTGGGAGGGGTTTTCGTACAGGGAAAAGTGGGTCTCGGTGGCCATGAGGATCCACTCCCAGGCACAATGATGTCATTCTAAAAAGGGAAAAGTGCCAAATCAAGACTGAAAAGGGCCCACGCAGAGATGGGTTCTATCAGGACCTGCCCATCACTCAGTGCGCAGCCTCCAGCTCAGGGGGCTTACTGCGCGGTGTCACTCCAGCTTCTCTGAGGTTGGTCGGGTCTCAGCAAGAGTTAAATACTGATTGTGTCTACAGAGCAAAGGGAGATGGTCCTGATTGAGAGGGAATTTGGCATTTCTTAGGTATAATTAATGAAAATTCCCCAACTCTGAATTTAGCAACAAAGGCTCATCTTAAAATTCTCTCCTAAACAATCCTCATTTGGATTCAGTACTTTGTAGTTAATATTACCTTGACAATCAGAGAAGCTATAATACATTAATGAAACCTAGCCCAGAAAATCAGATTATAGCTTTATTAACAGTTTCATAATTGAGGAATCTCTGTACCACTGAAGGTCTCATCCCCAGGTATGTGAGAATCCTCTGTTTATGCATACCTCTGGACCAATCAAACAATAGTCATCACTAATAAAGGTTTATTTAATTCTCACAGTAAAATTTTAATATCACCAGCAGCCTGGGGAAGCTTTAGCGAGTGGATTTGCTTGACATCAGATCGTTTCTATTCTGCTAGTCCCAATACTTCTTAATCTTTAATATCAAGGCAATTAAAATTAATGGCCACTCATCCTAAGCTACTGTGGGCAGTGTTTCCTTGACATCAATTGTTTGATGGGATTACCTAGAGGTTAAACTAACAAGCAAGGTTTAATTGGAAGCAATGGAAGAAGCAGTGATCATATGTTATGTTTAACCTGCATAACCATATCTAAATGAATATCTAAAAATGTTAAACTATTTCTCAAATTAGAACATGCACATCACATTCTGGTATCATGGATTTGGTATTGCAGCTATCAGCTCCCAAGACCACACTGCTGCAACGGAACCGGAGCTCCTGTAATTAATGTATAAACCAGCACCCAAACTCAGGAAATGCCTTCACCTTTTAGAAACAGATGGATACAATTAACTATAGAAGAACCCTCACCCAGTCGGAAGCACCCACAGACTCATGCTCACAGTGGGGCCAGGCTGTGTGCAGGGGACAGAGGGGTCAGAGCTTGCTCTAAGCTGGAATAGTCTGCCCATTGATCCCAGAGCAGAAACACAGGTAGGAGACTGGTGAACGGAAGGATGATGCTCCGTCCTGGGCTCCTCCTGTGCTGTGCACCAAGGACTCCCGGCTCTGGACTGTGCCAAAGACAAGGGGACAGGCAAGAATTTTAAGGTCAACTAAAGCATAAAAGCACAAGGACTCTCTTCAGCTGATTTGCATTGTTACCAGCCCCCAGACAGACTTTCTGGCCAATGGGGGGGGGTGAACTCTGTGCAGGCTGCCGATTTTCCGGGACTTGTCTGCAAGCCCAAGCGGCAGCAGGAAAGCTTCCCACATACTACACCATACATTACCCCAGCTGAGCTGCAGGTTACCCATCACATGTCACTCAGAATGCTGTGTTCTGAATGGAGCAAGTCAAATGTGGGTATGATGCTTTGGACTCTGTCGCACTGTCTTTTGGACAGGCCTAGTGGCTTTGTACAGGCTATTTGACGGACTTTAGTGTCTCTTCTCACACAACATGAAAACAATAACAACACTAATATCATCCTGAGTGCATTAGTGATTCCAGCACAGCATTTTTCCTGATAATAAGAGCTGCTCCTATCACACAGGTCTTATTGGTGAAGAAATAAGCGCTCCAGATCATACACAAGCTGCCCCCAAATCATACAGCAAAATATCATGGTTCCAGAATTCAATCCAGAACTCCCATCAGCTTTTGCTGTTTTTACAATCAATTGGGAAAGGCTCATTGAGCATCTGTTACGGTCAGTACTCAACTAGGTACTGTGGGGAGCTGAGAAACGGACCATATGGTCTCTGCCTGACTAGACTTTATGATCTGGTTATGAAGGCAATGCTGGACGCTCGAGATAATCAGCAACAAGTGCAGGATGGTTAGACTCTCAGATTGAGCTGTCCAGTGCCTAGTCGGTGCAGCGAGGACTTGAATGCAGAGCAGGAGTGGAACCATGAGGACAGCCTTTGTCCAAGGCAAGGTGCAGTTGCAACAACCGGTGCTCCACGTCAATTCAGCACAGTCCCATGAGACTGCAGGAGCACACACTCACCACGACAAGCCAACATAGGAAGCTGCTGCCTTCCTCCCCCCAGAACACTCTCTCTAGGAAGTCAGAGATCTGAATCCTATAACTTAATTCCCCCTTTCCCTTTCATTAGCCACAGAACCAGAAGAAACCATTTAAAGGGAAAGAAGGAGGGAGGACCAAAGAGTGCTTCTAGAAGTGATATGGGGAAGAAGACTAACAAGTCCTAAGTTCTATGGGGTGATTTAGGGAGGCAACAACCAGAGAGAAGGCACTGTCCTTGGGCGTGATGGGGGAACAAAGGCACCGAAGGGCTGGTGGCTATTGCTGCGGAGAGGGAAGCTGGAGGGCACAGGAGAGCTCCCGGGAGCCAGGCAGGTCTCTCAGACTTTGCCCTGCCCACAGCTCTCTGTTCCTGCTGCGTGCAGGCACAGAGCTGCAAGGGAAGCTGAGATTTCCAAACCACAATGGGAGTGGGTGCCCCTGAGGTCAGGTGAGGCCGCCCCTGCCATCCACATGTCTGATCAGGGCTGGTGGCCTACACAGCCTTCAGTGAAATCCTCCCTGAAGTAATTCTGAAAAGTCATGTACCTCCTCACACATTTTTTAAGTTGGCATCTACAGTTTTTCATTATAAGTCTATATAGTTGTAAACAGTGTTATTTCAGTATGTCATAAATGTTGACATTTTAAAATAAAACTGCAACACTATTCTTGAAAATATATCCAACCTAACATAAATAGCACAGCAATTTTATATCCACTATCCATTTTTAAAAATATATAAATTTGCCTTTCTTTGAATCTAAAATTTTTATGCTCTTCTTTTTTTGTTCTTGAAAGTGTATTTCCATTTTTCTCCTGTATTTTCCTAATGCAATATACTTTTATGCTCTACAAAAGAAATATACGGAAATTGAAATTTTAAAATTATTTTTATTCCCTGTAATTACCATGCTCTACATGTTTAATATTTCTTTCTGGATTGAGTAATCATTATAAGTAGTCTACAAGTGATCAAAGCAATATAAGTATTCATTCTGATAAAATGCCAATTTTCTATCACCACTAGCAGGCTTTTACCACCCGTGGGTTTCTTCACTGGAAGGGCAGCGGGTTATCAGCGCTGACGGAGGGGCTTGTTTCTCCCCATATCCTGCACTGTCCTTTGCTGGGCTCTTCTGTGGAGCTTCCACTTAGGGACACTGGGTGGGCCTATGCTCTCTTTCACATAGTGGGAAAGAGGATATGGGACAAGGACAGCCAGCGCATGTTCCCACTGTGCAACTCCCCGAGGCAGGTGGATGCTGGGGAAGAGCACGCATGTGCAGAGGGAGAGCTGACCCACAAAGACCTGACCTCTGCACGCTGCGTCCCCTTTGGACAATCATCAGTGACTCTGTAGAAATCGTGTCCCTGGGTTGAAGACTGCTACCTTAAGGGCCTGGTTCATTTCAGCTTCACTTGTGTGACACAGCTTAGGAACCCCCAACACGGGTGTGTCTGGAGAAGTCCTTCAGCCATAAAAATGGGGCTCGCTGGGGCAACCACTTCCATGTGTCAGTCACAATGACCTTTTGCAGCCAGACAGAGAACACATTTGCCAGTTCCAGGAAATCAAAAAGGCTCTGATTAAAGAAGCAAACCTAAGGGGATAGATTCAGTTCACTTATTTTTTAGCATAACCTTTCTAGAGAGTTAAGGCCACACATATACATGTGTAGCTACACACACACACACACACACACACACACACTAAGATCTTATCTTGAGAAAATATTGAGAGGTATTTTTCAAGACATTTTCCATAGCCCTACCTAAAATAGCACAGAGATTGAGTTTATAGCCATATTTAACAGCACATAATCATTGATTAAAGACCATGTTGAGGAAAAACATTTAGACATGGAGGAATACAACACATAAAAAGAAGGGAAGGGTACTTTTTTCTGTCCATTAAACATGAGGTATTTCTCAGGTAAAAATATGCACATCTGTACACATTTACACACATGCGTGCATAAAGAAAAAGTAGCATAGCGCATGAAAGCAGCGAGTGACTATCATTTAGACTAAGTATAGAAGTACAGCCAAGCATTGCTTAACGGCAGGGATACACTCCGCGGAACGTGTAGTGAGGGTGCTATGCAAACGTCAAAGTATGCCTACACAGCACGACATCTGTGACATCACTAGGCCACACAGTCCAAGAGGATCACCACTACACAGGCTGTCCATCATGGGCCAATGTCATTATGCAATTTATGACTGCGACTCGTCTTTGTGTGTACTCTGGTACTATACAAATTGACATCCAAAAGCTAAGTGCCAGATTTTTCTACACAAAAAATAAGTGTTTTAATAAATAAAGTAACCAAACAGCTTTCAACAAAACAATCATTGGGAAAATAAGTTAACAGCCTTTGTGAGTAACAGCCAGCCCTGTGCAGAACCCCAGACTGTAAGGGACCGGTCCCACTCTTGTATTCTCTGGAGAATGTGGCTGCTGTGTGTGCAAGAATTCTTAAAATAATTAAAATTACTTAAGGAAAAACTCCCAAGCCATTAAAAATTGGCTCTGTGGAGTGAGCATACAGCCTGCTGGTTAAGATTCCGCGTCCCGCATTGCAGTGCCTGGGGTGGAGTCCCCCTCCGGCTCGGTACCTCAGCTTCCTGCCCACGCGGGGCAGGCCCCTGCGAGGCAGCAGTGATGGCTCGCGTGGCAGGGAACCTACACCCTGGGGGATATCTAACTCAGGCTCCAGCTTGACTACTGCAGACATTTGGAATATGAACCAGCATTTGAGAGCTCTGTTTCTCTCTCTCTCTCTCTCTCTCCCTCCCTCTCAAATAAAAAGAAGAGAGAAAGCAACTCCAAATCTAAGAAAGATTGTGTGTTCAAAACAAAAAGCTAAGCTATTTACAACGTCCCTATAGCCACTGGAAGCCAACTTAGTTTTAATTGTATCTTACATTTCCAATTCGATCACTGTATTTATTGATCATGCTAATAACCACAGTAAACGAAAGAGAAATATTAGGACTTCAAGACTCCTTGTTGAGAAGGCAGAAGTGCAGAGCTTGGCAGCTCAGTCCCAGTCCTGCTTCCTGGAAAAGCATCAGACATCAGACAGAGGAGCCGCCCTTGCAGAAGAAGCAGCTGATGCTACAATCTCAATCATTACTGAAATCAGCAAACTGAACACTGGCAAAGCACAAATTTGTAGAAAAATTCTGCACTGTGTTTCTCCATGTTTCTTGTGAGGCCTACTTTATGTACTGTGTCTAATTAAATGTTACAGCTTATAAAATGTTGAGACACTGAGTCACGATAGGAACACAGCATCATATTTACGTGCTAAACGACGTTACCTCTATGAAATTGTTTCTCCCTAAATCGATATATTTTCACCTCCATTATTTGACTTTGTTCTAGACAAGGGACAGAATCCATATACTGTTTTATTGGTAAGTTAGTAGTGATAATGCGATTGATGTCTCACTTCCCATGGGTGAGTGCTCAGTGACGTGTCCATGGGGACAGAAAGGCTGGACGTGCTGTCAGTAACCACAGTGTCGTTTTCCTGAGAACCCAGACAGCAGTTGCACAAATGAGCTGGAGAGGCAAGGGGAGCTGGGTGTGAGCCTCAGCCTTGGCCTCTCCTAGCTACGCTACTCAGGCAAGTCAGGTCACGGAGGTCCTTTTCTCCTGCTGTAAGGGACGAGATAGTGGCACCTTCAGCTCATGGAGTGATTGGGAACATTTGATGGCACAACCTATTAGATACAAAGGATGGTGTCTAGGATCATTAGTCTTTCCTTCAAACTAACAAAACTCTCTGATGGCCTGTGGTGTAGAGAGCGTTAGCTGCTTTCGACAGCGACTGAGGTCAGGCCACCCTTTCACCAGAGCTTTGGATTCTAGCAGAACCAACCATGCTTCCAGTGCTGCTGAAGCTGACCAAAGGGAACAGCTGACCCCTCGGGCCCAGAGCTCCTGGGTACCGCGTACCTACTGGGATGGTTCACAGTGGGCCGCAGCACGACTCCTTCCTCCTCATCTCTCCTTGGCCCTGTCCCTTGTACTTACATCTGTAGGAGTACTCACTTGTGCCCATATTCAATGATCATTTAAGAGGAGCTCTCTCTGAGTCAGCCACGTACCAGAAACTTGACATGTATTACCTCATTTAAGTCGTTAAAAGATCCAGTTTTGCTAATGTGACACCTGAGGTCAGAAAGTTTTTGTAACCCCAGCTGTAGGCACCTGTCTAGGTTGCCTTTTACCTAGGCAAGTGTCACACTGCTAGAGGAAAAGCAGCCAACAGCTGGGGGACATCCTGGGCCTGATTAATGCCAGCATACGTGCCTGGGTTTTTGTTTTTTGTTGTCGTTGTTTTGTTTTGTTTTAAGGATTATGTGGGGAAGCTGGGAAACTCCAGGCTGGGACATGCTATCCCAGTCCTCTGGCAAGAGAGCTTCAGATCGCCCAAGGAAGGGGGGTCTGGGGACATGGTGGCATCAGAGCACCTAAGGGGAGGAATGATTTCTGGGGTCTTCCACAGACTGGGTCACTGTTCTCACGGTAGGTGAGGGAGCTGAGGCACAAAGGTTTAGAGGGGGAGCAAACCAGAAGGGCATGTCCGGGCTAACCAGCATTGTCGACCACCCACTAGCAGGAACTGGGACTAGGAAGGGGCTAGGCTGGGCCAGGCTGTGGCACCTGCTGACATGTGCAAAGGCAGACCATGCCAAGCAGGGCACTGGTACCCGCTAGCACACATGAAATCTAGGACCTGGTAGGGGAATTTGGGAAACTCTCCTGCTAGGCCTCATCTCTTGCTGGGGAATACAACAGCTAGGCCAGGCTGTAGCACTCGCTGGCATGCACCAGAGCCAGGACAGGGTATGGGCAAGCTGGGCTAGGATGCAACACCCGCCAGTAAGAGCTGAGACTATGTGTGGGCCATGACAGGCTGGGACACAATACCTGCCAGTATGTGCAAGATCCAGGGCTGAGAATGGGCCTGGTAATGGAACTCCAGGGACTCTCCTGCTAGGCTACAGCTCCCACCATGGAGTGCAAGAGCCAGGGGTGAAGGTGGACCCAGCTTGGCAAGGCTGCAACACCTACTGGCATGCATGTGGGCTGCATTTGGGGACAGGACTGGGCTAAGCTTTAGCATCCATTGGTGCTTGTGAGAGCCAGAATAGGTGTGGAACAGGCAGGGCTAGGCTATGGCCTCCACCAGTTTATTAGAGCTAGGTCTGGTTCTCAAGCTAGGCTAGGCTGGGCTAGGCTGGGCCATAGCAACCACTGGCAAGAGCTGAAATGGGTGCAGGTCAATTGGGCTAGGCCACTTTACTCATCGATGATTTCCAGAACTGGGAACCAGCCATATCAGGCTGGGCTACAGCACTCAAAAGCACACACATGAGTAGGAGCAGACCTGGTAGGGGAACTTGGGGATCTTCCCTGCTAGGTGCTGGGAGAAGGCAAGGCCAGTCTGGGCCAGTTCACAATACACACTGGCACAAGTGGGAGCCAGGACAGGGCTCAGGCCAAGTTGGGTTGGACCGCAATACCTGCCAGTTCACAAGAAGGCTGGGGTTGAGCCAGGCTGGACTAGGCTGCTACACCCATTGACATATGTGTGGGTCAGGTCTGGGGCAGGGTGGGCTGAGTTAAGTTGTAGCATCCATGGTTTGTACAAGAACCAAAAGGGATGAGGGATGGATTGGAAAGGCCATAGCACTTGCTGGCACCTACAAAAACCAGGGCTGGGGGCAGGGCTGGTAGAGGTTATTGGAGATTGCCTTGACTTGGCTATAGCACCTGCTGATGTGCATGAAGAGTGAGCCTTGGCAACACCCATCAGTTTGCATGAGAGATGGGGCTGGGGACAGAACTGATCAGGCAGCTGCATCCACCTGTATGTGCATTAGCTGGTGCAGCTGACATACCAAACATGAGCCTGCACTGGCTAGCACATGCAAAGGGCAAAGTCTGAGGTCACCCCTGGCAAGGTTTCTTGGCGGATCCCCCAACTAGATAGTTATACTCAAACACCGGCCAGGGAAAATCACAATATATGTGATCCATCCTTGAAGTGTATGTGTCAGGACTGGGCCGCCTCAGTTGCTGATGCCTACCCAATGGACAGCATGGTCAGATGCATATGGGGGACATGACAGCCAGTTCATCTAGGCCAGCAAAGGAACTAGGCCTCATCAGAGAATGAAAGCAGAGCGGGTTAGATCACTCTCCCAGCCATGTGTTTCAACGTGTTCCTGGATGCTTGGAACGACTTTCTCAACCCTGGCATTACAAAGCTGACAACATCACAAATCTATCAAAACCGTTCAAGTAACACTCTTGGAAAACTCAAACGATTGTTTGCTTCCCTGGGTGCTGATGTAATTTGACAGCAAGGAGTGGTCCCCTCCCCTTCTGCCCCTGTGGACACAGGAGAAAAAAAATGGAAATGTTTGTCCCGCTCACCTTTTTCTATACCTCTCCCTTCCCCACTCTAATCAGAAACCTATATGGGTGAGCATCCCTCTCAACTATGTAAACAATATTAGAAATAAAATACTTTGAAAAATAATAAAGCCCCTCCCCCGACGATGGCTCAGTGGCTAGCTAAATCCTTGTCTTGCAAGTGCCAGGATCCTATATAGGCACTGGTTCATGTCCCAGCTGCTCCACTTCCTATCCAGCTCCCTGCTTACAGCTTGGGAAAGGAGCAAAGGATGGCTGAAACCTGGGGACCCTGCACATGCATGGGAGACCTGGAAGAAGCTCTTGGTTCCTACTTAGAACTGGCTCAGCTCTGGCCTTTGCACCGCCTAGGGAGTAAATCAGGCAGATCTTTTTCTCTGTCTGTCCTTCTCTCTGTAAATCTGCCTTCACAATAAAAATAAAATAAATCTTTAAAAAAAACACAAAAAAGCAAAAAATTATAAAACAGAAAATTTATGTAAATTGCTCAAGGTTTCACAGGCTTCTGTAGCATGTCTTATCTAGTGTAACATGTTCTCATTTAATAGTGTAAAATTGAAACAATTATTTTTATTCATTTTCTTTCTTTGCCATTATATTAAGTGATGAGGACTACAAAAGACATTCTACCTTCCCAGTATGAAAGATTTCAACTCCTTTAGGGCTGAAATGTGGTCTAGGCTAAGAACCCATACACCATCTCCCTTTTAGAAAATAAGCTACAAATTCATAACTGATCTGAACACCAACTTTCAGGATCCAACCTAATTCTAATGGGAGAACTGACCAATCAATATCCAGTCTTCATAGTATGTGAAATAATTTAAAACAGATTCACTTGTCAAGTACAGTATCTTTTTTATTTGAGGCTGTGAAGAATGTTACGGCCATAATGTGCTGACATCCTTCCAGCTTGCTTTTGCCCTTTCTACTCCGCGCACGACAGACTGATAACTGCTGTGACAGTCACAAAGAGCCGCAGCCACAAAGGCATATCAAACGCCAGCCTCGCGGCCACACCACAGCACAAACGGGGGGCGCCGTCCAGCTCCCGGAAGCACGTGCTGAGGGCGGTTCGAAATGACCACAGATGACATTTCTAGTTAAAGCAATTTTTCCTTTAAAATTACTTCTCCCGTTTGGAAAAAAAAAAAAAAAAAACCTCGTTACGTGTGGAACGCAATCATCTTCCCATGTGGCTCCGGAGGCAGCAGGCAGCAGCTGGCAGATCTCAGAGCAGTGACATCACAGCTGGAGAGCGGCCTCTAGCACTGCACAGCAAAGGCGGGCCGCCTCCTGGGCCACACAGCAGCAGCACACAGCTACCATCCAAACGCACTCTAATTAAGAATGTGCCAGACTTTCCTCTTGAGAAATTTTGTATAAACTTAATGCCTATAAATAAAAAAATTCAAAATTGATTTAGCAGCCTGTGCAAAAAAAAAAAAAAAAAATTCTATAGTCAAGTCTCTTGTCTAAGGGAAACCCTTCTTATTTATATTAACATCACTCCCTATATTATCCAGGCCACAGTTTTCTTTATAAAACTGTAGATAACCTCACTGAATTTGTTTTAAAATCAGAATACTATGCTCCACATTGTGGGGTATCAGGTTAAGTTGTTCCTGCTATGCCAACATTCCATACTGGAGCACCAGTTTGCATCCCAGCTGCTCTATTTCAAGATTCAGCTACCTATGAATGCACTTGGGAAAGTGGCAGAAGACAGTCCAATTACTTGAGTCATTGCCACTCACACAAGGAAGACCCAAATGAGGTTCCTGGCTCCTGACCCATTGCTGGCCACTGCAATCCATTTAGGGGGTGAACCAGGGGCTGGGAGATCTCTTTATCTCTTTGGAAGAAGCAACTGGTTCAAGGCTGTTGCAGCCATTTGAGGGGTGAATTATCAAATAGAAAACCTCTTTTTCTCTATCTCTCCCTCTCTCTGTAACTCTGCTTTTCAAATAGACAAAACCATTTTTTTTTAAAGTTTATTTCTAGCAGGTGCTATGTTCCTCCAATATAGGGGGGTCTCTTCCCACTACATTATCTTCACGCTCCCAAATCCAATTTTGCCCTTAGCCTCATTTTGTCCATGATCACATGTGTTCTTGCAATAATAATATTCAGAAACACATATGCATGCTCATCTTTTTCACAAGTTACTCCGAGCCTTCTCAACTTTTCACTTAAATATGTCAGCTCCACCACCTTCTAAAAATTCAACCTACAGTACTCGGTGTGACTCATGATTTAAGGACAATGTGTTTTTTTTCCCCCTATGCTTTTTATAATCTTGGTTTCACTGAACTCTACTACCTTTTTCTTATGATTTTGTTGATTTCTCCACCTCCCACTTTTTTTGATATTTAATCCTTCTGTTCTTTACTATTCCTGGGATGGATCCTGTGTACACAGATTTTTAAGCCTTCATACATGCACATATGTACACAAATATGTACATATACACACACATATAAGAGCAAATAACATACACGCAATGATTTCTTTCTAAGCACAGTTCAGGTTGCATTCCATGAGTTGTGATATGCTGTATTTTCAATATCCCTCAGTTATAGCATTTCCTAATTTTCACTGGAATGTCATTAATCTACAGATGATTAAATATACTGCTTCTTTTCCAGATATGGGAATCTGCTAGTCATCTTTTTGCTGTGGATTTCTAGGTTAACTCCACTGTGTTCAGAAAACCTAGTCTATGTTTTAAATGCTTTAAAATTCACTGAGAGATGTGTATGATCCAAAATAGTTAACTTCCATAATGCCTGCAAGTGAGTAAAAAAGGTGTATTCTGGGGCCAATGCAGTGGGACAGCATGCTACCTCTTTACTGTACAGCACCAGCATCCCACAGAGACACTGGTTCAAGTCCCAGCCACTTCACTTCCAATCCAGCCCCCTGGTGGTCTGGGAAAGCAGTGGAGGACGGCCCAACTCCTTAGGACCCCCCCACCCACATGGGAGATCTGGAAGAAGCTCCTGCCTCCCAGCTTCAGATCAGGTCAACTCCAGCCATGCTGGCTATCTGGGGAGAGAGCCAGCAGATGGAAGAACTGCTCTATGTCGCCTTTCCTTTCTGTGGAATTGAATTTCACATGAAAATGAATAAATTTTAATAAATGCAAAATCCACCTTCATTATACGTGGCATTCTATGTATGTGCACTAGGTCATTGGCTAATAGTGATGTTTAGATCATCTCTATCTGTCCTACTCACAGCATGCATACAGAACTGTCAGTATTAGTTCATTCACCTGTCAACTCTGAATTGACCCTTGAATCAGAAACTCCGTAAACAGGACCCACAAATCTGTATTCTAAGAACTCCCAAAATCTTTCTTATGCACACTGACTTTTGAGAAGGGCTATTCTATGCCCTTACTGGTGTGTGTGTGTGTGTGTGTGTGTGTGTGTGTGTGTGTGTGTGTGTGAGTGTGTGTGTGATATGTACTCGTTCAGTTATAGAAAAGTGAAGGTATGGAAATCTATTGATTTTGGATTCACTTATTTTTCTTTGAAACTGGGCTAAAGTTTCTACTTCTGTGTTCTTGAACTCGTGTTATAAGGTGAGCACAGATAGCAGATCAGTAACACAACTTTCTTTAGGTTCTCATTCACACGCTCTATTTTCCACATTGTTGTTTTCATTCTTTCAATGTTCTTATATGTTTAATGCGTCTCTCAGAGAACATCTATTGTTGCATTTTAATGGCCTATTTGATTACATTGGTCTGTTACAGAACTTGATGTATTTCCAGATCTGTCCCACCTGGTACTGACTTTTCCCCCTCCTGCATTCTTTTACGTTGCTTATGTTTTTAGGGTTATTCCCTGATTCTCTCTTTATCAGCTTGGATATACTCTTTAATTGGTACTTTTACCATCTTTTCAAAAAAATACAAGAGCCTTGCTATCGCTTTATAACTCACAAGGCATTACCACTGCATAGTTTAAATCTACACATACTGCAAACAAAGTGGAACAGCACTTTAAGGGATCAGAGCTCATTTGGATTCACACACCTCTGTCCATTCACCCTTTCTGTGGCTTCTCTATCCCCTTCTGCATTTCCCACCTTCTCTCTGAAGTACACTTTTTTTTTTAAATTTCCTGTAGACAGAAATGGGACAAATCCTATTTTTGATTTAAACAGTCTTTATTCCATGTCCATTGTCAAAGGACATTTTTAAAGGTATAAAATTATAGACTGATATGCTTATTTTTTATGACCATCTTCCTATTCAATAATTCTCCCTTCAGCTATGTCTGATCTGTTTTTTAATCTATTTACCACATTGTTTTTATAAAATCTTCATCAAATTTGTCTACCCAGTATTCCTTCCTTTCCATGTCAAGTAAGTACAACTTGAACAATTATCCGAGGCTTAGAAAGGCAATTACTAAGCAGTTATTTTACAGACTGTATTTGGTGCCTTCATTTTTTAGATCTCTAGAAGGACTATGTATCAACTGCCTATTTTCTCTACATATTTCTTCTCATATATCTATTTTTCTTTCTGAGAGTATACCTAATGTTGCATTACCTTGTTTGTGGAAATAATTTGAAGCCCAGTATGGTGCTTAATTGTTATTTGCTTTCTCCAAGTATTTATGAAAAACACCAACCCAACTCCAAGAACTGAGGTATTCTGAAGCAGAACTGCAGTCTGAGCGTCCACCCCCCGTGGCCTCTGGCCACCAGAGGTAGCCCTAGCCATCCTGGCCCTAGTCCAAAGGGGCAGGAAGCTGCCCCGCTCAGCAGGTCTCACCTCTCAGCCCTGTCAAGGTGTCAAGTACTGCTTAAACTCCCAATCTCTTAATGAATGCCTCCCAGTTAGCAAATAACTCAGGAAAAACTTGTTTTCCTCTGCCCTATTTTCTTCTTGGGCGACTCTGTCCTTTCTCAGAACCTCAACTATGAACTTAAGTGCTGGTTTACTCCCAACCTTCATGTTTCATCTCTTCTGAGATGAAGTTCAAGTTCCAAACTGATCATATCCCAGCCCAGGTACTGAAGGCAATGCAATCGGCATTTAATCTCAGCATCTTGAAAATTCGCTTTTCTTCTGTGTTTCTATATAAGCTAATAACATCAACATCTTCAGTTATTCAGAATAAAACCCCAGCTTATCTCCTCACATTCGTACTCAATTGTTTCTGAAGTATCAGCCCTATCTCCAAAATGGTTTTCAAATTCATCGTTCTTTTTGTGCTAAATTTCTATTTCATTACTGCCACTCATTCTAAAGGCTTCCTCTTCATCACTGTTGGAATTAACTTTCACAAATCTAATCACACAACCTACCCCAGAAATCCTCAGCCTCTTTATGATACAGTACTTACTACCACAACATATTATAAAGTACAATCAACTATGCTTATAATACTCAATACTGGATCATATTCTGTGTAGTATATTAAATAATAGCACAGATTTGCCGTAGGAGACTTTCTGTCCTACATATACACACTCATCCACACATCATCTTGCTTTCCTCACTGGAATTCGAACATCACAAGGGTGGCATTTCTTTTGTACATACTGTTAAATGTTGCTGCAGTGACCTGAAGTTGCTAATTGAAAGAATGTTCCTGAATATATCAATAAGCAGATGAAAACCAGACATTTAAGGGGTACAACTGCATAACCATAAACATCTAAACTATACAATCCCACAATGTAGATTTTCCAGGACTGCAAGACAAGCTATGTAAACCATTACTTCAAAGCACATCTACTGAGTATCAGTTGGACACTGCGGTAGGTATTAAGAATATAGTGCTGGGAGCCACTGTTGTGGCATAAATTCATCATCTGTGACCACCAGCATCTCATATGGATACCAGTTCATGCCCCAGTTGCCTCATTTCCATTCCAGTTTCCAGCTTAAAGGCCTGGGAAAAGCAGTGGAAGATGGCCAAAGTGCTTGGGCTCCTGTCACCCTGGTGGGGGACGTGGTAAAGCCCTTGGCTGCTGGTTTTGGCCTACAGACTGTTGTGGCCACCTGGGGAGTAAGTCAAAATATGGAAGAATCTCTCCCTCTCTTTCTAACTTCCAAATAAACTAATCTATCCTAAAAGAAAGAACATAGTGCTAAATAAGACAGAAATTTCACCCTAAACAATCCATCATAATCAGAGAATAGCATTAAGCAATTCATTATTTAGCTGCAATTCTGGAAAGGGCTGTCAAGAAAAAGAAGATAAAAGAACATATAATGAAGGATGTAAACTTGGAATACCATGGAAAGCTTTCTTAAAGACATGTCATTTGAAGTGAGCTCCGGAGGAGGAAAGAATTAATATTTATATAAATGTGGGGCTGCCATTGTGGCAATGATGGGCTAAGTCTTGGCTCATGGTAGTAGTATCAGAGTGCCAACTCAAGTCTTGGTTGCCTTGCTTCTGGCCAAGGTCTCTGTTCATGTGCCTGGGAAAGTGGCAGAAAGTGGTCCAACTGCTTAGGCCCCTGCCACTCGTGGGAGACCTGGATGCTGGCAGGCTCCTAGCATCAGCCTGAACCAGTCCTGCCATTTGTGACCATTTTGTGAGTGAGAAAGTGGATGAAAAATTCTTTCTCTCTCTGTATCTCCCCTATCTCTTTGTCATGCTCCCTGTCAAATAAAATTATATTTATACAGAAGGGGGTGTATGACTGTGGATGCAAGATTAGAGAATTCCAGGCAGGACAAACAGATGATAATGGATACTATTAGAGTTCCTACCTGCTTTAGGATAAGCACTGTCCCAGATATTACACATTTGCCACCTCATGGAAATTCCCATAATGCAATCAAGCACACAGTTTATACCCAAATCATTACATAAAAAAAAGGTGCAGTGAGATCAGATGCCTCGCTCATGGCCAGTACAGACAAGAGCCGGGAATCTGGTCTGGGCTTGGCTGAGTCTTATTTCTTGTAATGTAAACACCATACAATAAAGTAACACATGCTTGGGGCTTTTCAGACTTTTAAAAATACACCTATTTTCTGCTTAGGAAGTTTCCCTTGCTCGGAACACCATCCCTCCTCATTTTCTCCCAGTCTAGGCCCTCTTTGTCCTCCTCCAGGTGCTACACATGCCGTTTTCTGATTCTCTCAACAGAAAGTAAGTTTCCCTTTGTCTTGGATCTTTGCGCTATGCTCCATACACGGAACCCAACAGTACCTCTGTATTCTACCATGTAACCCTTACGTTTTGTCAGTAACATGTCAGTCTGTATCCCCCCAAGAAACATGACGTTTCTCAGATAAGAACCCCCATCTGATTCTCCTTCCTTTGTCACAGTGCCAGCCACAGTGGCTAGTATGTTGTGGGAACTCTACTTTTAAGTGAGTTAGGAAAGTGGACTAGAATGATAATAGGTATTTTCGGCTGAGTCAAATTATTTACCCTATGCACCTGGCATGGCAGTTACAGCGTCACTTGGAACGCAAGCATCCAGTGTCAGAGCACCTGCTTGCAGGTCCGCCCTGCTCCTGATTCCAGCTTCCGGTCGCTGCACATTCCGGGAAGCAGTTCAAGCACCACAGGCCCTGCCAGCCAAACAGGGAGATCTGGACTGAATTCCTGACCCGGTGCAGTTGTGGGTGCTGGTGGTACTGGGGAGTGAATTAAAAGAAGGTAGATCTCTTTCTGCCTTTCAAAAAGATAAATGATTTTAACACTACATATGCAAAGTGTAGTTTCTGCTCTCAAAACCCAACTTTTTCAAAAATGCAAGCTGCTCTCCGCATAGTTGACAGACAGGCAAGGAAAGAAGAAGGGAGATTGAAAGGAGTGGAAAATGACAAGACTGAAGCATCTGTGGAGAGGGCTCCTGGGGGTGGCATCCCAGGGCCCGTTCTGAAGCGGTGTCCTCTGGGGCTGCGTTGTCTCCTTTCAGCTTGTCTCCCTAACTCTGCCCTGTACTCTGCTCTGGGCCCCAGGAGGCTGCCTAGGACGGCTCTGCCCAGTCGTAGGCACCTGCAGCAGATGACAGGGGAAGGTGAGGCCAGAGTATTTATTCCTCTGACCCCTTGTCCTAACGCTGCCCCTTCTCCAGGACCTGCTCTGTCTCACTCCTGGCAAAGTTCCCGTCATCTCTTTAGGCCAAAGAGGAGCAACAGAACCTGCTGCCACAAGCATTATCCTCTGTGGTTTCTCTACACTCAGCCCACTCTTTTGTAAATCATCATTTTATGAAATCCTCAAATTATTCTAATTTGAGTGTACCATCTGTTTCCTGCTGGGACTCTGACTTATATATTAGCCTATTGGCCTGACATGCTTCACAGAAGTGAGGCAATGGAAAGGTGAGAAGCAGCGAGGAGAGCGACTGCTGGGAATACTCCTGGAAGACAAAAGAGAAGGAAAAGGCAAAAGGAGATACAAGAGGCAAACACTGCCAGGGAACCACAGGCGTGAATATAATTTCTTCTAAGTATAGAAAAGCTAAAAAGCATAAATCCAAAATGGAAATAGTCTACCCTTATTTTTGGGATCTTATCCAATCAGTGTTAAGAGATCCTCTCAAAAAAAGCCAATTCCAGGCCTGGTGTAGTAGTCTAGCTTCCAAAGTCCTTGCTTTGCATGTGCCAGGAACGCATATGGGCACTGGTTCATGTCCTGGTGCTCCACTTCCCATCCAGCTCCCTGCTGTGGCCTGGGAAAGGAGTAAAACACGGCCCAAAGCCTTGGGACTCTGCACCGCTGTGGGAGACCCAGAGGAGGCTCCTGGCTCCTGGCTCTGGATTGGCTCAGCTCTGGCTGTTGTGGCCACTTGAGGAGTGAATCATCGGATGGAAGACCTGCCACTGTCTTTCCTCCTCTCTGTATATCTGATTTTCCAATAAAAATAAACGAATCTTTTAAAAAAGCACCAACTCCAAGGGCTCCAAGGGTGGGCATTTAGCTTCACACTTGAGACTCCCCACGCCAGAGGCCCGAGGTTCAATCCTGTGCTCCGGCTCCCTGACCACCTCCTTCTGCGGAGGCTGACCTTGGGACACAGCAGTGGTCAGGTCACCTGCTTCCTGACACCCCAGAGGGACATCTGCCCTGTGTTCCTCACTCCCAGCTGCAGCCCAGCCTAACTCCAGGCATTGCGGGCACTTTGCGAGTAGATGAGAGCTCTCTCTCCCTCTTTACCTCTCTCATCTCAAAGAAAAACAAAAGGAAAAAAAGTTGCTTCTAAGGTACATAAAATGCTGGCTGGCACTGGGGCAAGGTTAATGCACTTTGCTGGCTGTTGGTAAAGATGAATAAACCAGAAGCTTCCCCTGTTTTCTTTCAACCTTGCAGAGGTGTCTTCTCTGTGCTTCATGTGGCAGTGTCCTCCAAGCCCCCATCTTTTTACAACCTGTTCCTTTGTTCTTAGCACGCTGTTTACTGCCATCCCTCCTCCACTAGGACACACAGCGGCGCTCACACAGGGAGTCTGTAGCCTTCGTTGTGACAGTGTGACAGACTCGCTTTAACAAGTAGCTGCCATTCCCTTCAACTTGTCTCTGGTTTACCGACTGCAGACTAGCTCTTCTGCCTTCTGCCTGCCACCAACGTCACTGCAAAGCCTTTACGGAGGGTTGAAACAGATACTGTCATTTGATAGTTATCTCTTTTTTTCCCCCCTGCTCTAATTATTCTTTTAACGGCTTCTTATTTTAATAGATTTTCTTAATAAGGAAATCTTACTTACAAATTTTAATTAGCTTACTGAATATCCACTGTTTTGGAATGAGTTTAATGAGTAAGGAGACCTCAGATTACTAACCAGCCCACAGTCTCTACAGCAGCCATGGGGGATGGTGATGCAGGCCCAATGAGACAAGCCCAAGACGGCGTCTCCATCCGGGGCCTCTGCGGCGTGCACCCAGGGACAGATGAGTCATGTCTGTGCAAAAGGAAAACGGCAGCTTCTCCTGGATGATCAAGAATCTCCGTGTAAGCGCTCCCTCTCCCCTGACTCACTGAAGCCTGCGACCCCTGCTAAATCACTTCACTGGCTTCCGGTTCTTCCTCGTAAGCACGGATCACTGAGCTTCCTGCCTGGATTGTGACAGTGGCACATCTCGTGCACAACTTCACAAACTTCTCTATTTTTTATTTATTTTGAGATGCAGAGAGACGGAGAACTCCCATTTGCTGGCTCATGCTCCAGATGCCTGCAAGCACAGACTGTGCTGGTGACGGAGCCGCAGGGAGCTCCTTGAATCAGCGCCTGCTGCCTCCCACAGCGTGCACTGGCAGGAAGCTGGAGTCACAACTCAGGCCTGGGAAGGAAGGCGCTCCATAGGCATCCGACGCCTGCCCTGGGAGGGTCGTTCAGATACTCTAAAATGCTAGCTGAATGAATGAATGAGTAATGAATGAATCATAACATAGTCATTTAATCTCTCCCACTTCAGATTCTTACCATATTTAAAAAATTAATCCTTTATAGTTCAAGTATGGTAGCAATGAAGAATAATTTAACATTTTTCATTCTAAAAACACCTAGCAGAGAAAGTACAGCCAAAGTTCTTCAAATTCAAAATTAGAATCAGGAGAACAATGAAGTTTTATGTGGCTTAGTAACCTGAACGATCAATGAACGTTAGCTCTATTACACACAATTTATTAATAGTTTCTGCACCAATTAAGAACATGGGATAATTTAAATGTAACTTTCAGTGAATAAGAAATCTAAAATTATTTCTTTTGTGAATTTCATGGTGTTATATAAAAGGGGAATTCAATCAAACCAAATCTAAAGAAATCAGAAATCTCAAATCCTGCAAATCAGTATGCAATTCTACAAGAAACTTACAGTAATATTATCACAAATTAAGGTAAGACTAGTATAGAAAATATTTTTTTAACTTATCCATGTTTATTTATAGTACACGGTGAACTTGAAAAATGCAGTACTTACGTGTAACACCACACTCCTGATCTTCTCCCCAAAATCCTGCTCCTTCCAACCTTCCCATGACACGTAACGACAATCCTATCCCTCCACGGCTCAGGCCAAAAATGCTGGCATCATCCTCAACTCTCGTTATAGCATGTCCTACACCTAAACCACTAGAAAACTCTCTAGGCTACGTGTGAGGACACATCCAGAACCCAGCCTCGTCTCATTAACTCTACCACTCAGACCCTGATCTACATCGGGACCACCTCTGTCTGGATTACGGCCAGTGCCTCCTAACTGATGTCTCTGCGCCCACAAGTGCCACTGCCAACCCAGATCCGTCCGCCTGGCCGCTGTGGTAACCCTACTACATCTTACGTCAGGCGTGGGTGTTTAACACAGTGGTTAGAAGCTGCTTGGGATGCCTGCTTCCCACCAGAGTGCCAGGCTCCAAGGCCCAGCTGGGCTGCCCATGCCTGCTTCCTGCTGCCGTGCACCACGGCAAGCAGTGGGATGGACTGAGCAGTTGGTTTCCTTCTAGCACAAGGCAAACCCACATGGGGTCCCCAGCTCCTGCCTCTGACCTGACCCAGCCCCACTTGTTGCTGGCATTTGGGGAGATCTCTCTCTGTCTCTTCCTTTACCTTTCAGGGAAAACAAAACTTCAGCCAGATCAGTCACTCCTCAGTTTCCCATTTCACTCAGTAAAGCGGGAAGCACCCCGCCCCCATCAGGTGGGCTGCACAGCCCCTAAAATTTCATCTCTCCCACTTGTCACCACAGTGCCGCTGCACTTGGTGTGTCCTCTGGCTGGAAGGTCTGAACTTACACAAGGCTTGTACATTTATCTTCTTCAATCATTATAAAAGTTGCTTTCCCTGGAGGAACTTTCTTTACTACCTTCTTAAAAATGGCATTTTCCAAGCTCCTCTTCTTTTTCCCTCACTTTTTAGCTTCTTATCTGCATGCCTCATTTTGTAACTTCTTATCTCATTGACTTGTTTTATCTATTTGGAGTTCCCTGCAGAAATGTAAGCTCTACAAGGACAAGTCTGTAGAGTTCAAAACATTACACATTTTTAATGCATAAACATCAAGGGGCAGACACCATTAAGTGCAGGCCTTCATGGACAGCACGCCCACCAACTCACCTCCTGACGTCAAGAAATTTTCCTTCCCTTCCACACCACTATTCCCTCAAAGGATCCACTGGCTTGACTTCCAACACTGATGGTTAATTTGACATGTTTCTCACATTCTTACAAATGGAACCATTTATTAGTGAAGGAAGTTAGGCGTTTTCCGTACAGACACGGCTAGTTCTGGTTACTGTGAGTGTATCTCTGTCAGGTGGGGCATGGGATTTGCCTGCTAAGTTCACTGATGTTGTTTCTGCCCCCCCACAGCATCCAGCATGTGATAATGCCAGACCCAGTCAAGGGTCAGCTTATATCTTCAGCCTGGTGATGTTAATTTTGATCATGTAGTCATGATTTTGTTCCATTTTGCCACTCTATAATTATTTTATTTGCAATCCCTTATAACTAATAAAGGGTCTATGGAAAGACATTTTAACACCATGTTCTGCATCAACATTTCCCTCTAGATTTAATCTATTAATGATTCTTGTATGCTTCAATCTTCACTGAAACGGCTATGCTATGTTGACATTTTCACAGTTTGTATATTAATTACTTTGATAAACAAAAGTTCTACCATTGATTTATTGGCCATTTCATTCGCTGCTTATACATTTTATGTCCTGTTTAAGAAATTTTATCTATCACTCTAAGTACTGAAAAGAAATCTGTATAATTTCTTCAGAAGGTTTCTGAGCTGGCATGTGGCACAGCAAGCTAAACTGCACCTGCAACACAGGAACATCAGAGTACTAGTTCAGGTCTCAGTGATTCACTTCTGACCCAGCTCCCTGCTAAGGTACTTGCAAAGCAGTAGAAGATGGCCTGAGTACGTGGGTCCCTTCCACACACTTGGAAGACCCAGCTAGAATTACTGGCTTTTGGATTTGGCTAGGCTTTGGCCTTTCAAATAATCGTTAAAAACATTTATTTGTTTGAAAAACAGAGTACACAGAAAGAGGGATATATGTAGAGAAAGATCTTCCATCTGTTGGTTTAGTCCTCAAATGGCTGCAACAGCCAGCACTGGTCCATGTCAAAGTCAGGAGCCAAGAGGTTCACCCAAGTCTCCCATATGGGTGCAGAGGCCCAGGTACTTGGGCCATCCTCCACTGCCTTTCCAGGCATATTTTCATGGAGCTGGTTCAGAAGTTCAGCAGCTGGGACTCAAATTAGCACTGATGTGGAATGTTGCCATAGAACCTACTTCAAATAAATCTGGTTTTTAATTTTGTAAAGAATAAATCAACATGGCCATTAGAAAGAATCAAATTCTACCATCTGCAACAAAATGGTATCAGGATAAAAATCCGCCTAAAAGTGCTGGCATATGGGGGCCAGTTCATGTCCTGGCAGCTCCACTTCCCATCCAGATCCCTGCTTGTGGCCTGGGAAAGCAGTTGAGTATGGCCCAAAGCCTTGGGACCCTGCACCCATGTGGGAGACCCGAAAGAAACTCCCGGCTCCTGATCAGCTCAGCTGTTGGGACATTTGGGTAGTGAATCAGCATGTGGAAGATCTTTCTCTCTGTAAATCTGTCTTTGCAATAAAAATAAATAAATCCAGAAAATGCAGGTTACATTGTTGATGAAAGATATATACATAAAATTCGTGTTATTCTCCAATAATGTCCATAAGTACGTGTGCGTGTAAAACGCAGACTGGAAGCGGGAAGACATCTGTGTGGACGCCACCAACATCTGGATTCTCCAATCGAAGTAACAGGAGTCAGAAAACCTGACGTGGCTTCATCACCCAGCTTCCCTTTCACCAAAGTTTAGGAATGCACAGTTGGAAAGCCCACTTGATATGGGTACACGTTTCATTTGCTCTTCCTTGTCTGGCCCAGTGTAAGATTATCACTTTATAATAATCTGAGTAGCAGTTGGGATTGTATAATCCAGATTGTCATGCTTTCTAACATTCTAAGCTAGTAATGCACACCGACTATATTCTGCTTCAAATGGGCAAAAGGAGCCAAGGCACTCTGCTGGTTCCTAACAGAATGCCAACGAGCCTTACCGGAATCCAAAGTATAACTCAAAGTGGCTCTAGACATTCTGCGGTAAACAGCACCAAAACACTGGTTTTCTGCCAAGGACCAGCTTTTTCTAATATCCCACCGGAAAAACGGGTTGCAAACTGTTACTTTGTTGCCTGTGAACAATGTTGTCAAATGTCAATGTATAAACAAAAACATGAGTATGTAAATAAAGTTGTATTTTAGAGGCAATGCTATTAATACATACAGTTGTCCCTAAATACCCCTGCGGGACTGGCTCTAGGACTGCCAAGGGTATGAGAATGTCCGGAGGCGCACGTCTTTCATATGACTGCACAATGCTCACACATACTGCACATTCGTTCTTCCACAGACTTCAAATCTGGCTTACTTACACTATTTAAAACAATGAAAATGCCATGTAAATAACTAGTTATGCTGCATTGTTTAAGGAATAATGTCAAAGAAAAGACCTGTATATGTCCAGCATACGTTTTTGTTTTTAAATCTGCAGTTGGTTAAATCAGTAGACGTAGAATCCATGGATACAGAAGAGTGACTGTACCTATTTTTAAGGAGTCATAGGTAAATTCCTTCAGTGTCCAAACTTCAATCCAAATATACACCATATTTAACTAAAAGTACATCAATTGTTAGGACATAACAGCTAATTTCAGGGCCAAAAAAAAAAAAGTCTCTGAATGATATTAAGAACAAAACAAAACAAACAAAAAGCCAACTCTGAGCTGCACAAGGTTAAGTCTCCTGTTTCATGGATAACAAGGATGGAAAGAACCGCCCTGGGACTTAAATATCACAGCACAGTTACCGAGAAGGGGCTTGGTGAATTCCTCAAAGCTCTCGCCAAAGAGTTATATTAAATTTCCTTTAGGCAACAAATAAATTGGTTTCTCCCTGGTAGACATGCAGGTCAGTCATCTAAATCAGGGAAGCCAGGACTACATGGCTTTTACTAGAAAGTTACTTAAGAAGTGTGAGCCGTGTCTCTCCCGATGGCACGTTTACGTCTTCTCCGCAGAGGGTTTACACTGGGAGCTGGGGAAGGTGCCTAACTTGATTCCTTGCTACTTACTATTTCTTTTAAAGTTAACTTTCACTTCTATCTAGGTTTTCTTTCTATCTTCTTCAATGATGGAACATTTGTACACAAAATTTGATGAGGACTTCCTGAGGAAAGAATGGGGCTCCCATACCCCTGGGGAACAAGAGGGGCCTCCCGGAGCCCTGTCTCACCTGTGACACTGTGATGCTGCATTTCTTGGCCAGCTCCTCTTTGGCTTCTTCGCTGGGGTAGGGATTGCTGAGGTGTGAGTAAAAATATTCATTCAAGATTTCCGTGGCCTGTTTACTGAAGTTACGCCTTTTCCGTCTATGACAAGAAAAACAGAATCGTGGTTACAATCGTCACCAACCAGAGGGGTATTAAGAGTCACAAAAAACTAGATTTCTGTTTTCAAATGTTTGTATTACCACTATAAATCATGCTCTCTGCAACTTCCAAAATGCCATTTGACTCATTTTAAGACATAAGCTCAACAAGAAAAATAGTAGTAGAATGTGAAGCACAATTAATTTCATTCTTTGTTCCAGAATATTTATTAAGGCCCTAAACAAGTTCTAGGTATTTAACAATGAGCCAGTGGCCAACAAGACCAAGCTTCCCACAGAGCTTACAGAGACTAGGAGGGCTGGAAGATAGAACAGAAAAATGAAGAAGAAAGATAGACAGGCATCACAGACACAAGTCAGCAGAAATTAGAGCGATCATAGCAACAATCGTGAACAAACAGTATGAAGTACATTGGCAGTGTACAAACTGGGGGATTGTGGGGAGTTGGGAGTACGGGGGAAGAGGCAAGGGCAGAAGAAATGGTTCTGAAGCAGAACGCTCAGGCCACAAGTGCCACAGAAAACAGGGCAGATGGGTCTAGAAGGAGGGGCAGGGCCAGACTACAGAGGGCTGATGGATCCCACACAGAATTTTCAAATTTTATTCTATTTGAATAGGATGTAAACAATGGTTTTATGTCTGATTTCTTAAAAAAAAAATAAAGTTTTATTTATTTACTTGAAAGGCATAATTCATCGGGAAAGAAAGGTAGAGACAGAGAGAGAGCTTCTATCTGATGGTTTACTCCTTCAACAGTCACAACAGCTGAAGCTGGGCAAATGCAAAGTCATGAGTCAGGAGCACCTTGGCAGGCACCCAAGGGGCTCGGGCCACCTTCTGCTGCTATCTCCACCTTTTTTTTTTTTTTCCTTTTAAAGCTGGGATATGATCAGAAACAATGTAGCTGGGGTTCGAACAGGCACCCATATGAGGTATCATTTGCTGACAGCAGCAGTACATGCTATGCCAGCACTGTCTGGCCCCATACTTCATGCTATTAAAAGAAAGTTCTGGGGCCCGGTGCAATAGCATAATGGTTAAGGTCCTTGCCTTGAATACACCGGGATTCCAGATGGGCGCCAGTTCTAATCCTGGCTGCTCCACTTCCCATCCAGCTCCCTGCTTGTGGCCTGGGAAAGCAGTCGAGGACGGCCCAAAGCCTTGGGACCCTGCACCCACATGGGAGACCTGGAAGAAGCTCCTGGCTCCTGGCTTCAGATTGGTTCAGCTCCAGCCATTAGCCTCATTTGGGGAGTGACCCATCGGAGGGAAGATCTTCCTCTCTGTCTCTCCTCCTCTCTGTATATCAGTCTTCCCAATAGAAATAAATAAATCTTAAAAAAAAAAATAAAAGAAAGTTCTGACTGTTGAGAATAATTGAAGGAGGCCATGAAAGGAAATGCATAGGCTGTTTAAGGTAATAACTGTACGGGTCAGATTGAAGATGATAGAAATGCGGGCAAGAGCAATAGAAATAAGATTTGAGATCTATTTGAACGATAAAACTCTTGCTCACAAAAATCCAACAGACCTGAAGAGGGATTGCATAAGGGAGCGGATGAGGTATACAGAGAATGAAGGAAAGGAAAAAAATATATCAAGAAGGATTTCTGGATTTTTCTGCCTAAGTAACTACCTGAACCAGAGGACGAAAAAAAATTTCGTTTTGGATCAGATAGTGATGACAGAGTGTCAGATTAAACATTATCAACAACACATCCCATATATTTGGGTATTCAGATTTTAAAGAATTCCAGTCTAAAAATTAACATTTGTCAGACCAACGTCAAATCAGCTACTCTGGTAACTGGCAAATGTCTTCCCCAGATATTTTCCAAATAACCTTAACGATGCTTTCAGCTGTGATAACCTTCACCCAGAAAAGACCGTTGGTAGAAGCTGTAAAGGAATAGATCCTAAGAGATTCTTCTAGCTAAAGTGCTGTAACTAAAACCGCAAGTTCAGTACATGATCTGTGTGTCAGTTCAAGGAGAGTTGAGGGGAACAAGAAAGCTGGATCTGAAAAAGTATCTTGGGATTCAGTTCTGAAATTTCTTCGTTTCAATAATTTCTTGGACAGTTTAATCAGTGCTTCATGGAAGATGAAAATGAGATTCCAGACCTACTTGTTGGTTGAGGTCAACAGGATCTGATGATGAAATGGATGGGGAAGGTGATGAAATGGATGGAGAAATAGAATGGTAGTAAGCATTTCTACAGGAATCGTGCCTTGCAAGACACAACCCTGGGAGGGGACTTTGAACAGCCTTGCTCTTCTAGGTGAAGTTAGGTGGAAAATGTCTAGAACAGATACTACGTGGCATATCTAGGCATCACTTGGTCCAAGGACATAATTTGTTAGAAACATATAGTAATTACTTGCTCACAAAAATCCAGGTTTCTGGCTTCTTAGAAAACCTTTGAGGACCAATCACACCAGGTCCACCTCCTGGGGAAGCAGCCACAGGCTAAAGCTGAGTGATGGTGAGCTTGTAAGCTATGCCCACGGCTGCCCTAACCCTCCCCTTGCCCCAATCCAGTCTCTCAACTCCACTACACAGAAGCATGGGGGTCTGGGACTCAGTCTGAAGTGGGGACAGTTCAGGGCAGTGAGAAGACAGGACATTTCGTCAGGAAATAGGGACTTGTGAAAGGGGGATGAGAAGAAACATACCTAAGGACAGAAGTTCAGCTCCTGTAGATTTTGCCTAAGGGAGGTTTCTGGCAAATATCAGAACCAGTCAGACAACACATTTATGGGCAGAACAACACTCATGAGCCATTCTGCCACATCTCAACTCCAGCACTTCTCCCAGACAAGAAGGGGGACCTACTCAAGTTTATTCTGAAAAGTTTTGGTCTGATAACGTGCTTCAGCTTGTCCAATTACCAAGAAAAGGTGAGTGTGGCCTTCGGGGACAATGTCTGAGAAAGCCTGTTTGCCTAGAGCAGGGCAGCCTGGCCTTCCTCATGCCCGGGACTTGCCACCAGGCCACAAGGCCACATGGAGTCAAAGCTCGGCACTTGCGTTCACTTGGAGGTAAAAGAGAGGCTTGGTCTTGCATACATTATTTATTTTTCAGGAAAACATCTTGTAGAAAATGCCCATTAACCATCTCCCCTCCAGGGTTCACCTCACTCTCCATGGCTATGCCTGGGGTCAGTGTCCAGAGCCTGCTCTCCCAGGCCTGCTCTGAGGGGAGAGTGGCTCCCCTGCTCCGTAATCTGCCACTCTCTCACTCTGACTCTGCTCACTCTAGGCTCTTGGCACCCTTTCTCTGCCTGGAAGGAAAATGTACCATTTGGGTACACACATTAGGAATACAATTAGTAACAAGCAAGCACTGCATGCCAGCAAGAATGGAAGAGAATCCACAGCAACTTCAGCCTTTGTTACAGGATGCTCAAACTTGGCAAATGATTTAAAATGATTTTTGGTCTCTGATGTTAGAAATATAAAGCGGAAGTCTTTATTCACTGTGATCAGTCAACGAGTTTTGTTTTGTGGCTTGTTATTGCGTAAGGATGCTAGCTCTGTGGGGAAGGTACGCGTGTAAGTCTGGGCATGGCGTTGTGGATTCCTGAGGCACAGGGAGTCTTGGGGTGTGGCCCGGAGAACTGTGCACCCACAGTGCAGGCAGCTCGCAGGAAGTCCAGGCGGAGACTAGAGCGCACCTTCAGAGGGCGGGCACTTGGGCTCTGCCTGCGAGGCTGTGCGTACCCTCCCCAGATGCACAACTCTGAGTGCTGACTGTCCTGGACACACTCTTGGGCAACAACCCATTGCTGGTGACCATCTTGGGAGAGATTTCACTGTGGAAGGCAGAGAAGAGGAAGAGTGAGAGAGAAGAAAAAAAGGGAATTTCTAAGTCAATGAAATGGTAAGGCTGAGGAAAATCTCATTTTAAATGAAAGACAGGAAAGAATAGTTGAGTGTTGCAAGCACACTACAAATGCTTAAAATTCGATGTAACCCTGTTCCTGAGGTTAGACCTTAGGGCTTAGTCCTAACCTGTCTTGTTTATCACTGTATCTTCAGCCAAACAAGTTACAATGGAGATTAGTGAAAACAGCACTAGGGTAAGATGATGGTATATTAATTATTAATTATATGCCCCTTTGAAAGTCTGCAGACATTAAACTGCTTTAACATTAAGACATACTTTGTGAAAAGCAGCCACACCGTGGCAGCTGAGAAGCAGAGCGTGGGTAGGAGGGGAGTAAGATGGCAGGGTGGGGCAGCTTGGTGTGTGTGCACTGCAAAGAGTCCAGAAACAGAAGGATGAACAGGAATGCTACAAGGAAAATAGAAAAGAAGCTAACACAAAAACACTGAAAACCAAGCACTGGGGGATCCTAACCACCTAATGTAGAAGAGGGAGGAACTGAAAGTGACAGGAAAAAGGTAGCGTAACTAGGGGGTAAAATGACTCAGAGTTCTTCCTCCACTGGCTCACTCCCCAGAGGCCCACAAACAAATGGGTCGTCCCCAGGCTACAGTCATGGGCTACGGACTGGAGCCCGGAACTCCAGTTGGGTGTTTGGCGTGGCTGGCAGAGACCCAAGCACTTGAACCATTACTTGCTGCCTGTCAGGATGCAACAGCAGCACGTTGAATTGGAAGCGGAGTAGCTGGACTTGAACCAGGCACTCTGACATGGGATGTAGCGTATTAATGGCTACACCAAAGCTTGCCCTTAGCTCTACAAAGCAGTTCTGGAATGCAGACTGCTCCACACACTTCATTTTCCAAAAGAAAGCTATCTTGGGTATTTTCTTTAATACAGTGAGATTTGGATGATAATTATCACCTCTGTCAGATTCCAAAGGGCAAGAAGAAAAACAAAATAGAAACTTCTTCATGAAGCTGAAGACTGATTATAAGCTGTAACAACATCCAAGAGGCAGCCCTACTGAGGCAGAATGTACGCAGATCTGGCCAATCCCGCTGACACTCAGTAGGTCACCACAGGCAACACATTCTCCAGCTGCTATGAAACTTGGTGAACGCTTCAAATTAAAAAAAAAAAAGGACATTTCCATCCTCACAGGAAAAACCAAGAGGCTCTCACTTGATTAGGAGTATTTTCTCATAATGGGCATAGGCAACATAACTTTAAAGAATTCTTAGACAAACACCTTAGTTAAAATAGAATTGTATGCAGAATATCACCCATAAAAATTCCATTTGGCAGCATTGCTGAGGGACTATGCATCTCTGAGGCAGTGCTGCTCACTCTGTCCCTTCTAGAGACACTAAGCTGGCAGTTCACTGCACGACCACTCCCCGACATGAGGAAGCTTGACAGCAGAGGCAGCGCACGCTGGATTACCTGTCCTCTGTAGGGAAGAGTTCTTACAGCTGGATTAAAGAAGCACTGAAGATCCACCGACAGTTTTACAGAAAACAGTACAAAAGCAGTGAAGGAGGCGAGCCAAAGGTGAGGGGGAGCCAAGGGTCAGGTGTATGGCCTCACATACCTGGCATCAAGGAACCTTGACCTTAAAATCATAACTGCTTCACAAGTGCTCTGTTTGAGCTGCATCTGAATAGAACTAAATTTTCGATGGATGATGCCCACCATTCTTTCAATCTCTTTTGGGGAAATGGGACGCGTTCTACTCTGTTCTCGGAGAAGGTTCATCACATGTGTGGTGAATTCATTGCACGCCTGTAACAGGGGGAAAAAAATCACTTCTTAGCAATCTGGTACCTTATATTATCACACTCAGACATAAACTCATCTGAATTTCCACCTCATTTGCAATGACCAATGGCATATGTAGTGGGAAGGGCAAAATGAAGGACATTTGCAAAATAGTGGTGAATTAGGTGGGGCACCCACACTGAAACCATGATTGGTCAGACATGCAAGGGAGACACAGCATTCAAATTCCCTTCCCGCCCACCCTTGGCCCAGGTCCAAAAAAAAAAAAAGGTTTTCCCAATGGAGGATGCTGCCTACCACTCCCACACTCCCATATAGATCCTATATAGAGGTATTAATGTATGCTAAGTGTTAATACTAAGTATCTGCTATGTTCTCTGTTGGTTTTACATTTTTCACCAAATGTTTATTGCAGGACTAAGTAGTTTAAACTCTTCCAAGTGCTGGAAGGGTACAGAAATGAGCAGAGTGTAGACCTGGCCTTTAGTGAAATAAAAATGCGTAAAAACTATTCTTCACAAAGCAGTCGGTGCAAAGGCTACCAGGAAGCTATTCATAAGTACCTTGTAAATCCCAAGGAGAGGGTAGTCTCATTCTAGGATTCATGGTAAAATTGCTATCTGAGCTTTAAAAGAAGGGTAGGACTTTAACAAGGCACATGAAGACGGGAGTCAAAAGAAAATTTAGCTTCTAGAAACAGTAAGTAGCAAGTCTGGAGAATGGCTAACAGGAAAACTAGAATTCAGGACTTGGATGTGGATTAGCACATCACGGGCCTTATACACACAGCTTTCCGACGGCTCAGTGTCCAGTAGCTATGGTGCAGGCCCCTGGTGGACACATGCCCCCCGTGAAAAGCTCAGCTCCTTAGGGGACAGGCCTCAGGAAAACAGGGATCAGATCCAGGTCCCAAATCTTCTGGCAGACAATCTCAGACACTGTCCCTTTAAGTTCACTTACAGTCTTCTAGTCTATGAAATGACATAACCTGGTCTCCACGGAAATCCACTACTATCTTAGTAAACAAAGCACCAGTGTATATTCCTGAAGAAAAAGGGCATTTTCTGCATTTTTTGTTAAAAAGGCAGGAGGAGAGAGTCTGCATGTTGCTGTATTCAGGCCCTGGTAGGGCAACCAGACAGAACAATCACTGATCAAGGCAAGCACATCTTGAAACTACAACACCCTTTCTCCTGCAGATACCCTGCCATGGTTCACACGCAGCACCTGACGCTTTTCTAGCTGCTCACTCAGGAACTGGCTTTCAAGTACATCGGGTGCTACTTGTACCCTAACCTTTTCTAGAGATGTTTCTAAGGTGAGGAAAAGTTAGTCTTATTTACCATTACAGTGTCTTTAAAAGCAAAACAAAACAAAAGTGGTTTTAAGTCTTCAGAAATGCTAAATCCCTTGTGACTAGTGATTTGACATCACATCCTCTGGGGGATTCCTCAGGGCGATGAGCACCCAATAAACACAGACAGGTTTACATTACACTTTATGATTAATATCCACAAACTGCAAGTTCGCGGACAGGGTACGACAGATTGTGACTTTTAAAATCCTATACAAGTTGTGTGAACATGGGTACTCCCTGGGGGAGAATCTGTGGGATTTTCCTTGTTTTCAGATATCCAGATAATCTATAACTATACTAATAATAAGAAGAAAAAGTTGTGGTACAGTAAAACATTGAGGCGTTTTGTAGACTAAAACTAGTCCTTCCATCTTTAATTAAAAAAAAATAATAAAGTTTTAAGCAAATTCAAGATCTTTCCCCGCTATACTATCAACTTAAAAAATCTTAGGAAAAGCTAAAAAACAGTGGTCACTCTGCCAAGAAATGCATGTATATATTTTTATCTAACTTTCTCCGAGGAAATGTTTATAAAATTTCTAAAGTTCAAACTATATAAAGTTTGACAAACTCTAGCTTTTAATTTCCTCAACAGTAAAATGAAGAAAATTGAACTACACTTGCCTTCCAAACTAGGATTTGCAAATTCTGTATTTTAAAGCTACATCCATAAGTTTAGTCAAACTGACAGAGAGGGAGAGACTGAGATCTTCCATTCACTGGTTCACTCCCGCACTGGCCACCGGCTCAGGCTATGCTAAAGCCAGCAGCCTGGAACTCCATTCAGGTCTCCCACGTGGGGTGCAAAGGCCCAAGGAATGAGCCAACTTCTGCTGCCACCAGGCATACACACTAGGAACTGGCCTGCAAGTGGAGCTTCAGGCCTTGAAGGGGGATGCTGGCTCTGCAAGAGGCCGCTTGATGACTACCCTAGCTCCTGGGTCCAAAGACACGGGATGTCTGAAGGCTGACTAGTGAACCAAAAACTTAATTTTTTTTTTTGCATCATTCCTCAGTATTTCTATGTTAAACTGCAATATAAATTATCAAGGAGAAGTAGTGTATCCAATTCCCCCCCAATACATTCAGTCATAAAGCCTCTTTTCTTTAGGTCAGTGCCTCCAGAAAAAAACTTACTTTGAGCCACTTAGAAAAAAATTTTTTAAATAATAAGAATTTGGTGAAATTAATTTCAACACATTTTTTTAATCCAATGTGAAAATACTATTTTTTCAATACGTATTTTTAAAACTTCAACTTAGTATTTCACGTTGCTCGATGTTTCTATTCTTGAAATTCAGTGTGTATTTTACGTTAGTAGCACACCTTACTTAGTTCAGACCAGCTAGACTTGAAGTGCTCACTCGCCATCAGTGGCTGGTAGCACAGCTGAGAGCATCTTGTGGTCCAATGTGCTGGAAGGACTCTGGGAAATGCCATGCTAGGCAATTTTTGCTTTTATTCAGTTTTTTACCACGAGACACTCACACAAGCACACAATAGTAACCAACAATGTCCTAAGGAAACAACAGAAATTATTTAACTTATTTTCTCTTAATCATCACGTTTGTCTTATTTTCTGTGGGGAGCCGAATGAGAGGGTGCACAGAAAGCATTTCCATTGCACTCTGAAGGATGCCTGCCTTGAGAAAAATGCACTGCAATGGTTGTTTCCTCTGTATTAAGTCACTCTCAAGGAAAAACCATTTTACAACATTGATAAATTATGACTATTTGAAGTTGGGTATTTGGCAGGCCTTGTCTCAAAAATAAACCTGTGAGCTTGTCATATCAAAATCAAAGCTGAAAATTTATGCCAATAATAAAATATGAGTTTTCAAGTGAAAAAAAAAATCAGAATTTTGGGAAATCTGCAACTAGCACCATGGGTTTGACAGTCTCCCTATAGACTTTCTGATTGACAGTGGTAATATTAATAAAATTTACTTTGATATTGTATAATGAAATGTGTCAACATTGGGAAAATATGCACAATTCAGTGAACCAATAATTCTGAAATCATCAATGTATATTGCAAAAAAATGCATAGAAAGTATAAATTAGACCAGTGGATTTTAAAGGAACAGATTACCAAAATGTAATGGATATGGTTTCAAATTTCATATTGCAACTAATCGTGACACAACAACTACAATTGTCACATTTTGGTGTGGCATCAAACAAAAGAAAGACTTATAATTATCTGAAAAGGTCACTAGGCCATTGTTTTTCAGATGTTTTTCATGCACTTCAACCACAGACCCACTGCAGAAGCTGATATGAAAATGAAAATCAACTTCAAGTAGAACACCAAACAATTTTGTAAAATGAGGGTCAGTGCCATGGTACAGCATGTTAATCCTCCCTCTGTGGCACTGGCATCAGTTCGGGTACCTGGCTGTTTCACTTCTGATCCAGCTCCTTGCTAATATGTCTGGGAGAGCAGCGGAGGATGGTCCAAGGGGCCCAAGTCCTTAGGAACCTTCCATCTGCATCAGAAGTAAGTCTTGGCTCCCAGCTTTTGATCAACTCAGTTCTGGCCACTGAGGCCGTTTGGGAAGTGAACCACTGGATGGAAGAGCTTCTCTCTATCTCTCCTTCTCTCTGTAAAATCTACCTTTCAAATAAAAATAAACGGATCTTTAGAAATAAAATAAATAAAAGCAATGCCTTTCTTACTAAATTTTGAGGGTTTCTAAAAAAGAAAATACAGAATTGTACAGGTTTCTGGGTTGACATATAACAACTGACAGATATTCTTAAACTAATGCTCTGAAATTTCACAATTTTAAACTGTATTATAATAAATATTGACTTACATAGCTCCCAAGTCTCCTTCCCCAAAAACTCCTAGAGGGGTCCCCAGTAATTTTTCAGTGTTTATTTGAAAACTGCTGTATGAGCATAGAAGCACTTATAATTTGTGCAGACAACTTTTCTAATTCCTCCAAACTAACACATACATGATAGTAACATATTTGAGACAGGGCTATACATTTCGGTAAGTAATTAAAGATTCCTAAATGAATGATTGCTGTGATGCTAGCACTATTCATGTTTTCCTGGCTGGACTTTTCATCTCTCTAGCATGAGTATTTGTCTATGATTTCTAAGAAGCAGCCCAAGTCTCAAAGGAGAAAAAAAAAATGAAAGCAAAAAAGTTTCTGCATCTAAAAATTCATAATTTCCTAAAACATTTGCTGAACATCTCACGACTTATTAAGTGAAGCCATCCTTGAATGCAAAGGCCGATTAGCAATTTGGCAATAGCCCAGCATTCACAGAATTCACATGGCTTTTCTGTAAGCCAGTAGTTCATACATGATTAATTAGAACATCTCATTTATGTAGTGTGCACTTTAGCTCATTACTCTAAGTAAAATTCGTTAAGTATTTACATTTAGATAATTAAAATCTGGGTACACCCTTAAGAAAGATGCATACACTTTAGGCAAAGCGACTTTTTTTTTTCCCTCCGTTACCAGTGGCAAGTAAATTACAGCCTCATTTATGGCATTGTCTGTACCAGTTTCAGAGCAAAGCATCGCACTGCCTCATCTTCTACCCTTTAAAGGCACACACGTCTTTTATTTTGCTTTGTTTCTATCATAAAAATGCCTTACAATGACCAAATGATTCCAGTTAGTCGGGAGAGGCACCCAAACACATCCTAGCATGGGTGCTGCCAGAGCGCTGAGAGTTCGCTTCAATCATTTACCATGCCCTCCAGCACTCCTGTAAAACTTTATTATCACAATAGATATTTCCAGAAACTTTCCACTGTCTTACTGTTTTTTTTTTTCAGATGAAACTGTCAGTTAAGAACTTTGTAATCAGCACTGCTAAATAGAAATGCAGCTATACCTTGAGTGTAGAAATTACAGATTAGATGTCTTCACTTTTGACTGCAGTCCTTGCGGAAAAGTACTATCAATACTTTTTTCTTTTAATCCGGCTGTTGAAAGCTAACTAG
Source organism: Ochotona curzoniae (assembly GCF_017591425.1). Taxonomy (NCBI): domain Eukaryota; kingdom Metazoa; phylum Chordata; class Mammalia; order Lagomorpha; family Ochotonidae; genus Ochotona; species Ochotona curzoniae. The sequence goes on from NW_024467106.1 coordinate 6,783,904, forward strand.
GTGTATTTTTGTTTGTATGTTCTACAACACACACTTCAATAACTGTTACTATTGAGCATGGAAGGTTTCATCTGATAAAAATACTTTCAATTAACTCTAATGATGAGCCGTTCTCTTCAAATTAAAAGTAGTTGAACATTTGAAATATTTGGATTCCAGATAAATGTTTCAATGATACTTTTAGTTTAATAAAACCATCTCCTTGATAACTACATATATTTGGTTCACATCCAAAACTAAACTTCACCGTATTTTTTTTTTCAGTTGTGGAGATGAGATTCAAGCCTTTTGTCAAGTTCACAGCATAAAACTGCAAATTCAGATAGTGTGAAAGCACTGACTTTTAGAAGATGTTCTTAAACTGATCGTGGACAACAGATTGTAACAGTTGCCATTCCGAAATCCATTTCTGACATAAGGAATAAATCTTTATTAAAAGCAGATGATGCTCACATTTGAATTGCAACCATTTTCTAGATGGCTTTATAACCTTCCAAGTAACTCTACTCTAATGTTATAAATTTTATGTTTATTGAATATAATTACAAATCCAACAAATTCTTCTCAGCTTAGAATAAAAGTTAACATTTAAAAATTCCTTCAAAGCCAAAGACTTCAAATGCAAGAAATGAACAAATAAACATTTGGCTCACAGTTAAAAAAAATAATAAAATAAAAAATAAAAATTCCTTCCGAGCCAACAAGAGTGAGATCAATATGCCTTGGGAAGAGCAACAAGATGAAATACTCGCTGTGCGTCAAGCCTCCTACCTAACTACATGGCCAGGAGCCTCGTCTCCTGAGGGTTTTGCAAGGATTGAATTGTATAATGTGCGTTACGTTCTTTGCACAGAGCCTGAAGAACAATTAACACTCAATAAATACATTACTTTTGATCATGAAAATGGCAATGTTATGAAACTAATGTGTGTCAGTATTCTGAAAGCATACTACCTAATACACTTTTGCCTTCTTCACTGCCCAACAAAGCTTCCAAAGAAGTTGAGGGGGAAAAGAGGATTCAAATATAAAACAATTCGTAGATACAGTTAGCACAAAGAGCTGACAAACTAGAACTTGGAAGACAAAAAGAGGGAACACTGGAACTCATCTCTCTGCCAGGGAAAAGCCTAGGCATGCAATGAAAGTCAAGGCCTTGCTTGGGAACATGAAACAAACCGCACACGGGGAGGTGTCTTTGTCTATCCTGCTTAGCTCTCACGAAGAAATAGCAAAGCAGAATTAAGAGCTTATGGGCAGCACAATGTGATAACATCAGTATTTTTTTTTAATCTGAGAGAAATAAAATTCTTTTGCAAGAAGGATAATTTTGCTTGCAAATGAAATCAAAATATATAGCTATCCTAAAGGCACAAGGACGCACCTTCGCAATGGTTTAGTCTGCACTTGCTCTCCGTTTCTCCAGCAACTTCCTACGGTCTGAAGTTCTCGAGCAGACAAATGTTACCTGATTAATCTTGGATATATTCAGTACAGACACTCAGCTCTAGGCTTTGCCCAGGGTGACTGTAAGAAACAACCCTGAACTCAGAAAGCAGGTTCCCGGATGCTTGGGAAGGGTTGGGACCTTTACTATGCTTTTGCCTTCAGTAAAAATGTATTTCAATATAATTATAGTAGATAGCTTTCAATATGTCATCTCTATTATAGCAGCTGTAAATTATAAAGTGAATTGCCTGTGTACAAGCATTTTTTTCTGGCACAAGCAAGTGGGAGAGCTGGACGGAACATGATACATCTTTTCTATTTTAACTGAGAACAAATGTTGAAGAGAATCTCATTTGCAAAAACCAATGTGTCTGCTTTTAGATCAGCCCAAGTGAAGGCCTTCAGTTCTCAAGACCTGTGCTTCTAGTACCTTTGACATAGGCTCATCAGGATTTCACCAATTCGAGTAGCTGGACCATTAATCGTAGGAATAAATTTGAAAGGTACAGTGAGGGCATTTTTTAAAACTGTGCCCAATCATCATTTTTTCCAAGAGACTTTTGTGTTTCCTTTTTGCCATCCATATGTCGGTTAGTCAGTGGCGTGTTTATTCATGAAGCTGTGATTTATTGTTGTTGTTGTGGCTGTTGTTCTAATTCATACAAGTTGTTGACCTTGTATGAATGGCTTCTCACTTATGGAAATGTATAGTGATGGAGTACTGGGGTCTACCATATCCAGGTGTGGGAGTACAGTGCAACATGCATTCCTGCTTCCAGACAAAAGATGGACTCCCATTGAAACTGTTGGAAATGTGTAGACAACGGGATGCCGGACTGTTTCACACTGTACCAGCAATGTCGGGGCACACTTAAATAAGAGACTGATGGAATTATGACTCCTTATGAAGAACTGTACTATTGTAGCAGCGTGGGGAAAGTCTGTCAGGGGATGGGAGTTTGGGGGATGAATCCCAGTCTATACGAAATTGTACCATAAAATTCAAAAATTCAAAATAAAAATAACAAAAAAATTTGTGGCCAATCAAGAAAAAACTAAAAAGCAATCATGTTTGACTGTCATGTAAAGAAAGCAGCAATGTGCCCAAAGTAGAATATTGTAAGAGAGTATTGTAAGACAATTTGCTAGAAGCTTTGGGAAATGACTGTACTGCTGCTTCGTAACAGAGTCAACACAAGTAAAACAGTTTTGCTTCCTTTAGGGTGATAGTAATATTCAAGAAAATTCTTACCCCAATGTATTCAAGTATCACCATGTCTAATAATTCAAAACCTTTATAAGGAGAATTCAAATAGTTATCAGGAACATTAAATATGATCCTATGTAATAAACAAGACTTTCTAGGGGCAGTGTGGGATATGACTTTAAAGATGACCACATCCTCAAAGCACATACACTGAGCCTCGCAGCTTGGATTTAATTTTACTGAAACTGCACCTCCAGTCTGCTTAGCTTTAAAAAGGTGGCTGTGCGTATAAGGTAGTTTAATTTACTGCAGTGGTGGTGTTTGTTAATTTTATGGCAACGTAAGTCTAAAGAGGCTTCAGATATATTTTCATTACAGCCTCACTGCAAAGCACACTGGAGCAAATAATTCTTTGATTCCGATGTAGTTTATTTCTTTTGGTAAAAGACTCAACACCATTTTCTGACAAAGTCTCTGCTTTAACATACATGTGTTTCCTGTTTACCAGGAAGCTTCTGTCACTCGGATATCCCACATGCATGTTAGATAGAAAAATACAATCTCTGAAAAAAAATAACAAAAGTTATCTTTCCACTTGCTCTATTCCCATTTTAAAAGCAATGCAACATGGGAAAATTATAGAAAACCATAATGTATTTGAATTATCTACCGATCCTATACGGCTGCTGGCATAATTCAATAAAAAAGGCATATTATCAGAAACTGATTTCAACGCTTGATCTTAACACTAATTAGATGTGTGAGAGTGGACAAACCACTTGACCTCTCTGACTTTCATTTTCTCATCTAAAACATGGAAATTACAATGCCATTTATTCTAGGAATGTCAGTCTTTCACCTCACTTAGCTCTGGTTATCCCTTTCCATAACACCAGATCTTATCTTAGAAAAGCCCATTCTAGACAAAGCCCTTGCAGCCTAAAGAACTGAAAAAATTGCTGCATCTCAAAACCACTGATCCTAATAGCTTAAGAGAAATGGACATGGAGGAGCCATTCAAGCTAGTCCCAAGGGCTGGCGCTGTGGCATAGCATGTTAAGCCAGCATCCCACATAAGCATCAAGTCTAGTGCCGGCTGCTTTACTTCTGATTCAGCTCCCTGTCAATGTACCTGGGAGAGCAATGAAAGATGGCCCAAGTCCCCAGGCACCTGCACCCATGTAGGAGACTCAGATAAGGCTTCTGGCTCCTGGCTTCAACCTGGCCCAGTCCTAGCTGCGACAGCAATTCGGGAAGTGAACCGGTGGATGGAAGATCTTTCTCTCCCTGTCTGTCTGTAACTCGGCCTTTTAAATGAGTCTTAAAAACAAAAATGCTCCCTAAGTGTTAAGAAAAAATGAGAACTGATAGCACAAAAATGGAAACCATAATAAAATACATATATGTGTATATATATATTTTTTTAAAGTCCCAAAGACAAAGTGTTACAATATCACTTCCAAAATAATTTGAACCAAACTTATAAATTAAGTCTACTGAATATGCCTACTAGTCATCACATTTCATTTACTTGTCTAAAATATTATACACACTTCCTAGATCTACAGTTTTCCTTTTAAAAGTGCAAAACTGAGAAAAGAAATATACATTTAAATGGTTATCAGGCTACTGACTACATTCTGAAAGATTTATGATTTATGTCTTTCAAAATGACTTATTGATTTGAGAGACAGAGTTTTCATTGCTCATCCGCTCTCCTAATGACCACAGCTGCTGGGAGTTGGCTAGCCAAGGCCATGCGTCCCCCATGGCAGTGGCAGAGGTGTGTTGACGTGAGCCGCCATCATTGTCTCCCAGGGTCTGTACTAACAGGAAACAGGAATCAGGAGCTGGGAACAGAACTCAAGCACACTGCTATGAGATGCAGGCATCCTACTCAGAAGTTCATCCACAAGACCAAATGCCCATTCCCATGATTATATTTTGAAACTTCTCAATTTGATAGTTAATCCAAAAATACAAAAAAGGAGATTCATCAATGAATAATGTATTTAACATATTTTTAAAGAAAAAAAAACGGGATTTGATTCTGTTATCAGTTGAGAAGATGGTTACTAAAAACTTTTTTAAGGCATTTCTGAGAGGCTCAAGGATTGTCACTGATGGATGCCAGATTCACCCAACAAGGTGGAAAGTGAAAGCTTTCCAACAAGGTGAAGAGTGAAAGTCTTCCAACAAGGCTATTTGGAAAAAGTAAGGAGGCAAGAGTGAACAAACATGGCAGAAGGACAGAAAGGAAGCATCTTCATTCCTTGACCAAAAAAAGGAGCATTATACATCTTTGCATCCAAGGAGACTGGTGACATTCTCTTAGTATATATAGACATATTCGACACAATTATGCAATTAGGATTAAACTGAAAATTAGAACCATTTTCAAACATTTATGCTCAGAGCACCTTTTTCAAGACCAAAGATTTATTCTGTCTAATCAATTACTGCTGTCAAATCAGAAAGCTAGATTTTTTTCAAGTACATACACAATAATAACTTTGTGAAAATTCTTATTTGCACGTTTTCCACAAAAAGTTGTTTTCCTATAAATGAGACTGGAAATAGTCTTAGACCCAGAAAAATATTTGAAAAAAAAAAAGAATATTAATTTAGAGTGTATCTTTAAGATAGCACTATAGAAATTTTTCTACTCTCTCTAAAAATGCACTCACCTCTAAGACAGAATTTAGCATTTGCTGAATAGCATATTTCCCACAATGTCCTTACAGGCAACTAAAAAAGAAGTCAACATATACAAGGCAAACTGTACAGGGTGCTTACAAGAAAACTGGCATTAACATGGAGCAAGGGTTCTCAGGGATTTGTAAGTAGGGAGTATGGCAGGAGAGAGGGGTGGACAGCACAGCAGTGGGAGTTGTATGATGCCACACAGGTTGGACACTCATCATTGTACACTGCTCAGACCCATACAATGCACACCACCACCACTGAACCCTAACGCAAACCATGCACTTGGACTGGTAATGATGTGCCAAGGTAGTTTTACCAATTGCAACCAACACACCACTCTGACTGGAAATGTTAGTAACAGAGGGGGCTGTGCCTGAGTGGGAGCAGGGCTCAGGGGGCATATTTCTGTATTTCCTCACAAATTTGCTGTGATTCTCAAACTGCTTTAAATAAACAAGTCAACAAAGACTTAAAAAAAAAATAAACCTTCATTAATACTAAAGGGTAAGGACTGTAGAAGACTTGCCTACCAATGAAGTATTTACGGGTGAAATTATGCAAAGTCTAAGGCTTCTTTTAAAAATACTCAGCTTCCAAAAAAAGAAGAGTGAGGGGCAGAGAAAATAAGATTGGCACAATGTTGGTTGTTTATCTAGGATACACGAGGGACTCCTATTTTACGCTGAATCCCATGAAATTGTCAATACACAACTGGTTTTCACCTCAAAACACAGTGACTACATAGGATTCAAACTAATACTATTCTGTTCATTTTTGTATGTGGTTAAAAATTTCCCTATTAACGGGTTTCAAAAAATTACCTCAAGTGAGAATTCCTACTGAATGGGAATGCCTCAAACAAAGCAGCTTTTTAGCCTTAAGCAACTAAAATATGTCTAAGTCAACACTGTACATTTTATATCGATCAAGGATTCATACATTTTCCTATATTTCAATATAACTTAAGTTCGGAAGCACTCTGCAATCAATGGCACTGTTAAAGTTAAAATCAGTAGCGTGACTTTTTCCTTGCTGGTATATACATGATGCACTTAATATCAATGATACCTTAGGGTCAATGAAGTACGGTTACTGTCATTTTCAGGAACAGGACCTTTAATCCAAATTCTCTTCCTCATCAGGAATTGAGCACATGATGCGTGGTATTCCTCAGAGGGGCAGGTCAGGCCTGTTTACTTTGTGAAGTTAGCGGCCTCACCTACACTCTGGAGCAATGGGTGAGAGGCAAGCCCTAGGAAGATTCTGGAGCTCACACCTAGGAAGTAAGCGTTTTCCACACAATGCTTCCTTTCAAAAGGTGCGAAAGCTTCCAGAAAGGCCACTGCATCAATGTTAGCTGTACTGAGCTGCGAAGAGCACATGGTGGTGAGCTCAGAAAACAACGCGGCAGGTGAGGCACTGACGGCACACAATGTGAGAAATGAATAAAACTAAAATAAGCAGATGGGATACTATAGTTTCAGCTTCACCTCCAATATCGCCAAGTATCTTCGGGAATCCAACAATTCACCGGGGGTTCTGCATGGGCCTTGTTTGTTTTGTTCTTTGTGTCAACACCTACCCCTCACGGCCCTCGGAACTGCTTAGCACGATCTAACGGAAGAGCAATAGAGGGTTTGTGCAGGACTATGAGAGTGGCGGCTGCTGACCTGTTCATATTTCTCCAGTTCTGTGTGATAGATTTGTCTGATCTGGGTCAATTTGGCTCTGTAATCTGAGTGTTCAATAGAGTTATCTGAAGAACCTCCAGAGGCTGCCGCGGCTGCAGCTGCTGCCGCCGATCCCCCACCTTTCTCAGGACCTGAAACCCCTTCTGCCAAAAGCATATTGTCCAGTCTCATTAGCTGGGGATCGGGAGGGTCCTCCTCCTGGGCTCCTCTGATGCTGAGACCTTCAAGGAAAGAGAGAGAGACAGAGAAGAAGCGAGAAACAGAGGACAAACAGTGTGAGTATTTTGTTTATTTAAGAAAATGATCAAACAATATCAAGTACTACAATTCATGCGGAGAACTTCATCATTCACATTTGGTCAATAGCTTGAGTAAGTAACCATAAATATTTTCAATATTTACATACCCTAGAATTTCTCATTTCTACCCCAATCTCAATTTATCATAGGTAGATCCTTAGACAAAGATAAACCTGGAGTCAGAATATTCTAATCAGCCACACTTCTTATATTCAGATGATTTAAGCATAAAATGAGAAGGGGGTAAGAAATTAGGATTTTTAACAAAGGAAAAAAATTGTTCCAGGGATATAAAACAAATACAAAGACTGGTATTCTTTCTCTGTATAGCTGGATAAACAGGAATAAAATTCCCACGCAATAATTCGTTCCCAAACTAAATCCAAACACTGGAAAATAAACAGGATTCAGTGGGCTTTTCCATCATGCAATTTCAGAAGAGGAATATACACATTATGAAGTAATTTGCTTTACTTAAATACGTATTATTAAATGAATGTTGTTAAGCAATTGCCAGCAAACTACAAAGTCAGAAACCCAAATCCAGTATTAAGAATGTGTTCCTGACACGGCAACATAGGGCTGGGCGCAATAGTCTCTCAATCTAATTTTGCTTTTAAATCAGGAACTTCCTAAGTGATGCCCAGTCAGCAACCTCTTCTGAGTGCTACAGATCACAGCTGACAATTCGTAGGTTTAATCAGGTCACACAGGCTTTCTGCCAAGACGTTTTCAACAGCACAGAAGACAAAGTTTTTAAATAATTGTCATGGTATAAAAAGCACTAGAGTCATGACAGCTCAAAATCAGCATTTTCATTAAGGTGTAACATAATCTAAAATATCCCAGCCCAATTAACCTTGTAAATCTGTTTAAAGGCAGGTTCCCACACTAGTTACAGGCTTCCTGGGAAGGGGGGCTGAGCGAGTTGGCATGTACACATTTGGATCCTGCCTTTTGCATCTGCGCCTGTTGTTGTTTACCCACAGTGGTTCACACGGTCTGGTGTAACTTACATGACAGTAACATCTAGAAGCTGCCAAGCACTCAGCTGATCACTCGCTCTGTGACTTTATGATATGCCACCTAAAACTACCATCAATTCTTTGAAGAACAGTCTTCATTCCTGGAGATCCTGAATTACACCCACAGCATGACAGAACTCCTGCTTGTCTTAATTCAAATACATAACTTTAGTTTCCTCCCCCAAAACACTTTAAAGCTGTCACTTTCATTTAAAAATACACTTCAGAATAATTTCAACTGGGTAATAAAACTAACTCACCATAATTTAAAATCGTATCTGTTGCTTGTTCAGAGGCATATAAATAAAATTTGAACACAACAATACACTAAGGCAATAAATTCATTAAGGGGAACAAAAAGATGACTTTTTTATAAAACAAAATCTTTATTAACACACTATTGATAAGTATAAACAGGTATTTGCAGTTGTTCCTGAAATTGTTCTAGAAATGCCACATTTTGGTCCAGTTCTCATTCAAAATTTTACACCTTTGACTTTTTTCCTTCTAAATCATATCTTGGTAAATGTAAAATCGCATGACCTACACATACTCCTGGTACCCATGCCAAGTTCTCTGAGCATTTGAGGCTAGTGAGGGCTTACTTATTAATCTCTTATCTTGCACTTTGGCCTCTGTTTCATTTTGCACAATTTTGGAGTTTCTTAAATTTATACCTTTTAAACTCAATTTTTGCTCACTGCTGTGTATTTTTTTTGTTTTTGTATGTTCGTGTACTGGCAATGTGTCTCCTGGAATTGTGGCTTCCTTCTGCCCCCAAGGTTACTGCAGGCTTCTGGTTCCCCCCTTGTACTTCTACACACTGATCTTTCCCAGGAGACATGTGGCTGAGGTTCTTTAACAGATCAACATCCATGGTCAACATTATTACACTTCCTTGCACAAGCACGACAAGCCAGAGTGGATGCACAGTGTAACACACGAGGAAGCCGATTAGCCAGTTCATACGCTTCTACACATACCTCAAATGTACTTAGCTGCCACTCCCTCACCAACAGAAAGTGACGCATTTGCCCAATAGCAGTGGCCCCCATAAAACCAACAGTAAAGGACATTTTCAGTTACTAATACATTTTCCTTTTGTGATGAATAATATCCTACTTCTAAAATCCTAAACAAATCAACATGTGTTTGCCTAGCCAACAGGGAAAAATGTTTTAATGTATTTTTTCTTTATTTACCTCATAAACTCTACATCAAATCTCATCAAAGAAGTCATTTTGTGACAAAAAGTTCATGGAAAAAGCTACTTATCAATAATGAGGTCATTCTCCTAAGTACAGTTTGAACAGTGAGTCTACTTTATTGAACAAGCAGACTATTATGGGATCTCTAGTGATGTCTTGTTTCCAAAAATATTTTCACTTTGAATATTTTATTCAGTTTCTTACTTTACACTTTGGTTACGATACTATTCCTACACTTACTAGCTGTCTACTCACTATTACCAGCTTAGTAACCTTCAAAAGTCACACATGGGTTTCCAAATCACAATTCTCACTCCCCTGGACACTTATAAGCATTTGAATGAGCCTAAATTTGCAAAGGCCAGAATGAATGGCTATCGAGAGAATGTGACATCCTCAAATTTAAATTTGGTAAAATTATTTTTAAGGGTACAGCATGGTAGCCTTGCATGCACAGGGATCACATATAGGTGCTGGTTTGTGTCCCAGTTGCCCCATTTCCCATCCAGCTCCCTGCTTGTGGCCTGGGAAAGCAGTCAAGGACAGCCCAAAGCTTTGGGACCCTGCACCTGCATGGGAGACCCAGAGGAAACTCCAGGCTCCTGGCCTTAGACTGGCTCAGCTCTGGCCATTGTGATCACTTGAGGAGTGAACCAGAAGCCAAAAGATCTTCCTCTCTGTATCTCCTCCTCTCTGTATATTTGACCTTCCAATTAAAAAAATTTTTTAATAATAATAATACTTTTAAAAATTACTGAAATGCAACTAAAGTGGATAACACAGAGAAGCTTACAAAATTTTTTTCATTTGGGGTCTTGAGTCATCACAGCTTTATAAAGTTTAACAAAACTGTTATTTGAGATCTACTTTTTACCACAACATTCATTTCAGTATCCATAAGATTTAGACAAATCGTACAAACACGGGAAAACATTGCTTAACAATGAACTTGGCTTTGTTATGAGCCCAGAGTTTTTGCATATCTTTCAGCAAATCCTAATTAGCTGTCTTTCAACATGCTGTGCACCTGCCCCACAGATAATGGGAAAGAGCATCTGCATAGACGACTGCGTTCGGAGGGCAACAAATAAATTACGGGTCAAAATTATCACAAAGCTTTCTCCAAATAAACGCACACCCTTCACAATGCTAAGCTGCAGATGTGGAAAGTACCTAAAGCCCACTCAAATGGTATGATTACGGGGCTGTTTGAGTTTAACATTCTGACTGTAATTCAGGCATTTGCAACAGCTCATTAAGGGTTCATTAATATATAGGCAAGCTTTTGAATTATAAATAAGCAGATTAGAAATCTGCATTGACTGGACTGTACAGTAGCTGCCTCTCTCACAGAACAACACTGAAGCACAATGAAGACTTGACCTGAGAGAACGAGGTGCAAATGCAGGGCACTAACCAAGTGTCCCGGCTCCTTCACTTCAAGGACCAAGCCACCGGCCCATGACCAACCTCTGTTCATCCAGCACTGAAAAGTGGCTTCAGATGACCACA